>NC_061142.1:9957188-12847188 GCF_905220365.1 Vanessa cardui
GCTGATTCATGTGCTTAATTTGTCTTTATAATTCATCTCGTGCTCAGCGGTGAAGGAAAACATCGTGAGGAAACCTGCAAGTGACAAATTTCATAGAAAATCTGCCACATGTGTATTCCACCAACCCGCATTGGAACAGCGTGGTGGAATATGTTCCAAACCTTCTCCTCAAAGGGAGAGGAGGCCTTTAGCCCAGCAGTGGGAATTTACAGGCTGTTGTTGTTGTTGTTATGGGATAGAACGGAATCTTATCTGTACATAGTTGGTACTGTCATTGCGTGGCTACAAGGGAGACAGCTGAAAATCAGCAGAGGGATAAAAATCCCTCATAGCCTGAGCTGTCTCCTTTTGACTGCACACTAGTTTTACATTCATTATATATTTTTTATTATTATATCTTTCTTTGTTTATGTTGTTTTTATATCCATTTTTTTGTATATATATTTTTTCTTTATTTGTGTGTATGTCAATAAATGTATTTTTCTTTCTTTCTTTTCTTTCAAACTTGATTACTATCGCCCATGGACATCACGACATAAATTGGTAAAATGTTTAAATAATATTAAGCACATACGGAATATTATTAGGATAAAAAGTAAACAGCGATTCTGTAGGCAGATTTACATTGTTTCTTTTTGAAAAGACAGTATAGAGTATGGATATTACAGAGAGTCAGCAATAATAATGTATAAGTTAAGAAATGAATAAAGCGACACCGTACCGGTGGGCACGATGTAGAAGCGCAGAGCGGGCGCGTCGTGGCGCCGCGCCGCTAGATCGGCGTGCGCGCGCAGCGCCGCCGCGCACCACGCCTCGCCGCCGCACACGCACACGCGCACGCCGCGCCGCACGCCCCTGCACACACACACACGGAACCTTACGCACACTCTTACTAGCCTTACCGCGAGCACCTCTGTGTACTGCGATCTGCGACTAGACTTCACGATCCGAACGCTCAATCTTCCCTGCACATACACACACGGAACGTTACACGCGCTCTTACTAGCCTTACCGCGAGCACCTCTGTGTACTGCACACTAGACTTCACGATCCGAACGCTCAATCTTTTCAACTGAACTCAAAATCACTCTATCCTCCAATCTGTCTAATCCATAGAGACGACATTTTGTCCCACTAAGACGAACGAAAAGCGTAAGCTGGAAGCGTGTTGGTCGCAAGAAATATTCCCTATAAGCGACCTAGCGCTGTATATTTTAATAGTGAACTATAATTCCAATAATATTTACACGAGTTCCACTAATTGTAACACAAGTGGTGTTCCACTAATTTGCATTTTATTTTACCCGTGCATGTCATCCTAGTTTAAATGTAGCACTTTCAAAGAAATATGTACTCTTGCGCCCATCGGTTGAGGCGAGTGACCATCACCGGCCAAATGCATTCCTGCATCTCAGATCTGCCGCGGTTGCCTTTAGCGCGTCACACTATTTGTCTCGTGGGTACTCACGTTGGCTGCTGACCGCGTCACACAACGTTTGTCTCGTGGGTACTCACTGCTTGGCGGCGCGCGCGAGCAGCGCGTGCAGGAAGGCGCGCGCGTCGGGCGCGGCGGCGGGCGGCGCCAGCACGGCGGGCACGGCCAGCGCCTGGAACACGCGCGCCAGCCCGCTGGGCACCAGCGCCACGCACTCCGGCAGCGGGCCCTCCTCGCCCAGCACGCGCCCCACCTGCTCCAGCATCGTGCGGCGCGGCTGCGGACACGTGCCTCAATATTTGACGTCCGCCGTGGTCGAGTGGTGTGTACACCGGTTTTCATGGGTACGCCACTCCGAGGTCCCGGGTTCGATTCCCGACCGAGTCAATGTAGATTATCATTAGTTTTCTATGTTGTCTTGGGTCTGGGTGTTTGCGATAACGTCGTTACTTCTGATTTCTATAACACAAGTGCTATAGCTACTTAAATTGGGATCAAAGTAATGTATGTGATGTTGTCTCATATTTATTTATATTTATTGTTTATATTTATATAAGTAGCGATCACCAGAAATACACAATTTGAGTTTTTCGAATGTAATGAAAAATCCACAACTCAATTGAAATAACGCGTCAAAAAACCTAAAATTATCTTATGAATTGTCATATAAAATGACTTATTGTATAAATTACATATACAAAAGTATACCTCGAGTGTGGTAGGGCTCTGCGCGGGGAGGTCGTGCGCGGAGAGGGGCCTTTCCGTGCCGATTATGAGCGAGTTCTTCTTGCGCGCCGCGGCGGCCGGTGTCAAGTTGCCGCCGCTCGTAGCGCTCCGGAAAAGTCTAGATCTTTTGTCTTCCTGTGAAATTAATAAAACATTAACCCATTATCAATCCGTGTTTAGAGATTCATTTGAAAATGTTTTACAATTTGCATATCTCATAGTGCAATGTAAATAAGTATATTAATATAATAATAATAATAGTTTATTCAATAAAAATAGTTAACACAATATCGATGGTCCATTACAGTAAAGGTACATTGCTTAGTGCTACTTTATACAGTAAAATGTTTGGATCAAACTGTTCATCCTATTAGATTATGTAAATAATAAATCATCCTATTAGAATATGTAAATAACTATAATAATATATTGACTTATACTCCTTAACATTCATTATTATTTCATAATAATACAACCGCTCGGATAACACGGGATCACACTAATATTTCTACCAAGCATTTCGTACATAGCTTATATATAGTTTGGTCAATTCGTAGCGCAGTAATGTCGGAAATCCACCAATCTGACCAAATCCACTGGTCAGCATCAGATACCTTGGTCTCGTTGGGGGGCGAGCTCGACACCGAGGCGCCAGAGACGGGCGCGTCGAGTGTCGCGTCCCCATCGCTGTTGCACTCACTGCCGCGCTCGTCGCCCGCTGAGCTGCGGACGGCTTCCGATTCTGTTTATCGACCGAACGTTTTAAAAAAATCTCCTAAAGGCGTGCCATTTTGAAGATATTACTTAGGATTTCGTTACTTTAATAAAGAGAATGATAATATCGAAGGATATAGATGGACCTATCAATTTTGATCGTTACATGACTTAAACAAATAAAAACATTTTTATGAACTGAAAGTAGTCTACTTAAAATTTAAAAAAAAATCTTTGCAAAGCCTTTATTTCTAAGTTATAAACAAAAATAAAAGCCTATCGAAATGGAAACGAAACAAAAAATCAGACAGACAAAAGCTTGCTAGTGATGCTTATATGTATGTATAATGCAGCAGTCATTACTGTCTAGTATGTCTCTAGAGACTTTATGAAACAACATTTATGCAACAGTTACTAATGCACTATTAACAATAACATTCAATATATCATTTGTAAAATAAATACCACTTTAAGATATAAGAAAAGTCAGATTTACTAAGCTTACAAAATACTGAGCGCTCATTGGTCGAATATTGCGTCATCAACTTCTGCCGACCAATGGTCAATCAGAGTAAAGTTACACAATTTGTCTTTACCAATTGTTTCCGAGGGTCAGTGTTAGAAAAATTGTAATATGTAAAATTATTGATGTTTTGCATTCTAAGCCTTAGTGACTGTTGCATAAAGTCGTATACAGCGTGTACCTGTGAGAGGCACGGACGGGTGTCGGTCGCGCGGGCGCAGCTCCGCCGCGGACGCGAGGCTGGCGTGCCGCGTCACTGCGCATGCGGGTGTTACTCGATTGGGGCAAGCGGATAGCAGGCGCGAATACGAATATCAGATAAAATAACTACAATTGATTTAACCGATATATTTATCATTCATACTATTGAAGAAAGCCAACATTTTTTTTTAATATGGCAAGTAAAATAACTTTAAACTATTTCATATAATTTTAGAATTAATATTCGTTCCGCTACTCTCCACCTGCCCCACACATGCACTACACTATGCACACAGCGTTACAAAACAAAACACAAACATTTACATATAATTATCATCGATCAAAATAATCACGTACAAGTTATCACGTCATTTCGTCTCACTCACACCTATCATCATTATGACATGCGAGAGCAAGATGCATTGTTATTTATTAGATGAACGCTATAGAATGATGACAAATTTACATGAAGGATATTGTGAGGCGTTCCGTTTATTGATCCGACACCTTGTACGTTGATCGATAAACTCTCGGCGATACCTTGCGCGGCAATCAAGCGAGTCACACAATGCGCTGTCGTTCGAGCATCGGCATGACCATTTAAAATACACTCATTATATTCCTATTTCACTAAAAAATATTATAGATTGTATTTCATTCATAACTCGAAATTATTTGTTTTTATGTTAACACATATTTTGTCAATCATGTTAAGTTGTGAAAGAATGAATGGATTCAGTGAATTATTTTATATGATGCTTTGTTTCGTTCAATACGAATGAAAGACACAGATCATATATTTTATCTGTATCAAAATATTACATATAAAAACATTTTACAATAAAAAACAAACATATATCACTCTACAATTATTGTTGAAATATTTGTCATACCATTGGAATGCCGATGGTGTTCCTGGTTAGCCAGGCTGCGCGAGCTGCTGAAGAACGGACGAAGCGAGGGTTTGGGCGTGGACCCGATGCTGATGGTGTCCATCTGGTCCGGACCGGAATCCTCTCCTTCGCCACAGGACAGCGACTCTAGCTCCTAGCATGGAAATAGCAAAATATTCGTGAGATTCTTACATTCGATATATTCCTACGACGTGACGTACGTAGTTATTGGCGGCCACAGAATACCAGCGTTGAAACTCATCACAACAATGATTTTCAACATATATGCTGAGTGGCTTACCAATTTGGGCATCGCACATTGTTTTGTTTAATTTTCATCTTTATTCTTGTTTGTATTCTTTATGCTATATTATACGTTCCTTTTATATATATATTTTTATATTGTTTGCATAAGGTGTGTGTGTTTCCAAATAAAGATTTTTTCATTTGATTTGAATTACACTTAAGTAAGGGTTTAAATTATGCAATTGGATTACCAGCTTTTTGGCAGATCGGAGCATCAAGGTCGTTGTCGACGGTGCATGCTCTGACTTAAAATTCGTCAATGCTGGTGTTCCACAAGGCTGCGTTCTATCACCCACTCTGTTTCTTCTGCATATCAATATCAATGATTCATTGCAAATCGGGAACATTCATTGCTATGCAGACGACAGTACCGTTGACACCTTATACACCGGCCGCGCTAATATTTCTCGGGAAAACGTCGAAGAAAACCGGAACAAACTTGTGTCTGAAATCGAGTCTTCGTTAAACGAAGTCTCGAATTGGGGCCGGCTAAATTTAGTCCATTTCAACCCCAAAAAGACGCAAGTTTGCGCGTTAACCGCTAAAAAAACACCATTTGTCGTATCTCCACGATTTGAGAACATCCCGATAGCCGCTACAGGTAGTATCGGAATACTTGGCGTTGATATTTCGAGCCTCGTTCAGTTCCGCGGTCAATTGGAAGACAAAGCCAAATTGGCTTCAAAGAAGCTCGGTGTGCTCAGCAAGGCGAGATAGTATTTCACGTCGGCCCATCGCCTAAAACTTTACAAGGCGCAAATTCGGCCTCACATGGAGTACTGCTCTCACCTCTGGGCGGGTGCTCCCCAGTACCAGCTCCTTCCATTTGACCGCATCCAACGTAGAGCGGCTCGAGTTATCGACGATCAAGCCCTTTCCGATCTCCTTGATCCTTTGGCTTTGCGTAGAGATGTTGGATCACTCTGCATCTTCTACCAAATTTTTCACGGGGAATGTTCCGAGGAATTGTTCGGATTAATCCCGGCTGCTGAATTTCACCTTCGGACATCTCGTCAACATTTTAAGTTTCACCCGCACCATCTTGATGTCCGAAAATCCACAACAGCGCGATTTCTTAGACATTTTCTGCCTCGCACAACCACTCTGTGGAACCAGCTTTCGCCGGCGGTTTTTCCGAACCGATACGACATGGGAACCTTCAAGAAAAGAGCCTACTCCTTTCTCAAAGGCCGACAACGCACCTGCAAGCCCCCTGGTGTTGCAGATGTCCATGGGCGGTGGTAGTCACTTTCCATCAGGTGAGCCTCCTGCTCGTTTGCCACCTATTCCATAAAAAAAGGGTTACACTACTCAACTTAAGAGTTCCAAATCCTTACGTGAAAATATACTAACCAGAGGCTAGCTAAATTGCTAAAATGCGATTGTTTTGTTTCCAAGCTGAATGTAGAACCTTTCAAATATCTTAACTAAAACCCTAAACATAACGCAAAAAGATCACTGACTCTGTGCAGCCGAGTAATAGGAGCAATGACATTGTTCCTTGCACTAAAGCTATGAGTATCTTTCCCAACGAATTTGTTAATATTTTGTACTTACGACGTTTCGATTTACGTTGTTTTAAGTTATGTCAGACAATGTTTTGACAGTATTCCTTAAGCATACGTCAATTGTTTTAATTGTGGTATAGGGGAAGTAAGTACGAGCACTGTCTGTACCGAGATGCGTCATATACATAGATGACGATTATTTGTATAGACAAATATTATGAATGCGAAAGTAACTCTGTCTGATTGTTTACGTGTTACTCTTTGGCATCACGTGGCCAAACTACTGAAAACGAATATAATGAAATTGAATATAAAATAAGCTTGAACTCCAATAACCATCTAATATCAAACTTCATGATCAACCCCTAAAACCGCAAAGCCGTGGGGAAAGACTAACATCAAATATACTTAGAGCTGATGTGACATTCCCATCAGATAACCCTTTGCGATTTAAACATATCGTACTATGTGTCAGTGTGGGTCACGTCTTCTAAGAAGACGACAAGAATGAAACCCAGCGAAGATCTACTGATGCTTAGAAAAAAAAAATAATACAAAACGCCAAAATGTTTCATGTAAAATGTAAAAAAGGGCACGGGCATCTTTGAGCCCGTGGATATTGTAAATTAAAAAAAAACTGTATGTGTATGTGTATGTTTATCTATGTGTGTATAGTGTTTACCTGAAACAGTTCGTCGATGTCCCGCTGGGCGTGGTGCGTGTCCCGCGCGGCGCCGCGCTCGCTCAGCTCCTCGGGCACGCGAAACCGCCGGAGCAGCGCCGCGAACTTCTGCTTCAAATTCCGTTGCTGCGGAGAATCATAAACAATCGCTTATTTTCAATTGCTCGTAGAAATTCTGCCGCACGTGTATTTCACCAACTCGCATTGGAACAGTGTGGTGGAATATGTTCCAAATCTTCTCCTCAAAGCGAGACAAGGCCTTATCCCAGCAGTAAGGAATTTGCAAGCTGTTGTTTGTTGTTGCTTATTTATTTATAATTTACATTGATGAGTCTGTAGGCGATGGACTGTTTTGTCCTTTAATGAACTTGTATTTAAATCTATCAAGGAGCATTTAATTCTTATCGTAGTCTTAATACAGACAAAATAATAAAATAATCACATTAAACTAACAATAATAATTTAAATGTTTTATTGCTTCTAAATTTATTATAGTTTTGCTTGTGAAAAACAATTTTGGGAAAATAATATTTCATTTAGAAGATACGTACGCAATCTGAACACCGATCTATCAAATGGATTAACTTTTATCAAATGACAAAATATTTATACATTTAGTATGTCCATATTTAATACATTTGAAATCATATTTGTTTATTTATAATTTAAAGTTTAATAATATATGATTCTATAACACATCAAACAAGATTACACGATTTTTTAATTTAAATTAATTCAAAGAAAAATATAAATGAAGTTAGTCAATAATAATACACTGCACAAGAACATAACCACAGACAATTAAAAATAACAAACAAATTTCAATGCATCGTTAAAATTAAAAAAAAAAGCTATACTACCTCCATCGTTCGTAAAAACCAACTGACGTAATATTTTGCGTACAAGGTAATCTAATCTTAACCGCGAAAAGTGAGAACACATGATATCATATTAATAGCAAATTTCATTTTCTTATTAATGTACTTTATGTATATGAGATAAAGTCTAATTTCGAATAACGAATTGTACACGATGAGAAAACTGCGTTGTCAAAAATATGCATATTTTTAGATTTATCGGAAAACCTTTAGAATGCGTATGTAAACATGTTAACGAGACTGTATACAAGTATCAAAATTAATCAGAACATACTTTAAATAACAAAGAGTTATTTAAAACACTTTCTAGAACGTTCAAGATAGGTTTATAACATTATTCTAGAAGTCCAGGAATTTAACATTATCATACAAGTAATTAATATCCAACACCCTATTACAGAAAACGCACAATACTATAAGAACCATATTTTGTATAAAAATAAATAATTGAATACGTCGTACTACGTATTTTCAAAGAAAAGATCATGCCTTCATGCGTTCGGAAACAAAGCAGACAGATGTAGCGATGATATAGTTTTTGATTAGAAACAGTATTTTCACAAAGAAGAGTTGTATCAGTGGACATTCCATGTGTAGAGGTTAACGCGATCACCGATTTATATACAAGAAAAGAATGTTTTCTTTTTTTGTTTTTATGGTATAGGTTGGTGGACGAGCATATGGGCCACCTGATGGAAAGTGGTCACCATCACCCATAGACAATGACGCTGTAAGAAATATTACCTTATATCGTCAATCTGCCACCAACCCTGGGAACTAAGATGTTATGTCCCTTGTGCCTGTAGTTACACTGGCTCACTCACCCTTCAAACCGGAACACAACAATACTGAGTACTGTTATTTGGTGGTAGAATAACTGATGAGTGGGTGGTACCTACCCAGACGGGCTTGCACAAAGCCCTACCACCAAGTGAGTGATGCTGTGTTTTTCCGAGATTTTTTCAAATAATTTTATTAAATTTAGTCGTAAACTAAACGAAAACATCGTATGAAATTCTGCGATGTATGTTTCATCACAGCCTTGCGCTCTGTTTACTCGTAATCTGACCAACAGACCAACGAGGTGGTCGCCACATACACGCAAATACCAAACCACACCGTAAAAGTGTGTTGAGTATAATTGTGTATACAATGATGTTTCTATCATTTTGAGTAAGAATTTTAATTGATAATATTTTGATAGCTGATCAGCTAAGTTGTAACGTAGCTGTGGGTATGAAATTATTTTCAGATCAATCTTAGCTCTAGCTCTTGGGGTGCTGTCGCCATTTTTATTATGAGCCTCATTCTTAAATTGATATAGTACAGAAGGAAAATCAAACATTCCTTGAAAATTGGAATTTAAAAATATTGTTTTGTTAGTATATCCAGAAAGCAAGAGATACGAGACAAAAAGATAGACTGTTTTTCACGCTGTTTAAACTTTCGAACCCTTAACCGGATTATACCGGTATTACCGGGTATCTTAACAATTAAATAAATCCCTGCACAAGACTGGTGAGAAAATACAATGATCATACAATCATCTCTCGTTTAAGACCTGAGCAGAGATGGTAGTTGGTATTCACATTTCAAAACTCAAGAGTTAAATACATTTCACGAAAATGTACAGTCAAAGAGTCAAAGAGTAACAAGCATATTAATAATAAATAATTATAACACAAAATGTCTTAACGGATTATTCGGTACTTGGAATCCAATTTATCCGAAGCGCCCTCGTAAATTTGCATACTTACATAGTTCTAATACTACTGAATAACTAACTATACAAACACTAAAACCAAACAAATATTAGAAGATCAAACTACAAGCAAACAATGAAAGGCAAACTGCTAAACTATGAGGATAGAGACGAAATTTAATACATATAAAATTTACATTCAATCATTCATTCATTCGCATGTATCAAATAAATTATTCATTCTATTATTTCCGAACAAAATAACACTACACGTGTTTCTTTTAACAGCGGGAGATGTAAATTGAGTTTTGAAAATAGAATAATTTATTCGATTAAATCGATTGATTTCTTTAAAACCTCAATATTTATAATTTTTTATCTGTGCCTTTTGTTTTTACTGTAAAAAGGGATATAAGAAAATTATCTTGGCTATTTAAAATTCGTCTCTATCCTTATTAGTATAAGGTATCGCGTGCCGGCTCACCGCCAGCTTTCCGCGGCTGCCCTTGCGCTTGGCTGCTGCGTGCTCCAGCTCACTATCGCTGTCTCTGTCGTGCGCCTTGGACCGTATATAGTTCTGTATCTTTCTCTCTCGTTCCATGAAGCTTAGCTCTCGTGAGCGTGACAGCTGTATGCAAGCAACGGTTTAGGCAAAGCTCCTTAACCTTATCTCTACTGGTGGATGATGTTCATTTAATCGAAACGATTAAATATATAAAAATGATGACGTCATTGACAATATATGAAATTCAGGAAAGATTGAATGAACACACGAAGCACTAAAGACTACATTACAATAACAGATAATGTCTAGCTTGCCTTTAATAATAATTAAACAAAAATATATTTAATAACACTAAAATATAAATATAGTTTTAGATTTATTATGAAAGCACAACTTTATATTTTATATAATAAAAAAACAATAAGAATCAGTAAAAACCCCATCAAAAACGATTCAGTAGTAATTTTGAATAAACAGCAATTTATCTGCATTTTTTGTGGCTTCTAAAATATAAAGCAGCAATTTTATAACAGTTAGGTAGAGTAATTAATAAAAATGTAGTTGATTATACCTTATGTATTAAAAAAACAAAAATTAATTAAATTAAATAACAATATTGTTACGTTTTAATCAAATCATCGTGCAGTGCGTCTTCTAAGTAAAATTAAGCTGAGTTAGATTAATATTATATTTATTTAGTTCGAAGCAAAGCATTATCATTATCATAAAATTCACACCATGCATTTACTTTTATTAAATAATTTAAAATTATTTATCGAAAAATTATATTTCAGATTGATTAGAATTTTTATTATTTAAGTACAAACTATATATTACTATGGTAAATAGAATCAAGCGTAAGTCTGACTCAATCTTTAATATACATATATGATATCAAACCTGGCAAAGTCACGTGACATGGCATGGCATACTATTGGCACGGTATACGAAGTTGGGTGCGTGCTCACCTTAGTGTAGGATAGGTCTCCCTTGTTGAAGGCCAGCTGCCGATGTGTTCGTCTCCTCGCCGCCGCGCCGTACGTCAAATCGTCAGCTTCCTCCACAGAACTGAACTCCCCTTCTTCCTCTTCGTCTGAGTACCCTCGCTCTGGAGTTAGACGTTTGAAATCAATTAATGTCGAGTACATGTCGTCAGTGGACAGGAAGAAACGATAAAATTGTACTTTTAGAAAAGAGGTTTACTAACTAAACTAATAACCTCATTTTTAATATCGATGTATAAAATGACATTTTATAATCTACTTATGTTTGAACCGCCTAATTTAAGAGGACTAATGTTCTGAATAGAACCACGCATAATTTACCTGTAATAAGCAGAGTGTTGTTATTCTTCGTGTCATGGTCGACAGGGGTCGAGGCTAGGCCCGTGATGGTGAGCCTGGCGACCGGCTGGCCGGCTCCAGCGCCGACCTTGCCACCCACGCTCGTTAGCTCCAATTCCATGTCCATGGAACGTTGAAGCACCTTTTCAAAAAAAAAAAATACATTCATTTTATTAATCTATATTCTATGTTAATATTATAAATTTGAAAAATAACTCTGTCTGTCTGTGGCTCTTTCATGACGAAGCCACTGAATCGAATCTGATGAAATTTGTCAGTAAGCACACTTGAAATCCAAGAACGGACATAGGCTACTTTTTTGCCTAACACACGACAACCAACAACCCTAAAACGCGAACGAATCCGCGGGCGACTACTACTATTACATATTTAACAAAAGCAATTGAACGCACTTTTATGTTTCAAGTAAATATTTATACCGATAATCAATTGAATTAGATTCTGATTAACTTGATTACAGAATCGACTAGGAGGAAAGGGAAATTTTATAGTTATAAATTACATTAGAAATACACGAAGGATTTTGTTTATTTCAAAGACTTAAAGAAAATTACCGAAATAGGACTTAATTCAATAATGACATTAAAATCGCCTTTTTTATTATCTAATAAAAACACAGATGAAGTCGCGTTTGCTGAACACAAGACGAATAAGACACGAGGCCAGGTTTTAAATGTTTTGATACTTCTAGAATGTTTTTATCTCGTTAAGCTTTTGATTTAATTAAAACTTGTCTCAAAGTTACATTTCAGATAAATCCTATTAAGAGCACCGCGTCGTGTTTTTCTCTTTTAAAGAGTGATTTATATTTCTAACAAAGGCGTCTCACTTTTATACTCATTTTGAATAATTTACTTCTAGTAGAGCCTTTTATAACTGTCCAGTGAGGAGTTTACTTGGCTTTGTGCAAGTCCGTCTGGGTAGGTACCACCCACTCACCAGTTATTCTACCGCCAAATAACAGTACTCAGCAGGTATTGTTGTGTTCCGGTTTGAAGGGTGAGTGAGCCAGTGTAACTACAGGCACAAGGGACAAAACATCTTAGTTCCCAAGGTTGGTGGCACATTGACGATGTAAGGAATACTTAATATTTCTTACAGCGTCATTGTCTATGGGTGATGGTGACCACTTACCATCAGGTGGCCCATATGCTCGTCCACCAAATTATACAAAAAAAAAGTAAATAAAACAGATCAGATCCGATCAGATGTTCCTTCATTATATTTAATATTATAAATGTCAACGTAACTCTGTCTGTCTGTCTGCCTGTCGCTATTGCTCAACCGAATCACTGTACCGATTTTTTTGATATAATTGAAATTTGGTATAACCCAAACTTGAGCTCCAAGACAGGACATAGACTACTTGTTTTGCTTAACATAAATATATGACAAATCCTTACAATCGCTTAAACGCTAGCGAAGCTGCGGACAACAACTAGTTTAACTTATTTTAATCTATTGTCATATTTTAAAAGGTCATTGTCATATTTTGCATTAGCCGGTGAAATTACAGATACAAGATAATAAACATCTATTACGGCCAAAATCGTTTATGTTTGTGTGTGTATATGTATATTTAAAAAACAGGTGTGTTTGTGTAGAGGTGACAACTGACAATGAGGTGGCTCTCCCTTCCTGTTTGGGATCAACCAATCAAGAACCTTACTTAAAAATAACATTTAACAATGTCACTTCAATTAACGATAAACTCACCGTATAATGGAGTTCCTTAATTGCATGATTCATTACTTGAAACAAGCACGGTACGTATTCAGTAGAGGCATTACAAGAACAATCTCGAAACTAAGCGCTGTACACGAGTTCGAAATGTCAGAATTTGATATGCGACATTGATTGGAATAATTACAAAACTTATAGGATACACGAATCAAAATGGCGTATCACTGTAAGTCGCTTGAATGAGATACGAAGGGATTTCTTAGAGCATCACACTACAACGTACTATCGTTAAACATGTATAGTGAGCAGGATTAAGAACAAAATACAAACGTAGTTACGGTGATTAATAAAAATACTATCAAACTATACAACTGCGCATATAGCAGTGTGTATTTGCAGGGTAACTTCTATGTATTTTTTATTTCTGTTTATTTACGTCTAAACTGGTCAGGATTCTAATCGTTGGATTCCTAACATCATCCCGAGTGACACTACTCTGCCAACCATAACAGGAAAAAAAGAACATTATGACAGCAAATTGACGCGATGCCGATCGATCAAGAGCTTGGGTTTGATCTATGACATTCACAATGGATTTACGAAAAAAACGGCGTTTTAAAGGTCTACGTTGACTTAAGTGCAATAGTGTTGTATTATAAATAAAGATATATTAATCATAAACTCTTAATTTAACAGACAGACAGACATTTTTAACTTTGCCGTCTCGTAAATTCAAAACGTTTATAAAAAATACATTGGTAAAAAAGACGTATTATTTGATACAAGATTTTGTAGATGATAAAAAGGCGCGGAATTAATACCCGTTGACTTCCAGGCAGGATATATAAATTTAAATAATTGTATTAACTAACATGACTTTGTATTTTTTAAATGTTGAAAAAGAGTAACTTGCCGGTTCTTCTCGCTAGAATCTACTTTCCGAACCGGTGGTAGCTTCACTTAATTTTAAATGACGATTCAAAAGTGCTTGTAAAAGCCCACTTGAATAAAGTTTATTTTGATTTTGATATTTGATTTTAATTTTAATAGTTCACAATATATTTATTTATTAGCAAAGCGCATTCATTATATAAATCTAAAGATTTTTTACTAATTTTCCTATTTCTTTTGTAATATGCTATCGATTGTAATACGTCTCAGCACGTTTTTAAAGTGTGAAGTACATATTTATATTTCATAATTAAATATTTAATCTATATATAAAAACCTTCTCTAAGAATCTATACTCGACAATGTTATATAAATTCTATCTTATTACGATCAAGTGGAAAATGAGCCTAGTAAATACTTTTTACAACCTACACGTCTCGTGAGTAAATGGCCAATTTCGCGTCACTAACAGCTGGTACAGGAGCGAGGTCGCTGAATGATAAACGATGTCCTAAGATACTTGCTTATATACTTCGGCTGCGGTCATGTATACGTATTTATTTATTAGAATATAAATATAATATATTCTTGAAATCTGTCCGGCCTAGTGGTTACATGACTTGAATGATTATCTATGATTCTGAGTTCGAGCGCGGGGATTCAGCGAATTCATGTGCTTTTAAAATTCATCTTGTACTTAGCGGTGAAGGAAAACATCATGAGAAAACCTACATATATACTACTGGCCATATGGTATATGAAAATATACCACATGTATCGATCTACATTGGAGCAGCAAGATGAAGTCAGTTCCAAACCTTCTACTTAAAATGGAGAGGAGGCCAGCAATTCATAAACAGGCTGAGGTTCACGATTACCTCTTTTATTAAACAAAGAAGGTCTATTATTTAATCTATTCTTGAGCGCCACACAGTCTGGCATAAATAAAAAATGTTTACGTCACTGCTTAAGCCCAGCACTGGAAACTTATATTAATTACTTTTATAAAGACTAATTACCATTTTCTTAGCATATCTATTCCATCAGATTGATAAAAGTAAGATAATTATTAGACACAGTTCTAAACGTGTAATGTGTACCTGGTCCATTCGTATCACGCCCTCCGCTAAGGTCTTATAGCCGAGTATGGTGCGATTCTTGTATTTCTTGCGTCTCTGCAACATTATCTGTAACCTGCAACAAAATTTATTTTTAAATCACTTCAAGGAATACCAAGTAACGGTAGGTAAAGGTCTTTGGAGCCATATCCTTTTAAGCGGTTCAGACAAGATTGAACAGGCAGCAATCGTCAAGTAAAAGTAAAAAGTGATGTGCCTAAAGCTTCTATTCCTATTACAAACGACTTAAAAAGTTATACATTTATAATTATTTTTTGTTCTTGATTTTATATACATGGTGTTTTAATACCAATTTTTTCTTGCTACTTAATTATTCTCTAATGTCGTTAATTTATTACATCGTGTCCGTTATTATAACGAAAGGAAACATTCGTACCAAATCGGGAGTCCAACGACACCCCATTACCTTTGATAAAATATATCTCATTCAAAAAAACAAAATGCTTTACTATAAGAGTTGATTTTAGTTGAGTAGGATGTTGTTACATTTCTATGTAAAACAAATATGTTCCAAACCGTCAGTGTCTATCCCCCTTTTTAGGTAAAAACTGATTTGCACGCGCCCTTTTTATCACGATACAAAACCATAACAATTATTTCATTCTTGTAGTGTCATAAAGTTCAGCGTGGGCTGGAATCCATCAAGGCAATGCTTCAGGATCACGAGCGATCTCCGCCACGGTGAGATTCCATAGATCACAGATAGCGAGCCAATTTGAAACGAACACGCATACCTCGCAATAAAACAACCATTAAATGGACTTGTAACTCGAATTATATGTTGGTAATTCTTAACACGCCCGAACGACCGAACGCTATAAAACATTATTTTGGTTTAACAGTCCTATTCCTCATTTGTAAAATACATTTAAGCCATGTGTTATGCACGGTATATGGTTTATTAGCCAAGACCAATATAAAACTGACGACGTTGGGTTTACTTTATAGGCAGAGCTGTCTCCTGGACGACTAGAGCGGCGGTCAGGGTTAGATCCCAAGTGATGACGTGCTATTTAGTGACGTCACTCATAAATCTGACCACTACAATGGTTATATGTTAATCTTTATCTATACTATCGTCCGTCCTGACTGACTATCACGCACAACTAAAACTTTGATACTAGAACGCTGAAATGTATATAACATGATTACTGTATAAAGTAGTCATCGAGAGGAAAAAGGATTTTCTGAAATCAATTCAAAAGTGGGAGGGTTTACTCTGTACGAATTTTAGCCGTTCGAAGTCGGGATGGGATGTGACGGGATGTGATCCGTGTGACCTGGTTGCTCTGCCGAAAAGACGGACGAGACCATAAAAAGGGATGATCGCGGTCAAAATTCGAACACACTACATCAAATGTACAAAACACATTACGTATGTGTTTGTGAGTACGTGCATATGTAGGTGTATTAGTACAAGCGACAATATTTTAAGGCCTCATGGTGCAATATCAACACTAAAAATCTGACATCAAAAAATATTTATATTCTAAGACAATGATAAATAAGAACATCATATGAAATAACAGTCAAATGAAAATGTATTAGTTTTAAATACTCAGAAAGGGCTCGAAATATCCTTTTTTTCTTATTCTACATAGCATTACTGATTTTTGTCACAGAAATGTATAAAAATTTGGTACTTATATATTTTTTTATATTCTGACTGAGTAACACAATGACAAAATAAAAAAAGATTGGGGCGTTTATGAAATTATTATTTTAATATGACGTTTACTTTAATACGCATTAAGTAAAATTATTATTACTTTGAGGAAAACACTTCTTTAAGGCTAAACGCTTAACTTCTCGTTCTTTATCGAATCATTATAATGATAAAAATAAATAATAAATAAATAAATATTTAAATTATAAGTCAAACTGAAAGGTGGAAAATTACATACATCGCAATACAATTTTGTTTGAAGTAATAATTTTTAATTTTTACTGCCTGGGAGTATGGTTCACCAGGTTTAATACCTGAAGGCACTTTAGCTACTTTGTTTACTTTTAGTCTATACCCCATAAAAAAATTCGTTCAACCATTACCGTATAGAAAGACTCGTGACGTAAATCAATAAAAATTCGTAACATATTCATCGGAGAACGGCTATAAAATAGAACTTTAGATTCGTCCATAGTTTTTATTGGCGGAAACCCCATTAGTGTTAACCTCGACCTTAAAATATCATTGCGCTGTTAACATTTGAACCACACCATTACGCAGTACGTTTACTCATAAAGCTGAGCAAATTGTAGCAATGAATAAGGAACGACTCTGTTTTTATGTCATGTCTTATGCCTCGTGGGTGACACAATGCCAAGAAACTTCGAACACGACTTAATATTAAAGGAATAAAAATATGCTCGTCTGCGATTTACACAACCCTTTCTATTATAATTATCTACTTTTTATGCAGTTTTGTTGACGAAAATGGCTAGGACTCCTCGCATATTTAAATACATTCAAATTATGATCTAGATTTAAACACACGAGGTCAATTCACCATATAAGAACATTTACACAAATGCTTCTAAATTCACAGGACCAAAGTAAATAAAATAGGAAAATAGGAAGATAAGATTTAATTTCGAACAGAAAGTTATCGTGTAATTGTAATAGAGATATTAGCGCATTTAGCGCAGCTTGCTTGAAGTACGTTTCAAACCATCTCTTCAAAAGGAAGGGGACTTTTATACGTTCTAGGAACTTGATAGAGAGTGACAATAAGACTGTATTACCAGTCTGAAAAACCAAGCACATCAATCTCCTAAAAAAACTTTCCATACAATAAAGTGTGAAGATTTTGTTACATTTTTGATAGCCACCCAGAGCCGGCCTTAATCATCTCCAAGGGCTAGACATACATTCGGTGCCCTTTTACTTGACCAGGGTCGAACTGAGTACTTCAAAGGTGGCGCTTAGAAAACATTGGATTTTTTCGTACGAAGCGAGCGTAATTGCAGTATAATTGAAGAACAATTCTAACAATATGCATTTGGTATTGAGGGAATGTAGGACTGGTGCCGGAGACTCCATATCTCAGCATAAATTTGGCGCATTGGCCGTCGCCCCATCGCGCCGTTCCGACTTTGTACAAGCCAGTCATGCAGTTGCAAAACTAATTTCCTTCCCTTGAAGTTAAAGTTGTTCCTAGAATTATTTCTTCGACTGCGTCGCGAAAGTAGGAAATGTTCTCAATTAAAGGAATAATTCGAACTTATAGTTTCGAAGACCTCGTGATGAGTCAGTAGTATTATACTTATAAAAATAAATATTGTTTATATACCTATTTCCATCTCGTTTCACGAAATGCGGGTACTGCAGTGAAAAGCAGAGGTCCAGTTCCACGTCCATAGGCGGCACAGTGATGTCGTTGGACCGCAGCGTGCGCTTGCTGCTGTGCATCCGCGCCGCGAGGGTGACCGCGCCGGCGCCGGCCCCGCCCGCAGCGCCGCCGCCCGCCTCGCCGAGCGCGCCACATACGCGTAACCTCGTCACTCGAAGTGTGCACAATCTGAAAGAACAATCACTATTAGTGTTTAGCTATCATAAGTCCGATGGCCTTTAATGTAAGTTTTGATATCAATTAAACCATCAAAAAAGATAATAATAAAATATAAATCAAGGTACGGTACAATGTCGAATCTTGTAAAACAAAAACGAAAAAAATGAGGAACTTCTTTTTGCACTAGGTTTTACATCCCATACAAAAATGTTTCTTCGACTCGATACACGAGGGCTTTATTAATAGTGGTACCTCAACCAGACTTGAAACCAAAACTATTTATAATTTACGATTTTGATAAACTGAATTCCATTTTTTTCTTTTATTAGATGTATTTCAACAATATCTAGACAAATTGCATTGTTACAAATATCAAAAACGGCTAAAAGCTTACATCAAACACTAGTTAGTCATCTTATTTGATAAATTAGAAATGATTACCACACTAACCGTGTACCCGATGGGATATCTCATCGGAAAAATCATTCAGAAGCCGACCGACCTGCATGGCCTATTTACCTTATCTCACCTACTTTCCCTCGGGTTCTTACTTGCGTCGTAAATTTGACCCTTTCGTGGGATGATAACCGCTGTAACGACTGACTTTATCTAATAAACAGTTGCCTAAACATCGATTACCATATTCTAAACTGCGGAAATGAAAATAATCATTAAACTATCATACACCGTTACATCCTCTAAGATGACTTTTCAAAATCAACGTTAACTTTAAAACTAAACTTTTTTTAATCTGACATACGCCAAAACACCAATATGATATCAAATCAAAATTTAATTTTACCCCTGTAAACACCAATATCATAATTTGTGCATTTAAATCATTAGACATTAAGAAAACTGCTGATCTATGGGGTATTTCTGTAAAGGTGATAAACTCAATTATTGATGTGATTGCACCTTATCTTGCAATAATATTCAATGATTGTGTTCAGCGTGGTATATTTCCTGACCTGATGAAACATAGTAAAGTCATTCCAATATTTAAATCTGGTAGCACTTCAGATCCTAATAACTATAGGCCTATCTCAATATTACCTACCCTCAGCAAAATATTTGAAAAAAATATTTTAAATCAATTATTAGCATATTTCAATAGACACCATCTGCTTCACAGAAAACAATTTGGATTCATGAGGGGTCGCTCGACTACCGACGCAGGTATCGAACTTATAAAAAATATCTATGAGGCCTGGGAGGGGTCGCAGGATGCCTTGGGGATTTTCTGCGACTTATCCAAAGCCTTTGATTGTGTTCAGCATGAAACTCTGGTCAGGAAACTATATCACTACGGAATTAGAGAATGTGCACTCGACCTTCTGACTTCCTATCTTAACAATAGAATTCAGAGGGTTGACGTTAAAGGGACAAGGTCTCCTGGGGTCTCAGTTGGTATGGGGGTCCCACAAGGATCAATTCTTGGACCTTTTCTATTCCTCATATACATAAATGACTTGCCCTTTCTTGTTGGGAACAAACATGATATAGTATTGTTTGCTGATGATACATCTTTGGTTTTTAAAATTAATAGGAAACAGGTTCAGTATGACGATGTAAACAATGCTATGTCCGATATAGTACATTGGTTTAGCGTAAATAATCTTAGACTGAATAATAAAAAAACTAAAATTGTAAAATTTAGCACACCAAATGTGCAAAATGTAAAACCCGATGTACTTATCAATGGGGAATCGATGGATCCAGTTGAAACAACTGAATTTCTTGGCCTTACTCTTGATGCCAAGTTACAGTGGCTCCCCCACATAAATGCATTTGCGGTCAAAAAAATTAGATTACTTACTGATGTTGATACGGCTCGACTAGTATATTTTAGTTACTTTCATAGTATAATGTCCTACGGTATTATGCTTTGGGGTAACGCAGCCGCTATCCAAACTATATTTGTGCTGCAGAAGAGGGCTATTCGCGCAATCTATAACCTAGGAGCCAAGGAATCATTAAGGCATAGATTTAAAGAGATTAAGATATTGACTGTTGCTTCTCAATACATATTTTGTAATGTTTTGTATGTACGGAAAAATATTAATGTTTTTATGAGAAAATGTGATTCTCATAACATTGGTACAAGGAACAAACACAATCTTGTTACTCCTGTTACTCGACTGCATAGAGTCAGTAACTCTTTTGTGGGGCAATGTATACGCTTCTACAACAGGATCCCAGAAAGCGTTCAAAATGCTTCTGTTGCCAAATTTAAAAAAATTGTTAAGGAACGCTTGTGTGCAAAAGGTTACTATACAATTAGCGAGTTTATGTTTGATAGCACACCTTGGGAATGAAACGATCGCCTCCTGGCTATTTCTAATCATATACTACTATGTACCTTATAAATTTGACAAAAAAAAAAAAATAACAGAAAAAAAAAGACCCGCTGAGTTTCTTTCGCCGGTTCTTCTCAGGTCAGGGTGTTCCTTTTTCCGAACCGGTGGTAGTGTTTAATGCTTTTATATTGAATAATGGAATTTGAGTTTGAGTTTGATAATTTTAATTTACAAAAACATTAAATTTTTTATATAATTTCATCCTATCGGGCAAATCTTGAATACGCTACGCTGTATTAGCTATTATTTCGCTGTATCAATTAAAATTTTTCAAAATGATCAACTTCCCTACAATATTTCATCCTGAATTACGTCCGCTTAGGTGATGAATTTGCAACTTTAACTAATTGTCCTTAACAAATTAACAGAAGTTAAAAACTGATAAGAGAAAGTAATAAAAATGTTAAGAATTTCCATACAGATTAGAAAATCTTTTCTTAGTGTTTATCTATGTCTCATAAGGAATTCCTGAGCAAAATGTCACCTTGCCAGATGCGCCAGTTTAGGTGTGCATTGTGTTAGTCAGTCGTCATTTTAAAATTCTTTCGAGAATATTCAAAAGAAATACGAAAATTTTGAAGGTAATGCCATATATTTGCCTAATAATCATATAATAATAATAAAAAACCAAACAACCGAGCCCAAATTCGTTTTATTACACTACAAACATTGTATTTAATGAATAACAAGAAAAAAATGGCGAATACGCCAATAAAATTGCTACTATAGTAAATAAAACTGAAAAAGATACAATAAAGGTGAATTTACAAATTCTTGCGAAGCTAATTTTGAATATGAATTCCGTGTATTTTCATAAAGTTTCATAATGGTATTTAATACAGAATATAATGTACATATACATATATACTTCCATTATTATGATGGTTTTCAATTTCAAAAGTATTCGTTTTCAACAAATTGCTACCATTGTTCCATCAAATCACTCGCATTCATTTTTATTGGAAATAAATCTAGGATTAATATTTCATTCGACGAATAAACTAAGTGGAATTAGTAGCTTGTAAAAGCTAAGATTATGGGAGTTTGTTATCTTTACCTCGGATACCTCGTTAAACCATTACTTCTGCTCCTGAATTACCTCCGTTCGTGACATGACATGCATTTCTTTATATATTTTTACATTTCAAACATCCAAAGCGTTAAAAAGTACACGTTTTCAAAATTTAAAAACAGCAAACTACCAAAAGCACGTTACTGAAATTAACCCTATTTCCGAAACGTCGAAGCGATTTCATAACACCTTGTATACCGGAGCAAATAAAAATCATAAAGCATCTAGAATTCAACATTTCTGACATAAATTTCGAAAACATGAAAAGAAACGCGACGCCAGACGTTATAAGGATTTATTACGCCTTCTTCAGTAAAATGAATTTTCCCTTTTTCTTAAAAATATTACGACGTCCTCTTAAGATTCGGAGCAGCTGTTGATAAACATTTAATCACTCTTGTTTTTCTCACGAGGCGTAAGCAAGTATAAAATAATGTAATCGGTACAGTAACAAAAGATTTAGGATAAAGGATTCAAAATTCACCGCCAAGCACGAGATAAAGGAAAAAAAGATTTCGTGGAACTTCTTTCGTTGAGAGTTCAAACCCGGGCTGGGTTTGAACTTCACGTGTTAACTTAATGTTTTATGACTGACTTTTACACGTACAGTACAATCTACAGCCTGTAAATATCCCTCTGCCTCCTCTCCCTTCGAGGAGAAGGTTAGGAGCATATTTCACAGTGCTGCGCCAATGCGGGTTGGTGAATTTACATGGGACACAATTTCATTGGTTTCCTCACGATGTTTTCCTTCACCAAAATTCCAGATGAATAACAAACACAAATTAAGCACATGGAAATTCAGTGGTGCTCGCCTAGATTTGAACTCGCAATCATCAGATGTCTCACCACTGGACCATCTAGGCTCTTTCTTTCAAATATGAAACTTAAGTACGTTATTGCGACCGAGAATTCTAGCTTTACATAGTAGATAGTATGCGCATTATATAAAACATATTATTGTTATTTCATTATAACGCGTTTAAACAAGTGGTACCGGTGAATAACTGGCACGTTAATAGATTATGGTGGAATTATTGACGTTTACTTCCTGTATAATTGCCCGCCATACGTGCATGGCACTGAATGGGCATACAGTGTATAAATTACCGGTAACCACGAACTCCTAATTACGCTATCATAGAATAAACAACTGCTGTGTCGTGTTTATGTAAATTGTAGCATTAAACGTCGGTCATAAATTGACGCCAATATGTGAAGTTTTAGTAAATAGAAACAGTCTTATATACCGCGGCTAGACGAAGTCAAGTTCTTCATTAGAAAGTAAATTGTTGTTTTCAATGTATTTTATGATACATCTTTTTAGGGTTCTGTATCTAAATAGCAAAAATGAAGGGATTATGGATATGTAAAAATAAATTGATTATGGATTCGTCATATCTGTACGCTTGTCCGTCCGTAGGTTACAACCACTTTTATCGAAAACTATCAGAACTATACTGTCGAAAAGGTAAGTAGTAATAAGTATCTATTATGTGAACTGCATTAACTTTTATACTTAAAAAAAGAAAATAAAATTTTTGGGGATACTTAGATCTGAAACCCATTTTTTTTACCAAGCCCATACGTGTGGGGTATCAATGGTCTTTATATTATGTTGCTTGCTGTTACGGAACCCTTCATGGGCGAGCCTTTTTGTTGATGAGTTTCCTCCTTTAGAAATGTGCTATTTATCCTTCAGATTATGTGGTATTCTAACAGTCGTTTTCGACACTGATGGGTACTACGGACGGATGGCTACGACTCCGACGGGGTTCTCTGGGGGGTTTTATACATTCACTACGACATCTCGACGATTTAAATGTTTTCGAATTTTAAAGCGTATAATAAAATGGTTACATAACGTCTCAACGTATTTGTAGGATCCACTCAGTATACCCATTTAGATTTGATCGGTCAATTATTTTAATGGTCGAGTGAATAAAACGCGTACATCCTAACCTAAGGTCGCGAGATAAAACGAGAATTTGTAACGAAATCAATCATTTCCTAACAAGTACTCATTGTGAGTGTAAGTCGAAAGGAATTTTGACTCATAGTGGAATATGAGCCACTTTTTTCGGCATCGTAGGAAATCTTTGTTACATATGGGACATTAATCATCATTACATAGTATAAAACTAAGTCGCTTATCGCTGTCTGTCCTTATGTATGCTTAGATCTTTCAAATTACGCAACGGATTTCAATGCGGTTTTTTTAATTGATAGAGTGATTGAGAGGAAGGTTTTTGTATATAAAACATTAGTCCAAGAATTTTAGATATCCGCTCTGCATAAAATCCTTCTACGTGATTTTTCAATTGGATTATGTCGGAGGGTGCCCCCCAAGTATAAAACCGAGTTTCTGTCGCCCGAAACCGCGAGCGTTAGCCGCCATCTTGGAAAAAGTTTTTTTGCATATATCTCGGAAACGGTGAGTTTTACGTCAAAAACCGAAGAAATCTTTTTTGTAGAGAATAAAATTTTCCACCTTTTTTATTCCAAACTTTTCCTCCTATTTATGCTGATAAATTTCTATTTTCTCAGAGTCAGTTTTATAATGTTTGAATACGATTAAACGATTCTACTGGACAATAAACAATTCAAAGAAAAAATTATACCAGTTGATATAAACGTATGTAGTTAGCACGGAAATTAAACAAAACAACTAATCAACAATAATGAGACATTTCAAATTTATACTTTTACATTAACATCAACATCATGTTTTACATATACAGTTCAAAATAAATAAATATTTTACCTCGAAAAATAAATCAACCGCGTAAATTTAAGAAATGTGATAAGACGCGGCAGAAGTTAAGTATGTCTTTTAGGGAAGGAACTTAAACGTGATTCCGTTTTGGCAAACACTTTACTTTTAAAAAAATCACGTCTTAGCACTTCTGCTTAATAATCTGTGTCCGGTTCTCGGTGTAAATGACGTCGAGGGAATTAATAAAGCCGGCCAACGTGGCCAAAGGCTTACGGACATTCTAACACAAGATATTTTAAATTGGTACATAATTTTACCGCCTCATTTTCATGCCACATAATTGTGTCACGACCACTTATTCACTACTCCGGGCCCTAGTTTTAATGAGGCTGGCGTCAAAGAGAAAGTCAGTTTGGTTTGTAAAAGGAACTACGAATAAAACATGGTGTTTACTCGAGGGTCTATGGTACAGGTTAATGAGATTTTAATGTTCATGATGAAATATTTCCGCGCTTTTCAATTATAGACATTTATAACAAACTGTACCTTGACGTTTCCATGCATTTAATTTAATCAGAAAGATTAATAGTGAGACAAAAAAAATAGAAAATTATAAAAATATCTTTAAAAAATAAGGAATTTATGGCAATTATTTATAATGTGTGACTATTACAAATATATTTATATTGTCTGTTCTTAATATTAAAATAATCGCTTTTTATTAAATACATATGTTTGTATCCATAACATAATTGTAACATGTCTATTGACGAAGAAAATAACAATCAAAATTCTGCATAGAAAATGCAATTGGAAGAACTGTCCAATAATGCCAGTGAATATTTCATCGACATCATCTTAACTGGTAGTTAACGGCTGAGGAGGACGCTTATGCTCTTGCTTCGAATATTGTGTAACGTAATCAATTAAACGCTGTTTACTCAGACACAATGAAGGCTTATCACGAGCGTCATCCAGCCCCCAACGAAGGAGATTACGCTGCGACACGGGCCATAATTCACTTTGACGCCTTGTAAGATATGCTTTGAGATCAAATTATGAGACAAAATACGATGTTGTTAAAGCTGAATAAGTTTTAAACATTATCTAAAGAGAAAACAAATAAAAATTATAGGACTTTAAATTGACATGGTTATTTGTATTATTATAGTTATTCAAAACTGGATGTTTATTTTTATTTGGTGGAGCTCGATATTTTGACACTATTTACGAATGTCTTGATGATGAAAATGATTTTTTTTATGACATAGGTGGCAAACGAGCAGGAGGCTCACCTGATGGAAAGTGACTACCAACGCCCATGGAGATCTGCAACACCAGGGGGCTTGCAAGTGCGTTGCCGGCCTTTAAGAAAGGAGTACGTTCTTTTCTTGAAGGTTTCCATGTCGTATCGGTTCGGAAAAACCGCCGGCGAAAACTACTGAGTGCTTGTGAGAGGCAGAAAATGACTAAGAAGAGTAGTGTTGCCCAAATGCAAGAACAAGACGAGACTTAGCCAGTCTTGGTCTTGGTCTTGCGCCAATACATCTGGTCTTGGTCTTGGTCTTGCACTCCCAGTCTTGGTCTTGGTCTTGGTCTTGCAGCAAGAGTCTTGCAAGTCTTGCAATTACCTATTAGTCTATCATTATTAATTAAAGTTTATTTTAAATCTTAGAAAAACGTATTAGAATTGGAACATTGTGAGCTCCAATTAACATAGCCATAGTAAAGATAAAGCAGATTAATAAATTACTGAAGATTTGATAAGAAATTTGAAAAATCAACTCACTTATATGTCGTTCAAAAACTTAAGAAATATAATGACTGAATGTACAATAATAGTACCTAAGTAATTAGTTTAAAACCATATAATCAATATTATAATATATACTTACGAGAATAAATTATTATGACATCTACTACCTATCCTTACCATTTTATCGCAATCATAATACTACTTGCGTGATCATTATAATGTATTCATTTTCATTCTAAGCACTCTAAAATTTATTTATTATTTGGAACACCTGTAGGTACACTTAAAATTCGAAATTATTTTGTATGAGTATACCTACGCCCTGTGGCGGCCATAAAATAGTGTCAAATGTTGTGATTTCGGCGCTGCGGCAACGATTGTTGTATATGATTTTAAAAGAAGCCGCCGGCGCGTGTATCATAACCATGTACCTCCGAAAAACGGCAACTTTCTTTCAGAAGTAAGTGGAGTACAAAACCTTTGATGCCGCATTATCAAAGTGCCGATGATTAAAACATAACTATGCATGCACTCAGTTTGATTTTAATGGATATTTTTTTATTCGCTATGTAGGTATGTTTATGGTATTAGTCGCAATGCGCATAGGTACAGTTTTTCATATTCTTTGATACAGTTTTTTGCGTCCCATAGAATTCCTACACCGAACTGTTACACCTAACTACTCCGTGAAATAGCGCTAAGTCCTAGTTGCAAGACGCAAGAGTCTTGCAGGCTATGTCTTGTTCTTGCTCAAGACTTGCACGGTCAGTCTTGGTCTTGGTCTTGGTCTTGCTAAAAATATGCGGTCTTGTTCTTGGTCTTGGTCTTGGTCTTGCAAAAACGCAAGAACAAGACCAAGACTGCAAGACCAAGACTGAATTTGGGCAACACTAAAGAAGAGATATTATGTATAACTGATTGTTCCGACTTTGTACCGGTAAATAAGAATTTGTTTACGTCCTGGTTACAGCACCTTCTAAGGGGTAATTATGATTTCTATATAATATATTTAAAAAAAATGATATCCTATAACCTAAAACTAAAGAGTTTACAAATATCATCCTTCCAGGCTTAGGTCTTCTCTCATTTTCAGTGAGATAGCTCAGTAGGTAGAACAAGTGAGTTTTAACATAGATTGCCTGTATAAGAACCATTGAATCATCAATCAACCCATAAAAAAGATACATAACTAAAACAGTTAAAATCACAAAATGTAATATCCTTTTTTCAAGAAAACTTATGAACGTGTACAATTTTTGATTAATTATTCCTTATTAAAGTACAAAACTTCGAAATGAGTCTTGAGATGGATACTATTTACAATGGAGGGCCGAACACAAAAGAGATTTTTGATATAACATTTTTTTTCGGTACAGAAAAATGTCGGAAAATTCTCGCCTGTCGTGGAATAATAACAGCTTCCTGGGACGCGCGCCGAATAACGATTCGTTAGTAAATACCTTTTTTTATAAATACGATACTGAAATTAGGTTAAAGGAAAGCTTTTTATATTTTCGTTCAATTTTTGGGACATTATTTAAGATATTACAAATAAAATGATATTACCTTCATCATTTTCGAATAAACAAGGTATATTTTATTTTTATTTCATAGGAGGCTGTCTCGTAAATAGAACCAGATGGTCAGTGGTCACCACTTCCCAACGTCACCTCGCCACCAACTTTAGGAACTGAGATTATGATGAGAATAAAGGCCATAATATTCTAGCCGATATTTTATTTCAACTCCTCCTTTCTTAGGAATGCCTTTTGTTCTTCAACTATATATGGGGTGAAGCGCCTTTTTATGAATACGCATATAAAAAAATCAACATAGGTATCAATCAGTTGGATACCCACGCTTTCAAATCTCCATAGCATACAGCCAATAAAAAGATTGAATGAATAACTTTAATAATTTGAATTGTCATTTGACGGAATGATATTTTATAATATCGTTTATTTAATTTTAATAAAAAAAATAAAGTGAAACAATATTAAAACCTTCGCAGCGACTTTAACGCGTCTGACACACGAAACATCAAAGTGACGTTATTAAAAAAATACAAAGCGATTCAACACAAGAGGACAAAAGATCATACAACATAAGAAAATAAATATGTTCAGGTATATAAAGTCAGTGGAAGACTTTTATTTCTTCTTGTTTTCTACGTGTCTTTGGCTCTGGCGTAATAAAATAATGCTATCCCGCTTTAGCTTGCCAAACATCCGATTTGAGAGAATGAGCCGGTGTTATTACTTAAGTACAAAAGTTATAATATCTTAGATAACATGGTTAGCAGTAATCAATATCTACGTAGGTGTGAGGTTTAGTTTACATTTCTTGCAGTGCGTGTATAAAAGGACGAAGGTGACCTGGATTAAAAGAGATTAAGAAAAAATCCCTGAATTGTATTAAATGTAAAAAGGCCTCATATTTTAAAAGAACCTACACACTTTTCTCATTTTTATAATGTAGCTCTTCGAGCAAATGAGCCGCCTGATGGTAAGTGGTAAAGACCATTTACTTAAAAATGGAGAGCGCCAACCATTCCTTACATCACCATAAATCTTGAGAACAAAGATGTTATATCCCTTGTGCCTGTAGTTACTGGCTCAGTAGTGATGCTTGGCGGTAGAATATCTGATGAGTGGGTGGTACCGAACCAGACGGCCTAGCTCGAAACCCTACCAAGAAGTAACCTTTCATCCCTTAAAATATGTATTATTATTTTTAAAATATCATTTTAGTTTGATGCTATTCTATAACAAAACCCCGAGCTTCAGAGTTGTTTCAACTGGATGTTATGCTATCCTCAAGAATTTCAACATTCTCTTTGATACGAACAAAGATATTCGGAGGAACTACTGCAGCGAAACGAAGAAGAAAGCCCCCGTTAACTTACACGGTTCGAAATCTTATAAAGTTGGTGAAAAACGACGGTACTCGCCGTTTCATTACAAGGGTCAGGTAAATGTTATTTTATTTATTATAAATGACTATTACTAGTTTGAGTCGAGATGGCCCAGTGGTTGGAACGCGTGCATCTTAACCGATGATTACTGGTTCAAACCCAGGAAAGCACCGCTGATTCATGTGCTTAATTTGTCTTTATAGTTCATCTCGTGCTCAGCGGTGAAGGAAAACATTGTGAGGAAACCTGCATGTGACAAATTTCATAGAAATTCTGCCACATGTGTATTCCACCAACCCGCATTGGAACAGCGTGGTGGAATAAGTTCCAAACCTTCTCCTCAAAAAAGGAGAGGAGGCCTTTAGACCAGCAGTGGGAATTTACAGGCTGTTGTTGTAAATGACTATTATAATATATACTTCCTATATCTTCATTAAATTTTAATGAATTCATAACGGTAGTCTTCAATACATAAATCATTTTAGCGATGTTATTGATTCATTGCAGCAATTTTAACTATACCCATGAATAAAATTAAAGTGTCTATTTAGGTTTTCAAAACAAAGACCTCCTTCCCAAAAACACAATGCTATTATTATTATTGTGTTGAATAAGTAGCCTAGAAGTTATCAATAATTAAATACATGAGGAGTAGTCCAAGGCAATCTTTAATTACTTACGTATTCAATTGATTTATAACTTTAAACGAAGGTAAAATCTCGGGGCACAGCTAGTTTAAAAAAAGAACCAAGAAACCAAAAACAAACGTCAGGCCATTAAAGAATGTTAATACAAACGTTTTTGCCTCGACGATTTGAATAATCCCCGAAGCCGGCGAACGAGAGTTTGCTCAGGAGATAAAAATAAAAATAGAGTCGGATGGAATGGAAAACGGAGAAATATGGAGTTGCAGTTCGAGCTCGAGTGGTCTGAGCCCGGCTACGTATGCCGGCGAAATTTCCGATTGAAAAATAGTGCTTTGGAACGTTGAAAGGAAATCAGAAAATTGTACTAGCCGAGATTTGTAATATTACTTTTGGATTTTTATTCTTCTTTGAATATAGATGGTTCATAGAGTCAGTGGTTAGAACACGGGAATATTAATAGAAGATTTCTGGTTCAATGCCGAACGAGGAACCATTGTATATATTAATAAGATTAGTTTGTAATTAGAATTCATTTCGTGAGGTAACCAAATTATCTTGAGGAAACCTGTATGCTTATCCATTGAACTTGATTGGAGTAGCATGGTGGAATCCAACCTCAAAAAAGACAACTTATCCCAACAGTGTATGTAAATACGCTGACCAAATACATAATAAGCCGGTCTTGTTTTCAATGAAGCTCTTCATATAAACAACTGTTCAATAAATAATTTAAATAGCAATTTACATACAACAGTGTGTTTGTTATGAATGTATTGATGATGCGATGTCGCCGCTAACTTGTTTAACGTTGAAGTACACATTCAGACGACAAAAATTTGAATATTTTATTTCAATATATGTAAAATAAGGCGTGCTTCTTTATTTTTAGCTCATACAAAGGTTGGTTTACCTAATATTTTTCAAGACTGTATCAAAAATATAACTAGCGAATACTTGGCGATGTTTTTTTTTATCCATTTCTCGAGAGTTTCTGGATGGAGCTTGAGCAACATATCCATATATATAGAATCACACAAACGTTATAGCTTTATATTTATTTAATATTTCATAAAATAACATAAGCACACACGCTTAAATATATATTGAGCATGTATTTTTAAAATTTTGCGATAGGATAATAATACCTATTACATTTTTATTTTAAGGAGGCAACTGAAATTACGTTTGCCAATTATCATAAAAGTCACACAATTAAAATATACACATAAACATTTCTAAAAACATATTCACTAAAATCATAAACTTATTATACAATAAATTAAAAACTAGAGTGTCATGCCGTTTGCCGTCACAATATACAAGGAAGTCTCCGCCGAAAAATTTTCAACCCGAAAAGATATACAAAGCCACTTTTTGAAGGACAATATAAATGAAATCGATAAAATAAAATACGGTAAAAAAACGCAACACTAAGTAGTAACAGAGAGCACTGTGCAGTAAACTGTACGGAAAGTACGGAACGGCTCCGAGTGCAGAGAACTGTGTAATCCGGACAACAGGCAGGCAATCCCAGCTCAGCGAGAGCGGACGAAAGAAAGACAATTAAATCTAAAACAGAAGGCGTATTTGTCGAATTTACATAGACGTTTGTCTATAATGGGAATTGTATTATCTTGTATGTATATATAAATATATAGATATAATAAATTCTCTTTACCTTATTATAATATATAGGTTTATCGATCGAGATTAGGTGAGAATAGGTTTTGAAAACCAAACGCAGAAAATTATTTCAATTAATAGAACTAAACATGAAATATATCATTTGAATTTGTTATTAGCGTTTTTTTTCTGAGTAATCTATCATTTTATGAAATATAATTTAACGATTCCATTACGTAATTAAAACGTTCAAAACGTGATACAACCCTAACGCCTAATTAATCGGTGTGAGATTAATCGTTGTACTAAACGTGCCTGTGACACTTTGACACAGGCTGAGGTTTTCGTATGGCCTATTTATCAGTAACATCCAATTTAGCAAGGTCAACGACCTCTTTGACAGATCAATTCGATGCATGGTTTTTACATCTTTGAAAACGAAAACTAGCTAGTTCGAAATGTGAAATAAAAGGTCAGACAGTGTGAGCGTGTGTGCTGTTTAACGCGGTACCTTGAACTCTGTTCCAATTCAATTACGTAAGAAATTGGAGTAAGCCCACCCATCTCACTAATGGACGGCGCGACGAGATTGGGAACTCGCTATCAACGTTAGACCCAATCTTAGAAATTGTCAATGTTGATATAAAATAACGTTTACGATCGCGATACATACAAAAGGTTTTAAAAGTCCAGTTATTCGTTCATTATCTTTAGTGTTCCAATTTATAAAATTAAGATTGACAGGAAATACTACTGATATTATAAATACGAAAGTATGTGGGGATGGATTTATGTTTGTTATTTACTCATACAAAAAAAAAAAACTACTGAACGAATTTGGATGACATTTTACAGTATCACATCAGAATAATACACAAGCTACACTTTATAATTACTTTATGTCATTTGGTCATAAAACAACGACACATATCAAGTATCCGTGCGAAGCCGGGGCGGGTCGCTATTAATCTAATAAATAAATACTCTCTCTTTCTGTTATATCATTACAATTACATGTATCTCGTATAAGTAATACAGAATGTCAATTAATTAATGACATCTGCAATTTCTTCAAATATTGTTTTCTCTTTCACTCGTGGTAGCGCTTTCAGATCTATCTGAACAGATACAACCCTCTCATCAGTTATTCTACCGGTAACCATCAATACTTTATATCGCTGCGATCCGGTTTGAAGGGCGGATGAGCCAGTGTAAATAATGGTTGGAGGCATGTTGACAATTGACAAAGCATTATTTTATCAGTCTGCCTACATACATCAATTATATATTAAAAATGCAATTTTTATACTATATTACTTGGTGGTAGGGCTTTGTGCTAGCCCGTCTGGGTAAGTACCACCCACTCATCAGTTATTCTACCGCCAAATATCAGTACTCAGTATTGTTATGTTCCGGTTTGAAGGGTGAGTGTTATTTCCCAAAGTTAATTTTACATTGACGCTGTAAATAATAGTTAATATTTCTTACAGCGTCATTGTCTATGGGTGATGGTGACCACTTACCATCAGGTGGCCCATATGCACGACCGCCAATCTATACTTTAAAAAAAATATATATACACTTCATAATAGAAGTCGAAGTTCCCTTCTCGTAAAAAAATCATCTTCTCGAGACAAAAATCATTTATCTTTTTTTATTTTAATTTTTTTAGAAAACGTTGTAGTTTTAAAGTGAAATGTGGATCTGTTCTACTCGATGAGATTGTCTCGGTATTTCAGCTCGGACGTTGCCTATTTAATCCGGGATTAAATCGATTCCGATGGAACGGTTTCAACGATTTGTAAACGGTTTGCCGTTTACGTTTAATGATATTGTGTTTGTATAATGAAATTTATTTTCGTATGTAAAATAAATTGTTCATATTTCATAATATTTATGATGCCGGATGGACCGAACGATCTTAAGAGATGATCGGGGGAATACGGCTACGCTTACTTTCCATTAGATAAATTTGTATATGTATATACATACATGATACATACTCAGCAGTGACCAAGTGAATAAAGATAGACCTCGATGTCCTGAATTCGACCTCAGATCGAATGAATTAATTGGGATTTTTTTGCCCATAAGTTCTCAGTCTGAAGGCAGAATCTTGAATTTGGAGTAAGTAAGTAAAACCGTTGATTCTCCACCCGATCCCTTTCCCGTCGTGTTGGATTTGCCGTCCCGTTGGATTATGAAGGAAAAGAAGACGCATCTGTTGTTTTCGCACACTTATGCACGACAATAGGTCTTGCGTGGTTGGCTGGTTTCCGTTGCCATGCATTGAAGAACATCGCTTGAAAACTTGTAGGCGTTGAATCAAATTAAAAAACAAATATATCAACCAATTCAGCGACATGTTATAATTAAGTCTTTAATAATTCGTAGGGGTGCCATTACTCAAGATATCGATGGTACTATAACATCTTGGTACATAAAAGGTTTCTTGCGAATTTATTCCGATTAGCTTTTCGATTATCAAGCATTTAACTCTAAAATATGCAAAAATCACTTTTACAATATGTAAATTTATTTAAATAAGTTTAACTTATCCGAAAGAGCCAGTGTCGTAACGATTTCACGAAATCTTGCAAAAGATTTTGTTACCAAAGAACATTTCGTCTTTATCTTTGTTGCGTCAGATATTCTACAATGTTTCGAGTATAGCACACTGAAAATTTTCAGTCATGAATTTTATATAGAAACGCTATTTTATGAGTTTGAAACTTCAATAGTATAATACTGTGTAAATAATAATTTAAGTTATAATGCCGATGAAATTCTGACATGGAGACCGTCTACGAAGCTTTACGATAAATCAAGTTGAAAACCTTTCTCTCAATAGGGAAAGACTGCCTGTCCGTAGGACGTATAAATTAGGCAAATTAAACTAGGCAACTTTTATATTGATATAACCATGCACCTATAGTCTCTAGAACTTTGATGGCTCAGTAGCTAGAACTCATGAATCTTGAAGGAAGATTGAGAATCTTCTTAAATTATGCCTCCTCTATCTTTTGCTGTAAACATTCTTCTTAAAATGGGAGAAGTCCATTATCCAGCCGCCAACTATATTTAGTTTAATTGCTGTTGTTAATATGTACATTATATCTATATATTGTTTGATATCGAAAGAGAAATAAAAAAAAGTTAGCTTATAGAACACAAAAACATGAACAAAAAAAATACAACGTTTTTATAACACGTACATTATTAAAATGTATTGGAAACGAGATTACAAATATCCATCTCGGACTTTTTCCTTTTATACAAACAACGTTAGAATGCTCTACGTTCTAAATAATGATCTTTATAAAATTTTATGCAAGCGTAAAATGGAATGAAAAGTTGAATTAACTTAATAGCGCGATAATCTTACTCGATTTCAAACGATTCAAAGCTATTTGAACTTTCTGAACAAACTTCTAAGTAATTATTTACTTGGTAGAGTTTTGTGCAAGCTTATCAGGGTATGTATAACTAGCTCAGCACATATTCCAACGGTAAACAGAAATACTTATCCAACTTGAAGGGTGAGTGAGCCAGTGTAATTACATTGGCTATCCTCATAGCTTGTACCATTTTAAAAAATCTTTAAGAAAGAAAACAGGCATATGACTATTTGATATAAGAAAAACTGATATATTTAATAAACTGATAACTGTTTTTGTGTTCTATAAGATAAACTGATATACCTACTATATTTTAAATATTATATTTTATTTTTATTTTGATAAGATAGTTCATTAAAATCTTTCCCTTTTTTAGTCGAGGGCAGAATGGGTGGTCGCTAGAATGGATGACATACTTAACTGGGGCAGGAGAGGTTCACTTTGGCCCCTAACCTTCGGCCTAGCCTGCTGCGCTTTAGAGATGATGCATTACGCTGGACCTAGGTAACTATTATATCGATAATTATTTTAGTACATAATATAATTATATTTTTTAAATAGATTATAATTATCAATCTTAATAAAAATCATTAATTAATAAAGCATTTTGAAGAAAAAATATTTTGTATATTTAAGTTTATGAGTAATCATTAAATAGTTCTTGTTCCTAGGTTGAATGAAGTATTTTTTTTATTTACTTTATTTGAACTTATTAACATATAAATCATCATATAAATGCGCCAAAAACAGTCTATCACATTCACGATGAGGAAATCTGGTTTGAAGCAAGCTTGAACTATAACTACTACTACTTACCTACCTCCCCCCCCCCCAGCTACGAACCCCAAACACGCTTAGGATAAATTCATTCGATTGTCTGTCTCAAATATATCGCATATAATCGCATCACATATACAAAATGCAATGTCATTTCTATAATTTAGTTTGTATGATATTTACTTAATACATCGCTGTCAATTCGCATTCACCTTGATTTCACGGCTACGGCGAGTGAGGCGAGCGATACCGAACCGAGTAAACGATACGAGATCGTTATCTGAAACCGAATCTGGTTACGACATGCAACACCTTTTCACGATCACTTGTGTCATTGTCTAATCTGTATTATTGACAAAATACTGGACATTTGTATGTTCACCGAGTTATTATGAGAATGCGAGTTATTACCTGTGCTATTTAATTTTTACACATCTTCGCGCTACGATCCTGAGGAATTCGCATACGATTTCGTAACCTTGAACGTCCACCGGTATATATACACGTATATATAATAATAATAATCATATTTAGTGAAAGAAATGCATTTGTGTAAATGTGTGATCATCTTATCCTATATTAACACATGAAACGGAGGCGTAAAGTATGCTTTATTCGTATACGAGCACCTATGTTAGCTAACCTAACCTAAATATATTATTTAATCGGTGAGAATGTTTAGCTGCTGAAATTCTTGTCGATATAGACAATAAAAACAATAATTATTATTTTTGATTTTCAGACAAGATATTAATAGATATTTAATTAAATTCTTCTCGGTAGAATCAATATTCCGAACTGATTAAATTATTAGTTTATATAAGTGAACTTTTATATAAGTATAATTAAATTAAATATGTTTTATAAAAAAAAACTTTAAAATAAAATTCCTTTTTCTCGAATAAAACTTCAGCGGAGGTAATGAGTCGTTTCATTGTCTTGTCAAGCCCCTTGGGATCCCTTATCTCTTTGGATTTATATTCCTTTTGATTAATTATACTCTCGTTCAATTTACAGCGAATTTAAATGCCCAAAACAAATTAATGCAAATCCTAAGTGCCGAATGAATTTAGGGATAATGAAAACAAAATAAGTACATTAATTTTATTCAAGTACGCTTTTCTAGACTGCTTTGTGTTCTTTCACAGGATGAAATTAAATTGAAATTAATATCGGTTTGCGTTATCAAATACACCGAGTAGAATCGGCTTAACGGAGTACTTTCTTTTTCAACAATTAATCAACATAAGTACATAAGTCAATTATTTAATTAAATAGCACCAAAAAGACTTATAATAATAAAAATACTATCGCTAGGTCTCATATGAAACCTTGAAACGTCATCAATATACATATGTACAAGGCTTTTCCAATGATACCAAATTTAACGAGTGTTACGAGAGTAACCTTAGCCTTCAATAAGGTTTTTTGACATTTGATTCTATATCATAATTTGTATCACATTATTATTGCATATTATTAATATAGCAGCAGCTATTGAATTTACTTTATTATATACAATTATTATTGTAATTAATTGATCGATAATTTGTAAAACTGTAATTAATATTATTTATATGGCATAGCATTTAATACTGGCATGTAACACTATTTCTTATTTTAAATATGATTGAGCTGTCATCATAAAACGATTGGACTATAGCGTGGGGCATTTTAACAAAAGATATGAGACATTGAAGCATCATTGTAAAACGATAATATTATTTTGGCCATCCCGAACTACTGAAATTACACGAGATATATTTTTTATCACAAGAAATTTATCGCTAAATACTCTGGCTACATGCCTATATGTTTACCTAATTCTCTTAATACTGTCATTGTTTTAGTATTAATACAAATATTTTTTATACACAATTTAAATCAACGTCCGTTAACCTGACCACTGACAATGATTTGATTCAAATGTCACTATTTGTTTCCTATAAAAACATCACGTGTATCTATATAGAGTCGCTATCGAATTTTTTAATCTGCAAGTTGCCTTACATTAGTGTGAGACTAGAACTACAATATATCATCCAATGGCCACACCCCACAATCTTCTTTTTCCAAATGAAACGTAGTCTTTTATATAGAAGGTAATAAAAAAACAATTACATATTTAAAAGATCTTCGAAAGTATTATCAGCTATCCTTTCAAAAATTTCTTGTTCATTAAAAATTCGTAACAAATATTACAATATTTATTTCTATACGAGTACATAGAAAGTAGTAATCAACTATATATGTACTTTATATAATTAAGTTGTATTCTCAAATTAATCATAAAAAGGCAGAGAGAGGCCGAGCTCTGGCATTCTAGCTTGAGTATTTCAACAAAGAGGTCTGGGGTCAAGCATTTCCGCTTAATTACGTACTCGAGCGCGCAAGCCTTCAAATTAACACATTTATGTCACGACAGCTAGTCGATCTTTATTTACCTTTGGAATATATTTATTTTAACCCAATGCCCCGATTAAATGCATTTTTATATGACACGCGCGGTTTAATGTATGTTGATAATAAATATCTAAAACTTATTGCGACTTTTATTGCCATACATCACATCATTGTGATACATTTAAACTTTAACAAAAAAAAAAAACTAGTAGTCTCCACGGCTTTGCTCGCGTTTTAAGGTCTTGGTTGATATGTGTCAGCAAATAAAGTATCCTATGTCCTTTCTTGGAGTCCAAGTTTGCTTGATACCAAATATCATGAAAGTCGGTTGCGCTCAACCGTCTTGGTCGTGAAAAGGCGACAGACAGACAGATAGACAGAGTTACTCTCACACTTATAATAAAGTAAAGTAAAGTAACAGCCTGTACATTTCCCACTGCTGAGATAAGGCCTCCTCTTCCATCAAGGAGAGGGTTTGGAACATATTCCACCACGCTGTTCCAATGCGGGTTGGTGGAATGCACATGTGGCAGAATTTCGATGAAATTAGACACAGGTTTCCTCACGATGTTTTCCTTCACCACCGAGCACGAGATGAATTTAAACACAAATTAAGCACATATATATAGTGGTGCTTACCTGGGTTTGAACCCGCAATCATCGGTTAAGATGCACGCGTTCTAACCACAGGGCCATCTCAGCTCAGTTATAATATTATAATAATATAGATAATATAATTGAAAGTGGTATTAGAAACCGGCTTATTAATATTGCGCTTTTTTCAGATATGATATGGATCGCTTCGGTATGGTCTTCCGAGGCACACCGCGTCAGACTGACGTGATCATCATCGCCGGCACCGTCACCAACAAGATGGCGCCGATTCTGCGTAAGACGTACGACCTGATGCCTGAGCCACGTTTCGTGGTGTCAATGGGTAGCTGCGCAAATGGCGGTGGTTACTACCACTATACGTATTCGACTGTTCGCGGTGCTGATAGGATAATTCCGGTAAACTCACTGGACTTATTTTACATACTTTATTTATTTCTTTCGTCGGTTCTTCTCAGGTCAGGGTGTTTCTTTCTCCGAACCGGTGGTAGTGTTTAATTTGGCATCAACAAGTAAGTGTAATGCTTCTGTATTGAATAAAGGAACTTGAGAATGAGAGTACATATAATAAAAATATAAAAAAAAAAAACGAATTTAGTAATATAAATAACTACTGAACTTTTATAATTAGGCTTGATATTGGATTTTTCGCGCCGCATAACTATAAATAGTTTTTGAGTTTACCGCTTTTGAAAGTCACACAGACAGAAAGACAGTTTCAATTAAATTTTTTGAAAGGTTTAATTAAATGTATGATCAAGGAACTATGGCAAGAATTAAGCACGTCAGCTGTTTCAGGTCGACATATACGTGCCGGGCTGCCCGCCGACCGCGGAAGCGTTGCTCTACGGGATGCTGCAGCTGCAGAAGAAAGTGAAGCGAATGCGTATAATTCAGACGTGGTATCGACACTAAACGGTCCCTCGCTATTGTTATTTAAATAAATATTATCATGTACTTCATTACGTTGAGCGTTTATTAGTAATACTACGATTATTCATTTGTATGCCCGCTACCCGCATTTTAGCAGCGTGGTGGAATATGTTCCAAACCTTAGCCCAGCAGTGACGACCTCCGTGGTCAAGTGGTGTGTACACCGGTTTTCATGGGTATGCCACTCCGAGGTCCTGGGTTTGACTTCCGGCCGAATCTATGTAGATTATCTTTAGTTTTCTATGTTGTCTTGGGTCAAGGTGTTTGTGGTACAGTCGTTGCTTCTGATTTTTCATAACACAAGTGCTTTAGCTACTTATATTGGGATCAGAGCAATGTATGTGATGCTGTCCCATATTTATTTATTTATTTAGCCCAGCAGTGGTAAACTGAAAGGTTGTTGTTAATTTGTTGATAGTATAAAAATAGGTATATCTTCTTATGTAAAGCCATTTAAAGATTCACTTTTGCCGTCCGACATATTGATATTAGTATCAGTCAGTACGCACGGTGGCGCTGGAGCTGTCCTAAGACCAAGTGTCTCATTCGACAAAGGAACATACACTGACAGATTTTTTACAATTTCTATCTCTCAACTGACAACCTACAAAATCACATTGTGTTTTATTGTCATTCTAATAAATGATAGTAAAATAACCCTATATAATAAAAGGAGATTAAACATATAACATATTTAACCAACTGTATCCCAAACTTTAAGTGTTTTTTCGATTTGCCTTCATCCGTTCATCCCTAAACGAAGGGTGTAATTAAATCGAAGGTTTTCCATTCAGTTTACTTGCTCATTTAAACGCCGTATATTTTCAAACGTTTAACACAACGCGAGCGAGAATGTTATTTAAATGTTGAAGTTATATCGCATTGATAACATACAGAAATGGTGGTTGAAAAGAATTAACTCTTGCAATCCACTAAATATATAATGCTATGCTAAACCTACTAAGATCCACATTTTAAAACATTCAATTTAACTTTTGAATGAACTTAGTGAATGTGACAAAGCTTAGCTTCTTTGTATTTAAATATTATTTATTGAAATAAAACCATGGATACAAATTGAAAACAACAGAATCTTTATAGTTATTAAATGAGACAACATCACATGCATTACTCTGATCCCAATGTAAGTAGCTAAAGCACTTGTGTTATGGAAAATCAGAAGTAACGACGGTACCACAAATACCCAAGACAACATAGAAACCTAATGGTTATATACATCGACTCGGCCGGGAATCGAACCTGGGACCTCGGAGTGTCGTACCCATGAAATCGGTGTACACCCTACTCGACCATGGAGGTCGTCAGTTGCGAAATAGCAAACAGGTATGTATAGAGTAAAAAAATAATTTTGTATATCTATTAATAAAACATCGAGTCACATGTATTGCATAATCTTCTTATTGGATCTAGTGAGTAAAGGTTATCGCGCTATGTATCCAGAGGACAGCCGGCACGGAATCCGAGAGACCCGTAGGCGTGTTTCATTACGCGGAGGCACGTACGAGCAACGGTTTGAAATGATCTAGTTTCCAACTGCGAAGCGGTTCGTACTTAAGTTTTTATATTGCAAAAACATTTTACTACAATAATAGCAAAATGCGTACATGTTACTGGTTATATGGGTACTACATCGTTGAGTCTTCGAAAGAAAATATTATATAAATTATTTGGCTCTTGTGCACCTTGATATTTATTAGCTTAAAGTATGACTGAAAATTATGAAGTGTGGATCTTGAAATTATAGATTTTTTTCTGTGAGCTAACGACGAAGGTTTCGTTTCGGCCCTTCCGCGTTTTGGGGTTAAAAGACGGGACGTGGTCGTGGAGGGTAATTTTGGCTACATGATTCGTATTTATTTGCCCTGTTAGAGGGCAGTTGGGATCGCATCGTGCTGTCGTACACACTAACGAGGAGTGTGAACTCATATTCGCCCCTTGAGGAGAGCTCCGAGCCGAGACACGAACACACATGACACTGGGGCGCTAATGCGTCCAAACATCCACAAATCTGTCCTCTATACATCTCAAACTGGCTCCTATCATGGTTAAAATTCGACTAGAAGGTCTTTGTTGACTATTTTATTAAACAAAATACAACGCGAACGGTTGTATACCTGAAGTGACAGCGAAAATTCTATACGGAACCCAAAGTTGTCTACTTCTCACAAAGAACAAAGTTGTTTAGTCCATTTCATCGTGATACATTAAGAGTTGGACTCGTTTCTCATTCTCTTCCAATTAATACATCTCGGCACCGATGTCGGCGTGACACTATCACACCGCAGTTCCTTGGTAATGGAAATTTTAATATATGTGGACGATACAAAGTGCAACTGAATTAAAATAACTTTAACTCAAATGAGTTTTCAACCGACTTCAAGAAGAAGTTATATAATCGTAAATCGATTTTTAAGTAGTCTAATATTTTTCATTTCATTTTACTTAGGACTCTAAAAAATATGTTGAACGCGCTATTATTTTTATTACTTTTTAGTGCATATTAATCTTTTTTAAAATAGTATTTTGTTTAAAGTCCGTTTTTCTTTTTGTTAAAATTTTTATTTATTATAAGCATTTTACACTTGAATCGCCGATATACCTACAGGATTATAAAACATGTAAAGTTCATCTCGGTACTGAATGTATTGGGTTGGCAACTAAGTGATTGCCGATTTTGTGGATAGGTGGACTTTAGGCTTTTTTTGTTTTGTGAAAGTGGTCAAAGCACCTAACCTATATTTTTTTCTAATTGTTTAGACTTCTCACTTTAATTTAGTAAAAAAATATATATCGATTAGTGCCTTAGTTTTGTTTTTATCCTAATTAAAAAATAGAAGAACAGGACGTGCACTTCAAACATTTTATTGTATTATTTCCGAAAAGGTAAGAACGCCTCGCAAGCACAAAAGAAGTTATATGCCGTATACGGAAATGGTGCTTGAAAGAAAGGCAGTGTCGAAATTGGTTTGCCAGAATTCGTTCTGGTGATATTTCATCGGAAAATGCTTAACGATCTGGCTGCCCAGTCGAAGTCGATGGTACCAGGGCCATTATCGATTCAGATTGCACAACACGTCGTGATATTGCACAGAAACTCAATGTATCGCACACATGCATTAAAAATGTTTGGATATATCAAAAACTCGTTTTATGGAAAAAATTCTAATTTTCCTTCTTGTTTGAAATCGGCAATCACTTAGTTGCCAACCCTATAGATAGCGCATAGAACCGTCAAAAACATTCTCCACAAATTAAATTAATACCTTGCCCGAAAATTTCCACGTTTTTTAACAACATATTGCTGAGAAATATGCCTTATTTATTAGTCTTTTTAAAAATAAAAGCTTTAAATTTATTAACTGTCGAAGTTAAAATATCTGTGGACAGTTATTGTAGAAATGATACTACCAACCTCACCCCGAGAAGGATTTATTGACTTTGGAGCTTCGAGAACTCGATGTTACAAACTTATCTTTACTTCTCAAACTTTCAGCGGCTATACAAACGTAGCTGTTGGCTTACGACTGCTATACAAATAAGTACCTTACTAGATATTTTACCGAGATATTGCTGTATTCGTCATGAATGTTTATCTCACGCGCTTTATAATATTTCAGGGCTATTTAAATTTCTTATAGTATCAATTGGCTATGGTAGAAATTAAAATAGCATTGTAGCATTAGATATTCTGAATTATAATGAATTTTTTATCCTGTCAGAGCATTAAAAAATATTCTTGGCATTAATATATTTAAATAGTACTCCAAAATTAGTTGTAGCAATTAAATTAATCTGTTTGTACAAAAGACAAGATACATTAAATGTACTTACATCTTAATGTATTTCAAATTCCAATAATTTGCAAACAGGCATTATTAATAGCGCGTAAATTGAAAAATAAATGCAGTTGTAAGTTTATTTTTTAACGTCACTAAGACTGATTTGGAATTAACAGTTAGGTTAATTAATTGCCGAGGTACTACGTCCACTCGTAATAGGGTTGTCACGCTTTCGAATTTGAGTCACACAATATTATACATTTTGTTTACGAATTTTTGAAACATTTCTACTCACTTTGATGGTGATTTCTGTCTATGGGCGAACGTTAACGCCACTGAATTGTAATATTTCTCTGGCTGTCAAGGGTAGCTCTATTCTTTAAGAGTCTCGTATAAAACCGATGCCACCGCCGAAATTGTTACTTTAATACAATATTATAGTAAAGTAAAGTAACAGCCTGTAAATTTCCCACTGATGGGATAAGGCCTCCTCTTCCACTGGGGAGAGGGTTTGGAACATATTCCACCACGATGTTCCAATGCGTGTTGGTGGAATGCACATATGGCAGAATTTCGATGAAATCAGACACATGCAGGTTTCCTCACGATGTTTTCCTTCACCGCCGAGCACGAAATGAATTATAAGCACAAATTAAAAACATATATATGTATAGTGGTGCTTGCCTGGGTTTAAACTCGCAATCATCATAGCATAAAACATTCAATAAAATGAAATGAAATATATTTCAGTTGACAACCCTAAATTGTAAACATTACCGTTTTACCGAAGAGGCGAGTGGAGTTCTGTTCATACAGAGCGAGCTCTCACCCCAGTTTAGGAAGTAGGCCATAAAGAATGGATATTAAAGTCTTCCCTACGGCGCATGAAGTTACGATTCTTGCATGATTAATACGCTCTTTATATTTCTTTGAAAATCCAGACTCTAGAAGACTTTTGTTTTTATTTTCAACGTTTATTTGTTGAGATATTAGGACATTGGTTACATTTATTGTTGACAATATAACTCAAAGCAGCTGAAAAGTATACCTAATTTTATTTAATCCTATTTCTTATCCCGTTTGTGAACAGAAATTTATTTCTTTGATTTTTATAGCTGCCTGTCCTAGCTTCGTCCAGGTGAAATAAAGTATTTTTATGTCCCGATCGCAGTGCTACCGCGGCAAATTAAACCGCTCAAATACATATAAAACAATTTAACGAAATCGGCCTAACCGTTATAAGGAGCTCAGTTACATACACAACAATAGAAAAGATATGTTATACATGTAGAATTATACATAGAGAAATAACACTATACTAATATTTTGTCGAATTTTAACATGTAAAGTTTTTTTTTATGATGTAGCTACCTATGTAGTTATACAACCAAATGAGACACGTGATGGTACGCGGTCATAACCATCCATAGACAATGGTGTATATCTATTCTATTCTAAGTAAATGCATCTATATTGCAAATACGACGCCAAATATTTTCGTCGGCCATACAAACTGGCCGGCAGAGCCAGCCGCTGTTTTCGGTACTTGACATTTTGTGAAGATGACGATTTTAAATAGTCCAATGTCATAATAAAATTTAGTTTAGATATTCAATCCCGAAACTTAGTTACGATCTAAATATCGTATTTTCCTTATAGTTATATAAACAAACGCAAAACTAGAGCTCGGCTTAAATTTAATTCCCCTAAATATCCCGAGCAACACAGAGACAGGTTTAACCGCCTATAAGGAACAATGGCATCGTAACATTTTATGGAGTTCGGTTATAAGGCACGGCGGCGCGGCGCAGTGATAAAACACGGCTCTTTTAAAATATACGTACTCGTTCAATATTATTTCTTACACCGTTCACTTTACATTTAGCAGGTTTATACTGATTACTAATTTACAAATAACTACCGCTAATCTCGCATCTAGAGCCGAGATAGCCAGTGGTTAGGACGCGTACATCTTAAACGATTGCGGATTCAAACCCAGACAAGCAACACTGAATTTCGCCCAGAAATGAGAAATTTACAGTCTGTTAATTTGTGTATGTGTGCCAATATTGTTGATTGTCAATTAATTATTGTTCTATTTTCATGGACATGATTTTTGCACGTATATTTTGTTAACGAAATAGGTGCAGTTGCAGTAACAATATATAAATATGCTTTCGATGTATGGAAATTATTTGAATCTACTTACAACGTGTTACATCTAAACCGATCTAAATTACCGTCCATTTGACATCATTTTATACGGCAACGTATGTACGTATAAATTAAAAAAGAAAAAAACATATAAAATATTAAATCGAATAACAATACTTACTTAATACAAGGAGGTATTAGTCATGAAAGGAGGAAGCAGTGGTTACCTGAAACAAAAATAAAAATAAAATAACAGTGTTACGACACGGTGTAAATGCAGACAAAAGTCAAGTACGCTTTGTTAAGTTTTATCTTAGAGACACGAACATTACGAGTGAGTAATGCGTTGTGTTTTCATAAATACATAAAGAAGGAAACGAGTCTGCAGAAAACATGTCCCTGATTGTATTTTTAACACAGACTACGCAGATAATAATGCGACTTGCCGTACACATTTCTCTCGCTAATCAAATTTATACTAAACACTACTTACCTTTTATTTATTTTCATTTATTTAAATACTTTATTGTACACCACAAATTAAACAGATTAGTCTTATAGTAAGTATACATAAAGAAAAGATGGTACAACCGGCGGTCTTATCGCTTTAAACCTTTACCTTATTATTATTAGGTATCATCGTCCGCCTGCTTATCCTAATTTTATTTGGGGTCGGCGCAGCATGTCTCCTCCTTCCATACTACTCTGTCGGACGTCATCTCACAAGTCTTATTATTAGGTATATCAAATCAATTTTTTTCAATTAAGCTTCACAATGAAGCGCTTTTGAATCGTCGATAATTAAATACTACCACCGTTTGGGAAAGACTACCCCTAACGAGAAGAAATTGCAAGAAACTCGCATAGTTACTTTTTTCAAATAAACAGATTTACAATGCTGTTCTTTACAATAATTAGTGTCTTATTATAACTACATTTGTAGTATAAGATACGCTTAGCTTTTATAATACGCAACGGATTTTAAAACGGTTCATTAATATACAATATGATTCAAGAATGGGTAGTTATCTGTATAATACATGCATTTTATAGTAAAGAAAAAACGTTCCAAAAAAAGGTATTTATTAATGGTGCTGTTTACAAGCTGAAAGTCGTAACATTGGATCCTTATCGTACTGGTGTGAAACCGGAACGGGTAGCTAGTTTATGAGAAAATAAAAATTTAAAAAAAAAACTTAGTTAATAAGTGTTCCTCAATATGTATTTTAAATGTTTTTATAAATAGTCACTTATCATACAACAATACTTTCAAACATCTATCTTTCTGCGATAACATCTCATCTCATACTTTATTTTAAAAAAGGAACACATAGATACAAATACTTTAGCATTTTATAATAAGGCGATTTATCAATCGCGAATGAATAAAACGCGCTCAATTCGATTCAATCTCGTATAATAAATTCGATTGTAGCAATTATCTCGTACGTTAAGATAAAATATGTCGTGTATGATCGTTGGACATGCCATCGTTGATATTTAGTATAAATCATCATTTAAGGCGGCTTTTCTTTTAAGTATGAACAATTAGATAATACTCTATAACAGCTTACGTGTATTACAACAGAATCTATCAGCACATATGTTTGCGATCATAGAGCAGTTATTTTTTTAGAAGTGGTATATCATTGAGGTAAAATATCGTAATTATAAAACGCACGCTGTAGAAAAAAGTGCAATATCTTAATACTAGTAGTATACAGTAGTGTACACCTGTTTTCATGGGTACGCAACTCCTAGGGTTCTATTCTCAGCCGAGTCGAAGTAGCAAAAGCTCATTAGTTTTATATATTGTATTGGGTCTGGGTACTTTTGGTAGCGTCGTTACTTCTGTTTTCCATAACACAAGTGCTTTAGCTACTTACATTGGCATCAAAGTAGTGTATGTGATATTGTCCAATATTATTTATTTATTTAATTTTAAAGTGTATCAATCAATCAAACAGCCCATTCTAGTCCACTGCTGGACATAGGCTCTCCAATTGTACGCCACTGTGATCGCTCTTGGGCTACTCGTATCTAGCTCCTGCCAGTAAAGTGTAGGTATGTATACTTCAAAACTTGGGGTACTTTGGAAATGTGCAGAAGTGGACTGATATCGGCTGAAACCTAAAAAGGTTTAATATTGGCTTCACTTTCAGCTTTAATCATTTCTACACAACATTCAATGATGTCGATTTTTTATTAACAACACAACTTCCACTGAAAATAACTTCCGTTGTTATACAATCACTATGAGACAATAACCGAGAGAAACTAATTACATCGTAATTACACGTAATGGTTGATTGTTGACGGTGTCGCTATGCACTTATCGAGACGCTGCGTTATTCAACTATGACATAACACCATAATCATTGTATCGATCGCTGATATAAGAACTAGCGCGCAATGGTAACTTTTGTCACGGTGACTGTTTCGTCACTCTTGTCGAGTCCATGAATATGTATTGAGGTGCGCGCACGTTGCGACGTGACAATTGGGTGACATTTGTGTCTGCATCTGTACATATTCACGGACTCGACAAGAGTGACGAATCAGTCACCGTGACAAAAGTTACCAGTGCGCGCTAGTTCTTACACTAGTCACTTTTATTTGAAATCGATAATTCACGATCTTCCCAAATCGTCGCCCGTTAATATTATTACCAGCGAATTGCCCCGGCTTCTCACGAGTACTTTATATATTTATATCATGACAAAATTACATAAAATCGTTGTAAATTGTAGCCTATGTGTTATTCTGATGTTAAACTATCTTAATGTAAAATGTCATCCAAATAAGCCCTGTAGTTTTTTCGTGAATGAGTAACAAACATACATACATCCAACCTCACAAACTTTCACATTTATGATATTAGGAGGACTAGTAGGATTGGTCTTCATCCTAGAGTCGCTTCTGCTAAGCTACAAAGCTTAGCACTAGGGATAAAATACGTCATATATTTATAATATAATTTTCTTTATGACAGTATCACAGTCAATTAATTTAATACAGTCTATGAAACGATATATTTCTATATTAACGTATACGTAGTACGTCCACACACACCCATCACCCAGCCTATATTTGGTACGGATTTATTTTTAACTTTTACAAGCTGATATCATCCGATGTGAACTTTGCCCAACACAATAAAAACTTCGATATACATATTAGTATTAATGAGCAGCAATTTCTATTAATCCGTCATGTTTACTGGACTTTGAACTTTAAATAAAAACAACATAAATACTAAAATAAAAACAAATAGTTCCGAAAAAACGCAATCGCAAATTAAGTTATTGCCTAATAAATCGGCCAGCTGCTTGCTGCTCGCTGCTCACTGCTCGCAGCTCTATCTAATTTATCGGCCGAGGTCACGCTGCAGGTGAGAGTCAGACGCTCGTTAGACGGTTCGGCGTCACGCGATGACTCAAGCGGGCAGGTCGCGTTTTACTGCGACCACATTTTAGGCTTTTATCGGATAGAGAACACGACGAGTCAATCCGATCTTGACAAGAAAAGTTATTCGTCGAATTTTAACGATATCAAAAAGGAAGTATTGAATAATTTAGACAAGAGCGAAGATATAATTTTGCTTTGCCTAATTCAATAAAAATAAATGCTATTGCAGCTCCTTTGTGTTTAGCCATGTCTAAGCCAAACGGTCAGAGATACTTTGATAGATTTTTGTCACACAGTATAAATAACTATTTGTTCATAGTAGATGTTTGCTTTTTGTTTGGCGAGAGAATTATTCATCCGTTAAAGTCCACTTTAACCGACGGAATGACTATATTTCCTATAAAAAACCGTAAAAACATGCCATTAAAAACAATCAATTCTTCCTCAAAAACAGCATATAAAAACATTTCACCTTAAACTAAAAATAATGGTCACACCATTAAAAACTTAACGCACACATAACCCCTAAAAACGTTAAAAGCGGATTTGATTGTTTGTAATTACGTACGCGGTCTATTTTCGTACAACCGTTATGGTTTATATCGCTTAATAGTATACGCTCAAACTCAGGGCCGGATTTGGGCGTTTTAAGGCCCAGCAATTTCCTTACTGTATTCAAACCTTTTTAGACGACGGTAAAGATAATGAGGTCCTATATAAGTTCAATGTATCTATATGAAACAATTGAAATGTTTCTGACGTAATAACATATACGTAAATACCCACGCTAAAGTTAATTTATACTTTACCGAAGATCATTTATTTTCCGAGAAGTTTTCAAACCACCCCTAAGTTTAAAAGTTCGCGGAAAGGATTTACGAGGAAGGAGGGTTGGGGCTAGGGATAACTACTCAGAACCAATTCAGAATTCATCAAAATATTATAATATGTATATGTTTTTCACAAATACGGAACCAAATCCACATAAACCCGAAAGTCAAGATTTAGTGCGGTACACTATTATTTCTAACTGATAAAAAAAATTGAACTAAAAATCTTTTCAAACAAGAATAAATATGCATCCGTCATATTGGCTAGTAAAGCACTGCTTTTTATCCATACTATTATAATAAATGCGAAAGTAACTCTGTCTGTCTGTCTCGCTCTCAAGCCCAAACTACTGGACCGATTTAGAAGAAATTTGGTACACAAATAATCCAGAGGCCGAGAAAGCATATAGGCTATGCGAGCCGCGGGTAAGTAAATACTAGCTTTACTATTTTCAATTAAAATATAACGTTAGTTGTTAAACTACCTCTGTGCATGATAACCATATTACACATCGTCGATCCGGCCCTGCTCCTTGGTATTTGATCTGATTTGTAAACACCGAGATGTTGCATCACACGCAGATGCCGAATTCCTAGCATCAATCGCTACATCATATGTTTGATTTGTATTTATAAAGCGAATATAATATTAGGTTATTCAAAGACCCGTATAAATCTTTAAATAGAAGTGAATCCGTGTGAAAAATAGATCCCTTGGGGCTAAATTTGATTTAATGTTTTCCAAGCGCCGGATATTATGCCTTTAGTGTCCGGAATAACACATGCCGAGGAATGAAAGGATTCCTTACGTTTCAATGTATCAATTTGTATTATTACTGTATTCTAAAACCCTCTAGCTAGTACGGAGTTTATTATGCATTCTTACATATTGTATGGTATAATTACAGACACAGACGACGATATCTTTAATTAGCCTAGCCTAGTTGGTACGAGTACATTATGAGTTTTATAATCTATCTTGAGAATTACAGACAATATTAGCTTGAGAATCAACCATCACAGCGATTCAATTATTTTAAATAATTTAATGGCAATCGGTAGGCGGATGCGACCAATCTTAGGAACTGAGATGTTATGTCAATTGGGCTTGTAGTTACACTGACTCACTCACCCTTGAAACCGGAACACATAAATACTAAGTATTGCTGTTTAGCAGTAAAATATCATCACCCTTATCAACCCTATTATCAATGGCAATTTTGTGTCCAGTGGTTAGAACGCGTGCATCTTAACCGATGATTGCGGGTTCAAACCCAGCCAAGCACCGCTGATTCATGTGCTTAATTTGTCTTTATAATTCATCTCGTGCTCAGTGGTGAAGGAAAACATCGTGAGGAAACCTGCATGCGACAAATTTCATAGAAATTCTGCCACACGTGTATTCCGCCAACCCGCATTGGAACAGCGTGGTGGAATATGTCCCAAACCCTCTCCTTAATGGAAGAGGAGGCCTTATCTGAACAGTGGTAAATGTACAGGCTGTTACTTTAATTTACTTTACTACTACTTATCAACCTTATTATCAAGTGCAATTTTGTAATTACTTATTTATTATAGCAACAACTAGTTATGATCGTCAATATTTTTCTCGTGAAAAAAACATACCAACCTTTAACATGTACGAACATCTCGTCGGTGAGATTGAAATCATTGAACCGACTGTTAGCTGGTAGCGGCAAGCAATTAAAAAGTTTGGAATCGTCGGGAATGGGGAATTGGAATCGGTCACTATGAACTGCTAGAGGAGAACGATCACACGATATTTTAAATGAAAATAAAAGATTCATACGATTATATATGTTTAAAACATAGCATCAAATCATTTAGATTTTTTATCACCTGCTATTCGCATTATAAGAAGACACATTAACAAACACATGAGTGATGTAAAAATCGTGCTTATTATTTAATTAATTATGCTTATTGCTATTTCATTAATTAAATACCATATTTAAAACCTCATATTTACAGCTCAGCTCCTTTCTTTCAAGTGTAAGTGGATTAAAATAACTATGTATCGTAAATATCAGAAAAAAATATAAAAGGACCTAAAATTGCTCTTTGCGTAACACCTACTTATATGTACTGAAATAAAGTAATGAATACAGAAATTTATTTATTTTCAAATTTAGTAATAAAATATCGTTGATCTTTAACTCTCCGAAAGGAAATTAATAATAACGTTGTATTATCGATTCCATTGTAGTCGTAGGCAATAGTTATTATTAGACCAATATGTAGGAAATATTTATGGCCGTGTTTTCAAGTAATCTATAAAAAGGGAAACAAAACATATAATTGAGCGTATGCATTATACCACATATAAATAAGTATTTGTATGCTTTTGTTCAATTTGTCACTGTCAGTCGCAACTATAAGGGTACCATTGGAAAGGAGTAATAATAATAAATCAACTAATTACATATCGAGCTGTTTACCTACTTGGGGCTATTTCTCTTTTGGACTGCATTTATTGATTGTGTCATTAATATTGAAGTACTTTTGTTTTGATCGTAATTGCCATTTATTTTTTATAACAAACGAGCGTACCGCCCTAGCTTCGCACGGGTGCAATGCTGATAAAAATCACTACAGAATGTCTTTTTAGACAACGTTCACAGCTTTTTGTCATTAGACAATATACACCTTTAATATTCATTGAAAATTACATGCTGTAAAAGGCCATAACAATCAATATCAAACGCACTATGTATTTAAGGAATAACGCTGAATTGCTTAAAATCACTTTTTAAATATAGCCATTATTTACCGTAAAAATTGTGTGTGTGTTTGTTTTTAACGGTTTTAGATTTTAGCCGGCGTTTACAATTGAAACGCAAAAAATCTGTTTATTTACGACATTACATTAGAATACTCTGAAATGATCAGTGCTTATCCAGTATATTACGCACGTATTAAACAGACAAACCTTCCTCTCGATTTAATATATCTATTAAAAGAAACCTCATAAAAATCATTAGCGTAATTTTAAGTAGGTACAACAAGGACAGACAGACGATGGGAATCGACTATTTATACATTGTAATGATATTTAATTACATTTTCTTAAAAGGTTTTAAATTGATCGCATGCCTTAATTGATCGTATATTTTAATTTTATCCTTTTTGTCTGAATGTACTTTATTAAAATCCATTACTTCATATATCATATTTTCATCTTCGTTATATTCACGCAAAAAGTCGCCTGCTCAACGACTCGTATCAATAACTTTGTAAGGAAAAATGAAACTTATTTCAATACAATTAAGGTTCTTGTTCTCTCATTTGATGTTTCAAAAGAAATATTTATTTGGCAGTTAAGTTACGCAACTCACAATGGAGTTGCAATCATTATTAATCATCCGATACCGAATATATTTCCATTTTCATCAATCAAACGGAGAAATTCTTACAACATTTTCTCTCGAATCCGATAAGAAAATAACTTGGCTCCATAAATTATGTACCGGTCACGGACTATTTTTGTAAAAGCCTTACGACGCAGAGGTCAAAGTTCTTGTTTCATGAATTACTTCATTGACAACATTTTTACTGTGATTTTTCAGAAGAAATACTATTTTATTTTTATTATAATACGGTTTATATATGGTGTCCTCGCGGTAAATGCTCACCACCAATCTTGGGAACTATCATCCTGTGTCCCTTATCCCTGTTGGTAACTTCAAGCACAAGGGACATAAAATTTGGCTCTGGCTCACTGATCCTTTAGACCAGAACCCAACACTGGGTACTGTGTTCTGTACTACTGTATACTGAATAGTGGTACTTAATCCAGTATACAGTAACCTACCCAGAGGCCAGATTAGCAAGCACAAAGCCTTACCCCCAAGTATATAATACATGTATTATCCAAAGTTAAGGCACTATATAGCTTCTTTATTTATACACAGCTTTAACGCCGGAACATATAACATTTACCTATACCTAATCCTTAATTAATATCAATATGTTTGTCGCTATGTACCTATCAATCGAATAACTCCTCTCCGCTATGAAATGAAGTTTTTTACGCACCAGACGTTCCATATTCATCGTCTGAAGATCATATTTTCTCAGACACACTTAAGATATGAGCAGCATCAGTTTACGACCATGACGCGTACTAAAGCAATCAATTCAAATAAATCGCCCAATAAACGTAATTCACATACGTTTAATTGATATTAAGAGTAAAAAAAAACATACACTTGAAATCGTTTTAATAGAAACAGTCTGTTCAAAATTAAATCACGGGGTTATGCTCAGTAGAGTCTATTCAAAACCGTTAATAGTTCCATATAGTTTAACATAATATGACAAAATACAGGAGTAACTAAAAATAGAGATGATTATAGCGTTATAGTGTCTGTCTTAAATAGATTGAACTAACAAGGTATTAAATTAATATCTTGACAAGCTGAAAAATGCTGTCGATGACAGATATATTTACAAGGGTTTTCCAATTTGGAACTGGTGTAAAAGAAATTCATATCTACCGAATACGAAAAGACAACTGAAAATAATAACAACGTGAATAATATAAACATATCGTGAAATAATAATAAATAGTAAGGGTTAAACCGACAGCCCTTTCTCAATACGATCAACCCATGAATTCAATAGAAAATACGCCCGTCAAACGAGGATTTGGATCTCATCCAGCTATATATTGCTAAGGACGTTTTTTGTAAAAACAAAACGTTACCTGCTGTGTTCATATGGTATCTTTGCTAATATAAGTTGCTATAATAAATAAATAAATTGGACAACATCACATATACATATACTGATCCCAATGTAAGTAGCTAAATTACCAATTATAAAATCTATTTTATTAACAATCGTCGAGTGACATACAAGAAGAAAGCTAAGATACAGATAGAAAACGATTTTTTTTTATACCATATAAAGAACATATAGAGAAATATTAGTAAGTATGACGTATCATTTATACAAACTTCAATTCTATAGAGTTATTTCCATTTATTTATAAACTAGCTGTGACCGCGACCTTGTACGCGTTTGAATTTAAAAAAAAAATCATTGTAGCCTAATCTATTCCCTATTATATCAGTTATCTGCCAGTGAAAGTCCCATCAAAATCGGTCCAGCCGTCAGAACAGACAGACATACCGACAAATAACTATTAATAATATTATTAAGTTACTATATACTACTACAGATAAACAGAAATAAGTTTATAAAGTTTTTAGGCCAGATCACAACACACAACGTTCCATATTTTGATTTCAACTGTAATGTAACCGTACAAAATTCTATTCAATATAGCATAAATATCCAACTCTTTAATTCGTTAAACCTGTTAGATAGTACAAGTCATAGAGACCGTGTACTGATTAATTATCCTAGGTGATAAAACGTTTAAAGTCACTGTGAAGTAAATTGAAAATGTAAACAGAAGCATTCTGCGAACACGTATCTTGTTAGAGCTAAGTGGGTTGAAGTCATTATTAAATAATCTCGTGCAACACGTTTCAAGAAATTAATCTACCATTTAAATATCTTCAGAGACAGCAGACACGACAGATAGTGACCTTTATGGCGTTTTAGTTATGGGCGCTTACTGTCTCAAGATAAACTTTAAAATAATTTTTATTAGTGACTAGCTGCTCCTTGTAGCAACAAAGTTATTGTTGTAGCCTAAGTTACTCCTTATCGCATCAGCTTTCGGCCAGTGAAAATCCCATCAAAATCGGTACAGTCGTTCCAGAGATTAGCCAGAACATACAAACAGACCGACAGACAAAAATTATAAAAAATGATATTATAGTATAATATGTACCGTGTATACATATTTATTACCAATTTCATTATATGAATAGATAGATATGTATACTGTTAAAATTGTAATTTAATAAATTTAAACAAAAAAAAATCTTTAAATAATAAAGTTAAATTATATTCATTACATGAAAATATTCATAAATTGGCAGAGGCTACGATTTGGATAACTTGCCAACATTCCCTTAGATTATATCGATCGTTACACGCCATATCGTAATGACGATCCTATTCCGACGGAACAGAGTTCAAAATTAAGGAATAAATTAGGATACTTCGCGAGGTAATTAGTGCCAAGATTTCCGGAACACTGCAGCTGCTTTTTTTTCTCATAGTTAAATCGATGAGTGTAAACAAATAATGTTTATTAACAATATGTTTACTTGTGAAAGAGCCAAGATAAGACAATGTGATTTATTAATTTAAATTTATTAATTATATACACGTTGAGAGATAATGTTATATAATATTATTGAAAAACGATTTACGAGATATATTCTGTTGAACATTTAATGATGAAAAAACATACTAGAAAAAAATGTAGCAAAGTCTGATCCGACATATTATTTTAGATCTTATTATGGATTAGCAAACACAATATTAATTTTATATAAAGACGAATTCCCACTGAACTTCCATAAGTTTAATTTATAAAAAAATTGACATTGCTTAAAATTAATACATTAATAAATTTAAACCCGCCATATATCGATATTTTTTTGAAACGAATTCCTGAATCTCGCTTTGATGAATAATCAATTAAACATCTTTAACAATAATTAAGCGTCAATAGCGCAATGATTAATTGGCCGCCTAACGATGTAAAATGTCGCGGGTTCGATCTTGACCTCTTGGGTCAGTTTTCGCAACTCCTAGCAGAAGTCTAATTGGGTAAATAGAAATATAAGTAATTTCTAACGATGAGGCATTGATGCTATTCTTTAAAAAAAAAAGAAACCTTAAAGCTTCAAACGTTACTAATAGTCAAACAGGACGATCACACTAAAATATTTAGATATTAGCTCAATATATAAAGAATTTTCGATTTTTATTACAAAAGTGCACCGAATACTTCCTTGGCAGAAAATGAAAAAAAAAATTAAATAAATCAAAAACTAAGTTCCCAAAAAACCTTAAACGACGGCGTGTGATCCGAGTTCAAATGGAAATTTAATGCAAATAAGCTGGCATGTACACCACAAATGTTTATTTGTAGTAGCTTATTTTAGACAGAAGCCGCTTTTCTTTGAAAAAGTCTTAATAAAATAAGCCCTATATGAGTCTGCAATTATACTTGTATTAACGAAATTTATAATGTTCATTTCTTATTTTCTGACGCATAAACTTTGAATTTGTGAAAGCTAGAAGTAATGGTCTGGTATATATTCAGGCCTAGACATTGGCACGGCCGTTGACTGCGGTATTCACAAGCCCTGACATTGTGCTGCCAAAATCGTTGTGCCAAAAATAAATTGGACGGAGAAACACAATGTTGCTATCATACTTGCACTAATTATGATCGACGATGCTCTTACGAGAGAGAGCTAGGTATTTGCTTTTTTAAAAGCAGAAAACATGCTTGCACAAGTGACTAATATGTTTAAACCATCCATTGCGAAGAATTTCTATTCATTATTTATTTGATTTAATAGGGAAACGTCTAGTTCAATAACAACGACAACAACAGCCTGTAAATTACCCACTGCTGGGCTAAGGCCTCCTCTCCCTTCGGAACATTTCTACCATGCTGTTCCAATGCAGGTTGGTGGAATACACATGTGACAATTTCGATGAAATTAGACACATGCAGGTTTCCTCACGATGTTTTCCTTCACCGCCGAGCACGAGATGAATTATAAACACAAATTAAGCACATGAATATTCAGTAGTGCTTGCCTGGGTTTGAACCTGCAATCATTGGTCGCACGCGGTCTAACCACTGGGCCATTCCTTCATCGTCTTGCTAGACCATCTCCCCTCAATAACAATGAAGTACAGCAGAAATAAAAAATAAATAGAAACATTACAACATGCACTAATAAAATTTTACCCAAACGACTTTATCGTAAAAAATTCTTAGCTTTGAAAAACAACAATGGGTTAATTCTTAGTTTAATGTTTTTTTAATTATCCTCAGATGGAAAGAAATTTATGGTATGAGTATTTTTAATAGCTGCATTATAATGCCCGTTGCTTAACGGTCGTGAGTTGAATTCTTTATTTGCTTTACCGTCGTCAAAAGAGTTTTTTATAAAAAATATTTAAGAATTATACTATTCTAGGAATACATCATGAGGAAACTTGCTTGTGTCGGATGAAATTCTACCAGATTTATATTACATATTCGCTGTGAATCGGAGTACTCAATGAAATTACCAGCAATAATTAGTATTATTTTGTTATGGTTTGAAAAGTGTGTGAGCTAGGGACATACAATCTTGTGGACATAAAAAAGACATGTTGGTCTATGGACAGTACCGAAAATTTACCATTCGGTAGCACATTTATACGTCAATCAATCTTAATGTTCGCCGGCGACAGTTAATGTTATAACAACGTCACTTATCTGACAATTCACATGTAATACCTAACCAAATCACTACAGTTTAATAAACTATGTAAGTTATAACAAATAAATCGTACCAAAACAACCACAATCAAAATTCAAATAAACTTTATTCAAGTAGGCTTTTACAAGCACTTTTGAATCGTCATTCAACAAGTAAGTGAAGCTATCACCGGTTCGGAAAGTAGATTCTACTCAGAAGAACCAGCACGAAACTCAGTAGTTACTCTTTTTCAACATTTAAAAAATACAATCAAATTAGTTAAATACAATTATATACGTATGTAATGTATCCCGCCTGGAAGACAACCTTTAATTCATCTTAAATTTTAAGATAAGAGTATATTTTTCAACCGACTTCCAAAAGGAGGAGGTTATCAATTCGTCTGTATTTTTTTTTTTTTTTTTTTTTTTTTTTTATGTTTGTTACCTCATAACTTTTCACTGGGTGGACCGATTTTGATAATTTTTTTTTTTGTTTGAAAGGTAGTGCTTCCCGTGGGGTCCCATTTTTTTAATTTTTTTTTCCGATGATGGTATCCATGTGAAAACGACATAAGTCTTAAATTTGCATTATGCATATGCGCGACAAATAGGTGAATAACTGAAAATCACGTTAACCAATTTTGATAATTCTTTTTTTATTATAAAATATATACTTCAAGGGTAATTTGATAAAAGTTTGGTAAGGTTCTGAGCACAGGATCCATGACAAAGTAACGGAACGGAAGGGAACGGAACAATTCTGAGGAGCACGTTAGCGATACTCGGTCGAATCTTTTATTTATAGGTTATTTGGATATTTGAGTCACCTTCCGTAATGTGGTTATGTTTATGTAATTATCATAGTCGAATATTATAATCAACTAGCTACCCACCCCGGCTTCGCACGGGTGCAATACTGATACTAAATATACTACAGAATTTGTTTATATACGACATCACATCGCAAACTTCTAAAATTATCAGTGTTTCTTTACTATATTGTTCATGTATTATATACACAAACCTTCCCCTTGAATCACACTATCTTTTAAAAAAAACCGCATCAAAATCTGTTGCGTACATTTAAAGATATAGGGACAGAGAAAGCGACTTTGTTTTATAATATTCACTGAGCATTAATCATTAGTAGATGGATTAGTTGGTGTTAGTTAACCAGTGCTGTGAGCGTTAAGTTTTGAATTTATCGATATAATTTCCCTGAGTTTGCTCCAGTTTCCAACTGTTACGCTCGTATTTCAAAGCACTGAACTATTTTATGTAAGTTCGAAATAATTTTAGTACATTAACAAAATACCTGTGGGAAACTGTTTGAAGAAGAAAAGTAACTACTGAACTTCTTGTCGACGGAACCTGTTACCTTTACGTTAAAGATTTGAAAACATCAAAACCATAATATAACTTATTTGGGTAGGATTTTATAAGCACTTTTCAGTCATCACTTCACAAGATTAAATGATTAATTTTAATAATGACGTATACTAAAATAATGAAATATTAAGTACATTTTATTGGGACTACATAATATATGTATAACAAAATTGCTTCCAGCTACCTGTCTGGCCCTGTGTACGCTTATTTAAAACTACACAACAGATTTTGATGTGGGTTTTTATAAGATACAATGATTCAAGCTATTTGTATTGTCTAAAGACAAAAAAGCTGTGGTAGTTCTATATAAAGACTGTAACGTATTTATTATCAGCATTGTGCGAAGCGATCCACCCGATCGCTAATCAACTATAAATGGTAACTATTAATGACCTGAAGAATGAAGAAGCTTGGGCGCACTTTGAGGGAGACCTATTTCCACCAGTGAATTGAAATTGGCCAATGAGGATGAAAGGTACATATTAACAACTTTTTAAAAATCAAACGACATAATAGTTCAGCCGAATCAAATTACTGTATCTCTGTAGCATAATATATTTGATATATGAGAAAAATCTTTAATAAAACGCAGTCGCGTAAATTTAATTGCATTAATAAACGGAAGCTTTAGAATCATTTTATATCATACAAGAACGTTAAATTAACGCTTATGTAACTGTATATGAAAACCTTCACGGAAAAGCGCTGCATTTCCTGGCAATGAAATGATATTCAGTTTTATACAAAGTGACATTTTAGCTAGGCATAAAATACTCATTTGTAACTATCGATTTCTATATTTAAAACCTGCAATGAGGAACAATTCCAATGATTATTATAATAGATTTTATTATGTTATAAACTTGAGATGGTTTATTAATTTTATAATAAGCTATAGAGGCTTGAAGGTACTAAAATGTATGTAATATTGCTCGCTACGACAGTATTAATAAAGTAAACAGACCTTAGTAATTTAATAGTATAATATAATTTGTAACGGCGAGTCAAAATAGAGTGTGCATTGACGTCAGATAATTTTGCAGATGTTGCCGCAATCTGTTTTATCCACAGAATACTAATGGTTTTTCATTTTTTTGCTAACAGGCTTAATAAAGAGGTTATCAATTCGAATGAAAACTATTTTTCAAGTGATACTTAAGAACTCCGTAATTTTAAACAGCTATGTATATTTATTTTTTTGTATTTTCTAGAAACATGATATGCAGTAATGTATTAAAACAGTTCGCGTCGGTACCATGTACGAATACCAGGCACACAAAGAATGACTTTCGCTTTAACAGCGAATGAATGAACGATGAAGCATTGATATTCCTCAATAGCCAGACTTCTCCGTTCAATAGCTATGTCCGTTGAGAATGCGTGCCGAACACGCATTACTCGTACTTATACTGAATGAAATGTAAACGTATCGATATTCATAGATTCGTGTCGATATTCTATATGCGAATCATAACTGTTGTCTGTTGCTTAGGAGAAAGTGTATTGGATGCCATAGCGGCCCGCCCCGGCTTCGCACGGGTTTAATGCTGATACTGATACTATATAATTTATTTATATACGACATCACATCAGGAGCATCTAAAGTTATCAGTGTTACTTTACTATATTGTCCATGTGTTATATACAATAATCTTCCTCTCGAATCACTCTATCTAATAATAATTTAATTAGGTTTCCCAGGACACCTCTAATATTTTGTTTATTTATAAATTATTAAAAACTATTAGATATTAATTAAAGTCTAACCTAACCTAAATATAACTACAAAGGCAAGCAACAAGCGGTCGGCGCCGTTAACGAAACAATTGTTTAGTAAACAAAATGAATCAATTTCCGACGCTATTGTTACTGTCTATTTTGGTGAAAAGCTAACAATGCAGTCTTATAATCCTTTGGGTTATTATGTATGGAAACCATTTCGTTTGTTTAGACTGAAATTCACTAGTTATATGTTAATCCGATACGTCGAGAAACCGTGTTATAAGTAACAAATATAACAAAACGTGTTGAGTCAACGAACCTTTGCAGAATATGTTTCACCGAAAAAAAATGTTAACAATTTCGTACACGCCTACGATAGAACCGTTTGAAACCCATCGATAATTACAGATGGTTTGAACAATTGTCATTTTTTCACAATGTACATGCGCAAAATTCTTGTAATCGAGATATTTCGATATAGCGCGTCAAGTATAAGATGGGTGTGGCAAAAACATGTAATAATTTTTTTTCTTCATTTATATCTTATTTGTTTTATTTACCCTTATTAAGAAAACATACCCAAAATCTATTAAAAATGAGACGTAGAGTATTATTTTCTAGGGAGATAATGGTAAAATAAACAAAAAAGACAAAGGCTGTAGCAGGTGCTGCCACAGGAACGCCAACTTATACTTGACAGTCTTTATTGAATTCATAAAATTAAATGACACAAAGTTCAACGGGCTGTCATGTTTGACGTTAATGGGTAAGTTCAGAAAGTATGTTCCAAATAATAATTTCGTGCAGTACGGTAGACTCGACGGAAACTTATCTACCGTATATTATAGATCGACTTTCATGAAAAAGTTATACAAATGTTATATGAAAAGTAAAGGACAAACCGTTTTTGTTACGTATTTTTTATTTTAGCCCAGCAAAGCGGGGTTTCCATGGAGTACTTAATATTATAAAAAGTCCCATCGCCAGTCGCCATGTCTATCAGTCTGTCTTTCTTAACGCGATAAACTTAAAAAAAATACCAGACAGATTTTCATACATATAAGATTTTAAATTAACATGGCTATTTTTATTATTAAAGTTATTAATTTCGGGATATTTACATGTTTTTTATTTTTATACGGCGTAGCTCGATATTTCAACATTATCTACGAATGTCTCGTTCACGAGACGGTACTTGTCTCGTGATCAAGATGTCTTGTTTTTGGTAAATATCTCGAAATTAATAACTTTAATAAAATTTTATACAATTTTCATAACGGGGAAGGTTTAAGAATATAATACATGTGGTTATTGAGCAAATTGTAGGAAATATAACAATGATCGTTGAAGATGTCGAAACAAATCTACGATAAACATTTTATTAATACTCTTAGTCTATCCGTACGAAGACGGTGCAGATAACAAATTATATTTATAAAAAAATAAAATCAAAGAAAATCCGTATAATATTATTCTTTGTAAGTTATAAAGCTGCGCGTGATATGTCACAGGATAAGATTACCGGCGAAGTACAATTGTGAAAGTGTAAATGTCAAACTATAAATAGGTTAGATGTTAGAGCACTTACGAGGATATTGTGCGCCAAGTTTCTGAATTGCCAAATACTGTTATAAATCCTTTTGAAGCAGACAAATTTCTATTGTGTTCTTGGCTTATTTACTGACAATACTATGTGAAATTTATGAATTAAATATAAACTTTAAAATTTATATATTTTAAATATCCATGAACATTCGAATTCTTGCAATAATTAAAACTATCTATTCTCTTAGTTTTCATACTCAAAAGTGTCCAAGTAAGTCAGACAAACTAAAAAAAAAAACGAAACGTTTATTCGAACGATTTATAATATTTTCTTAGTCACATTCCTTTCGATATTATACGAATACATATGATAACATAATTATAGAAGTATTCTTTATATGTATTGGATTAACACGGCGCGTGCGCAAATTACCTTGATCCATCGCGCACAGGATACCTTATATGGCCTCGATCGATCTGAGGTCAAGACGAGTATCAGTGGATTCTTTGTTTTAGGAATAGATGTTCGGCATAACTTAAATAATAATATACTCTTATTTAAACTATTAATTGACTAGCGACCCGCTCCGGCTTCGCACGGGTGCAATACCGATACTAAATATACTACAGAATTTTTTTATTCACGACATCACATTACCCACTTTTAAAATGACCAGTGTTTGTTTACTATATTGTCCATGTTTTATATACTAAAACCTTCCTCTCGAATCACTCTATCTATTAAGACCGCATTAAAATCCGTTGTGCTGTTTTTAACCGACTTCAAAAAAAGGAGGAGGTTCTCAATTCGTCGGGGCCTTTTTTTTTTTATTTTTTATGTATGTTACCGAATTACTCGAAGATGGCTGGGCCGATTTTGACAATTCTTTTTTTGTTTGAAAGGGCATGTTTTACAGGTGGTCCCATTGTCAGGAGATCAGGATCTGATGATGGGATCCTGGAGAAATCGAGGGAACTCTTCAAATTTTATAGGCACACCTATAGTGATTTCGGTTTTATTCAAAGTGCCTTGGTCATATGCTCACGAAAAGTGACATTTGATGAAGTGGAACTGATGATGAAGACCACAACTAGTAATCAGAACCTATTAGTAAGTAATTATTTTACGGGCTTAGTTCTATTTCTTTAAGATAGTCGTCAAGCAATTGATGTTAGTAAACATGCCTATGATGAAAGAAAGATGGAAGAAAAAAATAATCAGTTACATCCATATCCAATTTACGATTTTTTAATCACCTTTTGAAGGCGGTGCCAACAAAGTAAATAAATTCCTATATTGAAATCATTTAATTTGTATCGATAGTAAGGTTTGTCTAATGGTGTCATCTATACAATAAATAGATTTAGTTTTTGTATGTATGTATTATGGATTATGTACCTATATGCATATATAGCAATGTTGGCACCGACTTTGAGAGGTGATTAAAAAATCGTAAATTGGATATGGATGTAACTGATTATTTTTTTCTTTTTAGTTCATTTTTGAAGGCGGTTTTTTTTTATTTATAAAAAATTATAAAAATTTAAGCTTACAAAGGGACAAAGGGACAGTTAAAGCTACTTTGTTTTATACTATGTAGTGATGATAACAAGTTTATAAAAGTCAAATGAAATCAATATTCATTTTTATTGCGTTTAATTTTTGCTTTGTTTAGGAAATTTCTTTGACCCGATTTCTTTACTGTATCTCGACTTTTAACTGTTTCTCTGATTTCTCGCTGCTTATTTTATTGTTAGCTGATCTTGCGCTTGACCGCAATCCCACCTGATAGTAAGCGATAATCCGGTCTAGGATGAAAAGTGCTTACATTAGATCTCTATTTACCAGTGCTCTAACGGTTTCTTCTGATTCGCCGTAATAAACCGTTTCGTCATTATGATTTCTTTTTCTATCAATCAACCAATTAACATACTTATGTCTTACAATAATGAAAGAAGAGTATGCAATGTACCATAAATGTTAAAAGAATGTTTAAATCAAGTAGGTTATTCCGAAACTCTAAAATTTTTGAAATTCATTAATGTTTATAATATGATATAAGAATTGGTATGTAACTGTGGTCGCTAATGACCTTCGATGTTAAAAAGCGACCTAAAACAAATAAATTAAAAAAAAATTAACATACCAAAGATATTTTTATTTGACAATATTATTCTTGCAAATTGGAAACATTACAACATTATATATATATAGTCGTATTTTAATAAACTTTAAAATGCAATATCTTTGTCTACATATCAAACCCGTAACACTAGACTAAATATGTAATTACGAAATATTTTTTTCAGAAAAATTCGAAGCCTTCTGCTACTTTTCCGTTGCGCTGGTTTGACCTAGAAAAGTATTTTTTTAAACACGAAACGCGTTACCTAAATTAAAAATCCAGCTGTTAATAATGTTAAGTAGTAATCATTACTTAGACTTGAGCTTGTGACATTAATTTACAAGCAACGAGTTCATCAACTATAATTCACCTCTCTATAATTACTTGGTGGTAGGGCTTTGTGCAAGACCGTCTGGGTAGGTACCACCCACTCATCAGTTATTCTACCGCCAAACAACAGTACTCAGTATTGTTATGTTCCGGTTTGAAGGGTGAGTGAGCCAGTGTAACTACAGGCACAAGGGACATAACATCTTAGTTCCCAAGGTTGGTGGCACATTGACGATGTAAGGAATAGTTAACATTTATTAAAGGCTTCATTGTCTATGGGTGATGTGACCACTTACCATCAGGTGGCCCATATGCGCGTCCGCCAACCAAAACCATAAAAAAAAATTATATTATTATTTGTTAAATCGTATCAGTTTGGTAAACTGCAACCAAGAACCCTCTATATTTTTTAATATAGTTTAGTAAAATTATAATTTAAAGTAAAACAAATATAATATCTTGAAATGTTTTGCAAAGTACTAATGTAAGACTAAAATGTTCCTTCCATAATCTGGAATGTTTCGAGACAAACATACCAGGAAACTCGCTGAGTACTCACATGAACTAATTTTAGTACGAACTAAGTACATGTCGATATAATATATCTCTTTAATTGATACCTTAAATAATTTATTTATACGTGTATTTTTTTCACCGTGAATCGAAAATAAAATTAGCCTTTCAACGCAAATTGATACCCAACAATAAGTCGTAATCGTAAAGTTGAAACTCCAATCATATAAAAAGCTTCGTACGTAAACATCAATAAACCAAATTGATCGCTTTTCGGCGATTGCAGTAATGTTTACATTCGGATTTTGTTACAGGGGCGGAGCGGTGAACTAAATGTGGAAAGTGCCTCACCTTCTTTATTGGAAGCATTCATTTAACCCATTATCTATACTAATTTTATGAATGCGAATCTAACTCTGTCGGCCAAACCACAGAACCGAAATAAACGAAATTTGGTGTGGAATAAGCTTGAAAACCAAGGAAGGTACTTCTTCTATCTCACACCTGACTACCAAGCAATAAAACGCGAGTAAAGCCGCGCACGACAACTAGTTTGGAATATTAAGTTCTTTCTCCCACAGACTTTTCAGAGTCTTTTTGAGTTCCTTTTCTGTGTTATTCGTATGTTTACTTGACTTGTAATTTATTTATAAAGAACATGATAAAAATTGGATCTTTAGTTCTTGAGATTAGCCCCTACGAGCAAAACAAACAAAAACTCTATTCTTACAAGAACTACCCTCTTCTCAAACGGGACCGAGCGGAATCACCTAAATACGGCAGAACGCTTAGACGGGTTTAATGTTCGGTTGTCTGTCGGTCGAGTCTGTTTGTATCGGTCGTGGTATTTACTGTTCTTACATACGTACCTACTAATTAACCGTCTATGTATCGAAATATTCTTGTAACTGATTAAAGTTATGTAGTGATGGTAATTGTGTTCTATTATAAATAAATAAAGAACTGAAAAGTATAGGTTAGTCATTTGTGCTATATATTTTTTTATTTAATTAATCATAGGGTTTGTTAGGCTATAATATAAGCATAGCATAAAACAGGCTTCATAGTAAACAAAGGCACGACAATAAGATAACTACCAATATTGAAATTACTGTAATTAATTAACTTGAAAATGATTTTGGCAAAATATTGAAATTCGTCTTTCGTCGAAACGGAACGAGCTCATTGTTTGGAGAGCTCTTATAAATTCCATTAAAACCGTTATAAATAAGATGTTTATCTTGACTAATTGAAACTCGTCTATTGTTTATATAAACAAAAACATTTCGACGTTTCATTAAAATTTAGATAATCATTTCATTCTTATTCATACCGTACTGTTATATTTCAACTCGTGATTTATGATTTAAATGTTGATGATGGTAATTATGGTGATATTATATCATAGTTAAATTCTTCCATACAGGACTTTGTATTTTTAAATATTGAAAAAAGAATAACTAAATACTGACTTTCTTGCCAGTTCTTTTCGGTAGAATCTACATTCCGAACCGATGGTAGCTTCTCTTAACATACTTGTTAAATTACGATTCAAAAGTGCTTGTAAAAGCCTACTTGATATATTTTGTTTTTAATTTCTTTTTAATAATACAAATGTAGGATCTAATGCTACGTAGCTAAATAATTACAATTCCTTACATCAATGCCTGTAGTTACACTTTCTTATCGAAACCGATATACTTAGTAGGTAAGTAAAAACAAGCAAGCCTGGTGATGACAATTCTTTACTAAATAATTGGTGTTCATTAATGATAATATGTAATACATACCATATATAGACAAAGCTACCCACAGACACGAGGGTGACGTAACCACACACACCGGCCATATAAAGGGTCCGGGAAATTCAACAATCGTCATTTTCGTTCAGCACTACATCAAAATTGCGATAACATCGGATTTGATCACCACGAACACACTTGGTAGGGCTTTTTGCAAGACCTGGGTAGTCACCATTGAGTCACAACATTTCCTACCGCCACAGTGCTAGTTTTTTGTTTGAAGGATGATCGAGTCAATGCAACTAAAGGTTAATAACATCTTTGTTCCCAAGGTTGGTGACGCATCTGAGCTGTAACTGGATGATTGATATATTTTACCTCCTTTGACAATCTCCCTTCCTATTTCTTGGAGGTTAGGGTAAACTAACAAAGAGTGAGGTCAGTTCCATTTGAATTTATTTGAGTGAATGGATCAATACTTAGATTTATAAAGAAAATAAATTGATAATACTCTGTAATAAGAATTCGTGACCAGTAGCTTAATTAGTAATTTTACAAAACACTTGAAAATCCAATACTGTTTAAATAAAAATCTATACCAATGTCCCAGACGTTAGTGACCACTTACCATCAGATGACCGATTTGGCAGGCAACCAAATTAAATTAAAAAAGGAAAGTTAAACTATCTCGTACTCCCAAATAATCTTGCCACCAAATTTTACTGACCTCTACTCATTGACTGATAATTCGCATAATGTTTACAAAACTAATAGCAATTGAAATTTTACCACAGATATGCGGAATACGATTAATAACATATAAAACAACATTATCCATTTTACATAATACACGTTAAATTTGCCGTTTACGTCACTACGAAAAACTCGTTAAGAAGTACAAAACCGACCTACCTAACACTGAATCTCCTTGGGTATATTTACGGTCGGTTATTTACGTCGCCCAGTGAAAACGTGCGTTAAATATGAAATCTATTATTTTTTTAAATGTCGAAGCATCAGAAAGTTTCATTAAGATTATTGTACATGCTGGCAAAGTCAGTATGACGAAGAAGAAGAAGAGACAGCCGAAAGATGTCATAATTGATGTGATTATCGAAAAAAATATATATTACGAACGCGAACGATTTAGACTTCGAAGAAAAGACGAAGGCTTACTTTCGAATATCATCATGTCTGATAACGAGCTGATGCCTCACACCTCGGTATATATAAATGCCAATTGTCGGTTGCCATTTCATGACTCATTTGCCAATTAACTTTACTATTTAAATAAAAGGAACTAAGCAACATCTCTACCTTACAAATTACAAATTTACCAAAAATAATAATTATAACAGCGTTTTTTTTTTTTGTTTTGACAGACCAATGTGTATTTTAAGAGTAATGGGATGAAATTAAGTTTCCACTTATTTTACTTTCATCTTAATTAAATCGAAGTAGTGAATAAAATAGATCGACCGTTATATAAATAACTTCGCGTATTGAATGCAGACGGATAATCATTCGTTTACATCAGTTTAATCTCATTAATGTGCGCCCTGAGGGGTTTTACCGTGAGCCCGTTAAGACTACACGTTGAATACACATTTGCATCGTGATTCACGTAACATTCTATTTCGCAAAAATCTAATCTTATAAATAAATAAATATAAATAAATATGAGACAACATCACATACATTACTCTGATCCCAATGTAAGTAGCTAAAGCACTTGTGTTATGGAAAATCAGAAGTAACGACGGTACCACAAACACCCAAGACAAAGTAGAAAACTAATGATAATCTACATCGACTCGGCCGGGAATCGAACCCAGGACATCGGAGTGGCGAATCAATGAAAACCGGTGTACATACCACTCGACCACGGAGATCGTCAATATTAAATAATAGTACAATATATAATATAAAACAAATATATTACGTTTTAGACTGTTGGTTGTCATATGTTAGGCAAAAAGAGTAGCATATTATGTCATCTGGTCTGATTTTTTGGAGTTCAAGTTTGCTTCATACCAAATTTCATCAAATTCGGTTCAGCAGTTAGGTCGTGAAAGATGACAGACATTCAGTCTTCCTTTTACGTTTATAATATTAATGTAAGTTGACCAAATTCGTAAAAAAGAACCATACGAATATGTAACGTGAAATATGATACATAACAATAATTAAATACTCTGAAAGCACTACTGAAAATATATATTGTGCAAAAAGCGAAATAAAAAAAGGATTTTCAGCGGTCTGCAGCAAACGATTGTCCACGAGAACAATAACTCATTTTACAAAGCGACCAAATTGCAATTTCCATTACATTAAACTTTACACACAGACCAACAAACAAAAACGCTCTTACATTAATTGTTTTTATCAATACTCGTAGTAAAATCTTGATACGGTAGAGCGGAGACAGACTAGTGGTTATAACAAGTGTGTCCTAACCGATGATTGCGGGTTCTAACCCAGGCGATCACCACTAAATTTTTATGGACTTCATTTGTGTTTATAGTTTATCTCGTACTCGGCGGTGAAAGAAAACATCGTGAAACCTACATATAATAAATATAATAATAAATAATAATAAATATGAGACAACGTCACATACATTACTCCGATCCCAATGCAAGTAGCTGAAGCACTTGTGTTATGGAAAACAGAAGTAACGACGGCACCACAAACACCCAGACCCAAGACAACATAGAAAACCAATGGTAATCTAGACTCGGCCGGGAATCGAACCCGGGCCCTCAGAGCGGCGTACCCATGAAAACCGGTGTACACACCACTCGACCATGGAGGTCATCAAACATAAATCAAACATATGTCTAATTTCAACAAAATTCTGCGACATCTGCATCCACCAACCCGATTGGTGCAACGTGGTGGAATGTGATCCAAACCTTATCCTCAAAGGGAGAGGAGGCCATTGACTAGCAGTGGGAAATTTACGATAGTTATAGTTGTAGAATGTTGATACGGTAGAAGCGTTGTATTCAATGCTTGAATAAAGTTTCAATTCAACCTGGTTCTAGTTAAACAACGAGTTACTTTTGGGCTTTTTAACTAACGTTTTATGTAAACTGAAATAAAACTAGCTATAACGGATTTGAATCGCGTATATTAATTATTTTTAACATCCCAATATAAGAGTAACAACATAAATACTTTCAGTCGCAAATTACCCAATGAAAAACTGCGACTGAAAGTATTTATGTTGTTACTCTTATATTGGGATGTTAAAAATAAAAAATTAAAAAATTAATATACGCGATTCAAATCCGTTATAGCTAGTTTTATTTCAATGTGTAATCGCGAAAATTTAAGACAACATTATGTTTTATGTAAACACCGAACGAGACAGTCCACACTGGTGTAACATTTCATAATTGATTTTAATATAACCTTTTAATATTACAATATTTAATAAAGATATAGTGAATGAATGTTACTTATAAAACTCACACATGTAAAAAAAAAGAAAATAAATTCGCTGATATTCTGTCGCCGTTTCTTCTGAGATGGTCACGGTATATTCTTTTCCGAACAGGTGGTAGTGTCAAATTTGATCAATTAGTAAGTTTGATGCTTCTCTATTGAACAAAGAAATTTTATTTGTAAACGATTAAACATTTTTCATTACTCGATCACGGGAGCCATACTGTCAACACTCAGAACGAGCTTAAAAATATAGTGACCAACACCAATGTACACGCACACTAGTAACGTAGAATGACGTTTCACGAGTGTAAAGAGTATCATCTATCACGCACACTAAGAAAATAAAATTGGCTCGTTTTTTTAGTTATTGTGTAGTACAACAACAACACTCTATCTGGATTTATACATAATCTAAGCCAAATATTATAAATTTGGCACAAAGATATACTATGTATTTTATAACGCTATACAATTTATGTTTGTCGGTTTACATTGTACGTTTGCCGGTTTTGATAGTTAATTAATATAGACTAATATTTTTGATAATGTCTAGACTGATTTGGACCTTAATGGCTACACTTAGCTATATTTGTGCAGAAGATATTATATTACACGAATGGGCTAAAAGGTCCTCTCACTCAGATAGACCGATTGGATGAAATAATGACGCGACAACGATAATATAAATCAATCACGAGACAAACAGCTTCGCTTTCCTTTGTGTGTAATAGAACATTACTAAGAGTTTCTTGAAAGAAAATCCGGGGATTCGAATCACAGACCTCGAATTCTAACAACGTATTATTAGCAGCTAAACCAAGGAGGATTTACGTAAATATTTTATTAATATTGTCTCAGCATGTGAGCACTTGATACCGGACAGCGGTCAAGTGCGAACTGGCAATCTGCCCAAGAGACAGCGGCCCGGAAAATATTAAACGCTATTAGAAGATAGCTTGGCATTGATGGACAATTAGACATTGCTATTGGTGAGACTAATGAATTCTATTTACATTCTATTTTTGAATTTTTATACGGTACACTATATTTTTCGTATATAATTTCGTAATTAAGGTTAACATGACGTTTACTTTTACTGCAGGTCTCGTTTACTTGGTGGTAGGGCTTTGTGCTAGCCCGTCTGGGTAGGTACCACCCACTCCTCAGTTATTCTTCCGCCAAATAACAGTACTCAGTATTGTTGTGTTTCGGTTTGAAGGGTGAGTGAGCCAGTGTAACTACAGGCACAAGGGACATACCATCTTAGTTCCCAAGGTTGGTGGCACATTGACGATGTAAGGAATAGTTAATATTTCTTACAGCGTCATTGTCTATGGGTGACGTTGACCACTTACCATCAGGTGGCCCATATGCTCGTCCGCCAAACTATAACATTAAAAAAAAAAGCTATGTCTAGTCATTGTATAGTCTCCTTGTTATCACACCACTTACTAAAATTTATCTTAAGAAGTATTCAAATCGTCGACGGAACACTGAGACACACTTCGTTTAAGTATATTTTTAAGCTTCTTGTTAATTTCTGTCAATTTAAAACATGTAAACTTTATGTAACATAGATTTTCGCGCGTTTCATAAATTACTTCGTTCGATTATCAAATTTAAATTTATTTTTCAATGTGATAATGAATTGTTTCAAAAAATAAATGATTGATAATATATAACAAGTAGATAAAGAAAGATACATAAGGTACTTGCACATATAGTTAAAAATCTATTTAAATCGATATTGGTAAAAAAACATCTCATTTCATTTTTAAAATTAATGCAATATCCAACATTTAAGTCACCACCAATCACCTTTAAATGTACAATCAAGTAGAAAATTTATAAATCATTTTTCCCGCTATCGATCGTCATGACCAGTCGGTTGCGTGTTTTTAATGATGTCGGTAATTAATTTTTAAATCCAATTAATAAAATAAAAAAATATATATAATAGAACCAGTCAATACACCGTCACATGGCAAATGATTGGAAACCCTTGAGGTATCAAGGTTTAGTGAATAAAACTGAATAGATTCAAATTATTTACGACGTTTTCGTTGCGAATTCGAAGCAATCATTATGAGCACTCGCTTCATTTAGAAGTCGCTCGCAAATTAAATTATAATTTTAAATATCCAAGATAAATCACAAATTGTTTATATACCATACGTCACTAATATGACCCGTGACGACCTTTGCCTCATTATTTATAAATAAAAGAAACAACGTATAAACAAAAATAGACATAACATACATAATCATGTCAATGACCTCGTGAAAATTTATAAATAGCCCAACCCGTTTATAGTTGGTTTAAATTAATTTACATTTTAATAAAAAACATCCATTCACAAATTCACTAATGACTGTTGAGCTATTAGCAGTTACTTGGCGCGTTCTATTCGTATCGTGTAACTGATAGACAACAGTCGATAGGCTCGCATTCCAGACGATCGGCTATTAGGGTTATCGTCTCAGATAGTGTTTGAATAGGATGCGTTGTTACCGATGAATGAACGCATTTACCGAATACGTATCGCGTATCTTGTGATGACAGACCGAAATATATGACGACGACGACGACGAGAATAGATTAAGGAAGGGAACATTCTTAAAATATAGTGATTGGAAATTATAAAGCACATAAAGTAAAAGAGTAAATGTATCTTTATATGACAAAGACCTATTAAGGAAATTAAGCACATGGCTGAATTTCATTCAACACGAGGTAAACGTAGAACGTAGAACTGTAAGTTAAGATTTATGAATGGTTGATGTCACCGAGCGACATCGGATATAAATTTTGCAATATACCAAAATTTGTTTTAGCGACTCTTCGCTATCTGAAGTATATTTTAAGTAGGTAATCTTTTTATGTTATGCTAGGCTAGGCTAGATTAGGATTACTAATAATATTTAATTGGATTGAAATTGAAAATGACTGCTCTATTAAAATAAAATCAACAAGAATATTAAAAGCCCAATTGTACGAAGACTGATAGTTTTTGTCTTCTTTTCAACCGACTTCAAAAAGGAGGAGGTTATCCATTCGTCTGTATTTTTAAAGTTACTTATTTAATAGGAAGGCGGACGGCAAATTGATTATATGGTATCACCACCGTCATAAGAATGAGCTTTGTAAAAACCCATGTTTACCATTCCTCCATGTGAACACACAACACACAACAACACATAGCAAGGACACTATCACCCCTCCGAGGACACACTGCGGCGTATGTCAAGGATTCTTACCAGTTTGTTGGTGAAATCAAAGACCTTAAATTAACCAACAACGAGACAATGGTTAGTTTTGATGTCCAGTCATTGTTTACCTGCTTACCCATACAAGACTGCATCGAAATTGTCAAGAGGAAACTACAGACACACAACATGCCTATTGAATATGCAGAGCTGTTACATCACTGCCTCACATCTGGTTATTTATTGTGGAATGATGAATTCTATGTACAAGTTGACGGGGTAGCCATGGGTTCTCCAGTATCCCCCGTGGTCGCCGATTTATTCATGGAAGACCTGGAGGAGAGGGCTCTTCGCTCCGGACCTATAACACCTAGGTTTTATAAACGGTACGTAGATGACACTTTCACAATATTACCTAGTGATCTGACATCTGCATTTTTAATACATCTTAATTCTATAAATAAAAACATTCAATTTACTATGGAATTAGAGGCAAATAATTCTTTAGCTTTCCTTGACATCCTTATTATCAGGAATCCTGACAATACATTAAGTCACACAGTTTATAGGAAACCCACACACACCAACAAATACCTCAATGGTGACTCGCACCACCACCCTAGCCAGTTAGCTACCGTTGGCAAATCTTTGTTTCAGAGAGCCCACCATCTCTGCGATGCTGAACACCTAGAGGACGAGCTACGTCAGGTCAAGCTTGCACTCCACCAGAACAAGCTGCCCGTGCCTCGCCAGCATCGCAGAAGCCGTATCAAGCCACCCACAGTTGAGCGACAACCTGCATTTCTACCATATGTGAAGGGAGTTACAGACAGGATTGGCAACATCTTGAAGCGAGCTTCAATTAAAACCGTTTACAAGCCTCATAAGAAAGTGAGCCAGTTCTTGAGACCTATCAAGAGTAATATTCCTTTACAAACTGCAGGAGTATATAAACTCGAATGTGAGTGTGGTTTATCTTACATAGGCCAAACAAAGAGAAGTATCGGTACCAGGGTCAAGGAACATATAGGAGATGTCAAAAATAGGCGTTCTTCTAAGTCTGCAGTCTGTGAACATGCTCTGGATAAACCTAACCATTTTATCCGATTTGATAAACCACAGATCCTCGCTAGAGAACACAGATTCATTCCTAGAATGATACGCGAGGCTATTGAAATTCAAAAACATCCGAACTTCAATAGAGAAGATGGTTGGAGACTTTCTAACACCTGGGATCCACTTATTAAAAATTTAAAATCCCAAATCCAACAGACTGCAAGACCTAAAGATACAGTTAGTGCCTTCTGCGTGCAACCGGAACGTTACTCAAGATATCAATTGAGAAATCGTTGGCGGTAGTTGTTAATAATATTTCCTTTGTTCTTCAAATAGACAAATGTCATCTTAGTCTGCCCGTGACCACGAACACTGCAAAGTGCTCGAAACGTCGGGATGTTTAAAAATAATTAATATACGCGATTCATCCGTTATAAATAGTTTTATTTAAATGTGTAATCATCGCGAAAATTTAAGACAACATTTGCAGGAACTTGCTTCGCGAAATCTATAGCGACGAATAGCGCGATAGGGAGCTATTTCTATTGGTTGTATAAATCGGCAGTAATCGGTTTTATTGAATTAGCCGATGCTACATCTAAGTTGTGTCGTACAATACCTCGTAATAATATTTCATGCTGAACAATCGTTAACTTATAAACATTGCTTTCCCTTTCTTTCATAATTTATTTAACATTTGTAAGAAAGGAACACGATATTATTGAACTATTTATCTCACAAAACATTGTTACACTGGCTCACTCACTTTGACAGGAACAACAATACTAAACATTGATGTATGGAAATATAATATCTGATGAGTACCATCGTACCATAAGGGAATACCATTCCTTTAATTCAATCAAATGACATTAGTATTTGATTTTAATCCTTGTAGCTTCAATTAAGTCTTCTATCATAAGATATTCTATACGGCAGTTTATATTTACGTTTAAACAAATTAAACTGCAAAAGCACTTTGTATAATAGCCGATCGTAACACTGACTATGAATATTAATAGTCACATCAAAAATTTGTATCGTTTTAGTACTTCATTTAATAACAGTCTTCTAACGTCCAAGAATAATTGATATGCATTAAATCTTGTCTCTCGGACTTAATAAAGTAAAAATTGAATGATTTATTAATATTATGAAAATCTCATGGATTCGTAAAACACCATTCATCAGTTCTTTATTCAAGTCAATTACTTGTTGTCTATCTTTATATCTATCTATATTAATATTTTAGATTCGATCCAAACCTATCTACAATTACAGAGAATTAACATATAATCAATTTTAATCGATAAAATATTTCCGCCAAAGTCGAGATATTTGGATATGAAACCCATAAAATAAAGTAACAGGACAGCAACGGGCCGCCATGTTTGACGTTAGCTAGCTATACATATGTTATAAAAACTGTGCTCACAACTTCGTGAGCGATTTAATGCAACAAAAAAGTTACTGTTGTATACTAAGTTACTCCTTATATCATTAGCTTTCTGCCAATAAAATGCCCGTCAAAATCGGTCCAAGAGTTCCAAAGACTATAATTCAATTATATGTATAAATGAAACATAATGTTAAAACGTATTTGTTTAGTTATAGGTATATTCATTTTCAATTATGAAAAAAACAAATTTAAAATACCATTAAATAGAATTTCTGGCAGACAATTTTACAGAATTAGTTTATTGTATCAGGCTGAGAGGAAGTAACAATACATAGTCGGAGCGATCAGTCACGTATTTCACAGTCTTTAAATGCCAATAACACAATACAACGCAGTTTTTTTTTTATGGAGAGCAAACAAAGGAGTTCGAAGGGGGGGAAATCGTGTTATTGATATGTTATATGTATGAGATACCCTTTCCAAGGTCTCGTCCTGTGCGTGACTGAATTGAAAAGTCTATTCGTATGTTATATTATATGATATAAAACCTTGTTATTGCGTTTTGATGTATTTTTTATCGACAACGCGAAATTGATTTTACTCACGATGTTTTCGACGGATAATATTTGAGAAAACAAAATGAATTCCATTTTATTTTAAAAGAAGGAGGTCGATGCTGATACATGAGCTGAGCTGGCCCAGTGGTTCGAACGCGTGCATCTGAAGCTAAGATTTCGGGTTCAAACCCAGGCAAGCACCACTATATTTATGTGGTTAATTTGTGTTTATAATTAATCTCGTGCTCGGCGGTTAATGAAAACGTCGTGAGGAAACCTGCATGTGTATAATGTAATTGAAATTCTGCCACATTTGCATTCCGCCAATTCGTATTGGAACAGCGCAGTGGAATACTTATGTTCCAAACTCTCACCTTAGTGGGAGTTTGCCGACTGAAGAAATTTACAATGAATTTTAGTCGACGAAATATTTCCGCCAAAGTCGAGATATTTGGATATGAAATCTATAAAATAAAGTAACAGGACAGCAACGGGCCGCCATGTTTGACGTTAGCTAGTTATAAAAGCTGTGCTCACAACTTCGTAAGCGTTACTGTATGAAATGTAGAAATATATATTAAAGATTCAGAAAAAGAAATAGAACTCTAACCGAGACTGCGAAATAATCAGTAGAGGTGTGGCAACACTCAAATTGTGGTATTAAAAGTGAAAACAATTTGTGAATGAATGAATATAATGCTAATTAGCGACATACCTAATGCTTACAGACGCACGGCGACTACACTTACGATTCGGTGAACGACATTTGCATTATAATTAAACAAATGTATGTCCGACACTGAATATTTTAATAAGAAAATAAATTATGAGCTAATTTTAAAGTGATTCAAAATCAAAGTAAAAAAAATGTGACTAGTATGTTGTTAGTTGGGAAATACGAGCGGATTTTGCAAAAAAGGACAACAATTTTAATGTACAGTCAGAGTAAGAAAACCTTCGTCAGTTTTCAAATACATTCCTTTATCAAGTCTTAAGCTCTTAGTACTTTTTAAATCTAAACATCAAATCATTGCGACGCAATGTCATTCTCGATCGATATAGCAGATTATCGCTCATACTGGGCACAGGAAAATAGTTCTTAAGGTGACGAACCTTTTCCTACCCCCACTGTTTAATATGTAAAATTAAAACAATTGGATAAAATTCCTTTCAAGTATATTTGAATACAAGATGAAAATCATACAAAGGCGTCAAGAATGTCAACGTTGACAAACTACATACTTAAGTTAACAATATTCCAAGCACGTTGACAAATATTAGCAGACTAAACTTACCTTGGTACTATTCGGAAATAGCGTTTTAACATTATTTATTTTACTTAACATAGAATAAACAAATTTATTTATTAATTATTATACAGGTTTGATGAACAATGCTCATCTTTAATTTGTATATAGATTCCAAGGTTTTAATAACACGCACTAACAACATTTATCTAAAATATTTTAGAATATTCAAAATAAATTTTTCTTATAATTCATACATACAATATAATGTAACTGATTTGCTTCTTTAGATATATATAGTATATATTTAGGGGTGAAATGGCCTAGGGCAAGTAAAACGCCAACAACATTATAGCCCATGCTTATTTTACAATGAACTTCCTCAAGTAGACTTAAGAGGGCGAATAATTTATAAAAACAATTGAAGTATGTCAGTAAAAACTATAGATACACAAAAATCTAGTTATTAATTTAGTTTAGTTACGTCCCTGGAGTTAAAATTACAAAAAAAAACATTCATTGTTACGTAGTCGTGAGCAGATTAGCTCGTTAAATATTACTGACATTTCGATTCGAATTTCAAAAATCAGAAGGAATGTCATATCGTAAAAATAAAAGAAAGAACGAAATCGCATAAAACAAACGTTAAATCGTATCGAAAAAGTATAAAATGTCGATACATAGACGTCAAATAGAGGAGTATATAGAAAGCTAGACGCATTCATTCTTGAACTTGAAAGGAGGGTGCTCCCTCGTATAATGCTCGGCTGGCACGGCAGACTGCTATGGGAGGGGATTTATCGCAAACGACCTTATAACTTCAAATACGAAAAGTCCATGAAGAGTAGTTTGGGAATGTTACTTAAGAGTTATTACAAGTAAGTTTTAAAACGCTAAAACGTAAGTACAAAGTTTTGCTAAAAACTTAGCGTAATGTATACTTAGCCTACTTAACTAAAATCTATGACTATTTTTTAAATAAAGTCATAGATAATATATATGAATATATAGTCTTTAGTCATATATTCTTACCTCTATCTCTATTCTCAATAAACTTTGAACATACCTGAAAACAACAAAAAAAAATATTATTAATAAAAATTGTTAACATGTTACCTAATACCGAACACATGAACCGTATATTTATTCATAAATTTAAAACTAGACCAAACGTATTAAATTAAAAACATCACGTTACGTAAAATTCATAAGTGATTTCAATTGCAAATAGCGAAAAATAAACTCACGTTTACAAAACCATGTCATGAAATATTCATAGATTATGATGTAGCGCGGATCAGAGCAGAATTAGAAAAAAGACGTAAGACGTTACATTTAAGTTGGAAACAATTTAAATTATGTAATTTTTAACGTGAAATATGGATGGGATAGTTTATAGATCGATACTAAATAGAACAATTCTTCTTTTATAATCTTTTAAATTAACATGGTTATTTTTATTACTAAAGCTATTAATTGCGGAATATTTACCATGTTTTTTATTTTTATTGGGTGGAGCTCGATATTTCGATTTTCGACATTATCTACGAATGTCTTATTCTCGTGAACAAGACGTGAACATGGTAAATATCCCGCAATTAATAAATATAGTAATTCTTCTTTTCTTTCTTCTTGGAACTTCTCTGGTGATTACAGGCTTAAACCCGACCAATTGCCAATGAGTTTTAATGTGTTTATATACCATCCCTAATCAGATTAAGTGATATTCATAGTAAAGTTCGACTATTCGCATTTCAAACTTCATAGACCGGATAAGATGTCTGACGAGAAAGGCATGAATTTTAATATCAAATCCGTTCAAAAATCCCTTTTAGAGTAACATGAAATGCGTTCTAACCATCATGCTCAACTGGAGAACTCCCAGCATTGAAACATTTCTGAGCTGTTTCTTTACTTTTTAACTTCTAAGTAATCAAGGTTGAATATAACGTTTTCATTCGTTATTTCATTTGTAATTAAGATCATTATTTTCTGACTACAGACAGACACTTCAATTTTATTTACATGCATGCATGATCATATAATTTTATTAGAAATATCTTTTCCTATACATATAATCACTTGTGTCACGTGAATTGAGCACGTGCTATTTTTTTTCATACATGCGTTTATATGCAATACCTACATCATCGAAACTATTCCACGAACCGCTGCTTTACAAATCTTATCAATACAATAAATTTCTATTGAAATTGAAATGATAGCGCAGCGTTTCATTTTCCCTCATTCGATAAATAACTTTTAAAAGGAAGTACTTTATAAAACTAGTAGTAACGCGTCCCGACTTCACATGGTTCTTCACAAAAGGTGAATCTATAATCAGCTAATTGATCGTAGAACAAATATAAAAATAATTAAATCTTGCTTTTATCCGGAACGTTGACATTCTTCGATTTTCTCTTCTTTAAGATATATCTTATTTTATGACATTTTTGGCAAACGAGCAGGAGGCTCACCTGATGGAAAGTGACTACCACCGGCCATGGACATCTGCAACACCAATATGCATGTATCACAGATATAAACCTCTTCCATTTTACATTTCACTCTGTTTATTAATGAAAACCGCATTAAAATTCGTTACGTAGTTTAAAAGACCTAAGCTTAGAAGGCGGGAAGCGACTTTGTTTTATATACAGATAAGTATTACGTTTTCGTTTTCCGTATTCTGTGAATTCAAGGCACACAACAATTTACATTATGCACATCCGCGTTTAAATTTCGACTATTCGAATTTCGAACATCTTATCCGTTAAGACGCCTGGAGAGAAAACCAGGGAATTTAAAATTCAAATGATACCAAACAATTCAATTCAGCTGCTACCGGTTCTCGTAACATATTCTATGACTCGTTTAAAATGTAGGCACATCCATTATCAGATCCTCCGGTAACATTACTACAAAGCGAACTACGATCTAGATGTAATATAATGAATAGATTACATTTAACATTTATGGAAGATAAATCAGCACCTTTATGAATCGTATCGATAAAGATGAAACAGTCCTGTAGGTACCTATTTAATACTTTGTTGCTCAACCTATTTTTATATTATCACTGCATAATATAAAACAAAATCAGACCGCGTCTGTCAGTCTATATGTTCGCGATAAACTTTAAAACTAATGATTGTTGAAAATTTCGGAAACAAGCACCAAAAAAAATATAGAAATAAAAGGTAAAAATACTAAAAAAACTTAAAAACTAAAAGAACAATCATAATGACCTATCCGCCTGTACCTACTTTACTGAAGGCCTCGCGTGTTTGAAATATATTATTGAATATCTTTAATAACACTAAAATTATTTTTCTATATTTAATTCAATGTAATCAATATGATTTATATGTTTTAAATCAAATAGTATTTAAAAACCACGAGATCTTATATAACTGTTCGCCTTATGAAATTTTATTCTAAGCATTTTTTTGACATCGTTTATTTAAACTAAAATTAGGTAAAATATTTAAAAAAAATCATCAATGAAATATAGACCAACGCGTTTGGTACTTAAGTAACTAATGTTTGTACAAAAAACAAAATCCTTTACAAGTCATTAAATAAATACAAATTAAATGCTTAACAGAAACCCATCCGATCTCATACATACATTATCATAATCCTATTCACTATCAAAATACACGGATACGTTAAAAATACACAAACATAAAGAAGTTTGACAATTTGACATGAAACAAGTAAATTTCAGAATCCGATCATGAATTATTAAATGTAACTCACTCGCTCGGTTCCGCTCAGTTAGCGCGGCAATAGCGTGAGAAAAGATAAACTTGACCTCGCAGTTGCATTTCCCTCGCTATATTAACGATGCATTACAAACTGCGCTCTGCGGAATAATTCGTCCTTGTTAATAAAAGCTATTTGCATGAAGCTTTCGAATGGCGAATATAATAAAATAACTTACATAACATTAGGTTATACCACTATATTAATTAACCAATATATATATTTATGTTAATTATCCCTTTTTCAGCCTATATCAGAACTTTGTTTTAGTCCTAACTGCCCGTTCAAACTCGCCACACCACGCCACGACAGGAAGTTACGGCCACAATACAGTGTCGATAACCGAATCAATAATCATACTAATAAATGTTTTTAAAAATCTAAGCAATACAACATTATTATTATTTCAATTAATATTTATAAAAAATCATAACACACTTATGCCACTGCAGAGTTATAACAAAATCCCTTGAACTCGACATTTGGAGCGAATATTAAATAACTATATAAAACCACTTTGAAGAAAGAATTATGTTAGAATTTAAAATCTTATAGTCGAGAATGTTTCAGTATGTTCAGTCAACGTTAAGCAACAGAGTTGGTATTCTGTGTCATTTAATACTTTTTTTGTAGCACAGATAAGAAAAACTAAAGTTAAAAACGTGAGGTGTCATAGGACGAGGTTGCTTTCGCTATATACATATAAAAAAATTGGAGTGTTTGTTTATAATATTAAAACAACCGTTTTTCACTAAATGCATATTTATGTATACAGGGCACATACACTAAAATATTTTTTTTTCAACATTTGTCTATGTTTGTCTGTTTGGAACGGCTGGGCCAATTTTGACGGGACTTTCACTGGCTGATCAGATAGCTGACGAAATAAGGTAAACTTAAGCTACAACAATAACTTGTTTGTTAAACTCAAAGGCACATGAAGTCGCGGACACGGCTAGTTTAACATAAAACCGCGTTTAATAAAAAGAAAAAAAAGGTCGCCCTAATGATTTTTCCTTACATGTTACGTTTACCACTAGTTCGTTCTACTGTAAGCTGTGTACAAGAACTTCGTTCCGAAACTCTCAAAATGAAGAGCTCGTTACGGAAACGTGAGAGAATTTTTGGCAGCCTTACTATTTGCAAGAGTCTTTATTCAAATCTCGCTTCATAAAACTTATGTAGAGAATTTATTAGATATGTTTACATCATATAAAACTAAGGCGTTTACCGCTTCGTCACTATGTATGCTTACATATTTAAAATTACACAACGGATTTCGATGTGGTGTTTTTTAATAGATAGATGATTCAAGAGGAAGGTTTTTGTATATAATACATGGACAATATAATAAGGAAATACTGATCATTTTAGAAGTTTCCAATGTGATGTTGTAAATAAACAAATTCTGTATATCAGTGATGTACCCGTGCGAAGCCGAGGCAGGTCGCTTGTTAAGAATAAGGGGTTCAACCTAAATTTGATGCCATCAAAATTTATCAACATATAGTTGTTAGAGAATTAAACTGTTCAATTTACCTTAATTATGGTAATCCTTGTTACTGTCAAATGCCTTAAATTCAATTACTTGTACCATCTGGAGTGAATGTATCGCGAGTTAAAATTGAGTTAGCTACTAGAAATCTCATAGGGCAAAAGAACGAGTTATATTAATACTAGAAGTCGCCGGCGGCTTCGATTGCGTTTTAGGGTGTTGGTTTTCATGTGTCAGGTAAAAAAGTTGCCTATGTCCATTCTTTGAGTTCAAGTTTGCTTCATACAAAATTTCATCAAATTTGGTTCCAATCATGTTTAGTCATGAAAGAGCAACACATAAACAGACGGGCAGTTACTTTTACATTTATGATCTATATAGAAATACCTAGCAACCCCCTAAAATGCGAGCGAATCCGCGGGCGGCAACTAGTACCTAATCTAAAAAATGTAAGCATTATTTTACTTGATGCGCATTATATATTATGCAAGATTCAAAATCGAACCATCACACTTCATATCTTCACCATCCACTGAGTCCTTTATCTCTTTCTGTTTGTTATTTTAGTGAACTTCTCTCTTTAAATATTGTTATCTATTAAAATAGAAATGGAAAATTGAATTTCATACAATTGTGAACCCAATTATACTTTCTCGTTATATCGACCGATCTTAAATCACGTTTCAAAGTCCTCGATCTTGGAGACCAATCCTCTCTTGAGTTGAGTTGAGTGTCTTTCACAGCGTAAGTCCTAGGGCCACTTTGTTTTACATTACCTCTCATTAAGAGACCGGTATATGTCACCGTGAAATTGTAAATACTGTTAGATTGTATTATATTTCGCGATATTCTAAACTGTTTAATGATTTTGAACCGTAACAAACTGATTACAATTTGACGCGTTATGATTCGGTAGTTTATAATCTGTCGAAGTCAATTTCAGTTATTAACCACTAACCGAAATATTATATTATTAACTATCGAAATAATTTATGTTTTATTGTAAGTTGAATAAACGTTCACATACTTTCGACGGTTTCGAATTACATATATTAATACTAATATTTTTAAAAATAAAACTACCGTCGTAGAACCAATTATCAAGTATTAAATTGTAATAGCACTGGCTCGGAAAAGTGAATACTGCGCTATATACACGCCAACAATCTACAAGGGCAAAAGTTTTTAAATTGCATATTATAGAATTATGGAATACTTGTATGTAGTATACTGGTGGAAACCGCGGCATCGCTCAAATGGAATTCAATTAAAAAATCATGTAAAAACTTGCATACAATCCCTCATCTACAACTTCAACTCCGTTACGAATCTAAACCAATTTTTAGATTATCAGTATGCATCTCTCCACCAATTTTTGTGGCAATCGGTGCAGAAACGGCGGAGAACGAGCCTGGACGGACAGACGGACAGACATGACGAAACTATAAGGGTTCCTAGTAGACTACGAAACCTTAAAAAGACAGAGAGACATTTCACATTTATAATATACCTAAATATTTTTATGACATACGCAGCAAATGAGCAAGGCTCATCTGATGGAAAGTGACTACCACCGCCAATGGACAACTGCAGCACCGGAAGGCTTGCAGGTGTGTTGCCGGTAAATAAAGATAATTACTGTAAAATTTTTAAGTGGATATTACACTTTATTAAGCTGTTTCAAGGTTTGTATCAAACATTTCACTGCTCAGCTTTTATTTTGATATATTTTCTCTTATATCTTTGAAATTAATCGTCACGATAATAACAAAAAGTCGTCACTTCACGTGAATTAATATATTTTAAAATCTTGAGTGTAATATTTTAATACTAATGAACTCACGTATAATCCTGAATCACACTATACCTAGTATTAATATAAAACAATGAATATTTTTTCGCCTTTAATTAAGCGTTTATACACTTGAGTACAACAATCTTATTTTAACAACATCATACAAATCAAATAACTTTTATTCAATGTATATTATTACAGGCGAAATTAAAACCAAATTAAAGTTACAGTACTGAGCAGATATTTTCTTTTCATCCGAAAAATTACAAAATAGTGTTTGTTGGTTACGATATTCACCACACTGTTTGTATGACACAAGCAGGCTTACCAACGATGTTTTCATTTATCAAAGAATACGACTTTATAATTATTAACACAAATTAAACACGCAAAAACTAGATCACTGTTGTTCGAGTTTAAAACAGCGATCTACTGCTGATATCCACATATTTTATCTACTAGATAATGTCGACTGTTTTCGGTAAGATACGTTGATAAAAAACTATTAAACACCTCATCGAATATGATAGAGATTTCTTCTCTTTCGTGACCTTTTATATATTAAAAGGTTATTAACATTAACGAAGTAATCAGAATCAAACTCGATACATCAAAGGTAACTCGGGGTCACCCCGTAGATTATTTGACTGAATTTACTTAAGCGTAAAACTCAATTTGTAGTTCTCGTTAACGCTTCGGCAATTTAAATTAAACAATATTTCATATTACAATAAATTTAACGTAAGAGGCGAGATAGCCTAGTGGTTAGAACACGTGCATCTTAACCGATGATTTCGGGTTCAAACCCATGCAAGTACAACTAAATGTTCAAGTGCTTCATTTGCGTTTATAATTCATCTCGTGCTCAGCGATGAAGGAATATACCGTGAGGAACCCTGCAAGTGTTTAATTTCACAGAAATCCTGCCACATGTGTATTCCACCAATCCGTAGCAGGAGCATTAGCGGCGTGGTGGAATACGCTCCAAGCCTTCTCTTCACAAGGAGAGAAGGCCTTAAAATTAACAAATCTGCATTTGGATTATTATGTAACAATTGGATAATATCTAATAACAAACATGGGATTTACGTGAGACGATTTTCGACGCAGGGCTGAGTGGTGAAAATCGACCGTGCAAATATGAAATCGACTAGGCCATAGGAGATTAAAATCGCAAATCCCAACGTAGAGCAGATTTCAATTTTAGCGTTGCGACGGCAGATCGCAAAGTACTAAAATCGACCGTAAAAATGGTCAGTCGCGATAATCTCCCGCTGCACATTTTCAAAGATGACTTAATCGCTTACGATTTAAGACAGCTGTGTATTGGAAGTTGATGGCTTTATGAATATTGGAAATCGACTATGCTCTCGACAAATATCGACCAATAAATATAGCCCAAAACGTTACTAAAGTTGATTACACTTTAGTAATGTTTCACATGTATATACACAAGTTGTTGTGCCCAAGTATTTGTACAACTACGAGCTTAAACATAAATACCACAACATATTTGTACTCCACGCAGCATATTCAACTTAAAATGTTCTGATTATGTAGCTTCTTAAGAATATACTGTCCTTATTCAACTTAAACTTCACTACGTTAACTTAGTGGACGGGCTGGGTAGGTACCACCCTGTCATCAGATATTCTACCGTCAAACAGCAACACTCAGTATCGTTGTGTTCCGGTTTGAAGAGTGAGTGAGCCAGTGTAACTACAGGTACAAGAGAAATAACATCATAGTTCCCAAGGTTGATGGCGCATTGGTGATGTAAGGAATAGTTAATATTTCTTACAGGACCATTGTCTATGAACGGTGGGAACTACTTACCACCAGGTAGTCAGTCCATTTACTCGTCTGCCCACCGATATCATAATATATTTACTTCAGTGTTTTTTTTTAAATTATTTAATACCCTTAATTTGTACTTCAAGCCTACACGAGTCAACTTTGATTCTGATAAGGGGAGACCATCGTCCAGCAACAAGAAAGCTACATTTCACCTACATATTTTCGCATGTAGGTTTGTGCACGCAACCGGCGGAAATTATTTGTTTAATGAAACCGGGCCTTGGGGATGTTTTTATTCTCTGAATTTACATTTATAAAAATATATTTCGCATTCAGATATTTTAATATTATGCATATTAAACTGTATTACGTATATTAATTTCGCGGAACTTCATACTTACATATATGTATATTTTACGATCCGCGAAACTGGAATTATTTTAGTGATACGGGTGTGAGGCGAGCACATTTTGCGATGCAAAACTTATACGCTCGCTCGCTCGTTGGAGGACAAGTAATATATAAATATTTGCAAATGCGAAATACAATTTTAACAGTAAACAAATACGATTCAATATCGGACGAACGTAAAATGTACTCCTTACAATATTTTGTTTATCCTCAAAGGATTTCCGTACATTAACGATTTAGCGGGAACGGTTTTCATTTTTATCTCACGCAAATGGCAAGTAAAAGGAATAAATCTAAAGAAGTCTTCGTTATGGTAGCGGTATTTTATTCTCTCTTATTTATACTGAATCTTGATAGCGAAGTAAGCGAACTGTTGTTTAAAAGATATTTGATTTCAACGTAATACAAAATATTCTTCGTTAAAAAATATGAAAATAGTTTCGCAATAATGTAGGGCTTCCTGAGTTAAGTTTCAAACAAGACCTATTATCCAGTTTTCCCAAGTTTTCTTTTCTGTATATAATTTAAATACATTATATGTAAAAAATTGACTATTAGTATACATTCATACAGAGGTTAGTAGATTTCGACATCGTTCGACCGATTACCATAAAAGCTGCCGCATATTTTTCATGGACAAAGTTCATTATTAACTGTTGTACCTGATCACTCAACTTCTATACAACATTACAACATTAACTTGTAAATTTATATTTACTGACCTATGGGCTCCTCTTCCTTTGAGATGAAGGTTTGGAGCATCACGCTGCTCCAAAGCGGATTACACATGTGACAAAATTTCTTTGAAATTAGTCACATGTAGGTTTCCTCACGATATTTTCCTTCATCACCGCACTCGAAATAAATTATAAGCACATGAAAATTCAGTGGGGCTTGCCTCAGTTTGAACCCGCAATCATTATATTACATACACAAGCTGGACTGCCGAGTATCGCTAGCATAGCTTAGCTTACATAACAATGAAAAGTGAGTGAGTATGTCACCCGTTTGAGTGTGTGTGTTTTCGATACTATTATTATATATAATATTACAACAATATCGTTGTCAATATATAGTAATGTATGAATGTATTTAGCACATTCGTCATTCAAGTATAATTTAAAAAAAAATGTAGTCTACCCACACTTCTCATCCCACGTCCTCAGAGAAGACACTATTAAACTACTGTTTGCGTATTTGAATGAATATCGAAACAATAAAATTATTTAAAACACTAATTTAAATTCAAATCATTTTAATCTATTACTTCTATATGAAGAATTTAGAACCATAGTGCATAGAACTTTTAAACGCATTTACTAAAAAAAAAACATTTAAGTCAACCCAAACAGCAAACAAATAAAAGTACTGTATATATAACTAATTCATGTGCATTTGAATTTAACAAAAAAGTTATTAGTGTAGCCTAAGTTTCTCCTAATTGCATCAAGTGCCTGCCAGTGAAAGTCCCGTCAAAATCGGTCCAGCCGTTATAGAGATTAACCGTAACAAACAAACAGACAGATAAAAATTTTAAAAATGTTGTTTTGGTATATGTATCATGTACTGTGAAAACCCCCGCAACAATATTATTATATATATATATATATATATATATATATGGATAATTAAAGGTATCATATTAACAGACATAATAACATTCTCGGGAAACGGACGAATCTCACAATAATATCATATGTCAAAATTTCTGATAACGACATACAAGACTTTGATAATTGGACCACGAATGACGACATATCATTTTGTTGGGGGGTCTTACAAGCGTCATATAGGGCATTGTGCTCTGAACACAAAGTAGCGATAGTTTACTTTAATTATTTCCGGCAGAGTCATTCTGGCTAACAGTTACAATAGACAAATATTTTCACAATATTACATTTGCTTAATTTTCTTATAACATCATATAATGAAGATGCTTAGAACATAACAGTGTCGTTCCTGTCGTATTAGAAGATTCCACCTAAATGTATGTGAAAACCTACACATATTTTTCTTCTGATTTTTGATAAGCGCATGCTGGAATATCATGAGCTGTTATCTTTACCGCTACAATCCCGGAAAACGAACACATTCCCAAAGAGGGTAATGATATAAGTTTAATGATGAATGATGAACGGAAACAAAAACGTCATTTCATTCAATAAATGAGTCGAATGATAAAACATTAATTTCCATTAAAGTCATAATATATATTGATGACTTTGATCAAAACAGTGACAAACGCTGTGTAATTATGAGAGTTCAAGTTTCTTGCGGAGAATTTTAGCTTTCTAAATACGAAGACAAATCAAAAGTTATTTTTAGATCCAAACTTACTTTTATTTTAAATATCATTTATAAACGCCCTAATGGGTATTTGGGGAAAATTTAAAACAGATTCGAAATTAATTATGGATTTTTATTCAAAATTGATAACATTGAATATGCATTACTTTAGCGTCATCGTAACCAATAAAGTAACGATTATATTATCAATCAATGCAGACAGTCGTAATATTCTCAAATCACTGTTTGTACAATCATTTCATAAGAAACGTAACATTAAGTGAGAACAATGGCATATGTAGATTATACATAGAAATATATGTGTGTGTGTTTATATAATAGTAAATTTTTCGTCAAAGATTATTTCGTATCTCCGTATATCAATATCATTCTTAGCTTCATCGAAACGTTTTGACAGCTTGTGATCATTCAAAGGTCAGGTTAGACCGGTTAATAATAACATGGTGAGAACCCCTCAGTCGTATTATTATTTAAGGGTGATAAATTACTCTCTCTTTCTCTTTCCTGAAATAGGATCCTTTAGGAAATCTGACTCACCTTGTGAACGTATACTAAGTCATGTCCTATTTGTCTATAAATACACGGGGTCACACACCCTTCAAATCAGTGTACAATACTTTTAGTCCAGTCAAATTACGGCTAAAAACGGGTTAAATAAACATGAGCGAACACAGTTTGGGCATTTTGAGGATTGAAAGGGGGGTGCACCCTGAGCTTAAATTCCAATTTGAGGGGCTGTAGTGAGGTCAGCTCAAGGTCATTTCGACCGAAACGCGTTTAATTCGATATCTCGAGAATGATCACTGTTAGCCAAAAAATTATAGAGACCTTTTCTTTTCCAAATTAAATTTACCAACTTTTTTATTTAAAACTTTTTTTTCTAACATTAATATTTTTCAACTTATGACTCCCGCAAGGCAAAAATTTCATTTTTTTTCCTATTTTTCGTCGTTTTCTCCCCAACCATTGGATTTTATTGAATTTTACCGATCATCAACGTAAAGATCTTTTAATTATGAACAATTTTGTTCTTAAACTTTTTTCTGTAGTGCCAATACTTTCGTAGTTATATATCATTTTACCGAGCGAATTCCGCGCCATTGTCGCAACGTGTATCCACAGACACACTGTTGCGTGTATTAGTGCAAGTAAGGAACATCTGTCCTCGATTTTTATACCTGGGGTAACCCTCGTCCCATGAAATCTATTTTTAGCCTAAGAAAGGGTCGGGGTAAAGGGGAGTGGAAGTGAGCATAACCGTTCAGTTGTTCAGTGTTTTCTTGGCTTCTACGCAGTGAGGATCAAAAATCGTGTATTTTCGGTTTTAGAATGTTGTGCTGCTGTAAAAAATAAAAATGGAACATTGCTTTATATGCAGCAAAACGTTGAGTGAAGGAGAAGTTATAACGGTGCAAAAAAAACGGATACAAACACTTATAAAAGCCAGCGTGATAAGGGGAAATAAGGAACATGAGCGCATGTTAACCTCTCTATCGAGTATAAGGTAATATTCATTATTTTTTGACCGTTATAAAAATTACTTTTCATCATCACAAAATTTTCCAGTATTTACTCCTGGTATTAATTATTTATTAGGGTGCATTCTTCGTGTCAAAGACATTATGGAGACGAGAGAGCTGCGGCGGCTGTTGTACGGCGAAGTCTGTCGTCAGACTCTTCGTCGTCATCGCGGACACCGACACCTTTACCCGTGCCACATGAAGAGGAATTCGATTTCAAAAACTCGTGCTTTATTTGCACCGAAAAGATTCCGGAAAACGTTCAAGAAACGAACCAACGCGTTCGCCTCAAACAACGAATTCGTATAAGTTCGGTAAAATCATTTTCAGCGGTGAAAAAATCCATATTGTCGATATTGGAGGGCCGAAATGATCAAGTGTCACAGTCGGTGAGTGCGCGTATACGAGAAGTTTCTGATGATGTTGGTGCTGGCGCAAGATACCATCACAAATGCTGGCTCGATTTAAAAGTTAAACCGAAAAGGGGAGTAAAAAGAAGACGCAGTTGTGAAAATATCGAAGACATTGTCGACGCAATATACAATTACATGCTATCGAATGATGATGATTGTCAATTTAAACTTTCCGACATAACCCACCAAATCGAGGGTGCTGAAGAAGTAGACTTCCGTACCATAAAAAAGTACTTAATAAACAAGTACCGCGATAATATCGTGATATTCGAACGACCACGTCTTGGCACATTTATTTGCTTAACGAATGCAGGTGCGAAAATTTTGAGCGATTCGTTTTATAAGGCGAAAAAAGGAAATCCAGCAGAAGAGAGATCACGTGTTGTCGAAGAAGCAGCAGGAATAATACTAGAAGATATTCGAGGCCTTTTGCTGCAAGACGAATTTCCTCCGATCGACGATTTCATGAAAAATATTGAGTCGACAATTCCACAATCGCTCAAAGTTTTTCTTCGCACTTTAATAATGAAATACAAGTGTTCAACGACCAATAAGTGGGAAACTATCTGCACTACCATCGCACATGCCATCATGACTGCAGTTCGACCTCGCCGATTTCATTCTCCCCTGCAATTGGGAGTTGCAACATTTCTGTACAGGAAATTTGCGTCAAAACATCTCATCGACATACTGTCAGCTTTTGGATTTTGCTCTTCCTACAATGAAGTGTTATTATTTGAATCATGCTGTATCCAGAATCATTCTCCAAAAATCGGGGTATATGGTTTTTCCCAGTTTGTCTTCGATAATTCCGATTTCAATGTTAATACAATTGATGGCCACAATACTTTTCATGTAATGGGGGGTATACAGTGCGTTACTCCTTGCGAAGCCGTCTCTTACGAAGCACCTGCCTCGCGGAAATCTACGAAATTAACTGCGGCGGAGATAGCAAAGTTCGGACACATCCCTATCGAGACATACGAAAACCGTTGTGGCCCGAATGAACTTTGTGCCCTCAACATCAATTCCATTCGTCCGATAAATCTGACGATTTCTCCAACGCTTGCCGACTTTTTATGGTTGTATGGCAAGTGGACTGTTCGACCCGATATTGGTGGATGGAATGGCTTCATGCAGCAAGTGATAGCTGAAAGATCATTCAAGAAAACGAGGGTGATTCCATTACCAGTCATCGATGCTCCTCCGTCCAAAGAAGACACTATTTATACCGCGTTACGTTTGGCTACCGAAAAATGCAAAGATGCCGGGCAAAAAGGATGTGTTGTCACTTTCGACCTTCCGCTTTTCATGAAAGCTCACGATATTATATCTGGCGTTGATTCGACTTCACCTGTCGGTAAAATAGTCCTCCGTTTGGGCGGGTTTCATTTATTGATGTCCTTCTTAGGCTCAATAGGAAACATTATGGATGGCAGTGGCCTGACAGAGCTTCTACAGACGATATACGCTGGTAACAGCGTCGTCCATATTTTGTCTGGACATGCATATTCTCGGGCTGTCAGAGGACACACACTGGTTCACCAATCGCTAGCCAAGATGATAATTGACAGCATGGAGAGCGAATTTACGGAAGAAGAGCGAGAAGAACTTGATTCGATTTTATCCGGGCCCGAACGATCCTACATCCTCGCAGAAGCCGAGAATCCTGTTGTTGAAGCCGCGTATAAGAAATTCGAAAATCAACTGAAAGTACTTGAAGAGCTGAGCCCGACCGGAAGACTTTGGATACAATACTTTCGTATGGTTACGCTCATGAAAAACTTCATTGAAGCCGAAAGATCGGGAAATTGGAACTTGCATCTTGACACCATCCAAAAAATGTTGCCATATTTCCACGCTAGTGGCCATTTCTTGTACGCAAAAGCAGCACATATATATCTGCAGAGAATGATGGATTTGCAAGATAAATTTCTTGATTTCGAGCTGCAAGATTTTGTTAATGGCTTCTTTACGATGCACTTTACGGACAAGTCGTGGTCAGGAATTATGTCCGACATGGTAATTGAGCAAAGATTAAATCGACCTATGAAAGTAGCTGGTGGACTAACGCAAGGACGTGGGATAAACTCTCACACAACATCCAGATGGATTCTAGGAATGATCTCAATGCTACACGTTTGTGACGAAGTCGAAAATTTTTGCGGCGTATTCAGCGCAACTACTGAGCAGCATGTTGATGCTAGACCGTCGCGCATTGTGCGAGATAACAGCGACTCAGAAAAACTGGACAACTGGTTGAGTGAGCGCCAACCTTTCATCGAGGCATGCAACTTGCGGTCACTAAGTACTGGTGCCATCGGCGACTCGACAATCAACTGTCATCTTTGCGATGAAGTTGGCGCGAAAATGTTGAACGAGATGATCGGAAGACCATTCGCGACGTACAAGTTTCAACGAAAAAAAAAAGTCCTTCCATTAGCTGCAATTACCAACAGCATCCGCGTGGATGACAATGCGCCAGTTGTTCCAGTTCAGCCGCTGTTATTATTCCAACGAATGACTCTGTCTGAAAATTTGCCAACGGAATTAAAAGAAATCTTAAAACACGAGCTGGCACCTTATCCGATGTCGTTATTCACACAGGAAGGAATGCGCCACGGCACAAAATCTACGTTGTATGATTGCTTCCTGCCGTTAAAAACACCTCCGGACTTAGGGCCGAACCCAAAATTCATTATTGACGGTGGATTTCTTCTACACAGGGTTGTGTGGGGCAGCAACGTTACCTACTCCGATATATGCCAGAAATACGTAGCATACACAAAAAAACACTACGGTACAGACGTAGTAATTGTATTCGATGGCTATCCCGAAGATATTTCCAACTTTGGCACCAAATCTGCCGAACGACTGCGCCGATCCCAGTTGAAGCCATGTGTGGATATAATTTTCACCGACAATATGACCGTCACCGCAACTCAAGATAAGTTTTTAGGCAACGAGAGCAATAAGACCAGATTCATCTCACTACTGAAAACGGTTCTCATCAAATCAGACATAGAGGTGGAGCAAGCCGTAGAGGATGCGGATGGTCTAATTATCAGTACGGCTAAGAGAATTTCGCAGGAGTATAGTGCTGCGGTTGTTATTGGTGAGGACGTGGATTTGCTGGTTTTGCTGACTGCAACAGCCGGCGCGTGCAACAACATTTTCTTGAGAAAACCTGGCCGAGGCAAATCGACGGACGCTACATATAGCCCACACTGCCTCAAACCGATATATGGGCCGAATGCCGCAAAAAACCTATTATTTTTGCACGCCATTAGTGGTTGCGACACAACGTCGGCACCATTCAACCTAGGCAAGCTGAAAACAATGACCGCATTGAAAAAATCTCCGGATTTGGTTTCGTTAACTGAAGTTTTTCTGCAAGACAAAGCAGATAAAACAACTATCGCTTCAAACGGCGAACAATTCATTTTGAATTTGTATCGCAAGGCGGGTGACACGAATTGTACAAATCTCAACGAGCTCCGATATAAGGGATATAAAAAAATGGCAGGCAGTGGGAGGGTTAAATTAGAATCCCTTCCTCCTACCTCTGATGCGGCATTTTTTCACTCGCTGAGGTGTTTCTACCAAGTACAATACTGGCTGGAAAATTATCTGGAACCCGAGGAGTGGGGCTGGCGTCGCACCCCCCGTGGATTGGAGCCAATAACGATGTCATTGCAACCAGCTCCGGATAATTTACTGAGATCGATTGCGTGCAAATGCAAAACCAACTGCGGCAAAGCGTGCGGATGCAGAAAGGCCGGCCTCTTTTGCTCAGTTATTTGCAATAATTGCCAAGAGAACTATTGTTCCAATATGGCCAAGATTACCGACGATGATGATCTTGACGTAATGGACGAGGACGACGTATGCCCCGATACCGCCAGGGCCTTTAATATTCACGAATCACTTCCATCGACCTCGGGTGCTTAACTTTCCGAATTTTATAACCTATTTTTTTTATCAATAAATGTGTGAAACAGTTTTAATTGTTAATTTACTTCTTACCCAAATTAACCGAAAAATTTACCCAAATTAAATACCCTATTTTTAAATAGTTTCATCGATTGACCTTTTTATATTGCGACAGTGGCGCGGATTTCGCTCGGTAAAATGATATATAACTACGAAGGTATTGACACTACAGAAAAAAGTTTAAGAACAAAATTGTTCATAATTAAAAGATCTTTACGTTGATGATCGGTAAAATTCAATAAAATCCAATGGTTGGGGAGAAAACGACGAAAAATAGGAAAAAAAATGAAATTTTTGCCTTGCGGGAGTCATAAGTTGAAAAATATTAATGTTAGAAAAAAAAGTTTTAAATAAAAAAGTTGGTAAATTTAATTTGGAAAAGAAAAGGTCTCTATAATTTTTTGGCTAACAGTGATCATTCTCGAGATATCGAATTAAACGCGTTTCGGTCGAAATGACCTTGAGCTGACCTCACTACAGCCCCTCAAATTGGAATTTAAGCTCAGGGTGCACCCCCCTTTCGATCCTCAAAATGCCCAAACTGTGTTCGCTCATGTTTATTCATTTCGTAATTTGACTGGACTATTTGTATATTTTTTGATGAATAAACGATGGACTGTACCAACTCAAACTGGCTTATCGTTTGACAAAGAATACAAGTCCTGTCGCTAAGTCGTAAGAAAAAAAACTACTTATAAAGATAACAAGTTAAACACGAATATCGATATACCAAGAAATATCTTTAACTAACCTTAGCTAATCATTACATAGTATAGAACAAAGTCGCTTGCCACTGTCTATTTCTACGTCTGCTTAGATCTTTAAAATTACGCAACGGATTTTCATGTGGTTTTTCAATAGATAGAGCGATTCGAGAGATGTTGTATATAATATATGGACATTAAAAAAAAACACTGATAATTTGAGAAGCAACTGTTATAAACTATTTCTGTTGTATATTTAGTATCAGCGTTACATTCGTGCGAAGTCGGGTCGGGTCGCTAGTAAATAATAAATAAGGCGAGACATCTCAAGATAAAAGATAAAACTATCGTGGGATACGATCTTGCAAAGAAAGTAGGGCGATATTAAAACATGTCATTTATCTTTCACTCGTAATATATCGCCTCAACTTAATGTACTGATAACAGAGTCGGGTTTAAAGGTCTGGAGGCCCCCGGGCCACAATGCAGTGGGGGCCCTAGACAAACAGAAGCGTGAACAACCTTATAATTACATTATCATGAATTAATTACTTTTTTATTGCAATCAGTAAGCTATGATTTATTTACTTGTATCGGTAACTTCTAAAATATTAAATAATAACATTATTATAATTTGACCTATATCTTGGTATTTGTTAACTTGCTGAAAACTGTGGCCCCCACTAATGTGGAGGCCCCAAGGCCCTCCCCTAAATACGGCCCTGACTGATAACGTTATATAGTATAGACGATTAGATCTGAAGCTGTATGGTTCCAGAGATAGTAGAACAAGCGCCAACTTTGTCCGTTGGTGTTAAGAGTCGACGAGTGACAAATGTATCGCCTGTACTTAAATGTTCATAACTCGATGTTCTTCTCAGGATATTTACAATTTCAACCAATTCATTCACTTTCAATAAAATTAAGATAAATAGTAAAATTTAATAAAGAATCGCTTATAATTGTAAATTAAGATTTGGAACTTATTACAACACGCTGTATCCACATAGTATCCACCAAGATACATGATACAACCTGTATATCCATACAACAACAACAAACAACAAACAACAACAACAGCCTGTAAATTCCCAAAGCTGGGCTAAAGGCCTCCTCTCCCTTTGAGGAGAAGGAACTTTGGAACATATTCCACCACGCTGTTCCAATGCGGGTTGGTGAAATACACATGTGGCAGAATGATGTTTTCCTTCACCGCTGAGCACGAGATGAATTATAAAGACAAATTAAGCACATGAAACAGCATTGCTTGCCTGGGTTGGAACCCGCAATCATCGGTTAAGATGCACGTGTTCTAACCACTGGGCCATCTCGACTCATATATATCAAATACATGTATACATGTGTCAAAATTTTGTCCCACCAACAGTACGCACGTAACAATTTAGTGCTGACCCGGATTACAATCCGAAATCTTTAGTAGTAGTTAGTGTAGTGTGATCAAAAAATAATTCATAATCGACTCAAAGTTGTACTACGCTTTAAGTAGTTTCATTTAAGAGCTAATATTGTCAGAGTAGATAACAGACGTACGATGTCCACACACGAAATGCCTCGCTGATGATTCACTAGTGCCGGTCTCATTGCAATTGAGCTATTTTAGTTCAACACACATGGTTAAATTCTATTGGACATACAGAACCGCGCGTTGTACTCGTTGGTATATCCCCACCGTGCCTCAGGGACCACGTCAAACCTCATATATCTAACATATCATATATATAACACACATAAGTATTAATAGTTGTGTTACTATAATAGATATAATCAAATCTTTCAAAAAAATAAAAAAAAACATTTAAAAATTAAGATAATAAATACATTACAGTCATTTGTCAAAAAGGTGGGGTTGTGTAACGTAACTTTATTTGTATACAATAATTCTTACACTACGGCAATAATAAAAAATGTTTATTATTATATAAAAGTTTTCATCGTAAATTATATGAAAAGTAAAATATTATCAATAAACTATTTTGGGGCGTCATTTGCCCGATATGATGAAGAAAGCGTCATTCATCAACAAAGTGATAATAGGATAGTTACATGTATATGTAATAACTAGAAAGGTTTTTATTTAAAACTGAGCTATATTTTAAATATCCGAACAGTCATTGGCTGACGGCAGTATATGACGCAATATTCGACCAATCAGCACTCAGCATTGAGTCAGATTAGTTAATTTAACTTTGATCAGAGTTTTAGATACTGGAGTTAAGTTTACTTTTACGAAACACTTTTTTTAAGGAGATGATTTTAATGAAAGGAATTTTTTATAAATAGCAAATTCATCATTTCCACATCTTACATCAATTTCAGCGCATTGAATTATATATTATATATTGAATTTATATTGAATAATATATTTGCGGAATCCAGGATAAATACGGTGCCAAACACGCCTCTTCTTAGCATGTATTACGTATATCAAATATTTTATTACATCAATTTCTTACTTCAAGAACGTCTTCAATTCGTTTAAATAGAGCTAGACTAGGTTTTTCTTAACATAAAATCCCAATAATGTTATACTAACTTAGGATTTGAATCCAAGACAAGTTTACATATTTAATACTTAACTAGCGGTCCGTCTCGGCTATGGCTACGCACGGTTGGACATAATCCTATTTTTTATTTATGTTATCTTTGTTGCTTTTATTCGACATGTTTAACAATTATCGTTCCATATCAACTTATTTATACAACATATTCAATAAATTATATATTCCTTATCAATCCTTCTAACTATTAGTGAAAACCGCATGAAAATCCATTTAGTATTTTTAGAATTTATCGCGAACATACAGAACATTCAGCGTCTGCCTGAGACACGGTCGGCGGACTTTTGTTTTTTAATATGTAGTAATAATATAAAATCTCTGAATTCTCCTTCTTGTTTACAACTATTATTTATTGTTCGTTTATATATTTTACACCTCTTATAATCACAAAAGCAAAATGACGGGCAAATCCAATTATATAAACATTTACTTCTATTAATAAAGCTTCACAAATCAATCATAATTACACATAAGCCGTTTTTGAAACGCAAGTATAAACAGGCGTGACAAAAGCGACGACAAATTATAGAACAATAATATCCAAATCCTTATCTCACATGTTTCATGAAATAATAAATCAACCTTGACAAATCTGAAACCGCCGATCGTAAATCAAATCATCCGACGTACCATCCGTGCAGACTGTTGGTACCATACATCAATCAATGGCACGGCAAAGCGACGGTGCAATCAGACACGTACAACGCGATTCACAACTGCGCAGTTCACTTACAAACACATTTAATATAAAGTCTATTCGTCAGACAATACATTTGAAATCATAACATAAATGTGACGTCACAATTGCAATCGAGTCGTTATAAATTTATTTAATCTTATCCAAACTAATAGTATAAATGCGAAAGTAATTCTGACAGTCTGTCTCGCTTTCACACCAAAACAGAAGGACCGATTTAAATAAAATGTGGTACAAAAATAGTTTAGAGCCTGAGAAAGGGTGACTTTTTTGGAAACATAGAGGTATCATCAACGTAATATTTTAAGTTAATTTGTAAATATATTCATTCTACGTGAGCAAAGCCACGGGTAACAGCTAGTTTTAAATATAATATAGAAAACTCTGGAAATATACTAATTTATTGGAAATAAGCCCATATACATCTTATTGGCAAACTGTATGAAAGGATCGCCTCTAGTATGTACCACTCATTCGTTTCCGATGACACTTTGTCAAGGTGTTCTTGCGAAGGCTCTTATTCAGATACTACAAGACTTTTCGTATATTTGCCCTTTAAAATAAACGTTTTATGAGTATCCTGCCAGTGTAGTTAGAACTATGTAAAATAAAATGTTTATATTGATACTAGGTGTCCGTCTCAGCTACACTCTGGTATAAATGGACTCCTTATTTACAACAAAAAGATCGAAAGTCAAACGACAAGAAAATTAACTTTTTTCCGGTTACGAAGATTAAAGTTCTCAGCATTACTATTATAAGTAAGCGTGTATTATGAATATATAAACTTTCCTCTTGAAGAACTCTGTTCATGAAAGACGCATTAAAATCTGTTAGTTTATAAGTAAGTATCTAAGTAACTGTACTTCGATTTTGTTTCATACTATTCATATTCTATTCCAAACATAACAGAAAAAGTCATCAGCAAATTGACCCGATGTCATTGGTCGAGATCTTGAATAATCATAATGTACGTTTTGAGCGTCGAAAATGTTATCGGAATTTTTGGAAATGAAATTAAAGTGGAAATAATATACGTGTAGCTACATTTTGTATCATAAATATAGATAATTAATCATAAATTCTCAGTAGTGCACAATACAGCAGAGTTACTAGCATCGCATCGCACTTCCATTGGAATAAACTATAGAGATTCCTGAAATCAGCCGTATTTCATCCAAGTCTTTTCGATTTTTCTTTTGTGCTTAGGATTACGAATTTTGGTGCAAATATCATGGTATCTAAATGAAAAGATTAATACTCGCTGCCATCGTCCGATTGGTCGTCCTCAATTAATCAGAAGCTCGTATTGATATATCACCCGGTTTATGTTTTAATGAAGCTTCGACGAAACTGCCGTATGGCACGCTATGACCCGGTTACACTAAATGTATTCTATTGATATATTTTTTTAAATGATATATAGATAGGTTAAAAGGTAAAAATTCATATTCATAAAAAACATATTTTTTTTTATAACAAACTAACTGTATTTGAAACTGTTTGACATTATTGACAGTAAAAATGTTGAAATCTCTACTCACAGCTCCAAAGGTCTTCTTCAAACTTAATAAAAATCAGAATATTCTTCATTCAAATGTGCTCATAAAAACAAATTTGAATAGTTCAAAAAGTAGATTCTACCGAGAAGAAGCGTCGAGCGATTAAGTAGTTACTAATTTATACCCTTTACATATAAAGGAACATTTAAGTTGAACTTAGTCCTAGTAGCTTCTCACGTCAATGGTCATAATTTAAAGCGGAAGAAACTGGGAAGCTTGGCAATGAGATAATATCATTACATACTAAAACCTTCGACGAAACGCCCAACATTTTCTGGAATAAGTTTTACGTAATTTGGTTTAATAGTTTTTCAGTTAAGCATTACAAAATAAAATCTCATTCATAAGTATAGATAAATAGATTAATATATACATTCGTTATACCACTAACGTATAGTAATGGTATTCACTTATATGTTACATCCGTTCATTATGGACTAATTAATTTATCCTTGTTAATCAGTATATTTTGGGAGGTAATTTATGCATTAGTGCATAACAACAGGGTCGATCACGCTCCAGTGGTCCGAATAACGTTAACCAAGGACACAGCGTCCAGTTGACATATACGATGTAAGCGGCCACATAAATAAATATAAAGAAGCTCAATATATAAGACGAACATTCAAAAGTAGAGCTGTTAGAGTCAACTTGAATAAAGAATTTTCTGATTAATTTACCTGCGCTTAAATAGCTCATAACTTTAAAAGGCACTTATATTAAAACGAAATTATTTATTTTGAAACGTTCAACGTCGATTATAAAAAAACAATATTTAGTTATTTACATGACCTTCCGTTTCGTTCCTTATACGAAACAACGCTCCAAATAATAGTGTATTGCGTCAGTTGACTGAATTGTTTGAAATGGTAGGGTGTAAATCTTAAAAAGGGGCGCACAAAAGACTCAACAGCGGCCCCTCTGAACACAAGAATCGTAACTTTGACAATGCCTCAAGCGAAGCATGCCGTTCGACGCCATATTCTCTAACATATATTCTCTCATTCAAACAACATCTGACGTGATAATAGAATGCAAAAAAATGACAAAAGAAAAAATGTATACGTCAACTCAAAACCTACTTTAACAAAAGTTAAAGTAGGGTAAAAGAACAATGTATATTGTTAAACTCAGTTTAAGGCCAAGTAAATATACTTAGACAAGAACTCATTAGGATACTTAGATAAATTGTCTGTACAACCCACATAATATACAAGTCCAATAAGACCAATCCTTGGAGTTTAACTGATTCAATAAAATAGGAATGATTCAATCGTTTTATAATCGAGGGAGATATCGAGTATTACAAAGGCAAAGTAAAAATCTGAAGTTATCTGGTACTTATCAAATCATATCCAAATATACTATATTCAAGTAGGCTTTTACAAGTACTTTTGAATCTTCATTTAATAACGATATTAAGTGAAGCTAGCACCGGTTCGGAGAGTATATTCTACCGAGAAGATTCGGCAAGAAACTCTGTAGTTAATCTTTTTCAACATTTATAAATACAAAGCCATGTTAGTTAAATACACTTATATAACGTATATAACATAACCTGCCTCGAAGTCAATAAGTATTAATTCCACGCTTTTTTTTGTCTGTACATCGAACAATTAATCGAATAAATCCTTATTTTCTATATTACACAGCAACCGAGGGCAAAGCACTCAGCGAATGTAATTTGATTTATTTATCAAGTAATTAATTTATGGATATTCAAAGGGAGTGCTCACTTCCAAAAAATTGTGTTACCATCCAATTATAATAAGTTAATTAGCGTCAAGTTGAAGGAGGGACGGTAATTTTAATTAAAACGAGGTGCTGTGATGCCGTCTATGTTCCTATACACATTGATTATGTTGATATATTTCATCAATAATTCTGTAAGCTATTTATAGACAATAACGCATTTACCTATTTATTTTACAAATATATATAAAAAGCCGTTAATGACAATCATGGTAGAAATAGTATAATCAAGGGAATTGATAAAAGATTTTTATCGATATAGAGAAACATGAACTTGTTTTGCCCGCTGTACCTACGCGTTTGGGCGTTTTAATTAATTACGAAGAGCTAATTTCGTACGCACCGTGTTAATTTCATAATTGGTTTTATTGTTTTATAACAACTTCGAATCATCGAGGCGTTCTTAATCCAAATCAAAATATGCCATGCATATGACCACTTGAGTGTCCAAAAAAAGAAAGGAAAAAAATGTCGAGTAATTATCGCGACTAACAGACAATTCAATTTTATATACATATTTTTTTTATCCCAATGCTAGTAGCTAAAGCACTTGTGTTTTGGAAATTCAGAAGTAACGACGGTACCACAAACACCCAAACCCAAGATAACATAGAAAACTAATGATAATCTACATTGACTCGGCCGGGAATCGAACCCGGGACCTCCGTACTGGCGTACCCATGAAAACCGGTGTACACACCACTCGACCACGGAGGTCGTCAATTATATTGGCATAGATAACGATATAAATTCAAACTAATACATAAACAAATAAAAAAAGGTATTTACATCAATTATAATTAAAAATTAAACACAATAATGAATATTTCACTTCCACATACTCACTTTACCTACATTCGAGTCTCACTCGCTTACCTTAAATTGGAGTTCAAGGATCAAGTGACGACGATGACGAGCGTCGGCTCGACGGCCGAAAACTGTTTCAAGCGGTTAACGACCAAGTTTAACGGTACGGTTTATACGATTTATTTTTTTGTTTCGAGAAAATTATACGAGACTTATTTAAATAACTTCATTATCATTACATAGTATAAAACAAAGTCGCTTAACGCTGTCTGTCCCTGTGTATGTTTAAATCTTTAAAATTGCGTAACGGATAGAGATGCCGCTTTTTTTTCAATAGATTTTGAATGTCTACAATATAGTAAAGAAATAATGATAATTTAAGAAATTTCTAATGTGATGTCCTAAGTAAACAAATTCTGTAGTCATTTATTTATTATTACTATTAGTATTGCACCCGTGCGAAGCTAGGGCGGGTCACTAGTTGAAAATAAATAAACAAATGTCCTCCTTTTCAAGTGATGCAGCACTGGAGGAGCTTTTTGTCAGATCTATAATTTATACATCAGATATATAATTTCACTAAACACTAAGTTTTCACAATGTCTTCACTACCGTGAAAGGATGAGAGTGATATCTACTTTGTAGCCGCGAACTTCGATCAAGAGCCACGTGTTCTACTCACCGAGTTAACGCGATGACTGTAAAATTTGAATTTCGAATTTTAATCAAATCCATGATTAAATTTCGAATTTAAAGGATGTTCGAAATAAAACCTTTTTGTGACTGATCTTATCCATGACCAAAATCAATATGACAATACTTAATAGTTACTTTAAACTTGACGTAAACTATCGCGTTTACTTTATCATGTGTACGAAGAAACATTTATTACGTAACGAAAACAACGCACGTTTGTGAGATACATATGAATGAGCAAGAAAAGTATAATTACAATATAACAATCCATTTAATAGTCTTGACACCAAATTACACACATATTTTTAATACTTTGTAAGCAAGCAATTAGCAATGCTCTCAAGGCAATAATAGTTCAATGCACTGCATAAATTAATTTAACTAATAATATTCATAAAAAATACTTATTATTAATTTGAAATTTTGTAATTGTGTTTAACTAATGTTATTAAAAGCCTGAAAATTTCTTAACTGCTAAGAAGGCTACAGTATGCTCATTTTTCCGAGGAAGTTTGTTGGCCTTTTCACCACGACGCCCCAATACGAGTAAATGCACACAATGAGTACAATTTCATGGACACATACTAATTTCCCCATGTTTATTTAAATATAAACACAAATTGAGCAAAATGAAATTTTAAATACAGCTGTTCTCGCCCCGGTTTGAACCTACAATCATCAGTAGAATCAACAAGTATGCTTTCTAACACCAGGTATTGTTAAAACCATCATGAAATACCATTTATTATTATGTAAACTTGTTTTTGTTTATCTTATCTTTTTAGTTTTTGGTCGGTTGAGTAAAAGCTTAGGACAGACAGACAGACAGACAGATAGATGGATATACAGATACACATCTTAAATTTTTTGCACTTTGGATTATGAAATACACAATTCACAAAAAAAGTTTAAATTTATAATATTTGTACGTATTAAAAATATCGATTATTTATACAAAATAAAACCACTTAGTATATAAATTTCTTTTATGTACTATTCTAACAATACATTCAATGAAAGTTCGTCGTTTTTGTTCTTGAACTGTATACATTTTCGTTTCGGTCAGGCTTATAAAATCAAGTCCAATATCAGCATAATCCAAAAATAACGAATTCATACATTTCACGCAAACGCACTGTGACATTCGACCTTCCTGACATTTGACCTTTGAGTAATCTAAGATTTATTTCTACTTATCGTAAGCCGATTCTTTCCAGTGATCATGGGACGATCCCTACATAAAAAAATCGGTTATGGTCTCATTTTGAAGAGCTCCAATCATAGAGGACTCTTGATTACCATTTACTTGGATACAATTTAAACAAATAATTAATTTTAGAGAGCCGAAAGATCTTACAGAGACAATCAAAGTCAAGACTAAAATAACTCAGCAAATAGAATAGAACAAATAAGTGAAGATGATGGTTCAAATCAATTGTATACTTATAATTGATATTTATAATTAATTACGAGCTCGGAGATAATGAACAACGTCGTGAGAAAACCTGCATATGTTAGATAATTCTACCACAATAATATCCAGACACATTTCGTACGAGCTCCCAATTTTCTTCACAAACGAGAGGCGCCTTTATCCTAGCAATAATTGAAAATTATTCGGACCAAGGAAAAAGGTTAATGAACTATGTCAGAAATTCTTTACTCTATTATTTATTTCTTCTATTGTTAATGATACTAACCGGGTGTTCTATTCATATATAAGTACTTATATATACATTATTTAATTCAATAATAAAAATAACGCATACTTAAACGTTCTGACGCAACGTCACAAATATTTTTAAATTACCTACAATTACTTAATTACATTCGATATATGAAATGCCTAACACATTGCCAACAAATTTGACCTTGAAATTTTACTTTCATGCTATTCCTTAAAAATTGATAGAAAATTAATACAACGGAACGCCTATCTCTCGATACTTAATACAGAGCTGTATAGGAAACAATGTAATCCGTTGTATCCAATGGCATTTGATTAATTGCGAGCAGCTGCCCCTACATCTATCTTGGTGTCTTTCCAGTGTGTTTCACTTAAATCAAGAATCAAACATAATATACGTATAAACCATATAAGCTAACTTTATTAGTATTATAAATGTGAAAGTAACTCTGTCTTATGCTCTTTCACAACCAAACCGCTGAACAGAATTTGATGAAATTTGGTATGAAGCAAACTTGAACTTTAAGAAAGAACACAGGCTACTTTTTTGCCTAACAAATGTCAACCAACACCCAAAAACGTGAGCAAAGCCGGGGGCGACTATTAGTACCTTATATGTTATATAGTTAGTTATATTTTATATAAAACATACTTTAACTAATAGTAACTGCTACGCGCCGTTTCGGCCGCGTGCGTTTCCGTCAAGGGTCGTCGCGTGATGTTATACAATCAACAACACATAGCCTTATCGATGAAAAAAAGTTCAAATCGCACACAAAGATTAGCGCTTTCAATCAAATAAACATTATATAAAAAATCAAATGACATAACTTACAGTAAACCAATTTAACGACAATGACACGGGACATCATGATTGTTGTCTCTTAGCGAAGTAATAAATTGTTAAATTATCATACTAATATTATAAATGCGAAAGTAACTCTGTGTCTGTTGTTCTTTTAATGTCATACCATTGAATTTTTGAAATTTAATATGCAGCAAGCATGATCTGAATTGCAAGAATAAACACGCGGGCGAAAACTAGAATGTAAAAAATATAAATAAAATTTCTAGATTCTATCTGGGTTACACGTTGCAAAGTGGCTAGCCACAGCCCGTAGACAGATGGCACTGTTAGAAATCCTAACCATCCCTTACTTCGCCAACTCGCCACCGACCTCGGAAACTAACATGTTATGCCCCTAGTGTAGTACTGTAGTTACACCAGCACACTTCACTTTTCAAGCCGGAATAAACATAAATAACGTTTATTGTTTTATATACAATACTTAACACAACAATACCAAGTATTTTTGACAGGCCAGGTTCTTTTTTAAATTAGTAAATTCTATTATAACATTTAGGTTAAAAAGGAACGGAAGGAACGATAAGAACGGAAAACCATTTATTAAATTAATGTATTGCGGAAAAGTTTCCTCTCAAATACTTCTTAAGAAAATTACACACCAATACCTCTCTATAGGGAGTCCCAGCTACGCACGAGTAGCACTAAATGGAGACTCTACTTAGAGCTACTCGTGCGTGTTCGGGGCGACTCGCTAAAATTATCTGAATTTATGTTACAACCTTCGAAAATTTCCCCTTATTTAACATAGTCAGTAAGTCAATTCATTCGCAAACATTTATTTATAGCAGCAGTTTGTACCATATTTATCGTCGTTATATTAAAGTTTCGAATTAATCAAATTCAGCAAAATATTTATACATAAAATCTATGCGATTTGATTTCATGTAATCTTGGGTTACTTTTAATAATTGTTTAATTAGTATCAGTGGAAACTTAGCTGATGTATGTTATACACTGTGCTCGTACTTACGACATGTTAGGATCCGAAATACGCGACGTAAATCGAAACAACGTAAGTCGAGAAATATTAGATTGCTTCGTTTTTTATTCTTGCTATGACATTGAGCTCGCAACAAGTGAATTATCCTTTTTTTATGACATAGGTGGACATCTGCAACACCAGGGGGCTTGCAAGGTGCGTTGCCGGCCTGTAAGAAAGGAGTACGCTCTTTTCTTGAATCCTATCCTATAAATGATATCCTATGTCGGAAATCGAAACAATTTATGTATGCTTAGGGATGCTGTTAAAACATTGTTCGACGTAACTTGAAACAACGTAAATCGAAACGACATAAGTCGAGAACTGCCTGTATTTTACATTATTATGCCATAAGTGCCATCTCTTTGTTTGTTTCCTTAAAATAAAATACAAAAATAAAATCTATAAAGATTTGCGAACACTTGGTATATCAGATAATCGATCTAGTAGGTAGATAAGCTGTTATGAAATAGACCGCGCTGTCAATCTTTATTTGTCTAGCGAGTGCGTATCCGATATCTACATCTGATATCTATTCTGGTTATTATGTTAACATAGTAAACGATATGTATATAGCATACTAATAGTATAACTCTGAAGAAGTTCTTTATTCATTTTTCAATTTCGAGATCTGTCAGATTAGACAAAAATATTTTTCGTTAGTTGATCGATTCCTCTCGATGCATATGGGCTATGTAACGTCAGGTTCGATTCGAGCGGAGGGGGATCATAAGGATTGAAAACATATTACATCGTATATGTCAAATTGAAAACCTTCTAAAACTATATATTACCTAAAACTCATTCATAATCATTCATTCATTCATGATTACAAAAATCATCATCATCTAAGCAAGGAACTTATTCAAAATTGACTTATTTATTTATTTCACAAGTCACTAGAAATTCATAATCACGAATGACTCAAAAATGAATCTCATATATACTTTAATTGCGAATTGCTGAACTGCAATACACCAGAACTACAAGAAAAGCAATATGAAATAAATTAAAGAAGAATAAGTCAGTTTGAAAATCCAATACTTAGATAGAGTCTACAACTAACCTTAACTTCTCCTTACGTCTCTAAAAAAATAAGCGATCTAAATTATAAGGCTTTTCGTAGTTTGCTTGAAATTCAATAAAGGCGGCGACGTGGGCGACTTCTAATCTTGGTATATTGGAGAACACGTCGGCTTAAACTTTTTGTTTACTACGAAGGATTACTTCCTATACTTTATTCGTTTAAACTTTAAGTACGTAGACAACTTGTTGCCTTTCTTATTTCAGGCAAGAAATTTCATATAAAAACTATTTTTACTTTTATTAATTGATTACGAACTATTATTGTTATATGCACGTAAACGTTTATCAAACAGCACTGTGTTTGTAAAATTAATCAATTGATAATTAATTAACTTCAAAATAAAGTGTTTTTGAATCATCGATAATAATTAAATACTACCGTTTCGCAAAGCAGCCTCTAGCGAGAAGAACCGGAATGAAACTCGCATAGTTGCTCTTTTCAAATAAACAGATTTACAATGCTGTTCTTTACAATTATTAGAGTCCTGTGATGGAACCCGAGCCTAACGCCAGGCGTTTTTTTTTTCTAAAAAGTACTCATGTAATGAATAATAACATTTATTCATTAATTTAGTCTTAATAATCTTTTGGACAGCACATACAAAATTTTCAGCTTAGAAAATGTTAAAAGATTATATAAAGGCTTATGCCACTTTACAAATCACAATTTATATACATGAAGCCTCCTGCATATAAATGTAGGTAAATTTAAAATAAAACAAATGAAACCGAAATCTACACGATCTATATGAATTACGTAGTTGATGCCCAAAACGGCAGCTGATCGTCTCGTCCGGCCATTAGCGTTAAAAGCTTTATTGATTCCGTAAACGCAAGCCGAAGGGGACCGAGTGGTGACCACGAGGGGAAGGAACCTATCAGAGTAGGGCTATCAACAATGTAACGTCACACAAAAGGAATCTTGAACGGTTGGAGGATATCGAGGTCAGGTTAGAAGAATGTCGATAAACGATAAAAAATTGTTCATTATTTATTCAATTATTTACATTGTGAAATGTTTACATTGAACCGTTACTTATAAAAACGGTATTCTTGTATTCAACCTTGAAATTTTACACACAAAGCTGACAACAAAATTTACTTTAAAAAAATATATTTATCTCTGCATAGTATAAAACGAAGTCGCTTCCCGCTGCTTACATATATCACAACGCAACGGATTTTGATGCAGTTTTCGTTAACAGGCAGAGTGATACGAGAATAAGGGACAAAGCGAGATTTTTAACTTAACTAATCCAAAAAAAAAACAGATATTTATGTTTGATGATGACCACAGCCGTATTGTGGTGGCTACTTATATACCCATTATTTCGAAAGTATATGTATTCAAATCAAATGTATTTTATTCAAGTATACTTTACAATAAAGCATTATTAAATCCTATTTCTATTACTTACTTTTCTAATTTCCTTATTATTACAATTGTACTTAAATAGCAATGCCTTGAAAATTTCAAGATCTGATGGAGAACAATACTAACTACTATTAATAAAAAGTAACAACACTACAATTACACTTATATAATTAAATGTTTAATTCATTACTATAATTTGCATTTAATAGATCGATTAAATAAATTATTCTGAGACTTATTATCTGTACATATTAAATTGAAGTGTCTGTCTGTGATTTTGAAGTAAAACTTTGTTTTTAATGTTAGTGTTAAATAGATGTGTTGCTATTTGCAAAATATTTTCAAAATAGCAACACTAACATTAAAAAAAATGTTTAAATAAATTATCGTGAACCAAAATCATATTGACTGACTTTCTTTTTAGACGGGGTAACCTTAAAATTTTAATAATAAAAGTTTGTAATTGTGTTATTGGCTTAATGTAGGGAACAGATTTTAATATAGGGTACCAATTTAATGTAGGGTAATTTTGGGCGCGCCTTCGCTCATTTTTTAGGGGTGGCCTATCATTCCTTAAGATTAAAGACTGCTTCAAAACAAATTTCATCTATTACGATTCAGTGGTTTGGTCGTGAAATAGTAATAAAGAGACAGACAAACAATCAAAAATACTGACGCAATTATAATATTAGTATAGAGTATGATTTTTCTTTCGTTAATGTTGTTAGATATTCGGATTTTTATTACAAAAAATAGAAATGAATCGCAAGTAAAACCGCGAGGAACAGTTAGTTGTATGTTGTGTCTGTTAACAGCAGGATAAAACCATGAATTCCAAATATATTGAAACTAATAAATACTGATAATTAAATGAGACAATAATTGCTTACTTTGAGTATTTTTGTGAATCTTTGAATGGTTGAATTTTCAATTAACTTTATGTCAACGCAGTAGTGTCAATTTAATTGTCACTATTACATAAAATATTTGTTTTATGTGTTAAATATGCATCATAATCGAACAGATATTTTACGAGAAATAAATATTTACAAAAAACGTCTTTATTTTTTTTTATTGAGATTAATTAAGCATACAATTTGCTGTAGCCTAAGAGTTTAAAATCAGAATTGGTCGAAGCCACCTCGCTATCAGGTAACAATAAAAGAAACATCTAAATCAAGCTTATTGCTATAAGGAATATACAAAGCACACACAACAAAATATTATGCATAGCAATTAAAAAAAACGAATATCCAGTTTTAATGGAAAAAGCTAAAAAATTAAAAAGATACAATGAAATCCCCATTCTCATAAAGATCGGACTCGGTCCCTTTTGAAATACGAATTTAATTTGAATAGAGAAGTTTCGAATCGTGAATTCAGAATATTGAAAAGGATACTTTATATTCCGAAATTAGATTAGGAATTTCGGTCCCTTTAATGGTTTCTGAATTGAATAAATACTTTAAACTGTCACTGGCGAAAAGGGTAACGATGGTCGAAGTATTATTGGACTTGAATTTTTAAACCAGCACCTACACACATACGCAATGATCACCCACACCATCAAAACGTTGAGCAATAAAAATATAAAAACTTTTTTTTTGATTTTGTACTAAAAAAAAACATTCTAATTTCAAATGGTTTCTTCGAACTATTAATATTTGCATCAATTGATTTTTATCCACAGAAGACTGAACGCACACAAATACAAAACGTCAAATTTAGAATAAGAAGTTCCTTTCCTTTCAACAATATGAACTAGAGGAAGATTTATATCAATTAGAAAAAAGATTTCTTCTAGTTTGAGAGCCGAGGCCTTGGCCGAGGCCCAGTGGTTACAGCGCGTTTATCTTAACCGATGATTGAGGATTTAAACTTTATGTTTATATTTATCTTGTATGCGACGGTGAAGGAAATCATCGTGAAAGAAAACATACATGTATCTAATTTCAATGTAATTTTACCAAATGTTCTACCAACCAACATTGGCCCAACACTGGAACAATCTTCAAGCTATCCTCAAAGAGAGAAGAGGCCTAAGCCCGGCAGTAGGACATATACAGACTGTTACTTTTATGTTTGAAAGGTCTTTTAGCTTGGTTTTATTGTTTGAACAAAAACTATACACCAAAATGAAAAAATAACGATTATAATATCAACACGATTGATACTCAGCACAATTATCATAGTCTGCCGATGGTTTGACGAAATCAATTTTGGATTACCGTATGATTTGAATAACAATAGCCCGTGAACCTGATGTCCGTACCTGAAACAAACAATACCGTCATTAGCATTCGTGTTTGTATGTATGTAAGACTGTTCATACAAGTAATCTAATATAACTTTCTATAATATCAAAGTGCCTGTCATTCCACCCTATATTCAATTATATTACAAAAACATTAAATTTACGTCATGGAAAAGCGCGCCCAAAGCATTAAGTAGTTTTCTCAGTCGCTCATTGAAAATAAAGTCTCCTCATATATTGTTTATGGTGGTTATTGGTAATTGTTAACTACTGGAAATAATCTATCTATACTAATCAATGAGTATAACATGTTAGTTCCCAAGGCTGGTGGCGCAATGGTGATGTTAGAAATATTTAAGTTGCTTACAGAGCCAATGTCATATGAGCCTGGTCAGTTATACAAAGAAGTTATAAAAAGAAGAAAAACAAGATACACCTTATTTCCCAACTGTACCATTTCAGCGCTTTAGCGCTTTTTCTTTCCATTGAGGGATGAATAATACATTTAACAAAGGTATCTCAAAGATTTTTCTATTCTGAAGAAAACGCGACACTATATTTCTATTGACTGCGCTGCCCGTGTGAAGATAGGGCGAGTCGCTAGTTCGTACCATATTGCAAATAGCCGTACGTAGACATCCGATAAGAATATATCCTTTGTTTATGAGGAGACATCAGTCAACGACGAGAATACTAAAACGAATGGGTCATTGAACTTACATCGAAAACAATCACAAATATCGTTCGAACTAGATTTTCGCTTTTATTTGTCATAATTAGTAAATACTTATCCCTCGGAACGAATATATTTTAAATATATACCTAATTATTTAGCCGATAAGGTTAAAATTTCGCCGTGTTTCTATTTGTTGTCATAATGAACAATTTGATAAAAAAAGTAAATGATAGTTTAAAAAAAACACGCTTTATTATTATCATGTAATGACATTATACTCCCATAGATTAGGAATCTCAATGAGTTCAAACTCCTCCTTTTTTATGGTATAGGTTGGTGTACGAGTAGATGGGCCACCTGATGGTAAGTGGTCACCATCACCCATAGACAATGACGCTGTAAGAAATATTAACTATTCCTTACATCGTCAGTGTGCCATCAACCTTGGGAACTAAGTTGTTATGTCCCTTGTGCCTGCAGTTACACTGGCTCACTCACCCTTCAAACCGGAACACAACAATACTGAGTACTGTTATTAGGCGGTAGAATAACTGATGAGTGAGTGGGCTTGCACAAAGCCCTACCACCTAGAAATTCGTTGTATAACCTCGATACCAGAATAAGTTTTATTCGAATAACGGTGTATAAAATCCATAGGACAGGCGCACTAAATTTAAAATCGACTTCCTTGATAATGAATGTAATGTCAGTTAGGTGTTAGTGACGTTTATATATAAATAATTATACCAAGTCAAGCTCAATTCAATAGATATTTATTTAAAAATAGATTATTACATTTGGGAGTTTCTATAATAAAACACATGGCATACGGCGTCTACGTAACTTTATAATGAAGGAACAAAAGCGAATACAAATAATTAATTAATTATTAAGTAATTCGAAACAAAAGCTTTTGTGAAAAGTCAATATCATTAAAAATTAAAGTTACAGCACTTTCAACGACCCATCTGCCTTTTATTATGAGCTTAGGGTACCTTGTGTTACTGGCTAGCAAGAGGTTTGATCAGCGTGATCCGCCAAACAGAAATACTTTCTTTTGCTTCGACAGGGTGAGAAAACCAAAATTATTGGAGGTTACCCATTAGTTCCCATGATATGTACAGAGTTTGTTATAAAGGAAATCAAGCTACCTATCTAGACGGTTACTACCTTTACGATCGGATAACCCAATTGCCAGAATGCCTACTATTTTTTAAACAAAAACGAGTATTTTTTCTAAAAGGTATATACCCTTATTTGTATTGCAGCTTTCTATTGTATTGTATAATTCATTAAGGCGAAACAATTAAATATATCACAACTATTAACCCTATTAACCTTTATACTTTGTTATGTTTAAGGTATTTAATTGGATTAATGGCAAACATACCAAAACAATACGAAATGTTATATTAGCTTCTACTTCCTAATTCCTATAAAGCATATTTATATTATATATATATTTTAATGGTTTTGTAAAAAGGTAAGTATACTTTGAGAACAATTTACTTAGCACAAGTGGTTTCATCAAAATTAAATTGTTCTTAGCACCTCATTTAAACTCAAAATGAAAATGTACCATCGATCAAGAGTGAAAGAAGCGTCACGAATAAAAGACCATAACGAGTCGGAATAGACAACCTATGCTTGCTTCAATATAAGTAGAACAAGGCCCAGCGATTGATGATGGGGAATTTATTCAAGAGGTCACTTACGACCTTTTTAATATTCAGCTTTACAAATCGATTAAATGCGACGCTACTAATTGCTAGCAATTTGGATCACCATAATTAACACTTTCAACTAAATCTCATAAATGATCATAGCATACTATATGATCTTAGAATACAATTTTAAATACATATTAACATTTATAACGTATAATATTCCTTAGATTTATAACATAAATAGTGTACATTACACTTTATAAACAATATTTTAAAACGCTTGCTACGTTTCGTTTTGGCCGCAAACCAAAACTAACTCATATTCGTCAATAAGTTGGCAAAATCATTTGTATAAAGTACAAGATATAGGCAAGCGTATTCTATTGTATATTGTTGCTATGAAAAACATCATTAAAATATATTTAGGTAATATAAATAAGGAATTACATTAATGATTTAATCTTACCTATGAATACTTATAGATACGAAATATTGTCCGTTGGGATGTCACTCAATCTGCTGTAGGACCTCGAAAGATTCTAGTAGACTTTGATGTAAGTCGTTATCTCGATTCTCGTAAGTGATTATATAGAGGAACAAGACAATATTCACAATATAAGTAAATAATATTTTTTATTTATTCACAGCTACGCGAGCTATCAAATTGTATTAAAGAAAATATATACAACTGAAAAAAGAAATCACTTTGTACCAGGTTTTAAACATAACGTAATTGTAATATATATAAAAATAGATATATTAATTTATCTAATTAAAAAACATGTGGGCGACTATCGTAGCAGATAATGTAAGTAACATGTGACATACAAATTAGGTCAGAAAACATCGACCATATGTTTTGTATAATAATAAATATATCTATTCAAGTATTTGTTGCGCACTTGATTACAAGTATTATAGTATAAATAATACTTTAATTTCATAAACATATTACAAGTTGTACAAAATACAAACAAATTAACACAAAAAGAAATTGGAATGAGATTTGGCTCGATACACCATGAGGAACGAAAGGTATTTGTCAGCTTGAGATTTGACGCCCTTCGGTATTCATATTGCATATATTAAATACTTAATTACAAAAAAAATGTTACATTTATAGCAAACTAAGCGGGTCGCCCCAGCTTAGCATGGGTAGTGTTTCTTTTTTATTTATATTTTTTGTTCCTTATTTCGACATTCTATTTCAAACATTCCTTATGAATCCTTTTGTCTATTAGTGAAAACCACATGAAAATCTGTTCAGTAGTTTTGGTGTTTATAGCGAACATACAGACAGGTAAACGCATATCCATACACGCTCCAATAAATTATATTTGAAAAATTATAAAAAACGTTACACATATAAAAAAAAAACAAATAGTAGAATGCAATTAATACATTACAATTCACTAGCTATAATTAAATACGTGGGTTGAAGCGACGCGCAGCGGTTGAAATGAGAGATCAAAACATTCCCATATAACATTCCTCGTGTAATAATTACAAAGCCGAGGGTCGGATGTCAGAAACAATTATAAGGTTGCCCAGATACGAGAGGGACGCGCTTAATTGAACTTAAATAACGAGATCGAGTTTATAATACATCATTCATTGCTTATCACTTATTATAATCTGTATATATTTACTCGACATAGTTGTTAAACGATTGTCTTTAGAGCCAAAACATTGCAAATTGAAAACCGACCAGCTGATTATTAATCCATCGAAATACATTATTCGAATAGGCTTCATTGCATGTACTTTTATACGGTCATTTTACATGATTATATTAAATGTAACGCCAAGTTTTCGACTCCACAAAGTCAATAAATCCTTCTTGGAGCAAAGTATCTATAATTAAATTCCGCAGACATTTTTAACTTTGCCGGTTCGTAAAAACAAATCGTTTGTAAAAAATACATTGGTAAAAAGGCATATTATTCTATACAAGATTTTATAGATGATAAAAAAAAACCTGTTGACTTCCAGGCAAGATATATTACATGCATATAGGTATAATTGTATTTAATTAACATGACTATTTTTAAGTTAGGAAAAAGACTAACTTCTGAGTTTTTTGCCGGTTCTTCTCGGTAGAATCTAATTTCCGAACCGGTGTTAACTTCATTTAATTGTTAAATAACGATTCAAAAGTGCTTGTAAAAGCCTACTTGAATAAAGTTTATTTTGATTTTGTAAATCTAGCAGCATTTCGAAATTTACATGTACCGAGAAGAGCCAGCAAAACGCGTAGTTATTACTCTTCATTTCAATACACAGTTAAAGTGTTTATAACTAATCTAGTAATACGCGGTGAAGGACACCGTCGTGATGAAACCTACGTGAGTAGGATTAATGAATGTTCTCTTAGCCTTGAGACCAGTCTTCAGACAGACTTACAGAACGAAAAGAGCAAAAATCTCGTGGCAGAACTTTCCAAACCTACACCTTCCTTACAATAATAAACTATAAATTTAACAGATATTTATTAATGCCGTATGTTTGTACAGCTTGTATTTAATTTAATAAAACAGAGGTGTTTTGTTTCAACAAAGTAGCACCGCATGCCTTATATAAATTGTTAAATTTATATAAGGCATGCCTTATATAAATTGTTAAATTTATATAAGGCATGCGGCGAACACTTCAGATTATAACTAATTAAACAGTCGTGTATTTGATACATAGTAAGTAAGTAATAGCCTGTAAATTTCCCACTGCTGAGATAAGGCCTCCTCTTCCATTAAGGAGAGGGTTTGGAACATATTCCACCACGCTGTTCCAATGGGGGTTGGTGGAATGCACATGTGGTAGAATTTCGTTGAAATTAGACACATGCAGATTTCCTCACGATGTTTTCCTTCACCGCCGAGCTCGAGATGAATTATAAATACATATTAAGCACATATATATAGTGGAGCTTGCTTGGGTTTGAACCCGCCATCATCGGTTAAGATGCACGCGTTCTAACCACTGGGCCATCTCAGCTCTTAATACCTATACTGATATTATAAATTTGAACGTAACTTTGTCTCTGTCTGTCTGTCGCTCTTTCATTACCAAACCACTGAACAGAATTTGATTTAATTTGGTATTAAGCAAATTTGAACTCCAAGGAAGGACGTAGTTTAATCCTTTTGACAACCAATCTTTAAAACGCGAGCGAAGCCACGGGCAACAACAAGTGTGAAATAAAGTGACATCTGGTATGACAAATGATACGAAAACAATATAATATTTTCTAAAAGGTGAAAGATCTCACAACGATATATAATGGCTTTACGAGCTGACGTGCAAATGGGCCAACGGATGCTAAATGGTCCGAAATACAATCTACATTTCACAACGTCAATGCGCCGCGTCATATGATTTAAGATGTTATATTCTTGCACTGACAAATTCTTTTGAAATATCACCGATTTACTCGACGTTATCGGGTGTAATGCTAATACTAAATATGGTAGAAATTGTCTAAATTATCAGTGTTTCTTTACTACATTGTCCACGTATAACAAACAAAATCCTTCCTCTCGAATCACTCTATCTATTTAAAAACCGCATCAAAATCCGTTGGGTAATTCTAAAGATCTAAGCATACATAGGGACAGATAGCGGTAAGCGACTTTGTTTTATACTATGTAATGATAATAATAATAAATAAAATAAAAAGTCGATATTCTTGCATGAGTTGTCGAGCGACGCTCCATAAAAGGTTTTTGTAATGGGAAATAGAACTGTACCAAAAAGGAAAAAAGAACTTCTTATTTATTATGCTATTATAGAAAAATCATATTATATAGATAAAAATCAGGATAAGCCGTCTAAATAGTGTAAGACATTAACTAGTGGCATTTTAAGATTATGTTAAACCTCTTTATGGTAACAGTATTTTAGCTGACATAAGTAATGATAAATTTAATTCTACACAAATATAAATTTATTGTGAGTAACTATTTCGATTATGCCGATAAATATTTTATTGACTATGATAAAATGTTACGAACACAATCGTGTCTAGTGAATATTTACATTCCGTACCTTAAAGGATGTTGTTATCAGTCAATGGCGCTCCGACCTTCGTTATCGAACACAGAACTACAATTTCGAAGCGAGAACATTCAAAAACGACTAATCATATAATAATTTGATTTGCTAGATTTCCGCTCGGAAGGGTGAAGGGATATATATTTAGATATACTTATATATTAGATATTATATATTACCCATATTTAGATATACTTATATACAACAACAACAACATAAGCCTGTAAATACCCACTGCTGGGCTATAGGCCTCCTCTCCGTTTGAGGAGAAGGTTTGGAACATATTCCACCACGCTGTTCCAATGCGGGTTGGTGGAATACACATGTGGCAGAATTTCTATGAAATTTGTCACATGCAAGTTTCCTCGCGATGTTTTCCTTCACCGCTGAGAACGAGATGAATTATAAAGACAAATTAAGCACATGAATCAGCGGTGCCTGCCTGGGTTTGAACCCGCAATCATCGGTTAAGATGCACGTGTTCTTACCACTGGGCCATCTCGACTTATGTATATAAGTCGAGATGGATGAATTACATAAATCTAGTGTAGTTTATATTATGGATTAGATAGGCGGATGATGCACCATAGTGCAGGTGGTCCATTTGCCTGACCATCTTATACCTTGAGTACTAAGTTACTATGTACCTTGTAGTATTTAATTTATACAAAATATAAATCTATATTTATAATATTATAAATGCGAAAGTAACTCTGTCTGTCTCTGTCTATGTGTCGCTCTTTCACTACCAAATCGCTGAACCCAATTTGATGGAATTTGGTACAAAGCTAATTTAAAAACCAAGGAAGGACATAGGCTATTTTTTGTCTAACATATTATAACATTTAAACCCCTTAAACGCAAGTGAAGCCGTGGGCGACAATTAGTTATTTTATAACTTATAGCAACAATTTACGATTTATCAGTTTGGTATATATATATGTAAGTCCTTTTTATATCAGTAATATATTGTATTAGAACAATGAAGATTGCCAAATGTTTCGTAAAACAAAACTCTAAAACCATCATATGGCCACAAAAAGTATTTATAAAGCTTATCTCTCGAGTAAATCAACAGTTTAAAAACAGTTTAACCCTAAATACCTAATAAATCTGCTGCTTTCAACGGCAGATTTAGGTTAACGTCTCAAAAGACAATCTTTAAACGGCTCTAAGCGTTCTTTGATGATATCAAAGCTTGCGTTGGCTTATGAAAGAATACTAAACCGTCATTATTCAGAGACAATTAATTAGGATTAAAGATAATATTATTTGGCGGGTGATTATTAAAAAAAAATAAAAAAACGAGAGCAGCCGTGGGCATGGGACACCCGGTTGGAAAAGTTAATTTCGATATATATCTATGTATCTATCAATACTTACGTATACTAAAATTTGAGTGTCTATTTGTAATATTGGTAACCGCTTTCTACTAATTGAATATATATCCACGGTACACATGTGGTACAATGGTATATGGTATGAATATCAAAAACATATTGTATTTTTGTCCTTCTGTCTGTTTGTTCCCCCTAATCCCTGGAACGGCTGGACCGATACTATTTCAGCCTATTATCAAAATGGCAATCTGCTATAACTTAGGTAGTTAAAAATAAAACCTCATTCCAATTCAAAATTTTACATAAATATCGATTTATAAGTTTCATGAGTAGCAACAGGTGTCTTCCTAATTAAAAAAAATAAATTAAAAAAAACAAATCCAATTAATGTTACATGTTAACAATCACGCGACGCACGTCACTTGCTTACGTGTGAAACACTAATCGAATCAAGTGCATTAATCCTCGACTTGTTCTCGCTGACATTAGCGACCGAAAAGTTTATAATTGAATATACTTAGATACATAAAGATTTAGTGTGCGTTATATTTAATACGATTTACAAGCAAATATTATCGCTGCTATTCAAGGCAGCATTGACTTCGCTTTAATTTTCTTTATTCAAACACACTTTGTTAAGATCGTAACTGATAATCCCTTTTTGCTTTTATTTTTTTATATAACTTCATAAAAAAAAACATCTATAAAATTCCAGTTACATCAAAATCGAATTTCCACATTGCGTGACAATTTTTCCATGTTCGAAATTTAAACCAAGCCTTAAAGTCGCAACCGCCGTGCATTATACGTTGACAACGAGAACTATCAAAGAATCTAATGTCTTTCTAGGAAGACGTAACGAGAAATCTGACACATTACTGGGAAACCAGTCGCTAAGTACACTTCTGTGTTTCTCACGACGACGACGAGGCGATAAGCACATTTTAAATACATTGAAACAACCGTAATTTCTAGATACATTGCAGAAAAAAATACGTACGGCCGTTACAACAAAAAAAGACATTGGTTTCTAGAAACTTGGGATTGATTACTAAAATTAACAACTATACATGAAAATAAGTATTTAATAAAAGTTTAAAGACAATTATTTCGCAGTTGAGCTAATGAATAAAATGAATAATAAATGCTCAACAGGGAAACATATAACGGTCAGCCTTCTGACCCGAAGTTATAATAAACTGTTTCAGAGCAACAATGGTTTAATTAAAGACTACAAACCGCTAGTGGCGCTACATACATACTCGCATTGAAATACGTCATTGTAGCATTGGTCTTATTATTACTCTTCTATTTAGATTACAATTTTATAACTGTTAGTTTGTAGTTGAAAACCTCAAGAGCAAAAAATACTGTCATATTTAAGTAAGAAGTTTCGGTAAAAAGAAACAAAATTATTTGAGACAAAAGTAATCATTTACTTTTTTTAATACATAACGAACGAATGAATAAAAAACGCATAAATATTGCGTAAAATTAAATTAAAATCGTCCCCTTTGCTTCACACTGGTTGATTCACCCTTCAAGTTGGAACACAACGTAACTAAGTACATATTGTTTTTTATTATAAATATATGTAAATAATATATAGAATGTCTAAGTGGTTGATACATACTCAGAAGAGCTTGCACAAAGCTCTATCAATAAATGTTAGTAGGTATATTTGTTTGAGATTAATATACTTTGACACAAATCCACCGATCAACGAGAAAGTTGGCACGAATACTTTTTATACAGTCCACTTTATTGTAACTCTACAAGATGGCACATCTTCCACACTATTCAACCGATTGACATGACTTTTGACGGACAACATCCGCCGGGTTTTGCTATGTTATCAATATTAAATGCAAGTTTGTATATTGGAGTATTTGTAGGTCAATAAGGCTGGAATTGCTCGGAGCTAAAATTTGTTATATAAACCACATACGGCCTGGAAATATAAGAGACGTTTATGACATTTCACGCGGCTGAATGGGCGCAGTGCGTTAGAATTCATTTGTTTCATAACGAATAGAAATGGCTGCGTGTAATTTATTTGATTGACAACTGTATCCATTGTACCACAAATTTAAATTGTCCATATTACTTCATTATATTTGACTCATGATTTTTGGCTTTATAATCTAGTCTGCATATTATATTCGATGATTTTCATACGCATCACGTATTAATTGTACATGATTATCTATAAAATAATTAATTAAAAGCTCCTGATTTTCTCGCCGGTTCTTCTCAGTAAGATACCAAAACTCCAAACCAGTGATATATTTACATGAAAATTGTTTGATTTTATTCCGAACACAAAAACCTGATGTATAGCATGTATTCCTTAATATAGCAATAGCATATTCTCCTTCATTCAAAATTATACGTCAATTTTGAATGAAGGCGATTTTTTTTTTTTTTTCGAGCAACAAAACTTACGGGTAACAAAGAGTTCCACATAATCAGTTCTTGAAAACGACTTTTAAAGTTAGATGTTCCGTGAAAATGCTCAACTCCAGCTTGTTACGGGTCACGCAGTAACGAGAAAAGGGGCGAAGTGCTAATTTAACGTAACAAATCGGTAATGACAAAGAAACAAGGAGAGCTCTGATGATAGCACTCTATTTACCAAGGTTTTTGTGTCGTGTGATTTTCAAATTACGCATACAATACAACTATTATATAAGTTACATTTATATCGCCAATTTTTAAATAAAAAATATTTGCGTTTTTCAATTATTTTTTATTCCTATTTCCTTATTGTCGAATTGATAAATTTTCTTTATCTATTCATATCTTATAAATTTAAATCTGTATCAAAAATTGTTTATTAAAAACACACATGATTTACTTACTTCTGATAAAATTACGTCCTTGATAATACATACATCTCCAAAATATTATTTTTGAAATGAAATATTGTAAACATTACTTAAAGCATTCAATCACAATACTTTCAGTTTATCGACTTACATGAATATGTATAATAAGTGAGTAGGTCATAAATTACGAATTCCAGATTAAAATCGCTTCCTACAGTCGAAATACTTCAAATTCGTCACAGCCTTTGAACTGTATCGCCTTTAACAATATCCTGCATTTCCCTGACGGAGTCGACGCTTTCTCCGTACCGGTGACCAATCGAGCGGTACCATTTACGACGGAACATTTGCTTTGATCTTGTGTACTAAATTATAGAAGGTTGTCGTCTAATAAAATTTCATGTAACTACCAGATACTTACAGTTATTGGGAGTAGAATAGAATATGTAATTCTTATGCCAACCCTCCACGCGTGTATTCATTAGTCTTTATCTGTACAGTATACAAAATAAGTTGAAATTTATAGTTTATCTTCCACGGCTAATTAAAAGCGTAAAATCATGTAGCTACAAACCTTCCTAAATAAGATAAATAAACGAACTGATTCTCCTGACATCTTAATAATATAGATTTAAGGTAAACTCGAACCGATAACCGTTGGGGGAAACGTGTTCTAGAGTGGAGACCGCGTCTCAGCAAACGTAGTGTAGGTCGTCCTCGGGCACGGTGGTGTGACGACTTACGCAAGACGGCTGGCAGGAGCTGGATGCGAGTAGCCGAAGAACGATCTCAGTGGCGTGCAATTGAAGAGGCCTATGTCCAGCAGTGGACGAAAAGGGGCTGATGGATGGACGAAGTTAAACTCATGGTCTATTCTTCTGCCATTGACTTGAAATGTCAAATAACTGAGGCAAGAAAAAGAAGAACGATGTGTAACACTCTTTACGCGACACATATTTAATTAATTAGACGAAATGTCATTTTAAATCAGCTATTCGATAAGACAAGTAGAACGCGGTCACGTGACTTAAATCTTTACGTCCTTGAGTGAGTTATGCCCAAAAGATTACGAAGATATGAACACAGCCTATCAATTATTGGCTGGATTAATATTAACGTATCGATAACACGATTATCTAGTTTAGTGCAATGTAAATCGTATGTGTTTTCGATTTTTCGTCAATATAATTACGCGATAACAAACCTAACGCGTACTATACAATAATACTAGCGAAAATACTTGGTATTTTTATATTATCACCAAATTACATCAAATCATTAAAAATTGTCGCCTATGTGTTATTGTTGTTGTTTATTGCTGTATAACTTGTGTTACTGTTAAATTTTATCAACAAACATCACACAAACAAACATCCTCACAAAGTTTGGCATTACTAATATTAATACGATACGATATTAAAAAAAAATAAACGTAGGTACTGAAGTATTCGAATAGAATTAGTTATGGAGTGTATTATGTTCACGCTTATCATATTAATAGTCTAAACTTAAGGTGAGTGAATTAGCGAAGCCCGGCTGGTTTATATTAATATTGTTTAAAACGAAATCCGAAACAACGTTTAAGTACAACAAAATAAAGTCTCCATATTTATTACTAGATATATATGTACTGCCTCTAATGGCCAGCTTATTATCTAGCAGACCTCGAGATCCTAGGTTAATAGCCCTGGCCGGACCAATAACAGTTACAGAGATTTTCTGTCATAAAATTCTCAGTAGTAGTCCGAGTTAGGATAATAGCATTACTGCCATTATTAAATCCCTTTCTTTGTAAAGAACACAAAGGGCGTTGACCTTATTATTACCAACATAAGTCTAAAATAGTATAACATTAAATTCATAAAAAAAACGTGGTTATGCTTTATGCAAGTCCATCTGGAGCACAACCGTCATCAAACAATTCTCCCATCAGTACCAACGCTTAGTATTGTATTTTGGTTTGGAGGGTGAGTGAGCCGTTATACAGTGGAACTACAAGGGTCATATCTGTTATATGTTTGTGGCACATTGGCGATTTAAAGATTGGTTAATATTTAGTACAGCACCAATGTCTATAGTTGGTACTTACCATTTTAAAACAAAACAAAATAATTAATTCTATTCATAACACACAAAGTCAAAAGTCATTTATGACGCATGAGGATAATGAACTATCATTTGCAAAGCAATAGCCCTTAAATTGTACACATTTATACGATATCATACATGTCATTAACATTTAATTTTATGTATAAATTATATAAAATTGTTTAGATTGAGGTCAAATTATAATTATGCAAATTATTATTTACCCGTTTATATGAAACATGCAGTTAGTATGTTAATATAAAGAGAAGGACGAATAAACATATAAATCATCTATACTAATATTATAAAGTTTCTTGTTGTTACATCGTACTCATCATATCAGTAAAATAATGATTATAAAAATATTGCACAGGAAAAGAAAGAAACAAAAGGGTGTCCTTTTGTTTCTTTCTTTTCAAATTTTCCCTTCCATTACGAGCGAAGCAGCAGGCGAAAACTAGTAAACTTTATAACACCACGTTTCAACCGAGGGAGACGGAGCAGTACCGGCAATGCGAATAGAAAAATAAATTGAAAACCAACGTTTGAATTGTAGAATATGTATTTTTAAACTTATGAGCTTAGTTGACCCCGTGGTTGGAACGCGTGCATCTTAGCCGATGGGTACTGGTTCAATCTCACCACTGAATTTCGTGCTAGACGGTGAAGGAAAACATTGTGAGGAAACTTGCATGTATCTAATATCAATGAAATCCTAATAAATAAGTTCCAAAAACTCTTCAAAGCCAGAGACGGCATTAGCCTAACAATGAGATATTCAAAAGCTGTTCCTCCTTTATGACCTTTATGTGTTAATTATATTTTGTATTAAACTTAAACATAATATAAATATTCATTCGCGTACCCACGAACGCAGCAAGCTCGTCGCTGTTCCACATTAGTTTACAGCACTAAGTTTAGACATTGCAGTTAGTGAGTCGGCAATATTGAGAGCAAACCACAATGGAGAAAGCGTCGCAAGGATTCTGTTCACAAGACGAATGGTTAAGCGCTCGAAAGTTACAGTTATACTTCAAAACAAACATATTTTACGATTATCGTTTCAATTTTGAACTTAATATGCATAATAGCTATTTTATTTTACATAAAAATGGTGTTGGTTCGTGTATAATCAAAATTATGACACTGTTTGATCCCCCATAAATTGGTATATATGTATTTTCTCAAGGATAAAATTCGCTACTACCCTGTATGTTGTAAAGTCGTCGCTCGATAGCGCTGCACATAAACTTCTATACCGTTCAACCTCTCTTCAGAACTTCATGTCTAATATTTTTCTTTTATACATTAACGTTTTATGTTTCTTTAATGTACAAGTTGACTTATCTTATGTGGTATTAAATTTGAAAAAAAAGTCATTATAAAACATAAACCACAAGCATATACGCTAATCGGACATATTAAATTTATATCCTAATCAACGCCTAGACGTAGGTTTAATACACCATAATATTGCTCACCATACAAAGAACAAAAAAATATTATCTAACTACTAAAATTCTGCGCAGTTCTTCACATCTTACTCAACCTCAACGTAATCCTATACCATGATAATTATAATGTGCTTGAAAAGCCTACTTCAACAAAGTATATTATGATTTTAATATGGGCTATTTTAAAACGACTTAATGACAAAAAAAACCCGTAAGAAACGAACATAATAACAGATTTAAAAAAATATACAAAGACATAAATATTGTACCAGATATTCTATAATGCGATTAACATGATAATATTGAGATAACGAATTAGAACATTACTCATACATACCTATATATTTATATATAATATCATATCAGGCGTATGCATTATAAATAATTGTTTGTTTTGATCCATAACTGACATGCCTCGTTGATGCAATTCAATGCCGTTGAGTTTCTTACGCCGAGTCTTCATATTTTCAAACTGTTTCTTTCTGAACCAATCGTAGGTTTTTGTCTATATATGTATATACATATCTGTCTCCTATATCATGTAATCTATGAAATACGATTTACGACGGCTTTTTAAAAATCACAAAACACATTTGTTGAAGATTGATGGCACTGTTGTAATGGAAAAGATAGTGGATAGATGGACAGTAAGATGCACTTTACAATATTCTGCAAGCGTAATCCTTCCTTTGTCTTCACCGCAAGATAGAAATTATTAAAAATAACTATGAAGAGTTATATTTATTTTAAAATGTTTACCTTATTTAGACCCTTTTATCAATTCCGATTCATTTATAAAATAAATTTACATTCGCTTCTCAATCCCTCACCTAAGGTAAGATTAAATGAACGCCAGTTGAGAAATCTTCTACTGGATTTAATACCTTTTATAGAATTAATCAAATCACTAGCTGCCTGAGAGAACAGCTGCACCAGTAATGTTCTGAATACTGGTGCAGTTATACAGAGTACAACTAAGCTCAATCTACATTAATAATATTATAAATGTAAAAGTAACTCTAACTCTGTCTATCTGTCTGTCTGATGCTCTTTCACGACCAAACCGCTGAATCGAATTTGATGAAATATGGTGTGAACTAAACTTTAGCTTCAAGAAAGAGCATAGACTACATTTTTTGCTTAAAACAAGCCCAAAAACGCTAGTGAAGCCACGGGTTGAAGAGATATATCTCTTCAAGCAATACTATAGTATATGATGAAAGGTCATTTCGTTACCATTGCCGAAACTATAATGTTCAACATTTTAAGTCATATTATCAAATGTTTTTGTAAGATTTCCTTTATAGCGTAACATCGCTACTCAAAAAATTATAACAACGATTTATTTATCCATTAAATTTTATTACATAAATATGTTCAATGATTTCGTCTCAACGGTGACCAACTACGCAGGACACACAAGAGTGCATGCAAACATAAATGCACCCACAGTTCCCTCACTATAATAATCCGATAGAACGGCAAATCCCACACGTCAGTAAAGGGATACTGTAAGTTAAATTATATGTTAAAAATCAAATAAATGAATACGTTCAGAAGGCCCCCGAGCAAAGAGGCATTCCGATGCTAAATACTTCGCTCATAATAACTGACACTGAATAAGCACATTACCGATCCCTACATCGCACCTGTGCTTGTAATCACACTGGCTTACCTACCCTTCGAAACAGAATTAGCAGCACAAACCACACACTGTATTTATATTGCGTCGTAGCATAATTGATGAGTTGTTCGTAGGACGTGGAATTATTCAAAGGGCCTCCTTGTAAATTAATTAATCATTAAATATAATGACGCGTATTAATATTCTAGCTGTCACTCTATATGACGAACGTATTTCATTATACACCTTGCATTCAATAGAACGAACAAAGTGACATATCTCATAAGCAATCTATAAATAGTCGTACCGTTAACTTATATAGAATCATATGAAAATATCATTAGCGTGATTCATATTTCTCGTTAAACTATAAAGTATCTCATACACTTAAGCGAAGATGAGAAGCGAAAGCGATATCACACCCATAACCATACACATATAAACTGCCTTATTAGCCTAGTGTCGTCTAGGCTACTGGAGATTATGACTCGGGTTCGAATCAAAGTTGAGAAAATTGAGAAAAAAATATTTGAGATTTTCGGTTAAAAAAGTTCTTTGTAGCAACCCTGAAATTCAGTAACGTATCATTACTACATATCAATATCATATTGAAATACAATATAATATTGAAATATGAAAGCGAGGAAGAGATTACAGCTCTCGTTGTGAAAACACTTATGCAATATTATATCTAAGTGTACTCTTAAACGTCGGTACCGAAACTCTTACCAAAGGTTACGGCACGAATCGAGAAGGAGCGATGTCTATTATTTTCATATTTGTTGGTCACTTGAAATTTCTTTTGACGTACAGGTAATTTCTATATATTTTTATTTATTTTATTTTATGGAATAGGTTGGCGGACGAGCATATGAGCCGCCTGATGGTAGAGGTCATCATCACCCATAGACAATGACGCTGTAAGAAATATTAAGTATTCCTTACATCGTCAATGCGCCACCAACCTTGGGAACTAAGATGCTATGTCCCTTGTGCCTGTGGTTACACTGGATCACTCACCCTTCAAACCGGAACACAACAATACTGCGTACTGTTGTTTAGCGTTAGAATATCTGATGAGTAGGTGGTACCTACCCAGGCGGGCTTGCACAAAGCGCTACCACCAAGTGTGTATTCTTGTGTGTACATTGTTTAGCTCGCAATCGCTTACGCTACGCTTTGTACTGCGTTCGACCCTTAAGAGTAAACATACATGTTATTCTAGTACACAAATGGAAACTATTGAAACCGCGCAATTACTCTGTGTATACAGACATATTGTTCGACGAGTTGATTACTTAATCACTGACCCTCCGGAGGACCGAGCGCTTTGCATACAATTTTGGTTCAGATAATAAATTCACTGTAAACACAACAATGACACAATGTACACTACATATTAATGAAAAATATTTGTTTTAATAACACGTGCTAACCTTTTTTGTTTACTATAAATCTATTGATATACATACTTTATTCTCTTACATTAGAGGTTTTATATAACGGCCAAAAGTGACAAATGACATAGGTAGAGATTAATAATAAATAATCAATAAAGTAAATTAACTTTAAACATTATTTATTTTTATACACTTGTGTCTCAACATTGGCTGGAAAGATAACGATAAAAGATAATAGAGGTAGATTAAATCGCTGCCAAACATTTTTTTAATTTTTAATATCAAAGGTATATCATTCAAAAAGTTAAATGATATGCATTATGCACACCTTTGTTAAAAGAGGCACAATTAGGTGGTCATTAGTTATATCTTTATAATGTAAGGTACTAACATTTTCTTTGTACACACTTTTTTGTGCCGTAGGGACAGAACGCGTACAACAACAACCACAACAACAACAGCCTGTAAATTCCTCCTGTCCCTTTGAGGAGAAGGTTTGGAACATATTCCACCACGCTGTTCCAATGCGGGTTGGTGGAATGCACATGTGGCAGAATTTCTATGAAATTTGTCACATGCAGGTTTCCTCACGATGTTTTCCTTCAACGCTGAGCACAAGATGAATTATAAAGACAAATTAAGCACATGAAACAGCGGTGCTTGACTGGGTTTAAACCCGCAATCATCGGTTAAGATGCACGCGTTCTAACCACTTGGCCATCTCGACTCGCGTACATCTTCATCAAGTACCAGTGAATTTTCATGTACTTAATTTGTGTTTATAATTAATCGGTGAAGAAAAATATCGTGGGGATACCTGGCAAATGTATCGTATGTACACGTATATCCACCAATCAGCATTAAAGTAGCACGGTGGAATAAGATGCAAACATACTCCTCAAAAGGAGAGAAGCCCGTTGCTGGACAGTGGACATAATACAGACTGTTTTTTTTTTGTACACTGATCACTCATAAATAATATTAATAATAGTTGATTGGTATTCCACCAACCCGCATTGGAACGGCGTGGTGGAATATGTTCCTAACCTTCCCCTCAAAGGTAGAGGAGGCCTTTAGCCCAGCAGTGGCAATTTACAGGCTGTTGCTGTTGTTGATATTCTAGACCTCATTGAGGTTTTTAAATGTGAACGAATATTTTTTTCTAAAATATAAAAAAAATTGTCAGAGGAAGATATGACTCAATAACACATAATACTATTTGTTTATTTTAATTATTGATTATATTTGATTTGTTATAAACGATATTGATTTTATAAACGTTATGAATATTGTACTTCTTGTAACGACCAATCAGAGCGAAGCATTTGCCTCAGCGTTTTTATTTAGACGAAGGATAAAACGCAATTTAATTTCAAATACAAAGAGGTTCGAATTCGAATTTCAAAAGGCTTTTTTCTTACACAGCCAGTGCCAAGCGAATAAGCTCAATTCGATCGATACGATCGCCTCACTAAACGTATATTTATAAACACATCGCTGTCGGACCACAGACTGTACCGTGTTACTTTAAAACCGTTGTTTTATAAACAGTGTTGCAACAGAGCGGTCATTTTAATTTTCTAGAAGACTTAAAAAGAACATCTGTTGAATGTCCCTCGTTCAACAGCAATGTTTACTAACGGACGATAAGTAACGATTAAGATGTACCATGCGATAGGCGATAGATGTTTATCGATTAAATCGATGTGTTAAAATCGACAAGATTGGTTCACGATTCGAATATATCGACGAATTGAATGTTAATTATCGCCATTACGAAGTTTAAAAATCATCAAGTACCATCTTTTACTAACCATGTTACACTACAATTTGACTGTTTAACGTGCTCTCCGAGGTATGGATGTGTGTCGTCATAGCTTCAGACTGGGTACTAAGAATTATTACTTAACAATTTTAGTCATATTGTCATTCTCACGTCTAATTTTGAGACTAACGGTAAATACAGAGTTCACTTGTCTTTGCAATCTGAATTTTGTATCGTCATTCTGCGTGTCAATAGAGAACGGTAAAAATGTTATTAAGAGGATATTACTAAACTAAAAATAATCCAAAAGGTAAATACTAAATGTTATAGTTTCTTGCTGGTTCTTCTCCGTAGAATCTACTTTCCGAAACGGTGGTTTTAAAATTTTTTGACTTTGCTAACTACGCTAACCATAAATCCTAACTTACTACCTACCAGGTCGATTAAGGTTCCCCGTTTAAAATCATATTAGATATAAGGCCATTCTACAACCACCAGTTCACGTTAAGGCACTTTTTCTAAACATTAAATAAAATCGTCACAATGCAGTACAGTACAGCTACATAACAGTCTAGAAAAGTAAAGCTTATCATTATTTAAAACAGGTTTCAAGGTATTTATATTAAAACCTAAACAACAAGAAAGTTGCGCAGTGAAAGTCACCGTCCCTGCCAAGTTACGTCAACGCGGAATATTCAATTTCTTTGTTGCATAATATTACTTGGCAGTTGGCATACTTGTAATATTTTGCGTTAGTAGGTAGGTTAATGGGTAATTTTTGAACATTCATTTTATTAAATTGTCACGGTTCCATGAAACAGAAACATAAATCCCATGAGATTTTCGTGAAAAATTTCATTGTCACAATTTGCTTCAGAAATTCATAAAGATTTATAAATAAATAAAAATTTTAACAAAAAGAAAAACCGACTTCAAACATAACACTATTTTATAACAAATAAATATGCACTAAAAAGTAATAAAAATAATTGCGTATTCAACAATGAAAAATATTAGAGTACTTAAAAGTCGAATACAGACGAATTGATAACCTCCTCCTTTTTGAAGTTGGTTGAAAATTAAGCGCTTCTTAAAATAGTAAATTATAACACAAATATATATCTATAGCACTATAAAAAACGTAAAAGTAACACTGTCTGTATGACCGAATTTGATGATATTTGGTATGAAGCAAATTTGAACTCCAGGGAAGGACATAGCTACTCTTTTAGCCTAACACGTGACAAATAAAACCCTAAAACGCGAGCGAAGTCGCGGACGATAACTAGCACAAAATATAAATGTAATAGTAACTTTTAAATAGTTTAATCTTGTCGAAAGACATGATTCAAAAGTGCAAGAACCCACTAAATAATGTTTATACACATTAGTATATATCAATTACTTTATACATACACATACACACACAACTAGCTATCAGACAGTGTCATGTACGATACTTGGAAATAGTGAAGGGCTCAGAAAAAACTCGAAGACGCTGTACTCAATTAACATTTTTAACAACATGACAGTTAACACTTTTTTTAGTGTTAATTAAAAATGTTAATGTATGTATGGACATATTATGAAAAGGAATGAGGACCATGTTGTAAGGAAGGTCTTGACTATGGACGTGGATGGATATAGAGGTAGAGGACGATCAAAGAAACAATGGATGGATTGTGTGAAAGACGTAATGGTTAGACAGAATGTTACTTGTGACATGACGTCTGACAAAGAAGTATGGAAGGAAAAGACACGCTGCGTTGACCCTAAATAAAATAAGGATAGGGGAAGGATGATGATAATGATTTTACACTTTTTTTAATCAGATTCTATTCAACGAATAGAAGCAATCATCAATTAAATTCACTACTCTGCAACTTAAGTGAAAGATTACCTCTAATTAAATTACCATTTACGGCATAACTTATCATAATACATTTTACTTCTCTGTGTATACATATTAAATATCGTCGTTAAAGTTACTCAATTATGTATATTAGTTATATAACTAAGTAATATATATGTAAACTAATACATGATAATCTAGTTAAAAGTAATAAGTTTTAAATATAATGTTGTATATAATACTTAGTCTACAAGGTGCGATGCAGACATGTTAAATATATACTTTCTTTAATTATTCAAAATAAATAAAAATTTATTTATCTTATATGGAATGAAAATTATTATAAGGAGAAACATTAAATTGTATTATCTATTATAAAACTTACTTAATATAATTTTAAAATGATTTTCGGATACAACGCACCACCCAAGTCTAGCAGAATGATTTTTTTTTTTTCAAAATATATACACTAAGAAGGTTAAATAGGTGACCAAAGTATATAAGAAACCCAATGCAAATAAAAGTTGTGCAACGCAAGTCACCAAAATTTCAATACTTAAGAATACTTTCAATACTTTGGTTGGTTTCTAAATAATATTTCCAGTGGGATATTGCATCGGTCACACGGCTCATATTTACAACAAAACATTACTTAATCAAGATATTATTCCTTTGTATCTAATTTTAAATAGAACATAATTTTTTTCATTCAACAATGGCACATTTTCATGAACAAATGGTACGTTTTTAGAAGCGAGTTCTTTTGTTATGGATATAATAAATTCACTGATATGAAACCTGGCTATGGAATCACAATGAAGGAGCAAAATTGCCCTGTCAGCAGCCTCGCGGATATTGTTTTGACTATACTAATAAATTACAACATATGCAATATTTATTTTTAAATTATTTCTAGCGGATTGTACACCATTTGCTTCATATAGAAAGAGATATTGGCTTTAAAAAATATAAGTCATTGGTGACATCAATCACGGGATCAGGAATGCTTTTCCAGTAGCCTTTTACAATACAGACGAGCTTGCACAGGCGCCTATTCCCAGAAAATAGTATAATATAATATAAAAAAGTAAAGTACAACATTTAACGACAAAATATCTACGTATAATTATTAATTTATATAATCTATTAAACTGTCATTAAAATATTTTTTTTGTTCGTCTGTTTCTTCCGCTATAATCTGGAATGCCTGAACAGATTTTGACGGTATTTTCATCAGCAGATAACTGATGTAGTAAGGAGTAACTTAGATTACTTTTATTTCAGTATTAGTGTTAAATTCAAACGCACATAAATTCGCGGGGACAGCTACTTAATAAATAAATGGAAATCGCGTCAAATTACAACGCACGTTATTGTGACATTGTTTCAAATTTCACGACGTGTTCCGTCACACAAATTCGGATGTGTCAACGGGAAATTACCTCAAATAACATCCACATTGCGATAACATCTGCGTAATTATACCCGACGGGGGACTGTGAAGAATCACGCTACGGCCCGTTTGAACAATAAAACTCAGACGAGAGAGTTTCATTGACAGATATTTTGGACAGGCAACATTTAAAAAAAAAAGCAAAAAATACTCCTTTAATAAAAACAACTTTCGTAGAGAATGGGTATGCACAGGAACATTACATTAATATTATGTCATTTGAAGAAACGGAGGCAATTAACACGTGATAACTAGCCCTTAATTACTCGAGTATTCGGTTCGTACTCTTTCCGCATATAATTATACTTGCGATTAAGTCAGTTCGTCTATCTAAATAATACAGATCAATAGAGCAAAACATATACGGCCTTCACGTTGACATCGTTTAGTAAAACATTGACTTCTCCTTTTTGGTCATTCTTTAACTTATCACAATTCATTTAATATTTAAATTAACCTACATGTAAACTTTACTTTTAATGTCTTTAGTCTTTCATAAAATAACATACATTTACTATTAAAGAAGTGTGTAACTCAAAATAAATATATTAATATATCCTACATATATTAATGAACCTATGAACCTACATATGAGCTGAGATGGCCCAGTGGTTAGAACGCGTGCATCTTAACCGATGATTGCGGGTTCAAACCCAGGCAAGCACCACTATATATATGTGCTTAATTGTGTTTATAATTCATCTCGTGCTCGGCGGTGAAGGAAAACATCGTGAGGAAACCTGCATGTGTCTAATTTCATCGAAATTCTGTCACATGTGCATTCCACCAACCCGCATTGGAACAGCGTGGTGGAATATGTTCCAATCTCTCTCCTTAATGGAAGAGGAGGCCTTATCTCAGCAGTGGGAAATTTACAGGCTGTTACTTTACTTTTTACTTTTTTTTTTATCCTACATATTACAAAACAAAATCCGCTTGTCTGTTCGCGATAAACTCCAAAACTACTGAACGGATTTTCATACGGCTTTAACTAATAGCTTTGTCTATTAGTGAAAACCGCATGAAAATCCGGATTCATTAGGAAGCTTTAGGTATATTATTTATTAAGGTTTTTATGAACGACAATTATTAAACGTGACGGAAAAAAACAACATAAAAGACTTTTGTACAGCCATGCGAAGCCGGGACGGGAAGCTAGTAAAATACAAATGCAAAAACCGTTTTAGACAATAATCACAGCACGAGAGGAGACGTGATGACTGATGAGTCACGAAACGTGTCAGCCTCACTCACGTTCATCTCGCGGAAATCGACTCTGAATCACTACAACTTCCTAAGTGAAACTCGTTTGTGTATTTCTGTACCGTACGATGTCAGTCTTGATACTTGAACTGAATTGAAAATTCGTCGTGAGAAGGACTTTGACGTTTTATCGATTACTAATTCAATTTAAAAGGAAGTTGTATAGTTGACACAAACGCAATTACACAGAATAACAAAACCTAATTACCTTAAAGTATCAAAATGGCTACCTTGAGTTTTATCGAAGTGGATCCTATATTGTTTGCGTAAAGTAAGCAAAAACAGTATACTTCATACCTTGTTCGTATATTTCATAACGCAAAAACTTCAAATAAAAAACACGTAATACATATAACACACACTAAATAATTCTAAATGCTAATTAATTCTCTTACAATTTCTCAACAATAACAGTTATACTCTTATCATACATATATAGTATAAACAAGCATATATAATTGTTCATAATAATATGTTAAATAAAGTCCTTGTCTATGCTAATTTTCTAGTGTTGCCAGACCAGAAAAAGTGTATGAAATCTAAATGTTATTTTGATGTCAAGTATGAAATAAATCATGCAATTAAAAAGTGGAATTATGTTATTTAATTATGGAAAATGTTATGTTGTTATAAACTATAATATAAACGATTCCTAGAAAGTAACTTGAATAGTCATTAGAAAGTGTCGATGACAAAATTTTGTTAGGGTTGACACAAATATAAACTAAACATTTTACGCACCAAACAAAAAATATTGCTGTAATAAAATTAATATATATATTTAAACAATTTATCTGTATAATACCTACTTTATTATAAACTATACGTCCGAACTTTGTAACTTTATTTATTTACTATAAAAAATGGGGTCATAAATTATTAAATATAATGATGTAACTATAATTATCCCGCAACATAAGCATGTAATTAAGTGCCTCAATTAATTTACAAAGACTAAAAAATTCAGAAGCAACGGAATCACAACAATTACTCTTTGACACAAGATACAAAAAAATATATATATTAATTATATCTAGTAGTATAATTGAGGCCGTTCGGTTGTTACCTGTACAATGAACCAAGAAACAAACGATTTCAAGCAAATTTAACCTTTATTCTCATAATCGTTAGTGTATCGGTTCGCGTATTCTAAAAAGTGGATCAGTGAAATTAGCCGACAGTTTCGCGGCCCCTTATCTCGGTACCGTTAGCAATGAACGAACTGACGGATCGAACCACATTTCGTATGGTCAATGAACTAATTTATTGTCGTTTTTACTTTAGTATAGGTTTTTATATACATGTACAGACGGACAAAAAATGGTGTGATAATGATTAAATTATCTGAGATCCGTATTACATATACGAGGACTTTTGTGCTTCCACTATTTTATATTTAGGTCAGCCATGTCTATCTCGTGTAAAAATAATCATTCATCCGAATAGGTTCTAAATTTGAATAATATTTAGGTATATTTTGAATCGGTAATAGACAAAGTTATTACAGATTTTAGTTTATACCGCTTACATTGATATTCTTGTTTGTTGATTTTTGTTTTATTTTCTGTTTTTTATCTGAATTACAGTCTGATATACAATGTACCTTTATATACGAAAGAACTGTAGTTCTCAATAACTTAATAAACTGGCTCAAACGATTCTTGGTAGGGGAAATCCCTATAAATTACATCATAATAGATATATAATAATTGTTTCCAAGGCCATTTCATCATGCACATAACGATCGGGAAAGTTAATAATAAAATTAAGTTTAGATTAAACGATTTATTCAAATCATGTTAGACAATACAATTAATTAGTGATGTGATGTTCCTAAGGGCGTAGGATTTTCAATCAGGATATATAAATTTCCTTTCTGATTGCCTCCTTTGTCTAGCGGCTACATGACCACAGAAGCCAAGGTTCTTGGGTTCAAGCCCAGGTTTGGCCGATAAAAAGTTAATGGGTCTGGCAAAAGAACGTCAATTCCGAGCTTGGACAACTTCCATTCAATCAGATGTTTCATCCTATTGTGTTATGAGAGTGAGTAAATGAGAGATGATCTATTTTTCCCAATTATAAGAACCCCGAATTTGGCAGGTCAGTCATGAGACTGACCGCAGTGAGCGAAGTCGGTGAGGACAATTTTTATCATCATAAATGTTGTTGTATTCACTTAACATTCCCACATATTATATGTATGTAGTCGATGATAACATTCCACTACTGAGTTACTGAGCTTTAGAGGTATTTCTCGGTAACGTCAACATTCCCAACAGATGCTTTACACATTTGTAAAATGATAATGCAATTTGGTTTTAATACACTAAGATCAAAACACATTATCTCAGCAAACATGATAATATTTTATCTGTATTTATAAAAAAGAAAAAACATTATCTTTCGTATACACATCAAAATAAAAGTAAGTCATTAAGACGTCAAAAATTGATACATAAACATTAAAGGTAAATATTATTGGACATTAGTATGTTAATGAATATAAATTATTTTTAATTGGTACTTTCATTATGTAAATAATACTTTTATCTTTTGTTTTTGTTGACGGACCGCAAATAAATTAAATCATTTAATACCGCTTACAATTTACATATTCACATAATGGTATAACATACACCACACACATTATTATAAAAAGTACCAAATTGTTCCCCTCTCAGGCTAAGTCTCCTTATTTTTCTGATGAGAATGATTAGACCTTATTCCACCAAATATATCGCATAGAAGAATGGATGATTTTCATCCTCTGGCCTTGCTTACTGACAGTATTATTATAACACGAGATGGTTTATAAATGAAAATGACATAAAATGTCTGTTCCTGGTGTACAACCGCAAATTGTGGTTAAGAATAAGAGGTTCATAGTTTGCTCCTTGTAAAAGCTGATTTAAACACTAAATTTGTCGGTAGTAAATCACATCTGTTTATACTCGTTCACCACAAAGTATTCAACTGTTGAGCCGCTCAACCTTGGAATATCTGTTGCATCTTCCAGCCAAAGAGTAGGAAACCAAAAGCCTTGACGTCATGCGGTTAAGACTACGAACGTAGTACTTTCCCTTACTACGTAGAATAACTACATTTACGACAGTTACGAATAGTACTACTAATCCCGAAACGAATAGAATAAATTTTCTGCTAAATTATACATGTAGATTACATTGGCGATGACGCAAAAACAACGCTAACTATGATTACTAAAATAGAAAAAACCGGCCAAGTGCGAGTCGGACTAGCGCACGAAGGGTTCCGTACTAGTCAATATAAAAACTGTTAATAAATCAATGTATGTTGAATTGGAGCCCCTTAAATATTTATTTTATTCTGATTTTTAGTTTTATTTCTTGTTATGTCGGTAACTGAAATACATATATCATCGGTAAAAAAATCACCTGTTTTATTACTAAGTTGTTTTACATTTCATTAGATAGAGCCTGTTGACAGACGGACAAAGGGAAAGACAGCGAAATCTTAATGATAGATATCAATTTTAACCTTTGGTACACAACCCTAAAAAAGACATCAATGACATATTCTTCTCGGTAGTCTATATTTGAAATCTCTTTGCACAATTGAGAACCATCGATTTAAAAATATGATAAAAATAGTTATTGGCAATTTTCGTTGAGAAATTAATTTCTCATTTCGTAAAATATTTTCAATCAATATCCAGAAGGATGTAGGTCATTCATAAAAGCCTATCCGAGGCGCTGGATGGAAGTTTGAACAATACTATATGATAAACAACGATGTAGTCATTACGTTCAAAACATCCGGTCTATACGAGGATCGGTATGCCCATTGTGATACTATACATGATACGTGGAATATTGGCCTTTCTTATTCTACATGTAAGTATATTTGAAAAACGAATGTTGATAGTACTAGATTAATCACCAAATCCTGCAGTACCATTCACTTGGAAAATGCTGACAACTGGCTCAATCAAAAAGCAAAATCTACTTTATTCAAGTACTACAGGGACTTTTGAGTCGTCATTTAACAACTACACTCAGCGGCACAGAATGTGGCCCAAACACATAATGTGGTTAAACATCAAAATTAAACACGAAATAGGGGTATTTTTTTTTTGTACATAAAATTTGAAGGTATTAAAGTGAATATTTAGTAAAAAAAAAGTAATACCTCAATTAATTAATTTTTTATCTTAAAAATAACAAATAACTCTAAAATTGGAAAAAAATAAACAAAAGAAAGTTTTAAAAAAAAATTACAAAAACTTACGGGACTTAAAATTAATACCGGGTATTGCCTCCTCTAGCCTTGATGACTGCCTGCATGCGATCAGGCATGGATTTAATAATGTTTTTTATGTCAACCTGGGGTATTTCTTCTCAGGCGGTTATCAAGGCGGTTTTTAAATCACTGGTAGACTCTGGAGGGTTGATGCTGGATCTGATGCGTCTTTTAAGCATGTCCCATACATGTTCTATTGGATTTAAATCCGGACTTCGTGCTGGCCAGTCCAATTTTGAAATTCCTACCTCCGATAGGTAGCTATTCACGCAAAATGCTGTGTGAGGTCGCGCATTATCGTGCATTAAAAGAAATTCCTGGCTTCCAATAAATTCCATGTATGGTAGAACATGTTCTTGGAGGACCTCTTCGATGTATCGCACTGCTGTTAAGCGACATTCGATTATTGTTAACTCCGTACGTGCGTCTAAACTTATTCCTGCTCAGACCATAACAGAGCCACCATGAAAACTTACTGTTTGCCAGGTAGTGGTGGGTAAAAACCTTTCTCCTCGCCTTCTCCACACACGTTCGCGACCATCTGGATGCCTTAAGGCTACTCTGCATTCATCGGTCCACAGAACCTTAGCCCACTGCTCGTGAGTCCAATTAGTGTGTTTGCGAGCGAATTGAAGTCGAGCTACACGATGGTGTCGGAGCAGTTCTGGACCTCGTGCTGGTCTTCGGGAACGCAGGTTTTGTTCCTCCATTCTTCTTCTTATTGTTCGCTCACTTACACGGACGCCTCTTGTCGTTTGTAGACGCTGCATTATTTCACCCGCAGTAAGGAAACGATTTCTCAATATTGCGAGGATGATAAATCGGTCATCTCGAGCTGATGTGCATCTGATATTGCCACTTCCTGGTCTCCTCGTGTATAGGCCGGTCTCATCGTATCTTTTTAGGGCATATCTCAGAGTTGTACGTGGTACATTTAAAGATACAGCGATTTCACGCTGCGTTAAACCTTGACTCCGAAGTAACAGAGCTTGAGCGATTTGTGCTGAACTTAAGGCCATAGTTTTCAGTTTTTAGTAAGAAAAATGACTAAAGATTAAATTAAAAACAAAACAATAAGGGTTAAATGCACGACCGTTTGAATATCGAACTTTAACTCAACTGAGTTTTGGGCGTTTTTACACTTAATAACGTTAAGTGTCACTTACGTTAAACAAATAACCTTTTTTTATAACTTTGAAACTCATAAATTAACAAAAACTAACGCCACGATACGCTGCCACTTAAAATTCTCATACGCAACACCAAAATTGCATGTTATAAGAATTTTAGAGTTTGGGCCACATTTTCTGCCGCTGAGTGTATATTAAGTGAAGGTACCAGCGGTTTGGAAAATAGATCCTACCGAGAAGAACCGGCAAGAAACTCAGAAGTTACTCTTTTTCAACATTTAAAAATACAGTCATGTTAGTTAAATAAAATTATATACGTATATCCTGCCTGGAAGTCCGCTAGTTAAGACAACAGACTCATAGTGATACCAAATTATGATGCACGCATCCTATTAATTTTATAATTATTAAAGTCATTGTCGCATATCATATCACATTCTGACATTTGACGCTGGTGTTCTGATATAAGTTTTGATATTCTTGTTACATAATAACCACACAGAACAGAATATTATATTCCAAATTTAAAAACTTCATCTTCTATTCTTTAAAGCCCACCGTAGAACGTGATATGCAACATTAGCTATAAAGATTATAAATTTTAAAGGATACACTAATCAAAATAGCTTATCACGGTTAGTCGCTTTATGACATTCCACGAGCGAGTTACAAAGTCAATTAATTCTTACAGTTTAGCACTGCCGTAGAGCCGTTCTGTAAGAAATCTGGTAACGCAAAACACAACCATAACATATCAAGAAGAGATATGCGACTTTGACTTCGATAAGTATAACATTATAACGACACACGTATCGAAATAGCGTATCAAGTCAATTCGGTTTACAACATTTTACAACCGAGATACGAAGTTACTTCTGACGAAATAACACTACTGTTACATGATTACCCTTTTCCATTTCCTAAATGACATATACAATACGTGACCCAATTTTAACATAAGACGTTTTTATTTTCAACAACTTGAACTTACTACACTGTGGAAAAACGCCAAATCCGATATCACATCTAATACGTGACTTCGGAAGGCCACGAATACAGATCAGAGGCAATTTCTATGTTTAGAATAAATATATCGAATGTAGATTAAGTAAATCATAGAAAAGCAAATATAAACGGGTTGTATAAAAATAGTTTGTTTCGTAAAATGAATAGCTGAATGATTATGAAGGCTACATCGAGAGCTAGTAGATTCTATAGAGAGCTGACACTTTAATCTTATAACGATAATATATTATCGTTACAAAGTGGTGGATAACTTAAATGAAATATGTCAATGTAATATGATAAACAAACTTATGAAATGATGAAACTTTATAATTTTAAATTTACCCTTCACTAAAATTTGCTTCGAATCACCGGAAATTTAACAAATGCTTTGTAACAAGAAGTCCATAGAGTTTTTTTTGTTTTTACTTCACTTAAATCATATTGAATTGATCTCTAGATATGATCTTATGTAGCATCTACTCCAGAAAAACACTAAGCTATGATTAGTTTAACTATTTACTTCTCACTGTGACTAGCTTTTAAACAAACATGAAATACTATCATCTTAAAAGAAATCGAACTTATCGATTATATCAAGTTATCGAAACTACGATAATCGAATTCCCGCCATTCTTCGACCGCTATTTTTAATTTAAATTATATCTAGAACTAGTTAGCGAAAAACATTAAAAGTCATATTTTGCAAAAGCAATAATTATTGAAATTGTTTTTAATAAGTATTAGTTGTTATTCAATTTATAATCCTTACATTAATTATAATCAGTAAATTAAGTGAATATAAACAGAAACAAATGTAGTCGCTATACAAATCCTAACTGGGTGGAATAGTGGCAAAAAATACTAGAAACATTACCCCTTTGAATCGCAATTCCGATGCCCCAAGAGAAAAATGGACTGATTGTGTAATATCTACGAAAGCATATCCAGATTCGAAATTATATATAAGCACTAATTTTCATTCGAACAAATCTTTAATAACTTCTTGTTTATTTCGACAGAGACTAGTACTATGTGACGTATAACTATCGGGATGTGGACGAATATCAATAATAGAACGAGCATGTAAACGTCATAACAAAGAAACAGAACTGAACAAATTTCAATAAAAAAAAAATTTATAGAAAAAAAAACAAATCTTTTTACATAAAGAACATTTTAAATGCAAGCGATTGATTGGTCGGTTATTGTTGAACAAACTAAAATCCGCAAATAGCATACACTTTGTACTTATTAAACCTGTTTTTTCCGGTTCTCTAAAGGAAATATAGGACTACCTGTCCTCAATAAAATGAAGTTTAAATAGGTGCAGCCATTTTCGAGTGATATTTGAGCATACATAATAAAAATAAATAAGCAGACGCGTCAAGCACGTTATATGTTTAAAGCGTGTTCTTTTTTTAAATATAAAGCGTGTTCTCTTTTTTTTAATCCATTAAATACGTGGACCGAGACATGTTTTCGAACCGTACAACGTTCAAGAACCATCCACAAATAAAAATAAAAACCACAAGCGGCATCACTGCAGAAAGTAATTAAAATTAAGCAAGAAATAAAATTATTACGTAATAACGTTTTCGTGAAACACAATGCGTTTTATCAACCAGGCAATGCACTGCCATCAAAACAAGTGCGACCTTGCGAGTGTTGTAAAATTTTCGACCGTTTGTAAAACACAACCGTGACCTCGATGCGCTCTACAGAACTCTAACTAGGAGTATATAACGTGTAGGAATAGTAGTGTTTTAGGTGTTGGTCGCCAGGTATTAAGCCTATGTCCATCCTCGAAGTTCAAGCTTAGTAACAGCCTGTAAATTTACCCTTACTGGGCTAAGGGCTTCCTCTTAAGGAGAGGGTTTGGAACATATTCCACCACGCTGTTCCAATGCGGGTTGGTGGAATTCACATGTGGCACTATTTCAATGAAATTAGACACATGCAGGTTTCCTCACGATCTTTTCCTTCACCGCCGAGCACGAGATGCATTATAAACACAAATTAAGCAAATATATATCTATAGATATAGTGGTGCTTGTCTGGGTTTGAACCCGAAATCATCGATTAAGATGCACATGTTCTAACCACTGGGCTTTCTCATCTCAGTTGGTTTAGTTCAATGCCAAATCTCAACCATTTCCATACAATTGTATGGCCGTGAAGGAGCAACGATCAGATAGACAGTGTTACTTTCGCAATTATAATATTAGTATAGATTGTTATAATAATATATCATGCAGTGATTGTTTCTTCGTCCGCTTTCCGTAAGTAAGACAGTGTTTCGTATAATGCTTGTAAGTTAAAATCATTACATTATTACATTACTATTATATGTTTATGATTGATAAGAGATCTATTATAGAAAACACCGTGGAGTGTAATGTGTATTTTTATAGGTAAAGAAATGTTGTGTACCTATGTGTGTAACAGATCCTAAGGCGGACTTCAATGATTTTTGAACCCAGTAGATGACGAATGTAATTCTTATTTCTCACAGACAAAATAAGATGACCAGAAAAATATTTTCATACAATTTTTAGTACAAACGATTAAGTAATTTACAGTAATATTTCCTGCTAGCCTGTTATTTGCTGGTAAGTTTATTTTGAACCAATTGCGATTTTCCTTTGTTTTGATTTAAAACACGCACAAGCGAACTAAAAAGTTAATACTGACTCATCAGTAAGTAATACCAACTGTATATAATATCAATAAAATACCGCAAAATTAACATGATTTATATTTGCAATTTACTCTTATTAAGTTATTAAAACTTACGATACAATTAAAAACATATACCTTTTATTTAACGGTCGAATGCGTATTCATAATTTTAGATATAACCGGACTTGCATTTGGGGAAGAAGTATCTAATAAATAAGGAGTTGATTTTATTGCAACGCCTAACGGAAAAAACCTACCAAAATATACATAAGACTTTTACTACAAGATTTTAATATATGAGTATGTGTGGGTATAATATGAATATACAAATTCCCCTCACAATTACATCAGCTTTAACATCAAGACTATTGAGTTAACATGTGCCGATTTGATGTACTTATACAATATAAAGCATAAAATAAATCAGTGCAAATTCAAGCACCAATCTCTACCAATCGGATTGAGGAGGAAATTGTATAACTTTCGTCTATCCGTAAATTTGATTTGTTTCCATCTCCAATAGCAACTGCGGAGTCGATTATATGACAACTGCTCAATTTTACAGCTGATAGGTTTTTTTATCGTGCCGTAATAGTTTATGCTTTAAGTAAATTCAATTACAAAATTAATGTAACTAGGATTTAAAGGGTTCAAAGTCTAGGGACATACAAACTACAAAACATATCGTTAATTAGTAAAATTATATTCTTACTGAGAATAATATTTGATGTTTTCCTACATAAAATCTAAGCATCCTTTTTTTCAGTTTGAGTGTGAATAATCGCATTGGTTTTAAGACATTTGAATAAATGGGACATCAAAGTCCAAACCGTTATAAAATGATATCACTGATGGCGTTTACGTCTGTTTATACCTAAAAATAAATTTGGATATCTCGTGAAAATGTCGACACTTCGCAAACTTTAGACATGTAACATCTTAGACACCATAATTCACACTAAAGAATAATTATCACTTCTTGAAAGTATGAATAAGTGTGACGAGCGCTTGCAATCAAGCGACCAAATTACTCGTATGCATTCCCAGAATATATTAACATAAAATGTAATTCACTACACGATATTCGCTGCAGAGCAGGTGATGAATTACAAACACGTATAAAACAGCGAATTATTCTAGATTTGTTTACTTGGAAATGTTATTTTTTTTTAATTATTTTGGCGTTTTAATTTAGCACATGCCTATCAGAAGGCACGGTGAGTCAATATCAGGCACTCGTGTGTCACCCTCCAAGACAAAGGCGACCTTGCGGTCACCCTCTTGGCGCGAGCGCATACAATACAAGTGATAAGAAACGAGTGTTTTATAAAAATAAATACGAGATAATCGCTCGCCATTCGATTCGAAAACTTCTTGATTTGGTTTAAACGTAACTACTAACGAAAGATATAAATTATCTTATAAAATAAGTGACATTACTATTCAAAATTTACGTTTCGTTTTGTATGTTTATTTGCTCAATTCAAATCTAAGACATTTATTTATCAGTTCATAACATATAAAATAACATTATGTATTTGTATTCTTTCATTTTCACATGACCCTTTTTGCTCATTCTATGAAGAAATAAATTCTAATAATCTAATAGAAGTCTGTAAAAATATACTAACAGTTTAAAAAAAAATACATTCAGAAAATATGTTAGAAGATTGTTTTTACCCCTCACATATTTCAAACATGTTTGATGTTTGAAATATATGAACAAATATAAAAACACTGATCTTTTGTGTTCAGTTGGATACAGTTTTTCTTTTTCTAAATAACGCACAAACCTGTTTTGTTCATACTTTTGATGTCGTTAGACTATTGTTCACAGTGTAGCTTTACTTTGAATGAAATCCTGTAACCTATTACTTAAAAGGATAAATATTTTAATATTATTGCACAAATTGTACTTTATTAAATTTTACGGTATTTCTTATGAATTATACCAATCCCAAGTCCAAAGGCGATTCCTTAGGTATGTATATCTCTATGGTATTACTACATTTGCATAACCTGTGTTTGTGTGAGTGTATCGTGCGTGCCGTTCGCTTTCCTTTACATATAATTTTAGTTTTATCGCTACGATTCAGTTCATTAACTGCGGAGAGTACTTTTACAAGGTTCGCAAGGTGTAGGCGAAGTAATTACTCGTAGAAAATTAACGTACGTATCAATGTTATAATTATTTTACATTGATATAATTATTTTAACTACAAATCAATATATTTAATTACGTCTTAGTATCTTTAGACAAATAGATGGTATGTATATCGATATTTTAGTAAATATTTACATAAAAATGTTTGTACTATAACATATCACAGCATATTAAAAAATATGTAAAAAATATGCGTAAGACACTTGCGTCGTTAGTGGTACCCTAAGCCTTTAGACACATGTCTCGCCGTCAACGATGCGCCGACCACAAGATCTAAGATGTAATTACACTGGCTAATTCTCCTTTCAAACCGGAACATAGCAATACTTAGTATTGCTGTTTGGCGGTAGGGAAACTGGTTTGTGAACACCCAGACAAGTCTGCGTGTCGCTCTATCATCATGAATCATTAAAACTATTATAAAATGATGATAAAACAAATACATAAACGGATATCTTGAAAAGGAACGTCAGCTGCCTATTGGAACGATTCAAAATTCAAATACTCTTACAAGCACTTCGGAATTACGACTATACAAGATTAATTTAAACTATAAGGAAAATGAAGAACCGAGAATAAAATTCTTGTGACAATTAATTTACATAGATACGTGTACTAAAAACAAATGAATACGAACTCCGTATAACCATGTCCTTAATACAGTTGAATCAGAACACATAACATGTCAGAAAGTGTATTATAATCATTTTCAAGACAACAAATGTATGTACAATATAATATTCCGTTATAAATTAACATAAAAATATACCTTTTTGTCATGTTTTCCCATGCGATCATCTGTTCTCATTGTAACAAAGGTACAATACGTTTGTGCTGTATCAAAGTCATGCAAGTATAACTATGCGGATACCGCGTTTGACTTGAACACAGCCATTAATGTGAAGCAAAACAATGGACATTTTTTTTGCATCTGTATAGAATTAAATCTTATTGACAGTTATACAATATGGTCAATAACAATTTCGACGACCTCGGTGGTCGAGTGGTGTTTACACCGGTTTTCATGGGTACGCCACACCGATGTCCTGGGTTCGATTCCCAGCTGAGACGATGTATATCATCATTAGTTTTCTCTGTTGTCATGGGTGTGGGTGTTTGTGGTACCGTCGTTATTTCTGATTTTCCATAACACAAGTGCTTTAGCTACTTATATTGGGATCAGAGTAATGTATGTGATGTTGTCTCATATTTATTTATTTATTTATGTGATATATGTATATTATTCACTTCTATACTATTTTATTTCTATAATATATAGACCTACCAGCAAATATTGACCATTCCTTAAATCACCATTGCGATACCAACTTTGAGAACTAAGATGTTCAAACCTCATCCTTCAAACCGGAACACAACAATACTAAGTATTGCTGTTTGGCGGCAGAATACCTGACGACGGGCTAGCAAAAAAACCCAACCACCAAACGAGAAATCCTGTCTCTCTCGGTCTGTATATCTGCCACTGTCAGACCGAATTTGATTTAATTTAATATGAAGGAAGCTTGATGTCCAAAAGATCCTTTGGCTACTTTATAAAAGACCGCGGGTGACATATGTATATATTTATATTCATACTTAAAAGATGCCCCAGCTTCTCGCAGGTGATGTATATTAATAACGAAAATTGTATGATATAAATATAGTTTCTACCCAAAATAATTTGAAATAATGCTTTCTAGTCGAGAAAACATTTTTAGAATCAGACTATTAGCTCCGGAGATTACGTCCTTCATACAAACGAACAAATGATACTGTTTTAATTTAATGTTTAACTGAAACATGACAATTTTTAAGTTATTTGATGAGTCTACGTGAATAAAGAATAAATATGGGGCTTCTCAACTTCAAAACAACTACTAATAAGCTATATACCTAGAACTAATTCAAATGAAAACGAAGGTAATCACAGCTATGGCTAAAAATCGAGCATTTTTCATCCCGTATACTTTGCTATACCATATATCTGTTTGAATTAAAACTTCATAGTTTCTCGTAAGCTAAACGGCCGAACGATATCGATAATTGTTTACGAAAGAAATGGAATGAATTGTTATTGAATGACTATTAAATGTATCACTTTTAAAGAAAACTGTTAATATATTCTAACTGAAAAATTTTACTTACTAATATTCTGATAATTTAGACTATATTGGGTCTATGTAACATTTATAATATGAAAAATGACGAGTACACGGCTCACAAATACGTCTTTTCAACCGACTTCAAAAAGGAGGAGGTTATAAATTCGTCTGTATTTTTATTTTTAAATGTAACTGCAACATGTTAATCAATTAAAGACATACAAACAGCACAACTATTCGCTTCCTCTTATATATACTAATGTTATAAATGCGAAAGTAAGTCTGTCTATGTATTACGCTTTTTCGGCTAAACCACTAAACCAAATTGGATGATATTTGGTTAGAAGCAAGGTTGAATTTCAAGAAAGGTATAGCCTACTTTTTTTTCTTATCCCTGTAGCCCAACAACTAAAACATGAAAGAAATCACAGGCAGCAACTAGTTTCATTTAAATGTCAGCACATTAACGGGATAAAAGCAGATATAGCAGTTGTACTCTAGATCAGCTCCCTCGGGTTGGCCCTTATAAAATACTATTATTGACTTTATTGAGATTTGAAGGTTCAATAAGTTTTAATATAATTATATTTTAATAAAAGTGTTTTCTACTGTTATAGTTACTGAGGGTTGAAATTATTTATATACACTATTTTTACTATCTTTACTAGTCTATATATGCGTATAGTGCATAGCAATTTTTTTTTTGTATCATAACAAGCTTATTTTACAGAGATTCATTGTTGTGATAAAGATAAAGAGTTGAAACATAAAATTGAAATAATTTGCTGGCAGCTTACACTCACAATGCATAATTACCCCAATTATTTTTATGCCATTGATAGTAGTGTCAATTTGTATTAAAAATAATAAAATATAAATATTTCTGAGCAAGAGTAAATAGAGAGAATTTGTATTTACAAATTCCTGCAGTATTCCTGTGTATAATATTATTCTTGGATGTGGTTCCTAATTCAATTTGACCGACTCTCAGCACTATTTAAATACAATTTTACAATGTATTTTGATGGATTACATTTGAGTTCCAATTACATCCTAATACCAATCACATGGTTTATTTATTCATAATGTATATATATAATCAACCCAAAATTAGTCTAAATATATTAAAACTATACAATATGACAAAGTTTTAAGTTTCCTAAATAGCAAAGAATAAAACTAAGAAGTAGTTTTGTAATTGTACCTTTATGGTGTTAAAATTATATTTTAATAATAAACTTCAATAAAGCTAAGTCAAAGATTGAACATTTGTATGAAAAAAAAAGAAATGTTTCTTGAGCCTGGCCTAAATATTAGTGCATATATAAAGATTTCATATAACACTTTTTATAGTATATTAGTTGGTATTAGTATAAATGGTATTGGTATATATCTAATAGATCTCTATGACAACAGTATAACAGCTTAAGATAATGTATTTATTATATATACCTACTTGATACAACTTATCTTTATACAAACTTCAATAGTAGAATTTTAACATATATGTAATATGTAGTAAGCTAATTAGAAATAGTTTATTTTGAGATAGATAATGTTAATTATATTTACAGATAATTAGCATAATAAGGATATAACAATAGGTATTTGCACTGTTATTTAAATATTAGTTATTTACAATAGGTAAAGTTTAATGATAACTGTATATAAAAAGTACAACCATAGAGTTTATATATAATAATATTGCTTTAGTCCTGGATAATGAAGTATTTAAAAAAAATGTACTGTTATAATTTACAGTGCAAAACATGTTGAGTGAGATGTAGAGCTATAAAAGAATGAGTAATATATTTGCTATACTGTGAAATAATTTAGCTTAGATTAATCAACAAACCACATTTAACTAATGGTCTATCTTTACCATAGATGTTATTAAGTTCTCAATTAACAACATATGGTAATAAATAATGATTTAAAAAGATAAATATTTTTTTAGTTTGCTTCTTCCACACAAGCTTTATTTATTTACTGTCAGACATATCCATTATCCAATTGGACTTTTTATAAAAACTTTATACTGTTCAAAATAAAAAAAATATACTAAGTAAGGCAAGGCTGTGCTAGTAGTCATAATAAATTATATAGTTAGTAGAACTGAATAGTTGACAATTTTAATCTTATTATCTTGTATTCACAGTTTGTAATACTAAAACAATGATACCCCAACTGATTAATTGAAAACCGATAGTGATTAATAAGCCGGCGAAACGAATATCGCGGATATCGTAATATTAAACGCTACACGATATGTATTGACCAGTCTTATTTTTTTTTATCTTATTAATGGAATTGTTTATAAATCGTTTTAAAAACATAACTCACAATCGTGCATGTAAATGATGCAGACAATGTTCAATGCTTGGGCACACAGGAACAGCGTAGTAAAATCACGCCAAAATCATAACTTAATCGTTTCAGAACTAAACCACATAAATATTGATAAGAATCTTAATTACCTTGGGATGCAGTTGGATGGTGTCCTATCCACTTCCCAGGCGGCAAAAAGTTTCATGGGAACAGGTTTCGACGTATTAGTCATCTTTTCGGATTTATTTTTCTCGGTCATTTTAAATCAGCAACAATACACAACTGGGTACAACTTTCACAGCACAGCACTAAGAGTTGTTTTCAACTTACATTGTTATTTAATCACTAAACATAACACTGTAATCATTTTTATTTTACCACAGAACTAGAAGGGTACCGACCCCGACACAAATACAACAATACTCAGTACACTTTCATACTGCGCTGGGCGCTGGTATTATCGGTTTGTCGGCGACGGATGAAAGCGGCGTTCGATACATCTGACAGACGCCAGACGAGTGTTGCCTACAGTAGTAAAGATTACCACTAACGAACATTATTATTTGTTTTTAATACTTTTATTGCCTTACTGAAAATACTTAAAAATAATATATACGATATGAATTAAAAGACTATGATTATGAAAAAAAAAAACAAAACCGAAAACAAGCCTTACGGTCATCGCAGTCGCAGATATGACATATATCTGATATCTCGCTAAGAAACAACATTAACGTTATGCTCAGAAAATCGGTTAACATCATCTGACGACCATCTCTAGCACTGAGAGATTATTGGTCAAATCAAATAGTGCGCGCTTCTTCGGCGTCCCTTTACACAAAATGCACTTCAGTCCCTTTTCACGAAATCACTCTCATAGATTACAGGAAAGCAAGATGCTACGCGTTACATATAGAAAATAAAACCTAAAGCTGATTATTTAGAAAAATACGAAATATTTCCTGATTGCGCTATAACACTACTCGAAACCCTTCAAAATGTTTGACGTACCAAGATATATCCCTTGATCGTTTACTATTTATTTAAAACAAACCTTCTTTTCAATGGGAGTGCTTTACGAAAATTTCTATACCAATTCTACATTCTGCTTGTTTGAAACCAAAAAATAAAAAATAATAATCTTCAAACTTATGTTTATATTAATGTAGCATTGCATAAATTTTAAAATTAAGTTGAGGATTTTAGTATTATAATCAAAATATATTATATTTATTACGTTAACGAAACACCAGGAATAACTGATTAAGTTATATAATATCTACTGATTATCATAGTCATATTATTATATTTTTTTTGTTTTATTGAAAACAAAAAATAAATTCTTTATTAATTAATAATAATATTTATGAACTGTGTAAAAATGATGTATAATATTTATTAACTTTATAAAAATGAGAAGATGAAATGAATCTCAAAAAAACGAAAACATTTTGTTTTATATTTTATTAAAACGGAAAACAATAAAAGTTGTATATAATGATAAAAAACAATAATACATTATTTTACGAATGTCTAATTCAGGCATTGAATCCTACTGGAATGGCACATAAAAAGGAATAAAAACAAATCACATAGCAATTACTACAGTTATCATTAAATACAATGATAAGTGTAGCCATTAAAAAATAAAAATATCTACATAAAATGATTACAATATTAGACTTATTTTATATTTGGAATGTTCAAATTATATAAATTTTAAGGACTTTAAAACAGCCTGAAAACAAAAAGAATTGATTTTAATTTTATGCTATATGTATATATATATATATATATATATATATATATATCATATAAAATAGCCCAGAATTCTAGAGGTACAAATCACTTGCAATAAATTTATTACACCTACATTATGAAGATTATTTACGTTAATACAAGTTTTTGTAATGTTGATAGATATTTATTGTTTAAACTTATATTACCCAACACCATGCTCTACTTATTAATAATTGCAAAGAAATAAACATCCATGGCCTTGATGTCAATGTAAAACTATTAAAATGGATTCAGGAAAAAGTATTTATAAGAAGTAATGTCATCAAGTCTGTCATCATTTCATCATGTCATCCATCCAAGGGCTTCAAAAATAACCTGTACTGGAATTTTAAGCACCTTGCTGACAATGGTTTTTGGTGAGGCGACCCTGAAGGTCTCTCAAAATCTTGTTAGGGTAGTACCTAGAACAATGCTTGCACCTGGGAACTTTTTGGACTTTAGACAGAGATGTGTGTCTTGTACCTATAGATTACTGACATAAAATCAAATCATTATTTTGTATTAAGATAATTAATAATATATGATAACTTTCTTGGATAGGTGCAGTTGCTTCTTTTACCCAATCTCTAATAGTACCCAATATACCCATGGTACTTCTGTTCTACAAAATTATGATTATTTATAGTAACTACATTACTAATATCTCATAAGTCGTCCGTTTATATAATGGATGTGATGGTGAAACCTTGTAAAACCATTTAAAATGTATAAGTAACTAGTTTAAGACTAGATTAAAATATGCTAAGCAAAATACACTTAACAAATAAAACATCTATCAAAAATATTAACAGAAATTAAAAATATAATTTATTAATTATCATAAAACTATAAATTCTTTTATTATGCATGTATGTGAGTCGAGCATTGTGGATTATTTTTAATACTTTATTTGAATTTAAGCATAAAATGAAGAAATTAATTAAAAATGTATTCCAATATACATACCATTAAATGTAGATTACTTATTTCGAGACAGGTCTTGCTTTGCAAATAATTACTTTTCTTTTGCGTTTGTTCTATTAACATCTTATCCTGTGAACCTTTATTACTTGAAAAGATGACTGAATTTTCATGTTGCTAAACCAAATTTCTTGTAAAAAGATAGGTACCACCTTTTTTTTTTTATTGACTATAAGACTATTAATAGTTAAGTTTAGTACTGTAATATTATTTTGGCAAGTAGGCAACTTGAGCTGAACTATGTATAATTAAGCATGAGCCTATACACTATTTTTCTAGGAAAAACTTTACCAAAATTAAAGGGTCATATATGATGAATGTTTGTAAAGAAACCTATGTAAAAACTATAGCCAACTATTATGGTTTACAATATGGGTTATAGGTGTACGGGAATCCACTCTAAGAAGTAGTTCTGATCACAGGCGTCGGTTCATTTGGCTACTTCTGGTGGACAGTCAGGCTGCGCGGAGGGATGCGCGGCACGGAACGCCGGGTGATTCTCTAGTTCACGGTCAATGCGAAGTATTATTGGGAATGGACGAAGATCTACATGGAATCTGGAATTAATAATAATATAATTGACCGGTTTATTTTATTAAACCAATTAATGAAGTATTTCTTAATTTATTGGTAAACTATTCTACCTTCTTGCATTGAACACTTGAGGCACAAGGCAGCAGTCAGCTAGTGTTATTTCATCACCAACACAATATTTTCCTGCACAGGACGACAGAAGCTTCTCCACTGCTCTAAAGCCACGCATAATCCAATGTTGGGCCCATTCCTTTTTCTTATCTTCACCCACATATATTAGAACAATTAAATTTTGTAGAGGCTGGATGCCAGATGATATGACCTGGAATTTCAAAATTGAACACATCAATTTGATATTATCAAGTCTGAAAAATAATTTTAGTTGGTAAATTAAAAAATTTAAGTGGTTCGTAAGATATGCTACCAGTCCAACAAACATATATTGCCAACTTGGAAGGATACTTTCATTCATCACCTTTTAGCTAACAATATTTTTTATATTGTAAATATTATTTTCTGTATATTCTAAATCTTCATTATCTGAACCCATCTTACCTCATCTCAGTTGATTGTTGAATTATGTATAATATTAACACATTTAAAAGGTCACTTGTTGAACTACAACTATAAGTATATAAATATTAGTATTAAAAATCTTCAATTACCTCACAAATTTCTCGAACCTTTGCACGCTTATAACAATCTTGAGGCATTAGAGCCCTTTGAGGTCTGGTTTCTTCTAAATAATGCATGATACTTAGTGATTCGACAAATGTGTGTCCATCTAAAATGAGAAAATATTACTATTTAAATTACAAATACCAAATTACACGAACCGATAAATATAACAGGACAATAACAATTAAAACTTTTTATTTCAAAGGAGATGGATAACAAATAAAACTTTAAATTGTAAAATATTTAAGTTTATCTTCAATATAAAGGTAAATTACAGTAGGTCATTAATATCATTGATGGTAATAATTTCAAATGATTTTTTTCACTTAATATTATAAAGATAATATTGTAAATTACCTATAACTAGTGAGGGTACTTGTTCCATAGGGTTTACCTCCCGGTATTCATTGCAGTGCTGTTCTCCACCACCCTTGATCAAACTGACAGCTTTTATATCATATGGTATTTCTTTTAGATTCAAGGCAATCCTAACCCGCCATGAACAAGAGCTTCGCCAATATGAATATAATACTGGCTGAAACAAGAATAATAATCATTAGAATGTATGTACTTGTTTTTTAGACGTCTTTTATATAAACAAAAAAGAGACTTCTGTCAACTTAAAAATTGTAAGCAATTAAACTGTAATTTTAGAAAAAACTAACCTTTTCTTCAATAATATCACCCATTTTATCGAAGTATCAAAGACAAATAATCATAAGAATCGTTTGACTAAGAATACAAAAACCGGTCAACAGGGGCCAAGAATATTAATACTTTTACAATATCACGAACAACAAGTATGCAAATAAACTAGATTTTACCTATTAATATCTTGTTTATATCATCTTGTTTACTTATTATACATACCTTAGCCATGGTGGAAATATTCCCGTTGTATTTAGAGTAGTAACTAATTTTGGCGGCGTTTATTATACCGGATAGAAATAAACGATATATGTTGTTTTTGCAAATCTGGTGTTTGTTTTTATATAATTTATGAAATAAATTTATTATACTTGACAAGAATATTACAGAACAAGTCAAATAATAATTATTATATTTTTTGAATTAATGGCTTTTGAATCTAATTAATAACTACTTGAAAATGCACTCTTTCTTTTACCCAATCTGTTACATTTCCATTTGTCATTTGAAGACTAGAGATCATTCATCAAATCGCTTTTATAAATTGAAAACTAATATAATATTTTAAAATAATTACATTTCTTATAGATATATACAATTTTTACTGCAATATTTATGAAGTGATAATAAATAATAACAACGAAAAAAAATATTTTTTTAACGTTTCGGAACGATCATAGAATTATCATCCGAAAAACAACTATAGTAAAATTATTAATTCGAGTCAGTAAAATGACATTTCCAGTGTTGCAGGTTTTTAATCTCAAATAAATAGTGATGTGATAGAATCTCGACTATAATTTTGGGAATTTCGACTAAAGTACTATTACTAATTCCAGTCAGTAAAATAACAAGCGCAACTGTCACTGATACTGTTCGGCAATCAATAGAGATAGACATTTAGTCATGCTTTATTTTATTAAGTATCAAAGCGTTTTTTTTATTATAAATATTTAATACATATTGTATTAAATAATACGATTTTAGAAATATGGACCTTATCAGCGTATTAAAATTTCTCACTACAACATTATTACAAAGCTGGGAAAAAATGTATGAAGAGGTTCAGAGGAATTAACACTAAAAGGTCAAGAAAAAACAAGTAATTTTATACGTTTTTATTCATTACGGTTGTTATTGATTCCAACTCCGATTCTGAATCGGTATACTCAGAATCGGAATCGGAATCAGTTACATTTATAACAAATGAATCCACATATTCGTCTATGATGTGGTCGAGTCATTTTGTCTTCGACTTTTATGGCATGGTTGATGCACTGTCTCTAATTTTCAGGCGTCACTTCCTTCAGGCCTTCTTCAAATAATTTTTTAAATTGTAAAATTAATTTACAATAAAAAAAACGCTTTGATACCTAATAAAATAAAGCATGACTAAATGTCGAAGTCTATTGATTGCCGAACATCACTATTGTAGCGGGTAACCCTTTTTTGTATCAGTGACAGTTACACTTGTCATTTTACTGACTCGAATTAAAAATCGTACTATAGTTATATGGATAATAAGTATTATTGTTTTGTATTGTTTTTATGGGTTATGTTTTCAAAATAATTGTAAAATATTGAATTATTAACAAATAGCTGTAAACAAATTGGTCGAATGACTGCCAAAAGTGCCAAGTGTTCTAACTTAATTTCGAAATGTCAAAATCACTTCTAAATGTCACTTATTTCTGTAGGTTCATTATCAAATGTCAACTTCGAACATTAGTGTTATTTAATTTTCAAGCGTTTCTTACATTTGTTTATTTTTTGTACTCATACTTATTAACAATCTGTAAAGTAAAAACTTACAAACTATGGGTAAGGATAAGAAAAAAGGTATTAAAGGCAATGTTTTTAAAGTAGCTGGTGCTAAAAGTTTGAAAAAAACAAAAGCTAAAGCAGTTAACCTAGGCTTAAAAAACGTGAGTTATTTTTTTTATAATTTATTTGATTTAATTCGAGGCTTACAAGTTAACAAGTTTTACAGAGATCATTTTTAGATAATTATTTTTTTCTTTATGTAGTAATAGTATTCATAAAAATAATATCTTTTGCTTTAGTAAACCTGAGGTATAAATAAGCATATGATATAAAAAATGATATGGCATTCATGACCAGAAACTATTTCCAACAGGCCAGTTTTACCATGATGAGTGCAAACCTTGTTCTGGTAATTGCTGGCTCCAAAAACAAAAATTTTATGAGATGTGTTGGAGTGCCAAATGCATTTCTAACATGTCTTTTTATATGCATAACATAGTTGATATTAATAATGTTAAGTGCTTACAAGAAAATTAATTATTTTTGAACGATGTGGAAATTCTAAAATGCAGTTTACATATAATTAAAATAAACACTGACCATTTTGACTCAAGACTAGACATTTAGTTATTTAATTTTTTTTTGTTTCAGTTAAAACAAAAAGTTGTAGATATTGATAAAGAGTTCTTAGATATTAAAAATAACCCAAAACCTAAGCAAGAAGCGGTTAAACCTGTCAGTAAGCCCGTACAAAAGAAAAATGACAAAAATGTTACGAAAGAGGAAGTTGCGTCAGCAGCAGATCAAATTGTGAAAATGGATATATAGAAAACAAATAGACTCTTTGTTATTTAATGATAAGCTTAAAATAATGTGCATATACACATTGTAATTATTTAAATAAATAAATTTTACTATATTACATTTTACCATTACTTTTTTTACTTACTATATACCATTTTCTGTCTTAAAATAACTTAATTTGGCAATTTGGAGGGTTATTAAAAAGTAAAGATATTTTTATATTTAGTCCATTTTACTGAGTTTTCTAATGGTTATTGGAAAAATCGACATTGTTACTTTGATTTTGAATATACAGGGTTGGTAATTTGACATATTGCCGTAAGGGGTTTATAGATGTGACTATTTGCAATAATTTTAACCCTGACATGGATAGTGCAAAAGTGAACGATGTCTCGCCTGTATGATCTGTGGAAGACCACAAAAAAGAACTACAAAGTTAGAAAGGAAAATAATAATGTGGAATAATTTGACTAGTTCGGTAGTTAAGCCACAACTTAGGAAAAGAATGTGACTTTAGACATATTAATAATAACAATAATTGTTATTGAAATAAATCGTAATTAAATTTATTTATTTGGTTTTATTTGAAATATTTTAGTTTTGGGTCATTGGGTATTGTTTTTAATTATTTTTTTTGGAGAGCTATGAAAACAGCTATGTTTTTAAAACATTTTGCAAGACATGTAACCCCCTATCACCTACTAACAGTACTATAAAAAGTAATCGGGCTTAATTTACTTATGCGGGTAGTCTAAAATAAATTCTACTCCACTGACATATTAAAAAAAAAACGTTTGGCCTGTTGGCACAAATGATTGTATGTATAATTGTAAAAAAGGTAAACTACCATAATAAGATACATTACAATCGCATAATTTATTGAGAGCCGAAATTTCAAATTTATAAAATAAAATTATCTTTTGTTAATATGTCTTTTATTGTTAAATTTAACAAAATATAACATTATAAAACACTTAGCTTAAAACAGTAACATTGTTAACAATGGTAGTAATAATCACAATAAAACAAATCAATCAATTCTCTCGTTATCACGTAATTGTATTACGCAAATGAAAGTTGTAAAAAATAAATAGTTACTTATTGTGTCACCACCATTTTACTATTACATTATTCATCTACACTTTTTTTTAATCTAAGCGAATAACGAATAGTATAAAACAAGATAACAATTATCGGAAATGCATTACTAGAAACATCTAGTCTACAATGTTGAACCGAATATTTTTGGCATTATTTCTTTGAAGAAAAATAGTAAGTACATAGTTTTTCGTTACTACAATAAAATGTTAGACAGAATTAAGATAATTCATTGCTTTGACAATTATTCTTCGTCAGTTACATCAGGTTCCGCTTTCTCGTCTTCGCTGACTTCTACAACTTCTTGGGATTCAGCGGGAGTCTCGTTAACAACTTCTGGACTTTCAGGTTCTTCTACGATTGGTTCATCTGCTACTTCACTATAACAAATTGTTGTAATTAGTCAGGTATAAAATTATAAGTAAAAACTTTTTGCTTGATGCCGAAAGTGGCACCACCCTGATGTTTTAATTGTATATAAGAAACGTCGAAGTTATTATCATTTTACGAATACATAGAAATTAGTATACATTTACCTTGTTTCAGCAGCGGCTATGTTTTCACTTGCAGAACCACTGTGTGAAAGTTCTTCTAAACGTGCAGCTGCTAATTCAGATTCTTGTCTCGCAATTTCTGCTAATTCAGCTGCCTAGAAAACATTAAAAACATAAATTTATTATTGATAACAACATTTATCTGATAAAAATCTAAATTTCCAATATATACCTGTCTTGCAAGTTCTGCTTCACGTTCTTCTTGGGCTTGACGCTCAAATTCTTCTAATTTGGCTAATTCTTCTTGTCTACGTTGTTCAGCCAACCTTTCTTCTTCAGCTAACCTAGCTTCTTCCGCTAGCCTCGCTTCTTCGGCTAATTTCGCTTCTTCCGCTAAACGAGCTGCTTCAGCTAATCTAGCTTCTTCTGCTAAACGGGCCTCTTCTGCTAAGCGGGCTTCTTCTGCTAAGCGAGCCTCTTCAGCTAATCTAGCTTCTTCAGCTTTTCGTGCTTCTTCAGCCAATCTTGCTTCTTCAGCTTGACGCGCTTCTTCAGCTAATCTAGCTTCTTCCGCTTTACGGGCTTCTTCAGCTTGTCTTGCTGCTTCTTCAGCAGCCTTTCTAGCATCTTCTTCAGCTTTTCTTGCTTCTTCCTCTGCTTTACGTTTGGCTTCTTCTGCTTTGCGTGCTTCTTCCTCTACTCGTTTCTTTTCAGCTGCTTCACGCTCAGCCTAAATAACAAGTAAATAATAATTAAAAAATCATTGGTTATGCTGACTATTTTCATTCCAAAATAAAAGTTTTGTTGTGTTTACCTGCGCTTTGCGCTCAGCTTCTCGCTTCGCTTCTTCCTTCAAAGCTCTGAAATTATAAATATAATTTTATTTATAAAAAACACGGTGACTGTTGTGTTTACTTAATTTAAGTAATTCTTTAAAAGATTTAGGAATTAACTATTTTAACTTTTTCTTGTTTGACCCTAAAATTATTTTATCTATTAAGTATAGGTAGCTTTAATAAACTAAGCTTTAATACATTCTGCCCTTGTAAGGCAATAAGAGCTTACTTTTCTTCTGCAGCGCGAGCCTCCTCTTGCCTTTTTCGTTTAATTTCAGCTAAATCAGCCGCTGGTGTAAGGACTGGCTCAGCGGTTGTTGCCCGAAATCTTGCCTCACGATCGGCCTTTGCTGCTTTCATTTCCAGATCAGGGTCTTCCATCTTCTGTGGCGCTTGGAACTTGCGGCTTGGTCTCCACGGGAGGAGTTTCACTGCATGGCAGTAAGTGGTCACGTGGTACCCATGATCATTGGTGAAATGAGTTGCTTTAGCAGCTGACTGCACGAGCATGTCATTTTGCATCAATGATCACAAATGGAAAGTAAGCGCAGCAGCACAGCTCGTAACGCTCTCAACGTGAGTGCCATTAGCCATGATCCCGGCTTTGAAGCTTAATGGGTAATGGGATTCGCTGAGATGTTTTAATCTTTAATTTGCCTCATGCTGTGATCCGTGTGAAAGCGTGTTCGGGCCGTGTGCATTATAGGTACTAATTCTTTAAAAGATGTCTTGCGTGAAATGTGGATTTGTCAAATTATATTATAATTTGTAACACACCAGCTATGATACTGAGGAAAAATATTTACAATATATTTTAATGATTATAAAAATAGATATCTTATATTTAAATATATGTCTTCTCAACATTATGTTAATAGAAATGCATGTCTTTTTTTTTAAATCGTTAATAAAGAAAGCGAAGCGTTATGCATAAGCCCGGGTACTTTAAGCATGAAGGTTAAGGTATCTATCATGCAAACTAATTAAAACAACTAATACTGGTAAAATATTTATTGTTAAACAAAATCAGTTCTGTTAAGTGAAAAAGAGACGTCTCGATCACCGAGTCGCGGCGGACCGCACTACCACGACTACGACTAGAAGTGTACAATTAAATCAAACTTTTGTAAATGGATAACAAAAATAGATTTGATACTTGTAAAAAAAGTTATATTAAAAATATATACGATCGATTAGTCGGGTCGTGTTATACCGAGATCAAAGACGCGAAGGGCGTACGCGGCGCGGGCGCAGGCTGGGGGGCCGTGCGTCCGCGCCGCGCCGCGTCGTTGGCGAGGGAGTGGGCGGAGCTACGCGCACTGCGCCGCTATCGCCTTTTCCGGCGCATCATCCGCTGCAAGAGACACCACACCCAGTGTTAGACACTGATTTTATACTCGTTTTTTTTAATTGATGTTTTATACGACTACACTTCGAAGCTGGTAAGCGGAATTTAGAAACGTACACGCTAATGAGGCCTCGTAACCTTGTCTAGGCTGTACACTCATCTCATTGACATATTGATAAGAATGTAAAAAGATAAAGAATATCATTTATTTGATTCGATCTATAAGCGTTGATGTAATTTAAAATTGAACAAGACCGTGTTTTTGCTCTTAGTTGCGTTTGTTTTTCCGTTACGGTTTTTTAATTAAAGGCATATATTTTATACTATTGAGCTTCATGATCGCAGCTTGGCTTTACTAATGTAAAATAAGTAAAGATTTAAGTTTAAATTTGCTTTCAAAATACCTTGTCTTAAGCAAAGTTATGGAAGATTGTCATTAAACAATGATGGCCCAGAGAAAGAAACAATAAAATACTAAAAATTAAAAGGTTGAAGAAGGGCCTCTGGTGGAAAATCAGAACTTAAATAGGGATACTATTTGCACAGAGCTTTACCTACAAATGTGCGGTATTAAAATGGATTATAGACCTTCATCGAAAATCATCATAGCAATAATGATTTTCTATTAAAAATGTGGTATTTTTCCAAAAGTTCATCAACACTGTTAGTTTTTTTTTTTTAAATTATGTCCATAAGTGTATTTATAAAATTGTCATTCAGTTGGTTGTAATTGATAATTTTATTCCACTGTAAGACTTAGATCGCTATCTCTAAAAGACAAGATACTTATACTTCTTATTTTGTTTTGTATAAAGTGTTAATTGTGTCGCGACAGTGACGTCAATTCTTACTTATTGTCGATAGAACTGAGCTTCTGGCATATTTAGGTACTGAGTGTAAAGAGTAACTATTTTTATTTATCTAAAAGTCTTATATACAGGTATGTCATATTGAATGTATATAAAAATAGTAGACTTAAAAGATTATTAAATGCATTAATAATTGATTAAATGTATTTTTTAAAATACTTTCTTTTATGATAATTATATATTAGGTACCTATAGTTGAGTGATTCTGTTTATAAAGTTAGATGACTCTTTTCTACATAGCGAATAAATCAACCGACAATGTGTATGTACAACGAGTTACGAGGTTTAAATAAAACTAATTATAACGGATGAATCGCGTATATTAATTATTTTTATTTTTAAACATCCCGACGTTTCGAGCACTTTGCAGTGTTCGTGGTCACGGGTAGACTAAGATGACATTTGTCTATTTGAAGAACAAAGGAAATATTATTAACAACTACCGCCAACGATTTCTCAATTGATATCTTGAGTAACGTTCCGGTTGCACGCAGAAGGCACTAACTGTATCTTTAGGTCTTGCAGTCTGTTGGATTTGGGATTTTAAATTTTTTTTAATAAGTGGATCCCAGGTGTTAGAAAGTCTCCAACCATCTTCTCTATTGAAGTTCGGATGTTTTTGAATTTCAATAGCCTCGCGTATCATTCTAGGAATGAATCTGTGTTCTCTAGCGAGGATCTGTGGTTTATCAAATCGGATAAAATGGTTAGGTTTATCCAGAGCATGTTCACAGACTGCAGACTTTGAAGAACGCCTATTTTTGACATCTCCTATATGTTCCTTGACCCTGGTACCGATGCTTCTCTTTGTTTGGCCTATGTAAGATAAACCACACTCACATTCGAGTTTATATACTCCTGCAGTTTGCAAAGGGATATTACTTTTGATAGGTCTCAAGAACTGGCTCACTTTCTTATGAGGCTTGTAAACGGTTTTAATCGAAGCTCGCTTCAAGATGTTGCCAATCCTGTCTGTAACTCCTTTCACATATGGTAGAAATGCAGGTTGTCGCTCAACTGTGGGTGGCTTGATACGGCTTCTGCGATGCTGGCGAGGCACGGGCAGCTTGTTCTGATGGAGTGCAAGCTTGACCTGACGTAGCTCGTCCTCTAGGTGTTCAGCATCGCAGAGATGGTGGGCTCTCTGAAACAAAGATTTGCCAACGGTAGCTAACTGACTAGGGTGGTGGTGCGAGTCACCATTGAGGTATTTGTTGGTGTGTGTGGGTTTCCTATAAACTGTGTGACTTAATGTATTATCAGGATTCTTGATAATAAGGATATCAAGGAAAGCTAAAGAATTATTTGCCTCTAATTCCATAGTAAATTGAATGTTTTTATTTATAGAATTAAGATGTACTAAAAATGCAGATGTCAGATCACTAGGTAATATTGTGAAAGTGTCATCTACGTACCGTTTATAAAACCTAGGTGTTATTGGTCCGGAGCGAAGAGCCCTCTCCTCCAGGTCTTCCATGAATAAATCGGCGACCACGGGGGATACTGGAGAACCCATGGCTACCCCGTCAACTTGTACATAGAATTCATCATTCCACAATAAATAACCTGATGTGAGGCAGTGATGTAACAGCTCTGCATATTCAATAGGCATGTTGTGTGTCTGTAGCTTCCTCTTAACAATTTCGATGCAGTCTTGTATGGGTAAGCATGTAAACAATGACTGGACATCAAAACTAACCATTTTCTCGTTGTTGGTTAATTTAAGGTCTTTGATTTCACCAACAAACTGGTAAGAATCCTTGACATACGCCGCAGTGTGTCCTCGGAGGGGTGATAATATCCTTGCTATGTGTTGAGCCAATCTATATGTTGGTGTATCGATTTGGCTTACAATAGGACGCAGCGGAGCACCAGTTTTATGGATCTTAGGTAACCCATACAGTTTTGGCGGCTTTGCACATGTAGGCACGAGTGATTTTTTGTCCAGATTTAATTTCTCTTGATGTTTTGATATTAACGCGGATGTCTTTTTAAGAATATTATTTGTAGGATCTTTATTTACTTTTTTATAAGTTTTAACATCCGATAGAATCGCGGAAATTTTCTGGTTATAATCACACGTATCCATCACAACGGTCGCGTTTCCCTTATCTGCTCGGAGGACTGTAATGTCTTTATTGTTGCGTAGGTTCTTCAGAGCAATAGATTCATCACGAGTAAGGTTTCTTTTCGGTGGCCGGCTTCGACGTAAAACACTCGAGATGTCCTGTCGAATAGCTTCCGAGTCTTCCTTTGTGATGTTATTTTTGAAAAGACACTCCTCCACATTGCAAATAATGTCTTCAAACGGTATTTTGGATGGAGCCGGTGCAAAATTTAAGCCTTTATTTAATACCGCAACAGTCGATTTATCTAAACTTTGTTTTGACAGATTGACAAGTGACGTACGCGCAGGTTTTTGAATTTCCCCGGTGTTGCCATTATTGAAGTTGTTATAATTTGATTTTACCCCGCTGAGTTTTTCGAACTTTTCTATTTGTTTTAATTTTAAGTTATTATATTTTGTAGCGGCTCGTTTATTGGTAAAATCGTTGCATTTTTGCCAATCTGTTTTTGATAATCGCGACTCGAGTTCTTTACTTAGGTTGTCAATTTGATCCGTTAACCGTCGCGCGTCAAATCGATGTTCTCGGATGAGTTGTAATAATAATTTCTTACTTGCCTGATTGAACGCACAATAAAGACATTACAGTCCTCCGAGCAGATAAGGGAAACGCGACCGTTGTGATGGATACGTGTGATTATAACCAGAAAATTTCCGCGATTCTATCGGATGTTAAAACTTATAAAAAAGTAAATAAAGATCCTACAAATAATATTCTTAAAAAGACATCCGCGTTAATATCAAAACATCAAGAGAAATTAAATCTGGACAAAAAATCACTCGTGCCTACATGTGCAAAGCCGCCAAAACTGTATGGGTTACCTAAGATCCATAAAACTGGTGCTCCGCTGCGTCCTATTGTAAGCCAAATCGATACACCAACATATAGATTGGCTCAACACATAGCAAGGATATTATCACCCCTCCGAGGACACACTGCGGCGTATGTCAAGGATTCTTACCAGTTTGTTGGTGAAATCAAAGACCTTAAATTAACCAACAACGAGAAAATGGTTAGTTTTGATGTCCAGTCATTGTTTACATGCTTACCCATACAAGACTGCATCGAAATTGTTAAGAGGAAGCTACAGACACACAACATGCCTATTGAATATGCAGAGCTGTTACATCACTGCCTCACATCAGGTTATTTATTGTGGAATGATGAATTCTATGTACAAGTTGACGGGGTAGCCATGGGTTCTCCAGTATCCCCCGTGGTCGCCGATTTATTCATGGAAGACCTGGAGGAGAGGGCTCTTCGCTCCGGACCAATAACACCTAGGTTTTATAAACGGTACGTAGATGACACTTTCACAATATTACCTAGTGATCTGACATCTGCATTTTTAGTACATCTTAATTCTATAAATAAAAACATTCAATTTACTATGGAATTAGAGGCAAATAATTCTTTAGCTTTCCTTGATATCCTTATTATCAAGAATCCTGATAATACATTAAGTCACACAGTTTATAGGAAACCCACACACACCAACAAATACCTCAATGGTGACTCGCACCACCACCCTAGTCAGTTAGCTACCGTTGGCAAATCTTTGTTTCAGAGAGCCCACCATCTCTGCGATGCTGAACACCTAGAGGACGAGCTACGTCAGGTCAAGCTTGCACTCCATCAGAACAAGCTGCCCGTGCCTCGCCAGCATCGCAGAAGCCGTATCAAGCCACCCACAGTTGAGCGACAACCTGCATTTCTACCATATGTGAAAGGAGTTACAGACAGGATTGGCAACATCTTGAAGCGAGCTTCGATTAAAACCGTTTACAAGCCTCATAAGAAAGTGAGCCAGTTCTTGAGACCTATCAAAAGTAATATCCCTTTGCAAACTGCAGGAGTATATAAACTCGAATGTGAGTGTGGTTTATCTTACATAGGCCAAACAAAGAGAAGCATCGGTACCAGGGTCAAGGAACATATAGGAGATGTCAAAAATAGGCGTTCTTCAAAGTCTGCAGTCTGTGAACATGCTCTGGATAAACCTAACCATTTTATCCGATTTGATAAACCACAGATCCTCGCTAGAGAACACAGATTCATTCCTAGAATGATACGCGAGGCTATTGAAATTCAAAAACATCCGAACTTCAATAGAGAAGATGGTTGGAGACTTTCTAACACCTGGGATCCACTTATTAAAAAAAATTTAAAATCCCAAATCCAACAGACTGCAAGACCTAAAGATACAGTTAGTGCCTTCTGCGTGCAACCGGAACGTTACTCAAGATATCAATTGAGAAATCGTTGGCGGTAGTTGTTAATAATATTTCCTTTGTTCTTCAAATAGACAAATGTCATCTTAGTCTACCCGTGACCACGAACACTGCAAAGTGCTCGAAACGTCGGGATGTTTAAAAATAATTAATATACGCGATTCATCCGTTATAATTAGTTTTATTTAAATGTGTAATAATCGCGAAAATTTAAGACGAGTTACGAGGTTGCTCACTGCGCTCCATTTTACATTTAATTATATTTTTATCATTATGCGGAAAGTAAGCGAGCGCTAGCGAGGCGTCTGTTATGCAGTACCTGTGGCCGTTTCTACGGCCAAACCCGCGGCCGCCAATCTGTTCTTCGCGTAAAACGAGAGAAGGTTGACGTCATCCCTGATGCTAAGTTCCTTGTAGAGAGGCCTGCGGTTGGAGAAGGCCTTTTTACCGGAATAGTGTACGCACGCGAGGTGGCCGCGTCCTGGCGAGCAACACCTCGGTTTAACACAGGGGCACACTGGGTAAAATGTTAGGTAGACCAAAGGGAGGAAGAAAGACATTAAGTTAATAATCAGGATATCCACGGCACAGATTGAAAAATATTTAAAATAAATAAACACAAGATATATATATTATTTAAAACTGCAACACCTTTTATCCTGTCTCGGTGCTTTAGTAAGATATCCATGTTAATTTGAAATTTCGTAACCCCCTGAAACTTTTGAATACCTGTAAACTTCTTAGCGGGTTCTGCGTAGAACGAAATGTGGTGAATGTTGTCTGTAACGCTGCGCAGAGGCAACAGTAACTTAGCAACATACGCGTCATTGCTGAAGCGATATGGCACCGGCTCGCCGTAAGAGTATCTGTAGACATGCAAGTTATTTTAGGATAAGTTATTCGATTTCCTACATAAAATCTGATATGATACATAAAGATGTACAGCCGAAGACGTAATTACTGTCGGATGAAAAACTAATAAAAAACGATAAGAACCGAAAGCAATAAACACTGGCATTTAAAACTGCTATAATTAAACTATCGAGCAGTACAACTTGCACGTCACAAGCGCAGATAATCTTGGCTGGGAAACGTACACCCACACTGGAAATATCTGCCAGTTTCCAAAGTAAGATCTAAACAAAATCCTTGTATAAGTGCATGGATCATTTTGTGCAAAGGTGTATTGTTTACAATGATGTGGTGCATTGCCAAAATCATGTTCGACGCATGTGTAAAGACAATGTCAGTGTCGAAGCGTCTGATACACTCATCAATGGGTAGACTATTTTTAAAAGGTTACATCGGTTGCTGCCAAAAAAAGTTGACGGTAACTACGTCAGGTGTTTCGATTTCTACCATGTCCGAGTGAGCTCGATTTGGCATGTTACTTCGCTGTAATTAATATCATTTCTATAATTAGCTATCGAAACATCCATTCATATTGAGTTGTTATATTTGAAATGAAATAAGATAATAATTATTTAAACTTACATTGATATCCTCTCAAGAATGAGCAAAAACGGAATATCCTATGAGAACCCTGGGTTATAGACGAGGGCAGTGGTTTAGTTATTTTTTTATGACTTACATGTTAATTTTGAATAATAAGTCATTTAGTAAGCCAATAAGTTTTACGTAGAATTTTTTTTGGTAATGTGAATGAAGGTATTGTAGTTTATTTGCGTCTATAATAAGTTTTAAGAAACTTACGAGTAGATAGTGTCGAGTGGTGCTACGGTTTTCGCGCGTGGGACCACTGAACGAGCGCGCTGCAGCAGCGAGGCCGTGTCGGCGCGTATGCGACGTGTTTCATCTTCGAAAGCCTGTAATTTAAAAATAGTTATCATTGGCTACAGCGACCTTTACCAATGGTTGCCGGTGAAATGCAACACAGTTCCTCTTTTCTCTCATTCTTAGTATCAAATAGCATGCATCAAGACCTCTGAAAACAGCAGTTTTGTACGATTCTGGACTGCTACTGTCTAACTGGTATTACTTAACAGAAGGTTCGAATTAAATAACGTTGGGACTGTCATGATTATTGGTCTAGATCTACGAGCTCAACAATAGACAAGCACCAGATCTAAAAGACAGTTTCCGACCCTATGTTATAAAAATGATAGTCATTATTTTTTATATTATCTTTACGCCATTTTATGTAGGTATTCATAAAACGATTGTGAGATCACAGTTTAAAAAAACTATAGGTACCTAAATATTTAAATGAAATACAAGTTCCGAACAAACTTCAGTTGTCTGACACTACAGTGTAATCGTTATTAATAAATACGTTAAGAAGATAATAATATTTCAGCACAAGAACAACTGCAAACGGGTCAAGAGCGTCTAGATTATTTTAGTATTTCAGCGTTAAGAAATATAATATCGTTGTAAATTTGCTTTGAAATTAGATCTAAGGGATTCATGTTCAAATCTTTTACGAACGACTTTTTTTTAAATCTTGAAGTCATTACACAATTTCACATAGTAAATATATAATATTACTACATAACATACAATTTAATGAAAATAAGTATGTTTATCATCAATCAAGATCTTTGCCAACGACAATTACAGTCATGCTTTCAAGGTCGTCATGAAATTTATTTTCGTACAATATCAATCATTACATCACTAAGACTTCTCGCGCTTAATATGGGTTTATAAATCATTCCTGTTTCGCTGAAAAACCTTAAGAAAACCTTTATGTTGCGTATTAAATTTTAAAACTATGGATTCATACTTGCACGATTACTTGGTGGTAGGGCTTTGTGCAAGCCCGTCTGGGTAGGTACCACCCACTCATCAGTTATTCTACCGCCAAATAACAGTATTCAGTATCGTTGTGTTCCGGTCTGAAGGGTTAGTGAGCCAGTATAACTACTGGCACAAACATCTTAGTTCCGAAGGTTGGTAGCATATTGACGATGTAAGGAATAGTTAATATTTCTTACAGCGTCATTGTCTATGGGTGATGGTGACCACTTACGATCAGGTGGCCCATATGCTCGTCCGCCAACCTATAACATAAAAAAAAAGAAAAAACGAGAATATCTAAATCCATTGGGCGACTGACAAATATCATGCTGCATGTGATTTTTACATGATAATAACTTAGAACAGCTTACTCTAGTAGATTCGGATCTGTAGTAGTCATCGATAGCAGTGATGGCAGTGGCTGGGCGGCGGCGGTACGCGATGCGATCGAGTTCCTTCAAGATGACAGACGGGCGGACTCGAACTCGTACGACGTGGTGAGGTGCTTCAGGGTACGTCACGAGTCGGGTAACAGTGCGAGATGTCGGACGATAAATTAATTCATCCTGTAAACATAATACACTGTAGTACTTATATTAAAACTAAAAAAATAAAGCGTTATGGTATACTGGTATTATGATTTACAGCTACAGCAATTACGATACGTGTACGACTCTACGTGTACGCTCGGTACACAAGAAATGAAACATTGTTAGATGCGGTAAAAGTACGATTACAAATTAAGACTAAGTACTCATTATTTTAATATATATTGGAATGTGTTAATAACAAAAGCCATGCAAAAGTATGAAGTATATCTTGTACTTACATGGCACAGTTGTATGTGTGTATGAGCTGATAATAAAAAAGCAGAAATACGTCATTTCAAGAGAAACTGCATACCGTGTCCACAATATTAATTATAATAATTGTTTTTTTTTTAATATTTTTGGATTCAATGAACATCTGTTCGCTTAATATTGTTTCAATTGAAATGGATTATATATAGAAATTTTATCGTCATTCAGTCAAGTAATGTAGTGAAATATTAGATGTAGGTAATGAAATAACATTGAGAAAAGAAAAAGAAAAAAGAGAAAAGTTTGAATAATGTTAAATCTTTTTTTAATCTGTAATCTAATTAGACAGTGTTTCAGATGCTTAAGACAATTTAATCCTTAGATCGCATTCAATTCTGATAGATTATGATTTTTGTACGCCGGTCAAAAGCTTATCATTGGTACTCTGCAACTTTTAAAACTAATGTTTTAAAAAAATATATAATATATTACAAATCTAGTCACTAATAAAGGCATCCCTTATGTTAAATGAATTAATTAATATTTAATAAAATAACCAAATGTAATTTAATTAGTATTTACTCTAAGTCCAAGACGTTTTACGAGTCTCTCTGTAAGTAGTAGTGTCGCTCAATCCACCAAAGCAAGTTCACAATAATTTGAAATGTAAGAGGTGGGGCGCGCCTATGTGAGCGAATGGACCTATAATATACTATGAATTAAAAAGCATTGTTTGTAGTCAGGAAACCATCTAGTACGTATTTTGGGTTGTTTGAATATAGTATCTACTCATTATGTATCTCAACCTGAATTTTTTATGTACTTATTATTTTGAACGTACTTTAAGTACCACTAAATGAATAATTAATTGTAATTTATACTTATTATATCTGTTGTACCCGTATGAGTTGTACCTACGTTGCGCCCTAGGACCCAATTATATTTAAAATATGTCAGTTAGTTATCATCGAATTGAAACGTAATTGTTGTTGTTCAGCAATTTTTTACACAACAAACATAGCAATCCAGTGCGGTATCGTCGAAGTTGTTTCGAAAATAATCGTGATCACATTGTAATCGATAAAAATACTTATTTGTATCGAGAAATTATCGTCAATTACGATTGAGCTCCGATTTATTTTTGAGACGCGTTGCCGAAGTTGGGTCGGATTAGGATCGGAAACAGTTATAAGTGTATTCTTGGTCATATAGTTTTGTACTAGCCTGTTTGGGTAGAAACCAACCAACAAGGTCGGTGGCAGATTAGACATTTAAGGAATGGTTAATATTTCTCGCAGCGCCTTTGTCCATGGTTGGTGGTGACCACTTACTATTACTACCAAGTGCTCCATTTGCTCGTCCGTCTACCTATATCATTAAAAAAAGCTAATAGAATTGACCCCTAGATGATATAAAATAGATCTACATTCAATTACCTTTTTTTAATTAATCTGTGCCATTCAAACTGTTATTAATGTATTGTTTACAAGGCTACTAACTCAACCCTTCGAATATAATTCATTCAATGTACAACTTATTAGTGTAGGTACTGTTTATAAACTGTTTGCTAATTGCTAACTCAACCCTTCCAATATAATTGATTATAAAACATATATGTAGCTCCTCCATGAGTTTATAAGAAAACACGATATCAATAGCCCTCTGACTCATAGCTTATACGATTCGAGTCGGGATAAAATTAGATTAAAATTCAACACGCCAACGAATCGTGGTGTAGAACACCAGAGAAAATATTCCAATGTTTATATATTTCATAAATATTTTCTCAGCGTTTGTTATTGATTCCATTTTTGAATAAATGTATTTCTACAGGATACGAGGATCTGACTCGCTTAATGGATTCATAATATGATGTATAATTAGTAATGAAAACGATTCGATTTCGATTCATCGAATGGATATGTCATAAACGGTAAAAGTGTTAAATAAATTGGTAATTTATTTCAGACACTCTAGTCAAAATATTTTTTTTTTAAAGGAATGTAGTAAATAGAAGTAAAGCAACTATTTTTCGGAACTTAAATTGTCTCTAGAAATACCGAAAAGAAACTTGTTTCCCATTATTTCCGACATTTGAAATACAAAGTTATGTCAATCAAATAAGTGGGCACAATTGAGATAAAATCTAATATCTAAGACATCTGAAAGGCAACTCATCACAAATCTTGTTGTGGTTTTAACAAACATTTTAGTTTACGGTATATTATTTTATCAATATAATATAACTTACGAATGATTATATCAGTGTAAATAAGGCAAAAAAATAATTGTAATGTAACATTTATTGTTAAATTTATTTCAGTATTTTTTTATTATCTGTGTCGTGACAATAGTTCCACCATCCATGTATTAGCATTTAAAACTAACCTGATTGTTGTGAATCAATCGTGTATCTGTAATTATGCATCACTTATGTCAACATAATTAACTTTTTTTTTATTTAAATGCTTAGCTAAACCTCTCCGACCTTATGGAGTAGATTACGAACTTAGTCCACAAAGCAGCTCACCAAAATGTTCTTTGGTAGACAATCAGTAGAACAAAACTAAGCATTTATAAAATTAGCATAATAACAATTATTTTTCATTAGTAGATACAAAATTAAAAACATTTTGTCTTTATTTTTGTTGACTAAAGAATTGGATTATTTACTCAAATTGTCTTTGAACTACATTTAAGAAAATGCAAAAAAATGTCCGCCAGTCACAGCCCTTCCCGCAAAAACGAGAAGGTATCTGATTACAATGAATATATTAAAAACAAATATTATTTAACTACAAAAGTCATTGGCTGAAGTCAAATGTAACGCAATAATTTAGTACGACGTAAAAATGTTTATTGTAGTTTTCGTAATGCGTAGACGTTTTCACTTGGCCTTTGGTCAACTGCCAATAACCATTCCCTTGATGAATTTCCAGCAACGCCATTGTTTTTAGTCCGGGATATTAGACATCCGGCCAATTATTTACTTAAACGCTAATTTGTGGCAAAGCTGTGTTTACTTAATTTATTTTTATGGTTACACAGCAAGGTCATTGTCGAATTTTATAGCGATACAAATATTTATTTGGAATATATGTAACCTCCCTAATTATTCCTAAATAACCCAATATACAAATAAATAGGTTATTTGTGTGACAAAGATATCATATCTATCCATTGCCCTTAAATTAAATTGATTTTACAACAAAAGTAAGAATATTATTAATAAAATATTATTTTAAATATTATTGTATTTTTTTATACTTTTAATAAGTACTGAAATGTCACGTCACAGATAATAAAACGTATAATATTGAATAGTTAGTAGTTACGTACTACGTATGTTAAAAAGATGTTAACAATTTTTCCAGAACACATTGATAAAAAAATACCGTTTTACACTGTTAATTTTATATTATTTTGATAAATAATTCTAACTTTTTTTTAAATTTCATACATAAGTTGCTTGAGTGATTCGTTTCTATAGAAATTACACAGCAATTAACGCTCTAGATATATTTGGAAACTTCGTTATTGAATTTGGCGTAATGCCATAACACCAACGTGAAGGAACACTCACGTTACTGCTATTTCAATAGCCTGTAAAACTTCTTTTGTACTGTTTAAAGATGTAATAAAATACGTAATATCGTATCCTTATATCCTGGTATTTATACTTTAAATTTTCTGAAATTAGCTAATCTGAAATAAATATGTTCTATCTACTCAATAAAAAATAATTCTCTAATATTTAAAATATGTATTTTCGATATATAATAGTCATCAATTACTTATTGGACTAACTAACAAAGTCAGCCAAAATTTACTGAATGAAAACGCAATATTTAAAACAAATATGAATAAACTAACTATTCAAGGTAGAGTAGAAGGTTTCCATTTCTAAATATAACGATACTACGACAATACTTTTATTACAAACTCGATACTCACTGTGAGTTCTCTTTGCCAAATTTTTCGCGCAGACCCCGTATTTTTTGTAAGCTCCTATATTTATGTATGTTCTTTGATGCTAACTCTTCTACCAAAATAAGTTTAGCAGTTGAAAGAAGTCAAGTCAAACTAATCAAATATGTAAACTTATTTTGATTTCTATTTTTACGGATTTAGTTGTATGTGTTGGTCGATTAAATTCAATGAAGTTGTAACGTAGTTACATTAAAGGTTATTCACCTCTTTTCTCAGTGTCGTGTGCAAATTTTCTTGATTCGTGTTTACAGAAAACATGAACTAATAATAAAAATATTATCTGCCAGAGCGTTGTCATTATCGTCCAATGTTTATCGTTTAATTCTCTAGAAGGTTCTTGTATGGTTTGAGATGGGTTTTCAGAAACCTAGGTACGTTGAAATACTGTGAGCGCAGATTAAGGTTATCTGTAATATTAAATTACACACTAAACTATTAATATAACAAATGAGTATTCCTCGTAGAATCTTCAGCGTGCTGTAAGGATCAATCAATCTTTGGCTCGCAGACCGGTAGTGAAAACTACTGCTCGTGACTGCGCCAATTAATGCATTATAGTGACGATTGATCTTGTCATTTGCCATTCAGACTGCATTAAATGAGTTTGATAATTAATTTAAATTATTACTATAGAAAGTCGACAGCTGTCGTGATTATTTAGAAATAAAATATGATAATATTATGAATAACGTTGAATAAAGTTTAATACTTATATTAAAAAATATTGAAATATTCATAATAATTTAATTAATCATTACCTACTTTTGGAATTATATCTAGCCTTGCTCATCTTCAGGTATAAAACTCGACTAAGTTTTAATACCTGAAGATAAGTTTTTTTAAACTAAAATTGTTTCGCAGTTTCAACTATTATTCTAATCATGAATTTTGGTGTAAGATAGGATTGTGTATTATTAAAGGCTCGGCTAATAAATAGCGATTAAATTAATTTATTGTTTGAATATAAACAAATTTTCATAGACAATAGATACCTAAACTATAAAGTTAAAAATTATTCAGTGTCGTATTCTTATGTGAAATAACTGTTAAGAATTATGTATTAAACAACCTTTACCTACGCGAAATTTATAAAAAAAAACAAACTTCAAAACCCCTTTTAACTCCCTTAGAGGTGAAGTTTCTTAAAATCCTTTCTTAGCGGATGTTTACACCCTATAAGGACCTGCTAAAATGTTTTGGTTATAGTTTATGTATGTATATAGATACAGATTATCATTAATTATGTTAATTTTCTATATAATTATTTTATTAATCTAAATCATTCTCAAAAAATGCTCCATATTCTGTACCATAGACATTTTTTTTTTATTTATTAATATTCTACTACGGAGTTTAGAAACGCCAAACTAGAAATAATAATGGCGAATGACATGTGTGAACTATGACTGAAGCTTACAAATCAGCTGTTAAAGGTGCATAGCCGCTGTATTTGCGATGTACATATGTTGTGATGGACACGCATATTTAGCGCATACAAGCTCTGTGCTTGATGGTATTTACAAAGGATGCGTAACTCCACTGCGATTTACATCAGACTCACCTGAGACAGCCTGGGTATGTAATGTACATACGGGATATTGTAATACGGTAGAAGGGACGAGAGATAGTACACGGACGTCAACGGCTACAATGAAAATGGAATTTATCAAATCTTAATATACGCCTTAGTTCAATTTAATCTCTAGTGTAATCGTCAAATTAATCTGATCTAACATTTATGAGTATTGTAATATGTAACTTAGCGTGTGTTTTTTATTGGTATTTATTTTATGAGACAATCGGCTTATTCGTTTTTGTTATTCTGTGACAAAATATCAGCTACTTTTTTGTTCGTATTTGGAAAAATGCTCAGAATTATTTGTATCATCATGGATAAGTATTTGATTATTCATTAATTCATTAAAAGAAAATGAAATATCGATAGGCAAAATACTTTAAACATTTTTACTATAACCTACTTTTGTCACAAACCATCAAAATATTTCTTATTTAAATTTTTAGTTAAACTTTTCTAATAAAATATTCTTTTTTATTTCTTAAAGTAAACAAACTTTTTGATTCATTATTAAATACCTACTTAATACCTAAATAGATGCTCATGGAAGTGAAATCCTATGTCATGTGTAATTCAAAAGCTTTATTTTTGTAAGTACTTTCGATTTGAGAGCAAATTGTTGTAATATCAATATCACTTATTTCAAAACCAATAATTCTAGTAGGTATTATTTTTTATTCAGATGTTCGTGATTTTATGACAGTCTGTGATGTCTTTGAGAAAGTATGTAGAAGTACTGAAAGAATATAAGATTATTATCGTTTATGTTTATAAATCAGATAACTTCAAAATTGTAATTTTTCTGCTTGTTAGTAAATAAAAATATCGAGCTCATCATCGATATTCTCTGGGTTTGTAAGAACAAAGGAAATATAATTATAAAAATGCAAGCTTTATTAAAAATTCAGTCTAAATCACAAAAGTATTCGTTTAAATAGAAAAATTTAATCTAAAACATAAAAAGCTATTAAAAATCAGGACCACTTGTAACAAAAAGTAAAGTAGTGCGATCACATTGCGTTAGCGAATACTGATTAGGTCAAGGAAATATTCAGGGGTTAAGGGTGTGAGGACGAGGATGTCGGGAGGTCGGGAGCCGGGGCGCTACACGCGGTAAGAGTAGTGGCGGTAGGTGGTGCCGTAGGGCAGGCGGCCGCTTGTGGACGACGAGTAGGAGTAGCCGCCGGGGCCGCCGAGGCTGCTAGACCGCTCGCTTGTGTACGAGTAGCCACCAGGCCCGTTGGCGGAGCGCCGCTCCACCGTGTTGCTGTACGAGCTGCGCTGGGGCAGCCCGCTGCCCGCCGACCGCTCCGACGTGCTCGAGTAAGAGTATGAGTACTGCTCCTCAGCGCGCCTCGGCAGCGGGTCTCGGTCCACCACCACGTAGTGGCGCGGCGTCTGCAACAACCGCGCCCTTAGCACCGCTAGCTCTTGCGCACCCTCGCACCGACCCGACCGACCCGACTAGCATAAGCGACACACGAAACGACTGCTATAGATTCAATAAGTGGCGTAGTTGCTGTAGAAGACATGTCGGTGCGCCGAGTGCTCCGGCCGGCCGTGCGCCTGCGCCAGAACCACGTCCATGTGATCGCGCGGCGTACCCAGGGGATCGGCCGCGTAAGCGCGCTCGCGATGGCCCACAGCGGACAGGACACGCTCCCGTGTTTGATCGCGCGGAGAAACGTACGGCGCGAGAGGCGCCAGCTTAGACTCCGGTTTCGGCGGTATGTTCTGCCTCACGACGGGATCGAGGACGGAGACGCGAGCGCCGGGCCTGGTGCGTCGGCCGTACGCAGTCACGGGGTCGGGAACCAGACTCGGCCGCGGCACGGACGGCACCAGATCCCAGTCGCCCATCCGCTGCAAGCGGAGAAGTCGCCGTTAGTCGGGCGGGCGGCGGCTCCAGCCGCGGCTATATTTGGCGCGCCCGGTAGCTCCGCTTACCGATCTTTGTTTCTCGATTCGATCTGACCCACTTGCGGATAGCTACCGCGACGTCCTATCGAACCCTACGCTACTGAACGAAAATCGGTGCGGCTGGAAATTGGTACTTATAAAGCAATAATGTTTACAAGCGACATAGATCGCTGTCTGTCAACACATGAGAAGAAATAACTTGCTAAATACTATTGCCACTGTTAGCTACGACCGCTACACTAAGACACTACTTTAGCGAAAGATATGAAAATGACGAGGGTCGACTTGGTGCGAGGGCGTCCGGCTCCCGGGAAAAGATTGGAGCGAGGTGCACGCTCGGTAGGTGTTAGAAGGCGACGCACTCACCGACACGCTGTAGCTGGAGGGCCGGTACGGCCGGCGCGTCGTGTAGAAGTCACTCTCGTAAACCATGGTTGCTGCTCGTGATCGTTCGACTGAAACTCGCGACGGTTGGTCCTCGACTGCGGAGCGCGTTATGGCGGCCGCGCTACGCCAACGACCTTATTTTTAGATCACTGTCATTGCAATTTTCACGTCATTCCTCCCAAACTTTACGTTACAGTATTATAAAATATCTAGATATGATGTCACAAATGGGTTAAGGATAATCATACTTTCTGTGGAATGCAATGGAAGACCATGGATTGAATCAAAATAACCGAGCATGTTTATCACGCATGAATCACAAACAATAATCACTCGCCCTGAGAAAATAGACGCGCGTTCTGAGAAAATAGACGAACTAGACGAAGCGTTAGGGTTTATTCTATAATCATATTTTTTTATTTCGATTAGCAAATGTTTTCAACATCACAATAGGAGTCATTAAACATATTACACGATATGAAATTAAAGTAGTGATCGTTTTGATATAAATAGATTTTCGATGAAGGTACATAAACCCAAACACGTAATTTTCTGGGAAGATTTGCGATGCTTTTAAGCGTTTTTATTAATATTTGATTAAAAAGTGTTATTCAGTTGTTGATTATAACTAATAAGGAAAGCTATAGATATATCCTAAGAGTGCAGTACTTACGATAATTATCAAGATGATCAGATCTGGCCTTAACTACCAAGGCTTTTCATTCATATTTTTATTAGATTAATGCAGATGGGTTTACAAATATATGTGGATGTACCGGTGTTCTCCTGAACTGGGCGCAAAGGAAAGCCGTCTTCGTTGATTCCACTAAAGCCGGTCCTAAGGATAATGATAAAAGGAGAGTATATAAAGTATATTTTAAAGTAAACATTATAAAGAACTCTTTTTTTTCATTTCATTTTTTTCTCACCGGTATGCTTACACTCTTGTTTTATTTAAACCAAAAATAGATTAGGTCCCTCGTTATGTATACTTGCATCATTTTTATTATATTACAAGCTATACCCGCCCGCTTCGCTGGGCATTAGTCGCAGATTTTTTTTTTTTAAATTTTGTAATTAATTACTGATCATCAACAATGTAGAAATAATAAAGAAACATTAGAGGTCTAATCAAATTCTTAAAAAAAAAAATTATTTAATATTCGTCATCTATTACATCTTCTTCAATGATGTACTGGATAGTCTGCAGATTGGTCATAACACCCATAAACTTATACGATGTTATATAGGTACGATAACATTTTTAATTAAATTTCTATAGTCTGAAAAGTTTGCATCAAACCAACACGTCCTCTTTTATCCGGTTCTATCGAATATCGATGTTATTACATTTACAAACTTGTCAATGCTTACGAACGTAGGTCAAAGCATCCTGAGCATATTCGTGCATATGTCTTGGACTTCCACTGTACGAAGATCTTTGTCCAATATCAGCAGATACTTTGTCATTCGATATTGTATCTCGTAAATAAATGTACTCTTTGGCTCAAGAGTTTTGATTGGTTGTATCGGATGTAGTTTAATTGTTCGTTCACAACCATAGCGCACATGTCAACAATGAATTGTTAAAACAGTTGACGACACTTAAGAATATAGTTAGATTGATTAATTAAAAATACAATACGCAAAAAAATCCATACAACTAAGTCTTCGATGTCACAGAGCCTGTCGTGAGAATATTTTGATACAGTCCAAAATAATATCCATCTTCTGCTCGCATAAACATAATTGGATAATCATATTAATTGTCATACGATTGATGTGTTTCAGCGACACCTTGATTGTTTTTGAGTCGCTTAGTGATAACAATACCTCGTTTTGTAATTTCTGTACCGACAACTACAGCTGTGACTTCAGGAGCTATGGGTGCATTAAAACGCCTTTCATGCTTTGCATTCAATGGCGATCTATCTGCATTAATAATGACTTTGAATCATTTGTTGTTTCACCTTCTAGAGCAGTTTTAAAATCTTTAACTAAACATGTATTTTCATAAAGCATAATCGTAAATTTAGCGATGATTTCTCGATTAATTGTGGTACTGAACATGCATTGAAGATCAATATTTTTCTACGTTGTCCATGGAATAAATGTCCAGAAACTGGAGATTTATGGAAATTTAGATATTGGAAGAAGTGAACCAATCATATTATACAGTTTAAACGTAGACGCGAAATTATTGAATTGTACAATATTTGTTGTTGTTGCAGTTGTGGTAAATACATTTTGCCAGTGGAGTAGCACTATACCAGCAGTTTATTTTAAACATCATAGCATGACAATATGGGCATACTACATATATTCATTCTAGTTCTTGACTCAGTCTATTTTAATCGTTGATCAACCAGTCGTTAGGCTCCCTCGTCAGGTTTTTCATTATCTCTTGATGAAGATGCTTGTTCGAAGATCTGGAACTTGATCATTACGTTGACTAACTGTTTTGGCAACTCTCAAAATAGAAATTCTGATTCTATTTGTTTCTAAATGTATTTGTTTGTTTGTTGGTATGTTGTTTCCGTAGCTCTTTTGGATGACGCTGCGCATATATTGTTGACGTTCCGATCTTTTGTTTCTTCAATGGCATGGTGGTTTATATTTATATAAATTATTTGATTCAATGATGATCAATTATTTTCATTTTTTATTTCATATTTTATACTTATCGGTTGATCGGCATAGAAATATATCGTGATACTCGTAAGGGACATCTGTTGGTTATTTTTAATGATACGGATGAAATAATCACTTTCTCCGTGAAAAATCCTTGTACGTACTCATTTTCGTGACAATCGGTTGAACGGTGTAGATATATTTATATCGCAGCACTACCTGGTGGCGAGTTACTCAATGGGGATAGCATAATCTCTTTATTCATTTAATCTTAATGATCGATCAAATAGTTTCTGAGTATATCATTTGCGCAAGCACATGTTTTTCCTGTATACCAATTCTTATAAAGATTGGTGCATCTGTTCTCGAGTTATAGCAGAACATACAGATAGACAAAAATGTCAAAAATGGTAAAAATTATGTAAGTCAATCATAAACTAATACTTATGACGAATTACGACAAAAATAAGTGTACAGACAGACTCTAAAGATTTATATAGTAGTATAGATTTAGTATTCACGTACGACAGCTTTATTATTAGCGTATTTCATGTATAACTTTGGTGTTTCTATACCGATTTCTATGATTCTTTTTTATGGAATAGTTAATACTGTTAACTTTTTTAATTTGAGATGATTGAGAGTGTTATAAACGCAGGAATAGACAAATATAATCAGAAAGCTTATATAAACAACTAAGCTATTGGGAGTGACACGTGTTATTGTGAGTCAACCATAAAAGAAAGACAAAGGCTATCATGGGATATTTTTTACGTAATTTTAAGGAGAACATTTACGTAATTTACAATTTCTATGTAGCTTTAACCATTATGTTTGTACACGCGACGGAAGCTTAAAATATGGAGTAACTTCTCCCGTTTTCCCGACATTTCCATTCACTGCTCTGGTCCTATTGACTGTAGCGTGATGAAAGGAAACCTGAAACCAGCTCAGGAGTATGAAATATAATTGTACTAAGTTTCGTTAAAATCCGTCGAGTAGTTTTTGTTTCTATACCGGTTATACGGACAGACAGACAAAAATTTTACTGATTGCATTTTTGCCATCAGTATCGACCCCTTTTCAACCTCTGATAGTTATTTTGGAAAAATATTTCATGTACAGAATTGACCTCCCTACAGATTTATTAGAAGTATAGATATAAAGATAAAAATATAATGTGAGAACAAAAATGAAATAAATATATAAATATATATATATTTATCCCGCAAACAATTGGCCGTCCACTGAAGGCGAAAATGCATTTAAACTGGCGTCCACCTGCTTTTGGCGTCCGTATACCGGACGCCACTTTTTTAGCCGGTGGCATTGAGGTCCTATTCATCCTAGCTAGCCGTAGTACAAAAATCGACGGAAGCTAAAAATCACTCTAAATAGTTGCAATAAAATATTGAAAAGTTCCCGAAGAAATCACCGCGCAGGTGAGGCGCTGCCGCAGCGCGTATATCGCACACTGTATATCGAGGGGAATTCCTGACTACGGATTCGCGTATTTGGCGTCCAAAATTGCGACGTTGCCATCTCGCTCATTACTTACGCGTTACAATTACGCAATACCTATTCGGTGCTTGATTATTGTTTGTTTTACATCAGTCATTTAATGTTTATAAAATATATTAATAATGAATATATGAATCCCCGAGGACTTCGTGGAAGTTTTTTTTTAAATATATTACAATAATTAATATTTATATTAATTATTCATAATAATAATATAAAGTATGTCTGTCTGTCTGTTATCTTTCTTTATACGCTTAAGCTGCTGAACCGATTTAGATGAAATTTAGTATGGGGACTTTGTAGAAAAGAACATAGGATAATTTTGTCTCCAAAATTATACCCTAACGAGATAAAAAAGGAAAGTAGAAGTTTGTACAGGGAGTCTATATCCGATAAACTGATTTAAATTAAATTTAGTATGAAGATAGGATAGTTTCCATCCACGAAATCATCCTCTAAGGGTATAAAAGGGGGTGAAAGTTTGTACAACATCTATATCAATCGTGATTGGTATTTGTACTGTTAAATCTTCTGTTATCTGTGATTGGTAGTTTTTATTATTCGGTGTAAACAAACCGGCGTAAAGCTTAGTAACTTGGTACAGAGGCCAAATAGGCATATACGGACGCCCAATAGCTGTATACGGACGCCCAATAGCTGTATACGGACGCCCAATAGCTGTATACGGACGCCCAATAGCTGTATACGGACGCCCAATAGCTGTATACGGACGCCCAATAGCTGTATACGGACGCCCAATAGCTTTATACGGACGCCTAATAGCTGCATACGGACGCTCAATCAAAAAAAAAAACAGAAATCAAAATAAAATTTATTCAAATAGGCTTTAACAAGCACTTTTGAATCGTCATTTTACAATTAAGTGAAACTACCACCGGTTCGGAAAGTAGATTCTACGGAGAAGAACCGGAAAAAACTCAGTAGTTACTCTTTTTCAACACTTAAAAAATACAAAGTCATGTTAATTAAATACAATTATTTAAATGAATATATTCAGCTTGGAAGTCAACAGATACCTCCACGCTTTTTTATCATCTATTCAATCTTGTTTCGAATAATATGCCTTTTTTACCAAAATACGAAATGGCAAAGTTAAAAATTTCTGCCGAATTTTATTATAGAATCGGATACCTTGCCCCAAGAAGGATTTATTGACTTTGCGGAGTAGGAAACTTGGTGTTATAAGCTTATCCTTACTTTTAGTGCACAAACAATGATGATCACTGATTTTATCAAAGTGATCAATGTTACTGTGAATATACATAATATCGTTGTAAATATACTGAGACGCAACAGTGAGTATTCCTACTTTTTTAAAAACATCCCGAAGAGAGTATCTAGGTCCAAGATTATAAATAAACCGGATTGCTCTCTTTTGTAAAATAAAGACAGATTAAATACCTACAGCGTTACCTCAAAGTAATATGCCATATGACAAATACTGTGAAAAAAACCAAAATATACTAGACGAGCGGTATCAACCTCAGTTAGTTGTCTAACTTTTCTAAACGCTTATGTTGCAGAGCTGAGTCTTCCTGTTAGGGATGATAAATGAGGACTCCACTAAAGTTTGGAATCCAATTCTATTCCTGAGAACACCGTAGTATCGGCTACATCAAGACGGTCACCGTTTATAGATATCTTATAATTATGCTTTCTAACATTGGGTAGGGTAAAAGCTACACATTTTGTAAAATTATAAAAAATATATAAAAAAATTCCACGATATTCGTCTTTCAGTCAGGCCCAAACACTTTTGAACCCCTAACCATGATGATACATTTAAGGTATCCTAGATATATTGATCATAATTTACCTATGGCATCGATTATTTAGCGTCCTCACAGGATGGACTGTATTTGGAAGTGCGACGTTGCCAGCTTTAGGTTTGTTGTCTCTTTCTTTTCCAATCGCTGTTCTGTTCAAACAGTTCAACGTTTATTTTGTTCCAATATTCGTAAGGCTTATACATATACGGATGTCCGATATGTTATAATGTGTAAATACGAATCTTTTACTTTAACTTAACCCATGATTACGCCGACGACTGTTATCCAGATCTCACGGAGGATCAGCGAAAAACTTGAGCGATTTCAAATTTTTTATATTAGATTCATATTTGGTTTGCGCAAATATGATCTCGATGTCTCTCATTTTCACTCTTAGCACAAGTGGCTCTGCCCATAAAACTTCATCAGAATAATTATGACTTCTCTATCATATTACTTTGTTGTTGCATTTGTTATCGCCTGTGTTTTATTTTTCCTGTATGTCATAAAAATCTACCTACCAAATTTTATATTTACGATAATAAAATGATAGTATTTATAATAAAATGAAATTACTGGGAACAGTGCTTTCATTTTAAAGTTGGTAGCATACAGCCACATAGTACCACCTAAAATAGTACTGTATGCTTCAAGATCACGATCTATCGGCTATTGTACAAGGTTCAATTTTGGGTCCCTTTCTATTTCTGGTATATATAAATGATCCTTTTTATGTTAAAGGTATTTGTGATATAGTGTTGTTTGCTGACGATACTTCACTGATTTTTAGTGTTGACAAAAAAAACTGACTATGACGATGTGAACGGTGCATTATCACAGATACACAATTGGTTTACAGTAAATAATTTAGTTTTGATTGCTCAAAAAACAAAATGTGTAGCTTTTACCCTACCCAATGTTAGAAAGCATAATTATAAGATATCTATAAACGGTGACCGTCTTGATGTAGCCGATACTACGGTGTTCTCAGGAATAGAATTGGATTCCAAACTTTAGTGGAGTCCTCATTTATCATCCCTAACAGGAAGACTCAGCTCTGCAACATAAGCGTTTAGAAAAGTTAGACAACTAACTGAGGTTGATACCGCTCGTCTAGTATATTTTGGTTTTTTTCACAGTATTTGTCATATGGCATATTACTTTGAGGTAACGCTGTAGGTATTTAATCTGTCTTTATTTTACAAAAGAGAGCAATCCGGTTTATTTATAATCTTGGACCTAGATACTCTCTTCGGGATGTTTTTAAAAAAGTAGGAATACTCACTGTTGCGTCTCAGTATATTTACAACGATATTATGTATATTCACAGTAACATTGATCACTTTGATAAAATCAGTGATCATCATTGTTTGTGCACTAAAAGTAAGGATAAGCTTATAACACCAAGTTTCCTACTCCGCAAAGTCAATAAATCCTTCTTGGGGCAAGGTATCCGATTCTATAATAAAATTCGGCAGAAATTTTTAACTTTGCCATTTCGTATTTTGGTAAAAAAGGCATATTATTCGAAACAAGATTGAATAGATGATAAAAAAGCGTGGAGGTATCTGTTGACTTCCAAGCTGAATATATTCATTTAAATAATTGTATTTAATTAACATGACTTTGTATTTTTTAAGTGTTGAAAAAGAGTAACTACTGAGTTTTTTCCGGTTCTTCTCCGTAGAATCTACTTTCCGAACCGGTGGTAGTTTCACTTAATTGTAAAATGACGATTCAAAAGTGCTTGTTAAAGCCTATTTGAATAAATTTTATTTTGATTTCTGTTTTTTTTTTTGATTGAGCGTCCGTATGCAGCTATTAGGCGTCCGTATAAAGCTATTGGGCGTCCGTATACAGCTATTGGGCGTCCGTATACAGCTATTGGGCGTCCGTATACAGCTATTGGGCGTCCGTATACAGCTATTGGGCGTCCGTATACAGCTATTGGGCGTCCGTATACAGCTATTGGGCGTCCGTATATGGCTATTTGGCCTCTGTACCAAGTTACTAAGCTTTACGCCGGTTTGTTTACACCGAATAATAAAAACTACCAATCACAGATAACAGAAGATTTAACAGTACAAATACCAATCACGATTGATATAGATGTTGTACAAACTTTCACCCCCTTTTATACCCTTAGAGGATGATTTCGTGGATGGAAACTATCCTATCTTCATACTAAATTTAATTTAAATCAGTTTATCGGATATAGACTCCCTGTACAAACTTCTACTTTCCTTTTTTATCTCGTTAGGGTATAATTTTGGAGACAAAATTATCCTATGTTCTTTTCTACAAAGTCCCCATACTAAATTTCATCTAAATCGGTTCAGCAGCTTAAGCGTATAAAGAAAGATAACAGACAGACAGACATACTTTATATTATTATTATGAATAATTAATATAAATATTAATTATTGTAATATATTTAAAAAAAAACTTCCACGAAGTCCTCGGGGATTCATATATTCATTATTAATATATTTTATAAACATTAAATGACTGATGTAAAACAAACAATAATCAAGCACCGAATAGGTATTGCGTAATTGTAACGCGTAAGTAATGAGCGAGATGGCAACGTCGCAATTTTGGACGCCAAATACGCGAATCCGTAGTCAGGAATTCCCCTCGATATACAGTGTGCGATATACGCGCTGCGGCAGCGCCTCACCTGCGCGGTGATTTCTTCGGGAACTTTTCAATATTTTATTGCAACTATTTAGAGTGATTTTTAGCTTCCGTCGATTTTTGTACTACGGCTAGCTAGGATGAATAGGACCTCAATGCCACCGGCTAAAAAAGTGGCGTCCGGTATACGGACGCCAAAAGCAGGTGGACGCCAGTTTAAATGCATTTTCGCCTTCAGTGGACGGCCAATTGTTTGCGGGATAAATATATATATATTTATATATTTATTTCATTTTTGTTCTCACATTATATTTTTATCTTTATATCTATACTTCTAATAAATCTGTAGGGAGGTCAATTCTGTACATGAAATATTTTTCCAAAATAACTATCAGAGGTTGAAAAGGGGTCGATACTGATGGCAAAAATGCAATCAGTAAAATTTTTGTCTGTCTGTCCGTATAACCGGTATAGAAACAAAAACTACTCGACGGATTTTAACGAAACTTAGTACAATTATATTTCATACTCCTGAGCTGGTTTCAGGTTTCCTTTCATCACGCTACAGTCAATAGGACCAGAGCAGTGAATGGAAATGTCGGGAAAACGGGAGAAGTTACTCCATATTTTAAGCTTCCGTCGCGTGTACAAACATAATGGTTAAAGCTACATAGAAATTGTAAATTACGTAAATGTTCTCCTTAAAATTACGTAAAAAATATCCCATGATAGCCTTTGTCTTTCTTTTATGGTTGACTCACAATAACACGTGTCACTCCCAATAGCTTAGTTGTTTATATAAGCTTTCTGATTATATTTGTCTATTCCTGCGTTTATAACACTCTCAATCATCTCAAATTAAAAAAGTTAACAGTATTAACTATTCCATAAAAAAGAATCATAGAAATCGGTATAGAAACACCAAAGTTATACATGAAATACGCTAATAATAAAGCTGTCGTACGTGAATACTAAATCTATACTACTATATAAATCTTTAGAGTCTGTCTGTACACTTATTTTTGTCGTAATTCGTCATAAGTATTAGTTTATGATTGACTTACATAATTTTTTTATATATTTTTTATAATTTTTTATATTATCGGAAAACAACGTATCCCAAGGACCTGGAAATCAAAAAATTAAGCAGTATTCATTAAGACATGTTAAATAAATTAAGGGGAACTTGGGGACGTGGTAATGATGCACCACGTGCATGACGCCAAAAAGGTTGTAGGATGTATATATATATATTTATACTTTATTTATATATATAAATAAAGTATATATGTCACATTGCTAACTTATAGGCAAGCTCTGCTTTGAAACCGCAACCTTTAATTTATGAAGAATTAACTAATAGAAGTACCTAATAGTTTCACGTAAATCGCTATCCATTACACTACTTACGTTAAAAAATATAATTTCCAGAATTTTAGATGCCTCTGATGGAGATGAGTACGTAAGAAGTGTAGAAGATAAGTACGTTTTCGGGACCACCCAGGGCCGCCGTAAGCGGGTGTGCAGCGCGTGCACTGCACGCGGGCGGCACGTCCAGGGGGCGGCAAATTGAGCAATACATCACGTACCTAATTCAAGTCATTATTATAATTCCAACAAATCCTTAAGCAGAATAAATTATTCAAAGCATCGAAAAATATCGCACTGAGTAAAGTTAAAAGTCCGTCGTCTGTTATCCTATGAAAAACAGTACTGTCGAAGTTAGGAGAATCCCCTTTATGCTTCCTTTTCAATTAGGTATCCGTTACTTGTAATAGGGCGTTGTCGTAGGGCGGCTTGAAGGGTATCGCGCCGTAAGGTATATTGGTGGCCGCTTGAAACAGCAGAGCTATGACCTCCGCGGCCGGTTTAACGGGTTCTCTGTTGCAGTCGCAACGTGCACAATGCCAACTTAGAGGTACAGCTGTGGGCCGCACATCGCCAATTGAAAAAGGAGTTAGAAAAGGCGTTAAGTAAACAAAGAGCAAAGGGGCGCCCCTATCGTGGTTTGCGCGGGAAGCTCCGGACACACGGCGCTCCTGTTTCGGAATGACTACCGCCAGATCTCTTGCGACTGGTCGGGGAGGTATTTCCGAGAAACAGGGCGGGACACTCAACCTTCGATGCCCTAAAACACCCTGAAGACCCGGCATCGGAGGCGATAGTCCAAGGGAGCGTAGTCCTAACGGTATCACCGGACGTGGCAAACGACTTTAATAGTCTTCCTTTCTTTTTTTTTTTTTAATTTAATTTACGACATCCTCGGGCTCATAGCTGCCCATGCCTTTTTTATATTTTACATTTATACACTTTGGCGTTTTATATTTTATATTTTTACTTAACATCAGCAGATATTCGCTGGACTTCAAGCTCGCCGTCGTCCTTTCGAGACCATATGGGATGCACTTCGATATCACGAGTTACCTTTCTATCTCAGAAGGCCGTAAGGGCATACCTCCAGGATCAGGTGATCCATGCGAGGGGGCGATGGACGACTTGTCCGGCGTTTGAAGTTGGTTTTGACTGGCTCCTGCGGGCACCGACCTTGCCCGGGTTGTGTTGTCCTACGCAGACGACGCCCTCATCACGGTGACGGGACGAACCTTTCAGATGGCGGCCCTAAGGTCGGAGTGTCGCTCACGATGGATCGAATCGAGATGCTGGTCTTGAAGGTTTCTCTAACTAAAACGAAGGCCCTCCTAATCCACGGTCCTCGCTGAGGTCTCCGCAGGGGCCTTAAGGCGCAGACACATATGAAGGATCAGGGCCTCATCCTGGATGGTATGTGGAGCTTCGGGCAACATTTTGTCCTACTCAGCTTGAAGCTCATCAATGCCAACGTAGTAACCTTAAACACCTTGCCTGCGTGCGCTCTATGGCATGGTATTTTTTTTATTTATTGTAAATCAATAAATCTAATCCAATCCATCAGCCCATTTCCGTCCACTGCTGGACCTAGGCCTCTCCAATTGCACGCCACTGAGATCGTTCTTGGGCTACTCGCATCCAACTCCTGCCAGCCGTCTTACACTACGTTTGCCGAGACGCGGTCTCCACTCTAGAACACGTTTTCTCCAACCGTCGTCGGTTCTGCGACAAATATGGCCAGCCCACTGCCACTTCATCTTACTAATCCGGTGCGCTATATCGATGACATTGGTTTTCTGGCGGATCGCCTCATTTCTGATGCGATCCCACACAGAAACGCCGAGCACAGCCCTTTCCATAGCAAGCTGAGCGACTTTAAACTGGTGGACCAGCCTTGCCGTGAGTGTCCACGTTTCGGCTCCGTATGTCATGACGGGTAGGACTCACTGGTTGAAGACTTTCGTCTTAAGACACTGTGGGATCGACGATGTGAAGAAAAAAGACACCTCGTCCTCAAGGTTGTTTCTACCTAATCGCAAAGTCTGCCCAAGGTAGACATATTTTTGAACAACTTCGAGGACGGTACCGTGTATCGCAATCGATTCCGGTAGAACATGTTCATTGAACATGACTTGGTTTTATCCAAGTTCATTCGTAGGCCGATGCGCACAGAAGAATCAGCCAGATCGTTCAGCATCTGTTGTAGGTCAGCATTTCTGCCATAATGACGATGTCGTCTGCAAATCTCAAGTGAGAGATGTATTCGCCATTGATGTTGATGCCACGTCCTTTCTAGTTCAGCGTCTTGAACATATCCTCCATTGTAATAGTAAACAATTTGGGGGAAATAACGTCCCCTTGTCTCACTCCTCGATGCAATGGTATGGGATTTGTTTGCTAATTCTTTACTTGGACTAAAAATACACCCTATTTGGTTGGACTCCCTTAATACTCGTAACAAGGTTCTTGTCTTGTGGGACCGTGGGAACAGTGCTGCTGACCCGCTTCGCCGAAAAAGACCAGAAGAAGGGGTCTTCACTATGGATGTCTTCTCCTCCAGCCATAAGTGTCCCGGGGTTTCTGTACCCTAAGAACTCCCTAGGAAGTGGAATCCCGCAGAGGTGAGCCTACTGTCAGGACGTCACGTCAGACGTCACGACGGACTGTCAGTATGCACAAACGATCTCGTGACATCCTCCAAAAAGACGGAGTGGCTTTTTTAGCAGGTATACACCCCGTCCCCCACCTCATGTGGAGGAAAAGAGGTATGCGTTTTTGCTGGGAAAAAAAGGGCGGCATCATAGGTATTGCACGCGGGCGACAAAACATCTAGCGGCGGGCCTGGGACCACCGTTGACTTTCATATTATTTTCTCGGGTATGTTGGTATCAAATAGGTATTTGTTATCCTAACTATCAAATCTAATTTTACTTTATGAAAGCCAGCTCTTGATATATTCTAGTTCTTTTAATGTAATTAGCTTCTTCATTAGTCAAATCCTTTAGAAAATAATTAGATACAGCTTTTTTTAACAGCTCCGACAAGACTTTATATTTATTTTCTGAGTAAAATTTGTCAGTTGAGCAAAAAAGAGTTAATAGATTTTGAATTTATTTTTGCGTTAATTTATATATCATTATATTGTTACATAAATTGGCTTCATATTATGTTGACTGAGTTAACTATACAGTGGTTTTGTTATACGCATTTGATTGTTTGTTAATACATTTTTGACATTTATCGAATTCATACTACACTAATTCCTATATTGGTACTGTTCAAGTTTTCAAGCATCGCTTAAGAAATCTACTTTTTAAGTAGACTTATAAAACATACAACATGTCTGTCCCCTCAGGTATTACCTTTTTATCGAAAACAATTAGTTACTAGCGAAGATATTTTCTCCAATTAATCTTTATTCTGATAAGACGTATAATTTAGATTGAATCTGTCTCTTTCAGATTATATCATTCGATGAATACTTTAATAAGGGATAAGGTTAATAGCATTTAAAAGACTCACTGTACGATATCAATTTATACAATTGACATCGTACAGATACACGAAAGTTCTCAAAAGCAAAACTCTTGGTAAATACCTAATTATTAATTAGTATTTACAGTAACAAGGGGAGTTGACAAAAATACGCCGAACTGGAACGACGAAGTCATTCATTCATATAATTTTCACTACGACTGTCCTTAAAATAATAGGTACTACTAGAAATGGGAAAAGTCCTTCTCGATCCGATCTTTATAAAAAAACTTTTATTCAACGTAAATATATGGAAAGTTTGCGTTTTTCAGCCAAACAATACATTTTATAATTAAGTGCATATAGTTTTTTTTTCGATAATATTACTTTCTCAAGATATTTAGTAGATATATATAGTAAAGAATATGATAATTTACACATTTAGAACGGTTCCTTCGATTTATGAAAAAACCTTTAAAATATATCCTCATGTTTAAAATTGTGTGCGTTCTTTTAGAAAAGTTAAAATTCAGTAGACAGTTGATGTCCAGAGACGCGTTCCAAAAAAATAACAAACTTCATTGACAAATCAGGGCCTTGATTCAAAAAACATTAACGAAAACTTTGACTTCGTCAATATCCTTTTCATAAAATTCAGTCTGACTATCGATAGTTCTTCAGCACAGCATTAAAATAGGTAAGAATAAAATTACACACAGGTCATACGATTATCTATTAAAATTGTCTGTGCACTTTTTCCTAAGATCACTGTTTCGCCGAATAAAACGATTCAAAGAGTTGGGTTCCTCATGTTTTCAGGCCCACTGTGAGGTAGTGTGCGTTGGGCACATTTGACGCTTTTTTTGTGATTCCCTATTTCGGTGCTGTTGTGATCGTTTAATTGAGTACTTTGTACAATAACAATACTAAAAAATGTTCTAATGGAATTTTATAAAAACAATTTTAGACATAATTATTCGTAGTGATTGTCTATGACATCTGATTTTTTTGTTAAATTGATATGCATAAATTTTCAGAAATAATAATTTCTATTCATTCATTTATTTATTTTTGTATTATTATTAACTATGTATATATAAATAATAAAATATTTAATGAAATACTTACTTCTTACCTTAATTAAGTATCTTTTCTTGTTTGTTGATTGTAGGTGATGATAACTCCTTTATTTTATTAAAGAAAAATTACAAACTGACATTTAACTTATACACGGGATGTCTTGCAGATAAAAAACATTGTCAGGGAATTAACGGGGTATCATTAATCGTGATTTTGAATAAAATCTGTGGCATTAATTATTTATGAAAAAATAGCGTTTAGAATGTAGTAATAATAATATTTATTTATTTTCGTTGGATATTTTGACAAGAATGATTTCAAAATGTACTAATTTTCGTATCATAAATCATTACAACAAAATTGTTTGCATTTTTGTGAGAATTAACAGATTTGCATTTACTTGAAGGCAATTACTAAATCAATGTTCTAAATTTAAAAAAAGGTTACCCTTCGATGCATTTTTGGTACTATATCACTATTACGATTATTTTTAGTGATAAATTACTGGAATATAATAGTCCTGCTTATAGGAAGAAAACTTTGGGGTACTTTATCAGGTAGTATGATGATTTTAAAATGCTTTTTTTCTTTCTCTTGCTTATTTACACTTCAAACTAAATATAAACACAATTCCAAGATCTAATAAGTTAAATATAAACTCTTGGTGTTGATTAACTCAATGTAATTACAACTTAAATGTTATATTAACTGGATGTAGAATGAGACAAAGACAATAACCGAATAATTATTTATAATGAAAGTAAGAAAACTTATTTTTACTTACATAAGTTAACTACACATTTAAATGACATCAACTAATTGAGCACAAAAATTCAATCCGAAATGTATTCAATAATTATTTAATTGACTGTAAAAATATGATTCTGGAAAAGAAATCTCAGAGTAGAAATTTATTTACAGTTCGTGTTTATTTATTATCCAATTTAAATAAGCTAAGAAGGGGTTATTGTCACAATTATTGTAACATCAATAATACAACAATAATCAAAAGTATTATTAAACTTAAACTATTTATTCCTTCCTTTTACAAAATGACGTTAAGAATTTACAATAATTTCTCATTTAACCGACTGTGCACACGCAGACTTCAATCACAGAAGAGAACTGCCCACGTTTCAATTTGGACCCAGAAATAAACACGATACAGTATATATTATAATCGACGGCAAATCAAACACCCGGTGTCCCAGACCCACTGCTTTATTGACTCACCAGTGTTTCCATACAATAAATCATAACAATTCAGGTCAAACAAAACAACATGTGCCGAACTTAATAATTATAAATACGTCAACGTAAGGTCTGGCGCGTCGTGCGAGGAGTGATCGGGAATACAGCTCAGTCTGCTAGCGCAGGGCGCCAATAAATATCAACTTATGTACACGAGGCCACTCGCGACACTACTCCCCCTATATAATTATAACTTTTTTAAAAATTTATAATTTATTTCGTTATGTCCTATCTATGTAGATCGACTATCGACAGCGGGGCTGCGCGTCCGGAGACCGACTCGTCACTTCCCGCCCGTAGCATGAGTTCCTCCTGATCCGTGCTTCGCTTCCGAGACTTCTGACGTCTCCGTCAAGTCAACTGTACCAGATATGGGTAACATGGCTCTACCGTCGCTACTGAACTGGACGAAATGTATTCGGTTACGACAAAATGTTCTTATCTATAACAATCGGTATAACATATCAGTAATCAGTAACAAACATTCGCTGTATAAAGTCAAGTTCTTGTACCATAATCTTCTAAAGGCAGTCATTTAAGGCTGATAGGATACGCTGAAGCAGCCGTCCCCACGAAAACTCAATTATTAACACTGTTTGTGCTGTTTTCATCGACCAGCAACGCTGTCACTACATCCATTTGTCGAATATTTTACACTCCGCGACAAAAATATAAATACAGTCGACAAATAATTGAAGTCGCCAGTTGTAGTGAAATATCTCCGATCGGACGAGGGAACCGAGAAACCTCCTAGTACCATTACATTCTCGAATACTTTGGGAAACATATTCACAGATCATAAATACAAAAGTGTTGCCTATTTAAACTAGGATATACAGAGGAAAGTCACTCTATGCGAGTACGCGACGAGGAAATTATACAAACAAACTTAAACATAACGCGGTGTGGTATAACATTTCCGGGTTCCCAGTCGGACGTCGATTACAAACGCAACGCAGCACCATCACATCGGACGGGGACCGGAGCTATTCCAGTAGGGCGCGCTGTCGAGCCGGCGGCGACGGTGTCTATTGTTACATGATGTGTCGGTGTGGGCTCATGCGGGGGGCGGCGGCGCGCTACTGGGAGGGGTACTGCGCGGACGGCACGGACGCGTACATGAGCGGCTGCGGCGCGCCGCCCCACGACCCGCCCGCCGCGCCGCCGCCCGGCATGCTCATGCGGTAGCCGGCTGCAAACACCACTTGTACTTACAATCACTCATTAATTATATCTATTAAAATCCTAATTCGATGATAGACAAAGTTATCAACTAGAAATTTAATTCCTCTTTCAAGGAAATTCTAATAATATTCAAAGAGACAGAGATTCCCTGACATTCAAAGAATGATTTTCTATACTTCAGGTATTTCAATACTGCTTACTATATATGTGATTTTTATATGCGGTTTCCTATAGCAAATATTTGTATAAATAATTCAAACGAATTTAATGTAAGATATTAAATACAAAAAACGATACTTTTTCGGTAATACTATTTTTACAATTGCAACTTGATTAGTTTTAATTTCAATACTACATATATACTTAATAGATCATATCTGATATTTTTGAATAAAAAACTTTATAAAAGTATCATATGATTTACTCTTAAATAAACATATGTGCAGAAAGGTAAATATACTTATATAAGAAATATATATATGTTGCCACTTAACTCTGACCACAGAATGGATGGAGTTTTAAAGTGTATGTTAACTGTATATTCAAGTAGGCATATATTTTGAATTATTACAAATTGAGAATATTTTCACACAATGCACTTACGTTTTGATAAGAGGTATGAGATAACGAGCGATAAATATAATGATAAAAGAACTATTAAAAGGATGTTACGGTTCACTAGGTTTTTTCCTGTTATATTTTCAAGGGCTAACTAACTAACATTGGCGTATTACTTATCAAATAGAAATTGTTATTTTATTTTTGTTTATAATAAAATTACTTATATATATACTACTCTGTGGCCTAGTGTTAAAAGGGCTAAAATCAATACTAATTGTATGTATCATATGCCTATTAGCAAAAATTAATGTAAGTATAAGCTTCTGCACAGCACAGAAAAAAATATTATTTTTTTAATTTACATGATAACGTGGAATCAAACGTGGATAATAGCCTTTTAATATTTGGAAAGCCTTCCTCCTTTTGTATGGAATGCCCAGCGAAGCGAAATAAGTTCGAAATCTTATTAAAAATACGAAAGCGAGTTTTTTGATTTGTATGCCACGCTTTCACGTCTTAACTTCGCAACCGATCATCATGAAACTTAGCATACACTTTGTCGGAGATACAGAAAATGGCATACATAACACTTGAAACCCCCCAAACTCTGGTTTTCAGCTCAAGGCATGTAAAATAAATTGAATATTTTTATCGAAAACATTTCATCAAAAACTGTTCTCAATATCATACTAAGAATATATATGTAATACATAGAAAACTGGAATGATGATGAGTGTCTATTAATTCGTGATTCGAACTATCCATATATGAATTTACATTAAAATCGTTTAAGTAATTGTAGCAACAAAACAGACTGTCTCTAATTGCCGTTATTACTTTCTTAAGCGAAAGCGTACGTATATATACGATATATTTACCAGCTGCTGCGGCTTGCGGGGTGCTGTAGGTTGCGGCATATTGCTGATAGTACCCGGGCGCCATGTAGCCCTGTAGCGCGGGGTAACCCTGGAAACAACGACAAAATCATCAGATAATTATGTATTGATTGATATTTTTTTCACATAAATAATTATAATTTATACTTTTTAATTATTTCGGTGTGTAATATATTCAGAAATCAACCGGACCTCCTTGTATGTAATATCTCAACGATTTCATTTTAATATCGTAATATAGGTACATTCATAGCAAATTATTCGTCTGAACAAATAAACATAAAATATTTATTACATTGACTGTTATTTTAATTAATTGCTTACATTGATAAATACATTTTCTTGTTGTGTTTTTGATTATTGTTATAGTTTTTACTATTTAGTTTTTTTTTCCATTTACTTTTATAATAAGAAACAAATTTGTAACCTATCATCTGAAAAGGAACTGACATCCAAAACAAAGAAAGCCAGTTTGGAATTCAGAGCTGACATTAAATGTTAACAAAACTTGTGTTTCAAATAAATAAATAAATTAAAAATTAATAAATACTGATAATTTTACAAGTTAACATCGTATACACCAAAGCATTACACCAGTGCGAAGCCGGGAGGGTTGCTAGTAAGATATAATGGTACCAAATACAGATGTACTTTCAAATCCCTGAATCTCCTCACTTTGGACTAAGAACGTGACAGAAAAGCTTCAGGGGAACAATTCTACGATATTATGATTCAACTTCGATCGAACGAAACTGGATCGTTGTATTAGTGTACTAGCAAATCAACTGAACGATAACGACAAATTGACAATTTGTTAGTAGAATTTCCCAGGCCAAGATAATTATAATAGTTATAATAAACGCAGCCGTTATAAACTCTTACTGAAGGAATGTTAATTGTTTATACAATACACTACTGCGTTTAGGAATTTGCGCGTTTGAATTTTTTTTTACACGCAACATTTGTATTTTTTTAAACGTCTAAGACAAATTACTCATTGTTAACCGGTGTCATTGTTCGACTGAGACGAATTTAAAAGATCATTCAATAGTTTGTGTAAATGTGTTACTACCTTAAAAAAAGCTATTAGAAAAACTAAAGTATGTCCACTATAAAAAACTACGTAATGATACCGTTTTGTGCAAGCCTGTCTGGGTAACACTTACTTAGGGTTGCCAGGCGTCCGGATAAAGTCGGACATAGTTATGCTTTTTGATTGCATGTCCAGCCAAAATAAACGTTTTCCGGCTTTTCCTAGACTTTTTACATTTTATTTATTTTTTTCGAAAGCAATGTATCTCACAATCGATTTTATTTATATTTTATTAGAATTTAACAGATTATTGGTAATGGTCAGAAAAAGCTTAATTTTCCTATCTCCCCCTGAGGGATGTTTTTGAACTATTATTTTCAAAACTTGCGTTAGTTCAATGATTGCAAACAAACTATTGTGAACTTCAAAAGGAGTGTTTAAATTGATCTTATATTTAATAGTATAACAGTTTATATAACGTTTACCAATTTGAGTATAAAAAGTAACGACTAGTAAAGGGTTGCGACACACATTTACGAATGATTAGTTTATTATTTTTAAGAACATTTTTTAAATAAAGAACACAATTTTATTTGAAACGAAATTTTGAAATAAGAATTGTCTATATACATATTAATACGTGAAGAGAAAACTTTGTACTTATTTTTAAACATAGCGTGAACCACAGATTTGGAGTAGACTAGATACCACAAGCAGTCCGACTAAGCGTGCTCGAAGTTTCTGCTATAACGCGCGATATCTTTCATATATAAAAACGCCCAATTGTGCCGTTATAACTGTAAAATCTCTTCTAGGATAGTACATCGAGCAAGAGGGTATATATTACCTGCCATCGGTAAGTAATTTTGCTACTTAAATAGCTGTAATTAGTTTTAAAATCTTTTAATATGACGTTCGAGCACGGCTGGGATGATGTCATCGTAAGTATAAAAAAAACGCCACGGATTATATACTATCTAATGAGCATGCTGCATCTAGCTTATTTGTAATCTGTGGCGCGGTGGAGGGTTACGAGATATTACATATTTAAAAGATCATATAGTCTACAATAAATAAATGAAAACAATACATATATATGTATGTGTGTTACATATATACTGTTATAAGCTTACATTTCTATGTATTCGTCGATTCAGTCAATCTGATCAAAACTAACAATTACGTTTGTATAGATTTTAAATAGACAAAAATAATTTAACATATTATAAGTACGTTAATTGAAATCAAATTCGTTTGATACATACATAACTTAATTCTTACAGCAGTTACAGCGTTTGAGAATTAAATTCAATGAAAAGTAAGAATATTTATACAGCATGTGCAACAAGTAACATAAGCGGCACACATTTGTGTCACAAAAGTTACATGTTACAGTAAAAGTAATGTGCCTGTACTGTACTGTACTGTCACAAATAAAGCACATGTAAATTTTCTTAGAACTATCCGAAAATTGTGAGCCAACAAAGCGTCTCGGTTTGGAGTACGTATTAGAGTCAAAATAATTGTTGACATTTTACTCATCGCTCCAAAATAAGTTTCGTTGAAACAAGTGCACGTCACGATATTTCTAAAGACGACTCAACGAAACATTGACTAAAAAGTAAGCGTCATATTATAAATCACTTAATGTGACCGTGACCCTAAAACTGCGTCAGCGCTGAGTATGAAAACAATGAAAACATGTTTACTAATAAATCTTACTTCCCTTTCATAGCCGACTTTTCAGACGAGAGAGAGAGAGAAGAAAAGAGAATTTTCAGAAAATGGCTACTTCTATACTAATACTATAGACGCGAAAGTAACTCTGTCTGTTGTTCTGTCAGTGAAACCACTGAACCGAATTGGATGATATTTTGTATGAAGTAAGCTTGAACTCCAAGGACAAAGATTTATTTTTTATGCCAAACACAATCGGCCAAAGTATAAAAAGTGGTTGAAGTCGCGGGCGACAGCTAGACGCATAACAATGTTCTGACTGAAAAGTATCAAATAGAATAAAGTGCGTATAAGACCCTATACTTATAAATATTCCTATGCGAAATTAAAGAGTAACTTTTCAAATATATAGTTATTCTTTCAACGTCATCATTCTTTTCTCTCGTGTAAATTTGCAAGCATGACGAGTCTTTAGAATTTTACTCTCAAATCTCGTTAAAACATATACATAATTATGGAAAGGCCGAAAAGTTTCACTTTTACAATACATATTTAAATTCATCGCATTGTTATCGGAAACAAAACAAAATAGCCACGTCAGGTTGAACTACTAATTATTTTAACTAGTGATAACGTGTAAGTTATAGCCCACACATGCATGAAAGATAGTTTAAGTGTAAAAACATTTACAGAACATTCGTCACTGACACTCTCACCCCCCCCCCCCCTACTTGCCTAAATTTAGTACAATGCATTATGAATTAAAATTTAATCATGTGTACCAAGCTTTAGCTCTAAAGACGTAGCAGTGCAAACCCAGCTTTAACCCTAAAGCCGATTACAGTCTATTTACTTTCATTGGTGAGAGCTACAAGAATGTATCTAATTTTAATTAGTCTGTAATTAAATTACATATACATTTTCAATTTAAATTTATTCAAAATTTTTAACCAATGCTGTTAAATAGTATAGATTAACGAAAGAGTCACGAGTATGTTATAATTATCGGTGTAATTTATTTATGTTACTAATGAATATGTACCAAATTATATATGACTATTTTAACAAATAGCCTAAATGCCTTTTATGAACGGTATGGAACGGATTTTAATTACATTTGGTAAAGTCCATATTATCGTGATTTAAAAGCGTAGAGAAATATTAATTGATAAAAAAATCTATATTAATGCTATAAATGTGAGGGTAACTTTGTCTGTTTATCGATCGCTCTTTTACGACCGAACCGCTGAACCGAATTTGATGAAATTTGATATGAAGCAAACTTGCAACTCCAAAAAAGGACATAGGCTATTTGCCTGATACATGACAACAAAAACCCTAAACTAGAAAACGCTAAACTAAAAACTAAAACAAGACCCTAAAATTACTAGTATTACCATATTAGACTAGCATAACCAACGTTGATTGTCTGAAACAGTAGAAGATGATGCTAAGTGCAGTTAACTATTCGAAGATACAAAATAGTTTACATAACGAAAGCAATTTTAGGAAGATATATAATATGGCAACAGTCATATACACCTACTATAATATACTAAACACAAACACAACCGTCATCTTTTTTTTTTTTAACGTAAAATTTAAGCTCAGCGAAACAAGCACGCAGCGAGTGTATTCAGCCAGTCAATATCTAAATATGGTAACAATGTTGCAGCGTATAATGTCGTTTGATATCGTAACGTTCTTGTAGCGCGTTTGAGATATCCGCTGAATCATACCACGACGAATTTCATGCGCCCGCGCAACAAATAAAACTTCACCGCAATAGAAATATGAATAAATAACATTACAATTATACATAGTTATAAAATTTAGATAGTCGAAAGTGGTCTTTTGTTATATTTAAACAAGCATTATGTACGAACAGTTTTCACTTTTTGTTGTATGACAAAGCAATTTCTTATACGGGAGGGTATCGACGCCAAATTCAAAACAATAGTGAATTAAATAATTATATTTACAGACATCATACGATTAATAATGAATTAAAATAATTATGAGTAAATAGTTATTTGCTGCGAATTGTTTATTTTAATTTTGTTTAACCTCAAAAGATTTAAGAAATAACATCAAATCTTATATAAGAAAAAAAATTATGGTTTTAAAGTAAGCAGTAACAGTACCTATCTATTATACAGACAAGCTATGTATTACATATAATATTTAACTACTTAGATTCATACCGGTATTTCCCCGTAGTATCTACATTCCAAAACATTAACAGCTAACATATAATTTATATTGTGCCAGCGATATAAAAGTCCTTATAAAGAGCCTACTTAGCTAAAGTTAATTGATTATGAACAAATAATCGCGGCATAAGGCATTCCTTATCCAAACTCCTTTACACCGTCAAACGACTGTTTTATCCAAACTGCTTTAATACCATCAAACAAAATGTGTTAAAAATTCTTTGTCAGCACATATTATAAAACAAATTCTTCCCGTTGCGTCTGTCTATATGTTCGCGCAAACTCCAAAACTACTGAACAGATTTTCATGCGGTTTTTATTAATAAACAGAGGGATGTATGAGGAATAATTAAGTATATCATTTATTACGGTTTTTGTGTAAATAATTTGAAATACAATGACAATTGTTAAACATACATTTCTTATATCTACCCGTGCTAAGCCGGCCCGGGCTAGTTACATTATATAACCTTTTAAAATATTGTAAAGAATAGTTTCCACGATACACGCTCAAAATCTATACAATTCTGTATATAACGGTGCAATGAACTACTCTCGAGTAAAGATGTACATGACCTTGTGTAACTGACCTAATTATCGAGATAAAACACAGACGTACTAACAATTGGGTATTAAAGTTACTTTTACCGATAAAACATATTATTTTTCTTTAAAAAAAAAGAACTCGCATGTTGGTAATAAATATATAATATTTTATGTTTTCAATGATTAAAAGTTTAAGTGAATTCTTATCAGAACGCGCGGCTGGGTTATGAAAAGATAATTTTTCATATTTCTCTCGTGTGGGACGAAAGATTTACTCTAAATATGAGTTATTACTTTCACGGTTAAATTAAAATTCAAGGCGTTGGAACATACATATAATATAACCGAAACAAATTTAAAATAAAAGCTAAATTGATACTTTAAGTTCAGTAAGTTAGTTTTGTCCTATTAAAAATTCGTCGTAGTCGTGCAGTGGTCGCAGCAAGACCATAATTATAGGTTATTTCCTAAAATATTTTATAAAACAGTTCATATGTTTTTAAACAAAAGGTAATGAACCGTATTTTCTTTTTTTTATAACTAGCTGTAGCTGGTACGCGATTGAATTTAACAAAAAAAAATCATTGTAGCCTAAGTTACTCCTTATTATATCAGTTATCTGTCTATCCAGAGATTAGCCGGAACAAACAGACAGACAAAAATTATATAAAAAGTTATTTTGGTATATGTACCGTGTATATGCACTGAATTAAAAGGGCTATTTTAATATTACAGACACTTCAAGGTACTACTGTATTTTCTTTTATATATAAGCGGCTTCGCACGGGTGCAATACTGATCCTAAATATAATACAGAATTTGTTTATTTACGATATAACATTAGAAACTTCTAAAGTCATCAGTGTTTCTTTACTATCTTGTCCACGTTTTATATACAAAAACCTTCCTCTCGAGTCTCAAATCATTCTATCTATCAACAAAAAACCCCATCAAAATCTGTTGCGAAGTTTTAAAGATTTAAGCATACATAGAGACAGGGGCAGAGAAAGCGACTTTATTTTATACTACGTAGTGATAACGACTAGGTGAACCTACACGGGTTTACTCCTACGAAATTTATAAAACAAAATATAAACCTAACGCTATAATATTTTAAGTTTATAGGTACTATAGTTTCTGTTACTTCGTGATTAATCATTAAGAGGTATTTCGATTGTATGCGTAAGATAAAGAACTGTTACGGCTATTAAAAAATCGATTTGTCTTTGTAGGAATATGTACTTCATATCATCTTAAAATTATTTTGATATATCTCTATGCGTTTTTTTAGACCGAAAGCCTTGTTAGTGTTAACTATGACTATTATTCAAATTAGCCCATATATATTTTCGTGGAGGTTTATCAACTGTAGCATATCAACCTGGAGGGCAATTCCACTAACAATCAAATCAATTTTATTCAAGTGTACTTCACAATGTCGATAATTGAATACTATCACCGTTTCGAGGCGCAATTCTAGTACAAATTCGAATATCTTCACAAAAATACAACTCGCTTAATCGTTATTGAGGAAAAATTTTGCTAATTTATACTTGGTATTTATGTATTATATTGCGATACATTTTCGATCGAACCGTGACCGTGAACCAATCCTTATATTCACACCCCACCGACTTCGTTCTTAGCCGAGGTGCGATCTCATAGGAGACACCCTCAGGACGAACTTTAAACCCGAGCCGAGCGCTCAACTTCAGGGCTGAGGAGTTTAGGACTCGCCCGATTGTCCGGTAACGCTGTAAATGTCAGTAGGGCCAATAGCAATACTTCACACATAAAAAAATAAGATCGTTTAAGAAGAAGAAGATTGAGTGTCTGTCGAGTAGGAAAACATAAATAAAATTTTAACAAAAAGAAAAACCGACTTCAAACAAAACACTATTTTAAAACAAATGAATATGCACGAAAAAGTAATAAAAATAATTGCGTATTCAACATATTTTTAGAGTCTTCCTAAGTTAAATGAAATGAAAAATATTAGACTACTTAAAAGTCGATTAACGATTATATCATGTAGTTATAGTTATTGGTATATTTGGAGCCGGTGTCAGCCACGGTGCCCTTGCCCCAACAATCAAAAGAAAGAAGCGATACGAGCCCCTTGATTGATCCAGTATATTATTGTGTTAAAGGTAATTTGTAAAAAACATATTTGTTAAAGTATTCTCGTATTGTTTTTTTGATAGATATACTGTAGGGTTTTATTGGCTCCTTTTGGAAGTCGGTTGAAAATGGCAATGATGTCGTTTCAAATGGATTGCGATAAGTGACACTTATTTTGCAGCTTAACCGATTGCCATGAATATTTGTGTATATTTGAACACGAAAAATATTTAAGCACAGATTGTATCGTTTACAAACAAACTTGACGGCATTGTACCGGATCGCACGTGTCGTGTATATAAGCTGCTATGCGATAAGTGTCTACAAATCAAATCAATCTTTTTCCACACATTGCGTATCGCACATACGATTTATTTGAAACTTTTCAGCAGTTGTTGACGATTATATAAGTTTCTGACATAGTACCATAGACTCACAATAGATGGCATGTATACAGGTTGAATTAAAAAGAAGTCGGTTGTTGGATGTATGGACTGTACAAATATTATAAGGGAAATTTTAAAAAGGAAAGTAACTTTGTCTATTTCTTGTTCTTTTACGGCCTATCTACTGAAGCCTTTAATAAAATTGCTTATAAAGATTGAACTATTATGTAAAGCTATGGGCTACATTTTTATGCCTAACACCTGATGTAAAACACGAGGGAAGCCGGGGACGAGAACTAGTATTTTATAAGAAAAAATGCTATAAGTAACTTTATGAAAAAATCATAAATACAACAGAGGCAGTTAAATAAATGCCAAATATTAAAATGCTAAAGAAACGTAGGAGAATAGAACTTCTATAATTTTAATAAAACCTTTCTAAAATAATTTCTATACAATTTACCTTCAAACCTATATTGCTATTAAAAGAACAGTCACTATTTTTTATTAATATATGACAGATAACGAAAAAAATTCAGTCACAATTGTATTATTTCACTGATAAGAACCTTACTTAAATGAATATATTTTGTTAATTTATCATTTAATGGAAAAATTCATGAAACCCAACGAAACAATAATAAAATTTACTTCATACATAATGTATAGAAACTAATAAGTTACTAAGAAATGTCAATATTGATATTTTTTTATAATAAAGATTAACAGACAGACATATGGGTCATGTGATGGTAAGTGGTCACCACTACTCGGACATTGGCACTTTAAATAATATTATCCATTCCTTCTATCACTAATACTTCACTTGTTCACCATCCTTCGCAACTAGAATGCACAAAAATGCTAAGTATTGCTGTTTTATGGTAGAATATCTGATAAGGTAATTGTGCCTAAACAGATAACTTTGCAGAAAGCCCTACAACCAAATAAAGATATGTATGAAACTACCACACAAACTCAGAATTCAAAATACCTTATAATTGATCTCCGATAAATATTCCTCTTACGAATGAAGAAAACATTAGTCACCAATTCCTAAGATAAATTGGAACAGGCATATCGAATATTTTTATGTTATCACAGGTCACCTCCACACCTGAATATATTTAATTATTTTGACTTATATGTATAGAGTTAATTTGGTGAATTTTAAAACTCTTAAGTACATAATTTGAACAGGTGTTTGTAATAACAACACTAATTTAAAGAACTAACATTATCATGCAACTTGTAAATGTAATTAGTCTTTATTTTGCTTAAAATTAATTTACTTTTTTATAAATTATAATTATAAACTTTTCTATGTATATATTGTACATTGAATTTTTTTTTTTTATTATTTGTGTTAAGATTCTTTAAAAACAAAACATATTAATTTTTTTAACCATACTTGGCTTTTAATTATGTAAATAGGAAAAGATGTAACAGTTCGATACCTTTTGTCCATTGTTTTTCATCAAATTTTCCTGCTTTTTTTTGTTTGGTCTTTTTTTTGAATTAAGAATAGAAAACTTCAATTGTATTCCAGAAATTTTCAATAATAAATACCGTAAAATTTCAACCTCTAATCAACACTAATTTTAATAAGTCTATAAATTGATGTAACGAATTTCTATTTGTGTTCTTACCTCTTTATAAATAATAAAGTCTATACCGCACTAGTTACTGTTACCATCTAAATGATTGTTTCACCAGAAACATAATAAAATGTTATGTTTGTATATTAAGTAGTTGTGATTATATATTGTATATGTATATATGCAAGTATTAAAATATTCATACAACGACCGACAACTATATTCATAGTTAAATGTAATGTATGCAATGACGTACATTACAAGAAACCAATCACATTAGGTGAATTTAAGGGTTTTTAAAAAACAAAAAGAGGCAATAAATCCTCTTTTGTGTCATTAATCAAAAAGATTTGAATCAAAATTGAATTTAAAAAATATATCCCAGCTAATTATGTGCCATGTTCAGATATAAACAAACACAGAAATGTGCAAATATTGTGATAAGCACAGCCTAATCATAATGTCAAGTAATGTCTGTGTCATATATATACGAATTACATGAATCTGGCAAGTATAATGCTTTTTAATTAAGCATCGTTATAGAGAAGTTTGGATCATTGCCACTTCAAATATAATGTTTATGTTATTGTCACACTAACATAAAAAAAAAATTAGGTTTGTAGTATTATAAGACATAAAAATCCTAATAACTGGAGTAATAATATTATGTGCTAAATGTAAAGTTCACTTACACCATAGTCAAAGTTTAAAATGAATATTATCTATATATATTTTAAGAGTATATTTCCCTTGTTTGTTTCCCTGTTCTGATATTTACCTGAGCATACCAATATCCCATTCCTTGTTGGTATGCATAGGGGTACTGCGTTTGCGCTCCCATTGGCGCGGGCGCTGCAGGTGGATTGTTCGTACTCTGCAAGTTTTGCAAAATATTAAACACATCCTATGTTAAATATTGTTATAATAATGACCACATCAACTGACCTGGTTCTCTGTTCCTCCATTCTCTTTACCCCAGAAACATTTGACTGTGTGACCACTAATTTCTGTATTATGTGTTGCTTCTATAGCGTGAGCCGCCGCTTCCTTAGTTGTGAACCTAATAAAAGCATATCCTTTATCCCTGAAAACTCTTATGTCTTGTATCTGGCCAAACTGTGAAAATGTGCTTTGCATTAACTCTTCAGTGATAACATTGCTAGTGAAACCTCCACAGTATACGGTCGTGTTCGTCGGTGAACTCTGGTTGTAGACCTCGTCAAATGTAGGTTGTTTGGCTCGCTTGCTACTCGGCGCTCCTTCGTTGGGCCCTTTGGTTGGTGGTTTACGTGTGGACCAGTTGGTACGTATAGATCGCGATCCCAACCATTGACCGTTCATAGCTTGAATTGCCGCTTCAGCATCAGCTTTCTTAACAAACGAAACGAAGGCGTACCCCTTAGATTTGAGCGTTTGTGGGTCACGTACTATTCGACAGTTTGAAATCTCACCAAATGGTGCAAAAGCTTCGCGCAATATGTGAGTTTCAATTTCAGGTGATAGATCACCTACAAATATGTGGTGGTGGTTGCTCGTATCCGTCTTAGGCTGATTGCCAGGACTCGTAGCCCAATTAACCTTCATTTCCTTGTCGAGAAATACTCGTTTGTTCATGGCGGCCAGGGCCGTAGCCGCCGCCGTGTGATTTGTAAACTCGAGGAAAGCATAGGGATCATTACCTGGCTCACGAATTATTTTGCAGCCTTTAACTTCGCCTATTTGTCCGAACAACGCGCATAGGAAATCTTCTGTCACACTCGCGTCTAAATTACCGACGTAGAGAGTTTTCGGGTGGCTTTCGTCGCCCATATTAGCTTATATCGTAATCTAGCGGTTAATTTATTACGACTATGAACACTAATATTGAAAATACACACTAATCAACGTGTTATTTCATCACATTAAACATTGGATGACGGATAAAAGAAAGAAAAATGTCGCAAACAGCGCCTAGAACTTCTCGAAAGACGTTGCTGTTGACTCGTGAAACGTTCACTTTTCGGAAACAAACGCATCTATAGGCGAATTTCCGGTAGAATAATTTCAAAAATTTGGAGGGAAAAAACAAATAATTAAAAACTGCTTATTAGAATTGCTTAAAATATTATAGTAATATTATTCTATAAATACGTAAAATAAAAATTGTATTTAAAGTCTCTATTAATCGAACACATAAAAAACACGTATTATATATTTTGGCTACCAGAGACAAAATAAATTACTCCTTCATAAACAAAAGAATTATCTTTTCCGGAAATGAGTGTCGGTTTGAAAGCTTATGAATCATCGAAAACAGTGTTTCGTTTATAAATTCCTCTAATAATTTCATCTCACTGATTGGTCCACTTACGTCAGTTTTCTATTTTCGCTAATGATAAATTATTAAAGAGTCGTCATTAATTCAGTAATTTATATAAATTTATTTAATAAATTAAAATTGTATTGTAAATAAAAAATACAGCATATGAAATACAAACTTTCTGTGATTTTTATAGATCTTAAAATTATGTACTATGATAATTCAAAATAATATAAATTAATAAAACTAGATTTTTTTATAATTTGTAAATAAAAAAATTACACCGTAATAATATAAATGTACATTACCTACCAAATGTATAGTCTATGTTATTCTTTTATTGTCTGGGACTTGGGTAACCATAGAGCTAAATTTCCAAAATCCATGTCATTGACAGATTGCTGATTGACGACAGGCGACAGCGTCGACAGCAAATGATGATAAGTCCTCGTACGAATTAGTAGACTTAGTTTTTTGTAACAACATTACTAAAAATGCATGTTTTATATAAATAATGCAAATTTCAAGTGAAATCCCACTTCATTTTTGAACTCTTTCCTATAATTATTTAACAGCTGTCTTCGAGTAAGGTTATAAACCGCTATTGAGTACACGTATGCAGTGATACTTGTGTAAAGCGTGTTTATTGTGAGATTTTAGGCTTGAAATGACGTGAGATAAGTGCTTAACAAAATAAATACAATGTTGCCTCTCATACAGAAGGACACCCGACAGTCCCGGGGTGCTATTTCAGGCATTCCCGAAAAGTTTCAAAACTGGCTGAGATTGATATTTTCGGACAAAAATTCCAAGAATTTATTTTTATTTCTTCTACTGAACTTGTCTTTTGCGTTTGTGGAGTTATTCTATGGAGTTTGGTCAAATAGTTTAGGTAAGTAAAGGTGTAATGTTTATCTAACAATTAAAATGTTATAAAAAAAAAATACTGTATTGTAACTTTTTTTTTAGGTCTCATTTCTGATGCATTCCATATGTTCTTTGACTGTACGGGCTTGGTGGCTGGATTGGCGGCTTCATTGGTATCAAAATGGAGAGCAAATGAACGCTACTCATATGGCTATGCAAGAGCAGAGGTGCTGGCAGGCTTTGTAAATGGACTTTTTCTACTCTTCATTTCATTTTTCATCCTTAAGGAGGCAGTGGAAAGAGCTATTGAACCACCTGAGGTAATTAAATTTCATTTTTAATTAGTGGTAATCAATTATTTTCAGTTTGTCAAAATATTTAGATATAATATGATAGACAATGATATTTTCTTGCTATCTTAAATATTTATCCTATGTTGTGTTAGATAAATATCATTTTCATCATTATGGTATTAATGTTTTTTATTAATTTTTTTATAAAAATGTGTCTTTAAATACTTCATATTTAAAATCTGTTCTCTTAAGAAAAAGTATTTTAATTAACATCATTAAATAATAGACATTTTTTTAACAAATTTCAATATTTGTTTAATTGCAAAACAAGGAATTGCATGGGAGTAGTTATATTAAAGAATAATCGATACTACGAGATTTAAACAAGTCGGTATTTGTCATAACCAATTGCAATAATTCTATCAAAAACCAGAATAGTTTTATTATACTATTCATATCATAAATAATATCATATTCATGAGTTTGACTTTGTTACTCAATTTGTATGAATGTCGAGAGTTGGAAATTTCCAAATGGACATTTAAAATAGATGTCTATTATGTCTTTCATAACACTCTTTTTGTTGTATAATCTCCGTCTCTAATCTCTATTAGAGATGGAGATTATAATAGTTAGATATATAATTGGTTTTATTTTATTTCGAATTAGATTTTAATTTACAATTAATAAAGCCGCTAAGTTACATAACCTAGGCTTATTAATAATTGCGGCTAATTTACTTTTAAAAAAGATTTTAAGATTTTCATTGTTAATGTTTTTGTATATATTATTTGGTCCACCAGAACTTTTTAATGGCCGAACAGATTTAGATATACGGGTTGGGGTTATCCTTAGAACCCATACCACATTTTGAATAGTACTTTAAATTGAAATTCAGATTTAAGTCTACAATAAAACTAGTAATTGCTCTTCAAACTTTACTTTAGCCTAATAATACATTTGATCACGAAAAATGGTTCTGAGTTCTTGTTAAAAAAAAAAAAAAACTAAAAATAACACACGAAATGTTATTGCGTCGAGCGTAATACTTACAACACGTATTTAAGTCACGTAATTAAAATAATATATTTCATTTATCAGAAACTAAATTAAGCACTCTTGCAATCTAAGAAAACTTTCTACTGTTGACAGAATGTTGGAATTGTTTCTCAATCTCCGCTGTTACCGTCGATCGAGCACGTATTTTCCGATCAGTTATCGTTTAGATTATTGTTCAATGTTCGATATTTTAACATAATAGGCACCATATTGTGATGTTACGTCACAATACACTATTTACTTTTAAAGGTTTTAAAACCACGGCTTCGAAATTCGAATTCGTCGCTCGAGTAGTTGCGGAAATACGAGTATGCCTTTATTTGCATGTCGCGCGCGGACAAAGCTGAAAACTATAGGATTAAAAAAATGCTTCTGATGAATATTGGACCATATAGCCATATAAATAAGGAGCACAATCCTATTTGATAAATAAATTACCTTTAACCATGTAGTTCTTTAGCAAATACGTTTGTGCATTTTATTTATAAGGTTACTCTAATCGATTTCACATGAAATCGATCAGAGTGCATGCACAGACATGAATTTTCAATTTTGGTTATGTCCTAGAGAAAGGTCTATTAGTTAAATACTTCTGGATTTCGACCCTGGTTTTTATACTTTCAATTACAAGAACCTTTTTTTTTTCGAAATGTGTATTGCTGTTGGCCCTATTGGCCTCTACAGCGTTACCGGGTAGGAAAATAATTGTTTCCGCCCGGGAACGAATACAAGAACCTATGTAAGGTTCTTGTATTTATAGAATTTTTTAAGTATATCTCATCCGCACTACACACTCTATTATAAAACACACTATTCAAAATGTTTAAGCAATCGCCTAGATAAAAAATGATTTATTGGATAATCTTCAGTAGTTTATAACGTCCGAACGTAAATAAGTACCTAATCAATAATTATAATCTCTGTAAAATATTTCATTGACAAGGACATTCATTTTTATTTCAGGTAAAACATGAAAGGTTGCTTGTCGTCTCTATACTTGGATTCCTAGTCAACCTCGTCGGAATATACGCTTTCCATCACGGCCACGGACACGGTCATGGCGGCCATGGTCACTCACATGGTGGTCACGGTCATTCGCACAACCATAATCACGGTCACTCGCACGATGACATCGAAGCTCCCACCGGTGCGGGATCTGCCATAATGCGCGGAGTGTTCCTTCACGTTCTCGCCGACACACTAGGTTCCGTCGGCGTTATAATATCCGCCATTTTAATGCAGTTATTTGGCTGGATGCGAGCAGATCCAATTTGCTCAATGGCTATAGCGTTGCTTATAGCAGCGAGTGTGTTCCCGCTAGTGATGGACTCTGGTGCTGTTTTGTTACAACGGACTCCAGTGTCACTCGAACGGGCGCTCCCGAACTTATACACTAGGGTAGTAGGCTTAGCAGGTGTGCATGCGGTCCAAGAACCGCACTTCTGGACTCTTTGCAGTGACGTACATGTTGGCGCGATAAAGCTCGAGGTCGCAAGGGAGGTTGACCCTCGTTACGTCACAGATCAAGCTGCGAGGATCTTCAGAGAAGCCGGCGTGAAACATCTGACAGTTCAATTAGACTACTCCCCGCTTTGATTGAGAGCGTAATGTATCACAAATGTACATATTACCACTGAGTGGACATTTATTGTATATAAGGAAAATAATTTAATTTGTGTCCTGTTAAATCGCATTTTAAATTGCCGTCAATACTTTATTTAAAAGGTAACGAAGACATACCAAAATATATACCTGTGTAATATATATTATTTTTTTTATTTTGTATGTGCAATAACTAACGCAAGTTTGGATTTCAATTGATTTTACAACATTCAATCTATTGTGCTGCTTCAAATAAAGCTTTGAAAGCTATTAGATAGATAGATAGGTGTAATAGGTCTCAAAATTGTGTTAGATTCGAAAAATATTCAGGGTGTGAAATAGTTGTGCTAATATAAAAGCTTTGTGGACTTCAGCTTCAAATATAGTTGGATATTGTGATATGTTTTAATTTTTTTTATTACTTTTTCTACGGTAACACATTCACTTGTAGGTGTTTAGTATTATATATAATATATAAAAAATATATGTATTGAAAATTTATGTTATTTTCTATATTTCTTTTTTTAATATTTTTATTACTTTTCGATTATTATTAGTAACAGTTTATTTGAAGACATTCCTTTTAACAGTATTTAAATATTGCCATCTATTTTTAATTAACGGTTTTCTCAAATAAGGTTGTTTGAAAGAAGGTTAATACTGATGAATTTTAATATTTTATTTATAATAATTTGAAATATTTGGCTGATACCTCTTACTGTGTATTATAATCGAAAATTAATGTATAAGATTTAATAAATTCGCTTTTATTGAGATTAATTAAATGCTACTTCTAAAAATGTAGTCCGAATTTTATAAATCAACGTTGGCAACATTGTGAGAGTTTGAAGAACATTTAACAAAAAAATTCCCACCTAAAGTTCCGTACTTTAACAGTTTTTTAATACTTATATATTTTGTATCCTTGCTTTTTAGTATTACGTTTATTTCATTCTGAATTATATATTTTTTTCATCATTCAGCATTGCAATGTAAAAAAAGAACTTCACTAGTGTTTAAAAAAAAATAATTAAAAAATAACTCTAAATAAACTGAAATTACAATTTAATATTGAAATGCATTTATTATAATTTTGATGAACCAATTATGTATTTAGGCCAAATTTATATAATTTTTATTATAAAAAATGACAAAAAAAATGTGTTAATTAAATATGCTTGGAGAAGAACTACAAATGAAACGACATTTTTTTTTAATAAATCTTTCTTTACATCCTTAGCGACAAGAAATCGATCATATACATACAACAAACATTTATTTAAATAAATTTGTTAAGTAAAAGAAATTTGTTTTATTTAAATAATACGACGTGACGTAGCCACGAGATCTAAACAAACTTATATAATCACACCGGTCGATTGTGATGACAATATGAAGCTGGGTAAAGACACAAATGGTATAAACTTACCGAAGAACGCTTGAATTCATTTTAATATAAGAAAACATTTATATATTTCCTTATAGATCCAAAATTCACGTATTTTGTTCGAAGTTTGTGCTTTGTTTTTATATTATTTATGATGTTATACATACAGCTTCCATTATATTATCGATCTCAGTGTGACTACATCAACGTTTGAAATATAAAAAAATATTTTATTCAATGAGTTTTTTGGCTTTGAAGTATCTGCGTAGATATAGAACCTGCCACGTAGCCAAACCAAGAAGACAGACCATAGAGAACACACTGAAATACAGCACACGATTGTTTGTTGACTCTGAAACAATAAAGTATATGTATATTAGTCAAATATTTCATTTTTGTGTTAGGTAAGGCATACAAGCACATTTCGACTGTAATATTTTTTTTATAACAAATAATCGAGAAATTTACGAGTACGGCATCATTTAACTTTAATTTTGACTATACAAAGTTGTTGTTTCCGAATGTTGATGAATAATTATAGTAATATTAAAACAGTGTCCAGATTACAATTACTGTATTTCAAAAAGCAGTGATCATAATTTCGTAGTGGAATATGAACTAATAATAAACCTACTATTTTAGAAAATATTATGAATTAATTGAATTTTTTCAATTTGTTAAAATGTATTTTGAATTGCAAACTAGTTTTCTTCAAAATAAAGTTTCAACAAAGTTGCTTGACAAATCTAATATTATCAAATCACATCACACTTATGTGTACCAAAATAGATCCAAGATTCTAAAAATTATTAAAGTAAGTATGAGTATTATTTTTGTCAATCAAGCATGACTTTTGTTTTCATATCCAGTTCAATTCAGATCACGATTACCAGTTATAATAAGAGCTTACCATTCGTATCTCTCATTTCTTCTTCTCTTTTCCTCATGAGTGTGAAGTCCTGAACAATGGCTTCTGATAAATCTTCTAATCTCTTTAACTCCAGCTCCATAGGCTTCAATTTGGCGGCCTCACCAATCTATGTTCAAATTAGATTATTGTATCAATTTTATTTATAGACATTCATGTGTCTATGATTGAATCGGAAAACAAATGTATTGTGATATTTTTCATTGCAAGTTAAGCATATCATATAGGAGGAATACATCAAATTTTAAATGATATGATTCAGGTCCAGATTACAGACTATTATTTCTTTTTAAATAAAATAGGCAGACAGTCAGGTAAATGGGTTATTGACACCATCTGTGATGTGATGGTCAGAAGACATTGGCGAGAAGAAATAATTCGCCGCCAACCCTCGGAGCAAAAATGTTATGGCTTGTGTCTGTTGTTACATTAATTCACTCAACACAATAACAACAACCCTAAATATTGTTGTTCCTTAGAATAGTAATCAATAGGTAACCCACCTATCAAGATTGCATAAAGCAATACCACCACATTATTTTTTTTATGTTTATTAAACATATTGTAAACAAAATTTTAGGCATATTATTATTATTGAGTCCATACTTATAAGAAAAATATTTTCGAATCTAAAATATAATATTTTACATTCAGTTATCCGATCATAATAAACTTAAATACTTATTAATTATAACTGTTTTAAAACGAAATTTTGTATATTGTGCAGACTTTGTACTTTCTGTGAAAATTTATATTTGTTTAAATATGTAAAATTGAATTAATGCTTGAGAATATAATTAAAAAAGTTATAAAGAAATATCCTTTAAAAGACCAACTTTATCTTATGTAACCTGCTATGCTAGCTGAGTGAACATTCGACAAAATTACACAAGTATTGATAAAAGGATAAAACGATTATACAAATAATTAATGTATACCTTTGGTATATCACATTTTTAAATGTACAAAATGATATTAATTTGATTAGAGACACTCTTTGGTATGCATGCATTTGTAACATTAGTTTTAACAAAACTGTTACTTGGTCTACTATGGTAAAAAATATACAAAATATTTTTTATTAATTTGTATGAAGTATTTTAAATGATCAGTTTTAAATAGTAATGAATGTTTAGTATTGGTTATACATAAAAACTCTCAAATATCATTTTGGTTTCACAAAAAGCTCAAGATACTGAGCATAGGTTATATTTAGATTGATTAATTGATGGGGAAATCATCAAGCGCACACTTAATTATTACCCAAGAATTCTTGAAGATGCAGAATATCATAGACGGCCCACCGATAAAAAGAAAATTAAATATTGTGTAGAAATTTATATTACAAATTATACAGAACATTAATATAAGAATAACAGTAAGATATTCATAAATATAAACATTTGTTAAATAATTCTTATAATATGAAAAAAGCATTTATAATATTCTAAATAACTTCTTAAAAATATATTAAGTCTTTCAATAATACTTACACCTTCATAATTCTTTGCTTCAATACCAACTTTGATGTCCAGTGTTACATCCTGTGCAATACCACGGTGTTCTGTAATTACATTAAAAAAAACCTATGTAAGTAATTTCAAATATAAATTATAGGATACTAAGTTATAGTCATCTTAAGTGCTGCATATATATAAAAAAATAAAAAAAGCATATTTATATAAATAACATTGTGTATGAAATTTAACTAGTTCCTCAAAACACACAGTCCTACATAATACTTATCTTATAAATCAAAATTGATTGTGATAATAAATCATGTCTACAACCAAAATACTGATAACTTAGTTATCATAAAATCAGTCAAAATTTTATTTTGATGAAAAGCTAAGTTATTTAGGTATGATTGAATGTTTGAAGAATTATTATTTATAAATTACTATTTTTTGGCTCTTTAGCATATGTCAATAGATTTATTGACGATACATCATTGTTATTAAATTGAGAGCAAGTATCTTGTGTGTGTATCTTGTGTCTTCATTCTTTATTTGATTGTAATGGACTGCATTACTTTTTTTATTAAAGATATTTATTTTATAAAAATAACAAAAACATTGAAAATAAAAAGAAAATACCTAAAACTAATATATATGATCAATTTACATAACCAAGTACAAACCTATGAAGAGAAATATATATAAGAAATGAAAGGTTTAGTTCCAAAATATATCTAGACAATCATGAGTATTGACTATGTCCATAAGTTATTATTATTTACCTGGAGGTACTTTTGATATGAAACAAACTTCAAATGTGTCATATGTCTCTGTTACAAATGTGAATTTTCCTTTTGTAATACTATCTTTCTGAGCAAGAATGTGACCTTTTGAATCGCGCACCTGAAAAAATAAATTAATATTTATTTAGTAATATAATTTCATGGAATTGTTGAGGTATTCAATAAAACATAATTTGTTAGTTTATATTTTTAAATTATGATATTATTTTATCCATATTGTCTGCACACATTGAACCAGTGACAATATAGCAGTCTATCAGAATTATTTGTATTGAATAATTCTTATTGGTAAGCCTTGATGAATATAAAAGAAAATGAAAATAAGTCAGATCAAACTTGTGTGACGTTTGAACTTTTATGTTATTCTCCACGTATTTGAGGTTGCTTTTTTATTTTTAAGTAAAAATTTACTCCATGTAAGAAACGAAAAGTCTCTCGGTGTTGGAGAACTCTTAAGTTTAATTAAACAAACTTACGATGTAATCAATTCTTTGCCCTTTGACTTCCACAACTTCATATTCACCGGCAACTAGTACATTAGCATGAAGCTCCTCTTTCAAACACTTTTGTGTGTTCGGTGCTAAGCTCCACATTATAGCATCGCACCCATGCCAGAAAATACTCAAAAATAATATGAGATATTGCACCTCCATGTTTTAATTAATTGCTATTTTTAATTACCGTACAATAAATAAGTCACAAATCATCACTTTTCGAAGTGAAAACAAACATATTATCCTGTGTCAAATAGACCGATGAGTTGGCCCGAAAAAAGAGAAACGTCGGCGTTCATGAAATAGCTTTCAAATATGTTGCCATCTTTACCATGAAAACATAATTTGGCAAACGTCAAAAGTTAAAAAATATTATTTATTAAATAATTTTATTAATACTTAAAAAGCTCTTAACTTAACTAATCTGACGTCTTTTTTTAATTTATCCATTATTACACTATTTATTTAATAAGAATAATTAATATAATGAAATAAGTATCGAGCCAAATGTTATAGATCCATTATATAATTATTGGTTGTTTGTTTTTGCATGATTGATTTTTATTATAACAAACAAATGAGAAGTTGATTGTTATTTAAATCATTATTAAGTTTAGATTGACTTTTGCTATAATTTTTGATGAAATTATAATAATTATGGAATCATATAAAAAAGGGGTTACAGGTTACCACACTTTATTGACTCAGATCATAAAACAACAGGGATAATTTGTATATTAACAATATTTAAGTAATTATTTTTATATTTTTTTAATAAATTTATATTCAAATTGATAATTGTGTCGTTCAAAGCACACTATAGTTAAATATGATTTGCCTTGGTAAAGCTACTTCTTTATAAACAATTACTAAAACTTCTAAACCTCTATGTGTAAAAGTGACGTAAAAATTCCGATGCAAAATTTGGCCTTGCAGTTGCACCTAAAAATGTTATGAAACGTCAAATTTTCTAACCTTGTTTGGTATTGGAAATTTTGAATTTCGTATCTTTTAAATGCTTTCTAAATAATGTACACTGAGCTTCCATTTATTTAAAACATTAAAACTTGAAAAAATTTACGGACATGAACAATTTTAAGAAAATAATGTATTAAATTCTGGAATGTTTATAAAAGTGAATTTGACAGAAGATTAGATATTTTTATTTCATGAATAATTGCACATAAAACAATAGTTAATGGTGTTATTGATGTGGAACAACCATCGATTCATTTAATTGTATTTCAGTAAGTAATTTTATTTTTATAAATATATAATTTATTGTGTTTACATAATGAGTTGAGTAATCATTTAAAGTCACAGTGAACTTTTGTGTTTTAACATTTCTAATATCCAAAATACATAACGTTAGAAAAAAGTACTTGAATTGTTGAACTCAGTAATATTTTCCTGTTATTTTAATATGTCAGCTTAACTAATGTACGAATAAGTTTTCCTTCATCAATCATATCATACAAAAATTGTACTTAGGATATGCTTCTAAATTTAAATGTTAAAAATTTCAGGTTCACACTTTGTAAACAATGTTATGATTTACAATTCTGGCATCTGGATACTAAGAGAAAAGGATTGATACAAAATATTTTGAATAATGAGAAAATGTGTACATATTCTACTTGTTACAAGTTGCATCAAATACAAATAAGGTAAGTTTAGTTTTATTAACATATATCTATATCCAATGATATTATTATGTACATAGTAATAATAATAACCTAATCTCATTAACTTTAAGCAATGTTCTTTCTGTTACTTCTCAATGTTATTACAGAAACAAACTTGTTCTCTGTATAATGGCCATGATTCACATGTTATATATTATAGTAATTAGCTAACTTAAATAAATCATGTGAATTGATAAAGTGTGGATCGCTTCAATGAGGATGAAGAGTATTTTTTTTTTAATTTAAACCCCTAAGAGCATCTTATGTACTAATTCCATATACACAGTCGTTAAAAGCTGCTATTGCATAATTTGATTATAGTATTAATTAATTGCAATGTCGCAATTAATTAACATAAGATTTATTGATGGCAATTATGTTTATACTTTACTGGTTAATACAATTAATATGTGTTTATGGGAATCTAATAAGTCTATTAAAAAAATAAAAAAGTTCTCATGTTTGACACTAGATGGCAGTTCTAGATGTAATATATTATTTATTATTCAAGTGTTGCTATGTATTGACATGAATGAATGAGTTACTATTTAGGGACAATTTTGAGTCTATAAGAGCAGATATATGAAATAAAAATTCAGAATAGTTGTTTGTGTGTATGAATCGATTTTTTTATTCTTTTCAATATGTCACGGGTGTTTGTGCTCAAGTTTTGAGTATGCTATGCAATATGTAAATCTTTTACTTTTTCTGACAAAGAAAGTGCAGCAATACAAAATATCTTATGTTATTAAAATAACAAATTTTTTTTAATTTTTTTTTTACATAGATTACAAGCAAAATATTCTGTAAAATATACGTACATAATAATTGTATATTATAATTAATTTATTAATATGTATATTTTACAGCAATTACAAACATATTATAAGACAATATGCAAATTAATTGATTAAATCTGGGATATATTTAATTATTCTAAATAGGGTTGCTGGAAATGTCTATATCCTGTTTTGACGCGGAATTAAATAGCGGATTTTCTTTGATTCATGTAAACTCATTAGCAATTATAACTACATCTGTATCTGTCAACTAATGCCGTCATGCACAAAAAATTACAGTATGGAAATGTATGGAATGTATGGAAACCAGAAACACAATCTATGACGATTAACTGTCATTATAATTAATTTATTTTTGGTTTTTGAAATTCGAAATAATTTGATTGATATATGTGCTTTTATTACTAGCGAGAACTGATCGACGTCATATTTTGCGTAGTGATAGTTTAGACGCCCAAGACGTGTCGTATTGTTTAAGATTCTTCTATCCCAAATATAATGCGGAAATTGCTGGTTAAGATAGTATTATTTGCAGACGAGATAGCTATTTTGGATACAAAAATTGTCTTTGGTTTAAATGTGACTAAAAATTATTATTATTGCTATTTTTCTTTTTACATGGGTGCATTTTGAAAGATAGGCTTGTTCTAGCTAAGAGGCAAATCAAATCAATTTAATTCAAGTAAACTTCACAATGAAGCTTTTTTGAATCGTCAATAATTAAATTCTACCACCTTTTCGGAAAGCATCTTCTAGCGAGAAGAAACGGCAAGAAACTCGCATAGTTGCTCTTTTCAAATAAACAGATTTACAATGCTGTTATTTACAGTAATTAGTGTCCTATGATGGAACCCGAGCCTAACTCCAGGCGTTTCTTTTTAAAAAGTACTCTTTTACTAGGTAGCCATTTAAACCATTTATTTTGCTACACACATACATTACATAGATTATACAGGAAAAAAAAAATTAAATTGAAAGAATACAGTGTAGGTAGCAAGGGGTTCATCTCAGTATAAGCTGTGCTAATGCACAGCACTGATTTTCAGATATTATATAATAGCCCAAGAGTTTGCTTTCGAATACGAATGCAAACTCGTAAAAAAACATTTGTATGTTAACTAAATGTTTTTTTTTTTATATTTTTTTAAAACGGAAATTATTAATAGATGTGCAAGTTTTTGTTTTGTTATACTTATTTACTCTCAATATAAATGCCTTTTGGCCATCAGTTTGTTTTAACTATTGTTCGCTCATTGGCCGTAATTCAAGAACATAATCATTATTCCAATTTCTAGGAAATTCTAATGAATTAGCATGTTACTAAAATAGTTTTCAAAGAAAGTAAATCGTTTGACAAACAGAGAAGATGATACCGAGCTCTTGTCTTCAAATATTCGTGTATGAATGAGCTTGTATGACTTTCATAATTTTTTAAAACCTTGGAATAAAATTCTCATTAAACATTTTTTCCAAACATTTATTAAAATAAGTTTAGTGAGATAGATACCATACCTATACTCTATGTAATAAAACTATTCTCACATCTTTGCAGTACGACTATCAATATAAAAAAAAAAAATTACTTCTCTTTACTTTCAATCACAGAGGCAATTCTTGACATCTAAAATGAGGGTCGAATGAGGGTGTGTGTATTCTGTAATAATTCTACGTAATCGTAACCTTACACTTTTTTACTTGATGGTAGGGCTTTGTGCAAGCCCGTCTGCGTAGGTACCACCCACTTATCAGTTATTCTATCGCCAAACAACAGTACTCAGTATTGTTGTGTTACGGTTTGAAGGGTGAGTGAGTCAGTGTAACTACAGGCACAAGTGACATTACATCTTAGTTCCCAAGGTGGCGCAGTGACGATATAAGGCATAGTTATATAATAACGCTGTGGTGGTGGTGACCACTTACCATCACGTGGCCCATATGCTCGTCCGCCAACCTATTCCATAAAAAAAAACCCTACTAGTTCCGGACGCTTTACCTGATAGATGACTGAGTTTTCCTTAAATTATACTTTAACTATCAACCCGACCCGGTTCGCGCGCGTGCAATGCTATTACTAAACAGTTTGGATATAATTACAGTATTTGTTTATTTACGACATCACATTACAAACTAAAAAAATTATCAGTTTCAAAAACCTTCTTTTCGAAAAACCTTCTCTATCTATTCAAAAAAAGGCATCAAAATCCGTTGCGTAATTTTAAAGATGTAAGCATATATGGGGACACTGCGCTAAGCGACTTTGTTTTATATTTACTACTTATGAAATGAAGTCACTTCTTTTAAGTTGTGAGCTCTATGTACAAATAAAATAAAAAGTATATATGGATGGCTAAGTTTCTTTCGCCGGTTCTTTTCAGGTCAGGGTATTTTCTTTTCCGAACCGGTGGCAGTGTTTAATTTAACAATCTTTAAGTAAACTTCTATATTGAATAAGGGAGTTTCATTTGATTTGGTTTTATTTTGTCAGTTATACTTTGTATTGATGTGTTCAGTGCATCGGAGTAAAGACACAAGAGACATAACATCTTAGTTTTTTAAATTCCCAAGGTCGGTTCTGCATACCGATGTCAGGAATGGCTAATTTATTTTTTACGGTTTCAATGTCGTTGGGCTTTGCTCATACGTCTGTCCGCCTACCAATTTCATAAAAAATTAAAAAATTAAAATACCAATAATCAAACATTTAAATACCTATAACTTATTATAAATTATGTAAAAGTAAAATTATTTATGCCATTTGTTTGACTAATATTCAATAATAAAAATAACGCCGTTTAAATGTTGTAAATCCATGATATTATTAATATACCTGTTTAATTAACTAAGTATTAAATTAAATAAGCAATATATTTTTCAATTCACATCGTATATATTTTAATTAATAAAATATTACAGATGCGTAAAAAGATATAAGCAATTATTGTTACATTTATTATCTGTTGTATGAAATCAATAATTGTTTATTTTATTTTTTAATTAAAAAAAGAATTATCATGTCGCAAAGAAATCGTTATTTCGAACAAGGCCACAATAATACTGAATACTTGTATTTTATACCCACTTCATAAGTTAAAACCTACTTACTATTCGTAAAGGTAATAAAATGTTAACAGCTCATTCAGTGTTAAATGTGAACAATATTGATAACGTGAGCTATATATTATATAAGAAATAAGAATATATTTTTAATGCAGTAAGTTAACTTCGAAGCGCATTTAATGAATAAATCCATGTACTGAAATGTGTTATACTTAGTTTTACCGTTTTTAATTGTATTTCTTAACGGCATATTAAAGTAAATTCGTTTAAAAAACCGTTATGTATACGTCAAGAATGTCCAATTGTTGATACGGTCGAATACGAACGTAGCGAGATGTCAACATCATTCCAAAACGTTTAAAGTTAAGTCCGAAACGAGTCGGAATTTTAATCAGTCGATGTAAATACGTGCGCAAGTGCGTGATGTAACATTATACAATGAAAGCAAGAGTTGCAGCGTGGCGCGAAAATATTCTTTATGCTGCACTCGGTTCCATTCAGCTGACGCAGCCGCGACAATGTGCGCCAGTCGCGCGCGGGGGCGGGGACTCGCCGCAAAACTGGGTCGCTCGCGATGTGTTGTCAAGTTCAAGGCTACGTCGAAGGGGGAGTGGGCTTCCGATCGACCATAGATGGCGTTGTACGATTCGAAAAATTTCGCGAGAGGAGGTGTTGGGGTGTGCGGGGAGGCACGCGGGAACGAATTTTCGGTGCAACACACGACACGACGCTGCACTCGTGTGTCGAACGTCGCGACGCGCAGTTCTCTAACGTGACATTGCACCCGAATATTAAGGCGACCTGATAGAAGCCGACATGGACTGGATGGAGATGGACGACGTGGTTCGTACAATTTAATTACATTTCAATGTTTCATATGAAAATGTGGGAGAGCGAGCCGGCTGTCAGTATTTTTTTATTCGGAACGCGATTCGCCATGACCTATCCTAACATTTTATCAACACACAGTAGACGCTTGAATTACTTATCAAAAATATTTCATATTCTAAACATTGTTATGCAATTACTGAGAATGTATTATTTCAAACATTTCATTTTCATTTATGATAAATTGATTTTATTCATAATTAAGTGTTCTCATTAGAATTTAGCCGAACTACGTTCATTAATTATATCTTAGTCGGTTTCAGAAAATTATAAAAAATATATTTAAGCACGAAAAAAGTTTTTACCAGTTAAATACTTTTGTATTTTATATAGATCAGTTCCTGTGTAAAGTTAAATTGGAATGAATGATTATTCGCAAGTGGTTAACAATTGACTGATTCGCTTGTCCAAAAATTACCTTTAGATCCTGATCGCTATTCTGGCTCGTAACGTCGGCGCGGAAGTCCTTTTAAACGATCTATTCTATAGAGCTGCTCAGTATTCCTCTAAACGCTCGCGTTTCCTACGTACCGAGAAAAAAATATTTCGTTACATGGTGGCATGTCGAAACAGTTGTTTTTGTTTCGTAGCACGTTACAGTGAAACGGTACGCATTTCCACGTTTGATATAATATAACCGCTATTTTCTCATACACCGGTGATACACGTGCGAAACGCAAAGCGCGTACCCGACCTGCCCCAACGTGCCGTGATCGATCGCCCGCCGGCCATATCTGTGTCTAGCGCTAAGCCTCTATAAAGGCTGTCGTACACGGTGTTAGCAGAAAAAAAAAATAAAAAAAAATCACATTTAACACTGAAATAACATCAAGTATTAATGGGTTTTTCATTCCTTATGCATGATACTAACCTTAGAACTGTAAATATTTAAGACCCTGTGGGGTAACATCATATTTAAAGAAAAACATTTTCAAATAACGGTATTAAAAATTTTTTAATTAAATCATATGTAATTTTATTTTTAATTTGATATTTCGTAAATTTAATAAAGTAATTTTTCACTTTTAATTTTACTTCCTACTGCATCCTACCTAATTAAAATAAAATTGAATAGCGTATTTTATAATATTTTGATGATAAGAAAAATTCGAAGGAACCAAAAAAATCGACCGAACCAATTTCTTTATTTGTTATTAAATTCAAAGTTTGAAACCGTCAGAAACGTTTTACTCGAAATTTACGTATGCGTATAAAACGTTGCGATGAAGTTCGACCTTGAAATTTTATTCCCATCGTGCTCAAAGAAGTTTCTCAAAAAAATAATCAGCTCCTATACACGATCGTGAGCGACAACCCTTAAGGATATTTTTTTGTCGTTTCACGCGACGCCAGTGCCTTAGTGCTTAGACTTCCCAAGGATTTATTCTTATTACACAATTTAATTCCCTACCTATTTGATTTGTTTAGTACCTCCAGACGTCGGACGACCTGTTCAGACGTGCTATTGAATATGCATTCGTTCAAGGTCGACGTTTGAAAGTCTATTTGATTTTAACTGAACATTAACAACGCGAGCCTCTCGAAACCCGTGGGGCGATCGATATTAGAAATTTTAATAAAAGAGATGTGAGCTTTATTAATGTGTTATGAGGTTGTGTGATTTTTTTTCTCAGTGACTTATGCAAAGGTTCTTTATTATTCATTTTTAATAGTTTCAATACCTGTGGCCTATTGCGAAAAGAGTTAATATCTATAAATCATATTTTTGATAAGATGTAAATTGTTTCATAATTATTGCGTAAAATATTTGATTTTAGTTCAAAGAAACTTTCTTAAATAAAATAGGAAAATATTTAAATATTACTCAACGATGTACTTTGGCCTTTTTAGCACCGGGTCGCAGCAAAAATAAGATAACGTCCGCGGTTTTATCGAACTTTCTCTATCTCGTAATCTAAAATTCTTATATAGCGCATATATTTCAGGTTGTTTTTACCTTCCGGGTAGAAGTGAAGTTTTATTATTTTGTTTGATGTTTATCAATAATAGGAAGCTTACGATATGGGTATGGCTATACTACTCGTGTTATAATGATGTCACAAAGGCGAGACGAGGAATCGGCAGACAGTTAGGCTAGAAGTGGCAGTTAACATACCTACCTAGGTACATACAACCTAGGCAAACATAATCTTCTCATTAGCCTCGAAGTTTTTCCATTTTCACTAACATTTCTCCTTATATATAAACGAACGTACATTAAGTGGGGATTGTTTATCTTTCTAATCTACTTTGCACAATTCGAGTGATAAAGAACATGGCCTTGACTGATTTTTTATCATATAGGTATACGAAAATGCTGCATTACTTCCATATGTTAATATCGTGACGACATTATGATAGGTATATTTATAATATATAGGTTATTGCTTATCGTTTATTTTGAAATGTATTTATCTAATTAAATAAAAAAATATTCCAAGTTTAAAAATTTATAATGGTCTAAGTGTAATTTTTTCTGCCTACACTATTACAATTTTTCATTTGATTCTCTCCTTGATAATAATGATTTATGTAAATATCTTGTTGCATTGGTTGTTATAATAAAATAACGGAATCGAATCTCTATACTTAAGTTTAAATTAGAAATCTTTTGTTCAAAATATTTCTATGCATTGCCAAAAGAACTTTTGCGATCATACGTTGTTACTGATTGATATAAGTATCTAAATTGCGCTTCGTTTTTTAACTTTTCTTCCAAAAATATAACAATCTTCAATTATCTTAAAATAAAAAATCATGCTTATATAATGTAGTCTGCACATTTGTCCATATACTTTTTTTTTATTTTAAATTTAAAATCTCGGGTGTCCCATGTGGTAACATTGTAGATCCGAAATTATTCCACGACCATTAAATTGCTATCAGGCATATAATTCTATTTTTTATTACCGATCATAAAACCTTAAGGACGTTTTTTTTATTATTATTCAATAGTGTTACATAGTCACGATTAACGAAATTATTACTATTATCCAACAGAACCGAACTAATTTAATCGTTTCAGACATAATGAATCTCATAATCAATTAATTCCTTAATTAATAACCGGGTAAAGTACGCATGTATAATCAGTAAACATAATTGTCCACATAAAGTATACGTATTGAAATATCACGAGTATTAACTCGTAACGTAGTAAGTTGTTTCGACTTTACGAACACGAACATTTTCACAACTTTTTTAAGCGTCATAAAAATTCACAATTACCAAGCAATTAAAAATATTAAGCGACTTTTTTTTAATTTTAGGTAGTTTTTCAGCTTTTACGTTTTGATATTTTGTATACTCGTATAGCATGTAATCGAAGCTCTGAGTATTTATATGTTCACGATCGTTTGTCGTGATCAGCACTGTAATTAAAATTGTTACAGTTGATTCGTATGAAGTAATCTTCTTTTTGTTATATGTAATCCCTAGTTGACTACAAACATAATTGTGAAGCTTTAAAAATGTGCCGGACTTTCCCTCAGTAGTACTTTTGATAAATACTGCTATAGGTAGAATTCTGTTCTGTCTCAAATCATTTGTAAAATTTGACTGTAAAAGGTTTAAAATACGTAAATTTTGTCCACGGATCTTTGCAGTAATCTCAAGTTCTTTCATATATGTAATAGTTTAATTTGTTTAATACGTTATCATATCGTTCGTACCAAGTGCAGAGAGATATTTGTATCAACTAGGTCACGAGATCATAAAACTATGGTCATGGACATTTCACACATTGATATGAATGCAACTATTTCAAATGTAGTACTATTTCCGCGTTTAAATTAAACATATAGGAATCTATCAGATAAATCATTATTTGTAACAGTAAGAGTCGGACTTCAATCTTGAATTTGATAGAAATGCATGACGCTTGACCTTTTATCAGAAGCTGTTGGAAATATTCTACTTTGTTGTTTTTATTATGAAGTTTTAGATATATTTTAACTATTACGTCTAATTATTATCTTTGCCTTACATATTGACCAAGTATTTTTTTTTCTCTGATATGCTATCGAGCTGCATGATATACATACGTCCTATATTATTTTATTATGTATTTAGAGTTCAATAGTGCTAAGTGATTTGCTTCTACAATGTCTTATATGTTGACCGACTTTTGTTTTTATTATCGTCTACGTTTTATGTCAATGCTGTTGACAATCATAAAACAGTAACAAGCCGAGCGTGTTAAAACAAAGAGGAATGTGATGGATGACGTTAAAAATACGCGATCATTGCGTCGACGGCCAGTAATGCCTACTAGTCTGTAGTCGAAATCGAGAGTCAATTATATCGTTTGAAACTAATTTTATTGTGCGTTACGTATTGCTGTTTTGCTCAGGGCCGATGGGGAGAAGGCTTCAGTGCCCGAGGAATACTTAGTCGGCAATTCGCTGGCTTCGTTGAAATCGTATAATTGACATGAAGGAGTAGGAGTGTGGGGGGAAGGGGCTCGAGCGGGAGATTTGGCAGTTGGCCTTGACAATGAACCGGCGGCGCACACTGCTTCGATTATGTACATATTATACAACACGCACACATTTTAGAAAGAGCTATTCCACGAATGGCCTCTCCCACACAATTATTTTTGTCATAGGGTTGCCTTATTTTTATGTCTATACCGCGATGTCTGCGATTATTCTGAAGTAAAAAGCTCCAAGTTCCTTTAATAACACTGAGGGACACTTAAATTTTGCTTTCTATGACAAGTTTTAAAAAAAATATTTATCTAAATTTGTTCTATTTGGTAATTTTGGGAAAATTTAATAAAGCATGATTTATCTTTAATTGCTCTTTATTGATTCGTAAACATATAAAACACCTTAAATCATAAAAACAATTTTAATATGGCGACGGAGCAGGTCCCATTATTTCGCAATAGTCTCATAAATAACCGATAAGCGACAACCCTATGGCCAAAAAAGCGATTCGAGTCTGGCGGCCCGGCGCGCCGTCGCCGCGTGCCTGCCCTAACACAACGTATACATCAGTGGTTCTTAACCTCCTATTGATCAGGAACCTCACGCCAAAAAAATAGTAAGGGACCATCTCGTTACCAAGCACCCCCTCTCTTTTACCTTGTGCTAATACAATACAAGCTCAAACCGTTTATGTCTTAATTTTTTTTTCTAAATTATGCTCTGAGTACCCATTATATTAATACTTGTTGAGATTTATTTTTTCAGCCAGTTCCGTTTTAAAATTTACTTTATTTTTTTAAGCAGAGATGTCATTGTTTGGAGTAACCTCGATGTCGAATTAGTTGATACTTCTTTAGATGATTTCGTTTGCTATAATCGTATGTATAATACATAGATGTTAATAAAAAAACAGCCACGACCTTGAGTCGCGTTATCAATAATATCATACCTTGTTTTACAAATATGAATGGTTAAGACTTAAATACTAAAATATTTATATATTCACTGTGATATTCACTTAAAATATTTCCATTTGAACTAATTATTTTTTTAAACGTAATACAGTAAATAAACTCTTTGTTATGATGTATTTAATTAGACGTGGCGTTCCGTCAGTGTTGCATGTTAATTTGCATAATTGTCAATTTTTTAAGTATTACGTAATTACCATTTGTTTCATATTTTAAAATAGTGTATCTATTATGGCAATCTTTATTAGTTTTACCTATTAGATGTGTGCCTGATGCTTCCGAGGTATTTCGTATATAGCTAGCTATCTTGTGTCCGACCGTGTTAGTTTTTGTCCGTCTGCATTTTATTTCAGGTATTAGGATACTATAAACCTAATCTATTAGTAAATTCTATATGTTACCTTCAAATTTTTCGTTAAATATTTTTCAAACAACAAGCTTTTGTATTGTTTTTATACTTGTTCTTGATTTTACTTTTAGTCATTTAAATTTTCATAGGTTAGAAGTTATTGTATCCTTATTCTTTCACAATTCATTATCAACGAAAAAAATTGAAATATTATTATTAAATGTCTCATTCGCATCATTGGTATATAAAGGTATATTAAAGTTTCCAGTTTATTTACTTTCGTTGGTGTTTTCATAATAGACGTTGAGTTTTGTTCGTTTTTCGTTAATAAACTTTTAAGGAAAAACACAAAATTCGAATCGTTGATTAAGCTTTTATTGCTGATATTCAATCATAACATTGATGTTTAGGAATGTTGTTTAGGTTATCTACCGTTATTTTTTTTATTATTTGCCTTGGTACTTCTTAATGATGTGTTGAGATATTTTGAATGATATTTATTTATACCTTATCAATATAAGTCTATCTAAAGGATTGTTACGACCGCGTTCTTCGTCGTCCGTCTGTCTAGGCCGCGTTTTATTCTCAAACAGCTTTAAATCCTCGGCATTTTGTTATATTTATTTGTTTTCCATTCCCAACATAGTTTACTTTATTTTTTGTGTAAATCAAGAATTTATTCCAAAGGGTCTACGTCGATAAATTATAACTATTGTTTCTATCTGTATAATATTTTAGACGTATCAATGCTTTTTCATTTTCGTTTTCAAAATTTAAAAATGGAATATCTGTAATTGTTTGATGCCTTATTATCTTTTAAAGAGATTGTCTTAGCTAAAACGAATAACTAGGTACATAGGTAAGCATCTGTAATGTTAGACTGACATCTACCAGACTTTATTGATATCTACATAGAGGCAATAACTACAGGTAAAAGTTGAGATAGACCTAGAGAAGGGTATGAACCTTTAATACCTACCTACCTATTTGTCAAGTAGGTACGATACGAATAAGATACGGGTAGCAATGGGTAGGAGAAACAAGGCAATCGAGCAAAAGTTTTCCTGTTAAGTCTTCTATCTTTCTGTTCACAAAGACTTTAATATCATGGCTATTTCTCAATGTTAAAAATGGAATATCTGCAATTGTTTTCATTGGTTTACTAATTTATATTCTATTTGTAGAAAGTATTTGCAAGTAGACAAGGTTATACTTCAATACCGAAATGTAACACTAGTTATTTTATATCTACGTGATTTATGTAATATGGGCATTTACTTATATAAAATGCAAAATTAGGACCTTGCTAACAAATTAATGCAACTTAATATGCATAGGTACGTAAGTGTTGCGAAGGCTGTCGTTACAATCATGTTGGCCTTCGATTGTCTAAAAAGCGCTTTAGGCGATTTATCTGAAACCGATCTACCTCGCTGAATATTTAATAGCTCGTTGTAATTTATTATTTATTAAATAGAGGTAAGTACTTTATATACTTGGCATTTGTCGTGTTTATTGTGAATTATAAAGTTTGTTTAACTAGTAGGTACCTTCTGAAATATTTAGGTGAAACTTCTTCGTATGTATGGGTACATTGTAGCACATTGAAAGCTCAGAGATGTTTTGTACACATCAGTAGGTATGAGACGTAAGATTTCAAATAATGCCATTACCATATTTGAGTACCTACCAGTGACTTTTAATGTAAAACCTAGTTTTATTACACTAGTACTACAGTGTGCATTTTTTGTGCATATTAAGGAGATTTATTAACTTGTTTTATTATGATTATTATACATTTTATACAGGAAGAGATTTTTTTCATTTATAAAGATAATCTCATATAGCTAATTTATTTAAAACTAGCGACAAGTTTTTGAATTCTAGGTACATAAGTAAAAGTTGAGATAATTATTTTCTTATGTAAATTTATAGAAAAAACAAATTGCGATTATTATAAGCGTGAATAGGTTATTACGAACTCAATGAACCTTTACAGAGGAAATCATTAGTTACTTTATACACAACGTATTTGAACCAATCGCGTCTCGGTGTAGTTGGCGTAGCTTCAGGAAAATTTATAGCGGCGCGTTTATTCGTCGTTGTTACAAAGGTACAGTCTCGAAGGGCGTTCATTCGCTGCATGTGATCATTCGCAGTCGAAGGGACCAATCTGAAAGGCTAAAAGCACGTGGTGCTGCGTGGGGCGGCGCGTGCGCCGATACGGTGGGGCGAGCGTGCTCGTAGCGTACGCAATGCGTGAGCGCAGTGCGTAACTGTCGCCTCAGTTATCATCCGCGTTGTATCGACTTAGGCGTTAGTCGCTAAAACTTTGACACATTCCGAATGTCTAAGAAACGAAACGTATTTGCTTTGTTTTACAACTTAAGGAGGCAGTGTTCTAGTAGTTCTAAATGACAGTAACAATGTGCGCCATAGAGGTAAATTGGAACTTCCCCATTGATCCCTTCAAAGTGCGTTGGAACCCAAAAAAATGCGTGAGTACAGGAAATCTAAAACATTGTCATAGCTTGAATAGTTTGTGAATCTAAATAGAGTAAATATTGCTATTGGTACACGTGTAGATAATAATTGTTTACAATATAGTTTTCTTACTACGAACGATATTATTATCTAAAAGTTTAAAGTTATATAAGTAGAAGAGAAAGCAGACGGTTTTTCCTTTAAAAAAGATTAGAAGCACTTCAAAGGAGATGTTCATGTGTCAGTTTAAATTGTAAATTTATTTAAAAGCATCTTGTGTATTTTTATAACGCAAATCTTATTAACGGGCTCGTTGTGTGACATAAATGTTTTGGTACTTTAACGATGTATGTTCCACTTAAATATTGTACTAGGTTTTTTTTTAATAAACTCGGGTTTGTTTTTTTAATATTATTGAATCTGTTTTTGTGTTTGGTAAAGTATTCTGTATAATTATGACGATATAAATTGCATGCGCTGATGGTCGTAAAATAATATAAAATAATCAATTCAACATTTGGCCTTCATATTCATTCAATTTATCATCAGGTTTTGCCGTCTATGTTTTATGCAAAAAGTACAAAACTTAAATTAATTGGTGGCAACGAACTGCATTAGTATAAATTTTTTGTTGTTTATGCATCTTTTAAATTTAAGGTATCCTGCAATCTTCCATATTTCAAATTACTAATTTCGTTTTATTAATTTGCGTTATTAAAATAACAATGGTTGATGATAATGTTTAGGTTAGTAACATATTTTGGCAGATGTATCTAACTAACTAAGTTTTTCATTACACAGGTACCATAATATATTAAAGTAAATTTTAATTTGTTAGAGATCGTTTGATGATTTTTGTCATCCACGGAATTCAATAAACTCCTATTTTTGCCTATATATTCTTGTATTGTGTAACAAGCTTCATCTATAGGTAATACTTTGCTCTATTGTAGGTACAGAACAAAAGTTTAATGAATATGTAATGGACACTAGATAGCTCATGTTAGGATACCCCACAGCACTCTTCTTAAAGAATTAGCGATTGCATTAAATATTTGACTTAATAGTTTTACAACGTCTCCCATATAGAGGAAAATATTGCTATAGTAGGTCAATAATGCTGAACGAACGATGTGTGAACAATCAACGTAAATATGCAATTCGATACGCCAAGTGTAGTGCCGCCATTAGAAAGTGAAGTTTTTATTGCCAGGGACAAAAAAAGTTTTTTTTTTTATATCAAATACGCCATCTATAAATATAAGTACTTAAGGAAATGATAATCATTTCTTTTATTACTAGACCGCTACCAACCTTGAGAATTAAGATGTTGTTGCCTTGATTGTAGTGAATGTAGCCCATATTCCAGACCGGAACACACCAATACTGTATATTTTTATTTGGTGTCAGAATAAGTATCTATATGATCAGTGGATTTTACTTACTAAGACTTAGACAAAGTTCTACAATCAAGGGAAGTTAGTTTTATTCAACTGGTTTGAAAACTTTAAAGATAAACATAAAAAACAAGGAATACCAGAAACTAAACGTAACCCAGTTTAATTCAGTCTATTTGCATCACTATCTAGTGGTAATATGCACAGTGTTGAAACTGTATTATGTTTTAATAGCATGCTAAGAATCGTTTAGTCTAAAAATAGCTTATCATGATAAGTCTCAAGCATATTTTTCCAATTACGTCAAAGATTAAGGCTTTATATTTATTGCTACGAAGACAAGACCAAGTAAAAAGTAATAGCATGTTACTTTCGCTGGGCAAAGGCAACTCTTCGTTTGACGAAAGGGACACGTGTGGTAGATTTTCATTCAACTTCTAGGTTTTCCCATGAGATGACTCAGATAATAGAATTAAAGGAAATTGACAGACAGACCGTTTACACAAGGGCAAGTGCCACTGACCTAATAAATGTATGTAAGTTTACAGTGTCCTAAGCAAATGTCTTTGATTGAGTCCGTCCGAATCTGTATCCGTTTTGTTCTAGCTCAGTCCAATTTGAAAGTAAGATATTTACGGACTATTCCTGTTTCTAAAACTCCTAGACTTTATATTATAAATTCAGTTTGATGTTAAATAATATTTAATAATTGATGGCGATCTTTGCTTCAGATATTGTGACTGATGATAATGGACTCTCCATTACAGTGAGGCTGTTTCGTGTTCAATTTTATTGTTTTTTAAATGTATCTTTGGAATCTTTCAATATGGAAGCTTTGGTACAGATTTTTTTCTAGTAAATCAATGTGATGTTTAATAAATATTTTTTTAATTCGACAATGATATTTAAAAAGTCTAGATATCGTAAAGTGAGACGTAGTTTTCCGCGGCATGCGTGTCGCGAGCCGTGGCGTAGGTCGGGCGTGGTGTCGACGCCCGCGCAATGTCACCCGGTGAGCTCCTCCTCTTCCCCTCCCTACACGGCCCCCTAGGTGAGGGGGCCTCGCGGCTAAGTCTGCGTGTATCCACTGCCCTCGAATAATTTCCTAATAGCAATTGTACGGCGCCTCTAATCTTACTTTTACCTACTTTCCTCATATCATGCAAGATTCATTAAAACAAAACACCCTGATGTAAAATTCAGGATCAATTGATTTGAAATTCATATTTAAACAAGGAATTGTTAAAAAAAATAGAAATAAAAAATCGCGATTCAATCTAAAAAAATCACCGAAATAGCGATTTCAATTGTTATTTCTTCAATATAAAATGAGCTTTGAGCTAAAATGGAAGATGTTACATTTACGAATGTTTTTTTTTTTTTTTGTTATCTAGAAGGAGTTATAGTCATTGCGACCGGAACTCGTGGCTCACGCGTGGTGCTAATTGAGCTCCTAAGTTCGCTTTTGGGGTAGGTCGCAACAGCGTGGTTACATAACATGCGTCACGTTCTCTATCTTCAGGTTCTTTTGAATGTTACGTTCGTCCGCGTGCTGATACTGGGTGCTGTCGGTCGTTAACCCTCCGCTATCTGCATTATTTAGCTCGGCTCAATGTCGGCGCAATGTCGAATCGCTAGAGTTCACAGACCGCGACGCCGCCTTGCGCCTTACCGACCGCCTTGTTCTAGCTAATTTTTATCGTACCTCATTGCTTGAGTTTTGGTCGTGACTAATTTATTAAGCGCTCGCATCGATTAAATGCATTCAGCGTTACCTTATTTTTGATAACGTCATTTTATATCCACATAATCAATTATGATATATGAAAAAATGATTTTTCCTCGATTCGTTATGCCTTTAAATTCTCAAATTGGAATCCTTGGCGAACCTAATCTTTAATTCGATGACTAAGATATCGAACTCTATATATAGTTTGACTAATTATTTACCTACAAGTAGTGTTCGAACGGTGAGCGTATGGTTTACTATATACCGTTTCCAGTCCGCCATCGCCCCGCACTCGGTCTGTGGGCTGAGGGGCGACTCGACCTCGATCGCGCGGAAACAGGCGCGGTCAAGGCCGCAGTCTAGACGCAACCCCCTCCCCCCGCCACCCCCTACTTCTAAACCCGCTTGTCATACCCCCACTATTTATTTTTACCTCACAGCCGCCGCCGAATTTGCCTGGGCGAAGCTTTTCGTAGGCGTGCGAACCTGACCTACCCATACGTAACGCTATATATGACGGTTTTGCGCTAGCTAATTTGCTTCGAACAAAGGCACCCATTATGTCTATGATGTTTCTGACATTAATTATGCACTCCGTCCGATTCATGCCCCGCGGTTTGACATTGATGAATTATTAACCAAAAGTAATCATTTGAGAATTATAATCGTTACCTAAAAATGCTATTCGTAACCTTTTCATTTTAGTTTGCTTTTTTTTTAAACTTGTACATATGACTTCGAACTGTATTTAAATGACTTTTTTATTTTCTTTACATTTTGTAGATTGCTTATATGATAAGATCATTTTTAATTATGACGTAAACTCGTTGCTAGAGTTTTTAAAATGTGACACCTTTGTTCTGGAGGATTTTTTTTTATAATGGTCTAATCACGGTATTAAGGCCTTGGTTTTTATATAAACACCTACTTAACTACGTACTGTTATTTTTAAACTGTAGGAATGTGATTTATGATGAGAGCCGTGAACTAATCGTCTGTAGTAATTTTGTTGCAATAGATTTGCATAAATTGCTGTCGAATTTTATTACCTTTCTCATTATTCTGCTTCGACATTTGCATCACAAATAAATTTGATAACATTGTTATTGTTTTTATCCATTGCTATTCAGTAATACCGGGACCTCTACAGGTGAATAACCTTACAATAATTGACATTGAAATTTTTACATAACGTGTACATACGATTATGTGTATAATATATGTGCTGATTAAACACGAAATTTATTTAATGATTCATCGTAATTTTGCGTGAAAAATTTATTGGTAAAGTTTAAATAAAAGTTCATAATGTTCGAAATTTAAAATTTGTATCAAATTAACGTTATGTTCGTTCATTTATTTTGTCTGATCGAACAAAGTCGTCTATTGTTTAACTGCCTCGAAGATACAGCGCTTTGATAAAAATGTTGTAGTGAAGTCATCGGCGACCGGCGGCGAATAGCTAATGTGCCGACCTTGGGCAGCAGACCACACGCAAATATTGCATATCTATACTAATAAGATCGTTGAGATTATAAGTATATGAAAAAAATATTGCAGCTGCCATAAGCCCTTTAAATTTTATTCGTATTTTTAAAGAGTATCAAAACGAGCTGATTACGACGGATTATGCATAATCAAAACTTCGATGTGGATATGGCAACATTGGCAGCTGTTTAAATAAGTTCCTTTGCCACTGTTTCGAGCAATTTTGATGATGTAATAATAATGAATTTCCTTGTCTGAAATAAATTTGCAATATAGGTATACCTACTCTTTAATATTAAACCCAACCAGACTCAAACAAACTGTACGGAACGCCTGAACAAATGGTTTCGCGGAGTATAAATCAAGTTGTCCAAAATTATATTTTAAAATTGATGAAAAAAATCGAGCAAAAACTGGTCGAGGTCTTTTTAGCGAGGAAGAAGTAGTCAGTTTAGTATTTATTTACAATATGTATGTTAAACGTATGTTGTGTTAATTTCTGAAATCTCAGTAACAAATATAAAATAAATCTTTTTCAACCCACGTCTTTTTCAAGTTTAGGGTTTAATAGTCCATATTAATGCATTCATTAATGAGCTAATTTCAAAATTATTTAATTTTTAAGAGTATAGTTAATATTTATATTAAAATTGTCTACTGTTTGTGATTCTACGGATCGATGCGTACAGCGCGTGCTGGTGCGTACTCTCCTGGAAGGGACCTTCGGTGCCACTTAAATTTGGTAACTTGAAATTTATAATCGTTTCGTTGAGACTTTAATGAGCTATTTTTTAAAATAAATTAAATATATGACTATTCCGTTTTTTGTAGTCAATTAAATAAATTCAGAGTTATTAAAGTATATTCATGCAACACCAAAGTTAAAATGAATTATTTAGTTTTGGCATACTTTAAGAATATAAATGTTGAGTCACAAAAAATAAACTGCACATAATTGTACAGTACCCACAATACCTATTCTTATGCGAATATTAATCTATAAGTATACATTTGAGACAGCGTGGCAACTGATTAATATCGAATAGGTACCAATAGCTTGCAAGGTTTGTAACGAAAAAAAAAATGATAAGATAAGAAAATGATAAGTATGGAAAAATACAGCACGGTTTCAATAAACGTCGTGTTGAGGTAGGTCCGGTTGTCATAAACAATAGGCCGTCGCGACGCTAACTTTTTTTCCGTTTCTATTAGAGCGTTGCGTAGTCTGATTACTTACTATGCATATTTCTATTGTAACGGCATACAGTCCTATTTTATTTTATTTATTTTTTTTATAGGTAGGTGGACGAGCATATGGGCCACCTGATGGCAAGTGGTCACCATCACCCATAGACAATGACGCTGAAAAAATATTAACTATTCCTTACATCGTCAATGTGCCACCAACCTTGGGAACTAAGATGTTATGTCCCTTGTGCCTGTAGTTACACTGGCTCACTCACCCTTCAAACCGGAACACAAGAATACCGAGTACTGGTGTTTGGCGGTAGAATAACTGAGCCCGTCTGGGTAGGTATCACCCTTAGTGGGTGGTACCTACCCAGACGGGCTTGCACAAAGCCCTACCACCAAATAAACTTACACTAAGTTTCCAATTGTACAAATAAATGTACAATAAAAATGAAACTCGAGTAATTTATGAAAATGATAAATTGCAAGTATCTCAGAAGAGAGTACTTACGTTTCAATTCTTTTAGGTCGTGGTTTGAAAATGAAGGAAGGGAATATAAAAATGCACCAGGGTTTTCTCAGAAACTGTGCCTATTAATATTGCCGCATAGCGATGTAAAAAGTCGCATGTTCGATCGTGATCCCTTACCCCCCCTCATAATGAGTGTTACGCTTAAAAATAGGGGTAAATAAAATATTAGTAATTTCTTAATTAATTTGGGGCATTGCTAGTATTACTTTCATATATATAGGTACTCAAAAAACGTAATAATTAATTCCATAAGTTATGTAATTCATTACAATAAAAACAATACATTAATTAAAACAAAGATACCTACTCAGTAAAAAGATTATTTGCCGAAGAATTTTTTTTCTTCCGTTAATTCTTAAATGTTTGTTAACTAAAAAAACCGGTATGTACGTACATACATTTATTGCCATTAGCATTGATATGCCCGTCTTATCGTCATGGTAATATCATGCATGCTTAATCCAGACGGTGTTACGGTTGAATAATTTAAGGATTGATACTGCGTTTTATGAGGATATCTTGAAAGGAAATAAAATCGTATGTAGGTAATGTTTTTTAAATAGTTTTCGCGGCGTCTTTTCCGGCATGTTAGGAGGGGGTTGGGTATCGTAGGTGAATGTGGCCTATGGGGTTCAAGCTTGCTTCATACCAAATTTCATTAAAATTAGTTTAGTTTTGACAGTGTAACAGACGGCCATTTTAAAATTGATATTGTACATTGTAATAATTGTATTCATAAGTGTGTGCCCAAATACTGGAACACTATATGCCCGAACTCTCAAAATCTGATAAGACCTAACATGCCACTGAGCAATTTAACGAGGTAGTTAAGCTCTTTCATTATCCAATAACCTCTGAATGATTCAAACAGCTCTATATGAATTTCGACATTCAAATTAAAATTTTGTATACGATATGTAGAAGTGTTTCTTTTACTACAATTTACCATAATATATATATTTCTTTGATACTTGCCTAGTGAAGCGAGTGTTACATGTTTCATGATTTTATCGTAACGATTTACCGATTTATTTAAATATTTATCAAAACTTTTTTTTTATTTAATTTTATTAATTACTTTGATACTAAAAATATTTTGAACGTTCTTTGTTGAATTTTATTATATACCAATTATGATTTGTTTGGAAGAAATAAAATTACATCAATTTAATAGTGCAGAAAAGGTAAAATTATTAATATTTTACCTTATACAATTATATTTTTTGAAATCAGCATTTAAATAGCGCTTCGATTGCCGAAATTATTATACACAATTGTACTCAACCCGTCTCAGGTTGAGGTAGTCTTTTTTTAATCCAACAGTTTTTGCTGTGGCCGACTGGCCGCTGTAACCTAAATATGTTTCACGGATTCTTGTATGCGGGTATTAATAACTTAAGATACTTACGATATATAAACATTATACAACGTATAAATTGTATTTTCAAACTATACGGAGTATCATACCCCTTTGTTTATTACTATAAATATATATTTTTTTATCATTAGATAGGCACTATATTATTACAGTTGTCAAAAAGTAAAGATAATTCAATTACATTTTGAAATTAACGTTATAAGAATCAGTTTCCGTTACTTTGAAATTTTATCATCCTGACTGAGCCACTTTTACTCTTATTATCTGTGAGCGTTTGTAATTTAATTTGGCTTGCGAACAAAAAATGGTAGAATGGGAGACCTTGAAATCGATATAAATCGCGTAAGCACGAGAATTTCGGCGCGTTGTGGCGCAAAATAGATATTCATAATAACAAGCGTTCAGTTCATCGACCGTGCGTCCGTGGGTTCACCTTGGTGTCTCGTAGATAAATGGCAATTCGGGTAACATGGCGCCCCGGCCCCCGCGGCCGACTGCTCAAACGCGCAACGATGCCGCTGTTGGGATAGGCTTACTGTGTCTAGCCCAAACTCATTATACATATCCGTTACTCTTGCTGCGTGCGTCATATTTCATACAATTATTTAGCAGTAATTAAAATAACTCCGAGGCATTTTTTTTTTCGGTTACTTTGAAATATTTCCCAAAAGATTTGATCAGTTGGAGACGATTTTGTGTAGTGCACGAGTTTCAATTTATTGTGAAGTAAAAATTGTAATTGTATTTTTGTTTTGTAACTATAATTAATATTTATCATAACCTATTGATCTCTTAAACTCAAGTTTACATATAATACACGATACCTTATTATCGATGCTTTATGTTTTAAATAATACTTTCTATAATTATTTTTAATTTTATTAAGTCTTTGGCTGGTTTATTGGTAATTCAAGTTCTGGACTCTATGTACATTGTACATGGATTGATATTCAATATTGGAATGATATCTACAGCTTGTAAGCGAATTATGAAACTGGGTTTATCACGTTATATAGGTCTTGCGTGATCGAGTGCTTTGTATAAAACTACTGATTGCGTCACGATATATTTTTTTATCGGAAACCGACAATGTCAAGAGTGCGTTGAACCCCGCATCGCATCCTTGAAAAGTTTGTCGTAAATAGATAATTTTTATTTTCGCTATCCGACTTGGTACATATTATTATCTCCAAACTTATCGCTTCGCTTATTTTTATTTTATAACAGCATAATTTGTTTTGTTTCTGATCAATTTTAGTATAAATAATAATTTGTTTCGTACGGATTTTTGATTCTTTTTTTAAATTTGCATTAATAAGTTTAATTTATCATTTGTTATTCTCTGTGGCATACATAATTAAGTTCATAGTCTGTCGTGTTATTAGAAAGTTGTTTTTTTTTAATAGTCGTTGTATTAAATAACGATTTTTTGTCTTTGTTAACACGCTATCATGTAATAAGCGAGAATGAGTCGAAGCGATTAGGGCTTTTTGCTTCATCAACTCTAATTGTTTTTTTGCGGCTTCTTGTCTGTGACGTATTAGTTTTGCTCTGCTTCCTGTGAAATATTATCTCTAAAACTATATAGACTATACTAAAATAACCCTAGAGTTTCCGAAGCTATGGTCAAAGTCAGACTAAATTATTTACCTTAATCTGGGCGCTCTATCAGGCTCAGCTCTCATCGGCTGTTATGGGTTTGCTCTTAATTTCTTAGAAAATAGTGTATCTAATGTAATGTGTAATAGATGAGCATCGAACCTGCATTTTCCTCATCGCTTAGCGGATAGTGTACCGTTAAGTCAGTGAGACGCGTAGATTAAAATGAGTTTGTTAAACAGTAAATATTTTTTTGAATACCTTAAACGATATCAAGTGAATCACGATATATAATCTAAAACCTATCAACTTATGTAGGAATATATAAAGTTAAAAAAGGCTAAAACGGATTAAACAATCCGGATTGCATTTTTTTTTATTTTTTTATTTTACCCAAAATTTTCGACTGACACCATATGGTCAACTGAGCAAAGTAATTATGTAGTTGACCACGATGATGATGCCCGGGCTACCGATTTCGGTCACGATTGTTATTCACAAGCGAGCTTACTTCGTAGGAAATATGGTAGTAGTTAAGGGTATACGCATATCCTTTTCTCTTTACTTCTCATGATCCGATGCAATGACATCCTCACCATTGAGAATTGGTTAACTTGTACTTCCTTTCCGAGGCTCGTGAGTGTATAGATGCTCTGCTAACTTCCAAACTTTGCTCTGCTATCAAGGTTGGGATTTATCATACTTGGTCTGGGTATCTTCTGCTCATCTGATACAATCAAATAGCAGTACGCAGTATCACTGTGTTCTGGTTTGAAGGATGAGTGAGCCAGTGTAACTATAGGACTATGGCACATGACATCTCAGTTACCTAACATGTTTAGTGGCGCATTGGCGATATAAGATGATTATTATTTTGTACAGTGCATATTATTTGTATGGGCGGGTGTGACCAACTATCATAGGGCCCATTTTCTCATGCGCTTATTCTTCTATCTATCTAGTGATCGTCAGTCCTATGAGTTATACCAAGAGAGACTTATTCGGTTGCCATTTGCGTTTGCGCATTGACGATGTAAGGAATGGTTAATATTTCTTACAGCGTCATTGTCTTTGGGTGATGGAGACCACTTACCATCAGGTGGCCCATATGCTCGTCTGTCGACCTATTCCATAAAATAAAGACAGTTTTATATATGTTTCTGATGACTGATGTCTATATCAGGTACAGATGATGTCGGCGGTGAGCGGGGAACCGTTGCTACGCAGAGTGAAGCAGGAAGCCGAGCCGCCGCCGCAGTACTCTCCATCAGAGCAGCACCGACCCATGCAACTCCTGGAGCCGTGTAATGTAAGTAGGAACATCATTTTCCTGTAGGGCTTTGTGTTTGTTACACTGATTTTTTTTTCAAGCATTGTTGGAAAATCCATTTACGTGTACTTTCTGTGATGTAAAAAGTAGGTGGGATTCCAGGCCGAGTGCCAAATTTGTTATGAGCACATAAAAAACTTATCACGTGACATGTTTGCTTCCTTTCATAAAATATCGAAAATCAAAGAATTCCGGATATGTCTGTCACGTGTTCCTAGTGTTTATTTAGAAAATAAGTGATTATTCAATTGTTTACCTGTTGGTTGTGCCTACCTCAATATTGTGTTACGTGTAAGGTAACAGACTTACACTTCTCCATTCCGTAATAATCTAATTTGATCTGAATCCGTTTAGCTGTTTGAGCGTAATGGTATTGAATGATCATATATGTTGTTTTAAGAATTCAGATCTAAGCCGGTATCGAGCATGGTTTTACATTATTCTACTTTGTCATTTCTTTTATAATTGGTACAGAAGCTCAACTATGGTTACGAAACCAAAGACTAGTACTAAACGTCAATGCATCTAACCGAAGAGGGAAAGTATTACCTATAGTTTATAGTATTATATACATATGCGTTTATACTTCATTGAATGGGTTAAAATAGTAAAAAAATGTATGAAATATCAATGAATTAGTTGCTGTAGAATTTGTTTTCTGAACATATTATTATATTAAAGTGTACGAAGTTTTGGAGGCGCGTAAAGAATGCTGAGGTATTAAGCCACCTCTGTGCAATAAAGTGTCAAGATTATATTTCGGTAACGTGTAATGATTTGAATTTTACATCTGTCTAATGCAAAAGTATTAATAAATACCTACATGATATGATGTAAGACCTGTTTGCCTTCAATTCTAGTTTTCAAACGACGACTGCCATTTTTTTTAGTAGGTAAATGTTTTAGCGGATTTATGTGGAATTTATTGTAATCTATTTGTAATGAAATTGTTACTGTGATTTCGCGTTTCAGCTTGAACTGGAACCTAAAGAGGAGGTCAGGTTCTGCGTGTCACCCGGCGAGGGTGGTATAGTGGGCAACACGAGCCCGGAACAGCAGCACTGCTCGTCGACCACAGCCGCAGCAGCGAGCGGCGCCAGAGACGATGACGCGCCGCGCAGACTGTGCCTCGTGTGCGGCGACGTGGCCTCGGGTTTCCACTACGGTGTCGCCAGCTGTGAGGCGTGCAAGGCGTTTTTTAAGAGAACCATACAGGTCAGTGATATTTCATTTATTATCGATGAATAACGTAAAGCAACAGTACGTAGATGTAACGCTGCCAGGTAAGACGAAAGACGTTGCCTGCTCTTAAATTTGGAATTATTTCACCACGCTGCTCCCGGATTGGTTGGTATACAAGCTGCATTATTTTATAACTCTCCGATGTGTTCCTTCACAGCCGAGCACAAAACTTACTCAAAACAAAAAAAAAAAAAACAAACGAAAAGGCAATCTGGATTTGAACTCGCCATCTTCACTTGAGGTTATTTGACTGAGTGATTGAATTGGCAGGGCAACATAGAGTACACGTGCCCGGCGTCGAACGAGTGCGAGATCAACAAGCGTCGGCGGAAGGCGTGCCAGGCGTGCCGCTTCCGCAAGTGCCTGCGGACGGGCATGCTGCGCGAGGGCGTGCGCCTCGACCGCGTGCGCGGCGGCCGCCAGAAGTACCGGCGCGCGCCCGACCAGCCCGCCGCCAACCAGCCGCGACCGCAGCTCGACGAGATCAAGGTGAGGTAAAAAGTAAAGTAAAGTAACAGCCTGTAAATTTCCCACTGCTGAGATAAGGCCTCCTCTTCCATTAAGGAGAGAGATTGCAACATATTCCAAAACGCTGTTCCAATGCGGGTTGGTGGAATGCACATGTGACAGAATTTTGATGAAATTAGACACATGCAGGTTTCCTCACGATATTTTCCTTCACCGCCGAGCACGAGATGAATTATAAACACAATTAAGCACATATATGTAGTGGTGCTTGCCTGGGTTTGAACCCGCAATCATCGGTTAAGATGCACGCGTTCTAACCACTGGGCCATCTCAGCTCATACACTTCACACCGATGCTACTTTTATATTCCTGTACCGATTTATACTTTTTCATGATATGGGTCACTTCCGCTCATGGACAATGACGCTGTAAGAAATATTAACTCTTCCTCACATCACCACCATACCAATCTTGGGAACTGAACTGAAAATGTTATGTCTCTTGTGCCTGGATTTACACTAGTTCACTCACTCTTCCAATTGGATTACAGCAAAAGTGAGTACTGCTGTTTTGCGGTACAATATCTGATGTGTGGAAGTCTTAGTACTAGTCTTAGTACGTAATCCCAGGAACACCATAAAGTATGTCCAGTTGTCCTTTTGATGTGTAGTAAAAATTCTTTCCTTTAATTTGATATTGCAATCCCGCGTAGATACCATCCAGCCAACATATATTCTATAGCCAACCAGCTATATAGTGTTGTGTTCCGGACAGAAAGGTGAGCAGAGAATGAGCAGTGGAACTACAGGCACAAGGGTCATAACAACTTAGTTCCCAAGTTGATTAATATTTTTACATCAACTACACTAAATAATGGGACGTGGTGACCAGTTACAATCAGGTGGTCCATTTGCTAGACCGCCTACGACTAAACTACGACATAAAAAACAATATTACTAAAGTAAAAAATTCTGTGAGAAATAAATTTCATTACATTAAAATCCAACGTCTCAAAACGTGGAACTAAAACTATTAAAGAAAAAAAAAACTATAACTTCTAAATTCAAATTAGTTAACGTGTCAACCCTGACCACGACCTAACCAAATGCCTTTTTATTTTCTCGATATGACGCTATCGTAGAACATTGACGAATTGACGATTCTATGACGTCACAGTTGAATGTCTTGCGACTTACGCGGTGTTTGTACAATGTACTGACGACGTAAATTCCGAAATGGATTAATATTCAAATTAAAACTTTGTCGTTAGGTAATATTTGATTTTTTTTTATATCTGTTTATAAATATACAAGTTATATCAACGTTTTGTTCTACGCTTGCAGGAAAGTTTAAATGAGTTTATTTGTAATAGAATTTTATTATAAATAATCTCATTTAAACTTTTTAATGAAGTGTGTGTAAGTGACAGAGAGATATATATATTCATAAATACAAAATGATTCCCTAGTTAATAGTTAATATGCGAACGAATCATATCTGAAAGAAACAAAATATTTGAGTTATCAATTGGTCATCAAAGATTTTAATAGATTTTATGTAAACTTAGGAAATAGTGATTCATATATGTATGCTTAGATCTTTAAAATTACGCAACGGATTTTGATGCGGTTTTTTAAATAGATAGATTGATTCAAGAATAAGGTTTATGTGGTAGAGAATGACCGTGAGCATTATAAGATATTCTGCAGTATTTAGTATCCGCATTGCAACCGTGTGAAGCCGGGGCGGGTAGCTAGTTTAATAAGGTTTAAAAAAAATGGGTTCGATATAATTCTATAACAGAAATGTGCACTAAGATGCGTTTCTCCAAGTTAAATTATCGACTTGCATTGGTGTGAGTGATACTTGTGGCTACAGAATGTCTTAGTGTGCGTGAGACGTCTAAGAGTAAGGACAGCAAAAAAATTTAATCTAAATTATATTTTTAACAATAAAACGATAATTAAATGTGAACAGCGCGCCTTCGTGATCGTGAGTGAATAGATCGTATATTATGTAACAAACTTTTATGTGTAGCTTACCTAGTTACGGAACTCTAATTTGAATGTCAGCTGGGTGGTCTGGTACGAATATGGTTTGAATTTTTATAGTCTGAAATGGTGATTATGGGGTCATAGATACAGTTAACGAGCAAGGCTAGACTAGTGAAAGTTTAGACGTCGTCTGCGGAACACGTCAGACTCAATTATAAAATTTACTTGTAAGTTTCTTAATACATAATGATAGTCATTTAAATTTCGATATAGTTCATGTTAATTGGCATTAAACATGTTTGAAAGTCTAGACCTATAACAGAATGTTACGGTGTTTTTGCTTCTTATATTGTGCTGGTTAACCGGTTCAAACCGGTTGCTTTCTTGCTCTTAAATGATGAAAAGTAACTTACTGTATATCTTCCATAGCTTGATGAAAAGTAACTTACTGTATATCTTCCATAGCTTGATGAAAAGTAACTTACTGTATATCTTCCATAGCTTGATGAAAAGTAACTTACTGTATATCTTCCATAGCTTGATGAAAAGTAACTTACTGTATATCTTCCATAGCTTGATGAAAAGTAACTTACTGTATATCTTCCATAGCTTGATGAAAAGTAACTTACTGTATATCTTCCATAGCTTGATGAAAAGTAACTTACTGTATATCTTCCATAGCTTGATGAAAAGTAACTTACTGTATATCTTCCATAGCTTGATGAAAAGTAACTTACTGTATATCTTCCATAGCTTGATGAAAAGTAACTTACTGTATATCTTCCATAGCTTGATGAAAAGTAACTTACTGTATATCTTCCATAGCTGGGCTATGGCTCCTCTCGTTTTGTATCCTATGACGCTTTAACAATGCAGGTTGGTAGATGTTCACTGATTATCGAAAGTTTCCTGAACGTATGATACGATTTTCTTCTACATGCGTACTTTGGATCAGCGGACGCATGTAAAATTGATTCTTCAAATCATTGATCTATCTTCAAACCTTCTTAATATGACAAGAGACTAAACTATGCCTGGTATTGGAATATATACAACCTTTTACTATTATTTATCTGTGATTGAATATCCTTCAGAACAACTTTAACTCCTATTAACAATGCTTCGTTTGATGCCATTGGTAAAAATATTTGTATACTCTTTTAGGCACAATTTTTTTTAAATATCAATTATAAAATAGCGTAATATTATCTTTTAAAATAGTCTATTAAAGTACTGGATAAATTTGGCTAAAATTGGAATATTTTAATTCATAATGAAAGTACCCTTGGTCGGTTACAAAGGAAAATTTCTAATTAAATAATTATAAAAACAGTATTAAATTACTTTAACATGAAACGAAACATCTAATATGTTTTTGTCATGAGTAATTATAATCTCAAACGCAGCGAGTGTAGCGGGAATTTAATGTTACACTTTCAAGGTTTCTCGTCTAGAATGGATTGAGTTAGGTTATGAACAAATAAAAACGTAAACGATTTCGCCAGGAAGTTGATACAAGGCCACACAGTTTGATTGAACGAAACAAAAAACTAATAAAAATTATAATCCCCGTTTTGATATCGTTTTTTTTTTAAATTTAAATATGGAACGGTACTTACTGGCTTTACAACATTTTTTTTTTAATTTGATCGTTTCGGAAAGCAAAGGAAATAATAAGGATTTCTGTGTGTGTGATGAGTGAAACGTGTGTATGTGTGTTTGAGTTACATAACTGTTAACGTCTATATTAGATTTCTATTTTATTATATTATGCGTAGAAATTGTTCGTTGACATAATAAATTATACTCAAGTATTCATTTTAACGATACCAAATTATTTGATAACGAAAAACAATTTTATATATACTTATATGTAATTTTGATTCAATTCTTATATTAGGTACCGGTTGTTCTTCGGCCTTCTATTACTGATTAACTTAGGAATAAATTAAGCCTTATTAACTATGATATATTAATATTTAATTATATATGATTTAAACAAACCAGAATCAACTTTATTAATCATATTATCTAACAGAATCAATTTAGACTTCCGAGAGTTATAATATGTTAGATGGAAATTTATATATAAATTAATTTGATGAATTAAAAAGTCATGCGACATTTTTACATATATATATATATATGTACTAAAGTTCGTTGTGTAGTGGAAATTCAAGGTCAATTATTATTTAAATTTTGTGTTATATATGAATTTGCAAGACTTTTCTTAAATTTTTAGAAACTACATCGTCACTGAACAATAAAAGTCCATTAACGTTTGTATACAACGTTAGGTTTCATCTTTTTTGTCTTTATTATGGATATTTAACTAACTATTATTCAGGATCGCAAGCTTCGTACTTATTTTACTATTGAAGACATGAGTAGATAAAGGTGATTTTTAACGTTATGTATAAAACTATTAGGTATATGTAAAATAAAATAAAATTTTCATAACATTTTCATTTGTGACAAACTAGTTTTAGCCTACGGCTTTGCTCGCGTTTTAATGGTTGATCGGAATGGAATTCAAGTTTGCTTCATTGAAAATTTCATTAAATTTGGTTCAGTGGTTTTGCACCACAGACAGACAGATAGAGTTTTTTTATTTAATGTATTTATTTATTAGATCACCAACAAAGTACACACTGATACATGATAGCACACAGTTTGTAAAATAAAAAATAAAAGAAGTGGTACCTCAATTACAGGTGATAACTGCATGAACAGTAAGGCAACATGTACATTAAAGCACAAAAAAGCCAATAAAAGACTAATCAAAATAGCAAGTTACAAAACAAAACAAAGCAAATAAGCTTTCATAAGTTATTTTCGAATTTATTAAATTAGTATAGATGTATCAACTATAGTTCTTTAATTGGTTTTTGAGACGTATCCGAAAAGCTGTTAAGTAAAGCCAATAAGCGATAAGGTCGCTCATGCACTTAATGCATTCATTCCGCGAATTTATAATGTTACGTACATATATTTGCATTTGTAATTGAATAAATACATAAAATAAATAATTAAATGTATCACATGTTTGAGATTCAAACACTCCGACACTGCTAGAGCATTTACCATGATAGTTTGACATATATTTCTGCGTAATATATCGTTTCAATTCGCCACTAGATGGCGGCACTTAGTCTATAATATAAATAGTTGGTCGCTGGCAATATATAAGACTAGTAGTCATCCACGTCTTCGCTCGCATTTTAGAGGCTTGGTTGGCATGTTTCTGGCGAAAAAAGTAGCCTATATCCTTTTTTGTAGTTCAAGTTTGCTGCACTGCAAATTTCAACAATTTCGGCTCAGCGGTTTGGGCGAAAAAGAGCTAAAGACAGACATACAGAGTTACTTTTACATTTATAATACTAATGTAGATTACGCCTTGCAGATTTTGATAGTATTTTATATTGTTATTGTATTTATTTTCAGGTGTTAGAAGCTCTGTCGTCTTACGAGCCCGAGTTACTCACATGCGGCGCTCCGCCCCCGGGCGTGACCGACCCCACGGCCCGCACGCTGGCGCTCCTAGCGGACATATACGACAGAGAACTGGTGGGGGTCATCGGATGGGCGAAACAGATTCCCGGCTTCACGGACTTGGCCCTTAATGATCAGGTGAATAAGTAAATACATTAGATTAAATGTACTTTTATTTAACAAGCGCAGATATTCAAGGTTTTTTGAGGAAACTTTTCCGTTTGTTAGAAATATCCATATATATGTAAATGAAGCTCTTTTACTCTTCATTTAATTTAATAAATAATTACACTTGCTCATTACTTACTATAATTATTATCTATGGTGGCAGCACTTTTTACTCTGTATTTATTATATAATTTAATCTGTAGAAAAAGGCTCTCTGGTTTATTGTACATTATAGTTACAAGTTAAGATTTTTGAAAAGGAATATGAAACGATTGTAAAATTGAAATTGAAGCAATAGCTTTTAATGTTGTTTCTTTTTTAAAGGTTAGTAAATAATATAATGTTAATTTGTACTAGGTATATAAGTAGTCGTAAATAGTATTTGCAAATATAATATTCATTGTATCAAACTTTAAAAAAAAAAAAATAACTTTTTTACAGAGCAACAACTAAGTTTTTTGTTTATTTATTTTATTTTTTTATTTTTTTATTTTATGGTATAGGTTGGCAGACGAGCATATGGGCCACGTGATGGTAAGTGGTCACCATAACCCATAGACAATGACGCTGTAAGAAATATTAACTATTCCTTACATCGTCAATGTGCCACCAACCTTGGGAACTAAGATGTTATGTCCCTTGTGCCTGTAGTTACACTGGCTCACTCACCCTTCAAACCGGAACACAACAATACTGCATACTGTTATTTGGCGGTAGAATAACTGGTGAGTGGGTGGTACCTACCCAGACGGGCTTGCACAAAGCCCTGCCACCAAGAAACTGTTTCAATAAACAACATATTACATATATAAGCCGGTCGTGTAAAGGTGGATTCCCACGACCCGCTAGGCGACAGGCCTCACCAGGCGCTGCCCCACCTGTGTAGGCCTGTCACGGCCTGTACTGAGCGTTCCCACGGCAGTTGTCGGCCTGTTGACTGACATTCCAATATGAGTAGTGAGTCGTTTGTCCATTCCATCATGTGCGTGTACTCTCAGGCACGGCCGCAGGTGAAATGAACGATTACAACCGACGCACACGCTCCCGTACAGGCCGCTACAGGCACCGTTGTGCCACGCCGCGCCGCGCCTTTGAACTTACCGACTTCCGATGGGTCGAACGGGTTACATCAGGCCACCGCAGGCCACATCAGATGCGACGGTTCCCATGGCCTATCGGTCTGTCCTGGCGCGGTCTGACCTGTGAGAAATCAGGCCGTGGGAAGCCAGCTTAACGTTCCCGCGTGGTGTCCGCAGATGCGGCTGCTGCAGAGCACGTGGGCGGAGATGCTCAGCCTGATGGTGGCGTACCGCTCCATGTGCGCGGGCGGCGCGCCTCGCCTGCGCTTCGCGGCCGAGCTGTCGCTGGACGAGCAGCAGGCGCGCGACCTCGGCGCGCACGACCTCTACCTGCAGGTACCTACCTCTACTTCCCACCTACCTCTTTAAATTCGAAGGAATACAAAAGCCGGCTAGCGGGTAGGACCGTACATTTTGAATATTCAACGATAAGTCTATCTTACACCGTTGATTGCCTAGGAGATCGCTATGTAGCAACAAGGTCGCCACGATTGTACAACAACAACCTGTAAATTCCCACTGCTGGGCTAAAGGCCTCCTCTCCCTTTGAGGAGGAATGCGGGTTGGTGGAATACACATGTGGCAGAATTTCTATGAAATTTGTCACATGCAGGTTTCCTCACGATGTTATCCTTCACCGCTAAGCACGAAATAAATTATAAAGACAAATTAAGCACATGAATCAGCGGTGCTTGCCTGGGTTTGAACCCGCGATCATCGGTTAAGATGCACGCGTTCTAACCACTGGGCCATCTCGAATCTGTACTCACGATTGTACGCCAGATCTATTTAGGCCAAATCTATGTTATATTAATTTTTATTTGTCTCTGTGTGTATAATAAAGAATTAATAAAAAAAAAAATATAACGATAAGTGTCAAGTGACCCGCTTGAGACACGTATGTGTCACGAATGTGACGTTAAGTGCGCGTGCGCAGATCGCGGGCGTGTCGCGGCGGCTGGAGCGCGCGGGCGCGCACCGCGAGGAGTGCTACCTGCTGAAGGCGCTGGCGCTCGCCAACTCGGAGGCGCGCATCGACGAGCACTCGGCGCTGAAGCGCTTCCGCGACGCCATCCTGGCCGCGCTCAACGACGCCGTGTCGGCGCTGCGGCCCTACCACGCGACGGCGGCCATGCAGCAGCTGCTGCTGACGCTGCCGGCGCTGCGGCTGGCCGACGTGGCGGTGCGCCGCTTCTGGGCCGCCGTGCACCGCGAGCGCCGCGCGCCCATGAACAAGCTCTTCGTGGAGATGCTGGAGGCCTGCCTGCGGTAGGCGCCCAGCATGTGATAGTGTATATATATTTATGTTTCGGCGTCGACGTCAGTTTTATGGCTGTGAAGTGGCGGACTTTTCTCTGATGTTGCACGGCGTCGCGTCTTATGTACAAAACGATGGACGGATCTAGTACAAAACTTGTTACTATTTTTGTATAATATTAAAAGTATATCTAGTTTTACGGTTTGGTGGAGTTTCGAGATTAAAGTACGGTCGAGGAAAGAATCGGTCGGCGGCTGCTTACGAGTGAGTGATTACTGAACTCGTTCGGAGTGTGTGGCATGTAAATAATTCGTCGTATTAAATCCAACACCGCTGTAGTGTAACCGTTCCGTGGCGAAGCCGATAGAGTATGTTACAAAACGTAGCGGCATTTTTTCCCCGACTGTAAGTTACTTGTGAATTTCATACGCGGTGGCCGTATTCGGCTTTTCTATTTGTTTTATCGTTTATTTCGTACGAAGTACGTTTTACACTTTATTCACTGTTGTCGGTGTACGCGGTTTGATTAATTCTTCAAATCTGCACTTTGTAATGATAATTTTTAACCTGACTTAAAATATCAATATCAGTTAAGAAACGAGTGGTGTCGTGGACACCGTTTTGGAACGAAGTTGCTTTCACTATATATTATGAATTTAGTAACAGACAGACAGAATAAAATAACAAGTTTCGACAATAGAAAACCATAATAACAAAACTGTTATTAAAAATCCCTTGTAAAATACTACAATAAAAAAAATTATATTGAGTCCTTTTTTAAACAAAACTGTATGTATAATAGAAAAGTAAGAAAAAAAAATATTGTCTTTTGATTTCTTATTATTTTGATACTCTACGGTAAGCCTGTAAAAGAACTTCGTTCCAAGAAAAGCGATATTTTTGGAGGTTAACACAAGAACCATAGACAGTGATAAAGAATAAAAGGATCACTATAGTCTATACTGAATCAATATATTTTTAGAGCTGTTCCACTTACCGATTTATATATGTCTTAATGTCTATAGAGTATTTTTTGGATTGTTGTAAAGACTGTTTTACCATCAATGTATGAATTGAATATAAAAATGAAATTGTACATAAAAAAAAAATATGTTGTATTTAAGAGAGTATAAAGTGGAACAGTATTATAATACTGAATACCTCAATAATCTGTTACCATTCAGTCATTTATGAAGTAAATATGAATTATGAAATAAGTCGAGTTTATCGCGATCGGTAAAGTATCTTTTGATGATCTGAAATTTTAGACTAGAATATTTTAAAATTCCTATTATGTATTGAATAGGTATCGTTTAACAGAAAAAATTATGTACCTAAATTGTAACGCAATAAATAGAATTGTTTTTTTGAAAATATTATAATTGTCAATTATGTAAAATTTGAGAGATTTTACTGATCGTTGTAAAAAGCTAGTGTACGCAATTATAAAATTCGTCAAAAGTTATAACAAAACTTTGGACCTGACGTAATCTAAATTTTATTTATAAAACTTATATCACAATATATTTTAGTCTATGTCTGTGAGAAATGTTTATTTTGTAATTAAAAAAAAATTGGTAATTGTTTCTAATTTAGTACATTGTTGAAACAGCTTGGTTGTTGAGATGTATCTTTATATAATATTAATCAAATGATTAGGTTTATGAATAATTTAGAGTTAGGCGTTTTTACACAGTCGCATTTTAAGATGGTTTATATATATATTTATACAAGTAATTAGTTTTAGCTTAGCCTATACGACCTTTTTATTTGACGAATTTTATAACTGTGTGTATAAAACTTTATCCTCGTTAAAAACGGTTATGGTTATTTCCAGTGAATTATTTAAAGCGTCCTGTTGTAGTTATTCTTATGTTAAGAATATTCGATTTATTTATAATTTGTAATGTTCTCGCTGATGCAGCGTTCGGTGTGATAGATGTACAAAATGTGAGATGTGCCAGATTAGATTTTAAGTTTTTCTTTTCATATTGTTTCCACGGCGTGTTAGTACTATCGAAATAATATGAAACTGCGTACAAGCTACGATATTATAATTCTACTATTTGTATATTGAAATAATGTATTTTGTCATAGATAATGGTGCTGTTCTGCTTAACACAATATGTTAGTGTAGTTCTAACGATTTGACAGGTCTTAAAGACTTAAGTAAGATGAGCGAAATATAGCAATATTTTTAGTACTGTCAAATCGCTTAAGTTTAAGATATCGTGGGTAAAAGCTTCCGCACCATTGTCCAATTGAATTATTAATTGTGAAACATCAAACAGATAGTTATATTTAAATGTTTTTCTATGATTTTCAAAGAGTTCGCCATTTTGTTTTGTGAGGACAAGATGGCGCCGAGTATATTTCGATAGTCATGACCGGCCAATATTATTTGTACAGGACTTACAGCTGTCTCTTATTTTTGTAAGAATGAATCGTATGTTTGGATACAAGAAGTTATTGGATTATATGAATTGGTCTTGGAGATAATGTGACATAAATTATAAAATGATGAAAAATGCATCTTTTATTTACCCCATAAAAATATTTATAAATATATAAAGAGCCGATTTTCCAATTCTTAAATGAACAGACAGTACGTATGAGGCTTTATGGCCTTATGACGGTCAGATTATAATAGAAATTATGGACATTTTTGATATTGTTGACGACCAGGCAATGACCTTAAATAGAGGACACATTTTTTGACACCTTCATACTTAAATGTCTATTTATTTTTTTGTAATGAATATGAGTTATATCTAGCGTGTATTATTATTTGAATAATACCGTCAAATTCAAGTCAAGTTGCATTTGTTTTTCGCTTCTAACACATAACATCATATGAGCTTTTCTCGCTCATACAAGTTTACAGTAAAGTTGGCTTGATATAGTACGACACAACTTAGATGTAGCATCGGCAAAATTCTTAAAACCGATCACAACCGAATTGAGTACGCTAGCCCAAATTATCAATATTTATTTCTCATGCTAATATGATCTTTGCACAAACGTAATAACTTGTATTGTCATATGACCAAATATATTCGTCGATTTGACACGTCGATGTACATCTACTTGCTTTCTCTGACGCGAGAATCTATAGCGACGAATAGCGTCGAATGTCGCGATAGGGAGCTATTTCTATTGGTTGTGTAAATTGGCGGTAATCAATTGTATTTTAATTCCATTGCATTTTCCGATGCTACATATGATTTGTGTCGTACTATACGTGAGTGTTGATAAAATGTGTCGTTAGTAATTGTCAACCTCGATTTCCAATGCGTTTGCTGACTGATCTTGAAATAATGGCTACTTGGATTTTTCGTACATATTGACTGGACTATTTGTCCTTTTACAGTCAGATAAGTTAATTATTCATTCGATTTTTCAATAATTGAACAATCAAACCTTATTTGAGGTATTTCAATAAAACAACTAGTTTGTAACGATAATTTAATCAGCCTTACTATACAATAGCGAATTGATCGTACAACAACTCCCTTATTTTGAAGTACTCTTCAGACAGAACACCTTCCAATGCAACGCGTCCATTTTCCAACTAAAAAAACAAAGAAAACAGGTAAATCGTATATGTTTTTAAGTAAAATAAATTCGTTGAAATTGACCAAATAAAACTGATTATTTCCCTTATCGAAACTTAGTAAGGCTAAATCTATTCTATATCTATATTTGATTTATAATGTAACCTATTATTCCTACTTTCTTTATAGGTTTGTAAGTAATACAACTTATTTTTTTACCAAAGCAAGCCTTATTCAGCGCTGATATATATAAAGCAGGCTTATTTTCAAAGATGTGTCATTATAGGTATTGATTCAGATAGATTATAATTTCAACCCAAAAACATACAACTACTAATATTTACAATGAATAGTTATGTGTATATGATGAGATGTGTATGAATTATAGTATATAATAATCAATTATAGTACGACACAACTTAGATGTCGCATCGGCAAAATTCGTAAAACCGATCACATCCGAATTAAGTACGCTATCCCAAATTATCAATATTTATTTCTCACGCGAATATGACCTTTGCACAAACGTAATAACATGTAACTTTGACGCGTCGATTTACATGCACTTGCTTTGCTTGACGAATAGCGTCGAATGGCGCGATAGGGAGCTATTTCTATTGGTTGTGTAAATCGGTATTAATCGGTTTTATTTTCATTCCATTACATTTTCCGATGCTACATCTAATTTGTGTCTTACTATAAGTAGCTCTCAAAAATCATAAGCTCAACTCAGAGGAGACAAGATTTAAATAAAACTAATTATAACGGATGAATCGCGTATAATAATTATTTTTAAACATCCCGACGTTTCGAGCACTTTGCAGTGTTCGTGGTCACGGGTAGACGGGTAGTCTAAGGTGTGTAATAAGGTGTGTAATAATCGCGAAAATTTAAGACAACATTAGGAGACAAGACGTTAGTGCTTACCCGTCGTATGGCGATGGTGCCGTTGCAGCACTCGAGCGCGCCGGCGGAGAACTCGGCGCTGAGGCCGAGCTTGGCGAGCGCGGCGCGCAGCTCCGACAGGCGCACGGCGTTGACGAACGACGCCGTGTGCGGCGCCGCCGCGCGCCCGCCCGCCTCCAGCGACATCATCTCGTCCGACGGGCTCTCCTCTGCGACCATTCGCTCATCGCTCACACATTCATACTAATACTGTATATGAATTGATTCTAATACATCTGCGAGCATTCGCTCATCGCTCACACATTCATACTAATACTGTATATGAATTGATTCTAATACATTAGAAATGAGATGGCCCAGTGGTTACAACGCGTGTATGTTAACCACCACCACTATATACATGTGGTTAGTTTGTGTTGATAATTCATCTCGTGCTCGGCGGTGAAGAAAAACATCTTGAGGAAACATGCATGTGTATAATTACATTGAAATTCTGTCACATGTGCATTTCACCACTTGCATTGGAACAGTGTTATGGAATATGTTTACAATCCTCTCCTTAATAGAAGAGGAGGTCTTAACCCAGCAGTGGGTGGCAAATTTATAGGCTGTTATCTACTAATACATTGGCAAAGAAGGCATACTATTCAATAAAAGATTAATACGTCAATTCACTTAGTACGTAATAAATCATACTAATACATAAGACTCCTGTTATGAGGGCAATCAAATCTACTCAAATCAAAATAAACTTTATTCAAGTAGGCTTTTACAAGCACTTTAGAATCGTCATTTTACAATTAAGTGAAGCTACCACCGGTTCGGAAAGTAGATTCTACCGAGAAGAACCGGCAAGAAAATGTTTAATTTAAATGTTAAAAATACCAAGTCATGTTAATTAAATACAATTATTTAAATTAATGTATCCTGCTTGGAAGTACTCATACAACAGGTATTAACTGCACGCTTTTTTATCATCTATAAAATCTTGTATCGAATAATATGCTTTTTCTACCAATGTATTTTTTACAAACGATTTGAATTTACGAAACGGCAAAGTTAAAAATGTCTGTGGAATTTTATTATAGAAACGGATACCTTGCCCCAAGAAGGATTTATTGACTTTGCGGAGTCGGAAACTTAGCGTTATAAGCTTATCCTTACTCTTAGTGCACATACAATGATTTATAAAAGCGAGAATTAAATATCGGGTGCCCTGTTTATAATACTTAGGTAATGAGTTATTATAGTAATATTAATTCTTAAAACATATGTGTATAAATTTATGTATGAATGTGTGCGTCAAAAGTCAAAGTCAAAAATCGTTATTCAAAATAGAACGTTTTCTTATTGATAGTGAAAAACCTACCATCGGTTCGCAATTTAACACAGACCTAAGAAGAACCGGCGAAAGAAACTCAGCGGGATCATTTGTTTTTTTTTTATACAATGTTACATACACAATAAAAACATATTTTTGTTATTTGAAACATGGAGGCGATCATCTCATTCCCAAGGCGTGCAGTCAACTAGAGAGTCATTATAGTAGCGGCACGCTATGATGGCCATTTTGACGTTTGCCCGCTCATGAAGTTTTGTATTTAATAAATAATTACATCAAAGGAGCAAATTGTTGTTCTTTATTGTCAATAGTGACGTGCAGTCATAAAATTTATCGAATGTGATTTCTTAACTACAAATATTAATAAAGTACACGTATACGTATACACGTACAAGTATGGACGACTCCGATTAAATATAGCCACTAGTGTTTCTTTTTTGTTTCAATTTATTTCTTGTATGTAATGTTAGTGGCGTCAATGAAGCCTTTGCTTCGAAAGTCCTCAAGAACAGCTCCGATTGTGATGTTTTTTTTTTTTTAAATTTTGTTTTTTTATATTATTTAAAATCAGAAACCTCTTAGAGCGGGGACGGAACTATTTATATTGTTTAAACAATATCAACGATATTTATATAAAAAATTAAGTTTGGTCTCTATTTTTTTGTAAAATAATCTCCATATAATCTCATTGTAACAAATAGTTGTTACCAATAAGTTTTTAACAACAATTTAATATGAAAATAAAAAAAAAATTACCTTTTTTTTTTAAATATATATGTCAAGGCAATTTTCTTCACAAATTTTTTAAATAGAATTATTTAGCTAACGAAGCAGCGCATCCGTAACAACATATTTTTTTTTTTTTTTTTTTTTTTTATTTTTATTTTTTTTTTTATTTTATGGTTATAGGTTGGCAGACGAGCATATGGGCCACGTGATGGTAAGTGGTCACCATAACCCATAGACAATGACGCTGTAAGAAATATTAACTATTCCTTACATCGTCAATGTGCCACCAACCTTGGGAACTAAGATGTTATTTCCCTTGTGCCTGTAGTTGCACTGGCTCACCCACCCTTCAAACCGGAACACAACAATACTAAGTACTGTTATTTGGCGGTAGAATAACTGATGAGTGGGTGGTACCTACCCAGACGGGCTTGCACAAAGCCCTACCACCAAGTATGTATATAATATTGAACGTTGCATTAGAAAGTTTTGTGAGGTATAGGTAGTCCTATACGATACGATACGATATATGTATATAGTAATAAAAGCATACAACTTAATTCCTTACCTCCGACAGAAGATGCAGCAAAACAACATATTAAAAGAGTCTACTGACAAGTTCAGCAATGGAAAAATAATTCATCGATACCACCTGAAGAATGGGGTTGGCGAAGAGAGAATTATTTAAAACCAATCAAAATGACACAACCAGCAGCACCTGACAACGTTTTAAAATTAATATTTTGCTCTTGCAAAACAGGATGCGGTTCAGCGTGTGGCTGCTGAAAAAGTGGTCTTCATTGCTCACCAGCCTGCATAGTTTGCAGTGGAAATGACTGCAGTAACCACCCACAACTTGAAGAAGATGAAGAAGTCTCCGAAATGCAAAATGATAATGAAAATTAAATGTACTTTTTTTGTATTTAACATAATGAATTTTCTATGGTCAATAAAAAAATTATATTTTGGTTCAAAAATTAATTCCATGTCATTACTACACAGAACAAACTTATAGATAATTGTTTATAACATTCATTAATATATTTACAAGTTTTTAATGGATTTAATTTTTTGATTTAATGGGAGGTTTGGAATATGTTAAATATTTCAAACCTTCTCCTCAAAGGGAGAGGAGGCCTTTAGCCCAGCAGTGGGAAATTTACCGGCTGTTACTTTACTTTACTTTTACTTTTTTTAATGGATATTGTATAGTAGAAATTTTTTTTGTGCATAAATATCGTTGATATTGTTTAAACAATATAAATAGTTCCGTCCCCGCTCTAAGAGGTTTCTGATTTTGAATAATATAAAAAAACAAAATTTTTAAAAAAAAAAACATCAAAATCGGAGCTGTTCTTGAGGACTTCCGAAGATTGCCTGTTTTATGTATTCATTGACTCCACTATGTGTTTATAAAGTTATTAATTCTAATTCAAATTTTTGATTTAAATTGATTTCGTTCGAATATATTACTTAAACTTATTTTATAATTTTTTTATTAAACCTTTTTAATCAGTTACTACTTGCAACAAAAACTTGAATTAAATTACTTGCAAAAAAACAAAGATTTAAATATATATTATATCGATAATAAATTTACATTTCACGTCACTTTTTTAATGTGTCAAAAGGTCATCGTATCTTGCCGCTAGTATAGTGTTGTAATATCCTTTAGCACACAAACGCTCTTCAAAAAACGCAAAACGCTCTCTAGGAAAATCATTTATGTGTTTGCGTACATATATAACATTATCGAAAACAAATTATGTGTGTGTGTGTGTGTGTGTGTGTGCGTGTGCGTGTGTTCGTGTGTGTGTGCGCGTGCGTGCGTACCGGCGGCGGGCTCGCGCGCGCGCGGCGCGGTGACGACGGCGGAGAGCCACGCCAGCTCGGCGTCACCCGCCGCGCGCCACCACACGCCCGCCAGCAGCCCGTCCGTCAGCTTCACCTGCGCACGCAAACACTACAGTCAACACTTAGTCCAGGAATTTTAGCACCAAAAATTAGTTCGCTCTGCATAAAATCCTTCTACGTGATTTCTTGATTGGATTATGTCGGAGGGTGCCCCCCAAGTATAAAACCGAGTTTCTGTCGCCCGAAACCGCGAGCGTTAGCCGCCATCTTCGAAAACGTTTTTTTTTTTGCATATATCTCGGAAGTGGTAAGTTTTACGTAAAAAACCGAAGAAATCTTTTTTTTCTTCGGTTTTTAACGTAAAACTTACCGAAGGATTTTATGCAGAGCGGATATCTAAAAATCTTGGAGTAAGCCGGAAAACTCTATTGATGAGACTATATATCATTTTCGCCTCCTAATATATATATACAAAAAATAACATATTATAACCTCCTAATTGAAAAACGTAAAACTGTTAAGTGACAGTTCCTTTTCAATCGTGAACCTCTTTAAATGACATTCATGTTTGCCTATACCTCTATAAGCGACAGATGAACGCGTTTAACTTTTAGTATTTATAAATCATTCTTAAATTTCGACTGTCTCTTTTTTAATTTAAACCAAAGACCTGTTATTGTTTTCTTACATATCTTTATTATAGTTCGAAGAAGAACGGATTCTATTCAAAAAGCCAAATGTGAGCCTTATAAACCTCTATAAACCAGACAGATCTTTTCCGTAACTCCATAAGCTAGAAACTCGGGTTAACAAGAAACCTCATAAAGAGAAAAAGAAATGGCGGTCCCTTGAGCTCTCATTTATCCAAGTTTGATTGTATTATGATTAATTATTTTGGAACGAGCTGTTACTTATAAATTAACGTTTTTATAAGTCTTACACAATTTTAAATCAATTTATTGTAACTTTTATTTTAATATATAATAACTTTCTTTATTTAGGGTGTATTTCGAGTAATGTGAAATGTTAGTATTGCAACTTTTGTAACTGTATAAGCGTGTGGGTACCTGGTAGATGTGGGATTCAGTGGTGGCGTCGACGATGTCCCCGCGGTTCGGCGTGAATATTTGTTCGATACCTTCACTTTCACAGTGTTTACTGAAAATAAAAATAATCTCCGTCGCCAACCTCCATAGGATTGACTTTACATGAGGTTTGTTATACGTTGGACGAGATGTTAGGTCGTTTCAAAGATGCATCGTCAGGATAGCGCAGTATTACATTAATCACAAATTAAAAAATATAGACAACATTGACACATATAACTTAACTGACATTAAAAAAATCACCAGCATAAAAAGGGTTAAGTATACAATTCGCTGTTTAAATTATGTCATCTTAACACGTGAATGTCGTAATAGTGACTTTTCTAAGAGAATAATTGATGGCTTTATAGTAATCAGTATTAAACCCGTATGGTGCCGAGTAACAAACTAACAGTTGAGGATAACAACTCCGTTTAAGCAAATAAGGGTTACGTGATTAAGCTCAACTTTTTGTCTCTCAAAGTTACGTGCCTTGGAAATCACAGAATGTCTTAGGCCAGTTTTTTTTTGTTGTTTGCTTGTGTCAAATATTATTTTCCCTTAGTTGATACAATTGTACGCCTAACTTATTAAAAATAAAAAATCCCCGAGTAAGAGCACTGTAGCTGAAACTGATCAAGCAAATGTTAACTCTTTTGCTGGCTAAATTATCATCATGAGTACACCCTAAAACTATTTTCAAAAGCGACTAGCATCAGGCAAGTTCGTAGAGTATATATCGTAATGCAGTAATAAGTTAATGCGAGTGGAAAGTATAATGAGTCGAGCGTCTCACGTGTAATCATCATAAGTACACCCTAAAACTATTTTCAAAAGCGACTAGCATCATTCAGGTTCGTAGAGTATATATCGTAATGCAGTAATAAGTTAATGCGAGTGGAAAGTTTAACGAGTCGAGCGTCTCACGTGAGCGTGCGCAGCGCGGCGGGCGCGGCTCGCAGGCCGACGATGGCGCGCGGCTTGGCGTGCGCGACCACGCGCAGCAGCGACTCGCCGTCGCAGCGGCCCTCCAGCTCGATGTACTGGATATTGGCTCGGATCTGCACCTGCCTCACCGAGCTCACGCACTTGCTCGGTATCTCAGTCAGCTCCTCTGGAATTTCTCAAAAGTAAAGTAACAGCCTGTAAATTTCCCACTGCTGGGCTAATCGCCTCCTGTCCCATTAAGGAGAGGGCTTGGAACATATTCCACCACGCTGTTCCAATGCGGGTTGGTGGAATACACATGTGGCAGAATTTCTATGAAATTTGTCACATGCAGGTTTCCTCACGATTTTTTCCTTCACCGCTGAGCACGAGATGAATTATAAAGAGCAATTAAGCACATAAATCAGCGGTGCTTGCCTGGGCTTGAACCCGCAATCATCGGTTAAGATGCACGCGTTCTAACCACTGGGCCATCTCGACTCGGAATTTCTCAAACAATACTTTATTCAAGTTTCTCTACTTTATTCAAGTTTCTTAAGAGCTTTTAATAATAATAATAATAATTTATTTATTCTCTCCCACATTACATATATTACAGTTTAAACGTATCTTAATAATAAGTACAATAATGTGTGGGAGACAGGAGCCCAAACTAGGTTGCCCTGTGCTAAGGGTCTCCTGGCTCCACATCTAGGATATCAACAATTTTTTATATAAAATTACATGTAATATGAAAAAGACCAAACATGATATAGACATTTTAAATTATGAAATAAAGACAAATAAAATGAAAAGTAATTTATGTTCGTGACTTTGTTGTATGTGTGCGCGCATCTGCTTTAACAGGAGTATAAATATAAATATAAATATGAGACAACATCACATACATTACTCTGAACCCAATGTAAGTAGCTAAAGCACTTGTGTTATGGAAATCAGAAGTAACGACGGTACCACAAACACCCAGACCCAAGACAACATAGAAAACTAATGGTTATCTACATCGACTCGGCCGGGAATCGAACCCGGGACCTCAGAGTGGCGTACCCATGAAAACCGGTTTACACAACACTCGACCATGAAGGTCGTCGTCATGGAGTGTATTCAATTTGAAGTTCCCACCGATTCCCATCCGTAGTGATTCGATCTCACCTTCGACCTCCATCCTCTGCGGCGGCGCCGGCGGCACGTCGCGGATCTCACCCTCGGCGTCGACGATCTCGGCCAGGCGGTAGTCCTCGGGCTGCAAGGTGGGGAGGGGGGGTATTAGTGTGTGGCGGTGCGGGGGGGTTGTGGGGCGCGCGGCGGGGCACTCACGCGAATGGCGGTGCGGGGGGGGGGGGGGGTGGTTGCGGGGCGGGGCGGGGCGGTGCGGGGCACTCACGCGGATGATCTCGCCGTAGTCGTCGCTGCGCGCGCGCTCCTCGTGGCAGGGGTACATGGCGTGGTGGCGCTTGTTCGTCTTGAAGCAGCCGGCGGGGCGCGCGTCGCTGCGCGCGGGGATGTCGTGGCGGCCCGTCACCACGCACATCTCCAGCTCGCCGTCCGACTCCGAGTCCGACGAGATGCCGCCCGCCTCCTCCCTGCGCGACCATCGGACATTGCAAACTGCGCGGGCGCTCGTGTGTATGAAGATTAAATTGCTCTTAACAAAATAACACTGGTACAACAACTATGTAAATAACAAAAATAATTTTGTATGATTTAGGGGTGACAAAAACCTTTTAAAAATATTAGTATGGGAGCATTCAAGTATTACGTAACGTACGTTTTTGACGTTTTTCTGTACTCCCCCTCCCACTATCTTAAACGTTACGTAACACTCAAGTGACCATTTTTACCTCAAAGTCGCAAAAAAGTATGTTACTCCGTGAAATATAAACAAAAAGGTTTGTCAATTTGCTAGAACAAATCAAAATCAAGGGATTCCCCGTAAAACGTAAATGAAAAGGGTTTCCAATTTTGGAATTTCACTTCCCCACTTTTTTTTTCTTTAAAAAAAATAGCAATGTTACGTAACGTGTTGTAAGAAACACCCCCTCCGCCCCTGTAACGGATCGTAACGTTTTACGAGACCCCCCTCCCCCCAAATTGCGTTACGTATTACTTGAACGCTCCCTATTTCGTAGAGTAGTTTGGCGAAAACTCTTTCCTATTCTTACCTAATCGCATAACTTAGTTTAAAAATAAAAAAAAAATTTTAAATTATCGAAATTTTATTATTTTGAGTTTAGTTTTATAACAAATCCGTCAACATAATCCGATTACCTCTATGATAGCCATTTTTTAACATCATGTGGTCGCGATCTAAATAAAGCAATACAATAAAGCAATACAATAAAGCAATACAATAAAGCAATAATAAAGCAGGCGGGAGACTCACTTGACGTTGCTGCTGACCCGGCTGCGCTGCTGTAGGTAGTCCTCCAGCTCGGCGCCCTCGAGGCGCAGGCGGCGCCGCACCGTGAGCTCCAGCGTGCGGTCGCCGCCGCGCTCCACCAGCTCGCGCGCCAGCGTGCCCGGGGACGTCCTGACACGAAGACGTTATGTGGGGTACCAAGTCGACATACATTAACATCAAATACAACAAGTTTGAACTAGTGTTCAAACGGATATCCGCTACAAATCCAGTTACTTCACATGAGGTGTGCCTAAAACGATAAATGTTGTTTTTTTGTAGACGAGTGTATGAGCTACCTGTTGTTAAGTGGTCACTACCGCCCATAGACAATGGCGTTATGCAACAGCCTGTAAATTCCCACTGCTGGGCTAAAGGCCACCTCTCCCTTTGAGGAGAAGGTTTGGAACATATTCCACCACGCTGTTCCAATGCGGGTTGATGGAATACACATGTGGCAGAATTTCTATGAAATTTGTCACATGCAGGTTTCCTCGCGATGTTTTCCTTCATCGCTGAGCACGAGATGAATTATAAAGACAAAATAAGCACATGAATCAGCGGTGCTTGCCTGGGTTTGAACCCGCAATCATCGGTTAAGATGCACGCGTTCTAACCACTGGGCCATCCCGACTCCCGATAAGAAACATTAATCAGTCCTTACATCGCCAATGCGCCACCAACCTTGGAAACTAAGATATTATGTCACATGCGTCTATTACACTGGCTCACTAACCCTTAAAACTGTAACACAACAAAACTGAGTACTGTTGTTTAGTGGTAAAATATCTGATGAGTGGGTGATATCTACCTAGCGGGCTTGTACAAAGCCCCACCACGAAGTAATATAATATATAAAATTAAAATAATAACCTGGCAGTTAACACTATTGAATTCTGTGAATGCGGCGCCCATTGCAGGAACAGATCTCGCGCAAAGCCGGTCTCTAAGTCGGGGAAGGATGCCAGCACAACCTTGGGTCCCGGGGTCCTTGTGACCTCAGCGACCGAGTGGCATAGATGGAGGTGCCTCAACGCGAACGGGTTACTGCGAGCGCCTTCAAATGCACGCGTTAACTTGTCGCTCATCCATTCTATCTGTAAATAAAAAAAAAAAAAAACATTATCTTTATCATTACAAGATAGTAATCTTGGAGGTCATATCTTGTCAATTATCAGTAAAGGTTTCAACAGAAAGAAACTGAGTGTGTAGTGTGCTTGGCTTGGGGTGTTATCTGAATTTGACACATAAAGGGGTCCATATTCAAGAAGTTTGACAAACACTGTTCAATTATCATTTACATAAATAAATCGGTAAAAATACATTACCTGTGATTTAGCAAACTCCACAACATTGTAACTGACATTAGAAAGAAGGAGCAAAGAGTAGGCCACTAGGCCAGAGTCCTTATTTCTCCAAAGCTGGTCCAGCATGTGAGCTAGTTCCAGTACTCTGCCCGCAGTGTCTGTGCAGACTAGCACAGAGCCACCACCCCGAAGAGTGCTGAGAATTGTTGCTGAAATTAAACATCAAAAGTGAACAGGATGTAGATAAAGAGTATTAAAAATATTAATGTTTTTATGAGAAAATGTGATGCTCATAACATTGGTACAAGGAACAAACACAATCTTGTTACTTCTGTTACTCGAATGCATAGAGTCAGTAACTCTTGTGAGCAATGTATACGCTTCTACAACAGGATCCCAGAAAGCGTTCAAAATGCTTCTGTTGCCAAATTTAAAAAAAATGTTAAGGAACGCTTGTGTGCAAAAGGTTACTATACAATTAGCGAGTTTATGTCTGATAGCACACCTTGGGAATGAAATGATCGCCTCCTTGCTATTTCTAATCATATACTACTATGTATCTTATTAATTTGACAAAAAATAAAATATCAAAAAAAAAAGACCCGTTGAGTTTCTTTCGCCGGTTCTTCTCAGGTCAGGGTGTTCCTTTTTCCGAACCGGTGGTAGTGTTTATTTGACAATCAATAAGAAAGTGTGATGCTTCTATATTGAATAAAGAAATTTGAGTTTGAGTTTGAGTTCATATTTGACAGTGACTTGTGGGGCACACCCAACCAAACAAGCTTGCCTTAGCCTTTAGCTTATGGGTAAAATTGAAACTTTTCTTTATTATTCCTAAAGACTTGATTACTTACTCATAAGTTTTTCATCTCTCAATCTTCTTCGCGGTTGAACATAATCAGCATTCATCGCACCCAGTAAGAGTAGAGACGGTCTCATAATTCTCTCTATTTCGCAACCATTGAGATGCCGTTCCTTCTTATGATTAAAGTCTGGTGCATAAACTATGTCTTCTTCCCCTGGAGCGGCAATACGCCAAACGGTGCCACCAAGTAGGTGACCAGCCGGTAATGGGGTGATACGTAGCCCTAAGCCTTTGCCTTTAATAAAATATAAATAATAATATTATATATATATTTTGATTGGTTTTATATTACACTGAAAAAGTAATAATTTTCTGTCTAATTCAAATCTTACCAAAACCTTTTCTGTTATATGTTATGTATGCCACACTTAAATTACTAGATAACTATTAAGAATAATAAAATATGTTATATTATGTGTATGTTCTTTTTTTCTTTTAAATAAAAAAAAAGTATTATAATATATTCTCTAGTACAATACGATGTGTACAGTAGGGCTCCCCCCCTATTCTCTGTTTAATAATTGTACAAAACAATAAATTTAATTGATAACTACGTCATTTGACATAAAACAAATACAATATTATATATTTTAGTACATAATGTATTATATATATAAACAATATTTTTTAAACTAAAATTAAAACATGCTGATAAGGACCTCATCTAAAAGGGAATGTATCAAATTTATTTAAACCATAGAAACATTTTGTGTAACAACACTTCCATTTATTATTTGTTTACTAGTATTACATTGTAGCATATTAGTGGATATTTGAAATTATGCTTACCTTTCATATCAACACTCTGATTATATTTAAGCTGTGTAATTCTATCAAAAGCCCCATCAACATCGTCGAGTGTAAATAAATCAAATTCTGATACATTCTTGTGTGACTGGTACAAGTCGTACATGAACATTTGCCCCATCTTGTACACTGGTAATGTTGCATATATGGGGCAGTTGAGGCCAAGCTGACCTACAGCATATGGTAGTGCACCAAGATGTAGAGGGTCCGAGTGAGATAAAAGCACTGCATCAATACTGTTCACGTGTCTGAAAAACAAATGGTATAGTCTGAATAAGGTTTGATTTAAATATAAATATTTTATTTTTGCATTTATAATATTAGTATAGATAACTATAACTGGGAACTATCCTATAAGAAGTAAACATAAAAATTAGATGAACAAAGAATCACCAAAATAAGGATTTTGATGATTCTTTGTAAGGGATTATTGTGATTTCATATTGTGCCAGTGTGTATCAGTGTTGATATTACAGTTATGGCATATCAACTTTTGCTATCAAATATATAGAATCAAATCAAATAAGAAAAATATATAAATATTATGGACTTATGCAGTAGCATAATTCTGCATTATACTGATTTATTTATAGCAACAGTTGCTATACTATTGCTGTAATATCACCACCGATCTCTTGGTATTAGTTCGCTCATTTGTCAGTATATATTTAATTTAAAACCTGACATTATAAAGTACTTTTTACTTTTAATTTACATTTTGCTTTGTAATTTTGCTCTCCATAAAGTATCTGTAGTACCTACACAGATAGATCTGTTTCAATAAACATAACCTTAAATGAGTACCTTTTAAGTTCTTTTATAAAATCCATATCAAATTTTTCATCCCATCCGCAGTCCAAGAGAAACTTGAATTCGTCTATTTGAAGGACGTAGCATGGTGGAGATTCGTCTCCAGCCCCGGAGAGACAGTGCAATTTTATTATAGAAGTCATGATACTTATTTATATTTGTATGTAATATAGTATTTAGCTTAAATTAATATCATTATAAGCGTTAACTTATAACATTTGGAGATTTTAAAAATAATTATAGGCAAATTAGAATATTTAAAATAAAAAAATTAAGAAATTCGAGCGACGCCGCTTTTGCTTGTTTTGCTATCCATTGACAGTTGAGTTGACATTGGCATTTTTATATTGACGTTTTATTGTCATAAACAATTACAACGCTGTACAGCTACAGATAATAGGCTATTTGACTGGTTTTTAAAATCCATTTTAAATTATTTAGTAGAAGTTAAGGAACCCAGTAAAAGTATTTTTTTTATTTATAGTACACATTTACCGGAAAGTATCATATTAAAAATTCCATATTTAAATAGCACTCAAAAACGCTACTTGGACAATATGGCGCTGCAATGGTGTCGGTGACGTCACTTTCTTGTATTTTAATCTGTGGTACATATAGTAGAAAAGCAAGGTTAACAAGAAAGTGACTTCACCATAAGCCCGGCTAATCAGGAGCGTTTTGTCACGTGACAAACATTTAAAACATGCATTTTTATTCATGGATTTTTGAATAAATTAAGTATATGATTATGTTGATGATGATTGTCAAATAGCCTTTTCAAATCAATTTCATTAAATTGTAATATATGTATAAAGGTATCGTTTTTTTGTAATAAAACTAACACTACACTCTTTCTATATTGAAAAAATAATTTAAACCATATTTTTAACATTTCTATATATATTTAAAAAATAAGTAAACAACATGTTACTTAAAATTATTTGTTAGTCTAATCTGAGATAATCTTGGGATTACAATCTTTGTAATCCCAAGACTATCTCAGATTATATAGAATATATTCCATAAATATTATAAAATATATCATAAGCTTAAAGACTATTATAATTTGCCATCGCATAATTAATCAATAATTCTGAAATCCACGTTTCTAAATCTAATTCACTTTCGAGGTCTATTACTTGCTTAGGCCGTAACAAATTATTTTCAGTCAATTGGTTAGGAATACTTTTCATACAATCTTCATGGCCGTTAGATATATTTTCGTGGCTTTTTCTAGAAGATAATTTTGTATCATCGTAGTATTTACTTTTACTTAAAATCTTAAATTTCGAGTTTTGTTTGGAAGGCCTTTGACTCGAATTATTTAAATTTTCTGTATCATTGGACAAAAGATTATCGTCTTTGTTGTATACAAATGAAATTCCTTTAAATGACAATTGGTCGGATCCCAATGTGAGCGGTTCCATTGCTGAAGGTTCTTGTGCCTGTGTGGCTTGATTTGTTGGTGCTTTGCTTAGAAGCATTGTTAATCTTTCTTCAAGTTTTGTCTCTGCAATAGAAATATTTTGTAGAATTTAATTATATAGTGTTACGAGAGTAACCTTAGCCTTCAATACGGTTTTATGACATTTGATTCTATATCATAATTTATATCACATTATTATTGCATATTATTAATATAGTAGGAGCTATTGAATTTACTTTATTATATTTAATTACAATAGTTTAATGATTTTTTAAATTTAATTAATGGTTAAACTACTAATTATAATTAAATAGAAACACGTAGTTACCATTCATTTTCTTTACTACGAAGTTAAGAAAAATACACCCGATGAATATGCTTAGAGCCAGCAGAATGCACTCCCACCATTGTAACTGAAATCACAAAAACAAATAATTAAAAAAAAAAAATCTGCAGTTTAATCTGCCTGATCCAATAGATATGTTAATTATGATCACATTTGTAAAAGTTTATTAAACGTTAAATTTAAAATATGATTTATCTTTAGTATTACAATACACATATTACATAACAATCATTATATGACATAGGTTTCAAATGGTCTACATAATGTGTATTAACTAATTTATACTAGAAATTGGTAACGGCCGTTTTACGTTGTAAATAGTTTTGCTTTTTGTACACAGAAATCGACGTTTTATTAATTAAACAAAATAAGCAGTTATCCATAATCAAATTCTAAAATGCAATGAATTCTTCTTTATATTTATTGATGACAATATAAAAATACAAAAATGTCAAAGCAAATAAATTTTATGGAAAACTTCACAATGAAGTGTTTTTGAATCGTCGATATTTAAATACTAACACCGTTCGGAAACCAGCCTCCAGCGAGAAGAAACGCCAAAAATTTCGGATAGTTATTCTTTAAAAAAAAAACAGATTTAAAATACTTTTTTGTACAACAATTAATGTTCTGTGATGGAGGCGTTTATTTTCTAGGAGGGAATACACTTTTTTTTCCTGGTATTTTATTATATATCTGTACCTATACCATTGCCTAAAAAAGTTCTCTTTACCGTATGCAAACGGGTTACAAGTTTATTCTAAATTTATTACGTTTTATTACATTTATTATAGTAGTACAGACAAAGTATGTTGATAATGTTATTTTGACCTATTAGGTTACGCTGGGACGATATTGAACACCGGGTACTGTTCAGAGCTAAATATGCGTAATTAAACGTGGGGGAGTTTTAATGTCGCCAAGCCTTGAACTCAAAAAACACCATTATTATTTATCAGTTCTGTGTTAGCCTCCGATCACAGGTTATGCATCCTAATAAGCTATCATACGACAAATGAGACAGGGAGGTTTTGCCCAAGTATATCGGGATGTGACTAGAGATAGTGATAAAAATATAAATAATTGTTGAACTATAGACTAACCATAATAATATTTTTTTTCATGCAATAACAATAAAATATTTTGTCTATGTAATTGCACAGCTTTTTACTTCTATATTATTTTAAGAATAATAAATGCACGTAAACGCAGTGTCTCAATGTAGGTGACACATTCCTTTCTTCTTTTCTTTGAATAGATTTGGAGTCAAACTCTTTGGAGCCTATAATAGAATGATTAGGTAAAAAGTTTTACAGATAAATTGATAATGTAATCTTGATTTTTTGTGGTTAGATATGTGAATAATTTTGACGCAGGAACGTAGTCGATTACAGCTATATAAAACCAAATTATGTCTTTATTATAATGTTAAAAATAAAATATTAATTACATTTATTATATATATATATCAATAATTTGTTGGTACTTGATACCAAATCAAATTTGAACATTTTCTTTTAAGTATATCTACATATATGAAGTAGTATAAATTCGCTTTTAGTTGGCAAACAAATTTTGACACATTGCACTAATACAATCACTGGCGCTGGAACAATACAATAATATGAAGTATTGCTGTTTGGCGGCTGAAAAACCGATGTATTTGTATGTATCCAGATGCATAAAGCGCTACCACAAAGGAAATATTAAATATTGAATATTAAAATTCATAATTTTTTTACAAAACGGCTGAATAATTACGGTCCAAAAAAATCTGTTTTCGTACGTATACATGGCTATATGTGGCTAAAACTTAGGTATCTAAATTACAAGGGTGCTTACATATTATACTTTTATTTGTATAGCCGATTATAAATTCCGTGCAACCAAACTAAGACGATCGTTGCGAAACGGGTGTTCGGGAAAATGTCGATAGCAATTTCGATCTTGACAGTTCAAATTGAATCTTTAAGCCGTCGACAATTTTATATCTTAGTTTCACAATCAAATTATTTATAATACAACAATGTATATAATACACGTATCTATTATTTGTAGCACACTTCAATTAATGAACGTTATAAAAGAAAGTGATAATTAAATTACTGTATAACTTTCTCGATAAGAAACCTTTTTTTTAAATTATGACAAGGCAGTTTGATCGTAGGCCTTGTGCACTTTATAAAGAAGGTATTAACAAAAAACATATTTAAACTTGTATTACTTACACGCGAAGAGAACAGGCCAGGGAACCATGGACCGTCGTCCTTTGAAGAATACTGTTAAAAAGTCTCGTAATGAGAGTATTAGGCGAGCTTGCGTTAACAAGCATCTAACAAGTCGACATCATGTTATAAAATGCTATTAATGCTATTATATTTTGTATGTAGGAAATTTCATACTTATTTGTGATTTATAAAATAACGTCTATCGTATTACAGTAACACAGCTTGCGTTGTAATGGGACAACCGTTTTCTGTTATTTTTGCAGCTGCCAAGTCTATTTTATTTGTTACTCTGTAATTAGTTGCCTTATAAGCATTTTCTTATAGTCGACTTATTGGTATAGTGTGTGTAGTTCAAATTGTACTGTCGTATAAAGAAATGATATATCAAAGTTAAATGATTAGATTAAGTGATTGTACTGAATAATTATAGTAAGTAAATTTATTTTTGAACGCAGGTTATATATTTTTGATATTTCTCCTAGATTTAATTAAAATGGCTTCGTTTGTAAGTATAAGTTACAGTCTAAAGGTACAATAACGTTTACTCAAATGACGAATATGTTTGAACTAGACGGGGTATGATATATATTTTTTTTTTAATAAATATTTATAAATATATATATATATATATATTTTATAACTATGAGACAACATCACATACATTACTCTGATCCCAATGTAAGTAGCTGAAGCACTTGTGTTATGGAAATCAGAAGTAACGACGGTACCACAAACACCCAGACCCAAGACAACATAGAAAACTCATGGTAATCTACATCGACTCGGCCGGAAATCGAACCCGGGACCTCAGAGTGGCGTACCCATGAAAACCGGTGTACACACCACTCGACCATGGAGGTCGTCAATAATATTAGTATAGATAAATCACTTATGAGGGTGTTTTATCAAACGAATGATTTCCATAAAATCCTTAAAATTTATTAATTAGATGGTCACATTAGCATCTGCAAATTTAATGGAGAGAAATCGACCACGGAGGTCGTCATTATATTATAAAAAACAAGTGCATTAGTTACTTGTACATTATATAGGTAGGTCATGTAGTATGTGTAGAGGTAGGTTATTTAGGTATATAAAATTCGATAATATTAACAAAAATCTTCAATATTTACCTGTGCGACAAATTCGGTTCACCAGAAACGTGCTTGGCAGACCACGATGCCAAATTCTTTCAATTGCAATATTTTTCCTTAGTTTGACTTAAAATTTAAGTATGAACTTCGATCGGTGGTGTATATTTGTAAGACCCAGAAATATAATTGGGTGTCAGGGCATGTTGCCAACATTCCTACCATATACTTACTTAACTAAGTTAAATAGATATACTTATAAATGAAAATAACAAAATAAAAACCACTCGTAAAATTCTCAGCATTATATTTTCTCGTTCGATAAATAAATAAAATATTAAACAAAATAGCTACAATTAATTTATTGTAATCAACACATTTTTAATTTAACTTGAATATAGGGAAATGTAATGAGTATGACTTTAAAATAGCTATTATGAAGGTATTTAATTAATGAAACGGAATAATTTAATAAAAGTCAGAGAAACAATTTACAGTCAGAAGTTAATATTCAAGACCAGCTTTGTCTGTCCGTGAAGAAGCTAAGCCTCGAGGCAACGAACTTTACTTTGTACCTCCGTAAATGGCAACACTGACTGCATATATAGAACAACTAAGTTGATATATGTATAATTACATTTTTTTTAATGGTAACATTATCTAGGATTTACATTTGCTTGCAGTTTTTTATATTTTTATTCGCTTTTGTTGATGAGTTGTATGGACATCTGCCCCGCGCTTCATCAATCTTTTGTTTTATAATCCGAGCCCATCCTTTTTTATTTCAGTACATGAGAAAGAGTAAGAAAATTTTGGCAAATAACGGTTTTGAACTGATGTACTGACAATAAAATCGATACCAATAATAATCACGTTGTATTACCAATCTTACATTATAGAATATAATCAAATTCCGTTATTATTAAATTCCATCTGAGGTTGTGACAGCATGCGACTGATTGCCTAGTTTAATCTTGATTTAAACCGCTATTGGCGCATTTGCTATATCAATTTATGATAATGTATATTGTATGCGTGTCTCAGCAAAAGCATATTGATCAAATTTACTATGTTTGAATAATCAAATTATACAAATTGTATAATCAAGAATCATCGGAGACGATACGATGGGTGGAAATTTTGGGTCTCAAAGTTCTTAAAGGGCTTTGTACAAGCCTGTCTGTCAAACCTGGTACTTATACCACCCACCGAACACCTATTCTGCCGCCAATCAGCAATATCTATTATTGTTGTATTAAAGTTTGAAGAGTGAGTGAGCCTGTGTAACTACAGGTACAATTGAGGAACATCTCAGTTCCCAAAGAGTGGTGCATTAGTGATATGGGAAATTATTAATATTTATCACAGCACCAATTAATATGGACAGTAACTACATCCTATCAGGTGGTTCATTTGTCAGGTCTGCAACCGATATAAAACAGGATAATGCTCATTTAAATCAGTCAATGTGTTGGTCAGTTTTTTTTTAAGTCATAACTTTTTCTGAGTAAGAAAAAATCCATCGATATTGTAAGCTCATAAAACCTTTAAAATCAAAAGCAAAGGACATGCAAATGAGATGCAATGAGATGCAATGAAATTTACTTGGTGGTAGGGCTTTGTGCAAGCCCGTCTGGGTAGGTACCACCCATTCACCATTTATTCTACCGCCAAATAAAGGTCCTCAGTATAGTTGTGTTCCGGTTTGAAGGGTGAGTGAGCCAGTGTAACTATAGGCACAAGGGACTTAACATCTTAGTTCTCAAGGTTGGTGGCACATTGACGATATAAGGAATAGTTAATATTTCTTACAGCGTCATTGTCTGTGGGTGATGGTGACTTACCTTCAGGTGGCCCATATGCTCGTCCGCCAACCTATACCATAAAAAATGCATAATTCTTATTATACTGTAGCAATACCATAGCATATAGAGTTCGAACAAGAATATCCGGACATAACTTATTTGTTGTTAGTTCTAGTAGATATGTTACCATACAGGTATTTATTTAAACGAACGATCTGTATTTGGTGACAGATGAAGCGTCCATTGATAGTTTAGAGCGTGAAGCGTAAATAAACAGAAGTTAAATGGATAAAAAATAAGAACAGAAAAACGTTCGTGTTAAAATATCTATGTATACCAATTTTTGTGGCGGTTGGTGGAGCGTTGTAGTCGTTGAAGTGTTGCAACGCGATCTAGTGGCGTCACAAACAGAGTGGAATGTTTTAAATCGTTCTCTTGAAAAGAATAACACATCGGTAAAAACTTGACAGTGATCGGTCAAACTTTGAAAAAAAATTGTTGATGCGTTTTAATCGTATATACATATACCTTATTCCTTCCTAGGCGTTTCCTCATTACTGATGGTCGTGACCACCATGCTTGTGGTTCTCATGTAGACATCGCCTGAACTTCTTCTAGTCATTCCTATTCTGTGCCATTCGTAGGCAACACCGGGCATTGGATCCTGTAGACGCCTTCAAAATTCAAAATTCAATCTTAATATAATTACTTTTTGGTTCCATTTGCTGTCGAAACGCTTGGCTCTTGGAGTAGTGGTGCAAAAAGCTTCATCTAAAGCGTAATACCTCGCTTCATTGCCTCCACTGGTGACAGGAGGATTGGTTCGTTTTTTGAGGATTGAGAGGATCGGAATTGCGATTCAACGGGGAAATGCTGCTAGCATTTTTGCCACCATTCTACGCGATCAAGATTTATACAGTAGATAAAAATTTTTGGTTCATATTTGTATGTATATATAAGCATTTAATGTTCTTAATATAATAATTATGTCAACATATACATAAAATCAACTAACTTAAAAATGTAACCAGTAAAACTGAAAAAAAAATTACGCATTTTATGCAGTCTTCGGTTACAAAACAAAATAAAAATTTAAATTTACAAAATTCACACGAAAAAATCAGTAAACTAAAACAAAGACCGATAAAATACGGGCTTTGCAAATTTTAGGAAAATTTTAGAAAAATCCCGTTATAGAAACTGTTTGTGACATTTTCGATCCACCGCGTGATCGGCATCATTGTCCTAAGCAAATAAGACTGTATTTATTTTACAAGCGAAGCGGTAAGCGGGTTGCGTTCTTCTTCTTCTTCGTGAGCTTCATTACTGAAGGTCGTGCTTGTACTGAAATGCTTTCACCGATGTGTCGACTAGCTTCTTCCTCACCTCTCTGTCCTCAGTTTGTCTCAGGGCAGTCTGAAAATTGAGTCGAATCTGGTCGGACCAGCAAGGTAATTGATCGCGTGATCTTTTGCCTTAGATTTTCTCTACAATAACCAGTTTATCCAGGCTGTCTGCTTATCTCCGGACAATATGACTAATATATCTCAGAACTCGTTGATAGCATATAGTGGATAATCTAGTAGTAATCTTCAGTAGGTCGCCAATAGATTTGTATGCGTATACGGGTAATTTTTAGACGTTATTCGTTGTTTATTAAGAAGTCGGACTATACTTATATCGCCACGTAGCTCTTAAGTTGACAACCGTTTTTACATTTTTAGTGTTAAGTAAGTCTTTCACGAACAATGATAGCTGGTCAGACATTCGGCAAGCTATTAGTACAATGTGTCATTGAATTAAGATACTGACCTTGTCTCTACCAATACTTAACAATTTAATCGAAGCTCATACTTATTTCCTTATACATTGTTATGCAGGATCCACACTCACGTCGAAAACACCTGTAAAACGCGTGAGTAGAGGCATTAATATTTACGTTCGCGCTTCGTTCGAATCGGTATTTGGTGCAAATATATGAACGATTCTACCGAGCAAGCATAAGCGTCATCTTTTTTTCAGGAAATTGTATTTAGTAAAATGGCACTATTATGTCGATACAAAAAGAAAATAGCAATCTGCTAGTATTCTTGCCACTACAACTTTTAATTTATTTTTGTATATATTTAAGAATTTAATGTTATTGATTCTTATGTTAATACAAATAATATATTCAGCGGTCCTCGTCGGTTGAGTTTGTGATGAACGAAAAGGGGGATATGATGGGATATGTTTCTTACGATGTTGGGGGTATTTTAAAATACCCCTTAGGGGGGTTTTAAATTAGTCGATGAAATATTTTTATATATAAAATTCGATTACGATTTCAGCAATTTGTCCCAATGTGTCCTCTGTCGAGTATTGGCTCCCATATGTCCCGTTGAATTTTTTAGTAAAACAATTTCCGCCTAAACGGTGACAAATACACACATTCGACAGTAGGTTGTCCTAATACCAAAAAGCGTTTAGTTTAAAATGGGTTAGTGGAATTAACCTGTGGTATTAACTTTATAAAATAAAATATATGATACTCTCGTCGCGTCGCGTTTTAGGCTGTTGATAGTCACGTACTAGGCAAAAAGTAGCCCATGTCCTTTTTGGGAGTTCAAGTTTGCTTCATACCAAATTTAATCAAATACGGTTCAGCGGTTTGGTCGTGAAAGAGCGACAGACAAATATACTTTCACATTTATAATATATTTCACATATTAATATATATTGCTAATACCCACTCCACTTCGTTATAAAAATGGTAGAGACTGTCCATGAACCGTCAACAGAACACGTCACACATTGATATAAATAAAATTAAGATTTATAATGCTGGTAAGTGCTATTTCTTTCAAAGAACTTGAGCAGAAACTTTAGAAACTGAATCAAGAAATAAGAGAAAATGCAGTGACTGGTACGGAGTAATCGGACAAAAAGGGTTAATTGTATCATTCATCTTAATTTTTGTTCTTTTCAATTAATTTGAATGTAATTAAGTATAAGCATACTTCAGCTTTATATACTTATAAATAAATAGACGATCTGGTTGAAAAAGCTATTTCCACCAGTCGATCTAAATGAAAAGATGTGGTTTTGGTTTTACGGACATTCGGGTGGGTTTTTATTTGTTGTAAATGATTAAGAATAGCCATTTGGCCGTTATTTATGTAAACGTATTTGTTTTTTTTTAGGTATTGTAATGAGCCAATTATATATTAATATAATAATATGCTATTTATTAATGACCGTGATTTAAAAAATAAATGAAAACAACACTTTTTTGGACTTAAATTTCTGCGTGGAATATTTTATACTCTGAGTCATGTGCAAAAATTAGAATTTTTAATGATATCCCGTTAAGTCGTATTTTAATAAAATCAGTTTTTATCATCGTGAAATATTTATTTTTTAAAACAGAACTACAAACTTGTATCAATTCATCATCCATCGTATACCTACCACCATATATCATCCATCAAATCCAATCATAGGATCTGTGCAACCACATGGCGAAAAAATAGGTCATTTTCCTAAAATCTGCCATTGACGATAGACCAGGTTAAATAACTATTTATTGAACCTATAAAAAGTATTTTTTTCTGTAAGCCTAGATTCATTAATTGATTAGTATTCTTTAACCATTAATTATTATAGGAACCAATCCTTTATGACATCCGGTGTTTTATGACAATCATCTTTTTTAATTCAGAAATATAAACGGGGCCGTGTTGGAGGGGCAAGATGGTAATGAACTCTATGTCCTACGCGAAAATGAATCTTTTCAACCGACTTCCAAAAGGAGGAGGTTATCAATTCGTCTGTATTTTTTTTTTTTTTTTTTTTTTTTTTTATGTTTGTTACCTCATAACTTTTCACTGGGTGGACCGATTTTGATAATTTTTTTTTGTTTGAAAGGTAGTGCTTCCCGTGGGGTCCCATTTTTTTATTTTTTTTTTCCGATGATGGTATCTATGTGAAAACGACATAAGTCTTAAATTTGCATTATGTATATGCGCGACAAATAGGTGAATAACTGAAAATCACGTTAACCAATTTTGATAATTCTTTTTTTATTATAAAATATATACTTCAAGGGTAATTTGGTGAAAGTTTGGTAAGGTTTTGAGCACAGGATCCATGACAAAGTAACGGAACGGAAGGGAACGGAACAATTCTGAGGAGCACGTTAGCGATACTCGGTCGAATCTTTTATTTATAGGTTATTTGAATATTTGAGTCACCTTCCGTAATGTGGTTATGTTTATGTAATTATCATAGTCGAATATTATAATCAACTAGCTACCCACAACGGCTTCGCACGGGTGCAATAGTGATACTAAATATACTACAGAATTTGTTTATATACGACATCACACCGCAAACTTCTAAAATTATCAGTGTTTCTTTACTATATTGTTCATGTTATATATACAAAAACCTTCCCCTTGAATCACACTATCTTTTAAAAAAAAACCGCATCAAAATCCGTTGCGTAGATTTAAAGATATAGGGACAGAGAAAGCGACTTTGTTTTATACTATGTAGTGATGGAACTCCTATACGGCTCGCAGTTAGGGTGCGATTTGGGACAGAATTTCTTAGTATCTTTAATCAAATTTTGTGTATGTGATGTGATGTCATATGATGTACGAAATATAGTTGGTCTTTTGCAAAGTTTTTTTGCTGAGTTCGATACAGCTCATTCGAGGGATCCTTGTAGTTTACGCCGCGTGACGTATTAAATCCGCATTTTCGAAAGTCTATTTTTGCTTTATTCGCAAGTTTCCTTTGAAATTGTCCTCGAAGTAGTTTCTGACTCATATAAACGGAATGTTTAATCTATCCATATTAAAAAAAATTAGTTAGTCAACATCAGCTTCACTTAAAATCAAAAAATAAATAAAATTTTAACAAAAAGAAAAACCGACTTCAAACAAAACAGTATTTTAAAACAAATGAATATGCACGAAAAAGTAATAAAAATAATTGCGTATTCAACATATTTTTTAGAGTCTTCCTAAGTTAAATGAAATGAAAAATATTAGACTACTTAAAAGTCGATTAACGATTATATCATGTAGTTATAATTATTGTTATATTTGGAGTCGGTGTCAGCCAATAAAACCCTACAGTATATCTATCAAAAAACAATATGAGAATACTTTAACAAATATGTTTTTTACAAATTACCTTTTACACAATAATATACTGGATCAATCAAGGGGCTCGTATCGCTTCTTTCTTTTGATTGTTGGGGCAAGGGCACCGTGGCTGACACCGGCTCCAAATATACCAATAACTATAACTACATGATATAATCGTTAATCGACTTTTAAGTAGTCTAATATTTTTCATTTCATTTAACTTAGGAAGACTCTAAAAAATATGTTGAATACGCAATTATTTTTATTACTTTTTCGTGCATATTCATTTGTTTTAAAATAGTGTTTTGTTTGAAGTCGGTTTTTCTTTTTGTTAAAATTTTATTTATATTTATTTTATCTTAATTATCGTTTTTTATTTCTCACCCTTTTTCGTTATACAAAAACCATAACTAGAGACAAACCGATATTTTCTCAGCTACATTACTTCAGAAAAAAGGTTCTCCCCAGAATACTATCTACAACCAATATCCAATGAAAGTTAATACGGGAAACCAATAAAACAGTCTAAAGTCCAAGCGAATGAAGTCGCGAGTACTCCTTGATAAAAAATTCCTGGTAGAGCAGATGTAACACGAGTACGAGACAAGTTTCCTGCATAGAACATATTCTGGGAGCAAATTAACCAATATTGACGACGTAGACAGCGCCTAGGAATCGACGTACCGGCTGCGTCACATGGATCTATATATATAATGGACATACTATCAATATTAAAGCGAGATTATTATAATTCTCTATATTTAGTAATATGTATTGTAAAATTTTATTTAAATTAAATTTAAATAAGGATCTACACTGACATTAAGCTATGATCATTGTTTATTTTGGATCATGATTCAGCTTAGTGTTTTTTTTGTGGATGACATTTAAAAATACAGATTACATAGATATAAATTATTATTTTTGACGACCTCCGTGGTCGAGTGGTGTGTACACCGGTTTTCATGGGTACGCCACTCCGAGGTCCCGAGTTCGATTCCCGACCGAGTCAATGTAGATTATCATTAGTTTTTTATGTTGTCTTGGGTCTGGGTGTTTGTGGTACCGTCGTTACTTCTGATTTCCATAACACAAGTGCTTCAGCTACTTACATTGGGATCAAAGTAATGTATGCAATGTTGTCTCATACTTTTTATTTATTATTAAATTACTAATCTATATTATCTATAGATTTCAAAGAGGTCCTATTTAAACTCATCATGAACCACGACAAGTGAAGTAATATTGTACACCTTTGTTATATGGTTTACGTAAAATATGTATGTCTTGAAACATATTCTCTTTTAAACTTACGAGCGGAAGACGAAGTTCCCAACTCAGATATTTAATGGCACTTCAGATAAACGTTTTTTGGGGTTGTATGAGACACTTGAATAACTAAAGTAAAACTCATTTTTTATATTTGTTTCATTTTCTTCTTTGTATTGTACAAAGGAAATATTGTATGTTGCTTTTTTGCCTATAAAGTTAATCCAGGACCTGGAAAAGAATGTTTGGCTGATAAAAAATTTATTAAGTTGTTTTCTCAAGGCAACAGAATCCGTAGTTTGGCATTGGTCGTTGAAGACGTTGGTCCTGCGTCTAATTTTTGGGTGGTGACAAATTTACTGTTCCACCGAATTATGGGAATAAGGGAATTGTGTTTGTGTTCTCTATTGTAAACTTAAATATATCAAGAAGCTGACTATACTAGTCGGCTAGTCTCTCCTCAGAATCGATTAAAAAGACATGATCATATTTATCGAGTTGAGTTGAATCGTGAGCCATAAAAAGATTTTTCGTCTAAATCGGTACATTATAACTTAGTGGCTGAATGTCTCAAACTATACGGCTTAGAACTACCGTACAACTTTAGTGCTGCGTGTTGCCTATAACTTATCCCATGAACTCTCAGTATTCAAGACTAAATTTGTTTATCTAATGTTATATGCGTTTTGTGACCATAGTTATTTGAATGTTAAAGGAATCGATTGTTTGGTGGTATTGTTTCAGCAGACTTCTTGTTTGCAAATAACCGTTAACCGTTATTGTTTTTATTAAACAATATAATCATCAATTCATTCCATTCAAAAAATGTATTTTTGCAAATACGAATAATTTGTAACATGGTACAGATCAATTATATTTAAAAGCAGAACGCAGCAAGACAAATTCAATACTTGTTTATAAGATCTTTTTCTCCTGGTAAAAGGTCTACTTAATTTTTCGTCAAGAGAATTGGAATTACGATTCATCGGGCAACCGCTGTTAATATTCTCCCCACTATTCCGCGCGGTCATAATTTGCGTAGCAGTTATTTTAATTTTGATTTGTAACGTTTCAGTGTATAATGTATTAATATATATCATTATTATGTATGTTGATAATGCAAATAGCAAGCTATTTAATCAAAACCAAATCAAAATCAAAATTAACTTTATTCAAGTAGGCTTTTACAAGCACTTTTGTATCGTCATTTTACAATTAAGTGAAGCTACCACCGGTTCGGAAAGTAGATTCTACCGAGAAGAACCGGCAAGAAAATCAGTAGTTACTCTTTTTTAACATTTAAAAAATACAAAGTCATGTTAGTTAAATACAATTATTGAAATTAATATATCCTGCTTGGAAGTCAACAGGTATTAACGCAACGCTTTTTTATCATCTATAAAATCTTGTATCGAATAATATGCTTTTTCTACCAATGTATTTTTACAAACGATTTGAATTTACGAAAATGGTGACAACAACAACAAAAACAGCCAGTAAATTTCACTGCTGACCTAAGGCCTCCTGTCCCTTTGAGGAGAAGGTTTGAAACATATTGCTGTTCCAATGCGTGTTGGTGGAAAACAAATGTGGCAGAATTTCTGTGAAATTAGACACATTCAGATTTCCTCACAACGTTTTCCTTCACCGCCGAGCTCGAAATGAATTATAAAAACAATTTAAACGCATGAATATTCAGTGGTGCTTGCCGGGGTTTGAACCGCAACCATCGGTTAAAAGACACGTGTTCTAACCACTGGGCCATCTAAGCTCTTTTGGTGAATTTTAATGGTGAAATGATAGGTAAATAAGGTATTATAAATAAATGAAAAAATATTAAACTTATAAACGTAAGTAGGTTATATTTTATATTTTATTTTATAGGAGCTTAAAACTTTAATACTACTTTATCGGCTAACGCAATTTCCGGGAACACTGAATAAGGCTCTCAACCAAATAAACTAGTCGCGTTGAAATGATGTTAAGGATTAATATTTGTTATTGATGGCTAAAAGTGGGCAGAGGTTTGTTAATTGAGTTTCCATGTGAAACCCTTGAACCGTTATATTAGTTGTATAACTATGCCACTATAAAGGTAAATTCTTTAGTTAATTGAATTAATATTGTAAGCGTTGCAGATGTACGAGTAAAAAGCCTCGTAATTTGTATAAATGTGTGCGTGGTTTAATGTATTTCAGTACAATTTGAATTCAATGTGATTTAGAAAAACAATTCATTTTAAGGTTATTTGTGGAATTTAGATATTCAGGTATACAGATCTTTTCTAAATATTATACTGTCTCACTTATCTTCAGAATAGTAATAACCTGTAAATTTTCTACTGTTCGGCTTAGGAGGAGAAGGTTTGCAGCATATTCCGCCAAGCTCCATCTGCCCCTCTTAACCGATTGCGGGTTCAAACCCAGGTAAGCACCAAAAATGTTCGTGCTTAAGTTTTGTATATATTTCACCTCATGCTCGGTGAAGGGAAACATCGTTGAAATTAGACATATGATCAAATTTAATCACCAGCCCGCATTGGAACAGCTTGGTGAAATATTCTCCTAACGTCGTGTCAAAAAGGGAGAAGAGGCCTTAATCCAGCAATGGGAAATTTACAGGCTGTTACCTAATAATCTTCGATATTACTATCGTTCTTTTGATCCTTTTACAACAAATTGTTATGAAAAATTTACGAAGTATTAATCGCTAGAGTTAATAAAAAAAACAGTAAAAATGTACTCGCTTAACACGTAGGCAAAAAATTACTCATTCAGACTATGAAGCAGGCAAGTCAATATAAGATTTGTAGGCGATTAACTATCGGAATGCTAGGTTTTAATATCCATGGAAAAATACTTTAATGAAATTTACATTAATTCATAGTTCCAATTTAATTGAATTATAATCAGATGTTAATATCATTTTTATGAATGAACACATTTTATCAAACGATAATGTTACCAGCTAGTTAGGTACAGTTTAATTTTGTTTTGTTTAAAATCTACTTAAACTTCACAAAGTATTATTGCGTCATAGTTTCTTTTAATTAGATAACTATCTATCCATTTTAATCCCTCTAGAAGGTTCTGCTTTGGAAAGCACGTTATTCCTCGTTAAGTAAGGAGCACATCATATTTTCTTGCGTTGTGTTCTATAATTTATTTCACATTTCAACTCGATGCTGCCATAAGTTCAAATTAATTAATTTAAGTCGACTACTATTTTTTTAATAGCATTTTCTGTAACATCACAATTTTGATATAATATTAATTAATAATTTGATATTACTTTTTCGATTGGTATATAAGATTTCAGTAGAAATTTCTTTAAAAAAAATCAATACTTTTTTCTCAGAAATTTTTATGAAGATAATTTGTATTAGCTTTAAATACAATCATTATAAAGTAAATAGATTTTTGATTCTGTTTTCAACCGACTTCCAAAAGGAGGAGGTTATCAATTCGTCTGTATTTTTTTTTTTATGTTTGTTACCTCATAACTTTTCACTGGGTGGACCGATTATGATAATTTTTTTTTTGTTTGAAAGGTAGTGCTTCCCGTGGGGTCCCATTTTTTTTAAATTTTTTTCCGATGATGGTATCCATATGAAAACGACATAAGTCTTAAATTTGCATTATGTATATGCGCGACAAATCGGTGAATAACTGAAAATCACGTTAACCAATTTTGATAATTCTTTTTTTATTATAAAATATATACTTCAAGGGTAATTTGGTGGAAGTTTGGTAAGGTTCTGAGCACAGGATCCATGACAAAGTAACGGAACGGAAGGGAACGGAACAATTCTGAGGAGCACGTTAGCGATACTCAGTCGAATCTTTTATTTATAGGTTATTTGGATATTTGAGGCACCTTCCATAATGTGGTTATGTTTACGTAATTATCATAGTCGAATATTATAATCAACTAGCTACCCACCCCGGCTTCGCACGGGTGCAATACTGATACTAAATATACTACAGAATTTGTGTATTTACGACATCACATCGCAAACTTCTAAAATTATCAGTGTTTCTTTACTATATTGTTCATGTATTATATACACAAACCTTCCCCTTGAATCACACTATCTTTAAAAAAAAACCGCATCAAAATCCGTTGCGTAGATTTAAAGATATAGGGACAGAGAAAGCGACTTTGTTTTATACTATGTAGTGATGGAACTCCTATACGGCTCGCAGTTAGGGTGCGATATGGGGCAGAATTTCTTACTATCTTTAATCAAATTTTGTATATGTGATGTGATGTCATATGATGTACGAAATATATAGTTATATATTTTGATAGTTGGTCTTTTTCAAAGTTTTTTTGCTGAGTTCGATTACAGCTCTTTCGAGGGATCCTTGTTGTTTACGCCGCGTGACGTATTAAATCGCATTTTCGAAAGTCTATTTTTGCTTTATTCGCAAGTTTCCTTTGAAATTGTCCTCGAAGTAGTTTCTGACTCATATAAACGGAACGCTTAATCTATCCATATTAAAAAAAAATAGTTAGTCAACATCAGCTTCACTTAAAATCAAAAAATAAATAAATCTTTTAACAAAAAGAAAAACCGACTTCAAACAAAACACTATTTTAAAACAAATGAATATGCACGAAAAAGTAATAAAAATAATTGCGTATTCAACATATTTTTTAGAGTCTTCCTAAGTTAAATGAAATGAAAAATATTAGACTACTTAAAAGTCGATTAACGATTATATCATGTAGTTATAATTATTGTTATATTTGGAGTCGGTGTCAGCCAATAATACTCTACAGTATATCTATCAAAAAACAATACGAGAATACTTTAACAAATATGTTTTTTACAAATTACCTTTTAGGGGCTCGTATCGCTTCTTTCTTTTGATTGTTGGGGCAAGGGCACCGTGGCTGACACCGGCTCCAAATATACCAATAACTATAACTACATGATATACTCGTTAATCGACTTTTAAGTAGTCTAATATTTTTCATTTCATTTAACTTAGGAAGACTCTAAAAAATATGTTGAATACGCAATTATTTTTATTACTTTTTCGTGCATATTCATTTGTTTTAAAATAGTGTTTTGTTTGAAGTCGGTTTTTCTTTTTGTTAAAAGATTTATATATAAAGCATTAGTATTATCGTATCAAAGTTGTTTTAACAATTGGCAAGTAAAGATTCGAAAATCGACAATTGAACCTAACTGCAAGCCCTATTGTAATCGGCATCGTAGCTTGGACAATGCCATCACTATCAGCCGTTGAAGCACGAAATTCAAATAGTGCTATTATTTTGTCTTACTCTAAGACATTTCATCAACGCTTAAGTAATAAACCGTGAAAGCTAAAAGGTAAGTTCTGAAAGAGATGGACTTATAAAGTTCGGAACAAGTTGGCGCATAAAATTCGTTGCCACTTCCCGCCGTATTCATTCTTGTTTAAAAACAAGGAATGGAAGTTCGTTTTGTTTTTGATAACGGTTGAAACTAGTGCTGTACCCGACGACAAAAATAAAACTCGATTGATTTGTTTCATCACTGAATTAACGTCATTAATATTTTCTTTGTAATTAAAATTTAGCTAACTTAACCTGAAAATATAATGTGTCCACTGTCCATGTTCTGAAAATATCTAATAAATAATATCTTATTCAACGACCTCTGTGGTCGAGCACACCGATTTTTATGGGTACGCTACTCCGAGGTCCCGGGTCCCATTCCTGGCCAAGTCGATGTAGAAAATATTCATAAGTCTTCTATGTTGTCTTGGGCTTGGGTGTTTGTGGTACCGTCGTTACGTCTGATTTTCCATAGCACAAGTGCTTTAGTTACTTACATTGGAATCAGTGTAAAGTATGTGATGTTGAGCCACATGTCTTCAGGCTTGTTCGCCAGTCTGTCTACCTACAAAACAAAAAAAAATTGTATTCAGTAAGACTCCCACTTAAGGCTGTCTACAATCACATAACAGTTGGAGAAAGTATACCAGCGTGCACAGTAAGGCGTGCACAGTCGGGTTTGTGTGTGTGTGTTAGTAATCAAGGTATTATTACTAGAAGTGTCAGGTGTGCTACACGTCGACGGTCCGCGAATTTATAACGCAGTACTGACAACTTGATTTACGCGGCAAACATTTACGTTTTCCATTGTTCAATTGTAAATATTCCGGATAGTAACGGTATGCGGGCTTATTTTTCAATTTTTATCGGGATTTTTCCACTTAACATATATATTCGCGTGTCAGAGAGATGTATTATTGGAAATTATTGGACTTGAATATTATTCAATTTGTGCTTGACTAGTTAAATGTTTTCTTGTTATTGATTTTAATGTATCGTCCCTGTAAAGGAAAATCGCTTATAAGATAGTTACCCGTATATCTGTTTTTCCTTCAAGATCCTTTTGCTCGTTGAGTTAAAACGTTGAAATTAATACTAAATAAGTCAAATCTCTAAGGCAACGGTATTAAAAGATATGGCAGTTTATGTAGCGCTTCCCAAACATCGCAAAGGGAATGAAAGCCGATAAGTTACTTCCTGTGGTTCCAGAATCAAATCATGAAATTTGGAAGCAATATTTTGTAACACAAATTTATGGTTATCAGGCAGATCTATCTAGTGACCATAAATGTCGCGAGTCCGAAATATACTAGCCCCAATGATATTCTAATAAACAGATATGTTATACCCATACTAAACAACAGAAAAAAGTGTGCCGCGCTGGGGACCGTTTATTTTACATTTCGTTACAAGTAAAAAGGATAGCTTGATAAAAACAATAGTAAGTAAAAGGGACAATTGAGATGATTAATTACGCAAAACGTATTATTACGTAATTATGATGTGTTATAACGTATTACTACGTAAAACGACTAAAGGCAAAAGTCCCAATTAGTACGTTTTCTAGTCTTCACTTTTTGCGCGTTAATAACATATCTGTTCACTAGAACATCATTGACTAGCCCTGTATTTTTTTAAATTATTATGACGTCACAACTTGAAATGCATCGTTCGTCCAGTGGCTTTTATGGCTGAAGAATCTGATGTCCTGGTTTCGTATTTGGGTTTAGGCCAATGAAGTTATTGTGTGCTGTGTGGAGTGTAGTTGTTTTGTTATAGAGATCGCTGACAAAGGAAATCGAAGGGAGTGGTATAGTGTTTGAGGCTTTTAAACGTATGTTTGAGTGATTTTATGTATGATATTTCAAAGAAATAAGGGTAGAATTATTACTTGATGGTGTGGCTTTATGCAATCCTGCCTGGGTAGGTACCACCTACTCATCAGATATTCTAGCGCCAAACTACAGTACTTGGTAATGTTGTGTTCCGGTTTAAAGGTTACGTAAACCAGTGTAACTAAAAGCATAAGGGACATAACATCTTAGTTTCCAAGGTTGGTGGCTCATTGGCGATGTAAGGAATGGTTAATATTTCTGGGCGCCGTTGTCTATGAGTGATGGTGAGCACTTACCATTAGGTGCCCCATATGCTCGTCCGTTAACCTATAATATAAAAAATATATATATTACGTGCATTAATTACCTACATTTTTATACCAAGTGTAAAGATCAGGCTATAGTTTGTAATGCAGTATCTATATTAGTTATCTTTGACTTTACCAAGAAAACCCACTTGGTAATGGAGATTCACCATGAAAGCTCTTTAGATTTCTTGGTAAATCTGTTTCGAATATTGTAAGGTGGGCTAAATCAATTCTATGAACATTTTACCTTCTTTATTATTTATATGAATCTTAATAGTAATATTTAATAAAGAATATAAGTAACATTTTAGTAAATGATTTCTGAATATCAAAGTGCTAAAAATTCAAACTATAATGATTGACATGGTTATTTTTATTATTAAAGTTATTCATTTCGGATAGTCGGTAGTTTCGTGAACGAGACATTCGTAGATAATATCGAAATATCGAGCTCCACCGAACAAAAATAAAAAAACATTGTAAATATCCCGAAATGAATAACTTTATAATGATTGTTAAAATAATGTCGGACACGAGTCGCGTCGTTCACGTGTCGTTATGAATAAAGGAGCACGGGAAAGTTAATTAATTTGTATTTCACAGTCAAACCCACGATTGATGAATTGCAAGCAACTTTTGTTTTGATGAATGGACTCATTTGATGTTTTGTTCGAAGACGCGCCGGATGAAGCATCGCTCGTTCTGTCATTCCATTGTGAGTGAACATTTTCGGATAATAACCTGGCTTTTGTGGAACGTATACAAACTCATTTGCCTTTTCCAGCCGTACCTTTAAGGTCTGCGATGTCTCGGTTTTATCTGTCGTTTTTAAGGATGAATACACTTGCTTGAACAAACGATTCCTTTGTATCATATCGTACGGCTGAATGTTATACAGATTCGTTTCTCTCCATTGAATCTGCAGATGCTAATGTGACCATCTAATTAATAAATTTTAAGGTTTTTATGGAAATCATTCGTTTGATAAAACACCCTCATAAGTGTTATATTTATACTAATAGTATAAATGTGAAAGTAACGCTGTCTGATTGAAACTACTAGAAACTAATGGTTTGATGAATCGATGAATAACCAAATTTTATGAAATTTGGTTTGAAGTATATTTGTACTATAAGGAAGGACATAGGCTACTTTTTCTGCCTATCACATGACAAATTAGCCCGCCAAAGGCAAGCCAAGCCGTGACTGACAACTGGTGAATATTAATGTTTGGAAGATCTGACAACAATATTTTTGTTTGTCTATGTAGTGTTGTTAGTTAAAGATCTCGATAGCGTTACAGGGGTGGCGAGTTAAAATAATACTCAGATGCTGAGAGCCCACTTAAGGGCTCGGAATACACGCGTTCTAAGAGTATCTCGTGTATGGTCGGATCTCCTGTGACGAATAAGGAAACTCGAATCTCACAGCGAGATGTGGTATGTGTGTTTCCTAATAAATTCTCTGCCGAAAGCTTCGTAATTCAAGGGTGTATATATAAATAGATTTTTAGAAAATATTAATAGCGTGATTCAGGTAAGATTAGTTCGGTTCCTTTTTGTATTCAGTTTCTTTCTGATTTTGGAAAGATAAGAAGTTATATCTTGATATATGAAGTACGTGGTTAAATTAATTATATATACAGCTATAGCTTCAGCGGTCTGAGTTATTATATAAATAATGAATAAAATACAATTAAAGTGCTTCAAGGAAATGATACCGACGAACAATTTTGTAGTTATATCTAGACACGTGATAGCGTGTCAGCCAAGTTCAGGTAACAGAACTGGCGAGTAGCAACCTGTGTAATTTTATGCGAACCATTTTGAGCCACTTTTGACCCCTTCATAACTCAAAAGTCTGTTTGACATAAATGTGTCAAATTTATTATGAAGCCAAGTCAGACCTTAGTCTACAATACATTTTTTAAAGTAATTTGGAGAAATGTTATTTTATGTCTTCACTGGAATAACGTGACACCTACACATACCTTAGCTATGCAGCTATGTCACTTTCAACGTGACGTTTAATTTGAGATTAAATTATTTTCCATTTCAACCTACAATGATTCAATGCGATCTGTTTTTAATAAAAAAAAAGATACAAACAAATACAATCCAGTGTATACGTGTCTGAGAATTTAATAAAGATTCTTTTAAATAAACAAAAGTTGAAACATTTAATATTAATTCCGAAGTAACAAACTGCTAACGTTTCTTCGGCGGGGGAATTTTATTAATGAGGGGGTTCGGGTTCCGGCGGCTTAACGGCAGGCTTTCATATCTTTCAATATTTACTTTCAACTCAATTTTTGTATTACCAATTTACTTTTCCGATATTAAATAATTTGTAAAGTTATTTCAATAAAATATTTTTGAATACACGAATTTCATTCACAATATATTGTTGAACTAGCGACCCGCCCCGGCTACGTTCGGGTGCAAAGTTTTTTTTTGCGATTTGCGAAATCACATTAGAAACTTCTAAAATTATCAGTTTTTCTTTAGTATATTGTCCATGTATTGTATACAAAAACCTTTCTCTCGATTTTTTTTATATGGTACAACATAACATACATTACTCTGATTCCAATGTAAGTAGCTAAAGCACTTGTGTTATGGAAAATCAGAAGTAATGACGTCACCACAAACACACAGACCCAAGACAACATAGAAAACTAATCGAACCCGGGACCTTGGAGTGGCTTATCCATGAAATCCGGTGTACACACTACTCGACCATGGAGGTCGTCGATTCTCTCGAATCACTATTAAAAAAAAACTGTCAAAATGCTCTCAAACCGCTGTCGCTGTCAATAGTTTAAGAAGCGAGGGAAACTGCAAGCTTCTGCTGTATAATACATTCTTTACCTGCGATTATTATTTGTATTTATTGGTGAAGTTGTTTTTCAGTTAGGCATTACAAATAAATTCATTTAGTTACATTAAATGAAGTAAAATGTCTAAAAATGATTAAGGACGCCTTTAAACTCGAATAAAGGATCGAGTGCATTGTTATAACTTTATAAACTAAACCAATAGAGAGAAACGTAATTAATTAATTAATTTCAAGAGTCCTAGATATACCTAACTTTTCTTATAATTAATTAACAAAAAATAAACTTTATCTTACTATAATATATTTTTTTTAACTTTCCGTTACACATCATATTGATCATTGTATTATTGTTAACAGTAGGTTTATTCTGTAACAAGATACTCGAATCTCATCGCAGAATACGCGTGTGAAATGTCAGAACTTGTTATATTACATTGTGTAAGATAATTATAAAATTTATTATACAACTATCGAAACGGCGTATCACTGTAAGTCAGTTGTCAACATTTCACAAATGAAACGACCACTTGTCAACATTTCACGAATGAAATACGAAGTGAATTCTTACAGAATTACACTCAAGGGAGTCGTTCAAATTATTTTTGTTATTTACTGTACGGAAATTGTATACGAATCGATAACCGGTATATTTTTATGCATGGCAACATTGCTAATGGGGAAGTTGGTATTATTTTTGTTATTTATTTCGAGCAAGTTGCTGTACACGAATCGATAACCAGTACATTCTTTTTACATTTAATTGTTCATACGAGTACAATGGTTTTAATATTTTCGGAGCGGCGGTTTCTGAATTATTTCCACGCTCTGATTTCAATGAGTTGAAGTCCTTTTTTTTCTTTTCATTCTCTTCCGTTTCGGATATTGGATTTATTGCGAACTAAATATCGACTGGTATTGATTCTTTTACCGATGTTTTGAATTGAATTTCGAATTTCTGAATTGTTTTTTTTTTTTTATTTTCAAATGTTTTTTTTCCGTGGTTCAAGTACGAAAGGAATTGAGAGTCATTAAGTATGGAAAAGGCATTATTTTCAACGTTATATAGCAAGTAGGTTTTTATTATATTTTAATAGTCTTCTTCTGGTATTATTATAACTATTTATAAATATAGATATATTGGTATGTGTAGGGTACAAATATACTATGTTATGCGTCACATACATAAATATGATATTAATGTATATGCGATATTGAAGCATGTCGTAATAAATATTAATCAAGAGGAGAGGAAGACTTTGCCCAACAGTGGGCATACATTCAATTTATTTATTCTTAACATGTAGCTGTCCATAGAAAATATTTACATGTCATAGAAATTACACACAATTATGAATTTATGTTCAGGATTTTAATTATAAATTTATGATAGCAACACACACACACACACACTCACACACACACACACAGACATAAAACCGTTTCTTCATGTTGAACTATGGAATAATAATTTGATCTTATCAAAATCTCTTAACTCAAGATAGAGCAAAGCTCTCAGCTTTTTTTAAACTATGTAATTTCAAGCAAGAACGTGAACGAAAGATAAGGTTCAAAGAGATTAATAAGCGAAGGTAATTAGGAGGTAATTAAACCGGTCTGCGACTACGGGCTGCATGAGATGGTAATTTACTAGACGAAATAAACACGGACATTACCGCGTGCGAATATAAAAAGTATTTTTATTAAACGAATACGTTTTATATCGCTAATTACATAGTTGTTTATAGGCTTGGTATGCTTTTGCTATGCTAAGTTGTAGGCTTCCAATTTATGGCGGTTGATGTTTTCTTAGGACACGCGGCCCCCAAAGATTAAAGTCACTAGTAAATTTTTTTTTTTTGACAGATGGGTTTGCATTGATCGCATTCAAACACGATAGAACGAGAAAGTGTATGAACGATACAATGTCATATTTTCTTTGTCAGTTAAATTTGGTTTGAGGCTTGACAAAAAATGTTAGTACTTTTATCTGTGTAAGTATTTTGTTGCTGTTGTATTATTTCAAATACTGTATGTAAGCATATTATTATAAGTACCTTAACATAGTATACGCTTATCTGTATGCTTAGACCTTTTACAATTAGACAGTGGATTTTGAATTATTTTTAATAGATAAATTGATTTAAGAGGTAGGTTCAATAATACGTGCAAAATATAGTAAAAAATGACTAAAAAACTGTGACCATTGCAACCGTGCGAAGTCGGGACGAGTCAATAGTAATATATAATGTACAATTTAATATAAGCATGGATATACAAATAATTAGATCTCTTTTAAACTTAGCACATAGGGTACAAAGCCCTACCTTGGTGGTAGGGCTTTGTGCTAGTCCGTCTGGGTAGATACCACCCACTCATCAGTTATTCAACCGCCAAGTAACAGTACTCAGTACTGTTGTGTTCCGGTTTGAAGGGTGAGTGAGCCAGTGTAACTATAGGCTCAAGGGACATAAAACCTTAGTCCCCAAGGTTGGTGGCACATTGACGATGTAAAGGATAGTCAATATTGTTAATAGCGACATTGTCTATGGGTGATGGTGACCACTTACCATCAGGTGGCCTATATGCTCGTCCGCCAACCTATACCATAAAAAAAGAATGTCGATGTTGCTTTTAGGTAATAAATAAAAAAAATAAGTCCTAAGTAACGTCCTTGCTTTTCTCTGTTTGATTACTAAGGTACAGGATGTTGTTTGTACGTTTAACAATTAGCATACATCCTGTATTCATTATTCATCTTGGCTTCGCCGTAATGGAGGTAAAACACGTTAGATTTAAACTAGCAAAAAGCATTTTAAACGTCGTTAGTAGATTAGTAAACAAATTATGTTATTATTATTTGGATAAGTAAAACCCCATATGTTACAAACCATTTTATTGAAAAAAAAAGTGTTTTCTTGTGTTTTATAAACTATTTGTCAAACGTAGGAATAGTCTTTGATGCTTCAATGATTTCTACTCAACAGGTCTAGTGACTACATTTTAAATTTTTAAATGACAGTTATAAGTTCACACTACGGGTCAGGAAAGAAAGCTCAAGAAATTAGAAGATATTCACTATATTATCTTTAGCTTTTCCAAAGTGCTTAAGAATGCTACCAAGCATTACCAATTCCCTCCTGAAAGCCTATAAAGCTGTTGGTCATTAATATTATTTTCAAATTTGGATAGTTCATATATAATAAGATCACATTTTCGGATAGCTTTAAAAGCCGTGCGGAATACGGTGGTGGTATCCAGGATAGGTGCAGATTTGTACCCATCAAAGAACTCGTGGTCCACAGCGGGTCCATCGACAACTTCCGTGGTCGAGTAGTGTTTACTCCAGTTTTCATGGGTACCGACTCCGAGGTCTCGGGTTTAATTCCCGGCCGAGTCGATGTACATAATTCATTAGTTTTCTATGTTGTCTTGGGTCCGGATGTTTGTGGTACCGTCGATACTTCTGATTTTCCATAACACAAGTGCTTTAGCTACTTACATTGGGATCAGAGTAATGTATGTGATGTTGTCCAACATTTAATTATTAAAAAAAAAACTGCACTTAGGGTTGTTATGAATTAATTATTCTGTTAGGTAGATTATATTATGATTGACTTTTAAAATAAAAAACAAAATAAGAGAATACTGCGAAGTCATCTATAATCTGTCTTTCACCCATAATAATGGTCACGAGATAAACCCTTCCATCAGATGAAAGGATTAATAATCATTTTATTGGAATTTCGAGATTCAATCAATCAATTTTGAAAGTCTTAAAAACGTGTGAAATATTGAAATTAAATTGCCCTATACAATATACTTTGTCGTTTTTATAGCGTGACTGCGTCCCGCAATTAGACTCGCCTCGTTAACTCCAGATCAGACCTAATGAGCCAAGTATACGGTTTAGTGCATGCGCAGCATCAAATTTAAATTATAGCCCACTCACCAGTCTAAAATAACCTCGGAAAATAAACAGTATAAAGAAGGCACAGACCTTTCTTAATTGGCCGCTCGGAATGATGACAGTCGCATGGTCGCTTGATATAACGCAATGAATAAAGTTCAACTAACATAAATTTTGTAATGATTTTAACCTTATTCTAAATTATATAAAACATAAATTAATACAAGTGATTATTGCTTGAATATTTCGAGTTAGATATTCGAAATTTAAATAAGCGTTCCATTTCGCTCGCTTTCAAATTAAACAGCGGAGTCATTTTTTCTGACATTACATTTTTACATCTGGCTATATTAAATTCGCAGATTACGTAAAATAAAAAAGAAATAAATGTCAAGTAGGGCTTTTTAAAGTGTAGGGCGTGTGAAATGGAACGGCTGAATTTCGTCAGGGTTATATACTGCGTAATGAGTTCTTCCTACGTGCTGCTCTGATATTGCTAATTTTGGACGAATATACGACCGTGTACGTTATAAATGTATGGTGCATAACACACAAATAAAATACGGCTTTCTCGGAAAATTGCCTTTTATGATTCTTTATTCGAAATTTTATTACTTTAATATTCATAATTTCAATTTTAATTTAATTTTTTCGACTATTTATAATACGATAAAAACTATAGATACATAAACCAATAAAATTTTCAATAATAAACAATTCGTGAAAAAAGCGAAATCATACGTTCATAAAACATCATCAAAAATAAATAAATAAATGAAGAAGAATAGAAAACGTAATAATTAAAAAAAAATTAAGTTAACTTGTTTTATCGAAAAGAATATTTTATTTATAATATACTAAAATCGTAAAAGTAAGGTACATCCTTGGTACAAGTTGTTGTTAATTTATAATTGTAGAGCGTAGCGTAACCAAAATATACGTTCTTAACGGCCTTACGAATATTATCGAAATAATAATAATAAATCTTACCAATAAAAAAAAATATGACTTAAAATATTTTTAATGTATTACTAATATTCCTATTTAACCTTCTAATTAAGCATAAAGCTTGTGCTGATGGGTGAGGACAAAATATAGCTCAAAGGGTAAACATATTGGATATTTTGTAGGCAACTATTTTGGATTTACAATAACTCCGAATATATTAAATTGTATTGCCATCTGATACAAAAGTACCAAACATCATATCATCCAGTCAAAAGCAGGGGGTTAAATTTCAATTACTAAATTGTAACCACAGAACAAATAGGACAAGCTAAAAATACGGTTTCATAAAAAAGAGCGTTCGCATTATTCTCCGAAACTGTTAAGCCTAATTTTGAAAATCCCGTAAAGGGTTTGTTCAAAAATTCAGTGGAAAGTCATCAAATATATTTTTAGTTCTCACGTGAAACCACGTAACGAAAAAACCTTACAAAATTATATTTTTTACTGGGTTAATTTAAATATAGAACAAATTTTACATAACATCCCTAATTAAGAAAAATAACTATTTTTCTCATTACTTTGTTGTTGTTCTTGTATGTAAATCCCATCACGAATCATATTTCTCTTTTTTACTTTTGCGTTGAATCTTTCTTTCTGAATCTTAGTATCTCTATATCTCAGAACATTGTATAATACCAGGAAATCCGAGAAACAGCGCCCTGCCTGTTCGTATAAGTCATGGTGATCGGCTGAAAGGTAAAATCAAAATAAACTTTATTCAAGTCGGCTTTTACGAGCACTTTTGAATCGTCATTTTATAATTAAGTGAAGCTACCACCGGTTCGGAAAGTAGATTCTATCGAGAAGAACCGACAAGAAAATCAGTTGTTAGTCTTTTTCAACATTTAAAAATACAAAGTCATGCTAGTTAATACAATTATTTAAATAAATATATCCTGCCTGGAAGTGTACTATTAAGGTTATTAATTTCGGGATATTTACCATGTTTTTTTATTTTTATTGGTTCTCGTGAACAAGACATTCGTAGAAAATATCGAAATATCGAGCTCCACCGAACAAAAATAAAAAACATGGTAAATATGAAAATGTCGGGAGACAATAACAACTTTAATAATAAAAATAACCATGTCAATTTAAAATCTTACATAAATAAGTGTAGTATTTTAATTTAAAACAGATATGTGTTTATATAGGTATTTTATTCACTCCTCATTTTAAATTCTTTCAATATTATAAGAAAAATAAAAAAATAAACTTATATAATTCTCATACTTCAGGCGTTCCGTGATGACGTTATTTTTCATTGGCTATATTTATGTCCGGATATGTTGCTAGAATAAGAAAAAACTAACATAACATAACGAGGTTTACATAAATAAATTGGGAGGTTTACTCTACAAACTTCCCAGTAGGAAGCACCGAATATAGTACAACTGGAATTTGAGAAAAGGTAAAAGTTTATAATTTTTTTTATTTTTTTAATTTTAGATTCATTTTTTCTACATATTTCCTAGTGATATTATTATCTTCTTTGCTTTTTTTTTAAAAAAAGAATCTAATTATATTGGATAATTTTTTTCTCAGTAAACGTAGTGTTAGAATGCAAAGCAAAAATAACTACTATCATTTAAACTGTACATAAAAAAATACACGTATGTTTTTTTTTAAATTATCTATGTTATATCAGACAGGAGGATAATATGTGCTAATAACAAAGTTATCAATTTGAAATATAGCGCCTAATACAATAATAGAAAAGTTAAAAATCCTTTGAAAATAACCATCTAAACTTAACAGGGAGCAATTTGAACATAAAACTTTAGATTTTAATTTAATATTTTAAAAGGAAGTGAATAGGTAACCTACCGAGACCTAGGTAATAGCGTTCTATATGCAGGAAACGTCTCGACCTAATTTGATGTAGAACGAGCGTGCCCAATGATCGTTAAGTTTCATGTTAATTTTATAAAAAAATTCAACATTTTATACAGAATTTTTATATGAATACTGTGTCTATATGACTGTTATTAAAAATAAAAAGGGCGGCTGGCTGTGTGGATAGAAGTGGACGCATGTCGTAGATTTGCGATTTTTTTTAAAAATAATTTCAGCTTATAAGGGATAAGGACTATTCGGGATAAGCTGAAATTATTTTTAAACCTATATATTATTTTATAACCTGTCATTGTAGTGAAACATAATGCTACGAGTTTGTATATATGTTTGTATTATATGCATCGAAAAAGGGTGTAGGAAATAGTAGAGATATTTAATTTAGGGGGTAGTTTTTATTACTAAGCCGATTTATTTAAAAACAAAAATGTATGCATTGTAATAATATTCCAAAACGATAGGTTCGAACTGTAAAGGCAATACTTATCTACATTTAGCATGATATAATAATAATGGGTTACTTATTTTTGATCAGGGTTTTAATTATCTGCGCTCATGTGCTCATTAAATTAAAGTAATATAGACATTACGCCGTCGCTTTTCTGCAGACATATTTGAAATTTACAAACAAATTATGCGTATATAGTTTATATGTATCTTTAATAGTTTAGGCAGGCTAACGCTAATGTACCGCTTAATTCAGGACGAGGTTTAAAAATAATAATAGATAGATAGTCTGGCAAATAGGCCACCTGTTAGTAAATGGTCACAACCTCCCATTTAGTACGATTTGAAATAACAATTCTTACCCAACGTTAATACGCTAATAACAATTGGAGCTAAGATGTTATGTCCCTTGTGCACTTATACTGGGTCCTTCAGACTCGAACAAAAGCCTTACCACCGAGTAAATGTATTAAACAATAAAACCTACTCTCACGTTTTTACCCGTTGGGGAATTAATGATTACATTTAATCTTAAGAATGATATTTTTTTAAATTGTAATTTAGTAAATTTTATGTTGTTCGAAATATGTAATTGATACACGTAGCGCCATCTATTATAAAAATATCTTATAATTTTTTTATTTTCATTTTTCTTGTTCCTGGTTTTGAGTTGCAACAAAAATGTCTGTCCGGCATTAATAAAACTTTTATCACAAAATCCATTATTATTTATCCAACCATTTCAACAAATATATACATATAATATATATGAACGAAACATAGTGATTGTCAAGAAATTTAAATTATTCGCAAACTAAGTGACAGGGTGGAAAGTGGAGCAATTAAAGGGTTTTAGATAAATTTGCAAGTCAATGTATCCGATCTGATTTAGTCCGCCATTTTGAAAAGTTACCAATGTAACTTCGTTTATGTTCCAGAAGGCAATCGATTGACTTAACTTTTCTTTTACTTCTGGGCATATTTTAAATAATTCTATTATCATTCGTTCATTCGTTCTCGTAGATAATGATTAAATGACTCTTAAACAATATTTTCGGTTTTCGAATTTCTCATTTTAATATTCTGAGTGAATAAAATTTATAACTAATGTAATTTCTACTTATGTTTTACTCATAAACATTGAAATGAATTAAAAAAATATCTAGGTAAATGAAAATCAAATTGTAAATTATGGTAAATTTTTAGTTATGAAAGGCACTCGAACCGTTCAAATAGAATAATTACATTATTTTGGTATTTTAACTTCCATAAAAGTATTTGGTTTTTTGACATTGAAATTTTTTATAGATTTTTGCGTCTTCGATTTGAGGCTTGAGCGTTAAATAAAATGAAAACAATACTTCGGACTAAAGCCATCAAAACGATATTGTTCGCTTTGTGCCACTGTGATTCGACCCTGGTCCTTTCCCTAAAACGTTTCCACTCGAGATAAATTCGTCGATTTTCCATATTCCAACATATCGTTCACTCGAAAGTCCTACGTTTTGTTATGCCATCATTGACTACACTTTGTGACAAATGCTTTGTATATTTCATAAAAGGGCTCAGAGATCAAAAAGAACCGCTCCCACTTGAACTTCTACGCTAAAATACTTTGATTCGATTCATTCTTGTTTAGGAAGATTTTGCCTTTTGTAGTTCTTTATGATTTTGCGTAATAACATATAATGCGTATTGATCTTTTATTGGTAATGTATTTTAGATATGGTTTCTTATAAATTTTTCCCAATTTAATTGTAAGATTTTCTTTTTATACTATTTTCGTAAGTTGATACCAGTTAGGCCTATATAGGATACACGATGGCCGCATTCGGACATAAAAACACATAACACTTAATTAAGCTATTTTCTAAGACATAATTAAAACTAATTCGTCTCGCAATTATTACAAATCAAACAAGAAAATATTAACCCAACCGTAATCCTCAACCCCCCACTCGTTAAGAAACAAGCAACAAACAATTTAGGACATTTAACGAGGCGGCTCAAACGTCGCAGCGACAAAGGGGAATTCCTAACTCGTAAGCACTCCCTTTGATGTTGGTACTTTTTCCTTTGTATCGCGGTAATGGAGTCACGCGCCGGCTTAAATATCTCGATTCCTTCCAAACTCGATCTTGTTAGGTATCGAGTGTATCGATTCGAGATTACGTGTCGTTTCGATGTACACGTGTGGGGCTGTTCTCATACCGTGACTAAAGGGAGTGCATGCTCGTAATGGTGTGTATTATTTACGATCGTCCCGTGAATAATCTTAAATGAGAGTGTAGTTTCGATTTGAAAAACAATGCTGTTGTTGCATCATATGTATAAATATTTTTTTATCTATTACAGATTAAAAAAAATCTATTATTAATACTCAATGCGATGTCAGGGCTAGTCGCTAGTATGTACCTGTACTATTAATTTCAATTTATTTGCTTGTTTAATGGCGCTTACCTTCAAAGCTAAAAGTAATAGGTATTTCCCTTATGAGTAACGTAAGGATCCAATCCAAAGACCTTGAATGCACAGGAAACTTGGAGTCTCAACTGTTTACTGTGAAATATACACAAGTACACGTCATATAATATTAGTATAGTGTTAGTAATATATTTGTTTATTTATGATATATGGGATAAGTGGACGTGACAAAAGCTGTTGCCAGTGTAAAAAACATTACTTGTATCAAATACCGTCCATCCACCACCAAACATGGGACTTCGAGTATTCTTAAACTTGAAATCGAAACACAACAATATAAGTCTATATGGTGGTATGATAATTAATAACTTCTCAATCTATACCTAGACAGCTTACATAAAACCCTATCACCGAGTAATCCGTCGGAAAATTATTGACTTACAAAACATTTAAAAATATAAAAAAAAAAAACATAATATTCTCTTTACGACCAAAATTATTTTTCCCATAAATATTGTTCGAATTTTGAAAATAGCCGTTTTCAATTTAAAAAAGGTTGCCAAAAAAGGTAAAATAATCAAATAGAAGCCGTAAGGATAATGGATATTAAAGATATTAATCTGTCGCTATGAGGGGATATACCTTGACAGGATTGGACGCAGGGATGATATACTACGGGTCCGAAGATCCGTTCAGGGGTCGAATTTGAGGAATATATCCATAAATTTTGTAAAAGCAAAGCTTGAACTGTCCAATGTCATCGTTTAGGGGCTCGTATATTATATTTTGAAATCTTTAAACGCCGACGGCCTATTATCAGCTATTTTGGAATCTTCATACAAACAATTTCTAATGTTTTGTAGGGTAAGGTTATTACTTGAAGGTAGACATTCATAGGATAATACATTTAGAAATAATTTGTATGGGGATCATTAAGTAAGGATTATAAAACTCATTATGATTTAACTTGCATTCATTAAAATACTTTTTATTAATGTTGACTGATTTAACTTTTTAGGGGCTTGGTATATGTATGCTAAAAAGGGGGTGAAGGTTTGTTTGCTATATTTTATAAATTCCGAGCTGGTAAAGCCACGAATTCATATATCTAATTTTCAACTTTCATAATTTATATTGAATAAAAGTAAAACAAAAATCTTAAAATTCAAATATCTTTATTTGAATTTCGTTCTTACGAAATTAAAACCTTCACATATACATATATATATTATTATTATTACTTGAAGGTAGAAGCATAGGATAATATATTTAGAAAAGGGTTATCTGATATTAAGATGTCACCACCGCCCATAGACATGGCATTGTAAAAATACAATCTTTATATTACTTATGTGCCTTTAGCCATAGGAGCTGATGTTCATGGTGCCTGTTGTTCCACGGTGCACTTAACTCAAAAACAAGTTAATACTAAGTATTGCTATTTCCCGATAGAATATATGATGATTTGGTGGTACTTACAAGAACTTGTACCCTCAAGTGAATAAGAAAAAAGTCTTAATGTACATCAAAATTAAAATATTTTTATTAAATTAGGGTCATAAGCGACATGTAAAGAGTGGAAATAAATGTAACAGTACGACCAGGTCAAAGTACATAGTCTATCCGGAGAAGCTTACGCAGAGCTCTACCAAAAAGTACAAGTAATACTAAATATACTACAGAATTTGTTTGTTAACGACATAACATTAGAAGCTTCTAAAATTATGAGTGTTTCTTTACTTTATTGTCCATGTATTATATACAAAAACCTTCCTCTCGAATTACGTAATTTTAAAGATCTAAGCATATGTAACGATATATTTTGTTCAGAATATAAATAAAGAATAATAAGTTTCGACAGTTTTACCAATAAGCAAGGTATTAAGATATTCTATATTCTTAGACTTTTAAGTTATTTATTGGTTTAATAGACAAAAAGAAATTCCGTAAAAACGGACATCAATTCTTAGAACTACACTTTGCGATGGTAAAATACTACTACATATTAAGGTGACTCAGATTCTGTTCTTAGAAGGATGTGTGCGAGTATTCGATTCTTGAAAGCGAATAATGATTTCGATTCTAAGTCACTTTCACATCACATCCGACTTGTCACAATAACGTTTGAAGTTTTTCTTAAATATATATAAATAGAAGTGAGTATTTTTTTTCTAAAAATATTAGCGATTTTCGAGAGAGGCCTTTTAGATGCGTAAACAAAGCATTAATCATAATATATGCTACAAATGTTTCTACTATAATATAAATGCTGAATCGATTTAAATGGTATTTGGTGTGGAGATAGTTTAAATCCCGGAGAAATACGGGTTAAGGTTGCGATCACTTCGCATTCGCTTCAGTGAGAATTATATGGGGATCATTAAGTAAAGAGTATAAAACTCATTATAATTTAACTTGTCATTCATTAAAATGTTTTGTTGTTTATTTTGACTCAGGTTAATAGTAGATGATTTAATTTTTATAATGGCTTATTATATGTATGCTAAAAAAGAGGTGAAGGTTTGCTATAATATTTCATAAATTTCTATCTAATTTCAACCTTCATAATTCATATTGAATAAAAGTAGAAAAAAACTTAAATTTCAAATAAAGAACGAAATAAAAACCTTCACATATACATATATATTGTAAGAGCAATAAACAAACGGACAGATTTGCGGATACGCAATATTGATAAGGAAGTAAGTGCCATCATACGCGAATAGCGCCTGAAACCCTGTAATTTTCCCTTTTCCCAGAAGAAATTGCGTATACGACTTTGATACGATCTCTCCTCACACATATGGGCCGAAAGTTGAATTGCCTATGTTTTTCAAGATGCGAATACTTCGAACTTTCTGTCATTACTGTTTAGATTGACTCGCTCGAACTTGTTGCGATGGGGCGTTTCATGTAATTACACAAAGTTTCACATTTAACTCACGACAAGTTTGGGAAACGCTGTTACGTAAAAATATATTTAACTATTGTACATACGACTTATATCTACTGGTTTCTTTGAATAAATTGTTAACATATTTATTTATATAAAAGTCGGTAACAATTATAACATTTTAATCGTAAATATTAATAATTGTGTTGTTTTACTTGTATTTTCGTCCACAATTCACTTGTGAGAATTATTAAGTGAATTATGAGTAGCACTACTGAATTTGTTTTTCTATCTGTACTAAGCAATTTTTTTTTAATTTGGTGGTAGGGCTTTTTGCCAGCCTGTCTGGGTACCACCCACCCATTCATAAGACATTCTACCGCCAATTTTATATATAATATAATACGCTATTATATATACATATATATAATTACGTAAAGATGAAAAACCAATGATCATTAAAACATATGCCGTACACATTTTTAAAAAAAATACACTGAAGTTATCATTTTTGTGTGAACTGTACCTCACAAATGTAAACGATACATGTGTGCTGCTGATCTTTTTGATTGCGTAAATGCTTTGTAAATCGAATCCGTAGTTACATAAACAAACATATCTTATGTCTATTATGTTGGCTAAATTCAAGGAATACGCTGTGAAGTCAAAGCCAGCCGCACAACGTGGTCGGATTTCTATTGGTTGATATTAATGAGACGTCGACATGATTGATCGACTGTCGGCACTTGTGACGAACACTGCATCAATCAGACACATCACACAACTAACGTCGTTCCTTGCTGTCTGGTTGATAACTATTGTTACGAAAGCCTTCACTCATGTATGTACTACACACGTTACTCCCAACACAGTTACACTCAAGATTTATATAAAAATGAAAAGGTGTCTTGGGACATTCGATTGGGACGAAGTTGCTTCCGACATTAATTATATTATTAAATAACAGACGCTCTATAATAAATTAATAATACTTGAGAAAAATTATATAGCAACAGCAGCCTGTAAATTCCCACTGCTGGGCTAAAGGCATCCTCTCCCTTTGAGGAGAAGGTTTTGGAACATATTCCACCACGCTGTTCCAATGCGGGTTGGTGAAATACACATGTGGCAGAATTTCTATGAAATTTGTCACATGCAGGTTTCCTCACGATGTTTTCCTTCACCGCTGAGCACTAGATGAATTATAAAGACAAATTAAGCACATGAATTAGCGGTGCTTGCCTGGGTTTGAACCCGCAATCATCGGTTAAGATGCACGCGTTCTAACCACTGTGCCATCTCGACTCAAGAGAAGGAGAAAAATTATATATTTATTTTTAAATTACATTATATCAGACGGTAAATAATAGAGAGAAACGCATAGATATTTATGTATGAGAGATAGAGACGGAAAAGTCGCCTGGAGGAAAGAATAAGGCTTTTTCCTTACGTGACAATTTCTGCCATTAGCCTCTTCTGTAAGCCGCAGGAAAAAACGTTCTAAAAACATTAGTGAGCTTTTTATGTCTCGAATGCTTTAAAAATATTTATGTATTTACTCAAACTAATGACGATTTAAAGGAGTTGATTTGATTAAAACATTGGCAGCGGCATTATTTTTCATTCCTACGGTACGGGGCATTTAAGACCTCGATTGAAAACTATCATTATACACGTACGGGGCTAATTAGACAGCGTAACATTTAAAAATTAAAACTCGATGGGATGCGAGGATGTGATGTGATCGAATTTTATTTTTTCAGTGTAGTACGTTGTTAAATAAACCCCGTATTAAAGAAGGCACACCATAGCATTTGGTTTTCAATAATAAATAAATATGAGACAACATCACACACATTACTCTGTAAGTATCCCAATGTATCCCAATGTAAGTAGCTAAAGCACTTGTGTTATGGAAAATCAGAAGTAACGACGGTACCACAAACAGAAAAATAATGACAATCTAATGTACTCTAGACTCGTCCGGGAATCGAACCCGAGACCTCGGAGTGGCGTACCCATGAAAACCCGTGTACACACCAATCGACTACGGAGGTCGTCTAATAAGCATCATATAAATATAGTTATCACTTTCCCACAATATATCAAATAGGTGTTACGGCCTCCACACGACAGAGAAATCTATATTTTTCGTAGCCGCACTGCAAGGGAGACACTTACGAGGCCATTAGACATTAGACCTAGCTCCGCATTGAACATGTTAAGTTAATGACTGGTAATTGGGGAGTCCTCAAAATTGAACCAAACCCTTTCTTCGTGTGTTCAGGCCTATGTATCCTGAAGTTTACGGTGTATTTTAATAATTCAATTATTCAAATAGTCACATTTTGAACAAACGCAGCTCGAGTTAAATGCGGTTGAATCTATATTCGAAACGGTGCTTCACGTTTAATTTAATCTTATATATAATAAATAATCAAATATTTTTGAAAAGTTAGTCATATTTAATCTACACTAATATTATAGATGTGAAAGTAACTCCGCATATCTTTCGCTCTTTCACGACCAAACCAATGAACCGAAATATTTGGTGTGAAGCAAACTTAAACTTCAAGCAAAGACATGCGTATATTGCCTAACACAACCAATTTACCACCAAACAACAGTACTTGATATTGTTGTGTTGCGGGTTGAAGGATGAGAAAGCCAGTGTAACTACAGGTACAAGGGACTTAGTTGCCAAGGTTGGTGGCGTATTGGCGATGAAAAGAAAGTTTAATGTTTCTTACAGCGCCATTGTCTATGGGCGATGGTGACCAGTTACATTAGTACTTACGTTGGCATTTAATAAAAATTGAAAGTGTACACCTTAATCCATAATTACTGGTTCTAAACCAGGCAAGTACCACTGAATTTTCATGAGCTTAATTTGTGTTTATAATTCATCTCGCTCTCAGCGGTGAAGGAAAACATCGTTTGGAAACCTGAATGTGTCTAATTTCAACGAAATTCTGTCACATGTGAATCATTTACAGGATGCACGATAATCTAAAATTGATTAGTATTTGGCATTCTTAAAACAATGGAATATCCATTTTCGTATATGATACGATATATACTTAACCACTTCATTGACGACTCAAATTTCAGTTTAAACTAAATTCATGGACATAATATGCGATAATCCGTTGTGAAATTTGGAAACAATACAACAAATTCGAGTCACGCGCGGTCGATGCAAGGATCGCGGACGTATTCATGACGCGATACCCATCCTTTTATCGCTTTTTAAAATATTACACTGTATAAATATTTGTGCGGGCGACCGAATTAGGATACCGTCCCAAGTTTCCACTATTGACACGGGCCATGATAAAGAGGTTGGACGTGTTCTTTTTTTCTCCAGGATAGAATTGAAATACCTTTAGGTAAAAGGTTAACGTGCCCGACTTTAAGACGTTTTGATAAAACCAATATTAGAAATGCGAAAGTAACTTTGTCTGTTCATGGTCGAACCATAGAAGTGAATTTCGTAAAATTTTGTACGTAGCAAGCTGGGCATAATCGCGAGAAAGGGCGTAGGCTCTATAATATAATAAAAAAAATATCTATTAATATGGGACTTTGAAAGGCTAGCACAAAATTTTTTCTAGTGATTGGATTGCTTTCTGTATTATTATATTCTGTATATTGGTTACCCCTGGCCTCATTGCCTTCACTGGTGACAGGAGGGCTGGTTCGTTTTTGGCCCAGAGCCCCGGATTGCGATTCAACGGGGAAATGCTGCTAGCATTCTTGCCACCATTCCACGCGGTCAAGATTTATACAGTAACTAGTTTTAGTTCATATTTGTATATATTTAAGCATATAATGTTATTAATTCTTATGTTAATAAACTATACTATATCTTTCTGTATTGACAAGAGCATTAGTCAATATTTTGCTGCTATAACTATATCTACCATGTATGTTTGTTCAATCTTGGATATTTTCAGAGTATTCTAGCAGATCCTTCGTCCGAATCTGCTAGGATGCTCCTGGAGTACTTAATAGCAATTAATATTAAATAATGTAAAACCAGAGGAAAAGGGTACAATGGGACTGACGTACCTGTGTTGGACAAAAGTCCCAAAATAAAATAAGATTAAAAAAAAAAAAACTATATCAACCAACTTTCTATATAATCATTGGCGTATACAAGATGATAACGGTATCATATTGTCTTTGCACTGAAAGTGTACAATGATACATGCACTTGTACGGGCTAGTGCTCGTAGAAGGGTGCACTTTCAATTTTCCCAGTCATAGCTCGTCAAGATGACAACCCGACAAGACCGGAGACGAGTTATATAACCATATTAAAGGCACTTGTTATTGACATGGCCACAATGTGATACTGATACTGTAACCCTGAGCTGATACTGAGAACTTCTTGTCACAATATCCAATTACTTTTTCCTCTAATAACCTGACACCAGGATTAGTTTAATAAACTTGACTAAACTCAAACTCAAATTGCTTTATTTAATATAGAATCATTACAATTACTGAGTTTCTTGCTGGTTCTTCTCGGTAGAATCTACTTTCCGAACCGGTAGCATCACTTAATTCTTAAATGACGATTCAAAAGTGCTTGTAAAAACCTACTTGAATAAAGTTTATTTTGATTGATTGATTGATAGATATTGATTGTCAATTTAAACACTACCACCGGTTCGGAAAAAGTAACACCCTGACCTGAGAAGAACCGGTGAAGAATTATAAACACAAATTAAGCACATATATATAGTCTGCCTGGGTTTGCCGAAATCATCGGTTAAGATGCACGCGTTTTAACCACTGGGCCATCTCAGCTGTCTCATTTAGCTTACTCATCACATATTCTACCGCCAAACAGCAATACTTAGTATGAGCGTGTGCACAGACACAAGGCACGTAACAAATTACTTTTTGAGGTTGGCGCATTGGGGATGTAAGAGATAGCTTATATTTCTTAAGTGTTAAAGTTTATGAAATTTAAGAGTATTTTAATTATTAAAACAGCAAAAACCATTGCAGTAAGAACTCTTTTAATTAACCTCTTTCGTTATCACATTAGACATCCTTGATTCAAAAGTTTACAAATTGTAATTCCCAAGGCCTATAGAGACAAATTGGAAATCAAATTACGTACAATCAACAAATTCGCGTTACGCTTTTCGAGGCCCGTTCTTTCTAACAACACTCGTTGATTCCACTTAGTTCAGCAAACACTGGTCCCGTAATAGAAAACGAACTACTTCACTCGATTAGATGAAATATCTCAAGCGATCTTCGGTTTTTGGTTGAAGTTTTCGTTTTTCCAAAACGGTTTAAGGTGTTTTGTAATTAGCTTTTGGCTGAAAATACTAAGATAAAGAAAAACGCTTTAAACAAAATAGTATTGTAGTCTTTGACGCTACTATGAATTAAAAGATCTTGATTAAAAATAAGTCGAGATGGCCCAGTGGTTAGAATGCGTGCATCTTAACCGATGATTGCGGGTTCAAACCCAGGCAAGCAACGCGGATTCATGTGCTTAATTTGTCTTTCTAATTCATCTCGTGCTTAGTGGTGAAGGAAAACATCGTGAGGAAACCTGCATGTGACAAATTTCATAGAAATTCTGCCACATGTGTATTCCACCAACCCGCATTGGAACCGCGTGGTGGAATATGTTCCAAACCTTCTCCTCAAAGGGAGAGGAGCGCTTTAGCCCAGCAGTGGGAATTTACAGGCTGCTGTTGTTTTATTGTTTGTTTTTGGTGATTAAAAATAAAAAAAATTGTAACTCCTAATAATTATGATATATGTCTCCTATTGGGCCTGATCCCAATAACTTCATATTGGTCTGACCCAGGATTTAACCGATGACCTCTCAAGTTCCCTTATAATCAAAGCACGAGGGGTTTAAAACGACATAAAACATATAAGTGATTTATCATTTTTAAGTCGTTACAAAACTATTTTAACATTTCTTTGTCTTTTTGATTGACAAAATGATCAAAACTTTGGGTGTAGTTTGTTATATAAAATATACATGTTATATTTAAGACATATTTGTAGTATATATAAAACATTTAAATAAAAAAAACGTAGAATTATTTTTCACTTAATGTTGCAATCTCATTTATTTTCATTAATTACGAGATTAACATAAAAATTTTATTTTTTAAACCATATTTGAATTTGTATTAAAAATTTCCATTTAAGTACGTATTCGTAAAATGTTCATGTAAAATATTAAATATAGTCTTGTTGGAACATTTAAAAAATGTTCAATAATAATGATAAAACCTAAATACGCTGTTAAAAGCTGTTCAGTATGAGGCGTCACGTACAACAAAAATATTTTAGAGCTGTAGAGATACTCGTCACTAGTTTGTTTATGCTAGGACGATACGGACACGACATGATACCTACACGATATTCGCTATTCAATATTCATTTCCTTTGTTTTTTTTAATATAATTAATTGCTCATTATTTCTTTACTAGTCTAACTACTACGACATCTTCTTCTATATAGTACAGAGTTTAATTGAAATTCTTCAACTGTCCATGATGCATACAAACACAGTTTTATATAACTACAGGCAGGCAGGCAGACTACCCAATGGCTTACCTGTTGGTAAGTGGTCATCACTGTCTATAGACATTGGTGGTGTAATTAGTAAGTTAATGGGCCACCAACCCTGGAAACTAAAGTCTCACATCGTTTAAAAGGCGAAGGGATCAAAGTTCGCTCATTTGCAGTACGTTTAATCGAAACTCATAATTTATGTTGTGCTGTTTGTAAATAAAAACAAAAAAACGCCCCTTTATGTTCTCAGATCCGACAGATTTTTACTAGTGCTTAAGGTTCAAAGCATATGTTACAATTGTAAAGGTCATAATATAAATCGCAACATTCTGCTATTTAACCGCGCACATTTACAAGCCGCAGCAGATAAATAACAAATCGGACAGATTTACGAGCTTTAAAAGCGAATTACGTGGAAATTATGCGTAAACACGAAAATTAAAAGTCTACGTTCGCTAGCACGCGAATTACCGGCACAGAGGTAATAAGGTGTTAATGGAACTTTTTAATTTCATTGCTATTATGTATTGCGTCCTTAAAACCTCTTGTCAGAATGGCTGCGTATTAGTAACACAGACACATTTCGTGTTCGAATTGTCTAACACTAGCAGAAAAAACAACTGAATCAATATCGGTACATACAATTTATATCAGAAGGTGCATAGCATGGTGGAGAAGGTTTCAGGGTATTATAAAATTATACAAGAAAGTGGATTTCGCAAAATTCACCATTTTTAAATTTATATTTGATTTATCAAGCGCAAATTTTATTTTCTTGTAAGACATGGTTTTTATGCCATCTAAATAATAATAATTCCAATCAACCTCTAAAACTCGAGAGCAGCCGCGGGAAACAACTAGTATATTTTATATAAACGGAATGGCAGGTGGGTCACCAGTACATATTAATTGTTCCTCGTTCATCAATGCGCCATGGAAACTAACATGTTATAGCCCTTATGTCGTAGTTACACTGGGTGACTCATTCCTCAAACCGGAACAACAATACAAAGTATAGCTATTCGACAGAATATATAAAAAACATATGTAGTTTAAATGACATCTTGAACCCATGAGGAAATGCACAATAAAGATATTGTGCATTTCTTGTTATTTTTAAAGCCGGTTAAGGTCTTTGAGACATAAAAAAATAATGTCCTACTGACCGATATCGTCAACGACGGTAATATCAAGACAGACGAACTACTCAGGACAATTATTACATAGTAAAGGCTCTCTTAATCTGGGAGCTCAGCCTTGAGATGCTCTTTTATTTTCTCATTCTTATGTTCCTGTAACCACATTTACGAGTATTCCAAGACTTGGGAATGTAAATACTACAAATTTCTAGGAAGTCACTGATCTCTCAGCGAAAAGATCCGCGGTGTAAACTTATCTTCGCGTCTTAAGACATAATTCTTGTTAGGTATTAAGTACAAGCCTTGATAAAAATATTCAATACGAAAATTCTCTTAAACCTTGAACTATCGACAACCTTAAAAATACTTTCCACAAACTTACTAGATAAATCAAATTCACTGCAAACAATATTTGCTTTCAAACATACCGCCTAATGACTCGTAAGTAAGGACACGCCATTAATAACAGCTGTCTGGTGCAGCTCCTTCGAGCAATTACTCCTATGTTATGTTACGTAACGCACGTGAAGGAAGAAAAGGGTTGACCTTAGATTATGTAGAATGGAAATGCCATGACTTTACGTTTGATCACTTTAAAAGAAGTTTTAGTAAAGTTTTTTTTTATACCTACTAACTTTGGCACTGGTAAAAACTATGAACCAAAATCGTAAGTCATCAATCGTCGACGTAATCTAGTACCTTATACTGATTTATTGTTCATTGGAACACAGCGATACGAAGTCCTGTTTGGTGATGAAATAATTAACACATGGGTGGTATTCATCCAATTATTTGGCGCCTGTCTTCTAAATCCGCTTTTAAGGAATATTACTTATTTATGACTGAGGTTTCTTTGTCAATATTATGAATACTATTAAAGTGAGAGATCTGTTTTATTTGTGTGTAAATATCCGGAATTAAAAACCAGGACAAAACAGGCATTGATTTGTTGGGTTTTATCTTTACTTCGATATTTTTTCAAGGTCATTCTATTTTCAAATTTACATCTTAGTCGAAAAGAAATGACTGTCGAAGGCATATACGTAAATTAAAACAATCGTTTCTAAATTAAAATAGTGCCACTAAAAAATAAAATGTTCATAAAACGATACCAAAAACCTATAAAAGAAGTCGTTACTTTTATTATTTAAAAAAGAAAAACGTAAATTCCATTTTTGAAATTGTACTATATCTGGCTACTCTTATTTTGTATGTGTACGTGAATACGTGAAGGCATCTGAGGTAAACGTGGGAGGGTTAAGTGTTAAACCTCTCATGCGATTAAATGCCTAAGTGTGTTTTAGGATAAAGGAATTTCTAATTATTATGGAAATTAAAGTTTATAAGATGTAATATGTGTCTAGAGAGTCATATATGCTAAATAAAATTATTACAAAAAATCCTTGCGATATGAATTCTTGTATAATGTACTTTTGTTTGGACTCATTACAAATAACTAGTGGATTGCACGCGAAACCTCTCACTTGTTTAATAGATTTTTACAAATTTTGAAATCTATGGCAGGTTTTTCTGATTTAATTTCATTGTAAACAATTGACATTTGGAATTTATATATATGCTACCATAGTGCCGACCTTTACCCAGCCAGTAACTTTTTCCCTCTCTCTAAAATGAATTCTTTGTTAAATAATAACAATTTAATAAATTACAATCAAGAAATCCTCATTGTTGTTCTGCACATCTCCGCCTGGAGCTCTTCAAGGTGATCCCATAATCACTGGGACAAAAATCGTCATACGGTATTAATATATACGATTACGTATAAATATATATGATATTCACCTGACCGATTTTGCCACGACATTCTATCTCAAGGAGACTAGCTAACTAAGCAGACCATATTATCACTCTCTATTGATAACTCTTATCATACAATGGAACGCCAAATTTACCGATGGTAAGGACTCAGTGCACAGGATACGTCTACGCCTTTATGTGTGTTCCAAGATAGGGGGAAACTTACACTTTTCCAGAATCCCAATAATTTTAAATCGGTCCGATCTGAGGTTAGAACCCAGGGCTTCAGGTTCTAGCCACTAGACCTGTGAGGCGGTCAAATCCTCAAGGGAGAGTAGTTCTAATGGCGTTGGACATATCAAAAGAACGTGCCGTCTTTAAGACAAATAGTGTTAAGACGTATTAGTAGTAGAATTCTGTAATCGTGCTTGTTGTAATAATAAAAGTTGCATAAAAATTAATCATTTTTAATTAAAAAAGACGACAAACTGTTCAAAATTGTTGTTCTAATTTTAAATATAGAACAGGTGTGTCGAATATAATATAATATTTTTTCAGATATTTATTTTTTGGCCGAACATCTAGAAATAGAAATGAAATTGTATGCATTGTTGTATGGATTGTTGATCACCAAACGTACGTACGTTTCGTAACTAATTAAAATTAAAGAACATTAATAAAGCTATTTTAAATCTTTAAAATTTGGTTCTGTAATAATCTCCAAGGTTCTTAATTCCCAACAGAGGGAACCCTAAACTATTTGAATTCACCAAAGAGTTAATTTATTACAAGTTCAGAATTACCTGAGGTAATTTATGTTGGACCAATAAACGTGTAGCAAGATTTCTTTCTCGGACAAAAAAAAGCTACCGACAACTTTTACAATGGCGGGTTCTGTAGGTTTATTTACAAGTCATTAATCTTAACTTTTACGTTTCTGGTAACTTTTACTTTTTGCTGAAACATTATGCGAAATAATATATCATATTAAACAAACTCAAATGGCAATTATTGAATATTTATGTATACACATAAAAATTCAATGATTGCCTTTATTTGGTGCTTGGCGATGAAGGAAAACATTAAAAGAAAAAGTGCTATGTCTTTGTCTGTATCTGATTTGATAAATTTATATCAATTCTCATTTGAGCAACATCATCATCATGATCATCCCGTACCCGTCAACTGCTGGACATAGGTCTCTTCAAGTGTACTTCAGTGTTCCACTGTGGTCTTTCTCCAGCTATTCGCATCCAGCTCCTGCCAGCCGCCTTGCGTAAATCGTCACTCCATCGTGCCTGAGGACGTCCTACACTACGTTTGCCGAGACGAGGTCTCCACTCTAATTTAATAATTAGTCAGCACACGCAAATTTTAGCAACGTGGTGTAATAATTTCTGAATCTTCTTAGCCTATTGTCCAAGAGAAAAAATCTTCTTTCAGAAGGTGTAGAGAGGAACACGCAAGTTATTACTGTACTTTACTTAAACGACATTATTGTCACGTATTATCATTTGATGAAGGCTTTACCTGTACTGCTAGTATCAGTAGCAATAAGCGAATGCTCTAACTATACCAATGTTTGGAAAATTCTTTCTCTCCTCATTCATGAGAAGGTTTGGAACATATTTCTCTGTCTACACCAAGTTTGCCGTCACCGTTACAAGTAAAAAAGTTTTTCCTTGGTTGGATCTTAATCCTAATCGTCGGGTAATAATCACGTGTTTTCTATACAAGGCTATGTCATATCTATTATCACTGAAACTGAGTATGATCTATTATTATATATAGTCAGTCATCAGTCAATTTTTACGACTTTACACTTGGCTGTGATTGGGATTAACATATTGGATTTAAGCACACAGCCATGAATTTGAAAGGATACTGGTTACCACAAAAAAAGGTAAAATAAAATTCAAGCAAAATAAAATTTTATGAAATACTAAAATAGTTCGCATTAGATTTGTATATAACCAGTAATAATTGATGAATTGGATTGGGTTCGAACAGGTGACAGATACGGAACTTTTAAATATACGGTTCTCTTTCTCTTTATACTGTGTCATATTCCTAATCTCATCTCTTAAATAAAGAAAAGTGTCTATAATGCCGCGTCTTTAAAATTTTGTTCTTAATTCTCTTCCAGCAAACAATTATTGAACTGAATGAAATTTCACTTCATAAACTCATTTTGGACACATATGTTACATACATAATCTATATATTTATAAAAAAGTAATTATAATAATAAATTATTGAACTGTAACGTTAATACTTATTATATAACATAATCTTACAACAGAAAAGTAGTCCCAGATGATTGCAATGAAGCCAAACATCAGCTCGTAATAAGCGATTCCCGATATGCGTTACATTAAATAAAATGTAATAAAAGGGACTTTTATTTAATGATCTCGAATATGGCGGTAACTGAGAACGTCAGGAAACCTGCATAATCAAATTGGCTCCGTAACATTTCACTTAATCAGAGGTCTTTGATCAGCTGTCTTGGGACAGTCAATCGTCAAACATGGACCATTTGACTTGCAAATTTTTGTTTTTTAATTTCTGACCTTTTCTAACAATGACTTAAGTCATACTCTTTTAACCTATACCCATGCATAAAGGTATGCCAATCATCGCACTAGGTTACAAAGACTTATACTTTCACCCTCCCACTGCGCAACAAAGGGCGTTAATGTATTTTTGCTGTATCTACGACCTTTTCGATAATTTGAGAAAAAACACTCAAATTTATATTATATACTTTGACAGCTATTTCTGTAAGTCAACATCAATTAATTCACGAGCGAGGATGGACAACAGCAGTCTGTTAATTTCCCAATGCTGGGCTAAGGCCTCCTCTCTCTTTGAGGAGAAGGTTTGGAATATATTCCACCACGCTGTTCCAATTCGGTTTGGGAGAATACACACGTGGCAGAATTTCTATGAAATTAGACACATGCAGGTTTCCTCATGTTGTTTTCCTTTACCACTGCTCACCAATATAAATACAAATGAAGCACATAATATTCAGTGGTGCTTGCTTGGGTTTGAGCCTGTAATCATCGGTTAAGATGCATGTGTTCTAACCACTGAGCCATCTCTTACGAGAATGGATTGAGAGTATTAAATAATTTTCTAAACTAAACGTCCCCCCCCAAACTGATATAGAAATGCAGCTGGGTGTTATTTGCGGCGAGCCAACCGCAAATCATTAATTGTGGCAAATGCTGCGAATGCCTTCACATTTAAACACCGTATTTGTCTGGCTAATTGCTATGGGAGCTAACCGACTTTCAAACAAGATGGTCCTTAACTATCTCGTTAATTAATTTGTGTTTTATACTAGCTAGTCTAGTTTTATAGTAATATAATAATGAATCAAATTGTCGTTGTCTTATGATTGTTGCGTACAGTTGAGATATATGGAGACAAGCAATAATATTGTAACATGATGATTGAAAAGCTAATAAAGATTATAGAATACTTTGATTTTATTTATTGTTTGAGTATTATTACCGAAATCAGTAAATAGTACTTACCAGATCAAATGATAATCATTTATTCAGAAGCATTACTTTTGTCAAATTAAAAATAAGTAGAAGTATATATAGAAAGTTTGAAAGTTATTTTTAATATTGGACAAAGTTTTGTGAGGAGGAAACAACGTCACATACTCACATACTCCGCAGTGATGCATTAATTGAAGGCCCACATAGCTGGGCCGACCGTTAGGGCGTCACGGTAGCATACGAAAGCGATCCTGTGGCGTCCGCTGAAAAGACGGAGAGGGTAAAGATCCTTGGTTTTATTAGTGGGTACCGTCGAGTCACAAATACCATACATGCGAAGCGTAATGTGTTTTTCAAGTGATTATCTTTTATGATTGATTCATATTCTCCTTATCGATTCAGTGAGGTAATCGAAAAAGCGACCAATTTATAAATATTTTAATGATTAGTACTGTCATGTAAGAAAATAATTTACATATAGGTACAAATGTAATTTGAGGTACGAATCGATTTTCATATACCCAAGAATATTCCGTCTGTGTTTATAATATGATATTATAAAGTATGGATATACATTAAAATTGCTACTACAAATTTTAACCTCACCGCAAAGCATGATTGTGGAATGTTAAAGAGTGATATGTTCGTTGTCAACATTACGAGTAGTAGAATTGAGTTCTTATAGAAGAGCACTTAAATTAATAATTCCTTTGACAGTTCTTCGTTCTATGTTTGACCTTTAGAAAATGATAACCAGAAATAAATAAACTTTACTCTTTTGGAAAAATAGTTTATATCCTTCCATTTCATTACCATTTCATCAAAACAAACAGATTTAGTTTAGAATTTATAATATTAAGTACAGATTTATTTATTTTTAAATTTTACTATGCTGGTACTAACGAAATGTTTAAACTTGTTTTCAACCGACTTCAAAAAGGAGGAGGTTATCAATTCGTCTGTATGTTTTTTTTTTATGTTTGTTACCTCACTGGGTGGACCGATTTTGATATTTTTTTTTGTTTGAAAGGTAGTGCTTCCCGTGGGGTCCCATTTTAATTTTATTTTTTTCCGATGATGGTATCCGTATGAAAACGACATAAGTCTTAAATTTGCATTATGTATATGCGCGACAAATAGGTGAATAACTGAAAATCACGTAAACCAATTTTGATGCTTCTTTTTTTATTATAAAATATATACTTCAAGGGTAGTTTGGTGAAAGTTTGGTAAGGTTCTGAGCATAGGATCCATGACAAAGTAACGGAACGGAAGGGAACGGAACTATTCTGAGGAGCACGTTAGCGATACTCGGTCGAATCTTTTATATAAGGTTATTTGGATATTTAAGTCACCTTCCGTAATGTGGGTATGTTTATGTAATTATCATAGTCGAATATTATAATCAACTAGCTACCCACCCCGGCTTCGTAAGGGTGCAATACTAATACTAATAAATATACTACAGAATTTGTTTATTTACGATATCACATTGCAAATTTCTAAAATTGTCTATGTTTCTTTACTATATTATTCATGTATTATATACACAAACATTTCCCTTGAATTAAACTATCTATTAAAAAAAACTTATTATTGCTATATTTGGAGTCGGTGTCAGCCAAGAAAACCCAAATTTTCAAAATTAACAAATATGTTTTTTACAAATTACCTTTTATACAATAATATACTGGATCAATCAAGGGGCTCGTATTGCTTCTTTCTTTTGATTGTTGGGGCAAGGGCACCGTGGCTGACACCGGCTTCAAATATAACAATAACTATAACTACGTTATGTAATCGTAAATCAACTTTTAAGTAGTCTAATATTTTTCATTTCATTTTACTTAGGAGGACTCTAAAAATATGTTGAATACAAAATTATTTTTATTACTTTTTAGTACATATTCATTTGTTTTAAGATAGTGTTTTGTTTGAAGTCGGTTTTTCTTTTTGTTAAAATTTTATTTATATAATATAAATTCGTAATTTTTATTCTACAAAAGAAACTCGAAACCCACGGTTCTACCGTGAGTTTCGAGTTTCTTTTACAAGCGCGAAATGTCAGAATGTTATATGCGACATTGACAAACAAAACAAAAGGGCGTATCACTCACATGTCAGTCGTGAAATGTTTGTCCACAGACACGAAGTAAATTAACAGAATCGCACTGCAGTTTAAAAACGAAATAAATCCACAAAAAGTATCAAAAACCTTAAAGTTAATAATCCAACTTAACATCATTTTGTTAGCAGGTGCTACACGGTACGCAACTTTTATTTGTCAGTGGGGCAGATTTATAGTGATCATATAACGAGTGTTCTGGTATACGATTTTGATTTTTATTCTTGTACTGCTAAATGCTTTTTTTGTCTGAACTTGTAATCAATTGACTATTACAATTTGAGTTTTTTAAATTATTTTAACAGAAAAGGGGCGGGCTGTTGTTTTTGGTACATATTCATATGCTCAGTTAGTTTATTATGTATTACTTAAACTATTGAATTTTTATTTATGAAATCGTAGTAATAGAAATAATACTTATGGCTAAATAGTTGTTGCCCGCGGTTTTGCTTGCGTTTTAGAGTTTGGTTGTTAAGTGTAAGTCATGAAAAGTACCTTGCGTTTCTTGAAGATCAAGCTTGTTTCATAGCAAATTTAATAAAATTCGGTTCAGCAACACAGTCACTTTCGCATTTATAATATTAGAATATATGTATACAAAAACATATTTAGAAATAAGGTGATGAGCTGAGAGCTCTGTGCAAGCCCATCCACCCATCTGGGTAGGTACCACCCACTCATCACTTATTCTACCGCCAAACAACAGTACTCAGTATTGTTGTGTTCCGGTTTGAAGGGTGAGTGAGCCAGTGTAACTACAGGCACAAGGGACATAATATCTTAGTTACCAAGGTTAGTGGCGCATTGACGATTTAAGGAATTGTTAATATTGTGTAATTGTCTATGGGTAATGGTGACTATTTACCATCAGATGGCCCATATGCTCGTCCGCCAACCTATACCATAAATAAGAGATGTTTTCGTGGTTAATACACATGAGTTAACAAAAATATGAGTTTGAACTCAAAAGCGTGCAACTAATTCAAAGCGTAGTGCCCACAGTGGGGCTCGTCTGGGCTTTTTGTTCTGCAGTGAATGAATACACTGAGAGGAAATCTACTATCAGGTGATATATAATGCTATAGTAACAGCGTTTAGGAATATCGAAGCGAAGTCATCATCCTCGTCGTCCTCGTGCCCTTATCCCTATTATATTTATATTATCTTATCATCATCACATAAAAAAAATATTATTATTATTTTATTTGGGGTCGGCGCAGCATGTATTCTCATTCCATACTTCTCTGTCAGACGTCATCTCACAAGTAAGATTCTTTCTAACCATATCGTCTCTACCTCTATATCCATCCACATCCATGCTCAAGGCCTTCCTCACAATATGTTCCTCATTCCTCCGCATTACATGCCCATACCGTGATAGCCGCCTTCCACATAACTTCTCGGCTATCGGTGTCACTTTCAAACTTCCTCTTGTGTACTCATTCCTTACTCTATCCATTCGTGTAACATCACACATTCCTCTCAGCATTCTCATCTCCGCAACATGCAACTGTCTTTCAGTCATCCCTTTGTATTCTTAGATTTATCGAAGTATACTCCTTAAAAGGAATTGAGCGCTTGGCCAAGGCCGATATTAAAAAAAATACAGTTTATTTTATTCATTATATATTATAAGATCAGATATTTATAGAAACTACTAATGATATCTAAAATAATCCGCTTAGTTTTCTAAATAAACAAAAAGTATAATTCCCATTTAAATGGACTAATTAGTAGTGTTGTCGTTCTGGCTGTATCAAACGCCGGTTTCTGCTATTAACTAATAAAATAATCAATTTATAATTACGATAATAATAAATAACAAAATGTATATAAACTCGTAACATGTAAAGCTGGTAATGAAAAATGTAAATGATAGTGGTGAGGCTTTGGTTAATTTGAATGTAAAAGTCGTATGGTGACCACAAAAATGAAATATATATTATTACTAATACTTAAGGGGTTATTTAGTAATGTTTTGTTAGAATCATGTCTGTTTGACTTAATTCGGTTATGTCATTTAATTACGTGACACAGTCCAATGCGTTTAAGATATTACAGTCCAACGTTGTATGGAATCTGATTTTTTTATTCTGTCACTCTTGTAATCTAATTGGATAGAAAGTCGACATTACCGAAAAAAGATCTAGTCTCATGCTTCGGCAAAGCAAAGCTACGAAAGGCCAAAGGTCCAGCATATGAACTCTCCAACCTAGTCGTACTGAATTCCATCAGCTCAGAAGAGAGAAAGGGAGAATAGAGAATTGGGGGAAAAATGAATTGATGTAGATTATTATTAGTTTTCTATGTTGTCTTGGGTGTTTGTGGTACCGTCGTTGGTTATGATTTTCCATAAGTGCTTTAGCTACATTGGGATCAGAGTAATGTATGTGATGTTGTCTCATATTTATTTATTTATTACTTGTGTTTGATCATAACCTTGGGCACTATAATATCTCCATTATATTTGGCTTCTCTTCGTATTGACCAAAATCGATCAGGACATCAGTCATAGTCACTTACTCACACACAGTAGTAACCTATTATGCAATACAATGAAAAAAAGGTAAATAAAGTATCTATTGTTTCCAAAGACAAATTTGCTTAATGTCAAATTCATTGTCACTCAGCATCCACCGCGACGCGTCTACGCTTCGCTCTCAGAGCGTTCATTGCCATTTTAATTAAAATCTCTTTGTTATCTTGCAATCTTTCTCTCGAAATGCAAGCCATAAATAAATTCTATCGAGACGTATTACAACGAAGAGATAAATCTTAGCGATTCAACGGATATTTGCTTTGTGTATTAATAATATTAAGATAAATGTTTATCAATTAACTGTGTTTGTATAGTATCATGATACTAGCGCATGTTGTCTTTACAACAGTACATGTATTACGTTATACTAGAGGGCAAAGCTATTAAATAATGTTGCCACACGATTAAAAACAGTATAAAAATCGACCATGTTGCAGGATAGACGGAAATGCTAGTTTTTCAAATGAGTAAATCAGAAAAATCACTAAATCTATGTGGAGTGAAGTCAATTAAAACGAATAAAGTATGTATACGCGTTAATCACTCAAGAGGAAGGGGGTGGGGTCGGTGAACATGTAGAAGAATGGTAGAATGTGTATGATGTACAATGAATGAGTATGACGGCAAAAGGTGCGCCGAAAAATATTTATGGACAAAATGTCATAATTAACGAGCAAATTTTTTAAAATATTAATTTCGCAAAGGCATAACGGGCAAATGGGCCTGGTGGGATGTGGTCACCACCGCCTAAAGGAGGCTACTGAAAGAAATGTTAAATATTCCCTATATTAATGTGTCCTAAACCTTGGGAGTTAAGGTGTTGTGTCGTTTGCGCTACACTGGTGTACTCATCGTGAACCAGAACACAATAGTACAGAGTACTGCTGTTTGGAGGCAGAATATCTGATGAGTGGGTGATACCTACGCAGACGGGTTGCACAAAGAACCTACCAAGAAGTTCTTGAATTAAGTATCTATAAAAGATACATTTAATCAATTAGTATTGTTTACAATGAATTGTTATTTATTTAATTCTTCGATCGTTGTGTTTATATTAGCTAAGTAAAATCTCCCTATAAAATATCGAAGAAAAAAAATCAGGACAACAATATAAAAAGCTACTGTACGAGTAATGATCGCTTGGATTCGCAAGAATGCTAACAGAAGCTACATAACAAATACCATTATCTAAGCGAAAAATTAACAATAACAAATGAACAGCACCCCTGTTATTTACGTGTCATTAATTCTTTCGTGGTGAAAATCATGAATTTAAAATAGCATTTTTTATGCTATTGGTTAGCGGACGATGAAATGGGCCACCTGATGGTAAGTGGTAACCACAACACAGACAGACAATGACGCTATTAGAAATATTAACCATTCCTTACATCGCCAATGCGCCACTAACCTTGGGAACTAATATGTTATGTCTCTTGTGCCTGTAGTTACATTCACTCGCTCACTCACCGTACAAACCGGAATACAACAATACTAAGTATTGTTGTTTGGCGGATAATGTTCTATATACCTCTATTGCCAAATCGAAAAATAGTTTTATATTTACTATTATCACGGACTAATATCAGGAAAGATATATATATAAGTCATCATCATTTGTAACGCCAAGTTTTTGCCCCCGTGAAGTCAATACAATTTTTTGGGGCAAGGTATCCATTTCAATAAAAAAAACCTCAGATATTTCTAACTTTACCAATTTATAAATTAAACACAAGATTATTATATTCTTCCAGGCAGGATATATTTCATACATACATAATTACTGTATTTAACTAACATTGTATTATAAATGTTGAAAAAAAAAGGTACTAAATTTCTCTACATTCCAAACCAGTGATAGCTTCACATTAAATAGTTTTGTAAAATAGTGATTCAAAACTGCTTCTAAAAACCTACTTGAATTAAGTATATTTTTAGTTTTGCCAAAAACTACCCTTCCAATTTGCAAAAAAAATCATTGCTAGATAGCCATTTATCGTGGAAAGCTTAAGGCTATATAGTGTTATGCTATGATCAAGTATCGCATGTAAAAATATTGTTAGGTAGCTAAAGTTTCGCAAAAATCATGTATTACAGAATTGTTTCCAAAAAAATTATAGGATAAGATTAGATCCTATAACTTTTTTGTCTTTCTCTGGAAAAAAAACACCGGTGTTTCTCAGGTCAAGTTATTTTCTTTTACGAACCAGTGGTATTACTTTATTTGACGATCAGTAAGTGTATTACTTCTATACTGAATAAAGGAAATAAAATTGTATATCTTTGTCCAAACGATTATTCTTACAGTTTTATAGTCAATATTTAAACATGTGTTCAAAGCGTGAAAGTAAATTAAAAATGTAGGGCATTACGTTATTTAATACGCAAGACCACTGGCAGGAGCTGGATGCGAGTAGCCGAAGAACGATTACAGTGGCGTGCTATTGGAGAGGCCTATGTTTTACAAATTTACGAACATGAACTGTTGATGATGATGATGACGTAATTTAAAATAGGTAACCAAGAATTGAAAATTTTAATACTTTCAAATATAGACAAACTGACAGACGCGTGTCATACAAAACTAAACATTTCGTAAAGAAGACTGCCGTAGTCTGATTTATGAAAAAACAAATGCAAATGCAATACAAACTTTAAAAAAGGGAATAGGATATACTCCATAAGATATGATTTAATTATCTCAAGACCGCAACGAACAATTTCAAGGAGGCAATACTTCGTGAGCGCCGAAATTCTAAATTAATTGAGTTCTGCTACGTATTGATAGTAATCTTAATACTGTTTTAGTATTCAATTTATTTTCCACTTAAAGAGATGATCGTTTTTTTTTAATTAAAGAAAAATAAAAATAAACGAGGAAATTGTCAAGCCCGAAAATCGGCCACGGATTTCAAGAAATTGACAATATTCATGCCGTGTGGTACACACATATACACGTTACTTGTGCAAGTAGAGTGAGCACCAACAATGAGATTGAGCTCTTTCACTGGTGCATTATATTTCTCGATAGTTATCAGAGGACGCTTTTTCCTAAATCGATACTTTATAACGATAGACATCTCACTTTGGAGTAAAATATCCTTTGCCCAAAATTTTTTTCAATGTTTCGTTTCGTAATGGGTTTTCGTGGTGTGTTTGTAATATTAAAATAAATGCTATGATAAGTGCATATCTATATACATAAATATATAATAATACATGTATTATTATATCTTTGTATTCAAATATAATATACCAAAATAATATTTTTTAATTTGTCCGTCTATCTGTGCTAAAGTCAAACACGCACGAAGTCACTAGCGGGCATAGCTCTACTGAACTGTACCTTTTTGTACATAAAACGATTAGATATGATTTTTGATTACTTTGAGTAACACTGTAGAAACAATAGCTCAGTATTTATTACCATGTCTGTATACCTATAACGTCTAAGAGATGTTGAATAATTAAAGATTATTACGTCGTTGACATTCTTAAAAAATGTCAAGTCCCTTTTATTTTCAATATAAAAGGATTAACAGAGCGTTAATTTTTAGGGGCGGTGAGAAAAGGAGTTTTCAGGTCATTATGATTCTATTTTTCGATTATATTAAACAATGTCTTGGCCTTTCGGCATTGTTTAAAGTGAATGATCTGAGACCGACGATATTCTTTGTTGCTATCGTATGAGTATGTTAACAATTATCCGCTACTTATATATGTACATACTTACAAGCTGCTCGTTTAGACTTAATGCTACAGTGGTTGCAACACGGCATAGCCGGGTAAGCACTAGTGAGTAAAAATCGGCGTAAAGTGGTGATGTTCTAGGCTAGGCTGCTAATGCCTTGGACTCAAATTGAGTCCAAGGCATTAGCAGCTAGTTTGGCCATAGCGAAGGCCTTCCGTCATGTATAGCGCAAAGCGCTTCTTTCGAAGATATCACCAGGATCACTATGTATATGTCGCATGAAGGTTGTTGTCCACGGTGCATACTCCTACTTAAAATTCGACAATTTTTGAGTTTCTCCAGGCTGCTGCAGGCGTACTATCAGTTATGTATTTTTATTCTACTGCATATCAATGATTTGATTTGTTCCAAATTAGCAACATTACATAATTGCTATGCGAACGACAGTACTGTAGACACCAAATACATTGGCTGTGCTAATATTTATCGGGTACACGTCAACGAAAACCGGAGTTAACTCGGAAGCGTGAATAGCGCAATGGTGTAAGGGTCGCCTAGCGATGTAAAAAGTCGTAAGATCTATCCTGACGCCTTGGGCTATTGTTGTCCCCATTCCGAAAATGAGCTGAGATGGCTCAGTGGTTAGAACGCGTGCATCTTAAACGATGATTTCGGATTCAAACCCAGGCAAGCACCACTATATATGTGTGCTTAATTTGTGTCTATATTTCATGCATCTCGTGCTCGGCGGTGAAGGAAAACATCGTGAGGAAACCTGCATGAGTCTTAATCGAACTTCTGCCACATGTGCATTCCACGAACCGGCATTGGAACAGCGTGGTGGTTCCAAACTAATTCCCTAATGGGAGAGGAAGCCTTAGCCCAACAGTGGTAAATTTATAGGCTATTACTTTTTATTAATTTCTTAAATTGAGACATAGTTTAAATATAATAAGACTAGTTTAAAAATAATAAAAAGGCTTGTGTCTAAAGTCAAGTCGCCACAGCAAGTATCAGAATACTTGGCGAACCTCGTTCAGTGCCGCGGTCAATTGCGAGATAAAGCACAATTTGAATCTGAAATGCTTGGTGTGTTCAGCAAGGCAATACGTCGGAGGTTGTCGACGGGTAGTTAGTGTAATTACACCTTAACCAAACTAGTGCAGGTCATAAAATTTTAATTCTCAATGATAGTTTGCTAATACTTAGCATCAATTTGGTTAATATTTCTTACAATGCCAATAGGCGATGGTGACTACTTTCCACCGGGAAATCCACTTACCAGTTTGGTTACCATATTTTTATTAAAAACCCCTATCAAAATAACGTATGACCAAAAGTCGATTTGAAACGTTTGGTGAGGGAATTTGTACAGAATAATACTGCTGGTCAGTACATTTTGTGACGCTGCGCGCTTTGATGCTGACGCCAAGCGACATATCCTGTAAATAGAGAAGAGAAGCATAATGTCAACAAAATTTCAATGGAGGCTAATTGATTGATAAGTGAAGTTTCGCGTCCGAATCGTGATCAGTCTAAATGTATTAACGTTGAGATTTATTGCGCGGGCTTTGCGAATTTCGAATGTAATGATTTCCTTTTACAGTCGCCATTTTTAAATTTGCTTTGTATATTTAAGTCTTGTATGTAAATATTTTTTACATATTGATTACTGTTAAACTTATTACATGTGAATTAAGTAGTTAAAACGTATGCATCTTAACCGGAACTAAGCAAGCACAACTGTGTTTTTATGTGTTTAATTTGTGTTTAATTCATTGTGGTCAAATACAATCTGTGTTCAAATTCATCCCAATATGAAGGAATCAATGGTGATGGAATAACTCAATCCATCAAGGAAATATGCATAGACCGTTACTTTGTGTTTTTTCAGCTTTTTCCATCATCTGTTGGTCGCAAACCTTCCCAATAGAACACCAACCTTCTCGATCTTGGGTAGCCCGCATACATCTTGTATCTGTATTTTTTTACATCCGTATGTACCTGGAGTTATACAACAACAACAGCCTGTAAATTCCCACTGCTGGGCTAAAGGCCTCCTCTCCCTTTGAGGAGAAGGTTTGGAACATATTCCACCACGCTGTTCCAATGCGGGTTGGTGGAATACACATGTGGCAGAAATTCTATGAAATTTGTCACATGCATGTTTCCGAACGATTTTTTCCTCCACCACTGAGCACGAGATTAATTATAAAGACAAATGAAACAGCGGTGCTTGCCTGTTCACTTTATTGTCCTGGAGTTATGTTACTCTGTAAATACCTCAATAATTAATAATCATTTGTTTATTATTAAGTAAATTAGGAATTTCATTGTGTATATCTCACAGTAAATTTAAATAGATTTCAAAATAAAAGGTGTAGAAACATTTATTAAAACAGACACATTAATACCTCAGTCCAGTACATTTAAAAAGCATAAACAATAGCTTCTTATTTTGCTCAAAATATAAAATATTTTTTAAATACATAACATTCAAGAGTTGCAGGATAGTTTAGTAGAATATAAAACTGTACATTGTTATAAAGAGGTTTATAAAGCTGGCGATATGTAGATAAATGATGTTATTATTTTGTGCATTTTAAATAATTGTCACGTATAACTTAGAATTTAATATAAAAGCTTTAAAGAGCGTCCAACTATTAGTTCAATTTCGGCTATGAATCCCATGGGACTGATTTCGACGCAAATTTGTTTAAGTCTGAGTGCCCTTGTACAGTTGACCACAATCGATAAATGTTAACGCATAACTGTAACCATAAATTTACTTTGATAAATCTAAGATCTTTTTTTATACTTAGCTGATTATGCAGCGCTTTTCAGAGATGGATTAGTCTTTGTTTAGCAGCAAAGTTACTATCAAAATGGTAGAAAAGAGTTACTACTGAATTTCTTTTCGGATCTCCTTTAGAATTTATGTGCTTTGTAAAATCTACTCGAATAAAGAATATTTTGATTTTTAAATTGTGATTATTGACTTGAGAAGGTTGAATTTCACTTTCTTGTTTAGTTCATGTACATTTATCAAAGTTATCAATCGTAATTCCGTAAGTTCCATATCATTTTATTTAATTGTTGTCATCGTGAGTCTTAATATAGGTAACATTAATTTATTAATTATTCGCAACATATTTACAAGGGCAATGATTTCACGATTAAATATTTTAATTATAGTAATATTAAAAATGGGCTAAGACGGCTTAGTGGTTAGAACGCGTGCATCTTAACCGATGAATGTGGGTTCAAACCCAGGCAAGCTCCACTATATATGTATTTGCTTAATTGTGTTTATAATCCATCTCGTGCTCGACGGTGAAGGAAAACATTGTGAGGAAACTTGCATGGATCTAATTTCATAGAAATTTTGTCACATGTGCATTCCACCAACTGCATTGGAACAGCGTGATGGAATACATATGTTCCAAACCCTTTCCTTGTGTTGTGGGAAATTTACAGGCTGTTACTTTACTTTACTTTTAATATTAAAATAACTTAATTGTATAGTATGCCTTGAAGAAGAGTATTGTAAAGTCAAATTAGTAATTGTAGGAATTAGTGTCGATGTCAAACTAAGGGAGCGTAACAAGGGCAAATACCTCCAGTTTAAAAGGGCAAGTCTGAAACACTTCGCTCCTACTCGTTGGGCGAGAGGTAGTACTTTCAAATAGAAAACAGAGTAACTGTTACGTAGATCATTTATTTGATAAGCTTTCTGTTATCATTTGTTTATTTATATTATATTTATCTTCGTATTTCGCCTTATTTATTAATTGGTCTGTGTAATATTCTGAAATTTTTATTGAGTATTCAGCGATCGAGCGAGTAGCTATAGGTGGCTATAATTAGCCAATTCTTTGAAATATATAAAGCTGTACCATGTACATATTTCAAAGAGCTTTATAGATTTTTTTGTATTCTTGTTGGTTAATTTAAAAATTCTGTAAAAAATCAAGGAATGGAAATAAACGCTACGTTTACCTGTACCTTTACATTATTTCTGGAAAATAAGTCATCCAGTCAATAACGAAAACCGATATATAACTGAAGCAATAACTTTGTTCCCTTTTTTTCATAAAGCGCACGGAGGTGTATAAAATTAAGCACTATTGATGTTTATCTGGAGGAGTGCAGAAATTTAATTTTTTATGAAATAGGCATTAGACTTAAAATATTAAAAAAAATTACACTGTCTTAAATTTTCACGATTATTACACATTGAAATAAAACTAGTTATAACGGATTTGAATCGCGTATATTAATTATTTTTGACATCCCGACGTTTCGAGCACTTTACAGCGTTCGTGGTCACGGTTAGACTAAGGTGGTTATTGTCTATTTGAAGAACAAAAGAAATATTATTTATAACTACAGTAGTTGTAAATAATATTTCTTCTTTTTCTTCAAAAATAATCAATATACGCGATTCAAATCCGTTATAACTAGTTTTATTTCAATCTAATATTTTATTAGCAATACATCAAGGTTGAAACAACCAATTATGAAAATATTAATTTATATGCTAATATTATGAAAATAAGCTCTTTGACGACTGGGAAAAGGCAAAAAATTTGGTGTCATGAAGGAAATAGGGGCTTATGTTGCAATGTTCATGCAATACTAGCTAGTTAAACAAATCATCTGAAAGGGAATCCAGGTGCCCTTTCATATTCTTTTACCGCTGAGCACGAGATGAATTATAAATAGAAATTAAGCACCTGAAAACTCAGTGTTGTATTTAAAGTATTCTCGTTGCATATAGTATGTTTGTATCTTTTTTAGAACACAACCTTATAAATAAATATACTTTTTGTGTCGTTGCATCGTTGTTCTTATGTCTGTAGTTATGAGGCCACCGATCCTGAGTTCAACCTTAGATCATGGCGATAAAAATCTATTTGATTTTTTGTTGATAATTCTCAATAGTCCAGAGTTTGGCGGTTATGAGGGTGTCTCTAGTGATGAAGTCTTTGGTCCTGAAGTCATTTTTTTTCTTTCTGTTTAACTGTTTTAGATCTATTCAATTTGCCGGCCCATCGGATAATATGTGTTTACGCACACACTTGCATTACACACACTTGCAACTACTAGCTAAAAAAGAGCTTGAAATAAAATCAGAGAAATTTATTTAGCGCAAGAAATGTAACAAATCTCTTTGTTAATTAGTTTTAGTTGATATTAAGATCACGACAGACTTCTCTGTTTTTACCTTGTTCTGTACGAAATGTCTGTAGGTAGTAATTTTAATTATTTTAAAGTAGTCCCGTTTCTTTCCATTAGGGTAACGAGTCATTCAGTCCCCAATTAATTTCACGGCATCTTAAAAATTGTTGATGAGAAAAATTGGAAGGCGTCCAGTAACTCACTCTTTTACAAAGGTTAATTACTTAGAAATTTTCGTTTTTTTTTCTTTGGTATTTTAATTATCTTATATCGGGATTTTTCGATGGTTCAAAAACTCCATTATTTTAAATGGAATTCTGTTGATTGTCTTTCTCGTGTCAAGTATTGAATTAATAGATATATTAAGTCGTTCTTTGTATTGTTAGATGAGTATCTACGTAAAATAATGATATCTATCTATATAAATGGAATTTTGTCGAAAAAGAAAACATAAAAAACCAATGACATAGATATGAAATAACATAAGTATTCCCGGTTAAATTGAGTTGCAGTTATTAACGCAAGCTTCAAAAGGTGATGAAATCTTTACGTTGGAACAGACTAGACAAAATACGAATTAAATGAATATGCAATACGTAGGTAGACAGATCCGATTTGGAGCACATGCAGTTTGACAAGGATGACATGCAAAATAGAAACGCCTACAGCTATCGATGTTACTAGAGATGGGGTCGCTTTATCGATATAACAAGACGCGCCCAGACTTTTATAATTTTTTTTTAAATTAACTGATACCAAATACAACTGTGTACAGCTTAGATCAATATCTATTATTTCGTGTTATGACTGAAAATAAGAAAGTGAAAATAAAGATATCAGATATAGCCAAGCCATATTTTACGTCATCACCAGTTTTGCTAAGCACAGCTCGTGTTCCACGCTCCAGTGCAGCTGCAGTAAACATTCGGTTGTTGGTCGGTCTAATGTACCTAAATGGACGTATCCAGTTGGTTACCCTCGTGCCGAGATTCAGATGCGGGTCCGAATATTTCACTCGCGGAATTAAATTACGGCGAAATTCGCATTTTGTTTTGTGATTTACGACAATTTGTTTGTTCTGCTTAAAATATGCTGTTAGTTTTGTTTTGAATGAATTTTTGGTAGCTTTGATGTTATAGGATTAAAACATTTAGGATAAATGTGTCGATATTTTTAACTTGGTTTATGAGTAAATAATATAAAAAAATTGATAAGGTTTGTTATTTAAAGAGCATCTTAGATGGACGATCAAAAAGTGTCGTTTGTTTAGTATTCGTTGATTTTTATGCCAGATAAATAATTATTTTATTTTGTCTTATTGACATATGTAAGTTGGTGGACAACAGTATTAATAGTCTGATGGCGTATCGTCTCATCAGAATTTGTATTTCGAAATGAACTGTAAATTTAATTGAACAACTGCATTACGACAACATCGCGATTCAAATGTGCTTTTATAAGACTTCTTTAATAGAGTGTAATATTTTGACAACGATTATGTGAATTTTGTAAATATTCCTTGGGCATCATTAGTCTTAGAACTTAGTACCTATATGATATTTGATACAGCGTAAATTGCTTTAAAGTGCTATAAGTCGTTCTAGTTATTATCATAAATTCTTAACTATCCAAGGATTACTGTTATCTATATCTATTCACAAATTTATTATTATTATTTTACTGTTACTCTCTTTTTATCGATCTTCTATTTATTTTCTATTATCTATTTTCCGTTTTTGCGGGATTTCATCCAAATAAAAACGCTGAGGATTACCAAATCATTTGATAAAATTTCTGAATGATTCTGCATCTATTGAGTATGACTGCTTGCTGTAATTAAATAAACGTGAGTTTGTGAATATAAAGCGTCTGTAAGAAGGAGAATAGTGAGTGATTATTATTATTAATGAGAAGATAAGATGACTCTAGCTTTAATCATAGACAATATATATGAAATCCTTGTATATTTTAGTAACCTAACATGAAGTATATTCAGTAAAAAGTGACAATGGCCGCCTTGAAAGCTGGAGGACATAATCAAGAGCTCAACAGGTCTCAATTGTCTCTTCGTGAAGTGCTACGTGCAGTTTCTGTAGATTCATCTCATGTGTATATGTCACCGTCAGATTACAAAATTCGTTAGATTATAATCTGTCTTGTTAGATCTGTCGAATTGTCGAATGTCGAATTATCGTGAACTGTGGAATATGATTGTAATTTAACGTATTATTTTTTTGCTATATTGTAATCTGTCCATGGGAACCGGTCAAATTGTGACCTAGCGTAGAACGGATGCATTTCGCGCGCTGATTGGTTGAACGTTATGTGCCGCCACTCCGGAATCCGCCATATTATTTCACCATAAAATTGCACATACCAAAAACTATAATCTTTTTCATGTTTATTTCATTTGCAATAAAATATAAACAATTTCGATAGTTTTATAATATTTCGGTTAGGTTAGGTTAGAGTGTTTATATCCCGGGAATTCCCTCTAGATGTTGGAGATCGTCATGTTAACAAACGTAAGCGATCTTGTGGCGCCCACCGAAAGACGGAGAGGGTACCGCTGGTTTTTTAATGGGTAAACCCGGTAGACCGGGGCGCAATCGGCGTCGAGGAAACTGGGGAGTCCCACACACCTCCTCACTTTCCAACACGTGGGGGAAACGCGTAATGCGTTTTTCAAGCAAAAAAAAAGAAGGTTAGAGTGTTATTCATTATGTATTCGTGTGATGTTCAGATAAACCTTTATGTGATCTTTTCAATAACTTCATTCAATTGTAACGATAGTGAAACGAATATTAGTAAGTAAGTTACTTTAATGTTAGTTGATAAAGATTTACCCACCAAATGTAGGTTAGGTTAAAAGCGTCGGCGCTAGATGCATAATAGCTACAAAGTACAAAGTAGGGTTAAGTAGCGAACATTTTAGGAAAAACACTATTTTTCATGAAAATGTCGGATAGAAACGTTTTTAGTGTGTCTAAAATTTTATGGACGAATTATTTCTGAATGGAAAAACTGTTTTGTAATTTTCGTGTGTATTGTTGTTCTGAGTTTAAACAATTTCGTAATAGTATATACTAGGAATAAATGCATTAACGCGTCTTTTACACAAGTAACGAGTCTTGACAATAATATTATACCGTAATTGTAGCAATAGATTTAAACAAATTCATAAAAACAACTATTTTACAGTTGGGGAAAAAGTGTTGTAGATTTAATTAGTTAATATGATGATCTTTGATGCTGAATTTTATATCACGATTTATCTCTAAAACATTTTCTATAAACTCTATAAACTATTTGTTTTTGTAAACAGACGCCCAAATTATAATTACCATATTTATAACTTCATATTTTACTCCTCTTACATAACTCCTTCCTCCTCCTCTTCCATACTAATGGAAGATTATTTTATTTATTTTACTTCTACTTTATGTTTACATGCAAGAACAAGTAACAACAGCCTGTAAATTTCCTAGTGCTGGGCTGAGGCCTCCTCTCCCTTTGAGGGGAAGATTCGCCTTGCTGTTCTCTTACCTGGGTTCGAACCCGCAATCATCTGTTAAGATGCACGCGTTCTAACCATTGGGCCATCTCAGCTCAGGGATAGGTCAATTATGTAAATTTCCCACTGCTGGGCTAAGGCCTCCTCTCCCATTAAGGAGAAGGCTTGGAACAGATTGAACCACGCTGTTCCAATGCGGGTTGGTGGAATGCATATGTGGCAAATTTCGATGAAATTAGACACATGCAGGTTTCCTCACGATGTTTTCCTTCACCGCCGAGCACGTGATGAATTATAAACACAAATTAAGCACATGTATATATAGTGACGCTTGCCTGGGTTTGAAACTGAAATCATCGGTTAAGATGGACGCGTTCTAACCACTGGGCCATCTCTAAAATTAAATTAAATAGTCAACTACACTTATAAACCCTGCCCAAAGATTCTTACAAAGATTGACAATGGTATATATTTTCGAAATGTTTTAAATTTAAACCTTAAATAAGATAACATTATTTATATAACGAGATAACACAGCTTTCGTTAGTGTAATATTTTCCGAAGCAGTTATTTCATGCAGTATGACAATAAGGAACGAAGCAATTTCCTTGTGATATTATCAGTATTATAAGATTCCTTGGTTCAATGAGTTTTATAAGCATACAATATTGCTTGCTTTTATTTTATTGTTATCGAAATAATAAATATACAAGTATCTTTAAACAAGAAATTTTATTAAGTTAATTATTTTCTTGGTGGTAGGGCTTTGTGCAAGCCCGCCTGGGTAGGTACCACCCATTCATCAGATATTCTACCGCTAAACAACAGTACGCAGTATTGTTGTGTTTCGGTTTGAATGGTGAGTAAGCTAGTGTAACTACAGGCACAAGGGACATAGCATCTCAGCTCCCAAGGTTGGTGGCGCATTGACGATGTAAGGAATAGTTAATATTTCTTGCAGTGTCATTGTCTATGGGTGATGGTGACCACTTACCATCAGATGGCCCATACGCTCGTCCGCCAACCTATTCTATAAAAAAAATTCAGGAGAAGAGTCGAAATGTTCTGCAGGATTTTGTTTGTCTACAAGTTTTAAAATATAAATCAAAGGTTCAAACCCTTCAGTTTTCCTGTACGTAGATTATATTTGATAAGTCATCTGGTGAAAAAAGTATCATGACGAAACTTACATGTGTTGAATGAAACTACACTACTTGTATGAAATAATATCTTTTGATATACCGCCTAACCGTTATATTATTGCAGTCAAGTACCATATGATACAAATCTTCCCCTTAAGGGGAAGTTTCATAGTAGTATGATGCGATAACTTAATATTTTACTAGATCTTAAGTAAAGATATAGCTTCCTTTTAAATGGACAATACTATCGACTGTTGTCAAATTAAATACATTTAAATTTATAACATGAACGAACAAATCCAGTGTTTATATAGCATGCGTTCAAAATACCGTTCGAGATTCCAAAGAGTCTTCTCTTAAATTTCCTTGCCAATGAGGGAAATTAAAAATATACAAGCCGAGAGTTAAAAGTAGCTGAACGGACATAATATTAAATATCAAAAAGAATCAAGGCGTTATCTGTAATAGAAATCTAGCAGATTTATCGAGTTTGCGGTGGAGCGGACTCGAATGATATATAGGCAGAATGGTGCGCGGTCGTTGCTTCGTTTCTAGCTTTTTTTAAGAAACTATGTGGTTTTGGCGCATTTTTAATTTTTACTTATTTATTTTATTTAAATTATTAGTTTATCTCTTTCAAAAACTTATTTAATTTATAAATATTATAATTTGTTTTAGAATATTGGACAACATCACATACATTATTCTGATCCCAATGTAAGTAGCTAAAGCAAATGTGTTATGGAAAATCAGAAGTAACGACGGTACCACAAACACCCAACCTAAGAAAACATAAAAAACTAATTAACTTTTTTATTCGGCTGGATATCGAACCCGGAAACTCGGAGTGGCGATCCCATGAAAACCGATGTACACACTACTCGACCACGGAGATCGTCAAAACTTAACTATCTAAAAAAATCTATAAATGTTCAACTTTTTTTATTGGTTAGTTTGTAGTATTTTCAGTAATAGAGCAACGGAGGGACTTTATTTTTTGTGAAGAGAATGCTTACGGCCGAAGTGTGACATAGACTTTTTATCCCGGAAAGTAGTGGAGCGAGTCCTTTCAGTCTAGTAACAATGTCCCGTATTGGCGGGCGTTGTAAAAGGTGATTGACCTTCGTGATTTACAAGTAAAGTTCTGCAGACGTATTGTAGGTCTCAACTTTCTTAACTTTATAAGTTGCATTGTAACACCATTCGATCAAAAACGAGTGACAAAATCCCAGTAAATCAGTTTCTTATTATTAATGAAGATTAAAATAAGTGCGTTAATCAAATTTTAATCTCGATAAAAAAATAATAATTTTAAGTCACGATATATTGTTTAGTTAAAAAAATATATTTTGATCATTTGTATACTAGACTAGGTAATGCACGCGGCTTTGCTCTTAAATCACTCAGTAAAGTTATTGGCACGACAATCTTCAAACTATATATGAAATTTCAACTTCTATTTCAACCCTTGGGTTGTTTGGTAGACTATCCAAAAACGCTTTAAATAAATATCTACTCATTTCTCACTTCCATACAGATGTTTAACCCCTATTTCACCCCCTTAGAGGTAGAATTTCTAAAATTCCTTTCTTAGTGGGTGCCTACTCAATAAATTGATCCTACTTACCAAATTTCAAGTCCATAACTTTAATGATTTTGGCTCGGCGACGATGTATCACTCAGTCAGGACTTGTTATTTTTTATTTATATAGATTAGACGCTTTATTAACATATTAAACAAGACTAAAGATATATTATGTTAAAATTGAACTAATTTTTATAAAGAAATAATTGCTTCATAATAATTATATTAGATATTATTAATTAATTATTATTGGAGGGCAATGTGTTTGTGAAATTTTATCTACTGCGAAATGCTGATATTAATTTTATATTTGTACATGAGTAACTTTATTACCATTAACAGAACAAGCCATATTATATTAGTCAGCAATTCAGCATTGTTTATGTAAATAAGCCTAATAATAATAAGTGAATAAATATTAGATTTCGATCGTTTGGTGTATCGAATAATGTATTTATTTTATTTTTTATTATCTACATAAAATAATCATGCCTTTTATTTTCAATCAATTAAAAAGTGTTAGAAAAAACGGTCGTTTTATTTTACTGGACTGGATATATTTAAAGACATATAAGTTAAATAATAATCATAGTTAATACGAAAAATAAATGTATAAATCTACGCCTTAGCTTTAGTGTCACAATTTTGAAATTAAAAAAAATTAACTTCGTTTATTATTTTGAGCACTTCATTTCTAATTTATTAAATACAAATTTACTTTAGTAACGAATGAAAAGTTTTATTTTATAGCTGTATCTGTGGTCCGTGTAATAAGTCGTTGTCTTGTTTTGTTTTGTTCTTAAAATGGCGGTACCTTTCGCGCCTTTTCTAATATTCCCTTTGTTGCTTAACGGTTCACGGGAATTGATATTTGGATTCATAATTGAATTTCTTTGTGTAACTTAGCGAGTCTAATTTAATCGTGTTTGAGAATGATCCTTTAATTAAATTATATCAAACGTTATTTTTTTCGCGCGCTAAAGAACAGATGATAAAAGACAAATGAGAATAATTATTTTGACATATACATTTGACATTTGTAGATGTCATTGATTTTTATATTTGTCCAGTACAGATTATTAAAATATTAAAAAGTTCGATATAAAATAAAAAAATAATAATAGATACTTATTCCCTTACCCAATAAGACAATAATTTTATTTAATTATCAGTATCCATTTACAATACAGCACGTCAAATTGTTTTCTTTTTTTCTATAATCGTTTATTAAAAAAATACAATGCTGACATACTAAGATGTTAACTGAACGTGTGTGATCATTTTTATCCCTTTATAATTTCTTTCCGTATAACATAAAAGAAAAGCCTCGATTGAGAAAAAATAATAATAATTCCTGTTTTATTGGAAAAGTCCTTCAACAAGATTTTTCCATACGAAGAAAGCAATTTATGTGATAACGTTCCGGGAAAATTGCTTTCTGGCCTTTTTCTTGCCTCCATTCAATTTATTGCCTGATTCAAATTTAAGAATCGGTATATCTCTTTTGTATTAATACATTGATGCTTTTATTTTATCGTCAGTTATGGAATTCGCGTTTCCTTTGTAACACACCAAGTTTAAGGAATGTAATAACAGCGAATACAATTCAGGTATAAAAATATGATATTAGATAAACGACTGATGTCTAGAACAGCCTTTTATAAAAATGAAATTCATGAATACTTTAGTCTGTGATTTTTTCCCCATATTCGATATTCAAATTATTGAAAATGTCAATGTCATGTCAACGTGATGAATATTTTAACAAACCGATAAGCGGTTTTGTTAAAATATTGTTAAATGCATTTACCGTTGATTGCTGTCAATCAAACATTTAAATTAAAACTAAGCTAAGATAAAAATGTCCATTTGACAGTATTTCTGTAACTCGTAAATTATTTCAATACGAAATGGTGTAAGTGTGACCAAGTAAATTTTTACATCTTTTTTGTCTGTTTCTGATATGAATATCGAAAATGTGCCTATTCGAAAATAAACTAGTAAGGTAGGTAGTATATATATTTTTTAAGATAATTGCTCTGTTCAAAAAATTCATAACGCACATAAAAATCTTTTAATTTAAACGGAAACTAATAGTTTCAAACTATGCACCAACGTGTTTATGTGTACTCGTAATAATTAAGTGATACTGAGTAAGATATGATAAATTGATGTATTCGTAATCTTTCGTAAGATAATTTTAATAAATTTATATCTATAATAGATAGTCTATTATAGATATAAATTTATTAAAAAAAATTACACAAATATTTTTCCCCTTTTGCATGCATTTATTAATTGGGATTGCACATGATTTTGATGATATTAGAAAATATGAAAAACTCTATGACTCTCAAGATCGTTATTCGTTAAAAACCAGTATTCCTAATAACAGTTTTCCCGAGTATAGTTAAACATAAGTTGCTACACATATTTTCTACTCTTTTCCTACTTGAATGATTAAAGTAAGTAACTTTAAATATTCCACTACGAGGTAAATGTTTTCCTCTTAAGGATAAAATTTCGCCACGCTGCTCCAAAGTGGGTTGGCATACATAAGTTCATTGCAAACATGCAAGCTTCTACGGTGTTCGCCTTAACGCAGATCACGAGAGCTAACGCACGCACTAGTGATGAGTGCATCATTTTAGTGCTTCTATAATGAAGTACATTAATACACTACACTAACGTCTCATACTCATAGATAAAACTATATGAACATCTATATGTATATGACACCGCAAGATTGTAAATACCGTTAGATTATAATCTATCTCACGCATCTAAACTGTTATTTCAACTTTCAATAAAATGTATGCAATTTCGAAAGTTCATAATATTTCGGTTAGATTGAGTTAGACTTTTATAATTCAAATGAAATTTACTTCGATAGATTATAATAAATAAATAAATATAAATAAATACATCTGAGACAACATCACATACATTACTTTGATCCCAATGTAAGTAGCTAAAGCACTTGTGTTATGGAAATCAGAAGTAACGACGGTACCACAAACACCCAGACCCAAGACAACATAGAAAACTAATGATAATCTACATTGACTCGGCCGGGAATCGAACCCGGGACCTCGGAGTGGCGTACCCATGAAAACCGGTGTGCACACCACTCGACCACGGAGGTCGTCATAATTTAATTGTATTTACAATTTAACGGTGATATATACAATTTATTCATCCATCCATCCAAGGGAACTAAGATTTATCTCATGTTACAATATTGCTCAAAACAGAACACAACAATACTGATAAATCTAAGTATTCCTGCTTAGCGATAGAATATGAGATAAGTGGTATCTACCCTGACTGGACTTGTACGTAATACTATGATTTTTATCTATTACAAGTAATTCTTAAAGATTATCTGTTAAACGCATATGGTCTCGAATATCATAGATATTTTTAAATTTGCCGTTAGGTTTCTTCAAATCGTTTGTAAAAAATACATTAGTAGAAAAAGCATATTATTCGATACAAGATTTTATAGATGATAAAAAAGCGTGGAGTTAATACCTGTTGACTTCACATAATTGTATTTAACTAACAAGACATTGTATTTTTTAAATGTTATAAAAAGAGTAACTACGGAGTTTCTTGCCGGTTCTTCACGGTAGAATCTACTTTCCGAACCGGTGGTAGCTTCACTTAATTGTAAAATGAAGATTCAAAAGTGCTTGTAAAAGCCTTCTTGAAAAAAAGTTTATTTTGATTGATTGATTGATCAACCGCATTTGATAGCTACACATTTTGATCGTAGAACATTTGGTGTTATTTAAAATACAATATCGTACATTCCACGTACATGTAGTCGCGGTTAAAAGCTTATGGTAATATACATTCGGCTCGATCCATTTCCATGTAAGTTTACCAAATTATAACCGGTGATATATTCCCGTCACGTGGCCTCATAACGTTGCAGCGCGAGAATGTGTGCGCTTCTCACCTGACAGCTGTTTTGAATATAATAAAGCTATGTTAGGGTTGTGTCTTTGGTACATATCGATTCCCTATGTTTAAATTGTCTATTAGAAATAAATGCAATTGCCACATTTTTACGAGTATCGATTAGGATTATTTTAAAATGATTGTTTGTTATGGTTACGTATCTTTCAGGGAACATTAAAGTTGTTTAAATTAAATTTTGCGACTTTTGTCCTACATGTACGTCTGTCCTATGGTCCTTTATTTCTTATGTGTTAACAGGAGCATTCCAGCAGATTCTGATAATGGATCTGATAGAATACTGTGTAACAAATCCAACATCGAACAAACATGCGTTTAAAATAGTTAAGGATATCTTTCTTTGATTCTGAGTCTTGCTACTGTCCCTTAACAATTGATAAAGATCTTCAAAACTTCCACACTTAGTACAGAATCAATTTTTTATGTGAATAAATCTTTCAGTCAAAATAGAGGAGTCAATATCTGAAGATATTCTCAGTCAACCTTCGGTATAATCAGAATTACATGAAGACGATACAGCAACAATTAAAATAACATTTACATTTATGACAAATAAATTCTACTAAACTGTACAATTAAATAATAAACGCCAATGATTTAGCTGTTTCTAAGAACATAAAACAAAAAAATAAGTTTGAACAAAGCAAAGGGCATAAATTGCAAACTTCTTCATCATTGTTTTAAAGGTTTAGAAGAAAAACCTTCATCTAAATAACCCTTTATTTATTAAAGGAAGTATCAATCAAGATACAGTCTATTGAAAATGGGCCAGTCATGATCATCCACGTGACATAGAAGGATTGATCATTGCAACGTTTTATTATGAAAAATGGCTCCAATCTATGATAATTATTAATATTATCGTATAATATGGTTGAAGCCTGTGATGATTAATATTACCGTGAAATTCATATTTATAGATTTCTGAAAATATTTAATAATTGATTCTTCCGCATTAGTCAATTACAATAGTATAATAGTGTTCTAATTCCAATAATTTTAATCGTGTTTTTTCTAATAAAATATTAACGAGACCTGGAAACATGTACATATGTATGATACCTAATAGGATTAGTGCTTCTTTTAAATAGCTTTCAGTACTGTATTAAGCAAGGCGTCTTAACTCTCTCTTCAAGGAGACAGGATGTGTTTGCCCAACTAATGAATATTTAGATTGTTATTATTTTTTAATTAAAATAAGCATAACATATTATGTAAGTTAGAAGAAATAGGAAAGAGTAGCGTGCTAACTATTGTATATTCAATGTCAGTCATGATTATTATTTTTATACATTAAACTATATTTTCAATATTATATCACTTGAATTTCGAAATAATATAATATTCGAATTCTCATGCAGCAGTTTTTACTTCAAATATATTATAAAAAAGACTAACGCGAACGAAGTTATTAAGGAATTTCATAATATTCAGTTTTAGAAATATTTTTTGAATTTGGTATATTTCATAAAAACACAAGTAAAACGGTTTATCTATGTAAAACAGCGGGTTGCACTTCTTTCTAGCATTAAATGTGAATTTAGATATATTTTTATACACCTCCACTTGCGTGGGTAGGGTTGTCGAATGTTCTAGAAAAGAAAAAATATACCCTGTTAAATGTATATTTTAAAAGAAAAAATACGATGATGAGTCAGAACGAATTTCTTAGAATTTTGAGGTCTAACGTTTGCTAATCGGAAAGTTGAAGATCAGTGAAACCATTTTTTTATAAATAAAAGCTATGACAATTCTTGTGTACAGAAATATATCGAACAGTCTTCTTAAAAAGTTGGGTATAATAAAATATTTAGTTGAAAATCGATTTGTATCTAGAGAACATCGTCTATTAAACAACAAGGGCTATCTGTCACAGATAAGGTTATATTTTGTAATCATATGCACACATTCAAGATATGACGACCTCCATGGTCGAGTGGTGTGTACACCGGTTTTCATGGGTACGCCACTCTGAGGTCCCGGGTTCGATTCCCGGTCGAGTCGATGTAGATTACCATTAGTTTTCTACGTTGTCTTGGGTCTGGGTGTTTGTGGTACCGTCGTTACTTCTGATTTCCATAACACAAGTGCATAAGCTACTTACATTGGGATCAGAGTAATGTATGTGATGTTGTCTCATATTTATTTATTATTTATTTATTTATTTAATATGAAATCACAAAAAATATATTATTAGAAATCAGAAGCGGTTTCAATTTAAAAAAAAAATAATATTTATTACCTAAAACTAAAATTTATAATTACAACATAAACAATTATTTGGAATTAAATGAAACAAATTCTTTAAAAATTAAAATTTTCATTTTGTCATATCTTTGTCAATTGGTATTTGACCAATTGACAAAGATATGACAAAATGTAAATAACGACACACGTCTCTCTCGCCCGACAGATGCAAACCGAATAGAAAGAGGCGCTTTTTTCTTTCTTTGTGTGAAGTATTGCTAGTGGCCCTACTGTCCCTACGAGAACTAATTTCCCCTGCCCTAAGGTTGAGCGCGGGGCTCAATCGAAGGAGGCGCTGGTGAGCAGCCGTGTATGTAGCAGTCTTCACCATAATCACACTCTATACTTAAGGAATCTCGAACAATATGATTTCATAAACCGGTGTAATATGTAGTGTATTTTTAAGCCCTTTGGAGATATATGATGAGTATTGTTTGACGGACTACTAAGTTGTCATTCGTTTCTTACGAGATTGGATTGAATTAATACATATTAACTTTAATCCGCCTACAATGATGATAATCTTGTGATAGTTATTGATCGCTTGGCTTGAGATTTAACGGTTTTTCGTCGGGAATTTTGCAAAAAAGCCTATGTCCATCCTGGTGGCACAAGTTGCCTTCAAACCTAATTCGATCAAATTAGCGATCAAAGCCGCGAAAACAGACAGACAAACAGATAGAGGTAGTTTCTTATTTATGAAATTAGTATAAAATGTCTCCACCAATTCTAGTGAGATGTGAAATAAGCGCTCCTGTAAAATCGGAGACATCTGTGCATGCTGTTTATGCTTCTCATGCGCTTTGAATTAATATTAACTCGTCTTTATATTATGTGCGCGTCTGGACTCACAATATTAAAACCGTAGAATAACAATGTCTATTATGTCTTGCTGCTTTAAAAAATTATACATATTGTTTTTATATTATTATGTTAGATTTATGAGTTCTAAGAGATCTTTTGGAATGAAGTATTGCTCCCAACCCTCTCTACCCCTAATATTTCGTAATTGTCGTTAATTTATTTAAAACAGAATATACAGCGAAATCAATTTCGTTCATACACTATGTTCTAAGAAACCCCTCGATTTTTTTTTATTTGTGTTAAGGCATTGCACAAGGCCGTCAAGAGTACATGTACATTTATAAGGTGTTTAAAATTACAGCAGCAGAGCAGATGTCTCAACGTTGCGTTCATAGTTTGTCAATTTGTCCATTCTTTGCGTGATAGTCAAATTTATGAAAAATAAAAAAATCTTCTGCCAAAATCATGACGGTTTACGTAGTCCGCAATAATTTTATATTATTCTCTAAAGTAACTGCAGAACACGATTGCGACATGTCAAATGCGGCAATTATATTAGTAAAAATGTTTTTGCCAAAAATTAGCAATGGCCGTTTCAACAGAAGTTTTTGCAGAATAGCGAATTGTGCGGTAAAATGTGTTACTAATTCAGAAAAATTGTACTTTTTAGTCCGAAAAAATGTAAGCGTACTCTTTAAGTTACTACTAAAAAACTTAGAAAAAAGTAGATTAGGAGATTGCTTAAGCAAAATAAATATGAAATGCTCAATTTATAGAAGGTTGGTCTTCAAAAATCTTCCACACTCACATACCATACACTAAGAATAGCCTTTTAACGATATTGTACTCCCATTTTAATGGTGTGCCTAAGGTTAGTTCGACTCAAGATTCAAGCCAGGATCTCAAGATCAACAACAACAACAACAACAACAGCCTATAAATTCCCACTGCTGGGCTAAAGCCTCCTCTCCCTTTGAGGAGAAGGTTTGGAACATACTCCACCACGCTGTTCCAATGCGGGTTGGTGGAATACACATGTGGCAGAATTTTTATGAAATTTGTCACATGCAGGTTCCTCACGATGTTTTCCTTCACTGCTGAGCACGAGATGAATTATAAAGACAAATTAAGCACATGAATCAGTGATGCTTGCCTGGGTTTGAACCCGCAATCATCGGTTAAGATGCACGCGTTCTAACCACTGAGCCATCTCGACTCTCAAGATCAATACAAAATATTTAGATGAAAATGATATCAGAGCGAAGTTGTCCTTAGTTGCTAAGGCGTCGTCATCTCTTGAACACGAGTACTCCAAAGATTATCAGTTATGCTTTATTGATTAGCCAACAGCTACTTTAGCTTACTAATCTTTGAGGTTTGTCGATAACTTTGGCACTCTATTGAATTGATAACATTGGATTAAAACATGCTTCCTAAATGTACTACGTAGCATAGTTTGTTTGAATTAAGAGCAAATTTTTATCTTGAGCTATAATGTTGCACGAAAAGACAATGTGTCGCGATGCTGACAAAAAAAAAGTTTTGATGTGTCTTGAGCTAAACGGTTGGAACGAAGATGGTTAGCTATCCATTATTAAAAATTTTAATACTTTGATAATATTATCAAAGTTTTTTCAAATTAATTTTTTTTGTCATTTGTATACACAAATGACAAAAAAAATTGTTATTAAAATCACGATTAGTTATTATTGCAGGGTATATTATTTGTGTACAAATATGTGTGTAAATGGGAGTCCACAGATAGGTCGACAAATTCTCTACGACTTCCTTCCGCTTCAACCGGAAAGAGTGTAGATGAAGGGTTAAAGGCATGGGAGTTGACTCCACACTATCCAACTCCCAGACTCCGATCAGTTACTGCGAAATTTTCAGCAGAAAAACCTAATAAATGTTTATTGGCTTGACCTAGGGTTTGACACCAAAAACCTCGGCCTTATGTATCTGAGGCCTTATGTCGGTAGCTACTACTAGATTAGATAGCTACTATAAGACTAACGAAGTAGATTGGTTATGTACCAAATCAATTAGACCATATTGTGATCTACTATGTCCAGTTTATGTTTTATTTTAAATTTTTGATTGTGTGAGTTGAATCATTTCGGGTAACCTCTTTTATAATTACTTTTATTGTATATTTAATAAGACTGTATTCCTCAATCGTGTTTTTTTCTATCCGATAGTAGTTCAAGTCAGGTTGAGGATCTAGACAAATTTTATAGTATTTATATAAAAAAAGGAAATTTAATTGATTTGTATTTCAGTGTTTCGTATTTTACATTAATATTTCTACGTTTATATCTTAAAAAAAGAAATAAACTGTAATTTTTTCGTAACGTTCACATCCTTAAATAATTTTTTAATATCAAAGAATTCTTAAAATAAACTTAATAAACCGGTACCGCAGTCTTCATCGAAAATATTATCTTAAATTCCCTCGCAGACCGCACTGTTATGTATTTTTTCGCTAAGTGCTGTCTTAGCCTCGTTGGACGTTACCTGAATTAATTACATGGTTAATTAAATTTTTCCGCCTGAAAAATTGGTATGGTACACGGGTACCTGGCTCCTGATAGTTCGTGGGATTATTTATTACGTTCCTTTAAAATTTTCTAACTAATATTTATTTAAGAATTTCTAAATCTATGACAGGTTTTATTATCATTTAATTTCATCGTATACTGCAGGTCAGTCATCTACATTTGACACCAAAATTATGAAACCTTATTTAAATGAAATTCTAAATGTCAAATAATATACCTCAGTTAATACTCAGGTTTATCGAAAATAAAAACTACTAAAATACTTTTTCTTATACAGCCACAGTACTGTTCTCTAACCAGCCAGTATATTTTTTCCGTTCTCTAAAATTATTTTTTTATTAAATTGTGAAAAAGTTGTAAATTGCAATCAAGAATATTCTTTTATATTTTGCACATCAACGAGCTCTTCAAAATGAGACCATAAAAGATTTTTTATTTGCAGCTATCATGTCTTATTCATTGGGATAAAAATCGACTTACGTTATTATTATATTAAGTATATGTCGCTACGTAAACACTTAATCAAGTATTCCAAACAAGTTATGAAGTATGTTTAATAAACTATTTCATATTTGCAAATTGTTATGCTGTTGACGGTACTCTAATCGTATAAATTGTCGATCATGTAAGTAAATAATCTTGTCAGAAAAATAAATTATAAAAGCTTCTAAGAAGATAAACTGAGAAACTTTCTAATAAATATAAGGTACGAAATCAATGTATTATTTAAGTAGGGTTTTATATTTTGGATTACATTAAATGATAAATAAAAATTTTAACAAAAAGTAAAACCGACTTGAAACAAAACACTATTTTAAACAAATGAATATGCACTAAAATGTAATAAAAATGCGTATTCAACATATTTTTTGGAGTCCTTCTAAGTAAAATGAAATGAAAAATATTAGACTACTTAAAATTCGATTTACTATTTTACAACGGAGTTATTGTTATATTTAGAGCCGGCAAAAAACTTATCAAAATCGGTCCACCCAGTGAAGAGTTATGAGGTAACAAACATAAAAAAAATACAGACGAATTGAATTCTGAATGAAAATCAACCGATGCTTTTAATCATTTTTATAATTGAAATATCATTTATCCGATAATAAGCTTTCCTTACCAGAGATTTTTAACATGAGTTTCAATAGGTCAAGCTAAAATTAATCAAATTTATTTGTTTTTCTTACAAGCCCAAGTCTGAGTAGTTACAACCAAATCATTAGCTTTTCTAGCGCCAAACAGTACTCGGTATTGTTGTTACCAAGGGCGAGTGAGTCATAATATAACTACGGGCACATGGGACAACACACCTTAGTTTCCAAGCTTGGTATATATATTTTTAGAACTAGAAGAAGGAAGTAGGTTAACCTCTAAAACAATTATCTTTAATTTAAAATAACGATACGGTAGATTGCTACCACAATAGAAAAACATTTAGTCTACAACACAAATAACCATCAATAATCACATTATACCGTAATAATTATATTCGCCATCTCAATGTGTCAGCCACGAATCTCCCGCCTTAATTTTTTTTAAAGGGAAGTTGTGTGACTTGCCGCAGTAGTTGCTTATTTATTCCAACAATCAATATATATATGTACATATATTATCTCTTGTTCAGCAATAATGGTAAATACAATATCGAATACAATTCTGTCACATGAATATCTGATAACCCGTCATTGCGGGTTGGAGACACGAGGATTCAGAATAGCGTTTCAGGGGCGTAATTAGTCATTTAAAAATAGAAGCTCTTCGGTTCGTCTAGACTTTAACGGAAATTATTAATAGTGTAGTTATAATTCAAGTGTACTAAAGCCGATTAATCGTGAAAGTGCGATTCAGATTCGCGTATGAAGAATTCGTGCCACCAGAGAGATAGAGAATTTCACAATGATGTTGTAACAAATTTACGGTTTTCCAAATTTAAAGGTTCTAGGTGTATCCTAGGTTTTGCGAGTGTATAGGAAATGCGAAATAAGTGGCCATATTTTTTTTTAATTGCCCAGACTTAGATGTTTGTTTTTTCACAATTCCAAGACACCACAGACTTCAAATTTATGTGTCTATTCGTTCCTGAAAATAAGAGTCGGACAGAGGTATCTTGTAAGAGTTCCATTTTCCCTTATAGGTACGGAACCCTAAAAATCGAAAATAGGTAACCAATAACCTTTTAATTATTAACATAAACAAAATATATTACCGTAAGTAATGAAGAGTAATGTTTAATACGATTGATTAAATGTACAAACATTTCTAAACAAAACTAAACCAACGTATTTGCATGCAATTTCCATCAATCATCCTATTTATCTGTTCAGTCGGCAATAACTAAAATTTAATGAAATACTTACATATTGTACGGAACTATGAACAAATTTGTTAACGCATTAATATGGATTACATGAGGACATGGAAAAATTGGTTTTATATGTTATATATTAATAGCGTAAGCCGATTTTTGTCTCAGTGGTTATGGGACGATAGCTACACATAAAACAAGGTTATGGTCTCATTTTCAGAGTTCCAGCCGTATATGTGTAGAAAAATAAAAATATAATACTTGATTGCAATTTACTAGATTGTTTAATATTACGGGCAAGTTGAAAAGCAGTACTATGGGTGTACAAAAAAAAATGAAAAACGTATACAACTTGTGATTAAAATTTAATTTAAAAAAGTTTCATAATTGTGGCGTCAAATGTAGATGAGTGACTTGCAGTTTACAATAAATTGAAAGCAGAATAAAATTTGTAACAAACTAGTCATAACGATAGTAGATAAAGATATCTTATATCATTTATAAGCTGTGTCACAGATATACAAAATAGTTCCATCATAAGACGTCCAGTAGGATATGAGCAGCGGTTAGTTATAATAATAATTAGTAAGTAAAGAAAACTGATTAAATGAATATAGATAAACAAATTAAAATATAGAGAAATTTTAATATTTTTTTATATAGGATATATATTATATTGTTAATAACGGGACAAAATAAAATGGCGTTCTGGCACTAAATAGTTAAATTTTAGGACCTTTGTAGTTTTTAATATATGTATATGATTTACCTTATTTCGTTGATAATACTTGTGATATTGAGCTGCTTATAGATGATATAGATACTCTTATTTTTAAACTTGACAGAAAGATAAATAACTATGACGTTGTGAACATTGCTCTGGTTCTCTGGCTCCAGGTTCTTGTAATGAATCAATGTGATCAGCCTATGAAAAAAAGGAAATAAAAGTATATTATATTCCTTGCAGAATGTCCAGTTAAATTAATCTTAGATTATTTTGAATAATGAAAGGTTTCTGTTTGTTGAGTCAACGGTCTTTCTAGGTATTACCCTCAACTCCAAACTTCAGTGGGGCACCCATTTGTATGCCCTAGAATGGAAACTAAGTAGTGCTATTAATGCAAAAAAAATAAATCAAAAATCACAAACATATATACTGCTAGGGTAGTTTATTTTAGTAACTTTGACGTCTTATTTCATATGGAATGTTATTATAGGGTAATGACGTAGAGATGTATAAATTGAAATTGTATTTATTTTGTAGAAAAGATTTCTCCGAACTATTTATTATATTAGTTCTAGGACGTAAGTAAAAGATTGAAGAAATAGACGTAATAACGGTTGCTGTACAAAATATTTGTGATAATGTAATGTTTGTACGGAAAAATATCCAAAACAAATAATAAAAGCTAATATACATATTATTAATGAAAGAAGTGAAAACAAACTTGTTACTGTTGTTTTCCACTTGCATACGATACTGAAAACTTTTGGCAGTGGTATAGGCATATATAATATATTGGAACAAAAACTTTCATTTGGGTCTTTTTATCGGATATACTGGTGAAAATATTAAAAAGAAAGATATCACAAAAGAACGACTAGACTAGATGAACATCGTCATTTTTTTGATAAGATTTGTGGACTGTTTACGGATGAGACATTTGTTGTCTTAAAACTTGACAAAATAACAAAAAACTATGACGTCGTGAACAGTACTCTGCTCCAGGTTAACTCTTCGTTGTACAAAAAAAAAACAGTCAGACTTTGTCTATGACAACCTTGGCCTAAATAGTTTTGATTTGCCTATACTAGCTTCTCTTTAAAGCTTTGCACCCATCTTTAAGTCAACCTGTATATATATTTGACATTTTTTTTTATATATATTTATATTAAGACAAAATTAATGAATATATCTTATATAATAAAAAAATACTTCTTTGTTAAAGACGCCAGTTTTGTTTCAGTTGGAATACTAAGATAATTTTTAATCTGTATGTATACATATACATATGTATAGATGTTGGCGTTAATTATATGAATAAACTTAAGCTGTTCAGTGTAATGTTAATGTCCTACTGGGCAGAGATCTCATCTCGCATTAAGGAAAGGATATGGAGCTTGATGGATGCTTCGTTGTGAATAGCCGGGTATACTTGGACGCAATTGCTCTCATATTTTCGACCGACTTCATAAAAGTGGTTCTATATTCGTTTCTATAATATATAAATGTTTATTTTTCGTATGTATGGGTATCTCATATGTTATTTATAAATCGATTTTTTTTGGATGATTGTATAAGTGAAATTAAATTAATATTAAATATTATATGTAAATATATTTTATTACGTTGTTATATATACTATATAAGGAATATAATAAATCAAAATCCATATTAAATACAAGCTCAGAGTAATTTCAAAATAATTTATATCGCATGTAATTAAAATGATCCACCGGTAAAAATTTAATAAATCAAATTGTTTTAAATGAAATTCTTCCACGTCTGTATACGGCGACTCGTATTAGGGCAGTGTGGTGGAATTACTAAACCTTCTCAAAGTGAAAGGAGGCTTTATCCCAACATAGGACGTTTACAGGCTGTTTCTGTTATACTGTTGCCTTTTGTTTTATAATCTGTTTTATATCTAATAAACGGGGAAACATTGATTTAAAGCTTTATACTTTACTAGTGACCCGATCCGGCTTGTGCTGTGCTTGTGCTGCGTGTGGGTGCATTGCTGATACTAAATATAGTAGAGAAAGTCTAAATTATCAGTGTATCTTATTTTATTTATTTATTGTAAAAGTCACACCATTGACTTATCACTAAATACTTAAAAATAATATTTAATTTAGGTAACATTCAAGGTGATAAATCTCTATAAGTGTAAACAACATTTAAACATTTTATATTTACTATATCGTCCAATTATTATATACAAAAACCTTCTCAAATCTATACCTATCTAATAAAAAAAGCGCATCAAAATCCGTTGCGTAATTTTCAAAATCTAAATATACATAAAGACGGACAGTAATAAGTGACTTTGTTTTATACTATGTAATGATAATAAACCGACAAACAACTTATAACAAACGACGGAATACCTTTTGGGGAAGGTTTTAGTGTTGACGACCTCCGCGGTCGAGTGGTGTGTACACCGCTTTTCATGGGTACGCCAATCTGAGATCCCGGGTTCGAATCCCGGCCGAGTCGATGTAGATTATTATTAGTTTTCTATGTTGTCTTGGGTCTGGGTGTTTGTGGTACCGTTGTTACGTCTGATTTTCCATAACACAAGTGCTTTAGCTACTTACATTGGGATCAGAGTAATGTATGCGATGTTGTCTCAAAAATAAAAATAAATATATATTTTTATAAGGCTTCACGGATTCTCCAGCTTTAAACTTAGACGGTATTGAAATTGACTGTAAACTGTATTGACTAATGAATTAATATCATGCTCTCGAAAATTTATAAACGAATAATAATAACTAATTAACTACCAATCAAATACTCTTGAGTTTTATTGAGTAAATTTTTGAATTGACATTTTTGTACATTATCATAATTGAGGAAACATACAAATCATAATATCAAAGACTGTAAACAAAAGTTTTCCCCTGTCCCTCTTGCCTCCAAGGGGGGCGGAATGGGAAGTATAAAAATAAATAGAATGGGGGACAAAAGTGCGCAAACCAATTCCTTCGCTCGAAATCAATACGATCACTTAATAAATAGCAAAGAAATGAACTTCTTTATATTCATATATTTGGCACGGTTAATTTTAATATTTATGAGTTACGCCACTTTGCCTACATCCTGTCCAAGTACGCATAGAAAATGAAATTGTAATAAATCCTTTATAGGTTTCGTTGAAGCTTGTAATTGCTTTCTACTAAAACGTCAGTCATATAAGGGTATTGAGTAGCTCATGAACAATATTTAATAAATAATAACTCTTATCTGTAAAGTAGTAAGAGTTATTTTCGCTTGATTGCCTTATAAAGAATATATAAGTTTGTTTCGAAACTATTTTATAGTTTTGATAGCACAGCTAAGTATGTTCTCGAAAAAAATTGGAGTGGCTTTTGTTTGTATTGTAGTGACGAGTGCTCTGGAGCCGACTGTTAATTGTAGGGTCGGTTTAAAAGTATTTTTTTTAATTTCATATATATTTTTTTTTTTATATTTTGTTTTACCTTATTAACCGTCATTTGGAAATTTTGCAAACTCGTACAAATTTAAATGAACCGCGTTGATATTAAAAGTTTTCAATATGACTATTGCTATGGTATTTCTAAATGTATACTTACTTAATATATTATAAATGTGAAAGTAACTCTGTCTGACTGTCGCTCTTTCACGACTAACTGCCGAACCGATTTTGATGAAATTTAGTATGAAACAAACTTGAACTCTTTAGACCCTCCTACGTTTTCAGTCTAAAACATACCAACCAACACCAAAAGGCGAGCGTAGCCGAGGGCGACAGTTAGTATTTCATAAATAAAAGATAAATCATTTTGTCGTAAGCCGTTACTTAACAAGTTGCTTAGTGTGACAAGTTTAGTAAAACATTGATTTATCTGTTATTTTTCTGTCATCATTCATTTATAATCATTCTTTAATTAGTGATGGGGACATGGGTGTCAGTTTCACGGTAGCATGCGTAAGCGATCCCGTGGCGCCCGCCGAGAGACGGAGAACGTACCGCTGGTTTTTTAGTGTGCCGGCGTGCCTGGCGCACTCGGCGTCCAGGGCTCCGGGGAGTAACCCCCCACTTTCCATCACATGGGGGAAGCGCGTGATGCGTTTTTCCACCGAGAAAAAAAAGGGGTGTCAGTATAGAGGGGCCATCCATTCATAGTATATTCTACCGCAAAACAACAATATTCAGCACTATTATTTTTCGGTAATAACATTTCCAACAGCTCGCTCGCAAAACTTATACGACAAAATAGTTATACAGTTGAAAAAGGCAAGGCTTTGCTTAACTATGCTAAAAATATACCGTGAGGGATAAAAAGCGATACCAACTTTTTGGCAACAGATTTCCATTATATACATTCAACCAGTAAATATGATACAACTCTTGAACTCTTTAGCAAAACTAAACTAGGTTTGAATGATATACCAATTTTGACGTACTGTTTTTTGAGTAGGACAGAAGTAGCCATTTACGACAAGATGGCGGCCTTTGCTTCGAAATACCGCCATGGCAGCACAAGCCTGTGGAAGTCGATGAGCATTTGAAAAGGATCAGACAGGTCTGGGGTAATCATTCTACGGAAAGGCGTACTATTAATCTCCCTCGATTGGCACTCATTAACCGGTAATTAAGAAACTTGATATTTTTAATATTATTTTATATCGATTTGGCAATTACGTATGTAATTAATATTTATTTTATTTGTATTAGTATTTATAAACATTTACGTATATATAATATTATGTATTTATGTCAATTAGTGTAAAAAGTAAAGTAAAGTAACAGCCTGTAAATTACCCACTGCTGGGCTAAGACCTCCTCTCACACCAAGGAGAGGGCTTGGAACATATTCCGCCACACTGTTCCAATGCGGGTTGGTGGAATGCACATGTGGCTGAATTTCAATGAAATTAGACACATGGAGTTTCCGCACGATGTTTTCCTTCACGGGGTGGTGCTTGCCTGGGTTTGAACCCAAACTCATCTCAGCTCAATTAGTGTATTTTATACTATTTATATTTACTTATATCTCATGAACTAATCCGAATTCTTACGGATGTTTCCATTTGTTAGAGGTTGTCTGTAAGAGATTGTGGTATAAAAGCCTTTGTAAACCCGAAAGTTTATAAATTAATGTGTATTTAACTTAACTTTCGTTTATTTTTAACTTGCTACCCACATGGATTTTTCATAGAGAAGGATTTAATTATTTGTTGTAACTCAATAGATGGTGAAATTTTCACACTGTTCCTTACACCCTCATATACCCTTTCGTATAAATATATAGGCAAATACCATCAGCCGCGTCTCATCGTAATGCCAAGAATTGATCATATAGTATAGTTTCTGTCTGGAAATAAAACACAGAGGCATATAAAATAAATGACTAGAAAAAACCTACAAAATACACAGATATAGATAAAATCAAAAGGTAGGGCTTTGTGGTAAGGACGTTGCCCTTTGGGTAGGTTATATTAGTTCTGATTTGAAGAGTAAGTGCATTTGGTGGTCTAAGGAACATTTAATATTTCTTACAACGCCAATATTTATGATGACCACTTATCAAGTGACCTCTTTGCTCGACGACGTGTAAAAAAATATACACAATTGTAAGATATTTGAATAATACGATCATTCGTGAGTTTCGAATTTATTCGTTCTGCACAGTTGTGCTCATTTTTGCGCATCGATCCCAAGGGACGAGTATCGGTCTATTGTTTGGATTATGAGCTCGAAGGCGTTTCACCTGATCTGATCCTTTAGGAATAAGTTTATATTGAGACTTGAGAAAATATTTCTGATTACCTCTAAACTTGTTTTGTAGCAATACATAGTTGATAGTGATTTATTTTTGGAACTTTGTCAAATTAAAAAATGTCATGGTCAAATATAAATATGAGACAACATCACATAGGTACATAACTCTGATCTCAATGTAAGTAGCTAAAGCAGATTTGGAAAATCAGAAGTAACGTTAAATCACATGCAACTTAATACAAGCAAATGCTTTGTGATAAGTTTCACACTCAAAAAACAGAGCAAGATTGTCTTTGATTATAGCCTTAAAGGTCAAAATCTAATGCGTAAGACCTCTGTCAAGGACTTAGGAGTAATTTTTGATGAGAAATTAAGCTTTAGAGATCATTATGATAGCATTATAACCAAAAGTTACAAACTGCTTGGCTTCATCACTCGATCCACTAATGACTTTAAGAAGCCCACTAGTATTATACAATTATATTACTCTATGGTTCGGAGTATACTCGAATATAATTCAGTAGTTTGGTCACCCTATTATGGTGTTCATCGCGACCGTATAGAAAAAGTCCAGAGGAAATTTATGAGGATACTCTCCTACAAACATCTGAAGTATCAGCAGTTGCTGCACTATTCTGAGAGATTAAAATACTTCCACATGCAATCCCTTGAATCTCGCAAAACATATTTCGATGTTTCATTTCTACATGAAACCATCCACGGTTGCATTGATAGTCAAGATTTATTGTCCACTATCAATTTTAATATAAACTACAGATTTAGAAATCCTAAAACATTCAATATCAATCCCTATTTAAATAATGTATCCCATAATAACACCATTGCGAGAATGTGTCGTATTTACAATGATATTGCCGCTAATAATGACTCCATTGACATTTTTGAGAGTAAGTTTCGTATATTTAGAAGGTGTTTGACGAATTCAATCTTTAAGACTTAGTATGTAATATATTTGACATTGTTATATAATATTATTTATAAAAAAAAATTCTGCTATTTTTTAAACTTATTGCCTAATTTCTCAAAAATTTAATATTCGTGTGATTTTTTTTTTCTTTAATTTTTACTTGTAATAACTTCAGCCTTTGTTAACTGTGAATTAATGTATTCTTGCTTGATGTGTACACAAATATTAGGGTGTAACTAATCTTCGAAATTTGTAATTTATTTTCTAGATATTTATCAGTTATTACCTGTCTTGTGTGCCATATGTAATAAATAAATAAATAAATAACGACGGTACTACAAACACCCAGATCCAAGACAACATAGAAAATTAATGATAATCAACATCGATTCAGCCGGGAATCGAATCCGGGACCTCGGAGTGGCGTGCCATTGAAAACAGGTGTACACACCACTCGACCACAGAGGTTGTATATGCGTAAATTATTTTGAATTTTAATATTATTTCGCGTTAAAAGAATAATGGTCTTTCTAAATTTGTTTTAATAGCTCATTCATTAACGGATCGTATAAACTTTTCAGTACCGTATTAATTTGTTGAATTTTGGTACATTCAGTATTTGCCTACATAAAGAGCCCATAAAATTAATTACACAAAGGAATTGAGTTATGCTATTCCTTCAGTTACCCCTACCATTTATAGTCATGAACATATGTATATAGGTATATAGGTAGATAGGTTTGTAGTTCGTCGATTTTCACAAATATGAAACATTTTCCAGTGAAGTAAACCGATACGTGGACACGGTTATCGCGCCATTTTTAGACACGTACCACAGAAACATCCAGAACTCATATCAGCAGCTCACGAACAAACTCTTGAAAAGGATCAAAGATGAAATAAACGTGGCGTTGAAAAAGAAACGCAAAATCTATACAGAGCTCACAGAGTTAGCGGACTCTTTGAAACTGCCAGGTAATATTCAATTTGTATATACTAACGAATTTTCCATTTGTTTTCTCCGTAACATAAATATTTGATTTAAGAAATGAAATGAAGGAATACATAAAAGTATACTTTTAGAAATCTTTTTCTTATCTCAGTTTTTGTTAAATGCTTTTGTTGCAACAAGAGCTTAACGATTTATTTATCTATTATCTATTATTATATTTTATATTATTAACAAAGATTATCATTCACTATTACATTCAAAATTTCTAAACGAAAGTTAATAAAATATTTATCGGCTTTCTTTAGGTTATTATAAAGATTACTTAACGACATTCATAATAAAATTAACAATAATTATACACAACCGAAATTATGTATTATTCTTGGTTTGATACAAATTCATAAGTATACAATATTTTGATTCGATCCACACACACACACACAGACACAAACACACACACACACACTCACACACACACACACACACGCACACAAACATATAATACACACGATGCTCAAACCAATCTTTCAACGTTGAAAACCGACTTTAGTGGCGGATCGTTTAATTATACTGATTTTGGTCAACGTAACAATTTCTGACATTTAATAATTTCTACATTGAGTTTTCGATTTGTTCTTAATTAACGCGAAGCTTAATTTGCAACCAAATTAAATTTCAATCATCGGAAGTGTCTGTCACTAATTGCAATAGCGTTGATATATATTCTAACACTTGGAACAGTCATTTTAGTAAAAGTTTAATAATTGTAATTGTGAAATAACGTGCTATAAAATGAGTCGAGATGGCCCATGGTTAGAACGCGTGCATCTTAACCGATGATTGCGAGTTCAAACCCAGGCAAAAAATCAAAATAAAATTATTTGGGGTTAGAGCTCCTAACCCCCCCCCCCCAGAGTATGTAAACCCACTCATCATATATTCTACCACCAATCAGCAAAACTTAGCATTGATGTGTTACAGTTTGAAGGTTGAGTGAGCCAGTGTAATTATAGATAGAAGGGACATAACAACTTTGTTCTAAGTCGGCTTTTGAATGCCATATTATATGTGGTCTAATTATATATGAAAGGGAAAATTAACAGCCTCTAAATCCTCCATCTCTGGGTTAAGGTCATCCTTTGAGGAGGAGCTAACTTTATAGCCGCTAAATTACTATTTACGCGATGCTACTAAGAATATCTGGTAAGAAAAACCTAATAGTTTTAATTGTATTAATTCAAAATTAAACCATTAAGTATAATAAACGACCATTTTCAAGGTCAAATATTCTTGGTGTAATATGCTTTCTGGCAAATTTTGACTCTCATTTGACTAGTTAGTGGATCAAAATACTCCGAACGCTACTCTAATATATAAACGGAATATAGAACACTTTGCAATGTGAGATTTGCAAATACAATTATGTATCTTGGACGTTAAACGTAATTCATATCGGACAGTGATCAAATTAATTAAGAATATTTTTGTTAACATTCTTTTAAAAGGTCTAAAACAATATATATATATATATATATTGTTATATTTATTGTTATATTTTTAATTTATTTATGATATGAAGACCAACCTTTCGGTAGATCAGCAAATGGCCCAAGAAAAATTAACCATTCTAGACATCAATTTGCCACCAACCGTAGAATCTAAGATGTTATATCCCTTGTACCTTACGGCGTACGCCACGCCGAGGTTCTGGCTTCGATTCCCGGCCGAGTCAATGTAGATTATCATTAGTTTTCTATGTTGTCTTGTTGTCTTGGGTCTGGGAGTTTGTGGTACCGTCGTTGCTTCTGATTTTCCATAACACAAGTGCTTTAGCTACATACATAGGGATCAGAGAAATGTATGTGATGTTGTCTCATATTTATAAAAAAAAAGTTACACTCACCCTTCAAACTGGAACACATCAATAATCAATGAGAGGTAGGGTATTGTGCTATGCTACCTACCTAGAGGTAACACTCAATGAACATAAATCGTACCGTTAAATATCAATTTACCTAGTGTAACAACAGGATACGGATACAACATCTTTGGTTCCAAGATTGGTGGCGTATTGGCGATGGTTGGTTGATAAGAATGGTTAATAAATCGTATAATATTAACGTCTATGCTTATCACTGCCTTACAAGGTTGCCCATTACATTATTCAACTAACTATCTTATCACTGATCGATTAGAGTATCTCTAGTATTCAAATCTAAACTTGATCTCAATATGATTTTCAAACGAAAATTATATAACTTTTTAAGTAAATTTATGTTTCAGTATATTTTTTATTCAACAAAGTTTTTGAGCCAGATAAACAAACTACTTAATTATGCTGAAGCAGAATCGTTCCGCTGTGAATAATTTATACAGTGATTGATGAGCTTGAAGGAGGAATTTTATTATTTTTACTAGATAGCGTTTAAATGGGCTGTTTTTAAATGCAAATAAAGTACGTTAGGTTAAATTAAATCTAATGAATTATCGTCCATATTTTCGTAATCCGTTTTCACGACCCTGTTCGCTGTTTTGATTATAAATATCGTTTTTGACTACATGTTTATTCCCCGTGAAATTATGTTATATTTAAAATTACAATGGGTTTCTATTACCAGTATCAAATATTAATATTATACACTTCAAATACAATTGAAGTTCCGATATGGCCCAGTGGATAGAGCGCGTACATTTTAACCGTTGATTGCGGGTTCAAATCTAGGTAAGGCAAATACCACTGAATTTTGTATGTACTTAATATGTGTTGTTGTTGCCACATGTCAATCCATCAACCCTGATTGGAGCAGCTTGGTATCGAATATGCTCATAACCTTCTCCTCAAAGGAAAAGAGGAGACCTACCCATCTGTGGGAAATTTACAGGCCATTACTATAAATATATATATACGGCTCGTTTGTACTAATTTGTGTTGAAAATGAGTTAAAATTGAGTTTGTACCTACTTCATTATTAGTACGATGTCGTATGGTTTTTGTGAGACTACGAGAAGTACACCTAATATACTATTTATTCTCATAACCCGTGAAGTACAAGGAGGGAAACTGCATCTTGCAAGAAACACGCAAGAAAGAAATATGGTAAAGTTTAAAAATAAAATTGTTTGCTGTGTAAAACATTTCTATCTATGTATGTAACTACTATTCAACCAAAAAAAAATCAAAATCAAAATAAACTTTATTCAAGTGAGTTTTTACAAGCACTTTTGAATCGTCATTTAACAATTAAGTGAAGCTACCGCTGGTTCGGAAAGTAGATTTTACCGAGAAGAACCGGCAAGAAACTCAATAGTTACTGTTTTTCAACATTTAAAAAAATACAGTCATGTTAGTTAATACAATTATTTAAATTAATATATCCTGCTTGGAAGTCAACAGGTATTAATTCCACGCCTTTTTATCATCTACAAAATCTTGTATCGAATAATATGCCTTTTTTACCAAGGTATTTTTTATTTTTTTACCGCGGCTTCGTTTGCTTTTTAGGCGTTGTTTATCAGCTCTGTTTCGCATAAAATGTAGCCTGTAGATTGCTATACATCATTAATTAAATTCGGTATAATTGTATGGCCGCGATGACCTACAGGCATATAGACTTAGAGACAGACAGAGTTACTTTGCATTTATAATACTAGCATAGATTAGCCACATCTGTAAAAATCGTTTTTTTGTCAAGTTACAAAACAACAGATGATTTATATCAAAATAAAACATAACTTTCCTATTATTTTCCACGTGTTCGTTTGATCACCTGGTGGTTGGTGGTCACTATCGTCCAACGACATTCGTATTGTGAAGAATATTAAAGATCGTTAAAAGTAAAGTAAAGTAAAGTAAAGTAAAGTAACATTTAGCCTGTAAATTTCCCACTGCTGGGATAAGGCCTCCTCATACATTAAGGAGAGGGTTTGGAACATATTCCACTACGCTGTTGCAAGTCGTCAAATTGTGATCAGAGTAAGGTTTGGATGTTGTTCAATATTTATTCATTATTATTATTTATTTAATCTTACTGGAAACATTACAGAAATGTGTAACGAAGAAAGGCGAGCGACAAAAACACAAGCAAGCAAGCACGTCGCCCTAATTTATAAGTGCACGGAACAAGCCCGGTCCTCTATATCGAAAATGGGCAAGTATGCTGAAGAAATGATCACCATTACCCAAAATCACATGGGGGATACGTTGGAGCTTGTTGGTAAGAGGATAGAGACGGTTCAGCATTCGCCAGTATTGTTTAAGTGAGTATTTACTATCTTCATGCTTGTACTAAGTAAAAATGTTAAGTAACAATTCTATTGCTGGGTTAAGACCTTTCCATGAAAAGGTTCGGAGCCAATTTTGAGCTGATCAGTTGGTTGGACACACGTGAGGCGGATGTTCATCCAACACGTGCTGGTTTCCTCAAAATATTTTGTTTAACTACCTAGCACGAGATGAGACATAAAATGCCAAGCGATCTATCCATTAAAAACTCCTAATGCTGCTGCCCTACCTCCCGCAATATAGAATTTCCAAAATTAAAATATATTTACGAAAAATAAATAGTTATATTTTACACCCGAATCAAAAATATGGGAATAACCTATTGGATATATTCTTCATGAATATAAAAAATGTACAAAATACTACACATCTTATAGATTTATTTATGAACCAATTGTAGCTTATTGACAGTTAATACATATCACGTGGTAAGGCTTGTATGTTAAGGCAAGATTTTTTTTACGGTATAGGTTGGCAGACGAGGATATGGGCCACCTGATGGTAAGTGGTCACCATCACCCATAGACAATGACGCTGTAAGAAATATTAACTATTCTTTACATCGTCAATGTGCCACCAACCTTGGGAACTAAGATGTTATGTCCCTTGTGCCTGTAGTTACACTGGCTCACGCACCCTTCAAACCGGAACACAACTATATACTGACTACTGTTATTTGGCGGCAGAATAATTGATGAGTGAGTGGTATCTACCCAGACAGGCTAGCACAAAGCCCTTGGTGGTAACCAAGAAATGTTAAATATATGTTATTATAATTTAGATGATATTTTTAGGGCAAACATAACAGTTTCTCTAAAAGAACTGTCCAAAGCAGCTGTGGCGTTAGGCTACGAGCTAGATCTTAGCCTGACTAACGCGAGACGTTACAATGAACAGTCTTGCGAGAAGTTGACGAATTGTTGTATCAAAGCTAAGAGGAGTACCGAAGAGGCTGTATATGCAGTGCGAGAACTTTTGTATCAATGCGTTTATGCTTGATTTTTTAAACATAATGTTTTGTTATCTGTTTTTCTGGAAATATAATACTTTAAGATTATCTTTCGTTTGTAAGCGGTCTCGTTTAAAAATAGAATACATTCGATCTTTTATTATTTAACAATAAAGAATTGCTGGCAGAAAATGCTGTAATAGCGTTAAGTCCGCCCTTTGTACATCTTTGATCTGTGCAATAAAGAATAATAAAAAAAAAAAAAAAAAATTGTATTTTTATATGGTATGCTCTAAAAATTAATGGTGTTTTATTCCGAGACGGGTCTTAAGAAGTATGATTATAAAAAACAAAACGCTACCTCGCATTTGTTCTATTTTTATGACTACAGCTAATGACAAAAGAGACAAAAATAAAAATGACGTAATACGTCATACGTCATAAAAATCAATGACATCTTTATGACGTTTGAATTTTTTATAGTAATATTGACAAAATAACCTCCAGCAGGTAATATCCTATATTTCAAATGATATTATATATTATCAAATAATGTAGGTCGAATTGCGACTAATGAACGTCTACTAGTAATTTTAAAATATTGATCGATATACCATTTTTTACACAGAACTTTTTATACTATAGGTATGTAGACGAGCAGGAGGGTCTGATAATAAGTGATCAATATAAATATTGATATAAGAGTCCTGATAACCATTTCTTTTATTGCCAATACACCACTAACTTTAGGAACTAATATGTTATTTTCCGTTATAATATAGTTATACTGGCCTATGAGTATGCGATACCCACTTACACGGTCTCGCACAAAACCATCAACTAAGATAGAGATTAAACTGTAGGAGTAAGAATTTATATCACCGAAAGTGAAAACGCCACGTTAAATCAACAGTCCCTTGACAAACAAAAAGTTACCTGTAATTAAATATTAAAAGGCAAACCATATACATTGAAAAAAATCGGAAAGTTTGTTACAAAATAAATATAAATTTTTAAACAAACAATTGTTATGAACTAGCCTGCACACACAGGCATCATCAAAAATGGATCGTCGGATAGTACGAGTATTTTCTCATAAAACCGACAGCCTCATTTGATTTATTTAGTTTCATTCCACAGGTATTGTTTGAAAAGGTTGTTCACACCTTTTGCACTGATTAAATTGAAACGGGTTCGGTCTTTACATTATTCATTCGTATGATAAAACCTCTTTGTATTTTAATAGCGTCTACAACGAACTGGAGGTTTATTCACATGAAAATCTATACAAATATATTTGGATGAGCGATGTATGAATCATTATTCAACTTTAAAATTCGTTAACCAAGTATTATAGTTCAATTATTTGTGTTCGAAAATCAAATAAGATATTACGATGAATGATTTGGAAGTATGGATCAATGAAAGTTTTAAGTGAAACTAATTTGAAAGTTTAAATTTCAAGGTCAAACTCGATGGAATAATTCTAATCGTTTCGTTGACATTCCATACGATAAATGGTTTCCGTTGTGTATAATAAAACTTTTAAACTAGAGTCAGGGATGACAATAAAGGAGATCAATAACTGTTTGAGGTATAGTACGACACAACTTAGATGTAGCATCGGAAAATGAAATGAAACCGACTACTGCCGATTCACACAACCAATAGAAACAGCTCCCTATCGCGCCATTCGACGCTATTCGTCGAGATTCTCGCATCAGTGCAACCATATCGACGTGTCAAATTGACGAATATATTAGGTCATATATTACAAGTTATGAGGTTTGTGTAAAGAACATTTTACGCAAGAAATAAATATTGATAATTTGAGATAGCGAACTTAATTGGGATTTACGAACTTTGACGATGCTACATCTAAGTTGTGTCGTACTATATCAAACTTAATAATATTAAGATATGAGATGATAAAAGAAAAGTCTTTGGACGAGCTGAGGTTAAGATTAGGTGTGATGGAAGATGGTCATGATAATAATGGACCGGAATGGATGGATGAATAACCCAGGAGTGGATATCGTCAAGACGGACGCAGCCGCGTATGATGATAATGATATTATGAGAAATACCAGTATACCAGACTGCCTAATACATATATTATATCCGATAAGTCTTGGTGGATTACGTATGGTCTAATAACCAGACATAATACTATTACTAGAGGATTACATTAGTAATTGGAAAAGTAAATTGTAGGCTACAAAAATCTTAGCTTTTGTGAAGCTTTGTCTTAGAAAATAAAACAGATAAAATTATAATTGGAAAACTATTCTTCAATTACTACTTGGAAAAAGATACAGCTATAAAAATAATTAAAACAAAAAGGTTTTAATCTCTTCTTATAAGTCATTCCACTTTGTTTAATTGCTTTGCTTATTATCGTGTAATTAAATTTAAAAAAAAAACATTAACACATGTTAGATTTATATAAATAATTAAATAAAATAAGTACATGATAAAAGAAAGGTCTTGACCTCTCTCAATCTCAAAGTTGGTGTAAATCATAAAGTTTGAAAACCGCTGATGAGTACTAATACAAAGAGCCAAGAAGCATTAGACAAAGGATACTATTATAATAAAAATTACATAGAAGTATATTTATTTGTAGTACGATTTAACTGCTTAACTATATATACTGTACTATGTAACAAATACTAAATAATAACTACTTGATTTGTGTGCATGTAGTTATCACGCACACTAGTAAAGAAGTATGACGTTTTGAAAAGTCAACTATAGCGCACACCAAGGTAATAAAGGCGGTTCGTTTGTTGTAGTTATCTTGTAGTACGAGACCCCATCTATATAAATAAATGATCGAAGACTTCAACATCATGTAATAATTATGTATTTCCTTTTGTTTCTAAGAATTCGTGAATGCCCAGCGAAAAAAGGTTTTAATAGTACGTACCTAATCTTCGAAGCCAACTTAAAAGAAATATTAAGAGGCAATTAATAAAATTTTAATGTTTTTTTTAATTTGAAATCATTTTTAGTCCTTTAAAAATAATAAAAAATATTATTAAGTCCAATTAATATTTACGTAGTAAGTAAGTATACAAAGAAGGTTTTATATAAGGAAGAATGAAAAATTAAAAACAATTCATTTCAAAATTTTCAATATAAAATGGTAATCGTAATATTTGTGGATTTATGTATAGTTATTACCATAGCGCCGTCTCGACCTGGTGATGTATAGGTATCATAAGTTCTCCACGAAAATAGCGGAGAGAGAGATATGAAATTGGTTTTTGAAATATTTGGTTGGAAATATAAAACATGTTTGTTTTAGGTTTCATGCAATGAGTTTCATCATGTGATACGAGTCTATGTGTATGGTGTGTGTTTTTAATCTGTTTATGTAAAGAGGATGAAATGTATATGAAGACACGTTTGTGTGCGCGGTTGTTCGTGTGGGGGTGAAAGCGAAGGAACTTAATTTTATTAAAGGAGTTAGTAGTCGTCTAATAAGTATGGAAACTAAATTTATAGTTAAACGGCCCGTCCCAGCACGGGTAGACATTATATTTTTTATTGTTAGCTTTTATTCCTATTCCTTTCTCATGATTCACTCTATATATTAGTGAAAATTCAGTTCAGTAGCTTTAGAGTTTATCGCAAACATACAGACAGACAAACGCGGTCGAGGGACTTTTGTTTATAGTATGTAGTTATATACACATCGACACTATACAGTGATTTAGCAGATCTGTTTGTAACAGAATTTTCTGACGCACTACGTTTTTCATAATGTTTTTAGATTAGAAAAAATTAAGCTTTTCATTTCACTTGACTGACTTAATGTAGTACCTATGTGTTCAATACATTAGAACACTTACAGTCATGAAATTATAAAACTGTAGTGTACCGTATCCATCTTTGGATGATCCACGCTAAGCGACCCTTGTCACTAGACTGTCCCTTCTAATTATGGCCACAGTCCGCGCTCGGTAATTCATGGTTATATAGAACAAAGAGAAATCAAATTATTCAAATATTTAGACGAGCAAACCGCTAATGAATTTAGATTAGTTCATTCGTATGAATGATAGACGTAGTTGGTTTATGTTTATTTTAGGGTTCTGAATATCTAACGAAAAATAGAACGCTTATAAGATCACTTCGTTGTACGTCTGTGGACCTTTTTTCTCAAGATAAGGTATCCTCCTTTAGAGTTGTGCGAGAAAATCTACATATGCAGTCAAAAAATTTCTTATACTCAGGGAAGTAAAGTAAAGTAACAGCCGGTAAATTTCCCACTGTTGAGATAAGATAATAATAATTCCAAACCTTCTCCTTAATGGAAGAGGAGGCCTCTTCCATTAAGGAGAAGGTTTGGAACATATTCACCACGCTGTTCCAATGCGGGTTGGTGGAATGCACATGTGGCAGAATTTCGATAAAATTAGACACATGCAGGTTTCCTCACGATGTTTTCCTTCACCGCCGAACACGAGATGAATTATAAATACAAATTAAGCACATATATATATATAGCGGTGCTTGCCTGGGTTTGAACCCGCAATCATCGGTTAAGATGCACGCGTTCTAACCACTGGTGACTGGGCCATCTCAGCTCATACATATTTAGGGAATGTATAAGAAAACCCAAAACCTATGCGGTACTTCATTTAGACCTAAAATCATGTAATTATCAAGAAGCAATGTCTTGTAGAACAAGTAGAGAAAACAATCGAAAACTCTTAAAATGGTTATTGTTACCCCGACAGAGACTGGGGGCTGTTCTGCTGCTAAGACTTCATTTTCTATAAAGGAGAAGGTATAAAACCCTTTTCATCGAGCTTATTGTTATGGGCTTAAATAAAGGTGGATTTTATATACCTAAACTCTCGTAAATTAATGCAATTACACCTCGATGTAAACGGGAAAACTAGTAGTGTTGAGCTGACGGCTTTACGTGTTCTATGAGGCATTATAAATAATGCCAATTATCAGACTGATGCGCAACTCTAAGTCGACTCGAGTGACGCGACAGAAAAAATCGATATTTTTTTAATGACTCGATCAGTTGCTTCTATAAATAGATCATCGTAATTGGTGTTTTAATTAATTAACTTGGTTCTATATTCCAGTGTTATTATTCTTTATTCCACATTTCTTTATAAAGTTTCCTTTAAAATACTTCCACTTAAGAAAGAGCATATACCTACACTTGGTATTGTATGATATATGAGATGACTATTTATTTTCGAGACTTTCTCTATATAGGTTACACTAGAACATGTATACAATACACCAAATGAAATTGATTAATAATAATAATACGATTTTACTAAAAAGTTGTCAAATACACAAACCACAAAATTCAATAACCAGTTAAAATCGTCCGTATTTATTAATTGGATAATGTGTAATATTATAATGCAGTTTATTATAGTAATAAGTTTTTATTCGTGACGTTATTCAAATTATGCCTTGCAGTTTAATGAGCCTATCGCTACCGGTTCAAACCGGTTAATTCAAGCATTAATCGCCTTAATCCGGTAATCCATTAGGGATGTCTTAAGTGCGTTTTCTACGAAACTTATACATATTTTAAAAACTGATATAGATTACAAAATAGCGAAAAATAATACGTTTAATTGCACTCAAATTTCACGATCCACAATACTTCGAAAGATTACAATCTGAATCGTCAGATTGTAATCTAACGAATTTTGTAATTTTACGGTGACATATATATTTCCATATATGCATATAGTAAAAAGTGTCTATTTTAATATCACAGACACTCCAATTTTATTATATGCACAGATTATTATATAACTTAATTCTATATGTTAATAATCGCTAGTTAATAAGGGATTAATTCTAAAAAAGGCACACAATATTTATTAGTAAGCATTTTTCTTGGAATAGGTAAAAAATTGATTATTAAGATTGTTATTGTATTCTATTGGGTCGCCGTTTTCCTTATTTATGTAGCAGTTAGTTAACATATTCTGTTTTGTGAATAATATAAGCGATCGCTATTTTATCGAAATGCTATTTCTGGAAAATACTTCTATGTTCTATTCTATTATATACCTACTAATGTGTTTATTTTTCGAAATTCATTGTTAATAAATATAGACATTTTTTAAGAACGAATCCCTTAATCATATAACAGAATGTTACTATTTTTGTTTCATTTCTTTGCTGACCACAATCAGAATTTCTTAATGCTAAACGCTTGATCTGATTGTGTATAAGTCCCAAATTTAAAATTTAAGGCATTACTATTGATTCTATTAAAAAGATTTGGCAGTTACATGAAATTTTGAAACTAGATTAAGATAATTGTTTTTCAAATAAATTGGTAGTGTTACTTATACATATATATTTACAAACATCGAGTCAGTCAAATAAAAATAAAATAAAATCAAAATAAACTTTATTCAAGTAGGCTTTTACAAGCACTTTTGAATCGTCATTTTACAATTAAGTGAAGCTACCACCGGTTCGGAAAGTAGATTCTACCGAGAAGAACAGGCAAGAAACTCTGTAGTTACTCTTTTTTAAAATTTAAAAAATACAAAGTCATGTTAGTTAAATACAATTATTTAAATGAATATATCCTGCTTGGAAGTCAACAGGTATAAACTCCACGCTTTTCTATCATCTATAAAATCTTGTATCGAATAATATGCTTTTTCTACCAATGTTTTTTTTACAAACGATTTGAATTTACTAAACGGCAAAGTTAAAAATGTCTTTTGTATGTAACTAAGTATCTTTGTTACCGACGATATTACTAACCATTTAATTGTGTTACAAAATATAATATTAAAAAAAAACTAATTCCAATTCAATCTTTATGTTATTATCATAATACCCAGTCACAATGTAAATTTATAAAATAAGTTATGAATTTGTATAATACCAGCGAATATACAGTCGAGCGTCGACCGTGATCGTGTAGTTTTTTATGACACATTGTACACGGACATAGTGCTAATATTTGTATAGTGAGATAATTAAACGTGACTAAATAAGTATATCTTGAAAAATGTCTGATAAGAACGCAGTACTGAAATTTTATTTCAAAACAATAATTATTCCTCTACGAATTTCTCATACACAGACAGACATTTTTGGCTTTAATAATTTTATTATATGTAGGGATTTAAAAATATACTGCTCCCTTAAATCTTTCTAGCAAAGAACGGAACGACGGTCGTCATAATTAATCCTCGTATAAGCTTTTTTATTGCAATTACATTCCGGTAAAAAGAATGTACATTTTCGAATACAAATTTTAAAACATTTCGTAGATTCATTTAAAAACATCGACATTATATGAATGTTTTTCTTGATGTGTCGTTGCTGTTAACATTTGCTGATTCGATTTTGATTTGATTCTTTGGAAATTGGAAGAGAGTACAACAGTTTTTTTTAAATTAGTGACACATATGTAAAAAAATAATCGATTCCAATTTCAAGTCAAATTCGATTTTGATTTTGGTTCGATCGATTATGATCACCATAGTCATGAAACGGTTCGAAGTTATCACCTTTAACTTTGAATTTGTTAGAAATATAATCCAGAATAAACCAGAAATATCGTAGATCGTAAATTCAAGACCAAACAATTTTTATAGCATCGTTACGGTCTTACAAATCGGCCACCTAATGGTAAGCGTTCACCACTGCTTATTATCAATAAATGCACCACCGAACTTGGGAACTGAGATTGATGTAATTGTGCCTGTATTTATATGTATTTATATGTGTGTATATTACAAATCTTTGTTTTATTTTTAAGTACAAAATCATGTATATATATTACATAAGTATAAAGATTTTATTTCAAGGCATCTTTTCTAAAACAACAAACAACTTGACAAAGTTTTAAGAGTTTGACGTCAAACCCGTGTTGCTCGAAATATCTCGGTAAAGGTGCCATGCTTGTTACGGTGATATTCAGAATATGCACACATATATTAGCTTTATGGCTTCCGACATACAGATATGTCACTTGGTTAAAAGTTACCGCGTGTCTCCAACGTTCTTTGATATTTTATAAAAGTTATTTTGTCTGAAGTTATAACTCTTACCTCTGAGTAAACGTAGATAACGTTTGTAATTTTTAAGCTCAGTATTATGTTATGTTATTTTGTTACTGATTCATTTTTTATGTTTCTTATATTATTATTAGGTAGACGTAGGAGGTTTACAAAACTACGTAAATAGGCCTAAAGCTGGTAAGTGGTTATCAATGCTACAAACCAATAAATATCACAAAGTAGAGAAAGTAAGAACATAGACAACATACATAGATGTCCAATACACCCTGTGCCTTAGGAATTAAGATGTACATATATATGTGTACGGCGCTGTAAGAAATATTAACCATTCCCATATAAAGGCCAGCAACCATCTGCAAGCCCTCTGGTGCTGCATATGTCCATGGGCGGTGGTAGTCACTTTCTATTAGGTGAGCCTCCTGCTCGTTTGCCACCTATCACATTAAAAAATCTTTACATTACATCTTATGTCCTATGTGCCTGTAGTTACACTAATTCACCCACCCTTCAAGGCAGAACGCAAAAATGCTAAGTACCGTTATTTGGCGGTAGGAAATCGGATGAGTAGGTGGTACCTACCCAGACGGACTTACACAAAGCCCAACTTACAGCCAATTATTTAATTATCTTATTTGTATTTGTAATTTAATTTTAATACTAATTCAATCTGCCATATGAAAAATCTAAACAAGGATTTTAGTACTAACAGAATTCCATGCAGGCAAAGTCGCGGTTTCAGCTAGTAAATTATATAATCCCAATAACGATGTCAGTACGTATACACTTCAGTAAAACTAGTTGAAGCAATCATCTCTTTATGATGTTAAATTGCTGGTTTAGTTCGTTGAAGCACGATCGAGTAATATCCAAACATCAGAGGCATCTTTGATGTTTCTAGTAATATGTATCTGTAGGTAAGATGCTTATTGATTAAATTTAATATTAAACATTAAAAGCCGACGTGACACAGTGCAAATATCACGTGAATCTATATAAGAGATCTTGGGTTCAAATATCTTTGATTCATACGTTTATATTATTTATTTATGCATGTAATAAAATTGGAGTGTCTTTTTGTAATATTAAAAAACCAGCATATTAATAAATGCAATGTATACAAGGTACATATAGAAAAATATTTTTTTTTACAATTTTTGTCTGTCTGCCATTTTGTTGTGGCTAATTTGTGAAACGACTGAACAGATTTTGACGACACTTTCAATGACAGATAATAAGGAGTAACTTGAGGTATTTTTATTTTAGAATTATATATAAAATAATAATAGCACACGCTGCATTGTCCATTTCGCGCATGCCACGAAACCAACGTCACGTCGAGTGCCTCCCACTCCCTCCCTCCCATTTAATACGACAAAAGCTGCCTGATACATAATTAATAAGTTATAGCAAAATCTGCGAACAGAACACTAAGAGTTTTATTAAAATCAAATGCGCACGAAGTCGCGGGCACATCCAGTAATTAATAATAGGAAAAAAAATACACAGAAATTATAAATACTAAGATCCGTTACTGTACAAATCGTAAATTCTTGGAATGGTGGCGAAAATGTTACCTGCATTTCCACGTTGAAACGAATTTTGATCTTTCTGGGCAACAAAAATCACCTCCTTTCACCAGAGAAGGATTAAGTTTAATATAGGTGGCCAGATGCAATTATGACATTTATCTATAAACGTGCTCGAATGAGCATTTTACTATACGCTCTAATCTAAAACAAGGTGCTTGTATGGAATTATGGGATATACATATATTTAACGTTAATATTTAATGTTGAATTTTTATCTAAGGATCGAATCGAACGTGCTTTATCCTAACTTTGCATTAATTTACGCAAATGCTACAGCTTTCTGATTCAGCATATGACGTGACATCCATGTCATGAAATTTAAAAACTACGCACACGTAATCCGTGAAAGCGGAAGCGACAGCGGATTTAAAAAAAATTAAATAACATTTTTGACATTTCGTAACTCAATTTCTTATTTTAATGAGTAAAATTATGTATATTATTTCATATAGTTGCAATATAAATAAAGTAATAAAGTACAGAAACATAATACAGGTGAGTTTTTAAACTCAAATATTTAAATTGAAAGCCATAATTTCCAATTGAAGACAATAAACACATATAACAAACTTTGTAATAACCATTTCTTTATATGAAGGTACATTCATTTTCAATACACTCATTTTTGATACAGGTATTTTTTTTTTGTTATTTTTATGTAAATTGTAAAGATATTTATTAATCATCATAAAAATGATACCATCGATTTAAACAGTGAATGCATAATGAGGGTTTTGGGGTCAATCGTAATTTATTGAAGGTGGTGTGACAGCGATATAATCCAGCTTTCCCGCTGCGAGGTCAGCGGGTTTATTATACAGAATTCAGACAGTACGGTAAGATGTCTGATCTCTTAGAAAGCTTTATTAGAGATCAGTTATCTTACAGTTGGGTATAAATATAACCGTTGTCATAAAAATGACTAATTATAGTGTTTTATGTAAGTATTTATTTTTAGAATTTCTCTACATACATTGTTATTAAAACTTTTCATTATTTTAATAACTCATTATAGTATTAATGCATTATTAATACTTTAGTAAGTTATTAAAGTATTAATAAAAATAACGAATAATTAAAAATATATATTATTCATCAATAAATATATTATAAAAAGCTAATTTTTTTATCTATTAATAAATAATATTATTTTATTTACATCCGATATCGTTACTTAATCTCATTATAAATTGAATTAGTATCTTCTACAAACAAAATACGACAAAAAATATTTGAAATACGCGTTTCTTGCCCGCTAATCGCTTCCGCTTGTGTATGATACACGGGGTCTCTCAGAGACCGCGCTGTATATCACTAGACGGCGCGCGCTGACGAGGCGGCAACTTTGGCCGTTTGTTCAGTTTAATCGTTCGTGTTCTTTGTTTTAGCGCTTTGTGGTACACCTAGTGTAGAAATTTCTTTGCACTGGAATTATTTACATACACATTTTTTGTTTGTAAAGCGTGACATCCTGCATGACAACGTGCAAAAGGAAAATATTCATTTTAGTACAACATGTGCGAGCAACGAGCGTGCTTAATGATGAAATGTATCTTCATTTTAATTTAAAAAAAAAATGTTTGCATGTGATATAGCCTTCAAGCTATTAACTACTTTTATTGCTTTATAAAGACAAAAAAATTAAAAGTATATGAACATTGTGCTAAGTGTTATTATTAGTTATTCTACGAAATAATCTGATTTATGTTTAAGTAAGTATTCAAAATAAATGCAGGACGTTGAACATAAATCACGAGAATAGAATATAATATTTGAATATTAACGTTAGGAATAGCTAACGAAATATTCAAATATAAACAATAATCCAAATATCAAACTCAAACATTTTTTTAGCTATTAGTAGGTTCAAATGGGCCCGCATTTTAATGGAATCATTCTCAAAATTACAAGTCTGATACAAGGCTGATATCTTCGAGATAAAATTCAAAAAACAAATGAAAATCGTATTTACTGGCATCTAATATATCTCTGCGTTCGTAGCATTACTTTTCCCGTCCTATGATTGTGTATTTTCTTTGTAAATATGTATGGATCTCGTCTCATCTCGTCTGCTCCAAACTTCTGAGATAGGGTGTGATGTTGATGGAATATGTTACATTTCATATGTAAAACTATGATACGACTGTCTAAAGGATACGACGACGTGTGTTTAAAAATTTACGCCATTTCCACACGTATGCAACATAAAGTTTTATTTTGTAATCAAACATTTTCATAGTATTTTCTAGCATTACTTTATGTGATATATTGTAGATGAGTTTTATCGATAATACTCAACTAATCACTAATGGGTCTCCCGTGAAATTTCGCATTCATTCAAAAGAGTTTGTCGATAGCAATATTCTTTAATTTTGTTCATACTGTAAGACCGCTTTCTAAAACTTCATCTTTGTTAAATAGAAACAATTTAGTAAATTGCAATCAAGAATGCTCTTTACTATTATTTTTCTGCACATCTACGGCTGCAGCTCTTCAAAATTAGACCGTAACCGATTTTCTATGTGCAGCTATTGTCGTGATCACTGGGACAGAAATCGACTTGGATTGACAGATTTTCATTCTATACGGGTAGAATGAAAATCTGCCATATTCTCTGCATGAGTCATGCCATCTGCCAAAAAAAGTTACTGGCCAGTAAAAAAAGTGGTGTACAATGTAATGAAATCAAAGCAAAATCTGTCAGAGGTTACGCTAAAAACTCTTTTGAACAAAAGCGAAGTTTCGCGGGCGATCCACTAGTATCTTATATAACACCCCATTTATCGAGAACGTTGCTACGCCTCGATCACGCTATAATGGTGGATTTATATTTTACACAGGCGAAACTACTACATAACTACGCATTAATAATGTATAACTTTTTGTTTTACATACATAGAAGCTGCACGCAGTAATACAATCGGTTGGGGGAAAAGTTTTGTCGTAGTAATAGTACTTTCACTTGGTGGTGGTGGCTTTGTGCAAACCCATCTGGGTTGGTGCCACTTAACTCGTCAGTTATTCGGTAGTTAGTATTGTTGTGTTCCGGTTTGAAGGGTGAGTGAGCCAGTGTAACTACAGTCACAAGGGACATAACATCTTAGTTCCCAAGGTTGGTGGCACATTGATGATGTAAGGAATAGTTAATATTTCTTACAGCGTCATTGTCTATTAGTGATGGTGACCACTAACCATCAGGTAGCCTATATGCTCGTCCGTCAACCTATGCCATAAAAAAAAACTTAACGAGAATATTAAAAGAGAAAAATCTTACTCCAAACAAGAAACCTTATCAGCAACAGTTTCAAAATCAAGTATCCATCAATGAAGAGGACTGTTGTGTTTGAGGTTGGGACAGGAAAAGTAATATAAATATTAGTCATATTATTATAACTTATTTAATCTAATGGAGCTAAAAATGGAGTACTCTCCCATGAATTCCGGATATGTTTATGAAAAATACTTTAGTCGCACCGTACTTTCACGTACACAGAGTGGAGAAGGCTATCTCTAGAGAGGTGTTCGAGTTGACCTATTTGTCGTGTATCATGGTACGTCGCCATCCATAGATTCGTATTTTATATTATTAACTCCATCTTAGTACTCTATTAAATTGAGCTGAGCAGATGATTAGGTGACATAGAGTTCTAATGACCGCAAATAATCAGAGCTCTCCGCTAAGTGATTTCTGATATTGTGAGTTATTGAATGATTAATGATCACTGGATTAAAAACGCAAGCAATGAATTTTCATGTGCTGCATTTGGGACTACAATTATTTTCTTGTTTGATGATGGAATGGAATAGATCGTGAGGAAGCTGCATATAGGGATGAAATTACACCAAGCAAACGGCAACCAGCAAAACTTATTTTATGGGACACATTGACTGTTACTTTTGTCTTTAAAGTAGAAAATGAAAGTTAATGATGACCTAAGGAAAATATTGATAGCCTTTTTTACAAATAATATTTGTAGCAACCAGCGATATAACAACTGAGCACAGTCTTACTACATTTTTATTGTTATAACGACATTCAGTAATTCACGAATGTATATTACACATGAAAAAGCAAAACAAAATATATAATATAAGGAAATGCCTTACGTATATCAAGCAATTGCGAAGAGCTCCGGTTTGCGCGATGTCAGGAGAAGAAAGGGCCCGTATCATTTCTGGGCATTGTCTTTTTAAAAGTTTACTTGTTACAGAATGTTAACAAAATGAGGGTACTTCTAATACAAAGTAACATTCATGGAGGTCAACATTATCTGACCTAATTTCTTAATCTTATCTTATGACAACCCCGGCTGGAGCATATGTCAGTCGACGGTGTTAAGGCTGTGTCTTATGGGATTTACTCGAGCCAAGCTATTTATCATTTCCACAAATGCAAATCGATTGCTTGTATCTGTAAACAATCTCGGTGACACCGTTAGTTTATAAGTCAATATTATATACTCCTTTATTAGTTTACTCGCTGTGTCCGCGACTTCATGTGTTTGAATTTAACAAAAGTTATTGTTGAAGGCTAAATTATTCCTTATTACATCATCTATCTACCAATAAAGGTCCAGCTGTTCCAGACCTGGAATAAACACAGACAGATAGAGTAAAATTGAAGAAAATATTATTTTGGTATATGGACCGTGTATACTTATGCATTTAGCTAAGAGCGGTTTTATTAACTTTACAATAGCCAGTTTAATTTTATTATATGTATAGAATAAAAATCAAAAAGTTCGTAGCCAGATATGGTACTCGTGCAAAATATATCATAAGTATTGAGATATTGAATTATTAAAAATGTTTGTTGTTAAATATTTGGTTACTGTATTATAGACGTAAAAAAATTCAATGATAGTCGAATTTTGATATTTTTTGCCGACAATATCTTGAGCTCAATTTGTGCCATACAAATGAAAAAAAATACTACTAAAATAAACATCATTTTTCTTTTTTAAATCTATTTTATATGTGTGCGTGTAATGATTTTAATATATATGTCAGTAAATAAGCTTACATTTTAACAGGATGTAAAAGAACTACACTTTAATATCGTATTATAGTGCTGGTAGCGTCTCAAATTATATTACAAGCTCATGTCGACTATCAGCGCCGCTCAGCGTTCTAGCTTTTTTACGACCTCAAGACATTCTATTTTTAAATATACTTTTCACGATGTAATAAAGAAGGACTTAGTTATTTTTATATTAACGTTAATACCAGACGTTAATTGGTGTTGTATATTATTTAGTAATAATAATATAATACAACATCACATATTAATCTGATGCCAATGTAAGTGAGCTAAGATGGCCCAGTGGTTAGAACACGTGCATCTTAACTGTTGATTGCGGGTTCAAACCCAGGCAAGCACCGCTGATTCATGTGCTTAATTTGTCTTCATAATTCATGTCGTACTCAGCGGTGAAGGAAAACATTGTGAGGAAACCTGCACGTGACAAATTTCATAGAAATTCTGCCACATGTGTATTCCACCAACCCGCATTGGAACAGCGTGGTGGAATATGTTCCAAACCTTATCCTCAAAGGGAGAGGAGGCTTTTGGCCCAGTAGTGGGAATTTACAGGCTGTTATTGCTATTATTGTATTATAATAAATAAATATTGGACAACATCACAATACATAGCTCTGATCTCAATGTTAGTAGCTGAAACACTTAGATAGAAAATCAGTAGTAACGACGTTACCACAAATACCCCGACCCAAGCCCATATAGAGAACTAATGAACTCTTTCTACATCGACTCGGTTGGGAATCGAATAAGGGACCTCGGAGTGGCATACCCATGGTACACGCTACTTGACCACGGAGATCGTCGGTTTTATTTTAATTTAACTATATTGTTGTTTTTGTAATATTAATAAAGAAAGATAAATAAATGTACGAGTAAATGGTCCGATAGTGAGAAATTGACGACGCTGGAAACATTAATCATTTCATATCAACCAATGAGTTGCGAGAACGGGAACTAAGATGTTATGTCCTTTCCATCAAGCCGGGATACAATAACACAAATAATTTGCTGTTTCCTGCGCTACCGATTGAGATATTATTGGACAAAGCTCCTTAACTTACTATGAAGTATAGACGGAAATTTATTTCTTTTAAATTAGAAATGAAACAATTTATACCAATTTTTAATCGGTAAAAATTTTCACAAAGTTGGAATGTTTAATATATCTTACAACTTCAATGCCTGCCTTGGGGGTGACCACTTACCATCAAATGGCCCGTTTTTCTGTTCGCATAAGTATATCATAATATAAAGTATTCTATTGAATAAGTTGGTTTATATAATATATGAATATTTTTAAATTACAAATTTTCAAGTCGGACTAATCTTGAGATTGTTTTTTTTATTTCTTTCCTCAATATAAAATTTGTAAATAGATTCTCATTGAACTACGTGAAGCCGGTACGGGTAGCTAACTAAGAAATATATTTTTAAATATTATCAAATATAGTTTTATATTTGCTTCTTAGTAACCCATTTCGATAAAATACTCATAGTAACAAAAATACTTTATTCTGTCATAGCAACAAATACTTCAAGCTTCGTACACACATAAATTCTAAAAGTCCGCAAATAAAAAACGAGAAACATTAATTGCTTGGTTTAAACCGATTTCACGAGGTATTCCGTATTCAGAAGCCGCTGGAGACTAAAAAAAGTTGAACTAACTTTCAATATAATTAGATTTACCTGAGCCACCTTTTCAATTGGTCCGTGTAAAACTTTTCTTATTTAAAAAGTGAAAAAGTCGAAAAAAAGTTGCTTAATCTTAGTTTATTGTAAACGCGGAATAGGAATAAAGGGACAGGCTGGAATGATAATTATTCGCTTGAATGTTTGTTTATTATAAATATACCAAGATCCCAGTTGGTTGAAAGTAAAGTAAAGTAACAGCTTGTACATTTCCCACTGCTGAGATAAGGCCTCCTCTTACATTAAGGAGAGGGTTTGGAACAAATACCACCACGCTGATCCAATGCGGGTTGGTGCACATGCACATGTGGCAGAATTTCGATGAAATTAGACACATGCAGGTTTCCTCACGATGTTTTCCTTCACCGCCGAGTACGAGATGAATTATAAACACAAATTAAGCATATATATATATATATATATATGCTTAATTTGTGTTTATAATTCATCTCGTACTCGGCGGTGAAGGATATATATATATATATATATATATATATATATATATATATAGTGGTGCTTGCCTGGGTTTGAATCCGCAATCATCGGATAAGATGCACGCGTTCTAACCACTGGGCCATCTCAGCAACCGGTTGGTTGTGAGTCGTGAATATTATCCGAAGATTGTGAGTTCGAATACTAATTCAAAGTATTGAATATTTATGTTTACTATATCTTTGTATTTTGTTACTTGATGGCAGGGCTTTGTGCGAGCTCGTTTGGGTACCACCTACTCAGATATTCTACCGCCAAACAGCAGTCAGTATTGTTGTGTTCGGGTATGAAGGGTGAGTAAGCCAGTGTAACTACAGGCACATAGGACAAAACATATTTTTCGCCAAGGTTGGTGGTGCATTGGTGATGTATTTCTTACACTGGAGGGCGATGGTGACCATCTTGAATCAATATATCATTAAAAAAACCATCAAAGTGTGTTCTCATCTCATGGTCGGTATTTAAAACCAAATGTGTTGGAAAATCTTCCTCTGAGAGATACACAGAGAGCCTATTATGATGGCATAAGTCAAATCTCTTTAAAATGTTGAGTGAAGGCGTTTAGTGAGCAGGATATTTCAGAGTGTCATATAAATGAGACTTATAACTAAAAAAGTTAAACCTAATTCTTTAATGATATTTCCATTCTAAAATACAAAGAGTAACTTTTACCCGATATTAGATATTTGTATGTCAATCTACTAGTTCTCTTGTCTTCTTCAAGAGCTACCAATCTTTTCAAAATTGGAACAAATAAAACATTATTATTAATAAATCTGTTATTTGACGATGCGAAATAAATTCGATCAAAATACGATTTCCAGTATAAACGAATATGTTTTAAAGGCAATGCGTACTCGCTTCCATCCTATTGACCGGGACGGAATTATTAACGGTCAACTTGCCCGGGACGCTGGATATAAATAGAATATTGTTCACGAACGTCCCGTAAAGGTATTCAATTGGAAATAGTATGTGCGGTTATGACGTAGACATTTGATCAAATGATCGGACGTTGGTACAAACATTGTTCAGGTAAGACAAAGGTTTTGGATATACATATATCCATACATTGTCTAACTGTGTCTATTGGTTAGTATACAACAAAGCTTTGTAATCATATCCATGTCTGTTTCTTTGTATTCATATTGATTATAAAAACGGCGTGAACATTTTAAATATACGATATAAATGTATATGGAACCTACAATATTTTACATTAATAAAAATGATTCAATGCGCTTAAACAACTTTTTCACACATTATAAGACATAATTTCCTGTAACTGCCTCATGCTTAGATATAAGGCAGCAGTTTATGAGGTTCTGCATTCAAACAGTATAGTTGGCCAATAAACTTTATTGTGCTATAAATCGGTCAGATGATATCGTCGCATATGACTTTTTGATATTAGTTTTTACCTAATAGCTTCAGAAATATACCAACCCTAATATCGCCAATATGCCAATGACTTTGCGATCCAAAATTTTCATTTTTCTTGTACACAACGAATAACTCATTCCGCAATCCAAGACATCTCAATATTAAGTAATACTTTTCCAGTAGAGTATGTATGGTTGAATGGTAGTTAGGAAATCTTGCTCAAATTACTAAAATAAATCTTGAGGCGATTTGGGCAAATGAGTTGGACGATCACCTGATGGAGAGTGATCACCTTATATAGACACCGACCACCGTATCTGTAACAATGAAGTCTTTGCAGGTGCGCTGCAAAAATATACCAAAATTCGTATTCAAATACTATAAAACTTATATACATGGTAAATTTAAAAGTAAAGCATTTAACTAAAGTGACTGCATTATTACACCTCATCAAAGTTCGACGTAAAAAGACGTCGTTTAAAGCGGACGGTGGAAGTTCCGAACTTCAACTGGCTAGCAAACTTACCCTGTTTCTACAAAGTGCAGTACGTTTTGTCCGAACGATGTTCGGGACAGCTCGGGGCGATCGTATAATGTCCCGGTACATTGTAATTTCCTTTTTAATGTTTGTAAGAAATGGTCTGCAGGATTTCTTTTTCTTCTAAGTCATGGAAGAATGATGTAATTGTTACTCATTATTTGATCGTCGTTTGGTTTTGGGCAAGACCATCTGTACAAGTCATTCATCAGATATTCCTATGGCAAACAGCAATACCTAAAATTGTTGTATCGGTTTTGAGGGTGTGTGAGTCAGTGTAACTACAGGCATAATATAATATAGTTTCTAAAACTGGCGTTGTTGTCATTAAGAATTATTAACATATCTTACAGTACTACTGTCTATGATTTCAGTCTGAGGATTAATTATTGTATTCGTAAGCAATCATTTCTAAGAAATGGATTCCTGATGGAAATTTGGAATGTGTTCTGGAACGGGTGTTATTTTTAATAATGATATTGTAAAGTTTTCTTTTCCGTACCATAAAAATCAATATTTGCGTTATAGTTTGACTACTTGTATGATTTGTATAGCTCTGTCAGATCATATCTCACCCGGATCTTATTGAAACCAGATACAGTTATAGGTCACATGACGCATACATTTCTCTGAATATAACAAGTAATCTTAACGTAGTACTGACTTAAGTAGTAACATGATACTTATTCGATTTAGGAGAATTCGGAAGCCAGTCTAATAATAAGCACCTATGTCTTTATTAAGTAACAATATTTTTTGAATGTGTTGCTGGCTGGAAATAAAATGAATCCGAAAAAAAATTATAAGCTTAAAAAAAAGTTTATATATATTTTTAATAAAACAAATGTATATATCCATAGACTTTAAAAGTACAACTTCACAATATTAAAATGAACGTTATCCACATGGCTCGCGGCAGGACGCCAGTTTGTTTCTGCGTTACTGTCAAGAGTGTCGCGCGTCCAATGCGCTTCCAATATAATCCAGCTATAAAAGTGCTGCTCGTCGAAATGTCTCTGCATTCAATCCTTATAAATTTATTACACATTTAAATTACCGGCCCGCCCGCGTGTAATAATATGACATTACAGTAGAAACTTCTAAAATTATCAGTGTAATTTACTAAATGTCCATGCATTATATATAAAAACCTTCTTCTGGAATCAATCTGTCTATAAAAAAACCGCATCGAAATCCATTGCGTAGTTCTAAAGATTTAAGTATACATAGTGATATAGGGATAGAGAAAACGACTTTGTTTCACTAGAATGGAACTATCATATTATGTTGATTTTTGGGTAAATATTTTATTACAAATATATGTATTATTAGAATCAATTTCTTGATTTACTATATCATGCATCAGATTATTCGATATAGGTAAAGAGAGATCGCCTTTGCAGGTGATAGTGTTTGTTACACACATAATATTCTATCAGCTTGGTATCCACTGCGATGACAGTAACGGGAAAATAGCTATTGTTCAAGTGTGGAGCATAAGGTATTGTGACATTACGATACTCTGAAATATAAACCAGACTGATTCAATAATGTTTGATTCCCGTCTGTGTAGAACAATGTTTATATTTTCAAACATGACGTACTATTTTATATTACCTAATACTCGTACTGCAACACGGTAAGCGTCTTTGTTTTATCTCTTTTTTCGCTTCAATCAGCGAAATGTGTTTAGCGATACTGCAAGAAATGGGATTAAGTTGATTTTCAGTTAGTAGCTTGCTCGATGATAAAACTTTTTGAATACTTGATTTACAGACCATAAAGGCGATAGAAATATAAATTTTTACTATGCTTTGGAAGGTACCACCCATTTATCAGGTATTTTTCAGCAAACAGCAATACTTAGTGTTGTTGTTCCAATGGGGTGAGTGGTGGTTCACCCTAAAAGAGTGAGTAAGCTAGCACGGCCTGTCTGGGTAGATTCCACCCACTCATCGTGTACTCTACCGCCAGGCAGCAATAAAAAGTATATCGTAAAAATAATATTCTTTATTTAAATTTAAATTTACTTAGGTTTATACTTGCACTTGCATGCCATGATGTTAGATCATTATGTATAATCAAATTATGTAAGGAATGATAAATGTTTCCGCCGCCATTGTCGATGTGACAACTTACCATCAGGCCTTTACCATCTACCTACATATTTCATAAAAAAAAACATAAGATATTTATTTGATATTTCGTATAAAGTATAGAAGTTATATTTTACGTTCCTTATTAATATATTAATAACAAAGTTCCAAGATCTGAAGTCGCTAGGATATCGAATACTGTTCATATAATATTGTTCTAGCGTCCCATTTGACACAGCATCAATCTGTTGGAATAATTTATCTCTAAGATTTCCCGAAGGCGAATGAAATTACACCTTTGTGCTATCGTAACATTGTACGAAACTATATTATTTATTGCACAAAATATTCGTTGTTATGATATAGCTTAACCCAGATAGTGTAAAAATCATTGCTATGTTACACAGGTTATATAAATACCCCATAAAAGATAAGTTTCACTCTTTTTAAAGTACCAAGGCACATATAAATAGAGTATTTAGGTAATGAAAACAATTAATTATAGTCATACTTATTATCTAACGTTGAATTTAAATAAGAGGTCACAATCTATCGACAGTTTATAATCTCGCGAGATAGATTTTAATCTAACTACACTTACGGTGATATATTTAAGCTTATTTTTGTAGCATTTACTTTTTGAATTAGTAGATTATTATTATGTTTATATCTCATCGTAATATCCCTAAAATACTGTTAGTTTATCGAAGAATTGATCGATTAAAACAAAGAATATTGGTTTATTCAGCGATAGCTTTATCTTCAGTGAAGTTTTTGTGTTCACTGGGCAAGCGCCGTTGAATTTTCATGTCTTTTTTGTGTTTATGATTTTGTGCTCGACAGTGAAGGGAGAGATAGTGAGAAAACCTGCATATTTTTGATGGAAATTGCTTTCTCAAGTATGTATTCCACCATTTTTTTTATTAATATGGGCCTATGACATTTACAGACTTTATACTTGTGGATGATCTCAATTGTCTGTATTAAATTTATCATGATTATAATGATACTTGTGGGTTAATAAGAACAATTTAGCTTGTGTTGTAAACAAGGCATACGTTAAAGTATTTTATGAAAACATTATTTAGGGAAATAAATAAAATTTTAACAAAAAGAAAAACCGACTTCAAACAAAACACTATTTTAAAACAAATGAATATGCACGAAAAAGTAATAAAAATAATTGCGTATTCAACATATTTTTTAGAGTCTTCCTAAGTTAAATGAAATGAAAAATATTAGACTACTTAAAAGTCGATTAACGATTATATCATGTAGTTATAGTTATTGGTATATTTGGAGCCGGTGTCAGCCACGGTGCCCTTGCCCCAACAATCAAAAGAAAGAAGCGATACGAGCCCCTTGATTGATCCAGTATATTATTGTGTAAAAGGTAATTTGTAAAAAACATATTTGTCAAAGTATTCTCGTATTGTTTTTTGATAGATATACTGTAGGGTTTAATTGGCTGACACCGACTCCAAATATAACAATAATTATAACTACATGATATAATCGTTAATCGACTTTTAAGTAGTCTAATATTTTTCATTTCATTTAACTTAGGAAGACTCTAAAAAATATGTTGAATACGCAATTATTTTTATTACTTTTTCGTGCATATTCATTTGTTTTAAAATAGTGTTTTGTTTGAAGTCGGTTTTTCTTTTTGTTAAAATTTTATTTATTTTTTGATTTTAAGTGAAGCTGATGTTGACTAACTAATTTTTTTTTAATATGGATAGATTAAACGTTCCGTTTATATGAGTCAGAAACTACTTCGAGGACAATTTCAAAGGAAACTTGCGAATAAAGCAAAAATAGACTTTCGAAAATGCGGATTTAATACGTCACGCGGCGTAAACTACAAGGATCCCTCGAAAGAGCTGTAATCGAACTCAGCAAAAAAACTTTGAAAAAGACCAACTATATTTCGTACATCATATGACATCACATCCACATACACAAAATTTGATTAAAGATAGTAAGAAATTCTGCCCCATATCGCACCCTAACTGCGAGCCGTATAGGAGTTCCATCACTACATAGTATAAAACAAAGTCGCTTTCTCTGTCCCTATATCTTTAAATCTACGCAACGGATTTTGATGCGGTTTTTTTTAAAAGATAGTGTGATTCAAGGGGAAGGTTTGTGTATATAAAACATGAACAATATAGTAAAGAAACACTGATAATTTTAGAAGTTTGCGATGTGATGTCGTATATAAACAAATTCTGTAGTATATTTAGTATCAGTATTGCACCCGTGTGAAGCCGGGGTGGGTAGCTAGTTGATTATAATATTCGACTATGATAATTATATAAACATAACCACATTACGGAAGGTGACTCAAATATCCAAATAACCTATAAATAAAAGATTCGACCGAGTATCGCTAACGTGCTCCTCAGAATTGTTCCGTTCCCTTCCGTTCCGTTACTTTGTCATGGATCCTGTGCTCAGAACCTAACCAAACTTTCACCAAATTACCCTTGAAGTATATATTTTATAATAAAAAAAGAATTATCAAAATTGGTTAACGTGATTTTCAGTTATTCACCTATTTGTCGCGCATATACATAATGCAAATTTAAGACTTATGTCGTTTTCACATGGATACCATCATCGGAAAAAAAAATAAAAAAAATGGGACCCCACGGGAAGCACTACCTTTCAAACAAAAAAAAAATTATAAAAATCGGTCCACCCAGTGAAAAGTTATGAGGTAACAAAAATAAAAAAAAAAAAAAAAAAAAAAAAAAAAAAAAAAAAAAAAAAATACAGACGAATTGATAACCTCCTCCTTTTGGAAGTCGGTTGAAAACGCAAAAACTTATTCCAAACTATTAGCCAGTCTTCAAAACTTTACGATTCTTATTATAATCGTTCTCTGAATATTTCAAATCGAAAGTCAGAGGTTTCGTCTCGATAGTTTTCTCTTTGTATATAATCAGACTCCGTTCCAATCTGAAGTATGAACCGCGACCTGCCTTCGAGATTTTTACATTTTTCTTCCCAGGCCTATTAAGAAAGCCCAATTAAGGTCATCGAAATGTTTATTTTTTCAAACGATTAGTTTGCTTTTGTGTTTAAGTTAGACTGGAAACTAGTAAAGTCCATCGTAGCTGTGATTGGTTAAAAAATAAGACGTAAATGGATATCGAGTCGAACATTGACTTGCAAAAATATTTTTAAAATTCGAATGTCCAAATTATGACCAAATAGTATAACTATTCTGTCAGAAAAAGGAAGCTTTTTTAGATAGTAAATATAAAATAAACATTAAATAATTAATTTTAATAAAATCAATTTCAAAGAATTTTGAACTACTAGAGTAATTAAAAAAATAGGAAACGTATACCTGTTACAATAATTTAAAGCCAAGAGAAATAAAGATTCTACCAAAGAATAAAAAAAAAACTCACTCTTACAACAGACAATTATAAATATGTGTTCGTTATTAATGTATCTCTTGTTACAGTAGTTCAAACAAGTCAGAACAAAATGTTGAAATATTCGAATATGTCGGAATATCTATTCGCTCTGTTACTCGTTCGAAAATCAAAAACCACTAAAGCACTATTCGAATACTAATTCAAAACTATAATCAAACTGTCACAAAGGATCACATTAGTATATTTAATTTGACCAACTCGACTCGTGTGCGTGACATACAAAATTGAGTCGAGAAACTAATCCCGACTTCCGCATGTGCAGTCCAAAATATCACTACCGAATTCACCCTCGTTAAAACTTCCACTATAGATTGCGCCTGCTAGATGTGGCATTCACAATAAAATAAACTGAACTAAGTATTATATATTGTATAACCTTGATGTCCCAAAAACCAAAACAGCGCGATTTCTTAGACATTTTCTGCCTCGCACAACCACCAGTGGAACCAGCTTTCGCCGGCGGTTTGTCATATCTTATATGTCGGCCTTGGTTGTTGACTTCAAAGACAAAAGAAGTGAGATCGAAATGTGTGCCAAGTACTATGGCCAGTCCTGAATGTTGTTAATTTATAAGTACATAAAATATAATTTATTTCCATATATCAGAATAATATGTTGTAGTCCAAGTTCTGACTGGACTAGTTTTCATTTTCAATTTATCTTTGTATACACCTGATTACCTACCTGTATACCAAATTTGAACTTTCTAGGTCGCCTGGAACTGGGAAATAGTTTTTATCTATGGGTCAGTCAGTGATAAATTTTTTTGACCATTAATATCTAATTAATCGTTTGAGATGTATTTTTGAAATTTGGAGCCCATATATATTTCGCAAGATTTAATATATGTGCTAAATTTGATGTGATTATTTCAAATAATTTTTAAGTTATGAGGGGGCAAAAAGTGGCTCCAAATGTTTCGTGTAAAATTACACACGGTGCTGCTCGCCAGTTCTGTTACCTAAACTTGGCTGTCACGCTACCGCGTGTTTAGAACGTATGGTACTTTAATAAGAACTAACAAATTCAATTAAATTCATTACTGGATAATATCATATACATTGCTCTGATCCCAACTTAAATAGCTAAAGATCTTGTGTTATGGAAAATTAGAACAACAGTACCACAAACAACCAGACCCAAAACAGCATAGAAATCTAAAAAAGGAATCGAACCCGGACCCGAATCATGCAAACCGGTGTACACACGACTCGACCACGGAGGTCGTAAACAAATGCGCTACATTTTTTACACATACTTCTTAATAATATTGTCGTGACTGATTTCGGTTACCACCGACATTGTCAAGAAAGATAGCCGTCTGAGCGAGATCGATTATATTTAATGTGTGCGTGAACAAACACAAGTGCACTTGCTATTCTATGTATGTCTTTATTCTGATAATAAAATAGGATTATAAATTCAATATGAGCACAAAGAGTTTAGGCGCAGGATTAAAGGCTTGACGTGCTATTTGAGATTTGGGAATGTAAAAATTTGAATATCGAACTTCTACTGAATTTTTGACAGAAATAATAACTGTAGCCTAACTCGGGTTTTAAGCCTCGGAATACGCAGTTGTCATTGGTTGAAAATAGTAACTATTGAGTTTCGCCGGCTCTTCTGAATAGAATAGGCATTCCGAACCAGTATTATTATTGAAATTAAAATCAATGTGATATGAAGATTCAAATAGCTTATTATAAGTGCTTATAAAAAGAGCCTAGTACATTTTTTTTGGTTTTACAGTGACTTATTTACTTATTTAAATTATAGTTTCATGGTTAAAATTCAATATAAAATGAATTTACATTTCTCCGATTATAATATTACGATTAATCATAAAATATTTTGGTACGAGTTTCGGACTATAGCATCCACTTTATACCTGCATTCATACATACCTGATTCCTTGCACATATTTTCGTATATACTATTTAATACAATTAAAATGATAATTATACTGTAGGAAAAAAATATTATATTATCTATACGAGTATGTACGTCCATAAACAACTAAAAATTATAAAATAAAATAGCGAGAGTTATCTCTCAATAATATTATATAAATCTTTATATAACACTTCAATAATCTGGTGCTTCCAGCAGATCCTTGATCTTGTTATATTTATGTTAATAAGCCAACATACTTCTTGTCAAAAGACTTTACAAGACGTCCCTCATCTCTCGGAGATTTTGATTATCATCTCAACGTAATTCACTGTTAACACTGTGTTATTGCGTAGTCCCGGTTCAAGATTTTGTTAAATCATTTTAACGAGTCTTCAAGAATTATAGAAGGCCTTTGTAGTTTTATATTACTGTTGTAACAATTTAGCAAAATTTTTATTTTAAAGTAGTTATCACCTGCAGTTTCATTACAGGTGTTGATCAATTCTAGGCATAAAACCCATGCCGTTGTATTAGTTTAAACTTACTCAAATCATATTTTATCAATTTCTGTTTAGTGGTTTGGCCATAAAAATGCGTAACCGACTATAGATATTTCATTGTTTTAATAAATTACAAAACTATATCCTACGGTTGATTCTTTCGGTTTAGATTAAAGTATTTATTTTGAATGATATGGTGGTTAAAACCAGCTATTCGTTTGGCTAAATACGAACGAGAAAGTAATGCTAACTAATAAATATCTATTCTATAAAAGTAGTATGTTCTTTTTTTGTAATTAAAATCCTGACGTCGAAAAATTAAGTTTTGTGCAGTTTGTACGTACGTAACAAATGCAGACAGACTGAGTTACTTCCTCATTTACAATATTAGTATAGCTAGACAACGATCTGTTGATCTATGTATGAGATAAAGGACAGGAAAAACATTTGCTCTATCACTCAATTCTGTCCGGTACTGAGTATTAATCGTAGCTTTAAATCCAATTTATTTCAAAACATGTTCATCCAAAAGTGATTTTGCTAATAATTTATTAATTAAATTGGTACTGGGACTGTGGGTAGTCTGGATAAGTATTATCCACCCGTCAAATATTCTGCTATCAGTTAACAATACTTAGTATTGTTGTGATCCGGTTTGAGCGAGTGAGCCAATTTAAGTACAAACGAAAGGGACATAATATCTTCGCTCCCAAGTTGGTAGTGCATTAATTTTAGCTTAAAATTTTGATGTCCCTCGTCACCTATCCAAGTCCAGGGCTCACTCTCATGAGTTGATTACGGTCCCATCAATAAGCGCAGGACTATCTATGGCAAAAGTTACAATATATATATTTATTCACAGGTACAGGAGAATATAATCATAACATACATTGAAATTACGGCCTTACACAATTTTGAACCAGATTACATTCCTAAATTTCATTTATATAATAATTGTAAATAATTTTATTGCACAGTTAAATATGTATAAATGTCAGCATAAGATTATTCCTCAACGCAAAAAATTATTTCAAAATCAAAATAAACTTTATCCAAGTAGGCTTTTGCAAGCACTTTTGGATCGTCATTTTACAATTAAGTTAAGCTAAGAAATCAGATTCTGAGAAACTCAGTAGTTACTCTTTTTCAACATTTAAAAAATAGAAAGTCAAGTTAGTTAAATACAATTATTTAAATTAATATACCCTGCTTGGAAGTCAACAGGTATTCACTCCTCGCTTTTTTATCGTCTATAAAATCTTGTATCGAATAATATGCCTTTAACTTCCTTATTATATCCATATCATATTCTCCTATGGTGATGACCATATAACTTGATTGTGGCATTATTTTAATTAAATGAAAAATAAGACTCATCTTCGAATAATTATTTTAAAATATGAAGCATATAGTCCCATAGACATAAATGCCTAGAATGTAATTCTTGTGAGTGAATGTAACGCCATCGATTGAGCTGAGTGGTTAAGTGTTTCATGATCGTGTTATGTGATTTTCGTTTTCGATGCGAGCGAGAATAAAGGGCTTATAACTTGAGGGAGAGACCAATATTTCTGTTAATTTTTGGGAAACATTAAGTAAGTAGATTTTCATGGAGTTTAAAATTAATTCCTTTATATGGTTAACTTGTTTCATGCATGTCCATTGTAATTGAATCCGTAATACCAATATGTATATAAGTAACTATATAATAATCAGATTAAATTTATATGTATCGTATCTATATAGGAGAATCGATCTTGATTTTTTTTAAATAAATAATAAATAAATATGAGACAACTCTCTGATCCCAATGTAAGTAGCTAAAGCACTTGTGTTATGGAAAATCAGAAGTAACGACGACACAAACACCCAGACCCAAGACAACATAGAAAATTAATGATAATCTACATCGACTCAGCCGGAAATTGAACCCAGGACCTCGGAGTGGCGTACCCATGAAAACACCACTCGACCACGAAGGCTTTTTATGATGGCGTATGAACAAATGTGCCACTTAATGGTAAGTGGTCACTACCGCCCATAGACAATGGCTCTGTAAGAAATATTAACCATTCCTTACATTGCCAATGTGCCACTAATCTTGGGAACTAAGAAGTGCCTGTTATACTGGCTATTAACCCTTTAAACTGGAAAACAACAATACTAACTTACCGTTGTTTGGCGGTAGAAATAATAATCTCCAGTATATTTATATCACGTGATAGATAAATGCATTATTATTATACGTATCATGATGATTTCCTATTAAATATCGACTCGAATATTAACTATTCCTTACATCGTCAAAGTGCCACCAACCTTAGGAACTAAGATTTTATGTCTCTTGTGCTTGTAGTTATACTGGGTCACTCACCCTTCAAACCGGAACACAACAATACTGAGTACTGTTATTTGGCGGTAGAATAACTGATGAGTGGGTGGTACCTACCCAGACGGGCTTGCAAAAAGCTCTACCACCAAGTAAAATAAAGATGCTGTTGCGAGTAATTACAAACTCAATCGTCGAGAAATACTTATCGAGTGTTCGAAGCGAGAGTTTGATCCCTTTGAGCAAGATAAATAACTCAATCTATCAACGCGTCAAGAATAACTTCGGGCACGTAATTTTCATTTCTCCGTATGAAGTCATCGGCTCACGCGAACTTTGTTTGTGCAAATTCGTGCAAATCTCTCGAGACGGGTCTGTTTTCTTTCCTTAAAACTTCTCATCGTGAAATAACCTGAATGTTTCATCAACAACAAATAAATGTTAGATGTGAACTCATCTTTGTATATTGACTGTCTTTATGTTCTTTGGAAAAGTTAACCTTCAGATTGTGTTATATTGCATTTGTAAAAATGTAACTACACAATACACTTTAAATAGTAAATATTTCATTAAATATTGGACAACATCACATGTATTACTCTGATTCCAATGTTAGTAGCTAAAACATTTGTGTTTTGGAAAATCAGAAGAAAGACAGTACGAATAACCAGACCGAAGACAACATAAAAAAAATTATGAAATTTTTCATTGTAATAGTGAAACTGCTTCCATCTATCTTTTTAAAATGAAGGCTTGGAACTTATTCTACCACACAGTTTGGATGTGGATTGGTAGATACATATGAAATGAACTATAAAAACCAATCAAGCACGCTAATTTTGTGATGCCTTTGAACCCGCAATTTAAAGATTTATTCAATTAAGTATTTATTATTAATCTTAGTTATTTACTGTAATATGATATGCATAAATCATATTTTGTAATAATAGAAGTGTGTCGAGAAAAACATTTTCCATATATAGTAAATGAATATGAATATGAATATGAGACAACATCACATACATTACTCTGATACCAATGTAAGTAGCTGAAGCACTTGTGTTATGGAAATCAGAAGTAACGACGGTACCACAAACACCCAGACCCAAGACAACATAGAAAACTAATGGTAATCTACATCGACTCGGCCGGAAATCGAACCCGGGACCGCAGAGTGGCGTATCCATGAAAACCGGTGTACATACCACTCGACCATGGAGGTCGTCAGAATGTTTTAAAGGAGCATAACTTGCCTGAACATTGTAACAAATTACTGAATTAATATATTTTATATAAATTCTCTAATAAGTGTTTACCAAACGCAAAGAAGGAAATTAATCAAATAGTTCAAATAATTGTTACTCGAAGAACCTTCAGAGTTTCTTACTAGATAAATCTTACTTTGGCAAACATAGTTTCTTACGTTGGAAGTGGCTCTTAAGTGGTATGAAAGGATCACTCCCTCGGATCGTGTCCTTTGCCCAGGGTAACTACATTCTCGCCAAATTCCTAACAAGCTGCCTCAGCTAGCTCTAATTCTGATATTCTCCAAAACTCTACACTTAGTAGGGAAATATAGACGAGCGACATTTAAGTTTGAATTAATTTACAATACTCACTTTATTTAATTTAATAAGAAATATAAAAATATTTAAATAATCTCGAAATATAATTTTCTATGTGATATCTAGAGAGCATAAGGACCAAAAGGCTGAAATGTGGTCACCACCGCTCATGGACATTGGTGCTGTAAGAAATATTAACCATTTTTTTCACCATATCAATTAACCAACATTAGCTTATATCCCCTGGCCTGCAGTTGCCACGTATCATTCAAACACGACTATACTAGATATTGTTAATGGCGGTAGAATATCTGATGAGTAAGTGGTACATATTCCGACGAGTTTACACAAAGCCCAACTACCAAGGAAAAAACAAAACCGTCCTCAGAAATATTTGTATATTTAATACAAGTATATTGATTGATATAGTGATCAAGCAGTGTCAATAAATTAAGGCGAATTTTCAAGTAACCTTCTAGTCGCTAGGTCGTTAGGAAAGTCTAAAGTCTACACAAATCCAAATAATGTCCGGTTTACAGCCACAACATGGCGACATACAATATGTCAACGTGACCGCAACATTCTGCTAAAATTAAGGGAATTAATGTTACAATTTTCCGCTTTCGGAACACGTTAGAAATTATTTTAATGCGCCGTGTTAGACGTGGACATTTATTTTGCACCCACTTGTACTGGATCACTGCGATTTCGGTAGCACTTCACCTGCGAACTGAATACGTTTTAAATTTCACCGTAAATTTTAAAGTTCACGGTGCATGGAACAGAATAAAAGTGACGTGACGTGACTCATAATTCGTCATGACTTTACTAGTACCTTTGGATGCTAACCTATATAGATACATACTCTAAGGTCCAGGGTTCAAATCGTATGAATAAAACGGGAACAACGTTTACTGTTATAAAATTTTTAGTAGTGTCCTAGTGCTAGGAAGTTGGTGTCGTTTATACTGTTTGATAAATTTGGTTATTAATAATACAATCATCGTCTTAAAATAATTTGCTACTGAAATTGGATTGCTGGGCTATTTTTCTTATGTTTTTTTTAACTGTCAAACGTAATCTAATTTTTATTGTTTTGCTATCTCTACTCATAGTTTTACACACACATCATCATGTTGTAATCGCGAACGTCACTCATTATAATATAAATATGAGTGAGTCTGTATATACAGATGATAATAATGATTTAACGTAAAGGGGTGTATCTTTGGGAGTGAACAGATTAATATCTACTATATGCATAAATATGCAATTACAGTGATAGGTAGTTTTTTATTAGTAAAATGTTTCAATAGCATCTCCAGAGATTCATTCTTTCAATGAAGTTTATTTTGATCAAACAAGTCCACGAGCATACAAAATACAAATAACGTGACCATGTATTTGTAGATGCATATTTATAGCAAACAACATCGTTGGAGCATCTGTGTTATATTAACTTAAATTGGAAACTCGTAAATCTTATATTTTCCGTCTCGTTTCATGATCTTTTACATTTTAAGAATTTCACAAGTGCATTTATGGAGATTAAATTTGAGCGAATTGAGATTTGTATTTAGTACTGGTAAAAGTACGCCAAGTTGTTTCGTATGACGTAATAATAAATTTAGATACGTAAGCTATACTATCATACAAGTAATCCGTCCCGGCGTCACACGAATAGAAATAGCGTCATATACTTTGAAACATTATGATTGTTTGATGAATGTATGACCACTAACAACATTCGTTTTTATTTATTTGTCAATTATTATTGGTAACTGATCACCTTGCTCTCAGAAGAGGACACAAATATTAAATAGAGGTGTGAAGCTACTGCTTCACACCTCTATCATCTCTATCAACCTCATCAATTATTCTACTGAATAATTGATGAGTAGGTGCTGTGATAGGTTTGCTCAAAGCCTTACCAAATAATTGCAGTACCTTCGATAGCGGTTTTTTTAATATATTTTTGTCAATGCTTAATAATTTTAACAACTGCGACTCTATAGGAAAGTTTTACGTTAAATATTACAAAAATAATACATATAATATTTAAATAAAAAAATTGAATTTTTTGAAATAAAATTTCATGATACATGCAGCACGTTTCAAAAATTAGGTTTTAAATATAATTCCTTTTTAGGTCGAGAGGGCTGTACCGAGTTATATCAGGGTTTACAAATTGGACCACACTTAACCGTCCAATTTGACGTTCAGCGATTTACCGCACTCGAGGTAACGAGAGTTGGGCCAACCTTGGTTGAAATGAGGCCTTACCTTTAGTATGTTCTAATGTTTACGTGAATGAGATTTATTTACAAAACTTTTTATTTAATATGTATGTTTGCAGTTTTGCACTCTTAGTATATATGAAGGTTAACTGTCTCGTTAATGTAGCAACGAACGTGTACGAATGTAAATAACAGTTATACTGTTTTTTTTTGATGTAGGGGTTTCGTGAAAAGGGACGGAAGTGTGAAACAGGAAGTTGGGGGAAGCGCGTGCTATTTAATTTAACCAATGAGCGCGCGCGGTGCTGCAGTCAACCAATGATTAATCATTTTAAGAGTTATTTTTACGTTGCTTAATTTCAGTCAGGTGTTACATGATACACGTCACATATGACTTAACACATTTTTTTTATTATTTAATTAAGTAAAAGGCGAGATGGAACAGTGGCTAGAACACGTGCGTCTTAACCGAAATTTGCGGGTTTAAGTCCCGGCAATCACCACTGAATATTCATCTGCTTAATTTGTGTTTATAATTTATTTCATACTCTGCGGTGAAAGAAAGCAACGTGAGGAAACCTATATGTGTTTTATTTCATCGAAATTCTGCCACATGTGTATTTCACCAACCCGCATTGGCATAGCGTGGAGGAATATTTTCCAAACTTTCTCTTAAAAGCAAGAGAAGGCCTTAGCCCCTGCAGTGAGAAATTAGTGTAATGTAAAAAATCTAATTGAGTATATTTATTAGCAGTTTAATATTGAGATATTAATTAACTTAATCCCGTGTGTAGGAAAGCACTTTCACACTGGTAGTGCTTAATTAGGATATTTAACGCCATTTTGATTTCTCAAATTTAATAAACAGAAATAACAAGTTAACGCAGAGATACGTTACACCGAAGTTCATCGCGTACTTGTCAAAACTTGTTCAACCCCTTACGTCATGCAGTAAAAGTCTTAAACATTTTCCTTAAGCTTGGAGGGTGACTTACACTTCAGAAATAATTCATATGTTATATTTCCTAAATATGAAACTTTTTCATCTCTAATATTTTGTAGGAGAACTTTGTGCATTTTCATCTGGGTACACTCTACTCATCGACATATTCTACTGTCAAACAATACAGTGTTGTTGTACTGTCATTTGAAAAAAAAAAAAAAATATACATGAATAACCGGTTGAAAGTTATAACTTTTTTAAGCAATAATAAGTGTTCTAAATATTAAATGAACTCAATTATGATATATATACTTGGAAAAATATAATGTTTCTGTTAGAGTTATTATATGTTTAAAATGATAAATATTTTTTTATTAATTATTCAAATTTTTGAGATTTCAATAATAATACCAAATCTGTCTGGTGATTTGAGCAAACTTTGGATAGTAAATAATATAATGATAAATGATAAACTATGAACATATTCCACCACGCTGTTCCAATGCGTTGGTGGAATACACATGTGGCAGAATTTCTATGAAATTTGTCACGTGCAGGTTTCTTCACGATGTTTTCCTTCACCGCTGAGCGCAAGATGAATTATAAAGACAAATTAAACACATGAATCAGCGGTGCTTGCCTGGGTTTGAATCCCTAATCATCGGTTAAGATGCACGCGTTCTAGCCACTGGGCCATCTCGACTCATTCATAATATATGAAATGATTATTGAATATATATTTTGATAATATTTTTCACAGTTTTGATATCGCATTTAATTTAATTAAGGTTATTTCAATGTTAGTGTCAATAAATTGATTTCTCATTTGAATTTCCAAATTTTCTTTACTAACTTTGGTTAAGTGTAGATGTTAATCGTGATAATTCTCGTCAACGGCGTCGAACAGAAAATGGCATCGACCGATTGTCAACTTTTGTGGCCAATAAGGAATTAAGTCGATTTTTTTATGGTATAGGTTCACGGATGAGCATATGGGCCACCTGAAGGAAGTGGTCACCATCACCCATAGACAATGACGCTCTAAGAGATATTAACTATTCCTTAGATCGTCAATGCGCCACCAACCTTGGGAACTAAGGTTCTATGTCCCTTGTGCCTGTAATTACACTGGCTCACTCACCCTTCAAACCGGAACACATATACTGAGTACTGTTATGTGGCGGTAGAATAACTGATGAGTGGGTGGTACCTACTCAGACGGGCTTGCACAAAGCCCAACCACCTAGTGATTATCCTCTATATTTGGAGTAAATCCTAATAAAATTTGATACTGAAAGGTATATAACTCACAAATACCTACATTACCATCCCATATAATATGTTATATCATCATCTGTAACTATACTGTATAATTTTCTCTATTATATTTTAATATAACATTGTATTAGTAAACTTTGTTGTTATGTCTCCTGTTATCAATGTCAAATAAACGTTTCACTCTTTCTTAACAACGAGAACAAAGTCGTAATTTAGTTCGCAAAGACAAACTTATTCGGGGGCCTAAAGAAATGTATAATGAACAATTAGCACCAACGCCGACTAATTGCAAACAGACTCAAAACCGACCGCCGAAAATTAAACGAGCATGAAAATGTCAACATAAATATTTCATACGGGACTTTAAGTCCGAATATTCTTCGTTGCACAAAAGGAAACACGTAACGTAACAATGGTTTTAATTTATTTTATTCGAACAATCCAGAAGCACGTTGGTGCAAAAATGTGTCCGCGCGGAAATCTGAAATATTCACGTGGCATGTATCGCATGCAGGACCACGAAGTGTAGAGTACATCGCCCTATATCTTTGCTACGAGGTTGTAAAGCTGCTGGATGTGACTTGGGACAATTATGTTGGTGTTACTTTTCTTTTTCTGTTGTGATTTATAACCTATCCTACTTAAGATATAATTTTACGTTTATATTTTTAATATTGACTCCTGATTTCGTCTAGATAGTTAGGATGTCACGTTGTGTATGCGTAATAATCGTGTTCTTTTACCGCCTGGCTACGGGAAATTCGCGCGGTGCGAACGGCGAAGCATGTTCATTGCTATACGTTTGTCTCATTCGCAAGACGCTTCGCCGTTCGCACCGCGCGAATATTCGCGTCCGCGAATTTCCCATGGCCAGGCGATTAGAGCGTCGGAGATCATGTTCAATCGACTATAGGGGAGGGTTTTGGATTATTTGGTCTGCGGACGAACTATTGAAACTGGAAGGTGGCGCTGCGACAGATTTTATATTTTGAAAAAAATATAATATAACCATAATTCATTCTCACGTGTATGTAAGTATAGCGTAGCCCGTTACAATGTCTTATGTTTAACAATTCTTTCATATATTCGGTCAGTGAAACCTAAATTCAAATGTATAAAGCCTTACTTGTACTGATAAGTAATAAATGAAAGATACGTTACTATAAAAGTCACCGCTTGTAAGTGCTGGCCTTAAATATATATTACCTTCGAAAAGATGGTTAGCAGTTCACTATGCCACGATTATCTAATGCGGGATGAAATAAATTGAAATTGGGTACAATTAGACGGTAAAGATAAAAATCTAAACGACGTTTTTCTTCGCTGCTCAGCATGAGAATCGTGAATGAATGAATGAATGCAAATTAACCATATGAAAATTCAGTGTCGCTTGTCTGGGCTTAGACCGACAATAATTGGTTAAGACGCGGTCTAATCCAGTAGTTAATTAATTCGTAACTGAACCGATTTGTACGAGAGTACAACTTAAATCAATTATGAGTATGTTATAAATATTCTTATACAAAATTTATATTATTACATCTAAAATTATCACCTACTGTTTTGGAATATCATTATTTTAAAGATATTAATTAGTGTTAATTATTAATTATTTTGAATAGAAGTTAATACTTCAGACGCAGTTTTAGAAGTCAAGTTGCATTTTGTTCGTTAAGTTTTGACAAAATATCGTATTTTGAACATTATATATTAAATTTGAATACGCACGTAGCATTAATACGTATGTATATTAAGAAAAAGTATAAATAATTTCATTGAGTAATATTAGAGTATTCATCGCCACACCCTAATATTTTGAACGTTTTATTGGATTATCAGCTAATTGTCTGATTTGATTTACATTTTTTTTGTAAGCAATTTTACGACACGACTGACAGATCAACAACAACACAGATTAACAAGAAACTAAAACTATATAAATTTCTTAAACAACAACATGTTGTTGTAAGAGACATGTGTTAAATACCAACTAAAGCAATATTCTCAAAACTTGGGCCAACTGATAATCAAATGGTCACCAATGCGCTACTAACCTTGGGGATTGGGACATTATGGGTATGCCGTTGTTAAATTGTCTCACTTGTGGTTTAAGAATTTATTTTCTCATAAAGAACATACAATGTTCACTTAAATGAGATATTTTACATAATAATTTAACTGACAATTTAGTACAGTAGTAACGACTTATACAATTCAAGAGTAATTAATCTAAGTATTTTTTACAATAAGATAATAATTTTTTCTTAAAGATCGTAAAGGATTTTTCATTGAAAATTTCATTAGGTAAGCTATTGTATAGTTTTGCTCCCTCAAACTGTAGAGATTTAATTCCATATTTCGTCCTGGTCTTGGGTAATTCAAGTTTGTGTTTATTTCTAGTGTAATGTTTGTAGGTTTTAGTTCTAAACGTTATTTGTGTGTGTATTGTTTTTGTTAGTATTTTTCTAATTAATATGCATGTTTTAAATTTGTATAACTGGTTAATTGATAATACATTAGTACGTTTATATAATTCTTTGGTTGACATGTGGTAATCAAGATGGAATAATGACTTTAGTAATTTATTTTGCGAGATCTGTAGATCCTTTATATTAGTTTTATATGCACTACCCCAAACCTCAACAAGATATTCTAATAATGACTTTACAAGTGAATTATATATTATAATACGGATTTTGTGTGGTATACATCGCGACGATCTACGTATTGCCCCAGTGAGTGAATTTATTTTTCCTTGCAAGTAGTCTAAATGTGCCTGCCATGTTAGCTTAGGGTCTAGGATTAGGCCAAGATACTTTTCTTCATTTGATTGTTTAATAGTCTGATTATTTATCATTATTGGGTTAAATTTTGGAATTTTTTTATTTTTTGTATGAAAAAGCATGAAAGAAGTCTTTTCAATATTTATAGTTAGTAAATTATATTGAAACCATTCATGTAATTTATCTAAATCATTCTGTGCTTTTGCTAATAAAATTTCAATAGAATCTTCAAAGTAAAATAAACACGTGTCATCTGCATAGAGCGATACTTCACCGGATAAATCCAGATGACTGATATCATTTATATATATTAAAAATAACAGAGGCCCTAAAATAGATCCCTGAGGTATTCCACAGGTAATCATTTTTGGTGTACTTTTAATGTTTTTAATCTTAACTATTTGTTGTCTGTTTGTAAGGTATGATGTAAGTAATTTTAAAGCTGACCCATGAATACCAATATTTGTTAACTTATTTATCAAAATGTTATGGGACACAGTATCAAACGCTTTCTTTAAATCTATAAATACACCTAAAACTAATTTCTTTTGATCAATATTATTTTTTATTTTATTAACTAAATCTATTGTTGCAGATAGTGTGTTAGAATTTTTTCGGAAACCATATTGTTGTTTGTATAAAAAATCTATATTTTTAAGATAGTTATTTAAACGTACATGTATAATTTTTTCAAAAACCTTCGATAAAGCTGGTAGGACAGATATTGGACGGTAGTTTCCAGGATCAGTTTTACCACCTGATTTATGAATAGGGCTAACTTTTGCTATTTTTAGAGAATCTGGAAATACGCCTTCCTTAATACATTTATTAATACAATGACTTAAATCTTCACACACTAAATTGTTAATGCATTTTAATGATTTGGTTGTAATATTGTCTATACCTGAGCTTGAATTAACATTTAAATTATTAATTATTGTTTGGATTTCAATTTTTGAAGATAACTTAAATTCATTTAAACTGTAAGGGTGTTGTTGTGTATGTGTTATGAATGATGTTATTTTGTGATATTTCTGTGGTATGTTATTTGCCAAGATTGGACCGATAGAAGAAAAGTATATATTAAAAGACTCACATATGTCCTGGAGTTCATCAATAGTTTTACCATCTATTATGAGTTTTGAGGGAACAACACTACATTTATTCTTATTGGTAGCTAAGTTATGAATTAAATTCCACATTCGCCTTGGTTTGTTGTAAGTTTTCATAAAAGCAGCAAAATAATATCTATCTTTAGTATTTTTTATTAGAGTTCCAACATGATTCCTTGTCCAAATAAAATCATTATTTAAATCAGTGTTATTGCGATCATGTTTCAAGTCTCTCCATAACTGATTACGTTTGCTGATTTCTTCAATAATATTTTTATTTATCCAGTCTTCTTGGGGCAAGTTTTGTATTTTATATTTAATTGTTTTATGGTTATCAATTTGAGTTTTAATATAGTTTTCTAACACGCTAAAATCATGTTCCGCATTTGAAAAATTTGTTACACACATATCTCTGTACAGTAAATTGTAATTAATCGCTTCATAGCTATATTTCTTCTTTGGTTCCTTTTTATATATTTTTAACTCGCAATAAATCTGCTTGTGGTCTGATAGTGGAGAGTCTATTATGGCCAAATGGAAATCCTTTTTAATATTTGTACATACATGATCAATAATTGTTTTTGTAGTTTCTGTTTCTCTAGTGCAGTAGTTAACATCTATTTTATTTAAAATTTCATATCCAGTTTGTTGTAAAATATTATTATATTTTTTTGAGAATTTATCATTGTTCAATAAATTTATGTTGAAATCACCAAATACAATCGATCTCTTTCTATTTTCTAATTGCTCGGAATAAGTTTGCAAAAAATTTTCTGTATTCGTTGCTGGAGGTTTATATACAAGTCCAATGTGTAAGGCATATTTACTAAGATAAATCCACAAATAGTTGTTTCCATCGATATATTTTTCTTCTGTAATTGAGTGCGTTAGATCGTTGTGTATATAAATTGATACTCCTCCACCTATGCTATCAGTCCTTAGGTTATAAAAATGTGTGTAATTCGGAATTTTAAGAGTACATGCATCTTTCTCTGATTTTATCCAAGTTTCGGTTAAAAGTATTAAGTGTACTGTATATTTAAAAGATTTAATATTACACTTCAGTTCATCCATTTTACCTTCTTTTAGTAAACTTCTCATATTTGCATAGAAAAATTTCAAAGAATTCTTCGTCATTATAACGTTGCTATAGTTGTAAGTAATTTGATGTGTGATGGGTTCATTTGACGTAGATAAATCAGTTGGTATCGGATCTATATTCAGTTTTTTAAAGTCGTTTTAGTTATCTTAGGTACTCCATTTATGTATTTTATAATTAAATTTGTTTCGCCATTGTGTTGTCGCTGTGTGAGTTCATTTTTCAAATTTTTAAAGTATTTTATTTGTGCAGGTGTTTGATCCCAAAATATACGAATTTTAGTGTCATTTAGCTTATTACGGTTAAGTAAAATCGATGCAGCTATTTCTTGGTTATTGAAACAAACTTTAATATTTCGATTTCTGCCTGAGACAAATTTTCCTAATCGTATAATTTTAATTGGCATTGGAGGATTGTTATAAATTAGATTAATTATTTTTAATACTTCTTGTTGGTCGTATTTCCGCCGTGATTCCAAATTTTTATCATTTAATTCACATATACCCGCTATGATAATATTTTTCTGTCGGTTATAACGATCTTGCATTTCGAAGGTAATGTTTTCGTAACTAGGCGTTAGCGGAATTGATGAGGACGGATAGTTATTAGTTTTACATTCAGTAATATTATCTTCGAGTTGTTTAATTTTTTCTTGAATGGATAAATTTTTCTGTCTCAAATTTTCTAAGTCTTGTCTTAATGTTTGTTGTTCCAAAATTAAATTTTCTGTGGCTGTTTTTATTTCTTGTTTGATTTCAGATATTTCTTGAAAGATTTTATTATTGTTATGATTTTGATTTATCCCAAATTTTTCAAAAAATGTTTGTATTTCACAGCGCAATTTCGTCAATTCTTCTATAAAATATACAGAATCATTTTCACGCTCTTTTCTTTTTCGTATTGTTACATTTTCTTCTCGTGTAATGACACGTAAATCTGGAGCCGAATCGCTGCCGCTCATGATATTCCCGCTATTCGATTCGCACTTAACATTCAAATCGGTAAACAGCAATTCTAAAAATTGCTGGTCTTACTGGCTTGTACACAGTCCTACTACCAAGTAAAACATACTGTATATATGTATTTCAACTGAATTATATTTGACGAGCCAGAATATTTAGCTACAGTTACAGGCTTTAATATCAAAGGAAAAACAAAATAAATAAACGGTACAAGTATAAAATGTGTCGTGTCAACGAAATGAAAACATCAAAGCGCTTCCAGTTTACCTAACTCAACGTCCAGATGCCACTGGCTGGCACATTGCCAGCGGCTTAAACCCTATCTCACGTTGGTCGTTTGTCCCACGATAACATAGGCACAAATTAACCAAATTACTGCAACTTACCGCCTGTCCGTACTCCTGATTCCTGAACCATATTCTAAACCATATGTTCGTGCATAAGTACTCGCTACTTGTTATGTAAAAGTTCTAAATCGGGACGGTTTGAAACGTGTTCGTACTTTTTTGTAGATTGCTTGGTGATAATTGCTTCGGGATATTTACTGAAATATCATCTATGGTCCAAATTTGAAGCGGATAATAATATTGCTTATAAAAACCTACGTCTTCTACTTCTGGCATAAGTTTAAGTAGATTTTTAAGTAAAAAATATTCAACTAAAATAAATCATAACCTCAATATTTCTTTCTACACACGATCGCAGAAACGATGCATTGTTACTGAAGTCCACTTACAATATTAAAAAACTGAATTTACTTGCGGTAGAATCGTCTAGTTGAGAATTTGCCTGCTTAAACCCAATAACTTTTATCGTTCTGGTTTATAATAACTTGGGACTTGGTACTAAAAGACTTTTTAGTGCTTGTAAAAGCCTGCTTGACTAAAGTATATTGTCATTTTAATTTTATGTTTTTTTTTATATCTAGCAACTTAACCAATGAGTGATTCAAAATACGGATTGAAGACACAAAAAAAGCAATTGCCTATATATAGCAAGTAATTTTAAAATTCATTTCAAGAAGAAATCTTTTTACGTACGATTAAATAACTTCAAAGAATTTTCTTCTTTTAACTTTAAAAAAGTTTATATTAAAAGAAAGGAATAAACGTCTTACTGGCTAGAATGAAAAGTTTTAATTGTAATAACGATTAACTATAAATTTTATTTTCTGTTGCCATAAGGCTCAGAGATGTTTTATATTTAATTATAAACTTCAGAACCATCTTACATCTTAACTCATGATTGCGGGTTCAAACCCAGGCAAGCACCACTGAATATACATTTGCTTAATCTGTGTTCATAATTCACCTCGTGCTCGGCGGTGAAGGAAAACATCGTGACGAAACCAGCATGTGTCTAATTTCATAGAAATTCAAATTTCTCCTCAAAGGGAGAGAAGGCTTTAGCCCAACAGTGGGTTTACAGGCTGTTGTTGTTGTTTGTTGTTGGGTCTTGCAGCGGTTTATTCTTCTTTTGTATCTCTCCACTATTAAGGGTCATCTCGACATATAATGCAGCTAGACAGCTAGTACATGTATATCGTTGGTGACAATTTGTAACGATATTTGTAAACTACATTTTTAATATTATATAATATTGGAAGGTGGATGGGCAAATGTAAGAAATAATTATCATTCCTCTGATGATAGATTTCTCTTTTGTGTTGTTTGATGAGATGTCTTTTGAGATTTAGATACACTGGCTAACTCAAACCGGATTACAAAAATACTAAGTATCACTGTTAGAATATCTATTGAATGGATTGTATCTTTTTCTGTTTTTCTTTATCTCGCTGAAAAAACACGTTACGCGTTTCCTTCACTTGGAAGGGGTGTTTGTGGTACTCTCTGGAAGCTGAGTGCGCCCCGGTATAACGCAATACCCACTAAGAACCCAGCGGTAGCATTTCCATCTCATCGGCGGGCAAGCTACTGTGAGAATGGATTGTACCAGTCCACACCTACCACTACGTAAAATGGGTTCTTCTTATTTTCCTAAATTTTTAACGGTTTAAGTTCCTACAAATACAAAATTAAAATAATTTATACAAGATGGCGGCTTTACACTTAGGTACTCAATGATAGGCAAAGGAAAAACAATTACCGGTGCGGAAAAGAAAATACGCTAATGAGAGAGCCGGCGAAATTAATTTCATGGTTTTTTTTGTCGAATTTCGTAATGGATAACAATTGTAAAATTTTATACTAACATAACATTTATTAGCTTGGAGGCGATCATGTCATTCCTAAAGTAGATTATCATTTATAAACTAATTGTATAATGAGATTTTGCATACAGATATTGAAGTTCAAGCTACGTTAGTTTGAGGCTCCATCAACTGGTTCAGCGTTTCCACAGAGTAAAATAACATATATTTATAGTAATTACAATTTAGAGTTATCTTTATATGGATGTGTCGCCGCACTGCATAAATAACAACGAATTTATTTACATTCGAACTGTCCGCATATTTTACAAGGGATAATTTTATTAACCGTGTGAATTTAATTTCGGTCGTTGCTCAATTGTTTTTGCAATAAAATTACGTACGTCGGTATATTATACGTTCCTGTTTAAAATCTGATTGCTTTTTATTTGGGTCACGCTATACCTATTGTAAGGTCACTAGTTTAAGAACTTGTAATGTTGAAGTCGCAAATTATACTAGGTGGGATTTTGTTAACCACCTGGGTAAGCCAAACGAGCCATTTGGTAGTTCAAAGTATAAAACAAAGTCGCTTCCACTGTCCCTATATCTCTATGTATGCTTAAATCTTTAGAACTACGCAACGGATTTTGATCGTTTTTTTTTAATAGATAGAACGATTCGAGAAGAAGATTTTTACGTATAATACATGAATAATTTAGTAAAGAAACAATGATAATTTTAGAAGTTTCTAATTGGATGTCATATCATTGCACCCGTGCGAAGCCGGGGCTGGTCGCTTGTCTATTATAATTTGAAAAAAGTTTGATTTTATTTGTGAAAAGAAATGATCTATGGAAATTACATTCATAATACTTCCTTTTCTATAGGCCTAGTAAAATAAAAGAACTGAATTTTTGAAAATAAAATTATTATTATTTTTTTAAATTAGACCGATGAAGTTAACTTAGTTTAATAAATTAGATAAGTGCAGTATGATCAAACTCATGTGTTCCAGATAAAAAGATGTTTAAATTAAAATGTCTACCGTTAGTCATCGTCATATAACTTTGTAGGTTCTTCCTCACGAACAGAATCCTTGCAGACGTAGCCACGTTTTCAGCTAGTGTTATATATAATAAGTTATTAGAGATTATACCCAATACGCCAACGAGACGGGATTACTCGAATGATTGAGCTTAATGACCACGCTAATCTTCAGGGATAAAAATAATATACGTAATATAGTTTCTTTATCCTATACGTCGTTGTAAGTGACCCATTTTAGTGTAATAAGATATAACCAGTTTGTACATTTGGAATATAATAATAAATAATTAGTATATCAATTTAACGTTTAACTATTTTGCAAAGTCCATAGTGATCCTTTTTGGGGGTAACTTAAACATTAGCCCAGAGGATCGAGCATTTTATGTAGTAAATTTTTTGGATGTCTTTTCAACTAGCGAATGTGTCTTGAAGAAAAGGTAGCCCTTGCCAATATCTCGATAGCATTCTCGATTATCTTTTTCCGGAAAGTCTGTCATATAATCAGTTGTAGAGTTTATACTTCTTGAGTCTGAACATATGTCCAAACTATGGAAGGTTTTTCTTGATAATACACAAAAGTTTCCGTACCATACGACCTGACGCTGTGATGAGCGTAATCAATTTTTACTGTATAATCTTCTTTATAACACCTACAAACTTGAAATTTGGCAGGTAGGTTCCTTAAAGGATGTAGATATCCAGTTTTTATGAAACTTTACCCCTAAGAGCATAAAACAGGGCTTGATGAAGCCATAGGTTCAGTTAGTATTGTATGCTTATAAAGTAAAGAATAGAAAATGACCAAATTCCGGTCAATCAACATCTTTTTCTATGAAGGAAAAAGGTTTGCTTCCAACCCGCAATTCCAATACGTTTTTAAGTTTATTTTGATATATTTCTATAAAGGCTTTCAGTGATAAGATCGAAACTAATTATAATAACAAAACCAATAAATTGAGACAATTTAGTCTATTTTTATAGAATTAAAAAAAAAAACAATGTTACATTAGAGTAAATTACCTAAACATTTATATTAATTATTTTGTAGCAAAATTACTTGAAATTCATGAGTTCCAATATAATCTAGTAAGTAATAATTGTCTCTCTCGTCAATTAACTGTACTTGGTGGTAGGGCTTTATGCAATCCCGCCTGGGTGGGTACCACCCACTCATCAGATATTCTACCGCTAAACAACAGTAGGCAGTATTGTTGTGTTCCGGTTTGAAGGGTGAGTGAGCCAGTGTAACTGCAGTGTCATTGTCTGTCATGGGTGATGGTGACCACTTACCATCAGATGGGCCATATGCTCGTCCGCCAACCTATTCCATAAAAAAAACTAAAAAATAAATAAAAATTAAAACAAAACTTTTAGAAAAATTCTGAAAAATAAACATACAATTTAGAAAAAATCTGTGCGAAAAAGTTAATTTAAACGACTCACACACAAAACGCAGCAATAAGCAGCAAAAATACAGTAAATTCAAAGTAAAGAACAATCTATCACAGGCATACATGCAAATTAAAATACGTTCGACTCAGACATTTGAATTTCCACCTCTTGAATTCCTTGATTAAATAAGTCTGCGTTACATTCGAGGCAATCGGCGTGAAATTTTTCGTTCTCCCCCAAATGGAATAATTCCACCCTCCTTTGATTGTATTAATAGACAATATTTTCTTGCGTTGCGTAAAATTTCCCGAGCCTACTCTCGCTATCGGTATAATCTGTGCAAAGAATTGCCGGACGATACGAACCGAGAGTACTACAAGTTCTAATCTATACATTACAATAAAATTTACAATTTTCGTCTTTCTATGTGTTTGTTCTGGCTATTCTCTGGAACGGCTGGACCGATTTTGACGGGACTTTCACTGACAGATAACTAGTATACTAAGGAGTAATTTAGGCTACAATAATATGTATATTTTTAAATTCAAAGGCGGTCAACGCGGTCGGTACAAGGTAGCGGGCGCAGCTAGTAAATAATATAATATACTAAGTACATTATACACTGCGCGAACTATTGACGCGTCTGGTTTATAAGGCTTTAGTTCGCAGGTCATTGGTCTACATCTCGTGTTTATGAATAGTTATTAAATAACATAGCAAAATATATAATAGAATCTTAGTAGCTGAAGTTGTAAAGACAGTAAACATACATATATATTTAGTGGAGTTATTTGGAGTGAAGCTATAAAAAGAGTAGCTACCTAAAACGACCAATGGCAAATGATTTATCCCTACATATTATTAAACAAAGTCCCCCGGCCGCGTATGTCGGTCTATATATTCGCGATAGGCTCTAAAAGTACTGAACAGATTTTCATGCGGTTTTCAGTAATAGACAGAGGTATTCATAAGGAAGGTTTAGATTACTGTGTAAATGAGTTGAAATAGAATGACAATTTTTTTAGAATGACAAATTGTCGTTCTATTTATATAAAAATATATAGGAAAAAATTAAAAAAAAATTTAGTCCACCCGTTCGAAGGCGGGAGGGGACGCTAGTATTAAATATTAAGAACAGTCATGAATATTAATCAATGAAGTTCTCGATACAAACACGCCTGAGTGAATCGAGAACAAATAGTAATAAAGGTCAGGTAAAAAAAATGACAAGAAGGTCGGAAGCCAATTTTCTCTCTGCCTTATCGCAGAAATTAGATTTTTAAGGAAACACTTTCAAAATCAGATACTCAGCCGCAATACTTGATATTGCTTACAGTTACTCGTATCGCTACTTCATTTGGAATAAAGTAAAAAATATATTACTAAGTCTTTATGGTATTCAAAAGTTACTATAATTTCGTTGTATTACGATGTCTCAGATCGAGCCGAGATGGCCCAGTGGTTAGAACGCGTGCATCTTAACCGATGATTTCGGATTCGAACCGAGCCAAACACCACATATATATATATATATGTGGAGTTTGGTTGTTATATATATATATATATATATATATATATATTATATATATATATATATATATATATATATATATATATATATATATATATATATATGTGTTTAATTTGTGTTTATAATTCATCTCGAAGGAAAACATTGAAACACTTTCATCGAAATTCAGCCACATGTGCATTCCACCGACCCGCATTGCAACAGCATGGTGGAGAATGTTCCAAAACCTCTCCTTAATGGGAGAGAAGGCCTTAGCCCAGCTGTGGGAAATTTACAGACTTTACTACTTTTACGATGTCTCAGAGCGTCTCAAAGTTTGATCAAATGTTTATTTAACAAGATAAAAATATATTTAACTAAATTTTCTATGTATAAGTTGTAATGGTTCGATATATTTATTTTAATGGAATGGGAAACAAAGGAAGTTTCTGAAAAGTGAGCCATAGACGTCTGCAACACCTGAGCGCGTGCAGGTGCGTTGTCGGCCTTTGAAGAGGAGATTAAGTGCACCCATATATCATGTGCTTGAATTACACAATATTGAATTAACAGCTTTGATGATTCATTAACCAGCTTATAAGGGCAATGGGTTCAAGACCCGGAACGAAAATCTAAAAAGTATTTTTTTTCTGAATATTTTATACTAGTAGTCGCCCGCGGCTTCGCTTTTTAGGACGTTAGTTGTCGTGTGTTAGCCTATGTCCTTCCTCGGAGATCAAGTTTGATTTATACAAAATTTCATCAATTTCAGTTAAGCGGTTTGGTCGTGAAAGAGCAACAGACATACAGACAGAGTTACTTTCGCATTTATAATATTATAATAATACAGTTAAAAAATACAATCACAAATCAATATATCGCCCGATATATTAGATTCATTGCACCTATAGTCACACTGACTCAAATTCGCAAAATACGTAATATCCGTTTGACTAAAATCATGTATACATATGAGGACCTCCGTGGTCAAGTAGAGTGTACATCGGTTTCCATGGTCGCCACTCTGAGGTCCCGGGTTTCATTTCCGGCCGAGTCGATATAGAAAAATTTTATTAGTTTTCTATGTTGTCTTGGGTTTGGGTGTTCGTGAAACCGTCGTCACTTCTGATTTTCCATGACACAAGTGCTTTAGCTACTTACATTGGGATAAGAGTGATGTATGTGATGTTGTCTAATATTTCTTTATTTACATACATCAATTAATTTGGTATTAGTTTATTTTGGTATTGTATTAGCCTTACGCTTTGTCTAAATCTGTCTTTATCTATTTACTATAAATTGTAATAATATATCGTATAAATAGGAGGCGAGATAGCCCAGTGGTTAGAGAGCGTATATCTTGACAGATAATTGCGGGTTCAAACCTAGCCAAGCACCGCTGAATTTTCATGTGCTTAATGTCTGTTTATAATTCATCACGAGTTCGGCGGTAGAGGAAAACATCGTGTGGAAACCTGCATGTGTCTAATTTCAACATAATTCAGCCACATGATGAACCCATCCCGCATTGGAGCAGCGTGGTGAAACTCTAAACCGTCTCCTCAACGGAAGAACGGCCTTAGACCAATAGTGGGAAATTGATAGGCTGTTGTTGTTGTATAAATAAAAAAAAGTAATTTCATAATACATATAATATTTGTTTTAATGTGCCGCAAGAGTATATTATGCAATAAAATAATATCGTCGTTTCCACGTATGCGGCGGACGAAATATGCGACTCGGAGTCCGTTATAAAATATTCAAAATACAGCGCGAGTGTTACGTTGTTATCGACGAATTGCACTCGCTTCGTAACTTTTTTGCGGTCGTCCGTTTCGAAAGTGTCGAAATGTTAAGTCACAGTTTTATGCACATCGCTACGTATAGTACGACACAACATAGATGTAGCATCGGCAAATTCTATAAAACCGATTACTGCTAATTACAGCCAAGAAATAACTCTCTATTCGTCGCTATAGATTCTCGCGACGAAAAAACAGGTGCATGTAAATCGATGTGTCAAATTGACGATCGTGATCGATGTGACAATTGAATAAGGTCATATGACGCGACCAATAGAAATAGCTTTCTATCGCGCCATTCGACGCTATTCGTCGCTTTAAATTCCCGCGTCAGTTCAACCCGAGAAAGCAAGTGCATGTAAAGCGACGTATCAAATTAACAAATATATTAGGTCATATGATATTGCAAGTTATAACGTTTGTGTAAATATCATATTCACATAAGAAATAAGTACCTATTGATAATTTCGGATAGCGTACTTAATTCGGATGTGATCGGTTTTACGAATTTTGCCGATGCTACGTCTAAGTTGTGTTGTGCTATAACTGAAAATGTTTCGGCGTACTTATTGCAAATTTCGGATTTATAGAAATATTTTCTAAGATTATTGTTTCATTTTATAAGTAGAAATGCTTATGTACGAGCTACTTCTCTTCGCTAATATTTATAATGCGTTTATTTTATTTCGTGGTTTAGACTACGACTAAAATTAAGCAAACTAAAAAATAGTAGTAGTGTATCGCTCTTTTCCAGCTTGAGTGTTGAGCCAGTTTTATTAATGGCACAAAAGACATTATATTTAGTTTTAATTTACTTTTGGGATAAGGAAGTATTTAAGGCAAATAAAAAATATTTTTGGGAAACATTGATTCAGAGACAGCTGTAGAAGATCATAGGCTGCTGAGGATTTTCTTTTCTAGATTTTCTTTTAAAATATTATTATTATTATTAATTGAAATTGAAGCACTGAATTAAATCCTTTTTGGAGTAAAAATGTATACTAATATTATAAATAGAAAAGAGACTTTATCTGCTACAATTTCAAGGTTGAATCTTTGATTTAAATTTAATTAAATTTGATATGACACTAGATTGATCTTGAAAGAAGGACATAGACTATTTAATCTAAAATCCCTAGTAAATACCTCCCTTAATATGCGGGCGAAGCGGGAAAACTAGTTTACCTATAATGTTATACCCATAGAATACATTTTATTCCAAGAAAGAAAGGGTTTCTAGGGGATAAGCCAATACGATCCTTTTCGGGGCGAGGCATTCAACTCAATAATAAATGCCTTTGATATTTTTACTTATATCACTTAGAACTAACTAAGACTAATCTTTACTAATATTATAAATGCGAAGTAATTCTGTTTGTCTGTCTGTTACCCTTTAAGGCCAAACCACTGAACTGAGTTCGATGGATTTGGTATGAAGCAGGCTGGAATCAAGGAAGGCTTTGGAACTTAGTCTCAAATATATTGATATATATGATCAACCTCTGAAACAGTAATATGTATACGAAATATGAAATGGAGGCGAGCTGGTCCAGGGGTTAGAACGCGTGCATCTTAACCGATGATTACGGTTCAAACCCAGGCAAGCTCCACTGAATATTCATGTACTTAATTTGTGTTTATAATTCTTGTCGTGCTCGGCTGTGAAGGAAAACATCGTGAGGAAACCTACATGTGTCAAATTTCATCGAAATTCTGCCACATGTGCATTCTACCAACCCGCATTGGAATAGCGTGGTGGAATATGTTCAAAACCCTTTCCTTAATGGAAGAGGAGGCCTTAGCTCAGCAGTGGGTAATTTACAGGCTGTTACTTTACTTCTCTTACTTTTATACGAAATATATCATTCGACATAGAACTGTATAAATAATAAAACTGTGCAATTTTAATATCCATTTTATTTTGTTTTATTTTAGTAAGGGAAAGCATCAATGTCAATTTCTTTTTTCAACCGCTTGCATAAAAAAGTATGTATAGCTACTGATTTTCGCAATAAATTGTTTTAGATTTTTCTTGTTTTTGAACGTTGGTAGTTCCGTAAATCCAGGGTTTGAGTCGTTAAGTGAACGTGAATATATATACAAATATAACACCGATTTCGGTAGTTAATTGCTTATAGCGACAGATAACAACCTCGGCTCAATCCTAATGATGTTTTAGTTCCGATGTTAATTACGGCGCCGTTTGTCATGGTAATGTCGTCGTGGGTGTGTTCGTGAGATCGATAATGAAGATGCTAGACTAGACCGATTTTAATGTAAGCAATAGTTGTATTAATAAATGTGGATAGTTTTTTTGAAGTACAGTAACACCCTATAAATTTTCTACTGCAACGGCCTCCTCTACTTTTGAGGTAAGGTTTGGAGCATGTGTCATCACGCTGCTCCAATGAGGTTTGGTGGATTCCCATGTGACATATTTTCTTTGAAATTAGACACATGCAGTTTCCCTCGAGCTCGAGATTAATTATAAACACAAATTAAGCGCATGAAAATTAAGTGGCACTTGCCTGGGTTTGAACCCGCATTCATCGGTTAAAATGCTCGCTTTATTACTACTAGGCCATCTCGGCTCACTCTCACTCTGTTTTTGTAAGGCCTAATGGCCTTGACATGAAAATTAAGTCAGTCACAAAACATCCAGTGGCCCTGCGCAAGGCAAGTCTGTTTTGTGGTTGCCATTTTACTCTTATATTTCTCTTTAATTCTTTAAATTCCCTTTTACAAAATAAAGAAATATATAAGAAAAAAAAGTTTTGCTTCGCGAGTATTGCAAAAGAATAATGACGAAGAAGTGAACGATTAAACAAATACTTGTCAATAAAAACTTTCTCTTTGGTCTAGGCCCATGTATGAAAATCCCAGGCAAGGCTGATAAAAAAATATTGCGTTTTTCTATCGAATCTCAGTAAAAGTCTCAGTAGCAGTGAAACGTTTGATTCTGTTTCTGAACCCCTTTGTCGGATTATGAAAATACGAATGGAGAGTGCATCTGCGTTTGTGGATACTTTTTTATACAAACAACAATAAAAACCTTTTTGCTGAATTTCGGTATGGTAATTTCAAACATTGTAACCTCTATGGTGGAGTTATTACTGAGCACAAGTGTGTACAAATGAATATGCTAATACCATTTAATAGAACGGCAACTAGGAATCTTCGAACTGTCGGCCAAGCAACCAAACCTATGTACATGTCATAATTTTAAAATCATAGTTCGATACCGATTCCAGATCAAGTCCCTTGTCTATAATTAGATCAGTGACTCGATTCGACTCGACTAATTATGAACTAGATACAATCGATTGATTTCGATTAGTAGCATTTCATAAGATGTTGTTCCTCATTAAGATTACGTAAACATGTTCTATATTTAATAAATAATATTGGACAACACTATATACATTACTCTGACCCCTATGTAAGTAGCTAACGCACTTGTGTTATGGAAAATCAGAAGTAACGACAGTGCCACAAATAACCAGACCTAAGACAAGATAGAAAACTAAAGAACTGTACTATATCGACTCGGAGCGACATACTCATGAAAACCGGTGTACACACTACCCTACTCGTCCACGGAGGTCGTATATGTATGTATGGTGTACACATATCTGATATTTAATGTCAAGCCACTTGAAGTGATACATTAGTGCTGAGTGACGGCTCATGCACGTATAATACTTGAAATGTTTGTAGCTGTCCAGTCTGTGAGCGGGCGCGTCCACGACCAATTGCATTATGCTACCACGCATGCGCAATGCAATGGCACTCAGGATGCTCTCTAATATAACATCTTGTATGGAATATTATACGATACGTATTTACGTATTATGTCTATACGTACCCTTGATTCTGTAGTGTTAGTTTTACTATTATTCCTACATAGTACAAAATAAAGTCGCATTCTCTGTCCCTACATCCTTTTGTATGTTTAAATCTTTAAGCATACGCAACGGATTTTGATGCGTTTGTTTTAATAGATAGAGTGATTCGAGAGGAAGGTTTTTGTATATGATACATGGATAATGTAGTAAAGTAACACTGATAAAATGAATGATTAAAAGTTTGTAATTTCATGTCGTAGACGAACAAATTTTGTAGTATATTTAGTATCAGTATTGCACCCGTGGGAAGCCGGGGTGGATCGCTAATTATAAATATTGGACAACACCACATACATTACTGTGATCCCAATGTAAGTAGCTAATGCACTTGTATTTTGGAAAATCAGAAGTAACGATGGTACCACAAACACCCAGACCCTAGACAACAAAAATGAACTAGTAATCTTTTTATAGATCGACTCAGCCGGGAATCGAACCCGGGAACTCGGAGTGGCGGTGTGTACACTACTCGACCACGGAGGTCGTCAAATATGTTGTCATAAAATTATATTTTATTTATTGTATAAACATTATTGAAATCAATGTCATTAAAATGTCTTTAAAAAGGATTTTATGTGGCTTCTATTTTACGGATTTTTTAATTTTACGTATTTTTCCGAAGTCAATTTATGCTTTCAAGCATAAATAAGTAAAGTAAATTTCCTACTGCTGGGATAAGGCCTCTTCCATAAAGGAGAGGGTTTGGAACATATTCCACCACGCTGTTCCAATGCGGGTTGGTGGAATGCACATGTGGCAGAATTTCGATGTAATTAGACACATGCAGGTTTTCTCACGATGTTTTCCTTCACCGCCGAGTACGAGGTGAATTCTAAACACAAATTGAGCACTTATATATAGTGGTGCTTGCCTGAGTTTGAACCCGCAATCATCGGTTAAGATGCACGTGTTTGAACCACTGGGCCATCTCAGCTCTAAACTCTATTTTTTGGTTAACTATCGTGTAACGTGTAATTTCATGTCATTTAATAAACATTTCATAATTTCAAGTAGTCGTGGTATAGAAGGATTGGTACAGTGTGGCGCTGAAATTGTAAACAAATTGATTTAAACGTCGATTGTTCACATCAATGGATATCAGGCTTTGCGAGAAATTGATCGATGGCATTCAGTATCACGGGAATAACCTTATTGATTGTCTTTAGGTTCAACTGCATACAGTTTGCGAGTTAAATCGTCTATTTGTACGATATCCCGTTTATTGCTAAAACATTGTTCAATTGTTTTGTTGTAAGTTGTTGATTTCTAAGCGCTTGGGAACTTATGCGATCCTGGTACTTTATAGGACTTTGATTTGTATTTTATGTTTATTGTGTTGTTAATGTTACATAATATGTGTGTATATTATATATACAGACACTTTACTGCCAATATCAGAATAATTAATTATAAGTGGGCGTATATTCAAACTATTGTTCACAAAGTTTTTATTAAGCATATATATTACAAAATAATACAGAAACTATTGGAAATTAGCGATTCGTCGCATACGTAGTGCGCGGGAAATCTTGAATGTTGGCATTCAAGATGGCTGCTTCGCTACCATCGCCGATTGACACTATTTTCCAGCCAGTACGAAAAACAAGATGGCGCACCGTGCGCCGTCATATATATTATTTTATTTTATTGAAACCTAGGGACACTACATAATAACAGAATGTTCACAACGTTTAAAAATTTTCAGTCGTTTTTGTATTGTCTAATAATACAATGTGTTTATTTATTTACGACATAACATTAGAAAGTTATAAAATTATCAGTGTTTCTTTACTATATTGTCCATGTCCCTATACAAAAATATTTCTCTTAAATCACTCTATCTATTAAAAATAACCGCATCAAAATCCGTTGTGTAATATTAAAGATTTAAGCATACATAGGGACAGACAACGGTAAGCGACTTTGTTTTATACTATGTAATAATTCCAGAACGCACATGGATACTTAATACATATATGTACATATGTGTGTGTGGGTTCAGAGGTTCGTAGTAAAAATATATTTTCATATAATATATCCTGTTAATCTTATTGCCGCCATTTGGGAACATTATTTTTCACCTTGAATAAATCTTCATAATATAAATCGTCTGTACGCGTGTGTGTGACTGAACTGTATTCCTTTTAAATGGTTCTGATTTTTTTGTGTGTTTTTGAGTTGGCTTAGATTGAAGCTGACTGATGGCGTTGCGATTGCGAAGTACGGTCGGGGTAAAAAAAGGTTTACCTTAAGATCTATTTTCGTGTGCTCAGTATGAACGGTAATCTGGTTTACTGATTGAGAATGACATATTGCGTCGCAATAATTTGATGTTTAGATTCAAAAGGTACTAAGAGTTTAAGACTACAACTTAGTGCCCCAAGCCAAAGTCACCTGCCCGTGGTGCACCCTGCCGACCTGTAAACGAGGCTCTGGCGACTGACTGATGGCGGTATAACTATCAACAAAATAGGCGTAGCTAAATACCACAGGCCGATGACGGGCAGTAGCGTCACCGGTGCGAGAAGCTACGTCCTGCGATCGCCAACCCGCCTGCCCAGCGTGGCAATTATGGCCAATATCCTTCATCTGCAGCACACACGCTAGCCACGGCCCCCAGTTCCCGGCAACCACAGTGGCGTGCACTTGGAGAGGCCTATGTCCAGCAGTGGACAAAGACGGGTTGATGATGAAAGGAATGACTGACTGTACATAAAATTCTTATTACAAATGATTAGTGGGAAACTATGGTGTATGCAATTTATTTTATTTGATTATAAAATAATACATACAAATTTAAATCAACAGTATTTTTATGGTACATGTAGGTAAATGAGCAAATGGGCCCCTTGATGATAAATCGTCACCACCGCCCATATACACTCGTACAATAGTGCTATAAGAAATATAATTCATCGCCAAGTTGCCACCAATCTTGGGATGTAAGATATTATGTCCATTGTGCCTGTAATTACACTGGTTCATTCATTCTTCGGAGGGGAAACTAGTACTGTTGTTTGGCGCTAGAGTGGACGGTACCTACATAGACGGTATTGCACAAAGTCCTACCACCAAAATCAAAATCATCTTTCCTCAAATAGGCTCTTACAAGACCTTTTTTATCGTCACTAAACATATATTAAGAGAAGCCAACGCAATGCAGATTCTATTGAGAAGAACCGGAAAGAAATTAATAGTAGTTAATATTTTCCAACATTTAAAATATAAAGTCATGTTAGTTAAAAAAACTTACATATGCAAATAATACATCCAATCTGGAAATCAACCAATAGTAGCTACACGCCTCTTTTTTACTGAGAAATATCATTAATGTCAGTTAAACCTGTTCACATTTAAAATAGTGCAATTTTAAACTATTATAAATGAATAATATTATATAAATTTACATGAATTTGAATGCAATTCCTTTAAGAAACTAAGCTAAAAATTTTATTACAAATTATGTTAAGTGAAAAGATATTATTGCTAACCGACGCGTAGAAAAACTTTTGCTCGCCATTACCCTGAAAACTCTTCCTATTTAAATTTGGCTCAAGTAACAAGTTATAAACGAAAATAAAAACGCTATTGTTAAATAAAATAATTTTTATATCGAGTTGTAAAACCTCCTCTCCTCTTTAATGAGATTTTGGAGTATATTCCACCACGGTGCTCTAATACGGGTTGGTGGAAACATTTGTGACACAATTACGTTGAAATTAGACATATGCAGATTTTCTCACGATGTGTTTCTTTACCGAGCACGAGATGAATTATAAACACAATTGAAGCACATGAAATTTCAGTGGTGCTTGTTTGAAAGTTCAGTGCTACAAATGAAAAAGTAGTCAAAATACATTATTTTGACTACTTTTTCATTTGTAGCCAGTTTTAAATTATAACATTAAAATTGTTTTAAATCTCTCAATGTAATATAAATATCGCTCTGATGTTGATCGATGAATAAAATAAAGTATAAATAAAATTAACCAATGAGATCAAATATGTTGTGTCTCATTCATCTGTCTCACTCTTACTTCATTATATTTTCTCATTCGTCTTCACCATTTGGAACTATGTATTTGTATTGACGTAATGTTACGCGATACAATAATTCTTAAGTGAATATTGTCTAAGAGATTATCAAACTCAAAGTCTAAATATAGACGAGTGAAGCTACAACCGGTTCTTAATGTAGATTCTACTCAGAAGAACTGGCAAAAACCTCAGTAGTTACTCTTGTCGAATATTTAAAATACAATATTGTTTTAGTTAATTACAATAAGGTATTCAGTATATCCCACCTGACAGGCAACCAGTTCTCAAATTAGAAAAACGTGCGTAATAAAACTTTGCTTGGTGGTAGGGTAGGTAGGCTTTGTGCAAGCCCACCTGGGTAAGTACCACCCATCAGTTATTCTACCGCCAAACAACAGTACTCAGTATTGTTGTATTCCGGTTTGAAGGGTGAGTGACCAGTGTAACTACAGGCACAAGGGTTAACAACTTAGCTCCCAAGATTGGTGGCGCATTGTCGATGTAATTAACATTTCTTACAGCTTCATTGTCTTTGGGTGATGGTGACCACTTACCATCGGGTGGCCCATATGCTCGTCCGCCAACATATACCATAAAAAAAATGAAAATGTACATATAATCGAGTTATATTATAATATGATAAGGGCACATGTCGCTGATCGCATAAGACGCGGACCAAAAACAGATCTCAGCTTATTCTTGAACATATTGCAACTTTTGTGTAAAGTGTACGTATTCGTAACGCTGGATCTGTTCAACGAGTTTTATTGGATAAGACTCGTTCAAGTTTTATAATATCCGGATAAAGTAATTCACACTTTGACCTCAGATATAAAAAAGTTTTCATATAAAAAGCAACGAGCTAAGACGAAATTGTAAAACGACTGACAAATCGACCTTTCAGTTCTTATAGATTTCTTGTGATTAAGTTCACACGACGTTCGTATTTCGATGCGACTTTTTTCGATTATTTTTATGAACAATGAATAACTTATTATTTACGTTAATGTTATCTCGTCTTCTGTATGTATTATGATAAAATTAAATGAAAGATATCAATTATTTTCGATAAATAAACTTCAATAAAAAAAAGTCGTTCACGTTCGTAATCGTCTCTTTTCGATATTCCATGAAATGTGACTTATCGGCTGTCATGTGTCCATGTTAAAGTGGCGTAGCCAGCATGTGCGATTAAAAAAATCCTAATTAAACTTTTTGATGCTTCGATATACGAGTATAAATATTAACCAAAAACAGAAAACTTAATAGCGTACGTACAGTCAAAATAAGAAAATCTTCGTCAGTTTTCAAGTTAATTCCTTTGTCAAATCTAAAACTCTTAGTACCTATTAGTAGTAGTTTGTATCCAAATATCAAATTCCAATTGGTAAAGCAGATTATCGTTCATACTGAGCAGTGAGCATACGAAAATAGATCTTACAGTGACGAACCTTTTCTTACCCCGACTGTACATTATATCTGGGCTATTAACAAATCGTATGAAATACACCTAAACTTTATCTTAATTCCGTCAACGATTAGAACATGGTATAGATGCAATACAGTAAATATTGTAAAGAGGAAAGTTTAGTTTGCCTGTTTTTTTCAAATACAACGGTGACTTTGTTTAGAGCGATATTCTGTCAAACGCCAGGAAAATACTGGCACAACTGACTAAACTGGTTTCACATGGCTTATATTTATATATAGCTATGCAGATTCTCCTGCGCGAAGTTTATAAAACTACCTTTATAATACGTTACGCCTATTTAAAAGAGATGAATTAAAAAAAAAAAGTTGTCTATGTCCTTACCCGAAGCTTAAGCTAAGCGGAGGTAATAGACAAAGTTACTTTCACATTATAGATTTTGTTTTTTAAAATGTATACAATGTTCCATTAAATTAAAATAAAATAGATCACTCATCGTTAATATCTGAAAACAATAAGAAAATTAAAATAAAGGAAATTTAAATAACGCAAATATAAATAACTTTAAAATAAGTTACTTCGGTATATGTGCCGTGTGTACATGCATATTCATTTAGTAAAAAGCCTTTATATTTAATATTACAAACACATAGTCCAATTTCATGGTATGTATAGACTATAAAAACGTTTTTAAAATAGCCATATACGTTCGAGATTCATGTACCATTGATTCAACTCGGTTCATTATTTAAATGAAGTTCAATCAGTAAACAGCCAATTTTACATCTAAACTAGATGTAAAATTGGCTGTTTACTGATCGTCGCTGCTCCTGTAATAGACGCTATTTCATGTGTTTTTTTCATATTTTCCGACTGCTATGCCGATTTTATCATTATTTCAATACGCACGAATTGTAAAAACATTTTTGTCATTACTTCTATAGTTTAAAAGTTTACAAATTTAGCTATGCGATATTCATACGTCGAAATTTCAATATAAGTAGTGAAATAACGATTAAAACGGCACAGCAGTCGAAAAATATGAAAAAAACACATAGCGACTTGCAGGAGCAGCGACGTTATGTATAAATGTATAAAATAAAGTCGCTATCAGCCTATGTCTAAACTTACTACTTTCAAACTATTCGTCATATTTTAAACTCCGTTAACAAGACTAGTTTGTATATGTTACCGTAAGATTACAAAATTCGTTAGATTACAATCTGACGATATAGATTGTAATCTATCGAAGTTAAACAGATAACAATCTAACAAATTTTGTTATCTTACGGTGTCATATAAAAAATTAGTAAACATTTTAAGCAAAATGACTACTATGACTCCAATATATAAAGAATTACAACCATATAGGCTTGCTGTTGTGGACATTTTAATTAAAATAGTACACTATCATTCAAATTAATACTTTTGAAGCACCGATTTCAAATTACGTGCAGCCTAAAAAATCGTTGCGAAACGGCTGGTCGGATGGTAATTATAAAATATTGACTAGTCGTTAAATTTAACTAAAATTGAATATTTAAACCGAGGAAAAATTTTGATCTATGTTGCATGATAAAATTACAATTATTATAGTTTGTATTTCTCATTAACGAAAAGTTAGTTGTTGCCTGCAGCTTCACTTGACTTTTAGGGATTGCTCAGGTGTGTTTCAAAAATTATGAATCAAAATCAAAATATACTTTGTTCAGGTAGGCTTTTAAATCGTCATTTAACAACTATATTAAGTGCAACTACTACTGGTTCGGAAAGTAGATCCTATCGAGAAGAACCGGTTAGAAACTCAGTAAATCTTTATTAAAACTTATTTTTTTCTTACTAAGCGTATCTCTTTTATTTATTTCTTTTATTCTAGCGTGGGACGATTGTATTATATATTTGGTCCATAAAATAATACTGCAAGAAAATTTTTAAATTGGCGTCGACAATATTTTCTTTAAAATTAAACTTTTCCAGAGCATATGTATATATTCTCTTAAAAACCATTACACGTATAAAGCGTGTAATAACAAAATGTATTAAAACTATTCTCGCAAGGTTAATGTATATTTAATTAAGATTAGTATCAGAAATGTTGAGAACACAATTTGTAGACTGGTTTCGTGGTTTAAATGTGAGCACAAATGAAATTTCGTACCAGAAACTTGGCAAAGGAATCAAATGATAATTTAACTAGTGTTAAAATCGGCCATTGGCTTGGTTTTAACGTCTCCTTCGTTTTAACTAAAGACTGTAAACAGGAATTAAAGAATCATACGTCAAATTTAATATCGTTTATTACGAAATTATTGCAAAAACAAAAGGTATTAAAGATATTTACTTCTATATATTATTTAGGCAAGCGAGCAGGAGTCTCATCTGATGGAAAGTGACTACCGCTGCCTATGGACATCAACAACAGGTTTGTAGATGCATTGCCGTATTTAAGGAATGAGTACGATATCTTCTTGAAGGTTTTCATTTAAAAAAAAGTTAATAAGGCATATTATTCAAATCAAGATTATATGTATTATAAAAGAGCGGAGAGATAGGTGTCGACTTTCAGTTAGAGATTGTATTTAACTGACATTATTTTGTATTTCAAATGTGGGAAACTGTTTATTTGGTGGTAGGGGTTTGTGCATGTTGTGTTCCGGTTTGAAGGGTGAGTGAGCCAGTGTAACTACAGGCACTTAGTTCCCAAGGTTGGTGGCGCATTGACGGTGTCAGGAATAGTTAATATTTCTTACAGCGTCATTGTCTACGGGTGATGGTGACCACTTACCGTCAGGTGGCCCATATGCACGTCCGCCAACCTATACCTTAAAAAAAACTAATTTGTTTGTTGGTTCCCTTCGGAATTTTCATTTGTCAATTAAAAATGCTTGTTGAAATCCTAGTTAAATAAAGTCTTTTTTTTTTGTTTTAATTTTATGAATTTAAATTTACTCAGCTAACAATAGCACTCATTAGTATATTATTATTAGATATTACTCATTATTGTAGTATTACTAGTATTATTCGAAAATTGTGTTGATATAGATAATATTAATAAGTTTTTGACAGCTACCGAAAAAAGTATATGAGTTATTAAAGGGAAGATAAAATTTGTCTTGTATGCAGTATGCATGAAGGTATAACATTGCGATTTGCGATCATTTCTGGTTGACTTTTGGCGAACCGTACCGAATTTTTCTATAATAATGTAATTATCAAACATAAATTTTGAACATACATTATACACACATACATACTCTTCTCTCTACCACCTGTATGCTGATGATCTTCAGCTATACCTAACGTCGCATGTAAATGACTTACCAAACTCAATAAGCATAATCAACAATGACTTAGCACACATTTCTCATTGGAGTAAAACTCATGGTCTAACAGTTAATCCAACTAAGTCGCAGGCCATTATAATTGGTAGTCAAAAGTTATTACCGAAAATTGATTGGACTAATCTACCACCTGTGAAATTTGATGGAGTTCTTATTCCTTTTGAAGACAAGGTCAAAAACTTGGGCATAATCTTTGATAAAACGTTATCATGGATTCCGCAGGTTACAGAAGTGAGTAGAAAGATGTTTTCGGCGATTGGTTCTCTGCGTAGGTTACAATACTTTTTGCCCATACCTACCAAAATTACGTTAGCACAAACTCTCCTATTACCAATCTTAGATTATGCCGACGTATGTTATCTCGATTTAAACGAGGAGCAACTAAATAAACTTGAGCGCATTCAAAATCTCTGTATACGGTTCATATTTGGGCTTCGCAAATATGACCATGTTTCTGAATTTCGCAAAAAGCTCAAGTGGCTTCCAGTCCGCCTTCGCAGGAATACTCGTATTCTATCATTTCTTTACTGTATCCTATTCAATCCAAAAGTTCCTCTTTATTTAAAAGAGAGATTTAAGTTCCTTGGCGCTTCTCATTGTCGCTCTCTGCGCTCCGAGGATAATTTAATTTTGAGTATCCCTTCTCACTCTTCAACTTGTTACTCAAAATCTTTTACAATTAACGCAGCACGCTTATGGAACTCCTTGCCCTTAGCGGTACGTCGAGCTAAATCCCTTGAAATATTTAAACGTCGCATTTTCGAATATTATACTGATACTTGAAATCGTATTTTCATCCCTTACCTTTCTCCTCCTCCAATCCTCATTTATTTTAAAATTGTGTGTATGTTTTTCTTACTAGTTATGTGTGTATTTTCTCATTATATATGTATGTATTATTTTTACTACTTTATTATGTTTGTATTATAGTACACCTCCACCCTAAATTTATTTATTTATTATAATGTCCTATGCCAACCGGTTGCCTGGAAGAGATCGCTCTTCTAGCGATAAGGCCGCCGATTGTATACTGTATAACATTGTTTATTTTATTCTGTTTTAAAATTTTATGTACTTTGCTTGGTGTACAATAAAGTATATTTCATTCATTCATTCATTCATTCATACATAAATGATAGTACTTATACATGTTTCTGACTTTTAAATAAAATATGTGTCAAATAAACATCAATTATATTATCTATGCTTTCCAACGGGCAAAGACAAAGCACGTTGCGGTTTACTTTTTGATGCTAGTTTATATTTAAAACAAATGCTGGGGAAAACCTTCGTTTTGTACAATACTTTCGGGTCCGATTCATTATTCGATTGACCCTAACAATCATATGCCTATACAAGCGTCATGTCTTCTGGGAACGTTTGCTGACATATATTTTAAAATTTAGTTTGTTAGTTACATAAGCGAAGGTATATAAGTAATACGTTTGGTTAAAAACGTTTCAAATGACCGTTGGATACAAAAATCATTAATAAATACGTGTACTCGTATCGAGTGACCTCGGTCACCTGGCGTGACTCCAAGTGACTCAAGCAGACCACTGGCAATTGGGTGCAATGTTAGATACTATCGTAAAGGTTGCGCTTTACATAATGCATTCGTGCTGGCCCCGATAACGTAGTGAAATATGCGAGGGGTGCATATACACCTTCATTGGACAAGATAAGCGATAGCTAACTGGATGCTATTATATCTATATTAATATACAACAACGACAACAAACTGTTGATGATACAATAGCACATCAAAATAAAATAAAAATACATTTCAAAATTACCTAGGTAAAGTTCTACTACTTTACTACTTTAGACCATGCACTATCATATTATTGCAAAATATGCATTAAAATATAAATTAAACGTTCCTAAGTATTAATTAGAAACAAGAAGTATAAAACATTTTTTTTTTGCATTATTGTATAATAAATAATAATGAAGGCCTAAAGCATGCTTGAATCTTCAAGAAAGGATATAGGCTACTTTAATACCCATTACTTGACGACAAGCTCCTAAAATGCTAGCGTAGCCACGGCTAGTTATAAAAAAGGAAAAAATCATTTTTTCAATAAGGATACTTAAACTATTACGTAACAAAATGTCATGTGCATTACAGCGTGACTTTCCAAAAATGAGACTTCACATAGATGTATTGTAATTATGTGAAATCTTTTTATGTATTTATATTTTTATATTTATGTGAGTATTACATGTATTTGTAATAAAAAATGTAAAACAAAATAATCAAAAATAATTTATTACCCAGTTACACGATTTTTCATGCATTAAATGTTATAAATCATATAGCGTGATTCAATTAATCTTATCAATTGGATGTAATGATAAATTAATTCTTGTTGGGGCATTAAAATACATAATTCGTGATATTCTATATCGTCTGCAATTGAACTTCATTGTACATGAAGGGCGATAGCTAGTACATTGCTTTCGTTCTATGATACTCTCGCTTATACCGGTGGCTTCGCCAGGATATTTTGCGACGATCCATTGGGTGAGATTTATTTACTCAAGACATAATTCTATTAGAATTCATCATTCATAACAGAAATAATTCTCCAAAATCATTGATAGTTTGGCCCAAAAACATGTTTCAATTAACAATAATTGCTATTATAATTTTTTTCTAATAATTAAACTCTATTGATGAGATATAGCACATATCTCCGTACCATATAGTGTACCAGCTGTTTACGTTGCATTTGTTGTTGTCTATGTCCTTTCCTGGGATTCAAGCTTGCTTTATACCAAATTTCTTTAAATTGCATTTTGAAAAAGCAACAAACAGATGGACAGAGCTACTTTCGTATTTATAATATTGGTATATATTTCGCATTATCTCTCAAAGAAATACTTTTGTATTTCTTTAAAGAAAACGTACATTCATAGTAAAAGAAAGACTTTCATTCTCCGAAATACATATTAATTTCGAATATTCGATGAAATCTAATACAAAAGTTTGAAATACATCATTATTAGTTCACAAAACATTTATTTCAAAACGTAAACCGAAATTTTATCTCATAACCATTGTGTGGAATCACAAATGAATAATATATTACACACTCGATACCGCATCAGCCGCTAAACTGCAGACCAGAGCTCGGTCAGTACTTGAGTGAATTCTTAAATAGTTTGACTTTGTACGACTTGATAATTCAGGCTGTTTGAACTTGGTACATATTGTAAAATCAAACATTCTGAACTAATACGGTGAAATTATGACTGCATTAAGTACAGTCGGGGTAGGAAAAGGTTCGTCACCTTAAGATCTGTTTTCGTGTGCTCAGTATGATCGATAATATTTAATTTACCGATCGAGAATGACATATTGCGTCGCAATGATTCGATGTTTAGATTCAAAAGGTACTAAGAGTTTAAGAGTTGATAAAGGAATTCATTTGAAAACTGACGAAGGTATTCTTACTCTGACTACATACGTCTCAGGTTTTATGAAGTCTTTTGACGTTAATTTTTTTTTTTTTTTTTAAGTTTAGTTTCTTTTTTTTTATATAAATATGAATATGAGACAACATCACATACATTACTCTGACCCCAATGTAAGTAGCTAAAGCACTTGTGTTATGGAATATCAGAAGTAACGACGGTACCACAGACACCCAGACCCAAGACAAATTAGAATAGTAATTATAATCTACATCGACTCGGCCGGGAATCGAACCCGGGACCTCGGAGTGGCGTACCCATGAAAACCGGTGTACTCATCACTCGACCACGGAGGTCGTCAAATTGAGGAACAGCCTATGCTTGTTCTATTGCTGGACATATGCTATATCGAGGAGAAAGTTGGGGCATCATGCTGCTCTACAACAATATTCACATTAGATAAAAACACATTCAGATTTGATCTCAAAGTTTTCATTGAACGCCGAGTATGAGATGACTTATAATCATGAATTGGATTCGTGAAATTGTGAATTCGGTGGTGCTTCTCTACTTCTTGTTTTTACTTTGTCATCTTATTTGCACAATCCTTATTTTAGCAGCATGGTAACCTTACCTACCTGTAACCTACTGAAACTTCTAAAAAACCTTTGCAGTTGAGGATTTATGATCTCGTTCTTCACCATTTATTCTTTATTTTATGTATTTGTAATGCCACCAATTATTAGGAGAAGTATAAATTAATATATGTTCCTTTCTTAGTAGTGTTGTAGGCTATGAAGATAAATTCCGCCGTTGTACTCATGGTAAAACAAAAAAAAATAACTAAAAGGAGAATTTAATATATTGTAATGTTTATCAGAACCCAAATTCAAAACAAAGGCAAAAAAATGTTAGTGTGAAAAGGTTAGTCCATGGATGATCAGATGATTAAATCTGAGATTTAATTGCTTCCTAGTTGTTCATTTGTTAAAATGAATTTTCATTTGTTTTGAAAATTGTTAGCAGTTACAAAGTTTTACAAAAAATAAACTAATTTTCTTTCCTGTGCGAATGTCTTCTCGTGGTTTCTTCTAATATATTATATACATATTTCAAACAATATATAAGATCATGTTCGCTTTCAATAGCACCAAATAGCTGACGGTAAGAAAGAGCCTTATATACCCTTTAGAACGGTAAGTTGATTTAAAACCAAGATTTGTCGGTTTTATGTTTTAGCGTAAGAAAACCGACTTGTATATGTAATTAGGGCTAGATTAGTATCTCGTATTAGTTATACAATTGCAAATATATCTTTCAAGATTAAGAGATACATTTCTTTGGAGAAATTATGCTTGTGATAGTTTTGCCGCTCAATGTGACTTTATGTAATCTATCAAAGCAAATTGGCTTATATGTCTGTTAAAGGTAACTTAAGTAGACTCTAAATAATCTGGGCAGTCTACCTACCCATTATTAATAAAAATAATAAATCTTACACGATCACATGTAAAGTTATAATACGTGTATGTAATTAGCGTGGTCACGTAACCGTGAACTGACCTCATACGGTTGTTTTGTCACGTCAATAATTTATGTAAATATAATAGTATCAAGATAATTATGATAATGATTATTTATGTTATTCAAAATTCGAATATCGGTAAATATCAATAACCAATTATTGATATGTAATATCTCGTCGTATGTACACTCGTATGCCGAGACACAAAACGGCATGATGCTCTCTTAGGGCCCTTTCCAGCGTCACTGTCCCTTCCATTGTGAATGCCACTGTATTCCTTGCTGGATTAAGCCTCTCCTTTTAGAGGATGTATAATTCTTACTCCACTACACTGCTCCAATTCGGTGGCATCTCGGCACTAAGCCGGCGAGTTACCGATTGATTTTATTTTAACGATCACAATTAAGGCGAAAACTCCCTAACATACTCGGTAGCACGAGTAATGTCAAACACACATAATTCATAGAAGCGTTAATATTCTAAGAAATTCGTTTGTTTTCAAAGTTAATATTATAAAGTGCTTATTGACGATGTTAAACCAACTCATTTTATTTAATCAATTCGAGTAATGTTCTTATACCATTAAGAGTTGAGATGGCCCAGTGATTAGAACGCGTGCATCTTAACCAATGTTTTCGGGTTTCGGCGGGGAATGAAAATATCGTGAGGAAACCTGCCTGAGTCTAATTTAATTGAAATGCCGCATGTGCATTCCACCAACCCGCATTCGAACATCGTGGTGGAATATGTTCCAAAACCTCTCCTTAATGGGAGAGGAGGTCTTCGCCCAGCAGTGGGAAATGTACACGCTATTACTTTTTTTTTTCTTATATCATTAAGGTGCGCGTTTTAGTTAGTAAATAGATCTATATTATAAATTATTAAATAATTTTAATTATATTTGTATGTACTCGGACTTCGTGCGAACTAGTTTTGGGTACTACATGCCTACTTTCTTAGTTACTTCCGGTAACCTCATTCATCATATGTTCTGCCGCCAGACTGCAATACTTAGAATTGTTGAGCTCCGGTTTGAAGGGCAAGAAAGCCAGGAATTTTTGACATTGCTAACAGAACCAACGTACACCAAAGTCTAAAGATGTTGGTGAACATTGTATTATAAAAAACTGTGTTCTCTTGAATGAATTACAGCCTCTGCTGCCAATCTTCTTAAGACTGGCTGCGAAGGCTGGATATACATCTAAAATATATTTTAAAGAAGCATTTATTTTAACAATAATTTTATAATATTTTGATTTCAATCGTAATACATTACATACATATATAATTGTATTTAACTAATATGATTGTGTTTTTTAAATGCTGAAAAAGAGTAACTACTGAGTTTCTTGTCGGTTCTTCTCTGTATAATCTACTTTCCGAACCGGTGGTAGCTTCACTTAATTGTAAAATGACGATTCAAAAGTGTTTATAAAAGCCTACTTGAATAAAGTTTATTTTGATTTTGATTTTGAAATGACGATTCAAAAGTGCTTGTAAAAGCCCACTTCAATAAAGTTTATTTTGATTTTTATTGTGATTTTATTACATAGTTGCAATGTTAGAAAAGTCGTACATGAACTATATTTTTAATTTGCTCGCGTTGATTTTTTTTTTTAATCTGTAGTCTTTTGATTTGTAGAAAACATTACTTGTCAGAGATTAATGACGGTCAGGTCAAAGCTTGGAGTCACGGATTTCTCGGAACAAAAAATGTTATTAAAACAGTGCAAAGCATCTAGTTTGCATGGAAATTTCTCTGCAAATATAACTAAAACGGGCAAATTAATGGTAGAACAAGAGTGTTTTTGCCGAAAAAATAAATCCCAAAACCTAAACATTTTCTTTTAATATTTATTATTTATTTTGTTCCAGTCAATTAGAATTATTGATTTCAAAGCAATACATACATAGTATTTTATTATTATAAAATTTAAATAATTCAATAAAGGTCAAATTCGTGATCCGCTCCGTGACGACCTCCGTGGTCGAGTGGTGTGTACACCGGTTTTCATGGGTACGCCACTCTGAGGCCCGGGTTCGATTCCCAGCCGAGTCGATGTAGATTATCATTAGTTTTCTATGTTGTCTTGGGTGTGGGTGTTTGTGGGACCGTCGTTACGTTTGATTTTCCATAACACAAGTGCTTTATTTACTTACAATGAGATCAGAGTAATGTATGTGATGTTGTCTCATATTTATTTTATTTATAAGGCTATTGAATAATGCAACGATTTGATTCGTCATTTAAGCAGTCAAAGTTAATTCGTGATAAGTTATTTGTTAATCTATCCAATGATGAACAGTCAAACCTTATTTAAATTTAAATAAAGTATTTTTAAAAATGGAACTCAATAAAATGTTCACAGAAGGGATTATCTAAAGATTTATTTTTTCATTTTAAAAATATTTCACATTGCTTAAAAGTGATTTAAAACAATGATCGTGGCATAAAAATAATCCTTTTAGTTGCATTTAATTTGAATAAATGTTTGTATTTTTAATATTCGATTCGATATTTTTTATAAAGAATTTCCTTAATAGTATAAGCGTGTAAATCTTTCACTGCAAGACAAAGATTCTCTTTTAGTCTTGGAACTTTTTTAACTACGCTGTTTATAGTTGTTGTATTAAGCCATATTATGAGGCAGAATTTCATCTTCAGAATCTTTGGTCAAGCATCACATACATATCATTTAGAAATTACAAGAGTGTATAAGTATAGTGATATTATATAATAAGAGCATGTAATAAAAATAAATTGAATATTAATAACAATAATATTTAACGTGAGAAATGTTTATATCGAATAATAAATTTAAAATTCAAACCAGTAAAAAAAAATTATCCCCTATATTTTTCACAATTTTCGGTGCTAATTATTTTTTAATCTCTCTCTGTTTAATCTTAAAATTTAAAAGAGACCAAACGGGAAGTAATCCTACTAAACAAAGGGACCAAATCAACCCAATTAATTCCTACTTCTTTCTTGGTTAAAATTTAAGTAACAAAGTCTTGCCGAACGACTGTTTATCAAACGTATCAAAATAATCGCTAGCGGCCATATTAGATTCCAGATGACGTCATAAAGCTTAAGGCAGTTTTACGAATCTTATGATAAATTTTGTCAAAGAGGAATACAATATACTTGTGATGTAGTAAAATAGTTGGATAAATTAAAAAGATTTTTTAAATTATTTTTTACGATATAGATTTAAAGACATAAGCTTTTGCCTGAGTGTGTTTTATATACATATATAGGAGGTTGTATAGATGGGCCAACTGATGGTTATGTCACCATCACCGAGATACATTAGTGCCTTAAGAATTTCAACCATTATTATAATTTAACCATTATATATAAAGATGCAAATACCGAGGTCCTGGAATCAAACCTTCAGCTAGGCCAATATAAGGTTATATACAGCCTAGATTCTAGAATCTGGTAGTTTTGTGTGTACGGGTTACGCAAAGCACGTAAAGCCGGAACTCTTTATGGTCGTATCGAATTTGTAGTCTCTCCGTATTATAAGAATGAGGAAATAGAATGTGTATCTGTGTTTACGTGCACACTAAAGCACTATGTTCTCTGTCTCGTACACACACCTTCGGATATCTCATCAAAACTCCAAGTTTTATCCGCACCACCTAGATGTCCGATAATCATACTTCATGATGATCAGTGTTGAAGATCATACAAGAAAGAGTAATATGAAAAAAAAAACGAAGTTTATTTATAATATTAGTTTATATTTTCATTTACATCAAATGTTTCAAAGAAATTAGAAAAAGATCAGTCCGCCTTTGCTTTTATGCGAAATTATCATTTCCCTCGAGGAATTCGTCTTGACCTCAGCTGTTTTTCTATTATACAAATGAATTCGCTTTAAGGTGAATTATGTTCGAGAGAAATGACAAATAAATTTAATTTGTACGTGACTCGTATTACAAAAACGTTTTACGTTAAAGACAAGAAAATAATTTACAACATAAAACGTCATTTTATAAAACACATGGTTTTAAATTAGCTCATATATTGTATCCTCTACATTATATTTTAGAGCGTGTAGCAAATCTTAGTTTTATGTGTAAATTATTACTTAATTACTAGCTGTAGCCCGCGGCTTTGCTCGCCTGGAAGTTAACTTAAAAGTCCATTTTAAAATATCACGTCAATTTAAGACCATTTTGTAAATAACATTTGTGGTTCGACTTTCGTGGGGTAGATCCACCAGACTGCTCGTAAAGCTCATTCTCGACCAGGCTATTAAGAACATTCCAGGTGAAACCCATTCTTCTCTTAGTTTACTCCGGCCCTTGTAAATATTTGATCTTGTACTTTATTAATTGACTTTAGGCGTACTCTTTTGTACATGCGACGGAAGCTTAAAAACTGTAGTAAATTCGCCCGTTTTCCTAACGTTTTCCTTCACTGATCTGCTCCTATTAATTGTAGTGGGATGAAAAGTATCCCAGCTCTGGAGCTCTGGAGTATGAAAAATAATTGTACCAAGTTTCGCTAAAAGTCGTTGAGTAGTTTTTGTTTCTATAGCGGTTATACAGACAGACAGACAAAAATTTTATTGAATGCATTTTTGCTATCAGCATCGATCCCTAATCACCCCCTGATAGTTATTTTGGAAATATATATCATGTACAGAATTTATCTCTCTACAGATTTATTATAAGTATAGATAGATAGATTGTGTTTTAGTTTGACAGGTGAGACTGTATAACTACAGGCACAAGGGACATAACATCTTAGTTGGACATCATAGTTGGTTCCAAGGTTTGTGCTGCATTATAATTGTAATAAAACATTTGCAATCAATGTTGGTGACCAATAGCAATCACGTTTGGCTTTTCCATTTTATTTATCTTGAATAACGAATAATTCATACTAAAAGCTGGAAGTTACTGATTTCATAAATAAACCGTAACTAGTTTGTCAATATAATTTACAATATTAAGTTATTGGAGTTAAATTCCCAGTCGAACTTGAAAGCGAATAAATTATATATTGCGTGTTCCAAAGATTTACAGAAATCGTCTTAACATTTGCAAGTTTCGAATTCAGGAATAAAACGACCAAATTGCAATAACTCTCCTTTAAATACTTGATTAATGCCATTCGAAGCGTTCTGAATTTTGCCGTCATATAGTTGAGTCAAACTGAAAATTACGAAGTCAGCGCCGAATTCTAGAAGTGCATTCCATTAAATATTCAAGTCGAGTTTGGGGTTGTAGACTTCAGTCAAGACGCGATGTGTGTTTACCCAGACATACAAACAATTCACGCACACTTCTTTATTGAAAAAAAAAAACTATATTTAATTTTTAACAATTTTTGATGGAAAAATAGAAAAAAGTCAAAACATGAATAAGAATGAGTTGGCTGGAAATATTTTCTTATTAAATAAAAAAAATCACATTAGCGGCCCTGGTCGAAATCGTTCAAAGGAATATTATAATCTCACTTTCTCCTAACAATTGTTTGTCTTAATATGTTTTTAAACTGTATTTTACTTTCAATAATGCCTTGTAGTTACGTCGAACAATAGCATCTTAGGTGAAATGTCCCTCTTGTGCTTCACTGGCTCGATTACCTTTTAAACGATATCACTGCAATTTTAATTATAGTGATACTTCTGACAATAACTCGGACCTTAAAAAAATACATTTTATTTCCATAAAGCATAATTCGTGAATATCAACTTTACTCACAAGTCACTGCAACTGTCAATATTTAAATTTAAATGGTAAATTGAAAACTTGGCAGTTGAACTTTGTGCAATTCCATTGGGTAGGTATCTAATTATCATATATACAACCGTCTAATTGCAATTCTTAGTATTTTAATGATTCCGTTTAAACGGAACGTGTGTAACTACAGAAAATGTAACATACCCAGACGGGCATGTTCAAAGCCCTACCAAATCATCAAAAAATCAAATCAACACTTAGCGCAATAGTGAGTCATTTGGTCAAAAGTCTTAAGTCTTCCATTAGCAGATTTTAGTGCAAATGACGAACTTTGATCTAACACTGAACATTGATTTCCGTCTTAAGTTCAAGGCTTTTTGGATTAAGGACCAAATTGGCATAAACAAATATACGGTAGATTTGGTTCCGGTATAAAAAATTATAATATATGCTTCATTACATAGCATAAAACAAAGTCGCTTATCTATCTGTCTTTTAAATAGATATATTGATTCAACAGGAAGGTATACATGCACAATTTACTAGCGAAATACTGATTATTTTAATGTTTTCTAAGGTGATTCCGTAAATAAATACATTTTTTTGCACTTATATTTCAAACTCTGGCTGAAATCTCGAACAAATTTTACCCCTTTAAAATATAAATACGTATAGATGAGGAGGACAACATCTGTCGGCTGATTATCTTGTGACAAAGATTATATTTGATTGACGAAAGACTTGGCATTCTATTCTTAATAAAGGTGTATTATGTTTCTCGTTCTATCATTTGTCGTTCTTTTATGTTTCTTTTAAGAATTGACTAGACAACTTAGATGTAGCATTGGCAAAATTCGTAAAATCGATCACATCCGAATTGAGTACGCCATCCCAAATTATCAATATTTATTTCTTATGTGGATATGATCTACAACGTGTAATATCATAGGGCCTAATATATTCGTCAATTTGTCGCGTCGAGTTGCTTTCTCGGGCTGAACTAACGCAAGAATCTGTATCGGCGAATAGCGTCGAATGGCGCGATAGGGAGCTATTTCTATTGGTTGTGTAAATCGACAGTAATTGGTTTTAAGAATTTTTCCGATGCTACATCTCAACTGTGTCTTACTATACCTGGCTGTTACTAGTAGTCGCGATTATCCATATGCTATAATTAATGTATTGAAATGTAGACATTCAATCGAATTTTAAACAAAATTTAATCACAGTAAAAATGTTTGGACGCAAAAAAATTGTTATCTTGCATATTCATTATCAAACCCTAAGCTGATAATCATGACACTTAAAACAACATTTAGAGAAATATTCAATGATTAATTAAAACAGGAAAAGATATTCAAATCCTCATTAAGAATATTCCAATGAGTTTAAATTCTAATCATCTACAAGTAATTTGGATAGGATAATTCCAGATGATGCTACAGCAATAGACAATGGCTACCATATTATTGTCACAATTGTATAAGAAACTTAGAAGTTGATCACACGCTTTCCACAACTAGACGACAGCTGATTTTCTTTAATCATAGTTGATATTATTATCAATAAAGTCGCCAATCAAAACCTCCAGATTAAGAGCTATGATGTCACAGAGAGAAACACACGTTACAATCATAATACTCTTGTAATCTATAAACCTTTTTGTATTGGAGATTAAAAATGCAGTCGAATTTGGTTCAATTAATTTTGTTTAATTCCAATATGAAATATTATATTCTGAAACAAATAAGTAACGATTATACAAAGCTGTAAGTTCAACTTCAAACTTCCCAGTCCATCATTAGACTGTGTGAGATCAAAGATAAACTTAAGATAAATAAAGATTAGATTTCAACAAAGATATACGAAGCTGGTGAAGCTAGATGTGTGATGGGAATGATTGGAATGATTTACAAATTAACTCATGACATTATTTTAAAGTAAAGTAACAGACCGAACATATCCCACTTTTGGGATGTTGGGCTAAGACATCCTCTCCGTTTGAGGAAAAGGTTTTAGAATTGATTCCACGTCTGTTCCTTGGTATTTCCTTGGATACATATGTGGTAGAATTTCATTGAAATTAGCTACATGTGGTTTTTCTTGCGTTGGTTTTTGTTGTGATATATTCGAAATTTGAATTTCATGTATGTATATACATGTGGCAATTTCGATGAAATTAGTCACATGCAGGTTTCCTCACGATATTATCCTTCACCACCTAACATGAGATGAATTACAGACAAATTAAGCACATGAAAACTCAGTGGTGCTTGCCTTGGTTTGATCCCGTAATTATCGGTAAACGTGCACGAGTTCTAACCACTTAACCACCTCGGCTGATAAAATTGACGTTAAAATATACTTATATAAATATTTAAGTAAACAAAAAATCACATCTAGAGAATTTAAATCAAAACATTGAATCGAAGATTGATAAAATATTCCGTTTGGAACACGTATTTCAGAAATAAACTTTCTTCAAGTCGTCGGACCGAGTTTATTGAGTTACACTTAACGCATATTACAGACTTTATTCGTTCGACGTTTTAATCATGATACGAGCAAGTTAGTATCTCATAGAAATTACTTTTAAATTCGTTGCTTGCTGAGAAGTTTCATTCATATATGATCTGATGATGACTATATATATGATGATGATCTTTCATAATCAAACTAATTCTTACAATCAATACGGCTCTTACGTCTTTTCTTATTTTATATGTTCAAATCTCTTGGATTTGAAACCACCATAACCACCAAAGCTTCTTAAGCCATTTTCAATGGAAACTTGTTGATATTTAATAACACAGAAGTATACTAAACAACCATTCCTAGAAGTATACTAAACAAACTTTACTCACTCTCATAGTTTAATAGGACGGTAAATCTGTAAATCATTTGTATGTTTTATTTCGGAGGTTCTCTATCTGGCGTAGACATACATCGAGATCTTCAACCTTTTAAAGACTTGACAAATCGACAGTTTCTCGCGATCGAATCGAAACATCGTTAGCCGTTTTCTGATTCCACAAACGCAGTTGCATATATTCCGGTCCAACTTTGACTTGAATCAAGGTCGAATCGGTATGGAATTGGGATGATATCGTAATCAATGTAAATAGAAGAACTGTTCCTCAGTTACGATTAAGCTGAATTAATTTTCATGAGGAAAAGCCACCTTTATCACCTAGTTACGGACCAGTGCTCCAAAAGTCTTTATATTCTGAACTAAAAAAATCAAAACATGAACTATTTCATAAACACATTTTGTGTTTCTTATTTTAAATTGAAACCGAAAATCTTAAAGTCGAATATCACACCGTAACTATTTCCCTCCCCAATTACGTTACTGTATCACGACCACCCTTTCAACCCTTTCACGGTGACTAAACATCGCAGCCCCTCTGTATAATTAATCACATGTTTATTGACAGAGGCTTATACCTAACCCTCATAACTATGAATTATTACTATGTCTATTTAACGTTTGAAGACAATATCAAATGCAAATAATTTTCTTAAAGATATTATTAAGGATTATAAGCTAACTTATCTCAGCTGATTTTGTTATGGAAACCTTAAAAATGTCTATGAACCAAGTAATCCGTGAAGCAGAGAAATTTTCTATGCTTAAAATATTTATTGGGATGCGAAGGAAATTTTGATCCTGTAATCGGTACCTCTTTAATTTTTTATTGCATAGCCAATCTTTGAAAGTAAATTTCGGAGGGGCTTGGAACTGGTTTATATAGGATTCTTACTCACTAAGCCTCTGCGATATCAATCTTTGATATGGATCGGAGGAGCCAAGGCGGAGTGAATTACCAAAGAACTGGGCCACTACCGTGTATTATGCATTGAAGATGAATGAGTATCGTGAATGTAACGACAAAATACATACAAATAAATGCAATCCAACTTTTGATCATAGATGACTAATAATGGAGACCACACAGTCTGGATAAAATGGTTGTAGTGGGGAAAATCGAAGGCAAGAGATCACGCGGTCGACTATCTACCCACTGGTCCGACCAGACTCAAAATATAACGGGACTCAATATACCGACTGCGATAAGAATAGTCACAAACAGAGCGGTGTGGAGGAATCTAGTCGACACCTCGGTAAAAGCATTTCAGGATAAGCACGACCTTCAGTAATGAAGCATACGAAAAAGAAGTAGAAGAAGACTATAAGTGCAAATGGAAAGAACTTACATATATCAAAGGAAGTAAAATGGTCGAATGGAAGAAAAATTCAATTTTTGTTAAGAATCACCAGTATTTATGAGATATGATCAAATCAAATTCCTTTGTTCAGTATAGAAGTGACATATTATTATTATTAATGATTGTCAAATTAGACACTACCAAGGCAAGCAAATGATTAACACCTTAGTTGAATTATATGAATTTCATACAACGTTATCAACATCAAAGGCTTGTAAATTATACTATCGAAGCCAGTTTTAGATGACGTAAATATAAATACATATTTTTGTTTACATTGATATTTTCCATCGCATTAATGTATACACACATACTACCGCACTTATATTACATTCGAAGTTAGCTTCTGAGAATCTGGAGAGCATGGACAAAAAACAGTTCCCAATAGAAAAAAAATTCAAGTTCTCACTTGGTGGTAGGGCTTTGTGCAAGCCCGTCTGGGTAGGTCCCACCCACTCATCAGTTATTCTATTATCAACAGTACTCAGTATTATTGTGTTCCGGTTTGAAGAGTGAGTTAGCTAGTGTAATTACAGGCACAAGGGACATAACACCTTAGTTCCCAAGGTTGGTTGCACATTGACTATGTAAGTAATAGTTAATATTTCTTACAGCGTCATTATCTATGGGTGATGGTGACCACTTATCAAGTGGCTCATATGCTCGTCCGACAATCTATATCACAACAAAAAAATGGAGTGCAGATCACAATAGACAATTCTACATCAGATGATATTCGTAACTAAACAAAGAAATAAATAAGAATAATTTGTAACCTTATAATCCCGCGCGAGGTTTTCAATACTATAAGGGCAATTTCATTTTCCCGTGCCCTCGAGGAAATTCCGCGGAAACGTTCCTGTAGGGTGAGGTATCTCGGATTCCGTATTTCATTTTACAAGTCCATTGTTGGGCGATGATAAAAGAGGTCGAGCCCTTAAGCTTTGCCCTTTAATAGGATGTCTGCTCACCTGAGGTCAAAGAGTAAGTGATCCTCACGGACATGACATGCTTAAGTAACATTTTATCCATAGTCAAGTTACATTTTATCTTTTAAGTTATTAATATAACTGATCGGTGATTAGAGATATCAAAGTGAACACTAATTTTATTTTATAATAGGTCGTGATATGTTTCATAATATGGGTTCTTTTGGTCTTCGATGTACTAATATTGATTACATTTTTATACATAAGAATTATTAAAATTGAAGCTTAAAAATAGTTACTCCATAAAACGTGCGCAGGGAATAGTGGCAAGATACTATTCAACTATTCAACAATTACTTGAATATAATTAAATTATAATTACATTAAATTATAAAACTATATACATTTCCCTGTTGAATAGTAATTCCGATTCTTAATTAAAAGAAAAAAATCATAGTATAAACCTGTTTCTACACTATCCACATACACAACACACAAACGCACACAGTCATGATGCATGTATTTTAGTACATAATATAATATAGAAGATTCCTTACCACATTAGTTCGACATATTTTTGTACTCTATTTTTTTTCATTTTCTTTATATTTTCATAAAATTTTTAAACATAAAATAACAAATATAAGCAGTGATTGGGAAGTCACTGGCCCCTAAGATACGGGGTCTCCTAGTTTAGAAGTATACGGCCTCTTTGAAGTATGTATCATATATTATGTATAAATAATGTTCTAGATTACTCATGATGTACTGTTCTTATCACTGTATAGCACGACACAACTTAGATGTCGCATTGGCAGAATTCGTAAAACCGATCACATCCGAATTAAATACGCTATGCCAAATTATCAATATTTATTTCTCATGAGAATATGATCTTTGCAAAAACGTAATAACTTGTAATATCATACGAACTAATAAATTCGTCAATTTGACACATCCATTTACATGCACTTGCTTTCTCTGACGCGAGAATCAATAGCGACGAATAGCGTCGAATGGCGCGATAGGGAGCTATTTCTATTGGTCGTGTAAATCGGCAGTAATCGGTTTTATTTTCATTCCATTGCATTTTCCGATGCTACATCTAATTTATGTCGTACTATACTTAGTTTACTGGACATATTATTGCTGCGTCTGTGATGACTCGTCTATGACTTACTTTGAAAATATTGTACGCTACGAAAGATAATACTTTGGTGGATAAACAAAATTAAAATTCATAAATCTGTTATTCTCTTGTACTTTCGTATCAGAATGGAATTGTTTTAATTTAATTCAGTACGATATTATTATATTAATTAATTATAATATTACATTTAAATTTTTGTTAGGTTTCTTATGTATGTCATGTCTATAAAAAGATTGCTATTTGAACGTGCATCACGTGATAACGGCTGAATATTTTGACATGAAATTTGTACCATTACATTCAGCGTATTTCCGAGAAGGTTATTTTTTTATTTTAGGTTTTTAATTATAGGCAAATATATTCTAAAATATAATTCAAAGCATAACGTAGCCACAGAAATTCATAACCAGAATAATTAACCCATGGAATCAATAATATTCCACAAAAAAAATTATTATTCATTAATACTTTTTGAAAATGAAAATCATTATTATTTAATATTTGTGACACACTATAAAGTCGCTTACCGCTGTCTGTCCCTATGTATGCTTAGATATTAAAGATTACGCAACGGATTTTGATGCGTTTTTTTTTTCAATAGATATATTCGAGGTTTTTGTATATAAAACAGGGACAATATAGTAAAGAAACACAGATCATTTCAGAAGTTTCTAATGTGATGTCGTAAATAAACAAATTCTGTAGAATATTTAGTATCAGTATTGCACCCGCGTGTAGTTGTATTATACATTTTACCTAAAACGTGTTTCTAATATGAAAATATACAAGGAACTTACGTATACCCAAGATGATTAAGTATGGATATTTTGTAACACGCAGGTAAACACCGTTTCGGAAGGGGTTCTCTAAGCGATAGCTGTAATACTATGCTTCTTAATTATTAATTATCTCACACAAGCGAAGAAACGCTTTGATGTTGTATATACACGCGAGACACACTACTTCGTGATTTGATGAACAGAGGAGTACAACACAACTTAGATGTAGCATCGGCAAATTCAATAATACTGATTACTGCCGATTTATATAACCAATGAGTCGAGATGGCTCAGCGGTTGGAACGCGTACATCTTAACCGATGATTGTGGGTTCAAACCCAGGCAAGCACCGCTGATTCATGTGCTTAATTTGTCTTTATAATTCATCTCGTGCTCAGCGGTGAAGGAAAACATCGTGAGGAAACCTGCATGTGACAAAATTCATAGAAATTCTGCCACATGTGTATTCCACCAACCCACATTGGAACAGCGTGGTGGAATATGTTCCAAACCTTCTCCTCAAAGGGAGAGGAGGCCTTTAGCCCAGCAGTGGGAATTTACAGGCTGTTGTTGTATACAACCAATAGAAATAGCTCCTATATTCGTCGCTATAGATTCTCGTGTCAGTTCAACTCGAGATAGCAAGTGCATTTTAATCGACGTGTCAAATTGAAGAATTAGGCCATGTGATATTACAAGTTATAACGTTTATGTAAAGATGATATTCATATAAGAAATAAATATTGAAGATTTGCGATAGCGTACTTAATTGGGGTGTGATAGGTTTAACGAGTTTTGCCGATGCTACATCTAAGTTGTGTCGTACTATACTTATTAGAATATTGACAGCGGTTATTGGGTTTCGCAAAGTGTGACGTAATAGTTACACCTTTAATGTTTTGTTTCCTTTGTTTCATCTGATATTATGATGATAATAAATTACACGCTTTGATAACAATCACAAACGTGTAGTCCTAGCACAGTACCAGTATTGTTTTTAGTCATTGCCTACTATGAGTTAAAATTATATAAGAATAAAAAGATATAGAATCTTTTTATCATTGTTACCTTTCCGGTGGTTGGGTATAAAGAAACAATATTAAGTTATAAAATTTTTAATGCACAGTAACAAAGTATTATAAACAACCATTTACTTAATTTACTAGTTACTTATGTTACTTCTTATGACTATTATATAAAAATTATGCCAGCTAGACTCAGCGTGGGTCACTTGGGATAAAAGGCAAGCTTAAAAATTCAATGTTAACTAAACCAAAATTTAAGGTAGAAAATTAGGCGCCACTGACGAATAAATTAGTTGATGTGGTTTGAAAGAATACACCGTTCGCCAGACCGGTGTAAACGAAATTTATAATATAATTAAAAGGGGGTACATCACCAAAGTTTCCAGCTACACGTGGATACCGACAACGGCTTAGGGAACAGGTCTGCAGTCCTTGGAGTTGCACCAGCCGCTATCTGGGCACACTCAACCAGGAACCTGGAGCTGTTCACTCTTAATATTTCCATTCAAGAAGTCCACGTGGTGGGTAAATCCGATTAAAAAAAAAACCTCCTGTAATACGAAATATACAGGTTCAATAAGTTAAGCAAATAAGCAAATGATAAATACCTTTAACGAGAGATGTAAGCACGAATTTACCTTCTGGAGGTTCAAAGTCCTACTTACACAAATTGACGATCTCAACTCCGGAGAACCATTTCAAAGGGTCACTGGAAACCACAATTTACACATGACTACGACTTTTCGAATTGCAAACCAATGCATTTAATCAAAAACAAGAATTAAAGACTTACAATTTCTTACGAGTCGGTAAACATGATATAAAGTTCTGTCAAACTTCAAAACTTCATTGTTAATATAAATTCTGAAAAGATAACTGCTATTAAAGCACTGAATACTAAACAACCACAAATTAAGAAACTCAATTATTAAGACAACTCACCGATATATTCACTATATCGAATTAAAAGTTTGGATTCGGTGTGAAGCCGATAGTTCCAAAATTCAAAAAGAACGAAATCGAAAGTTCACGAACCTTTGAAAGGTTAGCGAGTGTGACCAGTATCACTACCAACATACCCTTAATGAAAAAGGAATTATATCCATAATTAAATCAAGGAAATAATTATGGAATAATTATTAAAATTAAGAAAAGCCAAATATGAGGCAAAGTAAATTTATCATAACTAGACTCCGACACCTACATCGAAGAACTAACCTTTAAACTGGAAGACAGCCATTAAATTAATCTGAAACGATGTGAAATGACCTCCAATAAAATTCAACAAACGAATTAGATGATTAAAATCTTATTTTAATAATTGTTTTAATGCACCTTTAAAATAAATGTAATTTATTTTATTAATTAAAATTTTAGAAAATGCCAAGTCGAAGCGTTATACTAGCAACACCGACATAAATTAAGTGGGAAATGGGTCAATGGCACGGAATTTAGCGCATTGACACTTTTTTGACGTTTTATATAATTATAAAAAAAAAGTTAAAATTATGAAAATAATTTTTAATGTAACAGTACCTCCCCTCCCGGAAGAATTTTGCGAGGATAAACGAGAAAAATTCGAGCTGGCCCTCCAGCTCAGAACCTCGAACAACACAAATAATTAATTTAAATCACATTTCAAATGTGAAATATAAAATGACAAAAAAAGTGGAAAATCCAACTTAAGAAAACTACTACTCATCACAACTCATTTATTTGGCTACAACCAAATAAAACAAACAGAGCTCCCACAATATGTGCAGGACCAACTCCACCTAAGCTAAAGCTCAACAAAAGCTTCGCTGCATGCGTAACCAGACGCATGAACAAAACTAATATCTGCCCTAACACAGATAATATAAAAATAATGCTTCTCATAAGCAATCTTAAAAAAAAATTACTAGTAGTCTATGCCACTAAATAGAGAATATAATTAACCTCTATAAAATAGTATCACGACACCAAAATTCGCGAAAACAATAAAACTAATTAACTATTCGAACCCACGAGAAGTTAACAGTCTTAACCATAACACACTGTAAAAAAAATATACAAACCAACAGACATAACAAACCTTAATAAAACCAACCGTCAGGACTGATGGTACTCACACATAAGACTCTCTACTGACCAGACGAACAACAACACTTGTTAGGTAATATGGGATGGGAAAGGAATATTAGGAAACCAAACAGTTACCACGCCAACACAGAAGTGGACACTGGAAGGTGACAAAATGTCAAGGAATAGTATTAAGGCTTATTTTTACAGAGTCACAAACCGCTCTGAGTCGTAAGGCTTATTTTTACAGAGTTACAATCCGCTCTGAGTATTAAGGCTTATTTAAGGAGTTACCAACCGCTCCATAAGGATTTTAGGGTGAGGAAAAGGAATAAAAGGATGCCAAACAGATACCACACCATCATAGAGTTGATACTGGACGGTCACCAAACGTGAAGGAATAGTTTTAAGGCTTATTTTTACAGAGTTACAATCCGCTCTGAGTATTAAGGCTTATTTAAGGAGTTACCAACCGCTCCATAAGGATTTTAGGGTGAGGAAAAGGAATAAAAGGATGCCAAACAGATACAACACTATCACAAAGTTGATACTGGACGGTCACCAAACGTGAAGGAACAGTATTAAGGCTTATTTTTACAGAGTCACCAACCGCTCTGAGTCGTGAGGCTTATTTTGACAGAGTTACAATCCGCTCTGAGTATTAGGGCTTATTTAAGGAGTTACCAACCGCTCCATAAGGATAATAGGATGAGGAAAGGGGATAAAAGGATGCCTAACGAACACAAACGGAACCTAAAGACAATGCTATCCATACCATAATAAACCAACTGTCAGGACTGATGTTTCATACCTCTCCTCTCTTCTGTCCGGACGTTCACACTTTGCAAAACCTAACGACACTATCATACCTTAATAAACCAACTGTCAGGACTGATGTTACACCCCTCTCCTCTCTGCTGTCCGGACGTTCAGGAGACAAGCAATATTAACGTTGCTTAATGGGTGCCGTAGCACCCGAATCGATCGAATGTGTTATAACATCCGTTCGACCTAAGTCGAAGTCGAAGTCTTCCTTTCGAAGGAAACCTCTTCAAACTTACCAAACACCTCCTTCGCAATTACGCTTTGCGAAGAAGATAAATCCTCAAGGGGATGTAAGGGGATGTAAGAACTTCACTCCCGAAACTACATTCGTTTCGGATGAATCAAAGCTTACATCAAAAAATAAGTTTGGTGCTAAACCAAACCTACGCCAAAAATTAACCCCAAAAATTAAGGGTGTTGTCACACTAGGGACAACATAAAATTTGATTACCTTAGTCTTAGACTTCAGCGTAACCGGTAAAAATAAATAACCTGACACACGGGATCGTGCATCATTAGCCGTAGCTATATAAGAAATATCAGATGTGTCATACATCTGAACACCCTGACCGACAAAATATTGACCTAAATTTGACCCTAATATAGATATAGATGAACCGGAATCTAATAAACCACAAAACTGTTCATCAAAAATAGAAACCGACAAATAAGGACGAATGTCATCCGGAGGACGCTGCATAGCCGCTACACTATGAGTAAAGAAAAGTGAGATTCGTTTTAAATACTTCCGCCAATCGTCAGGATCAAAGTTAGCGGAACGACTTGACGGAAGGCTTATCCGTTTTATGGATCAGCAGATTTACAATTAAGACAGGACTTAACGGTGATGCCCTTAGTACCACAACTAAAACAGACTATATCCTTAGACTTACAAGTACCCAGATCATGTCCCTTAACCCTACAACGCAAACAAAACAAACCAGGTTTACTCTTGCCGCGAATCATCTCGACTTTAAAAGATTTACTATTAAATTTTAAATTTAAATGAGTAATAGACTTATCAGACGAACAAGAAATATTAGAAATAGGCAAAGGATTAATCAAAGCAGGTGAATGATCAGTAGATTGATCGTTAGCAGCTTCTGCAAAAGTTTTTCTAAAAGATTGAAACCAACTATCCACTTTCGAAAGACAATCCGTAAGTTTCACATTCAATTCTTCCTTTTTATAAAATATATTAACATCCACTACAATCCTACTAAATCGATGGAAAAGGTGATGTGCTATAGCTCTTAACCGGTTAAAACTTTTAAATTGAGGCTTAGATGACAAGGTGAGTAAGACTTCATCCAGTTTAGAATCAATAATTTCAAACTCGCTGGCTGGATCCAAAGATGTTTCTAAAATCTCATCAGCAGGAATTGAATTCACTAAGTCCCGAATCTGAATCCTCAACTCTTCCACTGAACCTTTAGGTTTAGCATCCCTTATCTCAACTTCATAAATAAGTTCATCCTTCCTAAGTAAGTGATAAGCTATAGGCCTTTCCATGATGTAAAAAAAAAAAAATATTTCCCAAAAAAAAAATATTCTAAGTGTAAGCTATGAATGTGACAACTGGTTTTATATAGATATAAAACAAAATTAAAAAAAACTATTTAAAAAAAGTTCAGTAAAAAAAATTGTATTGAACCAGTATAAAAATTTGCAGAACCCTAAAAGTTGTAATACTAAAGAACCACACAAACAATATGAATAAGGTTCAAAAACAAATAAATTTAAATCAAAGTTCAAATAAAACTAAACATGCAAAAGTCCAAAGTGCAAGTAAAATTAATTGTCATAATAAATGCTGATAATAAAAAGTTAAGTCGAGCTGGCTTCACAATATAATAATATGTAAGTCACATAATACTAAACCTGTTTAAAATATAATTGCATTATTAATTTAAATTAATCCTCTTAAAGTAATAATTATTATATAATTAAAGTAATATCACAGTATGATAATTTACTTAAAATTTACTTCCAATGCAATATGAAATGTTGTAAAGTTAATTTGAAACACATAATAAAGGATATAATTATTAAAATAGTACTTGTTAAATCTTTATAATAGTTTTTATACAATAACAATATTAAACATTGATTTTCAAACGCCTTATTTCAATATAGCAAATACAGACATACTGACTATCCCAAGTCACGCCCCACGTTGGGCGCCACTGTTACCTTTCCGGTGGTTGGGTATAAAGAAACAATATTAAGTTATAAAATTTTTAATGCACAGTAACAAAGTATTATAAACAACCATTTACTTAATTTACTAGTTACTTATGTTACTTCTTATGACTATTATATAAAAATTATGCCAGCTAGACTCAGCGTGGGTCACTTGGGATAAAAGGCAAGCTTAAAAATTCAATGTTAACTAAACCAAAATTTAAGGTAGAAAATTAGGCGCCACTGACGAATAAATTAGTTGATGTGGTTTGAAAGAATACACCGTTCGCCAGACCGGTGTAAACGAAATTTATAATATAATTAAAAGGGGGTACATCACCAAAGTTTCCAGCTACACGTGGATACCGACAACGGCTTAGGGAACAGGTCTGCAGTCCTTGGAGTTGCACCAGCCGCTATCTGGGCACACTCAACCAGGAACCTGGAGCTGTTCACTCTTAATATTTCCATTCAAGAAGTCCACGTGGTGGGTAAATCCGATTAAAAAAAAAAAACCTCCTGTAATACGAAATATACAGGTTCAATAAGTTAAGCAAATAAGCAAATGATAAATACCTTTAACGAGAGATGTAAGCACGAATTTACCTTCTGGAGGTTCAAAGTCCTACTTACACAAATTGACGATCTCAACTCCGGAGAACCATTTCAAAGGGTCACTGGAAACCACAATTTACACATGACTACGACTTTTCGAATTGCAAACCAATGCATTTAATCAAAAACAAGAATTAAAGACTTACAATTTCTTACGAGTCGGTAAACATGATATAAAGTTCTGTCAAACTTCAAAACTTCATTGTTAATATAAATTCTGAAAAGATAACTGCTATTAAAGCACTGAATACTAAACAACCACAAATTAAGAAACTCAATTATTAAGACAACTCACCGATATATTCACTATATCGAATTAAAAGTTTGGATTCGGTGTGAAGCCGATAGTTCCAAAATTCAAAAAGAACGAAATCGAAAGTTCACGAACCTTTGAAAGGTTAGCGAGTGTGACCAGTATCACTACCAACATACCCTTAATGAAAAAGGAATTATATCCATAATTAAATCAAGGAAATAATTATGGAATAATTATTAAAATTAAGAAAAGCCAAATATGAGGCAAAGTAAATTTATCATAACTAGACTCCGACACCTACATCGAAGAACTAACCTTTAAACTGGAAGACAGCCATTAAATTAATCTGAAACGATGTGAAATGACCTCCAATAAAATTCAACAAACGAATTAGATGATTAAAATCTTATTTTAATAATTGTTTTAATGCACCTTTAAAATAAATGTAATTTATTTTATTAATTAAAATTTTAGAAAATGCCAAGTCGAAGCGTTATACTAGCAACACCGACATAAATTAAGTGGGAAATGGGTCAATGGCACGGAATTTAGCGCATTGACACTTTTTTGACGTTTTATATAATTATAAAAAAAAAGTTAAAATTATGAAAATAATTTTTAATGTAACATCATTTTTTTATGTTATATCAATGATATTTTTGTAGTAACTTGGCTTCAAATATCTATATTTAGTTTTAGCGAGAAATGAAATTATTGCCGAGCGTATCACTAGGGCACACAAAAGCCTGTTATATGCATCCTAATACGTTTATCGGATATTCTATGATCAATTGCAAATTCTCAACACGTCATTTTCAATATAACAAAGAGGTCATGACGTTCTAGAATATTCTAGAATTATATAGATCAAGTTATGATGGAAATTCCCTTATTGCCTCTGACGTTAAATTCAAAAATGAGCTATTCTCGATATTCTCATACTAGTAAGAGATCAGTCACGAAATTCTTGTTATTCGTGTTTAAAAAATTTCATATTGTCAATGTTACTATGGTTAAAAGGTTCTTGTATAAATAGTTCTAGGCGCAAGCACATCTTATATGATGATGATTGATGTACTTCCTTTGTTTCCGAAACTATTAATAAATATATCTTAGACTTGAATATCATGACTTATTTTTACTTGGTTGTAGTAGGGCCCTATGAAAGCCCGTTTGAGTAGGTAATACCTAAAAAAAAGTAATAGCCTGGAAATTTCCCACCGCTGGGCTAAGGCCTCATCTCCCATTAAGGAGATGATTAGGAACATATTCCACCACGCTGTTCCAATGTGGGTTGGTGGAATGCACATGTGGCAAAATTTAGATGAAATTGCAGGCTTCCTCATGATATTTTCCTTCACCACCGAACACGAGATGAATTATAAACACAAATCAAGCACATATATATATTGGTGCTTGCGTGGGTTTGAACCCGAAATCATCGGTTAAGAATTAAGATGCACGTGTTCTAACCACCGGGCCATCTCGGCTCTAGGGAATAACTATTCATCAGATATTCTACCGCCAAAGAGTAATACTTTGTAGTCTTGGTACCGTTCTGTTTGAACAGTGTTTAAGCCAGTGTAAGTACAGGCACAAGGGACATAACATCTTAGTTCCTACGGTTGGTGACGCATTCAATTACTTTACTACAAATGAGGACCGGTTTGATTGGCTAAGATATTATATTCCTGTTAAATTACAATTTTGATTTACTGTCTTTATGCTTGGGCATAAACGATTCACTGATTATTTATTCTAGTAGGAATCCGTTGAGTACCTAGGAATTATTAGTATTATCATGTTCTAATGTCTTTTTTTTAAATATTGTCAACATCACAAACGTTACTTTAAATTATTATCGCTCGCTCGGTCAAAGAGTTAACATTCTTTTAGTGCGCTCCCCAAATTTTAACGCAAATTATTAATTTAAAATCAACTATTACCACTTTTAACTAAAGCCTTGTGTAGTTGGTGAATATTGTTATCAAATAAGTGAGATATCTCAGTGCAAAAACATATTATTCGCAAGATATAACGAAGAACATCTTTAAATTATCTCGCGCGCCCTAACCTACGACAATAAGTTGCACCGCTGTCGCATCTATGACCACTCGGCCAGGTCAGTGACCCTTGCGCTGTTAATGAGACATCGCTCGTTTGTTTTTTTACTATACGTGTATTTGCTGCATTTAAATAAAAATGAATACGCATTAATGCGCCGGTTGTCTTAAAAGGACTTGACAGTTCAAAAGGCGCGGGTATGGATGGTATTCCAGCTATATTTGTTACAAGTTGTCCTGACGAGTTAGCAAAGCCGCTTACGTATATTATAAACTGTTCTTTGAGGACAGGCATCTATCCATCGCAATAGAAAGACGCTCTGGTTATTTCTGTCTATAAAAATGGAGATCGTAGTCTCATTAGTAATTATAGACCAATATTAATCATATCTGTGTTCGCCAAAATATTCGAACTAGCTGTCTATCCAATTTTCTTCTCACAATTTAAGGCAGACATTGCCCCGGAACAGCACGGATTCTTGAGAGCGAGATCTACTACAACCAATCTGACATCTTTTGTTGAGGATTTTGTTGAGGTAATGGATGCAGGAAACTCTGTTGACGCTATCTACACTGATTTCAGTAAGGCCTTCCACACAGTTAGCTACACCTTATTGATACAGAAGTTGGACATGATTAGCGTGACTGGCAATATGCTAACGTGGTGTGAATCATATCTTCAATCTAGAAAATCTGTAGTTGTAATTAATGGTTACTCTTCAAAATCATTTATTTCTTCTTCTGGAGTATCTCAGGGATCCCACTTGGGGCCTCTATTCTTCAATATCTTCATTAATGATATCTGCTCCTGCTTCTGCAACTCTAAATGCCTTTTATACGCCGATGATCTTAAGCTTTACAGAACGGTTCGCACTGAATTGGATGCCATCTGTCTGCAGAATGATCTTAACAACTTAGTGCAATGGTGAGTCTCAATACTTCGAAGTGCTATGTAATAAAGTTTAGTAGGAAGAGAAAATCTTTTGAAAGAAATTACTCAATCGATGGAAATAAGCTAACGGAAGTGGACCAGATTCGAGATCTAGGTGTCATATTGGATACTAAATTGAGATTTAATTTACATATTGATGACATAGTAAGTAGGTCTTTTAAGATCTTGGGATTTGTATTGCGCAACTGTAAGATTTTCAAAAACGCTGAGACGAAAATATCGCTCTTTACTGCATTGGTTAGTAGCGTTTTGGAGTATGGGAGTATAGTTTGGAACCCTTACTTTGATATATATAAAAATAGATTAGAAAATGTACAAAAAAGATTTCTCGGGCATTTAACCTACAGTCTCAATTTAGCTAAAAAACTACAAAGTTATGAAGAGAGGTTATCATTTTTCAAACTCCTTTCGCTTCAAAACCGTAGACGCGTTTTAGACAACTCATTTATGTTCAAGTTGGTTATGGTTCAATTGAATCACCTTATCTGTTGTCGAAAATAATGTTTCGCGCTCCTTCTAGATCCTTCAGAGCATCTACTTACACACCTTTTGTCGAAAGTTTTGCTCATTCACGTTATGGTCGTTTATCCCCAATAAACAGATTAATTATTAACTACAATAGCATATATAAAATAGCAACTTCCTTACATAATAAAAAAGAACGAAAATAATCCAACGGTTTATTCAGACAATGACATTTTTAATGATAATATACTTTGCTTTAAGAAAAAAACAATAGTGTACATAAATTATAATTTATAGACTTTAATAATTCAGTAACTCCAATCGGTTATCCTAGTTTTAAGACGTTACATACAAACTGAAAATTAATATCCCTATGTATAATTCAAACTTTCTATTTTGATTATGACATTTTACAATCTCTTACTTATTTAAACTCGCAATTGATAATTTTGCTTAATATAATTTATTTAATTTATTTTTAAAATTTGACATGAAACTGTATTAAGACTGTATCTAATTGTTTCTTTATTTTTTGTTTTATTAATTCTATAATGTTTTATTTTATCACTTAACTTTTTACAATATTGACTTATATTATAATTTCAAAGTAATCTAAGAACACCTGTAAAAAAGTAGGCAATTACCCATTTACGTATTATGACTTTTGTTTAATGTGTATTTTTGTTGTACTACTTGCTGGTGTTGTCAAATAAATAAATAAATAAATGAATAAATAAAATGTAAGTAGCTCAAGCCCTTGTGTTATGGAAATTCGGAAGTAACGACGGGACCACAAACACCTAGACCCGGGACAACATAGAAAACTATTGAACTTTTTCTACAAAGTGTTCCTCGGTGTGGCGTACCCAAGAAAAAAAATTGTAAGTATTACAAGAGAATGTTACAAATTTCTTACGGCGCTAATAGTGATGATCAAGTCAGGCCAATATTCTCGTCCGTTAACTGATATATATCAAAACAAGTAGTGATCCGCGGCTTCGTTATTGTTTCAGGGCTGTTATTGTCATGTGTTAGGCAAAAAAAGCCTATGTTCTGTCTTGGAGTTCAAGTTTGCTTCATACCAAATTTCATCAAATTTGGTATGAAGACAAAAACAAACAGACAGACAAAGTTACTTTCGCATTCATAATATTAATATATATAAAACTCAAACTCCAACAACAAACAAACTAAGTAATTAATAAATATAATAAAAATAGTAAAACAAACAAAGTTTGTAATTTGGAAGAAATAATTACTTATATTGATCCGATATCAAACATTTGTACGGACTGTAAGCTAAACAAAGTCTAGTCGAAGTTAATTTTGCTGTGATCTTTGAATTATATTTACTTGTCTGTAACTAACATTTTCCTGCGGTTTTGAGTGTTTGAATTGTATTATGAAAATAAGTCTGTAATCATTTGACACTGAAATGATGGCGATTTAAATTTCGAACGCATTGTCTGTGATCGCGAATAGTTTTTTTTTTTAAACAAAGTCTCAGACACATGCGTCCTTGATTTTTTTTTAAATATTTAAAGTATTTTTAAGATCTGCAATGGGTACTATGCATCACGTGTCTTGATATTTCATGGCTAGTGTAAGAATAGCAAACGCATAATATGTATAAGTTTATTATAATTTAATAAAAAAACATTTTTGTCTATTTTTTTTGGCTTAATATTATAAGTACAAATAACGCACTTACATTTTATTAAATTCTACTCGAGAGTAGAATAAGGGTCTTTACAATACGTTTAGCCGTATACATCGCATCCAAAATTATTGGTTTACGTGAAGCACGCCAATGTATCTCCAAATTATTATAATTTTTTATAGTGTAGGACTTTGTGCAAGCCTGTCTGGGCAGGTACCGCTCATTCATCAGATATTTTACGTCAAACTACAGTAGCGAGTATTGTTGTATTCTAGTATGAAGGGTGAGTGAGCCAGTCTAAACCGGAACAAGGGACATAACACTTTAGTTCCCAATGCTGGTGGTGCATTGGCAATGTAAGGAATGGTTAATATTTAAAACCACGCCATTGTCTATGACGATGGTGACTTACCCTCAGGTAGGTCATTTGGTCATCCGTCCAAGAATATCTCAAAAAACAGCTTCTTCAATCATTATCATATTTCATTTAATTTATATGAAACCGTAATGAGCCAAACTTCCCCATGAATAAAACACGCCAATTGGTGAAGACTATTGAAAAACCACTTGGTAAATTTATTTATATTTCATTCAGACTGATAGGACGACATCATCTTATAATGTTTTTAAACAAACAGATTTATCGAATATTCTATTAGTATTCGTGATAGGTATTCAAGGTACGATTTAATAATTTTCTTTACAAGTTTTATTTACATAACGTTACGTTTGTAACTAAATAAATAATCATAAATATTTTCGTGTTTAATTTTAATATAAGCTACAGTTTAATCTGTCCGTTAAAATAAATATAATTATTTATAATAAAGCATTTACTATATATCTACAGTTAAGATTTACATATGAAATAATTGACGACCTCCTGGGTACTCCTCCTGAGTTGATGTTGAAAAAGTTCATTGGTTTTCTATGTTGTCTTGGGTCTGGGTGTTTGTTGTACCATCGTTACTTCTGATTTATTAATAAATATGAAATATGAATATTGGGATCAGAGTAATGTATGTGATGTTGTCCAATATTTATTTATTTATACATATCAAATATATTTATAGATCGATTGTATAATTTTGGTGAAATAAAAATTATTACAATAAAATATACCAATGATAGATAGAATTTGCTTTGTAAAATTATATATGTGTGAACGTTTATTATTGTATCGTATACATACACACATACATAAACGCTAAAAAATAGGCAAAGTGAGCTAAAGCATTCAAGGATATTTTAATGTGACTTTAAAATGTATTTTTTTGCATAATTATTAACTGTTTTTAAATTGGACTTTAGTTAAGAAAAATAGCTTCAGATTAGCATAGTGTTTGTTATAAGCACGTTGATTCATAAATCAGGTCCTGATAATGGAAAATAAAAAATAAGCTTGAAAACTAAAGCCCGATTACGGAAAATAGCGCGTAGTGATGAGTGGGTGGTACCTTCCCAGACGGGCTCGCTAGCCAACTACCAAGTGGAATTTCATTTTATACTTTTTATCAAACATTGTAAATGAAGAAAGCGTTAAGCAATATTTTATATTACGAGCGTTTACTTGATTTTATCACAATACAGGGTTTAAATTTTGGACTGTGATTTTAAAGTTTTTTTTTATTTTTTATTTTAATGATAATGAATTGGATGATAATTAGACGAGAAGAGCTGAGATGATTGCGAGTTCAAATCCGCAAGCAACAATGAATTTTCGTGTGCTTAATTTGTGTTTATAGTTCATATCGTGCCGGTGAAAGAAAACATCGTGAGGAAACCTGCATGTGTCTAATTTCAACGATTTCCGGTAATATAGCCAAATATTCGTCCTGGTTAAATCGATCTAAAAGCTTAGTAACATCAGAAGCCGGACAATTAAAAAGTCTGTGTCCGTCAGTCTGTCCATGAGATACCAGTCTATTTCTCATGAACCGTAATAGTCTCAAGTATAAACGTAGTAGTTTCAACTACATATATAGTTGAAATTTTTACACATGTATATCATCGCTGTTAACAGTATAAAAATTAAAAAATGATTATTTTGCCATTTCTATAAATTCTTTGTTATGTTAAAACTGTCACAAATGTATAAAAATGTTATGTTGTTGGTGATCCAAATAAAGGAAAAAAATATATATATAAATAATACGCGTATAATGAGCTACGCGGACAATCTTGATTAAGTAAATACTACCAAAGAGAAATAAGAAATAAACTAATGCATTATTTATTCATTTTAACATCGGTTCAAGCAACTGACTAACCAATCATACGAAGACGAAACAATTGTTCAATGTTCAAAGCAAATACGAGATGAACAACAAATTCGACTAAATTGTTTAAACAAGCAAAAATAAAACCACACAACGAATTTCGAACATCCTCAAAGCGAAACCTACTCTATATATAAACGGATAGAGCTCAAATTGTATTGTAACGCTTTAAAAAATGTTATCTGTTTTCCTTTCTTTGCCTCCGGACTAATGAAGTCCCTTGTTCAGATCCCCTTTGCGGAGTTTTGTTTGACGTTTGAAAAGTGAATTTATCCTGCAGACACTTTGACTGCGTCGCTGAGTCAGATTGCAGCGAGCCTTGCACGGTTAAAAGTCGATTGTTATTTAGAACTGTGTAGTCACGAGGTGTTCTGACTGAATTTCATTGCTATGTGACACCTCCAATTTCACTGATGATAAACACGAATGCTTAAGCATATGGATGTGTGACACCGGTTAGATAAAATGTAAGTGCTTTCTTGCTTTCTACAGCATGGCATACTAACATCGAACATAAGCTGTGAGTGAGAAATTCTGGACAGAAAAACCTTACAAATTTTTAGTGACGACGTATTATTTATTGAGTTTCATAAACAATTGCGCCTCAAATTATTGACTGTTATTTAAATATGCAATAATGCTGCTATTAGAGCCGAGATGGCCCAGTGGATAGAACGTTTGTGTCTTAACCGATGACAGCGGGTTCAAACCCAGGCAAGCACCACCGAATATTCATGTGCTTAATTTATGTTTTTCATTCATCTCGTGCTCGATTGTATAGGAAAAAATCGTAAAGAAACCTGCATCTGTCTAATTTCATCAAGATTCTGTCGCAAGTGCGTTCAAAATCAAAATCAAAATCAAAGTATACTTTATTCACGTGGGCTTTAACAAGCACTTTTGAATCGTCATTTAACAATTAAGTGAAGCTACCACCGATCGGTGTCGGTCTTCGATCCTCAAGCATTGGAACAGAGTGGTAGAATATGTTTCAAACCTTCTCCTCAAAGGGAGGGGAGGCCTTAGCCTAGCTGTGGAAAATTTACAGGCTGTTAATGTGTCTAAATATCATTTCTAATTATAGTGTAACAATTGTATACGATTTAGGCACTATTTTTATCTTAATATTATAATAATTCATATTAATGGCGGATATATATTTATAAACACATCACCCAAATTGATAGAAGTAGACAGCGTTGGCGGTATAAGGCGGCGCCTTGGAAGTAGCATCATACACGCACATGTTAATATATATCATTAAATAGTATAAAATAAAGTCGATTAACCCTGTCTATCTTAAATGCGATTTTTTTTAAACATAGAGTTTCGAGGTGAATGTTTTTGTATATAATACATGAACAAACAACGATAATTTTAGAAGTCTCTAGTATAAAGTCGTAAATAAACAAATGCTTTAGTATATCTAGTATCAGTATTGCATCCATGCAAAGCCGGTGTCGCTATAACGTATTAATAAAGAATATATAAATTTGATACAATGTTTTGCCTGAAGATTACATGATCAATTTAACGAATGAATTATGCCTCCGTGGTCTCTTAAATGAAACTATACACACTGTAAAATATTATACGGACCGTAAAACACCTATTTACATTTGTTATATGATAAACAAGGACTGAAAACTTTCTCCACCATATTTGGTGGAGATTAATCTAATAAGATTACGTCACATTTTTTGTGACTGATTCTCAGTAAGTCTTTTCGTTTGATGCCCATATTGATTTATTTAAAAATCTGTATCCGCCATCTTGGGTGTTCTGCTATGCAGAATTTAAAGTGACACACAGTTAACCATGCCTTGTGATGCAAACTAAAGGTGCATACAAAATTTCAGGTCAATCGTTTAAAGATATCTGCTTCACAACTGATTTCATGATTTAGATATCCATACAGCTACATTGAATAAAGAGTGACGTCAAAGCCCTTTTATTTAATACCCTTACTGTAGGAGTGCATTAATAATAATTGTTTCGCCATCTTGAATAAGCCGCAATGTTGGATTTAGAACGACATCATGCATTGTCATCCAAATTTAACGCGTATACAATCTTGCATCTTCGGTTAAAGATATCTTCTAAATCGATTTGCGAGTAATCACCCGTGCCGTTAATTTATAAAAACAGCTATTTTTGAGAAACTACCTTTATTATTTAACTTAACAAACGGCTAAAGCTTGTTCTAGAAGTAGGGCCGATAATAGCCTTAGACTTTTACGTCACTACGCTGTTTGATAGTCTATTAAGTTTGTACAGTCATTCGGATAGCGAGAGATCTAATTAATGCGCTATCTGTGTATTGGAGAGCACATTAAGCTGTCAGGTCGATCATTATCACGACTAATAATAGTCGTAAATCTAAGGAACAAATAAGGGGCTCATAAGAAATTTGATCGATCGAATAGTTTGAGAATTTGTGGTGAAATGAAAACGGTTCTCAAACATTGGACCGCACGGTCGCTTATAGTAGAAATTTCAATAAATTTATTTATAGAATATTATGTGGAAATAAGTTTGTAAAATAACTTCTGAGTTCTATCCACCAGTTTCAGTGGCAATGAAATATTAATGAATTTTATTTGACGTAATAAAATCGTCCTATATTAATTTAAGCAATGTATGTATTATAATTGAATATTTTATAGGAATCAGGAGTCGTTCATAATTATAAGGATTTAATTATAAATCAAAAGGGAGATAGTGATGTAACAACATCTAATTTTAATACCATACAAAAATTATATTCTTTATTTTATCCTTTCAACTAAATTATGTAAATGTTATTCAATAATTTCTAATTTTAAAAACATTATTAACTTTTTCTATACTTAGTACATTTTTAATCAATCCATTACTTATGTTAGTAATAAAGTCAACCTGTATTTATCAGCCATTAGGCAATTAACAATAAATAAAATATTATGTGTTCTTTATTTGAATTTAAGATTATACATTGTTGATGTATTTTTAATCTGAGCTTAAAAGTAAATGTACTCAAACACCAGGAGACAATTTTTATGTATCAGAAACGCCAGGTGCATATTCTTGCAGAGTTTTAAAGATCTATTAGATGTTGATGTTAGGTAAGAAATAAATTATTTATTACGTATTACTACTTAGTCACAGCTGGCTTACACACATTATGTGCATACATTTTGAATTTTATGCCTATATGCATTAAGTTGTTTGTTGAACGACATAGTTTAAGTCTTTTATCGGGTCCTCTTTTGAGCATCAGACGGTGCGCCGTGCACCTTTCAGTTCATTTTCCGAAGCCGTTCGTGGAACGTTGAAAGACCTAAAATTACACACAGGTTTTCAGTCTTTCAGTTTACGAGATTCGTTAGCTTCGGGTGTTTTCTGGTATTAGGGGATATAAAGGTTTTTATGTACTACATAGTGAGGGCAAATGCTTCGCTTGGCTTCTGTAAGAAACTTTTTAATCAACATTTTTACGGTTTAGTTATGCTATATACTTTAACATAACACAAATTCTTTAATATTACGTAAATAAATATTAAATTGTAATATTTTATGATAATGGATTTGAGCTTGGAGCAAAATGTACATAATTTATTTGTCTTTTATTTATTGGATAAAATGAAATACTTATTTAATAAAACATACCTTGTTGTCTTATATTTATACAAATAAAGAAAATATTGAAACTTATATTGTTCTATAAACGAGTGAGAGATTGTTGCGTCATTTAATAATCATAGTCTTGTAGCTTCCAACGTAGCAAATGCATAACGTAGCTGATGCTACGGCGTGCTACGGAATTTTGTCGAAGCACTTAACTTGAAATTATTGATTAGGAAGAAGTGTTTATATACAGACACGTTTATATTATATTGTTGTCTCTCATTAATGGACTTTAATATTAATCGCTGTTCTGTATGTTGTAGTTGAAAAATCTTTATATCCTTTATCTTTTAGTTACATACAAAAATATAAGAGCGGTAGAGATCTGTATAAGCCCGTCTGGTTAGCTATCTCGTTCTTATTGTTAATTCTACCTCTAAACTTTGAATAGAATTTTTTAGATTGTAAGGGGAATGAGCTAGTTTATTTGAATGAAAGAACACGGTAATATCATACAGCTCATAAGTGGTACCACATTTTTTCTAAAGAATTAAAATTTTATTACTCGAAATTGATTCAGGAGCTACTAATATTCCTATTTACCCCTCCTTTTGAGTTTTTTACTTGTGTTAGAAGTGGATTTTAATTACTTCTCTTTCTTACTTTTCTTTCTAAAGTTTCTCTGACTTCTCATACATAACATTTGTCTGTTGATATAATTCACACACGAGAATACGAATGTTACAGGCCCTTTTAACGAAAAAACATTTTAATTTGCAACTGTCAATAATATCTGAAGGTGGAAAAAAGAAGTTATTTTCAACATAAAAACTTTTCCTATTTTTGTATATGTTTTTTTAATACGCCGTTGGACTCTATCGTTTAATAGTATCGTGACATATTTGCGACCTCGCTGACGGTCTATGTGTGCCGCAATTTCCTACGACTTATTGAATATTACGTGAATTTTAAGCTACCGCTGTATTGGACATGAAATAAAGAACTACCTTAACATTTTCATGGCTACCTTGGTGCGTAGTAGATCTTAAATCAGATCTGTTAAACTTAGATTGTTAAATTAGAACCGAGATGGCCCAGTGATTTTGAACGCGTGAATATTAACCGATGATTGCGGGTTCAAACCCTGACAAGCACCAATGAATATTCATGTGCTTAATTTGTGTATATAATGATGAAGAAAAACATCGTGAGGACATCTGCATGAGTCTAATTTCATAGAACAGCGTAGTGGAATATGTTCCAAGACTTCTCCTCAAAGATAGAGGTCTTAAACACAGCGGTGGAAAATTTAAAGGCTGTTGTTGTTGTCTGTTAAAATGTTTTTGTAACTGGGATTTCATTTTTAAAACATATGATATAATTATGCTTGGTGCAAGCTCGGTAGCCACTACTCATAAATAGGCCACTTCCCATTAATTGACCCATTACTACTCATACTATAAAAAAGGTTACTCTAATATTTCCATAAGCATATCTACCTACTAAGTAATCATTCTTATGTAATTATATATAGACATTTTTTATAGTGACTTTATATATACTAAAATTACAAAAATACATATTTTTAAAATATACCAATGACAGTATAATTCATTGGTATACCAGTGACAATATATTTATAGCAGAGCATCGCTTTAAAGCTGAAGCATAAAAGTGTCACGTCCCCCGTAGTCTCCGGGGATGAGGGATGCTCTCCATTGAAAAGGTGTTTATTTATTAAGGGATATATCTTCTTACTTTTAAAAGAAATAGCTGTACTTTGCGTCATAACCTATACGAACGAGACATGATTGTGACACAGATTGATTTAGACAGATATACAAAACCATTAGACAAATATATGTTGAATTTTTTATTCGAGCTACTTTTAGCAAAATTAATTTATTGTAAGTTAAAATTCGAATAATTTGTATAATGATTTTCGTTTTTTTTTTAGAACTAAATCTAATTTATGAACTAAAACTAGTTACTATATTAATCTTGACCGCATGGACTGGTGGCAAGAATGCTAGCAGCATTTCCACATTTCAATCCAATCCATCAGCCCATTTCCGTCCACTGCTGGACATAGGCCTCTTCATTTGGACGCCACTGAGATCGTTCTTGGGCTACTCGCATCCAGCTCCTGCCAGCCGTCTTGCGTAAGTCGTCACACCACCGTGCCCGACGACGTCCTACACTACGTTTGTCGAGACGCGGTCTCCACTCTAGAACACGTTTCCCCCAACGGTTATCGGTTCTGCGACAAATATGGCCAGCTCACTGCTACTTCAGCTTGCTAATCCGGTAGGCTATATCGATGACTTTGGTTCTCTGGCGGATCGCCTCATTTCTGATGCGATCCCGCAAAGAAACGCCGAGAATAGCCCTTTCCATAGCATGCTGAGCGACTTTAAACTGGTGGACCAGCCTTGCCGTGAGTGTCCACGTTTCGGCTCCGTATGTCATGACGGGTAGGACGCACTGGTTGAAGATTTTCGTCTTAAGGCACTGTGGGATCGACGATGTAAAGATTCGACGTAATTTCCCAAACGCTGGCCAACCTAGCTGAACTCTTCTATTCACCTCGTCCTCAAGGTTGTTTCTACCAAATCGCAAAGTCTGCCCAAGGTAGACATATTTTTGAACAACTTCGAGGACGGTATCATGTATCGCAATCGGTTCCGGTAGAACATGTTCATTGAACATGACTTTGGTTTTATCCAAGTTCATCCGTAGGCCGATACGCATAGAAGAATCAGCCAGCTCGTTCAGCATTTGTTGTAGGTCCTGCAGCGTTTCTGCCACGATGACGATGTCGTCTGCGAATCTCAAGTGAGAGATGTATTCGCCATTGATGTTAATGCCACGTCCTTTCCAGTTCAGCGTCTTGAACATATCCTCCATTGCATTAGTGAACAATTTGGGGGAAATAACGTCCCCTTGTCTCACTCCTCGATGCAATGGTATGGGATTTGTTTGCTGATTCTGTACTCGGACGGACATGGTGGCAGCTTCGTAGAGACATCTCATCACTTGGATGTATCGCCAATCAACTTGGCAACGTTGCAGGGACTCCTTTTCCCCGCAATTCGAATCGTAAATTTGAATCGCAATTCCAATACTCTGGGCAAAAAACGAACCAGCCCAATGTTACCAGTGGCGGCAATGAGGCGAGGTGTTATACTTTTGATGAAGCTTTTTGTGACACTACTCCAAGGGCCAAGCGATTCGACAGCAAATGGAAAGTTTATTTGTAAGATATTTTATTAACATTTAGATTTTAAAGACAAATTAACCAATAATGAATGTTTAAATAAATACTGTTTACTGTTAAGCTATTGTCTTTTTTAAAGTAGGTAAAGTAGGTAGGTAGGTAGGTAGGTAAGAGAAAATTGTGATAATTTTTCAGGTACTAATTATTTTCATTGCTCTTTTTTAAATATAAACGATATTTAATGTGGTATTTTGAAGTGATAGTGATGTGCGACAAATGTTTAATAAATTAAATGAGCATATTAATAATATATAATTTTCGAAAATTATTATATAAAACTATAAGTTGGATATATCAAAAAGATCCTGCATCCTTATAATATTAATATATAGTAAAAACTCCTTGAAGTGAATCATTCGCTCACATATTAAGCATAACAAGCATAACTTAAAAAAAAAGCTAAAAAAAATGTTTCTTAATTTAATTAAATTTATAATGATCAAGAGAAGAAATCAAAATGATACTTGCAGTGACAACAATTTTAATTAGTGAAGACAGAACGGAAAATTAAAAGTTTTTTTCGCTAGTTTTTCGCGAAATAATGAAATGGGCGCTTCGCGTTTGTCACAATAGATTTTTAAGTTGATGAAGTAAATTAAATTTATTTTTACACTTAACTTTTCGGTTAGATTACTTTAAAAATTAAAACAAGAGATATCATGAAGATTCCTTTCCTATCGCGCATACATTAAATATTCTTTACATATATTATACTGATTCCTTTTAAAATATTATTTTTAATGGATTTTTATTAAGTCTTTTAGAAATTTTACCTTGAATCGAGTTTTCATCAGCGGAATCATCCGCGGGTGACAGGGGTGAGGTTAAGTTCTACGTACATTTTTTTTTCACACATGCATGCCAAATTTCATGATCGGCTAAGTAGTTTAAGACGCTAACGCGTAACAAAAAAAAAATAAATTTCGACGTCTTAAGTTCTTATATGAAAATTCATCAAATAAGATTCAGTCGAAAAGCGTAACAGATAGAGTTACTTTTACTATAGATTTAGGACTATCAGGGCATTGAAGACTTCCTCCTGCCCGAAAAAAAAAATTAAAAACTATCCTCCTTCTAACTTTGCAAATAAAATTTGACGAAGGTATTTCATGAAATAATTACTATCTATCAGTGAAAACATCGCTAAAATCAGTTAAGCTGAACAAACAGATAGATAGAAGCGAATAGAATTGAAAAAATTAAACATTATCTTTGAATCATTTATATTATTTTCAAGCGACTTCAAATAGGAGGAGGTTATCAATTCGTCTGTTTTTTTTATTTTTTTTTTTGTTAATGTTTGTTACCTCAACATGACACCGGCTCCAAATATAACAATAACTATAACTACGTTATATAATCTTAAATCGGCTTTTAAGTCATTTCATTTCATTTTACTTAGGAGGACTCTAAAAATGCTTTGAATACGCAATTATTTTTATTACTTTTTAGTGCATATTTATTTATTTTTTAAATAGTTTTGTTTGAAGTCAGTTTTGTTATAACAAACAGAGCCTTAAATTATATTAATTGGTATAGCTTATCCAAATATATTCGAATTGTATTTGATGGTGATTTGGCACCAACACATATGATCAACGATGCTCATATGCCACATAAGCTTAAATACATGTATTATATATTACCATATGAAGTAAATAACGAATACGATAGTTTATATGCTAATAAGGCAGACAGGAGAAAACTAGAAAACATTCCTCCCCGTGATATTCACGGCGTCGCATCCAACTTGAAATTAGGCTGTATACGAAACTTTGACGTCTTACGAACTACGATTATAAATAACTCAGATGAAGGCGCAGCTGTTTGAATACAATCAGAGTTTAATTTATTTGAAGGATGACTAAAGATGAGCCGATTGCCCAGTTAGAACTGATGATTGCGAGTTCAAACCCAGACCCAGGCTATAGAGTGAGAAATTCTGGACAGAAATACCTTATATTTTTTAGTGTCGAGTTCCATTAACAAGTGCCTCAAATTATTGACTGTTACAGATTTTATAATGCTGCTATCAGGGCCGAGATAGTTAAGTGGTTAGAACGAGTGTATCTCAACTGCAAGCACCGCCGAATATTCATGTGCTTAATTTGTCTGTAATTCATCACATGTTAGGTGGTGAAGGATAACATCGTGAGGAAACCTGCATGTGACTAATTTCATCGCAATTGCCACATGTATATACATACATACATACACCCCGCATTGGAGCTGCATGGTGGAATAAGCTTCAATCCTTCTCCTCAAACCCTATATACCTATAAATCATCTCGTACTCGGCGGTGAAGGAAAACATCGTGAGGAAACCTGCATGTGTCTAATTTCATAGAAATTCTGCCACGTGTGAATTCCACCAACCCGCATTGAAACAGCGAGGTGGAATATGTTCTAAACTTTCTCCTCAAGGAGAGAGGACGCCCTGGCCCAGCAGTGGGAAATTTACAGGCTGGTTGTTGTTTGACTAAAGAATAAATTCGCGGATATTGAGCATGAAGTTACGAGTTTGTGTTCAGAGATGAAATTTCAATCTATACAATCAAAATATACAAGGGACAATCAATTTGACTTTTAACTGAGTTTTTTTGTATGAAATTCGAATTACATGGTGATAGGGCTTTGTGCAAGCCCGTCTGGGGAGGTACCACCCACTCATCAGTTATTCTACCGCCAAATAACAGTACTCTGTATTGTTGTATTCCGGTTTGAAGGGTGAGTGAGCCGTGAGTATAACTACAGGCAAAAGGGACATAACATCTTAGTTCCCAAGGTTGGTGGCACATTGACGATGTAAGCAATAGTTAATATTTCTTACAGCGTCATTGTCTATGGGTGAAGGTGACCACTTACCATCAGGTGGCCCATATGCTAGTCCGCCAATCTATTCCATTAAAAAAAAAGGATGTCAAATAAATCAGGATGTGTTTCTTTTGAACGACTATCTGCGCGGGAGATATTATCAAGTTCACCGTTCTCATACTCGTATTATTCTTGTGAAGATTAAATATATACATATAGTACGAACATATTGACGATATAAATATATATATAGTATGAATATATTGACGGACAGACAATTAATTTTACTTCAATACAACGTATCGTCTTATGTTAAATAACCACTTTCTTCATAATGTAAGGTTTTCATGTTAAATCGCAAGCGTTGTCGCGTGCTGAAGATATATTTTCATGTAACATTTTTACCACTATTGCAAGAGAATTTCTTCAAAGTTTGTGTAATTGAGTTTCAACATTTAATTGCCGGTAGTTGTCGGTTTGCAATAAGCCGGGGTGCTATTTGGAAATACTTCGAAATATATATATATATATATATATTTATTATTAGTGTAATTTACTGTATTGGTTATACACACTGTCTTTTTCATTTATTCATAATATCGGATTACAACTGTAGGAGTAACATATATATGAAAGAAAATAAATTAAATGCATATGGTTTACATAACATAAATTTAACAAAATCTTATTTTAAGGAAAAGCTTTCTTTTTTGTATACGTGTAAAACGAAATGTAACACCGGGGCTGAGACGAACGTGGCTAGCAATGTAAAACGATATGCGTGCAATTGTTATTATAGTAATAACAGCGACATAATCGTGTACCTGATTTTATTTAATACATTCCATGTTAAAAAAGACTGATCATCAAAACAGGAATTGAGTTCTTTTAACGGTAATATTAATAAAAAATATTACATAATAAAAGTATTGGATGGGTAATTGATTCTTTGATGGTACCGTACCACAGCCCATAGACATTGATAACGTAGGAATGATTACATCATCATTGCGTCACCAATCTCGAGAACTAATATGTCCCTTGCATCTTCAGTTGCACAGGCTTGCTCGCCCTATAAACTGGCATACAATAAACAAGTATATTTTGATGTTAGGTAGTAGAATATAATTATGATAACTGGGTGTACCCAGATGGATTTTAAAACTTACCACCAAGATTACAGCAACTTAGCATTAAAACTACTATAATTTTATATCGAATGCTTTGGTAATATGGCCCCTGTAATAATCAATGTCAGAACGATTGCATGATTACTGCGCCGAGCTACAGAGATGTCGATCTATTACTTTTTTATTTCTGAATTTTTATTCGACAATTTTAATTTTGAAATCACTGTGTAAATATGAAACATTTACAATAAAATTGCTACCACGATTCCTGTTAGCCAATATTAATCGTTTGTTTATATAACAGTTTCAATAATAAATGTGTATATTTTTACATACAATATAATCTTTCTTTCCATAAGAATTATTAACAATAAGCCCTTAGTTATATACAAATAAAAATTTAAAATAGTTACTGTAAAAATCGTGACAGGTGGGAACGAAGCTGGTTAGTTTCTAGGCAAAAATGACCAGAAATTTACTTGGTGGTAGAGCCTTGTGCAAGCCCGTCTGGGTAAGTACCACCCACTCATCAGCTATTCTACCGCCAAACAACAGTGCTCAGTATTGCTGTGTTCCGGTTTGAAGGGTGAGTGAGCCAGTGCAACTACAGGCAAAAGGGACATAACAACTTCCCAAGGTCGGTGACGCATTGACGATGTAAGGATTAGTTAATATATATTACAGCGTCATTATCTATGGGTTATGGTGACCACGTACCATCAGGTGGCCCATATACTCGTCCGCCAACTTATACCATAAAAAAAGCCTTTCTGTGACCAGTAGAGGCTCTATTTTCTACTAGCGACCCGCTTCGACTTCGCACGGGTGCAATGCTGATACTTAATATACTACAGTATTTTCTTGTTTCTTTACTATAGTGTTTATATATTGTGTACAAATACATTCCTCTCTGAACACTATTAAAAAAAACCGCATCAAAATCCGTTGCGTCATTTTAAAGATGTAAGCTTACATCCCTATGTAGGCAGCGGTAAGTGACTTTGTTTTATACTATGTATGTAATTATAATGATGAATCTTTTTGAACCATCTAAGGTCCAAGTATTTCAACACCAATTTACCTTTAAATCAAATTATTATTCAATTGAAAAATAAAGCTAGCATATTTGACACACATATATAATAGTAAAACAGTTAAGTGTGTCAAACAGTCGAAGTCAGGTTGAAACGTTTGTAATATACATATATGAATGAATGAGAAATGGAAGAGAAAAAATAATTAACTGTACGAGAGACTCGTAAGATTGATTCTCGGGACGATCGGTCTCTAGCGGCGAGTGTGCTCTTAATGTTATTACTGATTTTAGTCATGACCTCATTCATTATGCTAAAGGAAAAATACACCATGGAGCCCGAAATATATATAAAGCGCAAATGTGTATAAGAAATCTTATACATTTATAGCGTTAGGCAATTTTTGTCACTGTGATTATGGGACAATAGCTGCACATAATAATCGGTTATGGTTTTATTTTGAAGTAGACATACTAAATTGTTTTGATTTAACTAATTAATTTAATTTTAGAGAAAGGGAAATACTTACTGTCCGTTTAGAGAGCAGTGCTGCTGAATGAAAATAAATGAAATACGTAAACGAAATTAAAATAATTCATTATTAAAAACCACAATTAAAATATATTGAAAAAATCATTTAAATAATGTTTCATTACTTGGTGTAAAAGGTAGATTAGGGAATTGCATTTTACAACGAAATTAATTAAATAAAATATAAATATTTTGAATCAATGCGGGCGACCACTACTATAAAGTAAAAAAGTAACTAACAGCCTGGTAAAACTCCCACTGCTGGGCTAAGGCCTCCTCTCCCATTAAGGTAAGGGTTTGAACATATGCCACCACGCTATTCCAATGCGAGTTAGTGGAATGCACATGTGGCTGAATTTCGATAAAATTAGACACGATGTTTTCCTTCAATGCCGAGCACGAGATGAATTATAAACACAATTAAGCACACATATGTATGTACATATATAGTAGTAGCCTGCCTGCGTTTGAACCCGAAATCATCGGGTAAGATGCACGCGTTCTAACTACTGGGGCACTACTATATTGTTTGCAAATTATTTCGTATTTGAAGGTAAAGCAAAATGACTTAAAATATCAAACAAAATAAATTGTGTATGTATTACATAAGACGTGAGCCGTATTAGAGCTTGGCTATTGTCTTACTTAGGGCTGCAGATTGGAGGATCTCAGAAACTTAGTATAAAAATATTTCTATCTCTTACGCCTTGACGGTCAAACCAATGTACCAATTTTGATTAAATTTCCTATAAAGGAAACTTGAACTACAAGGCAACATATGCCCTTTTCGTCCCCATCTGAAAACCTCTAAAACGCGAGTAAAATAGCATACGACAGCTAGTCATGATAGAAATGTTTATGCGGGCCGGGACTGATAGCTAATATAAATATTAATTTATTTTCTACTAATGGAATAATTTAAATTTTTTGGGTAAAATATTGCAAGCTGACCCATTCCTGTGGAGTTTGGCATGATGGTTCATTTCCCATATCACGTGTATGTATTTGTATGGTATGATTGGATGCAAAGAAGTCCGTTCAAATTTTAAAAAAAGTTTAAATTTCGAACACATTAAAACAACTTTCAAATATAGATTTTAAGGCTGGTCACTGGTGTGGAATGCAGCACACGATGACGGAAGTTTCATCCACATTCTGTCGGCGTCCAATGCGGAAAATTGCAAATGGCGTAAGTATGAAGTTATTCGTGAAGGTATCACATTTGTACCGTTTGGAATTGAAACACTTGAATCATGCGATCGGAAGCTCGGAATGACTCACTAAGTTAATATGGAACTGGGACCCTGACAGCTGTTTGGCTATTATCCACTAACATTAGCGCTTAGTGTATAATGACTGTATTTAGAACACTGCGGTACTAGACTACTGGTATCAATGAATCTGAATCTCTAAATTCTCTTATTATATATAACTAGTGTATACATTACACTTTAATTTAATGTAGAATTAAATAAGTGTATAGTACTTATTTTGCTTTTTAGTAAAATTACCACCATCAGCATCATCATCAGCCCGTTTTTGTTCACAGCTAGACATAGGCCTGTCCAAGTGAACACCACTGTGGTCTTTCTCCGGCTACTCGCATACAGCTCCTGCCTGTCGCCTTGCGTATAATTATATTTTTTCATTAATTTCCTTTTCAAAGCATCATATTTAAAAATGAATATTTAAGATTCAAATATTGTTGCTTTTTTTAATTCTAGAAAATTGTAGTAGCTATCAAAAATAAGGCAGTTTATGTTTTAAACTTTTATAACACTTAAATATAATTAATAAACTTTTATAACAGTTTATGTTTATGTGAGTGTTTGGCGGTAGAATATTTGTAGAGTGGTTGGCACCTACGCAGATGGATTCGCATAAAGTCCTACAACCATGTACTAAACATAATTATTATCTCTGAAGTACAAAAAATAATAAAATATCGTTATTGATATCGTACAGTCTCTTCGACATTCCTCTTTTAAAATTTTCAACCAGTAGCATTTCAAATACCAATATTGAAGTGAAATTAGTAACTTAGCTCATAATAATAATAAATAGCACTAATGTTTCTATATCGAAAAAACAATTTGATTATGATAATTATGATGATTATGCATGAAAGTGACCATTTTGCCTTGCTGAATGCTTATTGCACCAGTCCTTTGTTTACAATGCAATTAATATATATTTACCAATTAAATTACGAACACAATAATATAATGTTCAAATAACATAATAATTTTAATTATATTTAATTTTAATTTTAATTATTATTAATTTTTTCTTGTAACTGTTACATTATTTTAATTGTATTTTCAACCTTATTTCAAACACATAAGACAACATTTAACTCATGGGTTAAATATCTTCACAGAGCCATGTATTCCATTAGACGGGGACGAATTTGATTGCTATCGTTACGTTCCGGAGATTCGAATTAGAAGAGGATTAGTCAAAGGAAATATGTGCGGTCTTTGCTTTTAAACTCTTATACAATAAAATTGTTTATATACTTAATAACAAAGGCTTAGATTATTTATATATGTATATACAAAGATTGGCGCACTACAAAAGAACTAAATTAAACAAGCTAACTCCATTATTGCAGTGTGCGTGACAGCTATGCTCAACACTCGTCAGACGTCATAATTTACTTGTGTGTATGTGTTTGTATGTTATAATTAAGCGCTAACAGTTGGCCGCAATTTTTTAAGACATATCGTTTTCATATGGATACCTTTATCAGAACTGGGGTAAATTAAAATGGGACCACATGGGAAGCACAAACAAAAAAAATATCAAAATCGGTCCACCCAGTGAAAAGTCATGGGGTAACAAACATAAAAAAATACAGATGAATTGATTACCTCCTCCTTTTTGAAGTTTCTTGAAAATATGATTAATTATAGCTATCATGAAATTGCAAGAGAGAGAAAGACAGCAAATAAGAGCGCACATGCATGTGCGCACATGCATGTGCGCTCTTTCAATCCAACAGGATAGCGGTCGGGGATGATTCAGTCATAAAATCAACGACTTTACGTGCTTTACGATGCATGGGATTTTAAGCGTTGCCGACTTCGAAACTCCGTGATATTAAGAATTGCTTAATAGAAAAGCCCGAAATTTTTAATGGTCATCCAAGATTTGAACCAAGAACTTTTGGATGTGGTATTTATTATATTATTCGATACAAGATTTTGTAGATGATAAAAAAGCGTGGAATAAATAGCTGTTGACTTTCAGGCAGGATATATTTATTTAAATAATTGTATTAACTAACATGACTGTACTTTTTTTTAAATGTTGAAAAGGAGTAACTACTGAGTTTCTTGCCGGTTCTTCTCGGTAGAATCTACTTTCCGAACCGGTGGTAGCTTCACTTAATTGTTATATGACGATTCAAAAGTGCTTGAAAAAGCCCACTTGAATAAAGTATATTTTGATTTTGAATTTTGATAAGACTTGATGAGCCATATAAAATTCCCATAACAGACACAGTGAAAATTGTTTATTAATAAAAATTTGTTTCAGAATATTATTGTAGATAAAGGGACAAAAATTTCAAATTCGAAATTTGTTATTCAAATCAGAACATTCGAGGCTTTATAACCGAGGCCTAGAGGGGTTGATTTGCAAGTTTTATAATATTTAACGACTGTGTAGTCTGCAGTCTGGATTAACTCCAGTCTTGCTTTAATTTGTCTCAGTGTGCATAGCCTGGTAATACAATATATATATATATATATATATATATGTATCTGTAGAGTTAAGGCTATTTTCCTATTGGAGTAGATTTGGAACACTTGCAGAATTCCTCACGATTTTGTCAATGAAATTAGCATCCATATTTATCACTGTAGTAAAATCCAAAGTATCCCAGTTGTTCAAAAAACTGAATTATCATATAAAACTCATACTCATTTTTTAACATAAGAAGTGAAGTTGTATTGCAACTTGATTCTGAATTGATGGTTTCGTTAATAATTTCATCACCTTTTGCGTGCGAATCAAATAGTCATAACGCACCATAACTATAACTCATTACTTACTACGAAGTGACAATAAACGTCCCAATCACGATTTGTCTGTATGCTTTAGAAGAATATTAAATAAATGCTAAATTATCGCAGAGGTAATGTTATTAAATAAAACATTTCAAATATAAATTCAACAGATCTTTAAAACCAAGCAACTGTAATATAAGTCTGGAGGGCAAGACGATCAGAGAGCAAGTTATAAGGGACATTTAATAAGGCGAATCAATTTTATGCCCCGCGGCGTACAAGGCCAATCTCCCGAGTAATGCCTTTATATTTCTCTTTGATCTATAAATATTTTTTGTCTTTGGACCGATGAAATTAAGAATTCGTACTTAAATATTTCTTCTTAAAATATTTTTGTACACGATACGTCCCAGTGGACTTCACCTCTCGTGAGAGCTTGTACGCTGAAGTGTCTGGATATTTCTGGATTTTTCAAAGGGTCTCGGCTTTATTCTGAGCCCGGCATATGAATGTATTGAATTAATTGTGTGTTCCGGGGATAGAAATTTCCTTACATTGACATTTCCGTGACAAATTATATACGATTCTAGGTTTATTGTATTAGAGTTTATTTTCATTATCCATAAATATTGGTAGACATATTAACCGTATCTGAGATTGCCAACACGCCAATACGCCAACAAACTGGAGAACTACGATGTTTTGTCTGAAATCCCGAGAGAGTTGGCTCGCGAATATGATTGGGTTATTTTAACACTCCTGTGCCTGAGAAATCATATGTATAATAGTTGAGGGTTCCGTGGCAGAACTTTATCTGATCGTGGTGTATTGCTATCATATCAAATTATAAGAGTGCTCATATTCGGCCTCATATTTGTTACTAAAAAAAATCTTATTAATAAAAAAAAATCTGCGTAATTGCCTATTCTCTGTTGAAAAGGGCCAACGGTCAGGAGAACATCATAGTCATTATTAGAAGTAAAGTAATGCCTGCCTGTAAATGTCCCACTGCTGGGCTAAGGCCTTCTTTTTCATCAAGGAGAGGGGTTGGAACATATTCCACCACGCTGTTCCAATGTGGTTCGGTAGGTTGCACATGTGGCAGAATTTCGATGAAATTAGTCACATGCAGGTTTCCTCACGATGATTTTCTACACCACTGAACACGAGATGAATTATAAACACAAATTAAGCACATACATACATATATAGTGGTGCTTGCCTGGGCTTGAACCCAAAATCATCGATTAAGATGCACGCGTTTGGAATTTCCTTCGAAGTCTCAATTTGTCGTTACGTGAAACGTGACTTTTTTTTAATACATTATGATTTATATTAAATTAATTCCTTACAAACAGTGTGTTGTTTGTTTACTTATGTCTGCATGGAATATGATTTATTGATAAAGTCACATTGAAAGTCAAAGAAGAATTCTTGAGAATATTCTATTTTTCTATACCGTAATAATTTAACGTCAATAAAAAAGATTATAAGAGTACGAAAACATTCCCGCTTTGTCCATCCAAGAATTCGTACCGAAATGCGTTCCAAATAATAATTCACCGTGCATTCTCCGTTCAGATTTCAATAATAGAACATCTTTTTGAATCAACGTCCAAAAAGACACTTGGCATGATTTTCGACTAACCGACTAAGACATCTTGTGAAACTGGTTAAGATGCCAAGTGTAATATCATTATTTCATACACTGTGACTTCGGAAACGCTGTACAATTTTTATTGTTTGATTCTAGTTTTGATTCGAGATTACTTTCGTGAATTTGGCAAGGAAGCTTCGTATTCTAAGTGCTTATCCGGAGATTTTTATAAATTATTTACTTCTTCTATTTCGATATAATTGTGTAGCATCTGTTTGTTTAGGAGATTGAAGAATTCAAGTAAAACCTCTTTGGACGCGATGAATGACAAATAAAATACTCTTTGTTACTTTTTACTTTAAATGTTTGTACTTCAAGCCGTTTTAAGTATAAAAATCCTTTCATTGAAGGTCTCTAATAATAATTTGTAACTCGTCACTTAATGGCGTTGCAAAACATCAAATTTTAAATCTTTCAATCAATCGTAATGACAATTGTTATACCGGTACTGTCTCACTGGTTTAGTTGCAAGACCATAGATCCCATAGATCCCATCCCATACATCCCATAAATCTACTAACATTGGGATCAGAGTAGTGTATGTGATGTTGCCCAATTTAAAAAAAATTACAATAGCTTGAAAACAAATATAAAGAGAGTAACGTAGCTTGCCAGGCTTTAGCTTATGGACACTCGAAATATAAATACTTAACTGCGTAATAAATCATGCGGTTTCCAATATACATGTTCACAACATATTTTAATGAATATGACAACGAGTCGGTGTTTTAAATTAAATTTTAATTATTGTCGCTTAAAATAAAACCATAATTGGTTTTTATAATTATATCGGTGTTACTATAATTTATTATCTACTGCGGCTTCAACAGACTTCGATGTAAGTTGTGGTTTATACGTCTTATCGAATATCACTTGATCCACATTGGAGAAAAAAGGCGTTTAATATGACAGCTTATAATAAAATCATATTAAACTGTTTATTAACTATGGATCTGTTTCAGGAAGGAATTCAGGAAGTCGCACCTCCACGCTAAATAATAAACGATGCTTTAGTAGTGACGCTCGTAGCTATAAGATGTCTTAGTGTGCGTGAGATGACTAATATAAGAATAAAGAGAGCATAAGCAAAACACAAATAAAATTATATTAGTTAAGGCAAACCTATAACTTAACGTAAAGATGCGCCCTGATAAGTGAACAGATCCATATATTTTTATTATAATATTAACAATAACCGAACTTGACCTTGAACTGAGGCAAGCAATTTTGATACTTGGACCTATTTATCAAATCATTATATGTATGTCAGTTTTAAGTTCATCAGACGTTTCGAAGAAGGCGAAAATCACGATGAAAGTCTGCTTTATTTATATAAACAGAGGTGAAGCCAATAAAAGTGTTAAAAGAAAAATTCACAGTAAATTTATTAAAAGTACAAATCGCGAAATAAAATAATAAATAGGAATGTAAGTGCATTTATCTTAAACAGCAAAGAGCGAAATTCGTTCCGGGCGACTGAAGATAAATCAACAGTGGCTAAAAGAATAGGAACTTAATGTTGAGCAATTTACCCCTCTCCAGTGGGGGGTGGGAGTAGAAACAATAAATTAGTGTGATAACCGCAGTCGCAGAACAAACGGTGTTATCAGATAATTGTTTCCGGGAATCGAATGCGTTGCTTATTACAATATTTCACGTTGAAAATGTAATTTCTTGTCAGTTTTCCAGGTGTTTTATGGTTGATTTTTCGGTGGTTGTGTTCATGTTAACGATACAATCAATTCAATTTAAAACTAAAGTACCTATAATATTTTGAGAAAAATGATACGAATGGTGTATATTGCCACGCTTAGGGGTTAAGGCCGAATCGTTTACCGTGACGGCAAACGACATGACACTTCCATTTATATCATCACGTTTATTACTTTTAAACTTGTCTCATATTTCCTCTATGTAGATTCATTTCTTGAAGGTATTAGATATATCGTGCACTTAAATTTGTGCAACTGACGGCGTAGGTACCACCTATAGTCAGATATTCTATCTTCAAACAGCAGTACTCAGTATTGTTGTGCTATGGTGTGAAGGGTGAGTGAGGTAGGTGTGAACAAAAAAAAATAGTAGTAGTAATATATTCATGTAGGCTCTTATAGTCACTATTAAATATTTCAAAAGATTTAACAAAAGTTATCATCGATTCGGCAGATTATTCCAAAATTAACTATTTAGAAATCCATCAGTATTTACGATTTGTATATCTCGTAAGCAAAGTAAGTTGAAAATCACTGGCAATACTTCACGGAACTATTTGACTCGATGTCACCGTAAAATTTTTAACATCGCACCTTTCGGTTCTGGGGTGAGTTTCATCAACACGATATCGATGCTTGGCGTTTTGGACATTCCTTGCCAATGTGTATACGTCACGATTATTCATTGGCCGTATGTGCAGATTGTGACGTGTGTTTTCTCCTGAGGTTTACCCGGAGTGATAAAATAAGGAAACTTTCCAACTTTAAGCAAAAATTTTCCTTTAAGAACCGTATTAGCAACTCTGCTTTACTGTGCAAAAGTCATGGGTGACAGTTTTTTTTTTTTTGATAGAACATCACATACATTACTCTGATCCCAATGTAAGTAGCTAAAGCACTTGTGTTATGGAAAATCAGGAGTGACGACGGTACCACAAAAACCCAGACCCAAGACAACATAGAAAACTAATGATAATCTATATCGACTCGGCCGGGAATCGAACCCGGGACCTCGGAGTGACGTACCCATGAAAACGTGTACACCACGTCACCCGACCACGGAGGTCGTCGAAATGACGTCAGTTACCACTGATCATGAATGTGCTAGCTGGGTTCCCCTATTAATAAATCAAAAAATGTCTCTTACATTTGTTTACTTTGTTTGCAAACACTGTGAGTAAAATTTCAAAGTCAAATTTGATTGTTAAGCTTGATAACGAAACGTTACTGACTAGCAAAGTCATTTCAATTATAATATATCTAATAAATCTCTATTTCGAATTAAAATTATTTATTACACTAACACTTTACACAAAGCGCTACTGAAACGCTTACTATGAAATAATATTATATTAATGTTGCCATTTATAAGACAGATTTCATCTTAGGGTTGGTAAGCCACAAATTTGTTCGCTTCTAATTAATATAAGCTCAAAGGATGTTGTCTGCTGTTTACAAACTAAACATCAATAATTAATTTGAAATCATAAATATAATAAAGCTTTATTTATTAATTATGTTTGTAGCTAGGCATAATACGCGGCTTTACCTACGAAAAGATTACAGCAAATCTTTACCCTTATTTTACCCCCATACAAACTTCCACCCTTCTTTTCAAAACCCTGGGTTGATTTTCGTAATAAAACCTAACTTTTGTCCTTTTTGGAATCTAATCCATCTAAATCTGTTCGTCGGTTTAAAGAGTTCGTTTCGGTGTGAAGAGTTAACAAAGTCAGTTACATTCCCATTTATAATTTAGTAGGAATAGTAAGGATTCTTCATTATTATTATTATTTGTATTAAAGGTAGATTTGTCCCTTACACCTGTTGAGGAGAATAATTGAAATTCCGTAACGCTCGGAAGGGTCTATATTTGGGGATGTATGATTTCATCCAACACGTGCAGCTTACAGCATTCTGGTTTCCTTCACTGCTGAAAGCAAGATGAATGGTATCCCAAACAATGATACAAGTAAAGCTCGGCCAGGTTCCGAATTTCAATTTTCGTATATAATATCACTGGATCAATTCAACCAAAGGGATATATATGTAGAGTAATTGGTATTGCTGTGGTACTGGCAGGATATCCGGCTGTAACGAAGTTGATTTCACTTAATACTACGTATTAAATAACGTAAACAATGTTATAAATTAAAACGTTTAAAAATATTTAAATTACAAACTGTGTCCGCGACCCTGTGAGCGTTTGAATTTAGCAAAAGTAAATATTATTGCAGCCTAAGTTACTCCTTATTATATCAGTCATCTGTAATATGTATGCATCATAATATAACTATGCACTACCCTCTTTACAAAATATGTTGTCCTCATCTGTTGGGTTGTCTGTAAGAGATCGCTTTTAGTGATAAGGCCGCCTTTAATTCTCTGTAATTAACCATTTTATATGTACTGTTATTTTATAAGATATGGAGTGCAATAAAGTTTTTTATCTATCTATTATCTGCCAGTGAAAGTTCCGGCAAAAGCGGTCCAGCCGTTGCAGAGATTAGCCGGATCAAACAGACAGACAGACAGACAAACAATATTATTTTGGCATATGTATCGTGTATGCATAAATATGGTTTGAGTAAAAAAGGGCTATGTCAATATTAAAACAGACACTCCAATTATATTATATGTATAGATAATGACAATAAATCAAATTCAAAATAATAATAGAGGGAAATGTCGCCCTTAGGGAATATAACGCTGAACTCGACTGTAAGTCGCGTAAAAATCATTAAGGAGTTTATACTCCTAGTGCATTAATCTGGCGAGCTGACTATTCACACTGGTTTATTGTTCGCCCAGAGAATAAGGACTGAGATTCTGAGATTCAACAAGTAATATACTGCTGGCATTCTTGCCAGGAATCCGTGATCGTGTCTTTCAGCTCCAATGGCTATTTAAAGACGTTTCTAAAATCCCATTCAACTACAGTAAGTTTTATTGATTTTGATTGATTATGTATATAAATTAAAGTAAAGTAACAGCCTGTAAATTTTCCACTGCTGGGATAATGCCTACTCTTCCATTAAAGAGAGGGTTTGGTACATATTTCACCACGCTTTTCCAATGCGTGTAAATTTTGATGAAATTAGACACATGCAGGTTTCCTCACGATGTTTTTCTTCACCAGCAAGCACGAGATTAATTATAAACGCAAATTAAGCACATATATATAGTGGTGCTTGCCTGGTTTTGAACCCGCAATCATCGCTTAAGATGCACGCGTTCTAACCACTGGGCCATCTCAGCTCTCATTATCGGATTATGTATATACAGGAATAGTATTTTAGTAATCGCAACGGTATTCAGGTTGCCTTTTCATTTAAAAGTCGACTAAAGGAACCGCTCTTTTTTATGTGTACACTAGCAATATCTCATTTTAAAATTACTTATATTCTTAATCAATAAGGTCTAAGATCTTGAGCATCAATATGGATGGATATAGAGGAGAGGGACGACTAATGAAACGATGGATGGATTGTTTGAGAGATGATATGGCTGGAAAGAATGTTACTTGTGAGATGACGTCAGATAGGGAAATATGGAAGAAGAAGACATGTGCCGGCCTCAAGTAAATTGGTATAAGGGCAGCAGAATGATGATTCCTAATTAGTAGCTTGACACTCATGTAATAGAAATATTGGGCTATTTATATTAAAACACTTATTGAGGAGGTCGAAGCAGAAATTCACAAAACAATTATTTTTACGAAATCGTTTCATAATATAACCAAAATAATTCTCAACTCATTTTCATTTAATTACATAAACTTAATACTAAAATAAAAAACCAGTCAGCTATACAAACAAATATACTTTTAGCCACCGTTCTGAACTAAGACAACAAGCAGAATGCCCCCTTAGACGGGCGCACGCCACCTCATAAAGACTTTTTTTTCTATTGTAGATATGAGTTTCTTATGTCTATATGATATTAAATAATTACGTAAGTAATGTTTCTGAAAATTTGAACTATTAATAAATAATCTTTAAATTATATGTTATACTAACTTTGCCCATGACTTAGCAAGCTTTTAAATTCAATAAAACATAATATTGTTCAGTTTTTAATATAACTTATTTTACTAATTAGTTGTGTATTAGGCAGCTTTAAGTCGTGCGCCTATACCTAATTCTAACATAAAAGTAGTTTTTTTTATGGTATAGGTTGGCGGACGAGCATATGGGCCACCTGATGGTAAGTGGTCACCATCGCCCATAGACAACGACGCTGTAAGAAATATTAACTATTCCTTACATTGTCAATGTGCCACCAACTATGGGAACTAAGATATTATGTCCCTTGTGCCTGTAGTTACACTGCCTCACTCACCCTTCAGACCGGAACACAACAATACTGATATTTGGCGGTAGAATAACAGATGAGTCGGTGGTACCTACCCAGACGGACTTGCACAAAGCCGTACCACTAATTTAAGTCTAAGTTACTCCTTATTAATTCGACTGTCTGCCAGTGAAAGTTTGTATTCAAGTTCAGTGAAAATTGGTCCCGGCGTTCCAGGGATTTTCAAACAAATAAACAGACAAAAATTGTACAATTATTTTTTGTTACACCGTGTGTACATACATATGCATTTAGTTAAGAAACAGTTATTTTAATATTATAAACAGGCACTCCAATTTTATTATATGTAAAGATATATATTTAAATTTTTGAGTTGGATTATATGATCCGTCATATAATCAATATGTATACGAAGGAATATCTACACGTAAGTATAAGAAAGGCTTCATTGGTATAGTTGGCTTAAAACATAAATATACATAAGCCATAGCTTAGCTTCACAGCTCTACAGAACTTGAACGCTTTTTGATCTTGTAAGAAGAGCGAATTAATTTCGATACCAAGTCTTCTCAAAGACGCCGGAGTTTCGAAAACTTTATCCTTGAAAAGATGTTTTAAGCTACAATTATTCGTGAATTTTACGTAAGATATATTGTATTCTATTTGTTTGTAATTGTATTTGTAAGGTTTCAAGTAATTTACACACGTTTTGTAACAAAACATACATAAACAATTAAAACTCATGTTAAAATACATCGAAAAATATTAGAAATTTCTCGTACAAGATTGTATTACAAATAAAAAGCTAAGACTGAATATTTATCGATTACCATAAAATTTAATTGTGTTTTACTAAAATACTCTTTAAATAAAATAGAAAATAAGAGTAACCACTGAGTTTCTTGCTGGTTCTTCTAAATAAATAATATATAAAGAAATAATATTATGAGTCAACATTTAGCGTGTGATTAAAACACCATTTTAATTTAAACATTAAATAACTGTCATGGTTGGTGCTCTTTTAAATGAATTAAAAAATTTTTTTCAAGGAACTGGGTAGCAGGACATTGTGCAAACAAGTCTGTGTACGTATCACTGATTCATACTACATCCTTTCCCAAAGCAACAATAATTTGTAATGTTGTTTTCCATTTTAAAAGGTTGACGAAAGAGTATGATGGGTAGTTGGACCTCTTACCATCACGAGACTTCATCTTTCGAATATATTTATTCCTTGAAAAAGGAAATTATCAACTATATTAAGAGCGGAGATCATCATAACTGATGATTACGGGTTCAGGCAAGCACCACTGAATATCCATGTGCTTAATTTGTATTTATAATTAATCTCATGCTAGACGGTGAAGGAAAGCATCGTGAGGAAACCTGCATGTGTCTAATTTCATAGAAATTCTGCCACATGAGTATTCCACCAAGCTACATTGCGTGTTGGAGTATGTTCCAAACCTTCTTCTTAAAGGGAGTGGAGGCCTTAGCCCAGCAGTGGGCTGAGACAAGCTGCTGTTGTTGACTACAATAATAAATTAGTCTCTTTTTTTTCAATTCCAAAAACATAAGTGAATATATTTGTCTTGTTGTATTTAAAAGGATTAAATTCCGAAGTAAACCCGTTCACCGACCCGATCATCCGCTGGATAAAGTTGAAGGGTACAGCGTTCGTGATAAAATAGAAATTTTGCAAAATCGTTTCCTTTCGTTTCAATATTCGAAAACGTAAGTATAAGAAAGGCTGTGCGGGTAGATGTGAAAATAAACAGTCGTCTTTTTCAAAGCTCTATCTTTATTTAATTTTATTAAATACATTAGTGCCTATGTTTTAATACTTACACTACCTAAGCATTAGTGGACCATCACTACACTCTCACACAAGTTATTACACCACTGAGAAATGGATACTCCTGTCGAACAGCTGGTTAAAGGAATGGAGGAACTTTCTGCGATGTTCAGCCAAAGAATGGAAGAGTTTGAAAGAAATTTATTACCATCAAGCGCCTCTGCTCCTACAAATCCAACAATAATGTCCTTGTCTGCCGAGTTTTACACATTCAAGTCCCTTGTGTGGAAATCGCACGGACTACTCAAAGCCCAGATCGAGATTGTTGCAAATGGGTTGGATCGCATAGAGTCTCAGTGTCGTAGGAAGGTTCTTCTCCTCCATGGTGTTAAAGAAGACCAAGGCGAAGAGGTCATTAAGAAAACGTTAGCTGTATTAACCGGCCAATTGAAGATGTCAGATGCTGCACCTGAAGTGATCGACTGCTGCCATCGCTTGGGGGTGAAGAGGGATGCTCCGCGTCCTATATTAATTCGTTTCACCTCCGTACACTTTCGCTCCAGAGTATGGAAGGCCAAGACGGCGCTGAAGGGTTCCAAAATAACAGTCACAGAATTTCTGACCAAGTCCCGTCAAGCTGTTTTCGTAGAAGCTCGGAAATACTTTGGAATAAAGAAGTGTTGGTCAGTAGACGGCGAAATTGTCATTCTTCTTCCAAATAATACCCGTTAAAAGATTACATCATCTTCCGAGCTCAAACAATTATTCGCTCAGCATCCAAAATGCCACAACTGATCACGGGTACTTTGTTTATACCTTCGCAATTCGGTCGGTTTATATAACTCTGCCGCTGTCTTTTACTTTGCTGGGTATTGTTAATTTATATTATTGTAACTTAACTTTTGTTTTCAACTATATTAACGTTTTATAATTTTATTTTTAACTACCTGACCTGTTAATAATTAATTTGATGTTCAAATAACAACTAATGTCAAATGTCACTATTTACTGCTATGGATTCTAACCTTTTGAGCCTGTACAAATTTTAAGTCTATCTTTGTTTATGTATACTAGATATATATATTTTTTTTCATTTCAATATTAGATTTACTTTGATACTTACTTTTAATTACTTTGTTTTTTGGTAAAACTTACTTTTATTTTTTATTTATATTTGATTTACAGTGTGTTCATTTCTTAAGTGTAATGGATTTTTTTTTTAAAGGTCAACTTATGCCTGAGGTTTGTGTATTGTTTTGAATTAGCAATTTGGTAATTATTTATTTTAAATATTTTATATATTTTATTTTATTTATATTTGTTTTAAATACATAGATATATATATTTTTTAATTTATTATATATTTTATATAATGTTGGATGAAGAATATTTTTCTTGTTCATCAGATGAATTTATGAGTGTTTCAAGTAGCAACAACACGTCAATTTCAGACTCTGAAACACTTGAAGTGAAATTGTCAAAAATATTTGATAATACCACTAACATCCTCTCCTTAGTGCATATTAACGCACAGAGCGTAGTAGCTCACTACTCTGATCTTCTCACATCTTTTAGTACCGGCGTGGTTGATGGAATTCTTGTGTCCGAAACCTGGTTGAAACCGTCAATTCCATCTACCAGTTGTGCTCTTCCAGGTTATCAGTTATTCCGCAATGATCGCACTGTTCAGGGTGGTGGTGGCGTTGGTATCTACCTTCGCAGCAACATTCCTGTCAGTGTAGTCTCTTCTTCCTCTTCTCAATACACAGGCTATCTTGAGTATCTTTTCTTGGAGATAGTCGTACATCACAAAAAAAAATTTTGCTTGGAGTGCTATATTGTCCAAGTGACAAGATAAATTATTTCAACACATTAGAAAGCCTTCTTGAAAATTTTGTCCCCTTGTACGATCACATTATATGTATGGGTGACTTAAACACATGCCTTTTGAAAAATGACTCCAGAGCACAAAGCTTAAAAACGCTAATGTCATCTTTGAATTTAAACCTTCTTCCCATGACTTCTCCAACTCATTATTTTCCAAACAGCAGGCCTACACAACTGGATCTAATCACTGTCTCTAACCCCAATTTTGTTTTCTCTCACGGTCAAATGACTTCTCCATTCTCGTATCATGACCTAATCTTCCTCACTTACAAAGTGCGACCCCCCAAGGTTAGAGGCAAGGTTTTTCTTCTACGCGACTTTAAGCATATGGACCTGGAGCGCTTGAGAGAGGATGTAAAAAATATTGACTGGGCGCCTCTATTGTCGACTAATAATATTGATGAAGTGGTTGAATCACTGACTGCTGAACTGATACGTTTATATGATGTCCATGCACCTGTTCGCCCAGTGCGAATGAAACACGCGCCTGCTCCCTGGTTAACGCCAGTGATCAGAAGAACCATGGCTAAACGCGATAGAGCAAAAGCCCGACACAAAAAAAATTCCATCGCAGGAAAATCTTGACGCATACAAAAAACTTCGTAACATTTGCAACAGAATGTGTAGGGATGCTAAACGCCGCTATATTCACTTAACGCTTCAGAATATTTCTCAAGCGCAAGTTTGGGGATTCTTACGGTCTTTAGGTGTGGGCAAAACCACGGATAGTTGTCAAACTGTCGTGGATCTCAATGCTTTAAATCATCACTTTACCACTCCGCCTATAACACTAGACAATGACACTAAAACAGCTACCCTGTCTTATTTGTCGCGTCTTGTCCCACCAGACCTACCTCCTTTCACTTTTGAACCAGTTTCGGAGGATACCGTAAAGAGGAATGTCAGGTCAATCTCCACGAAAGCCATCGGCAGTGACAATCTCAGCCTAGACATGATTCTTCCTGTGCTGGAGGATATTGCACCTGTGATCACACACATTATTAATTTCTCACTATCGTGCAATGTTTTTCCATCACTGTGGAGGAATGCCTATGTCATTCCCTTACCAAAAACCTCCAATCCCTCCTCCCCTTCGCAATTCCGAGCCATATCTATACTGCCTATCCTTTCTAAAGTCCTGGAGTCTGTGGTTCACAAGCAACTCTATCCCTATTTCACCATCAACAACTTCTTATGTCCTTACCAATCCGGCTTCCGACCTTCCCACAGCACTGTTGGAGCGCTGCTGAATATAACTGAGGACATGCGGTATGCTATGGATAATACCAAGCTTACTGTTATTGCCTTGTTGGACTTCAGCAGTGCCTTCAACTCTGTTGATTTTGACATTCTTCTCGGTGCCCTCCGAGCAGTTAACATCTTTTCAACTACCATTGATTGGTTCCACTCCTATCTCTTCGGGCGCCGGCAATGTGTAAAAACAAAGGATTCATCCTCTCATTGGACAAACCTTACTGCCGGTGTTCCTCAAGGTGACGTTCTCTCACCTCTGCTCTTCTCTATTTTCATTAATAATATATCGCGTGTTATTTCTTCTCCCTATCATCTGTATGCAGATGATTTGCAATTGTATCGACATTTTGAGTTGAGTGAGCTGTCTGACACTGTTAATTGCCTTAATGAAGATCTTTCGGCTGTTCAGTCCTGGGCTAAATCGTTTGGTTTATTGGTTAACCCCGACAAATCTCAGGCCATGATTGTTGGTAGCAGTCGATTAAGAAGTAAAATAGACTGGTCGTCTGTACCCTGTGTCATGTATGCTGGGGTTCCAATAGCATACCATGACAAAGTAAAAAATTTGGGCCTGATCATAGACTGCAACATGTCTTGGACTGCTCACCTCAACGATATCAGTAAGCGTTTTCATTACACTTTTCACTCTCTCAAACGTCTCCAATATTTTCTCCCCTTCAATACCAAAATTATGCTCGCTCAATCACTTCTTCTCCCAATTATTGACTACGCCGATGCCTGCTTTCTAGATGTGACGGAGGAGCAACTTAATAAATTAGAGCGACTACAAAACCTCGCTATTCGTTTTATTTACGGGCTACGTAAGTATGACCATGTTTCTCATTTCCGCGCAAAACTTAAATGGCTCCCTATCCGACTTCGCCGAGATATGCACATCCTTTCAGTCCTGTTCAACATACTCAATAACCCGCATACTCCTTCGTACCTTAGCTCCCGGATCAACCTTCTACCCACTCCCATACGCTCCAGGCGCTCTTGCATCACTTCGATGCTTGATGTGCCTAGGCGTAATACAAAATTTGGACTGCAATCATTTACAGTACGAGCTCCGATACTGTGGAATAACCTGCCGAAATCCATCCAAAACAGTGGTAGTATTGAATTATTTAAAAGCCGCTTGAAACATTATTTTCTCTCAAAAGCTAACCCTTCATCTTACCTTACTTCTTCCCATGCCTTTTCTGTTTAATTTTTTATACTAAATTAACATTGATTTGTAAATATGTATGTATATGTATCTATATAGTATATATAAATAATATACGTAGTATATGTATTTTGTGTATTGTATTTTTATGTATGTTTATGTATTATATTTTTTATTTATGTAAGTATTTATATTTTCTACACTACAGTCTGCACTATTTTGCCCGCTACATCACCCTGTCACTGACCTCCATAGGTTGACTGGAAGAAATCTCTTTTAGAGATAAGTCCACCTTTGCCTGTACATATATTACTGTACCATCAATGTAACATATTTAGTGCAATAAAGAATATATATAACGTTGTATCTTGATCTTTGTTTAGTCGGTAATGTTAATCAGCCGTAGATATTATCTTTGAAATTAGAAAAACTCAGCAATCGTCCGACTGCATATGTCAATTGATTTATGGGTATGAAAAATAAATTAATATTGCGGGATTTACTTGCGATTTACAGTAAAGCACAAAATTTAACGACCAACATTTATAGTGATCGATCAAAGGATGTTGAAGTCTATCTGTTTATATTATAACTTTTTTTTAACGCCACAGTCATGTGTCAATTTAGAGCATTCTTGTGTCAACAATGCACACCGCATTGTGATGTTGTAATACCAGTGTAATTTATAGATATATGGGACAAAACTGAGGTTGTAAGCGATGTAATTACCAATAAAAATCTGAACATAAAAACATACTTGTCCGTACTAGCTTGATAGCTTGATATCTTCCAACAACTCAATCTTGAGTAATAATAAAATAATTAAATCTTTAAAATATACTTTGTATAATTTCGCAGCTCTACGAGATAAATTCATTTGAAAGATTTCAATTGAAAACCTGCCACTGATAAGCTTTATTTATTCATTGTAATAAATACATTTTAATTTTGTTAACAAATAAGTCAAAATTAAAATTACTTGTACTTTTAAATAAAAAAAAACAACGAATCGAATGTGACTTAAATTTTCATTAGTTTGTTTCTTGCTTAGATCATGATCATTAGAAGAAGATCATGAACATTAGAAGTATCGTCATATTAAATATTATATTTATATTAAAATAAATAAAATCTAGCTTAAGATTGATGAAAATTTACATATTTCAAGTTCAAAAAACCTTTCAATGCGTCTGTTAATTTATTTATCTAAGATTAAAGAACCAATACTGTGCATAAAGCAAGAGAGCTTGGCTGGCGTCTTGGCAACACCATTCCGTGATTAAAATCTTTGAAGCGTGTTCGAGATAATCTGGCATCAAACCAACGACCCTCGGTGCCCGATATTGTATCGCTGTTTCTGAATAAAAAGGAATGATCACAAATAATGATATCTTTTGTAATGTCTCCGAGTTTACGCGTCCGATGTACGCTTGTGCCAATAATATTTCTAAATCAGCGATTTTTCGTATTTTTATCATCTCAACTGATAAAAAATTAAGTAAAAATAAATACATATGAATATTTTTTTTTATTTAAAAAAATATTTTTATTAAGTTTTTCATTAAAATATATAATTGTATTGACTAAAAGTTCTAACTGAATTTATACAAATTAATTAAAGGTGAAAAGTAATGTTACATTGAGTGTGTACAATCTCGTCCAGACAATCTTCAATGAAAGGATTTATGTCAAAACTAAAAACCTTTCAGTACAATAAACACATACCTATATAATAAGATTCTAAGCACACTTTGAAATTAATATTACATAGGATAGAACACGTGTCTTAATGTTTATGTAGCGTTATTCAATTTTTATCAAATCGTAGCGTTGAATATTTGTTTGAAAGGTTTTCGTGAGACTAATTTATTAAAACGGAGAAGGTAAATTAAAACAATTATTTAAATAACTCGCTCAAATTTCAATTTCCGTTTGATTATTGCTGCAGATTTAAAAAAAACCCTTTTTTTTTAAAATACAACTATAAAAGCGACATCTTTCAACTTAATAATTGAATTAAAAGATTTTTTCTAAACGTAGAATTCATGTTATAATTGGTATGCCTTGGTTTTAATGGTAGACGATAAAGTATACTATTGAAACTAAATTCGAGTTAGAACGATTGCTAGTTAGACACTGTAGCCTCAAACAATCTCGTGATGCCCCTGAAAGAGAAATCAAGGAAAAATAAAATTATTCTTATACTTAATAATGAATTGAATACCGCCAAGCTGCTCCACGACAGATTAGTGGATTTATAATTAGATGATGTCTCCTTGTTTAGAGACATCATCTAATAACATTCACTTACGTAATGTTTTTCTGTACCAGTGAGCTGCAGTTGATTTATGAACACAAATTAAGAACATTACAATCATAAACATGTACTTATGTATATGACCAATTAAAATACGACATTCAAAAATAGAACTCAAGACGAAGACCGACGAAATCGAACACAAATTAAAAAAATTTAAATCATAGTCTTGCACAATTATATGACTAATTAAAATACTAAAATCAAAAATCGAATTTAAATTAAGGAGATTGAAATCATAATAATGTACGTTTATATGACCAATAGACATGCTGAATTTAAAAAATTGAACTCAAGACGAACACCGACGAAATCGCTGAAAGTTCACCAAAATAATTGGCTCTGAAAAAATTGACTTATGCACAAATAGACAGTTATAAATAACGATTCAATATAAACGAATAATATTTTTCTCGTAATATAAGAGAAGCGAATCTTCAAATACGAACCTGATTTGAGACTCGAGGAAAATGAGTACCAACGAGAAAGATTTATGCCCTTAATTTTGACAAGCCCCGCACGGACTCCGAGAATAAATAAGTTATAAGATTTATAGTCAGAGCTACGATTGAAAGAAAAATGTTGTCATAATATCTCAACTAGTGACGCCTTACGACTCCTATACTTATAAGACGTCATCTGATCTGATGATCAGCTTGTTAATGGTAAGTAGGCATGTGTTTTATACATCAAAACACATAAAAATCGAATGTCGTTGAAATCAGACGTCATAGATTTTGATATTTACGAATTATTGTAAAAAAACTATCTAGTTTATTTAGCCTAACGGATAGGACGCGTGCATCTTAACCGATGACTATGAGTTCAAACTCAGGCAATCACCACTCATTATTCATGTGCTTAATTTGTGTTTATAATTCATCTCGTGCTCGGCGGTGAAGGAAAACATTGTGAGGAAACGTAAATGAAACGGAAACGTGTATGTGTCTAATTTCATAGAAATTCTGCCGCATGTGCATTCCACCAACCCGCATTGGAGCAGCGTTGTGGAACATGCTCCAATCCTTCTCCTCAAAGAGAGAGGAGGCCCTTAGCCAAGGAGTAGGAAATTAACAGGCTATTGATGGATTATTGTTTTGATCACATCTAAAAAACAAGGAATATCGTTCTGATACGTTAATGTATTCAAAATATGAATGAAACGCATTAAACTTTCGTCCTGTCTCTCTTTAACTGTACACTAGCCCGTCTGTGAGAAAAGGATGAAGAGATTTCGATATATCATTCGTTTTTGCTGAGTGCTCATCATTGCCCACAGACATCGGTACTTTGGGGAATATTAATTAATTCTTATTGTACCATTAATCTTGGAAGCTAACGTTAAAATGTTACGTATTTGCATTAGCTCACTTTTTTATGGTATAGATTGGCGGACGAGCATATGGGCCACCTGATGGTAAGTGATCACCATCACCCATAGACAATGACGCTGCAAGAAATATTAACTATTCCTTACATAGTCAATGTGCCACCAACCTTGGGAACTAAGATGTTATGTCCCTTGTGCCTGTAGTTACACTGGCTCACTCACCCTTCAAATCGGAACATAATAATACTGAGTACTGTTATTTGGCGGTAGAAAAACTGATAAGTGGGTGGTACCTACCCAGACGGGCTTGCACGAAGCCCTACCACCAAGAACTTCACTTGAAACCAGAAAGTATCAGTATTGCTGCAAGTCTATTTAACGTAAACTTAGTCTTATCAAGAAACAAAAATACCGAGTCTTAATATTGTAATTAAATTAAAATTTGCAAAATTATTCAATTTACATAACTTTCATTCATTTATTAACTCTTTTTTTCCATATTATAAATATCGTCAACGAAGACATCAATTAATTCATATTACTGCTAATATAATAAAAACAAATTCCATTAAACGTTATAGTAACATATGTTTCGTAATCATAGATCAGTAATCTTCACTGATCCAGCTGGCTTAAGTGGATTCATACCTAGATCCTGGATTAGCATACATTTGCAACCCAGCCCGTTCACTATTGAGTCAGTAAGTGAAATCTGGGAGACTAATATAACGTCTGAAACCTAAGGCTTAATACGGAATTAGAACGTTGTATTAGCATTATCCGTTCCGACTGAACATAACATATGTGTTATGTACAGCCGGGGTAAGTAAAGGTTCGTCACCTTAAGATCTATTTTTGTGTGCTCAGTATGAAGGATAATCTGCTTTACTGATCGGGACTATATGACACTGACAGAAATATTTTGAAAAATCAGTAGAAGATATTATATCTAATTTAAATTTCTAATGACTAATTATGCTATTAAAAAAGATTATAATAAAGCTATGTTTATTTAAGTTTTTTTAAATATCATAAGAAATAATAGTACTATTTATATCATCTGTGTTTATGAAAATAACAAGATTGTTAATAAAGTTATAAACATGAAAGGGGAGGCTCAGTGGTTCGAAGAATCCTGAACAAATACTACTAGTTTGAACTAGTAATAATAAGAAATAGTAGAAGTATATTACAATATAAAAAACGGGTTTGAACCCGTGCCAATTAGCTTTTATTTGCTTAATTTATTGACCGTTTTTTTCTTTTAACGTAATTTTATCTAAAAAAAATTAAATCATAATGAATTTATTAAGAACCTAAAATCGTCGAAGGTAATCAGCATGTGTCGGATGAAACACTGACAGGAATATCCATTCCTCATTGGAGTAATGTTGTGGAATGCGCGTACTTTCCATCACGAGAGGAAAACATCTAGGCGTGGAATATAAACAGCCAGTCACTTTAATGCGCTGCCAGACATGCGTATTATAAACTTGAAATTCATAACAAAGACATCAGGTCTAGCAGGCACATTATTTAAAAAAAATCGTCCAACTAGATAAACATAATATGAAAGTTTGAACTAAACGTAACGCAACTTTTAAACAATTCCATCCTAAGGAAACGGGAGGCGACTCGGGGCTCAGAATTTAATTTCCTTAAGAACAACTTTAAATAGGTATAAAACTAGTCTAGGTAGTCGAGGTAATCTAGGCTCGACAATGGGCTGTTTAAAATAGATTGTATTACTCTTTATTAAGTTCCTTCTTTACTAGAAAATTAATTATGTGACTGTATATTTTGTTTACTTTTCTTTATATTTAGAGATGGCCTTCGTTTAAGAAAACGAATACTTAAAGTGAATCATGATGGATATACCTACTTATAAAATTTCTTGTAATAATTAAGTATGTTTCATTTCAATTATTTCTTATTCATTATATATTATCGAATTGTATATATATATATGTTCTCGTAGAACAAGGGCTATATTTAGGACGTACGTCACCCTAAGCCTTCACGTTGGTTCTCCATTTCTCTATCTTTTAAAGGACTCTAACATGACTTTGTATTTTTTAAATGTTGAAAATCTTTTTCAACATAAAAAATACAATCATATTAGTTAAATACAATTATGTATGTATGTTGTGTGTATGCATTTAGCCAATTCTATTTTTAAATAAATAAACCGTTGCTTCAATGTAGTCATTCAAGAATTCGTTTCCCAATGGTAGAATTGTCTAAAAGGCTTGTTAAATATTCAATGTGTTTGAAATAGGTTTCGTAAGTCTCAAAGTTGCATATACGTTACGTATAGGATTTAAAATAATATATTCATTAGTTAAATGCAGAATTTTGCCATTGCGTTTATAGTATACTAGCTGTTACCCGCGGCTTTGAATAAAAAATATGAATGTATTTACATATTAACTTAAAATATTACAATGATGTAAGATCTCTTTGTTTACAATACTTTTTTCTAATTAAAAAGTAGCTCTAACCTATGACTGTACCAAAATTCATTCAGTCTTGTGGCGTGAAAGCGATGCAGACAGAGTTACTTTCCTATTTATAATATTAGTATGGATTTCAACCGCTAGAGGAATTCTTATTCCTCTATATATACAATCTTTGACATTGGCGTGACACAATTTGTGGAGACTTTGAATTATATACATATAATATTAATTATGGTTTATCGATTAAATGAACTTTGGAAGTAAAATTAAAGTGACTATATGATAGCTTTGTATAAGACAGTGAAGCAAATATTAATTATTAACAATTGGTCAAACTATGGTTTGATTATCTTTAGTCCTTCATCGATTGGGATATACTAAATTTACTTGTGACTATTAAACATTATAAATAGACGTCGAAATTTATTCTGTTAATTTGTACCGAGTCTTTATATTTCTTAGTCTACAACGAAAATAAAGCAAGTGAAAACTACGCTGAGAATATAAATGAGACTCAATTATGTAACATTTTTTATGGAAGGTATTTTTATTGCAGCTCGCAGAAGCGGTTGAGCCGTCAAATTTGAATGGCCTCAAATTCGTTCTGTGCTATGTTTCTTATATAAAATTTTAGTTACAGCTCGCTTTCTACCAACTGTCATCAAATCCATTTCACGTGGCCATTTAACAGGCATAGACAGACAGACATACAGTTCTCCTTTCACATTTAAATCATAGTTATACTAGTATAGATCATTAGTCAATATATTTTACAATTAATTATTATATATAAACTTCAACGACCTCCACCTCACCTCCACAAACACGACGAGTGGTGTGTGCACCGGTTTTCACTCCGAGATCTCGGATTCGATTCTGTAACCCTAAAAAAATTTTTATTTCTATAATTTATTTCTACTAAAATTATAGTATTTATTTTTATAAACATTTATCGGTTTTATAACAAAACTTCGTTTTTTGAACCGTAACCGTCGTTGTCTTTATTATCTGTCAATTTCGTGGAACGGCAACACTGCGTTTTCTGCGTCGTCATTCTATCGTTGTGCAGGCGCCGGTCGCATACCGACACTTGTGTATTTTAAAACGATATATTCTTTTTTACTCGTGAGTATATTCAGCGAATATTCTGGAATATTGGAATATAATATGTTGTTTCTACATTTCGTATATTGGTTTTGCATTCGTTTCAGATTATACACGAATTATATACTTACGTAAACGGAGGGTTACATACGTCGTCAAGCTATTATATTATATATATTTAAGAGGTTTAGGCTACTAAACCGTAAGTAAAACAATTTATATTTGCTTAATCGAGGCACATTAGTGGTTTCTAGAATGATATTTAATCATATTTTTCGTTAAATTCCAGTCGTCGTATAATACCGGCCACGTGCATTATTTGACAGGCGTTGCCGAATATTTATTTAATTAAACACTCCTGAGGTGAGTTCATGCATTAATAACCTTTGTTAATCAATATCCTACATGGCTCAGTAATTATTTCTATTAATTTCTTCATATTTTACTCAAAAACTGAACATAGACCTTGTCCATGTATTGGATGACCTAAGTCGAATCGTATACTGATTTAAATCGTTTAGAGGCACTATTTCGTTAAAATAAATATAGTTCTTGTTTTTCCGTTTTGTGTTATTGCAAATTAAGCAATAATTTTTACATTTTTGACACTTTAAATATCCAATTCAATAGCTTCAATCTTATGAGTTATTGTTGAATTTTAATAACTCTTTATTGCTTGTACCTGTGTCTAAGGCATTCTTAGGACCTTCTTAGTGCTTATGCAAGATAGGTAATAAGTTGTTTTGTTCACAGGGAGTGTTTTTTTTATATGTATTTAAATACATATATAATTTTAAATAAAGTATATTCTGAAGTACTACGGTGTTGCTGGACGGACTCAGCTGAGAATTGTTGCTGAGTTCGAGCATCTGCTTCGTCGGAGGAATTGCTGCATGTCCAGTGCTGCTGCTTCTGCTGCTGCCGCTATTTTGGTTGCACGGCTTTTATTGATGCATTCCATTCGTGGGTTTGAGCTTGCTTTATCCGTTCTTATTTCAAAGATGCCAACTCATTAATATTAGCTTTAAATTGTTGATGTTCATGACCAGATACCGTCAACGACCTCACCCCCTGATGATTATTTTTTATGTAAATTAAAATCATTTTGTTTATTAGATTATTTTATAAAATATTTTTTTTTTCTCAATTAAATTTGCTTAACCAACAAAAGTTTTTTTTTTTGTCCCCGCGACAATTTAACCAACAAAAGTTTTTTTTTGTCCCCGCGACAATTTGGCGCCCAACGTATGAGGCTTTTGACGGTATTTTAGGCATTTTTGTGATCTTTTTGCTCCCAAAAATTTTGGTCATGAACTTAGAAATTTATTTTGAATTTTTTTCTAAACTTATTTGAGTTGGCTTTTATAACTTAATTGCATACAACAATCTTATTCATTACATTCTTTCTTGAATAATATTGCTTTTGTTATAATATAAGATATTTATATATCTTTGTATTTATGTTAATTTAAGTTTATTTTAAGATAAGCTTATTAGTTTATTTTAAGTCTAACTGAAAATTATTCATAAGTGTTGCGGTTTCTGGTCATAATAATTTCATTTAAACATTTACTATATTACATTTAATCTTGCTTTTGGCTTATTGCATTATACATTGCATTTATATAATACTGCTTTACCATGGAAGATCGCCCCATTAATTTTAATTTATTACATAAGGACGAATTAGTTTATGAGATTGAAATACGTGGTGGTACTCCAGCTGATACTGTAGATGAATTGCGTTCACAAATTCGCAAGCTTTCTAAGGAAGTTCTAACTGACGAAATTATTGATTATGACGGTGATGTCTCTTCGGAGTTACAAATCATTTCTTTAAAATTAAAAGAATTGTTTAGTCTTACCACTTCAAAGTCGCCTTTACAACTTAAGACCTTGAATAGAATTAACGCTTTGGGTAATCATATTTATCATCGGTTAGGTAGATTAACTCCAGTTAATGAGAAGGATGAGTTGGCAAAAATTGAATGTAGTTCTATGTTAAAAAATATAACACTTAAATTTGACAAATTATACACCATTTTCAAAAGTAGCCAAGAAGTAGAAAATAAGTATTTTCCATCTGAAGAAGACCATGCAAAATATTTTGATTCTGAAAATGTAGCTGGTCATACCGAAAATACGATTACACCTCAAGTAAATCTTTCTTGTAGTCGTTCCGTAAATGTTAATTCACTTAATTTAAAATTTAATGGTAAGTCGTGTGTTGTTGCTTTTATACAACGCGTGGAGGAGTTATGCAAGGCTCGTGGTATATCTTTTGATCAACTTTTTAATTCAGCTGTTGATTTGTTTGAAGATAGTGGTTTGTCTTGGTTTAGAGGAATTTGTGGCACTGTTACTTCGTGGTCAGAGTTGAAAGACTTGCTACTGGAGGATTTTTTACCACCTGATTTTGATAGAAAAGTGTTGGATGAGATTCGTTCTAGGACTCAGGGAATTGATGAGGGGATTGTTGTATACCTTAGTATAATGCAAAATTATTTTTCACGATTAAGAAAGCCGCTCACTGACGTAGAAAAATTAGAAATTGTCAAAAATAACATCAGACCTTTTTATACCAACCAATTATACTTTACTGAGATTAATAGTTGGACTGATTTGAAGAAGTACTGCCGTCGTTTAGAACATGCGAAAAACCGTGCAGATGCTTTTGTTGAACCGCCGCGTATGTCGGAGAAAATGGTAGCTCCTGATCTAGCTTACAAGGGTTGCTCAAAATCTAAATCATGTGCTGCTACTTCAGTGGTTAAAAAGTTTTGTGTTAGATGTCGTACGGAGGGACATGCTTTGTCTAAGTGTAAATCTCCACCTAAGGTTGTTTGTTTTCGTTGCGGAGAAAAGGGGAAGACGATTAAGACCTGTCCCAAATGTAATTCTAACAATTCAAAAAACTTGTAAGGAAGGGCTGTCATCCTAATTTCAATGAAAAGGATTGGAAAGATTGGTGTAGTGTAGTAAAATTATTTTTCAATTCTTATCGAACTAAAGTGTCGGCAGTCCTTAATTCATTACACAATGATTCTAGCGTTAGACCTTATCTGAAAGTTAAAATTTATGACTTATTTGTTTCTGGTTTGTTGGATTCAGGTTCTGAAATTTCTATAATAGGAGGCAGTGCGGTTGATTATTTTTCTGGTTTAGGTACTTTACATCCTTCAGATGATTTGCAGATTATTGTTACGGCAAATGGTTCCAATTCAGATGTTGCCGGTTATATGTTTTTGCCCGTTACCGTTAACAATGTGACACGTATTGTTAAATTTTATGTGATACCCGAAGTATCATCTTCTTTAATATTTGGAATTAATTTTTGGAAAGTATTTAATATAGCGCCGGATGTATTAGCTTTGTTGGAGAAGGACTGTCTTGTTTCTTTTTGTGCTGCAAAGGATTTTGCTGTGTCTGCAGTTAATTGTTTACACCCGTTCGAGTCTTTGTCTGAAGAGCAGAAGAATGAGGCTAATATGGTTTATAAATTGTTTGAAGATATTTCGTCGGAGAAGAAGGGTTTAGGTAGAATACATCTTATAACTCATAAGATTGATACAGGAGACGCTGCGCCCATCAAGCAACGATATTATATGATGTCACAAGAGAAGCTTGCCGAGTTGAATCGTCAATTAGATGAGATGCTAGCTATGGATGTGGTAGAAAGGAGTAACAGTCCGTGGAATAATCCAATTACAATGGCTCCTAAATCTGATGGAACATTACGCTTTTGTTTAGACAGTAGAAAGTTGAACGCAGTTTCTAAGCATGATGCATATCCTCTTCCTTATATAACATATATTTTAGATAATTTACGCGATTCTCGTTATCTTTCGTCTATTGATTTAAAATCGAGTTTCTGGCAGATTCCTCTAGATTTAGCCTCAAAAGAAAAAACGGCTTTTACTGTCCCGAATCGTGGATTGTTTCAATTTAAAGTTATGTGTTTTGGTTTAACTTCTGCTCCTGCTACTCAGCAAAGATTAATGGATCGTTTGTTTGGTCCAGAATTTCATGGTAAACTTTTCATTTATTTAGATGATATTATTGTTATTAGTCGGACGTTTGAGGAACACATCAGTCTTTTAAAAAAGGTTATTGATCGTTTAAAATCAGGTAATTTAACCATAAATTTAAACAAGTGTTGTTTCTTTCGTAAGAAATTAAAGTATTTAGGTTATGTTGTTGACGAACAAGGTTTAAGAACTGATCCCGACAAGATTAAGTCAATTATAGATTTTCCAACTCCTACTTGTCGTAAAGATGTTAAGAGATTTCTGGGAACAGCTTCGTATTATAGACGGTTTATAAGAAATTTTAGCAATATTGCAGGTCCACTTAATGCTTTAACATCCACTCGTAAGGATGCATTACCTTTTTCTTGGTCACCTAAAGCTGAAGAGTCATTTAATGCGTTAAAAAATGCTTTAACAACTGCACCTGTTTTAGCTTGTCCTAATTTTTCTCAACCTTTTATCGTTCATACGGATGCTTCTGAATTTGGTATAGGTGGCATGTTAACTCAAAATATTGACGGCGAAGAACATCCAATTGCATATTGTAGTCGGTCTTTGAATAGTCAAGAGCGAAATTATTCAGCTACTGAACGTGAAGCTTTGGCAGTCGTTCATGTTGTGGAACATTTTAGACCTTATTTGGAAGGCAGTAAACCTTTTAAAATTATTACGGATCATGCTAGTTCAAAATGGTTTTTAAATTTGAAGAATCCTACTGGTCGTTTGGAGCGTTGGGGATGTCGTTTATCTCCATATAATTTTTCGATTGAGCACCGTCGTGGTTCTGAAAATATTGTACCAGATGCTTTATCACGTTCTGTTCCTGTTTCTAGTGTTATTTCTGGTTCCACGAATGATTCTTGGTATAATAATATTTTTATTCGTTGTAAGGAGCGTCCTCAGACTTGTCCAAATTTTCAAATTAATAATAATAAACTTTATCGTTACACTAAGGGTAAAACTTCTCTTAGTAGTGATTTTAATTGGAAGGAGGTAGTACCGAAAGAATTAAGAGAAGATGTCATTCGTTCTAACCATGATTCGACTTTAGCTGCTCATCCTGGCATAGAAAAAACTTATAAAAAAGTTAAACTTCGTTTTTATTGGCCTGGTATGTATCAGGACGTATCCGATTATGTGTCACGTTGTAGTACTTGTAAAGCTTATAAATATTCCAATCAAGCTACTCCGGGTTTGCTTGGTAGCCCTAAGGTTTGTTGTCGTCCTTTTCAGTGTATCAGCATGGATTTAGTTGGTCCACTGCCTATGTCTCGACAACAAAATACTTTTCTATTTGTTGTGGTCTGTTGTTTTACTAAATATTGTTTACTTTTCCCCTTGAGGCGAGCTTCGGGCAAAGTTATAGCACAAAGGCTTGAAGATCATGTTTTCCTGGTTCATGGTATTCCCCAAACAGTTATTGCTGATAATGGTTCGCAGTTTGTAGGTAATGAATTACAATCGTTACTTAATAAATATAATATTCCGCAAATTCATTTAGGTCCTGTGTATTGTCCACAGTACAATACTGTTGAGCGTTATAACCGTACAGTTATGACTGCTGTTTCTTCTTTGGTGGGTTCTGATCATCGTACATGGGATGTCAATATACCGAAAATTCAATTTTCGATTAATACTTCAGTGAACGATGTTACTTCGTTTACTCCATTTATGTTAGTTCACGGTCGTGAAGCTATCGTTGATGGTCAAGTTTATTCCGATTTTTCTGAACTAGACAGTTTGACGTTTGGTTCGCGTAACGATTATGTTGATAAGTTGTGTAGTTTGAAAGATGTTTTTGCTAATGTTAAAAATGAGTTGAAGAAAGCTCATGATAAAAACGTTAAATATTATAATAAGCGTCGTAGGGATATTAGTTTTAAGGTTGGTGATTTTGTTTGGAAACGAACATACAAACAAAGTTCAGCTCCGAAATATTTTTCCGCTAAGCTAGCTCCTAAGTATGAACGATGTAAAGTTATTCGTAAATTATCTCCTTTAGTGTATGAGCTAGAAGATGATAAGGGAAAGTACCTTGGGAAGTGGCATATAAAAGATTTTAAGTGTGCTGATATAGTTGATTAGTTGTTTCGTTTTTATTATTTTGAGTAGTTGATTTATAAGAATAGTCCGGGCCGCAGAGTTTATTCGGAGTGTAACATCTGCCCTGACGTTTGGCTTCTTTAGAATGGTTTGAATTGTCTTTAGGTTTCGTTAGTGTAAAATAGTCCGGGCTGCTGAGTTTATTCGGAGTGTAACATCTGCCCTGACGTTTGGCTTCTTTAGAATGGTTTGAATTGTCTTTAGGTTTAGTTACTATAAAATAAATCCGGGTTGTAAAGATTTTAGCGTGTAAGATTTGCCCTGATGAATGGTTTCTTTGGTATAGTTTGAATTGTGTTTAGGTTTTATTACTTTGAATATAGTGCAGTAAGTTTTTCTTTGTTTAGTTAGGTTATTCTGAATTAAGTGATTATGGTTCACTAGCAGTGAGTTATGGAACCATCAGTAGAACTGTTAGATTTATAAGTAAATTGCTGTAGTGTAGAAGACTAGCATATTTTAATTTGTTTTTTTTTAATTTAGGTTGTATGTGTCTGTAGTGTAAGTTTTGCTATTTAACTGTTTACATGTATAGACTTGTTCACAGTTTCAAAGTGACATCATTGGTGTTTTGCTTAAGACTGCAAACATGATTGTTGTTTTCAGTTCTTATGCGTATTCTTGTACTTAGGCTAAGTTGAATTCACTTTGTTACGCAGTCCGTTAGCGAAGTTCGAATTTATACTTGTTTCAGTTGGTTGATGTTAAGGAATTATTAATTCCATGTTGATGTTCCTAGATGTTGTGGTTTGTTTTTTCCTTTTTTCAGTTTACTCTGTGGTGATGATGCGGATGAGGGCATCCGACGAATTCCCTGCGTGAATTCTTTAACAGGGGAAGGGGGTACTGTAACCCTAAAAAATTTTTTATTTCTATAATTTATTTCTACTAAAATTATAGTATTTATTTTTATAAACATTTATCGGTTTTATAACAAAACTTCGTTTTTTGAACCGTAACCGTCGTTGTCTTTATTATCTGTCAATTTCGTGGAACGGCAACACTGCGTTTTCTGCGTCGTCATTCTATCGTTGTGCAGGCGCCGGTCGCATACCGACACTTGTGTATTTTAAAACGATATATTCTTTTTTACTCGTGAGTATATTCAGCGAATATTCTGGAATATTGGAATATAATATGTTGTTTCTACATTTCGTATATTGGTTTTGCATTCGTTTCAGATTATACACGAATTATATACTTACGTAAACGGAGGGTTACATACGTCGTCAAGCTATTATATTATATATATTTAAGAGGTTTAGGCTACTAAACCGTAAGTAAAACAATTTATATTTGCTTAATCGAGGCACATTAGTGGTTTCTAGAATGATATTTAATCATATTTTTCGTTAAATTCCAGTCGTCGTATAATACCGGCCACGTGCATTATTTGACAGGCGTTGCCGAATATTTATTTAATTAAACACTCCTGAGGTGAGTTCATGCATTAATAACCTTTGTTAATCAATATCCTACATGGCTCAGTAATTATTTCTATTAATTTCTTCATATTTTACTCAAAAACTGAACATAGACCTTGTCCATGTATTGGATGACCTAAGTCGAATCGTATACTGATTTAAATCGTTTAGAGGCACTATTTCGTTAAAATAAATATAGTTCTTGTTTTTCCGTTTTGTGTTATTGCAAATTAAGCAATAATTTTTACATTTTTGACACTTTAAATATCCAATTCAATAGCTTCAATCTTATGAGTTATTGTTGAATTTTAATAACTCTTTATTGCTTGTACCTGTGTCTAAGGCATTCTTAGGACCTTCTTAGTGCTTATGCAAGATAGGTAATAAGTTGTTTTGTTCACAGGGAGTGTTTTTTTTATATGTATTTAAATACATATATAATTTTAAATAAAGTATATTCTGAAGTACTACGGTGTTGCTGGACGGACTCAGCTGAGAATTGTTGCTGAGTTCGAGCATCTGCTTCGTCGGAGGAATTGCTGCATGTCCAGTGCTGCTGCTTCTGCTGCTGCCGCTATTTTGGTTGCACGGCTTTTATTGATGCATTCCATTCGTGGGTTTGAGCTTGCTTTATCCGTTCTTATTTCAAAGATGCCAACTCATTAATATTAGCTTTAAATTGTTGATGTTCATGACCAGATACCGTCAACGACCTCACCCCCTGATGATTATTTTTTATGTAAATTAAAATCATTTTGTTTATTAGATTATTTTATAAAATATTTTTTTTTTTCTCAATTAAATTTGCTTAACCAACAAAAGTTTTTTTTTTTGTCCCCGCGACAATTTAACCAACAAAAGTTTTTTTTTGTCCCCGCGACAATTCCCAGTCCAGTCATGTAAATTATAATTAGTTTTCTATATTGTCTTGGGTCTGAGTGTTTGTGGTACCGTCGTTACTTCTGATTTTCCATAAGGGCTTTAGCTACATCGGGATCAGAGTAATGTACGTGATGTTGTCTCATATTTATTTATTTAAAAAATATATATAAAAAACATAATCCAGCATATTAATACAGAAACAAATTTAATAAGGCCTCTATGAAAACTAATAATTTGATTACCCGTACAACAAACAAATGAGAAATAACCCGACCAAATTCAGAGGTATATTGCACCGCACGAAATAAAGTTAGACAACATACGTCACAATAACTTAGGGTATGAGATGACAGGGCACAATCTAGCGTGCACTAACATCGGAGTAAGTTAGTGTTGTTACTATAAACACGGTGAGCGTTGACTTGCCCCGCACCCCGCGCAATTTCCTGTGGCGCCCGACAGCTTACAGTCTTCCTGTGAGATGTGTGGTACAATAACATAAGTGACAGCGGAAAGAAAAATTATAACTAAAGTAAAAGTATATTACAATATATGATTTCCATATTGCATTCTTTAACCTTGTAACATGTTTCACTAGACTTGTTAGTGATATTTTAAGTAGTAATTTTTGAATATATTACGAAAATATATTAGAGCTTTAAACAAAGAGTTCAAATAGCAAAACTATATCCTTAATAGAATAATTTTCGTTGAATTTGAGCAAATGTTTGTCAAAGTCAATACCTTTCTTTCCATTAGAGAAGTACGCTTGGAGCTTATTCCACCATGCTGCTCCAATGCAGTAAATCAGTAATCAGTAGATACACATACGTCACAATTCAATCCAATTTACATTTTTTCATCACCGACAAGCACGATATTAATTATAAAGGAAAAGTAACCATTTCAAAAGTCAGTGCCAGTTGGCCAACACTGTGTCGTTTGAAGGAGGTTGAGAAGATCATATATTATGTATCTATTTATGTAACTAGCAGCTTATCACTTGTTCCACAAACATGGTTAGCCATTTGCAGAGCTGGTCGCACCGCAATTTGGCCCATTGAATTTGGTCGCCCTTACAACGTTACGTTTGCTTTGTACACTAATGCATCGTAAGCTGTTTACGTCTTGCCATTTATTTAACGCTGCACAATTCAAAGAGGTTATATAACATCAGTTTTATTGGTTTGGAAAATCATTATTCGATTTTTGAAAAATTTGAATTTCATACTTGCATTTGTGTGTGTGTGTGTGTGTGAGTGTTAATACGTTAAAGGTTCATAAGCTTGTTGAATAATTATAAAATATCTTATATGAGATTTATGTATTTCCTAACGTTGCCAGCCTTGTTGATTTAGTTACTAGCGGTTAACATTTGCTTACAACTTACGTTGGATGTCGGGCGCATGTGATGATTATGGTGTTGTGTATGGTTGGGCATAGTTGGGTGAAATGTTTCCAATATTTCTGGATGATTTTTTTATAAGAGATGAAATTTAGTTTAATAAGCCTATTAAACTTATTTCGCTAAATATGTAAATAGCAATATTTAGTATGGGTGTGTTCGGGTTTGAAGAGTTGGTGAGCTAGTAAAACCACTTGGTAGTGTATTGGTATAGCGAATGTTTAATATTTTTTGCAGCGTTAATAGGTATGGGATCACTTACCATCAGATGGCCCATTTTTCTGGCCTAACTATAAAAAATAAACAATTTAATGGATTTATGAAATTCATATTATCTTAGGAAGCATCAACGTAAGAAATCTTTTATCAGACTTTTATATGAATATTTGTAAATTCTTAGTCAAATTTTCGAATACCTTCGATACTTTTTCACTGGCCAAACTTACTTATATTATCCAATATAATCTTAAAGTCATTTTAAACTAAATTGCTCTAACATTAATCTACATTCCCATTGAATTCATACATTAATTTATTCAAAATTGATGCACGAAACTGATATGAACTTCGCTTAGTCGAAATAGGACAAAATATTAATACACAAAATATTTGAACAACAATAAAATGATCAAAATTATCGGCACATTTCGACTTTGACATTTGGCATTTGTAAACTATGACAGACAACGAAATGTCCTCTAATATGTTTAAATACAATTTGCACATAAAAAAAAAGTATAAAGTAAAGTAACAGCCTATAAATTAGCCACTGCTGGGCTAAGGCCACCCATTCCATTAAGGAGAGGGTTTGGAACATATTCCACCACGCTGTTCCAATGCGAATTGGTAGAATGCACATGTGGCAGAAGTTCGATGAAACACTAGCATGTTTCCTCACGATGTTTTCCTTCACCGCCGAGCATAAGATGAATTAAAAACACAATTTAAGCACATATATAATAGTGGTGCTTGTCTGGGTTTGAACCCGAAATCGTCGGGTAAGATGCACGCGTTCTAACCACTGGGCCATCTCAGCGCTCAAAAAATATAATAAATGAAAATTATTTTTATTAATTAACATGACTTTTTATTTTTATATGTTGAACAAAGAGTAACTTCTGATTTTCTTGCTGGTTCTTCTCGATGGAATCTACATTCCGAATCGGTGGTAGCTTCACTTTATATAGTTGTTTAATGACGATTCAAAAGTGCTTGTAAAAGCTTACTTTTTTTAAATGCACTGCAGTAACATCTCTTCTATACCTTATTGAAGTCTTAACATATTTTTCGAACTCCACAAACTAGCTAGTACTCAAAATGTTGCGTTCATGTCCTTAATAAAGATTTATGAGTAACTCGGACCAATGTAATTGGGATCCCATTGGGTGGGTAATTAATAAGTCATCGAGCACGTTGGGGGAGAACTGTCGCATGTACCACGTAACATAATTTGCGTGAGATACGCCCGCGCTCAAATATTCAGACCTCTGGCATGTGTCGGAGGGGACTCACGTCGTTTCATGTCGTAAAATCACGAAGCGTTTGGCCTAAATAAAAAAAAACCCTTTTTTTAATTTTATTTTTATAACTTAGGTCTCGTTTGATGGTTTAGTACTCGTTTGAATTTTACAGTACTAGTTATTATACTAAGCTTTATTAATAATAAATTAGTATTTTTTTTAATACTTAAGTATTTTGTTAAGATAATGCAATACATATGTTCGTAAAGTAAGATAAAAAAAATAAATGAAAAAATTGTTTTTTTGTAGACCCTCCAGTGGCCACCAGCTGGTCTATTCGCTCAAAAAAGCGCACTCCTCCACCTCCAATTATTAATTGTATTAGTGTGAGTGACAATGACTCTTGCTTAAAATATGTCTTAGTGTGTGTGATAATGTAAGAATAAAGGTACCAAAAAAATACACATTGAATTATATTTGTGATCGTACGTCGATATTATAACTAGCGAACTTGAATAAATAGATTTATCTGAAAATATTTGTGCATTTAATTAAAATCGATGAAACTTTAATTAGGTAAGCCATTACATTTATAATTTAAAAAAGAATTTTGATCAATTTATATATCAACGTATATAATCAGAAGGTCGACTTTCAAATAACGTGTCGTTGTGTTTACAACGTTATTCCTTAATGCATACAATTAGAAAAGCATTTAATACCGTTGCGATTTCGATCGTTATTTCACTCCGTATATTTCTCTCACGGCATATTTCAGTAGTTATTTACTACTAGCCACGCCGAGCTATGCAGATTACAAGTTTGTGTAACATTTACCTGGGGACATTCTCAAGACGTTACTACCTAATTTGTGGAGTATACTGGTTATACGGGTTAGCCTTCGCTGGCTCGGTCTAGCCTACTTATTCATGAACTAAAATTATGTTTTGTTAGTGTAAAGTTGACAGAATAATATGAAATTGTTTTAACGTTGAAAGGTTATACTAGTTTTAGTTTATCTTCGTTGAAGTTTTTATTTATAATAATTAATATGGTAATACTATTTGTATGTAAGTTTATGACTGCACCGCCTACGCCGATGGTTTTGGATTCTCCCTTTGACTGGGTTGTCTGGAAGAGATGGCTAATAAATAAAATTTTAACAAAAAGAAAAACCGACTTCAAACAAAACACTATTTTAAAACAAATGAATATGCACGAAAAAGTAATAAAAATAATTGCGTATTCAACATATTTTTTAGAGTCTTCCTAAGTTAAATGAAATGAAAAATATTAGACTACTTAAAAGTCGATTAACGATTATATCATGTAGTTATAGTTATTGCTATATTTGGAGCCGGTGTCAGCCACGGTGCCCTTGTCCCAACAATCAAAAGAAAGAAGCGATACGAGCCCCTTGATTGATCCAGTATATTATTGTGTAAAAGGTAATTTGTAAAAAACATATTTGTTAAAGTATTCTCGTATTGTTTTTTGATAGATATACTGTTGAGTTTTATTGGCTGACACCGACTCCAAATATAACAATAATTATAACTACATGATATAATCGTTAATCGACTTTTAAGTAGTCTAATATTTTTCATTTCATTTAACTTAGGAAGACTCTAAAAAATATGTTGAATACGCAATTATTTTTATTACTTTTTCGTGCATATTCATTTGTTTTAAAATAGTGTTTTGTTTGAAGTCGGTTTTTCTTTTTGTTAAAATTTTATTTATTTTTTGATTTTAAGTGAAGCTGATGTTGACTAACTAATTTTTTTTTAATATGGATTGATTAAGCATTCCGTTTATATGAGTAAGAAACTACTTCCAGGACAATTTCAAAGGAAACTTGCGAATAAAGCGAAAATAGACTTTCGAAAATGCGGATTTAATACGCCACGCGGCGTAAACTACAAGGATCCCTCGAAAGAGCTGTAATCGAACTCAGCAAAAAAACTTTGAAAAAGACCAACTATATTTCGGACATCATATGACATCACATCACATACACAACATTTGATTAAAGATAGTAAGAAATTCTGCCCCATATCGCACCCTAACTGCGAGCCGTATAGGAGTTCCATCACTACATAGTATAAAACAAAGTCGCTTTCTCTGTCCCTATATCTTTAAATCTACGCAACGGATTTTGATGCGGTTTTTTTTTAAAAGATAGTGTGATTCAAGGGGAAGGTTTGTGTATACAATACATGAACAATATAGTAAAGAAACACTGATAATTTTAGAAGTTTGCGATGTGATGTCGTATATAAACAAATTCTGTAGTATATTTAGTATCAGTATTGCACCCGTGCGAAGCCGGGGTGGGTAGCTAGTTGATTATAATATTCGACTATGATAATTACATAAACATAACCACATTACGGAAGGTGACTCAAATATCCAAATAACCTATAAATAAAAGATTCCTAGTATCGCTAACGTGCTCCTCAGAATTGTTCCGTTCCCTTCCGTTCCGTTACTTTGTCATGGATCCTGTGCTCAGAACCTTACCAAACTTTCATCAAATTACCCTTGAAGTATATATTTTATAATAAAAAAAGAATTATCAAAATTGGTTAACGTGATTTTCAGTTATTCACCTATTTGTCGCGCATATACATAATGCAAATTTAAGACTTATGTCGTTTTCACATGGATACCATCATCGGAAAAAAAATAAAAAAAATGGGACCCCACGGGAAGCACTACCTTTCAAACAAAACAAAAATTATCAAAATCGGTCCACCCAGTGAAAAGTTATGAGGTAACAAACATAAAAAAAAAAAAAAAAAAAAAATACAGACGAATTGATAACCTCCTCCTTTTGGAAGTCGGTTGAAAAGCCACAAGTCCGCCCCTTGTACAACACTTTTAATGTACTTCTTTTGTTTTGTTTTTTTTTTTTTTTTAGTTCTTTTTTTTTGTATTTTATTTTATATTTTTTTGTTTTTGTTTGTGGTGTGCAATAAAGAATTATAAATGAAAAAATACTTATTTCGAACTTTGGGTATTGATATTTATAAGGAAAAAATCGTAAGGAGCTTGTAATAAACATTCATCACAGTCATTTTTCAGTTCATGTACAAACTATGTAACTGATGGATCGCTTGTAAATTTCTTCCAACGTGGTTTTTTCTACTTTCAAATATTTAGTAATCAGTTGGAGCCAAGGCTCAATGATACGGTACATTTATAATATTGACTCCCACGTGGCAGCTAGCGCGGCACAGCTCTTTTGGACAAGTGTATTGTCAAACAAAAGCACACATGTCATTAATATTTCTTTAATGATTTGCTTTAACTATTCAACAAATAAATAAAACATTCTACAATTACGGAAATGACGATAGTTTTATAATAATGAACGTAATTCCTTCGAAAATGTTTTGGCCGCCCGTTATCACTTACCTAGTATGTATATAACCCGCATTGGAGCAGCGAGGTCAAATAATCTCCAAAACTTAAACGTTAAAGAGATAAACTTACTAATGCACTTTGCTTCAAATTTAAACAATTAATAATTTACAATATTTTTCAACATATTTAATTTTATTCTAGTTCCATTTATTCAATCGTAACTAAGTTAATTATTTATATTTGATATCGTTTTTTTAAATGAACGGTACTTTAAAAACATTTCAAATTTATCATCCTATCATTTCAGAATGTACGTCAATTAATAAACTCACATTCATCAGTGCAAATGAAAATATATTCGGAGTACGTAATATTAATAATAATATATATTTTTCCTAGTTTCTAGAATTCAAAATAAATGAAAATTAATAAATCATATTTTTAAATTATTTACGCTTTATAACCTCATTTGTATGATCGTTATTTTAAAAGACCAAATTAAATGTGAACATGCCAAAAGTTGGAGATATTGATACAATCGCATTCAATCGTATCGGCAAGGACTAGAGGCTTTCTGATAATATGTTCTCACGTAGACGAATCTTAAATGTACTTTTAGAAGTAATTTTTCCAACATATTTGGGTACTGTGTTCTATAATCGGACAAATTGAATGGAATAAGAGAAGAAATCAGAAGCATGAGTAGCAGAAAGAAGCTAAGAAATCCTGATGTTGCTGACGATTGTGATTATAATACAGAAGAAAGAGAGAGGAACAAAGATTGTCATAAATATCTTTAGTCTAAATAGGCACTTGCAGAGTCTAGTGGACAACAAATGTCATAAAATGACTGGTGAAGTTGAAAGTTAAAGGCAAAAGGGCACCTTATGCCCTAGAAGAAGACATCCAGTAGTCACATATACGTAAAATTGATGTTCCATATTGTGATCATTAAAGCATTTTCATTTCCTTTCCTATTAACGTATTTTTTATATCGTTTTTGTTTTAAAATTTGTTGTAAAAAGAAAAACATATACTTTAAAACACGAACGATCTATCTTAATTAAACCATCTTATTAATGACGACCTCCATGGTCGAGTGGTGTGTACACCGGTTTTCATGGGTACGCCACTCTGAGGTCCCGGGTTCGATTCCCAACCGAGTCGATATAGATTACCATTAGTTTTCTTGTCTTGGGTCTGGGTGTTTGTGGTACCGTCGTTACTTGATTTCCATAATACAAGTGCTTCAGCTACTTACATTGGGATCAGAGTAATGTATGTGATGTTGTCTCATATTTATTATTTATTTATTTTATTATTAATATCCGTTAACTTTAAGTTTTTAAGAAGTGAAAGAAAAGTAACAGCCTGTTTCCATTTCATATTGGAAGAGGTTTCTTTTACTCTTTGATATACTTACCAGATACTTTGTCACAAGCAGGTTTCCTCATGAAGTATTTCTTTACTGTCGGGCCCGAGATTAATAAAAAATACAAATGAAGCACATTAATTTAAAAGAATTCGTTAGTTTTAACCACTATGTCAACACAGATCAAATTATTAAGAGACAAAATTGTTGCCAAATAAAAAATAAAATAACATTTTGGTGACGTCATTACCCCGATTCGAAAATAAACAGCTGAAGAACTACTAGAAACGCGAAACAGCCTTTATAAATAACATACATAAAGATCAAAATGTTGCTTTAAATATAATGTTTTACTTATGAGTGAGGATTCTGCAAACTGTAATAAATAAAACAAAAAATAAATCGCGGTGTCGAGTTTATATTTCGTTCCAATTTTTAATACAAATTCGCTTTAATTTCTTTAAAGTTTTAAAACATTTCTGCACGTTATATTGTCCCAAGTGTCATCTCCCGCGAATTAAAAAAATCAAAGTATCGTTAATTATTTTTATGATTATAAATAAAATTTAAACAACACTAGCCTGTTTTGACTTCGTAGAATTTTCCATGATGTTTGAATTACCAAACTTTCTCTCTTATTAAGACATTACGAAAGGAGTAACTATGCTTAGCCTCAAATCAATCAGACCTATAGTTTTGTAGATTGGATGAATGGCATTAAGCTTATATATTTTATGTAAATTAACTATTTTCTGCATAATTTTCTCTCCGCTGAACGATCTTTATAGAATTGGAAACTTAAAAGAAACGGTAAATAAAATCGTTGAATTCGTTCTTAAGTTATGGCGTGAATAAACGAAACGATTTTTTTACCTTAGATAATTATAATATAATACTATATGTGCCCGCGAATTGGTGCGCGTTTTAATTTAACAAAAAAGTTATTGTTACTTCAGCTTTCTGCCAGTGAAAGTCCTTTCAAAGTCGGCTTGACCATTCCAGAGATTAGCCTAAACAAACAAACAGACAGACAAAAACATATGTAACATTTTAACAATCAAATCAAAATACGTCATAGAGGTACAGCGGATTTCATCAACAAGCTCATTGGTTAAGATTCACGTGTTTTAACCACAGAGCCATCACAGCTTATGCATCGTGAAGCTTTGGATATTATTTTACCTTTTACACGTACATATCTAGCTACGTTAAATAGCTGTTTAAATCGACGCTGTAGACACTTCGTAGCAACGTGTAATGTTTTAGGGTGACTGTTAATCAGATGTAAGGAACCTCTCCACATCGGTTAACTTTAGCATGAAGTAATTAAACTATAAACAAGTTACGTCACCGTGTGTGTATAAGTTTTCGGTTCTATTTTCAAACATAGTATCATATACTATTTTATATGAAGCATCCTTCAAATAAGAAAAGGTTCGTCACCTTAAGATCTATTTTCGAGTGCTCAGAATGGTCGATAATCTGCTTTACCGATCGAGAATGACATGTTACGTCATAATGTCATTATAAGTCACATCTAGCGAAGAGTACTTTAAGTTTAAATTTATATGCAGTTGTTTGTTTCAAAAGGTAGTAAGAGTTTGCGACTTGATAAAGGATTAAACTTAAAAACTGGCCAAGGTTTGCTTACCCTGACTGTACATAGTACAGCTCACTGCCTACAAAATTGGTGCTGTAAGAAATGTTAATAAATCTGTCGCCTCCTATGCATTATCAACCTTGAAAACTAAAATACTATCTCTTTTTCCTGTAGTTATATAAGTACCCATTCAACTAAAAAATAAGACTGAATATTACCGTTTAGCGATAGAATATAAGCTATTTAATGAGTAGGTACCTGATCTCCAATAAATACACGTTAAACTTTTAGTTTATGTACTGTATTGATGACATTTCTTAGGCTTTTATAGCCAAAGTGATCCCATTTCATTGTAATTAGTGTTAAATATTGTTGACTTTTATGTGAAAGTGTACATTTTTATTTTATTATATTCCGCCCGCGACTTTGTATGAAAACGTTTGAATTCAACAAAAAGTTATTGTTCAGTTCTCAGATTTTACTATAACTTATTAATTATGTATTAGCCAGATTTTGTGAAATGAAGTCATTGGTCTCCTACCAATTCACTCGACGTGAAGTGGTGTCATGTGCGATGGCTGCGCGCATTCCTGGACAGTATTTGGACATTGCAGCGTGACTTTATTATTATTTTATAAAACAATCTAAATAACAAATACCCTTAGCTCCAACTTATTATATCAACTTCAAGTCAAGTTGTTCCAGATATTAGCCAGAAAAACCGACAGACAGAAAAAAAGAAAAAAATATATTTTAGTGTATGTACCGTATATTCGAATACTACTACTTACTTTCACCCCATCATTAATAATAATCTAAGATTAATTAGTAATTAGGATACGTGGATGTAATACAACTCGTGTCAAATGGAAACGGATAATGATTATTTAATGAAAGCGATAGAATACCAACCGTTGGATTCCTCTAAAATATTTCACACGAAACATTTCAGATTTAATGAAAGGATCGTGTGAAACTAAACTCGAGACATAATGAATTATTGAAAACACATTCGAACTTTAAACTAACACTAGTTCAATCATGCAGTACTTTATTGATCTCGTGTTTATTGCTTGAACATTCATGAAGTATTGTTAGTTGCTGTTGTAGTTTTCAGTGTAGTTATTGAAATATGCTGACAAATTAATAAATCAAAGTACTTCATGAGAAAGGGAATAAGGGTCTATATATACGAGACGTGAATTAGTTCTTGCGAGGAATGATAATGATCCCGTATTGAGCTGTATAGATTTATATAATACTTGCTGTCGTCCCGAATTGTAGGGATTCGAAATTCAAAAAAACAAGTGCACTGAATTAATCTATACTAATATTATAAAACTCTTAACCTATTCAGATTAAAATTCTGTTTGAATATAATTTGAGTATCATGAAAAATGCTACTTTTTTCAAGTCTCGAGGAGCTATAATGGGTTTGATTGTACACAACACAGATTAAGATTTCTTTGTAAACATTTCATGAGGGTGAGGAGTCAGTCAATATTTACATAATTCTTCATAATTAAAATATCTTATAAAATCATGTATGTTTCAAGGTTCAACTTTCCATATTATTCGACTTAGCCTGTGCGTTGATAGTCGAGACAAAGGATTTTCGCTATATTTTCATCAGTATCATATTACAAAATAATAAAATACAGTTAAGATATAGACTAAGATAGACTAAGAAGATATAGACTGAACTGAGATGGCCCAGTGGTTAGAACGCGTGCATCTTAACCGATGATTGCGGGTGCAAACCCAGGCAAGCACCACTTTATATATGTGCTTAATTTGTGTTATAATTTATCTCGTGCTCGGCGGTGAACGAAAACATCGTGAGGAAACCTGCATGTGTCAAATTTCATCGAAATTCTACCACATGTGCATTCCACCAACCCGCATTGGAACAGGGTGGTGGAATATATTCCAAGCCCTCTCCTTAATGGAAGAGGAGGCCTTATCTCAGCAGTGGGAAATTTACAGGCTGTTACTTTACTTTACTAAGATATAGACTACATTGAAATCAATTTTTAGTACATAACTCTTAACGCGTAATTCATTAGATTTTGTATAAGAGCCAATATGGCCCTGACGTCTGCATCTTAACCGATGATTGCAGAATTGGAACAGCGTATTGGAATATGATCCATACCTTCTTCTCAAAGGGAGAGGAGGCTTTAGCCCAGTAGTGGAAAATTTACTGGCCGTTAATGTAAAATGTGACTTTTAATCTGGCATCTTAACACAGCTAATCCAATGAAGACGAAATTTAATAAATAAGAATAATTTAAATTTATATTATAGACATGATAATACTAGATTTCTTTTATAAATTTTAATTATTTACCAGTAACTCTCAGGAGCAATAACGCGTTTACGAAAAAAATTGGGTAGATTATTAACGAATTCAACGCTATCACAGAGTACCGTCCATTAATATTTAATTCTATTAATGGAATTAATGGAACAACTTCATTAAGCCCTATGTTTTTTTTATTTGTTATTTTGATAAAAAACCTTTTTATATAAGCATCAAATAATAGTTCAATTATATACGTATAACTCCTATCCATTTTGTTTCAATTCTTTGTATATTATATTAAGCTTATATACTTAATTTTTTGTTATACTCATTAACATTAAACATTAGTGTGGTATTAAAACCTTTTTTTATAAATCGTATCGTATGTTTATTACTATATTAATATCAAGAACTTGCATTAATAAAATCCGAAGGCTGACGTAATAATTTTCTCTCATTGAAAATTATATACGCTTCTACAAAAGGACCTTGGGAAAGTTTATAAATGATTGACTGTAGAATATAATGACACGCATAATGTGAAATAAAATAATTATTTATCTACGACTAATGCCCAGTGAAGCGGGCGGGTATAGCTAGTTAAAAATAAAGCAAATAAAGAGGTTTTATAGATGAAAACATACACTTGTAACAAAACGATACAGGCCATTTCAAATATAAATTTTTCAAACTGGAGTTTCATTCCTTGGTTCATTTAAGATCTGTTTTATGTCTATCCAAAACAGTGGTTGATTTGTTAGCGACGAAGCACTCCGGGTCGAAGCAATAAAACGTTATTGGGGTTTTGTCTTGAGTTTTTCCCAGTTACAGGGTCGAGTATGGTAGCTGGTAGTGCTCACATTTCCATACCTATGTAGTGTATTTAGGATAATGTATAAAATGTAACGTTATTTGACCATGATATGATCTGGACGTGTGACATACTTCCCTTCTCGTATGGGCTGCAGTGAGCACCATGAGCGCAACAACAAAACAACAACAATAATATTCTGTAAATCTCCCACTGTTGGGCTAAACCCTCCCTCTCTCCCTCTTCGACAAAACCAAAAAAATCTACAAACAAACTATAGCCTGCAAAATGTAGTGGAAGCGAGACTCTAGAACAATTTGCAGGCAATAAACTGTACGTAAATTTCAAACATTTGATTTATATATTGGAACAGAAATTAAATAACATTTAGGCAGGACTTACTTATCAAAGTTTCGACTGATTGGATACATTTCCATTTAGCCGAGCTATAGCTCAAAACTATTCGCCCTAAAGTTGATTAATTAATTGTTCTATATAGTCAGACAGGCTTCGAAAATTAATTTATATTTGTAGTAAATAAATTGAAGCAATCTTTGAAAGAGCACTTCGCGATTAATCATCGATTTCGTTTGATCATCACTCTCAGTAGAGCTATTTTGTAAGAAGAACCTCGAAACCTCAGAATACGTGTGACATGTGAGAATGTGATATGCGATGCTATAATAGTTATTAAATGTATACGATACAAGAATCAAAATGGCGTGTCAATGTGAGGTGGTTATCACCATTTCAAATGTGAGATACGTTGATAATTCGTAGCAAGGAATCGCAATGCAAATTTGTGTTACTAAAAAATTAAATTACCTTATTTTTTTATATATTTTATATAACAAAAAGGTTATTTACCATTTAAATTTCTTCGAATTAATTAAAAATAATATAGTATGACTTTACTTTGCACATATGAAATTATTGTATTGATTATGAAAAGTACAAGTACCAATCCTGAAACAAGCCATTGTAGACAATTGTCGATTTTTTTTTAACTTTGCTCCCAAATAATTCAATACAAAATTTCCATTATTGATCACGTGATGAATTGAATACACTATTTTTCTTCAATATATTTTTACTTTTCTACAAAATTAAATCGTCAATCTATAAAAACTTGTAGTTCGTATTTATACAAATGAAATCGACTCGATTTTAATCTTCTAGTTTTATCGTTGGATGAGTTCTTACTTACAAAAAGTCCAAAGAGTTTCAGAGATAGGTTTGGTAACGGTTTAGTGTCCTGGCCGTTTCTACTAACGACTATTTATTTTAAATAAATATAAACATTCCGGTCAGCCTATTATTCTGCTAACACAAAGATCTACTTGAACGTCGAAATTGAATCGTAATGTAATCGGAATCGTATTATAACCATTAGTAGAATCGTCCCCTGATTTATATTCCGGGTTTGTGACCTTGAGATACATCCTTTCAGGAGGTTGTATGGAAATAGGAGACAAAAAACAGTTCTTCGAATATCTAAATTATTACAATAATAAGGCGTAATTTTGTGATTGAAATAAAAAGTATATCACGGGTACTTAATATTCAATATTTTGGCAACATTTTGGCAACCTCATAGATGTGCCTTGTTCACTAAGACCAGATTCACTCCGTGTCTTAACGTAACAGTGAAAACTTTATTGGCCTTATGTAAGCCTTATTTAGTCATACATACAGATAGTATACATAGTCTGTTTCACTAAATTAGTTGTTCATATGTATTGAATATGTAATATTTATGAGTAACTGCGGGAAATTAGTTACCTGCCTCATATATATATATATATATATATATATATATATATATATATATATATATATATATATATATATATATATATATATATATATATATATATTTTTTTTTTTTTATGGAATAGGTTGGCGGACAAGCATACGGGCCATATGATGGTAAGTCACCATCACCCATAGACAATGACGCTGTAAGAAATATTAACTATTTCTTACATCATCAATGCGCCACCAACATTGGGAACTAAGATGCTGTGTCCCTTGTGCCTGTAGTTACACTGGCTCACTCACCCTTCAAACCGGAGCACAACAAATTTGCGTGCATTTGTGTAGCGTCAGAATATCTGATGAGTGGGTGGTACCTACCTAGGTAGGTTTTCACAAAGCCCTAACACCAAGTTTACATAAAATATCCTTAACCTGTATTGTCATTTATCTAATAAAATCGATATTTTGCAAGTTAACTGGTTTTGTTTCATCAAGTTTTCAGATTGTATTCTTAGGACGATAGTCCATCGTAAATCCTAAATAAATATTAAACTTGCAAAGTGTTGTAATAATAATAGTGTCATTCAAGTGTAAAACTCATATAGACGTGTAGGGTTAGCAAAACAGTTAATCAGTGCATCATTGAATATATTAATTAAATGAACAAAATAAATATTTCATTCCTTGTAGGGACGGACTAATTAGCCATCTCTTCCATACAAACCAATCTGAGGGTGATTTTTTAAATACATAAAGTCGGTAAGCGTAAACTGTAAATCTTTACTTATATTGTAAAGAGGTAAAATTTGTTTGTTTTTATACAGAACATAATGAATCAATTCGAAAAAACTATACCTGTAGGTAGAAAGCTGAATTGTTCAAGAGTGCTATTATATATAATATTGGTCATAGTTGGGTATAAATGGGTATAAATTATATTGGTATCAAATCATTTTCTTCATATGGATAAAATTTACATTTGGACAATTAACAATTGGACATTGGAAATACATTTCCATACACGATTTTTGTAGTATTACATTTCATTAATGCAGAACCAAATCAAAATCAAATTATTCTTTATTCAAGTAGGATTATAAAAGCACTTTTAATTTGTCATATTACAATGTTGAATTAAGTGTAAAGCAAACCATCTTTATTTACAGACAATGAATAATCAATCTTATTTAATTTAATTTCGTTATCATCATCAGCCCGTTTTTTGTCCACTGCTGGACATAGGCCTCTCCTAGTGCACGCCACTGTGGTCTTTCTCCGGCTACTCGCATCAAGCTCCTGCCTGCCGCCTTGCGTATATTGTCACTCCACCTGCCTGAGGACGTCCTACACTACGTTTGCCGAGACGCGGTCTCCACTCGAGAACACGTTTTCCCCAACGGTTGTCGGTTCTACGACAAATATGACCAGCCCACTGCCGCTTCAGCTTACTAATCCGGTGGGCTATGTCGATGACTTTGGTTCTTTGACGGATCACCTCATTTCTGATACCATCCCTACATCGACAATTATTTTTGTTAATTTATGATTTCGTTATAAATTAACAAAAATAATTGTCGACGACCAAGGAAACGATGGATGGATTTTGTGAAAGACGATATGGTTAGAAAAAATGTTACTTGTGAGATGACGTCTGACAGAGAAGTATGGAAGGAGTAGACATGCTGCGCCGACCCCAACTAAATTGGGATAAGGACAGGAGGATGATGAAAAATAATTGCCGACTTCAAAGTTGCAAATATTAAAATCAAACATTTCATGGAAATCAATTTATTAACATAAGAATTAATTTAATGCTTAAATATATACAAATATGAAATAAAACTAGTTACTGTATAAATCTTGACCGCGTGGAATGGTGGAAGAATGCTAGCAGCATTTCCCCGTTGAATCGCAATTCCATTCCTCTGGGCAAAAAACGTACCAGCTCTCCTGTCACCAGTGGAGGTAATGAGGCGAGGTGTTATACTTTTGATACTAACATTTCATAGATATTAATGAAATTGTTGCAAATCGGGAACATTCATTGTTATGCAGACGACAGTACCGTTGACACCTTATACACCGGCCGCGCTAATATTTCTCGGGAAAACGTCGAAGAGAACCGGAACAAACTTGTGTCTGAAATCGAGTCTTCATTAAACGAAGTCTCGAATTGGGGCCGGCTAAATCTAGTCCATTTCAACCCCAAAAAGACGCAAGTTTGCGCGTTAACCGCTAAAAAAACACCATTTGTCGTATCTCCACGATTTGAGAACATTCCGATAGCCGCTACAGGTAGTATCGGAATACTTGGCGTTGATATTTCGAGCCTCGTTCAGTTCCGCGGTCAATTGGAAGGCAAAGCCAAATTGGCTTCAAAAAAGCTGGGCGTGCTCAGCAAGGCGAGACAGTATTTCACGTCGGCCCATCGCCTAAAACTTTACAAGGCGCAAATTCGGCCTCACATGGAGTACTGCTCTCACCTCTGGGCGGGTGCTCCCCAGTACCAGCTCCTTCCATTTGACCGCATCCAACGTAGAGCGGCTCGAGTTATCGACGATCAAGCCCTTTCCGATCTCCTTGATCCTTTGGCTTTGCGTAGAGATGTCGGATCACTCTGCATCTTCTACCGAATTTTTCACGGGGAATGTTCCGAGGAATTGTTCGGATTAATCCCGGCTGCTGAATTTCACCTTCGGACATCTCGTCAAAATTCTAAGTTTCACCCGCACCATCTTGATGTCCGAAAATCCACAACAGCGCGATTTCTTAGACATTTTCTGCCTCGCACAACCACTTTATGGAACCAGCTTTCGCCGGCGGTTTTTCCGAACCGATACGACATGGGAACCTTCAAGAAAAGAGCCTACTCCTTTCTCAAAGGCCGGCAACGCACCTGCAAGCCCCCGGGTGTTGCAGATGTCCATGGGCGGTGGTAGTCACTTTCCATCAGGTGAGCCTCCTGCTCGTTTGCCACCTATGCCATAAAAAAAAAAAAAAAAAAAAAAAAAAAAAAAGATTTCGATCCAATTTTAATGGTATTTGTATACAGGGTGACATTACAAAAATGATTAGACGTATTTTAGTTTCATTAAGGAGATTTATGATAAATGGTCGATAGCTTCATATCTACTAAATATATAATATTATTCACATAATATCTACATAATATTACAAGCTCTATAATTGATCAGCATTTATCAATATTTGGTTCAAAGTTAAATTTGTATATAACGAGATCTCAATCTATATACAGATGATACGGCTGAGTGCGGACCTCTGTTTAGGTACCGATTACTAAGATATTTTTGCAACATATATCACAAAAACCTGTACTTTCATTTATTAAATACAATCGATATTTTTCAAGTTAACTGAATAGCGTACTGGTTTTGACGTGTGTGTGTGTATGTGTATGTGTGTGTGTGTGTGCGCGTGTGCGTGTGTGTGTGTGTGTATGTGTGTGTGTGTGTGTGTGCGCGTGCCTGTGTGCGTGTGTGTGTGTGTGTGTGTGTATGTGTGTGTGTGTGTGTGTGTGTGTGTGTGTGTGTTGTTATTGTGGTTGTGTCGTCACAACAATACAATACTAAATATAATAATATTTAGTATTATTGTGTTCACTTAGTTTGTATGTTTATTGGCGCATTGATTATGGTAGCGATCACTTACCATCGGGTGAGCCATTTCATCTTACGTGAATCTATGTTTATCATACTTATGAAATAAATCATTTAGATTTCTATCAATGTCTACTTCTATGACAGCCGAAACAAAAATCAAAACGAAAGGTGCCATTCGATTTTATTTAATTTTATAACGTAAGCAATCTCTAAGAAAATTTATGCATAGCTCAGCTTTAACTCAAATGAACTCTGCAAGGCAACTAGCATTTAGTAATGTATATACGTAAGTAAAAAAAAGTAAAGTAACAGCCTGTAAATTTCCCACTGCTGGGCTGAGGACCCCTCCGTTCTCCCCTTGAGGTGAAGGTTTGGAACATATTCCACCATGCTGTTCCAATGCGGTTTGATAGAATACACATTTCGTTCAAATTTATATGAAAATAGACACATGCAGGTTTCCTCACGATGTTTTTCTTCACCGCCGAGCTCGAGACGCATTATAAACACAAATAAAGCCTAAAAAATTCAGTGGTGCTTGCCTGGGTTTGAACCTGCAACCATCGGTTAAGATACACGCGTTCTAACGACTATGATATTTTGGCTCAGCTCCTGCCCTTATCCCAATGTAAATATCAAGAAATGTTTAAATAATAATGAACAGAATATTATCCAGATGTATGTATGGATGTGTTCTTGCCTTTATGGCACAAATATAACCAAGGTTATTGTATTACAATTATAAATTAATACGTGTGTCATACATTCATTGACGTAAATAATGAGCTTGCTAACAGTATATATTACTGGATCGTTAAATTTTATATTTTATTATAATTTAAAGGGTCCCAAAATTAAAATATATACAAAACTAGTAGTCGTCTGCGTGAAAAGAAATGTGTACAATTTTTAGGAATTGTATATAATTCCAATATTGTATTGGGAAATAAATAAAAACAACGATTTCTGAAATAAAACACGTTGTTAAAATGAGAATAATAATGTTTATTAAAGCATTCGTTGAGTCCACAAAGTTCAGGTAACAATAACATAACAATAATATGAAGAATCTTCATATTATCTTACTAATTCTTTTTTTTACTTCAACAACAACAACAACAGTCTGTAAATTTCCCACTTCTGGGCTAAGCCCTCCTCTCCCGTTGAGGAGAAGGATAGGAGCTTATCCCACCAGACTGTTCCAATGCGGGTTGGTGGAATACACATGTGGCAAAATTTCAACGATATTAGGCACATGCAGGTTTCCTTACGATGTTTTTCTTTTGATGGTTTCACGATGGTTTGAAGGCGCAATCATCAGTTAAGATGTACGCTATCCACTGGGTCACCTTGACTCCCTCCAACCACTGCGCCATCACGGCTCCCTCTAACCACTGAGCCATCTCGTAATATATAAAAAATATTTTTTGTGAACCTACATTATTACCGTCATCATTTCTGCGCTCAGTATTAGCCTCTTATATTTATAATATGTATTTATTTTTGCAAAACTTGTGGCTTTTTTGGGAGGGAGGAGGCAAGTCATAGTTGATTTTAAACATTCCGAGGGGGTAAAATTATATCGGCGTAAAATAAAGTTACATTATTGAGATGTAATAATAAAAATTTTACTTTTCTGTAGTCAGCCTTAACCAATATTGTAACAAATGTGAAATCTTATTACACTTCTTTAGCATTACAGAGGTAATCTCTAGCTTAAAACATTGTTAAAAATAATAAATTTTAAGACCTAATACGCTTCACTGCGAGTCGCGCTCCGGAACCACTCCAATTAGGCGTCTGTGTAAAAACTACAGAAATAGAGCTATCAAGTGTGCTTTGTCTAGAGTGAACGCATTCATTGTTGGTAAAAAATCTTACGTTACGGAGATAAAAAACGAGTTCTCTCGCTGGGATTATAGCTGAGCATACAGAGCCATGATGGCTCAGGGGTTGAAAGTCGTTAATTTTGATCGAAGATAGCAGGTTTAAGTCCAGGAAACTATCTTTGGTATATATCACTTGTTTTTATATTAGTTCTTGTATTTGGAAGTGAAGGCAAATTAGTATCAATAATTTGAGGAAAATATGACATATGTTATGAAGCAATCGACTTTATATCAAATGTATGTTAATCGTAAAGATTAATTGACTCTGACCATTTTAATATTTTAAGAAATATATACGTTTATTTGTGCAAAATCATTTAACAGATACAAAGAAGATACTATTATGATTTAGATACTAATAATTTAATTTTTCCAAAATGCATACGATTAAATTGTTTCTTGCGTAACCACACTCATAGGGTTTTTTTTTAAAGAATCCCAGCTGTACCCTTAGTTAATTAGGAAATTACTAATATTTCTATTAACACCTCCTTATAAGCTTATCACTTGTGTTAGGAATGGTTACGAAAATAGCCCAAGGAATATTACATCGCTAGGTGGCCCGTAAACCATTGCCCTGGCGACGCTTTAAAAACATGGATTCTGTAATTCCAGAAGTAACAAACAAAACATTGTGTAATAAAACATAACATTAATTTATGTCACTATATTAATTTACCAATCGATACATATATTATTTACCCGCTTATTGTATATAATTGTATCCTTTTACCGCCGATCCACGAATCTAGCTTTCTTCTGCCCTGCCCGTTCAAAATCAACCGCCTTTTGTTTTTCTCGTGCCAGGTAGTACCAGTCGCCGCACCACGCCACGAGAGGAAGTGACGGGAGTCCCACTACACAGATGTCCCACACACTACACAGACACTATATAGTGTCGATAACCGAATCAATAATTATACTATTTAAAAATTAAAGCTGTACTAAATATTATTATTTCAATTCAAATTATATAAGTATATTTAAAAAATCATGAGAATTTCATCATTTATTAACATAAGAATTAACAACATTAAATGCTTAAATATATATGTATATACAAATATGAACTAAAACTAGTTACTGTATAAATCTTGACCGCGTGGAATGGTGGCAAGAATGCTAGCAGCATTTCCCCGTTGAATCGCAATTCCGATCCTCTGGGCAAAAAACGAACCACCCCACTGTCACCAGTGGAGGCAATGAGGCGAGGTGTTATACTTTTGATGAAGCTTTTTGCACCACCAAGGGGCGTTTCGACAGCAAATGGAACAAAAAAGTAATTAGATATAATACACGAATATATAGTTATTTTTTTGGCTTCAGCTTTTTCCGCAGCGGCACCGGCTCTTAAAATTGTTTCTCGGATATGAGAAGGGGCCAACCATGAGATCTCCTATCCCTTTGAAGAGATGATTTTAGAGCTAATTCAACCACGCCACTTTAATGTGGGTTGGTGAATGCACGTGTGGTTGAACTTCATTGAAATTAGATACATGCAGGTTTTCTCACGATGTTATCCTTCATCGCCGATCAAGAAATGAATTATTATTATTACAACAAATCCGCTTTTTAGTTCAAAGATACAACTTTTATGATAAAACTAATATTTACTTTCATTAATTTATGGTATGCATAATGTCACTTTTATTTATAACGTCGTAAATGCCTTGAATGGTATGATGACAGTATACTAGTCTAGTTTTGGCGGTAGTGTGTCTTATATTAATAAATTATAATAGACATAATATAATAATGTATATAATTTCACTTCACCGTAAGCAAAGTGATCGAACATTTTCTGTCTCGCACGACCACTCTGTGGAACCAGCTTTCAACGGCGGTCCATACCGATACGACTTGGGTACCTTGGGAAGAAAATGGTGTTGCAGATGTCATGGACAGTGCTAATCACTCTCTAAGGAAGTCTATTTAATTAGAATTACGCACCCAAAGAAAACGTAGAAAACTATATAAAGTATATAAAGGTAAAATGAATGATTTTTAACTTTACCGTTTAGTATATTCAAATCGTTTATAAAACATACATTGTTAAAAAAGCATAGTATTCGATACAAGATTTTGTAGATGATAAAAAAAGCTTGAAATTAATACCTGTTGACTTCCAGGCAGGATACATTATATACATATATAATTGTATTAAACTAATATGATTGTATTTTTTAAATGCTAAAAAAGAGGAACTACTGAGTTTCTTGCCGATTCTTCTCGGTAGAATCTACTTTCCGAACCGGTGGTAGCTTCGCTCAGTTGTTAAATGACTATTCAAAAGTGCTTGTAAAAGCCCACTCGAATAAAATTTATTTTGATTTTGATTTATCATTTGCTTAAGAACCTTTAACGCTAAATTGGAAAAATCGTATAAGAATATTATACGCATACAAGTTTGTTCCGCATGTCAATAGGGATAAAACTTTTAAGGAAATATAATCCGACTTTGACGCATGGGAATAAAATTACCCCAAAGTATAAATACGGTGGAACTTCTTAAGGTGTTCAATTTCACAAACCATTAAATAACAGCGTTTGTCACCGAGAGACAATTCAACTTTTCGGCTAACGATATTTTAAACGTTATAAAAACGTTTTCCGTGTACAAAATGACACATGTCTTATGATATACTAATCATATTATGCCATTCTTATATTATACATCGATGACTGTCGATTGTTTCTATTTTAAATAAACAGATAAAATGTACAAAAATATATTTGATGGAACGCATAAGTAGAAAATATTTGCTAATTTAGACGTTTTTCTTATTATAATTAAACACAACATAATATCATATATACATTTTGATATATGTATATATTTTGATATATATTATATTTCAATGTATGTATTATTATGATGTATTTATGTGTAGTTTATTGCTATATCTTAGTATAAATATTATTATATTGTACTTTTCCTCTTTCTTCTGTATCTTTTTCTTCACTTACCTGTTTTAATGCTAAACTCCTATCACCAAAGGTTGTCTGTGAGCGATAAGACGCGCATGCGCACCATGTACTTATTTTGTGTTTTGTATTTCCCCTTTTTTCCATGTATTGTGCAATAAAGCATTTTAAATAAATAAGTAAAAGTACATTAAAAATAGTTGATATGCCTATAAGTTCATTAGTTTTCAGTGTTTTATTGGGTCTGAATGTTTGTGGTGCCGTCGTTACTTCTGATTTTCCATAACACAATTGTTATAGCTACTTACATTGGAGTCAGAGTAACGTATGTGATATCGTCCAACATTTATTTATTATTTATTTATGTTCCTAATTATATCGTCAATTAAAAAATCAGTGTTACTACGTAGTTGTACTCAATTGTTTGTTAGGTGCTTAATGAAATTTTAACGAGTTCATTAAATTTTGTTCTCCGGTCTACATTATTTTACATTTAATTAATTATACCCCATGAGGTTATTCCAAGGATTAAATGTTCTATGCGTACACAACCGACCGTGATACATGTTAATAAACACAATAAACTTAATTAATAAATCTTAAATCTTAACCCATTCAATCCATACACCGTATTAAGGACATGAAAAAAAAGTAACAGCTCAAAAAAATTAACTCGTATACGCAAATTAATATCTTTATTTTTTTATAAAATTTCGATTAAACGAAATTTTATAAATTTTGATTTTTAGTCGAGATGGCCCAGTGGTTAAAACGCGTGCATCTTAACCGATAATTTCGGGCTCAAAGCCAGGCAGGCACCGCTGATTCATGTGCTTAATTTATCTTTATAATTCATCTCGTGCTCAGCGGCGTAGGAAAACATCGTGAGGAAACCTGCATGTGACAAATTTCATAGAAATTCTGCCACATGTGTATTCCACGAACCCGCATTGGAACAGCGTGGTGGAATATGTTCCAAAACCTTCTCCTCAAACGGAGAGTAGGCCTTTAACCCAACAGTGCTAATTAACAGGTTTCTGTTGTTATACAATTTGTAGTTAGACTTGGACTTTCTGATGCCCATAGAAGTAAGCAAAGAGCAAAATATTTGAAATTCCTTATATCACCACCTTTGGTATAGTCGGGGTAGGAAAAGGTTCGTCACCTTAAGATCGATTTTCGTGTGCTCAGTATGAGCGATAATCTGCTTTACCGATCGAGCATGACATATTCCGTCGCAATGCTTTGATGTTTACTTTTAAAAGGCAGTACTAAGTATAGCTCATTGGCGCAAATGCGATGTGTAGTGTATACTTATTATATACAAAACAACAAAAATTCGGAGTCCTACCACATGACATGAAGATAAGATCATATTATTCTGTACTATGACTATAGTAAAAAGTTTATCAGGCAGATCAAACAAAAAAGATACTAATGCAATACCTGTATTTGGTATTAATGTATTTGTATGCTATGCATTGATATAGCTCATTTCCAAGAAATGATTCTTGGATTTCAAATTTTATCACATATAAAAATTCGTCAAATTTAGTTCTGTGTGGTTTGTCCGTAAAAGAGTAACAAATTTATAATATTAGTGTAGACTTTGTTATATAATAACAAAGTACATAGAGTATTATTATGAAAATAATAGGATAATTTCAAGTAATCAGACTTCCGCGATTCTCTTGACAAATAAGAATTAGTCATTCTAAGCGGTTTTCAGTATAATTAATATCAGAATAAACGAGTAAATATGAAATTGCCTGCAAATAAATTATGAGACCGTAACCTCAAGCCTTAATTTTAATACTTCTGCAATATTTAAATTTTACATTTAACATTTTACTTGAGAAATAATTATTTCAATTGAAAGCTTTGTACCATTTATATTCCACGAAGAATGTATTTGCAAAAAAACACTTGAATTTTAATTCATAAACAAATCGAGATCCAATGGTGTACAACATTTTTTTATTTTATACATAAAACGTATCGGCCTACACGTGCGTTAAGAACAGTATTTATTTATTTCACAAAATAACATTTCATACAACATATAGCGTCAACAATTATTGTTTCAAATTGAATTATGCAAACTTAATATTGGTTAACAGAAACAGCAAGATATAATTTTAATAGATAAAATATTAAAGCACCAAAAAAAAAAGAATAAAATTATTAAAGCAAATAAGGCGACACAAACTAGTTGTGAGTGTGTGTGGTAGAGTAGTTATGTGTGTACTCGTCCATAAATGATTGTATGTGTGTGTAAATTATGTGTGAGTATGAATGGTTCAATTGAATTTCGAGTGAGAGTTACTTTTCTTAATCATGAATGCATATTAATATCAATTATACGACTTATTCTTACATTTATTTTTATTTCACTTATTGTTTTATATGTTGTTGTTTGTATTTATGTATTACATATTTTTCTATTTCTTATATTCATATGGGATCGTAGAATATAGTCCGAGCTTCTGTTAATAACATGAAATTGTTACCGGTAGCTGGTACCCTCAAGACAGGCTTGCCTAGTGCGGGACCACTAGATGTTTTGCGACTATGCTGAATTTTCATGTCAATACATTTTTTTCTCATATACATACCTACCTTATTTAATTGCCTGCTATGATTGAAACGAGTCACGATGGTCAGTGTTTATCTAATCTGATGAAGAACGGAACCGCTCTTCCTTGAGCTAAGTGGTTTAGTAAAACATCGCGAGGAAACCTGCATGTGTTGGTAGAAAAAGCGCCCACATTAATATCAACCAATTGGAACAACGCGTTCAAATTAAATCCAAGAGCTTCAGCTTAGCTGGCTTAAGATAAAATATTTAGTTGTAGTTGTATACCTTACATTTTGGACTGATTTTGTTTATCTATTTAAAAAAAATCTATTAAAATCAATGAACAGAAGCAACTGATATTATTATTAGTATTTCACGGTATGATCATGTATAAACAGTGCACGCTAATATTTTTCATTTATAAACACATTAAAGATTCGAAGCACTATCAATTGTTAAACTATTTTAAGGTAAATTTTGACTTGAAATCCGAAATTAAAAGATGACGACGTCAGAACGTCATTCAAACGATATACTCCACGATATTTTGAGAGATAATTGAAAAAAAAATCGATTCTTAAAATTAAATTTAGAACTAGTTCTTTGAAATTTAAAAAACATTAGAAAATTTCCTACAATAACAACTGACGCCCTGAGACTTAATATTTAAAATTACGATAAACTTTCGTTCACAACCGGCCATCACTTCTAATTAATCAAGGGCGGGCGTAGAACCTTCTGGAAAGTCCGCGATAATGAACAGTGGAAATTTTTAATATTCCGAAACGAAAGTTCTTAGGTTCCGTGCCAAATTAAATAAGTTGATTCTCTCTTGACCTGCTTCACTTGTTTCGAATGGAATCTACTTAAGTAGAAAGCGCGAATGTTTTGTAACTGTTCTTGTAGAGTGTTTAATAAATATTCTAATTGGGTGAAGAAGTTCTTATGTACATTGTTTTGAAAAGGAGTAATGAGCTGTTTTTTATGTCTGTATTATTTTTTTATTTAGTTCTTTTTTTAAATTGTTATATTTATATCTACACAGATTTGTTGCCAGTACCTATGGTTACATTTTTTAATCTTCAATATTTTATTTTTGTGTCGCAACGGATTTTTATTTAATCATTTAGATTGTCATGGATTCTGTGGTCACACACTGGCTCACTCACCCATCAGACCGGATCACAACAATACTGACTACTGGTATTTGGCGGAAGAATAACTGATGAGTGGGTGGTACCTACCCATACGGGCTTGCACAAAGCTCTACCACCAAGTATATGTCTCATCTTTTCAACGAGATTTTTTAGTAGCGGCTTGGAGACGCTTGAATTGTATTCACTGGAAGTTGGCAATGATTTAAATCCCGTCGGAATGCCGTTGGACTTGCGCCTCAACTCCTTCCGGTCGAGTTGGATTTCCCGTCTCATCGGATTACGAAAAAATATCACTTGTTTATTCGAAATATTGAAACTGAAGACGTTTTAGATGAGAGAACATATTTCTATTGAAATGCTGGAAGTTTCAATAAAAATATGAAAAACAATTATCTATTTTTTGTTGATTGGGAGGCGATGGGTCTTCGGATATTACGGAGAGGGTACCGCTGGTTTTTTTAGTGGGTAAAAGGAAACCGGGGGTACCACACCCCCTCCTCACTTTCCATCACGTGGGGGAAGCGCGTAAAGCGTTTTCCAGCGAAAAAAAGGGGTCTTCAGATATTACAAAAATTAAGTTTTTGATTTTTATTTTCGTTGCAAGTTACTAACTGCTTGGAAGACTGACATTTCATCTGAATCAGGTAGTATCTGGGCATAGTTAGATAATATTGTTAAAAGATACTCGTATTCATTATAATACGGTAAAATAAAATAGTACTAGTTGGTTTATTGCAAAATTAAAAAGTTATATAGACATTATAATGCTCGGATATAGTTTTGAAACTGACAGCCTATATCAAAGCACTAGCATGTCCTATTAGTGGCATCTTCTTCTGCATGGAATTTATTAATTCCAGCTATTACCAGGATCTGCCTTCCGACTATGTCTACTCCTCTTGCATGGTATTTTGTGCACTCTTGAAGTATTAGTGACGGATTATAAATGCCATAAATTATCATTTACTTGAATCAGAATATATATAAAGTAAAGAAATTATTACGATCATAACTTACCCCTTACATATCAAGGGCTACCCGGAACGTTCTCTTCACGTGAATAAACGACACCAATATGGCCGTCGGGCTGGTCCCGGTGATAAATAAATTAGCCTCGATCTCCCGGGAACATCGTACCAGGCTGTACCTTTCACGGGAATTTTGAAAAAAAAAAATTTGCTCTTTTACGATGTAAGGGCCCTGATTTAAAGAAAATTTACGATATAATGGAAAATATATTTATAAAATAACATGAAACAAAGAATTTTTCCTTATGAAAATATTGGAAGTGTTTATATATGAAGGTTTAATAACATCGGCATCCTATTTAGTTTATTTTTTGTGACAATCGACTTCTTGTAAATGTATGCCTTTTAATGCCACGAAACATCTTCTTTGAAATAACAAAATTTATTTTCCAATTCCAAAATAATTAAGCTACATACGTCTTTCTTTCATCTTGAAATAAATACTTGGTAATGATAAATTATAATTAACTAAAATTATTTTATTTCCTAATATTAGTAACGAATGCAAAATAAAATTTCATTGTTTGAATACTCAGGTATAAAAATTAATCAGCTGGAAAACGTACAAGGCTGGACAAAGGACTTCTCCGGGAGCTCCACAAAAGTCTCATATAACTTTATTATGTGCATACTAGCAAAACCTAGAAGTCTTGATAATGTACATCATGTACAAACTGAAGATCGGTTAAATTCAAAGAGAAAAGAGTCAAAGATTATAGAGTTCAGACTATAGAGTATATATGTACATATCGAAAATAAAAAGAAGTGCCACCAAGAAATATGGATATAAAACAAAGCATGTTTACAATTCCCTTATTAACTCATTAAAAAAATAGAAATAATCGAATGATATAACATTTTTAAATATTGGAACAGTCATACTGGTTTCAGTAATAAATCAAGAAAAAAAAATCTAAAAAAGTGTCGTGTAAATAAAATGTATGATCAATGAGGCATGCTCTGACACCGTTTCGTCATTTACGATGCGAACTTTCAAAACCCCTTAAAAATATATATATGTATACATCACGTCACTGCACGCGTTTTCGTCCACACGTGAGAAGTGAGTGTTAAGTAAAAATGTAGAGCTAATTAAATTAATTTCAAATTAACAGTCATTTATCCAATGGAATACCACAATGGAAAGAATATTCAGATCCTCTTAAAATTCACCCCTTTACTCCTGATACCCAAAAAAACATTTGCATATTTTCTAACATCAAAAAATTTTGACGAACTTTTATACAAATATCCATACTTCGTAGTTGATGAATTTTCATATACGGTATAAAAACTGTCTTTTACTTTTAAATAAAATCCAATTTCCATACAAATTCTCACTATCTCAAGATCAGAGTTTTTATAAACTGTACAGATTGATTCCATATTTTCACTCTAAATTTTATAGTAAGTTTAACGCTCTTGCTATATCATCATTATTACATACTATAAAACAGAGTCGCTCAACGCTGCCTGTATTATATCTTATATCTTTAAAATTACGCAACGGATTTTGATTCGGGTTTTTTAATAGAGTGATTCGAGAGGACAGTTTTTGTATCGATTTACAATATAAATGAATGAATGAATGAATTATTCTTTATTGCACACCACAAACAAAAACCAAAAAAAAAAAAAAGAAAGTAACATAAAATTAATAAAATAAAAAAAAAAAAAAAAAAAAAGAAGTACATTACAAGTGTTGTACAACGGGCGGTAAAGAAAGAAGAAAAATTTTATAGTATTTTTAGCATTGCACACATACGAAGCCTGGGTCGCTAGTTATATATTGAGTAAAATATCGATTATTGAAAGCTAATATAAATTGCGAGTCGAGACAAAGTACTACATACAGACAAAGTACACGAAACGTGAGCTATATGACGTTCAAGGGCTGAATATTGGCACCGGCCGCAGGCTACGGCGTCGACGCTTCCCATGTGTGGACCAACGATTAACTGTCGAATACGTTGCGATCACGAAAAGTAGAAAGTACTCGTCAGTTGTATTTGTAAGAATATTATTATTAAAATTATTAACAATTAGTTGTCTTTACACTATAATAAATTGCATAATTTACATATAATAAGTTACATTACATTACATTTACACTATAATAAGTTGCACACAGTCACCTCACATTCTACCCCCTTAAGGGATAAATCAAATAAAGTAACCTATGTCCTTCTCGGGACTCAATGTTGTATTTTGATGCGATTTTTCAATAGATAGATTGATTCTAGGGGAACGTTTATTTGTATAATACATGTACAATATAATAGACACTAATTATTTTTCGTAGTAAGTAATGTTGTAAATAAACACTTTTTTTGCGCTTTCATTGCAAACGCTGGCTGAACTATAGATCTAGATTAAAAATAATGTAGTACAGTAGTGTATACGTCACAAAGATCTTCAATAAGGTCTACGATGGTGGACTTTCTGAAGACATTCTGAAGTATATTTAGTATCAGCGTTGCACACGTGCGAAGACCGGGCGGGTCGCTAGTTATAAAAGAAGCTACAGCAGAGTTTCGAATTTATAATAATAATTCGGAGCAATACATTGCTCCGGAATATTAGTTTCACAATTTGGTTTATTACGAGCTCAGTCATATGAAAGTCATAAATATTATTAAGGTAAGTTTTTACACGCAATAATGAATTATCATTTCATAAAATTAATTAAACTCTTTGCAGAGATCGCATGCAATTTTCATAATTAAAATTATAGAACAGTTGTTAGTGATGCGATTTTATGTCTAAACATGTAATACAGCGTGTTTTGGATTTCCAAACATTCATAAAATATTTATTTGGGCTCATGAGATAAAAAAGTAAGAGCCGAGATGGCCCAGTGGTTAGAACGCGTGCATATTAACCGATGATTGCGGGTTCTGACCCAGGCAAGCGCCAGTTGTCTAAATATGCATGTCCTTAATTTACGTTTAAATAAAAAAAAACTTTATTTTCTTTAACAAGTTTGTACTTAAATATAAAGTTGATGGAGTCTCCTTTTAAGCATATGAATAATAAGAGAAGTATTAAAGTTATTAATTTCGGGATATTTACCATGTTTTTTATTTTTGTTCGGTGGAGCTCGATATTTCGACATTGTCTACGAATGTCTTGTTCACGAGACTAAAGTGTGCGGGTAGATGCTGATAATGTTAGAGGTGTCCGTATCGAACTACCTCCTTTCTTGTACGTTTGCTACGTAAACACCGGTCACCACTAGTATTGTCACCCCTACCATTGTCACTAGTTGAATTTATTTTATGTACACTCGACACTCGATCCCGTGTTTTGCAGACGAAACTCACCGTATCAATTCGCGAATTTTTTATTTTATTTTTATTTTGCGGGGGTTTGCATAATTTTATTATTGGATTCCATACTCTCGACAGTTGAAACCCATCCTCTCTATTGAAATTACTAAATTTAGTTATTTCAATGGCTTCTCGTACCAGTCGGGGTATGTAGTGGCGTTCTGTCGAGAGTATCTGAGTATTATGAAACTCGATCCAATGGTTCGACCCGGCTTCCAGGAGATGTTCCGCGATGGCTGATTTCTTGGTATCGTTGTTTTTTACCGCCTTGATGTGCTCGTTAATGCGACAAGATACCGTACGCTTCGTCTGTCCTACATAGGATTTACCACAACTACAGTCGATTTTATAAACTCCGGGTTTTTCCAGGGGAAAGCTATCTTTAGGCGAACGCAACATTTGCCCTATCTTCTTGAAAGGAGTGAAGATAGTCTTCACCGCATATCTACTCAGGGTTCTAGCTATCTTATCTGTCACTCCTTTAACATATGGCATAAACGCTGGTTGTCTTTCAACCCTGCACTGTTGCAGTAGCTTATTATTCCGTGCAGCTGTGTTTCTCGCTTTATATCCATTCCGCTGTAGGACCTCTTTAACGTGTGCTAGCTCAGATTGTATATGGTCTTTATCACAAAGGTCGTATGCGCGATTGGTCAATGATGTTACTACAGCGTTTAAGTGTCGAGGATGGTGGTGTGAAGTAGCATGGAGATATCGGTCGGTATGCGTTGCTTTCCTGTAGACAGTATGGCTCAACGACCCATCCGTACGTACTCCAATTTTAACATCAAGGAATGCAATTGATCTATTCTTCTCCATTTCACAGGTGAATTTAATTTTGCTGTGGATGCTATTTAAATGATTTAAGCAATTCATTACACTATCGTTGTCTCCCTTTATGAAAGCAAATACATCATCTACATACCTCTTCCACAGTTTAATTGTTTTTACAGCCTTCGCCGTTGACATGGCTATCTCCTCGAAATGTGCCATCCAGATGTTTGCGACTAGAGGAGCGACTGGACTACCCATTGCCACACCATCTATCTGCAAGTAGTATAAAATTAATAACTTTAATAATAAAAATAACCATGTTAATTTAAAATCCTATAAGAGAAGTAATTACCAAAAAAGAAGCAAATGTAGGATTAAAATGTATGTGTATGCATGCGTGCACGTGCGCATTTGTGTGTGCGTGTGTGTGCGTGTTAGTGTGTGTCTGTATGTGTGTGTGTGTGTTGTATGTGTATGTTGGTGTGAGTAGGATATGAATACTAGTTCCTATTTTCTAAAAACACTTCCGTTTCTTGAAAACTTAAAGATTTTATTCATTTTATTATTTTAATTTTACACTCTTTACAGGTTGTTTATAATTCATCTCGTGCTCGGCGGTAAAGGAAAACATCGTAAGAAAACCTGCATGTGTCTAATTTTATAGAAATTCCACCAACTCACATTGACACAGCGTGGTAGAATATGTTCCAAATCTTCTCTTCAAAGGAAGAAGAGGCCTTAGCCCAGTAATGGGAAATTTACAGGCTGTTGTTATGTAAGGATTTAGGGGATCGGCTTATTTGTAAATTCATTGTAGTTATACGGTTTAAATCACTAAACAATATTAATGGCGTAACAGTACAGAATGCTGAAACTTACAAAGCGGGCACGTCATTTGTTCAATGAGCCATATCTCGGACATTGGTTTGTCATTGACGGAGTGCGAGCGTGTGATACGCCCATATATAGTGACTATCTGTTACGCTCCATTTAGTATTAATATAGAGGCTGGTTAGGACTAACTTTAAGCTATATATAATGTGTAATGCTGTTAAATTGATAAGTAATCTTATAAATCTGATTAATTGGTAATCTAACATTTTTAATTGGATTCATAAAAGTGTATTTGTTTATAAAATTTTATAGATAAAGCGCTCGCTAGCTGGTCGTCCCGACTTTTGTAATAAAATATTTTAGTTCCATTTTGATAACATAATCTTTATCGCTAAATGTGTTATCAAACACTGAAATATTTTTTCAAATGGGACCAATAGTTCCTGAGATTGGAGTGTTGCTCGTAGTTATATATTTTTCATCGATAAATTAGCTACCAAACACTGAAATTATTTTTCAAATCGAACCAGTAGTCCCTGAGATTAAGGCGTACAAACAAATTTTTCAACATTATTACATGGTATAGATAACTAATCTGATTTTGGAATTTGAACGCACAGGGAAGTTTTGATTCTGAAAAAATAAACAAACAAAGAGTTCGATGTCAACTCATTGCTAATTCAGCAACCTTTGTCAAATGCTTAATGGACGCCTTACACAACACGTATACATAAAAGCATTTTCAACGGGATTAGAAAGAGGAGCTCTCGGAGCGACGGAATCTATTTTCAATCCGTATCAGAAAATTATTTGTTTTGGCCTCACATCTGCTTGAGTTTCCATCTCGTCTTTGATCTTCGGAAATCTAGGACTACTTGATTCAAGTGTAAGCTTTTGGTTTATATTAGAAAAATATAATAATACTCAAGACGAAAATTCCGGTTCCAAGCGAATAGGCGATTATATCTAAAGAACGATACTTGATATAAGACAAAAGTAATGTTATTATAACATATATCGTTTGCCAAAAATTTAATTGAGTTTTGGAAATAATAGTTGAGGGAACTGCGTTTCCTGTTTCTGGTTCACTGAAATAAAATCACTTTAGACTGATGTACTTTTAACAAACAAATATCATTATAAGTTTTTTATGAATTTCGTTCCCGTACATTTTTCATATTGAAACTCATTTTTAATCGATTAATATGAAGCTGAGCATACACAATTTCATTAAAACCATTATGTTGGAATATGTTTGTTTAGAACCAAGTTTTTGACCAGGCCTCGTCTGGTTGGCCAAACATCAATATTCTGGATTGATGATTTCCGCTTGAATGGTTTACTAACTATATTATACTGGCTCACTAGTTAGTCTATATATGCACAAAGGATATAGCAACTTAGATTCCAAGGTTGGCGGAACATTGGTGTATAGATTGGTTTACATAGGTAATGGAATAAATTTATTTGTAAAGCCGGTTCCAGGAGGTCCATTTGTTGCATTTGGCTTTCAAGAATATTAAAAAAACAGAATAACCCCAAATATTTTCGGACAATTTTTCGGTTATTTTTCTATGATAATGTCAAGGTTGAAAAAGCCAGAAATCTTTATTCAATATGGAAGCCTTCTATTTACTTATTGATTGCGAAGAAGGAAAATTCATCCAAAAAAAATTGTAGGCTTATTATTTTTTCGTATAATATAGATACTACGTTAATATTTAATAGCGCGTATAGACAGCGTCGAAAATATATTTGTTTCGAAATCATGTTTATTTTCAAGTAATATTCGTGTCACGTCTACAAACATTATGTCTGCGTCCCGTGTTTGTCACGCTTACGTCAGATAAACACGGCATTACGTCACTCCTTCGTAATTCTTACTGTGTAATAAATATTTAATTTGAACATGAAACAAAGTTTTATACTTACGCTGTTTTATGTTAAAAATACACACTCTATCTTGTCAAGTTAAAATATATTTATTCACTAGTTGTCATCGCGACTTCGCTCGCGTTTTAGGGGCTGGTTATATGTTAGGCAAACCGCAATATGTCCTTTGTTGTAGTTCAAGTTTGCTTCACAACAAAATTCATAAAATTTAGTTCATTGGATTGATAGTGAAAGAGCGATAGACAGACTGACACTGGCAGTTTAAAATATGGAATTTTATTTAAAAAATTAAAATACAGAGAAGTATTGGTAAGTTGGTAAATTCTAATGAATGTCCATTCAACAATGTGGGAAATATCAACTATAACTAACATTGTCAATGGAAAACACTGGGAAAGACAATGCTATACTTTAGTTCGTCTGTAATTACACCGGTTCACTCACCATCCAAACAGGAAGACATCAATACTGAGTATTGATTATTATTAGAATATGATGATGTCGATATCAAGGGCTATCACTAATTACTACCACCAACAAAATTACATATGTCTGACTTTAATCGACTTTGCTTAATATTATGAATGAGAAGTCACAAGGTTTGTTTTTATGTAATACATCTATTAGCGCGTCTTAGGGGCGTCTTGCTCACTTTCCTCCTCTTCGCCAGCCTGTTTTTATTCAATTGTGTCTACGCAATGCCTATTCTATATACTTGCATGTAAACTTGCGTATTTGGTATATATTTTATATTATTATGATAATATGAAAATTATATTTATTTTAGTAACAAAACTTATTAGTGTATTCCATTTACTTTACAATATATTATATATACGTCTACGTTTGATATAAGACTTAAATACAGTTACTGTATCTATAAGTCTAATAGTTTTTTACCTTCAGTTTTTATGATTTCTGTGACATTTGTGATTTTGATTTATTTAACTTAAAAATTTTCGAACAAAGATTTAAATGCTATGTTCAGAAGAGGGAAAGGTCGAAAGGTCTACAATTAAATATTGCTAACCCCGATGACACCATATTGAATGAAAAGTGTAGTTTGAGCTCTAAGATAAATTATAAGCTCATTATTTAAAAAATGAAGACAAAATTTAGATGTTTTATCGAAACATTTTCGGATGGCATCGATTTTATTGGTGAAACTACGAAATGTTCAGACTGGCCACGTGGGCGCCAACTTATTGTGGTAAAACGTAATGTGGTGTGGTGATGATGACCATGGATGGTGCGATACCAGCATCAATGGCTGACGCTTCTTCCTCAGATTTTTAAGATATTCTGGTGTGATAGCACCACATACGGCCCTGCTGGAAAATAACGTAATAGTAGCATAGGTGGACTCACTTTTAGGTTACTCTTCGTGTAAGGTTCATCCTTTTATCGTTAAATATTTAGAAGGTATTATTGGTTTTATTTTAAAATCTTTTTCAATCAAAATTTTGTGTGCATGGTAATATTATTTAATGAAATATGTTGCTTCAACTTGGTTGATAAAGATAATTTTATGGTTTAATCGAAATAAAGAATATGTACGAAAATTTAAATGTATAGATAATAATAAAGAATATATGTAGAAAAGAGCTTACTCCTTCCTTAAACGCCGGCAACGCACCTGCAAGCTATCTGGTGTTGCAGATGTCCATGGGCGGTGGTAGTCACTTTCCTTCAGGTGAGCCTCCGGCTCCTTTGCCATATATATCATAAAAAAAAAAAATTGCCATGTCGAATTACTATTAAAAAATCTATTTTTTTTTCCATTAGATTGGATAAAAATCTAGACAGAGATGATCTCGCTTTATAATTGGAATATTTTAGTGACTTTTTAAAAATAGATTTTTCAAATTAAAATGAATTTCTGTTAATATGCAATAGCTTATAAAATATTAATTTGTTTCTTTTTTAAAGAAAGTTCAATTCAAATTAGGTCTTACTATGAAAGCAATTGCGCTATGAATATAACATTATGAGCAGTGAATGGAACATTTTATTTATTGCTGAGAATTTATCTGCTTTTATGACGATTAATTACATAACAAATTAAAGTTAGACTTAATATCAATGCATCATGACTAATAATATCCATATATTTCACAACTTACATCGTTACTTATATTGTACAGATTTAAATGACTTATTTTTATTTATGAGTATAGTTTTTAATGAAATTGTCTGTGTACACATTGTTTAAATCTATTTGTGTAATAATTTAGCAATAATATATTGCTGTTACTGACTGTAATTAATTATGAATATCAAATAAATAATAATATATATGTCATAAGTGGAAACCTGATGAAAAGTGACCACCCCCGACCATGGACATCTATAACACCATGGGGCTTGTTTGTGTGTTGCCCTCCTTTAAGGAAGAAGTGCGCTCTTTTCTTGAAGGTTCCTAAGTCGCACTGGTTCTTGGTTGTTGTGCAAAGTAAAAAATGTAAAATACTATAGTACGAATGGTAAACAAAAAAAGATTTGTAAGTGAACAACATGAAACAAAAATTTCCCAATATTAAATCCCTAGTAAATATTTACCAAACGCATTCCATCAGAAATTATCATTATATTATATTTCGTTCGATCGGAACACAAGTTGCATATTAATTACTTTTAAGCTAATACTGGCAAATTAGTGACTAATTGCTAACAAATGAGCTGATAGATATGCATCCATAGATAATGTGATAGGTTTATTTGAAATTATTGCTAGAACGTGGAACGCTTGTCTTTATTAAATCAATATGAGTTATTGATAATATTTTGTTACTTTAGTATTTGCCTGGAAACGTCACAATAGTTTATGGACTTCTTTGGATAGTTGCCGGTTCTTCTCCGTAGAATCTACATTCAGAATTGGTAGTAGCTTCACTTAATGTGGTTGTTAAATGACGATTCAAAACTACGTGTAAAAGCCTACTCTAAAAAAGTTTATTTTGATTTTGAATGCAGGTTTTTTCATGATATTTTCTGCGATTTGAACACGAAAGATTAGTTAACGCACTACTGATCTTGTCTATGATTTACATATTTAGAATAATTGACAGATCGAGTAATGATCAAGTACAGTTTTTTTATATAACCTCCTTACATCACTAATGCGCCACCCCGGAAACTTAGATGTTATGCCCTGTGTCCGAAAAGAATAGTATTGAGACTCTATGGTATAATAAATGATGAGTGAGTATTAACGTCCACGTAATTTGTAGCGTCTGGGTAGATGGTGTGGTCTTGTCTGGTCTATACAAAGCGAAACCCACTAAATAAATTATTAATATTAATTTGTTATTTTAGATTCAGGATTTAAAGAACAACGAAACAAAAACACGAAATACAGAATCAAGATGAAATTCGAAATTGTTACTATATTGAAAATGTATTGAAATATGAATATAAATATCGATAAAATCGAGCAATTATATAAAAAAAATGTACCTATGAATAATAAAGTATTTCTCAGTAATATTTAATTTTAAATAATCCAAGCAATATTCAAATAGAGACAGAAAATATAACCAGGTCATAGCAAGACGCCCTAGATATAGGCGTTCTTTGTGACACCTTAGCAACAATACGATTCTTTGATGTTCTGAGTATACCTCTTCGATGGATTGCAGTTTAATAACTAGGTCGAGAGGATATCGTGTGAAACTTTATGATAAAATAGTTAGAAGTTAGCTAATTAAATTTCAGTAGTGACTTTGTTGTAGGTACTTAATATTCATGTGCTTAATTTGTGTTTATAATTCATCTCGTGCTCGACGGTAAAGGAAAACATTATGAGGAAACCAGCATGTGTCTAATGTCATAGAAATTCGGCTACATGTGCATTCCACGACCTACATTAGAAGAGCGTGGTGGAATATGTTCAAAGCCTCCTTCTCAAAAGGAGAAAGGAGGTCTTAGCCCAGCAGTGGCATTTTTACGTGTTGTTGTTGTTTTTATTATTTGTGGCAGGACTTCGTAATAAACGAATCTAACTAGGTACCATCAAATTTTTACGCAAACAGCAATACTTCGAGTAATGTGTTGCTTGCTAGACAGTACAACAGGCATAGGCCTGTCATCATAACTTAGTTCTTCCTGAATTAGAAGCGCATTGGAGATGTATATTTAGTTTTACATCAGCGACGCGAAACGAAAATAGATTAATATATTTCTATTGTATTCGTAAGCGGGTTTATTAATATACGAGATAAATTTTATCGATTTTACTATTGACATAATTTCCTTAAAAATCATTTCCACTGGTTGCAATAACGATTGGCCCTTTGATATTTATATTTGTTAAATAACTATTGTAAAGCCAACCACTATATAGGCACATTGTAAAATATCAAATATATTGTATACCATTTGAATTACAAATCAATATAAGTCTTGGAATTGCGTCCCTATTTCATATTGAAAACTATTTTTTGTATTAAAAACAGATTGGACTTGCATTAATTCAAAACAGGAATAATTTAAAAACCAATATTCCAGAGAACACTGACGTTACAATTGTAATTCTGAATCTGAAATCTGACGGTAGTACATCCTGGTTTATTTATAGTGAATCGTGTATTTAAGTTATACGTAGTAATAAATCCATTTAAATCATATTAATTGACGACCTCCGAGGTCGAGTAGTATGTATACCGGTTTTCATGGGTACGCCAATCCGAAGTCGATTTCATTTTCATCAGGTTGATTTCATCAGGTTCGATTCCCGACCGAGTCGATGTTGTTAATTAATTTTCATAAATTTTCTTGGGTCTGTTTGTGGTGCCGTCGTTAATCTGATTTTCCAAAATACATGTGCGTTAGCTACTTACATTAGAAATCAGAGTAATGTATGTGATGTTGTTCAATATTAATTTGTTTATTTCTTTAAAAATACGTGATTCTCTCCTTTTATACCCTGGCTGGCTTCAAACGAAGCGTGAAGATGCGGACCTCTTGCGGGTCGGCATGGCGACGGCGACTAGTGCAACACATTCTTACTGACTGTACTGGTCGTCTTCGCGTTTGGACTCCACTTCCACATACCATCAGATGGAGTGCAGTCATATGCCTACCGGAAAATATAAAAATAGATAATATTATCTTATTTTTTATTTAGTGCTGATCGTTCAGCAACAGAAATTAAACGCATAATATGTGTTTTACCTTTAATCGCATAATGTATGATTTATAATAGTCTTTTTTTTTGTTCGTAGTTTAACAATGTGACGTCACAAACTATAGTGGCATGCTTCGTAGTCACGTGACTTCATTAAAAAAAAATTAACTTATGAAAACTCGAGTCGAGCTGTGAAAAGTATGTAAACAAGTTTGGTAAATAAAATAAGGGCTTTGTCTCATTTTCCAATCTCTGATACATAATAGTAATAACATCGAAATTCGAATAGTCATACTGCAGATCACTTTGGTTTGTTTTTGACGGCTTCTGTTTAGCAATCGGAGGATATTTCATGCGGGTATAATCGCTCTCATACTAAAGCCCTTTTACTATGTATTTTTCAAGTCAATTATTTTAAATTTTCTACTATGGATCTGCTAGATCTAGGCAGATGTATCGAATAAAAAAAACATTTCACACAGTATCAAGTGCAGAATAACTTGGTATTTATAAATATTCTGATAGAAACAGGTATTTTAATTTTATTGAGTTATATAATTGTGTATTTTATATATAACTTAAAACAATTGATACAAATTATATTTTCGCACTGAATAAAACATACTTGTACGATTTTTAGCTTCTTTTCAAAGGAAGAGGAGGCCTTAGCCCAGCACTGTGAAATTTACAGGCTGTAACTATTATTATATTGCCTCTGAAAACGTTCTTATATAAATATTTCAGGTTATACTTCTTCAGACGCATTGAGAGTAACATTTTACGGTAACCCGGAAATGACGTCATAAATTGACCTCAGGTTAGTTGCGAAGCTAAATATATACGTATGTTTATTCTTCAAAGACTGATAGTAAATGTATGGAAGACAATCTAAAGTAATATCTCACGTACTAAACTAACAAACTCATACTACGAAGAAGTATCACTTTTAACTTTATTTTTTATTTTGAATTGGCAGAGAAGTATGGAAGGAGAAGACATGCTGCGCCGACCCCAACTAAAATTGGGATAAGGGCAGGATGATGATGGAAAGCCGTAGTGCTATTCATCTGATTGCTTGAATCTACATTTTTATCTCAGTTATACTAATATAAGATATGCAATTTAGAAATACCATCTAGCCTATGCCCACCTTGATATAATAATTATCACAATACAATGAAATCGTAGTAAAATTTATGCGACATAATTTCGTGAAACAATAACGTCATAATATGCCTCAATGAATTATCGAGCGTTTGACCACTTATGCAGGGATATGATTATCGGTTAATTGCAATTTGTTTGGTTCGCGGTATTTAGACAGGTGCGTTGAATTGTTTATTTGATAATTATTGTATTGCTTTATATTAATAATATTTATTTGTGTAACGTTTTAAATATATCAAGAAATATTCAAATCAATCAAAGCAACTGTGTGTAAAACTGGAAACATATACACTTAAGACTTAAGTTTCAAGTTTGCTTCGGAACAAATTTCATCATATTCGGTTTAGTGGATTAACTGTGCAACAGATAGACAATAGATATTCGTAGTTATAATGTTAGTCTGAATGGATAAAGGAATTGTCAGAATTTATACTCCATCTCCATAATTATGTAAAATATATTTTACTAAAATCTAGCATGTAATGCGAAACCCCTTTATATCTTTTGTAAAATATCAGATCCAATGCACGTCGCCTATTGTATGATGATGGTATTATGCCAAAAACCGTACAATATATCCAACAACAACTGTACAAAGTTTTAAACTCGATCGGATGAACGATATATGAGTGCTCAAAATCCGAACAAAAATAGCATTCATTTTTACATACAAGAGTATTCCTGGAATAAAAAATATCAAGTAAAACTATGAATTATCCCATGGCTTAATTAAAAACAGGGACCATATCGAAATAAAATTTCATGTACAAGTTGACTTTGTTTGACTTTTTATATTAAAATCGGACAGATAAATAATGGTAATATATTCAGTAATTGTTGTCTTTGTTACGAGTGAATTGTAAACCATGGGATTGTTAATTGCTGATCACATATCATGTTGTAACACGCCACGACTAGACGTAGCTGTTTGGAATAGTAAAGTTAATGATAGGTCTACATGACTTAAATTAGAACGGCCTGCAATAGTTCTTGCCTTTTGTATCATTCATTATTAAAAGAAGAGATCTTCCAACAATCCCATAGCACATTATACTAGTCAGAAAATCTGGCAATTTCTTCACGATTTTCTCGTGCAAGTGATTGAAAACGCGGTCTCAGATATTTCCGAAATCATTAAAAATCAGGATTTCAGGAGGGCAGTAGTATAGCTTTGAAAACACTGTGCTACAACTTCAAGCGAACAGGAAAATGGCTCCAGGCGCTTTCTATCAAAATGATCTCATAGTGTATCTGATTCGAGAGCCTTTCTGAAGATTAACCCAAAAAAAGGAAATAACAAGGGAAGAGGATAATTAAGTAGAATATAAGACTCCTCTAGATAAATCATGTACTTTAACATCCCACCATGTATCCTCGCTTATATTACTCCAATAAATTCTCAGAAATGTAACATTTGCAACACCAATATACAAGTCATTAACAACAATTAGCCTCTCCCCTGGGATCGGGGATCTCGCTACATCCGGCTCCAAGATGGCCGACCGGATATCCGGAAGCTCTCAGACATTGCCATCGTAATATAGTTTGCTTGTGTATTTACTCCGTGTCTTGATAAATAAAGTTACATAATTACGTAACTTTTATACCAAATTTTCAACCGACTTCCAAAAGGAGGAGGTTATCAATTCGTCTGTATTTTTTTTTTTTTTTTTTTTTTTTTTTTTTTTTTTTTTTTTTTTTTTATGTTTGTTACCTCATAACTTTTCACTGGGTGGACCGATTTTGATAATTTTTTTTTTGTTTGAAAGGTAGTGCTTCCCGTGGGGTCCCATTTTTTTTATTTTTTTTTCCGATGATGGTATCCATGTGAAAACGACATAAGTCTTAAATTTGCGTTATGTATATGCGCGACAAATAGGTGAATAACTGAAAATCACGTTAACCAATTTTGATAATTCTTTTTTTATTATAAAATATATACTTCAAGGGTAATTTGGTTAAAGTTTGGTGAGGTTCTGAGCACAGGATCCATGACAAAGTGACGGAACGGAAGGGAACGGAACAATTCTGAGGAGCACGTTAGCGATACTCGGTCGAATCTTTTATTTATAGGTTATTTGGATATTTGAGTCACCTTCCGTAATGTGGTTATGTTTATGTAATTATCATAGTCGAATATTATAATCAACTAGCTACCCACCCCGGCTTCGCACGGGTGCAATACTGATACTAAATATACTACAGAATTTGTTTATATACGACATCACATCGCAAACTTCTAAAATTATCAGTGTTTCTTTGCTATATTGTTCATGTATTATATACACAAACCTTCCCCTTGAATCACACTATCTTTTAAAAAAAACCGCATCAAAATCCGTTGCGTAGATTTAAAGATATAGGGACAGAGAAAGCGACTTTGTTTTATACTATGTAGTGATGGAACTCCTATACGGCTCGCAGTTAGGGTGCGATATGGGGCAGAATTTCTTACTATCTTTAATCAAATTTTGTGTATGTGATGTGATGTCATATGATGTACGAAATATAGTTGGTCTTTTTCAAAGTTTTTTTGCTGAGTTCGATTACAGCTCTTTCGAGGGATCCTTGTAGTTCACGCCGCGTGACGTATTAAATCCGCATTTTCGAAAGTCTATTTTTGCTTTATTCGCAAGTTTCCTTTGAAATTGTCCTCGAAGTAGTTTCTGACTCATATAAACGGAACGCTTAATCTATCCATATTAAAAAAAATTAGTTAGTCAACATCAGCTTCACTTAAAATCAAAAAATAAATAAAATTTTAACAAAAAGAAAAACCGACTTCAATCAAAACACTATTTTAAAACAAATGAATATGCACGAAAAAGTAATAAAAATAATTGCGTATTCAACATATTTTTTAGAGTCTTCCTAAGTTAAATGAAATGAAAAATATTAGACTACTTAAAAGTCGATTAACGATTATATCATGTAGTTATAATTATTGTTATATTTGGAGTCGGTGTCAGCCAATAAAACCCTACAGTATATCTATCAAAAAACAATACGAGAATACGTTAACAAATATGTTTTTTACAAATTACCTTTTACACAATAATATACTGGATCAATCAAGGGGCTCGTATCGCTTCTTTCTTTTGATTGTTGGGGCAAGGGCACCGTGGCTGACACCGGCTCCAAATATACCAATAACTATAACTACATGATATAATCGTTAATCGACTTTTAAGTAGTCTAATATTTTTCATTTCATTTAACTTAGGAAGACTCTAAAAAATATGTTGAATACGCAATTATTTTTATTACTTTTTCGTGCATATTCATTTGTTTTAAAATAGTGTTTTGATTGAAGTCGGTTTTTCTTTTTGTTAAAATTTTATTTATTAGAAATATTCTGCAAATAATGTGTCGAAAATAACATGCAGATTGTTTTGTTGTTCTATTTTTAAAACTTAATAATGTAGCTGTATTTTTAATCTATGTTAAAGTTATAAAATGCTTTACTAAATAAATGATAAAATAATATAAAACAAAATAGTTTTGCCGCCACATCGTCACTGTTGTCGGTGTAAGTTTTTCGTGCGACGTTTTGTTGCAATTACTGAATGGGATACACTGTCGTACATTTTTAATTTTTATTTACGTACACAGACTATTCTATGGAATACCGCACAACAATGCGTAGCAATAGATAAGGCGTCTTTATTTTATTTACTTTTCACATCACTATAAAGCATTGTTGTATTTCATGACCAAGCGAAATTTAAAGGAATATTGACGTAATAATTTTTGGAGATAATAATTTATCCAATCGAGTGGTCTTGTTTTGTATCCGTTTAAATAGGAAATGCAGAAAAAAGAATCTTGTCATGTATAAAAAAATATGGTTATTGTGTTCCCGTAGATAAATACTTCGTATGAAAAAAACATCTATAAACGGATATGCTTTCTATGAAATATTTGTAAAATACTTTTACCGGGAAACTCGTAAAGGTCGTTGTTCCACCTTACGATCTAACGTTTCCTATCGTTGGTCCATACTAGCATCCTGTCCGGATCTATAAGTAAGTTTGCGGTTCTCTGTGTGCATAGAAATAGCAGGAAGTAAGAAAATATACTTTTTTTTATTGGTTGAAGTTTTTGTTGCTAATATATTATTGGATAAAAAATAATATTATACATTTATACAAATGTTATGTTTCCGTGCTTATATATAATTATAAAACCTGTATGTATGAAAAATTAAAGCTTATTTGTATTTTAATTTGTGATTAATAAATACTTTGTTCCCCACAAGATATAATTTGTATACATGAGGAATATAAATGGTTAGAGAATCGTTCCTTGAGGAACCCCCACACCAAATGAGACCTCAGGATACCACTTTACTTCAACGACATCCCTCTGAATTATATTAAGATAAAAGTCGAGTGCACATTCTCTAATACCACATTAGTATAGCTTCCTGGCCACATATGTATGTGTATTAAATTTAATCAAAGGCTTTGGATAAGTCTCAAAAAATCCCTCGCGCATTTAGTGACTTTCCTCGAGCTAATAATGAATTGTCAAATATTTCTTAATCGATCGCAATCACCAATTGCAGCTAAATCGTGTTTTCTAATTATTTTTTCATCACTAGGCACATTTCATGATACATAGTTTGAATGATGAAAAATTTATTCGGAACAGTAAGTTTTGCTATTAAAAATTCATTGTGGTTTATTTGAAAATACTAAATTCTATTATTTTATATAACTTTAGTAAATAATTTTCTCATATTAATTATATATTTTAAATCAAAAATCGGATATTCGGACAATAATATCCATTACTAATAGCATCACTATTAATTACATATATCATAATTAATGTAATGATTAAAACTGTATTAAAGTTAAAGCTATATTTATATTTCACTGAAGTTTAACCACAGGATTCTAAATTCGATTGGATACATGGACCAGTACAAACCTAGTACAATGGAAATAAACCCAAAATAATGTGTTTACTGTATACCAAGTTATCAATTTTACGTTCGTTTAAAAAAAAAACTGTATATTTATGTATAAAGATTGAATAAATTAGATATCAGTTTCCATAGAGCCAGTTTCGAATATTAGTTTATCATTTGATCAGAACTCAATTTAATCTTATTTCAATCACTTAAATATAAAAACAACATCAAATTTCACATTCAAACATTATCAGGAATAAATGTTAATATTTTGTTTTGGACCAGCAAAGGGTTTTATCGTATTCGAATGCAACTGTTATCTAGTAACAAGCTTTGACGGACTCAGAGGGTCTGTCGGATGGTAATCTCTATTTTGGTATCGCTTTCCTCATGTCTGACGTTTATTCAATCTCCCAAATACCAACAACCCACAAATAACTTACTAATATTTGATATTATGTTCTACAGACTATAAACATTTATTATTACAAGAATATTTTATTGCAACAGATTAATAAGTCTTTATGTGGTAAAATCTTATTATATAAATTGTTGTGTAAGCGAACGGGTTCAATCGGAACTGACCTGAATGTAAACCACTCAAAGAGAAACAAAACAAAATGCCAAAAACGAAAACAAAATTAGAAGTACAGATGATATACATAATTATATCAAGAAGAGTAAGTTAATTGCGGATACACATTACTTTTGAATCACGTAAACATATATTAATTAAAATTTACAGATAATATAAATTTTTAAACCCAGTTATAGTTACGTTTACTTTGCTATGTTACTATGCTGGGAAAGATATGCGAGTCATATAAACCAATGTCAAAAAACTACAATCCGCGTCGTCAGGTGATCGGGTGACGAATACCGTTCGATCGTAAAAAGTTATTTTAAATACGTCCAAACTCGGTAGTAAAACCGTTCTCGACGGAAACTTGACCGTTTTCCCCGAAAGCATCTAAAAGCCGACGAAGCCGTAAAACAGAAAAATAAAAATCCCAATAGAGTGGTCCAGGACAATGGACTGAAGGGGGCAATTTTTCACGCATGTATAGCTTGCGTTTATTTTCACTCCGCGGGCATTATGTAACGTCACTTGACAATAATGTGCTATTGTATTCGAGAATTTTGTCTATTTTTTTGACGATGACATGCGATTCCTCTGAGTGATGGCTTTTGTTATCAGTGTGGGTATTTCCTTGTTGTGCTCTCCTTTAAAATATTATGATACATCAGCTTAATAATACTTGTTGATCGAACTTCGCAGGAATTTAGGCTACATTAACCAAAAAAGGCGTCCTATAGTGGCATTTTTCAGAAAAATATGTTTTAACGTTTTTCACACCAATTTTATACTTGTAAAAATTATGCCATGAAAATCATACTTTTAATAATTGCTACTCTAAAAATAGTCATAATCAATGCGTTAAAAACAAGATTGAAATTTTTAGCAATAAATTATGGGTACTGCGCAAAATTAAATGGAGATTAGCCTGAAATTGGCCGTGATGAAAATGACAAAATGTTTCATGGACTAATTACAGGACTAAACAGACATGTGCAATCAGAACATCAAAAATAACTCTTATGTTTATAAGTCCATCTAGGGTTAGCGAAATTGAATATTTTCTTAATATTAATTTCTGTGTTTCCTGCGCATGCGTCCCACCCACTCGAGGTCCTGAATGGGACGGACAGATGCTGACCAAAACAGAGGATTGCATATTGGAAGGAAAATTAATTAATTAATTTCGAATGTGTACGCAATGGAGCGAAATAATGATATAACATATTTATTAAATGGGTTTCCGAAATTATTGAAAAGGAATTTCAATAATTATATAATATGTGTTTTGCGTATCACGATAATGGCAAACTGTTCCATAGTACTCCTTTCCGATCCTAAAAATACAAGTGTGTTTTTAGCAAAGCGGTCTCTATTAGGTCAATAAATACTCTTTTGTATCTATTGTAGTATATTGAAACACAATCAAACCTATCCTTTTCTAATCATTATTATCACCATCATCACCATTTCAATCGATAAACTTCCACTGCTGGATATAGGTCTTCCCCAAAGATTGCCACAACGACCGGACTTTTGCAGCCCGCAACCAACGGCTTATACTCTATATTGAGAGATCATTATCGTTATTGAGATTCTCTTCGAAAGCATTTGTAATAGGTACATCAAATTTAATAATTCCTTACTCACATATTTGACATTGATATCAAGTCACAAAACGTCTTTAAAACAGAGAACTACATATTTTACTATTTCGTAAAACATTTTCATTTCTAACACAACTTTTAAAGAAAAATATATTCATAAAATAAAATTCATTGAATTTCAAAATTCTTTGCGACTTTTTCACTTGCACCATCGTTATTGCTGTTTGGACGATAAATTACAAAATGTTCTTTAAATATATATGAGTAAGGTCGAAATTTGTAGCACTAATACTTTCTATTACGCTGAAGATGTCACATACAGGATCCGTTCGCATAACAAGGCTGTGCATTGGATGTTTTGAATCGTCCATACAATTCACGTGTAGGCTATTGTATCTGTACCTTCAACCGATTTAAAAAAAGGGTAAGTGTGTGTTTCACTTTTGTTCAGTTATTTATACTTGTTTTTTTTAGTTCACAGATATCATGAACGCTAATGTAATTACTTTGCATAGTTTTCTATTTAAGTATTTCCCATGTGGGCGTTTATGTTTTTCTCTGATTTAGAAGAATAAAGGTGATATATTTTTATAAGTATGATTATGTTTTTCGAAATTTTTTTTTTTTTTAAATTGGGTGAGATTCGATTTAGGTTATATAACGGTATGTTTGATTTGTTATATGTATGTATATGCTATATTCATTTTTAAAATGTTGAAAAAGAGTAACTACTGAGTTTCTTGCCGGTTCTTCTCGGTAATTTAGATTTTTTATCAAAAAATTTTTTATGTATATCATAGTTATGCAGCTTTTAGTCCTGCTTTATATCCATGTTAATATTATAAATAAGTAAAATTAGTTTTTTTTAATACGATAATCTCAGGAACTAATGATGCAATTATTTGGATATTGAAATCTGAACAACACATACAGGTATATGAGATGATCAAGTGTTTCATTTCTGTTTATAGCTTTCCTTGTACTTGTTTGTAAAGGAAAACATCGTGAGGAAATCTTCACGTGTCTAATATCAATGACAATCTACCACATGTGTATATAGCTCTCGCATTTGAGTAGTGTTATGAAATGATCTTCAAACCTTCTGATTAAAGGAAAGTACAACTTAAGCCTACCAGTTGTACATTTACGAGATGATATTTTACTAATTTTAAAGAATTATCATGAAAAAAATATAACTATGCATTACTACTTTACTTTACAAAAGTTACATAAATCATTTTTGTTAATAATGACTTATTTTATTTTATTCACCATCCATTTCTGAGCCTTATCAAATTTTCTGGATGTTATGTTATGTTGCATTTGTCTAATACATAAATATCTATATAATGTTGGTGCAATCATAGTATAATACTAAACTAATGGACACAGGACAAATAACACCATAAAACTTACGGTAGTCGTAAAGAATTACAATTGTAGGGTACTGTAATTTGTTTAAATACTAAAAGTATACATCATTCAAATTTGTCTGTGTCTATGGCGAGGTAATCTTTGGAAATAATTAACTAATTCTATCATAATCAATTTAAGGGGAGCCCTAGTTTGTTGGTATTTATCGTGTATCAAAACATTATTTATAAGTTATATATTCTATTTGAATTTTATCAAGATGACATATGATATATAGACTTAATAATATTAATATTATAAAAAAGAAAATCAAGAAGACTGATTATTGTTAAATAACTGACTTAACAGAAAGCATCCGACTTTTATTGCTGTATATGTATCAGTTCTTATTCTTGTTTAGTTACTATTTACATATTATAATGTACTGATGATTACAACAAAGGCCTCCGCCATCTTACTTCAAAATAGCGCTCTGGCGTGGCTAATCAAATCAGAGACAATGCGATGGATATGAATAGTTTTTACTGTTTTTTACTAATATGGTATTATATTCTTAACAATAGCTACATGTAATAAATGTAATGTGACTCCTTCCTTAGTTTTAGAATTTCTTAGTCAATATGAATTGCCAGATTAGTTTATGATAAACATGTGCCTTTACTTAGGTCAAATGTTATCGTATACCAAAATCTGACGTCAATTTTTTTTTTAATTACATTGATACAAGATTTTATAGATGATAAAAAAGCGTGGAGTTAATACCTGTTTACTTCCAAGCAGGATATATTAATTTATTACGTATTTAACTAACTTGATTTTGTATTTTTACTACTGAGTTTCTTCTCTGTAGAATCTACTTTCCGAATCGGTGGTAGCTTCACTTAATTGTAAAATGACGATTCAAAAATGCTTGTAAAAGCCCACTTGAATAAAGTATACTTTGATTTTGATTTTGAACGCTTTTGAACGATTTGAATTTGATTTGATTGATGATTCTTAAGATAAACCCGTTTAAGTATAGTATACATCTTTAGTTTTATGGTATAAGTACATATTATTTCTTGGTTAATAGTTAGGTTCAAAATGTAGTTCAAAATCTCAATTGCAATCTTATAGTGATTTTTATCTATCATGTTCTAGATGACACAAAACAACCCTTGTATCTGTACTTAAGCTTATCCAAATACAAACATAAATAATTACCAGTACGATGCATATATTTTAGATTTAATCAATCTGTATCCAATATGATGAATGAGAAAAAAAAAACAATTTTGTGGATACATCGACTTATACGCGTCCAAACATACTTCCAGCGAAAGAATCATACAAATTGTGTACATATCGAACGATTCCTCCCGCATATCGTAAGCCGAACTATAAACTAGTTTGAACACCACGCCCAGAGATTGTCTAAACAATCGATAGATATGAAGCAGCTGAGAACCTATTGTGTCCGCTCACATTTGCCCATGAATACCATGAACCCTCATCCACGATAACACCAAATATCGAAAACCAGGTCAATGTATTACTGCCTCTACTCTCCAGATAAGAAGATTCGTTTTCGCGTGAACGAGTTTACGCGCTTTACATTGATACAATGGAGACTGTATCGAGGGTTGTATACGGATCTCATAGTAGAATCAACTGCAGAATGTCTGTGCGTTATATCGAATGGATTCCCGGAAAGTAATGCTTTTCAAATAGAAGTATCATACCAAACAAATCATCTAAAGGAAAACTAGGGTTTGGGACTTTTAGTATTTCTTTTCTAAAATGTTTATCTAATATCTGTAATATTTTTGTAATTATTATTACTGATTTATATAATTAAATTGAATCTATATCTAATGCTTGTTTTACTATAAAAATATGAAAAACATTCGTCCAAGTTATAATGTCTTCAAAATGTTATATTCTTAAATAAAAAGTAAACACGCGCCAAATCGTCTAGTTCATTTCACCCGATAGAAGGGTTACGCGTCAAGTCATATGCAAATTTGGTTTGGTTACGGATAGCTTTCTAAGGGTAGATTTTGTTATACAATATTCCACTCTGTTAGATCCATCAGCCGCTTTGTGGTGAAATGATACGCTGAAGCGTTGGCGTATGAGCGATCAAGTGGCTGGATTTACAGCGCTAGTTGGGTTATGAGAGCGAAGTTTCTTTTATGATAAATTGTGTTACACATTATCCAATGGCAAAATAGTCGAGTCGGAATATTTATTCAATATATAAAAGCCTTTGATTTTGTTGCTTATTCTCTAAACCTACTTTAACTTCGAGAACAATCGAGGCTGGAAAAAATGTAAAGACTCCTTGGAATTATTTTTTTGAATTAAAGGTAGATTTTCATCTTTGGAATTTCTTGTATTTACAAGTAGAAATTCTGAAAGATAATTGTCATTTACTTCTTACTACTATTTATCAAAGCGATGTTATTAAATTAACGTAAACACATAGGAGATGCTCGTTAATGTACTATCAGCGTAAAATTATTTCACCATAAACAAAAAATATTGACTTTCAAGAACTTCGTAAAGACTCATTAATTTGATTTTAATATTACATTTTACGATCGCTATAAAATACTCTTGAAATTTATCATATTTTAATGACTGACGTTCCTTATAAACTTTGATTAGCAGATGTTTTGTTAAATATTATGTTATCTCTTTCGGAAATCAGCGATTTGGTATAAAAAAGACATTTATACGTAAAATCGCTAACTCATTTTAATACACTGATCGTTATTGGAGGTTTTTAGAAATATTTTCTTCGTAAATCAATACGAAATTTACTTTTTTCGAGTAGGCTTTTACTAGCACTTTTTAATCGTCATTTAACAAACTATATTAAGTAAACCTATCATCAATTTGGAATGCAGATTATACCAGCATGAAATTCAATAGTAACTATTTTTCAACATTTAAAAATACCAAGTCACTTGCTGCCTGGAAGTCAGCAAGTATTTGCACAAACAGCAGTCCAACTGACCATATTTGTTGACCTGTAGGGGTTTTATTCTTTAGAAACTAAACTTGAAATTCACTGCATATCATAGCATGAAATGTCAGAATGTGACTGTAATACCAACTTGGACTATAATAATTACAAAATACAGGAAACAAGTATCAAAATGGAGTGCCAACATGAGGTGGTTTAGTTCACTTAGTTTCTGAGTTGTAAAACGTTGACGTTTCTAAAAGAATTACACTGATCAACTCTTATCTATTTATATACTGAAATGAAAGCAATTCACTCTCACAACTCACCAGAAAAATCTCGTATAAGGAAGTATAATGAAATGCACTACAAACATTCCTATAAACATTATATATATTTTGTATGACAGTATAATCCATGACCGTCCACGATTCAAGCCCCTACATCGTAAATTTTACCACATACTTTAAAGAAAGGTTCAGATTATTTTTGACGGTTTTTACAGTTTTTATTGCTAGCCTACCTAGGTAGATACCGCTTAATAAATAAGGTTTGTTGAGTTTCGTTGTGAATGGTAAGTGAGCCAGAGGAATACTGTTACTGTATATGAGTATGTAGGTATATATTTCAGATCCCAATGTCGATGGTGCATTGGTGATGCAAGAAATGTTTAACATTTCTTACAGCCCCATATATATGTATGTGGTGACTATTTAACATAACTTGACCATTAAAAATATGCCACGCAATACAAATAATTTTTTTGCCTGCAATTGTACTATCATAATAAATTGATAAGGTGAAAAATCATAATCTATCTCAAAATTTCAGAACGACATTTTTAAATTTATATGAATGTAAATTTTTTGGGGAAATTTCAATTTTGTAAGATAATATTTCTTTCATGGATTTTATTAAGAAAAAGATATAAATAATAATCCATGAACTATATTAATATAAATGAATAAAATTTTATGTAACCCATACATGCGTAATGCATAGCTTGTTTGTGCAACCACATAGATATTGGAGCAATAAACTTGAGATACGGGCAAATATTATTGATCTACCCATTACAACCGCAGGACTAACATTTATTAATCCAAAGGATAATATCCCTTATAGCCACGAGACTAATGTTATTATTCCTTGGATGTATTAAAATTAATAAAAGCGTTCGCATCTGTACACTTTTCTTTAGTGGGCGTTCTTTGATTTGTATTAGATAATATTAAAATAGCTTTCCTCATAAGAATATTGTAATCTTGGATTGAAATAGATTAGTATATATTGCAAATAATATTAAGGTTATTTTGGGTTATGTAAATAGTTTGTTGTTCTTGTAACAATATTCAATATATTACAAGACACTTAATGTTTAGTCTTTAAGATTAAACTTTGCTTCAGACTTCTGAGGCGAGATGACCCAGCGGTTAGAACTTCTTAACTTCTTAACCGATGATTGCGGGTTCAAACCCAGAGAAGTACCACTGAATATTCATGTGCTTAATTTGTGTTTATAATTCATCTCGTGCTCGGCGGTGAAGGAATACATCATGAGGAAACCTGTATGTTTTAAAATCTCACAGGGATTCTGCCACATGTGTATTCAACCAACTTGCTTTGAAACAGCGCGGTGGAATGTTTTACAAACCTTCTCCTCAGAAGAAGGCCTTAGCCCAGCAGTGGGAAATTTACAGGCCGTTGTTGTTGTTGTTGTTGTGCTTCTGACTTACTTCGACTACGATCGACTCATTAACTAACTATCTGTGTAGGATATGGATAAGCAAGCATTTCAGCTATTGAGGCCGATTATAAGTTCTCACCACTGCCCGAATTTGAAATCAACCTGAGGGACTGAAATGTTACGTCCCTTGTGCGTGTAGTGGGGTACCTACCCTCCGCCCAAAAAATGCAAATAATTACTATTCGGCGGTAGGATACATTTTACCAATACTCGTGAAAACTTGCCAAATAGTAAAATTACTACAGATGCATTATTTTCAATTACTCACACAGATGGTTAGTTTATGATCTGATCTGAATCTATCTGATCTTATAATATATATCTGAAATATTTTCCCTCATAAAAGCTACAATGGCGTCTGCTGCGCAAAACTTTCAATCAGTACGAAAGGAAAATATACAACATTGTAAATACTTTATATGCAAGTAGATTAACTGGTACTTAGTACACGTTTTAATTTAATAGAAAAGTTATTGTTCAGTTAGCAGGTTTTACTAAAACTTATTAATTCTGTATTAGCATTTGTGATATTAAGTCGATGGTAGGAGGTACCCGACGTAACAGCATGTGGGCGGGTCGTGGTACTTAGACAGTATTTGGAAATTGCTGCGTAACATTATTTTTTACTTGGTGGTAGGGCTTTGTACAAGCCCGCCTGGATACGTACGATGGTACGTACACAGGCGGTGCGTATATATTATATAACTGATGAGTGGGTGCACTCATCAGTTATTCTACCGCCAAATAACAGTACTCAGTATTGTTGTGTTCCGGCCTGAAGGGTGAGTGAGCCAGTGTAACTACAGGCACAAGGGACATAACATCTTAGTTCCCAAGGTTGGTGGCGCATTGACGACGTAAGGAAATAGTTAATATTTCTTACAGCGTCATTGTCTATGGATGATGGTGACCACTTACCATCAGGTGGCCCATCTGCTTCTCCGCCCACCATTTATATATACCACAAAAAAAATATAATTCTAAAATACAAGTATGTTAGTCCTTATTATATCAGCTATATGCCAAAGTACCGTCAATATTGGCCCAGCCGTTCCAATGATAAGCCGAAAAAATTGACAGACAGACAAAATTTGTAAACAGTGTTATTTTGGCATATATACCGTGTATACATATGCATTTAGTAAAAAGCCGTTAACTTAATATAACAAATGAAACTCCAATTTTATTGTAAGCACAGATGATTATTAGGCACTATTTAAATTGGTGCACAGAAATGTATTAATGACATACTATATTAATATGTAGTATGTCATTAACACATTCTAGTTATTCTACAACACATATATAATTATATTTGTTGTAGAATAACTAGAATGTCAATGATATCCAAGACGAATCTGATCATATTCATAGTAACTGCCATAAACATTGTTATAATACTGTTATATTTAAGAGTTCGTGCAAGTATTTATTTCGAGATATATTTTATGAAGATGATTCAAGGCCGGCCCATGCAAGCCCCCGGCGTTGCAGATGTCTATGGGCGGCTTTAGACACTTTCCATCAGGTGAACTCTCTACAACACATATATGTAGGACGAAAACCATTAATACAAATGGTATTTTGTGACAAAGTTCAATTCCAATTTGCAATATGTATCCATCTCATTACGCGTTCGGTAGTCATTGAGTGAATGTATCAATTCATTAAAAGTTAAATATTTATGGTAATTATTTCGCTACCTATTTTAATGAAACGGCTACTTTAATACGCATTAAGGAAGCATTAACCTACGCAATTAAATACACTCTCACACACATAGAACATACAGGCGCGTAATTTATACTCGGATATGCAACTACATTAAAAAGCACACGTATACATCGAGTATTTATATGTACTATGTAGATATATGAAGATCCATGTGTGTGTGTGTTCATACGCGTACATTAACGTATTATAATTAACATAATTAAAAACAAAGAGATTGAGTTTGAGTTTACGTCATAAGTCCACAAATAAATATAATACGTATATTTTATTTACGTATATTAGATTTATTATAATAAATTACAATAGTGGTACAACAAGCATTTTTCAAATAGATTCATTCAGATCAAAACATGCTTCACTCAATTAAAGATGTTTTTTCGTAAAATTTCAGTCTTTTTTTTAAATTGGGCAGACTTTTATATTGTTTATTTATTGCATAGGGGAAAGGTAATTGCATAGATGGCAAGTGGGTACCACTGCCAATGCACTTGCGGACATTTTATCTATTCTTAAAACATTGGAAATAGAGATAGTGGTTAAACTGGTTTAGTCATCCTTCAAATCGAAATACAGATATACAAAGTTTTGCAACCTAGCATTCGAATATCTGATGAATGATTGGGTTTGGTGAAGAGCCGAGGTGGCCCAGTGGTTAGAACTGATGCATCTTAACCGATGATTGCGGGTTCAAACCCAGGTAGACACCACCAAATATTCGTGTGCTTTATTTGTGTTTATAATTCATTAGTCTAGGAATTTTAGCACCAAAAATCGGTCCGCTCTACATAAAATCCTTCTACGTGATTTTTCGATTGGATTATGTCGGAGGGTGCCCCCCAAGTATAAAACCGAGTTTCTGTCGTCCGAAACCGCGAGTGTTAGCCGCCATCTTGGAAAACGTTTTTTCGCATATATCTCGGAAACGGTAAGTTTCACGTATAAAACCGAAGAAATCTTTTTGTAGAGAACAAAATTTCCTACCTTTTTTATACCAAACTTTTCCCCAAATATCCCAAAATATCAACAATAGGAGAAAGTTTCATCACACAAATAAAATAAGCATCAATTTAATATCAAAAGTATTGTGTTTAACATAGAAGCTAAACCAAATATACAAAACATGTTTCGATCAATATTGTTACAAGTAAAAAAATAATAATTGAGTAGTTAAAGATATAACTTTCTTATTATATTATAATAATGTTTTTAAAATGATGAAGCTGTCTGTGGGTTGTGGCCGGGGCAAAGATCGAATATCAAATTTATGGGACACTTTTGTTCGGACTGTAGCACCGATTTCTGATTTCAATTAAGCTTCCAATATATGGAAATTAATCATTGATGCTTTTGTGTGTGGGTTACGGCAGATAACTCCTGATGCTAATATCCCTTCAATTCCATTAAAAATATTCCTCGAAGTACTATCTTCATCCTTACTCGTTAATTTATAAAAATAATCTCTATTGATATTATTTTAGTAGTAGCAGTAACAGCCTGTAAATTTCCCACCACTAAGGCTTCCTCTCCCTTTGAGGAGAAGGTAAGGATCGTATTCCACCACACTGCTTCAGTGTGAGTTATAAACACAAATAGAAGGTAACTCTTAATAAATAAATATGAGACAACATCACATACATTACGCTAAACCACTTGTGTTATGGAAAATCAGAAGTAAGGACGGTACCACAAACACCCAGACCCAAGACAATATAGAAAACAAATGATAATCAACATTGACTCGGCTGGGAATCGAACCCAGGACCTCAGAGTGGCGTACCCATGAAAACCGGTGTAAACTACTCGACCACGAAGGTGGGTTTGAGCCCGCAGTCATCGGTTAAGATGTACGCGTTATCGTACAGTGGTTTACTCACCCTTCAAACTGAAATACAATATTAATGAGAATTGCTGTTTTGCGGTAGAATATATAATGATTACTAAGTAAATATGTATAAAAAACTCACTCTAGCATTTATAACATAAGTTAGAACTATAAAAACCCATAACACTGGCTTTATTCATTGAACTATCTACATAATCCAGAATTCCAAGAACTTCAGATTTTATAGAACATTCCAGATTCAAAGTACGAAGTTATATTAATAGAACCTCGATAGAACCTTATATATAATATCTATACCATACTAGTATTATAGCTACAAATTAAATATGGTTAAAGTTTTACCAACATAACTGGTGTTTTTTGTGGAATCGTTGTCTTCTAAAATTCATCGCATTATTTTCGAAGAATACCATAATCAAGAATAACTTTTTTCAGAATAACTAATACTGATACTTTTTTATATAAGATTTTTATGAAAAGTTTTAATTAATGATTTTATAACTTAGTGAAAATATTGTATAGTCCAATATATCAGCAAAAAGTTAATACGTGGAATATTATTAGCTCATTAAAGTTAATTAACTTGAGTTCTTAACTTTGCCTATTAATAAATTCAAATTTAATATTAATAAAATTTATTAGATAAGGCTTACTTTACACGACAATAATATTTAGCTGATGTAAAAGCGTGGAAATCGTTTTCTATCAATTCTATATAGGACATATAAAAATAATTTATACGAGAATTAAATTATAATTTCTTTTCATATCTTTTAGGTAGAATCTGGATTGCGTATCCTTTACATTTTACAATTATTATAGTACCTATATGCCGCATATCACATTATGACGTAATCCATCGTGTTCTACGGTGAGTTTCAAATTTTTTTCTTACATAATACCTCTTTTGAAAGAAATATGGCACCTACTTAGTTTTATTATTTTTTTTAATTTAGAACTTGAATGGAACAATGTTACTGGTGACATATAAATAAATTCAAAAAAGCCCTTTCATATTTTTGAAAATGCGAATAAACCGAAAACTGATCAATGGATGTATCGTAGAGGGGGCTTAGAAAAACTTGGCTTGAAATCGGTTCGCATTCGATATCTCGACAACCACTAACGGTAGGTTACAATTTTTTAGGAACCAAATTTTACAACGTAAACGAAGTAACAAGATAGTATTCTATCATAATTCTCACATCACGACGCACAGCCGAGTTAAAGGAAGCAAGCACACATACGAGTACTCATATACCAAAATAACATTTCTTTTAGATTTTGACTGTCTGACTGTTTCGGCTTATTTCTGGAACGGTTGAACAGATTTTGAAGGGACTTTCACGGGCTGCTGATGTAATTAGTAACTTAGATTACATTTATTTTAGAATTATATAAGTATAATAAAGTTATAACAAAGTCACACATCAATGTCAATTTTATTATATGTTTAGTTAGGATGTTCAATTACAACGCGTTCGAAGTCGCGGGAAAATCTAGTAATATAATAAAAAAATATAACATACATGTAATTGAGGTCAACAATTTCAAGTAAAGCTTTTATAAGCCACAACATATACAAAAAACAGCCTTCTCGATTCATTTTTATTTCTCGGCCAAGTTCTATACGTTCCGACTAAAACAGCAATATGAGTACGAAACTCATACATACATGAAAGTTAAGAAATACAAAAAGATAATACGGCTTAAGAGTTTCGTTTGCGAATTGGCTATAAATTAGCCAGCCGATAAATCGGCTAGGTTATACGCCAGTTTAAATTAGGTTAATGGTTGTTATCCATTTATTCAAGCACTGCACCATGAACGTAAGTTATGGACCGCGGTAGTTGTGTAGGACTACTTTATGGAAGTTGATTTTGAACACGCAGTAGTCTTGCCTACTTACATTAGTTTCTTGAAATTTAGGCGACTTTTCGTCGAGGTACAGTCAAACATGAAAAAAGGATACAAGTTCATTGAGTTTTTTATAATATATGAACAGTATACAACAGTCAATTCAAGACCTACTTTTAATTAACTCTGCATAAAGTTTGATATAGTGTTTGGCACGTATAGACAATTTTTCACCTTTGAAACAAATTAATAATTTACTTGTTTTACATAAAAATATATGTCACCGTAAGCTTACAAAATTCGCTAGATTACAATATGACGAGACAGATTCTAATCTAACGAAAAATTGTAATCTATCGAAGTTAGACCGTTAGATTACAATCTGTCCTGCGTCAAATTTTCAAACGTCAAACTCTTCCTGATTGGCCGGTCTTATTTTAAAAGCAACCGATCATATGTCACCGTTATGATTCCGTAGTTTACATTATATCGAAGTTTATTTCAGTTAAATTATAAAAACTCTAACATAACCAAAATATTCGTCTAGTTAGATTGTAATCTAACGAATTTTGTAATCTTAAGGTGACATATACATATCTTTCGTTTTGTATATAGTCTTGTAATGAGAATAATATTTAAAGTGATAGAAATATGATTGAGAGATTTGTTTTCTGTAAATATTTCTTGAAGTCAACTGTACATTAATTGTTGCTAAATAGCTCGCTGTATACTAACGTCTGATAAGAATTAGCATGTTAGTAAGTCTTGACTCGGCCTGACCGCGAATGTATTTGATACAAAAAGCTACTCTGACTTTTTCTATATAAAGGTATTTTGTTAGCCTAGCGGTTAGTGTAGAAGGCTACTGATTTGAAAGGATCAAGTTTGAGTACCGGTTTGCGCTTCCAAATAATATTTGTTGTATCAAGGAAATCCATTTATAGTTAAAAGTTAGTATTTCATTTTTTCATTGGTCGGGTAAGAATGCTTTCCTGTAAAACCATCAGACTAGAAAAGTGACGCATCTGTGGATTTATGTATCCACTTTTAAATATGATATTCGGAAATGATGATGAGGAGAATGTACATGTCTGTGTATATTATGTTGTCTTAAATATCTGTGTATATTCATGTCATCTACATATTTGTTGAATGGAAGGTTGACCGCCACTATTGAAATTCGATCCGGGGCTTTTTAAATAAGTTTATTAAATTCATAACAGTATTCAAGTCAAAATTAGACAATACAAGGCATTTGAAAAATAATAAAAAATATTTTTTACCAATACTTTGCCAAAGGTTTACTTGTTCATCTATAAAGATAGATATACTAAGAAAGTTACACCGAGAAATAGGGTAGGTACCTAATAATAAACATTCGGTTTACATTTGTAATTCCCAAGCTTGACTTGCACATTTTCTTGATAAAATGTGAAAGAAAATAACAAAAAATACTTATATGCCTAAACTAGTTTTTTGTACCGACTCTGTCCAAAAATTAGGACCTTACTACCAAGAGCTCTACATGGTCTGGTCAAAACAGTCATCGCAAACGATCCAAAATTACACACACATGGAAGGACACATTTATATGAAGTAATGAAAAAGAAATATAGCGCAGGTATATACTCCAAGAGAATAGAAAAAACACAAAGAGCTACTGGCTTGTCTGTGTTGATAAGCTGAATAAAATAAAATAAAAAATGGACATTACTTGTTTCTAATTATAAGGGGGAAAAAGTGGATGAGGTTATTGCCCTAGCTGAGGCGGTAATCTAAAAGAAAGAAGGTGAATTAATTTAAGTGGTACGATTAGCTTAATGTTCAGACATGATTGAGGTTGTTTGGAGGCTATTTAACAAGCTTTTATTGCGTTTCGTTGTATCTTACTATTGAATTAAAAATCAATTGGTTGATTATCAATTTTATTAATGAGTTTTGTTCTACTAAGCTAGGTTAATTATTCAGATGTTTTTTAATAATTTTGCAATTCTATATGTTTTAGGAGCTAGATGGACCGATGAATGAATAAGGTAGGAGGAAAAAGTTAAAAAAGTCATCTTAGTAATATAGATAAAAAATAATATTTATGAATACTAATAATTGATAACCCAATTGTGGGATGTGGAATTAAATAAAGCTTTATTATTATTATCATTATATATTTTAGTGTTTTCTATGTTTTTGTCCCCTGATATAATATATATTTTTTAATACAATGAAGCCATTATTATAATACCTATTTTATACATTGCTTATTTTATTTTGATAAAAAAAATAAACTCATATAATGAATATGGTCTTTATGATAATTTCTAACCTTTTAGCTGGAATTATACTAAACGCCATATTAAAATTAAAAAGGAAAAAATTTTTGAAAATCGAATGTGGAATTTTTTGACGTTTAAAACTTTCCCGACACATACGCGAAGTTGCAATCGATTCACGTGCTTCAAGCGGGTAAGTTAAATGAACATTTCCATTTGCTCTGGTAATGAACGGCACGGCGGTTTGTGTAGTCTAGGAGTCCGAATTTATATTAATCAATAGTTATCTCATAATATATTTTATCTATTAACGTTTTTTTATAATAAAATTGAAATTTATTGATGGGTAAAGTTAAAAATGTATCTATAAAACATCAGCAGCCTGCAAATTTCCCACTGCTGGACTGTGACTGGATGTGGCAGAATTTCTATGAAATTAGGCACATGCAGGTTTCCTAGCGATATTTTCTTTCACCGCCGAGAATGAGATGAATTATAAACACAAATTAAGCGCATGAAAATTCAGTGGTGCTTGTCTGGGTTCGAACCAGCGATCGTCGGTTAAAATGCACGCATTCTAACCACTGGGTCATCACGGCTATATATCACGTGTATATTCTTAAATAATATATATATTTTTTTGGAAGTTAGCTCCTAGACTATACAAGTAGTGTTATTGCTTTACTTATTACTGGAGTGCGACCGCAGAACTTAATTAAGTGCTTATAGTCAATAACTAGTCTTACTAATATTTGTAAATTAATAGCAATTATTACTGAATCTTTACTAAGGATGAACATTTTATTCCTTGGCATTAAACAGCAAGTTTAAATTTTCAAAGATTTTTTTTTGTACAATTTATACATAACAGCTATCTATTGTATCTATAAAAGAGTATAATCAAAACAGTTCTTATTAAGATACTGTATATTGGAAAAACTTACATACGAATACAACACGTAAAGGACACAGATAGCGATATACAATATAGCAAGTAAAGTATTAAAAAGCCTTACGTGTAAAAATAGCATAACACCATACCTAGACTTTCGACATTTCAACAGTAAGATGGGAAGTGAGACCTAACAAAATAAAACACTACCAAGTATTAGCAATAAATGTCACGTGGAATTGAAGTAGAACTACTACAAAGCCAATTGCAGTGATTACGACTTTAATTTACCGAATATTCTCTACTAGATACCTTTTTTCTTTACGACACACCTATACTTGTACTGCTAAGGCGATAGGACTAGTTGATTGTAAGTGAGGAATCTGAGCGAATAATGTGAGTTAAAATTAATAAAATATGTTTTATTATTTAATATATTTAAACGTATAATTGTATGTATGTGCTTAAAAGATGCCATCTTAATGATATCAGGGCCATTTTACCGATATAGATGTCACCGTTAACTTTTAAATACAGTTAAATTATCAAATCGCCGTCCCCGGGGAACAAAATGATAACTTCCATTATCATCGTTTTAGTGTTTTGTCATTTTTGAGATCTTTGGATACTAATACACCTGCTCAATTTTTTTCGTAAATATTGTAGTAATACTTACGAAGTTACAAAATATTACACTACTATTCTACGATTATACTCATGCCTGATATTTCAAGAACAAAAATATATGGTACTATTATCTTAATGTCTTTATATCTTACCGTAGGACAAACAGCCTAACAATTATTTTCTCGTGAAAACTTCTCGACTAGCTTGTGATAAAAACAGTTATCATTTTATTCTTGTGCAAAACAGTCTACGCGTTTCGTATAAGGTGTGTTTGTAATAATACTTTTGACGAAGTAGTTATAACTCAAACCATGTTATATGTTAAAAGAGCCCAAAAGAATGAATTTATTACGAGGAAAATGATATAGCTGAAGATTTCTCGGCGGACGAATCAGAGTATTAGTCGAGTTTACATAGAACATCAAAAATATTACAACTCAGTTGTCTGTCAAGTACTGGAGGCAATTCGGATTACATAGAAAATGCAAGTAAAAAATTGTAAACAATATCCAAAATTTATTTTTTTAACACAAGAAATATCATAGCATCGCTATGAGTTATATACGAAGCTCATGAAATTTCAGATAATCCTAAAAAAAAGACAGAATGTGTTCTTGACTTGACTCCAACTAAGATTTATAATATAAAAAAATATGATCAAGGAATTAAAAAAAAATTATCAAGGAGATGCCAATGAATGGTTTCAAAATCAAAATGAACCATCGAAAGGAAAGATTGGAATTAATGAACATGGCATACGAGAGCAATGAGATTTTGAATGTATTCATCATCAACAGCTCATATTCGTCCACCGCCGGACAAAGGCCAATTGCACGCATTGTGATCGTTCTTCGGCTACTCGCATCCTCAGCTCCTGCCAGCCGTCTTGCGTAAATTGTCACTCCACCACGCCCGAGAACGTTCTACACTACGATTGCCGAAACGCGGTCTCTACTCTAGAACACTTTTTCCCCAACAGTTATCGGTTCTGTGATGATGTTTGTTCTGATGTGATTCCGCAGAGAAACTCTGAGCTGGTTTAAAGTCTTAAACTGGTGGACCAGCTTTGTCGTTACGTGAGTGACTACGTTTTGGCTCCGTATGTCATGACGGGTAGGATGCACAGGTTGAAAACTTTCGTCTTAAGGCACTGTAGGATCGACGATGTACAGATTCGACGTAACTTCCGAAACGCTGCCAAACCTAGCTGAATTCTTCTATTCACCTCGTCCTCAAGGTTGTTCTACCAAACCAGTCCGAAACCCAGACTGTCCAGGGGGCTGGAATTCGTCGAGACTTCGCGCAAGATTGACACCACAGACCATAGATGTCTTCAATTTTCGAAACGATTTTGAGTATCTCATAGTCTGAAGTTGGTTACTATAAGAGAAAGTACTTCACTACTTCACTGTATATGATGATATTAATTGTAAAGGCTTGTTAGGTATTGCTATGTTTGGCATGCTCAGATTGCGAAAAGAGGTGCTAATAAAATAGGTACTTGCTTGAGTCAATTGCTACTCCATGAGAAGAAAAGAGGCGTCTATAACATATTATTTTACTCCGATGTATGTTACGGTCAAAATAAAAACAGATTAATTTTAGTTTGATGTATATTTACCTACATATATTTACTACAAAAGCTGGGATTTAATACAACAGACAGATGTTTTGAGATTGGCTAAGACCAAAGTGTGGGAAATTCGATGCATTTCAATATTGAGGGCTAACTTAAACATAGAATAGAATATACTCCCGATTAAATTTACTTAATTGTTAGGAACATATGTATTAATGGCGACAGATGTAACGTCAAGGAAATGGTGAAATCAGAGTTTTACAACCTAAGGGGCAGCCTAAAAAACTGGTAAGATGGTAAGAGAATATTGTGGACTCAAATTATGGAAGAGAGTGTTACTCATTCACAGCAATCAGTATTGAAATACAGATATGATTTAAACATAGAACCTGTGAAGAATCAGTATGAAACGAGATACCCGACAGATAGTGAGTCCAAACCCCAGCGATGTGGCGGAGTTGCCAGTGCTGTACATATGTATACTGAACTTTTTAAAAAAAGCAAGGCATGTATGTATGTATGATGGTTTTATGTGCGTTTCCAAGTCAGGACATGTCTCAAGCATTATCACGCTCTTAACAAGTTTCTAACTCCTCAGGGTAACTCTGGAAGCAATGCTGATGATGAGGAAGAAGATAATGATTAATATTTCAGTTTTTGATTAAAACTGTTTTATTTGATTAGGTAGTTAAGTTTTTTAATTAATAATATGGAACTATGGATTAATAATTTAATGAGGATTAAAATAAAACAGATGAACAGATGAAAAATATTGGAAGTTTTGTTGTATTTCCTTGGTTTAATTTTGTTTTAATAAAAAGGAATCATGAGAAAAGCAAAACTAAACGTGATAACCATATCAAAATTTTACAAGAAAAATCGATTACAGTCATTAAATATAAAATGGTGAATGAATATTTACGAGAACAGAATGGTATTATTGTATTATCATTTGCATTTGGACTCTTGAAACCCTAAGAACGAAATGATATAGCTGTTGTACAATATTTGACTTTGGATAGGAAATACTGTGAATAAAATGATAACGGGCGTTAGGCAACACAGGTGATGATTGATTTTGGCTAACTTCTTATTTTTTAAATAACTCCGTTTCAACATAGGTTACAGGTTCTTCTCGTTATTAACTTAAAGCTTTTAAAAATCTAATTTTCTAAAAACTTTAAATCACGCTTCTATGTCCAGTTTTTAAAAAAATATTGACAAAATCATGTTTTTTAATTCTCCTGAAAATTTACTTTTGTTAGTTATCTTTTTATTCCCCGGGGACGGCGAAATCTACCTAAACGATTAAAATACCATAACTGAAATTACTTCGGTTAGGTTGTAGTTTTTATAATTTAGTACGTTAGATAACAAACTGCCAAATAATAATGCGTTAAATAACTTCGATGGTTCACAATCTCTCGAGATAGATTACAATCTAACCGTATTTACAATTTTGCGTTGACATATACATTTTTTTTATAGAATAGGTTGGCGGAAGAGCATATGGGCCATTTGATGGTAAGTGGTCACCATCACCCATAGACAATGTCGCTGTAAGAAATATTAACTATTCCTTACATCATCAATGCGCTACCAACCTAGGGAACTAAGATGCTATATCCCTATGTGTCTGTAGTTACACTGGCTCACTCACCCTTCAAACTGGAACAAAACAAAACTGCGTACTGTTGTTTAGCGGTAGAATATCTGATGAGTGGGTGGTACCTACCTAGGCGGGCTTGCACAAAGCCCTATCACCAAGTAACATACATATGTATACCAGACTTGGTATCGATAAGATGGCGTAAAACCGAGCAATCTTTCTCGTATTCTTCGCCGTCAAGAGACATCTTTAGATGTGAAATTCTAAGAAATAATTGCTTACACCTCCTCTCTAAGGACGTTTTATTAATTAGGAAGCGTTATTAGTTCTGTGCCGTTTTCGAATCAACTTACTTTTATAAGGGTTACGACCGTTTTCATGGCAACCACTAATCATAAATATTTTTCCTTAGTAACTAGGAATGTCGTTTTAACATTGATAGTACATTTATAATCAAATCAAACACAAACCCTCAATCGCTACTTCACGACGAAATAACACTTGATACTTCTCTAAACAGCGCCATCTATCGTCAATATAAAGCTGTGTCGACGAATACTTTTAATTTAAGTCACTAATTAACGCCCGCGGTTTCGCTCGCATTTTAGGTGCTGCTTGTCATGGATTAGGCAAAAAAAGTAACCTGTGTCCTTTCTTGGAGGTCAAGCTTGCTGCATACCAAATTTAAGCAAATTCAACTCGTTAGTTTGGTAGTAAAAGAGCGACAGACAGACAGAGTTACTTTCAGATTTATAATATTACTATAAATTGGGAACGATACATATTAACTGATACTAGAACTAGCTCCGAGAATTTTTGAATTATGTAATCGTAGGCCCAGATCAACAAAACACTCGAAAATAATATGGATATTTATAATTCGTTGTTTCAACAAACAACAATAACAGCCTGTAAATTCTCACTGCTGAGCTAAAGGCCTCCTCTCCCTTTGAGGAGAAGGTTTGGAACATATTCCACCACGCTGTTCCAATGCGGGTTGGTGGAATACACATGTGGCAGAATTTCTATGAAATTTGATGTTTGTTCTCACGATGTTTTCCTTCACCGCTGAGCACGAGATGAATTATAAAGACAAATTAAGCACATGAATCAGTGGTGCTTGCCTGGGTTTGAACCCGCAGTCATCGGTTAAGATGCACGCGTTCTAACCACTGGGCCATCTCGACTCAGTTCAATTCGTTGTTTATTTATGATTTTTTATTATAAGCGTCCCTTTTGTGCTAAAGACCTCTTATTAAAGTTTGTTTAGAAGAAATTTCCGGAAACAATAGGACTGTTTTTGCGTATTTATTGTGTTATAATATCCTAATTATAAGTTAAGATGGTAGTTACCGCCCACTCTTCAGATATTCTACTGCCACACAGCAATACTGTATTGTTGTGAGACATCTTAGCTCCAAAGGGCGGTGGTGACCACTTACCCTCATGATCATGTAGCCCATTTGCGAGTCTGCCTTCCTCTCTCTCTCTCTCTCTCTCTCTCTCTCTCTCTCAGACATTTATAATTCCCATCTGATGGTGGGGTCTGCCTTCCTAGTCTTTTGCTTCCACTTCGCTCTATTTGACGTATCGTTTTCAGTAACATTGCAGGAACTAAGATCTTTTCTGACCACATCTGTCCATCTGGTTCAGACCCAGAAGGCTACCTAAAGCCCTCTGGGTCTTGACCCTGTAACTAAAAAAACTCAACCTAGAAGCTGAATGGTACCTATTTTAATCGTTTTTTGTCAATTTATATACTTTTTTTTAATTGTCATATATTCTTATTTTATTATTCTTTATTGCACAAATAAAACATGTACAAAGGGCGGACATAACGCTATAACAGCATTGCATCGTTGCATCATGACTTAAACAAATTTTTATTCTTATTCTCATTAATAGATAGTCTTGAGGATATAAATTCCAATATGTTGTTCGTAACTCTTACTTTTTCTTTAAAAGATTTAATATCTTGACGTCGATAGTAGAATTGGATTGTCCACTTTGTCTATAAAAAACCAATAAAGTGCTAACACTGAAATCGAATAAAGGAAAAGGAATTAGGTCCGAAAACTAGGAAACTGAATTTATAGTTCCAACTGTAGGGTAACCATGACTTCTCTTGTAGAGAGGACACGTCCAAATAGTTTTTTTAAAGTACAAATATGCTTAGCGCTTTTTGGTACACCAGCTAATTTTATAAAATACATAAATATCATAAACATGACAATAAAATCTACAAAAAGTTTTATCATTAAATGAAACCTCTTTTAGGCTATCAGATAGAAGACGAGTTTGAATAAGCTTTGATGATTAAATGCTAATTATTTTTAGGTAACAATTTTTCTTAAAACTTTAAATAAATATTTTATATTGATAAACTCTAATCTATACTTTAAAAAACAAAAATATTATAAATAAAACAATAAGTCTTTTTTATCTGTGTAATAATATCACAACTAATCATTATTTCTGAAATAAAAAAATATCTATCGATTAATATATTCGCATTATAACCACAAACAACGCCATTTAAAAAAAAAACAACAACGTTCCATTTTCAATTTTCTAGCGAATGTATAAATTATCAATATCCCGCCACAACAACTGGTCACATTAAGAAAAGCTACAATCTCAAGAGGTATCGAGCAAACTAATCTGGTGCACCTGCTACAAGAAAAATGTTGCTTTTACACACCACCAGTTCGACCTTTTCAGTTTTCCAACTATTAAACAAATACATTACAAGTGCACTTTAAGAACATTCGAGATTCTATGAGAGCTCTTTGAAAGTACAGACATACTTTACTGTTTTGATATTTAAAAGACGATCGTTGCTAACGGAATTGTTTGAACTGTCAGATGCTATGAAATGAAATAGTCTCGTGTATATTACTGAGAGTCGAGATGGCCCAGTGGTTAGAACGCGTGCATCTTAACCGATGATTGCGGGTTCAAATCCAGGCAAGCACCGCTGATTCATGTGCTTAATTTTTCTTTATAATTCATCTCGTGCTCAGCGGTGAAGGAAAACATCGTGAGGAAACCTGCATGTGACAAATTTCATAGAAATTCTGCCACATGTGCATTCCACCAACCCGCATTGGAACAGCGTGGTGGAATATGTTCCACACCTTCTCCTTTAGCCCAGCAGTGGGAATTTACAGGCTGTTGTTGTTGTTGTTGTTGTATATTACTGTTGAAAATGATACCAATGACTATGGCTATGATTATACCATGTAATTATCCCACTGCTGGGCTAACGACTTCTCTACTTTGAGGAGATTTGGATTGACAATGAAGATAGCTGGACTATTTTCAGAATGCTTTTCTTGATGTTAAAGTGCACGAATTCCAACCACTGGGTTGTTTCGGCTTTTACGTTCTTTTCTTTATATTTAGTGAAATTTCAAATGACTATAAAAGTATCTTAAATTCTATTCCTACAATAAACCGACTTATTTTAAATTAAATTATATTTTTACTCCGACTATTTCAATGTGGCTGCAGGTTTTTTTTTTATATTTATTTACTATACATCAGTTCCTATTGCACTCTCATTAAGGTTAAATAGTCAACAATTCTCAAGAATGTTTATTTTGTTATTTAGAATGAGTGTTCTTATAGATAATAAATCCTCCTATTAATATGTACCCCAACGTTATTCCTTTTAAGTAGCCATTTCGATAATTAAACGGTTGAACGAGACTCTGTTAAGAATCTAGGATACTCCTTTAAAGAAGAAATTACAGACTGACACTATCTCTCTGATGAGAAAGGTCTCGTCTCCTGTTTGAAGAGAAAATTTGGAGCTTATGTCACCCTGCTTTATGCTTTCCGTCATCGCGAAGCACGGCATAAATTATAAATACACATTAAACACATGAACCGTGCACCAGTAACCACTAAGCCAACACGGCTGTAATATTTTGTTTATAATTGCATAATAATATACGAGTAAATAATAAATAACATTGATACGCTTTTCATCTCAAAATCAGAAACAAATCATAGCCAATCCGAATTCTACAACAGTATATTTTTAATTATTGGGAAATTATTCATTCCGGTTTTTTTTTCGCCAAATAAAATCACTTTGTTTTGTTGTTTCCCAATGTCTCTGAACTGATATGTATTTTAATACAACAAAAATTGGGTATTGTAAGTAATACTTACCATTACAAATGGCCAATTCGCTACCAACATTGGAACCAGTGTTATGTCCCTCGTGCCTGCAATAACACTGCCTCACTCACCTTTCAAATCGGAACGCAACATTACTAATTATTGTGGTTTGGTGGTAGAATATCTGATGAGTAAGTACATACTTGGTCGAGCCACTACCCTGTCTATGTATTTGTTGTTACATTATATATTTTTAATTGTTTATTATTATAGCTATATACGTCATCACCTCCTTGGGCACGGTGGAGTGACGACTTACGCTAGACGGCTTGCAGGAGCTGGATGCGAGTAGCCCAAGAACGATCTCAGTGGCGTCATCGATCTCATGACGATCCAATTGGAGAGGCCTATGTCCAGCAGTGGACGAAAATAGGCTGATGGATTGGATTGGACGTCACCACCGAGAACGAAATTAATTGTAAACATAAATTCAGGACATGTTAATTCAATAAATAAAATATAATAAAGTATAATTTTGACCTCTGGGCTGTCTCAACTTCTCACCTAAAATGGAAGTACAGTAGTGCGACATTTACTTTTCAAAAGTGGAGATCCACTAACTGACCATTCGTTACTTAGTCGATATATGTATTTGTTGTGTGATTAAAGCACTTTAGTTCAAATTTCTATCAAAAAAGAATTAAAGAATTTAAAAATATTTATGTTCTTTATTTTTGTAGCTTTTATTATATTTAAATATTCAATTTCAGTAACCCAAGCTATGTAAAAAAAAACTTTTTGTCATCGCAATTTTCCATTTTAATTTGAACTCGTAAATATTTCAAGCTAAAAAATGAATGAGCATTTCAAAATTCAAGCAGATAATTAAAGTTAGCTTACTTTCGAGAATAAAAGAGATATCGAAAACTGAATAAAATTTCACATATTGTAAAATAGTAAACCAACGTATGTTAGTTGATCCATATTTTCTTTATAAATTTCCCTTTTCTTTTACATTCTTATAAATATACGAAACGTAAATACTGTGAGCGCAGATAAGATATAAAATACTTCATCGAATCGTCGTCGTCAGTAACAGAGGCTTATTTACCGACGGTATAATATATTCCTTTCTATTCCTATGAAAACGAAAAGGACAAAAATATATGTAAGATGATTTTATCCTGTTCCAAATAAATAATAATTCAGATACAATTGAAAGTAAACACAACGAAGAAATCGTAGCAATAAATTTGACCGCATCGATTGCTGGTCCTGTAACGATTTATGTTTCGACCCTCGTCCCCAGCTCGAAATGTATAGCATCTGATAGTACAATGGACATGTTCATTTAAAGGTGGATTTGTCGATACAAATTTATTGGGACGTAATACTAAGATTCAGTAGTTCGACTATAAGGAATCGAACGGAATTACATAATTGAATGACGTAAAAAACATGTTTGCATATGAAAGTATAAGTAAAGAAAAGGCTACGCATATGTATGGGATTTTATTATTTAATATTAAAGAGATTCTGGTGAAATAAAAATTATATTTATATTTTATTGAACTAACATAACTTTACTTTTTAAATAATAATTAAAAAAGTATACAAATATTTTTTATTTTACTGTATATTCATATATTTATTTGGGATTTGAATGCCAACTTAGAAAGGATGTTTCAATTCAACTTTAAGAGAAAGGAAAGAGGGATAAATATCTATAAATTTTATTCCTACCAAGTCAAAGTAGGAAGAGAGTGTTCATACCATTATATAATTGAGAACGCTTCATTCGCATGTACCATTCGTGTAACACTGTTAAGTACTAGTGACCAAGTTTTATTCAGTTATTAATAATTGATGATTCGTACAATCATCGTTAAATTTTGTTTACAGAAACTCAATTTATGTTTATAATACAACAACAACAGCCTGTAAATTTCCCACAGCTGGGCTAAGGCATCCTCTTCCTTTGAGGAAAAGATTTGGAACATATTCCGGGTTGCAATGCGGGTTGGTGGAATACACACACAGAATTTCTATGAAATTAGACAAATGGAGGTTTCCTCACGATGTTTTCCTTCACCTCCAAGATCGTGATGAAATATAAACACAAACTAAGCACATGAATATTCAAGTGGTGCTTGATTGGATTTGAACCCGCAATCATCGGTTAAGATGCACGTGTTTTAACCACTTGGCTATTTCAGCTCTTTTTATAATACATCCAGAAAAAACATCTTTTGGAACTCAGCATGAGTGGGATGAAAGTCTGCCACATGTGTTTGATTTTACAGGATCCTAAACTATAAAGTTTTTAACCTGACCCTTATTCGTAGAACCCATTAATATTTAATCTATTATGGCCTACTTTAAACAAAAACAAAATATTTCAATAAAATGGAATATGTTAAATACTTATATTACAAAATATTTTGTTTCATATACAGTATAGATTGTTCCATTTAAATCTGCCTCCACTCAGATTTACACGAGACTATTGTCTATGGAAGAACAAATCTGGTTGTCTGCTGTGTGATGACGTGCATTGTTGTGTTATATATTTCAGAAGTGTCATCATCAAAGGAATCATGAAACAAAGATACAGTGAAAAATTAACATTTGGACATATTTTTTTTTTTGGTACGGTTGTGTCTTCTGGCTTAAAAAGATACTAAAGATATTTGCGTTATCTTCATTGCGCTGAATTCTTGATGTGCATTGAGAAACGTAATCATTGAAATAATCATTCAATATTTTGATATGAATGTTGGCTACACCTTAAACTTTGCTAAAGAATAATTTTATATTTATTATTATTTATTAAGTTAGATGGACGAGTTAATAGCCCAGCTTGTACGTGATTACTGCGATAGACACTGGTGCTGTAATAAATATCAATCAAACTCTACATCAGCGTCTAGTTTCTCTGGCTCACTTATCTTTCAAATCGGAACCCAATTCAAATTGGGTCTTTAGCGGTAGAATATCTAATCGTGATTGGTACATACCAAGATGGGATTGTATATGGTCCCACCAACAAGTTATTAGATACCTGCCAGTAACAATTCTTATGTTTAAACTAAATTGGAAAAACTTCAGTTTAACTTTTTTTGTTCTTGTAAAGTAAAGTAACAGCCTGTACATTTCCCACTGCTGAGACATGGCCCCCTCTTCCATTAAGGTGAGGGTTTGGAACATATTCCACATCGCTGTTCCAATGCGGGTTGGTGGAATGCACATGTTGCAGAATTTCGATGAAATTAGACACGTGCAGGTTTCCTCACAATGTTTTCCTTCACCGCCGAGCACGAGATGAATTATTAACACAAATTAAGCTCATATATATAGCGGTGCTTGCCTGGGTTTGAACCCGCAATCATCGGTTATGATGCACGCGTTCTAACCACTGGGCCATCTCAGCTCGCTTTTGTTCTTATAAAGTGACATATTTATTTTGAACATTTGTGTAGGCATATATTACTCTTACAAATTAAAAATACCAACTTCGTTCAAATATTTGTTTAGTTTTAGATATAATACGACACAATTAAAAATACACGTAAATAAATAATCGGCGCCTGTTGTACAGTGCATAAGGACCATACGGGGCAATAGATCGTCGAAGAATATTTATGACTCATTGGTTAAAAAATCCTTATTTCCCTCGAGCTCAATCGGAGGGGTTGAATAGTAGATAAAATTATTGTTTATGTTCCAAGAATTACATTTATATTATTCGAAATTAAAACTATCAGAAAAAAAACATTTAAGAAATTCTTGAAGCACAAAAGCTTTTTTTGGTCTCGTTTTAATAATAATGAATACTGAGAAAGGCTAAAATATTAAATTTCATTGAAATTATTATACTTGATATGTAATATATATATATATAGTAAGATTAGGATAGAGTTATGCATTATTCACTGTAGAGACTTTCTCGGATTCGCTTATGTATATATATATATATATATATATATATATATATATATATATATATATATATATATCCTCACGAAGAAGTCCGTACATTTTTGAAAAGAAAAGCTAAGAAAACAGTTATGTTTTAAAATTAATCTACAGGCCTAGTTTCAAAATGATTTTTTTAGTTTTTAAGACATTTTAGAGGAAAAAAAATAAAAAAAATATTGAAATAAATATATAACGAAGAGTCAGACATCCGCTCGTTATCAGATATGATGATATTCACAATATAAGTATAGTCGTTCACGTTCGTTCTTTCTTTCGATATTCTTTCAAATATCCCTTATTTCGCTGTCACCTGTCTTACGTCATACTCACGTCACCAGTATGTACGATAAAGACTTTTTGAGTCGAGATGACCTTTAGTCTAGCAGTGGGAATTTACAGGCTGTTGTTGTTGTTGTAGACTTTTTATCGCTTCGACATATATATATAATTATTATTTTTTACAAAATACTTAATACTAGAAATAAAATGACTTATGAGCATTAACGACCGATGATAGAGGCCTTTCTCGTCTTGGATTATCTCACTGTATTGTATTAGTCGTACTTAATGCCTCACTAATGAGCTAAGGCCTCTTCTCCCTTAGAGAAGAATGGTATGGAATGGTAGCATTATTAATGGTAGCATCGTAGCATTAAGGCGGTAGTATTCGCTACCAGTAATCGCATTTCTTATTATAAACTGAATATCTGAGATATTATGACTGCATTCACTGGTCACTTCACCACAGAGGAGGTCCAGTCCCACACTGAACGTTCTATTACAATGTAAAACAATTCATTATGTCAATACAATAAGATTCAAATTCATTTGACACTTAATATTTCGAATCATATGAAATTAAATTAAAATCATTTATTTCGAATCGCGAATGCCGCTATTATAATAACAATTTCAGTTAAGGCAAATCCACAATGAACGTAATTAAAATTAAAAAAAATAAACAACAAGAATTAAGAAACGAAAATGTTGAGCATTTCGAGGCTTCCTTTTTAAAGAAAAGCTGTCTGAAAAGGTTTCTTTCAAAGGCGGGGCACGTCTGAACATGCCTTTGTGTTGGATAATGATTTTTTTAGAGCAGTCTCTGCATGTGTGGCCGCATTAATGAGACAAGATTGTTGTTTGCGGTTCATAATAACCCTATCAAGGGTTCAGGTTAATGTGACGTTCGGCCTCTGGTATTAATTTTACGGTTAAACTTACGGTTTACTTACCTGTCCAAGGATCCTTAGATTAATTATTATAGTGATGAAAAAAGTCGTTAAAATTTTAAATGTTGATATGTTGTACGTCTGTAGTAGAAGCATTCTATTTTTTAAATTTGGCATGACTTGTGGTACATTTAAAAGAATTTGTCCGCATGTTCGTTTAAACTTAAACTTCAAATTAAAAACCTACAAAGAAAATTTACCTATCATATTATATTGTAAATATAAAGTAAAGCAAAAAAAAGTAACAGCCTGTAAATTTCCCACTGCTGGGCAAACGCCTCCCCCATTAAGGAGAGGGTTTTGAACATATTCCACCTCGCTGTTCCAATGCGGGTTGGTGGAATGCACATGTGGCAGAATTTCGATGAAATTAGAAACGTGCAGGTTTCCTCACGATGTTTTCCGTCACCGCAGAGCACGAGATGAATTATAAATACAAATTAAGCATATATATATAGTGGTGCTTGCCTGAGTTTTCTAAATATAATGGGCTATATTTATATATAGGCAAATTTGAAAAAACATTTTTACCGAACTTATGGAATTTAAAAATATGAGTATGTTTGTGTCATAAAACAAACCAGGAAAATTTAGAATCACAATTTATATTGTAATATAAACTCGTCGCAGTTTAGGAGACTTTTGCCAAGTTGCAAAACTTTGGTACTTTGAGAGAATGAGTTGTCTTATAGTTGCGTTTTGCAATTACTTATTTAACATAGGATATCTGTATAGTTTTTTTTTTTTTTTTTTGTATAAATGAACAATGAGATACGAAAAATAAATGTTAATTAAATCGGAATATTACTTCTAAGATAAGCTCGCTAAACCATGCTACGTACAAAATTGAATTAATTGTATTTAACGAATGTAGGAAAATATTAAGATGTTTGTCACTCAATCATGAAAAATCAGTATTGGATTAAAAAAAGTGATTTGACAATAGTGTCAAACAATAATGTCACAGTCAAAGTAAAAAATCTTTATTTAAAATAGAAGTGATTACACTTTCTTATTGATAGTCAAAAACGTATCATCGATTCGGAACTTACCACTTCAGACCCGAGAAGAACTGGCGAAAGAAACTCAGCGGGATCATTTATTTCTTTTCGTTTTCCATATCATGTGAATGACATTACGACAAAGCATGATAAGGTATTATTTTTACCAAAATTATGAATGTAAATTGTTTAATTAATTGTTAAATTTACTATGAAATAGATGTAACATAAAAAGTTTGCTCCGACTTCTATATAAAAATAATAGTTTCACAAATTCTCCATGGTCCGAAAATTGACTATCATTGCCGAAACGAAATGCGTTCAATTTAATATTCCACGAACCTCAATATTTTACTTTATTAATGTGATTATTGCCGGCGAATTTTTAAAGCAATTATTTTTAATTTCATTGATATATACATTTAAAATTTTCGGCCTTGCATTTTAGCATCGTAAAATTTTAATATCATTTTTTATAATAATAGAGAAAATTGAAGTTGTAAAAAAATTTACTGTTATTCGTGATATATTTTATATTAAATTTAAAATTAATTTAAATTTAGAACATTCCGATAGCCGCCATATAGCTGTAGCGTGGTATATTAGAGTATCCTAATACTTGGCGTTGATACTACGAGCCTTGTTCAGTTCCGTGGCCTATTGGAAGTCAAAGCCAAATTGGTATTAAAAATTCTCGTTGTGCTCATCAAGGTAAGGCGGTATTTCTCGCCGTCCCATCGCCTAAGACCATACAAGGTGTAAATTTGGCGTCACATGGAGTACTGCTCTCATCTCTGGGCGGGTGCTCCTCAGTACCATCTTCTTCCACTTGAACGTATCCGAAACACTTGTGTAATGAGTGGGGACGACAATAGCCCAAGGGGTCAGGATCGATCCTACGAATTTTACATCGCTAGGCGGCCAGTAAACCAATGCGCTATTGACGCTTTCAACTTTAAACATAGGCATGCATAGACGAGCATATATGAAACCTGTAGGTAACCACCGCCAATAGAAATATTGTTAAATTCGAAACAAAATAAGAGATGTATCGAAAAAAATTAGTCAGTAGAAATACTAGAAGCCAAGCCAGTTTCTAGTTGACTTATTGGAATTCAAACCACGTATTTCTATTATGTCTATTTTATGGCTTGGTGCACCTATTTGATTAAATTTACTTCATTTGCACAAATATGCTAAATGAAAAACCGCGTCAAAGTGTAATAAGGCTAATATTTGCGTTGGCTGCCCACACTCGATTCATTTCAATATTACACCACTGGGTTCACTGTTTTGTTAAAAAGCAAATCTTTTGACATGGATTGTTATATTAAAAATTAAAAAATGATTTACTAATTTAAGGATATCGTGTAAATTGAAATGGTCACCAGGCAAGCGCATAATATACATACAATACAAACACAAAACACATAAACACAAATTAAGCACATAAATATTCCGTAGTGCTTGGCTGTGTTTGAACCTGCAATCATCGGTTAAGATGCACGCGTTCTAATCACTGACCCATCTCGCTTCCATATGCTTGACCACTTGTGCCACATTAATTCGATCACCCTTTCAAATCGAAACACTTCACTACTAATCATTCCTGTTTAGTGTCACTAATAGATGGTACCTACCCAAGTATAATTGGACTAAGTCCTGCAGTCAAATAAGCTAGCGAATATGGACCTACATTAAAGATATACTGATGAAATTCACAAATAATTTAAATGCTAAAAATATTTCAGTGCAAAAATAAAACGCATTCATTTTAATATTCCTTCAATGAGGTTAACGCTCGAATGTTCCTCGTAAATATTCAGTGCCAAAACATTGTCAACTATGATAGCGTTTTATTATTATCATATATCATTTTTATTTATAACGTATTTGATGGTTGCAAGCGATGTCTTTATATTTTTATGAATGTTTGGATTTATTTTACTATTTTTAAAATTAAACTTTACACATTGTTAATTTGCTGGACGACGTAAATCTTTACTATTTTTATTCAATCTACAAAAAGTCTTATTAGATGATGCGAGCAAGCTAACCCAGTGGTTAGAACTCGTGCATCTTAACCGATGAATGCGGGATCGAACCTAGCCAAGCGTCTCTGATTGTTTATGTGTTTAATTAGTGTTTATACTTTATGAACGAAAACATCGTGAGGAAACCGGCTTGTGTCTTATTTCATAGAAATTCTGCCCCATATGCATTCCACCAACCCGCATTGGAACAGCATGGTGAAATATGTCTTAAACCTTCTCCTCAAAGGGAGAGGAGACCTTAGTCCAGCAGTGGGAAATTTACAGGCCGTTTTGTATAAGATAAGGCTGAATCTGTAGTTTGACAACTAATATTATTTTCTATGTACCTTGTATCTTCTATTCTTTTCCTGCCCGTGTCCTTATCTAGCAGCATGTCCATTCTATTACCATTCTATCATTCTTATTAATTATTCACCATCTGATCGTTAAACCACACACTCCATCCATATCTGCTTAGCTCGTCCTCTTCTCCCTCCCTCTGCGATCATGCTATGTACCTAATAGATATAAATAAGTCACTAGTTTCAAGTCAATAGCCTAAATTTTAAAGGTTTATCTGCTAAACTAAACTTCTTCTGGCATATTCAACTAAAAGTTTATTCAACTTACAGTAAAACATAAACAATTTCGATAGTTCACAATATTTCGATTAGGTTATGTTAGTGTTTACAATTTAACTGAAAATTACCTCCATAGATTATAAATATATATATTTGTAAATGGGTTGAGTGCTTTTTCTATTTCAAACGTGATATTGGCGAAATAATCTGTACCTTTTTGGTACAAACGTAATGGCCAAAAAATATATTTTTTTCTATTAAGGCATTACTAACACGGCGTACAAATAATTATTAGTAAAGATACATTAAATAAAATACACGAACAAAATTTCTTATAACAGACCGAGTAAATGTAGATAATGTTTCTTAATTAACTTAAAAGATAAATATAAATACAAAATCTAATTAACTAAAGTCATAAAATGAGAAAAAATACTGTAAAACGAAACGCTATCTCCTGGGATTAAAATACTTAAAACATTATTGGAGCTTGGCTTTGTGCAGTTGATAATGATAAAATTGTCCTACAAGAAGATAAGAGGTCAGTATCCACGTAACTACTAAAAGGGAAGCTTATTATTTTAGTACGATAAGGTTCCCATGGATTTAAATGTTGAAATAAGTAACTATTGACTTACTTGCTCATTCTTCTCGGTAGAATCTACATTACTAACCGGTGGTAAAGTAAAGTAAAGTAACAACAGCCTGTAAATTTCCCACTGCTGGGCTAAGCCCTCCTTTCCCTTTAACGAGAGGGGTTGGAACATATTCCACCACGCTGCTCCAATGCGAGTTGGTAGAATGTACATGTGGCAGAATTTCGATGCAATTAGACATATGCAGGTTTCCTCGAGATATTTTCCTTCACCGCCGAGCACGAGATGAATTATAAACACAAATTAAGCACGTATATATATTGGTGCTTACCTGGGTTTGAACCCGAAATCATCGGTTAATATGCACGCGTTCTAACCACTGGGCCATCTCGGCTCATCCGAACCGGTGGTAGCTTCACTTAATATAGTTTGTGTGTGTTGTTAATATTAACCATTAATAACACACAATAATACTCAGAATTTCTGATTGGCATTCAGATTTCTGATAACAGGGGGGTCGTACCCAGAAGGGCTTGAACAAAGCCCTACCACCAAGAATTGAAGCGTGATGGAATAACCATACATATTTTATTGATATAGTCTTCTTTCGTTGCATCTATTTTTAATCTTAGTGTATATTTCTTCTATTTGATTCAGTTTGTTAGTTTTATGTACCTGTGTGTTTTCAACCGACTTCAAAAAGGAGGAGGTTAACAATTCGTCTGTATTTTTTTTTTTTATTTTTATGTTTGTTACCTCATAACTTTTTACTGAGTGGACCGATTTTGATATTTTTTTTTTGTTTGAAAGGTAGTGCTTCCCGAGGGGTCCCATTTTAATTTTATTTTTTTCTGATGATGGTGTCCGTATGAAAACGACATAAGTCTTAAATTTGACACCGGCTCCAAATATAACAATAACAATAACTACGTTATATAATCGTAAATCGACTTTTAAGTAGTCTAATATTTTTCATTTCATTTTACTTAGAAGGACTCTAAAAAATATGTTGAATACGCAATTATTTTTAATACTTTTTAGTGCATATTCATTTGTTTTAAAATAGTGTTTTGTTTGAAGTCGGTTTTTCTTTTTGTTAAAATTTTTATTTATTAGTTACAGAATTATAATTTCAGGATGACAAATTTTATATGCCTTTTATTTGTTTTGTAATATTTATATTATTGATTGCTCTTAATTCTGGATTCCTGTGCTCATCTGGATGGTATTGGACGTTTATAAAGATGTTGTATCATGTCCAATGTCGCTGGATGCAGCCGCTACTCAGCGGTCAAGGTGGAAATCATTGGGAGAGGCCTATGTTCAGCAGTGGACGTCTTACGGCTTACATGATGATGATGATGATGTATCATGTTACCCATAGTATAAAACCTTATAATGTTTTAACGTGAAATAAACTTTAAATATTTTTCTTGACAGAGGTATATTTGAGCTGTCAACGGGTTACTACTAATAACAGACCTCATAAAACAGTTTTTTGATTTGTCGTTGTCACTTTATGTTTTATTCATAATAAGATCAAAGCTTTGAGAGGTGAAATACAAGCGGGTAACAATGGTACCTCCTGCGATCGCATTGTGGGACCGGACGAGAGGCCAATCCTGCTTTATCTATACAAGTCATTGTCTTTTCAAATATACAAATGACGGAGAAAGACAATTATTTGCCTTGTAAACATGATTAATTGAACCTTTCACGTTTGGTATTTTAGGCACGTAAATATAGGCATTATTGTAAAGGTATAAGAGTTATATATGCATGACATTCGTTTTCTATAACACAGAATTATTGCAAATGAAAGGGTGACTGCTCTCTATTGTTTCAGTGGGAAATCGGTTTGATTAAACATTTCGTGTAATTTGCTGTACATTTTATGGTCAAAATCCTTATAATCCTACGTTAAATATAAACATATATGTGTTAAATTGGTTCCAAGTAACTTAGCTGATGGATGTGAATTTAGAGCTTGTTTTTTTTTTATTAATTTGTTTTTAGTCGACTTCATTATGAATCATGAGAACTTATTTTGTAAGTTTTTTTAATTCATTACCACTCGTAACTTATAATTAAAGTTTGCTCGCTTTGTTAAATTAAAAAAATAATTAGTATAATTTAAAAATCGAATGTCCTTAAATGTATTGGCGCTGAGAAAAGGCCTCTCGTAGGATTAAGTTTAAGTACGTCCACTTAAAGAGGTACGTTTACAATACGGAGTGAAATCTGTCAGACTCTTCAAATGACTCATATGCAAATTTGCACATGAGAGACATTTCGACACGTGCAAGTTAACTTACGTGTTTTTTATGTGTAGCAAAAACAAAATCATCTTCTAAATAAATTGTGATTTTTCACAATATGATTTGTGAATTATGTTTTGGATTTCGTAAGAAATATCAAGACACAGTCAAAAGTAATAAGATTTTCATAGCGGCAGTGACAGACTTTGTTTGAGCATGGAACAGTTACGGTCAAACATAACACGAAGTTTCTAACTTCACTAAGTAAATGCAGTTGTCGCCTGGGACAAGATATTCGATTATTTCAGTATATTATTCCATAACATATTTCAGTAGCAATTTTTCCTACCTTTGTTAATCATTTTTTTCTTTTGCATGTATTTTGTTTTCTTTTTATTTATTTTCACTCATATAATATTACATTTTTAAATATAAAATACAAACATATAAATAATATTTAAAAATATAAAATGGTTATTTATTACGAGTACCATTATCATTAAAAAAATATTGGTCACACAAAAAAATGTTCGAATCAGAGAATTTTAACACAACTGGACCACAAAGCTGGGTTAAGGCTTCTCGTATCTTTGAGAAGAAGATTTGGAGCTTTTTCCACTTCGCTGCTCCATAGTAAAAACACATATTGCAAAATTTCATTAAAATTAGACACAAGTAGGTTTCCTTAGGATTTCGTCCATCGCCCACCCAAGATGAATAATAAACTCGAATTCAAATCACATAAAACTCGATGGGAGATTCGAGTAAAAAAAGTGCAACACTAACACTTATATACACAAATACCCGAATACACATATATACAGAAATATTCCAAACCATAAAATCTTCCTTGCTTTGATTGGCACTGGCTCAATCACCCTTTGAACTGTAATAAAACAAAAATTGCAGTTTAACAGTAGATTATTATATTAATGGACAGTGCTTATCCAGACGATCAAAGCTTAACATTATATTATATTAAAATAAAATACTCTATTTTTCTAGATATAGGTTTAGCCCACTCATCATTAATCAAAATTTGAGTAAATTATTATATTATAGCCAAGAGAAATTATGTAACTAAGCAAGACATTTGTAATTCCATTTAATAAAACATTTATTTACTAAATTTGGTGTAAAGACAACCTCAATCTGTTTAAATATTATTTTGATGTTTTAATTATGGATTCAAATTGTTTTCACAACATCACAAGCGATTCCGAACAAGTCGGGTAATTAATTTAAACCCCATGTTAGGTGTGGCTATTTCAGCTTTTACAATTGCCTTTAATACAATGCAGTAGAGTCTAATTTCCTCTGAAATTATAACCGATGTTACAGTCATGTCTTCATTTCGTTTGGGATAAAGGTGTTAATTAGACCTAGAGACGCATTTTGTACCTGATGAGATTAACTGTCCAGTTGATTTATAGCGCTATGAAGCGTCCACATAACCATATTTATTACTCTCTTTTTCAAAAATGGAATTTACATTTAATTTTAAATTTGGAACATCTGTAGATTGATGAAGAATCAGGGTAGGAAAACCTTCGTCAGTTTTCAAATTCATTCCTATATCAAATCTTAAGCTCTTAGTACCTTTTGAATCTAAACATCACAAATCATTGCGACGCAATATGTCAATTCTCGATCAGTAAAACAGATTATCGCTCAAACTGAGCACACGAAAATAGATCTTAAATGCATTGTATAATGGAATTTTATCTTTGTTACATTACAATACTTTTAGACACAGCGTCCCGTTGTTGTTGTTGCCGTAAGCAACATTTTTTTGTATAACGTTTCTCGTTTAGTAACTGTTTACTTTACTTTATTGCCTATTCTTGTAATCATTTGACCCAGTTTTTGTACTGTTATTGTATTGTTCGCGTGTAATTGAAACAAATAAATTAATTCCATGTCAGTTACTTTTCATTACTCGCAGTCGTCTTATTACAAATTGAACTCGTCTGGAAAATTGTAACCTAAAATTGTAAGTGATTTCAATTTACAACCCATTATGTTGAGAATTAACGCCAAACGGTTTGTTACTTAACCTAATAATATTTCAATTTCTTGCTGTTTTCTTAATTGTGATGCAGTTAGAGTTTCTAAAGAGAATTAATAAGAAACAAAAACATTATTAGATAAAGTTGTTGTTGTTGTATGGTCGTGTGTTATCAACTCCAGAAATTTTTCCCAAAGAGGGTTAGCATCAGATTCTTAGGACCTTTTAGATTCTGGCTTACCAAGTGTATGCACGCGTATTGCAAATTGTAAAGATACTCATGCAATATATCACATCTATCACAGCAGATTTCAAGGTCATCATGCAATTAACGATTTATAGATATCGTCTCACCTTAACTTCTAAACTTTAGAACTTCTATCAAAAGAATGTTAAAATGTAAAACATCTGAGATAATATGTCTAAGATCACATTCTAATTGGAACCTCATTCGATCTGAGTTATATGTATAATTAACAATCAAACACCCCTTAATACAAAGTTTAATTAAGTACACATTTTTATCGTCTCAGATGATATTTATTGATGAAGTTCATCATTTCCCTATAAATGTAACCGCCCTTTAAATTACGTAATTTGTGTGACATTTTTTTTTTATGGAATAAGTTGACGGACGAGCATATGGGCCACCTGACTGTAAGTGGTCACCATCACCCATAGACAATGACGCTGTAAGAAATATTAACTATTTCTTACATCGTCGATGCGCCACCAACCTTGGGAACTAAGATGTGATGTCCCTTGTGCCTGTAGTTACACTGGCTCACCCACTCTTCAAACCGAAACACAACAATACTGCGTACTGTTGTTTAGCGGTAGAATAACTGATGAGTGGGTGGTACCTGGCTAGGCGGGTTTGCACAAAGCCATACCACCAAGGAAAATTAGATAATTTTGAGAAATTAGATACATATGGTAGTATTAAATGCTTAGTACCTATCTTCGAATGATGACCATGACCATGAGCATTAATTATCCCTATTTCTGTTATATGTCAAAGTAAAATTTTAATTTTACCTCTGCATTGAACTTATCGAAGATATGACTTTAATTGTATTCATATTAATTGTTTTTTATATCAATGCTTTAGTAATACATATCCAGTGGATGATCAGCTTTATTCGTTAGTTTGAAAAGGTATTTGTTTACCGTCCCTCATTACGGAAGATTGTGGAAGCTTCTAATTTGGAAACTATTTGATCAATTTTAATGTTATTTGCTGTAAGAGCCCTTTGAAAGTTCGTAATTTTGATAGAATCCAGATTAGCTGATCTTGTTTATAACACGTGTTATAAAATATAATTGTATTAGTATATAGTGCTATCATAGCAGATTTCAAGGTCATCAATTAAACCAAATAAATAGAAGGATGTCTAAATGAATGGTTCTTAGATCTGGTCTCTTGACTTCAGAGTCTTGCCCATACTATATTTTAGAGATTAAAATAATACTTTACTTCAGAATAAACGTTATTGTATACAACATAGAGAAAATCTATTTTAATATTATAAATATGAAAGTAACTCAGTCTGACTGTCTGTCGCATATTCACGACCAAACCACTGAACTGATGAAATTTGATATAAAACTTGATCTCCAAGAAAGTACATAGGCTACTCTCTTGCCTGACACGAGACAACCAACGCAACACTAGTAAATAAATAAAACAAGGATGCAGCCAACATATAAGAAACGTACAGTTTGGTTGTTACATTAAAAATTATTTTCATAATTTTAACTTTTTTTTATAATTATATAAAACGTCAAAAAAGTGTCAATGCGCTAAATTCCGTGCCTTTGACCCATTTCCCACTTAATTTATATCAGTGTTGCTAGTATAACGCTTCAACTTGGTATTTTCTAAAATTTTAATTAATAAAATAAATTACATTTATTTTAAAGGTGCATTAAAACAATTATTAAAATAAGATTTTAATCATCCAATTCGTTTGTTGAATTTTATTGGAGGTCATTTCAAATCGTTTCAGATTAATTTAATAGCTGTCTTCCAGTTTAAAGGTTAGTTTTTCGATGTAGGTGTCGGAGTCTAGTTATGATAAATTTACTTTGCCTCATTTTTGATTTTTCTTAATTTTAATAATTATTCCGAAATTATTTCCCTGATTTAATTATGGATATAATTCCTTTTTCATTAAGGGTATTTTGGTAGTGATACTGGTCACACTCGCTAACCTTTCAAAGGTTCGTGAACTTTCGATTTCGTTCTTTTTGAATTTTGGAACTATCGGCTCCACACCGAATCCAAACTTATAATTCGATATACTGAATATATCGGTGAGTTGTCTTAATAATTGAGTTTCTTAATTTGTGGTTGTTTAGTATTCAGTGCTTTAATAGCAGTTATCTTTTCAGAATTTATATTAACAATGAAGTTTTGAAGTTTGACAGAACTTTATATCATGTTTACCGACTCGTAAAAAATTGTAAGTCTTTAATTCTTGTTTTTGATTAAATGCATTGGTTTGCAATTCGATAAGTCGTAGTCATGTGTAAATTGTGGTTTCCAGTGACCCTTTGAAATGGTTCTCCGGAGTTGAGATCGTCAATTTGTGTAAGCAGGACTTTGAACCTCCAGAAGGTAAATTCGTGCTTACATCTCTCGTTAAAGGTATTTATCATTTGCTTATTTGCTTAACTTATTGAACCTGTATATTTCGTATTACAGGAGGTCTTTTTTTTAATCGGATTTACCCACCACGTGGACTTCTTGAATGGAAAGATTAAGAGTGAACAGCTCAAGGTTCCTGGTTGAGTGTGCCCAGATAGCGGCTGGTGCAACTCCAAGGACGGCAGGCCTGTTTCCTAAGCCGTTGTCGGTGTCCACGTGTAGCTGGAAACTTTGGTGATGTACCCCCTTTTAATTATATTATAAATTTCGTTTACACCGGTCTGGCGAACGGTGTATTCTTTCAAACCAAATTAACTAATTTATTCGTCAGTGGCGCCTAATTTTCAACCTTAAATTTTAGATTAGTAACATTGAATTTTCAAGCTTGCCTTTTATCCCAAGTGACCCACGCTGAGTCTAGCTGGCATAATTTTATATAATAGTCATTATAAGAAGTAACATAAGTAACTAGTAAATTAAGTAATTGGTTGTTTATAATACTTTGTTACTGTGCATTAAAAATTTTATAACCTAATATTGTTTCTTTACACCCAACCACCCAGAAAGGTAACATGGTTTATAATAGCAAAAATTACTTATTAAAAATAATATACAATTTTGCATAGTTTAAATATATATTTGACGATAACAGCTCTCAAACAACAATTATCTATCAAAAGTCTATTCCTGGTAAATAATTTAATTATGCTGTTATGACTTAGGGTGGCGTGTTTGTACGTGTTAATTCTCAATGGTTAAGATTCAAGCGACTCCAATTATTATTAAATTCAAATACACCTTTGGGACTAAGATATATGTCATCTTTAATAATATTAACTAAACATACATTATTTACTATTTAAATAGTAATTTTGCCTATGAAGAAGTGATTTCTTAAATGGTACTCATTGGTAGACTCTGGTCTACTCTGGTCATTTCATTCGAAACTCAATCGCCTCAAACGGTCTGCCGTTTGAAATGGTGAGTGAGCCAGTGTCACAGAGCCAAGATGCCCCAGTGGAACGCGTGCATATTAACAGATGATTGTGGGTAACCCACGCTAGCACCACTGACTTTTCATGCACTTCATTTGTGTTTATTCATTGTGTTCATGTCGTGCTCGGTGCTTGAAGAAAATCTATATTTGTATTAGTTCAATGAAATCCTGCCACATTTTTTCACATATCCATCAACCCACTTTAGAGAAGCCTGGCGGAATATGATCCAAACCTTCTATTCGAATTAATAGGAGACCTTCTCCTAGCAGTGGGAAAATACAGGTTGTTTCTGTTGAATCATAGTATAACGAATAGGTGGCTCACCCGATGGAAAGTTACTACCACCGCCCATGAACGTCTGTAACACCGACGGGGCTTGCAGGTGCGATTCCGCCTTTTAAATCCGCAATATTATTCGCGGTGGAGTGGTAGCATGCACGAGGGCTGTGCGTGGTACTGGACTGTATTTTAATATTTTAGTGTGACTTAATTATTATTTTATATATAATTCTAAGCAATTCTAAATGAAAGTAATCTTATTTACCTCTTAATACATAAGCTACCAGTGAAAGTCCAAAAATCGGTTCAACTTTTCCAGAGATAAACTGGAACAAACAGATAGACAAAAATGTAAACTATGTTTTTATTGTGGTTATTTTAATATTACAAACAGACATTCCAATTTTACCATATGTATAGATATCAAAATGTCCCATTTGCGTCAAATGTTTCACGTAAGCGTTATACTCATTCGTCCTTGATAATTCTCTCACTCCCAAGAACTAAATTAGAAAACTATCGAGAAGACAACGAAAACAGACGGAAAAGCAATTTATTTACTCTGAAAGTCTTAAGTTATTTATAGTTTAATTACTAAATGTTAAAGTCAACTAATGTAGGGTTTTAGATCTGACAAACAGGCAGGCGTTTAAATCTCGTTGCAGCGATTTGTTGATCTCGTGGAATATTTATCCGAGTAATCACAAAATATTGACACTGTAAGCGATATTTATAAATTAGATTTTAAATTAACATGGTTATTTTTATTATTAAAGTTATTTGATACAGGATATTTGCAGTGTTTCTTATTCTTATTTGATGGAGCTCTTGTGAAGACATTCATAGATAAAGTCGAAATGTCGAGCTCCATTAATTAAAAATAAAAATCATGGTAAATATCCCTTTTCAAATAACAGTAATAATTTACAAATTGCTTTAGCATTTAAATTATTTTATATACTTTTAATTATTCAATTTACGTGAGCCATTTTCACTAATTTTCCAAGAACTTTTTAAAGAGTCAACAATGCCTATGACCCCTTCTGTAATAATACTTTTTAAAAATAGAAATCTTTATGAACAATGGTTACTGGTACGGTACTTACCATTTACTTATTTGACTTTTTAACTACAACAAAAATCTAATTAATTGCATATTTATTTCATTCTTCTGTATCAAAATCTCAAATTAGATTAAATTTTATTACATTATTAAATCTACGTTTAGAACTTATTTTTGTATTAAATATTCTTGGAGGTTGCTTAATGTATAAGTTAATAAGATGATCTTTATACAAGCTAGCGAAACACTACCCGTTCAAAAGAGCTCTTAGAACTCTTGAAACTTGGCAGGTACGAGTATGTTCCTTACTCTGTCTATAACAGGAGTGGACACGATGGGGTTAAGAAAATAAGGGGGTAAGTTTGTTGGGTGACGCTCATTATGAAACTAAAGTCAATATTATTAACCAATTAAATATAATTCGCCCGTTCCAATAAAATATAATCCTCCTGCCCTTATTCTCATTTTATTTGGGCTCGGCGCAGTATGTCTTTTTCTTTCTTACTTCTCTGTCGAACATCTTTACATAGTATAAAACAAAGTCGTTTTTTCTGTCCTTTTGTCCATTTGTACACTTAAATCTTTAAAACTACGCAACGGATTTTGATGCGTTTTTTTTTAATAGATCACTGATTCAAGGGGAAGGTATGTGTATATAATACATGAACAATATGGTAAAGAAACATTGATAATTTTAGAAGTTTGCAATGTGATGTCGTAAATAAACAAATTCTGTAGTATGTTTAGTATCAGTATTGCACCCGTGAGAAGCCGGGGTGGGTCGCCAGTTATCTTATAAGAGATATTCTTTCCAACCATATCGTCTTTCACACAATCCATCCATTGTTTCTTTGATCGTCTTCTACCTCTATATCCATCCAATATGATCAAGACCGTTCCACCAATTACAGTAAAATAAAAAAAATACCATTTTATTCTACAATATAATCGACTTTCATACCTAATTAGAATCCGTTCATTAGTTCGTGCATAATTACACAGCTGACATGGAATTTCATTCGATAAAAGCAGTCCACGGTGAACCGCAACGCGTTTTTTTCTTATATTATTTTATCTAACTAATTAACGACAAAACATCTGGTACATTTTATTTAATTTTATTGTTATTATTTTTATAATATTTACAAAACAAAAATCTTGATAAAGATACATTTGGCTTCCTTGGTGCAACACTGTTTGATAAAGGTAATTTTTAATTTTATCATTTAGAAGACTTCAAGAATTGTCCTTTTGACATTTATTTCTTATGCGTTTCAGTCCAATTACAGTCCATTAGTCAAAAACAAAGTTACTGTGGCAAAAGAGAACTAGTAAGATACTAGAAAATAAAATGTCTATATATTAAGATATAAGACCGCAGATCGCGAGTTATTGTCATAAGACTACTAATCACTGGGAGTCGGAAGTTTGAATTGTGTACACTCCCATGCCTCAGACTTAATTACAGACAGTCTTAATTCTTTTAAATCGTGTTGCATTTGCCTTTCCATGCGATAATATTGTCTCTCTTTAGATTTGCTGTAATGGTCGAAATGCATCTGCATGCCACTCTGATCATGACATGTTTGTTTTATATAGTGTTTCTTCAATAGTAATAGAAGAGGTTATGTAGAAAAATATATTTTAAGGTGTGGTGCAGTTAAAGGAAACGCTAAAAATGGAGAAAAGGAAAAATTCGTTAGGTGCTGTTAAAATGTGCCGTTTTTGTCTGACACAAAATTAATCATTAGGAAATTTGTATGATAGAAACCGTTCTTCAAAAAGTTCTGTTAATCTTCATTTAATAATTTTATCATGTGTTTCTGTCTTCTAATAGTCACTGTTCTTCGTAATATCAAAATATTAACTATATATAACTTTTTGTTAAAAACCAATATCAGAAAACGTTGCATAAAGTCCAAATACCGTATGAATATGGAATACTAAACGATTGAATAAAGGAGAAATTAAAGGGTTTTACGTATACTAATTATTTTAGAAGCTTATTATAATTTTGTTAATATCGCTTTCAGAATTAACAGTTCTTTCGAATGTTGTTTCAGAGCAGAACTAATTTGCAACTGATTTGCAGCCGTTACTCAGTAGAACAACAATGGCCGGTATTGTTCGTATAACAATGAGGGAAGCCATCGTTTTCTAGTAATGGATACACATTAAGCACCGTTCATGTTTATCTGAAAATTTATTTGGAGACCCTTAAAAAATAACATGGAAATAAGCTTTACATTACTAATATTACATATGCAAAAGTTTATTATCTAAACACGCCTCATTTCTTTTACCCATCGTTCATTCATACATTTATTTATTTATTTATTTAATGCCACACTGTATACATATCATTACAGGATTGTGCCCCAATTCGATATTACAGCAATTTAAAAAAACAAATTTAATACATCTATCCATGTTATAATAATATATATAATACTAAATTGTATATGATATATTCCAAGCAGCAATTATTGTGAGTTCACTCATACTGCAACAAAACAAATCAACTCTGTCTGCTATCGCATTGGGAGTACGTAACGTGCGCGTCAGTGGTGCTTCCTTGAGCAACTTGGGCAAAGCCGTCGGCAGAAACCAGTCTAACATACGTAAAACTCATAATGGAAGTATCGATGTCAGTGTACCATCTTTCCTCCCTCATTCCCGGAATCTGTGGGAGCTACTTCGAATAAAGGGATGGAAATGTATTGCACGAAGCCGGAGAAGCGTGCGCTATTTGATACGGCAGATGAACACGCGCGGTGCTGGAGTCGGGTGTCAGGTGGTACCAACTTATTTCCCGAGAGAATAAACGTTGATGTTGCATATTATCATATACTAATTTAACCAAATCTGTTCCTTGTATAGAACTATAAACATCTATAATTTAAATTAATTTTATCATAATCATCTAATAATACTAAATTTAGCAATTACATTGAATTTAAAAATAAATTTGGAAATATTTTGTACTATTTTTTTAAGTTAGTTTTAAATTTGTCATGAGATTTATTTGTATTTTTTTGTGTACTGTGTATTTCTTTTGTCATATGTTTAATTTATAATTTAGATGGTTTTTGTAATTCTTCAATAAACATAGTAGTCTTTCTTTGTTTAGAGATTTGGCAAAAAAAATGAGCAATTGTGAACATTTACTTAGATAGTCAATATTGCAGTCCCCTTTTAGATACCATAGAAAAATACTTCGGCCCTTTAAACGGCATACACATAAATATATGTAGCGTTTGTTTGATTAATAGAATTCGATCTTATCTTAATCGTGAACAAACTTACTCGTAGTACATCGAATGTACTAGAATTATACGTGCCTTGTACGAACTTAATTAGAATAGAGTTTCTTATCGCTTCCAAGAAAATTATTCCATAATGCCAGTAGCTGGCTGCACTTGGCGGAAAATATTTTAAGTTGTTTCAAGGTTTTTGTACTTAGGCTGGAAGGAAATTGCTGAACTACCATGGCTTAGTAACAAGTTCTCGCTATAAAAAATTAACGCTCGTAAAATGAAAATACTATCCAATTACGGACTTAGGTTTCATGCTATGGCTTTATACTGTTAAGCCTAGGATGTTTTCTATTAGATTTTCCAGAGTCTCCGTTCTGATTATCTCAGTCGAAGTCTTGAGATGACCAGCAACTTTAAGACCTACTAAGTAACCGTTTTTACTACTAGTTATAACCAATTGATAATTGAGCTGAGACGGCGCAGTGGTTAGAACGCATTTATATTACCTATGAATGCAGGTTTAAAACCCAGACAAACACCGCTGCATTTTCATGTGCTTATTTTGTGTTTATTATTTATCTCATGGAGTTAAAGGAAAACATCGTTAAGAAACATGCATGTATTTAATTTCAATGAACATCTGTCACATACGCCACCAACCAGAAAATCAAAATCAAAATCAAAATAAACTTTATTCAAGTAGGCTTTTATAAGCACTTTTGAATCGTCATTTTACAATTAAGTGAAGCTACCACCGGTTCGGAAAGTAGATTCTACCGAGAAGAACCGGCAAGAAACTCAGTGGTCTTCACCACGCTGTTTCCACGTAGTTTCCCGGTCTCAAAAGTCAGCCTTATCCCATTATTTTTATTATCATTATCATCAGTAATATAAGTAAGTATTTTTGGTGTTAAACTTTTAAGATGTTTCGAGTTTTAAGCGCGCAAACTAATCTATAAACCATCAAATATTTTTTATTGAAAACCTCAAACTTTAAAACAGACAATCACCAATCATCTTAGAAATGAACGCGCATATCATATTGTAATGATACTATATATATCAGTAATTAAAAAAACTTAATATAATCTTTTGTAAAAACAATCATGTACTTACATACCATCATGATAGGATTTTGACAAGAAATAATCAAGTCTCAAACTTTTGAAGTCTCGAATCAGAAAACGAATCCATCTGGAAAAAGTCCCGTTACATTCTAATTAATAACGTACTATATAAAAAAAGGTATTATTATATTTTATTATGTACCCGTTACATTATAAAAATATAATTATATGTATAATATCTAGATTGTGATACCAAGTAATTTAATTAATTTATATTTATATTTGTTGGTCGTTTCACACAGATTATAGTAGTCTTCTAAAAAATATTTCTAAAGCCAAACCTTTAGTGACAGGGTCTAAACATATAACCTCTTTGCTATAAACTTCAAAGACGGGAACCAGCTGAAAAGCGTTTTATCTCTCTGACCTTTCCCGTGAGGTATGTAGTCGTTATCAATACTTATAATTTAGTAATAACATATCAAAAATCATATTCTGTATTTAAATAACTTTGTGATTATATCTTCATTTTAGTGAATTTTTACTTATTAATAGTTTTAAAAAAAACTTATATATAAAATAATTAATGTATTATCTTATTATTAACAAAAGAAAGATTTCTCACATATTTTATCAATCTTGATCTTATATTGCGGTCATAAACTATATATTTTCTGTAAATATACTTACATTTATCAAATTTAAAACCAGTAATTCAAATGCCAATCAAGTTTGACATTGGTGGATGTATTGAACATTACATAGTCGCATTTTAAATTTAAACTAATATTATTTTATATCAAATTAAACTCAACGTAAACAGCTACTTACCTCATCGCTTCTCATACCTGCACAAACCGCGATCCTTTATTGTGCCAGTGACAAACTACATCAGACGTTTAATAAAAGCCACGTTGAGAAACGTCCGGCCCTTTGTTATGGACTATTCGTAAATGCGAATATTTCTAAGCACGTGTTTTTGTGTCAACATTTTATGTTTTACTTAGTAGTAGCGCTTTGTGCCAGCCCGGGTAGGTACCATTACCATCTACCGTTAAACAGCAACAGCAGCACACAAGAGCCGAGATGGCCCAGTGGTTAGAACGCATGCATCTTAACCGATGATTGCGGGTTCAAACCCAGGCGAGCACCGCTGATTAATGTGCTTAATTTGTCTTTATAATTCGTCTCGTGCTCAGCGGTGAAGGAAAACATCGGAGGAAACCTGCATGTGACAAATTTCATAAAAATTCTGCCACATGTGTATTCCACCAACCCGCATTGGAACAGCGTGGTGGAATATGTTCCAAACCTTCTCCTCAAAGGGAGAGGAGGCCTTTAGCCCAGCAGTGGGAATTTACAGGCTGTTGTTGTTGTTGTTGTTTGTTTTGTTGTTAAACAGCAATACTCAATATTGTTTGAATTGAAGCAGTGCAACTAGGTGTACTACCAAAAATCTAAATTAAAATAATATACTTTATTCAAGTAGGCTTTTGAATCAATTTTACAACTATATTAAGCGAGAAACTCAGTAGTTGCTCTTTTTCAACATTTAAAAATACAATCATGTTAGTCAAATACAATTATATATGTATGTAATACCGTAACTGCATAAGCACAAGGAACCTAACATGTTGGTTACAATGTTGGTGACGCATTGGCAATGAAAGAAAACCAGTTTTTAAGAAGTGATTAGGGTGTTTATTGAACGTTTCCAAGTACACCAACACCCAATAACAACCAGTGAGGCACAAAACGCTTTAAAAATCGTGCTGTTTAGAATTTCTGGATATCGAGGAGATTGGTATATGGTACTTACCAATTGTTAGTATTTGCAGGAATTAATGAGCACATATATCTGTATATCTGTAGTAAAAAAACGTAACCATAAAACCTAAATATTTTTGGAAATAATTTCATAATATGATCAACAATGGGATATATTTTTTAGGAAAAGCCATAAAGATAATATTTATTTTTATGGGCATCGAGATCTGTTACCGAATTCTTTTCGTATCGCTAGCCAATTATCTAACGCCGGACAATACAGGTTTTCCTAAATAGCCGGTCGGTCCGCAGACAACAGCACGTGTAGGTAATAAATGCAAATTGGGCGAGCCTCCCGATACTGCGTAGAGTTCGCCATTGTTTCCACTTCCTGTTCTTGAAATTTTTCGATATTTTCAAATTATCCAATCAATCAAAATGTACTTTATTCAGAGGTGATTACGTGCATTTTTGAATTACCATTTACATTTTAGATTATATTTTTTTCATACAAGCCATCTTAGTAGATTTTTTTTACAGAAATGAATAAAACTTCCAGCAATATTATACATATTTCTTACATATCTTCACTTATCTATTAACACATAACTGATCACAGTAACTTAAATATTATATATTTATTAACCAAAATTATGCTAGATCATAATATTATACAATGCAAGTTAAGACAGTCAAATTAGATATTAGCAAGAAGGCTGTATTAAAAATAATATTAGCAACACTAATAATTAAAAAAATAAAATAATAATCGGGTTAGTACATCAGATTTTTTTTTCTTAAATACCTACCTAATTTCCATTTTTTTACTTAAATGATCGAATAATAAAATAAATAACGTACATGTGTACGTTATTTACAAATAAATTTATTAATATTTATAAATAAATAAAGTACTAAACATATGTTTAGTGAGATCCGACGTTTGATAAGACCATGCATTCTTTGTTGAAGGCTCAAATTTTACTACCAAGAATATGACGTAAATGCCAACATTGTCAGTACAATGAAAACATACCCTAACATCCTTTTAGGCCACGCTCGTTCGCCAGGTATTTTCGTTCATTTTATCAGTTCTACGTATTGTTCAGTTCGAAGATATATTGCAGAAATAATTGCGTGTATCATTTCTGTGAGGGGGATAATGGGAGTGTTTAGCGAGGAACGGATATATTTCGTTTACTTTGTTTAGAAATATTTTTTTAAAGTAATTAATTTAGTACTTTTACACAGTTATATGGTATTGTTGTTACCGTTTCTCTGACCAATGTTGGTATCTTTGATTAAGGGAGCATAGGTAGCGTAGGAAATATTGTATACCCTGCACTCTACTTCCCAGATCTCAGAGTCCAATGTGTAAAGGCAGCTTAACAGAAAAGCCTTGTAATTAAGTATGGTATCATAATGTGACTATCCTAAATAAATAACAAATATCTCTGCATTTCCTGGGGAGTAGAAATTGGATACAGTTTGATAAGTGTTAACTTAATTGATTTAATATACGAAACGGGGAGGATAATCTAATTGTTTCTTATATATGACACTAGCTGTGCCCGCAACTTCACAATTCGAATTTAACAAAAAAATCAATTATGTGCCATTGAATGTCCCGTCAAAATCCATCCAGCCTTCCCAAAAATTAGAAATGAAAAATATTTGGGGTTTGTGCCGTGTTGATATAAATACGCATTTAGTAAAAAGCAGTTATTTTAATATTACAAACAGACATTTCCATTTTAGTACATGAATAGATGACGCATGATAATGTACTTTGTCTGTATAGTGATTTGGAGTACAACATACAAATAGTGGTCGTATTAGTCGAAATTAATCAATTGGTACCTTATTCAGTTGCCGATCTTTCCTCAACGCACCATTCATACGATAAATCAAAATCAAATCAAATCAAATCAAATCAAAATAAACTTTATTCAAGTAGGCTTTTATAAGCACTTTTGAATCGTCATTTTACAATTAAGTGAAGCTACCACCGGTTCGGAAAGTAGATTCTACCGAGAAGAACCGGCAAGAAACTCAGTAGTTACTCTTTTTTAACATTTAAAAAATACAACGTCATGTTAATTAAATACAATTATTTCAATTAATGTATCCTGCTTGGAAGTCAACAGGTATTAACTCCACGCTTTTTTATCATCTACAAAATCTTGTATCGAATAGTATGCTTTTTCTACCAATGTATTTTTAACAAACGATTTGAATTTACTAAACGGCAAAGTTAAAAATTTCTGCGGAATTTTATTATAGAAACGGATACCTTGCCCCAAGAAGGATCTATTGACTTTGCGGAGTCGGAAACTTGGCGTTATAAGTTTATCCTTACTTCTAGTGCATATACAATGATTATCACTGATTTTATCAAAGTGATCAATGCTACTGTGAATATACATAATATTGTTGTAAATATATTGCGACGCAACAGTAAGTATTCCTACTCTGTTAAAAACATCCCGAAGAGAGTCTCTAGCTCCAAGATTATAAATAAACCGAATTGCTCTCTTTTGTAAAATAAAGACAGATTCAATATCTGCAGCGTTACCCCAAAGTAATATGCCATATGACATAATACTGTGAAAATAACCAAAATAAACTAAACGAGCGGTATCAATATCAGTTAGTTGTCTAACTTTTCTAACCGCGTATGTTGCGGAGCTGAGTCTTCCTGTTAGGGATGATAAATGAGAAGTCCACTGAAGTCTGGAATCCAATTCTATTCCTAAAAACACCGTAGTATCAGCTACTTCAAGACGGTCACCATTTAAAGATATATTATAATTTTGCTTGCTAACATTAGGTAGGGTAAAAACTACACATTTTGTTTTTTGAGCATTCAAAACTAAATTATTTACTGTAAACCAATTGTGTATCTGTGATAATGCACCGTTCACATCGTCATAGTCATTTTTTTTCCTGTCAACCTTAAAAATCAGCGAAGTATCGTCAGCAAACAACACTATATCACAAATACCCTTAACATAGAAAGGAAGATCATTTATATATACTAGGAATAGAAAGGGACCCAAAATTGAACCTTGTGGAACTCCCATTTTTAACGTAGATCCAGAAGACTTTATTCCATTAATGAAAACTTGCTGGATTCTTTGACTTAAATATGAAGCGATGAGATCAAGAGCTTTACCTTTAACACCGTAATATTTGAGCTTATAAAGAAGCGTTTCGTGTTCTACACAATCGAATGCTTTAGATAAATCACAGAATACTCCAATAGCGTTCTGTGATTTCTCCCAAGCATCGTAAATATGTTTGAGAAGCGCAATTCCCGCATCAGTTGTCGAGCGACCTCTTCTAAAACCGAATTGCTCACCATGAAAAATAGCATTTGTACCGAAATGGACGAGAAGTTGATTTAAAATAATTTTTTCGAAAATTTTACTTAAGGATGGGAGTATTGAAATAGGCCTGTAATTACCGGGATCGCTTCTGTTTCCAGTTTTAAAAAGTGGTAAAACTTTACTACATTTTAACAAGTTAGGAAATGAACCCGTGTCCAAACTCTTGTTAAAAATTACTGCTATATACGGAGCAATATCGTATATGATGTTATTAAAAAAATTTACCGAAATGCCCCATATGTCGTTAGTTTTTTTAATATTTATAGTTTTAAATACTTTTATGACATCTATTGCAGAAACCGTTTCAAATGAAAAATCAATAACGCATTTAGAAACACTATTATTTAATAACCTAGCTGCATTTGATGTAGATGATTTTAAATGAAATGTTATTTTATGGGGTACTTTATCAAAAAATGATTCAAATAAATTAGCAACCTCTAATTCAGAACTCGTGTATCTACTACCTGTATTCAATTCTATTGGTATCATTTCCTTTTTGGGTTTTCCACTAACACTACTAATAACATCCCATGTGGCTTTAATTCTATTATCAGAATCCAGGATTTTTTTCTTTAAATATAAGGACTTAGCAGAAATGCATACTGTTTTAAAAAAATTGGAATATTTAATGACGTATTCTAAAAGGGCTACGCTTCGATTCCACCGCCTCATATCATATAAGTCGTATAATTTATTTCTACTTTTATAAATACCAACAGTAGCCCAGTCACTAAACTTTAATTTTGTGTTACTATAACATGATTTCATTTTAAATATATTGTTAAATTCTTTTAGTATTACTTCAAAAAATGAATTATAAAGCTCATTTGGATCCTGTGTCGTAAGATCTAGATTAGACAATTTATACGCCACAATATCTTTAAAACAATGTAATTTGTTAGCCGTTATTGGCCTGTATGTTATTTTTTTTAAATGATTTATTTCTTTGTGTTTTAATGAAAACTTCTGACCACAATGGTCAGAAGTTAAATTATTTATAATTGATACTTCATATATTTCACAGTCACAGAACACATTATCAATACACGTAGAAGTGCCGTCGGTTATTCGCGTCGGTTCATTAACTCTATGAGTTAAATTAAATGACATAAACAAGGCCACCAACCGAACACTTAACGTAGTTTCTTTAAGTAAGTCGACGTTAAAGTCCCCACATACAATTATATATTTATTAGTTTTACATAGCTTTTTAAGAATGTCCTCCATAGTGGTTTCAAACAAATAATAATCTCCCGATGGGGGCCGGTACACGCAGACTATAATGTACTGTGGAAATTCCACGCAGGATAGTTCGATAGTACGTTCGATAGAGAGGGCCACAATATCTTTTCGAGATTTACAAACGATATCATTCCGTACTAATATTAATGAGCCACCACGAATAGCACTCCCTCTTACGAACGCACTTGACAGTTTAAAGTTTGAAATATTAAATATGTCAAATTTTTTAACCCAATGTTCTGTGCAACAAAATACATGTATTTTATAACACTTCGAAAATAATTCTATTTCATGATCTTTGCCACCTATGCCCTGTATATTTTGATGTATAATATTTAAGTAAGAGGGCGCAGATGTTGTCGTTTTATTTAGTTTAAACTATTAATTTGAGTATTTTTAATTTTGTCGGTGTTAATATAAATTAAATTATTATTTTTATTATACATATGATCCTTGGTAACATTACTTGTAAAATAATTTTTGATATTGTAGGCAATTAGGTTACCAATTTGTCTTTTCGATTTCATTGGTAGGTACATAGTATCCTCTGTCCACTTAAATCTATGAATGAATTTATTAATGTCAAATAACATTAAATCATTACTGCAATGTCGAGTCAAATTATAAAGACATAGGTTTAAGTCATAAATATGTAAATTCTGTGCATCTGTCAAGGTATGTGAATATGGAAATAAACTATAATAAATTTGCATTTCTTTTGATTTTGGATTTCAATTAATAATTTAATATCCTTAATTAAACTCTTTTTGTTTAGAGACAAACTGTCACCATGCATTAATACTACTACATTATTAGAACCCAGATGCATAGAATTTATTTTATTTATTTGGTATTGATAGGTTGCCCCGGGTGAGCATGTGTTAAATACATTTTTTATTTCACTTTTAATTATTGAGCCAAAGCCCTGTCCTAACTTATCCGATACTATAATAACATCTTTATTTAATTCTAACCCCAGTTTATTATGGTTATAGATCCCTGGTGCACATTGACTCAATTTGATAGGTGATACTTTGGTATTATTAGGAGGAACCAACTCATTTTCCTGAGTATACATACAGTTACATTTATTCGATAAGGATTCAAATTTTTCTAAGTTAGAGGTGCATAGCTCAAGAAGATTGTTGGCTGTAAAGAATATGAAACCAAAAAAATAATAACTTAATAATTCTCAAATAACTTGATATTCTAATTATAAAAGCACGCCGTCCAAAATATTTTTCTAAAATATATTTAAATAATAACAAATGTTATTATAAATTCAAAGAGGCAAATATAAATTGAACCCCAATAAAATCAATAATGTGGATACGAATTCACATGAAACGACAAAAGCACAAAGGATTCTTTTCGCACACACATAATTATTGTCATTACCAGGGCAAATACGAATGACGATAATTTTAACATATTCGAGGCGTCACAATAGTAAGCACGAACAATAATCCGAAACAAACAAAGCCTGGTAATGATCATTAGTCGTTATCACGCGCAACGGGAGGCTGTTTTAATCACTGTTAATAAGGTTAATCGGGTTGATGACGTTGCATTAGGTACAACGAAAAATATTTAAATAAATTATTTTAATATTTTTTTTATATTGGACCTTGTCAAAACAACGCTTGGGTTGCCTCTGGGTTGATAGTAGCTGTCCAGTAACCAACTATTACGCATTATGAAGGCTTAAGTCAATATCACGTATTAGGGATTTTATATAATATCTTATATGACTTATACTTACGATTCTCCCTTCGTCGTCTAATATATTCAATAATGGCTTGTGATGGCATGATACTAGAAGGGTTATCTATTTCGATAGCATCCATCCACACTTTCAATGAAAGTAAATAATTTGGAAACGTATTTAGATAAATAACACATTATTATGAAAAAATGGCGCAAGATGAACAATTTTTAAATATTAAAAGTAAGCAGGAAACAAGACTGGAATAAATAATAAAATAACAACCGCTAAAAGACCCGTTGTTTTGTAAAGACCTTATGTGAACTGAAGAAAAACATTTGGGGCTCATTCGACCATGCATCTCAGCAATTGGTTATATTATTTCTTCACAGCGAAGATGAATATGATATTTCAATAATAATTTTAGTCTATGTGCTATAAAACATGCAATTTAAAATGCAATAAATTCGGTCAAACTAGTATTTGAATCAAATTTGTTTTAAGTGGTTTGTAATGGCACATTGTCCTTGTGAGTTCTTCTCGGTACAATCTAAATTCCGAACCGACCTCTTAAATGCCTAGACATAGGTAACATTTCAGTCTCAAAAATGCATTTATTGTCAAAATGCAAACCAAAATTGTTAAATATTTCTCTATAAACTAAAATAATAAACATAACAACAACAAAAGCCTATAAATTCCCACAGCTGGGCTAAAGGCCTCCTCTCCCTTTGAGGAGAAGGTTTGGAACATATTCCACCACGCTGTTCCAATACGGGTTGGTGGAATAAACATGTGGCAGAATTTCTATGAAATTTGTCACATACAGGTTTCCTCACGATGTTTTCCTTCACTGCTAAGCACGAGATGAATTATACAGACAAATTACGCACATGAATCAGCGGTGTTTGCCTGGGTTTGAACCCGCAATCATCGGTTAAGATGCACGCGTTCGAACCACTGGGCCATCTCGACTCAAAATAATAATGAAAATGAATAATTAATTATTTTCGTTTCTTACATATATTTAAAATATCATTTAATTTTATTATTATTAAAAATTAAATATCATAAAAATTCCTCATAAAAGTCAGGTTTTACAAATACCCTTTTAATCGTCATTTAACAAGATTAAATTAAATTTAATGTCGTTAACGCAAATGCAGTGGCGTATCATTACATCGAGTTTTCCTTAAATTAATAACAGTATTCCGTAATTAAAAGGTTTATCCATCAAATAATATTAAATCATACAATTATTTATTCCAAGTTATTTAATTCTTAGAATTATTTAATCTGAACCTGATTAATTAATACGTTAGTTAAATTCAGTTAAATATGTATAGTATAAAACCAATCGCTTTTCGCCGTCTGTACGTATTGTTTGTTTAAATTATGCAATGTATTTTATTGTGATTTCCACTTATATAATGAGTAATTTGAGAGAAAGGTGAGTATACATGAAAATTATAGGAGAGTTAAACCAAAAAATCTAGCTAGAGGCGAGATGACTCAGTGGTTAGAGCGCGTCTATCTTAACCGATAACTGCGGGTTCAAACCCAGGCAAGCACCACTATATACTCGTGTGCTTAATTTGTGTTTATAAGTTCGTTCTCGGCGGTGAAAGAAAACATTATGAGGAAACCTGATGTGTCAAATTTCATAGATATTCTTCTACATGTTTATGGCACCAACCCGCATTGGAACAGCGTGGAATATATTCCAAATATTCTCCTCAAAGGAAGAGGAGGCCTTAGGTCAGAAGTGCGAAATTTACAGGCTGTTTTTGTTGTTCAAATCGTTTGTAAAAAATACATTGGTAGAAAAATCATATTATTCGATACAAGATTTTATAGATGATAAAAAAGCGTGGAGTTAATACATGTTGACTTCCAAGCAGAATATATTAATTTCAATAATTGTATTTAACTAACATGACTTTGTATTTTTTAAATGTTAAAAAAGAGTAACTACTGACTTTCTTGCCGGTTCTTCTCGGTAGAATCTACTTTCCAAACCGGTGGTAGCTTCATTTAATTGTAAAATGTGGGAAATATACAGGATGTTGTTGTTGTTGTTGTTTTATATTATACTCGTGCGAAGAAACGGATAGCTAGTGATCTATAAAAGAACTAAATAACTCGTATATTCAGTGTAATGTATGGGACTCGTCAACAAACATAATGAGCTCAGTCGAGGGTACTAGTAGCTATTGAAGAGTGTCACTCTCCAGCGCTTGGCTCCATCATTAGATCAAGTCGATGGTACTTAAACATTGTATCAGAAGTTGCAAAACTTCAAATTGATATTACTATTAGAAGTTAATTCAACTTCCAAGATTTCATTACATGAACCTTGTTAGTATACTGAAGTAAATGAAGGTAATATCAAACGTGTAAAAAATAATCAGAGCGGAAATTATTCCAGTGATGGTATCCGTTTCTATTTGATATTGATTTTGTTTTGCGAACTCGACTGAAGCTAAAAACCTGACCTCATTTTTTTTCCTACCATTAATGTAATGTTATTACAAGAAAATTTGTGACGTCATGATCAATAGCTTCACTTGAAGAATAAAGAAAATTTTCGTTTGTGAATAACAAGATCATATTTAAGATATAATAATATACTATGTATGTATATATGTTCTCTTTGCATCCACCTTCATTTAGTTGCAGCCAATTGATGGTTTTAGGCCCCTACTACTAGACGAGACTCTTATTGCTTCCTTAACCTATTTCCTCTGTAACAACAAACAACAACAGCCTGTAAATTCTCACTGCTGGGCTAAAGGCCTCCTCTCCCTTTGAGGAGAAGGTTTGGAACATATTCCACCACGCTGTTCCAATGCGCTTTGGTGGAATACACATGTGGCTGAATTTCTATGAAATTTGTCACATGCAGGTTTCCTCACGATGTTTTCCTTCACCGCTGAGCACGAGACAAATTAAGCACATGAAACAGCGATGCTTGCCTGGCTTTGAATCCGCAATCATCGGTTAAGATGCACGCGTTCTAACCACTGGGCCATCTCGACTCAACCTCTGTAACTAGCATCTATTTTTTTTCTTTATTTAAGTTAATGAGGAAGTTGAATTTGGAAGCATAGAAATAACAGTTCAATGTCTTTCCTTCAGAGATATAGCATAGAGATATGACCTTGAAAACTTTTAAGTTAACCACATCGCGCTCGAAATCATAAAATAATAAACAAAATTAAACCGGTTAAATAGTTCAAGCAAAAATTCATAATTTAATGCAATGACATGATTCGTAATTAATGTTACATCATATTATTTTCAACATTATACATCAACCACGCTTTATAATTTTGTAGGACATCTTTTAATTTATAGCATGCTTTCATTGTTATGAATAAATCCAACCGATTGATTGCAAAATATTTAATTAATTTCATTATTGATATATGTTATTATATTTTCAAATAGCGTATCGCTTCAGCTGCACACTTTAATCTGAATAATTAAACGATAAATTCGCTGAATTAAATCTGCCTCGATTACGCATACTATGAACTCAATTTCATAGGCATTGATTCCTTTATCAGTATTTAAGGTTCTATTCATAGACCTTCCCTAATTGGCTGATCACAGTGACAGCGATTGGTCTTTTGACTTTGAATCCAATGGTTTGTAGCTGTATTATTCGGATTGTCAGTGAACGTGGCGGCGTACTGTTTTCATCGTTTCCTGATTGTTTATCTATGTCTAATTACGGAACATTCCGGATCAATTAAAATATTACATTGATTTTCGATTGGAATCAAGTGGTATTTGATCATTACCGTTTACTTAAAAGAAGAATGACACCAATTTTGTAAGATTATTTTACACATTTTAATTAAACTTATTAAACATCATAGTCAAATAGTCAATTTTGCAACCAGACTTTAGATAAGTCCCACCAAATTTAGAGGAAACGCTGTGTACCAATTTAGTACTCTTGCTATTGACATTTTGATTTATTTTATGATTTGTATTGTTGTTTTAAATGTTTTTTGGTGTTGCTTTGATAAACTCTCTATGCTTATTTTACTAGTATTTCTGATACATCAGCGCTACAATAGCCCTAAAAATATTCAACACTTGTTATTATACAGAGCGCGTAAATCGCTGTATGTCCGCTGAATGTAACTGACCCACATAAATTGATTTTATCCTGCTGGAACAAGTCGTATAAATTCCATGCGAGTGAAACCACATTCAAAAGCTTACCCATATATTCATGATGGCAACCGGAACCGACCTGACTATGATACAGTAAATTCAAGGACGTGATGTGTTTGAAAATTCTAGTAATTGATGTATTAGTGTGACTAGTGAATTTTCAAACCAAAATAAAACTATATTGTGTGTTGGGAATTAAATTCTAAGTATTTAATGTAGAATCATTAACGGGAATATCACTTCGTGATCTTTTGACAGCATGTGGGCGATGTCATTTTCAATATAACACACACAATTTAAATGAGTATTTTTACAACCATTAATTTTTGTCAACGATTTGTCAAAATTATATAAAAAACACTGTACGATACGATAATTTGATGGCAATTAACAAATAATAATACATCTCTTCTTAAATATAGCTTTTATGTCCATGAATATTTTTTTCTCACGATGGTAGCTAACAAGGTTTCCTTAACGAGAGTGAGTCAGGGTCGGTATGATGTTCTATCGCACGTTCTGTCCATAACGCGTTACGATCATTCCAAAGCTGTGTCAACATTAAACAGAAATTTAAACAGGCATTCTTCTTCTTCAAGTTTCTCATGTTTTTGAAACGATAAGGTTTAAGTGATACTACAACTTTATATATCGCCAATAACAGTACGTTTTTATAATTGAAGCAGCTTATTTAATTACAGGTTTAAGCAACATAATAAATATGAGACAACATCACACACATTACACTGATCCCAATTTAAGTAGCTAATGTATTGTGTTATAGAAAATCCAAAGTAAAGACTCGGCCAAGAATCGAACTCGGGATCTCGGAATGGCGTGCCCATATATAACGGTGTATCCACTTGATCACGGAGGTCGTCGTTATGCAAAGGCGATCCTGCGGCGCCCACTGAAAAGACGGACATGGTAGCGCACGAGGTATCCTGGGCACCAGTGAGTACAACATATCTCCCTGCCCCACTTCACCTAGGGGAAAAGCGTAATGCGTTTTTCACACCACAAAAAAAAACAGCTTTTAATTGTATAGTTAAAGGAATTTGAATTAGGAGTTAGGTTGCCCTGATTAATATTATCATAAATACAAAAGAGTGTTTGTTTAAGTTTCAACATCTCAATCGTTGACTTTTTATTTGACATGTGTATTTTCAGGAGCTGGTGTGCAATTCTTCCTTCTCTTCAACGTTGGGCAAAGTCAAGGAAACCATATAAGTTAACCTGAGTTTAACCTAATTTATATGAAGCTTTTTATTTTGAATATTACTTCTCTGTTATTATATTTATGTTATCTTATATATAATACTAGTTATCGCCAGCAACTTTGCTCGCATTGTAGGTCGTTAGTCATTACATTTTCAAACTAGCTTAATAGTAAATTTCATCAAATTCGTTTCAGTGGATTGGATGGAAAATAATAACAAAAAGACAGACACTTTTCTTACTTTCGCATTTATAATAGTAATACAGATGCTATAAAAGACACTCCGTATCGCAAAAACATATTATTTTGTAAATATATTTTCTCATACGTTCTTAATGACTTTAAAGGTTATTAAAAAGTTACAGAGCGGAAAATTCTCAACAAATTTAATCTCAAGAAACCTTTATTGGGAAGGAATGCGATGAGTGGAGAGTTCTTCACTTTAGATATTATTATTATTTATTTGTAAAGGAATTTTGTTGTTGAACGTGAACGGACGGATTTGATGTTGTTTTGTATGTAAGCACTATTATATAGGGTTTGTGGAAACAGAAGAAGCTATTCCCATGATTAACTTGGTAGGGATGGGTACCACCTACCTCATATACTGTACCGCCAAATAGCAATATTTTGTATTATTGTGTTCCAGTTTGAAAAGTGAGTGAGCCAGTGTATGAGATGGTTTTGAGAATGAGATGATCGCCTCCAGTATTTTTCAAGTAACGAAAATATATTTATTACTAGTCACCCGCGTTTTAAGGGTATGGCTGCAATGTGTTAGGCAAAAAAGCAGTCTATTTTCTTTCTTGGAGTTCAATCTTGCTTCATAACAAATTTCATCAAATTCGTTTCATTGTTTTGGTCGTGAAAGAACGACAAACAGACAGGCAGAGTTACTTTAATATTCATAATATTGATATAGATTGTTCTACATTAAAACATGAAACTAATACTGTGATAATGAAATAAAAACAAAAACAATTTCGCCGATTCTTCTATGTTTCGAGGTGTTAATTTCCTAACCGGTGGTAGATTTTTGACTTTGACTTAGACTATGGAATAGTAAATAATTATGATGTCATCAATGTTTATGGACCATTTACTATCAGATAGCTAATTTACCCGTTCGTCTACTTACAATCTAAAAAAATAAATAAAAGTAGAGCGGATAAGGAGGTCAGTACTTTAGTGTATAAAGTAGGACAGAGGATTAAATAACTTTTTTTGTATGTATATAAATATATACAAAAAAAAGTTATTGGTTAAGTAAATGGAAATATATATATATATATATATATATATATATATATATATATATATATATATATATATATATTTACATAGTTATTACTTATTAAAATCAAATGTATTTCTACGTCTGATTGCATAATAAAATGAAAAAAAAAAAGAAGTTTATAAATATTACGTGCTGTTATTTTAATTCTGGTGAAAAAAGTATGATTCGCAATAAATAAAATATAATCTTCTTAATTTTATAGAACAATAAAAACGGTACAGACAGATGAAATTATAGGAAAAGTTTATTAAAATGTTTCTTCATAAGATTAAATAAACTATAATTATATGTCGAAAAGTATCAAATATATAACGTTTATTATATTCCGAAGGTTGTTAGGAGACGTTTTTTCACAACCACCCTTGTTTAAAGCAAATAATTAATATTCAATTAAATAATTGACTTCTATGAAATATTTATCAACTATTTTCTACATCATACTTCAGCTAAACCACTTCAGAAATAAAAAAGAAAATGAATGAACGAATAAATTTCTGTATGGCGAATATTTGCTTCTAAATTTCCTCGGCCCTTTGTTTTGCACATGCTTTACCTGCGAAAACCAGTAAATAAATGCAAATTGTTTGGAGCACTCTCTCTGGGCTGTCCCCCCACACCCCTCGGAGCATCGAGGGGACACTCCCGTTAAGCCTTGCTTTTGATACTTTGAACTGGGTAGTTTATTTATACAAGCCGCCCAAGGTAGCTATCAAACGTTGTCTAGTACGAATTTGTATTAAGCACGCCGCATTAGATACTACGCTTTATGACGACTAATACTTTAAAGTTAACGTGTAATATATAACAGAGGAAGAGTAGATAAATCTCTAGAATAGATTAACAGCATTGTCACATCTTCAAGTAAAATAATTTACTTAGTATAATAAACAATAATTTAGGAACTTAATATTATTTCACGTCTTACAGACATACTTTATTTAGGCATTCGTATCATTACAATGTATTAAAAAATAAACAATGATGTTCGTCTTACTATAAATATATAAATTTATAATAAAATATTACAATTCTTAGATAAAAAAAATTGATATTAAATTCACATACAAGCAAAATTATAGGTTTTTATGAAATGTTTACTAATTAAATATGTTTCACCTCGCTTCTTTAACAATTTATATATTTTATTTATTACAAAAAAATGTGAAAAAATCTTACATCATTTGAGATAAGTATATAAAATACATCGAGTGTATTGACAATTTCCTATAACAGGCGATTTTATTATAAGTTATTTCAGTATCTAATTCAGTGTCGTTACTTAGAAAGCAACTTTTCAGCTGGTGTCGGCGTGAGGTCGTAAATTTTGCGTCCTGAACCACGCTGGCATGGTCATTGTGTTAATAGACGGGCATTTACGTGGCATAGCCTTTGCTTACGTGAAAATTAATATGTTTTTTTATCTTCACATATAATAAAAATACAACGGAAATGTCCTTGTTTGAAAATTAGCGACCTTATTTATATACATTGCTTAACAAGTGTACGGTTAAAACACTGGTATATCGTTTTCTGTCTTTTCCTGTTTGATATACAAAAGAAAAGGACGCAACATTGTTTCTTTGATCACCCCCTATATAGCAATATTTATAAGGATCGCCTTGAGGTTTAAGAATTTATTCTCAAAAAGACAGATTCACTTACATGAGAACAGTATGATAAATATAACAATAACAAAAAATATATTCGCCTTATAGATACTTCGTTAACCGAATAAAATATAGTAAAATAGCTGTGTGTATTTTAATTGCTACAAAAGTGGGTATTCTCTAAAATATATTTTGAGAGTTAAGACTTGAACTCGCTAACTGAGCTTACATTTTTTATATAAGATGGTAATTTGTTATAAAGTTGTGCTCCATCGAAAGTAATATTTTTTTTTGCAAATTTGGTTCTAATTTTTGGGAGGACTAATAAGCTTGGTCTACGGGTGCTACGTTTATTGCTTTGTTTTAAAAATGTCAATTCTGAATGTATCGATTTATTAATAATTTTTCTAATGAGAATACAAGAATTATATACATAAAGTTGTCGTAGGTTCATAATGTTTGTTTCTTTGTAAAGTTTAGTTGTTGATGTCAAAGGTGGATATCTAAAAAGTATTTTAATAATTTTATTTTGTTTTCTTTGAAGTTCTTGCAGTTTTGTTTTCGCCTGTTTTGTGGATACTTTTATTGATATAAGGATCAAGAATGATCTACATTGTTTCTTGGTGGTAGGGCTTTGTGCAAGCGTTCTGGTAGATATTGCCTACTCATTATGTATTTCCCTGCCGAGCTGCAATACTCAGTAATATTGTTAGACGGGCGAGTTTGAAGGGTGAGTAAGTCGGTGTAACTAGATATAAGACTACTAGATATAAATAGCTATAAGATTTCAGGTCCCATGATTGGTAACACATTGGTGGTGTAGTGATTAGTTAAGGTTACTAACGGCGCCAATGTCTATGGGCAGTGGTGAAGACCACAACTTATCAATTTATAACGAAAGTCACAGGCAAGATTGTACTATGAATATCCTGAAGTATATTTAAAAAAAAAACGGTAAAAAAAATTCGCAGTAAAATTAACATATCCTGCATTTGTCAAAATGTTCGTTACCCATGCCCGGTTTTAGGAGCCAAGTTAAAAAAAACACAAGCACATTACCCTTGGCTGCTGCAAACAGATAAAAATAAAACTTAACATTAAGTGTTTTGTAAGTAATTAAGTAATTACTTGCAGACAGTTCGGCCTAGAATAATCGTCGGTATCCAAGTTTCGGGAGTACATTTTCTGTAAGCAAGCAATGCTTTAAGTTAATGCTCTCGTAGAACTTATGAATTCCGCAAAGCTGAAACTAGTTTGTTAAGTGGAAAGTACTATATTGTTTATAACCGGCCATCTTTTAGTTTATGTTAACATATTAATTCTATAGAACAACATTATTGTTTCGCTAACATTATGTTTTTTTTATAATTACTTTGCCATTTCGCAAATTCAAATCGTTTATAAAAAATACATTTTTAAAAAAGGCATATTATTAGATACAAGATTTTATAGACGACAAAAAATGTGGAGTTAATACCTATTGACTTGCAAGCGGGATATATTAATTTAAATAATTGTATTTAACTAACTTGAATCTGTATTTTTTAAATGTTTAAAAAGAGTAACTACTGAGTTTATATTTCCGGTTCTTCTCGGTAGAATCTACTTTCCAATCCGGTGGTAGCTTCACTTTATTGTAAAATGACGATTCAAAAGTGCTTGTAAAAGCCTATTTGAATAAAGTTTATTTTGATTTGATTTTTTTTAATATGTGTTAGTGTAAGAATAATTTGCATAAATGACTTAGATAAACGAACATATTCCTTCATCTAAGTAATGCGCGCGTATCATTATAGTGCAGCAAAAAAAAAGCGAATACAGTACCAACCTCTTTGGTCATTGAACCATTATCATCAGCTGGCTCATATGTAAATTGGCCTATCTATGGTGTGTGAAAAAAATGGGATAGAGCCTAATTCAGTTTAATTGTATGAAACAGACGAGTGAAGCCAAAGTGGTGAATTCAGACCTGCTAATGAGATCCTTCAAATATAAGCTAACCACTAGACCACCGCAGCTACACCAGGCTGCAGATATATGGAAATCAAATAATATTATGTCTGTTTACATTACTCGGAACCACGTGAATTCAATTAATTAATAGTTCGATGAATGAATATTTGAATAGAATGAGCATTGTTATATATAAATAGCACTGTTATGAGGCAGTTATTTATTAGTTTGTGTTATGATTTATTTCATGTGTTCCTATTTCTGCACTTTCATATCTGTTTGTATCCTTTATTCAAGTATATTCATAACAGTATTTTTGGGTCACGTCAAAGTGTTTAATTATAAATGTAAAGCTATCACCGGTTAGAAAGGAGATTCTGTCGGGAAGAACTAGCAAAGAAATCATTAGTTTTGCTATTAAGTACAATTAAATTTTTATATGATATCCTGTCGATAAATCAATCCTAAGTTCACGCTTTTATATAATCTAAATATTAAAGTTTTGTTGACATGAGTTTTAATGTTTATGATAGGACAAGTTAGAAATTACTGTAGAAAGTACTGTCTCATTATGTTTATTATTTTATTAGGATGTATTAATTGTGCCTATGGTTTTGAAGGGCATTTTTTTCGAATTTACTCGTATATCCTTAATTTTGTATAGATTATTGAAATTTTGTAAAAAATAAGAGCTGAATTGTACTAGATTGTTTCACACTATTGTTGTCAGTGTCACCTTCTTAATTCAACAACTAATCACATGAATAAAGTGAGATTAATAAATCTGTGTAAATACTTCACGCTCATTGGTCGCATATCACGTCATCGGTTACTTCAACCAATGATCATTCAAATCAAAATCATTTTTTTTTTTTTCATTTTGATTAGTATTCCATAAGCTGAAGCTTAAAGTTGCAATTAAGCGAAACAAAATCATCTTGAATATAACACGAGGTATTCGAACAGTAAATTCAAATTTTGAATTTGGGTGTTGTTATTTTTTAATTAAAAAAAAAACTGCTTCAACAAAATAATAGTAACAATAATAGTCGCTTTACTAGGAAACGTTCTATTATTCTGTAAACGTTTCTAGAAGGTTTAGCTTATTAATGTAGCATAATTTAATCCGATACAAACAACACTCCCAAGATGTCTTCCTTCACTGTCGAGCTGGAGATTAATCGAATTTTGAATGGTAATTAGGCAAGTTAACTCAGTGATGCTGGTACGGATTTGAAGCCGCATTTTCGGTTATAATCCATCTGTTTCATCCACTGCTCTCTCTCTGCTCTTATTAACTTGATAATCATTAGAATTAAATTCGTAATTCTGTAGTGATTTTCTTTGTCCATTGCTTTATCTATTTATAAAATCAAATAAGCATGCTATATATCTCTATATATATGTACAAATGTAAATTTATTTAAGAAATATTTGAAATAAAACTGATAGCTGTAATTATTTCACGTGAAACACAAAACTTTATTGAAATTACCTTTTACCAGACCTTTTAAAATGTAATTTTATATTATAATTATTGAATTCAGAATTAAATTCGATACGAATAATAGTTGTGAACATTAGTTAAACATTTTCATATTTATTAATCGAGATCTTTTTTAAAAATACCTGTGTCTTTTTCTAACAAATGTTAAACTACAGAGGTCAGAAAGAGAAAGAAATAGTGTGTAAATATTATGTTGGCATACTCGATAACTTTTCAAGTCTTCTTTCTTATATTCGGTGTATAAATAAAATTCCATCACGATTTCATCCAGGGATGTGACGATTCATCCATTTACGTCGTATCTCAGAAGCCGAAAAACCGCATACGTTCCGCATTCGGAAACCGTATTGAAAAAAATCACACGTTACATCGGATTACTCCGGTTTAGGAGGTACGGGGGAAAAAATCGGTTTCCTGGCTTAGTTGCGGATATCTTGCCTTGTTTTGTTAAAGTAGAATTTATTTTCAAGGACAAGTGACAGAGAAATAAAATAACAGAATATATCTATCTCTTTTTATACATAAGTCTCGTACTTATTGTCAAATGAACAGTTTCTTAATTTCTTAATACTGATGTCCTCGTCACCTTCTCGAAGATGGAAGATTATTACAAGCTAGCTGGGTACACATACTGATGATTGTCATTCAACTCATGCATGTTTCCCTAATGATATTTGCCTTTAACATTAAGGAGATGAAATAAGAAAACAACTTAACTAACATGAAAATTTAGTGAGTATAGTTTATTGAGAAATTTAATAATTATGTTATCTCTGGTTTTGTGTTTTGTCTGTTTTAGTTCTAAGAAATGTTAACATTATAACATAGTATAAAACAAAGTCGCTTACTACTGTTTATCCCTATGTATGCTTTGATCTTTATGATTATATAACTTGATTCAAGAGCTATAACTCTACACAAATTAAAAAAGAAACACGTATCAATTCAATTTTATAAAAAATAAAAAGAAATATTACAAATGCAAATGTCATAACCAAACTCTTGAAACTAGTCATTATAGAAACTATTATCTCGTCAATTTAATATGTTTCTTTGACATTCTGGATTTGGCAGAGATCTGGTTTTGATTGGTTCTGGTAAATGGCAGAACTAAGTCAAATGCAGCGAGCGCGTTTCAAGTCACACTGTAGACTCTATAATGGGAAGACAATGAAACTCCCTATTTAAACATTTATACTGAAATATAATATTTTGTACAGCTTTTTACGAATCCTTGCAGTCTCTTGAATTAAATTGTCATTATATCCAACAAAATATTGATACCATTAAGGAATTAAAAACGAATAAGAATTAAAAATAAGTAGATAATGTATAAATGATGACCGATGAATCGCAATTCCGATCCTCATGACAAAAATGAACTAGTCGTGCTAAAAAGATAAAGTGTTATACTTTTAATTAAGCATTTTGCAATACTGCTCCAAGTTTCAAATGCTCATAATTAAATTTGTATTTTTCACAAACATAATTTACGACAGTCTGTACATTTTCCACTGCTATGATAAGGCCTCCTCTTCCATTTAACACAGGGTTTGGAACATATTTCACCACGCTGTTCCAATGTGGGTGGGTAGAATACACATGTGGCAGAATTTCGATGAAATTAGACACATGTAGATTTCCTCAGGATGTTTTCCTTCACCGCTGAGCACGAGATGAATTATAAACACAAATTCAGCACATATTTATAGCAGTGCTAGCCTGGGTTTGAACCCGCAATCATCGGTTAAGATGCACGCTTTCTAACCACTGGGCCATCTCAGTTACACTATTAAGATCAATAGAATAATTAAACATTTAATTACACTTATTGATTAACTATCTTATTAATTAAATAGCGAACGTTAATTAAACCCAGTCCATATATTGCCGATGTCTGAAGTTTGAAATTAAGTTGTATATCAATCGATTGAACAAAGTTGGGTACGAGATAAAAGTTCGCTACCACTGTGTCTCAGTACACAACTTGACTAAACAACTATGAAATTGATAAGCAGTTTCTTAACGTGTCACTGAACAGTTCACGAAGGTGCACGTGTTAATAATGCTAACATATATCACATTCTGTATGATTTTTTTATATGATGGTAAGTGGTCACCATTACCCATTGACAATCACGCTGTAAGAAATATTATATAACTATTCCTTAAATCGTCGATGCGCCACTAACCTTGGGAACTAAGATATTATGTCCCTTGTGCGTGTAGTTACACTGGCTCACTCACCCTTCAAACTAGAACACAACAATACTGAGTCCCGTTGTTTGGCGGTAGAATAACTGATGAGTGGGTAGTACCTACCCAGACGGGCTTACATAAAGCCCTACCACCGAGATGTATTTTTTTCTACCTTTTTCTTTCCATTTTTCTTCGAATAAAACATCTATATAGACTTTTATTCTACCTTTACAAGGGAGCAAGATGTCTTTATCTCGTGTAGGAGGACTGGAAAATGAATCATCTAATGGCTAGTGATCAAAACATTGGTACCTCTATACCTGTATATTATGCAAAAAAAAATCATTTGTGAGCTATCGCGTTTTTCAACTTTTTTTAAAGTTTAAGATGCAACTAAAAATTTTATTTATTATTTATTTAAATCTCATATTCTCTTCTGATTTATAAATTTATAACCATTGATCAGTATTAGTATTAAAAAAACCACTTGCCCCTCTTTTTAGATATTTTTTTCAGTACATTTGTAATGTTCCTAATTATTATACATTTTTAGACAGCTAAGAAAACGATTAACCGAAGTCGAAATCTTCTTATGAAATTCGATTAATAATTGTTTCAAATCTCTATTCATTTTTTTTAAAGGAAATCGCTATTAATTGCTAAGCCCTTTATCTTGTCTGAGTACACATATACATTTTCGATAAAAAGTTTCGTAGGTGTATGATTCCATTGTTGATAGTATTTTATAATATATTTTTTATAAATATTAAACAATATCACATACATTACTCTGATCTCAATTTAAATAGCTAAAGCACTTGTGTTATGGAAAATCAGAAGTAACGCTGGTACCACAAACACCCAGACCAAACGCAACATAGGAAAGTAATAAATTTATTTGACATTGACTCGGCCCTGAATCGAACCCGAGACCTGGGAGTGGCATAACCATGAAAATAATGTGTTTGGTAAGATAAAATTTGAGTTATTTGTGTCATATGTAAAGGGGATATTAAATAAAACATCAGATAACGTTTTAGAATATTTTTCGTTTATTTTCGCTTCTCAATACTTCATTGAAAACCGACATTTCGACAGTTAGAAAGACTTCGTTCAAACTATTTACACTTCAATTTAATAACAGAATTAATTTAAATTCTCTATAAATATTTATTATATAACGAAATAATTAACTAGTAACATAATTAGATATTGAATATCATTTCAAAATTAATGATTTAAAAATTAAAACAATTTTATAAATAAATAATTACTTTCGATGAATTTTATAAACTCTGACACTGCGTGCATATCATATTTTAACAACAATATCAACTAAATTAACTCATACTAACGAATCATTATTTATTTATAATGATAATATGTTCAAAATTAATGATATTATTATTATATCAAAAAACATATCAGATTATATCAAATTGTATTATACAAAACTTTTACAATATTAACGTCATATATACAAAGTCTTCCTTAACGGACATATTTATACCAACTAATATTATAGGTGTCTTAGTTTACATTCATATTATATGGAATACTAAAAATAACTAAGAAAATATAATATAATAACCCCCTTACTTTATGCGCCTCCAAGATCTTTCTCTTATTACAAATTATTAAAAATGCGAATTCGACATATGAAAGCATTTGTCATTTGTCTAATCCATTTTAATTTTGGGTTATTATTTTTCTTTATGTTTCTTTTTTGTTTAATTTTGTAGCTGTGCCAGTTCTCTGAACTTATTCATACTGTTTTCGACAAAGTCAATCAAGAGGATATTGCTGAATTGAAAAATTATATATCTGACGTTAGTCCGAATAATTAAAAAAAAATTTAAGCATTAATTTGACGCTAAGAAAACATTCTTAGCGTCAAATTAATAATATTGAAATATGCTAAATAGGAAAAACTATCTTTTCGAATAAGATAATAATTCTAAATTTGAATTATTTAAAAATAGAACGCATAATAATTAAAATACGTTTTAAAACATCTGTCACGACACCTATTTCAGCAAATAGGTTTTTAATTTTATATAATTATCGAAAATGTTTAATAATAATGATGAATGTAATTTGAGACATCTATAATGGATAATAAGTTTAACATATTATCACAATTTCGTGATTATGATTATACTAACTTTCGTCTTCGACTGTACAAATCGTTGGAAAAAGTATGAAACGCAATTTGATTCCATTCCGAGTTACTTCCATCAACATTTTATTTAACAAAGTGTGTTTTAATTCGATATTTAAATACATATATTTTAATTTCTAATCGTAATTAATGAATTAAAAACGTTATCAGTTGATTATGCGTAATCTTTAAATGACTTACAAATTTCACAACCTTTGAAAATTAATTTTCAAATTAGAATATAAAGGAAATTTCGAATTTAACATAAAATATTTTTAATAATTTTTTTATAACCTATGAAACTATTACGTATTACAAATTATCAATAATTACATTATATTCTAGATCGTGAAATAGATGATATTTACAATAAATTTACAAACAAATTTTAACAAAGTCCAATATTTTGTTTATCCTAACTATTTAGGAAATTAATATTAGGTAAGTGTGTCTCGGCTATGTTATTTCAAAATCTCATTGGAATCCTTTCACAAAATAACATAAGCTTTATATATACATATATAGTAGTAGCTTCAACAGTGATATCTATTTATTTGTCATAGTATTAAAACTAAATGTAACAAATCAAAAATATTACAGACATTTAGAAAATTAGTTAAATTCAAGATCAAATAACCCATCTTCAATGTAATCAAATTTAATATTTATATAATATTTTATAAGTGAACTTAAATTATTAAATAAAATAACCACTTAAAATTAAACAATTTACAATATATTTACAATTATAATACTTAACATTTTTCACAATAATAACACGATTATCGCTACTTCGTTGCAAACAATGATTTAACTGAAAGAGCCGAAACCACTCACCTTAGTCCGTTAAAATTGAGCATTATTTACATGTCCTAGAGCTGCGTGGTCTGTCAGAGCGGCGTATCGCGCGGCGGGTGTGGGTGCGCGTGCGCGTGCACGTGCGGGTGCGGGTGGGGGTGCGGGTGCGCACGGGGCAAGGTGCGCAGGTGCTGCATCGGGATGCAGCGCTCGTTAGCGGTGCCCGCGTTACGGGGCAGCGTGCAGGAACCGCTCGCGAAACCCGCGGGTGGAGGTATGCCCGATGGTGGTGTCTACAATTTTATATAAATGTATAATTTCAGCGAGCCTAGATGGCCCAGGGGTTAGAACGCGTGCATCTTAATCAATGATTGCGGGTTCAAATCCAGGCAAATACAACTAATATATAAATATAATATTCATGTGTTTAATTTGTGTTTGTAATTCATCTCGTGCTCGGCGGTGAAGTAAAACATAGTGAGGAAACATGCATGTGTATAAATTCATAGAAATTCTGCCTCATGTGTATTCCAGCAAACCGTCTTGGGACAGCGTGGTGGAATATGTTCCAAACCTTCTCCTCAAAGAGAGAGGAGGCCAGCAGCGGAAAATTTACAAGCTGTTGTTGCACATTTCCAAGCATCCATGAGCATTATTAGGCGTTGTACGTTATAATTGAATTAAATAATAGATTTTTATATTTTGTTAACAAAAATCTAATTTTATATATTTTTGTGAACATATTGATAAATTTAGATATTATTTCCGACGAAAAAATCGCATCTTGAAGCTGTACCCACGAATGTGTAATACAAATATAATTAACGCTAGTAATAATATCAGTTATAATTAGCATGTTATTTTTATGTGCAAAGTTTCTTAAGCCCGCATCGTGAATAGGGACTTAAGGCAAACTCAAGGAAAATATTTGGTTTTCATAGTCAGATCTTATGCAAATTCTGTTACGATAATAACGACATACGGTTCAGGCGCTCATCATAACTCATGTCAACAGCAAATACGAGTTAAACAAAGAATTCATCAACGTATAGATTCTATATAATTAATATGATTTTGCTAAATTATTAAAAAAGCTGATCTTATAGACTAAAACCTCTTTCTTGGTAATATATTTTGTCATATTCAAACGTTATTAGCACAATGTTTTACAGGCCGCCTAGTGATGTAAAAAGTCGCCGGATTGATGCTGACTTTTTGTGCTATTGTTGTTCCCACACCTAACTCAAGTAATAAGCATGAAAGGATTAATAGGAATATTACTTTTAATTAGTAGTTTGAGTAAAAAAAAACATTATATGGAGCTAAAAAAAACATTTTATCTGAATTTATCTCCTCATATTTTAACTCAGGAATAACAATTTTTTTTGTTAATGTTCACTGATTAATAAAATTAATAAAGATATCGTAGTGGGTTAATGTATAAAAAGCCTTAAACGCCTGCCCGATGACAATTATTCATGGGAATGTTGCATGCCTGCTTCTTATTTCCCCGAGCATTCCGAGCCGTTAAGATATAATGCTTGAGTCATGGATGCCCTCAGTAAAAATTCCCTTATTTGGATTCTATTACATCTTGACGATTTATTCCAATCCCTGTGAAATATTTATACACATTGGGTTTACATCCATACTTACAGAGTCAGAGGGCGGCGCAGTGCGGAGCGCGCAGTATGCGGGCAGGCCACCACGCACGCCCGCGATACTACCTCGCGCCCTGCTGCTGGGCGGAGAGATGGTCGATACTTGCTGCTGTCGGTAGTAGTCCATCTATTCCAAATATTATGAAGATCATTTGCGCTTCAAGATCAAAATCATTTGAAAATGTTTACAATAATTTCACTATTGTTTTAAATCAAAATTATTATAGGTATTTTTTTTGTTTACATAATGCTTATCCACATAAAATGTATAAAACTATCAGCTTTATTCCTAATAAAACACACACCACACCATAAACCCCCAATATTACCCCCTCGACAAAGTCTTAAATAACGACTTTAAATTCCATATAAATCGGTTGATCGGTTTAAGCGTGAAGAAGTTACAGACGCTCTGTCTGTCACGCATTTACTGATATTAATCAGTAAGTATAAAATTTTTTCCTCACTAACGTTATGTTCTTGTAATATCATTGATATGTAAACATTTTATACAGGAACTCCTTCTATCGAGACAGTTTGTGATAAATCTTGAGAACAGTTTATGTTTTATTTCCACTGAACATAATAGCAGTAATGTGTATGTGTGTGTAATAGTGTGTATCAGTTTATACGTCACTTACCTGCATATTATGGTCAGTATCTGATGGTATTATATCAGGGTTTCTGTCATCGCTTTCGCTGTCGTCTTTCTCTCGTAGTTTATCCGGAGACGCTGGCTGTGAAGGCGGTGGAGCTGATCTTGGTTTCCTCTTCGCACATCTCTGTCTGACAGCAATCATGAACAATACCAGCACGACCATTAAAACACCACCACCTCCGACCGCAGCCGACATCGCTCCAGACATTTGGAAGGCTGTTCTTGGTAAATCTGTTGGAAGTTTAATCATAAGTAGAACAAGTTAATTTATGAAAGATAAATAAATAAATTAATAAAAAAATATGAGACAACATCACATACAACACATACAACAACACATAGTTATTTCAATAGTTTTTGATTGACATCTATATAACAATAATTCTGACGATATTACACTAGAAAGTATGTACGAAATGAAATCGTTTGGAATGAAAAAGTCATTGTAGAGATTTTTGCAATTGTGACGATGTCGTTCTGGATGAGCGATCTGTTAAATATTTACCTAGACTCTTATCATGTACATGGTGTTTCTCTGGTGGTCGCAAAGTGCTGGCTCTTAAAGGGTAAGGGTCTCCTCTGCCTTTAGCGTTGTATGCTAAGACAGCCGCTGCATACGTACGCCCTGGTACGAGACCAACTGCCGTGAAACGAGGCACAGCACTTGAGACGTTGGCTACAATCTCCTGTGAAATTATATAACTTTACTAATTGCGCCAAAATTTAAGCTTGATAATAGTAACAATAACTTCTATCCAAGTATTTCTGTATAAAAAATTATGAGCATTGTAATAATTGCTATCATTTACAAAGGAATATAAAAATCAAAATAAAAGTATACTTTATTCAAATAAGCTTTTACAAGCTCTTTTGAATCGTCATTTAACAACTATATTAAGTGAAGCAGCCACCGGTTCGAAAAGTATCAAACGCAAAATCGTTGAAAAGTCAACTGACAATTACGATCACAAAGTCTTATTATTTTTATTAACATTTTAAACATTTCTTACCTGAGTAACAATTTCTCGAACTTCTAATAAGAACGATTGAGGCATTCCTCCATTAAAACCTTCAGAACAACGAACCCCAAATGAAGTTAGAGACGCATTTACTACTGTGCAGTTGTGAACTTGATCTGGTCGACCTAAAATAAAAAGTTAATTTAATTTCATTTGTTTAGTATTTTTTTTTTGTTTCCACTGAATTTATGTTCAATGGATTCCTTTTTTATAATAGGGTAATACAAAATTAAATGATCGTTAATGTAGATACAGATCTATAATTCTAGCTATATAGTATGTCCATAGTTCGTAAAACATAAACGTAATCTGAAAAAGTAATCATAGAGGTTGATTAATAAATATAAAATAAACCACTGTATAAAGGATTAGCTTAATTTTATTTCTAATTAGACTAAATTTTATTTTAATTTTAAACAAATGCATTAGCTGTAATACATTTAAGGAAAACGAAAGTGGATTTGAAACCATGTAAATGGACAAATAAATAAATGTAAAATCATTATGTTAATTGAAATACATAAGAATATTATTTTAATGTAGATAGCGTAACGAAAGTCAACTTAGTTGTACTACTTTAATTGTTATACGTTAAAACAGGCATACTTATCAGGACATGTCCTAAGAAACTTAGTATATTTTTTAATATAGACTAAGACTCATGTGTCAACTTTCTAGAACTCTTGTATCTGTTTTAAGAATACTTTAAAATAAGAATGAAAATTAAATGTATTGAAAAGTTAGTTTACATTTTTTTATTAAACATTACAGTCTACCTAATCTATGTTTAATTTATCATCCTATTGATATTTCCTGATTTATTTTGTAACGAAACCATTCTTTTGGTAGAATACACATTTGGCTCCAGATCTGACCATTAACATTAAATCAAGCGAAAATATGGCATATCTAATGAGATGAATACATTTATCACACTTTTGTGGAGAACGACGAAGCTTGGTGATGATCTGAGAATAATATTAACCTTATTCTTTACACTGATATTACGATTAGAATTAGTTTTCTGTTAAGGCCTTTTTTCTTATATATTAATGGATGATAGCTGCACTTAGAAAAATGATTATGGTTTGGATGAAAAAAATAGGATTCTGAAATGAAATTTACTAAATTGTTACAATTCGAAAAATATTTAATTTAAAAGAGAGGAGTAATGTTACTGTCCGGTTAGACTATTAGAAATTAAAAAAAAAAAACATAAAGAAAATTAAAGTAGATTATGCTGACCAACTCCAATTTTAAGTTAATGAAATTAAAGTTTCATCTTTTTAGTTCCAAATATAGATGAGTGACTCGCTGTTTACAATGAAATTAAATCAAAACAAAACCTGTCATAGCTTTCGATCAAAAATAAATTTCAATAAGGGTTAAGTTTTGAGGGCGACCCACTATTAGTCTTACCAAACGAAAAACTTTGACAAAACGTCGAATAGAAGAGAATGTATTAAACAATTCACATTATGTATTAAACAGTGATTACTGTTTAATACATAATGTGAATTGGAATTTAATGTACACTTTGTTTTATTGCAAATAATTATCAATGTTTTTGTTTCAATACTATTATATTACTAGATTATATTAAAATAATACAATTTTAAAATACTATTATCTAGTATTTTCATCTAGTCATCATAATCTAACAACTTTTTGAAGACAAAAAAAAGACATTACAAAGACAAAAATATGGATATATTATAAAAATATCACGCTAATTAGAAACCGATTGTGTTCAACGATCTTTATTGAAATAGATATCTATACAACTACTTCAATATTGATTGCTAGTTTCGGTTAAGTCAATTGGAAATATTATAAAATATGACACTGATTAGAAGTCGATTATTCTTAACGGTTTACTCATTATTCAGATACATATATATCTATAAAACTATATTTGCTACATACGTCATTTTTCATCTATATGTAGATAGCTAGTTTCGTTTAAATCCATTTTAAGGAAGCGTTTCATAATCTCCTCACCTGCAGCAATTATGTGGTACACGCACGGTACTCTTTGTTTTCCAATTCTATTGTGCGCCCAACAAAGGAGGGTTCCGTAGTCCATCTCAGTGTGAGGCGTGTAAGTCACTGTGGAACTTGTGCCGGATCTTGAAACGTAGGTATCGCTAACTTCGTTACTGTTCGCTGTGTTGTTAAATGTCCATCGAAACTGTGTAAAATTATCCATTATTTATTAGTCCTATAGTAATTTAATTTAGTAATATCATCCTGAGTGCTTTGTTGAGTGATTTAAATGACGCTGTTACTAAATTTATAATTAGATTAACATAATCAATCAAACGAATTGTTGGAGTAAACAAGCAAATGTTAAACTTTTGGCCGTTTTTAGCTTAACTAACTCTTATTAGTAGATCGACTAATTTTAAACCTTATACTAAAAATTATGATATTAATAATAATTGTATTAATATATTTAATTGAATTGATATATTGTATACTAATTCCAAAAAGTAAAATCGACTCAAGACAGTCAATTTAATAATTGTATTCATGTAAGTCTTATGTTGTTTATTATTTAAAAAATAAATAAATGTGTAGTGAGTTACTTCAATTTGCATCGTATTGTATTTGGCTGCACCTATAATGAAGTCCCTACAATATAAATTAGAATTTTCAAACCTCAGGCTTTTTTCAAAGCTTTGGTTCATATTTTACAATAATTAATTATGAATTCTATATTCAATTAACATTTTGATACAATAGACATTGGATGAAAATCAAAACAAATCAAAACCCAAAAGTATAATTTCAAAACAATCGTCTTTAATTCATAAATCTTTTTATTTATATTTCAATCCGAATTTCTTTATTATCTTCGAATATCAGCAACACAACGAAAACGTTCAAAGATTTTAATAAAGTACTTCAAAACAAAAATATTTGATATCAAATTAATCATAAATTCACGAAGACAAGTAAATTGTTTACTGGAGTGATGCCAGTCTCGATCCACTTCGCAATAAACGATATTTAGCTCACTGCGTACAAAATATTTAGATGTAGCGCTAAAATTCATAACTCGTTTACGAGTTCTGTAATATGAAATTGAAAAAGAGATAGAAATAGTCACCGATTACAGTTGAAAAGTTCATAGTGACGCTGGGTAACAGAGCACGGTGGAATCGAATAACGGCAAGAACAAAGTTATGGTAAATTCAAGACATCTCGACGTTTCGCATCTCAAAGTACTCGTATTGTATCTTTATTTTCTTTAGCTTAGCTGGTTAGTATTATTCCGCGTCGTGTTATTTCGCTATTTACAAAGAGTTCGCTTTGAGGATTACTTTTTGGCGGACATTCTCCATCGTGTCTAGTTTCTTTATTTTCTTCTATATTTACTGGAAAACGTTGCTTATTATATTTAGATATGAAAATTGAGACGAGTTGGAATACATCATAGGAAAGGATTCGTTTATTCGCAAACATCATCAGAATTTTATGGAATGTCAAATGTTTTATTAATTGATTCTACTATTTTTTACTAAATTTCTTTTTCTTGGTGGTAGGACTTTGTGCACGCCCGTCTGGGTAGATACCACCCAATCATCAGATATTCTACCGCTAAACAACAGCAGTTGTTGTGTTCCGGTTCGAAGGGTGAGTGAGCCAGTGTAACTACAGGCACAAGGGACATAATGTCTTAGTTCCCAAGGTTACTGGCGCATTGACGATGTAAGGAATAGTTTTTTACAGCGTCATTGTCTATGGGTGATGGTGACCACTTAGCATCAGGTGGCCCATATGCTCGTCCGCAATCCTATTCCATAAAAAAAAAACAAAACAAAGCTGCAATATTCCATTTGAGACGTTCTATTTAATGTAAAAAACATTATACATACTACAAAAATACTTTTATCAGAAAAAAAACATTTATAGTATAAATTGATTCTAAGAACAGCCTAACACAATTTTTTACTCCTTTCTATTCTTGGATATTCAGACGTAAATATGTTGTTTTTTAACATCTCGCTAAATTATAAATGTAATATTCGAACGATATGTTGTTTGTTATTTACTTAATAAAGCTCAAATAACTGGACGTATTTTAATATAACATGGCAATATTACGTGCTGGAACTCGTGGTTTTTATTTCACAATAAATATTTTCAAAATTGACCAGTGCATTGTGGTAATATAATTTAACAAGCAATCAATTTTTTCAACATGAGCAAATTATTTTTATAAGGTTAGAACGTGTGCATCTTAGTCCATGATTGCGGGTTCAAACCTAGGCAAGCACCAATGAATATTCATGTGCTTAATTTGTGCTTATAATTCATCTCGTGTTCGACGGTGAGGGAAAACATCGTGAGTAAACCTACATAAGTCTAATTTGATAGAAATTCTGACGCTTGTGTATTCCACCAACCCGCATCAGAACAGCGTGGTGTAATATGTTCCAAGCCTTCTCCTCAAAGAGAGAGGTGGCCTTAGCCCAGCTGTGGGAAATTTACAGGCTGTTGTTGTTGTTGATTTGACCCAGACCAAAGATCGATATATTAATTAGGAAAAAATATCAAAAGTTAAATTTCGATTTTAGATTCATTTCAGCTGATAGAATATTGAAGGAAAATCGAAATTGTTAAACTGAAGTTAACGATAGTTTAGCAAAGTTTTCCGCGTCATGTAGTTTTATCATCTATTGGAAAAACGATTCGAAAACTATTTGGCATCCATCAATCAGTTCTACGTCACCTTTATCAAATAAAGAAGGATTTATGGCAAGATTTATTTGATTTTACTTTTATGCTGATGTCTCGGTCAATTTTGTACACGGGACTCGCGTTGTTTCTTTTTCAGGTAGGACTAGACTGTTTTCTCAAAGGTCTCTTCGCTTTTAATTATTTATTTTTGAATACTCATTCTAAGGTTGAGTTGAGTTTATAATGACGTTCGTTCAGTGACAATGAAATGTTTGTTTAAATTTAGATAGCCTACTAGCGGTGCCTGCGATTTCTTTCGTTCGTTTGAATTGAACAAAAGTTATTGTTTAGTTTACAAATTTTACTATATTTTATTAATTTTAATAAGCAGCTTTTGTGATATTAAATATTAGTAGTGTCGAGGCATGCTCGAGGGCTGTGCGCGGTCCTGGTCAGTATTTGGACATTGCAGAGTGACTTTATTATTACTTTATATGTAATATTAAAATATAAGTAACCCAAATGATCCTTATTATATCGGCTATTGACCAGCGAAAGTCCCGCTAAAATCGAACCAGCCGTTCCAGAGATTAGACAAAACAAACAGACTGACTGACAAAAATTATAAAAAACGTTGTTATGGTAAATATCTATACAATATTACAAACAGAAACTCGTTTTTATTATATTTTTGGATAAAATATGTCAAAAACAATATCTACTCATCAATCAATTCTTATCGGTTCGTTTGAGGTTTAAATACAGGGATTTCTTAGATTTTGTTTCGGTTGACTTTTATACTTACACTGACTTCCGGCGGATTTGCGTCAACGTGACATGTGATGTGAGCTCGTTCTTGTTTAGCGACGCCGTGCACCCTTTGCTGAGAACTTCTGCATGTCGGAGCATCTGACATCGTAAAAGAAATAATTATTTTTAATTTTTTTCTAAATCAAAACCATGTTCATTGATTATCATCAATCACTTATTCGTTGTAGGGCTTTGTGCAAGCCCGTCTGGGTAGGTACCACCCACACATCAGTTATTCTATCGCCAAATAACAGTATTCAGTATGGTTGTTTTCCGGTTTAAAGGGTGAGTGAGCCAGTGTAACTACAGGCACATGGGACAAAACATCTTAGTTCCCAAGGTTTGTGGCACATTGATGATGTAAGGAATAGTTAATATTTCTTACAGCGTCATTGTCTATGGGTGATGGTGACCACTTGCTATCAGGTGGCCCATACGCTCGTCCGCCAACCCATAGAAAAACCCATAGAAAAAATGTAACTTTAACGGCTTGAAACAAAATATACATACGGAATTTGTCTTTTAAAAAAAGAAATTATTATAGTGATTATTTTACTCACATAATACATTCAAAGAGAATGCTTTGCTTTCCCCATCGCCTTCAGCGTTGAAGCCGACACAGGTATAGTTACCGGCTGTTTTCCGCCCCACGCCTTGCAGAACCAACGACTGATTACTAATTATGATGCCTTGTCCCACATTGTGATGGAGGGTCTTACCCTATCAAATAGAAATCATTATTAAGCATTTTAATTAAATGTGAATTAAAATATTTCGCTGCTATTTTTTCAATAAAACTTTCTGATATATTTCGTGTATAGAATTCATTATTATGGTAGTAAAGACAAAGACGATTAGAAATTAACTAAACAATTTAATTTTATCATAATTATTTAATAGGTTTTCAAACTAATTTCCGAGTAGGAAAATAAATGAACACCTGAAACAGTGATTTATTGCCTGAATTATTTACGAGTCTTTAGGCTACTTCCATCCTGTTCGAGAGTCATTAGCAACAAGGTACTTTGAGACAATATTTACCAGGATCAACAAAAAATATCACGTTTCATCAAAGAAAATTAATCTTCAATTTATAATATGTTTAATAAATCTGAATTTCCTATCGCTTTCGAAATCCACTTGTACTATAATTATACTTTTGACATGATCTCGAGTTTTATTTATTCAACGTCGAACATGTTATAGAAATAAAGTATCTCGTTCAAAGGGAATTTAATGAGGTTCATTTGAATATAAGAACTCACGTTGTGTCTCCACTCGACTTTATATACGTAGGGATGTGCTTTGATGATGCAATCGAAATACACATCCGAGCCCTCTCTGATATTACTCGGGTCTAAATTAGTGCCCAACCGTACTACCGTTTCTGGAACATCTGGTGGGAAAGTTAAATTTTATAGCCATGTTATAATAGTTATATATAAAATTTACGACATTTCGTACATTTGGTACATTATGTTTGTAATATATTGTAGCATGTCGTAAATTGATATTAATGTCAATAGTGAAATAGTAGATAATTGTGAACAGCTTGTATTGTTTTCGACAATTAGTTCATTTTTAATATTGTTTTGGTGTTCCTTTAATTTTTTCCATACATTGTCAAACTATTAGAAGAAACTCATTCAAAAACATTTTGGGTACTACCCAAAAGTTTATCATAAGTGATGACAATTTTAATTGCTCTTAAATGGAAATCTGTTGCTATGAATTGTATTTAAATGTGTTTTACTTACACTGAATGTCTAATAACCAATCATCTTCCATAGCTGGTATTGATGGCATTTGAGGGTTGGAAGCGCGGCATGCGAGCTTTGCTCCTGCATCAGCTTTATTCAACTGTATGGATACTGTCGATGTCGTCGTATTGCCGTCCGTTGATAACTGTTGGTGATAATATTTATATTACACAAGTCCCGTTCATTCCCTATCCCTTGGGAATTCTGAAATATCCTAAAAATAGTTTTTAATTGTTGTTACAACCTACTTGCATGCTAATATTGAAACCCCTAATAATTATACTTACGGAGATAGAGCTACTTTGGTTCGAAAATATAAATCATATTTATTCCCTATCCCGTGGGAATTTTGAAAAATCCCATAGCGCAAATTTCAAGTCTCTAAGTCCAGTGGTTTAGGCTATGCGTTGTCTGTCAGTCGCTCAGTCACTCAGTAACGGAACAGTTTTATATATATTGATTTACAATATTTTGTCTACCGTAAAAATAATTATAGTTTAACATCTCTCCATAAAAGTTAAAGATTAGAGGATTTTAAATGAAAGCATTGTCTTTTGATATAGTACATTAATAAATACTATTTCGAACATTGGGTCACAATTTAGAAACAAACAAGAATATAATTACATCATGGAATTTATTTTATCCGAAACACACGTGTATTAAATAATTTAGATGCATATGTTCGTATTTCCTAAAAATAAAAGGCGAGCAAAAATATTTGAATATAGAACATAGCAGTGGAAACAAAGTCCCGAAGGAGTGAGGTACTAAATTCTTAAAGGTCTGTTTTATAACATGCACATGTTCCATTGTTTTAAAGGAGTTGGAAAGGAATACCGAATGGAATGACTCGAGATCTGGATTACGTCACTACAACCGTGACGTCAGATACTTATCCTTAACACTTCGCAAAGTTATTTACGAGCCGTCTTATTCCAAGTCTTATTTAATATTTATGACATCTGTTCTGAGATCAACATCGTAGATATCTTACGCTAGAATGTTTTCAATAGATACATTGTAAACTATATTCTTAGAAAATAAGAGATAACTTAGAAAACATCAAACTCACTATCAGAACACAAGTGCATGTAAAAAACATTATAACATTGATGTTATACCCTTCACAAAGTGGAATGGTTCAACAAATTTGTTTCACATTTAACTCGTGCCATAAGTTTGAGGTCTTAATCCAGAAAATAATGAAAACGCTAATTGATTCCAGAACACTCAATGATATAAAAGTAGATCTTGAGTCAGTAAATAAACCAATGGGTAGACCGTAATTTAGTCAGTTGACTAGTTTTGGAAAAAGATTTATCACATGTACAAATTGACAAGATTAACTTTTTGAAATCAGCCAAATGATGTCTTTAAAATCAAAAGACGGTTGGGAATGTAACTAGTCACGTTTTTATTTTTATTTTTAAGAATTAAAAATGACTCATATATGAATTAATATTTCAATATTAAATAATTAATACATTTAATTAAGGGCAAACAATAAAATAATTTGTCATGATTGATTTGGTTAAAACGTGGCATAATAGTAATAAAATTGAAACAATACTAAAATTAAGAAAGCGTAATAATGGAACTCCTACTCATCTAACGAATGAAGTATCCCTCGTTTTAGATGAGCGAAATAATAAATCTGTGACATCTCATTAAGCTGTGAAGTTCATCAGCTGTCCTCATTAAAATTAATTCCGTTAATGAAAGCAGTTTATTTAAATCGTTTAATCGTCTACAAAACGAGTCAATGCATTTCGTTTGATGCCAGGAAATTATTTGTTAACGGTGATGCAATAATTTCAAAGCTATGTGGATAAAATGTTCTCGTGGAAAGGAATTCATTATAATAATTGTGTTTAATTTTACAGTCAAGAGATGGCGCTGTGCGATGATGCGACTTTTGTACAAGAAATAGTATGCATTGCGTTAATCTTTATATTTTGATTACGTATGTATTTTATTTTGTATCGACTTAATTGTTTTATTTGTTTTAAGCTAAATAGAACTTCGAGGTGCTTGATTATGAATTTAAATTCGGAAGAAAATAATAATTATACGTGAGTTTATAACTTTCATACATTGTCTTGAAATTTATCGATTTTTGTTTGTTATTTGTGAAAAAGTGAAAACAAGTGTGATAGTAATCATACAGGGATACGTGCACGACGAAATATTATGAAATGAAGATGAATACAAAGTCAACAGATCGTGTAGAACTGTAATGAAGATTAATCAGTTCTGATTAACATGCTTAGTTTCTAATAAGATATAATTGCACACTTTCTAAGATAAAGTCCCCAAATTTTCCATAGCCTGCACTCTCTTAGCTCGGGCCTCCCTTACGACCGATTTGAGTACGCCCGAAGCGCTGCTTGTCCCATTCAATCTACATTTATTACATCTACGTGCCCTTATTTTAAGTTGACTTCGCGATGTTGTTTCTCATGGTAATAAAGATTACGGCGCACTTCGATAAATTCTGTTGGCGCAAAATTAGCTTCTTTGAAAGTTTAGAATTGATTAGACATAACAGGAGTCCTTTATTACCGGTTAAAGAATAATCTAGAACTCGCATCTTAATTAAGGTTGCTTGAGTTAACAGAATAAAAAATAATGAAGCCAAAATTTAAAAAAAAATACTTATGGCGCAATAATGCTATTTTAAAAAAGAGCATATATTTTGTAGTAACGTTTTGGTTATATCCCCATTCTTTAATCAGCTTATGAAATATGTTATCAGTTTGATCGAAATTATTGAGCAAAGAATGAGTGAAATGAAATATAACAACGATTATTATTTAAAATGATAAATTAACTACGTAAACATTAGGAGTCATGTTGGCTCAAAGATATAAACCTTTTCATCTGTGGCAGTATATGGACATTTAATGAACATAATACCTAGAAAAATATTTTTATTCTGTGTTTATACCCAAGGTAGTTCAGTTGTTATTTCCCTTCTTGATTTAAATGAGATATCTTAGAAACCCACATTCCAATATATATCTAATTTTTAAGTAATTTGTCAAAACGTCACTTTCCGACCTCAACGTGGTTAAATTGTTTATATTTTTCCATAAAGCACTTACATCTAATCCTAAAGATCACAAGATATTTAACAGCTTATTAATTCAAATTAGATTACCCCAATCCAAAGTAATTTAAAAAGTATTAACAACCATACAACTTATTCAGTCTCTTATCTTAACTCGGAAGGATATAACAGACAATTGAAATTAGGAAACATAAGGCCTCCTTTAAAATTCAATTTAAATAATAGATAAAGACAGTATCGATACTGGGAATTATAAAGAAGTAGTTTTGATAAGGATAATAAATGAAATAGGAATTTATATTTAAAATAAACACCGCGAAGAAATTTCTTTTAAATGAATTTCTTTACAGATAATATAAAAGTAATAGACCAATAACATAATAAATTATATTTAAGTATTTTTTGAATTTGGAATAGCTTCCATGTTGTATGAATATTATAATAGAATAATTAAATACATAGTAAGTAGTAGTTTGGATTGTAATAATATTTGTCGATGGATCGAAAATTGTATACATTTCCGAATATTATTCTACATCCAACCAAACTAACCTTGCTTGTGAAAACATTGAAATGATTGCTTAAATTAAATTCAACCTTCTTACCGTCTCTTTAGCGTTGTTTATCCTATGGCCATTCTTCCACCAGGTGATGGATGCGGGCGGACGTGACCCAGAGCTTTGGCATAGGAGATCATATCTCCTACTCGCTGATAGAGGCTGATTTGATCCAAGTATGTGAACGTTTAAAGGCGGGACTGAAAGGAAACATTTTCTGATAATCTAATGCAGTTTATCGAAGATCAATTGAATTGTTTGAATAGAGAACAGGATATATTTATTATAGGGTGTCGTTTGCCCAATTTTTTTACAATTATGTTACTATCGAATTAGTCACCACTATCGACTTAACATATGACGATGTTATTTAAATGGCTTGAGTCTGTGAAACCTATTAATGATTTAAAAATTTTAATTTAAATTTAATTTTAAAATTTCATTTCCTTATTTTGTGATGTTTATTAAATGAAATTGCAAACATTACTTAAACTTCACTTTGTTTTTAAAGACTTTTCAATTGTCTTAATGATCATTATTTGTTAACTAATAAATAAGTTGGTTAATTTTAATTTTATAGAATTTAAAATAATCAAATCACAAACCAAATTTGTATTTATCTAAAAATCCGTAATATAATTTAATAACAACAAAAGCCTAAATACAAATAGAATTTGAAGTCGTCAGAGCAAAAGGTGAAGATTAAGAAATAACAGCCAATGGCGATATTTGAACAGAATAAAATAAATTTCAACCTAACTTGCAATGGTTGCTCGGGTAAAGCATTTGCTACTTTTCTAACGAGCAAAGTTGACAGGTGTCGTTTTCACTCTCAGAACGGAAAGGACTCAAGAAACTCTGTTGGATATTTAGGTCATCTACGACTGAGAAAACTTTCAAATGTCTAAAACATCAGCTATAATTCAAATTTTGTCCGTCGAATTGTGTGTGATTTACTAAAATAACAGCAAAGATTGATTAAAATGGTTCTAATATCAATTTCTGAAATTCAAAATCAGTTTTCAAGCGTGTGCTTAGTATTCAAGTGTATTTGAGATGTTAATTTTAGTGAATTTCAATATCAAAGAACCTAAAGTTCACATAGTACTTTGATAACTATCAAACTTAGTTATGCTTCAAATTTTCCGAACAATATTAAGTAAACTCTATCAGAAACTAAATCAAAAACAAACTTGAAAATCCTTAGAAATTTCGAAACGGTCTGAATCAATGATCATATTACTTATTCCATTATTGCTTAAAATATAATTTATAAAAATATAAAGTTTAATTTGATTACCACTTTATTTTAAATCAATTTTCGCTTGATATGCAAATAAAAATATTTAAAAAATACACAGACTACAAAATATGCTATTAATTATTTAAAATTGACACTGTTACTTCACTAAATTTATATGAAATAGTTTAATGATAAGCAAGTTATATTTTTGTATATATTACAAAACAAAATTGTACTACAAAATAATTATTTCAAGCAACTGAATATGCACTCACAGTTCATATCTAAGGTCAGAGTTGTTTCGATGGGATGTGCTCTCAAATGGTTTGACGCTCGACATGTCAGGGTCGCTCTGACATCGGCTCGGGTCAAAGGTCCAACTCGAAGCACACCTCTAACACTGGTCCCTTGTAACGTCGTAGCTGGTGTGTCTGTTTCCAATTCATTCCTGAACCACTTGACCCAAGGCCGAGGTCGACCTGATTGATAATATTGAATTAGGTAATTGACATCTTAGTACTTACGGTCAAGTTCTCTATAAAGTTTTTGTTGAAAAGTACATTATCATTATATAAAAAGACGAAATTATAATATAACAGCTGTGTATGATTACGGGATCGTATAGGTGATAGGTAAGTTTTCCAGGATGTGACTGTAATCTATCATTATGCCACTCATGATAATATTAATACACATCAATTATTTTTATGAAATTAATTTATCAATTTTTATTTTAGTTTTACTTTCAAAGACATTAATATAAAATACCCAAGAATATTCACAACGACGTAAGGTAAGTGAATTTGACTTTCGAATAGTTAAAATTCGAATAGTCATTGGTTAATGATAGCCCATGACGCTATAAGCGACCAATAACGTTACATTTACTGGAATTTAATCACAATATTAAAAAAAAACTCACCTCCAGAAACGTCACACTTGAGCGTAAACGTGTCTCCTTCAACGTAAGGTCCAACGATTGCTTGTTTTATGTCGCCTTTGTCATCGGTGATAACCATTTTGTTCGGTGGTACTGTTAAAAAAAAGAATACATTACATTTCTCAATTAAAATTCGACTAAATAATTAGGTATTATTGTCAAAACATTTCGTTCTAAACATATGCCTTTGTAATTTAGGAGCTTTATTCCGAATAGTTATAAAAACATAATAATAACTATTTAATTGTAAACGAACGAACTTGCGTCTTTCAGCAATGACAACCAAGGACGATGAAAGTATTAAAAGAAATACAATAACAAATACAACAATAGCGATTTTGCTGTCTTTTTCGAGAGATTTATTATTTTTTCCATATAAAAAGGTGCGGGAACTACATAACGAGTATTATATTAAAGCATGGTTATATGTGGAGCCTACATCGCTTAAGTTGGAAAGTTGCCATATTAGTTTGGTGAATTGGCTAAATGTGAATTCAATCACCCATTTAAGGGGATTTAGAATTTGAAAGCCATTATATTTGTAAAGAATAACCAACTCGTCTGGCTTCTCTCTTGAAAAGAGTTTTTTATATAATAGGATATAATTTTTGCCTTTTACCAACAGTACAATATATATCGGACAATAATTTGAAGAATATTACTCTATTATAAATGTTTCACGTTTTTTATTTATTTTATCAATAGGCTTATTATGTTCTTTTTATAAAATATCAAAACTCGTTTCAAATCAAAAATTAACAACCTACGCTTTTAAGTAACGTTTTTAGATTAATCGATCCAATTTTGTTAAAGTATAATTGATATTGTTGAGTTGATACAATTAATACTTATTCCAACAAGACTTACTCCAAACAAATTCCAAATATTCCAATAATTCCACCCAGGTGACAGGTTTTGACTTTATCACATATATATCGAGCTGAGATTGTCAGGTGGATAGATCATGTGAATCTCAGTCGAAGATTGGATTCAACACATACCAGCTGAGGAAACCAAAAGTCCCAAAAAATAATACTAATAACACAACTCGATAACGACAAACTTTGATCCAAGAAAAAAATTACTATTATTTCGAAACAAATATGAAAAAAGTGACCTTCTCATATATAATTTCCTGATCTAAAAACTCATGAGGTGTTTATTGTACACAAAACACGGATTTTGACTTTAATTTTCTTTATCGTTCTACAATCTTCAATTACATTATGGATTTGAGGGTATTGACATAGGTACAAATTAAATTTGCTAATATAATCAAAATTGACAATTAGCTTGATGAATCATCAACATTCCAACGTAAAAAAATATGTAGAAATCAAATAATGATCTACGAGACGTGGTTTAAGAAAATAAGTTGACAGGTCACAAGTTTTATAAGAAAGAAAATATAGGAGAAGAACGTGGATTTGTTTATTTATTTGAATACTTTATTGTACACCACAAATTAAACAGATTAAGCCTTATAGTAAGAACATATAAAAAAGATGGTACAACCGGTGCTATCGCTTTAAAGCGATTTCTTCCAGACAACCGAGGTGATATGGAGTAGTAGCCAACAGAGAAATGGTAGGTGGTGTAAAATAGACTACATGCATAGATACAAATAATATAATACATAAATAAACTACTACATACATATAGCTAGGTACATAAATACATTTATACATACATATATACATAAAGTCATACATAAATACATACAAATATACAGATATATACAAATAACAAATGGTATCTAGTCGCCATTCAGTGTGAGAGTGTGAGGTAATATTTAATAACTTTAGTTTTAAATAATGTTAAAGAGGTAAGAGATTTGATATTAAGCGGGAGGGCATTCCACAATCGAGTAGCCTCAGCCGTAAAAGTTTTTTTGGAAAAAATTGTTTTCTGCACAGGTGGATTTAAAAGTAAATTTGTTGGATTTAATTTGACTTTTTAAGAGAACTTCATTCTCTGTATTATTTTAAGCGTTATATTTCTGAAGACATTCTCAGCAGATTTTTTTACCTAACTAATACCTACCCATAAAGACTGGCGCTGTAAGAAATGTTAATCTTTCCTGCTAATGCACCATCAAGTTAGGGAACTAAAATATTATGTCCTTTTTGGTGAAGTTGTATAGTCTCATTTAACAAACACATCGGAACATATTAATACTAAATATTGCTGAGTGAATCTGATGAGTGATTGGTATCTTCCCAAGCAGGCTTGCGCAAAGAGCTATACCAAGCCCTAATAGCATCTTGCACAAAAAAATAAATGATGGTACCACTGCTAAAGAAAAACAATTTAAGAATTTCTAGTAAATAGTTAAGTATATTAGTCGAGAGTAAATTTCTTATCAGAAACTTAAGTTATAAAGTTTAGGTATGTTCTCCAAGATCCCGGATATTCAAGGTGACTACATTTTTGTAGTGCTTCATGCGATATAGTACTCACATATATGGCTTCTACAGAATCTAGTGCTTGATAAATCTCATAGAAATCTTGTAAAATAATAAAATTAAAATTATAAAAAATTATAGACATTAACTTCAACAACTGGTATCTAGAACGTCAAAGAGACACACAATCTGATGTTGTAAGGGTATTTTCGTTCATTAAGTGTACTGTAAGACTTTTGCTAAAGGTGAATACTAACAGTTATACGATCATCGCAATATTTTTAAATAATCATCTCAAATATAGCTAAAGGTTTCCAATATAATAACAAAGTAAAACTGGAAAATAAAATACATGAAAATGGCCGTCCCAGCACTTTATAAGACAGTTACTATGCATCGCTAATGCACCTCGAACCTAAGGAACTGAGGTGATAATTGTGTCCCTAATCCCTGTAGCTCTGTATCACTAACCCTTAAACCAGAATATAATAAGACTAAGTATTGCTGTTTGGCGGAAGAATATGTGTTGAGTTGGTGATACTTTTGCCCATAACTCTGCAACCAAATAAATAAAACGAAATAGTTTTTACCTATATATAAGTTTTAGGCGCTTAATAGGCTGACACGACAAGAGTATTGAAGGTTTCTAAATAAATAGCACTATCAACATTCTATTTAATACTAATATTAATTAGGAAATAGTTTTTATAAATAATAATTTGGTAATGTGTTTCAAGAACAAACAATTTAAAAGTTTTAAATGATTCTTGGATGGTAAAAATGCCGTTAATAATGAATATTGTCATGATGTTTTTTTAGGTTATACTTTAAGTATTTTTAAAAGGTTAATTTAATTAAAATAATAATTATTCTAGAACAGTTAATTAAACTTAGCTTCTAATAAAGTCAAGATAATTTTAAATGGAGACGGTAACAATGATCTTTGTTTGCATTTCTAGAACAGGCTATTCGCAAGTCACGAACAGACATTTTCTCTTAAGGAAAATATAATGCAGTGTTGCTTTCATACATACGAAAAAATTTAAATATTTTCTTTAAATAAAATATTTCAGTTTTAAGTCAAATGTAAATTAAAAAAGGTCTCTAAATGACAGGCTAAATCCTTTTTTCTCATGAGGATACGATGGCGACTGTAGAGGAATTTCTGATACGACGATTTTTGTCTGACTTTTTTGTGCATGATGTTTTCTTGCCATTACAGATCAAGACTCAAGTTTAAATCTCGCAATATTCAGCTGACGTAAACAGATATTCACCACTGAACTATTTAAGCCAATAATAATATATTTAAGCCAAAAATAAGAAAAGCCGATTAGACTACCTCCTTATCATTAACAAAGAATATCCAGAAGCCCTTCCCTGTGAGTAAATAGATTCATCTAAGTATATTAAACAAATGCTATCATTATCTTTTCTTTAATACTTCTCTGAGAATTTCGTAGGGGCATTATTGTTACACTGTCGTATTTAAGATAGCGTTGAACACGTAAATATGTATAAGCATGTAAATAATGAGGCCTTAATGAGCTTAGAAGTGGCTGTTCTGATCTGAATTATTTGTTCACTATCTTGTGTACCAACCATTACCAATATACCAAGTACCATTTTTATAGTGACAAAATATATATAAACTTATACATCTGATTTTAAAGATAATTTACAACCGATTTAATGAAATCTGGTGTTTACATTGAACCACCAAGCTATTCTTAACACAGTAACTGTGATATGATGCATGTGTCTAAATATTAGGATATTGCAAATGTTTCTTATAAAGGCAGTTATTACAATGAAGGATTGTATATAATCTGAAAATATTTTCGCATATAATATTGTAATTTAACAATTTATAAATTCTAATATGTTTAAAGGGGCAAACTTGAATATATTTAGACTTCAATTGAGTCAAAAACAAAGGACAATTTACGTGCACTAATATGAGTAAAGTACAGTTAAATTTTGGTATAAAATGTACCCAAAAAAAAAATAACATGTAACATTTGCTGAGCACATAAAACCTTAATGCAAAACTTACATTAACTTAAATATTTCAAAAGTTCGGTTCGTCTAAATCCAGCTCTGAATGCAGCTTAAAGCAGACCCAGTAAATTCAGTTTTTTTTTCCTCATGTTTTAAATAGCTTGGCAAGGGTAATTTCGTAGAATATTCTAGCTAAAAGTGTCGCCTGTTAGGTACGAAGTCTAAGAAACTACTTTTGGCATTTTACCAAAGAAGGGAAGAAAGATAAACTGTACTGTGATAAAAACATATCCACAAATTCATTTTCTCTTTAGTTCATTTTAAAACGCTTTAAGATTTGTCCTGTATTAGTTTTAAAGAGTTTGTTACGAAACACGTTACCTATTTTAGTTTAATAATTACTTAAATGCATGACATAATTTGCACACAATTAATTGTAATTATTTTATCAAACTGTTTGTAGTAATTAAAATAAAATATGTTGGTATCAACATTACAAATTAATCATGTATATTTTTATAATTAAAATTAAGCACCTGTAAAGTTAAATGCTCTGTGTTACTTTTTTGTAATTTCAAAAATGTACTTTCGATGAACAAAATAAGACACAAATTTCAAAAACATTCATTGGTATATTTATGTTCTTTTCTGTTTGAATTATAAGCCTTTGTGTCTTGGTCGGAATATTGTGCAGACAGCTCTAAATAATCTTATTCGCTGGAGTCGAGTGCACTTCTGGATGATATACATAAGGGAGGTTCTTGAAGTGCCTTTTTGGGATCCATATGTATGAATACTTGAATATATTATTTGGTATTTTGCTTGAATTTTATTACTTTAAAATGAACTTCACAAAGGCTGAAGCGTGCAATTGACGTCGTCTTGCCTCTTTGATTCGAAATCCTTTTTAGTATTTCTTAAAAGCAGACCCCATTCATGTTGACGAAATTTAACCGTTAAGATCTTTTCACTAAAACTTGAAATCTCTTGAAGTGGTTGGTGTTGTAAAAATTCTATGTTATGGAAAAACTGCACTTAAAGCAAAATATTCTGGAAATAAAATTTTTCAAATATTTTCAAGAGAATTTTATTGTTTACAATTTAATTAAAGCTCTACATTAATTGGCAACTATTTGTAACATATAAGTTTTAAATTGCCTTTTCAAATCTGTCCTTAATATTGGGAAATTTAACTACATCGAATGTTGTTGAATTAAAATTGAACATGTCAACAGCAACACGAAGTGTTAATCCAAGTATTAAGGCTTATTAATATGACATTATTCCAGAAGCCACAGGACTTCACAAATAGCCTCATAGTTATTATCGCGTCACACGCCTCAACACTGGATTAACGTCAGGTTTCAGATTGTCAATGGCCCCCGAGTCAGTCACGTTTTTTTGCACAAAGCGGATTTTGGATTTGCTTCATGTTAATTTTTCCATCGCATCGTTGTACCCGCAATATATCTATCATTTGTGGCGAATTAAATTATTCAATTTTCGACTTTATTACCATAGCAAAAAGATATACGAACGTTTCGAACCCAAATTACGTTAGCTATTGATTTTCTCCTACATGCTACCGCCTCGTGTGTATTTTACTTCAATTTGGATTCATCCATTTTTAAAACAAATTGGATCCGGATCGGGACTTTTATGAAATTGTAAAAGTTTTCTCTATAAAATTGTAATATCTTTAAATTTTTCATAATAGTATCTCAGCGATATATTTTGCATTTTGAATTAAGCAATGTAATCAGTTCGAGTTACTTCAGGTGTGATGGATGTGTAATTACAAAATATAACGTTGCAGTAATATTTTCGATAAAAATATTTCATATTTGGATATCGCCATCTCGCTCACATTTTACGATATCAAGTATTTGGTATGAAAAAAGTAGTCTGTGTCCAAGGGTTCAAGTTTGCCTCATACTAAAGTTTCATCAAAATCGGTTCAGTAATTTGGCTATGAAAGCCTGGCAGATTTATTTTCACACTTATAATATTAAAATAGATATGTAATCGCTACATAAACTTACCTATAACAGTGAGATTCACTCTAGAATTTCTTGTTTGTGCTTGTTTGAAGTCTACTCTACATCGGTATATTCCTTGATCAGTTGCTCTAACCCTATCAACGCCGAGTTCTGCTGGTCTTCTTTCAGGCAGGAAGTATGCTCTGGACGCAAACACGCTCTCATCTGACCATCGTTCTGCTACACCGAAGTCTTTTTCCCTGGCATCCACGCTGCAAGTAAAAAAAAAGATTGCGTCAGAAAGGTTTAATTAAATTCGAATTTAAATTAATTCGAATGTAACGGAAATTCCTTTTTCAAATAATCAGACTTCTATCCTTTTTATTATTGTTTATAAATAATCTATGAACACACTGAAGAGATTTACACAGAATTTACATATCACGTATATAACGTGAAACTTATAGATAAACCATAAAGACGTAAGTCAATTTTCCGAAGACTGATCAAGAATAAATCCACATTATATTACACAAGAGTTATTTTAACCTAAATCTTATTTGAAGGCTTCGTCTCGCCGCTTATGCTGTTTTTATGATATGCTACCGTAATCGGCTTAGCAATATCGAAAAAACAAATATTTTTATTTTCTAGGTTTATTTTAAATTAGTCTTGAATTACAGTATAAGAAGATAAATTTTAAAATTGTTGTCGACAACAAAAAACACCAACAGCCTATAAATATCCCACTGCTGGGCTAAGGCCTGCGCTCCCTTTGAGGAGAAGGTTTGGAACATATTTCAATGCGCCAATAACCAAGAACACTAACTTATAATGTGATACAACAACAGACTGTAAATTCCCACTGCTGGGCTAAGGCCTCCTCTCCCATTAAGAAGAGGGTTTTGAAACATTCCACCACGCTGTTCCAATGCGGGGTTGGTGGAATAGACATGTGTTAGAATTTCAATGAAATTAAACACAGACATGTCTCTTTACGATTTTTTCCTTCACCGAGGAACACCAGATGAATTACAAACACAAATGAAGCACATGAATATTCAATGGTGCTTGCCTGGGTTTGAACCCGCAATCATCGGTTAAGATGCACGCCTCTCACCTCTGGGCCATCTCGGCTCAATGTAGTCAATAAATTATTAATTTTTGTACGCTTTACATTTTTTAAATAAAATATAAATTTTAATATAATTACGTCATGTAGCGTGTAAAAAATGTGATATAACTTTGTCACCCAATATTTTGGTCAGTAACCATCACGAAAAAAATTCGACGTCGAAATGAATACATCCTTAATCAAAGGTTTATAACCGAATTAAAAGGAGAGTAAACTCGATTCGGGCTCTTTTTGCGTGCGATATTATATACGATACACTCTTCCGATACATTTTTTTGTCTTGACTAATAAAATAGTCGAATAGGTTTTGTTAACATATAAATTACATTTTAATGTATAAAAAATAACAATTTTTCAGTTGAAATATAAATATAGTGTATTCACAGGAAAGCATTTGAAAGTCTATTTTTAATATAGTTTAGTTGTAAGTATTATATACTAGCTTCTGTCCGCGACGTCGTCCGCGTAGATTTCCGACCCTACTTTTTCCAAAATAAAATTTAACCTATGTTACTCGTGAATAATGTAGCCTTCAAATAGTGAAAGTTTTTTTTTTTTTAAATCAGACCATTAGTTTTTGGGCTTATTCACTGCAAACAAACAAACAAATTGTTCCTCTTTATAATATTAGCATAGTTGTCGCCCTCGGCTTCGTTCGCGTTTTAGCGATCGGTAGAGATATTTTAGGCAATGAAGTACCCTATGTCCTTCCTCAGAGTTCAAGTTTGCTTCATAACAAATTTTATCAAATTCGGTTCATTGATTTCGTAGTGAAAGAGCGACAGACAGACATATAAATATTATAGATTTAGAAAATAATTTAAATATTTTCAGTTATAGTTAATATATAATATTCTAAAGTTACTTGCAATAGAATACTCCGCGTTAACGGAACGATGGGGTGCAACAATATGTGGCAAAGTTGACCATACACACGATTTCTACGCACCGTTACGCCTCGCGCGCTTCCGTTGCTTCTACTGTGATATAGTAAGTGATGCTATGGCACGTCATTTATATTATATGAATACGTTGGACTCATAGAATGAGAGTTTAACAAGAAATCGTGTATAAAACACGAATAGACGTAAAACACATAAATAAATATGAGACAACATCACATACATTACTCTGATCCCAATGTAAGTAGCTAAAGCATTTGTGTTATGGAAAATCAGAAGTAACGACGATACCACAAATACTCAGACCCAAGACAACACAGAAAACTAATGATAATCTATATTGACTCGGCCAGGAATCGAACCCGGGACCTCGGAGTGGCGTACCCATGATGGTCGTCATAATAATAATGCTACACATTATTATATATATAACATAATATGTTATATAATCTTGTGTAGCATTGAGGTCTTGATCCTTGATTTTTAGAATTTATACGTTTTCTTGTAAGTGTTTCTTTCATTTTTACTTTTGCGATTTCAAATTATGTTCATATCTATTGTATCTCTGAGACATTGTAATTTATATAAATAGGTATGGAGCGTGAATCTAAGCATATCCATATAAAAAATATGTACATAAAGATGTCAATGAAATTATAAAAAGAATGTCTCCGATATAACGTGACTTATTCGAGTAACACAATACTCGAACCACTCGTGACAAATTAAATAATAATAAAATGTCACCTGTCACATAAAAAGTGGTATGAAATAACATACTACTTAAGTCCTTTTGAATGTTAGGGCAAGCCCTGAGAAAGTGTTTTACTCTGGGTTGAATAGCTGGATTGAATGAGTAAAGTTTGTTGTATTAATGGTAGATAATAATTTCGAAAAAATGCTTATTTTAAGGTGTCTCATAAGTAAAATAATTTTAGTTGCTAGTATATGGTAATTCCTTAATGTAGTAGATAGTTTGTTGAGCCTAGATGGCCCAGTGGTTAGAACACGCTTAATTTGTGTTTATAATTCATCACGTGGAGTAGGAAAACATCGTGAGGAAACCTGCATGTGTCTAATATTCATAGAAATTCTGTCACATGTGCATTCCAATAACCCACATTGAAACAGCGTGGTGGAATATGTTCCAAGCCCTCTCCTTAATGGGAGAGGAGGCCATTAGCCCAGCAGTGGGAAATTTACAGACTGTTACTTTACTTTTACTTTTTTTTTTAAAGATGCTTTATGTAGTTGATTGAATTACGCTGTCATTTTGCATATTTAGAATCTGACAGGTGATATGAATATTTTAGACGCTATCTTTCATTTCCCCTATCTCATAGAACTGAGACATAAGGTGACATTCAACATGATATCATTTCATTTGAACAAACAGACGGAAATATAATGAAGAGGTCATTCATACACGGAAATTGTATTTGTTTATAGAACAATCGGCTTCGAGCGATATAAGGCTATTAATAAACCCGACGTGGAAGGTCAAAGAAAATATTTTCCATACTACACTTCTTTGACGTGTCAAATATACTAACAAGTGTAAGGTATTTTAAGGTAAAAAACGGGTTCTATACATTGTCATTTTTCGAATAATTAATCCAAATACACATGAGGAGAAATATTGTACAAATTTGACAAAAGGACATTTTAAGCCGCCATTTATATCACTATAGATTATAAATCGAAACTTCAAAAGTACTAATTTTTTTTTCGATTTTCATTCTCTTTTCACTGATAGACAAAAGGATTCATAAGGAAGAATATTAATTTAAATAATTGTATTAACTAACATGTCTTTGTACTTTTTAAATGTTGAAAAAGAGTAACTACACTGAGTTTCTTGCCGGTTCTTCTCGGTAGAATCTACTTTGCAAACCGGTGGTAGCTTCACTTAATGGTTAATTGACGATTCAGAAGTGCTTGTAAAAGCCCACTTGAATAAAGTTTATTTTGATTTGAAGGTTTATGTATATAATTTATTGAGGTTTTTGTGTAAATAATTTGAAATAGAACGACAATGGTTAAACATGTGGGAAAAAAGCAACCTATAATAAAAATATATATATATCCACGCCTGCGAAGCCGGGACGGGCTAGTTGAATATAAACACTAATAAGTAGTACTAATATAAAGAAATAATTACAAGAGTTAATACAAACTTTAGTATTAACTCTTGTACTCATTCCACGAAACGAGCTCCCAAGGGAAATTGTCCATATTTGCTCTCATACCGGATTCAACTTGCTCGTCTGTAGCTGCTTACATTGACTAATGGGGTGCAAACCACATTAAAATACACACAATTGACTCAAAAAATTATTTACCCGATATGTGGGCATATACACAAATATAATTTGTCTGTTGCATATACAGTCAGAGTAAGAAAACCTTCGACAGTTTTTAAATTAATTCCTTTATCGAATCATAAACTCTTAGTACCTTTCGAATCTAAACATCAAATCATAGCAACGCAAAAAGTTATTCTCGATCGGTAATGCAGATTACCACTCAAACTGAGTACACGATAATAGATCTTAAGGTGACAAACCTTTTCTTACCCCGACTGTATTACCAGTAATTTAAGTATTTTAGGAATCATTTATAATACCATGTGTTAGTATATATTTTGGTTGAGCTCATAACATACCTGTAAATAGGCGTGCCTAAATCTTCTCTGTACCAGAGAACTAGCAGTACTGCGTCATCTTCGTCCTGCGTGGCCACGTCACAAGGTAAGTAGACTGGCTCCCCTGCCACCGCTACCACCTGCGTCAACGGCGCTGGAAAGAAAAAATAAATTAAATTTGGTGAAATTTTAAGTGAATAATATCTCTACTCCATGGACTTGAATCAAAAACTAAGATAACAAGTGCAGAAGTTGATTGATATGTTGTCGATGAAATTACAAAAGAATATTGAGATACAGCTGTATCATAATCTACTAGCAATAATATTTTATCAAAGTATAACGATTGCAATGCAACTAAAAAACAAATAGTCAGGTTAAGTAAAGCCGGTGGTAACGGATATCCGCTTCTTGCTGTCCGGTTATCTGTCCCGTTACCCGGCCCGGATAGAATGAGAAAATATAGTGGAAAGCTGGAGTATCTATTACTAGGATCGCTTTAATTTATGCAACAGTGAATTCACGTAATGGAAAATTGTTGTTTTATTTTGGATCAGGTTTTAAAATTCATTGCTTGTTCGGGCGTATCATATGATGTCTTTGCAAAATGTTCGAAAAATATTGACAAAGATTTAGTTTAGATTTGAACATCTGTTATTAAAGTTTAATTTGAATAACTCCGAACAAAATTTTGTGTTTTGCGACAGGTCAGGCATTACTCGGTCAGGCTTATTTATAAGCCTTTAAGAGAGTAAAAAAAGGTCGTCAAAAATTTTATTTACTGCGATAATCTGACTTTTCAGTTTTAATATGTCCAGCAAGATTATTTAACACTTGAGATTTTTGTCAGGACTGTATTTCTAAATAAACTCAAAGTCTTCACTGCATTACATTTTGTAAACTTATTAAGTCGCATTAAACATATTGGTATAGTACGACACAATTTAAATGTAGCATTGACATATTAAAAGCAATCAATCGTCAATTTAGCAAATATTTTTCATTCATTGGTTATATGATATTACAAATTATTACGTTGGCGTAAAGATCATGAGGAATGAATAAAGATTGATGATTATGAAGTCTCTTAATTCGGATGTATGATATTTGACGATGCTACATCTAAGTTGTGTGGTATTATATTAACTTATTTGGGTATTTATAGCCAAAAAAAAATGTTTCTCAGAAATAAAAAGACAAAATAATTTTAGAACCAAAAAAAATATTAAAGATATTGTCATTCATTATAATAATATGATATGCGCAGAAACCGCGAACCACTAAGTACTTGGATAGAAAAACTTTCGAAGCTGAGTTTCTCTGGCAATTACAATTAAAAATTTGTATAAATATTATATAAAAACATAACAATATTTTGTTTTCATTTCAAATTGGTAGGCAGACAGAGGTTAAGAAAAATCAACCTGTGGGAACTAATGAATTGTGCCCATAGTTGCACTGGCTTAGTTGTTTTTCAATACAGAACATTATATTACTAGGTATTACAGTAGATTATATTATTAGTGAGTACCTACTCAAAAGAGTTTGTATAAAATATACCCAAGTATACAATCAACTCCAAATGGTCATTAGTCACTTGGTACAAAAATAGTCCAAATTAACAACGCTCAACAAATATTTAACAAGAGATCTCTGTTAACAGCCAAACATCCAAAATTCAATCCAACTGACCATTTGTAGAACTGGGATAACATTTTCGACGTATATTCCCTTGCTATTGGTACACGATGCTGCAGGAAACGCTATTAATTTCCGGACGTCGAGTGTACTGTCCATATCCTGAGTGTATTTCAAGATGTAGTTTTCACTCGTAATGGTCTTACAATTTGTTGACCAACTCCGAAGGAACTCAAACATTCGTTTCTTATTTATTTTTTATATTTGTTCTTCAGCTATCTGCTCATAAATATACATAGAAGCGTACGATTTATTCACTTTTACATCAACAACCTATAAATTTCCCACTGCTGGGCTAAGAGAGGGTTTAGAACATATTTACTTTTTTACGATTTATACCAATATTATATCTATACTAATATTATGAAGTTTTGATTGGTTGGTCAGATTCTAATAGTTCACTTCATTTTTAATTTTTAAAGCTTAAGCTTTACATATTTAAAAAATCAATGAATGTTTGTAAGAAGTTGATATTCTGGTAACCTGTATTGCTCATATCTCATTAAAACTCTGTCACAACACAACACATATTTGTGTATATGCTAACGAAAAATATGTTTATAATTAATAAAATAATTTATCATTCATAAATGCTAAGCCAGAAAGGAATGTAATATTTTAAAATTAAAACAGTTAATCGTTATTAAGAATTTAAAATTAGTAATTAGATTATTAAATTTTAGCAATTAGAAGACAGACTAAAAAGTAATTGTCAAAATTTTTGGAATATCAATTTATGCAGATACGTTAATCGCCCATGTGAAAGAAGAAAGCTAAAATTTTGTTGCAAAATAAATTGCACAGAGGCTTACAAGCCCACAGAAACGTAATGCCAAATTTACATATTTTTGACTTCAAAAATTGAAAAACTTCCATAGAACCTTGATCCTTTATTAAATCCATCTTATCCATTATAGGATTTTGAAAACACTTTAAAAGCTGTGTTTTGCTTATAAACAGAAACCATCGATTTTCTTATTTCTAACATCAGAAATGAAGAATTTCCGTACAAAGTTCCATTCTCCATTTAATCCCCCAGAGATTACTAACACCCCCTGAGATTAATTTTGAAAAATCTTTTTTAGCGCAGGAGGACTAACGTAGGAACGTTCTATAATGAATTCCTATGTAAAAAGTCTGGGCATTGTATGACAGTGAGTAAATTTAAAATTTAACTAGCTTTTGCCCGCGACTTCGTTCGCGTGGACTTCAGGTTCGTCCCGTCTAGTCTAGTAATCGCTTAAAATCGCTTCGTAAATAAGCCATTATTTCTCGTACAAAGTAAAGGATAAAAAATGGTTATTGTGGGTTATTCCTAAGAGATAAACATATACCATCACGGACTTTTTTGTAGACCTTTTTAAGTTGTACAATACTGTAGTACATTGTTTTGATCTATCTTGTAGGATTCAGCCAGCGTTTGCAATGTAAGCGCAAAAAATGTGTTTTTTTACGACCTCACATTAGAAACCTCAAAAATTCTAGCCTATGTGTTATTCTGATGTATAAGCTATATTGTGGTAAAGTTTCATTCAAATCCATTCAGTAGTTTTTACGTGAAAGAGTAACAAACATCCATACATCCATACATACAAACTTTCGCCTTTATAATAGTAGTAGGATTAAGCAACTTAATTAAAAATAAATAGGGTTATAACAGAACATCATCCACCCTTCTACTTGGTAGTAAGGCCTTCTAGGTAAAGCCAAGTACTAATGACATATTCAACGTCAAACAACAATACCAGAAGACAACAATACTAGTGTATTGTTGTATTCAGGTTTGAAAGGTGAGTGGGGGAATATTTCTACAGGAACAAGTTAGTTCCCAAGGTTGGTGGTCCATTGGCAATATAAGAAACGATTTATGGCTGGCCACTTACCATCAGGCCGTCCGCCTACATATATAATAAAAATGCCTAAAATCTGAGCAGAGTAATGATTAACCCTAAATGCGGGACCTAGCATAGTTGAACATGCCAGTTACTAACCCAATACTTAATAATTAAACAAAATCCTTTTGATGCATCTGCGCCATATTTTGATAAAGATATCCGTATTCTTGCCAAAATATGTCGAGAGTTCCTCGATAAATGACTTGAGTGTAACCAGAACGATAGTAGATAGGTACTTATAAAACGCTTAGTAGCAAAAAGTATGTCAAAACTTGCTATCTTAACTATCAACTATATTAATATTATAAATGTGAAAGTAACTCTGTCTGTCGCCCTTTCACGACCAACCCGCTAAATCGAATTTGGTAAAATTTAGTATGAAGCAAACTTGAACTCCAAGAAAGGACTAAGGCTTTTTTCGCCTAAAACATGACAACCAACACTCTAAAACGGGTGCGAAGCCGCGGGCGACTGCTGTATGGATTACTCTTAAGGAAACATACAGGAGGTTTTATGTTGAAGTTATTAAATTTATTTATTAAAAAGCATTTATAGTTCGATACCTGAATTTTTCGGTTCGTGTAGCATTTGGCATAACGATTGCGATGCAAAAGAAAGTACACCTATGTTTGCATATGTGACCACTATTTTATGCCCTGTGTAGTTAGGTTCCCTGAGGAATATCAATGATCGAAATCACTTACGAGGACAACAATAATTTCATTATCATTTCAATATCCAATCACGTCTAACTAATCGTGTATATAATGTGAATATTCGAAGAAATTGCTCAATTACAGACGGTATAAATTATAAGAGATAGTATATACAAAACATTTATATAAATGGCCAAAAATCTCATAATCATATTCGAAAACAACCAGATACACAAATAAAGTCCTTTTCACAACAGATAAATCAACATTATAACAGCTAGATATATATTAATTTAAACGAAAACCAGATATATTTTAGGTAAAGTTCTAACATAAAATTAGCATAATCCCAACAAAGCGTGCAATAGTCACCCAAAGTTCCGATGGTCTCTCTTAAATATTATGTTAATAACGCTATTATCAAGCGAGCCATTCGTCGTAACACCAAATTGTTTAAAAGCGTTATTATCCTCAAACTGCAAATCCGAATGGGCGGAAAGTAATAAAGATTGGATAGCAAAGCGTGGGGGGTGGGGGCATGGTTATGAAATTTGTGACAAATCGAGAATATCTCTTCAAATTTCGGATTTGTCATACGAATGAAAAGGACAGATTTAAAGTTCACCAACCCGTTGAGCACGATTATGTAAGGTAGTTACTATTACAATATTATATCATACAGCTGAACCTATAAGCATTCGAAACATCCCATTACACACTTGTAAGGTAAAATAAGTATCTCATGTATTTTCCTGGGAAACAAATCACCTCCACACCAAATTTTATCTAAATCGGATCAGTGTTTTATGTATAAAGAAATAACAGATAGTTACTCTCACGTTTATAATATTTGTAAAGATAAAGAGTGTTATTGTCTTTCTATGTGTTCTTAGATAATTTTATGACTATACAGAGTGTTTATTTGAAAAAAGTGGCTTCAAGAGACCAGACCTTTTAATCCGATATTGGCTATTCTTCTTCACTTGGTGGTAAGGTTTTGTGCAAGCCCGTCTGGGTAGGTACCACCAACTCATTAGATATTCTACGCTAAACAACAGTACGCAGTATTGTTATGTTCCGGTTTGAAGGGTGAGTGAGCCAGTGTGACTACAGGCACAAGGGACATAACATCTTAGTTCCCGAAGTTGGTGGCACATTGACGATGTAAGGAATAGTTAATATATCTTACAGCGTCATTGTCTATGGGTGATGGTGACCACTTACCATCAGGTAGCCCATATGCTCGTCCGCCAACCTATTCCATTAAAAAGAACTCTAATAACTTGCGGTGATCATCAAACTTATCGTCAAAATCAAAACTTACCACTTTATCATAATTAATTAATTTTATAAATATATTTTAAGGAACAAAATTTTAACTTAAGTACTAAATACTTTAAAATAAATTAATGCAAATGATGAAATGTATAGAGAATATACACAATGTACATGAAATAGAGATGTAATTAAACCTACTGTTCCTGAGCTAGGTAAAACATAATTTAGACGAAATAGCTCCCCTAAAATAGATGGCATATTTTATGTGTGCGTGTATGTATGCTAGTGGGCAATACTGAATGACAAATAACTCTATTGCAGCAGTTTGCCAGTGTCATCAAAATATACCAATTTATATGATTTTTGGAACAGCGTGATGGAATATGTTCCATACCTTCTCCTCAAAGGGAGAGGAGGCTTAGCCCAGCAGTTTGAAATTTACAGGCCGTTGCTGTTGTTATATTATTTCTTGTTACTTCAATATTTTGATACAGTTAACGTTAAACCTTATAATTGAATAATTATAATTTGCAAAGCAGGTTATTCAAATATGTAAGTGCTGTACTAAATTTTCTATGGACAATTTTATTTCAAAGCACTGTTGTACCTATTAGTTCAGTGCGACAAAGTTGCACTTGTGCCAATTCTACGGCGGAATGTCTGAGGGCCCTTGCCAGCTTTTGGCTGAGTACTGAATTTTTAGTTTAACCGTTGAAGGGTTTTTAACGATGAACTGAAGGTTCTCTGCAACCAATTGTCTGACTGATTTATATTTTGTTAAGCCATTTTGATATAAACAAACCTTTAATAATCTATTACTATATATTTATTTCGTATGCATATTTAAAGGAAACATATAAATGCACATCAATGGATAGCATTTTTGCTGCTTGAAAGTTAATCAATTTTCAATGTTTTTGTATGCAAACAAAAAACTTAACACAGTTAGTTACACCTTTTAAAGCTTTACATGTAACACACAATAAATTACCTGCAGTGTGAGAAAGGCATCTCCTGTAAGGGGAAGATTTAGGGCTTACTCTACTACGCTGTTTCATTGCAGTTTCCTAGATACACGTGTGGCTGAATTTCAACCATTAGACGCTGGTATTCTCACGATGCCTTCACATCTTAGCACAAGGTGAATTATGAAAATAAATAAAGAGCTGGAAAATACTTTGGTGCTTGCTCAAGTAGCTTTAAAGAGCTCCGTGATCGAGTAGTATGTACACCGGGTACGCCACTCCGAGGTAACGGATTCGATTCCCGGGCGAATGTATTAAAAGTTATTAAAATGTATCTGGGTGGTTGTGGTATCGCCGTTACTTCCACTTCGATTTTCCATAACACAAGTGCTTTAGCTACTTACACCGGGATCAGAGTAAAGTATGTGATCTTGTCCAATATTTATTTATTTATCTAATAAGGACCAGCGGTTAAGGTCTACATGTTATAAGAAATGAGTCGACTCTGAGATGGCGTGATACATTAAGTACCAGAAAAAATGACCAGAATATACCGTTAAAACGTAAACATTGAGAGATCATCTAACAAAAAGTCAGTTCAGTCAACCCGACCCAAATATAATTCATACAATGCTCGTAACATTATCTGAGACTCAGAAATACCACATGACCTTGTATATCCTTTGGGAAATCTCACTTGTCTCGCTGTGAGATATGACGTGGAGAATGTTAGGGTGACCATCTGACGTTTTGCAAGCCAGGAGAGGCTTAGAAGAAAAATCTAGTAAAAAAGTGACATAGTAATCACAATCATTTATATATTTCAAATGTGGACAATTATTCGACTCAATCGACAAGGGCTCCACTCAAAATAAAAACGTTTTCTAAAATGTTTGACATAAATTCAAGTAGAAGATAAAATGTATATCGAAAATAAATTTATGTTTGAGAATTTTAAGTACAATATTTCTTTATTCAAACAATAGTGAATAACTTAGTATACCAACGATTCTTTGAAATCTTATGAAGAACTATGTAAAGACAATATAAGAATAAGATAGAGGATTCGAAGTTTGCGAATATAAATGGTCAGTAAGATTATTTCTTCTTGAAATCTGATCACACTATTTATTGATTCTGTTATATCCAGGACATGTCCTGTAAGCTACGTTTGGTCACCCTAACTTATATAAAATGTAGATAAAGGACTTGTTTTTACTCCACTGCGCATGAATGAAGGAAAACTGATTGTATTATTTATATAATATAAAAGCCCAGGGCGATTAGTATTGTCTTTAGATTTATTGTGAAGTTTCTGACGTCACCAGTTCACATGATGGTATTCACTAATACATTATATTAATTAGTATTTTGCATTGTTGGATATTAGTAAAATATTATGAATAAAGAAAATAACATATAATCGATTTACATTCCAAACACAATTAGTTTAGTAAAATGATAGTCAAAATACGTAGAGATACCATAGAGATGAAATGTAAAAGTAATTTTGTATGTCTGTCTTTCTTTCAGTGTCGAACTGAAACGTACTATAAAATGTAGCATGAAGTATGATGCATATATATCTGCAAGGCATTGGCGTAAAAGTGACATATAAAGTGATAGTAAGAGTGAATGTGGGTAGTGTGTAAAGTAATATAAAGAAAAAGTAAAAGAGGTTTATAAAATACGACCTTGCGGTACGCCGGTGAATTGATCATGATATTCGAAAATATTTTTTTTCAATTTAACTACAGGGCTGTTGACCGCAATGAAATGAAGAAAACTATTGAAGGACTACTTTAAAAATTAGAAAATCTAGTAACTTAAAGACAACATTATTATGAAATAACATGTCAAACGCTTAAGTTAGTTCGATTACTTTTAGTTATGTTATATAACAGATGCTATTCAAAAATAAGATATGGTAACTAGTCGGATTTATAAGTATCTTCTTTTGATTTAAATAAATATTATCAAACATATAATATTATTAATAGACTACATCAATAATTATATTGGATTATTGAAAGCTCTTATCGAAACATTGCTCGTTGAAAATAATTAGAGAGATGTGGATGTATCTATTGTTAATGACGTTTGTGGTTGTGCAAATTCTAGGATTGTTAGCATTAACTACGTTTAAATCAACGTTATTATTATTAAACCGTGTTTTATCATCATTAATTTTATACTGTATCTATGCTAAACAGACCTAAACATATTGTGTCTCTTATTTAAACCTTGTCAAATGCGAATAAACACACGCCGTGAGTTGATGGTCAACCATTTTTTCATATTTCCGAAAATGATCGAATACTATATTGTGATAACATTTCGACAAATATTTAAATCTAATTAAATGCTGGAATAAATTATATTATCACTTTAATATATGCTTTCAGTTAGAGACACTGGCAACTTATTTATCAAGAGATAAGACAGAATTGTCAAAATGGTCAACTATATTGGGTATAAAAGCAGTTCTTGTAATCCTCTCTTCACTTAAACACCAAATCATTTCCCTTGTGCCATATAAGTTTTATTTTTACATCATCAAAGACATTACAAAATATACATAAATATTCAAAATTTTATGTTAATCAGATCAAAGTTGTTGTGATATAAAATTTAGTTGCAAAGTGTGATATGACCACATAATACTATTTAACACGTGCAATTAACAGCTTATAAAAGCGTATTTGATTTGTCAATGAGGTATTAAACAAATAAATATAAATCAGATAAAATGTGGTATGAAAACGATTAGAAATATGAAAATAATATTGCATTCAGACTCATATTAATAATATTGAAATAATTCATTTTGTATTTTGTAACTTTCTACGTATTTCAAGGTTCATTTCGAAATTAACTCGAAATTTTCGAAACTTCAACGTAATAATCTTCTGTTACGATAAAGTTTTCAGTTTCAAGACGTAGCTAATTATACCCAAGTCACAGCTTCCCATCGCTTAATGACTTGTATGAAGCACAATGATATAACATATTTTTATATGAATAATTATGCAATTGTAATGTAAGATGCTATTCTTTATTATAAATAAATACACGTAATATTTATCGTGGTAGTTATCATTTTCTTTAGGCATTAGAACTTTTAAGGAAATTCTAACAATAGAAAGGACAATGCATTATTTAAACATTCAAAATAAAAAATATATATTATATAAATATACTTTATTCAAGTAGGCCGTTACAAGCACCTTTTAATCTTCAGTTAACAAATTCGCAAAGCAGATTCTACAGAGAAGAATCGTCAAGAAATGTTGAAAAAGAGTAACTATACTCTTTTTCAATTAATCAAAATTTAAACATATAAAGTAATGTTAGTTAAATACAATTATATATGTGTGTAATATATCCTGCATGGATGGCAAAAATAATGTTATTTTCTAACACTAAAAATTTACTTTACAAACTAAAAATTGTATGAATCATAACATCTGATCCATTCAGATTCAAATTATTCTTTATTCAAATTGGCTTTTATAAGCACTTTTGAATCGTCAATGTGTAAGTCTGTCATGTCGGTTTTGCGCGGTTCTATAACCAGTTTGTACGCGTTCATTGATGTGAATTCTGTCGAGACGAGCTGACGAGTAAGTAACTCCTTTACGCATTTCAATATTTTTGAGAAAAAACAACAAGAGTTTTCTTTAAGGCATCCAGTTGGAACGAAGTTCATTTAAATAATATTTTTCAAATAATAACTATAAATAATATAGGGTTAAAATGTGATATACAATAGAAAGAGAAATTAGAGATGGAAAAAGAGAACGATGGTCTGGATAATAATGCATTATTCCTTTCGTGAAGGTTTTGATCTATACACTATACAGGAAGCCGTGTAAGAGTATTTCGTAACAAAAATAGTGCATGTGATATCGATTAAAGATTTAAACACGGCACCAATGTAAAAATGTCGTATATCAACATAATACGTCTTCCCGAGGTAGTAAGAGCTGATATGTGATATTACATGATTGTTGCTGTCGTTACAAATATAACGCTTATCGTCTTCTAATGAAGCAGCCACTGTTTGCTATTGCGAGAATCTTAGAGTTATTTGCCATAGGGAATGTAACTTTAATATGGCAAAGAATGAGATGCAGAACTAATTCTGTTTCGTTCTATAGATGAGGATCTATATCGGCTACATCTACATTATATCTAGATTCTACATTTAGATTTTTTGTTTTCAATTTATAATCTACTTTTTGCTAAAAGTATTTTGTTTGATTGACTGAAATAGATACAACTTATTATTATTTATATTATACATCATATCGAGAATATGATCAAGCTATGTATAAATATATATTATAAATACTAAATAATAATACTACTATACTAAATATTTCAAATTAAAGGCGATCCTAAACATTGATTTTGATCAGGGGGTCAATTCTACTAATATATAGCGCTTATAAAATATTTCCGATTCTATGCACACGAATAAAACTCAGCTTAATCGTAACTGAAGGGCAATTCTACTTATTTATATCGGTTATGATACAATCCCGACTGTATTCCGATCCAACTACGACCGGACCGCAACTGGCGGGTTGAATTAATAGAATAGGGAAACGGCTGAACGAGAACGTTGCTATAAAGATTTTCATCAATTTGTTAGTAGAATTACTGTCCAGGCTGTGGATTATCGTAATGTAATAAATTAAAGTAAATTTTCATTTTACTTTTATCGTTAATTCATTTAATTAAAACTATAGGTGGGTCTTACTGACCACAAATAACAAGAACCTTAAAATTTTCAGAGTAATGACAGCAGCATAGTGATTTAGGGTTAATAATGAGACGCGATATCATTGATCGATTTTGAATACTCTATTGTAATTATTTACTGTATAATTATCAGATGGCGTTTTAATAATTGGTGAACTTTCTGGAATATTGGGAAAAAATTAAAGTGGATTTGTTAAGTTGAAAATTGTTGAAAATTAAATTATCTAGGATCTATTTTCAAATCGCATAGAATATTATATAAATCTAATATTTCTATTTACACTCTCAAATCGACGAAGGAATTACTTAAAATCCCAAGTTACAAAGAGAGAAATATTTAATTATTAAATCATCAGCAAATAAGCTTACACATTTAAATTAATAATCGGAAATAGATTTTCAAAGACAAAAAACGTAAATTACAAGTAAAAAAATATTTTTACATAAAAATTATCAATATTTAAGGCCTTAAATATGTACAATTGTATAAATCATGACCGAGTTGAATGGTGGCAAGAATGTTAGCAGTATTTCTCCGTTAAATCGTAATTCCGATTCTCTGGGCAAAAAATTAGCCACCCCTCCTGTCACCAATGGAAGCAATAAAGCGATGTGTTATACTTTTTATGAAGCTTTTTGCAATACTCCAAGGACTTCTTACTTAGAAAATGTTATGTAAAAACTATTTCATTGATTTATTCGAGATCTGAGCTGGCCCAGTGGTATCCGTACATTTTAACCGATGATTCCGGGCTCATACCCAGATCAGCACCACATAATTTTCGTGTGTGTTTATAATTCATCTCGAGCTCGGTGGTCAGAAAAACGTCATCAGGAAATTCTGCCACATATGCATTCTATCAATCCGTATTGGAGCATCGTGATGGAATATGCTTCTAACCTTCTCTTCAAAGGGAGAGAAGGCCTTATCCCAGCAGTGGGAAATAAACAGGCTGTTACTATATTTCATTGATTACCCGAATTGGACATATGTACGATAAAACATTAAGGCACTTCACAATACACTTGATTCTTTCAAACAGTCGCTAATTAAAACAGTATTACGTTTTTAATGAAATTAGGAAAATAAGAGAGTGCGACAACAGGAAACCAATTAGTGTGAGTACGTTAATGACTGGCTTAATTTAATTTCATCAGCGTTGGTACCATCTTATTGCAGAGGAAAGGTTATTTGAAAGTCAAATGCTTTACGAAGTCAAATCTATCGAGTTACGGTACTTAGAGCTTCATGAATACAATGTTAATGACCTACATAATACATGAACGTGTGTTGGAAAGCAGACTAATTGTTAAACACACTTGCAATCACAATCCTGTGATGGTCTAATTGAAATAATACGGACAAAATAAGATGGTACTCGTTTCTTAACGCTTGGAATCGTTTTAGTTTCAATCGTAATATTTACCTCTTTTGTCATTATTTGATGTGATATTTTATTTAATTACGTTTTATTTTTAATTAAATATTAATGTCAAATACATAAATTCTCTATAACAGGCCAATAACTTTATTCCGCTCTAAAATTAAATCTTTATTAAATTGTAATAATTTAATAAGTTACGATCAAGGATTCTCTTTAATTTCTGCATATTGACGGCTGGAGCTATTTGAAATAAGACCATAACCGGTCTTCTATGTGAAGATATTGTCTCATAATCACTGGGAGAAAATCTGCTTACCCTATGAATATATAAATTTAACTTGCAAAAGATTAGCAACGACAGTTGCCTATCACAAATTGATGGAAAGTCATCGTTGTCACATTGGCACTATGTGAAATTTAAAACCATTTCTTACATTAAAAATAAGACAACAATCTTAGTAAATGAGATGTTCGTTGTGCATTAATTTACGGACTTACCCAAAGCCAGTGCAAATCAGGCGCAAATCTTGTAAGCTTTTATAACATTGACACAAATGATTTTATACAAAACGGACCATTCGAAAATTAAAAAAATATAGAGCTGTATGTTTGCATATATAGTTTGTATTGTAGATACATATCGTTTTGTACTATATACATTCAAACGTATCAAAACGATTTTAATTAGGACTTAATTTTGTAAGTTCAAATAGCTGAATTCGTAATAAATTATATTTTTCGGTTGGTGTTGGTATGAGTCATATCTAATCTATTTCTTTATCTTGTATCTTCAATACGACCACAAACATAATAAAACTAGTGCTCAATCAGGGAGCTAATGCGTCCTCCCCTTTCGAGGAGAAGGAACCGTATTTCACTACGCTAAACGAAAGCCGGTTGGTGGAAACCACGTGGCAATTTTTTATCCTCATTCTTATGTCTCCCTCGATATTTTCCTTCAAGGTCAGCCACGAAATGAATTATCAATCGACTTTCAGTGGCACTAGAACTAGTTAGATAGATTCTCCCAAATATAAGAAGGTAAATAATAATAAATATTGGACAACATCACACACCTTAATCTGATCTCAATGTAACTAGCTAAAGTACTTGTGTTATGGAAAATCAGAAGTAGCGATGGTACCAGAAACACACAGACTCGAAATAACATAGAAAATTAATGAACTTTTTCTACATCGACTCGGCAGGAAATCGAACCCCTCGGAGTAGCGTACCCATGAAAACCGGTGTACACACTACTTGACCACGAAGGTCGTCAATGGATTATTGTTGCATCTAAAAAAATTCTATTGCTTTTCTAATTACTTATCCGATTTTAACCGATTCAATCCAGGTTAAAGCAGTTGTATGTATGCTATATATTCAGATGCAAATAGACGTGAAGTTGGAAACACGGGTATTTTCCTACCCGTTTTCTTATTGGTGTGGAGGAAAAAGTTTTATAGGACGATGTTAATATGATAATAATGGGGATCCTGTTTGCGGATGGATTTATTTGGAAATGATTTTTAGTTTTTATAGTAAAATAATCGCATTTCCTACTTTCTCAAAGTTATATATGTGTTTTTATCAAAAATACATTTTAGTTGTTATTATTGATACAAGTGTGCCTAATTTATAGAGCATTTGTAATTTCATGCAAAGGTGGGACTTTTAATTATAATTAGTCAACAATAAATATTTAAAAAAATAGTAACTTCTACACACACAATCACAACATATATAATATGCTCAGAGTTGGAAACGGTGAAGTGGTCAATGTCATGTCATGTCATGTAATTAAATAAAAACAAATACATAAGGGAAGGTTACACACACATCAATAAAATTTACACAATTTAAGTCTTGGTTGTCATTTATTAGGCAAAAAAGTAGCCTATGTCCTTTCTTGGAGATCATGTTTGCTTCATTCCAAATTTCATCAAATTCGTTTCAGCGGTTTGGTCGTGAAAGAGCGACAAAGAGACAGACAGAGTTACTTTTACATTTATAATATTAATATAGGTAGATAAATCGGTTCGAACGTTGTATGATACCCTATAAAAACAAATCATAATCCCAAACACGTTACCGCGCTGTTATTGTTGTTTACTTGTGAATGGATACACGGAGACCACATTACGTATTCCGGTGGCCTTCTTCCATATTTCTTCATCACATACGATAAATATTTTCCAAATAGCTCGCGTGACCTTTGCAATAGTAATAGTAACAGCCTGTAAATTACCCACTGCTGGGCTGAGGCCTTCTCTCCTATTAAGGGGAAGATTGTGAGGTGGATTCACATGTGTCAGAATTGTTGATACATGCAGGTTTCCTTACGATGTTTTACTTCCCCTTCGAGCTCGAGATGAAGCACATGAAAATTTAGTGAATCTTGCTTTGGTCGCGCAGTCATCGGTTAAAATGTAGGCGTTCTGACCACTGGGCCATCTCAACTTTGAATTTTCGCGAGCATTGTCTGTATTTAATTAGTTTTAAAGCTCAAACTCGCTGTCAGTTTCAGTGATTGAAGACATACATTATACATAGATTCTCATAAATGTGACGGACTAGAGGATAACGTTTTTTTTTTATTTGAAAGTGGAAAAGATATGTGCTCTGTCCTAACTTCCATAGTCGCAGTATTCAATAAATTTACTTAATGGCAAAATTCAATCGTGTAAGTTAAATGTCAGTCAACACTTGATAAATACAAAACAAAACGTGCTCATTGGAATACGGAAACACGCGAGCTGATTCTGTCTAATACTAAATTTTGAACGCACGTAGACTGAAAGGGGAATAGGACTCAGTATATAATATATTATTTATTTAAGCATCAAACATTAATATATCCATTTAGCCAATGACAACGCTCGGTTCTAATTAACTCTGACATTAGTTTCTCTTGAATTCAAAGTGGTGTGCAAATGGTGTACTAAATTAGAATGTTAAGTAACATTCAGCGCATTATACAAATAGCGTGTTAACTAAACAAAAAGCACCTGAATATGTTTGCTGTTTAATGTTAAAAGCTATTTTTGTATTTTAAATGTTAAAAAAAAGTTAAAGTGTCCTCAATAAAAATGGCCCTAATTCCTGCAAACTTTGTAAATAACTTATAATGTTTCAACATATTGGTATTATTGTTTCATGATAGTAGCGAATACATAAATTAATTATTTTTATCTCACTAAGGTGAATGATCTCCAAGAATAATAATATTGTATTTTAGAATTACATTCTGTATTATGTCGAAAAATAGTCGAGTATCTATCAAATAATTTGATTTGAATATTTTGTGTCGCTTGGAAATTTTTGATTTCCTACTAAACAAAAAAGAACAAGTTTTTACTTAGAATATTATGCAAATTATTTTTGGCTATTCTCAATCCACACATTTTTAGGATTATATTTCTCCATAGCGATATCACTAACATGTCACGTGCTATCCGAGGCCCGGATTTGTAATTTCCTAGCACCTTAGCATCTTTGCCACTTGTCAGAAAAGCATAGTAGCTTGTTTTAAGCAAAACTGTATTCGAATGTAGAACCTCAGGTAAAGGATCCTCAGTTTATAGACTTATTTCAAAACATCTAAAAATGTAGGCTTAATTTTATTAGAAGACTTTCAAAGGTATTATGAACACGAACGTAATGAATGTCTATTTCAGTATTATTCAAATCAAATCAATAATGGAAAATAAACGCAATATTATACAATACTTAGTAGTAAATAAGAATTCGATAAAGATACTTTGGAGAATACCTTTATTGCCAATTATTATGGAAACGCTAACAGCCCATAAAAAGTTTTCATTTTCTTTGATAAATATTTGGTGAACATAAAGATTGATAAAGGCTATGATATAGAAATAAGGTTAGCTTTAAGTGTGACAGTAAAACTATTTATCACTGACACAAATCAAACGCTAAACTTATCGAAAATTTGATAAAGATGGTGAGTATCCATATAGCATAACTAGCTGTGCCCGCGACCTTGTACGCCTTTGAATATAACAAAAAAAAAAATATTATTGTATCCTAAGTTACTCCCTATTATATCAGCTATCTGCTTGTGAAAGTGCCGTCATAATCAGTCCAGTCGTTCCAGAGATTAGCCGGAACAAACAGACAGACAGACAAACAATTTAAAAATGTTATTTTGGTGTATGTAACTTGTATAAATACAAATGCATTGAGTAAGAAATAGCTATTTTAATATTATAAACAGACACTCAAATTTTATTATATGTATAGATGTGGAGTGCCTTGAACATTAGCTAAAGCGAAAAGTGTATTTGTTTATTTATTGGCATTTCTTTTTTGTTTTTTCTTTAATTCATATAAATTTAACTTGCAGCTTCTTGACATACTCCGTAATTAAAGTGCTAAAGAATATTAAGTTTCTCTACGGTTCTCAGTAGAATCTACTTTACGCACCGGTCAATGGAACGCCGTAACACGATGATTCAAAGTGCTTTTAATAGCCTGCTTCAATATGTATATTTGGTTTTTGATTTACAAACTTCGATGAAAATAGTTCCAATGTAAATAAAGATAAATTCAATGACAGGCAAGTTTGAACTAAAGGAAAACGCGTAAGCTATACATATGATCAGAATTAATTATTTGATAAAGACAGTAACACCTCGAAACATAAGTAACGTCAACAGATGTCGTGACATTGAGTAATACAAGTCATCCTAGTTACACATATGTAATGGTTTTATGTAAAGGCCGTGTTTGTGTTGAATAAACAGACAAAAGTATTTGTCGTTACTATGTTTTGTTTACACGGGATTACGTTACGTAATGTCTTAACGTTGTCGAAATTATTTAAGTGCTTATTTGGAGATCTGTTCTGTCTTTTTGAGATCTGGACAGACAAATGTATAAACTATAGTATGATGGAGCTTTTTTTATTGATTTTGGAAGTTATCATTCTATAGACGCGTTATGAAACGATGAGAGTGTTTTTTTATGATAGGATATTCTAACATGATTGTAAAAGTATTTAAAAATGTTGATTTTGCTAATACAAAGCAACAAAAAATATTTTCGGAAAATAAAAACGTTTTCTTGTCATCAAATTTAATTAAATTTTAAATCATTTTGACGCAAAAACGCTGTAAATCATTTTGGTGACGTCACATTGATGAATACAACAGCCTTGTATATACAGGACCGGCACTCATTCAACGTTAACAGCTAAAAATTGTTGGTGCTTTCTGGTTCTTTCGTAATGTACAAATCTTGCATTAAAACTTCAGAAAAGCTGTTTATCAAAGTGTCAGATGATATTCAAATGACTGTTTTTGCCTATCTGACGTCACACCATGGCGGCTCTATATTCTCTTTTTACATAAATCTTAATGTCTCAAATGTATGTTAAAGTTGCAGCTTTACCTTTGACCTAAAGATTCCTTGAAGAAATGCCTTAACCCTATACTTCATTTAAAACAAACATATTATATCACATATGTTGGGAATTCCACAAACTTTAAAGCATTGTAAATAGAAACCTAATTACTGAAAATCAAAGATCCAAAATTAACCCAATTCGGGACGGTCAGATTTCATTTTAGGAAACTGATTTTCATTTGCCGTTTACCAATCAGCCGCTTTTCAAACATGACGCGTGGAAGCGATCCTATCTCGATCAAGGATAGTTATTAGTTCAGAACACTTAGATGAATAATTTTCGATCTAAATTAGCCCTTAATTAGGTCAAACGAACTGTTCTAATTTTTTCATCATTCTATCAAAATTAATTTTGTAAGCGACAAAAAAGGTGTACAAAATACATGGGGTATTGGTTACATCAAGTAAATCCAAAATTATAGTTTTAAATTTAGAATGAGCACCACTGGATTTTCACGGGCATATAGATAATAATAATTAATTGGTGTTTATTATTATTGAAATCATGGAAAAAGAAGGACTGCGTGTGACTTTTCTTTAAGTCATAATGTACGTAAATGACTTGATTTGAAACAATGATTAAAAATTTGAATTTGGAATGTTAACTTTTGGATTATTTTGATGTTGAATTGAATACCATTACCATCGAATACCACATAATTTGTACGATTGCATTTAAATTAAATAATTGATATTTTAGAGTCATATTTCTCATAATTACATATCAGCAAATCTATAATATTAATAATAATGGCACACCGAGGCTTGTAATTAAGTAACATTATAGATAGTTATTGGCCTGATTAGTTTTGTCTAATATTGCTGAATTCGTGTATCTCTATTAATTTACGAGATTAATGCTATAATAAAATTAATTTAGAATTATCGTTTAATTAAGAACATTATTTTGTGCTGTGTGTAATATCAAGATGTGTTTGAAAATTAATAATGTGGATGTTACTTGAAAATAGAATTATTTTTAAGTTTTAATTTCGACAGACTTTTTTTTTCTTTATTTACTATTATTATTAAGATATCTACTACACATAAGAATGGTGCATTAATGCTTACACAGATAGTGCCGTATGGAAATAATGTTATAGAGAAAAAAATTGAATGAAGAGCGCTTGGATAGTTTTGTCAATTTTATGTTCCATTTTTCGAAAGAGCATTTTTTGATACATTCTAAATAACTACACAATATTAGAACATCATTTTTCAAATCATGCTTTTCTCAAATTTTCTCTCTCTTCTCACTTTATAATTATATTATCTTTGACCCATATTATTGGTGATGTTCTCTGGATCGATTTCTATCGTGATGAACATTTTCAAAAGAGACTAACCACCTATGATAGCGTTCAAGTATGTGCTCAAACACAAGTGGGATATAACACACAATGCCATGAAACGGCAAATCAGATACGACGACAACTTATTCAAGAACAGAAACAAAGGCTTCACGTACTTTCCAAGACATCATACGTAAAAACTATCTTAATTTCCAAGCTTAGGGTTGCTACTGTAAATTTTCAAGCAAAATAACCCAATAATTTTGTTATTGTTTTGCTATGACGACCTATGTAGTCGAGAAGTCTGTCACTCCCAGGTCCCGGGTTCGATTGCGACCGTGCGGCCGTGTCGATGTAGAAAAAGTTCATTAGCTTTCTATGTAGTCTTGGGTCTGTGTGTTTGTGGTGACGTCGTTACTTATATACTAATTTTCCTTAACACAAGTGCTTTAGCTACTTACTTCGGGATCAGGGTAATGTATGGTATAGTATTGTGGTTCAACATGAGGCTTATATGATAACCGCCAAAACAACTAGATACTCTTTATTAAATCTTTCATAATAATTTAAAGAAGCAACTGCATTTCAATGCGATTTGTTGAAAAATATGGATCTTAATTTAAAACTGTCAGGTACCATAAGAAATACTTACTCAATGTTCAATAAAGGCGCGTCTTTGATAAATGGCGACAGTTTGATCTTTGACGATATCCCGTTTTTATCAGTTTCATATAATTTAATAGTGTTTTTATGAAAGAATATTTTCAAAGGTATCTCGATTTTATCTTTTATTAATTTTTGTATGTTTTATTATTGTTTTCAAATATTTGCTTTGAAAATCAATTTCTTTTCTTTGTTTTTGTAGGACATTTAAGCAACCATTTGCTTAAAACTCCACCTCGCCTACGCGTAATATAACACTACACCACAATACAGTGCAAAGTATTGTTGGATAGTTCGAGCATTCAAAGACAAGACATAAATCCCTAGTTTCTTATTCTTAATGTTATGTACGTCTCTCCTTCCTTTGCATGAAATATTTATTGCAAATTTATATTATTTAATGACGATCAATTCAGCTTAGAGAAACTTCCACCGTTTTCATCATTTTATATATGTAAAACTTCACAATCGTCGTAACTCGAGCAATCTTCCTTCTTTCAATAATATAGACTTAGGAAGTCTCGATTCGGTAAAGGGCGCTTTGTTTTCAAGATATAGGAAATAAATTTAACGCCCAAGGCCAGAACTGGAAGTATACGGAAAAAGGCCCGGTTAAAATCGACTTCGGAATTGCTACGTCGGTTACTTCGATATAAGATAAGGCATATCTCCGGTATTCCTGGTTTCCTCTGTATTTTTTGAGGAATAGATTTAGTTTAGTTGGAAAGGGATTTGAAGATTTCCGAGAGCATAAATCTATTTGATATGCGATATTTCTGTTAAATGAAACTGAACCTTATGACAATCGTTTTAAGCTTCAATTTGGAAAAAGTGAATGTGGTTTAAATAAGAAATAAAGTTGGTTTTTTTTCGCTTATACTTTTCAAACCAAATTAGAGGATTATTATTAAAATTAACATTGGAAAGGAAGTAAAAAGTCAAGTTGAATTTTGTGACAAAAAAATGGAACTACTGCTTCTACAATTTTCGTACATTTTTTTTAGAATATTCTGTATTCTTTAAAAACGTGATACTATTTGTACCACATTTAAAAGATATAGGTAAGGTAAGGTAAGTCACCAATGAATATTGATTCTAAAATATTTACGATTCCTTATATGACGATGTCATCACTCTTGCTATTAAAGTTACACCCACCCTTCCGGTTTGGCCGTAGACTATGTAATAAGTTAGTATAATAAATAATAATAATAAATATGAGACAACATCAACATACATTATTCTGATCCCAATGTAAGTAGCTGAAGCACTTGTGTTATGGAAATCAGAAGTAACGACGGTACCACAAACACCCAGACCCAAGACAACATAGAAAACTAATGGTAATCTACATCGACTCGGCCGGGAATCGAACCCGGGACCTCAGAGTGGCGTACCCATGAAAACCGGTGTACACACCACTCGACCACGGAGGTAGTACTACTAACTTATTACATACTCTACTCAGAAGGGATTGTGAAAAAAAAAGATTAAAACTGTAAGGAATATCTCTGTTTTGGATTTCACAAAATATTAATTATTTAATAAATGTCTTAAACGATTTTATCATTTAATTTTCGTCCATAGTAATTTGCAATATATGCAATTTGTCATGTGAAACAGCAACGCATGTTGTTATAAATTAATAACAAAAACTAAACCTTGTAAAAGGTGATTATGGTTTCAAAAGCGCTTTTATATTATAAAACAATAATATGAACGAAAATTAAACGTAAAGATTTACAAACATCTCTGTGAAATCCTTGAAGGAATTAAGATAATAGCTCAAAAATTTCGACAGGCGAAAAGCAAGACTGTTTTAAACATGTGTATGCTGACGGTACAATTAACGGGTTTCCACACCTGAGACGGAGTTTTGTTATTATTTTAAGTGTTTCATACATATACAGTTTATGTATGCACTAGGGTTTATTTACTAAAGTTGTTAGTTATTAACACAGATAAATGTATGAGGAAATCATTATTTGTTACTAGTTGTTACGCGCGGCTTCGCTCGCTTTTTAAGGTGTTCGTTGCCTGTATGTATGATGTATGAGGCAAAAAAGTAGCCTATGTCATTCGTTTTACTACTATTTGCTTCACACCAAGTTTCATCAAATTCAGTTCGTTGGTTTGGTCGTGAAAGAGTAACAGACAGTCAGAAAGAGTTACTTTCACATTTATAATATAATAGCCGTGCACGAGACCTAGTACACGTTTTGAATTTAACAAAAACACTTTATTGTAACCTAACTTAGTTACTTTTACTATATCAGGTAACGTATATAATAAAAGTAACTAAACAAAGTAAGCCAGTGAAAGTCCCGTCAAAATCGGTCCAGTCGTTCCAGAGATTAATTTGCCTGATCAAACAGACGGACAGACAGACAAAAATTGTATAAAATATTATTTTGTTGTATGTAACGTGTATACATACATATGCATTAAGTAAAAAAAAGGTCTATTTAAATTTATTATATGTATGAATGAGTGTAGATTTATTTCGAATATTGAGAATAACATCTATTTTCGCTTTCAATCGTCTACCTTGGTCCTAAATTCCAATATTACTTTTGACAGGTTCGTATTAATAAATCATAAGTCATAATACATATTCTATGACAATTTCCACGCCCTAATAGTCGCAAGAATGGAATTTTGGTTTTATATTAGAAAATATAGACACATTCGTTGAAATAATTGCTGTGTATCGGTTTGAAGGATTTGTGAGTTAGTAAATAATTACTAAGAGTGAGTCAGCGTTTTGGTTCCCATCGTTGTACGGCTTAAGGAATTTTAAATATGTCATTCATTATCAATGTATCATAATCATCAGTTCATATTGTGCCATTATTTCATTTATATTATTTAATATAAACGTTGTAGATTTCGAAATTGTTTCAAATTATTAGTGTATTCATATATCATATTCCACTCACAATTCACTAAGACATTCTATACTTTATATGAATATTTTTCAGTCTTTTCCGTTGTATAATTTTGGAACATTTACATTTGCGATGAGTGCTTCAGTTTATTTATAAAAATACTTGATTTCAGTCCCCTTAGTTTTCTTGGCGCTTGAATATTGACCAACTGATAAAACGCAACCATCACACCCATACACTGGCACTGTAAGGGATATGAAACCTTCTTTCATCACACCAATACGCTACCAACTTTTCCTTACCTAGCCTACACTGGCTCATTTACCTTGAAACTGGATCAATAATCAATACTGTGCAGTGTACATCAGATGAACTTTAACTCACAGTTTTCTTTACAATGATGTTCAATGTTCTGTTATATTTATATAACTTCGTTCTAATATAATAAAATAAGAATCTACACTTATTAAATTATTATGATTCTAGTAGGAACATAATTCTGTTTACTCCGTATTATTATTTTGGTTATAATATTTAACCATTTAATTTCATGGACACCATTCTGTGCTCATCATCTGACTCGGTTTGGACAGCCGCCCGTATTCCATAGATTTTCATGGGTATATGTAGTTGCCAGCGTGATGTACCCATAAACTTAATGGTGGGTTAAGCTATTTACTTTTGTTCCGATAAACCAGTTTATTTCATGGATTCAAATATTTTTATGTTGTCACTTTTTTTAAATCTAACACAAAAATAAATATCGTGTATTTTGTGATTATTATAAATATAATTATATATTATAAATAATTCGTAACATATAGTTAGTTATAAAGATGCTTAAACCGAGTATAAAAATTCTGAATGATATTTTTTACAAGTATAAGGTAAATAACAATATTACCTGTAAAGATATGCCAATTACGAAGACACGGGATAATGCATAATTTATAGCGCAATAAAAAAATACCTTTAGTAATCTAATAAAGACTAGCACACCATGCTTATTAATAAAGAAAATTTTAACTAAATAATGAAGCTTTAATTCTATCCTATACTGTATTTATTAATACAAGAATTAATAAAATTAAATGCTTAAATATATACAAAAATGAATGAAAAGTAGTTAGTAAATACTGTATAAATTTTGACCGCGTGGAATGGTGGCAAGAATGCTAGCAGCATTTCCCCCTTAAATCGCAATTCCGATCCTCTCAGCAAAAAACGAACCAGCCCACTGTCACCAGTGGAGGCAATGAGGCGAGGTGTTATACTTTTGATGAAGCTTTTTGCACCACTACTCCAAGGGTCATATATTCCGACAGCAAATGGGACATTAATTAATTCTATATTTTGGTCATTATTTTCGGAAATTATCTCCTACATACAACGAATTTATTTTAACTTTTTACAATGTTAGTACGCTTTAAATATACACTTTTTAATTTTTATGACATGACAAGAAAAAACATCACTGAAACATGTAACATGTATGTAACATTTCGAAACCAATTTAAGCTGATACGATATTTTTCGACCAACCTAATTAATAAAACCTAAATAAATTAAACGTTGCAATTAGTAATTATAGTTGATGTCCCATATGGCTTTTTGTTAATTCACGAATACGTAAAACACCTTTTATTTTTCACAACTTTGACTTTTATAATATTGCAACGTTTACTTTTACATATATTGTCACCAGCACAAAAATGTTTAAAGTTTAGCTCGATGGTTGAGGGAAATTCTCTGGAAATTAAAGTGGAAATTTAACCTGAGCCAACAGGTGAAGTTAAATAAAACCAAAGAGAGAGCAAGAATACCAGAAGCAATTACTCGTTAAAACAAACTTCAAATTCTTACTGAGATAATATCATGTTTTATGAACGATAAACCACGGAAGGTAGACAAATGTTTCAGACATTTAAGAAAACAGTTCAAGGTTGAATATAAAACTTTCTTTCAATGACTTATTATTATTACTGAAATGTCCAATTGTAGAGAATGTTATATTAGCGGGGATAATACGAATTACTTTAAAAATTTTGTTTAAATTTGGTATTTATTTCTGGTATAGAAGAAATACTAACCGCATGATGAATACTTGGAGCCGAGATGGCAAAATGTCTAGAACGGGTGCATCTTAATCGATGATTGTGGGCTCAAAGCCGGGCAAGTTCCTCTAAAGTGTTTTTTAACATAATGTTAACTTAATGTAAGTGATTTTTTAAATCAGAACAATAAGGACCAAAAAATAATTGCATAAGACTTGATCATATTATTTGTACATAAATCAATAAAAACTTCTTTAAATTTGATATCGAAAGGAAATAATTTAAATAAAAAAACGGATATCCACAAATCAACCCAAAAGCAACTCAGCTGCGGCAGCCATAACCATTTCTCATAAAGGCGATTATCGGATGCCGCATCCAAATAATTCGCACACAATCAACATGATATATCTCTATTCCGCACACACGAAACCCATCCATCTAACATCGGTACACCGTGACCGTTCCCCATATTTATTGCTGCGTACAAAATCCGGGAAGCGGTCAGCATTGATCGATGGTATTATGTAGATTTTGTATCGCAAGTATATTATGGGCTTCGGCGCCTATCTTGTTATTGAATTTGTGAAGGGAAAAAACAATAGAATATTACAATTTTCTATAAAGTATCAAGATTATTTGACTATAAGTGGTTTTTTTTATACATTCATTTTTTCGGTTATTCTGTTGAACATATCTGTATTTGGTGAGCAGTACTAGTAACTTCTTGAAGATTGAGTAGCTGACTACAGGCACAAGTGGTAATATTCTAGATTGTAGATATTATATGAATGTGGAGTCATGTTATCAGTTTTATTAAAGTTTTATAAAATTTTTGCATTGTCACTAAATAACATGAGAAGATCACATTTCGCTGTTGTATCTTGTAGTTCATTGGCCTTTTTAGGTGTTTGTTTTTCTGACGGTTGTATTTGTATAAAAAATACGGCCTTTTTATTAAATTACTATTAAAAAAACAAAATTTGCATGATAAATAGTAGGAGCCGAGATAGCAAAATAGAACGCGTGCATCCCAATGATGTGGATTCAAACCCAGGCAAGTGCCACTAAGTCAATATGCTTAGTTGTTATTAATACTTAAATGTAATTCTTTTCGTATTTATCAGCGAAGGAAAACCTTGTGAGGAAGATTCATGTGTCTAACTTCAACGAAATTCTGTCAAATGTGAATCCACCAACCCATTTTGGCGGTGGAATATACTCCACCCCTTCTCTTCAAACGTAAAGAAGACTTTAGTCCAGCTTTGGGAAAATATGAATAAATATACTATGAATAAATATATGTCCTATTACATATACATATATTTATTCATAGCCAATTTGTCCATGATACATTATAAAATCAAGCTTATTCAAAACATAAGGCGACAAAATGAAACCAAAACACATATTATTTTGATAAACAGTTGAAGTTTATATGAAATAAAAAGATGATATCCAGAGAAGGTTTGATTTATCTCATTCCTTTGTTGGTACTACATTTACTCCAGACTCTCAAAGCTACTTAGGGGATAAAAGGAAATCTAGGTGAAAAGGATATGCATAGTAACCTGGGGGAAAATCCTCAGTTACGCCATTCATTTAACAATCCGCAAGGGAAGACTAACAAGTTACGATGCCCGCTTCCCTATTACAGAATTTCTTTGACCTAGTATAAAAGATTAAACTGCATATTCTGATAATGATTAAACTATTAGCATTCTCTGTTGCATAATTTGTTTTTAGTAAACGATATACATATTATAAACATGCTTTTAATATATATGTAGAAGCGTTGAGATAGTTTTAATTATATGTCATTCGGTTTTATTTAATATTATGTATCTTTTGAAGCAGTTAATGTTTTTGCGTTGGGTATATTTGGTAACTTTACTTGGGATTTTATTGCAAGACCATCTGAGTTGGTACCACGCCTTCGTGATATATTCTGTCACCAAACAGTAATAACATTAAGTCTTTGTATTACTGTACCTCAGCTTAAAGGATGATTGAGCTGCATACCCAACAGAACGAACTACCACCGCTAAAGTTAGTGGCGTATTGGTAATGCAAAGAATGCTTCATATTTCTGGAAGCGCTAATAATAGAGGCATTGGTTGGCCAATAAAGAAAACATATTTTTGAAAACGCGTTAGACATGATATTGTACAATTGAATCTCTTGTAATGTCGCATCAAAAATACGTAAAAGGCCTACTTTACTGTTTTATATTCCAATTTCAATCCATTGTTTATACATTGTCGAGATTTTAATACAAATTTGATGATAATATGTTTTCTAAATTATCATATCTGTGTCAATAAGCAAGCACATCTCAATTTTATTATCGGACAAATTGCAAAAGGAAACCAAAAACTATCTTACGACCTCCTTTTCGAGTAAGTCTTCGTATTCCGTCAACTGGGTCAACGGGTTTTGGGACGTGTAAAAATATAAATACATGTACCCCTATCTCCTGCCGTGTAGTGTCATTCAGGGCTTTTGTTCCCGTTTCGAGCAGGGATTATCTCGCCGCGATATCTAGACGGAGACTGTATATTTACGGATACAATGTATCAAGAAAATGTGGGTTTAATTTAATTGACTACACCCTTAATTGGCCAATCGAGGACCTTTATTTCATGGAACAATTTTTGGAATATATTTCAATTCGACCAAAATTTAAAAAGTATCTTCATTAAACAATAATTTCCGGATCCTTATGGGATTAGAACGGAACGTATCGGATATTATAAGTAAATTTATTACGCATATTTTTTGAATTTTATCATAAATCTAAATACCATTATACCTTCGAGGTCGCAATATTGAATATAAAACACGGAACAATAACCGATAATATAATGTGTAATATGTATATATTCTCTTAGAAAATTGGTATGAATTATTAGAGCCATTATTAAAATCGCTGGATACGTGTTAAAACCACAAAGGGCCTACTCCACTTTCATATTCCTACTATAAATCACTGAGCTTATACCATCAAGGCTATTACAATGTGAATGAATTTCCGGAGACCACCTCTGTACATTAATGTTATATATAAAGCTTATTAACTATCCATCTCACAGACATTTTATGTGAACATTATTTTGATAAGGTATTTAGTGTATCAGGGGATAAAACTTCAATATTAATAGTTATAACTTTCACTATCTTTTTATTGGAGCTGATGTCGTTTAGAGGATAATAATCATCTTAAGTGAAGTTCGTGGTTTTCAGTCAATTGTTTTTATATTCCATCTCGTTCTTGTCAATAATAAAACATCGTTATTTACGTATGCCTTACGTTACGAAATAAACCTTAGCGCTGGTGTTTAAGAGACATAATAACTTAACACACTGCACAGGATACAGCCTTCACATCTGATATAACTTTATGTGTTTTTTCCAAGGTATGAAAGTAAACACTGCTTTCAAAATCCGGGCGTCTACTGAGAATTTATTACCAGAAAAAATCCCTAATATTGCCTCAACGCTGGACTTCAAAACGAGATATCCAAATGTACTTTCTACTACCATTATTGCATCGAGGCACCAATAATTTTTGAGAAGCATGAAGCTAAAATCAATATGAAGTAAATATATGAAAATTATAAAATATTAAAACTTTGACGACCTCCGTGGTCGAGTGGTGTGTGCACCGGTTTTCATGGGTACGCCATTGTGTCCCAGGTTCGAGTCCTGGTCGAGTCGATGTATATTATCATTATTTTTCTATGTTGTCTTGGGTTTGGGTGTTTGTGGTACCGTCGTTCCTTCTGATTTTCCATAACACAAGTGCTTAAGCTACTTACATTTAGATCAGAGTAATGTTTGTGACAACGTCACAAAAACGTCACTCTTAAAAAAAATCTCTATTGGAAAGCAGTTAGTAGTTATGAGTTAGAGTCACCACAATCTTCGATTAGTATATTCTTCTACCAAGTATACCCTGATCTAATATTGAGCATATTATATTAAATCTAGTAAATTTTGTCGCAAAACAACGGAATTTCGTTTAATCCATCCACTATTTGCGCCGCGTTGTAGCTTACTTAAATAAACAGAAGTTTCTATAGTAAACATTCTAATTCATATGTCAATACGCAGGCAGATGCGGGTAAGGGATTGTGCACAAAGACTGAATGCAAATTCGTATAAATCCGGATAGAATCACGGTTTTGTTCCGACCAGTTACCCGAACCACTTCAGTTCACTTTATATCTTATCTTATATTTGCAAACCACAAAATTATAGACATATAATGCTTATATTTACAAATAAAAATATTGAATTGATACTCGGTCGATGTACCTAAATGACATATTTTCACTAATTGCTTTAATACTTCTCATCATATCTTTGTTAACTTTCTCATCTATGTTGCAGTCAAATTTAAATGGTCAACCTATGTCAACACCCTTTGAACGATTAAAATCACTCGCCCATATGTAGATCCATAGAAGCAAGCCGCCTGACATCAGAAGATACAGACACATCGGAATATTCATATTTCAAACTATAATAACTCCCAAAATTCGAGAAATACGCAGTCCTGTAAACTGGGTTCTACTTTATTTATTACTTTTTATCTATCTACCAATTGAAAGGTTTTGTCATATGTTATATATAAGCATTATGTCTTAAGTCATATATATAGCCAAATACTATTTAATTGTCAAATGCTATTTAAAATAACATTTCAAAGCTATTACTGTCGTATAATATTAAATGAAAAAAAAAAATACTTTAAAGATGAAACATGATCTGCATATCTAAAGTTTCCATTTATAAACTTGTTTCGAAGCGACACAATATTATCGAACTTACTGGATGCCTTGGAGCTAAGTCTTCATATATTTCGCATATTTAAGTTTGGCTTACTCATCTAGATAAGTTTGCGCACCTGTACAACAATTTCAATCGAGATCCCTGTCCCGATACGCCACAAAACAATTTATTGGCACTGGAATTCGGGAAACGTGAATAAATTGGCTCGAACCTGAAGCAGGCGATTGCGTCCGAACTATTCGGAAACTTTCAGAAGCGAGCCTTTTAGTTTTCCCTTTGTTCTTATAGTTTATCTCGTGTTATGTTAAATTTGTATCGATTTTCCAGTTAAATACTTTTGGAGGAGTTATTTTTTTCACTTTAATTTACATAATACTAAGCATTGAATAGTAGTTTAATTTATAAACTATCGAATTTTATGTGTCCATTTCCAGGAAGCAATATAAGCTCCAATTTACTGCTATACTTTAACGGAATCTTATCTTGTATGTGCTCTGAGCTACAGTTCACAGCACATACAAGTAAAGCTTAACTAGCAGTCATAACCTACAGGTTATGACTGCTAGTTAAGCTTTACAAATATAACTATCTGCTGGCCTTATCTTTTAAAAGTTACTAGCAACCTTTTTTTTAAGGAATCACTCATATTCCTGTTTTTCCCCTCGGATTAAGCGTATAGATAGTGCTAGGAGTGTATAGCACCATAGGTTTTAGGAATAATCTATGACTATTTCATCACTAAATAGACACGATTGATGCTTCTTTATCTAGTATAACTTTATTTGTTATAGTACCAAGATCTATATGTTCTGGCGACTAGTTCTTGGTGGCACAGAACCATACATTCTGCGCAATCATAATTCTTTACTCGTTATGATCACTAAATGTATTATGTTACTCAGTTAGTATTGCAATGTTCATAAATATTTGAGTACTCACTAAAACTGTATATATTTTATTTTTTTATCAAAATGCTTTTGCGAAATTTAAATATTTGACAAGCGCAAAAAAACCCCCCCCAAAAAAAACGAATCGTTTGATACTATTCGTATATTTATTTTATTTCAAACCATCCAAAAATACTATTATTCTTTTGTAGACCGTGCTAGAATTATTTAGTTAGATACAAATTTAATTAATCATGAAATAAAGAAAATATCATTTTAGTAAGACTTGATATATTTTTATAGAAGCGCTGATTGTTTTTTCATCGTTAAAAGACAGGTTGTGGATAGGTACCACCCACTCATCAGATATGCTGCCGCCAAACTACAGTACTTTGTATCGTTGTGTTCAGGTTAGAAGGGTGAGTGAGCCAGTTTAACTACAGGCACAAGGGTCACATAATGTATCTAACAGCGCCATCGTCTATGGTTGTTGGTGACTACTTACCATCACGTGGACCATATGCTCGTTCGCAAACCAATAACAAAAAAGGTCTTATTTTTAAACAAAAGCCTCCTCTTCTTTTAGCAAGATATCTTATTCTATCACGCTGTTTTCTCATTATTAGTGAGGACGAGATAAAGGAAATCTAATGGTGTTTGCCCGAGCTTGAACTCGATCTTTAGTCAAGGTTCAGTGATTCTAGCCTCTGCTCCAGCTCCTCATAATTTAAGTTCCTGGTAATCATTATTGGTACTTCTATGTTAGTACTGTGAGATGCTTAATCCATTTTTTTTTACTACCACTTCAACCACCAATCTGGTGATCCGAATTATTTATCGTACATGTGGAGTCACCTGCATGCTTTTGTTTAATTATCTTTAATTTTCATACTAATATTTTTTTCTGGATTTATAGTCCAAAGAAACACGAGGCCTTAATTTTTAAAATAATATATTTGGTTTTTGGGTTGTTTTTATTATTAATGATTCATTAATTAAATAACATGATTGGAATTTAAGACTGAGACAGGCACCTAATAAAATTATAAATGCCATACAAATAACAGTTAGAAAATAATTAAATCATATCACTCTATTGATTAGTATGGTATTATTTTTATACATTAAGCAAGTCATTAAACATTTCAAGTCATTAAAATTTGATTCCAACTATATTTTTTATAACAATTCCATTTTATTTCATGTACTAGTTCTAGAAATTTTGCATTGCGATTCATTTTCCGATCCATTGATTTCTTTCGTGAGTAAACGTGAAACAGACGCTTTGAAGTAGTTTCCTCTTATTATGCGCTATTTCATTGCAAATAAAATGGAATCATTTCTCAACATGCTGTTTTCATTCCAAGATTTATCTGTTCCCTGAAAGTAAAGTTTTCTTCTAAAGGTAATAATTATGACAACTATCAAATAGAATAATAACATTAATACATTTATGGAATTATTTTTGATGAAAATTGTTTTAGATGATGTCATCTTGACCAATTATGACAGTAATGAAAATCGAAATCTCGAAGAACTATATTATTTTCACGGGTAATAATTGCAGTGATCAGTAGGTTATATTTAATTTAGCCAAGTTATAATTTGTCCAAACTTTATGAAGAGTGCGAAGGTCAGCGTTAAATGGTTGGCAATTAGTATGATTGCTTTTTTCAAGGTCACAATTCTTATCGCAACGAGGCGTCTTTGAAAGCAGTTCATCTGATAAAATTGAAGTACTATGATAAATAACACGGACTTCCTTGAAATGTTTAACTCTTGGCTGACTATTTAATTCTTCTGATCAATTCTGTATATTTACAGGATTGTTCCATCATAATTCATAATTATTACTTCATCCGACATCTGATATTCATCAAGTCACCGATTTGTTTGTGACCTTAGATTTGTTTATTTTATGTTAGTGTCAAAGTATCGACCAATTACTAAAAATCACTGAGTACTCATGAACATTTTATGACCAAATTTTTATGAGGCCTAATATCAACAGTTTACCAAATTAGATTCAACTGAGTCCTTAAATTTTACGGTAACACATTATCCTCTACTGCAGTTGGCGTATGGTTAATCCATAATCATTGTTTTAAAATATAATTTGAAAGATACAATTCGTTAATATCCAATTTAATCATATTAAATACTGCAACCACAAACATTTTAACCAATCACAAGCTATTAAATTGTTTAAGCACTGTAAATAAAAAAAAACTGTAATATTATTACAATATTAAAATCACGCAGACCTCATTTTATTTTATTTTAATTATTCAACAGTAATTTCACATATAAAATTAATAAGCGTTGATTGTGCGAACTGAACAGATGGTCCATCCAAAGATAACACACAAAATGTGTAATGAGATTTTCATTGATATGAGTTCAAGTAAGAATGGAAATAACGGTACGTTTTTTTTATGAATGTCTTGAAACTATTGGCTAGTATAGGATGCTATAGAATATATACAGAATATAGTCTAGATCATCTTAGGTACTGAGATTAAATTAGCAAGGTCGATGAAATATTTACTGAGATTTGCTGTCAGAAAGTCTTATTCTCATCATCTGGTGGGACATACAATCCAACACGTCTGGAAGGATTTCAGGCGCAAGGCCAACGGTTTTACGTGCTTTCCCAAGGTATGGGAATGTTCATACTTACTAGGCCCCTTTTAATTTTCGGCATAATAACCCAAGAACTTTTTGGGGCTTAGATCCAGAATTTCAGATACTGCCGTTTAATTGGCCAATCAACCAATGATATAGAATTCATATTAATATTATACTCTATTAACATATTACTAAATTCGTACTGGTTTTTCAAAAACCGTTTCCCAACAGATAAGTGGAAAAAAGTTTATTCTTCCAGCTGTATTAGACCATCAAAGAAGTAGAAATAATATACTATTCCTAGGTCTTCAACCACAAATGCTACCGGTACATGCTCTGTATTCTTTACATCAATTGAAACTATAAACAAAGAGGTTATTGTGTTCCTTGACTGGAATTCTTCAACGGTTGTTAGCTTTGTAACTCTCTTTGCTTGAGCTAGATCAGATTCTTGTTCTTTCTTTTATTTTCAGTCGGAAATCGTTTAACCTTAGGAATGTACGTCGTAATCTATAAATATAAAATGGACGTTGCTATGACACTATTGGGAATCTACACAAATTCCCTTTTGAATTTGAATTAGCTTTTATTACTTTCACTATAATGACCCCTGAGATTCATTTGTCTTTGATATATAATTTGATATCGCTTAATCGATTGGCATAAAAAAACTTAAAAATAAAGGTACTAATAAAATAAAAAAAATATACCATTTTTTACCATTGCTTACTACCCAGTACCCGTTCTCTTGTTAATAATGCTCGTAATATTAAATCTGGCAAAATAAGAAAACACATTTATATGATTAAATGACTTTAAGATAAGATCTTGTATTTTTTTTATTGCCAAAAAATTACAACAATATTTCGAATTATGAATATCCAAACAATAGCCCGATCATTTATCGTCCAAACCGAAGCACTTATTCGTCGTCATAACTAGCCTAAGCTTATAAATACCATAATAGTCAATTTTGTCTTACCCTTCCTCAGGCTTTATCTTGGGGACAATAAAAATCCGGGTATAAGGGCCATAGTGGGATCATTGTGCACACAATGTAGGAAAATAATTGAAAAGCTACGCGCGGGTAAATACAAGAGTAATAGAGGCGTCTTTTGTCTTCTGTTTTGGAAAATATCTCGTTTTATTTTATAACAGACTTGTCTTAGAATTCGTTTGCGCTCAACATTCGAATACGAAAATATAATATTCCTTGTTTTATAATAAATTTGAAGAGATTGCTAGTTTCTTTGAATTTCTTGAACTATAGGTACCATTTAGGAATGCGTTAGGTAGCCCATTTATTAAAAAGGATTTGTATTATACAGCTGTGCATTACAGTACATGGGAACAGAGGTACGTTTCATTCATTGGCGTTAACTTTGTGTATAAATCAATTTAATGAAAAAAATAAAATAACATTTAAAAAGGTCTGTAAAAGAACTAAAGAATATTCTTCAGAGATTTAAATTCACCTGGAATTAACTAAGTTTAGTAGCTAAGCTCTTTTTTTTCCTCTATAAAATACAAACAGGCAAACGGTCTACTCGATGGTAAGCAATCACCATCCATTCGCCACCAGACATTGGCGCCGTAAGAAAATTCATTTATCAATTTCAATCATTCTTTATGTCTCCAGTAAGTCAACCTTGTGTTAAAGTTAATTACGTCCCGGGACAGCTACACTGGCTCACTCACCTTTCAATCTGGAAAACAACGGTACAAAGTATTGTTGCTTTGCGATAGAATCTATACAAGTTTGTGCAGAGTGGGTGATACATATCTAGATGGCTTGTAGCTCCACTGAGTAAAATTGTTGGTATTTGACTTATAAAGAATGGTGTTATAATCTTAGTAAGGATATAGCCGTTATATTAGACAAAGATAGTTAAATAAGCCACATCTAAAATGATGAACAAACCAGCCATCAAAACTATAGCGCCTAATAATAATATGGGTTAAACGATGTGCAATTTTCGGTATATTATCCTATCACGTTCTTTCTTTTGTAGGTATTATTTCAACTATTGATATAAATAATAGTCGAGTATAACTTCATTATAATATGTCCACGCGAATGAAATTGCGGACACATACCTGTCCCCAGTGCAAGTTTTAAATGAAAATAGAATATTGCATTTGCAAAAATTTATATTGAAAAGTGAGAGCGCTCCTGGCATAGCTTACGAAATGGGATTTCTGTATACAAATTTTTCGTAAACGCAAACGTGATAGTTTTGCAGTTTTGCATTGCATTAAAATTCGTACTGGTATAGATCTCTTTTAATTTATTCTTTCTGCTTATAACGCTGAGGTTATACACAAATTAATTTCGTACCTCACTCATAATGACAACAGCCTGTAAATTTCCCACTGCTGTGCTAAGGCCACCTGTCTCTTTTTGAGGAAAAGGTTTGAAGCATATCCCACCACGCTGCTATAATGCTATTTGATGGATTCACATGTGGCAGAATTTCGCTAAAATTAGACACACGTAGATTTCCTCACGATGTTTTCCTTTAGCGCCGAGCTCGAGATGAATTATAAAAATCAAGTACATGAAAATTCAGTTGCCGGAGTTTGAACTGAGTACTGCTGCTTGGCTGTAGAATGTTTATAAGAAGAAGATGAAGAAGAATGTTTGGACGGAAACTGGTGTCAAATAATTGTACTTAAATGTAGTACTAAGTTTGCTATCAAGCACAAGGATCGAGAGCAAATGTCTTTGAATAGAACATGTAATCATTAAAACAATATCGTATTACATTGACTCCGTCACTTAAAATTGTTTTTGCAATAGATCAATTCCTCTGTGTCAAAACTCTCTTCCTAGTTCAGCTAAATATAGATCGATATATACCAGTTTTGTTTTTATATTACACTGTATTATCAGATTCTCTTTCTGGCCCATTCCTGTTTGTTTGTCTGTGGGTTTGATTTCAATTGTTTGGGTTTAATTTTCAAATATTGTAAAGATTTCAGTTACAAAATCAATTTACTAACATTACAACAAACAACATTACAACAGTTGGTATTAAAATAAAATGAAAGAATATTTAGCTTACCAGTATTGCATTACAATATGCCACCAAAATGATATGAAACGATTTAATCTTCGCGAAATTATTCGAAATTCCCCAATTCCGAGTATGAAGCTGTGTATTAATTTCGTGAAACATAATATTATACGGGAGGAGTGCGTTTAAAGACTACATACATATTAATGTATACATAAATATTTATTAAAAGGTAGATCGATACGTTTTATTGAATTCGTCCCTTCAATTGTGTGATTGTGTTTCGTATTTAAATGAAATTCCACTTATACTTGTAATGAATAATAAAACGATGAATTTTTTACATAAATACATTAAAATATATGTTTAAATCTAAATGTTCTCAAAAGAAAATCAACAAATATTTCGTTCTATTGTATTATCAAATGTTATGTAAAACGCTTTCATTGTTGACAACAATTATTTTAGTGAAACAGCTTTGTGTAAATCATATTAATGAAGATTAATTTAGTTATAAGCATTGAGAACTACGTACCAGCTTCTCAAACTTTAGTAGTCAATGTAAATAAATAAGCCGATTAGTCTGATTTAATTGAATTTTTTTTTTTTTTTTGAATGAGTGATTTCAAAACAATGACTAAAATTTTCAACCGACTTTGTTATTATAAAACAAAATATCATATGAATATTGTTGCTTTATCTTTTTAGATATATTAGTAAATAAATAATTCCTATAATGCTTAGGATTTTAAGTGGTCAAGATCTGAATACATATTTATGTTTATAAAACTTTTTTTAATCACTTATCGATTTTCTATGAAATCTATATAGATCCTCAATTAACCTAGCTTATGTTTTGGGTGCAAAGTATATAAATTATTTCTAAAATGCAACTAAAAGTAAGTTTGTTCGGACGACAAAATATTTTAATGAACGATTTACCTTATGCAATTATTAAAGTAAAATTAAAAAAGTAAAGTAACAACCTGTAAATTTCCTACTGAAGGGCCAGGGCCTTCTCTACCCTCGAGGAGAAGGTTTGGAAAAAAATTCCACCTCACTGTTTCAATGCGTGTTGGTGGAATTCAAATGAGGCAGAATTTCTATGAAATTAGACACATGCAGGTTTCCTCACGATGTTTTCCTTCACCGCCGAGCACGAGATGAATTATAAACACAAATTAAGCACATATATATATATATATATATGTGCTTAATTTGTGTTTATATGCTAAAATATGCTCGCGTTAATTATATATATAAATATGCTCGCGTTCTAACCACTGGGCCATCTCAGATCTAATAATAAATTTAAGTGGTCAAAATCTAAATACCTACATAATTATGTTTATAAAACTTTTTTTAATCACGTATTTAAATATCAATATAGATCTTCAACAAACCTAGCTTATATTTTGTGTGCAAAGTATTTAAATGATTTCTAAAATGCAATTAAAAGTAAGTTTGATCGGATGATTGAAATTTTTAAAGAACGATTTACCTTAAGCAATTATTACTACAATATTATTGATATTTCACCAACGAGGTCGTGCGTGTTTTAATCGACAAACACGTGACATAATCCTCTGCAAACAGGTTTCCTCAAAGAGTATATCAATCAGCTCCAAACGTGAGTTGTTTTCAATATTAATTAAGCACATTATGAAAGTACGGCGTTTCTTACGAGGATTTTCAAGCAGCGATCTTCAATTAAAACCCATTTCTATCAATATATATATCATTCTATTCACTAAGTTATTTCGTTTATTTTTTGACGTATTCAACAGAAAATTAAACAAAATCAATATTTGATTATTTACGTATAAGACTTATAACGTTTCACAATTCTACACAAAGTTATCTACTATATACAAATATCTATTCAAATAATTTTGAACTTTATCATCTATGGATTAAGAGATCTAGTTGCTTGCTCAATAAACTTAGATATGACGGATTATGGTGAGTTTTAAGAGGTATATATGGAACATTGGGGTGTATGCTCGATACGAGAGAACAATTTCAAAGCCTGTCTAGCTAAAGGAAATTTTCTCTTACGGAAAATAAGCGCAGCGGATTCCTTTGACAAAACTCTGATTTTTAAACAAATATTACATGGCTGGTTACGATATTGGTAATGATATTAATGTAGGGAGAATAAAAATATGTTTCATACTTTTGCTTGTGGTTGAAAGCTATTTTAAATATTTTAATACCATGATATTAGATATTAACCAGCCCATTTTTATCGTATGTATAGATCCACCTTAAGGCTCGATATCTCACGAGTCTCGCCCTTCTTTTATCAAGTGTTCCGGCCTACAGGACATGGTAACTCTTTTTCTAAAAAATGTTTTAATGACTTCCGAGTAAAAGTTACATATATATTATAATCAGTTTTAAGTGGCTTTCAACGAGGTTTATAAAGTTCAATGACTCGTCTGCTCCGTAATAGCCTAAAAGTGCTAACGATATTCAATTCAAAATGTGTCTGGACTCCTAAATAGATTGAAGTGATACGTGCGACGTATAAAAAGATCACAAACTAGCGTTTAATATTCCCAGGGAATTAAATAAGTCTTTATAGATTCCATTTTTAAAATACTTAAATGCTTGGTAGTCTATTGTGTACAATCGATACGAATGCATACATATATATGTACATATTAGACAAAAAAAAATCAAAAAAATGGTCAAGATTCGTAGTCACAGAGCTTTAAAGACTGTCATCAATTTACGGATTTTTTTTAAAGTCAAATATTTTTTTAAATTATTTGTACATATATTTTTTTCTTATTTTACTGTTACCCCTATCAATTGGCCTATTGAACATTGCCCATGACGTTGATTTTGGGACATGACAAAAAATATTGATTTTTTATCATTAATGTATTCTAGTAAAATGTTATAAGATTTCTTTATGAATTCTTTTTTTTTTAATAAATAATACCAAGCACACATACAAACAAATAAATATTCACTATCACACAAACCTCACATGTAAGAATAACATCAGAGACACTGTTGTGTCTGAAAACACTAAAATAGCACGTTCAAAGTTGCTTAGCGTTTTATCGTCTGTCGTGTATGTACAGCTAGTGTCTGGTGCCCACATATTGCCGTGCAAACAATGCCTCGGAAGCATTCACAATGATGTGGGTAAATGTCAAACTCCGACATAAGCCTCGTGACACACCACCTTCCCACACCGCTTAGAGCTTTACGAAAAGAAATATTGTTACTTCATTTGTCGCGGATTTATTTTCACTTTCTTTATATTTGATCTTTTTGAGGGATTTATTTTCAAAGCTTCAAAGTGACTCAATTTACGTAAATATATGGTTTTTAGGTTTCCGCACGTCGAAAGAAAAAAAAAATCCTTATAAAATCTATCTGGATATCTGTCAAGACATTTTCGCTGAAATTAACATCGAATAATAAGATCTGTGTTCTAGTGGTGGTTCTAGGGGTGATACTAATAATTTTTAAAGTAAATAAATAAAAAAAATGTTGAATTTAATAATTGTGTTTTTCGTAAAACACTATTGTATTAACCAACTTGAAACTCCACAAATATGTCTGTGAATATAACAGGACGAAGCCGGAATGCATTTGACTAATTCTTCCAATGAATTTCACTAAACTTAATAAACCCATATCCTGTACCAAATCTTCTTTCTACGAAACGTATTACACGTTAGATGTTAGTATTTAATATTGGGATATACAAAGTCATGCTTCATGGTTTCACATGTTTTAAATTTAGCCTAGCGTGATAAAGGTTTACTTCATATTCCTCTACACTATATATAAACAGTTTATCGTATAGGTTGGCGGACAAGCATATGGACCACCTGATTATAAATGGTCACCATCACCCATAGACAATGACGCTGTAAGAAATATTAACTATTCTATTACATCGTCAATGTACCACCAACCTTGGGAACTAAGATATTATAATACCACCTAAGATATGCAACCCAAAAATGTACGTGTCTCAATAAGAAAAACATAATAGCTCAGATAAACAGATCACCAACAGAGTCTTAAGCAAGTATCAAGATTGCATGAACTACATTGTGAAATGGAGCAAAAACTGAGTCAACTCCACAAGATCCACACGTCTAATTACAACAACGTATATTATCTCATTTGTCACCTGTAATCCGGCGTAGGGCGCACCTGCGCTCACCCCAACTCAAATTTTCATTTAATCCGCGGCTACATGGCACTTATAATTTATATTTAAATTCAGAATCGATACATCAGTTTTGATATCGATTTTTAATAAAAATCTAATATATTCAAACAGATTCGAAAATAATAATTAAAAATTAATTTTTTGTTTTTTTTTTAGAAACTAGTGCAAAATAAATTTATTGCATAAATATCTTCGAAATCTATAATAATGAGCGCCAATTACGTAATAAACAACACTGGATATGAATTTAATCTTATAGAATTACATTATGTTTCTAATTCATCTAATGAATCAATATCTATATAATATGTAACCTTGTCACTTCTGTGATGAAAAGTGTCCTTAGTAATTACATAGACGACATTTATCCCGACTTCGATATATACAGTTTTTGATATATCTTTTGAGGGATTATTGTGAATACGTATTTATAATCTATCACCTGGTAATCAAGGCTATTTTTATTACATTTCAACAGTGTGTTTCATACGATTACCCTGACCTTTAAAAAATAGTACTTTGAAAATTTTAAAATCAACTAATATTTGTCTATTTGCCATTTCTCATACAGCTTCATGTAACCCTGCCCTTATCTTAGTGTGTTGACGTCTAGAAGAGCCCTTACAATTTATAACCGAATGAATATCTCCCGTGGCAGCTGTCAAAGTTTGCCTTCGCGCGGAATCATGAGACTCACCTGTATATCTTGGTTTTGATTTATTGAATTATGTGTACAGATTTCTTTATAGCAAATAATATTTTCTATCAATAAAGTCACATCGAAATTCTTGAGCCGAGATGGCCCAGTGGTTAGAACGCGTGCATTTTAATCGATGATTGTGGGTACAAGTCCAGGCAACCACCACTGACTGTTCCTGTGTTTATAATTCATCTCGTGCTCGGCGGTAAAGGAAAACATCGTAGGGAAACCTGCGTCTGTCTAATATCATAGAAATTTTGCCACATGTGTATTCCATCAAACCGGATTGGAAATGTTGATGAAATATGTTCTAAACCTTCTCCTCAAAGGAAGAGGAGGTCTTAGCCCAGTAGGGAGAAATTTACAGGCTGATGTTATTGTTGTTGTTGAAGTTCCAATGTATTAATAATAAAGCAACTTTAAACTACTCATTCACCTATTGTAATATTTGTACACAGCTCAAAACTAATCCCTCTGTAGATTTTCATTCTGTTTTCACGAATAGATTTATAGTATTAGGCATCGTAATTCACGAATAATTTTGAGTAAATTGTTAACGTTATTATGATATCTATTGTATGTCGGTGTCTTGTATGTGTGTGTGTGATATAATCGTGCCGCTTGAGACCACCTAAATTATCGTATAGATTTACACAGCGTGGCGTATAACCAATATGGTTGTAAATCGAAACTGTTATAAGAAAATGATGAAAAGATCTACTTTCATATAGTTCTAAAGATAAATCCCAGTCATGATATATCTGTCTCCTAAGTAGGAGTATTAATGTAAATAAAATATAGGACGAAGAAAAATCTTGAGAGCAATTTTGAATTATTTAAAAATATTCAATTAAAAAACTTACTGATTTGGAATGAAGATAGTAGGTACCGTCAATAAATTCAGTACACTTTTCCCACAGTTAAATTCATAAATAGAAGAAAGGCTAATTAAACTATATTTTTTTAGTATCAATTGAAATCAAAGTGCAGTTAACAAAAAATATTTACTATGTAAGTATATACATTTTATGAAGTTTTTTCCATTCATTTTTTTGTCATTTAGTTCATTTATTTATTGGTTTGTATAACTATGTTGAAAAATAGAAATGTGAATATTAATTTCTTTGTAATACACACATTAAATTGTATTCAGAAAACAGCTTCGCAAATAAACTATACTTTTATTTTTCAAACGTGTAATTAATTAAAATAGTTACTATGGGTATATCTTAGTAGATAGACATACATATGACGTTGGGGATATAACTCTTAAAACAGTATTTTGAATAAAATACTGTACTAGTGTTTCAGTTTAGGGGTACAAATACACACATCAATATTGTCTAGGGATATTTTGAATTTACTCAATTATTTCAAAATTTATTAAAGATAACATGCAACATGTTTATATTTTTATAAAGCCCATTTATCTGACTATACTCCAGAATAAAAAATAAACCATATTATTTTGCATAATCAATTTTATCCTTAAATAAAGAAAAAACGTAAAATAATGGTAAAACTAACAATTAATGTTTGTCTTAAGAAAATGTGAAAAATGTAGAAAAGTTATTGTTTTTAACAGTCATATGAAAAATCAGTAGTCTGTAAAACTATCCAGGACATTTATAACGTCCTGCAACAATTTTTCATACTTTGGATTAAGTTATCCAAGTCTTGCTGCGGTATATTGTACCAGGTCCGACTAAGATGCAAAAAAGTGGCTCATCCGTCGCAATATTTGCAGGAAAATTCCTCGAAGCCCTTCTTTGGAGTATGGCCCACGCATGCTCTATGGGGTTTAGATCAGGTGATTGAGCTAGACAGCCTAAGACCGATACGTCTTGTTCCTACACCCCTCTCGGCACCACTCCCGCTGTGTGCGGACGGGTGCTATCGTGCATGAGCGTGAATTCTTGGCCTATTTTTAGTCTATGGGGCTAAATTATTGGCACAAGCATCTCGTTACGCTATTTTTCGGCCGCCACGGTGTTTCTGATCCAAACGAGGTCTGTTCTTCCACCAAGATAAATTCTCGCCCAAACCATAATTATGCCGCCGTGGTATGAATGGACTTTCTGAAGACGTTGCAGGCGGCTATCATGAGCAGGGAATCGCCAAACACGTACTCTACGTGTATCGGGATGGAAACCGAACCGGGACTCATCGGTAAACAGCACAACAGACCACTGGTTATCATCCGAGAGCAAATTTACACGAACCCACTCCAGTCGTCGCCCACGATTTCCTCGGCGTAGTGCTGATGTACGAAGCGGTCTGCGAACATGAAGTTTAGCTTCATGCAGCCTTCTCCTTACAGTTTCGTCACCCACAAGCAACTGGTCCTCTGGCTGGAGTGTCTGAACCAATTGAAGTGCCGTAACATTTGGTTCTCTTTTCGCGGCAACTTGCAAATATCGGTCTTGTCGTTGATTGGTTATGCGCTCCCCACCTGGATATCTTTCAGTCACTTCACCAGTAGCACGGTAGCGTGACCATAAACTAGATTTAACGTTTTGTCTTGTTCCAATCTCCTCAGCAATACTCTGTTGAGTAGCCCCAGCTTGGAGCATGCCTCCTGGCCTTAGCATTTCTTCTCTCGTTAAATGGCACCGCTGCATGATGCACACAAAAGGTTTAACTCGAAATTAATCGATAACTTGTTCTAAAACTTAAATTGGACACAATAAAATATCTTAATATGACGGTAGGTAAACGAAACCTTCCGCCATCGCTACCATTATGTCGCGTAAAAATTTTATTTTTTTTTTTTTTCAAATTCAAATTTAGAATCGTCCAAGAAAATTTATAAAATAGTCTTTCATCAAAAGATTTTAAAACCGGATATGATTTTTTGAGTTTAAGAATTTTATACAAAATATCCCTAGACGGTGTTGATGTGTATATTTCCAAAATTATTCCTCGTTTATCGCTCTTTGTGGAAAACCATATTTAAATCGGATTTGAATCGCAGTGGCTTAGAAGAAGTAACAGAATACATATATAGACAAAAAACCAACTTCGATTTATACTATTTTATAGAGCCTTTTAAAATGACTTCATGAGTTATTATAATATATAGTTATGAATATTGTTTTTCAGCATTAAATGCCCTTCTTCACAAAAATTAAAAATTAGTTATCACATCATATTTAGTAATACTTATTTGCGTTCTTTTGGATTTTTTCATAAAAAGATTTTTTTACGTTAAAATATTAAGTTCCCTAATGAACCATTGCATTCTTTTTAAAGAATATCTTTATCTTTACAATCGTGATGCAACCTCTCTATCATCTAATAAATCAGATCGAAGCGCGACGTTGTTCGGGACGGACCTGTGACAATTTGCTCCGCAAATACCTAACAAGGGACAGAGGGTGTGTGAGAGTTCCGTGCGGCATATCGATCGCTGAAGCTCAATTGAGCAAGGTCAACTTCCTACGTACCTTTTAATCAAAATTTTCTTATCACGTGATTTGAATGGAAAAATGACGTCACAAATTTCACTATATTCAATATGCTTATATGACTACTAGTTTTCCTTTAAAATGAATACCATTTAACTTCATTTCTGTTAGATGATTTCCTTTTAATATGCGATATAAATGTTTGTACAGCTTTCACCATATTGTTGGTTATTTCTTTCGTGAGGTAAATGAATAAAATATTATGTGGTAATGTTGTCGCTTTACAGCAAAGTCATTTGAGGTACATTTTGAGATGATAACATTGCTTCCATGTGGCTAAGTCCCGGTGGAGACCTTATTATATGATGAAAAATAATATGAGGAATATAAGTTTAATGTGGCTTTACGTGAATTAAGAGCATAACATAAAAAAAACAATTACGAAATAAAAAATAATTTAGTTTAAAGTAGGGCTGTATGCAAACCCACACATCTGTGTAAGTACCAACTATTCATCTACCGTTAAACAGCAATACTTAGTATGACTGAGTTTGAAGGGCGATCGAGCCAGTGTTAAAGTGCAAGAGACATATTCGTTCCCGATGTGGTGTTGCATTAGTGATGTGAGAAGTAAAATTAATATAAATATTTCCTACAGCGCCAATGGGCGGTGGTGAGCACTTACTTATCATAAAAAGATATTTTTTGATTATATAAAAGGATTTCTATGATTTTATAGTCGTTCAATTTTGCCTGAATAAACAAATCCACAATCGAACTAACATTTGGTGCTGCGTAATATTTTGCGTTGGCTTTCAGGCTATGACGAATCATTCGATCATCAAACGTCTAGATTGTCTGTATATCTCCAGTCAATTATGCGTTTCAATATCTATCCTTATCTCCACATCACCTGCCTGAATAACCAGGATTCTAATATCGAGTACTAGGGAAAGGGCATAGCCCAAGGGCGTCCTCACTCAACAGCATCTATAAGTCTTTGCCAAGAAAATGAATAACTGTGAAATTATAAATTCTATAATTTTTATGGAACGTTGTTATTTAAAGCAGCTTCCAGTAGAGTGAACTGGCAGTAATCGCCACGCAAGGCAAACGTTAAGCAGGCTACTTTCCCTCGACCCTTTTTCTTTTTAGTGCAGTCTTATTTGATTATTTTATTTTTTTATTATTTATATTTAATGAGCAATACATAGCGAAACCTACTTCGTTTCAACTGTTTCACGACACTTTTTATTTTTTTAAAAAGATAACTCACAATCTTATCCGACCCGAACGAAACACTTCTGTTTAAGAAATTTAAAAAATTATCAAATTCTTTTCTATGTTTAATTTTATTTACCGAATATTGGTAATGTCTATTTAAGAGGAAGCACTCAAGAGGTTAGTATCGAACCTATGGGTTTTACATCACTAGGAGGCTTTTAAAACGCAACGCTTTATAATATAATCTATTCATTTAAGATATAATATCAATTATAAACAGAATAAAATATAACAACAAAAACTCAACTGTATAACAGGAAAAGGACCTCATTTTTCAAATAAAAATATAAATAATGTCAGTACGTACGAAGAACTACAAAGTATAAGTAACATTTAGTTCGAAGTAATTCATTTTCATCGTTCCATCTTTATTTTGATAAATGGCAACTAATTCTGGTCTCGACTATAATGTTCAATTATTTTCATCACAAATATAGCCAGCGAAGTAAAGAGTTTATTTTCGTATAAAAACAAGAAACATGTGATTCCAGACAAAGGAACTTCCATTCCTTTCTCTATAGAACTGTATTTCAGTGCATTTAATAACAAAATCATAACTCGGGCTCCCGGAGCTGAGTTCCTATGAAGTGCTGAGAGGAAACGGATGCAGCACATATTCGAGAATTTATTTTTAAGTCGTAATCTGAACTGGAGAGTTAATGTAAATGGCTTATTCTTTTTTGAAAAATGACTATTTATTTCGGGCGGGTAATAATTCATTGGACTATTTGATTTGGTAGATTAACTCGTATCATTGCTATGATACGAGTTAATCTACCAAATACCAAATAAATTTTAAATATAGACCTGCTGGTCTATATTTAAAAATTATATTGTAAAGACTATGAGCCGAGATGACCCTGTGGTTAGAATGCATGCATCTTAACCGATGATCGCGGGTTCATTCCCGACAACCACTGAATATTCATGTGCTTAATTTTTCTTTATAATTCATCTTGTGCTCGGTGGTAAAGGAAAACTGGAGCAGCGTGGTGGAACATGTTCCAAGCCTTCTCCCCAAAAGAAGAGGAGGCCTTAGCCCAGCTGTGGGAAATTTTCAGCAGTTGTTGTGGTTTGTTGTTGTTGTATTGTAAAAACAGAGATGGGTGGATCTGTTCAATTTTCCTTTAAAAGAATGAGTTTCACTTTTTTTTCGTTATACATTAATACTTAAGAAAAATATACATATACGTATCATCATTCGACGCTCATCTACAATAATATCATCATTAATTTTTTTATGTTTGTATATTAATTTGGCACTGTTATAAAGCTATATTATTGCTGAGTCATATGATATGATTTTCTTTACTAATAAATTGCACCAGTGCGAAGCGAGGGTCGCCGGCACAATTTAATCTAATTTCATTTGACACGCTATGTTTTACTTCACTCGTAAAAATATTTAACGTAATACATACGTCATTTGCAGATAAACAAAGCCTGTTTAATCTGCCTTTGACACTTGCAAAACGATTTGATAAAAAAAATATAGGATAGGCTTCGTAGCGTAGGGTTGTCAAGCGAGATATCGATCGGGCAGTTTTGTTTTATGTGATACGTCACGGTTTTATTTGTAACGTTTTATTTATAAATGATATATAACCGTGTGTCGCGATGGGTGCACGATACTGTATCGCGTCGTCAATTCTATAGATAAATTTATCTAACTGTTTGTTTTTACAAATATCAATATCGATAAAAGAGAACCTACCGGTTCATGGTAATGTATGTTGTATATATTTGTATTTTTTATTTTAACGACATGTAAAACAAGCTGTAATAACTGAATATAGTAATATAGTATATCTAGGTACTTAGGTCTTCATAATGAAATTGTATTACTACTAGTTTATGATCGCTGCTTCGTTCGAGTTTTTGGGGGGCGTTGAAGGTTTTAGTTTAAAAGGAACATATGTTCATACTTCATTACCAAGGGTCCAAGCTTGATTTTCATTTTATTTAATTTTTGAGGCTAAATCATTCATACCAGACCGATAGAGTTACTTTCCCATTTATAATATTAGTATAGAGTGTTACATTTATAATTAATGTGATAAGTGCAAAGGGATTAAAAAAGGTATATAATTTATTCAAAGCGTACTACTGTCAGTATTAGTTACATCTTTTCAGACTCCTGCTAGTGCGGTAAGCTGGACAGCCTGCCATAGCAATGTCCCCTGGGCAGTTCGTGAGTTTTACGCCGATTGGATTGTCCCGGCGCAGGGAAACAAACGCGATTCCAATTCTTTGCTTATTTTGTTTTATAATCAAAGCAGCGAGCGAACTTTTGAAAAAGAAATCTTTTTCTGTCTCTATATCAAACTTATCTTTGATCTGAACGAGTATTGTGATTTAAGGGACTGGAAATGTCTAAGAGATAACTTTATACTCGTATCTTTTTCGTGCAAAATGATTTATGTTTTTTTTTTTAATTTTAAATATACTTAGTACAAGTATAAATTGTAATTTCTTGTTGGAATTTTGAAGTCCATTTGGATCGATACCGCTCTTTCGATGTTCTACTGCTAAACAATAATGTATTGTTGTCATCGAAGATTTGAAGGCACTTAAACATTCATAGGGTAGTCATCATATATAACAGATATAAGATCTTTTTTTTATTTTTTTTTATTGCATCACATATATTTCTTAATTGGTGATAGAGTTTACTTGCTGGTAGGGCTTTGTGCAAGCCCGTCTGGGTAGGTACCACGCACTCATCAGTTATTCTACCGCCAAATAACAGTACTCAGTATTGTTGTGTTCCGGTATGAAGGGTGAGTGAGCCAGTGTAATTACAGGCACGAGGGACGTAACATCTTAGTCCCCAAGGTGGTACATTGACGATGTAAGGAATAGTTACTATTTCTTACAGCGTCATTGTCTAAGAGTGATGGTGACCACTTACCATCAGATGGCCTATTTGATCGTCCGCCAACCTATACCATAAAAAAAGATAATATTTGTCAGCGCCAATCTTTATGAGCTAGTCAGTCAGGGCATAATCAAATGGCATATTCTATCCATCTCCCATCAAAATAAATACATATATTGATGTTTGGCAGTGGAATGTCTAATGACTGGGTGGTACCCAGACTGGCTTTCAAAACACTAACACTAAGTACATGTCTAATATATATTACGAACAGTAATGAGTATAAGTCGACTTCAAGCGACATTTAAGTGAAGCACGTTTTAATAAAACACACTCAATATTTTCTCTCGGAAAGGACGGACAGATTTTTAAAAATGTTTTTAAGAAAAAATATTTTTTTTTCAACCTTTGCTTATTAAATTCCTAATATCAAAAAGCATTTTTAAAGTAATCAGAGTGAGGCTTTTAAGGAGACCTTTACGTATTTAGTTTAGATTTAATAAAATGCTTTCAAGTAATTAATAACTTTTTACCTTGCTAATACGATTTTAACGATTATATAATTTTATTAAGCAGGAAATAAACGAACGCCTATACTAAACTTTCATGTCAAATCTATGTATGTATTGTACACTAAGCAACCAGTTTTCTACCCTTATTTAAATGATAAATATATCTCAAATCTTGGTTAACTTAATTTTGACGTTTTGTAATGTATATGATATTGAAAAATATCATTTTTTTATACCTTAATATTTCTGTTTTTATATCTAAAGTTATAATTATATAAATGAATGTAATATATTGTCATGGGAAGTCAAGCAACGTTGCCGAATCAAACGTTTCTCGTGTCTTTTCACTTTTTTATGTGATATATACGTGTCACAGTTTTTGTATTCATTATTCCGTACGCCCTAATCATGTGAAATAGTGCCCTTAAGAAAACAGTCATAAAGTCTGTATCGAAATATATAAAAATATAGGATTTACAAAGCCACAACCTTTCTACAAGTATTTAGGTTAAAATATAACTCAAAACATAAGAAATCAAATGTCAAAGTATTCAAAAATTTCGAGTTAATTAAGTTTAGTTTTCTAATGTGTACCATGTGCACAAATATAGTCAAAGACATTGTGACATCCTTTTGTGTTGTAATAAAGTGAAAGATGGCCGGGTCAATGATCAAATTGACGTTTAACAGTCGATTTGGTCGAGGAATCGACTGATTACGCAACTGGCTTCAACGTTAGAACCTCCTAGAGGCCTGTGAATGGAACGAAAATATTTTTGTTAGTTTTACCGTCGAATGTCGCCTCCCCTCTGAAATTTGATTCGGAGACGGCTTTAGAATATAGAATTTCTTTTTTACCGAACACTCTGTGAGGAAAAGAAAAATTGTTTAAAAATTAACGTCAGAAATTCGAAATGTTTTCAAAATACGAGAACCTTTTAGGTACGTGTACGATTTCATATTATTTTGTGTAGGTTTCTTTATATTGAAATATTTTCTACGTTATATTTGTTGGTCGTGCGAATGTGTGTTAAAATATCATTTCAGCATTTAAGCTGGTTTGTATAGAGATTACATTTTGACGGTTTAAACGAGCTTACCATTTACACAAATTTGAAAAAATAGTTGCACTAAATCTATTATATCATTAAATTCGTCTGTGTGTATCTAGTTGATAATCTCATCTCTGAAACAAGTAATAAGTATATTGGTATAGATTCTATAATCGTACCATCGACCCGCCCGGAATTCGCACGGGTGCAATGCTGATTTTAAATATACTAGAGAATTACTTTAAATACAACGTTCATAGTTTTTATTTCATTATATAATATAAACCGCTATGTCCCTGCATTTAAATCTGTAATATCTTCGAAAATATTAATTTAAATCAGACGCTTCAAAGGGTCATATTCATCTTTATTAAATGCACAATGTAATTAAGGTATTTAATTGAGTAAGAATTAATGCCGTATTGCTTAAAATAACTCCGTAAATAAGTCTCTAAATCCTATTTCTCGTAAAAGTAAAAGATGGAAAATGGTTATTGTGAGTGTGTCCTTAAGAGATAGATACATACCATCGCTGTCTTTTTTGTAGACCTTTTTAAGGTGTACAATACGGTAGTACATTATTAACTTAGTGTATTTTGTTCGACTACCCGCTCTTAACACACATTTTCAATTACAAATAAAAAAATTGCTATCTTAAAAATCACATTGAATATAAGCAACACGAACGCCATTAATAATATGCAAACTAAGATTAATACTAGATCTCCCTTTGACAAACACATCGTCATTTATATTATATTAATATTATAAATCTGTCAGTAACTCTGTCTGTCCCTCTGTCTGTAGCACTTTCACGACTGAACACATGAATCGAATTTGACGAAATTTGGCGTGAATCTAACTTGACTTCCAAGAACAGACAAAGGCTACTCTTTGCTTATATATGATAACCAACCTCTAAAACGTGAGAGAAGCCGTGGGCGCAACGAAGTATGTCTATAGTTAAGGATAATATATATTACTAAAATAGAACTCCAATTTCTCGTCAAAAAGAGAGAAAACATTTGGCCAGTAGTGTGACATTTACAGACTATTATTTCGCCTATGTCGAACTGCCATAAAGTAATTCTAAAAGGTCGAAAGGAAAAAAAAATAGTAAAAAATCTGCGTTAAAAAGAATCCTTCAACAAAGCGAAACGTTCTGAATACAACTCCGATTCGAAGGCCATTTGATATAACCGTTTCTCTTCACGTAAAAGTGCGCCCGACACGTTTTTACAAAGTTTATTTAAGTAAATTTTCACATACCGTTTTAGAGTAATGCTTTTCGTCACATTCAAACCCTCGTAAAACTTTCCAGGGTTAAATGCATTTTCGTATGTAAACGGTTATAAAGCTGAGACTACTCCGAAGGTTTTTTTTTTTGTTTTCTGTACAAAGGAACCACATCACTTTATAATGTTCAATGTAAAAACCGAACAATGCCCTTACAAGATAGATAATAAAACACTGCATAACTTCTGCCTGTATCATTTCTGTGTAACAGAAAAAAATATACGTAACTTTAATATATAGAGCCGAGCTGATGGCCCAGTGGTTAGAACGCGTGCATCTTAACCGATGATTGCGGGTTCAAACCCAGGCCAGCACCACTATATATATGTGCTTAATTTGTGTTTATAATTCATCTCGTGAACGGCGGTGAAGAAAAACATGGTGAGGAAACCTGCATGTGTCTAATTTCACCGAAATTCTGCCACATATGCATTCTACCAATCCGCATTGGATCAGCGTGGTGGAATATGTTCCAAACCCTCTCCTTAATGGGGGAGGAGGCCTTAGCCTAGCAGTGGGTAATTTACTAGCTGTTACTTTACTTTAATATGTACGTATATATCTCAAATTTATTTTTGTGCTAATTTAAATTTCTTAGTTATACCGAAAATTGGCCACGTAAAGGTTAACAGTCATATTATACAATCACTATAAGGTATATATAGATATCTTATAATTTTTATTGAAATATTTATAAGTTTTTATGATGTATAGAACTTATTATGATTATAGCTTACACTCTATAAAAAAATTAACAAAGGAATGTTATTGGAAACCTCAAAGTCTAATAAAATTCTGCCAACATTAAATTAGCGTAGAATAGGCTTTCTAAAATGAGACGAGACTATATGCTATAGTAAGGAAAATAAACTGACAGGTTTAAGCTTTGTATTATTTTTAAATATTTTAAAAATGATCGGGTTATATTATTATTTTGTACCAAATGTTTTATCGTGTTAATAACCAGCCCTTTGCTTAGATTTCATTTTATTTCAATTTATTAGTAAAGATGTAAAGAACCAGTGATGTTATAATTTGAATAGGATCATAACAAACTAACTTCACCAATTTATAACGTAATAGTAGTAGTAAGTATTAGTATAGATAAGAACATAACAATATTTTATCATAAAACAAATAATTCAATGTTCACTTGAATTTATAAATAATATATAAATAAATATAAATATATGAGACAACATCACATACATTACTCTGATCCCAATGTAAGTAGCTGAAGCACTTGTGTTATGGAAATCAGAAGTAACGACGGTACCACATACTCCCAGACCCAAGACAACATAGAAAACTAATGGTAATCTACATTGACTCGGCCGGGAATCGAACCCGGGACCTCAGAGTGGCGTAATGAACCCATGAAAACCGGTGTACACACCACTCGACCATAGAGGTCGCAAATTAATTAATTAGTTATCATTAGTAACAAAAGGAAAAGATAATAAAAAACAAAAATAATAAATAACTATGTCCGTAACTGGCAACACAACTAATTAAAATTAAAGTTCAAAAACAAAAATAACATTTACAAAAATAAATATACAAAATTTAGCATCAAGGCTTAACAAACGGCCTTTGCTTGAAATTAATGCTTATTAAGTTAAATAACTATAGGGCATTTGTTTGCGATTCTATGAATATTTATAATATCTACGAAATTAAGAGCATAATAATTGCATCGAAACAAACCACCAACTATTTAAATCAACACGGCTTTGATTAACTTTGAGCAAACAACGGTTAATTAAAGACCGTCAAAATCAGCTAACGAATTGATATAAAATAATATATTCTACAATTTGATTTCATTTATATGTTAATAGATAGATATTGAGTAGTAGGGCTTAGTGCAGGCCTTTCTGGGTCCATCCGCTCATAAGTTTCTATGTAAATGGTCAATGAAATTACAGACTAAAACGGCGATCGGCAGTGTTTTTGGTAATATGAAATAATAAGGCCTATTTGGATTCTTAAAAATTGTACGCATGATATAAGTAAAGTTCGATGTAAGTTCTGTAAATTTTATCCATCATAGGATCAAGAAAAAATACTTTTATTATATTAACATTTTTCCAGATTTTAATCCGTCATTTTAAGATTCGTGTAATATCGCCTCTATCTCTGTGTTTTTATTAATAATGTTGTCTGAACCGAAATTGTGCGTCCCCCATTTATTTCTAAAGTAACCTATGTTTGTTGTTTTGGAATTACGTAAACATATGACTAGGACATTTTACGGTGCCCTAACCAAAACGGGTCCGGAAGGGTGAGAATGTTACGGTCGTAATATTTTTACAACCGTATTTATTGTATGAAAATTATACTTAAAACAGATGAAAAGTATATTATTATTATTAAAAGAAAACCCGAACAGCTTTGATCGAAAACATAAGTAAACGTAGAACTTTAATAAAATAGAAAATTTCTACACAACCCCTTCAAACTATCGGCTTGAGAAAACAATGAGATTATTATTTTGATCTCTATTTCTAAGAACGTAAAGTTCATAATTTAACGATGATATCATAGACGTACCTCATACAGTAACATTGTTATTCCATTAAATGTTGAGTGTTATAAAAATATTATTTACAAAGAAATATAGCGTTTGACGTGAGAAGCGTATTTCACCTACATAATAACCAGATCCATAGTAACTTAGCCACGTAGCGATTTCAAAAGGCAGGAAGGCAAGACTGCGATACCAATGTATAATTTTATTGCTGTTTTATGGATACTGCTTAAGTGTATGGAATCAGATGGTTGGTTTAAAGTAAATATACGAGCCACCTTTACTGCCGCTAGTAAAATTGAATAATGTGGCTAAAGTCATATTTCTTATTTATTACTGAGAACATGCCCTCAGCTTCGTCCATTCCATTGATTTTTATATCAATAATATGGAACATAGTAAATAGAGATATTGTTGCAGATTTTCTAATCTTCAGCGATTTTGTAGTATTTTCACTATGTATGTGATGTGTATGTAGCTATGGGATGAAGTAGGAATAAAGACGTCAAAATATTAGAATATTTTATCTTTGAAATGTTTTGTTTTAAATGGAGCTGAACTGAATGGAATACAAATTTTTGCTGTTTGCAATAGCAGTATGCCTAATTTCAGATAAAAATAAATAAGCATAATAGACTCGTTATGATGGTGTAATGATTGACTGTATACGAGATGGTATGTAGCAGATTCGTACACACAATGGCTCATACTTTCTCACGTTAAATAGACCACATACGTTAGGTATATATAGAGAATGAGGTTAGTTAACATTTTTAACAACGAAATATTTACTGGAGGTATCGTATTGACACACGACAACTTACTATGACCATATATATATACTTATATATACTATAATAATATAATATATATACTATAAAAAGTGTAACACTCCACTGAAAATAAAATTTTAACAAAAAGAAAAACTGACTTCAAACAAAACAGTATTTTAAAACAAATTAAAATGCACTAAAAAGTAATAAAAATAATTGTATATTTAACATATTTTTGAGAGTCCTCCTAGGTAAAATGAAATGAAAAATATTAGACTACTTAAAAGTCGATTTACGATTATATAACGTAGTTATAGTTATTGTTATATTTGGAGCCGGTGTCAGCCATCAAAAGAAAGAAGCGATACGAGCCTCTTGATTGACCCAGTATAATATCGTATAAAAGGTAATTTGTAAGAAACATTTCTTAAAGTATTCTCGTATTGTTTTTTGATAGATACACTGTAGGGTTTTCTTGGCTGACACCGACTCCAAATATAGCAATAATTATAACTACATTATATAATCGTAAATCGACTTTTAAGTAGTCTAATATTTTTCATTTTATTTTACCAAGGAGGACTCTCAAAAATATGTTAAATATGCAATTATTTTTATTACTTTTTAGTGCATTTTAATTTGTTTTAAAATACTGTTTTGTTTGAAGTCGGTTTTTCTTTTTGTTAAAATTTTATTTATTTTTTGATTTTGAGTGAAGCTGATGTAGACTAACATTTTTTTTTTTTAATATGGATAGATTAAGCGTGCCGATTATATGAATCAGAAACTACTTCAGGGACAATTTCAAAAGAAACTTTCGAATAAAGCAAAAATAGACTTTCTAAAATGCGGCTTTAATACGTCATGCGGCATAAACTACAAGTAAATAAATAAACACTCTCGAATGAGCTGTAATCGACCTCAGTAAAAAAACTTTGCATAAGAGCTATTCGTATGCTATGTCGTACATCATATGACATCACATCATATACACAAAATTTGATTAAAGACAGAAAGAAATTCTGCCCCAAATCGCACCCTAACTGTAAGCCGTTTAGGAGTTCCGTCAATACATAGTATATAACAAAGTCGCTTTCTCTGTCCCTATATCTTTAAAACTACGCAACGGATTTTGATGCGTTGTTTTTTAATAGATAGTGTAATTCAAGGGGAAGGTTTGTGTATATAATAAATGAACAATATAGTAAAGAAACACTGACAATTTTAGAAGTTTGCAATGTGATGAAATAAACAATTTCTTTAGTATATTTAGTATCAGTATTGCACCCGTGAGAAGTCGGGGCGGGTCGCTAGTTGATTATAATATTCGATTATGACAATTACATGAACATAACCACGTTCCGGAAGGTGATTCAAATATCCAAGTAACCCATAAATAAAAGATTCGACCGAGTATTGCTAACGTGCTCCTCAGAATTGTTCTGTTCCCTCCCGTTCCCTTAATTTGTCATGGATCCTGTGCTCAGAACCTTACCAAACTTTCACCAAACTACCCTTAAAGTATATCCTTTATAATAAAAAAAGAATCATCAAAATGGGTGACGTGATTTTGAGTTATTCACCTATTTGTCGCGCATATACATAATGCAAATTTAAGACTTATGTCGTTTTCATACGGATACCATCATCGGAAAAAAATAAAAAAAAAATGGGACCCCACGGGAAGCACTATCTTTCAAACAAAAAAAAATTATCAAAATCGGTCCACCCAGTGAAAAGTTATGAGGTAACAAACATAAAAAAAAACAGACGAATTGATAACCTCCTCCTTTTTGAAGTCGGTTGAAAAGGTACATCAACTTGAAACTATGCGAATACAAAAAGAAAATAAGCGTTTGACGCGTTCAAAATCAATATTGTCAATATTTCGTGAAGTATCCCGTTTTTCCACGTGGTTCATGGATTATGAGCAATGTGGGGCTTGGGTTAAATTATTTATACAACGTTTATACAATAGCATCATAATATCAATGGCTACACCAATTAATCTTTATACCTAAATTATTGAAAACTTTTTAGCAAAAATTTGAAGACGGTAGCAGAACAAAAAAGCGATGTCGTTGAGAAAGAGATAGAAATACCCTAGAGGAACGAATAATTAAGTGACAATTGATAAAAATATTCGTGTGAATAAACGTAAGGAATACATAAATTTTGAACATAATATATAGAATGTAATAGAAAGAGATAGAAATAAAAGAAAGAGAGATAGTTACGTGGAGTGATGATATCGCTTTTCCCTTACGCGACAATTTCTATCATTTCACTCTATAACAGAAAGAACTTTTTTCCAAAAAATACCAAAAAAATCAAAATATACTTTATTTAAGTAGGCTTTTACGAGCACTTTTGAATTGTCATTTAACAACTATTTTAAGTGAAACTCCCACCAGTTCGGAAAATAGATTTTTCCAAGAGCCGTCAAGTAGTAACTCTTTTTAAGATTTAAAAATACAGTCGTGTTAGTTAATTACAATTATTCTTGTGCTATATGTTTATAATATAATGACTATCAGAGATTTTATAAAAATGATTAATGTTACTATGAATATACATATACATACCTCATAGAAATAGGTATTTATATTATTTTGACGTACCACCTGACGTAACCCTATGTGATCGATACTTTAACTAATCTACAAACAATTGCGATCATTCATACAAAATTCAAATACCATTTCATCGAAAGCTATTAAGGTAAACAAGACATAACAGTTTGAATTGAAACACAAAACAGTATCAAAGAGCAATCGCAAACAATTACCATATTATTAATAATCAATATTTAATGTTTCATTACGAATTTTGGAAAACGAAATCTACTGTTTCGGAAACAGTTGTGTTAAACAATTGTACGAGATACATTGAATACTAATATGAAGATCCAAGAGCCAGCGAGTGTTCAATTACATTATTAAATAATGAATAAATATTGGACAACATCACATACATTACTCTGATCCCAATGTTAGTAGCTAAATCATTTGTGTTATGGAAAATCAGAAGCAACGACGGACAAACACAAAGACTCAAGACATCAAAGAAAACTAATGATTTTTTTTACATCGACTCAGTCGCGACTAGAATCCGTGACCTCGGAGTGGTGTACCCAAGAAACTCGGTGTAAACACACCGACTTTCTTACTTGACTAGGAAGGTCGTCAAATTCTTCTATTCTTAAACGCTTGTGATACAATTTGATTACATCACGAAAGCGTTGAGGCATACAAAAGTATCCTATGTTAAACTTGGTTCATAATATTCGTTTCAGTAGTTTGAGATAGATTAGGCAGGCTTACTTGGTGGTAGGGCTTTGTGCAAGCCCGCCTGGGTAGGTACCACCCACTCATCAGTTATTCTACCGCCAAATAACAGTACTCAGTATTGTTGTGTTCCGGTTTGAAGGGTGAGTGAGCCAGTGTAACTACAGGCACAAGGGACATAACATCTTAGTTCCCAAGGTTGGTAGCATATTGACCATGTAAGGAGTAGTTAATATTTCTTACAGCGTCATTGTCTTTGGGTGATGGTGACCACTTACCATCAGGTGGCCCATATGCTCGTCCGCCAACCTAAACCATAAAAAAAGGCATATATGAAGGTACTCCAATAAAATAAAGCTCAAAACATCAAAAACGATCGTTTTAGAGTAATCGGTAAAAAAATACTTCAAACGTGTAATGGCTTATCCTCTAGTTTTAAACTGTTGTATAAAATCTGTTATATACTTTGAATATCCAAATAAAATCCATACATAAGATCAAATATTTTTCACTATTAGTTACGTCATTTTAAGTCTAAATTCTTGTCTGATTTTCGAATGGCAAATGACAAGTGAAATAATTTCATTTTAATTTTTATTAGATTACTTTGAATGAAAATTAATAGTTAACACTTTTTTAATTATATATATAGTATTTTCTAGTGAAAACATATCAAAAATCAAAAATCAAAATCAAAGTATACTTTATTCAAGTGGGCTTTTACAAGCACTTTTGAATCGTCATTTAACAATTAAGTGAAGCTACCACCGGTTCGGAAAGTAGATTCTACCGAGAAGAACCGGCAAGAAACTCAGTAGTTACTCTTTTTCAACGTTTAAAAAAAATACAGTCATGTTAGTTAATTTTTAAGTTAATACAATTATTAAATTAATATATCCTGCCTGGAAGTCAACAGGTATTAATTCCACGCTTTTTTATCATCTACAAAATCTTGTATCGAATAATACGCCTTTTTCACCAATGTATTTTTTATAAACGATTTGAATTTACGAGACGGCAAAGTTAAAAATTTCTGTGGAATTTTATTATAGAAATGGATACCTTGCCCCAAGAAAGATTTATTGACTTTGCGGAGTCGGAAACTTGGCGTTATAAGCTTCTCCTTACTTCTAGTGCATATACAATGATTATCACTGATTTTATCAAAGTTATCAATGTTACTGTGAATATACATGATATTGTTGTAAATATATTGCGACGCAACAGTGAGTATTCCTACTCTGTTAAAAACATCCCGAAGAGAGTCTCTAGCTCCAAGATTATAAATAAACCGAATTGCTCTCTTTTGTAAAATAAAGACAGATTCAATGTCTGCAGCGTTACCCCAAAGTAATATGCCATATGACATAATACTGTGAAAATAACCAAAATAAACTAAACGAGCGGTATCAATATCAGTTAGTTGTCTAACTTTTCTAACCGCGTATGCTGCGGAGCTGAGTCTCCCTGTTAGGGACGACAAATGGGGACTCCACTGAAGTATGGAATCCAATTCTATTCCCAAGAACACGGTAGTATCGGCTACATCAAGCGGGCCACCGCTTAAAGATATATTATAATTTTGCTTCCTTATCATAAAACACACTAATTAAAACACGATCAAGCGATTGGATCAACAACTGACGCAAAAAGTGCGTTCGTTACAAAACAATATAATATTAATATTGACCGGGCCGAGGCTATTAGGCTACTCTCCAAAATTGTTGTATAATTTTATTATCATTTTATGCAACCTCCCCTTGCCCTACTGTTACTTTTAGTGAGGTATAATGCGACGAATTTAAATTGATTACTTGATTTGTGAATATAATGTTTATGCATATTAAGTACATTAATTTTCATTTAAATTGCGTTCACTGTAAAAAAAGGAAAATTAAACAAAAGAGTTTTTAATAAATGTAATTCAATTATGCGAATTAATTAGACAAAGTCCTTAAGCACTATATGACCACGATGATATCCTATAGCTACATTATAGGATCTCATAAAAACAATTAAGAAAAATAATATTTCTCCGTTCAACATCTAACAACTAGAAATATACTTGTAATTGTTTCACGGTAAGCTCTGAGGACTTCTATAAATTAGTTACTCGAACAATGATTGGCAATTTTATTGAGACATGAAGTCGAGAACAATATATATCATTGCTATAACATTTTTGGTTTTATGGAACAATGCTCTTCGTGTACTGAATTGTATATGTCTCACTCTACGGAACCATATTATAAGAAAATTAACAGTACAAATGTAATAAATATTATCTATATATGTTGTTTTAACATCATTGTTAGTTTCATGAGTCAATCGCAATCCAACGAAGTCATATAATATTATTTATTGCAGAAAGCTTATAAAAATACTTTTAAATCGTCTTATTACGGTTTCGAAGTAAATTTAAAGCTACCGCCGAATCCAAATGTACTTCTACCAACAATAAAATTAGTCTTTTTTACCATTTTAATAAAATATTTGAATAAAGTACAATTAAATTTATTTAAATACCCTGGCATGTAAATGACCAATTACTAACGCTAACATGAGAATTATGTTGCTATTAATATTTATAGAGCTGATATGGCCCAGTGGTTTGAACTCGTGCATCTTAACCGATGATTGCGGGTTCAAACCCAGGTAAGCACCGCTATATATATGTACTTAATTTGTGTTTATAATTCATCTCGTGCTCGACGGTGAAGAAAACCATCGTGAGGAAATCTACATGTGTCTCTAATTTCATCGAAATTCTGCCACATGTGCATTCCACCAACCCGCTTTGGAGCAGCGTGGTGGAATATGCTGCAAACCGTCTCCTTATTGGAAGAGGAGGCCTTATCCCAGCAGTGGGAAATTTACAGGCTGTTACTTACTTTAATATTTACTGTTTTTTTATTGTTATTTGGAATATCACAAAAAGTACTACGCATTTGATCTTACGACATCCATTTTAATTAAAAAGCTTTGTTTCAGAGAAAATATTAAAACTTTATTGCTAGTCAGTAGTCAGTTGATCTACAACAGGTGCAACTCCGTCGAAACGTTGTAAAAAATTAATTAAAAACTGTGACGTTAATATTTTTAAAAGATAAATGTATCCATATTAAAAAGTATGAGTTACCCAGTAATAATAGAATCGAAATATAGAGTTATCGAATTTCACAGATAAGACTTAAAAAAAAAAAGAAAATACTGTGCTAAATCTTCTTCTCCCTTTGGGAAGAAGGTTATTACACCACGTGACTCCAAAGCTGGTTAGCGGACACATGTGACAAATTTCATTAAAATTAGATACATGCAAGTACCTCACGGTGTTTTCATTTTCATTTGAGCACGAGATGAGTTAATAAACACATATTAACCCCATGAAAATTTAGTGGTGCTTGTCTGAGCATCATATTCGAAATCACTTAAGACGGACGTTTTCGCGCAAAGAGATATATAAAAACTAGCGACTCGCCCCGGATTTGCACCGGTGCAGTGATAAGACATGACTGTAGAAACATCTAAAATTATCAGTGTTCCGTTACTAAATTGTCCATGTATTCAATATAAAAACCTTTTTCTCGAATCACTCTATCTATTAAAAAACTGCATTAAAAACCGTTACGTAGTTTTAACGATTTCAGCATATACAGGGACAAAGAAAGCGACTTTGTTTTATACTATGTAGTGATATTGTATGCGGTTAAAATTACTCAATATATCATTCAACGTTTGATTATCCTATTTTTTGTAAGCAAAGCAAGTTATAACAATGATTATTTTTATCTATATGATGACCTTGTTAAAACATGTTTTATATCACCTCATTATGAGTACCAATGTTAGCTGATTTTGGGAAAGGAACGGAGCGCCTTCCCGGTTCTTTTCAAGGAACCTTAGAAAATAATTATTCAAAATTGATTGCAAGAGTTGATTTGAATGAAGTATATTTTGATTTTTAATAAAACCTTTTTGCTACTTGAATAAAACTAAAATGTGTTTTATTGGTATATGTAATGATGGTACTAATTATTGCATTTCAGCAATTTTCATCAGCTGACGCTCAAATAACCTTTATTATAACCGTGAACGGTATTGGGTCGTTATTTGTAGGAATTAGTTAAATTAGGCTCATGGTTTTAGTATGAATACATTTAACTAATTGTAGCAAAATTGTATCGAAACTGATAAATACAAATTGCCGATTAATTTTAGAAAATAATACCAACGTAGCACTGTTGAGCATAATCCTTTCTTTTCAGATAACGTATACCAAAATGTTATCTAAATTTTGCAGATATCCACACATTTTTGGTAGGATGAAAATTTATGACTCAATCTAGCCAGAACAGCTTAACGAGTCCGAATGAAATTTAGCACATAGATAGATTAAAGTCTGGAATGACACACATGTTACTGTTTATCAACATACACAATCATACATCATATATGCCATACACAAACCCACAAGCCCCATTCACTCATGCAGGTAATATCGTAGTTGGAATCTTGTAAAAAAAAGAGTAGCCTGATACCAGAGACTGCAATTCCATTTCCAATCGATTTTCTAAGTAGCAGGGAGACTGAAAAAGATCATGGATAAAAGCAAGATGAAAATTATTATTATTAAAAGTCTTTTGTAAAGTTTCAATTTTATTTTAAGAAATACACGGCTTCGAATTGCCTATTCACTTATATTGTCCAGATTTGGACTCAAGCTACTTTTACATGATTTCAAATAGAATGAGTTGGGGAAAAATCTAATTTCACGGAATTTGACATTATCCCGAACAGCTGTTTAAGTAGTATCATATTTAAAACAAAACATAATATTGTCATATGTACCTTCAAATGTTTTAAACTTTATGTCATATCAAAATCATACAAATAGTAGATTTTAATTTGGTTAATAAGAAGCAATACGAAGTCCTTGAAAGTAAGTTGTAATGACACTTTTTAAGTCTTCAAGACAAAACAATATTTGTAAATTCACGTCCAGTGTTATACTTGCAATATACTTTAGAAGCTAAATATTATCTAAATTAATATTATTAAATAGAAGTGGTTATAATAACCTAAAAATCATTCAGTCCGTGATTTACAAAGTTGTTGCTGTTTTAAGATTTCAACTCGTTTGTCTTTAGAGAGTTTGTTTCCAAGTTATTTAAAACTTAGTTCACTGTTTTCCGAGCTTATCTTTGATTTGGTAAGAGCTTGCTAGTTTCATTGTGATATTTTTAGTTCATTGTATAGCTAGTTTATGAACATCAGATGGGATGTTCACGATATAGCTGTTGAAGATTTTTGTAATCGGAGTTTGGGTTTTGGGTGTATTGTATGCCGATATTTTGAATAGACAGGGGTTTTTAATTATTTTTATTAAAAAATCAGTTTATCTAGATATATTTTATTGTTTTAATGTTATGGTCATGTATAACTGATATAAACACCGTAGTAAAATAAGAAAGATACAAATAAATCTTGTACAGTCGGGGTAAGAAAAGGTTCGTCGCCATAAGATCTATTTTCGTCTGCTTAGTATGAGCGATAATCTGCTTTACCTTTCGCGAATATATGACACTGACAGACATATTTGGACAATTCAGAAGACAACATATCTAATTTAAATTTGTAATGACTAATTACGCCATTTAAAATATTTCACGTTGATATAAAACTAGGCGTAGTCCAAAGATGTTACACTATTTTGAACCCAATTATCATACTGTGTAAGTTTAATTTCAAATTCGTTTGTCAGTTTAGTGCTTCAGTTATAAAAAGTACTAAGAGTTTACGACTTGATAAAAGAATTATATTTGAAAATTGACGAAGGTTTTCTTACTCTGACTGTACATGTGTAATGCACGTTGATCGTTTAACGTGCAAGACAAACTTTGTGAGTGAACATATCCATAAGGCGTTGACCACGTATAATGCGTTCATAACTAGTTTGTTATTTATTTTTAATTTAATCATTGTTTTCTCCTTTCACACATTGATAACATTTACGTCATGCATCTATCATTAACGTGTAAAACATAGACGAAGAAAATATATAACAGTTTGTTCATATTTCATTAAACAAAAGGCAGCATTTCATATTTTCCTTGTCTTTGAAAACGATATCGACGGTATTATTTTTAATCATATCATATCAAACAAAAAACAAGGAAAAATGTTCATTCGATTTTGTGATGAAAAAAAAACCGCTTTGAGTTCTTAAATCATAAATCTTTTTTAACTTTACAGACGAAATATCTTCACAAGTTCTAACATTAATAAAACAGCGATTTAGCGATCCATTAAACATAATTACAGAAAAAATCCACAGCGCTTCGAGCGAATTATTGTGAGAAATAAAAACAAAACTTTTTTAATCACACAAAATTTCTGCCATAGAGGACTCGAGCTGATGGAACGTAACCAACTTTGTTACGACGTCCTGTCGACGATTTTGTTTTTAATTATTATAGCCGGTTGGATTAAATTATATGAAAAAAAAAAAAATTAACTAAATAACTTTTATGTCACATTTTTCGTGCAATTGATTTAGCTTCGTTTTAGTTTGAAAAATAGTTAAAAAAAAAGCATTTTTGATGTCAAACCTGCACTTTGTGAGTGACTGGTCGAAAACACATGTATACGCATCACCATTGATTCGTATTTATCTCATCACTTGTGAACTTGGTGACTCAAGGTGACAAACTTAAACAAATCTATCCGAGGACGAATGTTACCAAGTAGTAGTAGAAGTAATTCAGAGACATACCTGAAACAAAATAAAATAAATCATTAGTATAAGGACAAAAAGAAATTTCATTTCGTACTACGATTTTCATTACATTTTCTATTTTATTTTTAGCTCAGATAGAAAAGGTATCTAATCCTAATCTCGACTTTGACTTTGACTTAGACTATTGTAAGCGTAATAAAACTAAATAAAAAATGTATTCTGAAAAACAAAGTCGAAACTAATATTGAACACATAATACTAAAACTTAGATTACGAATATCTGACAGTTTAGTATATAAAATGCTTTGCTGAAATCTAAACATTATTTATCTCGGCTTAAATTTCAAAACTTAAAACGATAGTTAATTATTACTTTAACAATCGTTTAGAAAATCTGCAGTTATATTGAAAATAGGTATATATTTTTGTCTATATAAATTACATTAAAGATCTGCACTGTCATTTTATTATTTATGTATTAAACTTTGTGTTCTCAAAGAATATTTCATACATGATCATTATAATTACCATAACAACGGCTTAAATATGTCGTATATATATAAAAAAAATATTGACTGGACGTTTGTTGGAACTAATTAAGTACAAAGAGGACGATGTTAATCCGCCTTTAATTCCATCTTAAGCCTCGTTTTAATAAGCACGCATTTAATTTTAATTAAAAATTCTCACGTCTTTTTACGACTGGTCCGGGAATTTCGGTGTTCGTATTTTATGCACCGTAGACTACGTAAGCTTCTAATGAACCTTGCTTCCAAGTTCGTTTGATTGTCCATCTGGTAACAACAAATTTACTTAGCACTGTTGTGTTTCGGTTTGGAGTGAGCCAGTGTAACATGCTCGAGTGATAAGCTTCTTTATTCAAAATATAAGTAGAACATTGGATGGATGTATGGTACGCATTTCTTACAGTCAAAATATTTGTTGATGGTGATTGTCTGATCAGCTTATTTGTCAGTTTACTTAGTTGTTTTAGATCTTTCAACATTAATATATGGATTTATACTCCTCTTCGTAGCTTTTTTTAAGAGAAGTACAGGTTCACTAAACATTTCTTTTGTTGTGTTATTGTTTGGTATATCATGCCCCAGAAGTGGTCCCATATAAGTTTTATTGAAATGGGTTCAGCGCTTTTTGAAAAAATCAACAAATAACCATTTGTTACATAAGGACTTTTAATTTCTATTTTGAGAAAATAACATTAAAAAGAGTAAAAATTTTTTTTTTTTTAAAAATAACCCCGACTTCTTTTATTTTTTTAATGATCACTTTGAAGTCGGTGTTTTTTTTTAAATTTTTTTTTTATGTAACTTGTCATGAATACCTGTGTAATTTCAGTAACATTGAATGGTTTAAATGAAGTTTAGCTACAGCTATTCCATCTCAAAATTTAATTAAAATAAAAAGAAATTACCTAACATAATATTCGGATACCATTATAAAATCACATTATAATATTAATTAATGGTTTAAACCGCGGCTGGACCCTTTATGCTGGCCTAACGTTTATGAGGTATTAGCTGTAGCAGGCAAACACATAAAACAGCTTAGTGTGTCAACTGGGATCAGTTAGTTAAGGTTATAAAGTGTCACTAATACACACGTACAAAATCTATGTACATGATTAACCCTGCTGTTCGTATAATAGAATATATGTGAACTCCAGACTTTCCAAAACGGAAATATAAGGTTGCTTAAATTTGGAATTCTAAAATGGAATGGAATGCGTTACAACATCAGCCTGTAAACTTCTAAGGGCTAAGGCCTCCTATCCCTTTGAGGAGAAGGTTTGGAACATATTACACCACGCTGTTCCAATGCGGGTTGGTGGAATACACATGTAGGTAGGCAGAATTTTGATGAAATTAGACACAGGCGAGTTTCCTTACGATGTTTTCCTTCACCGCTGAGCACGAGGTGAATTATAACTCAAATTAATGTTTATTCAGCGGTACTTGCCTGGGTTTGAACCCGCAATCATCGGTTAAGATGCACGTGTTCTAACCACTGGGCCATCTCGGCCCAACGCGTTGTCACATCGGAATGCGTCAACGCGAAGTAATTTATTTCGATTTTTAAATGGAATTCTTTTTCAGAATAGTTCTTCGCTTTATTTATAAAAACGGTGAAGTTTATTAACGTTAAAATCACCTCATTTGAACGCTCGTAGCGTTCTCAACCGGCCTAATTCGAGAAACAATTTATCTTAATAGCGAAAATAGACCTTTATAGCGCTCTGGAACACGGAACCTATTCAAGAAGCACTGTAATAAATGCTAAGCCTACCTCGCGTACAAAGTATATATGTAATAATTACCTAAAGTGTTCTCACGTCAATGTATTATATATAATATAAAAGTGGATAAAAATATTTGTCTTTAGAATGTATATTGGCGTTTGGTTTGTTAGTATCTGTTAGCTTTTAGTTTTATAGGAATGAGATATATTTTGACCATAATAATATAAACATGTTTTTTTTATGGAATAAGTTGGCGGACGGGCATATGAGCCACCTGATGATAAGTGGTCATCATCACCCAAAGACAATGACGCTTTAAGAAATATTCACTATTCCTTACATCGTCAATGCGCCACCAACCTTGGGAACTAAGATGCTATGTCCTTTGTGCCTGTAGTTACACTGGCTCACTCAGCCTTCAAACCGGAACACAACAATACTGCGTACTGTTGTTTAGCGGTAGAATATCTGATGAGTGGGTGATACCTACCCAGGCGGGCTTGCAAAAAGTTACCACCAAGTAAAATATTACGAAATAAATTAAATTCATATTAATGCTAAGTGTGTCCAAAATACAATTCATGTCCAATCATTATTATTCGTTTCTTGTCTTAATCATCAAAACTCCATTGTAGTAATTTGTCTTACTGTGTTATAAATGATGTAAGAGCAAGTTTTAAATTGTTACATTAAATATTGGACTTGTTCACATACATGTACTTATAACAAAATATATTATTAGTTACATACATGAGCTACTTGGTGGTAGAATTTTAGACAAATCTCACTCATCATATTATGTTCTAGCGCCAAACAACAACTCTTTGTATTGTTGTGTTCTAGTATGAAGGGTAAGTCAGCCAGTTACGGGCACGAGAGATTATAGTTTCCATGGTTGGTGGTGCATTGATGATCGCTTATACCCAGGGTGCCTATTTGTCTGACCTATTGCCTATTGCCTATTTGATATAAAGAGAGAAACTTATTTTTTAAAATATGTTATTAAAAAACAAAAATTTAGAATTTATTTTATCTTGTATGTTTGAACGTTGAAGACAACCTTATTGTGAAAATCGATTCAAATTTTGTCATACCTTGGTAGGCAAAAATCTAGAACCTACTTATGACCAACGCAACTAAAGGCAGAATAGGATAGTGGGTGCCTTTTATGACGAAGGCAACCACAAATAAAATATTTATGGAAATTCTTTGAGAAAAAATATAACACAAAATAATGTAATGGAATTTCTCGAGATGTTTTTCGTCGTAGATGTTATTATATTTAACAAACATATCACATAACACACAATTAATTCAAATTGTAACGAATATTAAACCGTTATTTTTTTTGACGTCAGCTTGAGCATTCTAAAGCTGTATACAGATTGATGTAAATATATGAAATATTTCGAACGAATTTTTGTAATCGTTACATCAAACGCTGCAGAATTTTCATCCCAGTACGAACGCAGATTCAAATATGAACGACATTATAAATCACTGGTCTTGTGAAGAGGAATTTTACTTTAATTAAACCTTCATAAGGCGGCGAGTTAGTCGCGTGTTTAATTAAAAACCCGGCTGGCTAATTTTACATGTGAAACCTTTGAATTTTGACTCAAATATAGCTATACGTACGTCCATAGCTTGCCTACCACACCACTTGCTTTTATAGTAACCTCTAGTATTGCATGTGGCTCCTATGTAGAGTTCGTTTTAATTTCAAAGCAATGCACTTGTAGTCTGGGTATACTGTTTTTAAAATTCGATTTACTTTTTTGTTTCGATATTTTAATAACATTGGTTAGAATCATTAAATTTTATATCCAAAATGTTGATGATATTTTGCGGGGAATGTAATTTGCTTGTAACAAAAGATAAAGACATTGGAATAAATATAAACTAGATTACTTATTACTTGTTAAACTATTTTAAATATTATTTTAACTTAGTTATAGCGTTATATGTATTATTCTAGAACTTGAATATTTATGCCAAGTCTTCCAAATCTTGAGTTTTTTAGCTGATATACTTATACTTTCTTGTTTACAAAACGTTAGCCTTTTAATTGCCTACTAACGCCATCTATTATCTAACTATGTTATTTATAAAATTTGCATGAGTATACGGCTAAGTTATCGGCCGTGGCTTAATCTATTTTTTAGGTATTGGTCGTCTGATAAAAACTACCAATAAAAGCTGAAAAAGACATTTGACGGATAGTGGTTGTTGCTTTTTTATATCAAATTATATCAAAATCAGTTGTTTGGTTTGGTCGTGAAAGTGTTACAGTCAATCAAATCAATTTATTTTTTTAATCTAACTATTTATTCATTCTTTAACTTAAAATAATAAAATAAATTAATAGTAAATATTAATTCAACGAAACTATAACTTCGTTTAATATCAATGAAGAAAACGATAAACTGGGAGTTAATGTAAAAATTGGATTAGTTTTTGAGATACGACATAAAAAAGTTCATATAAAAGTTTATTGAAAAAGGTGAAGCTTCACTTGACTTCGTTCGAAACTTTCAAATTATTCAACGTTAAAAAAAAAATCGCCATTTCGACGTCGTTGTCTTCGTTATTTTCTGAAGATGCACATTTTAACTCTTCCAATGGAAAGTTTAACGTCAAGTGCAAAATTCCCTTAGTTATTGGTAGTAGGAAGAATTTTAACAAAAGTTTTATTCATCGTGTAACTTGACCGCAATTACTCCTGATAACAAGTGATAAAGCAGTCTATAGTCTATAATAAAATAAAATTTTATTGAAATAACCAGTAATTACTGTTTTATGGTAGCTTTGAATCCCAAACTAGCGTTAACTGTTCGTTGGAAGTCAGTTTTGCTCCCAAAACTTTAGGACGCAGTTAATTTTTTTTTTATCAACATAGAATAGATAAATATATATAAAAAACTCTATTGCTAAGTAAGTGACTCCATAGGTGTTTGACTAAGTGGATATATGTGTGTGTCTTGTAATAATAATAAAATTTAGTCAATAGTGAGGATATTACTCTTAAGCAAAACGATCATGTATTGAGAAATGAGAATTACTCAAAAGGTAAATCTATTCTTAGCCTAGGAATACTGATAGTTCTAGACTAGACGAATTTGCTTATGGATCACATAAAAGTGTTAAAAATGACGGGTTTTTTAATATATATATTTTTTAATTTAAATTTACAAAACTGACTCACAACTAGTGCATAAAAAATAAAATCGAAGCTAAACAGAGTGTCATTAAGTTGCAATCTTCTGGATGTATCTTTAAAAAACATATACCTAGCTTAGTTAACAAGAACAGTACTTGTGTAATTACTGACTAGTTAATTTTTTAATTATTACATAAAATAATGTGATTTTGTTTTAAGTTTATTTTTAGGAGAACCAAAAGATTCACTGAAGACATCTAGGTGTTGACGACTACAATTCGCGAGCGAGCAAAAACAGTAAATTGGCGAATGTTGACCAAGATTTGATTTGACATCAGGTAGTCTAAATATTTTACGATTTTGTAAACGGCTACCTTGACGTGGAATGTTGAAACTAATTTTAGCAAGTAGATCAGGTACATCAATATGGTCGGTAATCAAATATGTCGGTAAATAAGACGAAATAAATTGCTTCAATTCGAATCAAATTACTTTCTCCAGTTACTTATTTTGTATTGATCGCGACAAAGATGCAGAAATATTATTTTACACCTTGGCTATTTGTATGCAGGTATGAGGGAGAAAATTGCTTCGTGCCAATAAATTTGACGTCAATGACACAGCCTTGTGGCATCTGGCAAAGTTAAAATGGTGAAGAAATGATTAAATCATCTAATTCCAAGCCTCTCTGAAGAATTATCTGTCAAATATAAGACTCGTAAATTAATCACGTTATGGCAAAATATTTTCAGCTCCTACCCTCAAATTGCCAACAATGCGCAACCAAGGATGAAACCAAAGTTATAACATTCATCGTTACTTGTAACTAGTGCAATTGATTCATATATATGTATAGGCAGATATTCCTATCTACCCCCCTGTCAAGCTGAAAGTTTGCGCCAGGAGTGGGGATGTCAATAAGACAAGTGGTCAGGGTTGATCTTGCGACTTTTTACATCGCTAGGCGACCCATTAACATTTTGCTATTAACGTATCTTGTTATTATTTTTACACAAGCAAAACAATACAAAATATGCAAATTATTGCTATTTGCCAGCAAAATAACTGGCAAGAAAGTATACGACCTACTTGCTAAAGGCTAGCCTTGTTGGAGAATGTCTTAAGTCATAAGTGTCAAATTAATGTCCTGAATTAAAAAAAAAAACTGTTAAGATCTGTAGCCCTATAAACTCATTGAAGAAACCAATACATGAACTTATTATTAAATCAATTGACGAGAATGCATCCAAAGGATCTTACGATACAAATAATGCAATGAATCGAGGCAGGAGAATTTGTCCCTTTCTGCTCGTGACTCTTCATTAATCGTCTGTACAAGCCATAATGTATTTGCTGTACGATTGCCAGTTGGTAATAGAGATGCAATCGAAAGAATAGATTGCTTTTTCAGTTGACCAATGCACTCATTTTACAGTTTGTATTACGTTTGCAGCGGTAAGAGGGTGACTTGAAAGTTAATTAAAATAGTCCTCAGCTATATTATGAGTTTTTTGAGATAAAGCAAGGATTACAAGTCAGAATCTTCCACTATTCTATTTTTAAAATTATATTAGAATCATTTCACGGTAAATATTGTTGTACTTCGGCAATGTGATGTGTTTAGCTTGATAAAATTAATCGAATTATTTAAATATTATGAGTTCGAATTATTCGAAAGATCTTGGCAGATAATTTCAAACATTGTATAATCATTTGCTTTAACAACTCGACCTTATTTTATTGTTTTCTAGAATATTGTATTATTAAGCTACACATAAAAATATTTCTGGTAATAGATGATACTATAAAAATAATATTCTGTTCGATCCTGAGTTGTTTGTAATTCAAAGTTTAACTCATTAAAGTACATGATTTAACATTGATAATTATGAATCTATCTGACAAATATGTACATATGACATTGACTTATGTAATTGTATGTAAAGCCTATTCCAATCCAAGAAAGGATAAACGAAATTCAGATTTATGTATTCCATACAATTTGCTAATAGCTGGGCATATACCTATTGTACATCACTAACCATTCTGGATTAATAAAAAAAAGTAAAGTAAAGTAACAGTCTGTACATTTCTCACTGCTGAGATAAGGCCTCCTCTTCCATTAAGGAGAGGGTTTGGAACATATTCCACCACGCTGTTCTAATGCGGCTTGGTGGAATGCACATGTGGCAGAATTTCGATGAAATTAGACACATTCAGGTTTCCTCACGATGTTTTCCTTCACCGCCTAACACGAGATGAATTATGAACACAAATTAAGCATATATATATAGTGGTGCTTGCATGGGTTTGAACCCGCAATTATCGGTTAAGATGCACGAGTTCTAACCACTGGGCCATCTCAGCTCGGATTATTACACTTAACTACTTGTATCAACTTTAATTGCACCAAAGTTCCGATAATAGCTTCTTCGACGTTTTAAACGATCTTTTTTAGCAAATCCATTTTAAATGTCACAAATTATTCAAGATCTTGACCAATGATATCGCGTCAATGCGATGTAAAATGTTGTTTATTTGCCTTTTGTCCTCTAAGAACTAACGCGCACTGGTAACTTTTGTCACGGTGACTGTTTCGTCACTCTTGTCGAGTCCATGAATATGTATGGAGGTGCGCGCACATTACGACGTGAAATTTGTGTCTGCATCTGTACATATTCACGGACTTAACAAGAGTGACGAAACAGTCACCGTGACAAAAGTTACCAGTGCGCGCTAGTTCTTACGGTTGGAAGCTAATCATGTATTGCGTTTATATTGTGACTAATTTCATAGCGTTAATTATCCTGCTAATTGAAATATATTTATATTTAATTGATTTTTACTTTTTGCATTAGTTGAATTAAAAATGAAAACAATATTAAATAATTTGAAATAAAAGAAGATTTTGTTGAAAGTCATGAATCCTTATCGATGATGCAAGCTCGGGTACCCTTTAAATTTTCACTTGAGAAACGTCGTGAGGACACCTGCATTTAGTCGATGAGAATTTTCCACGTCAAACACTCGATTTGCAGCAGCGTGGACTAAGCGTTCTCCTAAAAAACCTAATACGGTTTAAATAAAGACCATAGGCAACACAATATAAGGTTCTACCCATCATGTCTTAAAAAAAGTAATTGATTTTGCATGTCATTTTTATAATAAATCTTACATCGAATAAATATAATTTTTTCTGTTAAATTTTTTTTTATGAGTGCAAATAACGATTTCTGTAATTTTATTTACAAAAGCAGCTTCATAAATGTACGATAAAATATTTAAATATAATATAAATTATACATACCAACAGTTCTAGTACGTTCAATATATTTCAAACAGATTAATTAGTGGTTATGAATTTATGTAAAATAGATATCGTTTTTACTACTCCAGAAACCGTTTCCAACGCTCTACACCCTATAGTTACAATATAAACAAATGTAATTTTCAAGATGGCGTCTCTTGAGATTAAAGCAAACCGACGTTTCGAGGCAGCAAGCCGGAAATTAAACAATCTGAAGCACCTCGCCATCTTACGACGCTACTCAGACAGAACGAATTGAATTTGGTTAAATTAATAATTATATGGAGTTATTTTTATTACTTCGAGTTAGTTAATATTAATAAAGTTGAATTTCGTTTCACGGCTTTTTGAAAAGAAATGTTTTTGTGGTTTACTGATTGTGTTTGGTGTTTTATTAACATCGGAAATAGGTTAGAATAACCTCATCCAAATGTAAGTCAAAGTCAAAATCTTTATACATATAGGTTTATTACTCTCTGAGATGGCACAGAACCCTTGCATCTTAACCGATGATTGCGGGTTCAAATCCAGGCAAGCACCACTTTATATATGTGCTTAATTTGTATTTATAATTCATCTCGTGCTCGGCGGTGAATAAAACATCGTGAGGAAACGCGCATGTGTCTAATTTCATCGAAATTCTGCAACATATGCATTCCACCAATCCGCATTGGAACAGCGTGGTGGAATATGTTCCAAACCCTCTCCTTAATGGAAGGTGATGCCTTATCCAAGCAGTGGGAAATTTACAGGCTGTTACTTTTTTACTCTCGTTTATGCATTGTCAAACCAAACCACTAGTTTGGGAATAAACAACTATGACCTAAAAAGCACTTGCGAAAAAAACTTAATGAGAATTTATATTGTAAATTTAAAAATAATTAGGTTCCAAACTTACATTTTATTTTCTTAGTAACTATTATGATGGCTGTAGTGTTTTGAACAGTCTGGTTGGGTACCAGCTATGCTACCGCTAGAAACCGTATAGTCATATTAAGTATTAATAAATATATGATAAATATATGAGACAACATCACATACATTACTCTGATCCCAATGTAAGTAGCTGAAGCACTTGTGTTATGGAAATCAGAAGTAACGACGGTACCACAAACACCCAGACCCAAGACAACATAGAAAACTAATGGTAATCTGAGGTCGTCACTAGACAGTAATCCTCTACAATTACGACACTTTTTTAACCAATCATTAATAGGTATTGTGATATCGATCACGAACGTAACGTGTACATACTCGATCTCTCGCATCAGATCGACTTGCCGGCTTGGCTTTAACAAAGATCCTTTAAAATGAGCATGTTCTACAAGTTTTGTAATAGATCATTTTTCAAGTAAACAGAAACGGTAGGGCTTTGTGCAAGCCCGTCTGGGTAGGTACAACCGACTTATCAGTTATTCTACCGCCAAACAACAGTACACAGTATTGTTATGTTCCGGTTTGAAGGGTGAGTGAGCCAGTGTAACTACGGGCACAAGGGACATAACATCTTAGTTCCCAAAATTGGTGGCGCATTGCCGATGTAAGTAATAGTTAATATTTCTTACAGTGTCATTGTCATTGGGTGATGGCGACCACTTACCATCAGGTGCCAGGTGTCCATATGCCCGTTCGCCAACCTATTTCATAAAAAAAAACTTGAAATACTGATTTAATTATAATTAAATGACAATCAACCAACTAGCGTCGATGTAAATAATGCGTGCGTGTCTTTATTATTTCACTGTACGGAATTATAGCCTTAAAGAACTTACGACAATTCATCATTCTGAGTACGAAAAAAAATAACAAATAGCCGTGCCGTTAATTCAAAACAAAAAAGCCGAGTAATATAGGTCGTTACGGAAAAAACGAGTTAAGAGAATAGCGGCTAAGTTAAAAATAATGGTTTCCATTACCTCGAAAGGGTGGTATCAAAATGTGTTGTTCGTTAATGTTGCCAATTACAGCTATTCAATTACTAAAGGGCATATGTTTAGTATGTTTCAAAGCGAGCTGGAATACGATACGATAAAATGGTAAAGGATGGATTATTTTTAATTATATTGCGTTTATTCAAGTCCTCGTGATTACAATCGTGGCTATACGAAATATGATATACATATAAAACAATCTAATAATTTATAAAATTTATTATTATAAAAAAAATATAACCAAATATTTTTTATTACTTGGTAGTCTTTGTTTGGAAAGTAATTTTACTACCGAATTCTAAAATGTATATTTCTTGTTTCCGTTTTTAAGCATAGATATCTCGGTGCTTAAAGCATGTGCATTTTGTGATTTGAGCTTGTAATACATACTTACTTGAAGTAACGAGACCTTCATATAACCTCTGGTGAAATATTCTCTTTAAAAATAATTTCCTCAAATGAAGAAGAGATGGTAGAAGAGAGTCTAGTCAGTTCTTCTCGGTAGATTCTACTTTCTGAGCCGGTGGTACCTCTACAAATAATCAAATATAATATAATACTTATGGGCATTAATTTGAAAAAGAATATTTTGGTTTTGATATATAAAATCTCTTTGATATGAAAATATTTAAGTTTTCAAATCAATTTGTCTTCTATAAGTATTGATACCATATGCTACAATACTTTTTTTTTATTTTATTTCATTTGGCTGAATGAACCGACTATTATTTGATTTATTTTTTGATCTTCTCTAAATAATATTAAACCAAGTCGATACCAACCTCTTTACGTTTAGCTCTTTAAAACTTCGCAACGTATTTTAAAACGGGTTTCATCATCAAACAGAGTGATTAAAAAGGAAAGATTATACATACATATAATACGCGTATAGCACGGAAAAACCGAGAAATCTCAGCATGCCCAGTTTTTTTTTTGTTTGTTATTTAACATAAAAGTTGTATATAGACCCTCATAGTTACCGTGAGCCGAGATGTGTAGCTAGTAAGATAGAAAGCAGAAAATTCTCTCAATAATCATCAATTTTGATATTTAACGTCTGCTGTGCGTCACGAGATATATTGCATATTTTCAAAAATGCTGATGCTTGGTTAACGCATACGGATTTTATTGTACGTATCTAAGAATGTCTTTGGCAAAACTTGTGACGTCATAATGACACTAAGTAAAAATCATTATTCTTTACAAAGAAATTTTAACGATCCCTTGACTTTCTATCATAATTGCGTCACTAGCTCTTGACAACTAAGATTTTGTATATTATGCTTATAGTAACACCAACTTTCGAGCTGGAACACAACAATAATAAATATTGCTTCTTGGCTATAGAATATGCGATGAGCGAGTAGCACAAAGCCCTACCAACAATTAAACACTACCACAAAAAAGCGTCTTATATCCGAAATGGTAAACGAATTACCTGAGTTTATGAGAGAAGTTGACCATATACCATCTAATGGACCGCTCGCTCATCTATCTTCCTTATAGTAAATTAAAACAAAAAAAAACATAGTGTCGTAAAAACAAAGAAAGGTATAAAGAGTCCAGAATAATTGACAAATTGATGGATAGTGAAGCAATTTGCTGTTCCTCGTTGAATTAACAAAATTCTTTATCGCGGCTAATGTATTTGTTTTGGGAAATGTTGGGCAACATAATTCTATGAAATATTTTCTGCTAATTTTTTTGCCCAAACCTTCTCCCTCGTCTAAGGTAAACCTATGTGCTATTCTCATCTGTAGTCTATATCTATACTATATTTTATTCATTTCGTTGAGACATATTGATGTGAATCAGTAACTAGCAGTGGATTAGGTATTCATGCTTTCACATCCATAATATCAGTAACATTTCCATGTGTTATATGTGTTGCAATTATTATTTTAAATTGAAATTAGGTAAAGAGCCTGGTAACAGTACCACCTGCTGATAAGTGGTCACTGTCATCCATCATCAGTGACACTATCAGATACATTAACCAACTTTAACAACGTCAATGCGAAACCAACTGAATGTTTTAGAAATATTTTTTTGTTAAACCAACTCGTTTATTCATCACAGAGCATTGTTGTTTGTTTGAAGATACTACCTACCCTGGTAGGCTAGAAAAGTCTTCATTTGCTGAACTATATAGGATCAATTTTATGACTATCAGCTGATATATTACTTGAGTGCTATTTAGACTGATCGATATATTTTTAAAATATATAGCAAGATAAAATCGTATCCCATATTTTATTCAATTACCTATTTATTTCGTTAACGTTTGGTCGTGATTGATTAATGATGATATCTCCCCACTGATTTCGATCACATCGGCCAATCGAAGACTAATCAAGTTGGTATAATATAATAATGTTCAATTATGCTCATATAGGTACATTCTTTATTCAATTACTCCCATAATCCGATGTAATGGCAATCCGACACGATCGAAATAAGTTCAAAATCTTAGGTAGGTTATTTTAAGCACTGACCACAACCAAACTTCAGACTTCTAATAGAATTTATTGACCTACTAACCTTGAGTCTGAAGTTAAGACCTAGAAATGTAGCGAATTCACTAGGCGCTCATAAATTCGGAACATTTTGTACATAATGTTAGTATTTGTAGTAAAGTCTTAGGGCTCAGATGATCTAAGAGCGTAAGGACACTTGGCATTTGAAGATTATGGGTTTAAACATAGGCAAACGTCGCTGTACCTTCATGTATATTTGTAATTATTTATCATTAGTTTTCAAATATCGTGCCCGGCAAGTCTGTTCAATCGTCGGATGCACATCTACGTTATGTGTTTTCCACAAATTCGTATTGGAGTAGCGTGGTAGAATAAACTTCAAACCAGTTAAGGGTCATATACAGACTGTTATGTTACTTTTACTTCTTAGGCTTTCTAAAATGCCAATTATAATCACTGATAATAAGACCAAGAAAAAGGAAATCTTTCCAAAACTATTTGACATTCTAATGTGTTTCCGCATACTAAGAAAATATAAGATCAACTAAATATTTTATTCCGTTCCAGTACATCGGCAATCCCTTAAAATTTCGATACGAAACATGCAAGATTGAGTATCGCTCATATTGTATGTGAAGTTTCCGTCCTGCTGTACATGGTTATAAAATGTTTCGATTATTATGGGCATTGACGACCACATCGCCGGGAGCCAGGCAACTGTGTCCGCTAACAATAGACAGAGATACAATTTTTTTTCCAAACATCCATTTGTGATTTCCTACAACCGACTAGAAAATAAAATTAAAATAGACATTTTATTTCTGTTGAATGGTCGAAATAAAATTTTACTCAACTACAGAACTTCATGGATGTTTTTAATTTTTTATTTTTGTCGACATATAAAGCTATGGTCACATAATCCAAAAATATGCCTATCATTTAAATGTACTAGATTTTTCGGTAACTAGCGTACGTGCAATTGCGGGTTCGAGCCTGGAAGCAGCACTGAATTATCATCTGCTTATTTGTCTTCACAAGTCATGTCCTGCTGGTGAAGGGAAATATCGTGAAGAAGTCTACATGTCTCATAAAAATACCACTGAAGTTTTCACCTATCGAAATCCGAATTAAAATATATATAATCTTTTTAATTAACGAGAACATTTAAAATATTTTTACTATTAAAATGAAGCCAGGAGTTATAAAAACTAATGAAGCCGCCACATATTTCAAGGCAATGTTAGCTCGAATAATGCCTACCTGTAACCTCGTCGTTTTGCGAATTATTTACGTATTTTCTGGGTCAAGCTGAGAACTGAAATTTTTATACGCCAGTGTTCCGTGCACTTTATTGCATTTTCACCTCTATATGTTGTGGTATAGGAATTAAGCGTACCGGTTTATATTTCTCGTTCTGTTGACGTTGACAAATGGCATTGTAAATGTTAAAGGGTAGCCATTTCATACGTAATAATTGTTATTGCCCCCATTTTTTCTTTGCTATACTTAAGTGACTTTTTTTATCTAGCACAAGTATTATTGTTTAAATATTTGTAGTATGATGAATTTAATAATGTGATTAATAAAAATATTGGCTGGATACAAGTAAACTTTAGTCGTGGCCTATATACATATGTCCATATTCCAAATTTGAAGATACACATATTATGAATGTAAGCACTGAATACAAATAAAAAATAAAAAATCTGATTAACATTAATCTTCCAAATTCATATCATCATTCTCCTGCCCTTATCCCAATTTTATTTGGGGTCGGCACAGCATGTCTTCTCCTTCCATACTTCTCTGTCACACGACATCTCACAAGTAACATTCTTTCTAGCCATATCGTCTTTCACACAATCCATCCATCGTTTCCTTGGTCGACCTCTACCCCTATATCCATCCACATCCATGCTCAAGGCCTTCCTCACAATGTGTTCCTCTTTCTTGTAATGTGTATCTTTCAAATTCATATAGGAGGGAAAATTGAGGGTATGTATTATAATAATCGTCATACTGTCTGTATTTTCTATACGGAGACTTTTCTAAAAGACTTTACCATCTGCATGAGATATATTATAATACGCAAGCATTGGCCCAAATCCCTAACTCCAAGCAGTTACTGACCTGTAAATGATATGACTATTTTGTACGTTTTATTCTGTCATAACTATTCTACGTCGGCTTTTTGCCTCATTAGATTCCGAGCAATCATTGGCACGAACTGAAATGAATATTATAATAATTATCTTCATGATTAAATACGAATATAGTGATACATTGTCTTATTAAAAAGGATTCAAGCTGTGCACAAAACAGTTTGGACAATTGTTTGAGCTAATCCTGATTAACTCAACCTGTAAGGTCTATTTCCCAGATTCAATGGAATGGCAATCCGAAAAAATCGGAAAGAATTCAGATAATTCAGATGCATCATCAATAGTAGTGAATCTGAAGCCTGAATTGATTTCAAGGTTTGACTAGGTAGGTACCATCCACTTACCACATAATATGCTACCGAAAAATAGTATTAAATAGTATTATTATATTCTAGATTGACGGGTGAGTAAACTGAGAAATTCAAGGTACCCTGTGTAAGTAAAGACCATAACAATATAAAATTAGTTCTCAAGGTTGGAATCATTAACATTTTGTCTTTAAAGGGGTACTGCTTCCCTTTATGTGATCCTAAGAGCTACTATACGGAAAATTTAAACAAAAGTTATTAAATAAGTTTTCAAGTCGTCATATTTAGAACCAAAACTTGACCCCTTTGCGATGCGAGCGAGCGAACTGCTATGCAATTTGATGTATCGTAACCTTTGCTGACAAACATGTCTTTGCTCACAGGCATGTATTTACTCGTCTTACAATGCTAATTCACAGTAAGACGTGTAAACGATTCCTTGTCTCGTAACACACCACTGAACTCGAGATCTAAAATCTTATCCTTCATGGCTTCAAGTAGACTACGGCGGTATCAAGTACTAATGTTGGTAAGAAGAATAATAAGTACTGAAGCAGACAGGCTGGTATGTCAGATATTTTCACGAGTGAACATAACTTGGTATTCCATTTTTAAGAAATTGAACATAGAATTGATTCGAATTGATGTCTCATGTTGATTATTGCGATTTAATTAAAATGTTATCTGCGTATCAAGTAAAGATCGGATTACGGAAATCTCAGTCTTATATGTTAAATATGAAAGACGCATGTTGTATAAACATGTGCATTGAAGCGATTATCCAAAAGAGCAGTTAAAATAACATTCAAAGCATTTCATTCAGTCTGCATTGTGCTTATAAAGGCTTTGTTCTCCAGTACCTTTGTCTCCTATCATTCGCACAATAGATAGAGAAAAATTGCCTCCCGCAGCCGTTATCAATTTATTTCATAATAGCCCTCGGACATGGTTATTTTTTTCCTTTATTATTGCTGTAATTACATATTTTTCTATTCCAATTTTGTTATTTAAAATTAGCTAATTATTTTTAATTAACTGTAATTAATTAAATACGCAGACCGATTGGCTTTCAGCGCCAGAGCATTATTCAAGTGATGTCAAGGAAAACGCAGACAACGCGAAGATTGATCGATGTGGTTGCAGATTGCAAATCAATTAACTTTTAATGTTATTATTACTTTCTTACACCGAAATAGAAGAAAAACATTATTATTAATAATATTGCAAACTACTATGACGTAATGGAAGTTTCAAGAAGGAAGCTGCTATAAGAATTAATTTGAAATTGATAGTATTTGACAATCTTCTTTCTAATCTTCACTAAGTCTGCACGTCACCTATACCGAAAATTTAGAGAACGAATTTTAAATTTTTTACCTGCTATGACATATGATGACGACTTTTGGACATATACTGTAGGACTGTTGAGAAGTAGACAAAAGTGACAATGGTATGGATATTATAGAACCGACCAGCCAAAGCAGACGCGTCAACGAATTCCGATCAGATGAACCGATAGCTCGACTGGATGCAGAATGCAAAAGAACTGGGATCTTTGTCGCAACTTGGTGGAGACAGATCAAGAAATCATTAGCTAATTTACTAGCTGATACTTTTATGAATAGTTACTGTAGTGTCTAAGAAACCATAAAATACAATCAAATATATAGTGTATTGTAGTCAAATGTAACAAAACAAGATCAGCAAAAAGAAATACTTTGTTTATCTCTAGCTTTTACTTATCGATCTGTCTGCTTCGCCAGCCACTTTTTATTTACCCATAAGATCCAACTAAACGAACATAATAAATGAAATGTGTACAAAAAACAATAAACGCTTAATCATTATTAAATACTCGTGTTACCAAATGTATAAATTATTTTGTATATTAACTTAGAGTTTGCATGTCAACAATTAATTATCATAGTATATACACTACTCACTAAAAACCCCTAATCTTATTTAGGGGATCAACCCTAAGAATTTAGACATTAAAATATTTAAAAATGTCGTTAATTTTAAATTAATTTCCCCGATAAAACCGTTGGAACTGCCCAAAAAGCAGTGACGCTAAGTAGCTGACCGTGTCACGCATGCCGTGCTCAAATGTTTCAAGTCCAATTTCCCTACAGAGGACAGGGAACAGGCGTGGCTTAGCCACTTAAAGTGCAAACGAAGTTTAGTCTGAGGCTATTATTGATATGTATTTAAACCGTTCTGTGACTATTGGATATGTACAATTGTACATGACAAGGATTCCCAACGTTATACAATAGAAAAGATATTTTTATAGACAAGTTCTTTCCAAATGTATATCAAAGAATTCAAGTTAAAATTAGGGCATAGTATAAGTCAATAAGTCAGATCAAAAGCAATTATTTCCAAGAATTATCTTTCAAAGAGATTTGATGAGAATTTTGTGTAAAAATTAATAATGTGATTATATATAATCTCACTTGGAGATTATTTTATTTTACGAACAGCTGAAACTATAAAAGCAAAAATTTTAATTTAAAGCAGCGCACTTTGAAATTATTTAACAATATTATGATTTAACGAAGGGCATTGACCCTCCATCCATCCCTAAAGTTCATCCAATAGAACCACTTAATGGATCACTAGCACACGAAAACAAATTACGATACACAATCATCGAAGGAATTTGAAAAATACATATTTTTGCTCCTTAATTATATCAAAATTAGTGTTGCCCAAATGCAAGACCAAGACGAGACTTAGCCAGTCTTGGTCTTGGTCTTGCGCCAATACACCTGGTCTTGGTCTTGGTCTCGGTCTTGCGCTCCCAGTCTTGGTCTTGGTCTTGGTCTTGCAGCAAGAGTCTTGCAAGTCTTGCAATTACCTATTAGTCTATTACTATTTTTTAAAGTTTATTTTAAATCTCAGAAAAACGTATTAGAATTGGAACATTGTGAGCTTGAATTAACATAGCCATAGTAAAGATCAAGCAGATTAATAAATTGCTGAAGATTTGATAAGAAATTTGAAAAATCAACTGACAAACACAGATTATTTATTACCTACTTGTTCAGAGTCGACGCGTGAATATAATATAAGAAAAGAATTAGTGCCAATCACTATCCTTCACATATAAGTTATTGTTTTGGCGTACATCTACACTAATATTATAAAGCTGAAGAGTTTGTTTGTATGTTTGATGACAGAAGTTTTAAAATAAATAAATAAATCCTGAACGTCACTATACCTCCAAAGTTACTATTCCTCGTGGACGAAGTCGCGGGCACTGCTAGTAAATTCTTGCTCTCCCTCTCTCTCAGAGATATTCGGGCTGGTAAGCAATACAAAACTCTTATCGCAGGCTTTTTGTTTTATTAGAAGGTAAGTATCTACGCTTTTTATATTATTTTATTAGTATTGTAGGATTGTTTTATACGTTTCAGGTATATTAAAAAGTGGCTACAATATTTATCAAACGGGTGATATTTGAACACTTTTTTGCTATTTTGTCTTGTAAAAACTTAAGAAATATAATGACTGAATGTACAATAATAGTAAACCTAAGTAATTAGTTTAAAACCATATAATCAATATTATAATATATACTTACTAGAATAAATTATTATGACATCTACTACCTATTCTTACTATTTTATCGCATTCATAATACTACTTGCGTGATCATTATAATGTATTCATTTTTATTCTAAGCTCTCTGAAACTTATTTATTCTTTGGAACACCTGTAGGTACTCTTAAAATTCGAAATTATTTTGCATGAGTACACCTACGCCCTGTGGCGGCCATAAAATAGTGTCAAATGTTGTGATTTCGGTGCGGCGGCAACGATTGTTGTATATGATTTCAAAAGAAGCCGCCGGCGCGTGTATCATAACCATGTACTTCCGAAAAACGGCAAATTTCTTTGAGAAGTAACTACAAAACCTTTGATGCCGCATTATCAAAGTGCCGATGATTAAAACATAACTATGCATGCAGTCAGTTTGATTTTAATGGATATTTTTTTATTCGCTATGTAGGTATGTTTATGGTATTAGTCTTAATGCGCATAGGTCCAGTTTTTCATATTTTTTGATACAGTTTTTTGCGTCTCATAGATTTCCTAAGCATACCTATACACTGAACTGTTACACCTAACTACTCCGTGAAATAGCGCTAAGTCCTAGCTGCAAGACGCAAGAGTCTTGCAGGCTATGTCTTGTTCTTGCGCAAGTCTTGCATGGTCAGTCTTGGTCTTGGTCTTGCTAAAAATACGCGGTCTTGTTCTTGGTCTTGGTCTTGCAAAAACGCAAGAACAAGACCAAGACTGCAAGACCAAGACTGAATTTGGGCAACACTAATAAAAATATATATTACTTATTATTGATTTATCTGCTTAAGATTAATCGACTATAACACTATGTTTGCTCATCGTGAAATTAAGGTAGACTTTCATGAAGAAGGTATTTATAGCATATTTTTTTAATAACTTAGTACTAGATGATGTGCAGCACTTAATATGAATCACATGGTATTGATATCGCTTCTTTGCGACGTGTAAAAGTCATTTTGAATATTAAATTACTTATATCTATAATTAAAGCAGTCCATTCACTTAGACCGGAATACAACAACCCAAAGTTTAAGTGATTTTTTAACTGATGGCTTACCTAACAAGACAAGGATGCATATATTTATAACCACTGAAACGTTTAAATATTTCTCAAAAACACACGTATATAATGTTACTTTCACCTAAAGATTTTACACACACACTTATTCAAACTCATATAAACACAAATATTTTATTCAAATTTGGGTCTTACGTTCAGTTATATATCTGACTTCTGATATACGGTTTTTGTTATTTCATTCAGAATTGAAATATTTAAAAAATATATTACTATACAATTCTATGAAATGTTTTTGATCACTGACACAGATTCTGAATTATTTATTAAAACTGAACGGCTCATAAAATTTCATCACACATGTACATATATTTATAAATTAACGTAGAGTTTAATAATATTATGTAAAATAAACCGGATGACTTTTTAGATGTAATTTTCTGTTTTTCTTATTAACAATTCAAATCAAATCAAAATAAACTTTATTTAAGTAGGCTTTTACAAGCACTTTTGAATCGTAATTTTACAACCAAGTGAAGCTACCACCGGTTCGGAAAGTAGATTCTACCGAGAAGAACCGGCAAGAAACTCAGTAGTTACTCTTTATTAACATTTAAAAATACAAAGTCATGTTAGTTAAATACAATTATTTAAATTAATATCTGTTGACTTCCACGCTGGAGCGTATATTAGCTCCACGCTTTCTTATAATCTATAAAATATTGTATTGAATAATATGCTTTTTCTATCAATGTATTTTTTACAAACGATTTGAATTTACTAAACGGCAAAGTTAAAAATGTCTGCGGAATTTTATTATAGAAGCGGATACCCTGCCCCAAGAAGGACTTATTGACTTTGCGGAGGAGGAAATTTAATTATATTGGCACAATCAAAAATTATCGAAATATTGTAATTGTAATTTTTCTTTAATTTTTCTAAGACCTACAGTTTGACGTAAGCGTACGAGAACTGTTTTTTTTTTTGCTGAAATATTGTTAAGTCAGTCTACCTGTACAAAATATTTACAAATAATATATACCTAAACACCAAATGTATCACATTTCTATTAGTAGAAAACATATAAACGAATACGATAAAAAGATATAGACGCAAAAAGTATAACTTATTTTTATAGTAAACTAAAATGTAAAGTAAGAGCCTGTAAATATTCTATTGGGCTGAGGCTTTCTCTCCCTTTTGGGCAGATTTTTTGGAACTTATTCCTCGACACTGCTTCAAAGCAAGTCGATGGATACAAATTTTAACCCCAAATTACTATCCGATTCATAGTACCGTACATTTTTAATCCATTACGAATGTTAATGTAACGTTTTCGGACAAATTGTGATACAGTTGTGACATTTTATTTATTTCAAATGCGGTAAAAACAAGCCGTTACAGTTCACACATCTTAAGTACACTTAGGACGCACATTTAAAGCGTTACTAAGCGAATTACAGCTGCACTTATAAAAATTATATATATTAAAATGAAAACTTAAAGAATCAAAATTGAATCGGGAAATTTAGAATGATTCAAAATTTACAGAGTCAAAGTAATTTGTAAAACATTGAAATCGAGACGAAATTAATTTAAAAATATTTGGAACACTCTGCATTCCTTTTTGTTCGAATTTCCTGCTTCCTAATCATTAAAATAATAGACGGGAAAATCTTCGAATCAAACCGAGTTTCGCTGAATGAGACATTTTGTACGCGTTTTAATGCATACATATAAATAGGGAAAATTACGCATAAGTCGAATAAACTCAGTCATGAATTATAAATGCGTTCGCTTGATTTGTGTTACATGAGATTTTTAAAGGAGATCTATTCGCTTTCACTCAAAGAAACGAAGCAGATTTGTAATGTTTGTATTTGCATAAAATTGAATGAAACATTGTTCGCCTTATTCCTGTTGTTTATTTAAAATGAAATTTCGCTTCTTTGATATTATAATTTAATGCTTTCATTTCTTTTTATTATAATGCCGGGAGTTATGGCATTGTAAATTTATCTTGATGATGAAAAGCTAGTCAAATTACGGAGCTTAAGATTAGAGATTTAACGTGAGATTTGGTTTTTGTTTTTACGAATGGAATATCGTGTCGAATAAAAATACTACTGTTTCAATACAACCATGTAACTTTTATTTACATAACAATTATTAACATTAAGTCCTTGAGTATATACATATATGTTTTTACCTATTTATTGTTACATCAATTTACTTTATATTTTTAAAAATTGCAAGGGACTGGCGTGCTAGATTTCATGCTGAATTTTAGAGCAGTCGGTACAATTTATAGGTGTACGTGTTACCGGTTTGAGATACAATACATTTATTCCTAGTTGTGTTTCGTGGCTTTTCTCACGTTTTAAACATTTGTTATCAGTGAAGGGATAAAAAATGAAAGGTTTGCTTCAAACGAAATTTCATCAAATTCAGTTCCTTGAAAGAACAACACACGCGCAGACAGATAAGTAGGTTTACATCTGCATTGACAATATTAGTATACATGAGCACGAATGTTTTAATATTACTTTGTGATACAATATTAATGATATGACAGACACAAATAAAAAAAAAACCTAAAATTTGTCAATAATCAATATTAACATAAATTTATCCTCCCGGAGAATGAGTTGTTACTATATGACAAACACATCTAGCAACTAGAGTTAATTAAAAAAACGGGAGCTTATCCGAATGCCTGTTATATATTTCCATCCCTTTTCACGAAATCATACAAAATAACGGATATTGCTGGCAATCGAGAGAAAAGATGCTACACATAAAAAAACACAACATTACGTCATACCAATAAAACTCAAGTAATGTACGATGAATATCATTAATTATTTATAGTCCCATTGTGGACAAGGTTTCATAAATATTACAAGTATTTCGTATATATAAGTTATATATTAGATGAAGAGGAGGAAAATAGTTTGACAATATATAAATTAGTCGTTATTTTTAAGGCTTCAATGGCTCGGAATTAGCTTTGTTCCCTGCAGAGTAACGTCACTGATGAACTGTTCTCCGAAATGACAATGATTAAATATATATTTGGCTTCATAATAATTAGGGAAGTAATAGTGGCACATATTCATAGTTTATATGGTAGTTAGGTTGCTGGCCAGTTACCAGTACTCGATACATTAGCGCTGTTAGAAATTTGGTGTGTAGGCTATCTTGAGATACTGAGGCATATAATATTCAGAGACGGATCCAGGTATGAGGCTAAGACTAGCCAATACTCAAAGACCGAAGGAATAATATATTTTTATATACGACATGTCATAATTGTTTGAATACCCTGCACTGACTGATTGATTTATGTATTATAATAGTCTAATAATAAATTGTTATGATTTCGTCATGCCAAATATGGAGTACAACTAAAAAGGCGATGTGCTGACGGCACAGAAATATTGATCAATGTGGTATCAATCTTGGGTTTTTGAGTCCCTTGTGAAACTTCTGTGGCGATATACCTACTTTATATCAAATGTTTTGGGCGTTAGAAATAATAATAAATGTTTATTTCATCAATAACCAAGACAGTACAATAACATCACAAAGGTTGACTTCCTCTTTTGAGTGCCATGAGCTCCCGTGCCAGAATAAGTCGCTCTTCCTTAACAAACTCATACTTTAATTCAAAGTTGAAACAAGCTAAGAATTACAAAAATATACATAATAGTTAAAGGTAGAACGCGTGCGTGTCTTTTTCTCTCTCTCTCTCTCTCTGTGTGTATGTGAAAAAAAGATAGTTGTGAAACAAAAATGAAACATTAAAGAAAAAAGAATTTGATCTCACATGAATAGCTTAGAACTACACGCGACGGACAGAAGAACACTTTTACAATTATAGAAAGCAACTTAGCTTTATAAAAAATACGACCACAGAATTAACGAAAGTTGGTCGCGCATTGGAGATGTAATAAATTATTAAAATTTCTTACGGCACTTATGTCTATGGTCGGTAGTGACAACCTACTATCAAGTAGCCTATTTACCCGCTCAGTTACATATTAAAAAAAACTGTCCAACACCATACAATACTAACTTATATATTCTAATTTTAAACATATTGTTTTTAAGCTATTCACAACGAGCGCACGTATCGCGTGTCCGCTATCAATTCGTCCTAATAGAACGTATCGTGCCTAATAACAATTATTATAAAAAAAAAATACCCTGATAAGAGCTTGTGATAAAATATGTAGTACTTCATTTACGATTTCACTTTTGTGATACAGAATGCTAGTTTGAATAATGCTATTACGTGTATTTTCGTGTCGTATTAATGTCATTTACGTTTTTCTGTGAGTAATTTTACGAGGTAGCTTTTTTGTTCAGGCTATAAGAGCGCTTGTGATTAATTAATGTTAATAAGTTTGATAATATGTTGTTAAGTTTGAATTAACATTTTTTTAATTTAATTTATTCAAGTGGCCTATTTGAATTTCAATTTAAATTAATAAAATACAGTGTAAAGTAAATATTTTTATAATTTTAATCTAAAGAGAAATCTTATACAAAATATTTTCTTTAAAGTAGCCTTTTAAAATAAACTAGCTGATTAAACATTTTTTTTTCAAAAATAATAAACTTGTGTCACTGGCTGGAATAATGACACCTCTAAACTGTTCAGTTTTTTAAAATAATAGTGACAGCCTGAATTTCCCACTGCTGGCATAATACTTCTTCTCTATTCGAGGAAAAGATTAGGAGTATTTTCCACAAATCTCCATCGCTTCTCAAATGCGGGTTCATATGTGGCAGAATTTCGGTGAAATTAGACACATGCAGGTTTTCTCACGATGTTTTCCTTCACCACTGAACACTATATGAATTATAAACATATTAAGCACATTAAATTTAGTGGCACTTGTCAGGATTTGAACACGCAATCATCGGTGACGATGTACATGCTTTAGAAACAAGGCCATCTCAGCTCTGAACAAAAAAAATAAATTAAACTAACAATAAATTAAATTATAATCCTCATTTATCACCATATTAATAGAAAATAGATATTTCAATCACTAATACTAAAAAAAACGATTGATAAAGTCAGTTAAGTTGTGACTAAACAAAGATTGTCTAAAATATAATACTTTATCAGACAACTTGCATTCAGATTCATTGAATTTTAAAATATACCGAATAAGTTCAAACGAGTACTAGTACAAATGGAAGGTATTTACTATTCACTTACTCAAACACTATCAAATTTTGTATCGTCATCAAAGTTCAATATAGATACTTTGCAAAGAAATTCGAGATTGCAAACTAGTTGGAACATTTGAAACTTAACCAGAGATAACAGTATCCAGCAGCAGAGTATCAGAACACTTTTATCTACTAAATGTATTAAGTCATCATGCGCTTTTTGCTGATGCAAACCTGATTTTTCCCGGATAAATAAGAAATATAGTCCTGACCAATATCTGTCATAGTGGACAACATCCTATAATAGAAGATATGACTGTGCCCCATAATATATTAAACAAGTGAGTGTGCAAACGTACGTGCACACATGTCAAATCTGGCCCTAGAAAGAGTTCAGACAAAATCCACGGCTTATCGTACCTATCGAATCGAATCTGGCCTAAGAATATTGACGAAAAAATTAAAAAAACTTTGTATCGGTCTAATGAAGGGTTTGAACCCAGGATATCGTTCTCTGTCCTTATCTAGGGACTAGACTAAATACTGACCTATGATATGTGAATGAATAAGATCTAATCTTCTGCTTCTGAACTGAATTGGCAAAATACATTTACGGTACGCTACGTTTCTATTTAACCACCATAAATTAATTTCAAGTATGAAGTCAATATCACACCAGCTAATAAAATGAAATACTCTTACGATAGTTACACATTATAACTAAGTAAACACAATATTGAATAATGTAAGTTTGAAATTTTTCCAATTTTATTGTAAACTATGATATGTAACAATGTTTACAAATTATGTATATGAAACTGTCAAGCAAACTGAAGACGTTTGCTTGACAGTTTGCTAGCAGAGGGTGTAAAATGGTTTTTATAATATACATCTACCAATAAACAAAGAATAAGATAAAACTAAACTTACTCAATACAAAGTTTAATTAGAAAATGAAATGTAAAGATATAATAACCTTGAAAAAAACTGGAGTAGGAATCATCAGTGAAATACATCTTTCAAGATCTAAATATTACGAAGTTAAAGATAACATAATATTATGTAGTAGATTTCCAAACTTACACCAGCTACTAATACTCATCCAACTATTGGCAAACGTCCCACTCCTTTGAAAATATCTCCTCCGGTAATTAAAAATAAGACAAGAGTGTATTCTGCCTGAGTAGCGACTCAAATATTAATTAATAATGATTAACAGTGTTTATGTCGTTATCATGTTAACTCGACCCAACAATAGTCTTACAAAAACCCTTAATGTAGGCACGGCACATCTTTAAATTTATTATGTCCGTAAACATTAAAAGTTTTTGCATTAAAACTTAGATAAGATTCACATCTTACCTTCTCAGTGTCTACTTAAACAAAACTTAACAGTGTACATTATTTCGGTTACATAAAACATGTAGTAGCTCGTACTTAATATACTATGATAGTGATGATCCTAATGGCCGACTAACTGCCAGGACATGCACGATTACACAGCAGTTCACAGTTTATATATTTAAAAAAAAAAAGAGATTATTACCAATTTCTTAGCTAATGATTTGTATGGAAAATTTTGCGATATAAACAACCAAAGACATTTTATTTCTTCGGTTTCGAGTTCAGAGTCTGTAATGTAATGCAGGTTTGAATGTCAGTCATTAAACTAACGAGACATTATAACTATATGAATAAATAAAATTACAACAGATACTACTTTACTGATTGTACGTTCCATCGTATTATTATTACTTTCTGGTAATCGATTGCAATTTCCATATTAACGAAACATTCGTTCAGATCAGTATCAATAATTTTCAAATATACACTACTTCTGACAATAGTATTTTTTTTATGGTATAGGTTAGCGGACGAGCATATAGGCCACCTGATGGTAAGTGGTCATCATCCCATAGACAATGACGCTGTAAGAAATATTAACTATTCCTTGCATCGTCAATGTGCCACCAACCTTGGGAACCTTGGGAACTAAGCTGTTATGTTCCTTGTGCCTGTGGTTACACTGGCTCACTCATCCTTCAAACCGGAACATAACAATACTGAGTACCGTTATTTGGCGGCAGAATAACTGATAAGTTGGTGGTACCTACCCAGACGGGCTTGCACAAAGCCCTACCACCAATAATAAAAATCATGATGTAAAAAATAAAGAATTATCTTGTTCTCTTTATATCCAAGGGCTTCTGTGATCCAGACGTGATAAATTATAAAACTACAATGCTAAATAAATTTACGATATTTTATGGATGAACAAATAATCTTGGATAGAAAAGGGAATATTGTACTCAATGTAGAATCATAGAGATATTTGAATGAAGAAAAACAATTTCTGAATATCTGTATAGTCCAACTAGTTTCGTCAACGTCAACTAGTTGCCGGTTTGATTGGGAGGAGGCGAGTATTGGTGGGGCACCTAGTACCTACATCCTTTTTTGTATACCGTTTTATTATTTATTTGTGTTTTTTTTTTTTGATTAATAATGTCTTTGTAAATAAACGTATTCAAGAATTTCTTAACTATGCCAGTTCCATCATAATGTTTATCGTCATCCCTAAGTACTAGAAATATACAGATTTTGCCCGCCTTGTGGATTTCTAGACTAGCTTATAAGACTACAGTATCCAAAATTGAGTTTAGACCTTGATTCGCGCCAGTAAAAACTCATCGGATATTAAAAAAATCTTGAAGCTCCGAAGTGGGCACTGTTAACACATCAGCGCTTCATAAGGCTTGACCTTAAGTTAGTTCAGAGTCTAAAGTCTGCGATTATAATGGGTTACCATTCCGTCAGATTATAAAAGTGAACAAAACAAAAAGAGACATCTATGTAGGAAACATCTAATTATATGAAGACAAATAAGCACTATCATATTCATAGCACAGCTGCCTTTTCCTCTTTGAAAAAATAGCTACTGTGATTTAAATCGAATATAAATCCCATCATATAAAATGTACCTTTGATTTACATTAACATTTATCATTCTTTGATTAATTAATCTTAAATTATTCGACGTTTAATAAAATAATAGACTTGTAAGTTGAGGACAATATCTTGCCAAATTAGTCATTGTTCTCTCGAGAATCCCTCAAGGAGAAATTGTGCTGTAATTACACAAATTACCTCGCAAAATAGTTCTAGTTTCAAAGGTCTTCCTCTTGGCCCGTTACTCCGACTTCCACTTCATTGTTATCCTTTGACCACTCTCTAAATCTTAATGTCTTCGACTTAACAAATTTCCAAGTGGACATTTTGACGTGAACATTTCATATTCGAATTCAAAGTTTAGTGAAGTCACATCATCTTGTTTAACTACTGAGACATTAGCTCTTATTTCTATCAAAATTAATAGGTAGCATTCAATTCAGTTACTGCATCATTTCAATTTGTAGCATAATATTCGTTCGTTTGTATTCGAGATAATTATTTTGTAACTTCAAAGCGTTCGAAGGTGTCACGTGACTACCTTGCTACAAGGAGATTACGTGCCCTCAAGGCGTCTAGCATATTCAATATGCATAAATTAAGCATAACTTCGGGACATATGCTCGCGAAGCGTGGAAGTTTGATTTGCTTAAACATTTGTTTGCCAGTTGTTTTCTCTTGATGATTCTACGCTTCCGGCGATATTTGTTAATGACGTTGCATGAAATGATGTTATACCTTTTTGATTTTATGAACAAATAAATGTTCACTGCGAAAAAAGAGGCAAAAAAATTCTTTCTCTACCAAATCATTAGGACCACATTGATGTAACTTATGTATTTTACCAGCAATGTTTAATTTTTGAATATGTCAATAAAATATCAAAATTCAATAATGCATTATGTCAACCACAAAGAGTCGGAGAGAGCAATATGGTTTTTTTTTTTTTTGATAAAATAGATGGGCAAACGATCAAACGAGGCATCTGATGGCAAGATTTCATTAAAGATTAAAAAAATTAAGATCATGAATTCGATTATTAATATCATCTATCGATGATTTTATAATAAGGCTCAATAAATAATGCCGATTTCATTGCACTACTCTAATCTACAATAAAAACATTACTGAGTATGCTGACCAATATATTTATTATTTTTTATTACTATAAAGAACCGATAATTGTGTTTTTGTTTCAGTATGAATCGCCACATTTATTTGGATTAAAACCTTTTTGTTATTTAAGACCTTCCGCATTCACAATAACATTCATTATAAATAAAATTTTAACAAAAAGAAAAACCGACTTCAAACAAAACACTATTTTAAAACAAATGAATATGCACGAAAAAGTAATAAAAATAATTGCGTATTCAACATATTTTTTAGAGTCTTCCTAAGTTAAATGAAATGAAAAATATTAGACTACTTAAAAGTCGATTAACGATTATATCATGTAGTTATAGTTATTGGTATATTTGGAGCCGGTGTCAGCCATGGTGCCCTTGCCCCAACAATCAAAAGAAAGAAGCGATACGAGCCCCTTGATTGATCCAGTATATTATTGTGTAAAAGGTAATTTGTAAAAAACATATTTGTTAAAGTATTCTTTTTGATAGATATACTGTAGGGTTTTATTGGCTGACACCGACTCCAAATATAACAATAATTATAACTACATGATATAATCGTTAATCGACTTTTAAGTAGTCTAATATTTTTCATTTCATTTAACTTAGGAAGACTCTAAAAAATATGTTGAATACGCAATTATTTTTATTACTTTTTCGTGCATATTCATTTGTTTTAAAATAGTGTTTTGTTTGAAGTCGGTTTTTCTTTTTGTTAAAATTTTATTTATTTTTTGATTTTAAGTGAAGCTGATGTTGACTAACTAATTTTTTTTTAATATGGATAGATTAAGCGTTCCGTTTATATGAGTCAGAAACTACTTCGAGGACAATTTCAAAGGAAACTTGCGAATAAAGCAAAAATAGACTTTCGAAAATGCGGATTTAATACGTCACGCGGCGTAAACTACAAGGATCCCTCGAAAGAGCTGTAATCGAACTCAGCAAAAAAACTTTGAAAAAGACCAACTATATTTCGTACATCATATGACATCACATCACATACACAAAATTTGATTAAAGATAGTAAGAAAGTCTGCCCCATATCGCACCCTAACTGCGAGCCGTATAGGAGTTCCATCACTACATAGTATAAAACAAAGTCGCTTTCTGTGTCCCTATATCTTTAAATTTACACAACGGATTTTGATGCGGTTTTTTTTAAAAGATAGTGTGATTCAAGGGGAAGGTTTGTGTATATAATACATGAACAATATAGTAAAGAAACACTGATAATTTTAGAAGTTTGCGATGTGATGTCGTATATAAACAAATTCTGTAGTATATTTAGTATCAGTATTGCACCCGTGCGAAGCCGGGGTGGGTAGCTAGTTGATTATAATATTCGACTATGATAATTACATAAACATAACCACATTACGGAAGGTGACTCAAATATCCAAATAACTTATAAATAAAAGATTCGACCGAGTATCGCTAACGTGCTCCTCAGAATTGTTCCGTTCCCTTCCGTTCCGTTACTTTGTCATGGATCCTGTGCTCAGAACCTTACCAAACTTTCACCAAATTACCCTTGAAGTATATATTTTATAATAAAAAAAGAATTATCAAAATTGGTTAACGTGATTTTCAGTTATTCACCTTTTTGTCGCGCATATACATAATGCAAATTTAAGACTTATGTCGTTTTCACATGGATACCATCATCGGAAAAAAAAATAAAAAAAATGGGACCCCACGGGAAGCACTACCTTTCAAACAAAAAAAAATTGTCAAAATCGGTCCACCCAGTGAAAAGTTATGAGGTAACAAACATAAAAAAAAAAAAAAAAAAAAAAAAAATACAGACGAATTGATAACCTCCTCCTTTTGGAAGTCGGTTGAAAAGTCGTCCTTGTTAAATTGATGAAAGAATAATGAACTTACTTAACGAAGAATAAATATGCAATAAATGTAACATCGTATTTTTTGGTTCCGTCCGTTCGTTAATCTAATAAACAAAGTCATTCACCGCATTGAATATTTCAAGCTGGGCAAGGGCGCTGGCGAGCAATAATAATGAACTAATGAATATGCGACGGCGGTTCTCGCGAAAGCCGAAAGCTTTGTGGATTCAAATAGCTGTACCGAGCATTTATTACTCTAGCCTTTGAACCAACTTAATAATGTAATCGTTGGACTTGACAAAATATATAATCATGAACGTGAGACAGTAAAATCCGACTCACAGATGGCTATTTTTGTAATGCTTATTTCACCAAGGCGTCACCAAACCGTGACGGGATTACATTTTATAAAAGGAAAATATTATATTTTAAATAAGACGCCATTACAAATTTATCCAGCCGTTACATCAAAATCTCCTTATCTGCATAGAAAATTTGTTTCTGCAAAATAAATCCGGTCGGCTTGAAGATAAAGAACACCCGTAACCCTTTACATAGCGTTTACGCTTGGGAGAAAACGAAATTATACAGGGCTTAAGTAAAAGCCTAAACAGGCGTTTCAGACTCGGCGTTCCTCCAGCGTCCGCTTATCACTTCGGGAGGATTCGCTCATTTTACTTTCATAAGGCATAAATAGTCACGCTTATAGAACTTTTAACGTGGCCCCATAAATTGTTTGGAACTCCACGCTCCCTAATTAAATACACACATTTGCATTGTACTGTATTCAACTGATGTTATTATAAAGTTTGGTCCGTACCGAAGGAAGCACCCTGAGCATAAATTAAGCGAAAATGTGTTTTAATTCGTTATTTTATTCGTTAAGCGTAATACAAGTTATTCTTTCACGGTTCCTTTTAAATTAAAATGAATACAACATTTTTTTAAATATGCTTTGTTTTATTAGAATATAGATATTATAAAAACGATGTATTTTATAAGCTTATTTACATAACTATGAATTCAGTCGAGATAAAATATACAAACATAATGCAACAACATACTCTTGTAGACAGAACTGGCTTTATTCAAATAAATCTTGGGTATAATTTAAATGTTTCAATATGTATATATAATATTTATATGTATAGGCTACGGAGTTTGGTTTTATTTAATAGATAGAATTATTCAAAACGAAGGTTTGTAAGTATATAATACATGCATAATAATACAGAGAAATACTAATAATTTTAGAAGTTTCTAATATAATGTCGTAAATAAACACATTTTTGCCCTTACATTGCAAACGCTGGCTGAACCCTACAAGATAGATCAAAATAATGTACTACAGTATTATACACCTTAAAAAGGTCTACGAAAAAATTCGCAATATTATATCTCTATCTCTTAGGGATAACCCACAATAACCATTTTTTATCCTTTAGTTTTTATGAGATATAATGGATTATATTTCGAAAACGAAGCGACTATAAGCAACACAGCATTAATCCTAATCCTACTAAGTACCTTAAGTCATTATCATCCTCGTGCCCTTATCCCAATTTACTTGGGGTCGGCGCAGCATGTCTTCTTCTTCCATAATTATCTATCTGACGTCATCTCGCATAAATATTAAGTACTTTAATTACATTTTTCATTAATGTAGATCAATATGGCTCTAAATATAAGTGAAAAAAGTATTTAATATCAGCATTGCAATCAGAAGCCGCAGCAAGCGTGTGAGTGATGTCATTAAAGAACACAACAGAACATATTATGTATATAAATCGAAAAACTACAAAGAGAAAAAAACAGAATTCATAACATGGTAATTACCGAAACCAGCAAAGACCATAAAAATTGTGAAAGAAAATCCAAGCAAAGCTCCAGATTCAAAGCACGAGTCATATATGATGAGGCCAATTAACAGCCGACATTGAGTAATGTTCTCCGCATAATGCTTAAAGAAAAAAAAAGCGGAAGGCGGTCGGAATTATCCCCATTGTAAAGCCTACGGCTTGGGAATGTTTGGCGCTTCGAAATTCAAACCGCGTTATGATTTCTTGGTGTGATGTTTTTATAAGACGCGTTTCGTTCTGCTTTTGTATAAATATTTCTGTCAATCTTAGTGCGTTCAAAAGTATATTTAGGTTATCCTTATTTATAACATTCTTAATACATACTGAATTATGAACTAGTTATTGTAAACGCTTAAATCTATACTAATATGGTAAATGTGAAAGTAACTCCATCTATTTGTCGCTCTTTCATTACCAAAATTTGATGAAATTAGATTTGAAACAACTCCTAACTCCCAGGAAGGACATTTAGCCCAACACATGACGACGTGAGCGAAGTCAAATATAAATAAAAAAATATCAAATAAAAAATATTGAAAAATGTTCGTAATTCAATTAATTATCAAAAATAACATGGTCACATAATCATATGACGTCATCATCGGAATTAAAAATTTCATGCAAACTAATTAATGCTTCGTTATGATAATATTCATTAATAATTACATCAGACATTTTCCCTATTTGCGAACCAATTTACAACTCGAATGCGCTGACTCCATGACATTCGAATGCACTTCACAATTATTGTCGGATCAAAACCTCATATGAATAAAGTCACGTGAGACCACGTAGCGTACCGTAATCGGCTTTTTGCAGATTAAACGGATATTTAACCGAGAATTTTTGCAATCGAATATAAATCTAATTAAATTAATTTAATATCTTGAAAGCATTTGTCATGATTTTTTTTAAATATACTTATATAATTTTAATTGTAATAATAATATTTAATAGGGCTTTGATTTTTAATACGTTTTTAATTGAAATAACATTTATAAGTATAATTATTGATTCAGTTATCGACACCGTATGTGGGACTCCCGTCACTTCCTCTCGTGGCGTGGTGCGGCGACTGGTACTGCCTGGCACGAGAAAAACAAAAGGCGGTGGATTTAGAACGGCCAAGGGAGAAGAAAGCTACATTCGTGGATGGGCGGTAAAAAGATATAATTATATACAATAAGCGGATAAATAATATATGAACGATTGGTAAATTAGTATAGTGACATAAATTAATGTTCAGTGGGTTGATGGATTACTTTGAAGCCTCAATCTGACCTCTTTGAGTATTATTTCCACTCCTAGGTAGTTGGATAAATAGGAATATAAGTAATTTTTATATCAATAACGAAAAGACTTTTCACTTTGTTGTCTGTCAAAAGAAATTTTGATAAGACTGAAATTATAGATGTTATATTTATAAATTATTTTAATATTCCCAAAGTTATTGAAACATATTTATATTTCTAAATATAGACCAAGGAATCATAACTGTGATCATACGCTACGTCGGTTGAACAATTAAACAAATTTCGAAATTTACCCAAATAATAAAACAGTAGCAAGTAAAACTTTTTGGTTGCTAGATAATTTACGTATAAAGTAACTTTTATATAATACCATTTTTTTCTACAGTTGAGTAGTGTGTACACCGGTTCACGGTACGCCACTCAGAGGTACCGCGTTCGATTCCCAGCCGATGTAGAAAACGTTTATTAGTTTTCTATGTTGCCTTGTGTGTGGGTGTTTGTGGTACCGTCCTTACTTATAATTTTCCATAACACAAGTGCTTTAGCGTCTTACATTGGGATCAGAGTAATGTAAGTGATGTTGTCCAATATTATACATATAAATCAAATTGTTAATTCTATTATATAGATAATAATATAAACGCAAGCGTCTTAAATTTACAACCGTAAACTCGTAACCCTATTCCATTAAATCACAATCTATAATATAACTAGGCCGACGTTGCGTAACGACTTGGTTTCAAATTTAATCAGCGACTCGACTTTGACAAACGTTACATTGGCGAGTGAAAACTAATTGTTGGGATGCTATCATTGTTCAGCCTATTGCTATTTGCCATTGCGATTTGTGTTACGGACAATATAGTTATAAAATTTTCGAAAATATTTTTGCGTATTCTGATTTAGTTTTAGCAAGTTCATATTTTTATATTACCTCTTGTTTATTTTTATAAGCGAGAATTTTAAATCATTTTACAATTTTTTGACACATTGTGTGTGATTTTTTTTATGGAATATATTGGCGGACTAGCATATACCTGATGGTAAGTGGTTATTATCACAGACAATGACGCTGTAAGAAATATTAACTATTCCTTCAATCGTCAATGCGCCACTAACCTAAAAAGCCTGTAGTTACACTGGCTCACTCACCCTTGAAACCGGAACACAACAATACTGCGTATTCTTGGTTAGCGGTAGGATATCTGATTAGTGGGTAGTACTTGCACAAAGCCCTACCACCTAAGTTATCATTAATTAAATATGATATTATGATATCTGTCTTGATGATTTATACCACGATCGCTTTTCTGGAAGAGTATTGCCATAGGCACAATTGCACATTCGTCAGATATGGCTTTACATGTTGTCCAGATATGGACGAAAAAACTTCAATTATGTACTGCAATTTCAAACTTAGAAACTCCAGGGAGATATTTGTTTTACATTAAAAGTCAGTAGCATTTTACTGTGCTGATACTTTTGAATCTATGTCCGTGTATCCTGCAGCTTAATAAGCTAGCCAAGACATCGAGGCAGTCAATTTTGTTACGACCGTGCTCGAAAATTTTATAAATACAACAGTCTATTGGTATTTTACAGAAAAACAAATGAATTGTTACTTTTGTGTTCTATCGATCTATAAAAAAAGATCTAGAATATAACTCAAATAAATAAAATGTAGTTCGAGAAAGATCAATGACCGTTAGATATTCAAACTGAAGTAGACCTTATTTCGCAATAGGTAAGGTTGTGTTCTGTTTGTTTTACGAAGTTGTTTACAAAAAGGGTGGTTATATCCTTTGATTTCGCGAAGGTCATTATTATTTATATTTGTTTATTGATATGTAACTTATGTTTAGACGTGTATCAAGAATTTTCTCGATGGTAAATAGTAGCGGTATCGAATAGCGCGATCCGTAGCGGTGTAGTCAGTTTACTTTCGGAAGCGACACCAAATACATCCGTGCGATAAGAATTGGGAAGATACCAGCGACGCAAGCGATTTGGTATATTGGCACTTGGTATTTTACGTAAAAAAATTACTCACTTTCACCAACGACATTAGAATACCTAAAAGGTCGAAAAACAATTTGATTATATATTAATTAAAATTATAAAATCAATTATTATCAACCCATCTCCACTATCCATAGTTTTCAACGCAAAGATAAATCTATACTAAAAAATCAAAAATCAAAATCAAAATAAACTTTACTCAAGTAGGCTTTTGAATCGATATTTTACAATTAAGTGAAGCTACCACCGGTTCGGAAAGTAGATTCTACCGAGAAAAACCGGCAAGAAACTCAGTAGTTACTATTTTTCAACATTTAAAAAATACAAAGTCAATGTATCTTTTACAAACGATTTGAATTTACGATAATTGTAAATTCAAATCGTTTGTAAATTGAAAGTAACTCTGTCTGTCGTTCCATCACGACCAAACTACTAACCTGAATTTGATGAAATTTGGTGTGAAGCAAATTTGAACTCTAAGCAAGGGCATAGTCTAAAAAGGTGCAACGTATTTAATCATCATCGCAAGATGTTGACCGGTTTAATTAATTCAGAATTTATTGTGGATAGGGTTGAATCGTTTTGTATTTACATTCGTTGATATCTCTTATTTCTTTTCGGGTTGTTTGAAATTAGTTTCTGCCTTCACTCTTTTGTTTTTCATTGCTCTTGATTTGGAGTTATTGTGAAGCGTCACAATTTGTAATTTTTGCAAGATGCTTTTAGTTTATTGGTCGAATGAAAACTGCCACATACCCTTAAATGAAGAGGAATCTTTAGCCCAGCAGTAGTTAGTCATATACAGACTGTTACTATTTATTTTTATTTTATAAACATATAAATTACTAATATCGTTAGTAACAGCCAGTAATTTTCCCACTGTTGGTATAAGGCCTCCTCTTCCATTAAAGAGAGGATTTGGAACATATACACTACGCTGTTCCAATGCGGGTTGGTGGAATGCATATGTGGCAGAATTTCAATGAAATTAGACACATGCAGGTTTCCTCACGATGTTGCTTGTGTGTGCTGCTTGCCTGGGTTTGTTCATCAATCATCAGTTTAGATGAACCTTGCGTTCTAACCACTGGGCCATCTCAGCTCAACTAATAACTATATATAACAACTTATAACTTTAGCAATTATTAATAATACATCTAATCTATCAATCAATCAGCCTTTGTTTAATAAATGATCCAATAACATGATCATCTTATATCTATAAGTGGAACTGCCATTCTTAACGTTTTCTTACGAGAATACGACGAGAAAATAGACCACCTTTCGATAAGTTTCTCTGCACATAGACTTTGCCAATCAATTCTTGCATTATCTATGCTTTTCCAAGCATGATATACATTATGTTACGCTGTTTACTTTTATCTCAGTAAGTCTACTAGTTCACTGTTCATAATAAATCCACTCAGCCCTACAAAGTTCATATATTTAAAGGAAGAACAACATTTGATTGATTCATTTTTCAATACAGTACTTTAATATATTACTTCTACTTGAAGTAATACACCTTTGCCAAAATGAATTTGTAAAAACAAACATTGTTTTAGGATATAACAAAATTCATTACGAAACGAGTAAACGTTGCAGTATTAGAATATAGTATTTAATATCTGACATCTTATAAACAACATTAATTTTATACTAAATAATATTTAAATATGAGACAACATCACATACATTACTCTGATCCCAATGAAATAGCTAAAGCAATTGTGGTATGGAAAATCAGAAGTAATGACGGTACGACAAAAACCCTACCCAAGACAACATAAAAAACTAATGATAATCTACATTGACTCGCCTGGGAATCAAACCCGGGACCTCGGAGTGGCGTACCCATGAAAACCGGTGTACACACCAGTCGACCACGGAGGTCGTCAATATATACTAATTTTTTACAAATTTCCAAACCTATGACAGATATTGTTTTGACTTAATTTCATTGTAAGCTGATTTATTAAATTGCAATTAAGAATCATCTTTATTTTTTACACATCTGGCTTCAACTTTTTAAAAAGAGTCAATAACCGATTTTCTATGTGCAACTATCGTTTCATAATCACTGGGATAAAAATGGGCTTTACGGCTAAACATATAGGATGCTCTGAGGAAATGGGCCAGTAAGATTTGACAGATAACTCCAGTATCGCATTTACGAAATTGGCTATCGCACTCTTAATTAATTTTACTAGGTCAAATATAAATAGTATGTGATACTATTCACCATATAGGTCACAGATTACTTGGTGGTAGAGCTTTGTTCAAGCCCGCCTGGGTAGGTACCACCCACTCATCAGATATTCTACCGCTAAACAACAATACGCAGTATTGTTGTGTTCCGGTTTGAAGGGTGAGTGAGCCAGTGTAACTACAGGCACAAGGGACATAGCATTTTAGTTCCCAAGGTTGGTGGCGCATTGACAATGTAAGGAATAGTTTCATATTTCTTACAGCGTCATTGTCTATGGGTGATGATTACTATCAGGTGGCTCATATGCTCGTCCGCTAACCTATTCCATAAAAAAAAAGATTGTAAAAAGACAAGAGAAAAGAGGTTATATATCAAAAAGAACAGACCCCTCTTCAAAACTGGGCGAATTATTTTGATTCTATGTGTTAAAGATATACATTATAAATACGTGTGTGAATTTACCTACCGACGTACAAAAGCACGTAAATGTACTTTATTAGACCTCACGTAGTAACAATAATGTAAATATATCTTTTAGAATTGTTGCCATTTAGCAAATAATGGGAACACATCTTTCTTTGTGGATTCAACATGATATTGGATTCTAAGATATTTCAACGTAATGTGAAACATCTTACATCAATGACAACTACAACTATTTTCCTAATAATCACAATTCTCATAACGAATTAAGTTTTGTAACCGAAAATTTTATTTTCTTAATATAAAACTTCATTAAATGTATAAAAGCATAACTTTGATATGTTTATCAATAGTTTTATTTCAATTTGAAATCAATCAAATTGCTATTTTAAAAATAGAATGATATGTAAACAGCTTTTGTCAAATTAGAAACATATTCGATATTCAAAATAAATACGCAATATATTATTTATATAATAAATACAATTGACAAATAAATTAAGGATAACTTATGAATATAATGTGGTATTTTAATAATTTTATATGAATATTTTATAATTTTTACGAATAGCGTTGATTTTCAGATTTGATTTCGATTAGTATTTACTAAAAAGTTAATTTATGTATTCATTATAATATAGTAAATAAGAAGAAAATTAAATTTTCTGTCCGAAAATAACATTCGTAATGACAAATTTGAGAGAGGCTGAACCGAGCTGATAACAAAGTACAAGGTTGATCTAGCACTTATACCAATAAAAATAAGGTCCAAAATGAAACGGCACGATATCAATGATTAACCTCCAAGCCTCGAATCTGTCTCTGGGTGCAAGTACTCAGTTTTATGATATGAACATTTCTATGCAAATCTTTAGGCTTTGTTTTTTAAGGCAATCACTTAAACAAATTCGGTTTATGCAAACAACGCTATTTTGTTGTTCAGCAAAACTTTGTATTTAACGGGTCGAGTTTTTGCCGTCTTGTTCTTGCTTTGTTGGCCGTAATTTGTAATACTTTCGTTCGTTAACCGCAATGTAAAGTAAACGTTTTCTTTAATTTTTTTTTGAAGCTCTGTGAATGAAATGCTCTTTATTTCAATGTTTAAAGTAACGAACGAATTTTACACTCTGTTTATTTCGACTTGATTTTTCTGGACGTATCTTTGTTATGGAAACAATTTTAATGAATTGATTGATGGTATTTGACTCTTGGATAAGTATGCAATACGCACACATACAAAGATCGACATAGTGTAGTAACATATTTTTTTTTTGATTATTGCAATTTGACCAATATGTAAATATTTATATTCTTGTGTTAACGCTACTTATTATTGCACTTGATATTAAAAGAGCCTTCCCCTTGGAAGTGTACTAATACTTATTCATATATGTATGTAGAAGGAGTCCCCTACGCTAGTATTACTGTTTTCGTGAATAATAGATAGTTGGATGGGAAAATAGTCCACCAAATGATAAGTGATCATCACCGCCACAGACATAGGCAATGTAAGAAATATCAACCTGTCATCACCAATTAATCACCAAAACTAGGAACAGAGATGTTATGACATCGCTACCAATATTAAAAGAGAACATTGAAACCAACTCATTCTATTACTTTCGCATGTTGAAAGAAAATTGTCAACAAAAAATAATCATCCACAAAGTAACAAGCGATAATCTACCGTTTTACGGCGATGGAAACCACCCAATCTCGTAAAACTAGCAGTCGTTACACCTTATCACTTGTCGGTTAAAATGTAACCCGTTAAATGCACCCAGAGTTCCTTTATCAACCAGTAACCATGTTCTAGATATTTCGATCGCCTTTAAAACTTTATTTCCACTTTAAGTCGTTTAGTTGAAAATGTCTGATAGACAGATCCTTGTCTGGAAAACAGTATTATTACAGCTCGTAAATGTTTCACTGTTAAGCGAGTTCTAGGCTATTAAACGTTGTAGGTTTATTTCTTCCAACTGTTGCACTGGTATTTCGTCCGTGTGTTTATCATTTGTTTTGCAGCAAAAGCATTAAGCAAAATATACATAATCATCTACTAGCTAAACACGGAAATTGCCGGAAAGAAGATTTAGAGGCGTTGAGAAGAAAAATAAATGGTATCTTGTGTAAGCCACCAACTCAGCCAGAGTTACTACAAACACACGACACATAACAATGTAGTTCCCAAAGTATTTAGCCTAAACCCCAAACCCCATGGCGCATTGATGACGTAAGTATTATAAGTAATGTCTTACAGTGTCAATGTGAATTTTTATTTTATTTACTTGTGGCAAACGAGCAGAAGGCTCACTTGATGGAAAGTGACCACCATTACACTGTAAACCTGGGGGTCTTTAAGAAAGGCGTACTCTACTTTCTTGAAGATTTTCAAGTTGTATCAGTTCGCCGGCGATTTCTATCACGCAATCATCTTCAATCATCTATCGATTTCCTAACAAATCACATATAAAACTTCAAGAATCCTGGACAAAATAAGGGACCTAAAAGAAAAATAATAATATATACATACGACCAATCACTTTCACCTAAAGCAGCAATAATCGCATATTGGAATGCAATTAAATTCATGCAAATGAATCGATAACACACACATGCATTACAGTTACATATACACGGACACGCGTACATGTATGACGTACATTAAATTCCCAATGTGCACCCAATCGATGAGCAACTGATAAAGAAATCACAAAATGATGACACGGTGAAATGTTATATTAATTGTTTAGTATAAAAGTTCGGCGGGTTTACATACAGAATGTAACTAATGGATGGGGTAGCGCCTCGCATCATCAATCTTGGTGAAGTGCGTTTCGTATCCGTCAGCCCCTATTAAACTTCTGGGGTATATTTTGGTGAACACGAAGAAATTGAACATGTTCTTTTTTCGACAATGATTGAGACTTGTATTCGATGTCACAGGATACTTATTTAAATATTACTTGGGTGATTATATTACATTCATCGTCTTGCTACCGCCCAGCTGCAATACCTATTATTGTATTCCAATGTGAAGGTTGAGAGGAATCACAAGGGACATAACATCACAGTTTCCAAGATTGGTGGTACATTGGTTATGTAAGAAGTGCTGAGAATTTCGTATGTATCTATGGGCAGTGGTGACCACTAATCATCTGTTGGTCCGTCTCATTATTAGATTGACAAATGAACCACCTGAACCGGCAAGTAGTCACCACCCCACATAGATGTTGGTACTGTAAGAAATATTGACCTTTACTCGGCAGCTAAGATTGTGAGACTTTTGCTAACAGTCCTGGCTGCTTTAAGCTGGAACACAAATATAATAAATAATGCTGTTTGGTTCTAGAATCTGTTATGGTGATTGGGTACCAACCTAGATGGATTGGAACAGCCATGTCATTGAGACATTGTGATAACGCTTTTTACATCTGAGTTGTTACATATTCAAATATTTCATTTATATGACATTACTATTACCTTAAATGTCAAAAGTTTTACTGTTCATTTAAAAACATTTCAGAAGGAATTATTAAACAAGAGCGTACCGAGAACTTAGCTACACGCTATCTCCTCTAACTAATTTATGTCGATAAAGGCTTCGACGAAGCTTAAGATTTAATTAATTATTTATTCTCTTTAGTTTCATTTTAGATAGACTGAGTCAAAAGGTTGTATACTAGATAAATTAAGGTCAATGTTTTATTAATAATAATTTTTGTTATCCATAATGTACAAACATGAAAAGTTAAATTTTCAATACAGAATATCCAATATACTTACGTAATAAAATTATAAACTTCTATCCAATTTAAATTTATATTCATTTAAAAAGCGCCTGCCGACGCAATTATCTTTCAAAACTAGCTCGTTAACATTAAAATTAATTACGCTTTTCATAAATATCATAGAAAACATTCAGGTCTAAATAGATTTTATTTAAAACGTACTTTATATAATATCATCGTATTCATGTATATAAATATTCGTAACAGAATCGTTTCAACTCACTTTGTAACTTAAAATATATGACGAGCGCGTCATTAGCAAGGCATCGCTTTGTGGGTCAAAAGTAACTCAACGAATTGACCTAAAAACTGTACGGAGAATGGAAACTCGACATCGGAGGCTTTAGAGGTTGTCGAAGAAAGAGCTCATGCTCTCTACGATATCTTCATAGTGTTTCACTCTTATGGGCTATTGAACGCGATGTTTGAAGGGTTAATAAGGCTATTGGTGAAAGAATCAAGTAGTGATGTATTGTTTCATTACATTTGAAATTATTAAGAAAATGATCAATAGTTGAAGACCTTGTAGAAAAAGAGCGTATGTACTTTCAAATTTTACTCTTTTGAGTTATTTATTATTATAAAAGACGTCGCTACTAATTACTTTTGAGATTGTTAAAGAAAGAGCTTAAGTGATTTATATACAATATCTTCATAGCATTTTACTCTTATGAGCATAATGAATACGGCGTTTGAAATGATAAACCAAGTGACATCAATGGCCTTATCGGAGAAGAAGAAAAGAGCTCTCTTTTTTATACGAACATCTTCATACTTTGTTACTCCACCATACACTATTGAGTAAGATTATTGTATGAATAATACAGTATTCTAGCGTAGTATTTAAGAAAGTTCTTTTGTTTTTTAAGTAACATTCGAATTCGAAAATCGACCATTGCTATCAATCAGTGATATCGAGTGGCGAATTATAATTAGTGGAGCCACTCGGTTGACTAAAGCGATTATGTCAGCCAAGTGCTGGCTTAATGGACTTGCTCGGAATATTCCTGGTCAAACAAAAGCGTTGCATGGCGTTAATCTCGGCATAACTAAAACGTATGACGTTTTGAAAATATACTTACATATATGGTTGCAAATTGCAATTTCTTTAAACATATTATAAAATACTATCATATTTAGATATTTCCACCCGCCCGCATTGGAACAGCGTGGTGGAATATGTTCCAAACCTTCTCCTTAAAGGGAGAGGAGGCCTTTAGCCCAGCAGTGGGAATTTACAGGCTGTTGTTGTTGTTGTTGTTGTTGTAGATATTTATGAAGTAGAGATAAGGCAGATCATCTATATTAAAATTATAAATGTAAAAGTAACTCTGTTTGTCTGTCTTTTGCTCTTTCACGACCAAACCGATAAACCGATTTTGATCAAACATGGCATGAAGCATACTTAAACTCCAAGAAAGGACAAAGACTAGACCACTTTTGACAACAAATACCCTAAAATGCAAGTGAAGCCGCAGGCGACTGCTTGTTAGATATAATTCTATTATGTCAAATTAGCTAAAAGTATATAATTTAAAACAAATTATTACATGTTATATACATAATTTGTATATGATTGACGTTAATATATAACGATAGATTTCTAAGTGTTATTGGAAAGAAAAAATCCAGAAACATTAAGATACTGAAAGATATGTTTAAATAAAAAACTGAAGACCAAACTTTGGTGCAGCGTTTGGCTTGACTGGCCAAGGTTGTTTAGATAGGGAAGTTACCCAAAACTCATCACAAATAGTCCACTAACAATACTTAATATTTTTGTGTATTGAGTGAAGCCTTGTTCCCAATGTTTGTGGTACATTGACAATTTAAGAAATAGTTAATGTTTCCGACAGCGTCATTATCTATTATCATAAACTACTACAAATACAATAAAATCCTGTTTTTATTTACACAATGAAGTAAAAAAGTACATAAAAATTCTTTGGTTGTATTTTTAGAAATAAATGAATATAAAAGGATACTGAGATTACAGACACTCGAAGGATGCAAACATAATATTTCTTTGATATGGATTTTTAAACACAAATCAATATTATACTTTCGAACGTATTGTTTTCACACAATTATGGTTTACGGATCATTTCTAAACCGCCTCGAAACAGAGGGCCTACCAATTAAATGTCTTCATGTTTTTGTGCACTACCGAATTCTTACTCCATTAACAATTTAATGGAGTAAGAATTTGGGTTTGAAAGAAGAACAAGTGGTTTGTAATACATACCTAGATATAAGTTATCAGACAGCCGAGATGGCCCTGTGATTAGAACGCGTGCATCTTAACCGATGATTGTGAGTACAAACCCAGGCAAGCACCACTGGTCGTTCATATGGTTAATAAGTGTTTGTAATTCATCTTGTGCTCAGCGGTGAATAAAAACATCGCGAGGGAACCTGCATGTGTCAAAATTCAAATAAATTCTGACACATGTGTATTCCACTAATCCGCATTGAAACAGCGTGATATGTGTTCCAAACCTTCTCCTCAAAGGGAGAGGAGGCCTTAGCCCAGCAGTGGGAAATTTACAGGCTGTTGTTGTTGTATATTATCAGAGGATCATCTGATGGTTTTACATGAAGGTTCACGACGTTTTCCTTTAAGGCTGAGGAGATGATATATTAAGCACTTTAAAGTTCAATGCTCTCTGCCCACGTTTGAATACCGCAGTATCAGTTTAAGTTAGTTTTTATGTTGTGTATCATGCTCTATACTCTCTTGGTGGTAGGGCTTTGTGCAAGCCCGTCTGGGTAGGTACCACCCACTCATCAGTTATTCTACCGCCAAACAACAGTACTCAGTATTGTTGTGTTCCGGTCTGAAGGGTGAGTGAGCCAGTGTAACTACAGGCACAAGGGACATAACATCTTAGTTCCCAAGGTTGGTGGCACATTGACGATGTAAGGTATAGTTAATAATTCTTACAACGTTAATGTCTATGGGCGATGGTGACCACTTACCATCACGTGGCCCATATGCTCGTCCGCCAACCTATACCATAAAAAAAAAAAAAAAAACTAAAATAAATTTTGAAGAGCGGTGAAATAAAGTAAATCTAACGAAATAATATGTTCCTCAGATGAGCAACGTGATGAAATAAGCCCAAAATCCTCTCATGAACAGGAGAATTTTGCTCAGCGGTAATCTTCACTAGTTCCTTTGTTTTAATTCTTAAAGTTAGATCTTCGTTTTATTTTAAAAATAGAATGTTTTAACGTTCATTTGTTACGGTGGATTAATTCTCAATTACATCGGATTTTGAGGTCATTGTAATGGATTTCAAAACTTTCTATGGATATTTTATTTTTGGAATACACGAATTATGGTGTAATGAATGAATAGCTGAATGAGTCGAGATGGCCCAGTGGTTAGAACGCGTGCATCTTAACCGATGATTGCGGGTTCAAACCCAGGCAAGCACCGCTGTTTCATGTGCTTAATTTGTCTTTATAATTCATCTCGTGCTCAGCGGTGAAGGAAAACATCGTGAGGAAACCTGCATGTGACAAATTTCATAGAAATTCTGCCACATGTGTATTCCACCAACCCGCATTGGAACAGCGTGGTGGAATATATTCCAAACCTTCTCCTCAAAGGGAGAGGAGGCTTTATTCCAGCAGTGGGAATTTACAGGCTGTTGTTGTTGTTGTTGTTGTTGTTGAATGAATAGCTGGAACTAAATTAAACGGACCTGGATACCACCAAAAATTTCACTTAATTTTATAGAAAAAAGTTCCGTGGCCGCGTCTGTCTGTATGTTTGCAATAAACTCCAAAACTACTGAACAGATTTTCTTGTGCTTTTCACGAATAAACAGAGGCATTCATAACGAAGGTTTAGTTATAAAATTAATTAAGGTTTTGTGTAAATAATTTGAAATAGAAAGTAAAGTAAAATAAAGCAATAGCCTGTAAATTTCCCACTGCTGGGCTAAGGCCTCCTCTCCTTTTGAGGAGAAGGTTTGGAACATATTCCACCACGCTGTTCCAATGCGGGTTGGTGAAATGCACATGTGGCTGAATTTCGATGAAATTAGACACATGCAAGTTTCCTCACAATGTTTTCCTTCTCCGCTGTGCACAAGATGAATTATAAACACAATTAAGCACATATATATATATAGTGGTGCATGCCTGGGTTTGAACCCGAAGTCATCGGTTAAGATGCACGCGTTCTTACCACTGGGCCATCTCAGTTCTTGAATTTGAAATAGAATAACAACAAAACTTATGTCTACCCGAAGACGGGACGGGTCGCTAGTAGTTTATGTTATGTGTATATTCGTATCTACATATTCATATTATAGGTAATAATACATTGGAAAATTACTAATGCATAAAAGCAATTCTTGAACAAGCTCCAAACAAACTACTTAGATACGAGCATTAAGTATGGATGCGCTTGATATTCACCCATCTCTCAGACATTGAATGATTATTCTAAGAAACCGCGAGAAAAATGACGCGATCTCATATTCTCATGCTAATGCCCAGACACGGCGAACCATTCCTTCATAATATTATTTCGTAGATATATATCAGTCACGAGCTTCTGATATATGTTATGAATTAATTTAGCATCCACTTTGTTCACATGCTACGCGAGGGTTGCCAGTCTTGAAAAAATGTTACCCTTAAATTAAATATAATAGACAACTAAGGAAATAATATACATCGTCGGTTTCAGAAAGTCGTAATCAAGGTATTGGTTTTTTTTTAAATAATTAATAAACACTTATCAAAAGAAAATAAAAAAAATGATTTTTATATGTGTCTTATATACATGTATTAAGTATCAAATTTTTTATTTTATCACTGTTTTCACTGTAAAGTTTTTCTTTTGTAACGATCACAAGGGACATAATATCTTAATTCATAAGGTTTATGGCACATTGGCGATATATGTACAGTCAGAGTAAGAAAACCTTCGTCAGTTTTCAAATCCATTCCTTTATCAAGCCTTACACTCTTAGTACATTTGGTATCTAAATATCAAATCATTGCGACGCAATATGTCATTCTCGTTCGGTAAAACAGATTATCGCTCAACCTGAGCATACGAAAATAGATCTTAAGGTGCTATATGTGCTCCGGTTGTACATGAATAGATAGTTGGCGTCAATGACAATAAGAACTAACCCATTGCAAGTTTACCTAATTATTTTTTATGGTATATTTTGGCGGACGTACATATGGGCCACCTGGTGGTAAGTGGTCACCATCACCCATAGACAATGACGCTTTAAGAAATATTAACTATTCCTTACATCGTCAATGCGCCACCAACCTTGGGAACTAAGATGTTATGTCCCTTGTGCCTGTAGTTACACTGGCTCACTCACCCTTCAAACCGGAACACCACAGTACTGAGTACTGTTATTTGGCGGAAGAGTAACTGATGAGTGGATGGTACCTACCCAGGCGGGCTTGCACAAAGCCAGTTACCAAGTAATACGTAAATGAGCCTAAAAACTTCATTTAAAAAAATCATTTTATTCTAATCTTCTACTTTTAAGTTGTACATTAAATATACTAAAACAAGCTCTAAATGTGTCAAGAATAACAATCCTTTGTACTAAATTCTGTACCTATTTATCAAACACAAATCGCTTAAGCCTAGAACCTGAACAATAACAACATATATTTAGTTTATTCAAGATTAAAGTTATAAATGGATTATATTCTCTCTCGCCAAACACTTCTTGGGACCCTCATCCGTCACTAAAAGAAACTTCGTAATTCTACAAGATTACATTTTGTAACGATCACAATGTTGAAAAGCGTTTTAAGTTTCGAGCCCCTTAGAACGGTTTCAGGTATTTGAGTCATTTAAGAATCGTTTGTTTGAACAAGATTTATTAATAAAATGATTGAGCAATCAATTAGTTAACTTCCTATTTTTAATTCTATAGATTTACTAGCTGAACCTACGGCTTTACCCGCGCGAAATTTACAAAAATAAACTTCCAACTCCCGTTTTACCCTTTACTTATATAGGTATGTTGGCATGTTTTTGATATTTCGAGATACACTCTGCTTAGCTTTTATATACATATAAAATTAAAGTAAAGTGACAGCCTTTAAATTTCCCACTGCTGGGATAAGGCCTCCTCTTCCATTAAGGACAGGGTTTGGAACATGCTTTACCATGATGATCCAATGCGGGTTGGTGGGATGCACATGTGGCAGAATTTCGATAAAATTAGGCACATGTAGGTTTCCTCACGATGTTTTCCTTCACCACCGAGTACGAAATGAATTATAAACACAAATCAAGCACATATACATAGTGGTGCTTGCCTGGGTTTGAACACGCAATTATCGTTTAAGACTAAGTAACTAGATTATTTATGTTGTATGTATTAGCGAAGCGCATATAATTATGACTATTTTAGTTCACAATCTAACGATTACAGTAAGTAATATTAAAAACAAAAATAAGCTTCAATCATAATTTCATTTCATCATCTGGCTTTTTTTTTCGTAGACATTCATTAGTAATATACAATTTTATTCAGGTAAGTGCATTTGATTACTTAGGTAGTATTGTTTTAATACGTTAGTATATTTTGTATTATTTCTACACAGTTTTTGTAAATGATCTGGTAAGTTGTTTAGAATGTTAGATTAGTTTAGAATGTTAGAATTATGCTAAATTTGTTGTTGGTAAACTTTCGGTGCTTAAAATTATCCAATAACATATTATATAACATATTGACTGAAATATCATCGCCGAACCATAACTGCTGAAGTTAGGGGTGTGAAATATGGAGGGGAATTTTCTTTTACGATGTGAGCTCTTGCCATAAAGGACATGTGTGGAAAACACGAAAATTTATACTTGTTTTCCTGACAAATAGTTGTTATAGGATCAAAATAATATAAAGATAATCGTTTCTAACATAATTTACACAGTACAAAAATTTAAAGTTAAATTCATACTGAATTTGAGATATGTAATTATTTAAAAGAAATGTGCAATACCGGAACAAATTAATATATAACAAAGCAGCATAAATATTTTAAACTCACATTGATACTAAAAATAATCATTATCACTGCATAGTACAAAACAAAGTCGCTTACCATTGTCTGTCCTTATGTATGCTTAGATCTTTTTAATTATACAACGCAATTCGATGCACTGGGCAAAGCTAGGGCGAATCGCTATTAAATTATAAAAATAAAAATAATAATATTATAATACTAATTGCTACTATAAATCTACATACACGTATTAAATTTGATTGAATGCTTTAAGAAAGTCATAGACACAACCCATCAAATTCAAAATTAAGGGTAATAAATAATTTTGAACCCTCCTAACCTTGTTGCATTATTTATATCAAAATAATAGCAGTTTTACTAGACATTTTCTGAATTCCATTAATCTTGACATACCTGAAACAAAAAATAATTATAATTATTATAAAAAATAATCATTGATTGAGCTAATCTAAATCAAGCGATCTAAATCATTTAAATCAATCAATCAATAAATCAAAATAAACTTTATTCGAGTAAGCTTCTACGAGCACTTTTGAATCGTCATTTTACAATTAAGTGAAGCTACCACCGGTTCAGAAAGTAGACTCTACCGAGAAGAACCGGCAAGTAACTCAGTAGTTACTCTTTTTCAACATTTAGAAAATACAAAATCAAGATAGTTAAATACAATTTAAAAAAACATTACAGTTATTGATCGTTGATTGACACTACTATCGGTTGGTAAGAGAACTCTCCTACCTACGAAGAACCGGCGAAAAAAGCTCGGCGGCTATTTTTTGGAATACTTTTATTTTAACTATCTAATAAAAAACAGCATGTCCTGACTGACTGATGCATCATCACCGAGAGTAAATTGTTAAAATTTGTACCATGAAAATTGGTGAGTACTGAGTAGGATGGTTTTATTGAGAATTTTGGTTATCTACTCCACCGGGTGTGAAACATAGGTTAAAAGTTTGTTTACGTATAAGAGGAAATAGCCGTGGATCATCATGAACTCACAAATTGTATAATAGCCTTTCAACACAAGTGTTCCCTAACAGTGTTTTTAAATTTTTCAAGAGAGGCATTCTGAGCGCTTTCTAGATAAACGTAAAGTTTATTTAATGAATAAAATTGGTAAGCTTCTAAAGGACCGCTATTTAAATAATATATTAGATACGGGAAATTTCCCCCAGACACGTCTGTCTGTCTGTACATTCGCGATTAGCCCCAAAACTACTGAACGGATTTTCATGATGTTTTCACTAGTAGAGAGAGGGATATAGGTTAAGGTATATTATTTATTCAGGTGTTTGTGGAAATACATTGAAATAGAACGACAATTGTTAAGCATGTCGAAAAAAAGCAACAAAAAATATAAAAATATAAAGGTAAAAATACTTAAAAAAATTGTCCTCCCATAGGAAGACGGGATAGGTCGCTAGTTCGAGTATATTCAAAATGTTCAAACAATCGATAAAATTATTTTGACAACAAGAAAGAAGAGAAGTGAATGTTATAACTATAATATATAATGATTAACTAAGTACTATATCTATATATCTAATGATAAATAGTATCGAAACTGAGTTACATTAATTAAATTCACACATACAAACATTCGTGTAATCTAATCTATTATTCAGCCCCTAACGGCATCAATTTCGTCACCCACAACTTCCGTGTACAACTAATAACAGATATTCGAACACTGTAATACGTATAGGTAAAGAAAGTGTGACAATGCTTTTTGGTTTTTCTCGGATATTTTTGTACCTACTAATTTAAAAAAGTTATTGTTATAGTTTGTTACATCATAATTCTTGAATACTAGTACTACTACTAAACTAGCTGTTTATTAAAAAAAATGTAAAAATTAGTTTTAAATTACAATTAAACGAAACGTAACGTTGAATATATTGGTAATAATAATAATTGCTTCAGAAGTTTTCAAGACAAGAAAAAAGGGAATCTTCTTACTTAAGTAATAGTATGCGTTATTTTATAATTGTAGCTTTCGTAGTCCATCGGGGTACCAACTACCTACTATATATTCTACTTCCAAGCAGCAACACTAAGTATTGTTGTTTTCCAACAATATACAGAAATATACTATTTGTATCAGAGGTGAAAATCCAATCTACTAATATTCGCGAATAGTAAAATTTATGTCAAATAATTATATATTTATAAAACACGGATAAGAGATTAAAAATTATTTTTCTCAATATAGCTTTATAATTCAATTAAGATCGATTACATTCAACTCAAGGCTGAGAGCTTAATAGACAACAGACTGTTAATTAAATCTAAGCTACAAAGCTTAGCCCATAGACGCACAGTTGCCTGTTTGTCGGTCGGAGTACAGGTTGTACTTCGGATAGTATGCATAAGAGCTCTAAGAGCTAATCCCGCCATCTCCATTCTATAATCTTAATACAAGACGTACTGCAGGATATTATTCACATTTAGTGCAAATCCCTAAAACCAGGACCAAGCTATCTGTAAACAGTTTCATAATGTTTGCAGAGAACTTCTGGAATATACTGTACTCGCCTTTGTTTTCGGGTATTTCTCCTTTAAAACGAATCAAACGTTTTATTATATTTCAATAAGCTTGATAGATTTATCATTAACCACTTTGTGATATAACTGTCATAAAAGATAGGAGAGATATCATGGAACATCTATAGAACGAAATCTACATTCACTACATATTGTGAATTAAATAACCATTATCCATACATTATTGATTCCTGGATATAAATGACAATGACAAAATCTCTTTTGAAATTAAAAAAAAGGTCATATGAAATTTCATATGCAGTAAAAGGCGGAGAGAAAGAAATGGAAAGGCCACCTGGCATATTATTTTTTCTTAAGTAACGTTTTCTGCTAGTCCACTCTACCACAAGCCGCGAAAAAGAACTTCCTTCCACTTCCTTCCAAACTAGCCTATATATGTGGAACACACGTGTCATGATTTCATCCAAGACGTGCAAGAATCCTCAAATCGTATCATTAATAAGAAGATGAACTTACAATCTTCAGTCATGAGTTCTATCTATTAGACGAGTAGCAAAAACTTATGAAATTAACGATTTGTTTAAATATTTGATCACCTAATCCCTAAGTACTTAATATTATAAATCAGTCCATATTCCCCTCTAAACATTGTGGTGAACCCAACTACAATCTATCAATGAACTTTCAATAGACATGATTTATAGTACATTACGTAATTTTAATAATACATCACTGATCATCTCTTTTTCAATCAATACCAAAAAGGCATTGTATATAACATAAATGTGAAGTAGTGTAAATGTGAAGAAGTGCTAATATGAAGATATTTAATGAAGTTTGAAAAAATAAGTACTAAATTATTCGAAAAAATATTTAAAAAATAAATGAAATTAAAATCCGTCACGGACTAAACTATACATAGCCGTATAATCTAATTAAAATATAATAATAATAATTTTTTCTATGTTTGCGTTTATTAAGTTATATGTAACAGATTTGCGTATGTATACAATACATACCAAGAAAAGTTTAATATAACAGTTACCACAAAGTACTTGTAAACTTTGACCGGACGATGAGTTACCAAATGAGACTTGTATTCCCAACAATTTTGCTCGAATAGCTACGAAATTAGTTCCCCAGCGAGGAAATTATGATGTGTGCAGAGAGTGTGTAGATACATTTATTACAGTCGATATATGATTGATTAATCTCGATGTAACTGCGTATTTTTATTTCGTATTGCCTTGCCTATATTCAATACTTAAGGTCAATGAACTTATTGAATCCAAATATAATACAATTTAGTATATATAATAACGAAACGACAAATTAATATAATCAGAGAGATATACGTGTAATTTAAAAGGATTTCAACAGTCTTTTTTTAACATAAATAAATATGAGACAACGTCACATACATTACTTTGATCCCAATGTAAGTAGCTAAAGCACTTGTGTTATGGAAATCAGAAACACCCAGACCCAAGACAACATAGAAAACTAATGACAATCTACATTGACACGGCCGGGCATTGAACCCGCGACCTCGGAGTGGCGTACCCATAAAAACCGGTGTACACACCACTCGACCACGGAGGTCGTCAAAAATTTGTAAGCGAGTATCATTAAGGTCATCAGAGGTCAAATAAAGGTCATATAATATTTTATATAATGACGAAATAATTATACAAATCGAAGCATGAAAAACTTTAATTAGGATTTATTTTTGTATCGTACATGCTGGCGACGTCAGTATGTCGTAGCACATGACAGCCGAAAAGTCATATATCATGGAATATCGAAAAGAGAGATATTACGAACGTGAACGACTAGACTTATATTTCGAATATCATAATGGCTGATAACGAGTTGATGCTAGTTATATACGTGTGTGTGTATAATACGTCCGATTTAAGTTGGTCATTAGTGAGTCACGAGCGCATCAACAACAACAACAACAGCCTTTAAATTTCCCACTGCTGGGCCAAGGCCTCCTCTCCCTTTAAGGAGAAGGATTGGAACATATTCACGGCACACATGCGGCAGAATTTCTATGAAATTAGACACATGCAGGTTTCCTTCACCGCCGAGCACGAGATTAATTATAAACATAAGTTAAGCAAATGAATATTCACTTTGGTTTTGAACCCGCAATCATCGGTTACGATGCACGCGTTCTAACCACTGGGCCATCCCAGCTTAATACGAACACGAGCACATACAATGATTAAATATTATGACGATTATGTGGTGATTATGTTTAAGAGAAACAATGGCTAAGCCACTTATGACTCATTATTCCCCAACGGTTAATTACGATAGATTCAAAGACGTGAAACAAAAAAGTCTTAATGCTACGCATAACCTTTGTATATTCAACGTTCTTTAAGATACGCTTCTAGTAACACACAAACTGCTCCGTTGTAGAGTATTCCCTACCTATGTTTCAACGAACAATAGATTACTCCCTTTTAATGAGAGGGTGCGCGCAACCCCTTGTGGTAGTACAACTGTGGATTTTCTTTATTGTTTTTTAAAGGTATAGTTAATAATGAACTATTTATAACGAGTACTGTGTTTTTTTTTTTAAATAAGACTTAGTTATTAGATACATGATAAGAAAAAAATAACAATTATTTTCACCAGTCCACTGTTTGTCGTTACCTAGTTTACGATTCCTTTCTTACAGGTGGACTTAAGATGTTTTTAAATAAATATGAGCGTTATGCTAAACTGTCTACATAAGGAAAACTATAAATAAATAAATAAATAAATAAATAAATAAACTTGCACTACAGCTTCGTCGAGGGTAAAAGTTAAATCATCTTCGCATCGATATCTATATCGTTCTAAATTTTGTTTTGGCCTTAAAAATCACTCAAACGAAATATTTTATATTATAACGTCCTAATTCTGGAAATTATCACAATACTCTTCAGACAGTGAGACATTAGTAGTTTTTGTTTTGTTTATGTTACGCCTAAGATTGTATTTATCATAAAGCAACAAAATATTTTCAATAATTGAATCGTTTCCTCTCAAATAACGAATAAGGACACGGAACAAAGTTTCTTTTTTTATATAATTAAACTCATAATTTTGCTGTCTCGTAAAGTTTAAACTTCAACATGCACTTAAAACTAACAAATTGCTGCTATTTCTAACGTCTATAAAGAAGTTATATGAAGCAAGCGCTACGTTGTATTTGTCTCTTTCTAACAATATTGCAAAAATAAAGACGACACGATATAATGGGAGAAGAATGGTCTACGCCACTGAGAGATATTTCAAGCAGATCGCTACTAGGAGCGTCGAGGGTATAATATTGTTCCACGCTTGTGGCCACTAAATTTACGGCTGTTAATATCCAATAACCATTTCTCGTGTTCTATTTTTGAATTTAATAACATTGTGATAATAAAAAGATCTTTCACAGATATAGTTTATAGATTGGAGAGTGATATCAGTTGTTTTTTTTTATCCTGGACGCACAGAATAAACGAGTTTAATAGTCAAGATAATCACAGTTAGGTATGTTATTTGAAATATCAGTAGCAAGAACATTTTATTATAAAAAAATTGATTTCATAAGAAAAATTCAAAGTTAACGTCAATAAATCTCAACCATATTTGGTTGAGTTTTATAAAATAGCAACACTTTTAAAACTTCTATCTTATTTCGTTCGAATTTCAAAAATCTTACGTAATCACGCATATTTTGATACCACACATAACCAGCCTATATCCCGCCCGAGCATTTGTTTTCCGTCACCCCCTATTTTCCCCTTCCATTAAGCTGTATTAAAGGACACACTTCTGTGACACACTACGTATTAAGACCTACTGCAATAAGACATACTTCACATCTAAAGGAATTTAATAAAGCTTTATATTATGTAATACAAGTGTAATCATTTTCATTGAAACCTTAAAAATATATTGCTATTAATTCAGTACTTTAGACATTATATATGAAATAAGAACAGCATTTATTAACCGAATCGTTATTTCAATTTAATTAAGTAGTAAATAGTTTGATAAAAAAGACTAACTGAGTTTCTTTCACCGGTTCTTCTCAAGTCAGGGCGTTTCCTTTTCCGAACCGGTGGCAGTGTTTAATTTGACTGTCAATATGTTAGTGTACTGCTTCTATATTAAATAAAGGAATTTGAGTATGAGTTTAAAAAACAGTTATAAGTTAAATAGTTACATTTAGAGATTTTATGTGTTAAGCTTAAATTTGACTCATAAAATCATAGCATTTATCCATAAAATAATCTGTTAAATTATTACGAAAATAAACTTATGATAACTATGTACTTGTGCACAGTACACGATACTATAAATTAACAATTTAAAGATACAAGTCAAAGCAAATAATAAACATATATGCTTCCAATGTACAGTTACTATGTTTCAGAGAATTTCGAGCTACAAATTGTCTGGTAATGAAAATCCATTTAAGTAAGCACTATCTAGCGTAATACTGTCTAGGTCAGACATTAAACCAATCGTAGCTTAACGAAGCTATCCGCCTGTCGATGTGAGAAATTCGTACACTCGTAAATCACTGCTTTCCAGCTAAACTATACTTTATGCATTGGATGTGTGTGTGACGTTGATTGGGTGATTCATTTGGATCAATACAGTATTTTTAGATTTCATATTAAATAATAACAAAAATAATAGAGTCGAGATGGCCCAGTGGTTAGAACGCGTGCATCTTAACCGATGATTGCGGGTTCAAACCCAGGCAAGCACCGCTGATTCATGTGCTTAATTTGTCTTTATAATTCATCTCGCGCTCAGCGGTGAAGGAAAACATCGTGAGGAAACCTGCATGTGACAAATTTCATAGAAATTCTGCTACATTTGTATTCCGTCAACCCGCATTGGAACAGCGTGGTGGAATATGTTTCAAACCTTCTCCTTAAAGGGAGAGGAGGCCTTTAGCCCAGCAGTGGAAATTTACAGGCCGTTGTTGTTGTACTAATAATAATAAATATGAGACAACATCACATACATTACTCTGATCCCAATGTAAGTAGCTGAAGCACTTGTGTTATGGAAATCAGAAGTAACGACGGTGCCACAAGCACCCAGACAAGAGACAACATAGAAAACTAATGGTAATCAACATTGATTCGGCCGGGAATCGAACCCGGGATCTCGGAGTGGCGTACCCATGAAAACCAGTGTACACACCACTCGACCATGGAGGTCGTCAAACTAACTATGGAAGACAATTGTTTTAAATATTACTTCCTTGGGGCTTCTAATGGTCACCACTGTCCACAGATACAATAATTATTACATGTATTTACATACTAGCTGTGATCGCGACTTCGTCCACGTTTCAATTAAACAAAAAATATATCGTTCAGTTTGCACACTTTACAATAATTTAATACTTTGAAACGGAATAACAACTACCATGTTGCATATATTTTTTTTATTATTCGACTTTTATATTTTTACAGCACCGTTATATTCTGTTCGACCGATGCTACAGCGACATCACTCTTTTCTTTGTGTTACTGCGGTTGCCGTTGCAACAGACTCCGTAGCATAAACTAGGGAATAACGTTCCGAAACGAATGGTGCAGGTTTGACGGACGGATTCGACCGGATGTGACGTCGTTAATAGTCGTGGCACAACTTTGCCTTCGGCTTTAGGTTTAAGCTTTGGCTTTGGCTTTGGCTTTGGCTTTGGCTTTGGCTTTGGCTTTGGCTTTGGCTTGGCTTGGCTTGCTTGGTTCGACTCGGCTCGACTTTGCACATAGCATGGCGTTACATGTTATTAAAAGTATCCTTGTTACATCAGCGATCTGATAGCGAAAGTCGCAATCCATCTACTCGTTCCAGAGATTAGTCGGAACAAACACACAGACACATTTACAGACAAAAAAATTCAAATATTTTTTATAGTAATTTTGGTATATGTACCGTGTATAATTGCAGAATTTAGTAAAAAGCGGTTATTTTAATATTACAAGCAGACTCCAATTTTATTATATGTAAATTTTATTTAATAAATTATGTACACTAAAACAATTTTTTTTTTGTTTAATCTTTATCGTAAAACGATATCCTCTAAAATCCGAGTTTTAATATTAATATGTGCATGAAACACATAAAGTCGGACTTAACAGTTCATTAAAAAAAAAAAGACATTTTAATAATTTTCCAAAATTATTATCTTTTATAACAATCAGAACAGATATGAAAGCTTAACTTTGTATTTTATGGTTAATCCTTAAATTAAGTTACGATTATTTATATTATGGATATAAAACTACAAATAAACGAATTCTGAAAAACGGCATCATCAAAAATAATCATAGCCTATTAAAGAGAGGTAATTTGGAACACAATCTAATTTCAAATTCCACACTCGGCGTCTCAATAAAAATGTTATCAAAAGGAAATTTTGAATTCCGAACGTTCATATTTTAAAAATTTGGCTTTGACTTTCAGGCCACGAATCACGACGATTGCCAAGAAAATCTGACCAATCTTCGGCTCTGCAAGTTCCGGACGTTAGTCGGTTCGTGGCGGAAACACCCGAACGGACGCTGCCGGTAACAGCTGATTTGAAACATCTTTTCCGTTTTAAGATTTTATAGCTCTCCACCTTCAGTTTCTGGGCTATTGGAATAAATTTAAAAAGTTTTCCGTGGATGAATCGCAAATGGTGAATTCATTAAATTCTATCCATTATTTTGTAAAATATTTACTTTTTAATAATAATAATTTTATAAGCCGAGTATAATTAAGATAATTGAAGTTGTAAAGGAATTCCTTTTAATTGAAATAAATTATAATAATAACTAGAGGGAATAACTTTAAAACTCTTTAATGAAAATCACTGTTTCAATTTCTGATCAAATTAATCTAGGTAAAATCAACCTTGGCAAATATTATGGCATTAATAAAATTAATTACTGTTTTATTGAAATGACTTAATGACTTAAGAGAACTGTTTAAATTTTCTTAATGTAAAGAAAATAATCGTAAAAAAACATGCATGTGTCTAATCGCAATGAGATTAGGTGATGATTCCAAGTCTTCGCCTCTTCGGAGAGAGAAGGCTTTAGGCATAGCACTGTGACATTTACTGACTGATATTTTCCTGTTAGTTACAACTAGCTGCCCTGCCTAGCACGGTTTTAATAAGACAATTTTTAAATGGTAAGAATATTACAATCATTATGTCATGATATTGGAAGCTAAGATTTCACGTCTCTGCTGCTTGTAAATATAATGGCTCACTTTGACTCCTTTTGGACGAGAATAAAATAAAATGAAGTACTGATATCAATTGGAATTGTTAGAATATTTGATATCCAGACATGAGAGGTTGTTTAATACTACTATATTTTATATACTGATCTACTGTAAAAAGATGCAACTTCACATTTAATATTTAATACTACATGATTACACTAATAAATAACGAAGGTTATATACAACATAGAGATCTGTAATTACATAAATCTCTTAATTTTAATCACGTTATAATCTTAAATAGAAAACAAGCAAGCACTGATTAGAACACAAAAGATTAAATAAGATAAGAATCAAACAAAAACTGGACGAGTAATGAATATTTACGGTCTTAACGTCTTATGTGCGAAAGATAATACGGTGCTTCTGTATTTTAAGGCAAGATGTTCTGATATAACCAACTGCACAATAGATATGAACATAAAGACATGGTCCTACGAAACAAAGAGCCACGCAAGAGGCTGAGAAATGATGTATCTCGTCCTACTTGCGAACTACGAACTGCGATGAGAGCGGAACATTTTTGTTTATATAACTGCAATGATATTAATGACAGTTAGTCCACGTTAACAAAACAATTAGGTTATTAGCCTGTTAATGTTTCACTGATGAACTAGGGACAATGTTTGGAGTTTATTTCGCAAAGTTGATCCAATGTTGTATGTTCGGAATGTGTAGTATCATGCTCGTTTCCTCGATATTTATCTTTATCATCTAACACAGTTATATATGTGATTATCAAAAACGATGGGTGGACAAGGCTGGGAAGAAGGTTATTTGTGAGATGTCGTCAGACAGAGGAAGAAGATGCGCTGCGTCGACCACAAATAAAATGGATGAGGACAGGAGTTTGATGATCTTATACAATTGTAGACAGAAAATTGGTGATCATCCGTATGAATTCGCTATTTTGTTGAATGAAGAAATGTGATTTACGTTTTACTCCAAAATCTACTTTGGTCCTTTTAGCAACAGAATTTTAAGTACAGTTCAATATTGAATAAATTTTGTATAGGGTTACATTTGATGACTGTCATATCTTATGGTAAGGAGTAAAACCGAAAACAGATGGAACGCGCGTAGAATATTCTATTATAATGGTAGAAACTCAGTTTATGATGCTCAAGATATACAGGCGTATGAAGTTTTTGTTTTTTTTTTTATTTTATTTATGTATTTGTAGATTTATGCGGTACATGGGTGTGCTTCAAAAAAAATAATCATTCCATACATCTCACCAATACGCCAACTATGTTGAAAGCTAAGATGCCCATTGTGCTTAAAATACAACACGTTATTGACAGTAGAATATCTGATGAGAAAGTGCTACCCAGAGACTCTTGCACAATGGCCTATATTAGCAGTAATAGTATTCGCCTGTAAATGTCCCACTGCTGCTCATCTCCCTTTGAGGAGAAAGTTAGGAGCATATTTCATCACACTGCTCTAATGTGAGTTGCTCTAAATGTGTGTTAGGGGAATCAGATGTGGTATACTTTCGTTAAAATTAGACACATATAGGTTTCCTCACGATGTTTTCTTTCACTGAGAAAACTCGGTACGAAACAAAGATACGCGTTCTAACCACTGGGCCATGTCGGCTCGGGCACAAACCCCTATCTCACCTCGTAATTTTTAAGACAGCATAGCTATATGATCGTGAAAACTGGAAATAAACAACCGACAGAAAGTTTTTCTAGTTTTTGTTTATAAACTCAACTGCAATTGTGACCGCCTTATGAAATAAGTTTTATACAATTTAATACTAATACTATAAATGAAGAACCGGCTCTGTTTGTCTGTCGGTCTATTGCTTGAAGCTTGGATTCCAAGTACAAAGGCTACTTTTTTTTGTAAAATAACTGAAGAACTCCTAAAACGCAAGTAAAACCGCCAGCAAAAATTAGTTACTTATCTCTCCGTTTACAATTCACAAATAAAACTTTTTCTAAACACTGAATGTTCTTTGATGCCTCGGAAATTAAGATATGCTTGTTCGTTATAAGCGACGTAGGAATAATATTAATCTTTGTGAAATAAATAGCGTTTTTATCTTTCGGAACATGCGTCTCATTCATCAGCTTCTCCCACACGTCGAGCGGCTTTCTCTATACGACTTTCTTAATTAATTACATTTTCGGATCCAGTGCCAAAAAGGTTAAAACGAAACATGTATTCGTACGTCGTTGATAAAGGTTTTGGGAATAAATTAATTTTATTAATGCCAAAAGATTTATAGACAGAAAAATAATTTGATTTTTTTAGAATGTAAATGTTAAACTCTTTTGGTCATGGAGCTGACATAGCCAAGTGGTTAGAATGCGTGCAACTTAACCGATGGTTTCGGGTTCAAACGCCAGCAAGCACAACACATAATCCCTCTCGTGTTTGGCGGTGAAGGAAAACATTGTGAGGAAACCTGCATGTGTCTATTTTCTTAGAAATTATACCACATGTGTATTCCACCAACTCGAATTAGAACAGCGTGATCGAATATGTTCCAAAACCTTCTCCTCGAAAAAGGAGAGGCGGCTTTAGCCCAGCAGTGGGAAATTTACAGGTTGTTGTTGTTTGGTTATGTGTGGTGTATAACTGAATAAATAGTACATAAGTGTACGCATGAACGCAGGTGCATCTTCTATTTCTAAGGTTAACGACCTTATTTATTTTATGGAATTATATCTAAACTTCAGGCAGTTACTGAAAATTAATGTTCAAATATCCAACTCACTTTTGATTGGTCCACACCGAAGTTTGAACTATAAACATCAACACCCATTTTTTATAATTAATCACAAAACCAAACTACATATTAAACCATATCATTCTAGTCTAATAATAAAGAGAAATGCATGCATTACTTACTAGAAGTAACACTATACTGTAATCCTTTTTATTAATAATAAATTCACGACTCTTTTATATTCCATCATACGAACACAACATTCTAAATAAACTTTGTTACCAGTAATGCACCGGATAAATAGAAGTCCCGCAAACATAACATTATACAACGGTACGTGCGCCATCTTTATTCAATTCATATGTCAATAAAGAAACCGTACAAAGGGATGTATAAAAATATTTGTGGATGTTTTTGAATAACCACGGTTAGATTCAGAGATGCTTTTTTTTTTTTTTTAAAAAAAAAGTACAGCCCTCTCCGATTAATTACTGACTATCTAGTTCTTTGAGAGCACATTGCTATTATAAAAAGTTTCGTTTAGTTTTCCCTTTATTCAGTTTGTTCTGGAAAGAGTTTTTCCGCTATTGTTATCTTTTCAGTGATAATTATCTGAATAGTTTTATATTTTAAAAATGGACCTTTTTATTTTTTTTATTTTTGTGTGTTAAATTGTATATGATGTAGTTGCATTTGAACTTGTTATACAAAACATTGACACCGCACACACACATAGAGAAATCGAAACGCACAATTTATTTTTTATTCATGTGTGTTAAATTATTCACAGTTTAGTAGCATTTGGAGTCGATGTGCATAGACACCGCACACACACACACACACACAGAGATATTACGATAAAATTTTGCTTATTAAATTATATTAGTGTGAGTTACGTGTTATTCTTACATGTATGATGAACTAGATGACCGCGGCTTCGTTCAAATTTTCGGGGCTCGTCGTCAGATGTTAGGTAATAAATCTAGCCTATGTATTTCCTTGAAGTTTAAGCTTGCTTTATACCAAATTTTATCTTATTTGGTTCAGTGTTTTGGCCGTGAAAACGACCGTGGACAGACAGATAGAGTTACTTTTTTATTTATAATGTTAGTATAGATGATAAATCTCATTGCTTGTATGTGTGAGTGTATACATAATAAGCACGAATTGCACACACTTATAGCTGTAATAAGCTGATTCCATGCCTTTTGAATTTTTTGTAAGCAATTATACGATCCTTCGTATGCCTATTATTGTTCGTAAAAAACCTACACGAAAGTATCGACAACAACAGTAGAAAGTTCCAATATAATCGTATGAATGGCGTCGAATCTGATACGACCGAACAAAGCTATATTCATTTTTAAATATATTTTTTTACGGCATAATTAGGCTGACGAGAGATTTTCACCTGATGATTGATCAATACCTATATATATTAGCACAGTAAAAAAAATTAGATAACCCATGCACTACCAAGTTTGAGATCTCAGATTATAAGTCTCTCCTACCTGCCATTACACTATACACATAAGCCACTATAGACATATAGCACAATACAGATAACAATAATTTTTTAAACGAATTTAATTTAAAAATAGAACTCAAAAAACTGCAATTACTATTTAAAAATTGAACAATAATATTTAAATAGAGAACTATGTTTTATTATTTATGAAATAATTTAAAAATGGAATTTCACAAAACAATTATTTTTATAAATATTTCGCAAACACGAAATAGGTTTTATATATATTATAAGTTATAAATATAATTCTATATTACTATGTGCTTTTCCAATTTGTTCCATTCGTGTTCTACGACGTCCATAACATATTGTGCAACTTGACAGTCCGTAAGAGCTATTAGTTCTTGAAATAAATCCGATTGTATACTGGGTACAGAGTTTAGTGAAATTGTTCACAAATGTATAATACCAGCTTTGTTACGGATACTGTTACAATAAAGGACCGTGTCTTGTTATAGTGATTAAGTTTTATTAGAACATGACATTCCAGATATATATAATGTATTTCGATAAAATATATGGAACATAAATTTATTTTTGTATTCAATTATTTATTTAAAATATTTTTAAAACTGTTTTATCTGTGTTGTAATTATTGCTCTTGATCAGGGAGACCAAAGACTGTATGTTCTTCTTCACAACTTTTTGTGCAAATGAGAAAGCAAATCCGACACGAACATAAATAGTAAAGTAATAACAAATTTATTAGAAACTAGTCGTCGCCCGCGGCTTCGCTCACGTTTTAGGGAGTTGCAACCAACTCTTTTTTTTGCAGCAAAAAAATAGCCGAGCATATGGGCCACCCGATGGTAAGTGGTCGCCATCACCCATAGACAATGACGCTTTAAGAAACATTAACTAAAATGTTATGTCCCTTGTGCCTGTAGTTAGACTGGCTCACACAACCCTTCAAACCGGAACACAACAATACTGAATACTGTTATACTTATGTCCTTTCTTAGAGTTTAGATTTGTTTCATACTAAATTTCATCAAATTCGGTTCAGCGAAATTGTCATAAAAAACCGACAGACAGGCAGATAGAGGTACTTTTACATTACTTAATAGAAATGGCTGATTCATCAAAGTTTAAATAACAGATGAAAACTGAATACTTTATTTAAGAAGGCTTTTGCCACTATGAATCGTCATCAAAACTGTATTAAGTGAAGCTACCACCGGTAAGATTTGTAGATTCTATCGAGAAGAGCCGGCAAGAAACTCATTAGTTAATCTTTTACATGATTTAAGTCATGTTGTTAAAACAATTATATATGCATGTAAAATATCTGGCCTGGAAAACAATTAGTAATAGCTTTACACGTTTTTGTCATCTATATAATATTGTATTCAATAAAAGGCCTTTTTACAATTTTTTTTTCAAATCACTTTAATTTTTCTAATTAAATTTTTGAATAAAAAGGATTTATATATTCATACATAGATAAGAAGAGCCGGCAAGAAACTCAGTAGTTACTCTTTTTCATGATTTAAGTCATGTTGTTAAAACAATCATAAATATATGTATATAAAATATCTGGCCTGGAAGTCAATTAGTACTAGCTTTACACTTTTTATCGTCTATATAATCTTGTATTCAATAATAGACCTCTTTACAAAATTTTGTACAAGTGACTTACATTTTTCTAATTGAATTTTTGAATAAAAAGAAGTCTATACATAGATAATCTAATAAAATCTGTTTCGAAACAAATTATAATTAATTGACTCAATACTAAACTCTTTATTTATAAGGTCTTTGAAATTTAAATTGTATATTGGATTAGGGTGTTCGTGCCCTTCAGGTAAATGAAATTCAGAGAAGCTCAAAGGAGTGACCTCCAAGTGTCGTTTTCGAGTCAAATAGAAAACTAATAAATACAAATTACTTAAATTGACTATATGTATAGAAAAGGTTATAATATTAAAATTTATTTAGGGCTTTGTGCAAGCCTATCTCATATCAAATATTCCATATGAAATAGCAGTACTCAATATTGATGGTTTTTTTTCTTTGTTTCAGAGAGCTGGGTCACATAAATGACTAAGGCACTCTATATGTCTTCCTATACCAGTGTAATTGTCTATGGGCGGTGGTGACCACTTACCCTCAGTTGCTACCTACCTATTTCAAAAAGACTATTCTGTTGGGTTTGTATTGAACTGATTAATTCTCAAACTCGATGTCAATTTGCTATTGAAACTTTCTTTTGTAGATGTAGGTGCGCCCCTCCACTCTAGGGACAAGTATTGCAAACCTAAATTATAAATAGTTGTGCATTAGTGTGAGTGCCGCTCACACTGACAAGAGGTCTTAGACTCACGCTTAGTGCGAATGAGATGAATAATGCTAAAACAAAGACAACAAATAATACACATATTATTTATCACGACGAGTCAAGAACGGAACTTATCAATAACATAACATTTCTAGTTTGTGATTCTGTACGTTATCTATTGGTATTTGGTGCCTATTACTGTTCAGGTTTTATTTTTATATTAATTGCCAATTATGAATTCTTACCTGTAATGTCTTAAAGTTGATCCCTATTTACAGCTGCGCGCTCATAAACTAAAAAGTTTTTGCTCCGAACTTAGCGGGTTTTCGTTTTGAAGTAACTGCTATTTGAATTTAAATTTCAAAATCATTCAAGATCGCTTCCAGCATTTTCTAAATTTAATAATAAGTTAAACATATTATACCAAACTATATATGATATTATTATATTATGATTTTGAAGTTTTCGGGCTTGTGGAATTAGTAGTTAAATAGCTAGTTTCCCAGAGATGGATGGCAATTGTATTAATCATTCTGTGTTTATGCAAACCTATTTAAATTTACTCGTGTAGACTTTATTACACAAAACAAAACAGGTAATATTCATATTCATGTTAATACTATTTGAACTAAACTTGCCTCTAATAGTATTAACACCAGTCAATGGTAATGTTGACAGAAATAAATTAAAAAGTTATATTTAGCATTCAGTGAAAAACAGCTAGTACAAAAAAAAATAAACAATCGGCTTACAAATTTAAAAATAGAACCTTCATGGAATCATGAAATCAAAAATACGAAATTCGATCGACATTCAAATTTCGAATTCAGGAACCGGAGAGGACCAAATTGAATTCATTTGACTCGATTCTAAAACAAACTCTGGCGCCATCTCGGCACGATCCGTCAATTTCGCAGTCCATCTCGGATAGGAGCTTAGAATTGCTTTTACCGCGGTGCTGTACAATACCGGAAGTAAGAGTTCTAAAGGTGATACCAAATTGCATACATAAAACGCAGCGATGCAAATATATTTCGCTGTCTTATTATATACACGTCATAGATTTCAGCTCTGAAAATTTATAGTAAAAATACGTGTTCATTACACGTATATAGACTTATTTATTTGGATTAAACATTTATTTATAAATTAATATTGGACAACATCACATACATTACTCTGCTCCCAATGTATGTAGCTAAAGCCCTTGTGTTATGGAAAATCAGAAGTAACGACGGTACCTCAAACACCCATCCAAGACAATATAGAAAACTGATGAATTTTATAAATCGACTCGGCTGGGAATCGAACTCGGGACCTCGGAATGGCGTACCCATGAAAGCCGGTGTACACACTACTCGACCAATGAGGTCGTCGAATTTGATCTTTAATTAAATCAAATCCAAAGCCTTTAATCAACGTACTAGTATAACACTTACTTATATATTGTCAAAATAAAAACTACAACCGGTTCGGAAATAAAAAACCCGGCTGAAGAAACTCAGCGGTTTTTTTTCGTTTGTCATTTTGTATGATATAACAAAGAAGTAGCTAGGACGCGATCGTTTTATTCCCAAATCGTACTTGTGACGTCACATAATGTGATATTACTTAAAAGATAAAATGAAACTTTTTTTACTTGTCTCTTCTATTAGATGACATGGAGTTGTTGAGAACAACTTACAAGTACGAATAGAAAAGAATGAGATATATGATTTATTTGGTAAGTATTTTTAACAAAACGATAATTGTATGAAATCTAAAAGATAGTTCACGCTTATTTATTTAACACTGTATTTATTGACTATTCTTCCAACTAAAAAAAAAAAGTTTTCAACTATTTAAACGTTTTAAAAAAATAAAACATTTTTAATTCAATAATTTTTTAGTAAAACGCTGCGTTCATAATTTTGATCCCGTGTCGTCTGAACGGTTCGAATGCCATCCTCGACACGCCCGACTGAAGCGTCGAGTCGGTTTTCAATCAATTCTGGGGCGACGTCGCAACAAATCAACGAGTGCCTTATAGACATTACGCCTCGATGTACTGCGCATTTATCAAAGGCATGTTCGTAAGTTGTTTGAGAAAAAATATTTGATATTTCGTACCGAGTTTGTATACAGTTATAATAGTAGTCGTCCGCGGTTTGTCTCTTGCGTTTTAGGGTGGTTGTCATTTGTTAGGCAAAAAAAGTTTGCTTCATACCAAATTTCATCTAATTCGTTTCGGCGTTTTGGTCGTGGAAGAATGACAGACAGTCAAACAGACAGAGCTACTTTCACATTTATAATATTAATATATATGTATGTGAATTGAAGATTAAACGTTTTTTCAACCAAATTGGTTTAGATTTTTGGGATATTTGTTCTAATTATATTATAGAGCGCAATCTATATGTAAAAAATAATTATGAACTTGTTGAAAACATTTTGTAAAAGATTGTAATGAGATCTCACAGATTGTCTACAGAGTTCTTAGTTTCGTGACTACTTTTTAAATTTGCATTTCAAAATTATTTTTAATGAAACAAAGTTGGAATTTCTCGAGAATTATAGAGTAAATTTTATTTTACATCTAGTAAAATACTTCGAGTTGAAATCATGAGCAGAGTTCCAGCAATCAAACTATTTTCTCATACAACTTAATATCAAAGTCCAGATTACTCAATGACTTATTACATTTTACATCAGTTATAAGAGGATTTTTTGTGTATTTCAATTCTACAGGGTAAATTATAGCAAAACTCATCAACCAATATTTAATTTAAGAAGAATCATCAATAAGGCCATTAGATTGAACAAACTTAACTTCCAATAAGTCTTGTATAAAATCAATCAAATCTCATTAAAAAAAAGATAGATTTATTTTTAGGAACTGTTGTTGTTTACGCACTCAATCCTGGCTTTTGTAACCATCGTTCAAAAACATCGTTTCATATCCATCATACGAAAGCTGTCATTCTTAATCATCTGGATTGATGGCCACAATACACGAACAAAAGAGCACCTGCCATCCGATCCATTTCTTGATTGGCAACCATTAAATCATCAACATTTAAATCTCTCTAACTTGATAAACGGCCGACGCCTATTAAAATCACTCGTTGTCCCAAAAAACTCTTTGAATCTGTGATGGATGGGAGAAACTTTTCCAATTTTTTTTTCGTGTTCAACGCCAGGGGATTTCAAACTCCGATCCTATGGAGTGATTTCCAATGCCTCAATTCGTCTTTTTCTACTGTGAAATCGTTTTGGATTCAGATTGAAGTGTCAGATAAATGGTTTACAAATGTTTTGTTTATACTGTCTCAGAATGAACTTAATTCATAATTAATTATATTTTGATTGATATGAATCACAGAATTTAAAGTTTTAATATATTAATTGCTTAATAATTTGCTTTGGGAATTAACTGACATCTTCATTGATAAAATAAGTCCCCCGAATCATTAAGGACTCGAAAGTTTAAATGGATGGGTATATCTATTATTATAATTATAGCACGATTTATTTATAAGGAGGATTGATGACCGACAATATAGTTATACATTTGCAAATAATTATTATTCTTCATTAAAAATGTTGTTACAATTTTGTCCTCCTAAAAGACCTGGGATTCTATCTAACGGAGTTACAATTTTAATACTCAAACATAACATGTTCAATATATATAAAACAAATAAATTACCAAGATGTTAAACCTATTACGTTTTCACGTGCATAATTAGTGTTTGTTATTTATCTCGTTCCATCAAGGAAATTAGTCAAATATGTAACGTATTAAACTCTTCAATGTATAACAGCCAATCCTATATTACAAACTGGTGGTAAGCGTCAATCATTTGCTTAACAGGCTTTTGTCTAGCAGTTAATAATATTACACAGTTGTACAGTTTGCGTTCGTGAATGGATTCTAAATCTTTGGTTACAGAGTTATATTGGTCTTATCACTATTATATATTATCTTTATGAAAGCCACGTGTGCATTCGTACGTGACCTCTACCGCTATAACGCATTCGAATGTAAATTAAGTTACAGGATTAAATTATTACTAAATTTATATGAGAAAACGTCGAATTATAACTAATGATCTAAGTATCTACAATTAGTTAATTTCTCATGTGATTTGAGTACAATTTTTTTTTTGGTGGCATTTTAGTAATGTAACAGTTACGGACAGAAATATTTTTGCTTTTGAAAAGTGACGTGTTTCCACGTGTATTTTTTGGTATGTACAGCAAATAGTACGTTGGAGTTTTGTTTTAAGTTCTGTTCCTGAATAAAATACAATTATGCTTATTTGATTACGACGATTAATCTTAATGTTTACCAAGAAACATCAAAAAATGTACAATTAATATAGTGACTCGTTCACTGTTTGTTGCTTACCCAAACAACGTCTCTTGGATCTTAGAAGTAAACTTGGTACTAGATAGAGAAGTAAGATATTAGAATTATATGTACCTGCCTGTAAATTTCCCACTGCCAACCTAAGACTAGTCTCCCTTTGAGGAGAAAGTTTGGAATGTATTCCACCACGCTGTTACAATGCGGATTGGTGTAGAATGTCACACATGTGGTAGAATATCTATGAAATTAGACACATGTTAGTATCCTTGCGATGTTTTCCTTCACCGCCGAACACGAGATGAATTAAAAACACAAACTAAGCACGTATATATAGTGGTGCTTGTCTGGGTTTGAACCCGCAATTATTGGTTAAGATGCACGCGTTCTAACCACTGGGACATCACGGCTCGACTTAATAATAATGTATAATAATTCCAAAATAACATATTCCGAACAATGTGATCAACAAGAAATCATGCAAGTAACGGGAGTGGAATCATATCAAGTCCGTCACAATGAGAGGCCAATCAGAGACAATCACGCTCACTCCGAATAGTGAAGTGACTCATTAGTGCCCCACATACTACGTGACTTGGCTTGCGAGAACTAGATACGATGCCCTAATTTCACGTTTGATATTTCGAAATTTGGAAAGCGAATTATCTAAATCGTTGACGTTACGAAATATTAAAGGAGCTTATTGAACCAATAAACAACGTTACCTGATTTTTTGTATTAAAATGATTTCTATGAATGCTACGAAAAATCTTTACTGTGTTATCAATGGTTGAAATTCGATTACCAAGACTTTTTGACATAGGAGTATTTTTTTTTCTTTTTTATGCTATATGTTAGCGAAAGAGAATATGGGCCACCTGATAGTAAGTGGTTACCACCGCAATACTAAGTACTTATGTTTGGTGGTAGAATATCTGATGAGTGGGTGGTACTTTGACGGGCTTGCACAAAGCTCTACCACCAACAAATATAAGTAAAGAATGGTTATAAATAAGTATAGAATAGTTATGATAATTATTCTCTTGAAGATACTTTGGATTGTCTAAATATAAGCACATGAGATCACGATGAAGATTCTGCAGAGAAGAACGATTGAGTATCTCTGTACTTTCTCGCTTTTTTTCGGTATAAATTAAAAATTTTGCCTAGGCTAATTAATAATAGTTCGATAATGCATAAAAATCATTGTAACTACAGTGATATTTATGTATCAAACTATCAAACATAATCTTAACTAAATACATTTAAAAAGAGATTTGAATATGAAGTATGATTTTACAAAGAGTCCATCATAATGAAAGACCAATCAGAAATAACAATTTTCACTCTTAGCAGTGAAGAGACTCATTAGTGTTCCACATATTACTCGACTGAAGAGCGCTTGATGTGAAGCCCTAATTTCAACTGGAATTTTGGTAGTTGAAATTTCAGGAATACGAGTATAGAAAGAAATTACTACAATTTTTAATGAAAAAATGCATATTATTGTTTACTTTTCAACGAAATTAATTTCTTTAAGAGTTATCTTTAATTATTTCCAGTTTGTACGAATTTTATGTACCTAATAAATTGCTTTACTTTATTAAGAAATGTGAGACCAGATCGACGAGGTAGTGGTAGACGAGGTTGTTAAATATCATAAGGATAAAGGCTTACAGATTGTAACCCCACAATGATTCAAAGAGCTTTGCTAGATATACATATGCTAGAATATCATCATGCAGTTGCATATTTATTTTATTACTAATCATGAAGCCTATTATATACCTATAACCATCACATTTTTTTTTGGAATTGCGATTCAGCATGGAAATGCTGCTATCATTTTTGCCACGCGGTCAATATTTATACAGTAACTAGTTTTAGTTAATATTTGTATATATTTAAGCATTTAATGTTATTAATTCTTATGTTGATAAAGAATTTTTGTGATTAATAAATAGATATCGAAAAAAAATCACAAATTAAAATTGTGAAATCTTAGTGCCCGGGCTTGAACCAAAATTTACGAGTTAAATTCACTTCTTCTTACTAATGAGTGTTGTCTTTTTTGCCTTCGTCGCATTAATTAGCTTATTTGTTTTCGAAGATTGTAGTGTTTGCAATTTTTTTATTATTATCAATATGCTATGTTATTTGAATAATATTAATATTACACACCAAATTTTAATTTATAATATTTACTGTAATTTCTGATTTTTGGGTTTGTCATGAAGAAGCACCGGTCTGTATTATCATAATTATTCATGCACATTTTTTGGAATCTAATTATATTATATTCATGTGGATATAAATAAATAAACGAAATAGGAGTATATTTGGTATAGTTTTCAACGATATATCTGGTTTCAGTAATTCACTTTTTATTCCTGCATGATCCATTCACAGGCCCATTTCTCCGAATGTCATTCCGGTAACAATTTGTTTTTCTACGAAAATGGTTTTCTGAATTAAAACAACCAGCCGATGTCTTCTTTCTTCTAACGGGGCTCTTGGAAGTATCAATGACTTTTTTTATCGACGACAAGGGACGTATAACGCGTATAAAGGGAAATTCATTGTTTGCTTTCAAATCTTGGTTATTTACGTTTGGTTCGAAAGACTTAGTGATCTGTATCTTTTAAAACTTCATTATATATGACTGGTTGTCGTCTGCGGTTTCGCTCGTTTTAGGGATTGGTTATATGTTAGGCAAAAAAGTAGCCTATGTCCCTTCTTGGAGTTCACGTTTGCTTTACACCAAATTTCATCAAATTCGCTTCATTGGCTTGGTCGTGAAAGAGCGATAGACAGACAGACAGATAGAGTTACTTTCACATTTATAATATTAGTATAGATTACGAACTTAATATTATATATAGTTTGATGATAACATGTTTTATTATATCTCATACTTGCAACTGATTAAACAGATTCAGCCAACTTGATTGGGTATATAGATATGGTACCACTGACTTGTGGTCCCTATAAACTCATCTGAGCAATAATGAGTATTGTTATTTTCTGGTAAATGCTAAGTGAGCTAATGTTACTACAGACAAACAGCATTATATCTTAGTTCTCATGGTTTAAGGAGCGTTGGAGAAGTAAGGAATAATTGGGACCAGATGAGGTGGACCATTTGCCCAATAATGATGTCTACAAAATTCCAAGTATTCTGAAAAACAGCAGTAGCAGCCCCACAGCCTATTCAAAATACCAATAAAGAACTAAATAGCTACAAAAATTTGAGCAGGTTTCCAATATTATGTTTACAATTTCTCCGTTATTATTTAACAATGAATATATCATATAAATATATATGCAATGCGTCATTATATTGAAATTATTATTTTATTTAACTCATAATATAAATTCATTGTGACTAGACATGTCGATCAAAAATAATCTACTTATTTTAAGCTATTAATTAAAACATTATTCCTTTTTTAAATTAGTTTCAGGCACAAATGAAAATGCCAAACCTTGACAACGTAAAAGTCACTATCACCTATAATCTCATCAATCTAAAAAAACGTCAATTCATCAGTAATTTGGGGTAATTACTTGGCGGCACTTAGGACAATTGTATCGACAAAGAAATACTATCATTATGTTTGGTTTGTTCGATATTTCTTTGTCAGGTGTAATTTTGTCGCGATGAATATAACTCATGTTTCATTTTGCTATAGTAAGTTATTTTATAACATTACTATCTTTAATTTAAAAAATGTATATGCTTTTCATTATTTCTATTAAAGCTATTTTCACACTTTAGAAATTTAGATTATTTAACAGCTGTAAGCGTTCGTCTTAAGATCCTATTTCAGATTATGATAAAAGTTATTTCAACGCTACATACAAATGGGCACAAGGGAAGCCGAGATCGCTTGAATTTTATTGTTTCGAGTTGATGATGTGGTCTTCGCTGATAATAGCTGAAAGCTATCAAGAAGTGGTTCGCTGAGATTGTTCATAAGATACATTAAGTAGTTAAAGCCAAAATAACGAAAGATTTGGTCTATTTTTGCCGAGGATTTTACCCCCTTCCTAATATATTTATCATAATAAAATCGCTTTTAAATATTTATTATTTTTGTATTACGATCATATTACACGTAACATAAAACGTGATCATTCATCTACTGCGTATTTTAAGATAATTGGACACTTTATTTCCTTATTACATATTTTAACAAAAAGAAAAAAGAAAAATAAGTCAAATTATTTTAAGGTTCACATACACTGGCACTGGTAGACTTAAATTAAATACAATATTCATAAAGCAACGCAATTAAAAAATAATAGTGATACTAAAAAGTAAATTATTTCCATACGACCTCATTCTAAATAAAAACATGATTGCTCAATAAAATACATTTTTAAATGTCGTCGTGTCGCAATGTAAACGGGGTCCTGCATTCGGTCAGCAAACGGCGCTATAAAAGGTAATAGCCTCTGAATTTACTGTCCGGAAATAAGACGGACATACAGTTTAGCTTCGGGATGGTAGATCGAAAGTTTATGTTTGACTTCTTATTGAAGACGATGACCGTTGCTGTTAAATGTTTTTTTTTTATTTCTTTTAAAAAGTATCGGACAAAACCTTGGATCGTTCGTCTTGGGTATAAATCGCTTGTAATATTCGGGGATACATAGTCGCATCAGCGTTGAGAAGAATTAGTACGAAATCTAAGGTCATTTGTAGTGGGGATATATAATATGATTTTTTGGGATAAAACGTAATTTCATTAATCGTAAAAGGGTCTACTGTTATGGGTGATCAAATTATTTTGATTGAAAATAATGTTTACTCCAACATTTTCATCAACAACACACATTATAACCTAAAACCTGTTTTCGTTCTAAGCTCCTATCACCAAAGGTTGTCTGTGAGAGAGATAAGACCGCCTTTGCACACCATGTAAATATATCTAATGTTTTATATTTAACATATATTTCCATGTGTTGTGCAATAAAGCATTATTACGTTTATTATTAAATAAATAAAAAATTACTCAATATGTCAGTGTTACTCAAGGTATAATAATATCTTAAAGAATTGCTCAAAATAATGTGATCAACTAGGATCCTCAAGAGTACAGGATATTATAAATGTTTTAGTGTAAGCAACACAGATATTGGACTTACAACACTATCTACAAAAAAAATACACCTATGTAAAATTTGTTATATTATATATATTAAATGATATTAAAAAATATAGTGTAAAATATTATGTACGTTGTAGTTAACCTGTGACGTGGCTGAAATTTTGAAATGAATATCTTATTTAGCTTTTGTTTTGAAACACCACTTTCTATGTAGATCTTGACTGTAACTCTCTAACTTGCTTTGTAAACTTAGCAACTAAGACTGGAACATACAAAATGTCTCTAAATTTAACGACTGCGCCCATGTTGCCCCTAAAAGGATAAATATACTCAAATTTAACATGGACCTTTGTTTTGTAGGTAATGTCGTGTGCGCGACCTAATTCAACTATCCTCTTAAAACTTGGTCTCCAGTTTGAAAGGTGAGCGAGAAAGTCTTATACAATATCGCTGATGTTATTGCTCATGACATTCATATTACCTAGTAGATGAACGAATAATTTACACAATTTATCCTCTAGTTTTTTTTATGGTATAGCTGGTGGACGAGCATATGTGCCACCTGATGGTAAGTGGTCACCATTACCCATAGACAATAACGCTGTAAGAAATATTAATCGTCAACTAAGATATTATGTCCCTTGTGCTGTAGTTACACTGGCTCACTCACTCTTCAAACCGAAACATAACAATACTGAATACTGCTGTTTGGCAGTAGAATAACTGATGAGTGGGTGGTGCCTACCCAGACGGGCTTGCATAAAGCCTTACCACCAAGTATTGAAATCCCAGCGCCCTATCCAATTTTCTTATACTTTAATTTATACCTAAACCGAAATGCAAAAATAAAAAAATTTTGTAGTGATGCATCTGTTCGCGCATTTTGGGAGTAAGTCCGTCTTATAGGCCGCAACGACTTACCGTCATTCCTCCCCCTGCCGACTTTATCTACTTCCTTGCACACGTAAAGCATATGCTATACTTCATTGCTATAAATAATTACAATAATAACGAAAATATATTTATTTTATTCACATTATTTACACGTATTTATCGTATTTATATTTTTTTATTGGTTTTCTGTAATAATAAACTATTTGAATAACCATCAATTTCGATGTTACACATTTGTTTTTTTTATTCGTTGCTCTGTTTATGTTTGTTCCTTTATTTTGCAAACAAAATAAATATCATATTTAATTTAAAACTGCGTAAAAATGCATATTAAATAAAAATATACTACTTTAAAATTCCACACGTTTTACTTCAATTAAGAAAATTATTTTAATAAAAACCTTTTTAAAATTTAATTTACAGAATATACTTACTTTAAAAATAAAAAGTATATTTGAAATATAATATTCCTTGCTATTTCAAGTTTGTGTTCGTAACACTGGCCACGGGCCAACCTCATCTTCCCTCTAAAAGGCGCTTAGCAACGCCAATATATCACGAATGGGGAAAAATTAAACGTTGAAAAAGAAACACGTGCAGCTATTGAGATAATATCGTTATCGTGAAGAATTTAAGCTTTCCTTGGAATATTCCTGTATAGTGTACGTTTATTAATCATTTACAAGATGAAACTGAATAATCAACGACAACATAAACTATACAAAATCCTCCTTCAGAACAAAATAATTTTACACAATCTTACGAATAGGGTTATTCTGAGATATTCTTCTTAGAACACTAAGACAAATAAATTTATTCATAATTTTGAAATTAACAAAACGTCATGGCAAATAAACACTCTTTACAATATAGGTGGCACTGATGGAAAGTGACCAACACCGGCCATAGACATCCTCGATAACAGGGGCTTCTAGGTGGGTTGTCGACCTTCAAGACATGTATGTATATGTATGCTCTTTTCTTGAAGGTTCCTAAGTGGTATTGATTCGATAAAATTTCAGACAGAAAGCTTGTTTCATAGTGTTTATGCGAAGTAAAAAATGCCATATTTATCTACTGCATTACGAAGCATCTACCCTACCCAAATTTATATCTTTGTTTAAAGAATTACGAACAGAAATAGAAACCTGTTTTCATTAAACCATAAGTTATATGAACATTTACTTTCAAAAGGAAACGTATGTATCATCTTTTCGGCAATGTTTGAATAAAAAAAAACGCAAGATTTTAACAAACGTTGTACACAATAGAGCGCGGTTAATCAAAGTGATGAGCAAGGCAAACTTTTACAGCGTTTTCCAACAGCTATGGAAAAAGCAATTAAACTGGCAACACGAAGCACGCCATGTAGAAAGAGGCCACTCTAAGATTCGCGTTCATTAGTCAGCGCTCATTTAGAGAACACCCTGTGACCTATATACATGATGTTTGGTGCATTCATGTTGAAAAAATGATTTTATATAAAACAGCTCGCAACGTCGAAATACATTACATTTCGTTAATATTTTTTAGTGTCAATGCTATTAAGGTTACAGAAATTAGATTGAAATAAAGTTTATGATTTCCTATTTTTAATTATTTTGCTTGTTCATGTACTTATTACTCTAATTAATGAGATATAATTTGATAGAGTAATCAAAAGTAATATAGATTTTAATACTTATAAATGATACGGAATTACTTCGTCCAGGTGAGTCTCTTTGTTATCTCATCATGACTAAACCACTGAACCGATCGTAATTAAATTTTCCATAGAGGTATCCTGGGACATGGATAACGACATATAAAGAGATACGACATTTATGGGAAAAATAAATTGGACGCGAGGGATATCACAAAAAGACAGACACTTTCTTATGAAACAAAGAGAAATTAATTAAAATGAATGTTAATCTGAATCAAAAAGCAAACCCGTTTATCATGAAAGAACCACTTTTAATAAGAATATGTTACATAGGTACCTATACCTACGTATAGATATATAGTTTAGGCGTGGCTGCGACCACCCGTATATATTGTGACGGTCGTCGAATAAAAGCAGTGCGTTGTTAGCTAGCGATCGTTTCATTTGTCCATACCTTATCTTGCGTATCTAACAGTGGCGACGAAAATTACCCACATTTTAAAAAGTAAAAATGTCAGGTGCACATTTCGGCATTTTAAATGGTTTTGACCACAATATAAATACGTGGAGAACATATAAAGGGCGTATTTTACAGTATTTCGTTGCTAATGATATCAACGAACAAACAGATGCAACGGGCAGGAAGAGGAAGGCGATCCTTCTCAGCGCACTCAGCGAGGGGACATATAAGCTGGCGTCGGACCTGGTGTTACCTAAGGACATCGAGGATGTACCATACGAGGACGTCATTAAGTCATTGGACAGTCACTTCATCCCTAAGCGAGTGGGGTTTGGGGAAAGGCATGCTTTCTATACAGCCTCACAGCTACCTGGCGAAACACACTCTCAATGGGCTGCGAGACTGAGAGGACTGACGGCACATTGTGGCTTCTTAAACGTCGAGGAAGCGCTTCGAGACAGGTTCATAATAGGCATGCGGTCAGGAATCGAAAAGGAGAAGCTTTACTCGCAAGATTTAACAAACCTCACACTAGCAAGGGCTGTCGAGTTGGCAGAGAATTTAAGCTGCGCACAGGCGGCCGCTGCGGCCAGCGCGACTAGCAGCGGCGTCGTGGCGATGGCGGCAGGCCTTCCAGGGCCCGATACGCAGCTATACAAAATGTCTCAAGGTGAAAAAAAGCGTGGTGTTGCGAAAGATAAGTGCAAGGTGTGCGGTTATACAAATCATAAATCGTCCGAGTGTAAATACGCGAATTACCAGTGTAAAAAGTGTCACATGAAAGGCCACTTACGTAGAATGTGTTCTAAAGTAAACTACGTAGAGGTGGATAGCGGTGACCAGGGTGAGGACGACGATGACGACGGTAACCTGTATTTTATCCGTTCTGTTAGGGGTGAGCCCATGGTAGAAACTATTAAAATATTTAATGTTCCGTATAAGTTTGAAATAGATAGTGGTTCTGCGGTAACGGTAATATCAGAGTCTTATTATAAAAATAATTTTAAAGACGTGCCATTATCAACTACACAGAAACAACTTAGGACGTATAACGGTAAAAATATTTTTTGTGTAGGGATTATACATGTGCCCGTTACCTATGCGAGTCAAACGCACATCATAGCAATATACGTGGTTCGGAGCGGAGGCCCGCCCCTACTCGGTAGAAATTTTATATCAAAATTCAATTTGCAATTAGTTCCCGTTAATTATCATAGTATAGAGAATGAGTCATTTATTACAGATTTACAACAAAAATATTCAAGTCTTTTCTCGGACAAGTTGGGAACCTTTAATAAGTACAAAATTAAATTATCGTTGAGAGATAACGTAAAACCGGTTTTCTTTAAAGCACGTCCGATAGCATTTGCACTACGCGACAAAGTTATAAAGGAAATTGATAGATTAGTCAGTTTAGGTATTTTAGAACCTGTGGAATATTCGGAATACGCTTCCCCAATCGTTCCGGTTTTAAAACGGGACGGGTCGGTCCGGTTATGTGCCGATTATTCCGTAAGTATAAATAAACAATTGCTCGTGGAACAATACCCGCTTCCCACGACTAATGAACTATTTTCTAAAATACACGGCGGTGCGCAGTTTAGCAAACTCGATTTATCTATGGCGTATAACCAATTTACTCTAGACGACGAATCTAAGAACTTAACATGTATAAACACAAGTCGCGGGTTATATAGATTTACCCGTTTAGTATTTGGTTTAGCGAGCGCGCCTGCTATATTCCAGCGGGCAATTGAGGGAGTATTATCGGGTATTGAGGGTGTTCTGTGCTTACTTGACGATATTTTGATCACGGGCAGGGATAAAGCTGAACACTTAGAAAGGTTACATGTTGTTCTTAGTAGGTTACAGAATGCAGGATTGACATTACAAAAGGAAAAATGTACTTTTTTCCAAGATGAAGTTACTTATTTAGGATTTATAATTTCAAAAGACGGTCTTAAAAAGGCCCCAGAAAAAATAAAGGCTATGATAGAAGCGCCGGTACCTACTAATGTTAATCAGTTGCAGTCATTTTTAGGGTTAATTAATTACTATAGGAATTTTGTTCCAAATATTTCGTCTATTTTATGTCCTTTATACGATTTATTAAAAAAAGGCTGTACCTGGAACTGGACTAAAATACATGATAGGGCATTTGAAACAATTAAAAAATTAATGACCTCAGAACAAGTTCTAGCACATTTCGATCCACAGGCTAAACTTATTCTGACTGTAGATGCTTCTCCAAATGGATTGGGAGCAATATTATCACAAATAGGTTCGGATAACGTAGAAAGGCCCATATCTTTTGCATCGCGTACCTTAAGCTCCGCCGAGAAACGATATTCTCAAATACAGAAGGAAGCTACTGCTATTATATATGGCGTGCGGCGTTTCCATCAGTATTTATATGGCAGATCCCTACCATTTATATTGAGGACTGACCACAAGCCGTTATTGTCTATTTTCGGTCCATATAAGGGAGTGCCCGAAATGTCAGCTAATCGGTTACAAAGGTATGCGTTATTCCTAAGCGGCTATAATTATAAAATTGAATACATTCGTAGTTCTGATAACAGCGCCGACTATTTATCTCGCGCGAGTCTCCCTGACTCATCGCTGGCGCAAATGAGTGAAGAGTGCGGCGAAGACGAATCCTGCGACAGAGCTACTTATGTTTACTTCGTAACAGATGACAGTATGCCCGTGACCTTGGATAAGTTACGCATGGAAACAAAAGACGATGACGTACTTAAAAGGGTTATAAATTATATTATAAACGGTTGGCCACGGAAATTAAGTGACAGTAAATTAAAACCATATCATTTGTGTAAGTCACAATTGTCATATGAGAGTGGTTGTGTTATGAGGGGACACAAAGTAGTATTACCGTGTAGTTTGTATGAAACAATTTTAAACGAATTACATTCGTCTCATTTAGGGATAGTTAAAACTAAAGCGGAAGCTAGGTCTAGGTTTTGGTTTCCAGGAATTGATAAAGCTATTGAGACGTTAATAGGGTCCTGTGAGGTTTGTATCCAGATGCGCCCCTCGCCCCCGCGCGCACCGCCCGCTCACTGGAAATTTCCCGTATACCCCTTCCATCGGTTACATATTGACTATCTTGGTCCGATTAAGGGTTGGGTTTATTTAGTTATAGTCGACGCGCACACTAAATGGGTTGAAGTTTATGACATGAAAACGAGCACTACCTCAACGGCAGTGATATTAAAAATCTGTGATTTTATATCGAGATTTGGACTTCCGAGTATCATCGTTAGTGATAATGGCACGGCTTTTTGTTCACGCGAGTTTGAATTATTTTGTAGTTCGAACAGTATAACGCACCTCACGTCTCCGATGTATCACCCGCCTAGTAACGGACAAGCTGAAAGCTTCGTGAAGATAGTGAAAAGAGATTTAAAGTCATGTTTGTTATCGACCCAGACTATGAAGGACTCTAAATTAAAATTGTTAAAATATTTAATGGACTATCGAAATTCCGTTCACACTACCACGGGCTTATCTCCTGCGGAAATGGTTTTCGGTCACAAAATAAGATCGCGTTTGGATTTATTAAATCCGAAGTGGTCCATACCTTCGTCACCGCTCATATCCGACCTCTTAAAAAATCAACAGTGTTCGCAAAGTGATGCTCAGTTAAAATTAAAAACAAATAACTTTACAATAAATGATATTGTGTTATACAAAAAAAATATTAATAATAAGAATTTTACGTGGTGTAAGGGTATAGTTATAAAACGTTTAGGCAAAGTTGTATACTTAGTTAAGGATATAGAGACTTTATCGTGTTATAAAAAACATATAAATCAGCTAATGTTGTATAAAGGAATCTGCAACAATCATTGGGATAGCGTGCAACTCACACATACAAGCATGCCTGACCTGTCTACGCAGACACAAACTCAGCCGGTCGCATCGCCGGCACAGGTACAGATGTCTCCACCACAGGCAACGATATCGTCACGCGCCTCTTCACCCAGGCTTTCTACGTCTAGTCCTTTCGAAAATCAGAATGGAGTCACACCCCTTGAAGCGTCACTACACGATTCATCTCCGGAAATTAAGTCACGACGGTTAAACAAGGGAAGGAGGGTGGAGTTCTACGAGCCCGAGACTTTCCCAAGCTCTGATGACGAATTTCACGAAGCAGAAAATGAACGTGAGTCACGTCTAGACCCATAGTTGCACTAGGTTAAGAAATTGAATATTTTTAAATTATGCATTGTTTTTTTTTAAAGGGGGAGGAATGTTACATAGGTACCTATACCTACGTATAGATATATAGTTTAGGCGTGGCTGCGACCACCCGTATATATTGTGACGGTCGTCGAATAAAAGCAGTGCGTTGTTAGCTAGCGATCGTTTCATTTGTCCATACCTTATCTTGCGTATCTAACAGAATATAAAAAAATATATGAATTTCATGAATCATGATGGGTACAAAAATTAGTAAAGTTGCAACTATAGGTGGAGATAGGGACGCATGAAAGAATCCGATCGCGTCCCAATAATTAATTGTTATGTGTTTATAATGTGTCTCGTACTGGGTAATGAAGAAAAACGTCGAGATAAAACATAAATAACAACAGATAAAAAAATGCCACATGTTTATCCAAAATTTCTGCAACAATTCTTCTAATTGGGTGAACGTACTGGAATAATGCTTCTGAAAAGAAAAAAGATAGCACTGGCGGTTTATAAGCTGGTACTTAAGTTTTAAACGATTTAATATATTCAATTATAAAATACGAACGTCTTGGAAAATGTTATCCAAAAGATCGTCGTTATATTTATAATTTATGGTAAAACTTAACCGTTATGTTTTCAGGCCGTTTTGTACGTAAATTTCGTACTGTCTACTTATGTTTTTTATTACTCGCTATCTTTTATGACCTAGTCCAGAACCTCGCGTTACAAAACAGAACGTAGGCCGCGCTGAGTTTCGGACGTTTTGCGGTTAGCGACCTTAGTTTATTTTTGTTATCTCTTCCTACTTTTGTGTGATTAAATCATACATTAACTTAACATACAATATGGTGTGATTGTTTAGTTTATAGTGAGTTATACTATCTGCTACCTTGTAAGACATTCACACAAATTAGGTAAAAAATGGGTTTTGTTAAAGTTCTTTAGTCTCTTGATAATATTTTGAACTAATTTGGACATTTTTTCATCAATAAAAATAATCAAAATGACATAATATGTTCTCTATAAAAACATCAAGCACTCACTGTACATTTAACTATTTATACATCATGTTGTGCGCCTGCCTTGTCAATTTATAAAATGAATATAGAATGAGTATGTACAATGTAAAACAAAATAAAGTCCAAATCCGCTTCGCTCCGTTCAGTTCCGTCAAACAGCCAGCGTACCATTGCAACTTTTCCTCCCAATTATACCAGCTCGTCTTACCGTTGAAATATCGCAGAGCTTGCCAAAATAACTCAAATGTGTCGCTATAAATTCAGTTGCAGTTTCAATTGCTCGAGCATTGGCCGAATCGGAATTTGTGACTTCGACTGAAGTTTCTGAGCACACGCGAGCAGTTTTCTTTGAGACAACTTTGTCAGGTCGTATGGACACGTTTGTAGGGATTGATTTATTTTCATTTTACTAAGCGTAGGTATGGACGAAGTTGCTGGACGTTTTGATGTTGTCTTGGCTTGGATTTCGGTCTTGCGGTATTTCGACATACGTAAAAAGTCGTCTTGGCTCGCGTTATAATGGAATACTTTTATACAAATCGTTGAAATTCCTCAATATTGTCTTTCTTTCTTTGTTTTTATTCCTATGATACGTTCTGACGACGACAATTTGATTGGAAATCGACTTTATATTTAAATTAAAAGCTGTATTAATGAAGTATGCTCGTTCTTTCAAATATTATATATTTATGTCAGTCTTCCTTCAATGTCCATTAATGACGGTTCAACAGTCGATATACTTATTCTATATCTATCTATAGATATATAATATTAATATATTTATTCTTGTTTCGTAAATCTATCCTTAACCTTGATACATACAGGTCAAACGAGTAAAGCCTTTTAAAAACACCTCATAGATGCGTAGACGGGGTATCTAGATAAAAAAATGAGATGAGGCAGATGATTAGACGACGACAAAAGATATCAATTGCAATTATTTAATATCGTTATATAATTCAGGCTGTGTGTTGATATAATGTACATTGTTCTTTTTGTTTTGAATATAGACTCAATGACGACAGAAATATGTTATGTGGTATACATAACTGTTTAATTAAACATCGGCTATACAAAATCTAGAATGTTGTATTAAATGAATACGTTAAATAAATAAATCCAATAATACATATAATAAAATTAGAGTGTCTGTTTGTAATATTAAAATAGCCCTTTTTTACTCAAGGCATATGTATTTATATATACCGTGTATTGTACATACATGTACATACATGTACAATACACAGTATATATACCAAAATAACATTTTTTACAATTTTTGTCGGTCTGTCTGTCTGTCTGACTTTCTGTTTGTTCCGGCTAATCTCTGGAACGGCTGGACCGATTTTGACGAGACGTTCACTGGCAGATAACTGATATAATAGGGAGTGACTTAGGCTTCCATAATATATTTTTTGTTATATTCAAGAGCGTACAAGGTCGCGGGCACAGCTAGTTTCAAATAAAAATAATACTACTTAAATCAAATAAAATTCATTCAGAAAACAGTAAAAGATATAAATCGAGCAATTTAAGTTGTCAAGGCGAATACGATTTTCAAGGAAATTACTTCTTTGCATTGTCACGTGACATTTAGGCGAAGTTAAAACTTTAATTAGAATATTAACGAGAAACGGAATAATAACTGTTTTAATTATAGTATTTATTTCTTTCTTCGTTTAATTTATAACCATTTATTTCTGATATACTGTTTCCATATATTGTTAGTCACAAATATTTTAATCCTACTCGTCATAATTATCTTAGCATTGCTAACGTTACAGATTAAAAATCAAATGTCATGAATACAGTATGTAAATTGTATTTAAAACTTTCTTGGTTTGGTTTTTGTGACCAGCTGGGTACTTACTACTCACTCGTCTAATATTCTACCTTAATATTGGATGTCGTTGTGTTACAGTTTGAAGGGTGAGTGAGCTGGTGTAACTATAACAAGGGACATAACATCTTAGCCCACAATATCGGTAACGCATCGGTGTAAGGAAAGGTTAATATTCCATAAACCATCGCGATAAACCATTAGGTAGCCTATCTGCCCATGAACGCATCTTTATATTTATATTTACAACATATGTATATATTCATACTTCCTTTAATTTGCAATGTCATATTTTATCTTCCATTTTTTTTCTGTTATAATGGCTTAAAACAATATCAACACCATCAAAGAATATTAATAAAGTTATATATGAAATTGTTATCGACTTGTAAATTGAAATCTGAAATACAAGATAAATATCTACTAATTAAAATTCGATAATGTATTTGTTGCTTTCCCTTTATGAAGCCAAAAATCAGATTAGTAATCAGAGATTTTAAATTATTTAAAAAACATCACTGAATCGTAACCTAATTAAAATAAAGATTTAAATAAACTAAAACCACAAACATCAATACCATCATTTGTTTCTTACGGGAATTCATTAGAAGCGGATTTCACTTCCGGACAGAAGTCAGTTGCATTAATCAGTGCGCAGATCAATCTCGAACAAATTACCAAAGAAATAAAAAAAAGAAAGCAATCTAACCATTGCGGGCTTTATTATTAACCTAGTTTTCGCACGCGGCTTCGCCTGTGTTTGTATTTTACATGGATTAGATGTAATAGTAATATTTACTATTCCAAACTATAATATATCTATGTGCCACATTTCATTCAAATCCATTCAGCCGTTCTTTTGTGATTAAGGAAGATTAAGTAACATCCATCCAAACTTTCTCATGTATAATATTGTCCTTTGCAATTCATTGCAATATTTTTTAATTAAAAAAATAACTCTTTCCTATTGAGATTATTCGTACATACGGTCCCATAGCAGATTATGAGATATGTGTTGTTATATGAATTTTCTTCATCACAGTGAGAAGTTTACTCCTCATTCTTTAGCTCATGTTGAAGCAAAGAATTAATTAAATGTCCAAAATTTGGTACGAGATAACTACCAGTATACCGTAACCTCAGATTCACATGGTATATCGATTAAAACATTTCTTCTCTGAATAAAAAGTTTTATAATTACAAACTTGTTTAATGACAATATTTTACTCAGGAGTATATCAGTAGAACGCGGAGTTACAAATACTCTTTGATCACCCACCAGGGATTCCAATGAAACATTTATCGGGGAACTATAGAATTTTCGTTAATCCATAACTTAAAATATCTCAATTACAGTACAATTAAAGTGACCAAGTTGATGAAGATAACATTTAAACAATGGGATCGATTCCATTAATGCTTCAAACATGGAAATGTATCCCTTTAAATGTTTTAAATCTATTTAATTAATAGGTTTGGATTACGTTCTGTAAATGAATTTATTTATAGTTGGCAATGTTATCTCAATGATGTCATGTAGTATGAACAGAAGTGAAGAAACTCAATACGGTTTTTAATTGAAATCGTTTCGCTTTTTGAATTTTATTGAGTTAACTAATCTGGATTTAATCATGTTGATATATTTTTGTCCTACATATATATAACATACGATTACTGATGAAAGATAACAGTCTTTGGTGCAGTAATGACTTATGCTTACCTATACCGGTCTTTGAATAATTTAACTGTAAACAGATTAAAATTACAATTTCTTCACCGTGCCCAGTGAAGAAGAAAAAAAACCACCAAACTGCATTGGAGTAGCGTAGTTGAATAAGCTTCAATCTTTCTCCCTAAAGGATATGAGCCGTGGGATTTTTTATACCATATCAATATTATTATCGGATATGAAATAAATGATAGCAAACTCAATTATAAATCAAAATAGAAATTAATTTTCAATGTTGTAAATACTGAAGTTTCTTAACTAAAAATGTCTGCAAAGTTGTAACATACTTCAACAAAGTTTTGACTTTATAGGGGAACTGAAAATATTTTTTTTCTTTCATTAAAACTATAAACCTCCATTAGGCTCCTTCAGGGAATACATTTTAAATTACGGACTCGCGTACGTTATATTTCGAACTTTTTGATAAAATTATAAGCTTACCACATTTATTAAGTTACCACTTAACGTATTTAAGCCATTGCCAATCCACCAATCTATTTGAAATTAAAAAATACATTGAAATACAAAAACACATCTAATGTATCCAAAAGTATAACCAACAAATTGAGATTTCCTTTGTCCAAAATTAAAAATAATAATATATTAACTCGACCTAATATTCAAAATCTCAAATAATGTGGCTGCACAAGCTACCGCAAGGGACAGCTCCTAATGATACCCGGGTACCGATCCACGGGGAACCGGATTTTGTGGGATTCTTACCCACTAGAGTCTCAGCAAAATCCGTCATCTAAATGGATTGGAAAGATTGAGGCACCCCAACAGTAATATGCGTTATTAACTACCCTATGATAATTAGGTATCCTTAATTATTTTTCCTTTAAACATGGGTTAGTTATGTGTCCTTTCTTTAACTTTTCCCTATTCTAGAACTGGAGCTCTGCGACTAGTACTTCTTACTTAGTAACAACGAATTGTCATTAATTATAAGGACCGTTCCACAATAAACTTCACCGTAGGGAACAAATAATTTCTATTTTCACGTAAAATGATATTTAGCTGAGTTGACTGTACCCTCGAGACGTTAAAACAAGGAATGGCTCTAATGAGGAACGCTGTTTAAAACTGTTCGCAAGTCAGCATATTTCGATCCTTAAATTCGTCATAAGAAAGTTGGTCGTGTTGTAAGTATTTTTGTTTTAAAAAAGGAAGTGTGACTAAAAGTCATTTACAAAAAAAAAAAAACAACTGCAAGGAGGTTTTAATTCGAAAAATTAAACTTATAATTTTATACCAATATTTTTTGAATAAGTGTGTTTGTTTATAATATTATAAACTTGTATGTCGTATAACCCATAATCAAACCCAAGATAGGTATTTAAATAGTTACTATCTAAATACTAACCTACGAATAAATAGGTTCTGCGGCTTAATTACGTACCTATACAACAATATATGTGCTTCGAAGGGCCGGGTATAAAGATTACCCTTACGGCCTTTGTTCCCGGACCCAAGAAATAAAATATAAGATCGCATGTTCTAACAGACTCAAACGAATACTGGCTATAAACGGGACAATACGTGATGATCTCAAAATGAAGGATATTTTATCACCACGCACAAAAAAAATCTTGAAAATTTCAACAATACTTTTCTCTTCTATTTTTCATAGACTTGCCTTTGCGGTATCTTTAGTATTATTTAGTTGCATAAATATAACAATTAATACAATTTTAAAATGTATATTTTTAACGCTCAACTGTTGTCTATACTTTTGAGCTCGTCAGGTATTAGGTAAAAAAATGCATGCTAACTTTCATTACATTCGGTACGGTAGTTTGGTCGTAAAATCGTAACAGACAGTCACTATATATCTTTTATGTATGAGGCAATTTTGATAATTAATTTTGCATTGGTTTTAATATAGTTTCAATATGTTCCATCTCAGCTTAATTGGTGTTGTACATTAACTTTTTAATTGAAGCGTATAATTAATCAGACATATTTTCGAATGCAAGTTTATTTTTTATGTTGATTTTCATATTGGATTTTTACTTTGAATCATTTTGATACTAGTATATGCCTCGTGATAATTAACTAATATTGAATTATGTGAAATATTTTTTGGTTCAAATATTAAAAATGTTTTGAATAGTATAAAACAAAGTCGCTTTCCCTGTCTCTATATCCCTATGTATGTTTGAATCTTTAAAACTACGCAACGAATACTGATGCGATGTTTTTAACAGATAGAGAAGAATGTTTTTATAAATAATGCATGAAAAAGTTTCTACTGTAATGTCATATTATTGCACCCGTGCGAAGCCGGGGCGGGTCGATAGTATTACAATATAAACACTGATTCTTTTCATCATTGACTGATACATCAAAGTGCATTCTTCATCATAAATGCAGTGTAGAATGCACTTTTTCAGTCCGAATTAAATCCAACTCGATATTTTCGAATTAAATTGCAAATGAATAAAAGACTGCATTGCATGCTTTTGTGCGATCAAATGATTCCATCGGCCATTCTGAATAAAAAAAAAAAACTTACATTGAAACGAGTTTTATTTTAGATCGTAAAATTGGTCCTGGATAATTGTCGAACACGAAATATTATCCATTGATTTAATTTGTTACATCCACATGAAAAAAACGTAAATTATTACCAACGGGAATCTCAATTGCTACAATCAACTGTGTCTCGTTGAAATAAAATACTTATGTATCGATAGTTTTGATTTTATTAACTGTTTTATCGTTATTAAGGATATTGTTGATACGTTTTGTTTAATACTAGTAGTCGCCCACGGCTTCGCTCGATTTTACGTTGTTGGTTGTCGTGTGTCAGGCAAAATGGAGTTCTTTCTTGGAGTTCCAGTTTACTTTAGTTCAGCGGTTCGGTCGTGAAAGAGACAGATACACAGACAGATAGAGAAAGCTACTTTCATATTTATAGCATTATTATAGATATCTGCATCAGAATGTTAAAGATAATCAGACAACTAAAAAATAAGCCGGCGGGCTCGGACAAGACGTCTGTAAAGTTTTCTTACTTGCACGAAGACAACTTTTAAACTGCTTAGAAAAATTAACAATTTCGTTGAGCCCAGCAAATGTTTAATGACGTAATGAAATACAATACAAATATATTTTGTTACTTACTTGTTATATTTTTCACCGCAAGGGAGGCTCGTAGCAATGTGTAGTAATAATAATGTCATATACTAACTAAAATAAATACGACATAACTAAAACAAACTAGTATTGTATTGTAATAATATATTAAATTATCTAGATATATTTAATATATAGACATTCGTCTACTTTACATAAATATTGTACAAAAAATATATTTGGTTTGATGGCTTTGATTGGCTGAAATATCATATAAGCATGATATTTCATCCAATCGGTTGAATGAATGAACGAATATTCATTTATTTCTAAATTTATATAATTTTTAAATGCTTGAAAAACAAAACACGCTCGAAAACATTACCAAATCTATCTTCATTTTCGTAGTATGCTAACATATACTATATTATGTATTATACATAATATAGTAACGTATTACTATATTATGTATTCAAATCACAGGAGGAATGAAGATAAACAAAACTTATAATTACACATTTCATGCAATTCTACTACATTATGCACTACAAACGGTTCTTGGTTAACATAAATTTATTTATAATACAATGCTATCAAACTTAGTTTAAATCTCAGCATATTCAAGGTCATCATCATCCTCCTGCCCTTATCCCAATTTTATTTGGGCTCGGCGCAGCATGTCTTCTCCTTCCATACCTCTCTGTCAGACGTCATCTCACAAGTAACATTATTTCTAACCATATCTTCTTTCACACAATCCATCCATCGTTTCCTTAGTCGTCCTCTACCTCTATATCCGTCCACATCCATGCTCAAGGCTTTTCTCACAATATCATCAAGGTCATATTTTTAATAATTACGCTTCCTATCAAAAGACTTCAATTAATCGGCTATACATAGAAGTGTTTAATACGTCCCTTTTCAGAGATCTTCACAAAATCCATTATCCTCATAATAAAATGTTTCTTACTTTATATACGTCGTAAACATTTGATTAGTTACTTATTTTATGATGGAAAGATATGTTACTAACTTTCAGTGTTATTAAACATTATATCTATCTAAAAATTATCAGTGCTGAGATGGCCCAGTGGTTAGAACGCGTGCATTTTACTCACCGATGCTTATGGGTTCAAACCCAGGTAGGCACCTCTATACATATGTGCTTAATTTGTGTTTATAATTCATCTCGTGCTCGGCGGTGAAGGAAAACATCGTGAAGACACCTGCATGTGTCTAATTTCATCGAAATTGTGCCACATGTGCATTTCACTAACTAGCATTGGAACAGCGTGGTGGAATATGTTCACAATCCTCCCCTTAATGGAAGAGGAGGCCTTAGCCCAGCAGTGGGAAATTTACATGCTGTTACTTTACTTTAAAAGTTTTGTTACAAACGTTACATTATAAAAGTATATGTATAATAAATTAAATCAGTTTTATTAAAATAGATTTGAATTGATGAATGGTCAACACCTAAATGCGATAATCCGTTTAGAGAAAAAATGATAGATATTCCACGCGTATTCATGTTCTATTTTTTTTCGTCCAACCCAAGTACGCTACGATATTATAATGATTTTGTTCAAATATAATCATTACAAGCCATAAACGACTCTATTATGGATTGAACGAAAGAATGAATTATAATTTATTGCATCCCACAAACAAAAAATACAAAATTAATAAAATACAAAAATAGTAAATAAAAAAAGTAGATTAAAAGTGTTGTACAATGGGCGGTTTTATGACTTATTAGCCATCTCTTCCAGACAACCAATCAGAGGGGGATTTTAAAACGATCGGCGTAGGCGGTGCAGTCATAAACTCACATATAAATATTTACACACTAATACTTATATTTACTACGTATATAATTAATATGTATCTTTATTACACACTAATACATACTTAAAATAATAAAATGATATAAAAATACATATTAGTGAATACTAAAAACAAAAATTAATTTAAAAATAATGCTGAATAGAAAACCCAATCTCTATTCGTAAAACCTGTTCCTAAAAGTAAGTTTGAATATTCATAACGAATTAAATTTACTATTTATGTAATGTTTACATCGAAATGTTCAATTATGTGGGTGCGAAAATACTTTTCGAATTGTCCTCACATCCCAGTAATCTATTCAGCGTCTCGACAAATGAAAAAGAACGCAGACTGATGTCTGTTTTGAGAGCATGTTTCGTTTCTAGCTATTCTTTTTATTCTGTTCTGTTACTATTTTTTTTTCTTTTCACCTGTTCAACGAACCCGACAACGTTAACCTTTTAGTATGCAAAGAGGATTTCCTGGATAGCTACGAAATGTCCAAAAATCTTTATTGTAATGTAGTTGTAAGACCGTGGTCGCTTCCGTTGGAGAATTTTATCTGTAGCGTCTTTCTAATAAATTGTTATTACTATTCATGGGATTTTTAACTACGAATATGCGATATTCTACAAAATTCAGGTTAATTTTCATTATTTTTAAAGTGAAAGGGGTTCGTCTAAAAATACCATTATCAAAATTCAATCAGATTCTGATAATTGAATGCGGAAATTAGATAAGGAAATTGCTTTTAAATCGTTATTATTTAAAATAACACTTCTCAAAGCTATCGATAGCCATCAACGAATTTCTGTAACACCTAAACAGATAGTAAAACCAATTAAATGACGACCTCCATGGTCGAGTGGTGTGTACACCGGTTTTCATGGGTACGCCACTCTGAGGTCCCGGGTTCGATTCCCAGCCGAGTCGATGGAGATTACCATTAGTTTTCTATGTACTTACATTGGAATCAGAGTAATGTATGTGATGTTGTCTCATATTTATATTTAATTAAATTTTAGGTGCGTCATCTCTTTCACTCCAATAAAACCAGCTCTCTAAATATCTTTAAATGGCAACGGGGATTAAAGTCGGGTGTTCCATTTCATCTCGACTTACGTAGTAACCGTAAAATGTTTTACTCCGAAACATATCGATAAAAGCAGCGCCTTTACTGCCCTGTTTATGATGAGACCAATAACGTTAGGCGTAAATTCTTCACTTCCATGAAGAACGTATCACGTTCATTACAGCTAGGTGTTTTTATTACAGGCTCATATCATTTTTTAAATGTCATCATACGTCGGAATATATCGTCGAAATCTGTTACATATAGAGCCACTAGTAGTCACCCGCGGTTTCGTTTGCGTGTTAGGTTGTTGGTTGTCATGTATTAGGCGAGAAAGTAGCCTATGTCCTATCTTGGAGTTCAAGTTTGCTCCATACGAAATTTCAACTAATGCGGTTCAGCGATTTGGTCGTAAAAGAGCGACGGACAGACAGTTTTCGGACGAGCATATGCATTTCATGTTAATGTGATTCGTTTAATAGTTGAATTGTTAAACTATTTATGTTTTCGTAAGATCTGGTAACAAGAAGTATATATAGTGTATATTTATATCGTTTTTTTTTATTGTATTTAAATTCTATTTTTTTATGGTATAGGTTAGCGGACGAGCATATGGGCCACCTGATGGTAAGTGGTCATCATCACCCATAGACAATGACGCTGCAAGAAATATTAACTATTTCTTACATCGTTAATGTGCTACCAACCTTGGGAACAAAGATGTTATGTCCCTTGTGCCTGTAGTTACACTGGCTCACTCACTCTTCAAACCGGAACACAACAATACTGAGTACTATTATTTGGCGGTAGAATAACTAGTTACTTTCACATTTATAATATTAATATAGAAATAGATATTAACATAGATTTATGTATGGAATACTTTACTTAGATTCGTTATAAGAAATAGACGTGTTGTTTTAAAATAAACGTAAATAATTTCTTGAAAAGTTTTAAAAGTGATTCAATATTTATATTATTATGTAATTTCAAAACAATTTTAAATTAATATTATTATTAAAATACCTATGAATATATAATATTATAAAAGAAATACGAAAGAGATATATCAATTTTCTAAAGCAAAGTAAAGAATATCGAAAAGCATATTCCAATTTTTTTTTAAAACGCAATAATATTATTATTCAAAAAGCAATCCACCAAGGAGGCCGCATGAAAAATTGAACGAGTCTGGAATTTGCTCGGATAGTTCATATATTCGGCAAAATACCTCGAAGACAGCATTTAACAGAGATAAAAAGCTACACTGCCGTATAAAAAGTCTAGTGGGGGCTGTATATCTTATAAGTAAGCTCGAACATCCACTGAATACGATAATTTTTTTTATTACGTAAGTAGGCGTTATGGAAAGCGGTCAATATTCCCAAAGAGTTTTTAATCAGACATTGTCAATGCGCCACTCAACTTGAGTATAGAGATAAATATAAGAGACAACATTACATACATTACTCTGATCCTCATGTAAGTAGCTAAAGCACTTGTATTATGGAAAATCAGAAGTAACGGTACCACAAACACTCACCCGAGATAACATAGAAAACTAATGATTAACTACATTGACTCGGCCGGGAATCGAACCCGGGACCTCGTAGTGACCCATGAAAACCGCTGTACATACCACTCGAACACGGAGGTCGTTAAGATATTATGTCTCTTTTACTTAGTTACACTGGCTCACCATAATACTGAAAAAGTAACTCTGTCTGTATTTCTATCTCTTTCACGACCAAACCGTTGAACCAAATTTAATGAAACTTTGTATGAAACAAATTTGAACTATAAGAAAGGACCATACGTTACTTTTTTGCCTGACACAGAACAACCAACACCCTAAAACGTTGTTTCATATTTCTTACAGACCCAATACCCATGAGCAATACTGATCATTCTAGTTAGATCCATCTAGCTATACTAAAATATATCGTGCTATGTATGAAGTGGTTGCTTAACTTAACTAGCTGATGTTAACAGCCCGCTAAGGCACGATTCAAAGTAACACCAAAGACAGAGATCTCGCCTATAAAATATAAAACAGAACGTTATTGAGAAATGTTTTGCTTTTAACATTTTTACTATTTAATGGTAAGATGTTTTGTTTTCCACGCGGCAACTAAGGTGAAAGGTAAGTCTAATGCTAGCGCTACACATTTGCTGAATAACTAAAATTTTACGACTTATTTAAATTATTTAATTTTAATTTAGTTTTTTTGTTGGTGAAAACAATTTAAGACTTATCTGAACTCATAATAATTTTCAAATAGTATGTCTTATATTATTTATGTAGAGAATTTCAGATTATCTAAACAATTTATAGTAGAGCATAAATACTTCAGAAAGCAGTCTCAACCACTAAAAAAATTGAATCATAGCATTACAGTACATTTAGATACATACTCATTCAAATCAATACATATGTTTTCTTGTCCCATTAAATGTAGGTAACACGTCCGATTTAAGTATATTGATTCTACCTTAATAGCTGGCAAGTACTACTAAATAAATCATCCTACTTATATCTGTATACTCACGAAGGAACGCTCCCTGTTTCATTATGGAGCGGCATTAAAATATAATTTAATTTGTGTTTTGTTTTTGCATAAGTCTAACGCACACATAGACATCACGCACGAGCAAAAATATAAGTAAGCACGAGTTTTACACACACTAACGCACACCGATTAATCTAACGTGAAGCGCCTTCGTGATAGAACAGATTCCAAATACAAAATTAAAAAAAAAACAATTCTTATCTGTATACAGTTTATCGTTTGTGTACTTCATTCCAATGAATATCGCAAATTGAAAAAAAAAATCCATCAACCCAAGAATTCTTATGCCTTTTATGGAACTACTGTTAATAATCTTCCTACCTTGTATTATATTTAATTTCTAAAGCTACTTAATACGAGTCCTGTAACTTGGTATTAAGAGAGTTAAGTTACAGACTCAAACGTAATCTCAGACAAGTTGAACTTAGTTTAAACTTAAGGTTTCACGGATTAGCGGTTAACTGTTGCTGATCTTTGGGATCTAGGGATCTCATTTTGTGATCTAAGCTTTGAAGCCTAGATTAGAATGTTAGTTAGATTCCATACACCAGACAAGTGAAAGACAAGACTTTGAATAAATAAATAATGAAAATAACATTTCTATGTTAATTTTCTATCGAAATTGATAAACTATTGTGTTTCTCGATGATTATTTTGGTAATGGGTTGAGCTGAGATGGCCCAGTGGTTAGAACGCGTGCATCTTAACCGATGATTGCGGGTTCAAACCACCACCTTTGCTTTATTTGTGTTTATAATTCATCTCGTGCTCGGCGATAAAAGCAAACATCGTGAGGAAACTTGCATGTGCCCAATTTCATCGAAATTCTGCCACATGTGCCTTTTTTTCGGTAGAATCTAAATTGAAAACCCGTTATATATAAGTTGTATATATTTAATCTTGTAAGGGATTAATAATCTGCGTAAAATAATGCGTAGAATTGAATTGAACTATTCAACAAAATCAATTGAAGAGACTGCTCCCATTAGGGGCACAACAGCATGAAATTATAATGATGTTTTTGAAGCAACACAAGTTTCATTATAATCGTTTCGCCCCGTTGCTTATAACGTTGCATAAACAAACGTAGACGGACGAACAATATTTACGAAGTTGACAATAACGCTGGTGACGTAATATTTTCCAATAAATTATCATGAAAATATATTCTATATTAATATTGTAAATGCGAAAGTAACTTGGTCTGTATGTCGCTCTTTCACGACGAAACCGCTGAAACGAATTTGATGAAATTTGGTATGAAGTAAACTTGAACTCCAAGAAAGAACGTAGGCTATTTTTGTGCCTAGCTCATGACAATTAACACCTTAAAATGCGAACGATGCCGCGGGTAGCTACTAGTATAACTACTAGTATATTATATATGAAAGATTCATGGATTATGTGAAAGGGTGAATGACCTAAGCACGATGCCAAGACAAAATAGTAAAGTAACTTATGTTTTCTCCCAAACAAGCAAAAACGTAAATATAACAAAGAACCATTATAGCCTCGGCGAAAAGTTTTTCTATAATTTCATAAGAGCTTATATGTTTATTTATACACAATTTTTTTCCATCCCTTCATTGACCTAGAAAGCTGGAAGTTGCTAAATTTATTGCAAGGGGCCTCTATCGCGGAGTTTAGCGTTTCCCCCCAGAGGACCACGTTGAAAACAGACTTGTATTATGTAGTCGAATTTTCATAAATTATACAAAATGTTCGAAAATTCTCCTTAATTATGCCGCCATAAATGGTGCTTATGTAACACAATTTCATAGTAAATTACGTTTAAAGAAAACACGCTTATAAATCCTATAAATCCATGGTAGTCCACGGTACGCAAGTGCTAAGAAATCTTGGTTAATTTTCATGAGTACTATATAAAATAATATTGCAAAACATAATCATAGTATACATAGATTTTCATTAATAGAAAAATGAACTATCGGATACCGAGATATATTTCTGAACCATTACCGAACAGTGACATAAGAGCTGAGATGGACCAGTGGTTAGAAGCGTGCATCTTAACCGATGACTGCGGGTTCAAACCCTGGCAAGCACCACTATATATATGTGCTTAATTTGTGTTTATAATTCATCTCGTGCTCAGCGGTGAAGGAAAACATCGTGAGGAAACCTGCATGTGTCTAATTTCATCGAAATTCAGCCACATGTGCATTCCACCAATCCGCATTGGAACAGCGTGGCGGAATATGTTCCAAACCCTCTCCTTATGGAAGCGGAGGCCTTTTCTCAGCCGTGGGAAATGTACAGGCTGTTACTTTACCTTTTTTTTACTCTAACGGTCATTGATACTAGCATGATAATATTGATGATGATACTATCAATCCTCTCCATAATAAGATTATCCAACTGCTCATTACATAAACTATATCAAATATTAAAAAGTAAGTGAGTACTGAGTTTCTTGCCGGTTTATTTTCGGTAGAATCCACTTTTCGACCTGAGGGTAGCTTCACTTGATATAGTTGTTAAATGACGATTCAAAGTGCTTGTAAATGATTACTTGAATAAAGTATATTTTGATTTTGATTTCATATTATGCACAAGTGTGTGCAAACATAGAAATACTATCTATTCTCTCACTGTATAATCTAATATAACGGCAAATGTGACACGACCTACAAGAATTCAATTAGAGGACCACCTAAATTACTATCTTTCCATATAGTACATCTTCTCTGCTACCGATAATTATATAAAATAATCAGTTTTAGCAAATTAAAAAGCATAAAATTTGTAATAAATGTTGTTAAACGGGACGTATTCGTTTAGTTATTAAATTAAACCGTATCAATTTTCAAGCGAATTTGAGAATCATGTTAAAAGGTTAATCACTAAAATCGAAATCAGGATACCGAAGATAGGACGTTTAACGTCGAAAACACAAGTAGTTCGAAATTGGTCCTTATGTCTCAGTGTTAAGGTCTTAAATATTTTTCAGCGTACGGAGGTCGTATTACGTAGTTCCTTCGCAGTATTAAAATCGCTTGAATGCTATTATTCCCGACCTAATTTCAAACGCTTATTAACTGTGCCTTATTAATTTTAGATATTGAATTGTATTCAATTAAATATTTAATCAAGTTATGAATTAATAAATTATGTATGTATTTATATAAAAGATAAAACCTATTTAAATTTAACGTTTAATCGTCTGTTAATATCTAATGCCGGGATCTTTTTCTTTTTGAGGAGTTTCGAAGCAACAACAAACAACAAAAACAACAGCCTGTAAATTTCAAACTATTGGGCTAAGGCCTTCTCTCCCTTTGAGGATAAAGCTTCGAACATATTCTACAACACTGTTTCAATGCGGGATAATGGAATGCACATGTAGCAAAATTTCTATAAAATTAAACACATGCAGGTGTCCTCACGATGTTTTCCGTCACCGCCGAGCACTAGATGAACTATAAACACAGTTTTGAAGATTACTCGACGATTCTAATTCGTTGCGAGTTGGTGGATACATGTGGCCGATTTTCACTCAATAAACGCAGATTTCATTTACCATCTTCAAGGATAAAAAATATTAACAATAATAAAGCAAGTTAATATTTAGTGGAGCTTGCCTTGGTTTAAACTCTGAATCATCGTTTAAGATTTACGTCTTTAAACCACTGGGCGATCACGGCTAATAAATAATGTGTGCACTCAGTAAACTATCCAGGCGATTATTTGTTATATATATTATACAAATACCGACGATACGGGATGTTTGCAGACACTACTCTGAATAATTAATAAGTGGTAAGCCCTTACAAGCTCCTCTGGGTAGGTACCACTCACCATCAAAACGCAAATTCAAGTATTGTTCTGTTTAGTTTGAGCTGAGATGGCCCAGTGGTTAGAACACGTGCATCTTATCTGACATTTCGAGTTCAAACCCAGGAAATATATGTGCTTAATTTGTGTTTATAATTCATCTCGTGTTCGGCGGTGAAGAAAAATATCGTGAGGAAACCTGCACAGTGCCTCTGTCTAATTTCATCGAAATTCTGCCACATTACAGGCTGTTACTATTACTGTACTGTTACTGTTTAGTTTAAACGAGGAGTGATAACAGTATCAATGTCTACGTCTATCATGTCTAATGGCGACCTAACATCAATTGACCCATTATTCTGTTCAAATTAAGTATTCGACGAATGTATTTAATATAAAAAAAGAATATTACAATAACATAAGTATCGCGTACCAGGTGCCCAGCGATAGCTTCGCCCATATCACTTAAACTGAACAGCCTGTGTATTTATATTACTTATTAAAAAACGTATGGCACTCAGATCTATATGTATGGTAATATTATAAATATGTAAAATTAGGTAGGTAGGAATTATACCCGGAAACAATGATCCGATTTCAAATGAGTACAAAATATATTTATGCATACATACTCGCATAATAAAATTGGAATGTCTATTTGTTATATTAAAATAACCGCTTTTTACTAAAATCATAATTATTTTTACTATTATTTATTTGTCTTACATTATGAGGTAGCCTGTAAGAGATGTAAATGGTAATATTTTTTAAGAGTGGATGTATCTTGTTGAATTTGATACGTTGTATATCACGTTGGCTTCCTTCCTTCCCTTTTTGTCTGTCTGTCTGTCTGCCTGTTTGTTCCGGCTAATCTCTGGAACCGATTCGTCCGATTTCAACGAGGCTTTTACTAGCAGAAAGCTGATGCTATAAGTATAAGGAGTATATGAGGCTACAACAATAACTTTTTTTAATTCAAAAGCGCAGAAAGTCGCAGTCATAGCTATTTACATAATTTATTTAAATAACACCCATCTGAGACGGAGACGAGACGAGGTACTATTGGTACGAGGTACTCTTTATCTCCTTAATACCTGGTAGCTTCTCATTTATCATATTCAGAAACACAAAATATTAACACATATGTATATTCCATTGTGATGTAAAAAGAGTCGATTTTCTTTTAATTCAAAAGCGCACAAAGTCGCAGTCATAGTTAGTATTATAACTAATTTTATTTCAATTACACCCATGTGAGACGGAGACGAGACGGGGTACTAATGGTACTCTTTATCTCGTATACCTACTGAGTAGCTTCTCATTTATCATATTCAGAAACACAAAATATTAACACATATGTATATTCCATTGTGATGTAAAAAGTGTCGATTATAAACTCACTTCATCTACGATTTCTCGTAACTCATCAGCGTGATATCTATATAATCGAAGGCACAATCTCGAATCGGAACATCGCGTCATAGAACACCAATCACGATCCGTGATCAAAACGGCGTACGAACTGTAACTACAAACTGCTGTTTACCGCCGATCGCCGAAAATGATTTTCGTCGAACTTTCGTTCTTTCTAGAAAATTTCGTCGTCGAGTTCGGGAACAAATATATAGAGCGGACTCAATTCATTATTCGTCTTTCGACGAGGAAAAGTAATTCGAAGTTCGTCGACGCTTGTTCAGAGGTGGAGTTTCGCTTCATTTTGCTTGGTACATTCGTGAAATCAAGTCCAATGGATTAACTTGTCGCTCGTGAAATTATTTCCGCGCCGGATTTTCCTTTTCGCATATTTAATTTGTGTTTGATTGTACCTGCGTGGTACTGGATTAGAATCGGTTACTCGTCAAAATTTTATAGAGGATGCGATGTTATTCAGGACTTATTTTACTGTAAATTAAGGTTTGAAATACTTCAAAAATATTCACGCAGTAAAAAACATGATGATATTATCCTACCGCATTTAATCCACTGCAATCGATCTTAAGAGCGATCAGGCAACTTTGTAGGACTTTGTGCACAAAGAGTGCGAAAACACACACGTATCGTATCTTCCTAAGCTACCGGGAAGAGTTAAAACTCCTTAGGTTTTCCGTGATATCCGGGGCACGGGATTGAACACACTACAAAACTCCAAGGCTGATAGAGATATTTTTTTAAATAAAAGTTTTACTGACCTGACTGGGGCTCGAACCCATGAACTTATATATCTAGCCTGGGCACCAACACGTTGCAGTGAAATAATATAAAAATAGCCTATCAAACGCCCACAAGGCTAAAGTAAGAAAGCTAATAAAAAAAGTTAAATAACACAATTATTATTTTTTCATAAATATGAAATTAATATTATATTGTGTATTAAATTTAGTAATCATTGTTATCTGAGTCTACTAATTAATGACCCAGTTAATTAATAAGCTATTGTAGTGAAAACATTTTTTTATATGAAACGATAATTAAGTAAAAAAATAAATATTTCAAAACATTGTTAAAATTTATTTCAAAAGTAAGAAATTGTTTTATTTTTTGAATTCTGTTTCGTGGAGCGAGAAAAATATTTAATAAGATTTTAATTAAAGTTGGCAGTTTTATAGAGGAAAGTTCGGAAACAAAATTGCACTTTGTTGCATCTCCGTTCACATAAAAACTAAGCTCGATAAAAACTTGAACAAAAAAATAAGATGACCGCATTCATAGCTTTCATTTAACTTTGCATTGGAACCATCATATTAATATTACATAATGCATAATCTGTATTCTTTGATAATGAGGTTTTATATGTGTATAAAATAGTGGAAAGTAAAATACACTGTAATATTTGTATAACGTCAAAATGAAAAAAAAAAACAGTAGTAGACAGTACACCTATTTTGTATTGGGAACGGTTGGAAGAAAATAAAATGAAAAAAGCACGTATCGAAATATTGAATATAAGGTTCAAAACTGTATTCTGGTTTTTGTGAAAAACTGATTTTTTTTATGATAAATTGTAGGCGTCATATGCTCGTCCAATATATGCCTTAAAAGTTTAAAATAATTTATAAACAAATAATGGTATATATATTTAGACTAAGTACCCCTACCATTGTTTAACTTAACTGCTAAATAAATAGACTCTTTTTATGGCTCGAAAAAGTATATTTATTGAGTTATTGCTAACCCTATTAATCCGTTGACAAGGAAATCGTCGATCATACCGCTTTTTAGGCGAACGTTTGCAAAGCTCTGGCAGATATACGAAATTTATAAACGATAATTTATTGATTTACGGACTTACAACGTTATTTACTGAATTTTTAGCTGAACATTTATTTATTTGATATGCGTGGGAAGAAGACACAATACTATTTAACTGATTACTATATAAACGTATATAAACTTTTCAAAGGCGTCGCAGTTTGTCTCAGATCAAAAGGCAAATGTAGTGCGTGCAACAACATACTGAAGAAACAAAAGTAGTAAAGTAACAGCCTGTAAATTTCCCACTGCTGGGCTATGGCTCTCCCATTAAGGAAAAGGCTTGGAACATATTCCATCACGCTGTTCCAATGCGGGTTGCTCGGATGCACGTGTGGCAGAATTTCGATGAAATTAGACACATGCAAGTTTCCTCACGATGTTTTCCTTCACCGCCAGATGCGTTGCCGAGCTTTAAGAAAGGTGTGGAATCTTTTTTGAAGGTTTTCAAGTCGTATCGGTTCGAAACAGCCACCGGTGAAAGCTGGTTCCATACATGGTTGTTCGTAACATTGCAAAAAAATCCATCAAAGTTTAAAACAACCCTTTATTTGATACTCATGTGTAATATTAGAAGCATATGAAATATTAATATATTAGTAAGTTTTGAAATTTTCGGAGGTTATGCGGTTCTCGACTTTCATATAGAACTTGGAGTTTGTAACTTCGGAATAAACTAAGTGCCCAAACAATTTACCAACAAACGAAATAGTTAGGATTTTGTGCGATATGTAAAACTTGCATTAATTTACACTGGGAGCGCCCGCGATTCTGTTTGGGTGGGCCTGGAATATAATGGGTAAACTAGTTTAAAATTTTCGTGCATCTTAACGGGTCGGAATAACGTTCCTTCCACAACATATTATGTACTAATTGTCGCTACAGCTTCGCTTTCGTTTTAGTGGATTGGTTGCCATAAGTCGGGTAAAAAAGTAGCCTTTGTTCTTCTTTGGAGTTCAAGCTTGCTTCACACCAAATTTCATCAAATTTGGTTCATCGGTTTTGTCGTGAAAGACAGAACGACAGACTTTCACATTTTTAATATTAATATAAACTCATTATTCGTTAGAGGCTCATTTCATGTGAAATAAATATGTCGTATAGCCATAAAAACGTACATTGTTAGGTTTGCTCGATAATATCGCTGGAAGCGGATCACAGGTGCTACCTGATAGCGCCTTGCAGTCTGTGTGGGCGTACTTTTTGTTTAATTGTTATTGAACGTTATCGTAACTCTACCTATTTAAGTAGTGTTTGGTGTATCAACACTTAGTACATCGCATACGTAAACATTCTGTTATTTTCCCACTACTTGGAAAGGTCTCTTCTCCCTTTGGGGAAAACGCTGCTCTAATACGGGTGGCCGAATTTCGTTAAAACTAGACACATGCAGGTTTCCTTACGATGTTTTCCTTCATCGCCGAGTACGAGCACAAAAAACACAAATTAAGCACATAAAAATTCAGTAATAATAATAATTTATTTATTCGCTCCCACATTATACACATAACAGTTTAAACGAACCTTAATAATAATCAGTGGTGCTTGCCTGGGTTTGATGCCGCAATCGAGATGCATACGTTCTAACCTCTGTTCTATCTTGACTCTAAATAACTAGTTATAAACTTAGTGCTTAGCAAATTATTATAATATGTTGTGATTGTTTGAATATCCAATGACATTGAAAAAAACGTACTTATTTTTCATAATATCCACGAACGCCTACACTATGTCGTTCAAAGGCGACTATAATCCTACATTAACCCAATATCATACAAAGACACATACTACATTAAATGTGTCTTTGAAATTCATAATGATATGAAGTCTTACACAAGGTTCAGATTATCCCTCATTCGATCATTTGGAGTGTAACTTGCGATAAGATTATTTATTCAAAAAATATTTCAAATATCGTCTCAGATATCCAATCCCAATTTCTACGTGGCTTTCCTATACCACGTACATATATGATAATTATTTATGCAAAAAAAATACAAATAAAATAGGCTGAAAATAAAAAAGTTAATTATAAACATGTTCCAATTTTAAACTTAAATGGAACTGAATATAATATTAATTAGTATCTCATTGAAATCTATTTTGATGCCAGTTCTATTAAATCCACTGTTACAAGGCCTTTATACATTGTTACTGTGCAACCACGATGCGGGAAACCGCAACGTACTGTTTAATCGAGCTCGAAGCAATCGTCTTTAAAGAGATAGCCTTATTGGTTTTATGAAGCGGTGGAAAAATTGTATTTCACGGTATTGCAACTATTTTACTGATTTTCTTATAAAGTTTGTATCTATACGGTTGCATCGATTTATCACTTATGTATTGTCGTTTCTTTTTATTTTATGCTTCGTTAGTTTTGTTATGATTGTTTTGGTTTTTTTTCCAACTTTTTAAGTTAAATTTCTGTCGTTTATGTGAACAGATTTCTTTTGTTTTTTATGTGCTATGATGGTATATAATAAGAGTAAGATTGCTATCGTTAATAATTAAAAAAACATCAGTCGTTTTAGATTTATTTTTGTAACAAAACTTATTCGAAAAAAATAGTTTAAGTAATCATTAGAAAAATTGTGAACTGGTGTTTTTTTTTGTTTTAATGTAAACCTTCAGAATTCAGATGTTATATCCTTTGAGCATCTAGTTACGCATTCCTCCATCGAACGGGAACACAATAATAATAAACATTATTATTTATTGCCCGTGGAATATCTGATAAGTAAGTGGTGCCATCCAGATGGCCTTGCACAAAGCCCTATGACAAAGTAGCCCTATTACAAGATAATTTATCTCTCCCTAATACCTAATAATATATAACTCAATCGTATAAAAAACAAAATGAAAACAAAACCGTATAAATATGTGAATGACATAAACGAAGCTAAAAAAATTTGAACTAGACGTTTTATAAAATGTCTAAATAAAACTCTGCAGGTAACATCGACAAGAAGATACTGTCGTAAATGCGTTTAATATTCCCTATCCCATCGGCATCCAATCCTGAATCACTCTCTTCTTTTAACAATAGCCATAAAGATTTGAAGGTTCCCTTCACGTCGCATATACAAAACACCTTCTCTCATAAACCGTAAACTGGTGGCATATTAAAAATTTTTACAAACACGCAGTTTACATGGCGCCAATATTTTACGTTCTATCGACCCGAAATAACAAACAAGCCTCGCTCAATATCTTTTTTTCAAAATTTTCCCTCCATATTTATTACCAGAAATATTTTTTTTGAACTGATAAAATTAGATCTATTTATTAAAAAATATTTTAATGCGTAATCAACGACAAAGTCTTATCAATTTAATATTGTTATCGATAATATTATATTTCCTACGCAAAATTAAATCAGTATCGCTCATTTCAAGGCAGCACTATAAAGTTAATATACGTATTATGATAAGAAAAATCGCATCATATAAACCATATTTTATAAAGAAATATTTATGGCAGCCCAACGCTCTTAGATTAAGTACGTATAACATCATTCTTTTCCTATACAGAGTACTTGACGAGGAAAAAAACATGAAACATCTTGAAAATGGTGCCATTTTGCTTTCTTAAACACGTCTTTGTTGAAATATATACCTTATTACATTTAGGATAGGAACGTTTGAATTTATCTAAAGGAATATTTGAAAGGGGAGACACGAAGTTCTTTTTAAGCAAACGATCAATAAAAGGTCGTCATGACATAAGCATGCTCATAAAGGTTTGGAGCACTCAAGAACGGTGTATCCTTCAGAGTTTGAGAAAGTATAACACTACGAGTCGTTTTATTTTGGGTGTATTTCAATGGGTGATAAAATTCAGAAGGTAACTTTGTAATGGGCGTGAAAATGTTTTTCTTTCAAACATTTCTTAACTACTGACTCGGTAAAATATACAAAATGAAGTTTAAACTACGTTACGTTTAAGTTAGATGATATCCATTTGGAAATATTGTTGACAATTAAAAATAGATAAAGAACTTTTTTTTAGTATATCGTGAATAAAATTTGATGATATACAATTTATTTAGCAAATGTATGAGTAAAATTGAATCTTTACACTTTAAGTTTTCAAAAATAAAAATACAAAAAATAAATCAACATTTTTCCCATTTATCATTTAATCATACATGTTTTGATCTGTCGATCGGTGTTTCTGTAACATGAAATATAATGTAACAATATAACATTTCTATACTCGTAAACAGATAACGTAAAACCATTGTTAATTTTGACACCAGCTTTTCTCTTTCGTTTAAATATACTTTATTTTAGACAAGAACATTAACGCTTGTCACTGAAACTACGCATATACTCGTGTTATAAGATTATGTAACAACCCTTTCCCAAATGTCTTGCACCATTGTATGTTAGTTTTACTTACATTCATTTCAAAGACATTTACTAATTTATCGGTGTATATAAGATGTATTGTATAGGAAAACACTAATGTAGGGTAATGTTGTTTCTTAAAATTAGAATACAGACAGAAAAAAAAACAATGTATGCTACTCATGTTTATTCTAATCAATTTGAGTGAAACGACATCCCGTGTAAACAATAAATTTTACAGCCACCAATAACAGATAAAAATTCCATCACGAATACCCCTTGTCAGGAACAAATTACTTTTTGTCGTGCCGTATAAAAAGGACGCACCTTACAATTACACGATAGGGTTGTCAAATACCTGTTCGTTATCCCGGAGAACGTATTCGAATTAAATTGCTCTCAAGCATTTTACAATGAAGTGGGAAATACATATGTTTTTTATTACTTAAAGTTTGAAGTATATTTGTGAAAAATTTTAGTATTCGCGCAACCCTATTATACAGAATGTTGCGTGCTCTCACGCACATAAAGGACGAAATTTAATCAAGTGTAGATTGCGACATGAGGGACGATAGGTCGATTTGTATTTTCAGCCAATTTCGTACAATACACCAATTTATATTTCAACAATTATTTTTAACGATCGAAAAATCGAATTTTATGAAATATACAAGACTTAAACTGAACATGTAAGTCGTAATTAAAATCAAAAACTTATGTTTTTAGTAATTAAAAATGTTCTAGAAAATTCGAGAATTCTCGTGTATACTCGACCATGTTTAAAGTCAACTAGAATTAATTATTCATACATCCAGTCTACCGAAGTTCATCTTTAAAGGACGTGCTCATTATAATATCAATTGGAACCAGCTTCCAATTCATCGTTTAAAACGATTGTCCCAAGGATGGACAAAAGTTCCCAAACTTCTCAAACTCGCCTGATCTATTTTGTTCGGTCCCCAAACTTAGGGTGACAGATAGTAAAAGGCAAGTTTGGCCGTAAATTCGGCTTACTACTCTAAAAGTGTCACGCAGTAAGTTTTGAAAAGAAAAAGTTTTAGTCGTATGATACGAAGAAGCGACAGTTGGTGGATTTAAAAATACACCAATGCTTCGCAATTCTTAGACAATAAAGTCAGCGAAAGAGCTATCACACTTCGAGTATCTTTTGAATAAAGATTTAAGAAATACTTTAGGATAATCGTCTTTGAATATTACGAGGAATTCTATCGTATAATAAATATCAGTTTAGGCAATATATATGTATATTAGGTATCTATTTATATTAGTAGTGAAGATTCTATAACACTTTTCAAATATACATGAAGAATTTATCATCAATGCTACCGACCATCACCAACCGATGTACGTAAATATTAAACCCAGATTACTTAATCTGACTTTAATTAGAGTTTTCATAAAGAGTGGTAAAAGTTAATTAAAGCTGCATTTCATATCTCAAAAAATAAATAAACATACAAGTAAAATTTTATAAAAAATTTCAACCGTTCCAGTTATTTCACAACACTAAATAATATATTTCAATATACTAGTACATAAAAATGAAACAAAAATTATGAAATATCGTGAAACTAGTGTTGTTTGCATGAATACAATAGAACAGATAACGCCATTTGTCAAAATTAACAAAATATATAGGTATATGTTTTAGGGATTTCTGTTTATTTTTACATTCATAGTTTTTGAAATGTTTTTTTTTGATTAGACTTTTATGTACTTTAGTACTAATAAATGAACATAAAGATTTCAATAACCCTTTTTTTTATCCCGTGTATGACTTTGATATGTATTATTAAGAGGTTTCCTGTAAATAATATTTTCAAAAATGTTCTATATTTTAATAGCATCGCATTCAGACTTACACATTTTATTATTTATTTTCGGATTCATAAATAATTTTAGGGCTCATATTAAGTCAGCTATAGAGACATTAGCATATTGGGGCTGCAAAACTACCTACCCAAAAAAAAAAAAAAAACTGATAACGAATGATCCCTAAAATTCAAGTGACGTCACGGGCGATAATTAGTTTATTATAAATATATGAAACTATCCCTCCTTTGTTATTACTATTACCGTTTGATCGCAGTTACTGAAGTCCTAGACTCAAAGGGTCAGATCAATAAATATTATTGAGAAATTTTCAGTAGTAGCTTGTGATCTAGAAGTTAGAAGTGTTTTAGAGTGCTCTTGTATTTGCGCACATAAATATGTCCTGAGAGGAGTTGGCTAATCTCTCTTGAAAATATCTGATTTTTTTTTAGATTATAAGAAAATGATAAAATTGTAAAAATTAAAGTCATGAATAAATAAATACAAAATCATTTGTATAACAATGAAACTCAAACAAATAAATTGAGTATCACTTCATATCACTATATGTACCAAATACTACACTTTCTCTCTATACAGCGTGTTTAAATTTCACATTGCAATGGTCTGCTGATATGAAAATTCTTTGTATATTTAAATTCAAGGAACAACTCATATTATAAAAGCATATAGGTATACAAATAAAAATGTAACGCTTGCGTACATTTTGAAAACTGACATTTTAGCTCGAAAACATTTTTCCTTTGAATATTGTGTTAACAACATACCCCTGTGTATTTTAATAAAAATTGACTTGCAATCATTTATGTTTGATGTGAACTTTTTTTTTTAAATTACGTTTTGTTTTAATTGATTCCCAAGTTGTATCAATACAATATCAAGACATAATATTGTACATCATCATTACATAGTATAAAACAAATTTTCTTACGTTACGTTGTCCCGTCTCTATGTATGCATAGATCTTTGTAAATCACATAACGGGTTTTGATGCGGTTTTTTTGATTCAATGATTCAAGAGGAAGGTATATATGTACAATGCATGCACAATATAGTAGAGAAACTCTTATAATTTTAGAAGTTTCTAATGTGTTGTAAATAAACAAATTATCTAGTATATTTAGTTTCAGCATTGCACTCGTGCGTAGCTCGGCGGGTCGCTAGTCGTTAGTAATATAGTATAATCCAAAAGCCATATAATTATATAACCATTAATCTTGTTGCCTCCAACGGACAGTTTTTACTACCGAATCTTGCGTCGAGTTGAAATTTGTAACATCGATTTATTTTTTATTATCGTCTGCTAAGAAAGAATTACTAATAATTTTAACTTTAAATAAAAATAATATTTTGTATGAAAATTCTTTGAAGTACGAAACATATTGAAGTTTTTAAAAACTCATTATATCCATACAAAGTCCGGATAGTCAGGTAGTTTACAACAACAACAACAACAACAACAGCCTGTAAATTTCCCACTGCTGGGCTAGGGCCTCCCCTTTGAGGAGAAGGTTTCGATTATATTCCATCACGTTGTTGCAATGTGAGATGTTATAAACACAAATTAAGTACATTAATATTCAGTGGCGTCTGCCTGGGTTTGAACCCGCAATCGTCGGTTAAGATGCACGCGTTCTAACCACTGGGTCATTTGTCGGCTCTTCGAGGTAGTTTATTAAAAAATCAATCTTGTTCTGGTTGACAATTTAAACCAAAAAATGTTTAGAAATTGTCCGATATCTAAGATCAGTTCCATTTGTATTAACCAGTGCACTAAACGAACATCTTTATAAATCAAATGCGTTATGTAGAAGCGATTCCGATAGAACCCGACAATTTACGACTATAAATTTATTGGAACGCGTCCGGCCAGAGCATGGGAGCAAGGATTCGCATAACTTACCCTAGTAATGGCCTACAATCGAACATACATACTTATATATTTTACGGCGAAGAAAATAAAGACCATTTTGACCATAAATGTGATATATTACTTTTTAGCTGTGTATCGTGGCTTTTGAACTGAAAGTGATATTCTTTTCTTTTTCAAATTTAAAGCTGAATTATTACCTGTTAATATTTGTACGTATCATATGATGAGTTCTAATAATCTGTGGAATAAATATGTCACACTTATTTTGTGAGGGAAACAATTAATATAGATAATTTTATTGATATTTATTTTTAAACATACCATTAAACGAAGCACATAAATTAATTCATACTCAAGGAACCGGACACATTAATTCATATTTCTTGGTATTAGGATTTTGTGCAAGCCCCACACATCACATAGTCTAGCAAGACACAGCCATATTTCTTATTGTTGCATTCAATTTTGAAAGTGAATGAGGACATAACATCTTAGTTCCCAAGTCAATTCAACCTACAATCATGCTTTACAAAAATTGTATATACATATCTCTCTTTTAATACAAAATAATGAAAATTTCAAGCGTCTTAATTTTATCAATGCACCTTAAATAGGATGCTTACCAATACAATTTCAAAACGAATTTGATAAAATTTAGTAAGAAGAAAATACGCCAATGCTGTATATTTTGGGTATTTTTATATATCGGACATTGAAAATATAAAAAAATCAAAGTGGATAGCAAAAATAAAAACATTTATTTTACGAGATACGAAATTTAATAACTCAATGTTATAAACAATATATATAATACGATTATTTATTGTTTTGTCGTCAATTCTATAAGCATGCAAATATCCTTACAATTTTTCGAAAAGTCGTTTATAAATGTCGTAGCAATCGTAGATATTTGCTACGCTGTCGTAGCTGCGCTACGAAATGGAGCATTTGTTATTCATCCGTGACAATTACAATATTTATTAACTTTCTCTATAAATAATAAATATATTTTTCTATGATATAAAAAATATTATCATAATATATGTATTATATGCATGCTATAATTTATTGCTCTGTCTGTATAACGTTGACTGAAATAAAAAGATTATATTGAATTACAGGAATGCTATGGGCAATGTTTAAATTATCAAAACGTCGTAAAAAAGGCACAAAACAACACAAGCATAGGAAATAGTAGTGCTAATTAGTTAATCTGACTAATTTAATTCACAGCGGAAATTCACAATGAAGCTTACCCATCTGAGTGCACATATTATTATAGTGCCCGAGTAATCTATATATTATCTCAGTCTCATAATTTGAAGTGACGAGAAACTGACACGATCGAAATGAGTTCAGCTGTAGGACCATAGGCTTTATGTGCTTTTGACACGTGTACATTTCCATTTTACACACCTCGAGCTGTTAGTGGCAAATTTATGGCAAATGAATCCCATTAACTTTTTAGCAGCGCGTTGTTTAAATTTCGTGTCCTATGGATCTTTATCCTTATAATCTAAATAGAAGACATACGAGGAATTGAAAATGAACATTTATAAGGTAGTTATTAAAACCCATCTATACAAAAATTAACCAGACATTAAATCTATATCTGTCTGGGTAGGAACCACCTACTCATTATAAATTCTACTGCTATGAAGCAGTACTTAGCATTGGTGTATTCTGATTTAAAAGGTGAATACGAGAAGAGCCAGTGTAACTACAGTCACAAGGTCTATAGCATCGCTATCATGCCACTTGGATAGTTCCAAGTATTGGTGGCATATTAGCGATGTTAACAGTTCGTTATTTTTTTTTTTACAGCGACGATATCTTTGATTCGTCACCACTTGCCATAATTTTTCGACCACCTACGAATGTCATTAATAAAGCAAAGTATAATATTTTCTCACTATACGAGTATGTCTCGGTATAAATATAACATAAGAAATTAGACGACCTGCGTGGTCGAGTAGTTCGTACACCGGTTTTCATAGGTTTGATTCCCGGCCGAGTCAATGGAGAAAAATTCATTAGTTTTCTATGTTATCTTGAGTCTGGGTGTTCATGGTACCGTCGTTACTTCTGATTTTCCATAACACAAGTGCTGCTTACATTGGGGTCAGAGTAATGTATGTGATGTTGTCCAATATTTACATTTATTTATTTAAAAAGTCTTCTCCAAATATTGTTTTAAAACATTGATTTAAATTCTTTTCAAAACAATGTACATATTTTGTCCATTTAGTTTTCTTATTTTAATTAAAATTAATTATTCAATGTAACGCAATTAACTGAGAAATATTAAATACAATGTACGCATTCATTAGGAAACTTGTCCGTTGAAAAAATAAATAACTGTGTTTAAAGAAAACCGTCTTAGAGTTATTAAGATTCAAGAATTCTGAGAGACTCTGATTCTTTGTCTGTTAGTTATTTCGTTTTATAAATTACTAGCTCGTTCTGTAGGATTTTTATTTTTTCCTTGAATAATTAAGAAGATAAATTGTTCTTTTTTTAAAATAAAGCTCATTCGGTTTATTAAAGGCTTGTATTAAGTACACACAAAGTAAGAAATAAAGCCTTAGTAATTTTATTGTTGAAGATTTGTTTACTAATTATTTATTTCATACAAAAAGAAAAATTAAGATAAAGGTTTTTACTATCTGTTATTCGACTTTTTATACGAGGTATAAAATTATCATTAAAAGAATAATTGACTTTACAAAGTATATACTTTTAAAATATTATCTCTGTTGAGGACATTCGTTTTAGGTTTTTTTTATACAAATATGTTAAGTAAGCTTACATATTCTTCATTTATATACCGAAATATTACTCGTAAATTTTTTTTTTTTTAATTTTGTCACAACATACAAGTTAATGATGTACCATAATCCACCATACGGAAATAATTACTTGATGTACTTGTAACTTATCTTTTTATAATAACATTCTTTATCTTATATTACAACAAAAACATCACTATTATATTATATTCTTACTTTTCTATATACCTATTTCATTATAATTTTATATTTTGAATGTGATTTTTCTTTTGTTTGGTTCTTATATAATTCATTTTGTTGTTATTTTTAAATTAAGACATCGTATTAATCTTTTTCTGCAATATTTATTTATTTGACAATCAATAAGTAAGTGTAATGCTTTTATATTGAATAAAGGAATTTGAGTTTGAGTTTATGAACGCAAGAGTATGTTCGCGTACACAAGTGTAAAATGTTTTACATTTATCTAAAATCTATTTATCACGTGGAATTGTTTTTCTGTTTAAGTGTATTGGCTCCACGTTAATAGATTGAGGAGGTGAGACTGCAAGTCTTGTAAATAACAATACAATACCTTTAAGTTGTTGCATTACGTATGCTTTGATGTCAATATTTACTGTATCATACTTTATTAAAGTAAAAGAGAGCACTGGTATATTGGCTACAAGGTATCGGCCAATGGTCACCAATATTCATATGGATTAGCAAATAAATTTTATCTTTTTCTTATATCGCCAATAAGTTACCAAAATTGGCAACTATGAAGTTCTGTTCTTTATGCCTGTTATATTCATTCACTTACCCATCAAAGTAGAATACATGATACTAATTAATGCTGTCTGGCGGTAGAATAAGTGATGAGTAAGTACTATCTGCCCATAAGAGATTCGACAAAAGCCTACTTTTTCACAAAAAAATATATAAATAGGATTATATTATGCGTTAACGTTCAATATCGTATATTATTTATGTATTTATATTTCGGTAAATGAATCATAATTATAATGTTATTAAGTATGACATGGGCTGTGAAAGAAGAAGAGTGAGAAGAAAAACAAAAGTAAATGAGATGTGGCTTAGTACTCCAGGTGGGAACAAAGTTGATTTCGCTATTTATTTTTTAGTATATTTAATAGATATATATATATATATATATATATATATATATATATATATAATAGAAAATATGAAATATGATTGTAATAAAGACCCCGTTTTAATTAATATAATAACCATAAACAAGATTAAGTAAAGTTATAAAGAAGAAAGATAGGGACAAATAGAGAAAGAAGGAGAAAGTTCACCTGTTCATAACGATTCTTCCTTATTTACAGTGCTACAGTGTAAGAAACGTCAAAGTTCGTTCCAATTTTATGCAACGCCTTTCGTACTATAAATCTGCGTTATACCTAGAGCCGACCTGAATACTTGTAAAACTGAATCATATGCTAATTAAGAGAATAATTTACTTGTAAATTCAGTGAAAGGATAAACTCTTCTGTTTTGAAAGAAGAAGTTTATATTATGTTTCCCTACGCTTCTATGTGACTTGGTAGGTAAACATGTTATTGTCAGTAGACACAGTATGTAAATTTCCCACTTCTGGACTAAAGGCCTACTCTCCATTCGAGCAAAAATTTAGAAGCTTATTCCACAATATTGCTCCAATGCGAGTTGGTTGATACACACGTGCCAGAATTTCGTTGAAATTAGTCACATGCAGGTTTCTTCACCGCCGAAATGAAACAAATTAAGCGCATGAAAAATCAGCGGTGCTTGTTATGGGTTTGAACCCACGAATATCGATTGTCCTACCTACCTATTCGACACTTGAGGGTAAAATCTTTATCGATCATAAACACAATTTGGTGTATGAATCAACAATCTTTACTTATGTTACCACTGTGAAGTAGTCTATGTCCTTCCATGGAGTTCAAATTATCTTCATACCAAATTTCATCAAGGTTCAGCGGTTTGGTTGCGAAAGAGCGAGGGACAGACAGAGCTACTTTCGAATTTATAATATTATTTGCTTATGGTTTTCTGGGATAATTGTTGAATTGGTGGCTTTATGCAAATATGTGTGAGTAAGAACCGCCCACACACTAATTATGTTATAGCGTATTGTGTGTGGGTTGCTGTAATTATAGATATATATGTTGGTGTATATGTAGATGTATAATGTATATGGTGGGCGGTACCTTGAAGATATAAAAGGTGGTTTATATTTGTAACAGTATAAATCTTTTAATGTACCCTCTTAGTAGTCTTATCATTTTTTAGATGTATTTAATAAAATTACAATATATTTGAATTTAGATCTAATTTTTTGAATACAATAGTATTTATACTAACGTTTCAAGTAACTTATACATACAGCACGCTGTGTGTCTAACACACACACACACAAATATACAAATAATAGTTTAAGCATGTTTCCTTTGTATTTTCATGTCATTGCTTTTTAATTTATTACATTAACGAAGTCTTTGTTTAAAGCTTACACTCTATTTACTCTCCCATTATACCAGTTAAACTAGCTATATACTGGGTTAAAATTATATCACGATATATTTTTGATCAGATATTTCCTATAACAAACGAGGCCATAATATTAACGATCCCAATCAGACACAATACGATATTCCCTGAGGAAAACGTCAAGACAAATTTGCATGCTTCATTAAAGCTTATCTCAAAAGTGCCTTACCAAACGACTGCTTCATGATTTAGTGGCTAAATGTAAGGCCCGATACCCACGGTTCTGGGTTCAAACCCCAGGGCTGGCAGATAAAAAATTAGTCAAAAGTCTGACGAAAAATCCACTTATAAATAAACTAAAATTTTAATATTATAAATAAATTTCCGTTCACAATCTCTCGAGATAGATTATAATCTAAGAGTATTTATAGCGTAACGACAATATTTATTAATAACTATATATAGACAATATAATAATAATATATAGTTGGACAGTTGAAGGACTAATACTGAGTTTGAATATTGCTGGTCCCGCTCAGCCGGATCATTATTATGGAACCTTGTCTATCCATTTTCATCTTTGCGTAAGAGCTCGTGAGAGCCTACTTCAATAAAGTATATTTTGATTTCATTTAATCTCGTTAATTGTTTCAAAAGAGCTTGTGAAAGCCTCCTTGATTAATGTTTATTTGATTTTATATAGCTAATATACTTAGAAAAATGTAGCTGTAAATGTGGTTCAGAAATGACGTCATAGTATTCGAACACGGGAAATATCGTCGCTAGCTATAATAATATTTCTTTAAATATATGCAATTATAATAATTGTAGGACTTAGCCACGATTTCGTTTGCGTGTTATGAGTATTTAATTTCAAGCTTCCGTCAGCGGTTCCGCCGTTGTGTGTATGTGTGATTGTCGTAAATGTGCATAGATTTGGAATACTAAATTTGAAATTTAAACAAAAAATACAATTGTATTGTATTTTATGTAATAAGATGTTTAACGATACTTATTATACGACAGCTAAACAATTGTAAAAGGAAAGGAGCTAAGTAAGTAAAATATTTTAGAGCGTATAAATATATGTGTAATCCATTTGAAAGAGGAGAATTTCTTATCAGAGGTATCTAAAATATTTTATTAATTCTATTCAAGATTCAAACCCCAGTTATAATATGGATAAGCCATCTACTACGCGTATAAGGTAATAATATTTGAATAAGGAACACAATATAACATCCGGAATTGTAGATAATAAATGGATTCAATGTTTCTTGGTCGTGTTTTTGCCTCCGAGTCAGTTACGGGCAACAAAATACATAATTGATTATTCAGTTAATGCCAGTAAAATAATACTCTTATATTATGAATGATTGTCTTAAGCGAAAAATTAGGCATATGAAAATTCAGTATTGAATTCTTGGGCTTGAAACCGCAATCATCGGTTAAGATACATGTTAGAACAATGTCTCTGTGATACCATTGAAAAACCAATTGTAAACAATTAGAAAATGAAAACATGTTACTTTACACGTGAAGTTTTTCTTCAGAAGAATTACTTCATCTTAAATACTGGAAACAAAATGTCATTAACAAAACTTTATTTTTCGTAAATTAAAAAGGCATATATTTTCACGATTCGAACCTAATACGGAATCTGTTTGCCAAGTGTTTGCCAAGTATTTGCCAAGTCGGATATAGATTCATCCGATATTTTCATGCATCGAGTTGGTAAGAGTCAGCTGAAAACTTCGCTCATAAAGATGTCGAGCATCTTTATTCAGATCAAATTTATGACCAAATGTCAGAATTATTTCATTATTATATTTTTAAACCAAACTTATATAAGAATGACCTATCGGATCAGACATTGTTTATAGAATTCTTTGAAATGCTGAGCATTACTAAGGCTCAAGCTTCGATGGATACTTAGAACAGACTCTTGATAAATTCTATGAAACAAACGTATCGTAATTAGCTAAAGCTAAAGTTTGCGTGAAAGATGCCATTACGTTTTATAGTTATATATCTCTCCGTAAAATTATAAAATTCGTTAGATTACTATCTATCCCGTCAGATTGTATTTTGTCGAAACATTGTGAACCGTGAAATATGATTGCAATTTAACGCATTTTCCGATATATAAATAATATAAAAAGAAATAGACAAATACATAGATGAGGTTCGTAATTCGGGTTCGTATTAACAACGAAGAACGAAACCTGACGCTTCAAGGACTGACTAGAACTTAAGAGTCTAGACAAGATTGATCTCATTTCAAAAATCTATATGCAATGTTAAGTGCCATTAGATCTAACTGACGTCTTTGAGCTATAAGTAAATTATTAATGCATGTTGCATGCATGGTGTAACGAAGAGAAGTGGCAAGCCACGAGTAATTACCATATTTATTCCAAAATAGCTGTGCCCGTGACTGGAATGTAATAAAAGTTAATATTATAGCCTAAGTAACTCATTATTACATCAGCTATCTCTCAGTGAAAGTCGCGTTAAAATCAGTTGAGCCTTTCCAGAGATTAGCCGAAATAAACAGACATACAATAATATATTTTTTTATATGTACTGTTTGTTTCATTGTTCGAATATAATAAAAAAAACACTCCAATTCTATTATATGTAGATTCAGAAATTATATAATCAATTTAATAATATCGTAAGTAACAGGTAATACACATGCTTTATCTGTCATCGATATGTTTTATTATTTTATGAAATTATATGTAATGTCATAACAGATGGCGTTCATTTATCTTTCATGATTCATATTTACAATTTGCATTTCGTGATTTTATTCTTGTAATAAATAACGCGAGAGCCTTAAAAATTGTAAACAAGGCTTACTAGGGATGATGAAAAGTACTTTTGAAGAATTAATAAGGGATTTAAAATATTTTATTTCGCATTACGACTACCTTTTTAAAATTATTCAGTGAATTTAATTATAATTAAATTTGAAAAAGGAACAAAGTGATCAAATTTGATTTTTTATTTTTATTTTATATAAATCTATATTAATATTATAAATGTGAAAGTAACTCGCTCTGTCTGTCTGTCTGTCTGTAGCTCTTTCACGATAAAACCAATGAACCGAATTTGATGAAATTTGGTGTGAAGTAAACTTAAACTTCAAGGAAGGACACAGGTTACGTTTTTTGCCTTATACATTACAATCGAACCCCTAAAATGCAAGCAAAGCCGCGAGCGACAACTATTTTAATATAATTATAAAAACAGTATTACAATATACAACAACAACAACAACGACAGCCTGTAAATTCCCACTGCTGGGCTAAAGGCCTCCTCTCCCTTTGAGGAGAAGGTTTGGAACATATTCCACCACGCTGTTCCAATGCAATTGGTGGAATACACATGTGGCAGAAATTTCTATGAAATTTGTCACATGCAGGTTTCCTCACGATGTTTTCCTTCATCGCTCAGCACGAGATGAATTATAAAGACAAATTAAGCACATGAATCAGCGGTGCTTGCCTGGGTTTGAACCCGCAATCATCGGTTAAAATGCACGCGTTCTAACCACTGGGCCATCTCGACTCATATTACAATATAAGTATTCTTAAATGTATCTTATGAGTGACTATGAAAGAACTTGAAGTTTCATTAATATAACTTGTTTCTGGAAAACGCTCGTAGCTACACTGCCCTGGTGGCATCCAATTTTATTCTCTTGAAACCGTGCAATTTTTCAAGAAAAAATTACTGTTTTACCTGACTCTTAGATTTGATTTTAAAAGTCAGTTATGAGTCAGGTACAAATAATAATTCCATATAATATTGCTTTGATTTATGTTAAGATATAGGTACACCGGTATAGCTGCTTGATGATACTTCATGTCATTGGATATAAATATGTAGATTTCAAGTATTCTATCAAAAATAAATTATGTCAACACACTTAGATCGGGATTTTATAAGCAAAAAGTTGCTATATTTATGTCATATAGAATATAGCAGAGGTCACTTGATAATAAATTATTATCTGTATCACTTTATCACTTAATTAAATTATAATAATATTTTTATTAAGAACTAGCTATGCCCGCTACCTTGTACGCTTTTGAATTTAACAAAAAAAAAACATTATTTTAGCCTAAGCTACTCTTTATTATAGTAGTTATCCGCCAGTAAAGGTCCCGTCAAAATCGGTCCAGCTGTTCCAGATATTATTATTATTATAAACAGACAGACAAAAATTGTAAAAATGTTAATATGTACCGTGTATACATACATACATATAAATTAAGTAAAAAGGAGATATTTTAATATTACAAACAGACACTCCCATTTTATTATATTTATAGATAAATAATATAGTATTACGTTTAATGAAATTTCTTGATTATTAAATTTTATGTCTTTTATAAAGAGTGGTAATAACGCCGAAATGTCAACTAATCAACAAAAAGTTTAAATACAAATATGATTGAAGTGCGAACATTAATTTTTGTAACTATAAATAAATTCTAAGGCTGGCAGCTTTGCGTAATTAAAGAGTTATTAAACTAAACATAAATAAACAGGGCTACTAATCAAAATATTGTAAATGTGTAAATTGTATGTACCGAAATGTTTAATAAATTAGTTAATTAATGTTGGAAAACATCACATACATTACTCTGATCCCAATGAAAGCAGCTAAAGCACTTGTGTTATGGAAAATCACTAAGTAACGAAGGTACCACAAACACCCAGGCCCAAGACAACATAGAAAACTTATGAACTTTTTCGACATCGACTCGACTGGGAATCGAACCCGGGACCTCAAAGTAGCGTACCCATGAAAACCGGCGTACTCACTGCTTGACCACGGAGGTCGTCACGTTTATGATAACGCTTAGCATTAACGTATTCAATATTGGTTGTTTGACTCAAGGTTGATTTTGTAATATTAAATCAAATTGGCAATTGAAAAGAAAGAAAAATGCTGGCTAAATAAAAACTAAAAGATCTCTTCCATAGGCCTTTTACATATGAAGAAATTAATTACAATGTATCCAATTTATACAATCAACAAGCCAAAACAGAGTTAGCATTGTAACGTCAGGTCAGAAAACCGCATCTATTATTGAAGCAGTAAAGCGAACATCGTAACTTCGGAACACGGGAACATAGAGGTTTTTGTACAGCTATAAACGCAACATAAACAAGATCACGTAATAAACTAAAAACAAGAACGGTGTTCCCGAGAAAAGCATATAATGGAATATACATTTATAGATACAGGCAAGAGACATCGGCCAATCTCACTTCTCGAATATATAAGGTAAACAATCATTCTAATCTCGAAAAGTTTTCCACATCAACCAAGCGAAAATTTGTCTTTTTCGCGAGACGCGGCCTCGAGATTATCAGCAACGCCAGTTCTTCCATGATTTATACCACAAAATTGCGTTGCAATAGGCTTCCCCGGTCCCTTCTTTCGAAACTGCAGATAATATAATGCAGATAATAATTATACGCTGTTTTATAAATCTATTGCTTCTATAAAACTTGGTGCTCCTGAATCTACCTTCGGAAATTGCATATTTATGAATCAGGATAAAGGAGACGTTGGAGCTGCGTGAGTTACCTACACAACTGTAATGAAAATTGTTTTCCGAGTCATACCTTCTTAAAATGACTGCTTTATCGCGTTTGCTGCCAGTTAATGTAGATTTAAAATAAGAATACATTCTTTTTTAATTTCAAACTAGTGACCCGACCCATACAACAGTTTTTTTCTTGTTTCTTTACTATATTGTCCATGTATTATATACAAAAACCTTCCTCTCGAATCTCTCTATCTATTAAAAGCATCAAAATCCGTTGCGTAATTTCGAAGATCTAAGCATACATAGGGACAGACAGCAGTGAGAGACTTTGTTTTATACCATGTAATGATGAGAAGATAGTTGGACGAATGGGTTATCTGAATTTGACGCTGTCCTGACCTATTAAATAGTAAGAAACGTTTAACTGTAAAACTATGTAGATAATAATTACAGTTCTTATGTTTTCAGAATTCATATAAAGGATAAAATAAAGCATGTAAATATTTTTAATATATGAATTTAAGTTTATTTCAATCAAAGATATAAATTATTTTCATATATAAATAGAAGCGCAATTCGACTTATCTAACCCAACTTCTAAAGTATAAAGTTGTAAGCGAACAAAGTGAGAAAGACGTTTTTACTGAGCTGAGACTTTGTCTCTGACTGACTTTGATATTTTATCGAAAACTAAAAAAGAATCATTAAGATTTGTTTGACCAAAAAAGGTTGATTCTTTAAAAACTATCCTTGCAAAAACTATGACCTTGTTTTCGTTACTAGCATTTTTAACCTTTTAAATTAGATATTATTATTTTCTTGATACCAAATAACCTTCCGAAACACATAATTATTTTCGCTATAAATAATTGAGAATAAGTAACTCTTCTGACCATTTTTTCATTTGTTTTAGAATGATAGGTGACCAAATCAGTTCTTGAGCGAAAATTGATTTCTGCTAATATTTAGTGGTATCCCAGATGGACTTTGGAATTAACTTCTATAACTATAAAATCCTAACCTAAAGTTCTTTATATTTCTTGACGTACATATGTGTGATATTCATCCCACTAAGCCCAAAAAGGGAACCTCTTATCAGCTCTTGCAATTACAATGGGAGTAACACTACTAAAAAATTCTGAACAAGATATTTTTGACACCGTTACCTTTGAAAGTAATATGATTTGTCTTTTTATCTGATTGAAAAGGCTCGCTCATCAATCTAACCAGGAATATGATTATTTGTAGTTTTGATGTCTGGTGTTTGAATAGATGCTATCACTAATGGGATTGCGCGAGCTAATAACTACTTACAATATATTTATGGTATAATTGCAAGCCATTGAAAACAACACACAGCTAGTTCCACTTAACTAATTGGTAAATAATTGATTTTGTTCAAGGCATTGAAACAAATCACCAACATGAAGTTCCACTGCTTGTGTTTTCAAGCAATGCAGCTTGACTACGAAACCAGTGTGAGATAACATCCAAAATTACTTATCGAGGAGTATAGAGGCTTCTGCTAAACATTGGGATTAACTTTACTAAAGGATCACCGAAAAATGAAATCCACAAATACAATTCCAATTCAAGATACAATTTTGATATTTAAACTATTGGAAACCAACGTTAGAACAAGTCACGAAGTCTCTTGGGTGCATGGAACACTTGAATGAATTCTCGCATGCATGAAGAAGTGAGTACAGTTCAAAGATACGCGATAAACTTTTGTCGTTACTGCTACGTAGGCAATTTGTCTTCGTATAAGAACTTCGGTATCAAACTTTGAATTAAATTTTCAATCTTCTATTTATGAAGGTGAGGCTTGTATTATTTTTAATATAATTATAATTCATTTTCCTCGTGACTGGTTTTCAATGCACACATTAAAGTTTAACTTTTTAAACGAAACAATAAAATATACTTTTACAGACAAAAGATTAAATTTTAGTATCTAATAGAAATCATACGTATAAAACGTATATTAAATTCTATAATTTGTTTTAAATATCTCATATTTGTTAAAGAATATCATGATGTGATTACAAATTTTAAGACTTACTTTTTCATATCTACATGGCACATAATACCTTCCTTAAAATGAATAAACTTATCCATATTGGATCTACACCAGATAATATTGACTGTTTCCAAAATGTCGCATCACTCGATTTGATAAAATCGAATTGGCCTTGACTCCATCATCATACATTAATAAATACAATTTTAAATTGTACGATTGACTTATATGAAAAACTTACTAAAACTATTATTGTGTTGTAGAATATCAACTTATTTAATTCTTAATTCTCGTTTTATGAATCGGGAATATAAACGTAATCTTAAAGTATTATTAAAACAATATTCCCGTCCCAGGACGACTAACAGCAATATTGCCATTTCGCTAATATATTTTTAGGCGAGCAATTTACAAGATTCCCCTGTACCGCCCATTACTTTACTAAAACTAATTTAGATTTAACGTTCAGAAATAACCACAATTACGTATTTAGGTACTAGCAATGGAAATGTTTTAAACAAACAAACTGTGTTATCTTAAGTGTTATTGTCTTGATATTCGCTTAAATAACGACTTTGACTTATTCTAGGGTCTTACGGTATACCTATTTTCCTAGAATTCAACGCTGAGTGTAGCGTAGAAATTTCATTATTGGTGTGGTAACATTTTAATGTAAGTAGAATTTTATAAGGCAAAATGATGATAGTGGGACTATTATAACGAAGATGATTTTATGTTCGGAAAAAAATATACAAAAAAATGGACAATCAATAAATCAAAAAATAAAAGGCTTACTGTAAGGAATATATGCCTTTCGTCACAAAGTTATATTTTTTGCAACTAAGCATTCCTTGGGCTTATATTATAATCACTAGTATCATTGCTATAATTATTACTAAATTTTATGACAAAGGAATACCATAAGGGTTTTCGTGAATTGATTCTATATACATTTCAATCAACGCTAGATATCTGAAATATAATAGGTATAGTTATGTACTTTTGGTTGTAATTACATCTCACTTAAGAAACGCGATAATTTCGATTGGCGATTCACCATCAAGCCATTAATCAAACCCCTCAACTATTCTAGCATTTGCTGTTTTTATGCAAAACCAAAATATTCTTCATTCAGGTAGGCTCATAAATTGATTTTAATAAAACGTTTATTTCAATCTATAGATTAAGTATGCACCTGTGCGCTAAATTTCCTGAATAGTTCTAAGAAAAACCGCTAAAACCGTTTAGGGGGACATCAAAAACAACAACAAACAACAACATCACCCTGTAAATTTCCCATTGCTAGGCTAAAGTCTCGTCTCCTTTTGAGGTTTGGAATATATTCCACCACGCTGTTCCATTGCGAGATGAGTTATAAAACCCAAATTAAGCACATGAATATTCAGCGGTGCTTGCCTGGGTTTGAACCCGCAATCATCGGTTAAAATTCACGCGTTCTAACTACTCGGCCATTTCGGCTCTTAGGTGGACATCATGATATTAAAAGAGTCAGAACTATCTATTAACTCATACATTAACCAAGAATATCTACGATATAACTTTGCAATCAAGAAAATTAAAACCTTTATCAATAAGAACATTTCGTTCTATTTTTCTTTTTCTATAAGTTAATGTATTTTCGTCTGAATGCAAATGTGCAAGAAATAATTACTTCACCATTAACTTAGACGACATGCAAAGAAATTTCAAACCGTACACGCGAGAGAATTAACGACATTAAACGTTAAATAATTACAATCCACACGTCACGATCGTATTTCGAAAATTGTGGTTGTTCTAAATTTAAACTGACGACGTCTTAAGATATTTTAACATTTCTTAAGATAATAATACCGTTATTTAGCATATTAACGCCATCTATTAACTAGAAAAAGTAAGTCTTTGGTAGGGTTTTGTGCAACCCGTCTGGATGGTTTACCTACCCATAAAAGTACTCAGTATTGTTGTGTTCCGGTTTGGCGGGATAGTGAGCTAGTGTAACTAGAGGCATAAAGGACAAAACATCTTAGTTCTCAAAATTGGTGGAGCATTGTTGATGAAAATAATGATTAATATTTCTTTAAACGACATTGCCTATGAGTGGTGGTCACTTACCGTCTACCATTTGCTCGTCCGCCTATCTACGTCATATTTTTATTTATTTTTACTCATATAATATTACATTTTTAAATATAAAATACAAACATATGTATAAAATATATTTAAAAATATAAAATACAGAGGCCAACCAGTGGCGGGAACAGGGTCTAAGCCACCGGTGGTCAGGGCTCCAAAGAGAGGAACTTCCTCAAAATACGCGCCGTGCCGAGGAGTACTGCCTTCTGCATCAGGCCCTTTACCCAGCCCCCTAATAATATTTTTATTATTATTATTATTTATTTATATATGAAAAGAAATAAAGCAGAAAAATATGACGACATTTTAAATTAATATAGCTTTCTAAATATGAAAGACGAATTGCACATGCGAAGCCAGAGAGAGAGAAAAGCATTATAAAGTTGCATAAGTGTGACCGTAGCCTTATAACTGGTTTTATGTGGTTCGATCTTGCTAAGTCTGTAAGTGTTTAATACTCTTTATACTTACTAAAAATTTTATATCTAAATATGTATACATATCCAGTGTGTTCTTTCTGAGAGAGGAGGCCCTAAGCTCAGCGGTGAGAAATTTACAGGCTGTTGTTGTTGTACCCAGTATGTGACTATTTTATAAGTAAATGGATATATTACAGAACGGAAATACTGCTCGTAATAATCAATTGAAACATTGGCGGGATAAACAAAGAAACATATTTACATATTCAAAATAATATTAGTTATAACTCGCCCAAAAAAGTATTCAATATTCCATCATTATATAATCAACGTTTTTGCTGTATTTGAATTAAACATGTTGGAAATTTGGAACCAATATAACGCCATTTTTTGGCCAAATTAGGAGATAGAAAAAAAATAACTTAATTGTGCTCAGTTACAAAATGATAAATTTGACAAATATGTCCAAAATAGAAAAAATATAAGGCCTGCCATATATGAGTCGAGATGGCCCAGTGGTTAGAACGCGTGCATCTTAACCGATGATTGCGGGTGCAAACCCAGGCAAGCACCGCTGATTCATGTGCTTAATTTGTCTTTTTAATTCATCTCGTGCTCAGCGGTGAAGGAAAAGATCGTGAGGAAACCTGCATGTGACAAATTTCATAGAAATTCTGCCACATGTGTATTCCACCAACCCGCGTTGGAACAGCGTGGTGGAATACGTTCCAAACCTTCTCCGCAAAGGGAGAGGAAGCCTGTAGCACAGCAGTGGGAATTTAGAGGTTGTTGATGAGGCCTGCCAATTCATGTTCATAATATTTTCATATTCACATTTATGATACAATGTTTATTAGGAAGACAAAACACAAGTGTCAGAATGTCACCCGTTGATAGGTTTTCTCACGATGTTTTTTTTTTTTATGAAAACATTTTGTATGTAACATGAAACATACTTACTTATATTTTCCGTTCCGTTCATCGTAACTTTAACATGCACTTATTGTATTCAATGTGATTTCTCTTTTAAGAAAAAAAATACTTTGTTATTTTACACAAGATAACGGATTTTTATGCCTCGTTTAATTAGAATTCAGAAATTCGTTTCAAGCAACACTCATTTTTATAATTAAACATTCTTCAACGTAATTTAGATAGGCAGGCAAACTTGCAAACTTGCCACCTTATAAGTGGTCATCACTGCTCATAGAAAGTATTTCCTCGTATTACGAAAACACCATCAACCTTGGGAAATAAGATGTTATATTCCTTGTACCTATTCTACTCGCTGCTATGGGTATGAATATATGTATGTTAAATAATTGATACCCTTGAGGTATTACCTATTACACAGGCTTACAAATATGTAAGCTAGAACAACGTAATGGAAAATGCTCCAAGTCTTAACTCCAGTACAAAGAGATCTCTACCATTTCTGGAATACATACGGACTGTAATAATCACAAAAAAATATACGTTAAGTGAATAACTTGAACGTATAATAGCTTATTACATAAGAGCAATACGAACGCACATTAAATATACGAAGCCTTCCAAGGTCCCAGAATAGCAATTCAGCGCGATTGTTGTTTTCGTTTCATCCTGTAATTTACCCGTTATAATTTGTGAAATAAAAACGATCCTTTGCATATCTTATTTTTTTTTTATTGTTATGTTAAGAAGGAAATTGGATGGTTAATTTGATTTTTTCATTTGATGTATTGGTCATACTCGTTGACACCCGTGAGTACGTTTGTGATTTAGAGGTCGGTCAGATATGAGGCATACAAAGCCAAATCACTTCCTTGAATTTCTTCAAATTTGTTTTTTTTTGTAATTAGGCTCTGAAAGAGCAACAGAAAAAGAAATATAGTAACTTTCGTTTTTTTATAATAATAATACTATACTACTACTCCAGTCGACCACGGAGGTCATCAGAATTTCGAATTTATAATATTAATTATTAGGTATCAACTATTTTTATGTAAGAATTTTTCACAGATGTGCTTTGGACATAATATTTATTTGAGAATTGATTACGTGGGTTTTTTATTCGTTTTCCCTTACCTTTGTTTCTGTAATCATGTATTGTTGAAATCGTTGTCGGATTTCCAGGTAACGTTTTTCGGGATTGTGTTCTTAAGTAGTTTCCTTTATGACAGGTTTACTTCGTTTTCCTCTTAAATTGCCAAAGTTCCAGATTCAGAGGCTTGCTAACGTCCAACCCGTACCGAAATAGCCTTTTCCACTCAGCCCACTAATGGCTTATCACAATCACCGCTATACACACACGAGATCAGCGCGTTCAACAAACAAACGAACTTATTCACAAACAATTGCTAACCACCGTGGTCGAGTAGTGTGTGGACCGGATTTCATGGGTACGCCACTCCGAAGTCCCGGGTTCGATTCCCGGTCAAGTCGATGTAGAAAAAGTTCATTAGTTTTTTATGTTCTCTGGGTGTTTGTGGTACCGTCGTTACTTCTGATTTTCCATAACACAAGTGCGTTAGCTATTTCTATTGGAATCACAGTAATGTATGTGATGTTGTCCAATATTTAAAAAACTTGCATTGATTATTTATATATCTTAAATATGCATTACTAGCGGCTGATTGTTTTCTGTACTTTTTATAAAAAAATGTTTTTTTACGGTAGAATATAATTATGATGGTGGATAATACCTTATTTATTCTACAGCCAACCAGACAAGACAACCTAGTTATTTTATAAACTGGTATGAAAGGTGAGCGAAGCAGTGTAACTACAGATACTAGAAACATAACTATCTATAAGGTATCAAGGTAAGTGGGCTGTTAAAGATGTAAATACTATCCTATTATTTATATTTTTAACGGCGTCGTTAAATTGGTCGGAATTTGTATGCATTCCATTTTTAAATTCATTTATTAGTTTAAACTAATATTATAAATGTAAAAGTAGCCTGTTTTATTCATCTGTTCTTCTATCTAGGATGAACCAAATACATATGATGAAACTCGGTACAAAAACTTAAACTGTAATGGCGAACACCAACTACAGATAATAAATAAATAAATAAAATGCCTAATAAATAAAAATCGATCCTAAAAATGCGAGCAAAGCCACAGGCGACATCTAGTATTAGAAAAAACGAATTGATATGATATACTCACAAACAACAACAACAACAACAACAACAGCCTGTAAATTCCCACTGCTGGGCTATAGGCCTCCTCTCCCTTAGAGGAGAAGGTTTGGAACATATTCCACCACGCTATTCCATCGCGGGTTGGTAGAAGATACTCACGGCTCACGTTAAATAAACTCCAAAACTTATCCGGAGATACGAACTTATAATCCGTCACTGTGATTGAAAACTCATTAAAATTTTTAATGGACTTTCTCTTAGTTAAAGTCGTTGATCATGTAGTATGTGCACAGCGAATACATTGAAACTAGTGAAAATTAAACAATATTTTACGTAGCATGAATAAATTAATTTAAAACATTAAACTGACTCCCGGACTGCACATTAAGCTACTTTGAGATTATACTAACTCCAGTTTTAACAGTCTTGCAGTAAATATATAACGAGAAATAAAATGTAAAGAAAACTACCTTTAAATAAACTTTATTTAATATATAATGCTTATACTAAGGAATGTTTGTAAATGTCTAATGGGAAATGACTACTGTATTTATAAGCAGACACATGCATGTTTCCTCACGATGTTTTCGTTCACTACCCATTGGAGGTAGTGGTGGATTCCTGCTTGGGTTTGAACCCCCACTACCACTAACTTTACATATTCCAGCTTGGTAACCTCGCATCAATATACTTTATAGAAAAAATACTCTAGGTCCCATACCGGTATATAGTTAAAGGTAAACACAATGTTTATTGAACTTTTCAGCAAAACAGTAATTTTCAACCGACTTCAAAAAGGAGGAGGGGTTATCAATTCGTCTGTATTTTTTTTTTTACCTCATAACTTTTTACTGGGTGGACCGATTTTGATAATTTTTTTTTGTTTGAAACGTAGTGCTTCCCGTGGGGTCCCATATTAATTTAATTTTTTTCCGATGATGGTATCCGTATGAAAACGACATAAGTCTTAAATTTGCATTATGTATGTGCGCGATAAATAGGTGAATAACTCAAAATTGGTTGGTACAATTTTGATTATTCTTTTTTTATTATAAAGGATATACTTTAAGGGTAGTTTGGTGAAAGTTTGGTAAGGTTCTGAGCAAAGCATTCTGAGGAGCACGTTAGCGATACTCGATCGAATCTTTTATTTATGGGTTACTTGGATATTTGAATCACCTTCCGGAACGTGGTTATGTTCATGTAATTGTCATAATCTAATGTCATAATCAACTAGCGACCCACCCCGACTTCTCACGGGTGCAATACTGATACTAAATATACTAAAGAATTTGTTTATTTACGACATCACATTGCAAACTTCTAAAATTGTCAGTGTTTGTTTACCATATTGTTCATGTATTATATACACTAACCTTCCCCTTGAATTACACTATCTATTAAAAGAAACCGCATCAAAATCCGCTGCGTAGTTTTAAAGATATAGGGACAGAGAAAGCGACTTTGTTTTATACTATGTATTGACCGAACTCCTAAACGGCTTACAGTTAGAGTGCGATTTGGGGCAGAATTTCTTACTGTCTTTAATCAAATTTTGTGTATATGATGTGATGCCATATGTTGTACGACATATAATAGCTCTTTTGCAAAGTTTTTTACTGAGGTCGATTGCAGCTCTTTCGAGGGTGGTGTTGGTGGTGGTGGTGGTGGTGGTGGTGGTGGTGGTACCTTGTAGTTTATGCCGCATGACGTATTAAAGCCGCATTTTCGAAAGTCTATTTTTGCTTTATTCGAAAGTTTCTTTTGAAACTGTCCCCGAAGTAGTTTCTGATTTATATAAACGGCACGCTTAATCTATCCATACTGAGTAAAAATGTTAGTCTGCATCAGCTTCACTTAAAATCAAAAATAAATAAAATTTTAACAAAAAGAAAAACCGACTTCAAACAAAACACTATTTTAAAACAAATAAAAATGCACTAAAAAGTAATAATAATAATTACATATTTAACATATTTTTGAGAGTCCACCTAGGTAAAATGAAATGAAAAATATTAGACTACTTAAAAGTGGATTTACGATTATATAATGTAGTTATAATTATTGCTATATTTGGAGTCGGTGTTATTTAATATCATAAAAATAATAGATCATAAATTTATCAACAAAAAATGTTTTGATACTTCTTTTCTTATGAGCCACCGTTCCTTAGATATGACCAATCAAAAAGTTGTAAGTTCACATTTAACGCTAGTAATAAACAAACTAATAACTATATATAATAAAACTAACCTCGTCTGAAGATTACACAATATTTTTATTGGTATACATTTGTTATGCAATTCCTGGGATTCATAAAGCAAAAATGTACTATAATTAACAAAGGATAAAATAAAACCGGTTACATCCGGTTTATTACACACACACAAATATTCGTTCATTCACTCATTGTCGCATACTCAATTTATCCATTCATGCTGTTCATCTTTTATGTCGTTCATATAGTTATTGATTGGAGTTGAGTCTCCGATACGTTCAGAAATCGCTTATTATTTTTGTCTATCTGTCGTAGATGTTTTATCTTAAATACGACATATTTAATATATGACCACATGACAACAATATGAATCATATATATGTGGTATGAGAGTGATTAATGATCAGTACTACCCATAGACATTGTTTTCTTAGCATAGAATATATGATGAGAGGGTAGTCACCCACCCAAGCAGGCTGGTATGTACAAAGCCTTACCTACCATACTTAGTGTATGTGATTTAAATTGATAGGACAGTTAAATGCATTTTTTTTAATTTTATTCATAGACGATTAAAAAATGACAGAAGTGTTATAAAATGACAGTGTGTACTTTAAGAATAAATGTAATTCCATTTTTAAATTTATCTAAGGTAATGATAGATCAATTTTCAATCTGCGTCCAAATAAAATAAAAGGTATTGATAATGCTTAGCTCATACACGTACGAGATGGATTATAAACTTAAATATAATTTAAATTTAGTAAGATTTTCTAATTTAGAACCTGCGATCTTAAATAAGTATCCATATTTATATATTTAAAACTTTTTAAGCCACTGCTTAAAGATTTATTAATTTTATATACTATAAATAATAATAAACACGACTGTATTAACAAGATTTGCAATTATTTAAAACTATCTTATTAATGACGGCTTAAACTCTTTTAATCCGAGCTTATCATTAATAATGAATCTGTATTTGTAAAATAACTTTTCAATATTCTGATTCTCTCATAAGGTACGTTATCAGAATATTTCGTGCTTTATATTCATTAAAAAATTATTAAGCCGAGGATTACTTGACGAATTTTAATAACAAAACGATAATTTATAGGTACAGTAGTATATGATTGCTTAAAATTAATTTTGCAGTAAATAATCGTAGTCATTATATAACTCTATATAACTTATGTAATTTTTAATTTTGAAGAAAAGCAGCTTATGAGTTTCTTCATTCTTCTCGAGTTTGCATACGGTGGTACATTCACTTAATATAGCTTTGTAAAATCACGGTTCAAAAGATTTTGATTAATCAAGCTAAAGCTAAGCCAGCCAAGAGCGGACACCGGCTCCAAATATAACAGTAATTATAACTACATTGTATAATCGTAAATCGACTTTTAAGTATTCTAATGTTTTTCATTTCATTTTAGTTAGAAGGACTCTAAAAAAGGTTTTGAAAACGCAATTATTTTTAGTATTTTTAGTGCATATTCATTTATTTTAAAATATTGTTTTGTTTGGAGTGGGTTTTTCTTTTTGTTAAAATTTTTATTTATTTAGTATAAAAGTCCTTGGCGGTAAATTCGCTTGCAACCAAAGCTCTTTTAAAAAAATATAAGAATTTTTTTTTTTAATTTTCTCATTAGTCTCGCTTTGATCTTGATTATATTTCATTCGATACAGCGTATAATTTACAATGCAAATGGAACAACACCGTATCAACGTAAGAGATGAAAGCGCGTCGCCTGGGACGGTAGCATGCAAAACAGCGATTCAAGCGCTCATCAGCGACACGGCGCTCTTGGGAACGCTTTGCTTTTTGAAATTGGAAGATAGATTTAAATTCAGAGATGAAGAAATTAGATGTAGTCGAACATTTGTTGGTGGTTTCGGTTGAGAATATTTGTATAAATCATTGACATCCCTGAGGATTGCTTGTGATCAATTTATTGGTATCCAGGTATTTTCTTTAGGGACAGTTGGTTCTCAAGCATTCTCAAGCAATTTCATTACTGGATTGATTGATACGAATTCTAAATTCAACATTAAAGTACTCAGATACGGATTAACGTTTACAGAGTTCAATTTCGTTTTATGAAATAAAACAAATGATTACTTCGACTAAGTCAATTTAATTTTACGCCTAATAATGCTATGAATAACTATTCGGTTTTCATTATATTCATTTAACGTTTTTATATATATATAATTAATCACTGTCTGAATGAAGCTTGAAGGCTATCTGATAGTGTCGAATGATAAAATTGTACTTAAATATTTAATTCAAATGACAAGTCTTGTGTAAAATTTCAATTTTGTGTAAACAGATTCGAATAAGGAAATTGACTAATTCCTTATACGGTGAAGAAAATGCTATATATGGTAAAAATAAAAAAGCCAGAGCCATTGCCCTCATCTTCTTCAATAAGGTTTTAGGCAATTTCCCATTTATTGTAGGCCTAAGGTTAACTAGCAGTGGATTTCACTTAGATCTTGAATTTACCTTTTACCGAACGTTTTATGTTTAGTAATAAAAATAAATTAGGTAAGTTAAGATTTATAGTCTTACCCAATTCTGAACGAACTGAAAAAATATATTATATTGCACCTTAATTCTTAATTTAAATAAACAAACTCATATATTTTTATACACTAAATTAATGTAATAAGGCAAAGCGAATAAAGGAGCTTTAATGTACTTACATATACACATACATGTACTTACATACTGTGTAGCTGTAATGTAATTACAGCGTTTAATGATACGAATTTATTCTATACTAATAACAGTTTTTAATTTCCAAACTATTATCATTGGCTAAAACTTATAGTAATCATATTAATACATATATTTAATGCTAGTTTTTGAACGCGGCTTTTCATTTTAGGGCTTTTCTATAAAATTTCAGAGTTCAGTATTTTCGGAAGCGAAAGTATTTTCGCATTTAAAATTTCTGGTTAGATCTTATAAATAAACAAATAGTTGAACAAAATAATTATAACGTTAATAGCGTACAAAAATAGGACAAGTTAACGTCGCTCTACATTCATGTAAGCCGACATTATCGGGATTTTATAAAGGAAACATTTTCATTTAGCCATAACGATTCAACCGTGGAACTTCGCAAGCCATGAGTTGAATTAGAAAGGAAGCTACGAGATTTTATGGTGACTGTCGCGGGTGAGATTTACAATAAAGTCCGGTTCATTGATGCGAAAATTTCTCACTTTTGATACTTAGCCGGTTGCAATTGGTGCCATTTTGGTTTGCAATGTCTTATGCTTGGAACGATCTGTGGGTAATGAGTCACAAAACATCGGGTTAGTGTGTTCCGCCCGTTTATCTTAGGCCGTCGGCGACATTAACTCGACGTCGCGAGTGACGGCTTCTTCGGATGATTTTCAGCAAGTTTTTCGGTAATTTTTCAACGTAATTTCGTATAAAATATGTATTATATCATATATAAGAGTCCCTTCAATAAATTATTTTTTCAAACTTATCTTTCTGCCTGCTAGTCTTTGTATGTGTAAAAGTAAAAACTTGTTTGAATATCGAAAAAAAAAACAAAATACAGTCAATATTTTATTCATCAGACTAAAAAGGTTTTAATCAATAATTCGACTTACCGTTCCGAGCAGTCGTCGCGACGGCAACACCAAGGATCGCAGCAGACGCGATAAACCGACACAACGCCAGCGGCATGATGATCTCAATCATCACATCACATCACATACACTATCACTACGATTACGGCTTTCACGTGTGCCAGAATCACACATAATATTATGCCAGTGTTTCTTGAGTTAGAGCATAATCGCCATCACTGTAATGTTCGAAGCGCGGTCGCCATTACAGATGTCCAACACTGATTTTATTATCCCGCGTCACAGATTATACAACGCTTGTCAATAGTTGATAAGAAATATCGTATGTTTCTTATTTATTGTTACTCATTATGTTATCTCGCATAGAAGTTATTTTGCACTTCAAGGCATCTGTAACAATAGAAAATGAGAATATTAATATACATTTATTAACTTTTAGCGTTCACGGGATAAAAAATAAAAAACACTCATTATAATATACAACCTCTTTACAATTTCTTTAAAAGAATAACTGGCTGAAGAGAATTCAGCCAACGTCATACGTATATATCAGTATGTTTAAAGAAAATATTACAGAAGGAACAAATATAATATCGAATATGCAACATCGAAACGTAATTATAAACCTAATTTATTACGCAACGAATTTCCGTATTTGACATGGCGCGAATGTAAATAGTGCATTGTCGACGTCAGACGGCCAAAATTCGAATTCAATTCCGAACGAACGTGCAACGTACGCGTCAAATGAAAAGCGTTCTGATAGAATTGCGATTTGAAAATTCGAAATAGGAATATCAAATGTTTTGACTATAAACAGACAATAACGTTAACTGAACAGATTTGCTTTTTATTGATACTAATTTAACAAATTAATATGGGATTTAGGTTTTTATACGCGTATCGAGAAAGCAATGGAAAGTGAATAATGCAAAACACCGATTTTTATATAAATACACTGCGTTTTCTGTGATCCTGGTAGAATATCATGAAAAATGTGAGTATTGTAACTCGTCATTTAAATACACATACTGTATTTCTGTCATTTCTGCGGTCCTGGTATGTTAAATTATATTCAAAAAAATTAAAAGTTAAATATTTTAATCATGTTTATAAATATCGAAGTCACTGGAAGATATCTACATAATTACTGAATTTTATAGGATCGGTTTGTATGGCATCATTTCCTTTTTAAAAAATTGCCCCATCTTAAGCCAATTTGCTCGCTAGATGCTTTATCACAGTATTGAGTATTACGTATTCGTTAACTCACACCGACTGACAGGAATTTTAGGAGAGATGAGGACCACGACTTTGAAACTTCATAATGTACTACAACCGCAAATTTGTTGAGAAAAACGGTTTTATTCTCAACCTGATATTTCACCTTATTGCACTCGTAACAGACCAATATTAAATTATAATCTTTACAAGTAAATAAACTTTAAAGGTAAATAAAGTAAAAGGTATTAATGGTATAGTTGACGAGAAACTGTAATAAAACGTATAAAAAACTTGATCACGGGAAAAACTCCGATCCGTGATAAAACTGGAAGTCTGCAACTTAATATCAGTAAAACCTTTTTTTAATATACCTCTTTTAGTTTAATCTAGCAAAGTTGATATTGTTAAGAAGTATTTAATGTGTTTCGTGAAATCTTCTTCTGAAATAGTAACACTATACAAATATACAAGATTTTTTTTTATCTGTTTTTTTTTTTAAACAACTACGTGGTATACATATGTGTGTGAGTGTCTTTGTGTATGTGAGTCATAAAATTTATACTTATATTACAAACAGGTAAAATTTGTATGTTTGTAAAGGGGTAAAGCCGAAACTAATAATCATATTTTCTTTACTGCTTGAAAGCCATGTGTTACAAATTGTATGTATATCATATAAGTTTATTTTTAAATAAATTAAACCCGTGCAAAGCTGGGGAGTATATAGTAACATATAACATGGATCAGATTATTATCTTTCTCTTGTGTGGTAATGGTGCACTCAGTTTTTACTCGCAGTTTTTAAGTGACGTCTTATTTGTGGCAGATAAATCACTGCAGCGGACTTCTAGAGTTCAAATTCCAACTGATTTTATTGTATTATATATGTTGGTGATAAAAACGTCTCAATATATGTAGCATAAAAATAAATAATAATTTGGGTGGTTTCATACGTTTTACGTGTGTACGCTACCTTTATAATTTATAAGATTATATTAAAAAACGGGCACATCAAATCAAATCAAAACACACTTTATTCAAATAGGCTTTTACAAGCGCTTCTGAGTCGTCATTTAACTATAATTGAAAATTCAACTGAATTATAAGTGAAGCTACCACGGGTTCGGAATGCAGACCGTGAAGGATCAGCAAGAAACTCAGAAGTTATCCTTTTTTAACATCCATAATTAAATAGCGCACAAAAACGCCACTTAGACAATATGGCGCTGGAAGGGGGTCGGTGACGTCATTTTCTTGTATTTTAATCTGTGGTACATATAGTAGAAAAGCAAGGTTACCCAGAAAGTGACTACATCATAAGGCCGGCCAAACAGGAGAGTTTTGTGTCTCGTGACAAATGAAAAAATGCTATTTTTATTGATGGATTTTTGAATAAATTAAGTATTATTTTCAACTTTCGTAAGTAAATAACTATTTTTAAACTCATAATATACACTGATTACAATAATTCACAATTTATTTTTCGCATTGTCAAATAGCCTTTTATTATTTATGTGTGTTATATACGCTGTCTGGAAGTCATGTATTAACTCCACGCTTTTTTATCATCTATAAAAAAATCATATTTTTATTTAATCATTTTCCAGATTTTTCTACGTGACTGGTTTTATATCTGAAATTTTTAATACCATTTACATGTCACTGGGATATCTTAGGCAAAGTTGTTAATAAATGAAAACATAACTTAACAACAATACCGAGCCTCTTATAACGGCGTTAACGAGTGTCATAACAGCGGTACAGTGTTAATGAATCTCTGAGGTCGGGACAGAGGATTCAAGTTATGACCACCGTTAAGGCCTAAGAACAGATGTTACAAATGCCATAAACCAATTCGAATTCGGAATACATTAAACAGATAAAATGTTAAATATTAATAGACAAATTTACGGAAAGGAATATTAATTATTTTTTTAAAAAATACTTGTATACAACGAAATACAATGATTTGCATAGTATACCAAATTTGAATGTGGATTACATACATTATTTCTTTTTATAAATATAATACTATATATCACAAATGATTTCGGGAAATCGAAATTGCTATGGTTAAAATTAACCAGAAATAATCTCAATTAAAATGATGTTTAAAATTGTATGCCTTATTGCAAAAATAACAAAATCATATAAAAAAATATCTATAAAAAAATAATAGAACTCTTTTACACAAACCATATTTAATGATAAGAACCTTTTTAAATATAATTATATTATTATTTTTTTTTTTTTTATGGTTTAGGTTGGTGGACGAGCAGATGGGCCACCTGATGGTAAGTGGTCACCATCACCCATAGACAATGACGCTGTAAGAAATATTAACTATTCCTTACATCGTCAATGTGCCATCAACCTTGGGAACTAAGTTGTTATGTCCCTTGTGCCTGCAGTTACACTGGCTCACTCACCCTTCAAACCGGAACACAAGAATACTGAGTACTGTTATTTGGCGGTAGAATAACTGATGATTGGGTGGTACCTACCCAGACGGGCTTGCACAAAGCCCTACCACCAATTAATTCTATTTGTTTATTCCTAATAATGTTGTTATGCTGGTATCATTTAAATAGTGATACCAGCTTAATAAAATTATTCTATCAATTTAAATTTTCATATGCGAACATACCACTTCTCTTTTGTTATTTGTTCTAAATTTAAAACATAATTCAAGGTTCGTTGATAATGCTTTGTTATGTAAGGTAGTAAAGGGTTTTATTAGTGTAATTAATTAGCTCTATTGATTATAAGATCATTGTTTAAAATTTGTAAAATGTCTATTATGTTATGGTTTAATAAATTTATTTTATCGAAGAGTTATGTTTTCATTCAATAAAATTTGTTATTTTTTTTCGTTCGCGTCAACGATAAATAGAGATAATTTACGGCCTATAATAGAATAATTATTTAAGATATATAATCTTTTTTCGAATATAATGTCCTATTTATTTATAGAAAGAAATATAAGAGTAGGTATATCATGTATTGAAACTGAAATTTTTACCCCAGTATGCTAGTCTGAGAATTGAAAGCTAGACATAGAGAATTTGTTTTAACATTTTTACTGTCAATCAGGAATATAACCCAGTGTTAAGGATCATTAAAACTATTTGAGTTTCACATCAAATAATAAAAAATCTAATGTCAAACGCAACATACATGGTTCCAGAAAAAATAGGTTGTGAGTGATTCTGTTTTTCCACACTTTGAATACATGCAATATCAAAAAAAAAGGTCACACAGAATCACTAACTTTGCGGAACACGAGTGTATTGAAAAAACAGTTTTTCAATTTTTAAATACGTCCATAACATTTGCTTTTTGGATTCCGGTATTGCTTAACTTACATCGGTCTAGAAATCGTACAATCATTTAGGGGAAATGAAAATAAATATCTTGCTTCAAAACCTTGATAAATTTTGGAGTATATTTCACCACGTAGCTCCAATGCGTTTCGATAGATACACCTGTCTGGTTTTTGTTGATATTAAACTCATGCAGATTTATTAACGATGTTTTCCTTCACCGCCGAGCACGAGATGAATTATAAACATAAATTAAGTACATGTACATATGATGAAATTTAAGAAATATGCTTTATTTCTGACAGCGCTCATGTCTTTGAGCGAAATCATATGCAATCAAGTGCCCCGTTTGATTTCCGCCTACTTATACATTAAAATAATGATCTTTTACCATCATAGAAATGTACTTCATATATTATAACACCAACTTCATGTATAAATCGGTATTTTTTCAAATCTAGTCTGATTTTTCTATTTATTAGTATTACTAGAAGGACTTTATGACTATAGGAATTTGTGCAGACTCATTTGGACAGCATACGCTCATTAATCTATTAATAAACATGAATACTTTTTTTACATCTTTAAAAACACTGAGCATTTCACTGAGCATTCTTGTGAATCAATTGCTTTTTTAATTATAGAAGAATCATTTTTTTATTGATAGAGACAGTCTTTTGTTTCTCAGCTATTATCAATTATAACAAAATAAACTTAAAAACAACTGTAGACATTTAATCATCTTAGACCACTGGATATTTATATAAATAGAGTAAGAACTTTTTTCGCGTAACTTTTGCCTAAAAAGAAACTTCGATGTGCCGATTCAAAATCAAATTGCCATACGAAGAGTAGAAAGGTGTTTTTTGTTAGTAAAAATAACGTAACCGAAGTCTTTTGAAAAAAAAAACATTCTATATTCAAACAGACCATAGCGTGGATAGAGACCAGATTATCTATACTGTATACGTAAAGCCTAGTCCATGCTTTGACTATCAAATATAATATTCAACTTGTGAAAAAATTATTAACAAACCAAAAATTCTCTCAAAAAAATAATTCATAAGAAAAAAAATTAAAATTTAATATAAAAGAATTATTAAGGAAAGTAAATGGAACGTTGATAATACAATTACGTCCGAAATGTAAAGTAATGGACGAAAAGTGGAATTTTTTTCAGGCGCCTAAGATTAAGGCCCTTATTATCAAATTTGTTACATAAAGAAAATTGATACAGGGAAAAATGAATCATATCTAAATCAGCAGTTCTATAAATCAAAATCAAAATATTATTTACTCGACTAAGCTCAAAGCACTTTTGAATTTCACAGCGTTGAATTAAATAAAGCTACTGAGAAGAACCGGCCAGAAACTCGGCAGTTATATAACTCGCTCTCTTGATAACCTATGCTCTGTGATACTTTGATAGTTGATCTTTTAAATGCTATAATTAGAATACGGACATCGTAATCAAAAAGTAATAGCAATGACCGATGTCGCATATAACCTTTTTACATTACGATATCCTTATTCAATACATTTCACAAGCGACATCACCTTTTAGGATTACCAGATTATTCAGGGTTACTTATTCTTCTATTAGACAATGTTTACAATGAGGTCACAGAAAAGAAAAAAAAGAAAATAAAAAATAATTGCTGCATTAGATATTTTACATACTTTGTTTATCTTATTTTAAAAACATTATATATTTCTTATCTGAACTTGCGTTTTAGTTAATATTATTTACAAATAACAAGTTGCTATTATATAATATTGAGTGATATGGATTTGTGCAAACTCGCCTGGGTTGTTAACAAATTTTACATACATACTGGCAAACAGCACTCTGAATTATTATTATGTTCTGATTTGAAGGTCGAGTGAGTCCGTACAACTAGAGACCCAATGGACATAACATCTTAGTTCCCAAGATTGTGGGAAATAATTAAAACTTCCCGGTATGCCAATATTAGTGGTAATAACCACTAACCATCAGGAGTCCAATATGTCGATCAGATTACCTATACCATAAAAATTAAAATAACTTAAATATACAGCCCAATAATGAAAGTGATTCCTGAAACAGCAGATAGTTTACGTGTAATTGTAGCTTTTTTACACGTTAAGAACAAATTGACCAAAAAATTCAGTGCAAATACATACACATTACAAATCACTGAAGCGTAAAACCAAACTACTCGAAATTGTAACTTTTTCAACGATACATTGATGAAATAAATTGGAAAAAAAAACGAATTACCTCAACTTTACTTTATAGGAAAGCGTACCGAATTTATGCATTTCATTGAGTTTTCGTTGCATTCATTAAAACTTTAGAAACTGTAAGTTGTACAGACGAATAGATAATAATATATATCTCAATCGTTGATAACAACAACAGCCTGTAAATTTCCCTATGCTGGGCTAAGGCCTCCTCTCCATTTGATAAGAAGGTTTGGAACACATTCCACCACGTTGTTCTAATGTGGGCCGGTGGGCATGTGGCAAAATTTCTATGAAATTAGACATATCATGTAGGTTTCCTCCCGAGCACGAGATGAATAGAAACACAAATTAAACACATGAATATTCATGTACTGGGCTTGAATCCGCAATCATCGGTTAAGATACACGTGTTTTAACCACTGGGTCATCTAAGCACTAATCGTCGATTCGAATCGATCAAGGCAAGTGTAAAATGAGAGGGAATTTAATAACGTCAATATGTTCCCAAATCGTATAAGCAAATTGTTCTATACATTAAAATATCAGAGCTGCACCAGTCTTAAAACAGCTGAGACGAAAATAATCAAAGAGCTAAAAACTACTAAGTAATATACCCATCAGTTTATTCTATCTTTCGGATGTGGAGGATCGAGCGGCGCTTTACCACGCTTCCGAAATACTAAACTACCAAAAGAACGTTCGAGAATCTCCTACATTATGCAACAGCCCTTGATACTGACTTGGCTTTAATCCAAGGAAGATTTTGGTAATTTACAACTCGAGTACTTAAAGAGTTATTGTTTAAAATTTAAACTGAGATAAAAATTATTTTGTAATTTCCGTCGAAATGAACTATGAATTTTTAATTTTAACGTATAGCACATAATATTTATGTGTAATGCGTTATTTTCACCTCGTAGTCGCATACTTTTATAATGTATTAAGATCTTCTACTAAAAAGTTATCTGGAAGAGATTGCTGTTTTAATTATAAGACCATTTTTCACCATTTATTTCCGCTGACCTCGATATTTCTTTCTCGGTGCTGAGTAAAATCAACTTATTTTAAATAGCATTTGTGTGTGCACAAATGTATGTGTGTGTGTGTTTATCAATTTTATGCTCTAATAAACAAGCCAGGCCAGAGGGGCCAGGGTCAATATGGCTTGCACTTGACCCCAGCTCACCTAATCTTACAAATAATAATGTAACTGTATTTATGATAATATTAAAACATTTTGTAGAATTAAAATTAAAAATTACAGATGCTTGGTTTTATTATCAGTTCGACAATGAAAATTGAAATGAAGTGTTGAATAACATTCAAGCAGAATCAAGAAAAGTAGAAACATTACGACGATGCTTAAGTAATCCATTTCAGTTCGTAACTACACTACGAAACATGGCCGAATTTCCTTAGTCTAAATATAAATCCGTTTCAGAGGTTTTGCATACACTCTGCAACTTGTTAATCAGCAAAGTTAGGATAACACACTGCTCCGAATTAGATTAGACGAGAATTAGAAGAAGACGGACCAGTCTTCTAAACCTGGATTCAATCTCTTGGGAAATTTTGTATTTTTATTTGATTAGTTTTTAGAAAAGTGTCTTATGAATTACGTAAGCTGATTTTTTGTCTCACTGATTATTAGACGATAAAAAAAATCTATGGTAAATAAATAAAAATGGTGGAAATAAACAATGGTATCATTTTGAAAAGCTGCAGCCATAGATGGATAGAAAAATAAAGAAGAATCTTAATTGTATTTTACTTAAGAATTAATATCACTACTGGCCGGTTAGATAGCAGTATTACAGACGTGTAAGAAAAAAAATGAAAAACGTAAAACAAAATTAAAAGAAATAGTTATAGAATAAATCTAATTCCAACTGAGGTAGTTTTACTATTTGACATTAAATTTCATTTTAAAAAGGTTTCATCACTTTGGCGCTTAAAGTAATCATGTAAACTCAACATTGAGATCTAAAATCTAACATTTTAACGAAATTCTCCATACGTGTATCCACTAACTCGCATTGGAGGAGCGTGGTGGAATGTGCTCCAAACCTATTTTCCGGCTATTACTGTGTTCCCGGTGAGAGACAGTCCTAATAGTTTACTTTATATCTAATTTTTAATTGTTAGGTAGGCCATTAAATGGGCCACTAGTGGAAGTGGTCACATCACAGTGGTCTGTCAAGATTCAGCCCATTTACATTAGTGCTGTAAGAAATATTAACCATTCCTCAGATCAACATCTAGAACTTTCTGAAAAATTGTTCTTTCTTCGCCAATGCCCCACCAATCTTGGGTACTAAGATTTTATGTCTCATGTGTCTTTAGTTACACTGATTTACTCATCGTTAAAAGCGAACACAACAATACTAAGTGCTGATGATTATAGGGTATATGATGAATGTCACCTATCCAGAAGGAATCCACAAAATCAAGTATGAAAAGATATTGACTTGATTTAATTTAGAATTGAAATACGACGAAAAAACTCGGTTACGACCCTTATTTCTCATTCCAGTATCACCATATATCACCAAATAAAAGAAATGCGTTATGTGGCGTCTTACGATTTATCAAATAATGCCGCGATAAAAGAAAATATCTCAGTTCCAATCGAAATCAGTGTGCATTCGGTTTGAAACTCCTGTTATAAGGGCGATAATCGTTTGAGGGTCGTTTAAAATCGTCACCATCTGTGAAACCGGTGACATTAGAAATTGTGCCTTTACGGTTCGTTACGTCGGAATATTGGTTCATTGTTGGTTAGGTCTCTCACTGTTAGTTGAGAATCACTCTTGATGTAATGCGGTTCAATTGTTACGAATTTACCAAATACGTAATGGTTTTAGTTATTTTCTCCACGTATTGTTGGTAAGCTTTGATTTTACGCCTGGCCTCGTTAGCGGTGTCGCTTCAAGTTTCTATTTCCGGGGCAATTTTTGTTTATCTCTAATTAAATCGCGAGAAAATTATGACACGTAAGCAATCAAGTTCTTAATTCGAAATTGCATTTAATATTTTGTTGCGTTTATTTGTATTTTATTTTCATGGAAAGAAATAAGGATATCAAATACATTTCAATATATTATATTTTCAATAACTAGAATTGAAAAGGACATAAAAATTGCAATAAATATTTATATCATACTAGCTGTGCCCGCGATCTTGTACGCATTTGAATTTAATAAAAAAAATATTATTGTAGCCTAAGTTACTCTTTATATGATATCAAATAACTGCCAGTGAAAGTTCCTTGAAAATCGGTCCAGCCGTTCCAGAAATTAGCCGGAACAAACAGACAGACTCTTTATTATATGTATTGATTAATTATTTAAATAACCTTAAAGTTCTGATTTTACAATAAAGTCAATACATCCATCCTTATTTGATTCTATTATAAGATTCAGTCTAATTGGTTATCTTAAGGCGAAATCTGGCACAGTCTTCGTTTGTTAGCTTACGTTACAGTCCAAATCCAATTTATACAGTCCGGAGTGATAGGAATAAGCGTCTTAATCTGTGGGAATAACCGAACTATCTACAAATTGGAATAATGCTACTGTCGTTCATTTGAATAATTTGGTATGGTACATTTCTATGAATCGAATATCGAAGTTTTTAAATAATTTTAATATATATGTATTCAACTAGCTGTTACCCGCTGCTTTGACGACACCAGATCCAAATATAACAATAACTATAACTACGTAATATAATCGTAAATCGATTTTTTAGTAGTCTAATATTTTTCATTTAATTTTACCTAGGAGGACTCTAAAAAATAATATGCAATTATTTTTATAACTTTTTAGTGCATTTTTATTTGTTTAAAAATGCTGTTTTGTTTGAAGTCGGTTTTTCTTTTTGTTAATTTTTTTATTTATTTTAATAAAAAAGTCGCCTATGTTCATGGGCGTTGTTCTAGAATATTTTTGTACCAAATTTCATTTAAGCCGGTCAAGTGTTATTGCCGTGAAAGCGAGACAAACAGACAGTACTTACTACTTTCGCATTTATAATATTAGTACATATTTATGGATTGTATTGGTGGACGACCGGAGGGGCCACGTGATAGCTATTTATTGCCCACAGGCATTAACGCTGTGAATTTTTTTAACCATTACACCGCTAATGCTCCACCAACCTTGGCAACTGAGATATTATATCAAATTTTTCCGTAGTTACACGTACACGTATGAAGTATTATTATAATGAATGACGCCCATCAAAGATTACTTTGATTTACTTGGTGGTAGGGGTTTGTGCTAGCCCGTCTGGGTAGGTACCACCCACTCATCAGTTATTCTTCCGCTAAATAACAGTACTCAGTATTGTTGTGTTCCGGCTTGAAGGGTGAGTGAGCCAGTGTAACTACGGGCACAAGGAACATAACATCTTAGTTCCCAAGGTCGGTGGAACATTGACAATGTAAAAAATAGTTAATATTTCTTACAGCGTCATTGTTTATGGGTGAACCTGGTAAGCCATTAGGTGGCCAATATGCTCGTCCGCCAATTTATACCATAAAAATAAGAAACTTTAACAAATCCATAAATATATAATATAATAATATAATGTAATAAAAATATATTATATCAATAAAATTCTATTTTTAATTTTATATACAGCTGACACTGTTCTATTGAACCTCTTTCGAATCGTAGCAGGAATGAGGTAACATCGTTTCGAGGCACGAATATTAATTAGTTATTCCCACCGGTATGGATACCCAATCGACCTTACGGCTTTGGTATTAATGGTCATAATTCCCTGTCTTTCTTTGAAACCAATTTAAATATCCCGTGATCAAATACTTCCCTTATTTCTAAATACTCGGTTTCTCGCTTCCCAGTTTTGTATTCATGGCTTTATTTCAACCGGACTTTGAAATTTCTTAACGCTTTCGCTGTTTCTCTTTCTGTTGAATGAATTATAAATGCAGCTTCTATTTTTGTAAAACGATTTATGTCATTCGCTAATTGAAAAGTAATAAATGTTTAATTAGAAATTGTATAACAATGGTTGTTTGAAATGAAAATTTATTTGACACAGTTCTATCTCAATTTTTTTTAATACTTAGACACTATCAATCCACGTAAAACTGATCCCAATAGGCATTAACTTACAGTCATTAAAATGATGAAAACGAGTGCTATACTCTACAACCATAATTATGAACAGTACTTTTCATATAAATTATTAGGCCATGGAAACTAAAAGTTATGTTTCTTGTGCCTGTAATTACAGGCTGACTCACTCTTCAAACTGGAACAAAGCATGTATACTAGTACCGTAAAGCCCTACCATAAAATAAAATGTATTAAATTATGCACCGGCCGTCTTTTTTTAGTAAGAATATTTTATTAAGACATTGATACCATAATATCCAAAAGTATTTCTATATTGGTTTTGAAAAAACAACAGCGCGATTTTTATTAATTTTCTGCCTCGCACAAAATACTCTGTGGAACGAGTTCTCGCCAGTGAAACTTACCTTTTTCTTTTAACTTAACTTTTTCCGAAACAATATGATTTGGGTTCCCTCAAAAAAGGATCGTACTCATTTCCTTAAGGCCGGCAAAGCGCTCGCATGTCGCCCAGTGTTACAGATGTCCATGGGCGTTGGTAGTCACTTCCCATCAGATGATCCTGCTCGCTTGCCGCCTAATATAAAAAAGGATGGCTTATCAAGGAATTAAACAGTATTTACTGAAAATGACCTTCTTTGCCCTCTATAAATATAATATTTTTTTTTAGTTTTTTAAATTAGATTATAGAAACTTGCTACTATGTAATGTGGAAAACAGACTATATAAAAAGTAAATTATAAAAGTGGAAATTCAAAGAATTAATTAATGTTTATATTTGAATGAAATTCTACGAAATTCATATATTATAGAAACAATTATATTTTAATATTAATACGCATCATTAAAGTTCTAGCAAGCATTTATTAATATGTAGAACTTTTAAGAACACAGGCAGTTCAACCGAAATTCGTCGAATTATTGATTCCGCTTTGTTGATTTCAAAAGTTAATGAGGCTAACAGTTGACTGAATAATTATATATAGAAAATATTACATGCATTTGTAATTTAGCAAAGCTTTACATAACTAAAACTTATCGCGAAAGGTTTTTGTTTTATTATATAATTTCATATTATTTTTAAGAATCATTTAATTTACATAATAAAATTAGTAATACATTAAAATCGTGGTATTAATAATATTTCTAAATGATGTAAAAAACACATTTCTTGCGCTTACATTGCAAATGCTGGCTGAACCCTACGAGATAGATCAAAATAATAGTACTACAGCATTGTACACGTTGAAAAGATCTTTTCGCTGTATTTATAACATATATAAAAAATAAAAATAAAAAAAAAGGCCCCGACGAATTGAGAACCTCCTCCTTTTTTTGAAGTCAGTTAAAAAAGTAATTATTTTTCGATAATTTTAAAAAACCAATTTTTGGATTATCAGTATACATCTCTCCACCAATTTTCGTGACAATCGCTGCAGACGATGGAGAACGAGCCAGGACAGACAGACAAACATGACGAAACTATAAGGGTTCCTAGTAGACTACGGAACCCTAAAAATGACTTATTCTCGAAACGATTTGTATTATATAATGAGTGAAAAATTAAGAACGTTGTATACATGCTGTATTTAGTATAAGCAGTGCCCGCGCGAAGTCGAGTTGGTTTGCTAATTCTTAATAATATTAAAGAGAGCGAGCCAGATCCCGAGACTAACAATGTAGATTCAAATTGATAATTGTGACATAATATTTCAGTCAGTCTTAATAAAGAACTTAATAAAGTTGATTAATTCTTTATAAGCAAGTAAATTGAAGCAAAATAGATATTTATAAAGATCTATTTACTCATGACGGCCCCTCCGTATTAGTATCGACTACGACTTGCAGTAGTGTGAGTGGCGCTCATGCTTACAAGTTGTCTTAGTGTGCGTGAGATGATAATAGTAAAGATAGCAGAAAAATATGTTTTTAATACAACAACAAACAACAACAGCCTGTAAATTCCCCACTGCCGGTCTAAGGCCTCCTCTTCCATTGAGGAAAATTTTAAACAAATTCCACAACGCTGTTCCAATGCGGGTTGGTGGAATACACATGTGGCAGAATTTCTATGAAATTTGACACATGCAGGTTTCCTCGCGATGTTTCCTTTCACCGCCGAGCACGAGATAAATTATATACACAAATTAAGCACATAAACTATCAGTGGTGTTGGGTTTGAACACGCAATCATCGATTAAGATGCACGCGTTCTAACCACTGGGCCGTCTCGGCTCATTGTTATTATATTATTTTATTGAATTTTTACGTTTAGAGAAGAGCTTTTGCGTGTGTGTGACAGATTCACATTGTCAATTGTTTTGTCATTTGAGACTGCGGTTGTTTGGTTTTACCAATTTCCAATAATGGTTTTGTTACATACGATACAGTAGTTATGTCCATATATACAAACACTAATTTGTCGATTTCTGAGAAAGTATATAAATGTAATAATGATTGTAATATATATAGATATAGGAAGTAATTAATTTCCAATGATATCTAATATAAATTAAATTGTTATTGGACTACGTTGATATACTGAACCCAATGCAAAATACTATCATTTCATCAGATCATAAACAAAGAAGTTGATCTAATCATACATAATGTAATATAATGATTGCATTATATAATGTTCATACAAGAGGATTGAGAATCTTCCTTGTTTAAAGTTGGTCTTAAAATCTGCAATGACCTTTATGGTGACAAGACGTCAGTGCAAGCGTTAGCAATGGTCGGTAGTGCACTGACGACGTTTGAAAAGTGTCATTATTGCTTAAAACGCCAGTGTTATTGATCAGTAGTGACTACTTTCCATGTCCCATGTGGATATCAACCTAAATTAAAAAAGGGGTAAAGCTTATGTAATATCATCACATTTATATGCATTCCCATTTAAAAATGTAAACCTTTGTAACGAGAATTAATAAAAATAAACTATCTCTCAAATATAGCAATTTCTATTCTCTCCATCATTGCCGCTTGTGCGAGTGCGAGCGAGACGAGGTTAATGTTTAACAGCATGTGATAAAGCGAGACAGATATATTAACCTGTGAATGGTCAACTTAACCCTTTAATAGTGTAAAATCACTACCATTACTTTCATCCATTGAGCACACTAATGAAATTTGACCGTCATTCGCAATCTGATTGCGGTTCGTGATTACCTTTCTAAATTCGATTAAATGACAATCAAAATGTGATTGATTTTCACTTTTATGTTGTTGCTTTTTTTTTCTTGATACTACAGATCAAGGCTCAATATTATACAGCCTATATATAAACTACTTGGTATGATTTTGATTTGCTTATTATATATTACATTCGATATTTTAGTATAAGAATTTAGTAATTCTTTAAAGAAAAACTCATATGATAAGCTTCATACAATGTATGAATTATTATCCTTAATATTATATTATATAATAAATCAACTTACTGAAATACAATTAAATACTTTTTAATCATAACTAATGAAAATTCCTTAACATTCAAATTGAATTCTTGTCTGAAAATTATTATTCGCATCGACGAACCCCTAAAAACACAGCCTACCCTCCGCACTGCAAATTTAAATTAATAATGTCAAAATCGCAAGGAATTCTATCAGAGAGAACAAACTGAATTGATTGAAAGCATTGAACGAAGTTATAAATAAGAAAAATAGTTTGAATTATTTTAAATATAGAACATTGTTTTGCGTGTGTGTGAGTTCGTGCAAGAGTGTGTGTAAATCTTCATATAGATACATATATACTCACAAATGTAGATTTTCCAATGCAAGGTACATGACAGTTATGAAGATGTTTGATTGATATTCCATCAATCTTCAGCGCGAGTTGGTAAGGTGAATAAACATGAGACAGAATTTTATCCTGTACTGGCAGGTTCTCTCACGACGTTTTCCCACCAACGAGCACGATATGAATTATTAACACAATATAGTCAGTTATAGTGAGATCTATGCATTTTGACCATTGAGCTATCTCAGTACATATATATATATTTATAAGTAATAGATTTTTTAACTCGTCTAGGTAAAGTTACAATTCCAATAATAGTAGCAATACATTTCCTATTTCCCTAAAATAAGCATATATTTTGTATAATTACCAACAAAGCATTCATTCTGTATTCTACGATTTTGTAAAAGTAGTATTGTCGAGTTTAAGAATTACTCGATTCGAACAATAATACCGCGAACAGTTCTTAAATGAAGCACGTGTTCCATAAGCACCTTACATCGACATTTTGTGATAATCTCATAAACTTAAAATAGTTGACTATCAGTTTTATAATCAGTAATGATGATATTTAAGAGCAGTCCTTCATTGAGAGCATTCGCCTGTAATGTTACAATTATTTTAATTGACAGTATTATATCGATGACTGACAAGCACTCGTCTGCGATCTAATAATTTATGATTAGATTTTGAGTATTCATCTGCAATTTTGTTTGTCTTTCAGTTCTTCACACTCAAAAATGTTAATTCAACGTAATTCAAAATAATTCAACGTTTTGATACAGAATTAATAAATTACTCTCCAAACTGAACTATAACGTTTTATTTTAATAAAATTATCAATTAGTTTTTTTTAATAATTTATTAATACTATTACAAATATAAATTATTAATAAAAATAAAACTATGAAATGAAGAAATATTTTTTAAATAAACATTGGACAACATCACAAACATTACGTTGATCTTAATGTAAGTAGCTAAAGCACTTGTGTTATGGAATATCAGAAGTAACAACGGTACCACAAACACTCAGACCCAAGATAACAGAGAGAACTAATGATCTTTTTTTAAATTGACTCGGCCGCGAATCGAATCTGGGACCATTCTTTTAGTGACGTACCCATGCAAACCGGTGTAGAAACTACTCGACCACGGAGGTCGTCAAAATGAAGTATCATTTTGTTTAACATATCTCCAAAGTTATTATTTTCGTTATTGATAACGCATTACGCTTGATTACTACGTTTTTCAAATTAAGCCACGATCCAAAAATATCAATACTTCCTTTCTCTGTCGGTAAAGAGAAACAATAGAAGACATTTTTCACTCCTTTCAGTTGGCAATTTGAAAGCCAGAGCGGCACTCGACTTGGTATGGAAAAAGTTACAGGTATACCGCGAGTTTATATCGAGTTTCAAAAATTGCTGTATGTATTGTTAATATGTATTGTATTTAATTATTATTTTTCTTGTAATTGGAAACATATGTATATTGTATAATATAACAAAAGGTTTTGTGAGTGGATGATTGATAAATAAAAAATGTTTCCAATTACAAAAAAAGAATATATAAGAAAAAATATTAAAAAATAACATGTAGGTTGTTGTTAGATTGGGAAAATGTAATAAAAAAACAAAATTAAAATCTTTGAATGGATGTTTGAGAATGGAGATTGTTTTCAAGTACAAAAATATAATAATTCGAATGAAATTGCTTTGAATTGAATAACAATAAAATTGGTAACTAAAATATTCATAAAATTGGTTCATATATTCAATATTATTTTATAGGGTGAAGGGCAAATGAATAACATTATTAAGTGGTTACCTTCGCCCTTAAGCGTACCGTTGACTTCACGAATCCCTACCCAACTGTCAAATTCCCGACTTGGACCAATACGCCAATGCTGTTACTAAATTAACCCTTTATAAGATACCTTTGTAAGCTTTGCATTCGTTCTGTCTTTTTTTTTATTATAATTTATAACATCCACGGGCTCACAATTACCCGTGCCTTTTTTACATTCTACTTTAATACATTTTGGCATTTTAAATTTTTTCTTCTTCGTCTTTTTGGAAGTCATTCTATTTTCTATTATTAAAAATATTATTATTCAATCAGAAAAAATAATTTGTTTTATCATTTGAAATTAAAAAAACCCAACGAGAATAACTCTTCAACTTTAAACTGTAATGTCTAAAACATTCGATCTACCTGATTACATTAAATTTAAATCAATGATTAAAACTTCTGAAGACCATTTATCATGTCATATAAAAAATGCACCACCAATTCTGGTCAAAACGTTAAAGCATCCTACCCCAGTTTTAATCAACTCACTAGAAGACATTGGATTAGTTATTTATTGCAATCCAAAATAAATCATCATTACGCCCACGATAAATTCCGTAAACTCATTATTAATAAATGTTTTGGAAGACTGCGTTCGCCAAGACGTAATTTCGACAAGTTCGCTTCATGTTAATGGGACAATGATTAACGTACATAAGTTAAACCGAAGCAGTAAAAACTTAAATGAAAACTCACTTCTCATCCAAAAAGTATTTCATAAACAGATCATGTATTTATTGTGGCTTAAATAAAACATCATATGAAATTTCTATGTAATTATGCACCTGGCCACTTTGCCTTGAGATGGCCCAGTGGTTAGAACGCGTGCATCTTAACCGATGATTGTCAAACCCACCACTATATATATGTGCTTAATATATGTTTATAATTCATCTCGTGCTCGGCGGTGAAGGAAAACATCATGAGAAAACCTGCATGTGTCTAATTTCATCGAAATTCTGCCACATGTGCATTCCACCAACCCGCATTGGAACATCGAGGTGGAATACGTTCCAAACCCTCTCCTTAATGGAAGAGGAGGCCTTATCTCAGCAGTGGGAAATTTACAGGCTGTTACTTTACTTTACTATACACTTGGTTTGACAAATTGCTTCTCACTCGTTCGTTGATATAGAATAAAGAGGTATTATGAGACAGTTGGAATGAAGTTAGCTTTACTATTCTATTTCAATAAATAACAGACAATAAAAAAAGTTTGAAAATATTTTTTTGAAAAGAAATAAAAACGCTTTTGCCTTAAATAATAATTTATGACAGGTAACTACTATAAGCCGATATAAAATAATAACAAAAATAAATAAGGGAAAACCTTCCAGAAAGGTCGCGACACACATTTACCTCTAACGGAGTAAACAAGAAAATCGGAAGACAAAGAGAAGTTAATGAAGATATGTAATATCCATCCCTTCTTAAATCTCTGGTCCTAACATTTTAGTTTCAAGAATATTTGGTAATTGCTAGAAGAAAAAAATTTACGATTAGGATTAATACTATAAAATAATTTGTCACATACGTCTTTACAGATCTGTGATACGTATAAAGTAAACATAAATATAATTAGTATTACAATGTATTTACCGAACTGGGGGAGTTGGGAATTTTGTTCAATAAGAAAATGTAACTTAAATATATCTGTCTTTTTTCAATCTATACTAATATTATAACGTGAAAACTTTATCTGTTTCTCGCTCTTTCACTGTCAAATCAATGAATGTAATTTTACAAAATTTGTTAAGCAACCTTAATGTTTAAGGTTGGATAGGCTACTATGCCTAACATAATCAAAATCAAAATACTTTATTCGAATAGGCATTTACAAGCACTTTTGAATCGTCATTTAACAACTGTCTTAAGCGAAGCTACCACCGGTTCGGAAAGTAGATTCTTCCGAGAAGAACCGGCAAGAAACTCTTTTTCTTGCCTGTACATGATAATCGTCCCATTATGACGACCGCTAAGCGTAAATAAACTCTTTTCAATTTTGACTTTAAAAATACTCGGTTTGTTCATAAAACATTGTACAATCGATGCAATATTTCGTAAACGTACTCTTATTGTTATTTTCACATCCGCTCATTACTCGAGCCACCCGCCATGCAACAAATAACACGTCTGCGTGTCGCAGCGACGTTTCCAATTTACCAGCCTTTGTGTATGTGTCGGTGTTCACATATGCAAGTGACTTTGTATTTTATATTACTTGCATGTAATTTACAATACTTTGGGTGTACAGTCAAGGTGTATGATTTATTTTTATTTTTAATTGTTGTTGCACAACCGACAAAGCCATTTTGAAATCAAACAAAATCAAAACAAAATTAACGTTTACTTGAATAAAAAAAACGTTTTTGAATCGTCGATAATTAAATACTACCACCTTTTCGGAAAGCAGCCTCTAGCGAGAAGAAGCAGCAAGAAATCGCATAGTTGCTCTTTTCAAATAAACATTTTGAATGCTGTTCTTTACAATAATTAGTGTCCTGTGATGGAACCCGAGCTTAAAATAAAGCGTTTTTTTTATAAAAGTACTCTTTTAATTAATAATAAAATTTAGTCTAGTTAGATTTAGTCTTAATAATCTCTTTAAGCTTTTTAATGGCATATTGATTATATTTCCCGGTATCTTGTTATATATACGTATACCATTGCTCAAAAACGTTCTCTATACCGAATTCAAACGGAAACTAGGGCTTGTTAAATTTCTAGCCATTATAAGAAGTCCACAGAGTAAGAGACCAGTCCTTGGGCCATTTAATGCACTGCTCAGCTATTCCTACCTCGTTTTCACTTCTGAGGTATATAATTACAAATACATTTTTGACAAACAATAAGAAAATATAACGCTTTCGTTCTGAATAAAGATTTTAACTTTGGCATTGAGAAAGAAAAAGCCAGTTCTGTGAAAGAATTCTGAATGCTTTCTATTACATAACAAAAATATATTAGGCGTAAAGGCGTATATAAAGGCATATACTTATATTTACCTTTTTTATCACAAGATGTATACGTGACTTTTATGTAAGGTAAGTAGAATTAGCTGGGCGACACGAACGAACATGTTTTACTCGGAATTGGACTATATAGTCCTATTTCAGGTAAAATATTAGCCAAAAACGGAAATATATTTTGAAGTCATCATATCATTAATATTAATGATATACCAACGCACCTCCAAGTACCCGGCTGTGCAGATGTCCATGGGCAGTGGTAGTCACTTTCCATCAGATGAGCCTCCTGCTCTTTTACCTCCACATAAAAAAGTATATGTGTATATACTTTATTTGCGTAGTCTTATGGCCCGTCAAGATGAGTTCAAGTCACCCAGTATATATGTTTACAGCAACACATTGTATATAAATAAAATATTCGGAAAAATCTGCTGATGAACCGTTTATCGTTATTGAAGCAAATTAAAAAATACGTTGTTATAGACCAAAAGAAAGACACGAGAAAGATGCTATAAGGGTTTTGTTTTTTTAACGACGAACGGAATCCTGAAATGCTATAAATGTTGATACGTCAACTATAAACGCTGCGTTGTCGCAATTTCCTTGATTAAAGAATAAGCTTCGACTAAAAAATACCTGAATAATGACTCACGGTGGAATTCTTTCAGCTTTTATCAGGCGAGATTTTTGCTTACAATCTTAATCTCCTTAAAACGCCCGATGAAATGTTTGGTGTCAGCAGAATTTTCCCATGATATTTTTCTATGAATAATTTCTTTATATTTGAAAATATATTATATTAATTGTTTTATAAATATTACAGATTATGTCAATGACGATATTACCTTTATTAATATAATATTTCTTTATCTACTTATGTAATTTTACTTGACATCTTATATAACGAATGTTTTATACTAAGAATTTTGTAGTGGCTACTTGTAAATATCCTATTACTGTGGTAAAACATCTAGCCATTTTTGTGAAGAATATTTGAATATTCCTTCGGAATGCTCCAATTCAGATATACGTATATAATAGACCACCTACCATAAATCACCTACATACCATGTGGGCGATTTTGAACCAATATATTTCATCATGAGTTTTCTTTCCACTGAACACGTGCGTATAAATTCAGTACATAAAAATTCAGAAGTGCTTGCCCCGAGTTGAACCAGCGATCTCCAAAACTGTTTGTCTGTCGTCAAAGATTAATTTGTTCTCACAATTGGACTACTTCTGCTCCTAAAAAAATTGTACCTCGGAAAAATTCCGTGGTCACTGAGTATTTCGCAGGCCATTTAACATAATCGATGGTTCCCTACCGAAGGTCGTTTACGGAAAGGTTTTTCCTGGAACGTTCTATCTTCCTCAAAGTTGTGAAAAATTTGTAACAAATACCAACTCTCACAAACTTAACACATAATTAAATAGATGAGATAAAACATGGAGGGAATACTTTTTGATTTCCAGGTGAGATATTATGTATTTGATATATATATATATATATATATATATATATATATATATATATATATATATATATATATATATATATATATCCTTAATTGTCGCCCATATATGAGTAGTTACTCTTCTCATGACATGGATATATATGTATGACTATAACAGCAATAGTTGTAAAAAAGCTAGATTCTTTGTTCAATTACTGTCAAGATAAATTTCTGTTTTTATTTCTTTTCATCTTGGTGTAATTAATTTTTTTTTTGTACTTTCATATTGTTGTTCATGTTTTTGTTACTATTTTGAAGATATATTAATGAAGGAGTATAGTGTTTTGTTTTTTTTTTTATTGTTATTTAAAATGTATAATGTAAACGCATGTTGTGGTATAACAACACCGTACAAGAGTTTGTTTCCTATATTTACTTGATAATTTGTTATGGTCTTGTGTATGCAGATGGTGTTGTGTTGTGTGCGACAAATCTATAAATAAATAAATCAACTAATCGACGGAAATGAATAACTATTCAGTTTTATGAACCGGTGGTCGCTTTACATTGAATTGAATCCTGTAAATTATAATTCCGTGAAATGATGTTTCAAAACAATTGTCAAAGGCTTCCTTGAATAAATAATATTCTGATTTTGAATTGATTTAGTACTTAATAACTGTTTTATTTTTAACTGTGACTAAATCAATTAATTGATATGCATTCATAATACTATTTAATTTATTAGGGAAATCAATAAATATTAAGTAAATTATTTTTACTTGTTGTAGGTAAAATCAGAGAAAGTTACTCTTATCTATTTTACTAGAAGAATAAGAGTATTCTAGCAGATTCTTTTTCAGAATCTGGTAGGATGCTCCTGGAGTTCTATTTAATGGCTATTAATAATAAATAATGTTAAAACAAAAGGAAGAAGGAACAATGGTAGTGGCAAACCTGTAGGACAAACATCCAAAAATTAAATTAGGAAAAAAATGGTGTAAATCCACGATGGACCAAAACCTATCCATAATTATAGAACATTAGTCGAGAATATGTATCCAAAAACTACGTTTTTTAGACATATGAAGTTCATGAATTTCAATGACTTGACAGTTCAATCAGTGACGTCAATAATAATACTTTCATGTGGGGATACTGTAGTTAGCACATTTTTTCTCGTTTCGTTTTATTTATTTTACTCGAGCAAAGCTAGGTTTTCATCTAGTCAACGATATTAAATTCTGGAATTGTCAGATCAAAATATTAAAAATAACCTTTTAAGTCGATAACATTTAATCTTAGGAGCGTATCATTACACGAATTTCCCAAACGAACCTTTTATTTGGTGAATATTTGATGGCCCAATTTCATTAGTGTATTCTTTACCATGGGTCAGCTACTAAACTACCTTATAATATTTCAGTTCGTGTATTAAGAACCACGTATATGCATTACACTGTTATATACACTAAGTTGATCCTGTTATGCAATCAAAGTTTGATAGTACTTTACTTTAGGGAAATCAACGTTATGTGGGACGCGTGGTTAAAATCATAAACTTTGAGTGATTTGGATTGATGTTATGAAAATTGTGTATATTACTTATATCAAAAGCAAAGTTACACATGCCATGTAAAGTTTTAACATATATAGTATTTACAGAAGAAAGTCCTTCTGACTGAAGGTTTCCTTTGTATCACTCTCGTCATTGCCTCCACTGTCACCAGTGGAGGCACGTTAAGTATAACACGTTAGGTGTTATACTTTTGATGAAGCTTTTTGCACCACTACTCCAAGGGCCAAACGTTTCGACAGCAAATATTTATATTTTATAATTTATCTTTTTTTGACATAAACTGCCAGAAATCTTCTTTTTTTCCTTATTTTGTTTTCCTATCTATTTCAGTTGCGAAGAACTTTTAATTTTAATTTCCGATGAGCTTCTCACTTGTACCAAACTCTTAAAATTTTGTTACAAGTTAAATTTCGTGTTGGAAAAAGTCGGAACGTGGCAGAGTATTGCACTATATTTTTAGGAAACTATGGCGCTGCCAAAAAGAGCATGCATTTACATGATTGTACGTATGATAACATTTAGCCGCCGTATTATATGACTGACTCGTTGGTGTAGTGGCTTAATATATGTCGCAGCATAAGATAATTAAATACTTTCATTGAAATGATTTTGTTTAGATTTAGTGGCCCGTGAGAATCATCTTAGAAAAACAAGAAATGTCAGCTGTCAGGAAGGGGATGATAGAGGGTGTCATTGCTTATAAAATATTGTAAAAATCAATATAGGAATCCTGCTGTAGACTTTTTATATATTGGAGATGATCATTAACCTGAACCAAATAATCTTGCCGGCTTCCCGTCATATATTTATAAAGACAAAATATCCCAAAAGCTGGGCTTTAGCTCCGGGTGGGATTGCAAAAAATTATCAGGTTTTTCCGCCCAAATTCTCAATAGCATCCATCTGGAAGTTGGAAGTGTGAAAGTGCTCCAAAAGCCGTTAATCCTGCGTCTAAACTTTTTGTGCTCGTTTCGGATTTGTACCATCAGATTATAAAAGTGAGGAATGGTGCGCTTGCATAGTATAATATGTCATGGTTGAGTAGCTTATTTTTTAGTAACGCCCTCCGAACCGTAATTGGCCAGAAACACATTATTACCGTACAAAAATAAATGTTGTATAAATTCTACCAATGACATTTTATAGAAATATAATTATCATGAACATTTCGACCACTTCTGGCAAATTCTGATACCAATCTTAAGCGTTTATTTTCTCTAAAAAGAAACTCTCAGCTAGCGTCAACCTTTGAAAAACTAACGAGATTCCGGCGATCAGCTAATGGTTGTATAACCATTAATATTCAGTGTTACTAAGTTATATTAAAGGCCCGAAGGACAGACTGATACATAAACTACATCACTTGGCGATCACCTACTAAATAAATATGCCCAATAAGAACAGTATGGTTACACTTTTTATGTGTCACAAAATAAACAAATTCTCAAAACAAAATTACAAATAATCATGGCTAAATTGAATGTCATAGAATTGTACGGCATGGCAACAGCAGACGAGCCTATTGCTAATATCTTTAAGTTCTTTACTCTTTAAGTTTATATATTTCCGTAGACATGCTCATTGTTACTTTTTTATTTCGCTTCAGTTATCATAACTTTGTGTTTCGGAGGTCGACGCACCCGTTAAGGGGTCACACGATGCAGAAATATTTAATGAACCCTCTTTTATTGATGATAGATAAGTGAAGTCTAGTATAATGAGGGAGACCAGACTACCTCATTATTTTCGAAACTGTCAGCGTTTTAAAACGCATCAATAATTCCTACGTAGGTTTTCGCAAATATTTTATATTTAAAACCATTTCGTTTAATTGTGAGTTTTGATTTATAGAAGGCGTTTCGAATATGAATATTTTATATTTTTATTGTGTACTAGCTGAGAAATTCCGATTGTGTTTTTTTCTTTACCTTTTACAATTTTATCGTTTTATATAATTTCCGAACAATAATGATACATTGTTACATTAAAAATTAACTTTATAATTTTAAACTTTTTTAAATTATTTAAAACGTCATAAAAGTGTCAATTCGTATTCTTAAATCCGTGCCGTTATGTCATTTCCCACTTCCTTTATATCGGTGTTGCTAGCCAATGCCTCGATTTGGCATTTAAACAATACGTGAAGACTGATCAAATGAAACCCCTAAAATTAATAATGTATGCATTGTTAGCTATGTGAAGTTATGTCTTGTGTTGCAACTAGCACTGGGCCAATATGATAGACTACGACCAATTTTTTTGCCATCATCATAATCATGTTCATCATCTAAATTTCATCAAAATTGGTTCTATTGCTTAACCATAAAAACTTAACATTTACACTGTGCTACTTTCGCATTAACCCTATTAAATGTAGATAAGTATAGAAATATTGATTTTTATAAAGAATAAACAGTTTTCGACCATGATATAAATAATTTAAAAATTAGAACTTTTTAATGGTATCATAACAAAGAATTAATATTTGAACAAAATTTAGATCAAGCTTAACTACGAAATAGTATTATCAAATATAAACATACCTGAACCTTATAATCTCTGAAATATTCGAGGCAACAAAGTTCAAGCAGCAGCTTTATATGTATTTATTAAATTTAAATATAATATTAGTAATTCTGAATTTAACATGACAGAATATAATTTAAAAATTCTAGATTTATTCGTGACGAACGGCAATAGCCTACTTTAAAGATAAATACGTTTTGAAATTTAATTTTAAAATTGTTGTTTATTTTTCCATGAAATTCGAAATACAGTTTAAAAAATATTTAAAAATGGAACTGATTTAAATTAAAATAAGAACATAATATTTTACCATCGTTGCGTAAAGTCGTATTAATTCCGTCAGTATTCAATTATATGATCTCATTTTATGTTCATTAACATTACTCTGTGGTCAAAAATTTAGCTGCTGAACATAACAACGTACCACGTGCTGAATAATAACATTTATCCATTAAGCATTTATATTCTAATTTTACTGGCAACATCTACAGATAATTACCGTTTATTAAACTGCATTGATATTTGAAACCATTTAGTCTCTAATTTGATTATACATAAAAAGTGTTCTATTGTGATCCTTATGTATATGGCCATAAGGTTCTATATGAATGCAGTTTCTATTGTAGGATAACTATGTAATTGGTATTGCTAACTACCATATTATTACTAGGGTGACAATAAAAAAAATTAAAATCAAAATGTCTCGAATTATTTTGTTATCACAAAAATATACACTTTAATTAACGTGAAACCTTAAATTGGGATATAAAAATTGTTCTTTTATTAAAAACGAAATGATGATTCGGGTATTGTATAGGATTATTCTTGCTCTTAAAATTAGACACAAAAGAGGTATTTGTAAAGCTTTAAATTATCCTTTAAGGTTGTAATTGCTTGCTAGATTATTCATTCCCAAATAATAGACTTCCAACATATACCCTTGATATGTGTAATTGTTTTGATGAAAGTATTTATTCAATATAAGAAATAGTGTCTAATTACTTAACATACTTCTCCTCTCCGAATAATCAAATTTCCGAAGTAGTGTTAGTAAACATGAATAAAATATATTTTAACCTATATTACCCAGGCAAGCACTACTATATACATGTGCTTAATTTGTGTTTATAATTCATCTCGTGGTCGGCGGTGAAGGAAAACATCGTAAGAAAACCGGCATGTGTCTAATTTCATCAAAATTCTGCCACATGTGCATTCCACCAACCTGCATTGGAACAGCGTGGTGGAATATGTTCCAAACCCTCTCCTTAACGGAAGAGGAGGCCTTATCCTAGCAATGGAAAATGTTATGTTATTTTCTTTTTTTGTTTGTTAATCATCTATATTATATGTTTGCATTAAGCTTCATTAACAAAGTTACTAAATACTACGAAAAAAACTGTAACATAAATTGACCTTATTTTATTTTATTTAGCAATCTGCTAAATTAGTTTCAGAACAGTCCATGTAATTAACTTAGACATAGTCACCCTAGTAATTGCACTGGGCAGTTGGGGTCAGTGCGATTGAATTTGAACTTTATCTGTAAGACACGGCTAAACTAACAATAAGTGTAATTGTTATCGTATTTACGACTCAATTTCAAATGACATTCACTGCTTTTCTGTACAATTACTATTTAAATTAAACTCTCTACGTGGCCTTAATATACATAATTGAGTGTTTCTTTATATATATTAGATATACATAGTTTAAATGAGTATCATTACATAGTATAAAACACAAGTTGCTTATGTCTATCCTTATGTATACTTAGATCTTTAAAATTACGAAACTGATTTTGAAGCGGTATTTTTTAATAAATAAAGATATTTCAATATAGTAAAGAAAATCTGATAATTTTATAAGTTTCTAATGTGATCTCGTAAATAAACAAACCCTGTAGTATGATTAGTATCAGTATTACACCCGTGCGAAGTCGGGGCAGGTCGCCTATATACCTAGATGTAACTTTACTATATCTCCTTCTGATCGCAGATTGCTATTTGATTGGATTTTCAGCGTGTGTTGCGTGCTGTTGATTTATTTCGATAGAAATAATTTATTATTTTTACTTGAACATCACATTTCGTCGTTTGCCGTGCACGGCAAAATGTATGAAGAGAACGAGTACGAGAGTAATTCCTACCTATAGAGGCCAAGTCGTAGTTGTGATAGTTGCGTTACAATTTACACACTACGTTGGACTAAAATAATTCATTCCTAATTATCAACAGAGTTTATAAACATAGAATTGTCTCTTTCTAACTGCATTGATGATAAATTGAAAGAAGAAGACAGCTTTATTTAACTAACTACCTCCTAAACAACATTCATATCGTTAATAACACAAAGGTCCAATAGTGCAATTCGTAATGTACACAAAATTCAACTATTTATACACGGATTTAACAACATATGCGCATATAATTAAAATCGCAAATTAATCAAATAACCAATAAATACATCAGCGTAAATCGTTTGAACAATAACAGTCAATATGTCGAACACAAAGCCATCGTATTTAATACAATTATGTATCAATAATGAGTTGGTTGTGATACTTATGAAATCAAATGAACTTACAATTATATTGTTTGACATTAATTAGCATAGAAATCTTTATATAAGGAAATTTATCATAAAGGTTTTGTATTTGTTTTAATACGAATGTAAATTATAAATAAATTTTAATCTTCTCACAGTTTTGATTTATATGAGACATAATTTTAACTATATTAAATTTAGTAACTGCTGCGTTTTTTGTCGGTTAATTTCAGTAGAATCTACTTTCCGAACCGATGGTAGCTTCACTTAATTTTTAATGACTATTCAAATTGCTTGTAAAAGCCTACTTGAATATTGTTTATTTTGAGTTGATTTGATTTTTTTTTCTTTACTTACAAAATATATCAACCTGCTGTCCCGTGATAGTTATTATCTTTAAATAGATAACACGCGGACTTAATACACGAAGACATTATATTTGTAATCCCTTGTATTAAACAAAATTCAAGAGGTTGTATACAAAAACTAAAGCAAAATGATGATTCCTATATTAAGTCTCAATTTCAACAAGTTCAGGTTGCTTATAAAAATATTAAAATTAAATTTATACAAGCGTGTTAATTTTAAAGAGTGATATTTAGAGGCTTATCAAAATTAAATAAAAATGGCATATATATTAAAATTAAATCACAATAAATTTATATGTTTAATTTGTATTGAAGTGAAACAAAACATGTCATTTCCATTCAACTTTCCATTCTAAGGTATAAAACCTATTCGATGGTAATTTAAATGAGACGGAACTGCAGTTTCGGTCATTTAATCAGATCGCAACGTAATTATCACTGTGTTTATTTTGACCTCGCAAACAACGTTAATTAAGTGATAAAAACAAATAAGAACGATTGTTGTACAATCACGAACGATTTAATGGGATTTTTGAAATTTAAATGAGATGTAATCAATTTTGAAATTTCCGTATACAATTTCCGACGAAACCTAAAATTTAAATCTTTTTTAGGCTGAAAATTTCCCACTACTGGACTAAGGCCTCTGCCTTTGAGGAGAAGGTTGAAAGATATTTCACCACGCTGTGGGTGGTTTCGCAATGCGGGTCGATGGAATCAAATGTGGCAGAATTGCAATGAAATTAGACACATGCAGGTTTCCTCTCGATGACTCCTTCACTGCCGAGTACGAGTTGAATTATAAACACAAATTAAGTAGATGAATATTCAGTGGTATAGGGTCAGCTCGGCTAAATAGTCGCCCTAATAATTGTTTGCATGTAATTAATAAAATGGTCTATAGCGCTTGAGGATTTGACTATTTTACTATTAACAATAGCTATCGTTAATAAGGTCATTAAGGTCAATCAATATTTTATTTAAATACTAATACGCATTAGTTCTTGGTTGGAATGAGGAAATTCGGGAGCTTTATCTCAACGTGGCAGAAATTCGTACCTTGATTGCAGTGCTGTAAATGCCTGTAGTGGTGTATCACACTGCACTGGTCCGTGTATTTTTATTAAATAAGTGTTATTGTGAATATGCCGATGTTGTTTCAAATAAATAAATTGATTGAAATTTTACTTTTGAGTTAAAAACATATTGTATATTGGTAGCGTTTAAGGGTGTTGGATGTCATGTTTGCTTCATACTAAATTTCATAAAATTCGGTTCAGAGTTTTGAGTGAGAGACAGAGTTACTTTCACATTCATAATATACATAATATAGAAGATATTAGAAATTATATTGATATTTCCTTCATTATGATCATTAAGGCTTTCTGAATTATTTCATTCCGGATATTCACACTCAATAGAGATAACTGCACTGAAGCTATAATTGTGCATAATTGAGATACTTCAGATGCAGCTCCCACGGGCTTACCTACTTTTCGAAACACAGGATTGTAAACAAGTTCTAACTCTATTATATTGAGTTCAAACGATCGCCATGTGAATCGGTTTATTTGAACATGGATAATACGAGCGGGTCGGTTTGGTCAATCGTTTGCAATAATATTTTAAAAGACATACCAATGTTTTTGACATTATCTAGTTTAATATATAACATAGTCCAGGTAATTCCTAGTCAGAAGTACAAATTCTAAGCCGCTCTTAATCACTGCATACATCTTCGTTCCAAGAGGAACATCGCGGCTTGTCAGCGGTTCAATGCTAAAACTAAATATACTACATATTTTTTCTTGTCTCTTTACTATATTTTACATGTATTATATATAAAACCTTACTCTCGAATCACTCTATCTATTAAAAAAAAACGCATCAAAATCCGTTGCGTAATTTCAAAGATCTAAACATACATAGAGACAGACGGCTGTAAGCGACTCTATGTAATATAATAGAATATTTTAGTGTAATACTCAACGAAATACTAAATATTTATTTTATAATAATAAAAACACGATATTAATAGAGTACGACTAATTAAATATAATTTTAAACAATCACGTAATTATGAATCGTGATAATTAGTTTTTGCAATCAGCTTGATTTATGTCAATAGTAAATTCAATGATGTCATTGATTTAAAGACTAATACAATTATGTAAATATTAACATACTATACTATATGTAATAGAAAATAACTTGTTGTGTAAATATATTAATGAGATGTGAGAAACTATAAATATTTAATGAATCCAACATGGATATTTTGACTATTAATAATATGTATATTTTATTAAATAAACAAGCGACCCGCCGCGGCTTCGCACGGGTGCAATACTGATACAAAATATACTACAGATTTTTTTTATTTGCGACATCACATATCAAACTTCTAAAATTATCGATTTCTTTACTATATTATCCATGTATTACATAAATTATTATTAATTTCTTATTTATAATATAATTATTCTTATTATTTATTAATCTTAAATTATTCTATCTGTTAAAAAATTGCCTCAAAATCTGCTGCGTAATATTAAAGATCTAAACATATATAGTGAGAAATAACGGTAAGTGACTTTGTTTTATAGTATGTAATGATGTTTTAATTCCTAACAGTAAAGTACAACTGATTCCCAGTAGAGTCCAAATATAGTTTTTATCATCGGCAAGAACCTAAGAAGTCACTCTATTCGTAAACATAAACTTTTTGAGGTTATTCCTAAATTATACCATGTGTGGTTTTTTTGACAATTGCTATCATTATCCTCCTGTCCTTAAACCAATTTTAACTTGTCTGCGCAGCATATTTTCTTCTTCCATACGTATCTGTCTGACGTCATCTCACAAGTAACATTCTTAATTCACTTCTCAATACACTTCTATAAGAATTTGGACGTATCATTACTAATTGATGTTACCAGCGATTAATCCAATATATCTCTATTTAAAATAAACGTAACTCATGCTCCACTTTGCATGTCAATTGTGCTTTAGAAAACTTCGCGTAAGCAACAACAACCATACAAAGTTTCAACTCAATCAGGTCAAAGGTATAGAACTCATAGGGAATCAATACAAAGAAGCCTTCATTTATACAGTACTATAAGGTGCAAATCTCATTAAGAACATATATATGAACAATCAATAAAAATTACTAATTAATATTTAAAAAAAAAAAGTATTATAATCTTCCAGTAACAGTTATTAGGAAATATTTATAAAAATAATCTTCTAAAAATAAAATACCCAGTGAATGGCGCGCCTTTGACTGTACAAATTCTGCCTTAATAAAATCAGATGATTTGCCTTGATATTATATACGTTCCAGTAGAGTACTAGTAAAGGCGGCTTCACACAACAACGATAAATCGTAGCGATTAAAATTTGCACAATTATGATTATTTCCACTTCAATATCACAAGTGCGAAGAGCACTGCGCACAATGTGAGTGAACGAGTTTGGATCCCAAGACATTTCATATTATTATTGTTAACAATTGTTAATAATTCATCTCATATTTGATGGGAGAGAAAAACAAGTATTAGTGGACAAACATCTGGTTTCTATCTGCATTAGACAAACATAGGATGACCTCAAATACGAAGAAGATACATAAGCCTAGCCATAGGAAACTTAACATAGTTACGGATTACCCTTAACCCACACATATTCATCTCACACAAAAAGATACACACAAACACAATACCACACGAATTGTTCTTCACGCACACATGATACATAAACAAAACACTACATAAGCATCGCACAACGAACATTGCCCTCACACACACAAATATATATGTATACTCGTATATACACAAGTGAACGATGTACGATTCACATTTAATCACAAAACTGTGAGCAGTTCATTACATCTCAAAACAACTCCGGTTAATCGTAATAACAAACCAAAATACAGAGAGTCGAATGAAAACATTTCATACATCCTCTTTCGTCTGAATAAAATTACAATCATTAATACGTTAACCATTAAGCGGAAAATTTGATTAATGACAAGCAGCGGTATTTAATGAGGCTTTATTTGTATCAACAAATGAAACTTTATCATGTGTGCAATCAAAGTAATTAGGTTGAAGTATATAGTTACCGTGTAATTATTATAGAAAATGGTATATACATAATCTTATATACTAATATATGTAGAGATATATATTTCGCATTGCGTTACTGAAAAGTTACTAAATCAATATACATAAACCCAGAACGAAAAGCACGTTTCGAAGAAGGTTTTAGTATTTGGGTATATGCGCTTCGTAGTATCACCCCTTTACATTTAGACCAACGTGTAAGTAAATAAGTATATTAATTAAATATCCCGGAAATACATGGATATACAAAGGTTCTATATAAACAAATATTAAATTCATAAACAAAAAACATTAATAAATTAAATAAAATATATTGCCTTTTTCTTAAATGGGAAAGTTGAAATTATTGGCATATACGTTTTTATTCATTAAGACCGTGTCAAAATTGTATTTTTGTTGTGTTATTAAAAGATCTAAATACGGTGACGGTAAAACGACCTTACACTAAAATATAATGGTCTTGACACGTTACTGTCTTTCTACCATAATTCGTTTAAAATTTGAAAGAAAAAGACACATCATTATTTATATTATAGTCACCTTCTAAGCTACACTTATATGTAAGGTCATTATAAATTGTCAAAACTATACGTCAAATCAAAATAAAAAGATAAAATTATTCATTTATATTCTGTTTTAATAAAGCAACTGGTGCTACAATATTGGTATCTATTATTTTATTTATAATATCAATCTGGTAATATTCTTAATTACAGAACTGTCTAAAGAGTATTTACTCTGTTGATTAATGTTTATTTCTGCGAAATTATCGTTTTAATCTGCTTAATAATATGAGACCTGAGCCATTCGCTTTCTTTGTCTACTTCAAATCTCCTTAAAGTTTTTAACATGTATTTTTTATAAGATAGGTGGCCTGGCAAATGGGCCACCTGGTGTATGAGATAAACACTGAAAAAAAAGTCAGTATAGTCAAATGTGGAGGTTTTCCTTCACCGCCGTGTTGGAGATTTTTTTTTTTATGGTATAGGTTGGCGGACGAGCATGTGGGCCACCTTATGGTAAGTGGTCACCATCGCCCATAGACATTGACGCTGTAAGAATTATTAACTATTCCTTACATCGTCAATGTGCCACCAACCTTGGGAACTAAGATGTTATGTCCCTTGTGCCTGCAGTTACACTGGCTCACTCACCCTTTAGACCGGAACACAACAATACCGAGTACTATTGTTTGGCGGTAGAATAACTGATGAGTGGGTGGTACCTACCCAGACGGGCTTGCACAAAGCCCTACCACCAAGTATGAATTATAATACAAATAAGCACATGAAAATTCAGTGGTCTGCCTGGACTTGAACCCGTAATCATCGGTTAAGATGTATGAGCTCGAACCACTGGGCCATCTCGGATCAGAAGCATGACGATAAACGGAAGTCATACCATTAGCCGTTACTGTATACAGTTCAACCTTACAACCCAAAGAGTACATGATTCACATAGCATCAGAAACAAGAGACTTATAATTTCACGCCACGAACATCTAAACGTATTAAATCATTTTACGAAAGCATTAAGTATCTCAGGAATATAAGAAATATTTTATCTCTCAGAGACAGAGGCATAAGAGCTTATAAATTTCATTCCTTCCCAAAAAAAAAACGATAAATAACTCGCCGTAACTGTTTTATGTGTTGTTTAACCTTTAGACGGGTTCCCATTTCATCTTGACGACACTTTGTCGTTAACTGGCCAGCAGATGATATATATATGTTTGGGCAGACATGTTAAAGTGTGGATAATGGCTATTGCTTACTAAGATGGGGAACAATTAATATTGTATAAAACTACAGCTCAAATGATCCAGTGATAAGAACATGTGCCTTAACTACAAATTGCGAATTCAAACCTTTGTCTCTCTAAGAAAGGTAGTGTAACATGCTGTGGATGATAACATGATATTAAGGTAACCTACGTGAATTTGACAAATGCTTATTCAGAAGAATTTGTTCAGTATTATGAAAATACCTCCAAGCCTTTTTCTTCTAAATGAAAAACGTTTAATCCAAGTCTTAAGATATTTAGAAGCTTATATTTTATTTTTGTCTGCATTCAAGTCAACACTAAAACAAACTTTATGTTTATATAAGTTATATGTCGAGATGGCCCAGCGAGTCGAGATGGCCCAGTGGTTAGAACGCGTGCATCTTAACCGATGATTGCGGGTTCAAACCCAGGCAAGCACCGCTGATTCATGTGCTTAATTTGTCTTTATAATTCATCTCGTGCTCAGCGGTGAAGGAAAACATCGTGAGGAAAACTGCATGTGACAAATTTCATAGAAATTCAGCCACATGTGTATTCCACCAACACGCATTGGAACAGCGTGGTGGAATATGTTCCAAACCTTCTCCTCAAATGGAGAGGAGGCCTTTAGCCCAGCAGTGGGAATTTACAGGCTGTTGTTGTTGTTGTTGTTGTTGTATGTATTGCTCATTTTAAAGTGAACTGTAAGGTTTTTTATGAGTACTAAAGTTCTGTAACTTGAAATTAGAAAAATCTTAGAGATGCCGTTGATAGTATACACTATGTTACTAATCCGATTATGAGTAAGATTGTAACACAAACTATTAAAAAAGTTTTCTTAGTAATGAACAACGTAGTCTTAAAAATCTCTAACGACATTTTTTTATCCCGATATTAATGAATACACGAGTTACGGCTTTTTGCTCAGACGGTTGTGTCGTTACGAGATAGTGGAAACCGTTTTTAAGACCCATAAAATATCACGTAGCGCCCGTGGACGTGTTAGTTAAACCTTAAATCATAATTTGTTATGTGAGTAAAACAATGTTCCTTCTTGAAGTATTTGAGTGAAAAAGATATCTGCGTCCATAACAACAATCTGCCTCGTAATCGTTATGGATTTTGTACTAAAATTATTAGCATATCTGTTCCTGTTGATTTTCATTTGAACTGTTAAGTAATTTACTAACATTACTTGGTAGGGGTTAACACAAGCCTGTTTGAGTAATTACCAGGCAACATATGTTCTACCAAGCGATAATACTGAGTATTATTTTACGTTCGAGAGACGAGTGATTCGGTGTAACTACACAAAGGACAGATCTTAGTTACCAATGTTGTTGGTGCATTTTTCTTGTAAGAAATGCTTTAATTTTCTGTAGAAGGTGCTTGCCACTTACTATCAATTGGCCCATTTACTTGCTATTAAAAATACATTGTAAACAATTATTAAGTAATAATGTTACATTAAAAGGGTTAAGAAAATCAGTAGTTGTATTTTAATTGAATGAATTCATATATTAATTGAAGAATTCATGAAATTGAATTCTATTATATATGTGATAATTTAATATTCAACCAATACAATGGTCATTACTTACATAACCGCAATATTATTTTCTTACCCGAGCCTACAGGCTAATATCCAATCTACCAATAAGACTACATTTTTATTCTTACGTTTCAACTGAAGGAAATCGTAACTACACTTACTTTGTTAACAAGTAGCGGCACCTAACCTAAATAATGACGTCACTTTGAATTATCTTTGAAATTGCACCGAATAACAGCATAACTACGCCGAAGTTTCCTAATTGCACTGTATAATCTAACATTATGTCTCGTTTGAGTTGAAAATCAGTTACCTGAAGGCGTCTCCTTTTGGGAGTGAAAACTCTTGGTATATGTAAGATTATATGCAAATATTGAAAGATTTAAATTAAGAAAAAGAAGAGAAGAATTAAAATTTAATGATATATTATGTGTGTACTATATGATAGATCTTAATATGGAAACTTTGAATAAATACTAGCTGAAAATGCGGTTTTGCCCGATCTTAATTTTGAAAATTTTATCTATAGAACAGAAACCCCGATTTTACTCCCTCGAGGGGTGTAATAAAAAATTTAACATATGTCCATATCCGGAATAAAACTATCTCTATTACAAATCTCATTTAAATTGGTTTAGCGGTATATTATAGATTTAAGGTGGTTTTATGAAAGTAAGAAAATACAAGCTCTTAAATATAAAGAACTTGACCAGATGAATAAAAAAATATATCTCGCTAATTATTTTTTAAGTAAAATTGATTACAAATTCAACAGAATAATAAAGGACATCTTTAAAGTATTATTCTAAATATAAAATAATAAACATAAATCATTAAAAAACTCTACTAAAACATTATTCTATACAGGATATAATAAAAGGAGGTAATATGACGTGTTTCCGTTCTAAATAGCGGTAGGAATAGGATGTTATTTTAATTTCCTTATTTAACTTAAACAAGAAAAAAGAAACTCGTACTAGAAACGTGAAACTAGAGCATATTTTATTTAAAAAATACTTCTAACAAAATTGCGAAGTAAACGAAATACCTGGAAGCACTCCACGAGACAGACCACAATGAACTTCGCTTACTTTGCAATAACAAGATATTAGTAAAGTAAATGTAAATTAAAACTGTCTTTTAACGTCCCACTTCTGGGCAAAGGCCTCCTCTCTTTTGAGGAGAAGGTTTCGAGTCTACACCGAGCTGCTCCAATATTGAACTTCAAACTTTATTCAAGTGGGCTTTTACAAGCACTTTTGAATCGTCAATTAACAATTATGTGAAGCTACCACCGATTCGGAAAGTAGATTCTACCGAGAAAAACCGACAAGAAGCTCAGTAGTTACTCTTTTTTAACATTAAAAAAATACAAAATCATGTTAGTTAATACAATTGTCTAAATTAATATATCCTGCGTGGAAGTCAACAGGTATTAATTCCGCGTTTTTTTTATCATCTACAAAATCTTGTATCGAGTAATACGCCTTTGTTACCGATGTAGATTGATGAATTCATGTGGCAGATTTTCGTCCACAAAGGGCAGGATACCTCTTCATGTTTTCTTTTAACGCTTAACATGAGATTGAATTATAATTACAAATTAATCACATGAATTTAAATTTGCATTCAGAATCATCATTTGGGCTATCAGGCTCAAACTTTGGCTCAGAGCTTATGTAATTAATATTATTGTTTGAAATACATAGAACAGATTACGTGAATTATTATAACAAAGAAGTTAAAATACATATTTAGGACGTCAATGTCAAAATACAAAACGCTTTCTAAAATATTTAACACCGCGTCTTATGGCCTTTACTTGTTCGAGACAATGTTGATAGCATTCTCGATAGAATTTGTATAAATTATTTGAAGAAAAGCTTATTATAATTTTAATTTATACAAATTTACAAATATAAATACATCATGCTAATAATAAAACACGCTGGAATAAGGTCCAATCCTTATATGTAAGTAATGAACAAAGAACTAAGTATTATTGTGATCCGGTTTGAAGGGTTAATGAGCCAGTGCAACTACAGACACAATGGACATAACATCTCAGTTCCAAAGGTTGGATGGGCATTCAAATTCAAATTCCTTTATTAAATGTAGGAGCTTTGCACTTACTTATTGATGATCAAATTAAACACTACCAACGGTTCGGAAAAAGAGATACACTGACCTGAGAAGAACCGACGAAAGAATCTCAGAGGTCAATTTTTGTCAATTTAATTGAATATATATTGTATATAAATAATAATACCCAATAGGTTGTAATCAATCATAAACTCACTAATCGTATAGTAATTTTTTTAATTTCGCACACAAGAGAAATTGGTGAAAAGCGCATTGGGGATATAAGAAATGGTAAATATTAATTACACCGTCATTGTCAAAGGTCGGTGACTAATTATCATCAGGTCGCCAACATGCCATATAAAGGGAGATCTTTTTCCAAAAGTGTAATGCAAGCTAGGTTTAAAAAAAACATTATTTATTCTGCTGTGGTAGAGCACGTGAGCAAACTTGTAAAGGAAAGGGGTGCGTGCGCTGTAGTGTTAATATTTTATCCTAATACTGTTAACCTGACCCAACGTCACGATTTATCCTAGTTTGGGTACTCAGGATAATTTGAGTTAAAATTGTACGCTTTTATTTTTCGTATAAAGAATAAAATCGTGTATTATTTAAATATTAATACTTTTATTTCATATTAATAAGAAGTATAAATATTAATTTAGGTAATTTAAATCGGTAATTTATATTTTACTTCAAAATAAACACTACTTTCAAATTTATTTTTAATATAAATTATTATATAAGACGTATTTTCGGTATTTTTTATTGTTTTGTTAAATCTAAAATCAAATATAAAACAATGATAGACAGTCTGAAAATTAAAATATAAATACATTTTGTCAATTCTATTGCATCTTAGGTCTACGTTAAATGTCAATGACCCTATTAGCACCCTAATATTGTTTCGTTGCACGCTAACAGCTCGGTTATCTAAGCTCTTACCAGCTTGTTTAAAATTTGAAGTAATTTCTTGTTTTAGTGTCCAATATGCAAAACACACAGTTTACCCTATCGGTACTGTTTCAAATGCGTAGTTGAAGTATATTGAACGTTACCGCATGTTATATATGAGTCGTTACAATAATATCACTTTTCATGAGATTGATATATTTAGCCATAACAGCAATAGTTTTAAGAAAAAATTAGACTCTTTGCTCAATTAATGTCAAGATTTTTTATTTTTTTGCTTTTATTTTTTTTAACTTGGAGTAATTTATTATTGTTTTTTTTTTGTTTCGTTGTTTTTTTATTCCTTCATATTCTTTCATACTTTTGTTGTTATTTTAAAGATTTATTAATGTAGGAGTGTAATGTTTTGTTTCTTTTTTGTTATTTGTAATGTAAAATGTAAACGCCTGTAGTGGTGTATCACACCGTACATTAATTTATTTTTTTGTTTTTCTTAATATTTTGTGAATATGCCGATGGTGTTTCGAAAACTATAAATAAATAAATAAATATATTGAACCATGAGAACAATACTTGTACCGGGCAGAGACCTCCTGTTGAAATAAATAATCTATTGAGATGATGAGCATAAAAAAAACAGTAAAATTATTCTATATAGTATAACGTCAATGAAAATATCAGACTGATAATTACATACAGAAATACAAAATGTAATTTGTTCATTTTAAATTAAGAGTTCCCTACTGGGTATGATTAAATGTGTCCAATACATAGTCGCGTTTTCTGTTCCCTAACCCTTATAATCTAATAGGATTTTACGTTAACACGGCAGGACAGATAAAAATAAGGCACAGTGCTTAATATATTCCGCTTAAACTCAATCTCTGAATTACTAACGAGAGAAAATTGACAAATTTTACTGACTTGAATTTCGAATAAAAAACCTCGGCTAACTAACTAACTAAGCGCTAGATGAACGAAACATTCAATTACATACAGACGATTGAATAGCTATAAAATTGTAACAATTATTAATAATCAGGTTACTTAACAATATACCCGGACTATAGCCCTAAAGCCTCGATAAAACAGATTATATAATGTATATAATACAATATATAATAGTAACGGCCTCTACATTTACCACTGTTAGGTTTAGGCCTCGTCTACCTTTGAGAAGGTTAGCATATTCAACCACGCTACTTCAATCCGGGTTGGTGGATTCACATGTTTTAGGATTTCGTTGAAATTAGATACATGCAGGTTTCCTCACGATGTTTTCTTCACGAGTACAAAATGAAATTATAAACACATATTAAGCACATGAAAATTTAGCGCGGCTTGTTTGCACTCACTATCATCTCGGCTCTTTTACATTATATAATATACTAATTTTTACCCACTCGCATAAGTTGTAGGGGCACGTCATCAGGTGGTAGGCTTTATGATGACTTTGCCTTTATCCATTCTTGGAGTTAAAGTTTTAACAAATTTATCAAATTCGGATCAGCATTTTAGCCGTACAGAGCAACAGACAAACAATCAAACAGAATATAATTCGTATTTTTAATATGAGTTAGTATACATTATATATATATAATAATTTACGAGTATATTTATATATTTCTTACCTTAACTACTTGAACTCATTTGTAACAACAAATGAGTTACAATTATTTAATTTATTTTTATTAGTTGAACAGTCAACTTAATTGTTTAATTTATTTGGAAAACATATGGAACCTTTTTTTCTAACCAGTACTATACATATATACTTTATCACCCCTGCTAGAAAATCCTTAATATTCAGTAATATAATGTATTCTTTACATACAAGTAAAATTATGACACCCTCGGCTAGTTTCAAAACAATTTCGGATGTTAAATGACGCGTAACCACTCTGATAGTTGAAATAGCTTAGAAACTGTAAACGCTGCGGAAATTTTCGGATCTTTTGTTCGTGTAGTTCTTATATTATTTGAAAAAAAAATGTTTTTACAGAATTTTAGAGCCGAATTTAAAATTTTATGATAAAGTAGGTAAAGTGGCTCATTTTACCTGATGGTAAGTAAAGTAAAGTATCAGCCTGTAAATTTCCCACTGTTGAGATAAGGCCTCCTCTTCCATTAAGGAGAGGGTTTGGAACATATTTCACCACGCTGTTCCAATGCGGGTTGGTGGAATGCACATGTAGCAGAATTTTGATGAAATTAATCACATGCATGTTTTCTTACGATGTTCTCCTTCACCGCTGAGCACGAGATGAATTATAAAGACAAATTAAGCACATGAATCAGAGGTGCTTGCCTGGGTTTAAACCCGCAATCATCGGTTATGCACGCGTTCTAACCACTGGACCATCTCGACTCTCGATGGTAAGTAGTCATGATTTATTCGATACCACCGCCGTGACATTGGTTCTGTAAGAAATAAATATTCTTATATTGCCAAAACGCCACCAAGTTTGGGGCCTTAGATATTACACACCTTTTAAATATTATATCAAATACGAAAAAGATAAAAAACGAATAAATTACGACCCCCGTGGTCGAGTAGTATGTACACCGGTTTTCTATGTACGCCACTCTTAGGTCACGGGTTCGATTCCCGGCCGAGTCGATGTAGGAAAAGTTCATTGGTTTTCTTATGTTATCTTGGGTCTGGGTGTTAGCGGTACCATCGTTACATCTGATGTTCTACAACACAAGTGCTTTCGCTAAACTGGTATCAGAGTAATGTATCCGTTGCTATAATTAATATTTAACTAATTAAAAAAATAACAGTTTTTGATTGTTAGTTATACTACAGTACTTCATTTAAGCATTATTAATAATGCTTTATTATCATTACATCGTATAAAAAGTCACTTACTGCTGTCTGTCCCTATGTTTGCTTAGATCTTTAAAATTACGCAACGGATTTTGATGCCGTTTTTTTTATAGATAGAGTGATTCGAGAGAAAGGTTTTTGTATATAATACATGGACAATATAATAAAGACACACGGATAATTTTTGAAGTATCTAATGTGATGTCGTAAATATATAGTCATTATTTAGTATCAGTATTGCTCCAAGCGAAGCCGGGGTGAGACGCTAGTAAATCAATAAATAATAAATCAAATAAATTTTACATCTCGCTAACATTAATTAATCGCTTCACCGTAATAAAAACAATTTTAAAATCTCTATAAATAATCTAAAACCCATTAGTAATAAAAAAATTATAGCGTGATATTTTTAATTTCCACGCAAAAAAATAAATTTATCTCAATTAAACATAAAACGTGCCAAAACGAAAATGAACGGAATATATATATGAGCCGAGAGTGCCCAGTAGTTAGAACGCATGCATCTTAACCGATGACTACAGGTTCAATCCCAGGCAATCACCACTGAATTTGAATTTTTTTTTATAATTCATCTTGAGCTCGGCGGTGAAGAAAATCATCCTGAGGAAACCTTTATCTGTCTAATTTCATAGAAAATCTGCCACATATGTATTCCACCGACCCGCATTAGAACAGCGTGATGGAATATGTTCCAAACCTTCTCCTCAAAGGGAGAGAAGGCCTTAGCCCGACAGTGGGAAACTTACAGGCTGTTGTTGTTGTTGTTGTATATATATTCGACATACGAAATCCAGTCGTTGATATACAGAGCGTCCTTATTCTGAAAGGTGAGATGTGGATTATCAATTACGGGCACCTAAAAGTGGCGAAGATGTGAATACAGTTTCCTTCCTAAGTCGATATTCTCTTTCGATATCGCTACGGGCGCTACGTGACGCGATGTTTATTGAGAATCAGACTTACGTACAAATCATTCGTGATATTATTTCAAGTAAATCTCTTTTTAATATATTTTTAAAAGTGAGATTAACAAGACCGTACTTTGAAGTGATTTAATAAGTGACAGCTCTGTTATATTCCACTGTTGAATAAAAAATATCCAGGGGAGAGAAACCTTTTTAACGTTTTATTTTAGGAATATTTTTTACTGTTTTATTATGTATGTAACATAATTTTGTATTGTGTTTTAGATATGACTAATAATTAGTGGTAGGGCTCTGTGCAAGTGTGTCTGGGTGACTCTGTCCGTTTGACTGTCGGTGTGGGCAAAGAGATATCCTTAATGTCGTTGCTTCAAGGGTGAGTTATAACAGGCACAACGGACGTAATATTTTAAAGAATCGTTAAAATAATGGCGCCCATACTTTTGGGCTGTGATGACCACTTACCATTGGATCGATACATCGTCCGTTAAACTGTATTATAAAAAAGAATTCATAATAAAACTGAGGACGAGTAATTTGCACCTCTGACTATGTCAAACAACTAAAAACAAACAAAAAACATTCCGGTCTATCACGAGTACGACTTCAAAAAGATTCGTAAAAGTCTGTCCAAATATTTCCTCTTTATTTCGAACGAAAAGATTAAAGTAGAATCGGTGATATAAACAAAAAGCAATCGTATCAAGAGCATGAAACAAAACGAAAGTATCGAAATATACCATCAAATTATTCAGATCCGTTTCGATCCTGTAACAAAACTGCGGTGTGCCGTTAAAATTGAAGTGGTGTAAAGCCACGGGAAAATGGTTTGTTAATCTACAAATGCATTATACGATATAAATCTGTAATGGACAATGCTGAATGATTATTTCGTTGCCTAAAATTAAAACGTTATATTTTACAGCGACAAAACTATGTAAATTATGTGAATTTATTCATTGTTAAAAGAACAATTGATGTTCGATGTGAGTACGATTTATTTGTTTATCAACGGAAATAATTTATTGCGTTTATAATTAAGATAAATTTCATCGACGTAATTATAATCTATGCGAATAAATCAATGAGGAATGTAAATTTAAAAAAAGGTTTGCAAGCTTGTAAATTTAAGAGTTCCAATCCAAACGCACACTACTTCCTCGTGTACATACACTTACCTATACACGCGTAAGTTAGTGTCTGTGACCGATATCATTCAGGTTTATTGACCGCAATAGGTACAATACTAATAATAATAAAAGTGACAGCCTGTAAATTTCACACTGCTGGTCTAATGTCTCCTCTCCCTTTGAGGAGAAGGTTAGGAGCATATTCAAGCACACTGCTCCATTGCGAGTTGGAACCACATTTGGCAGAATTTCGTTGAGTTTAGATATATGCAGGTTTCCTTACGATGTTTTTCTATACTGCTGAGCTTTAGATCCGTTATAAACACAAATTAAATATATGTAAATTCAGAGGTGTTTGCCCGGGTTTGAACCCGTAATCATCGGTTAAGATGTACGCTCTCTTACCGCTGAGACATCTCGGCTCACCAAAATATTACCTACTAAAATATGTATGTACTATGTGTAAATAACAATATCATTATGTAACAATATCAATAGTATTAATAACGAATTCTATATTTTAAAATAACGATTTAAAAGTACTTTTAGCAGGATACTTGAATAAAGTATATTTGATTTTAATAAAACTCTTATAACAGATGATATATGCTTACTCAATAAGGCGTTTAAGCTTAACACCGTGGAATACACCTCCACGGCTTCAGCCACGTCGCTGCGCCTAGAAATTCGCAATATGCCGCATAATCTATTGCATTTCCAAATTCAACAGCTTATGTGACGGAAAAATCGGAATGTTGAACGTTGAAAACATGTTCCACCAATAATAATTTCGCTGAATCGTCATACGTTTCGTTTTACAAATTTCATATATTTTGATCTTATTTAAGTTTAGAAAAAGAAGAAGGTCGCATTATATTTATTATGTAATAACTACGTTTACATTTTTTATAGGAATTTTATTAATATAATTAAGACTTATTGAAACTAAAATAAAAAAAAAATCATTGAGCCTAATGTCATATTAAAAACAATTATGCCTCTTCTTTTTAGTACAATTAACATTCCAAAGCCATCTCTGAATCTGTAATAAAACTAATTGTTCAAACTTCGAATTCCATTAAGCGAAAGAAGTTTTAATTTTATTAATTTAACTAAAGCACTACATTTTACAGCCTAGTAATACATGATTGTCTAGCAAAACAAACGACTACCACTTGGTCAATTGAAAAAAAATGCGTTACGTAAAGTCTAGTCTATGCCTTGAAATTTTTGAAAAAGAAAAAGATACCATTAAACAAATAAAAGTTAGCTGTCTTAGTACACCGATATGACGTAATTGATGCTAGATGTACATATATTTCTGTGTACTAAAAGATTCTCAATACACATACATCATGTATGATGTAATTATGACCTCAATCAGTCATTTGCTTCTGAAGTTACATAATCATTAACAGAGCAGATATTTTACGATTATAAATAACATAATAATTATATTTATACATACCAGACTATACTTTTACTGACACCAAATTTCTTAAAAATTAAATTTAAATTTAGAATAAAAAAATTAGTACAAAAATATTAACAAATTAATTTCAACAATTATAAACCTTTGTGATCAACGTATCAATTCATTTCAGTATAATAATTTATTATTCAACGTACATTCAACCAACATAACAATAAATCACAACACAAAAGAAAACCATAGTACACTTTATACTAATTACAGTGAAATCGATAAGTGAAATCGTTATCAATAAAATATAACTGTTTTAATTAAATTCTGCTCTCCGTGCATATTTTATTTACGTAATAACGCTGCGATGGTAATGTCGTAAATAATTGTCATCAATCATAGCAGATGTCGATTGAGGATTTGGAAGTATGGAAAAACATCAGTATCACTAATTACTTTCTCCATTTTATACAGGTTATATTTATATCGAATTGATATTACAACTGGTTGGTTAATATAGCATTTTAGAAAAAAAAAACTTATTTTATTTAAACATAAATAATTATACTAGTTGTGACCCGAAGCTCAGGTTAAAGTATATATAGTAAAAGTTCAATTTTGCTAATTTTCATCAAATTCAATTTATTTGTAAAATCACAACAGAGACAAAACAGGCGAAGACACTATCAATTTATAAAACTTCACTGTTCATTTTACTATAACTTATAAATCTGTAGTAGGCATATTTAGTGATACTAAGTCATTAGTAGGACCCGACGTAACGGTGCTATGCATGAGAACAGTATTTGGATACTGCAACCTTATCATTATTTTATACATAACTCTAAAAATAAATGTTGCCTACGTTACTAATAATTACATCAGCTATCTGTTAGTGGAAGTCTCGCTAAAATCAGCCTATCGGTTAGCCGGATCAAACAGATAGACAGATGCACAGAAAAAAAAACTTTATTTTTTATATACACATTTTTTTTTGTATCATTTATATAAACATTAATTAATATTTCTTACAGCGTCATTGTCTATCGGGGATGGTTACCACTTACCATCAGGTGACCCTTGTACTCATCCGCCAATCTATTCCATAAAAAAAAAAATTACCGTCGTTACAATAATTCCTGTGCTGTGCTAGTGTACAGCTAAAGAGATTATAGTTAACCTTTTTAACTCAATGGTGAAACATACGATTGATCCTGACACCGCAGGTGAACTTGTGTTGTTTCTGCTGTTCATAATAATAACATTTAAGAGCGTGGTCGAGTAGTGTGTACACCCATTTTCATTGGTACGCCAATCCGAGGTCACGGAATCGATTCCCGGCCGAGTCGATGTAGAAAATTCATTAGTTTTCTATGTTTTTTTGGGTTTGGGTATTTGTGGTACAGTCGTTACTTCTGATTTTCCATAACACAAGTGCTTTAGCTACTTACATTGGGATCAGAGTAATGTATATAACAACAACAACAGCCTGTGAATTCCTAACTCTTCTCCCTTTGAGGAGAAGGTTTGGAACATATTCCACCACGCTGTTCCAATGCGGGTTGGTGGAATACACATGTGGCAGAATTTATATGAAATTTGTCACATGCAGGTTTCCTCACGATGTTTTCCTTCACCGCTGAGCACGAGATGAATTATAAAGACAAATTAAGCACATGAATCAGCGGTGCTTGCCTGGCTTTGAACCCGCAATCATCGGTTAAGATGCACGCGATCTAACCACTGGGCCATCTTGACTCAATGTATACGATGTTGTCTAATATTTATTTCATCATCATCATCATCATCATCAACCTGATCTTGTCCACTGTTGGACATAGGTCTCTCCAAGTGCACGCCACTGTCTTTCTCCGGCTACTCGCATCCAGCTCCTGCCTGCCGTCTTGCGTATATTGCGTCACTCCACCGTGCTTGAGGAGGTGCTACGCTTGCCAAGACGTGGTCTCCACTCTAGAACACGTTTTCCCCAACGGTTATCGGTTCTACGACAAATATGGCCAGCCCACTGCCACTTCAGCTTATTGATCCTCTTACTGGATATGGCTGAAATGTTGTATTCAAGTAGCGGTAAATTAGATAGGTTTCAAAAGTACCTATAATTCCATTTTTAAATTCAATAATCGGCTTGAAAAACGTAAACATAACAACATTTTGGAATCCCACTAACGAGGTTTTAATAAGCCGACAGATTAAAATAAATTAAAATAAATTCATCGGTTTCGACTGTCTGGTAACAGCTAACGTCACTCGTTTTCCGCATCGAAGGTTACGGATTCAATTCAGAACTTCAAACCGAGTTCAAACAAGTTTTCGGTAAAACAAAGATCTAAGGACAAAGTATTCCGGAAACTATTACACTTCCGTGCACTCTTTCGAGGTAGTCAAAAGATACTTCAAAGTCTGTCTGTCTGTCCAAACACCGATATAATTGACAATCGTTTGTTTTTCAAGTACTGAAACAGTTTTGCTATATTTGAGAACGACAGTATATCGGACAACCATTTAAAAGGTTGTATATAAGCTTTAATAGATACGGTTTTGACTCTGGAATGACGATGATAAAACTTGAAGCCTGCTTTTTAATTAAACGTGACTTATATTTATTTCAATATAATTACTAGTAGTCGCCTGCCGCTTCGCTTCTATGGTGTTGGTTGTCATGTGTTAGGCAAAAAGGTCACTTGACCTATGTCCTTTCTTGGAGTTCAAGTTGGCTTCACCAAATTTCATCAAATTCAGTTCAGCAGTTTGGTCGTGAAAGAGCGACAGACAGACAGACAGACAGAGTTTCATTCACATTTTTTAATTTTTGTAGTATACTGTAGATTATAGATTTATCCTTAATAAATTTGATATATTAATTTTTTGATCTAATAAATACAGCGACAATAAAATTTCATAAATTATTCATAATAATTCAGTTATCACTAAAGTTCCTTATTATATACAGATACAAAGGATATAACAAGAGCGATTCTCAAATCTTCCCTATGAAATAAAACTCCGTAAACATCTTGACGTATACGGGGATCTATCACATGTGAGTGGACACTTCCCGGGGAGGTATTAATCATTTTTATTGGACATGCGGACGCTATTATTGATTGTAGTGATGATAAAAGTACCATTAACTCGGTCGGGTCGTTATTTCGCAGTAACCAGTTCCTGAAAGATTAATGTCGGTTAAGCTCAAGCTTATGATGAAATCGTTTTATTAAATTGTTTAATAATTGTTTTGAGGACAACATAACAGCCAATAAGTCTACCATTGCTGGGTGAAATTCTATCCTATCCTCATAAGAAAAAGGTCTATTGAGTTAAATCCTAAAACAAATTTAGCGTCTCTTCGTGTTTAAAAAGTAAAACAATTCCATTCATTCTACATAGGTATTTTATGACTTCACCAGTGAGCATAATTTAGTTTATAAATAAGATATCAACTAAAAGACCAGTGTTAAAATTTTAAAATTTGATTATCGCTTAAAGTTCAAATGACATATAAACTGATCCATAATAATTAATTTTCATGTATTTCAAAAAAAAAAAACATGGTTATATCAGAAAGAGAAAAGATTATTAACAAGCAAAAGTAATTCTTGGAATGATAGGCGATTGAAAAAATTTCAAAAGGCTTATGCGATTATTACTCATACCTTTTTATTTTATGCCACTCGACATTATATTTTTATAAAAAAAAACAACTGCTGATCCAATTTCTCGGAAGCTCGGATAAATAAGGATGTAAGTCGATATAACAAATTGTTCTGAAGACAATCAAGTAATAAAAGTAGATAAACATAGTGTTTGATAAACTTTCATGAACGTTTAATAAATTCCTTTAGTCCACAATTTCACTTCCATGTATTTTTTCGTCATGTAAAGTAAAACAGACAAAAACACTTATATAATAACAAATACCGTTATGACACCTAGTATCAGCTCTTTAAAGGAGTCATTGATGTAAACGAAAAATAAAAACGGGCCTAAAATCAATACTTGTAGAACACCATAGGATGTTATACATTTATTTCGTTAATGGATATTTTTGTATTCCTTTGACTTAATTATAAAACAATTAAATAAAGAGCTTTGTGTATAGCACCGTAATATTTTAACTGATATAAATTGGCCTCGTGTTCTACGCAATCAAAAACAAAAGGTAATAAATCACATAATAAAATCGTTTACGAACGTTTCGAGAAACATGTTGTAGAAATTTTGATTTAAATATTTTACTGTAAATTACTAAGTAAAGTTGAATGCATCGTGCATTTCGAAAAATTCGAATATAAACTACCTTCAAAACAATTCCAGTAGTTTGGGCATACTAATAGAGCATAGTCCAGTTACTCTTTTATATTGTATACCTTTCTAAATACCTACGAGATACAAATAATTGAATACCTGATATTTAATTTAAGCCATAATAATATCTAATTGATAAACAAGTAAGTCATTTAAATTAAATTAATATTCATTTATAATATATAAGATTCGTCACAGAATAACTCTAGTCAATATATCCTAAATTAAAAGATACTCTCCCAAATAACTTATTACTTTTAATTGGTCCCGTCAAAGGAATCTTTTACTTTCATCTTTTTATAAGAAATATTAATAACTTCGAGATAAATTGAAGAGACCGAGAAATAATTATCTTCGTATAAAAATCCTTTTGGTATCGATACTGTTGTATATAATTTTGACATTATTTTTCATATTACAAGTACCTCCTCGTATGTTCATTAATTTTGGAGATTGATACAATAATATAAAGTAACAGCCTGTAAATTTCCCACTGCTGGGCTAAGGCCTCCTATCCCATTAAGGAGAGGGTTTGGAATATATAGAATTTCGATGAAATTAGACACATGCAGGTTTCCTCACGATGTTTTCCTTCACCGCCGAGCATGAGATAAATTTTAAACACATATTAAGCACATATATACATATATAGTGGTGCTTGCCTGGGTTTGAACCCGCAATCATAGGTTAAGATGCACGCGTTTTAACCACTGGGCTATCTCAGCTCTCCTTTTCATTGAATTCCGCCAAAACCAAGTAAATGTTTAGTTTTTATTTTGACTTTAGTAAAATTTAAAATAGAACGCAAATATCTTATCTTTAGCTAAGAGCTTTGATATATCGGTTTACATAAGGTATCAAAGCTCTTAACCAAAGTAGTACTTTCATCATTTAGCTTTTTTAAAAGGTTAGGAACATTAGAAAAAAGAAGCCTTTACTAGTCCGACCCAAGGTGATCTCGACTATTACTAAGACATGAAATGTTAATTTTATTAAGTAATGTAACAAGTAATTGAAACATAATTTATAACATCGATCAGAATCTATATATGCATCAGTAATGTATATATGTATACGTGAAATACTACTCACTGACTAATTAAGAAATTTCAGAAACGATAACACCTACAAACTTGAAATTTAGCAGGTAGGTTTCTTATAAGGTGTTGGTAAACTCGTCCTCTAAGGGGGTAAAATAGAGGTTAAAAGTTTTTGCCTTATAAATTTCGTGTGGGCAAAACCCTGCGTTCAGTTAGTCATATCATAAAAGTTAAATGACTATAATTGATAAATAAATATGGAAACATGCAAATAAGTTATATTAAGAGCTCATCATTAGACGGAAAGAGCTTTTACTTTAATACAAAAGTAAGTACTGAAATGAAGGAGGAAACAAGATTAAATTACTTACTCTTTCAGTACTTGAGTATTAAGTTTAGAACCTCACGCAGGTTCTTTGACATACTACAAGTGACATATATTACTGTTATATATAAAAATGTTTTAAACTTGCTCGGAAACTGCCACTTAACATACATTATAACTATGTATGAAGAATCGGGCACCAATCCAGGGAGTGTGAAAAACTTTTACCAACTAAATTTATGTTTATAATTCATCTCATGAAGAATAATGTTGTGAGAAAACCTTGATGGGTAAAGATTGATTATGTATTAAGTCTTATTAAATTTTAGCAAAGCAATATCGAGATTTTAATCATGCAGGAAAACTCCAAATAAGTAGGTTTCGTAAACAAACACCTCATTGAGTGAAAGTTATGTCAAGACGTTTCTACAATGCGATATACAACAACCAAATAAATGTTTAGAATTTATTTTCACTCATCAGTTATTCTACCGCCAAATAACAGTACTCACTATTGTTGTGTTCCGGTTTGAAGGGTGAGTGAGCCACTGTAACTACAGGTACAAGGGACATAACTTCTTAGTTCCCAAGGTTGGTGGCACATTGACGATGTAAGGAATAGTTAATATTTATTACAGCGCCATTGTCTATGGGTCATGGTGACCACTTGCCATCAGGTGGCCCATATGCTCATCTGCCAACCTATACCATAAATTAAATACAATAAAAAAGATATAAATATACACTATATATACTTCTTGTTACAAGATCTTACGAAAACATAAATAGTTTAATAATTCAACTATTAAACGAATCACATTAACATGAAAAGCGTGAAAATAGAGAAATTATCTTAAAGTGGAATACAAAATTGACTGTCTACTGACTTACTTATCCAGGCATACACTTCAACTAGCAAACTAAGTTAGAATGGAAACTGTGATTAACACTGCAGTATAAATCGAGGTGGAGTTTGTATGTGTTAGTTTATAGATACAAAGTGTCAATGTGTGCTTTAAACGTGTCGTGTTAGAACCATTTCGGATTTACTTGCAAACAATTTTTCGTACAGTTAAGCATGTATTTATTTGCCCCTTAAAACAAGACACACAAACATTAATTATTTAATATATTATTTTTTGTGTACCACTTAATATTATCACACAACACACAAAAAACAAACAAACATAGTATTTATTAGTATTTATCTCAGCTTTTAAACATTGATACGTAAAACTTTTAATAATAAAATAATAAATAAATATGAGCTAACATCGCATACATTATCTGATCCCAATGTAAGTAGCTAAAGCATTTGTGTTATGGAAAATCAGAAGTAGCGACGGTACCACAAACGCCCAGACACAAGACAACATAGAAAACTAATGATATGACTCAGCCGGGAATCAAACCCAGGGCCTAGGAGTGGTGTACCACCGAGTGGTGTGGCCGGGAATCGCACCTCGGAGTGGCGTACCCATGAAAACCGGTATACACACCACTCGTCGTCAAATGATTAAATTACTGATTTCACGTACCGGCAATACACTAATCTAAGATGGCCTCTGTGTGTCTACTCACACACACTTACACACATTCGTCAGTAAAATAATTAATAACGAATTCTTGGACGCAAAACCTAGAATTGGATTCAAGTTATTCGATTTTTCTGTCGATAAATTGTCAGTAGCAGCCCGGAATCTGGATGTTGCCAATGTTTACTCTCTCGCGTCTCGGAAAGCACGTAAAGTCGTTGGTCCTGCGCTTAAACTCTTTCCGGTCGTGTCGCATTCGCCATTCCATCGGACGTTTATTAGATTTTATGTAGAAATAAATATATATATAAAATTTTAATATCACAAGATTTCGATTTTGAACAAGATTTTGGCTGAAAGCTTATTGTAAGTGGCTTAAATTTAATCGCAACATCCATGTCACACTTGATAACACACGTATTTAAAAATATGCTTGAATTGAACGCAATGTATGCAATGTAGGAACGTAGATTCAATTTAGTTTTTTCGTAACCATCATGCCTGTGTCATAATTTAGTTTTTTTTATTTTACTGTCTGTTTTAATTTGTTATATCATTCCATTGTTCTCGTTACGAACTAATTTTAAGTCTAGCTTTTTCTTCGTTGTTTAGCAAACACTTATATACAAGCTATAACAACTAATAACCACAATAACAACCAAACAGACGCATATTTAGCGTTCAAAAATTAAAAGACTCACAAAAATACATTCGAATTTTAAATTTATAGTATTGAATTAAATTTAGAGCGACCAAAGTTTCCAAAATTTTAATTACAGATTATTTAAGTGAAGTACATCTAAATTGTTATATATACGTTATTTCTAACACCTATTAAAATAACTGAAACATTAATAATACTCTTGAAACTATTGAAACTCCATAAAGTTATGTAAACTAAAATAACACCATTCATATGATACCAGAAGTTTTAATCAAGGAAACATATCAATTTTCATATTCATATTTCGTATTTAAAATTATCAAAAACATCATCAGTAACTTAAGATGAAATTCTGCTACATATAACAACAACAACAGCCTGTAAATTCACACACAAAACACATGTAGCAGAATTTCTATGAACTTAGACACATGCAGGTTTCCTCACAATGTTTTCCTTCACCGCCAAACACGAGACGAATTAGCTATTGGACAATGCCAAAAATAAAATGACAATTATTGTAATCCATATATACTATGAGCTTAAAAATGGTTATTTATTAATGAATATTGAAAATAATACGTAATTTATTCAAAAATCCATAAATAATAATGCGTTTCTCATGTGACACAAAACGCTCCTGATTCGTCGGGCATATAATGAAGTCACTTGCTTGTTAACGTTGCTCGCCTTCTATATGTACCACAGATTAAAATACAGGCAAGTGACGTCAGTGACTCCATTGCAGCGCCATATTGTTCAAGTAGCGTTTTCGCGCGCTATTTAAATGTGGTATTTTTAATATGATATTTATCGGCAAATATGTACGAGAAATAAGATAATAAGATATCATCTTTTACTGGGTTCCTTAACACCTATTAAATAATATAAAATTGATTTTAATAACTAGCCTATTATAAACACACACATATGTGCCACATTAGTATCTAAAATACATTAAATCAACATTTTAGTATAAGTTCCAAACCTCCTTAGCAGACGATCTTTCCCCAGCTATAGACATGCACATGTCTCTGTATTCACCTAATGCTGATTCATTTTAGATTCTTAACTGTGATCCATAAAATTGACATCTATATCGCCTTAATTACTTCGTTCATCTCTGTCATTATTTACATTTGACGTTTACAAGATGTAATGAGGATTGTAAATCATGTCGAGCTCTTGATTACGTTAGCACAACGTCTCGACGTCAGATTGTCATTATATAGCAGTATATATAACTATAAGTACACTTATCATATCAATCTCACTAATAAATACTCAGGTTTGTATATTTAGATATCTACAGATACCTTTCAGAGCATGGGATCACTAAATACGTGAATCTTAGAGAAAATTGCAAGTTCGATTTACTGACCATTCTTGTGCTTAGTATTTTTGTAACTCATGTTATACTCTGTGGTGATGAGAATGTTTGTAAGAAGATTTAGTGAAAGGCTTTGCGAAAGATCTGGGTAGGTATCACCCAGTCATCAAATATTCTACCACAAAACAATGCACTTACATAAGTCTTGGTATATTTTGTTCGAGTTTGAATAATGAGTGTGCTGGTGTAAGTATCGAACAATGGATACTAATTTACTTGTTTATCTACTACAAGTACATCTCGAGACAAGCTATTTTATGATATTAATTGCTTCAAATGTGTCAATTATGAGTTAACCCTATAAATTAACCGTAATGATTTAGTGGTATTTGTTTTTTCTTTTTAGAACATTCACTTTCCATTTAATTTATAATTTTTCAAGACTGAACTAATATGAAACTAATGACTTATCGACGAACTAGTCACTGGACTAATCGCTCGACTAGTCGAGAAAACTATAAATTATTTAGAACTAAGCATACATGACACATACAACCTCCATCAGGCCTTATCTTGTTAAGGGAGCAGGTGTCATCAGGAAGGCTTAATTAGAATTAGCCCTTAATCGATTTGCTGTAATATTTTACGCGTAATATCGTGTTGTTATTTATGTGATAAATAGTAGTAATTACATATGATTAATTATAGAATATCATATTAGTTTAATAATAAAAATTGCGCGAGGGAGACAGAGATACAGATTCAAGTTTTAATCAAATAAGTTTTAGTAAGTAGGAGACTGGCAAAAGTACTTCCTAATGGTAAGTGCCGAAGCAAAGCCTCACAAGCTCTGGCGTTCAAAAATTATAATGATAATGGAAATAAGGGTTGTTTTAGTTATTTGGGTACTTAGCAATAAAAAATATGTCATAGCATTATTATTTTAGCATAATCAGAAAATTTGAGATTAAATTTTCTTGAGTTTATTAATCGGTTTATAATCTTACTAAAAAGAATGTCCTTTAAGGAATCATGTCATTTTCTTATAAAACCTCTATTGTAAAGTTTGACTTTACCTTATTTGTTTTCTTTTACTTTTAACCAAAACGACCTAAATTCATAATGTACCTCATATACGTATACCAAAATACTGACCTTAGGTCTGTGGGGCCCATGAAAAAAATCAAAAAGGTTTTATTTAAGAAAATTGTTCTATTTGATACGTAGATCTCTCTCCTTGACCGAAGCACAATTCGAAGGTACATGAAGCGGTGTGCGCGGCGCTTGTGGGGTAGCTATTTGCAAATTTAGTAGTTCTAGCCCATCTGAGCTTCGAGGTGTGACAAAAATGGCTTAACTACATAAAATAATTAACACGATAGCACGCAAATAGTTTCTGAAACGCTTGTCTCAATCAGTTAACTAATCTGACTAAATACTTGATTGTCATTGGTCAACCAATGCATCGCCCGTTTCAATCAACCAATAACAATTCAGATTAATATAGAATTACATGTTTGCTATTGATCAACATTTCACTGAAGATTAGTAATATTAATTATTCTTTACACTGTCATTGTGACAACAACTAATATGTTAGTTGAGTTGGTAAACTAGCTTACTCATACTTTAATTTAAACTTAGAATGACTAATGAATGTGGTAGTTAACATGGTGTATATAGGGTATAATGGTTTGTTACCTACATGTTAAACAACCTTAATAACATCGAATAATATTTTATAACTCTCAAGCTAACTTACGTGTAAAGGACGAATCGTTAAATTGTTATACCATCATGATTTTACGGAACATGATAATAATGTATACCTATAATAATTATCTATTTTAATATAGCGCTATATACCTTGTGGATGACGTCATATGATATTCCAGACTTATATGTAAGGATATCAACATAATATGATTACACGGTAAAGTAAATCTGTTCAGTAAAGGATGCGCTATATTGATGCTTCGGTAATTTAATTATAATATGCATTAAATTCAAAATGTTTTCATGTAACGAAGACATGCATACAAAAGTGCGTTGGATGAAATACTGATATATGGTTATTTATTCTTAAATCACCGAAGGGCAGTAACATATCATAGCGTATTACTCCGTTAGATTTCCAGTTTTATATACATAAAATCAAAAATGATAAGCCTCTGTTGCAAGGCTAATTTAAAAATGATGCTCTCTTTTCAGGAAATGGTCCTTACTTCCTCGTGTTATTTAATTTATGTAACTTTTAATTTTAACTTATTTTTCTATACGTTAACATCAATTTTCTTTTATTATTAATTCTTTTAACATATTCAATATGAATATTTCACTACAACTGAGTCCCGCGTTAGCCAAGTTATATTTTTATCTTTACAGTAAGCAATACTTCATATTTATCTTAACAATTTTAATAATTTGACGACCTACGTGGTCGAGTGGTGTGTACACCGGTTTTCATGGGTACGCCTCTCCGAGGTCCGGGTTCCATTCCCGGCTGAGTCGATGTAGATTATGATTAATTTTCTATGTTGTCTTGGGTCTAAATGTTTGTGGTACCGTCGTTACTTCTGAATTTCCATAACACAAGTGCTTTAGCTGCTTACATTGAGATCAGAGTAATATGTGATGTGTGATATGTGACTTTGTCTCCTATTTATATTTATATAATTTCTGATCATTAATGCATTAAATTCAAAATTAATAATTTTTCTCCAAGATAATGCGGGTTTAAGCTCAGTAGTTGCTATATTAAGCATAATATGCCGTTCCTTGCCTACGCTGTTGGATAAATATCCAAGTTATTAAACTTTAAGCTGTTAAAAAATTTAACCATATAAATTTACAACTTTTTGATAACTCTATAAAATTAAATTTTCTTATTAATAGGTCGGAACTCTCTTGCTATATCAAAACTTTATAAGTAAAAATCCTATTTTACATACTTTCCCGGGCGAAGATTACATCCAAAACTTCTAAACCATATTGAATTTATAATTTTTAACCGACGTTAGTGTTAAATTTTAATAAATTATAAGTATTCTAGATTTATTTATAAACATGAAAGGAGAATATGTAAATAAAATTTAAATAAATTCATGAAAATGCCATCTAGTTTTTTGCCCCCGAACAATAATAAAATTTCCGAAATATATACAACAACAACAAAAACAGCCTGTAAATTCTCACTGCTGAGCTAAAAGCCTCCTCTCCCTTTGAGGAGAAGGTTTGGAACATATTCCACCACGCTGTTCCAATGCGGGTTGGTGGTATATACATGCGGCAGAATTTCTATGAAATTTGTCACATGCAGGTTTTCTTATGTTTTCCTTCATCGCTGAGTACGAGATGAATTATAAAGACAAATTAAGCACATGAATCAACGGTGCTTGCTTGGACTTGAACCCGCAATCATCGGTTAAGATGCACGCGTTCTAACCACTGAGCCATCTCGACTCCGAAATATATAAGTATACTATAATTATAAGTAATTTATTTTCATTAATAAAGAGTTCGTTAATAACAAAAATCTGTACGTATTTCTGTAATTGTATCCATGTGTGTATAGAAACATTGTATAAGTGGAATCAAAATTATTATTATTTGAATTGATTACTGGATAACTACATTATTTTATACTATTGACTTATATTTTAGTGCGTCCATTTAACCGTCCGACTATCCTTTTATACAAAAAAAGTTATTTCCTGAGTTCCCTGAAAACCCTATTAGTAAAGTATTGGCATGGCTGGCATCGTGACAGCAATCCTAAATAATTACTGTATCTAAATAGTGATTTCTATATTATATGTATAATATAATAAAATTTGAGTGATTGTTTGTTGTATTAAAATAACCGGTTTCAACTTCGTGTATGTATATGTATGTATACACACATATTATACCGTTACAACATATTATTCAAATTTTGGCTGTCTTTCTTCCAGCTAATCTCTGGAACGGCTGGATCGATTTTGAAAGGATTTCCAATGGCAGATAGCTGCTATACTCAATAATAACATATTTTTTTAATGCATGACGTCGCGTGCAAGCTATTAATGAATATTAATTCGAAGTGTCAAACTTTTCATACATAGTTTCAATAAATAATATCTAGCAATATTAAAGTATATTTTATTTTATATCTTTATCGTTGTATCTTTTATTATGGACTCATGTATTATATTTATTTAAAAATAATCGAAACTGAACTTCCAATACATATATTTCTGCGGATAAAAATAATATCGTCTCGCCAGAAACAAAAATATTTCTTTCATTTTTCATACTGAAAACGTTCCTCGTAAGTTTTCTGTCTGAACGCTAACTACTCGAGTTTTACTCATGCGAATGTCGATTGAAATTCTGTATTGCTAAGTTGAGTACACTTTTTGTATTTCATGAGAGGCGAAGTACATTTCCGATATATTCTGTCCTTTAAAATGGACGGAGATGTATCAATTTGTCAGTTGATAAATTAAAAAGGAATTCTTCTTGGTGGTAGGGCTTTGTGCGAGCACGCCTGGGTAGGTACCACCCACTCATCAGGTATTCTACCGCTAAACAAGAGTTCGCAGTATTGTTGTGTTTTGCTGTTTAAAGGATGACCGAGCCAGTGTAACTACAGGCACAAGGGACATAGCATCTTAGTGCCCATGGTTGGTGGCGCATTGACGATGTAAGGAATATTTAATATTTCTTACAGCGTCATTGTCTATGAGTGATGGTGACCACTTACCATCAGGTGGCCCATATGCTCGTCCGCCAAACTATAACATAAAAAAATCTCAAAATATTCTTATCGCCATCAAGATCTAGATTAAGAACGTCTTTTAATATGCTGCTTAAATGTGAATTGTGTGTCATGTAATTATTCTCATTAGAATTAAATTAAAATGAAAACCGAACGTAAGACGATTTAGGAGAGGGATAGACCTTTAGAACCTTTGTCATTACAAATAAACATTCAAAAAATTGTACCTACATTGAAAAATAAACATTAAAATAAACCAAACGTGTATACATTTTTTCCCTTTGTTTCCTACGTAAAAAAATTAAACAGTGGAATGGGGTCAAAAGGTAAGAAATATTTACCATATCTTACATCACCTATACCTGAATTTGAACTCGCAATCATCGGTTTAGGTGTACGCCATCTCGGCAATTTGTTTAAGTAAGTGATTGCATTGTTTACAAAATGTATACAGAAATTAAATTCACTCCGAGTGCTAGTAAAGCTTAGATATCTCATTCTCAGTGTTGAAAATTACTTGCAAGTTAAAATACTAAAGAAACAGCAAGTAAATGAAAAGTATTTTCACTGGAGGAGAAGATTTGTACCTTTTACTTAATTTGTAATTATGCTTTTGTGCCATTTTTTCAAGTAACTATTACAGTACAGGTACAAAAGTACAATTAAATACAAGTACACCACACTTCAAAGTCTTATATCTTCTATATACTTTATTTATTAATTAATATATTTTATAATAAACTTTTTAAATTTATGAAGAAAGAAATTATTTGAAAGTAAGATTAAAATATTTGCCTATATCTCACTAGATGAATCTGCGGTTTACACAAACATACAAAATTCTAACTTCCGTTTTACCCCCTTAGGGTTAAACTTGGATTTGTTACCCAAAAATCGATACCCTATAAGAGGAACCTGCTAAATTTCAAATTTTTAGATGCTATAGAATTTAGTTGTTTAGTTGTTATAGTTTATGAGATGTCGTGAATAATCTGTGAGTGCTATTTTGCTTTTATATATATAATTGTGTGTGTGTGTGTGTATGTATAGTGTACGTATGTATTGTGTGTGTATGTGTGTGTGTGTATAGTGTATATGTATACACTCCAAAGTCAGACACACAAGTGTCAGTTTGTTTTCTGGTCATACAAGTTCCGTGTCAACATTTTTCATTATCAAACAGTTATCTTCCTTGACCCTGTGACCTAAGATCCTAGCCAGGCTTACCATCCTATCAAATGATCTATTCCAACATATATTGTAATTAAATTTATAATTAATATTGAAATAGCAATTTCGTTACGTAAAGCACTCGAAAATGCGTTAAACGAATTAATTTAAGGAGGCAGGATGTACTTAATAAACCAACAGAATTACATTTGGAATTTTTCTTTAATTACACGCGTCGTAATAATTTTAATTAAATGGACACGTGATACTCAAAGTATGAAGTATTTTTTTTGTAATTAAAGTTGATGAGATTTGTACTGCACGCTTCTTGTATGAAGTATAATATTTAAATGTAAATCATTAGGAATGTTTATTATAAACTCTTCTTTGCAACAAAGTTTTTCAAAAATATAAATATACAAATTAATTTGAAACGCGTGGCAATTGTACATCAATATTTAAATATATATTTTATATATTGTGTTTTTACCGTAGTGTCTAATAGAAACAAATGGGGAAAACCAATACTAAAATTTGACGCGTAAAAACATCAATATATTGAGTTTGGCATTACCACATAGGGTAGGTTACGTTAGTATACTCCCAGTATACGTAGCCGAATCCTTTTTGCACTATTTACACGCCTCTGTATCAAAATATGCCATAAGCCTAAGACAATTATGTATAATAAAACCACAACATAAAATAAAATTTTAACAAAAAGAAAAACCGACTTCAAACAAAACACTATTTTAAAACAAATGAATATGCACGAAAAAGTAATAAAAATAATTGCGTATTCAACATATTTTTTAGAGTCTTCCTAAGTTAAATGAAATGAAAAATATTAGACTACTTAAAAGTCGATTAACGATTATATCATGTAGTTATAGTTATTGGTATATTTGGAGCCGGTGTCAGCTCCTCCTTTTGGAAGTCGGTTGAAAACACTTAAAATTAATAATACCAAAGTAGTTTACCACATGTTGATTTTTTTTCACAATCACTACAATAATGTTTTCTTGAAGGTATGACGTTGTAAATGCCTGCCTATGTAGTTCCTATCTATTCATACATGCTACTGTCAAACAGCTTAGTACTGTTGTACTCCGGCTTAAAGAATGAAAGCGCCTGTGTTATTACAGACAAAAGAAATACAATATCTTAGTTTGTGGTATATTGATGATATGAGAAATGGTCAATATTTCATATATGTAGTATCAACATCTATAGCCGTTTTTGACCTGAAATTTCATAAATTTTTTTATGAAAAAAAAAACATAAAAATAGTTGTGAAGCCAATAATTCTTTATATACGTCATATTTACGACGGCCATTAGTTAATCAAAAAATGGTACAAAAGGATAAATTTGAAAAAAAAAGCGAAATTTTGTCAAGTCATGGAAAAAACTATTATAAGAGAAGCGCCTGTATAAAAGATGTTATTTAGGAAGGTTGTAGCGTGAGAAAAAACCTTTTAACTACAAGTTTTCTTTCATCAATGGGAAATTAGTTTCAGAGCCTTAGAATGGAAAGGAAATCGGTGCGACAAAGTGGTAAACTGTGTAATAAATTATCAGCAGTGTTGCCAGTTATAAAACATTCATTAATGCTGTATTAACAAATTTAATAGATTAAATAAAATATATTGTATTTAAATTCTTTAAGTAAAATATTACTAAATTTTCATGTGTTTAGTTTGTGTTTCAAATGGATCTCGTGCTCGACGGTTGAAGAAAATATTGAACAAAAACGAGCTTCGTAAAAATATTTCATTTCAATATATTGCTGCCATATATGTACCACGACATATTGACTTTACAGCGTAGTGCAATTAGTAATATGCAAACTTTTTCAACGGAAGAGGAGGCCTTGACCCAGTAGCAGTTACAAGCTGTTACTTTTACTTATTTTTAATATATTCAAACGGAAATACTTGAATCACATATGAAAGTTAATTCTTGAAAGCATTCGAGTGAATTTAAACCGTACTCCGTTTAGAAATCAAAGATATAAATAAACTAGAAGAGCTTAAAAAATCCTTTGTTCCAAAACACTCAACAAAATATGTAAATATAACTTTGTACAATTTACAATTTTAATAAATAACAATGCAACGAAAATTTGACGATTTTATGTTTCATGACATAACAGTGATATTATGTTATAAGATTTTTTTTATTTTAGACTAAAATTGTATTTTATATTTTTAAATTACTTTAGTATCACCATTAAGTCCATATTTCTTTATATATCTTGACCACGTGAAATGGGGGTGAGAATGCTAGCAGCATTTCCCCGTTGAACCGCAATTGCGATCCTCTGGGCAAAAATGCAGCACACACGTCACCGTCACCCCCTATTTTACATTGATGAACTTATTTTGATTTCATCAAAATCGTTTCATCGGTTTGAGAATTTAAAGATAATATTAGCGTAAATTCAACAATAATGTAATCGAAGTGCATTTACTTATAACTCATCTATAATATTTCACACTACAATACATATTATAAGTTATAAAAATTGATTGTGTTTTTAAAAATATACGTAACACAGCGATAAGGTAATTTGTGTCATTTTGTTCGTATAAACATATACATTTATTAATATCGTCTGATCTAGCAGCTTTATGTCAACGACTTTACGCTTGAATTCACTACGGGTGGATTATTAAATAATTCCAAGGACACATAAACCGTTCCAGGAATATTGCCTTCCAAACGTATACCTATATTACTTAGAGAAAGATACTAAGCGACCTCGTATACTGCAGACTAATGAATCTGCTATAGTTGGTTCGGGCTTTATACATTGCACAGATTAAACTGAGCCTACTAATACGCAATCAGCCAGAATGTATAAAATACATTTTGTTTAACTTATATGTGGGAATATTTTTAATTAACTTCCGTTCTTACAATACGGTTGGGCAATTGATTCAAATGAAACTCTTTATATAAAGCTCGACAGGTGTCAACAGATCAGAAGTGGTTCAGTGTTGAACACAGCACTATTGGTGCTGAACGGTTTCTTTGGTAATTACCTAGGTGAGCGTATTTTTGTAGTTATTCTTTAATTTATTCAATTGAAGTTATTCGATCGAATTTATTGTATTTAGTGTTTAAATGTTAAACTACTCGCGAGTGCATAAAATATACTTTGTTTACTTATGAATTGGATTTACTATTTATTTTATCTCCCGTCCATATTTTCATATATCTCGTGTACAAAAAGCGTAAGTCAATTTTTATCCCAGTGATTATGGGACGATATCTGCAGATAGAAAATTGGATATGGTCACATTTTGAAGAGCCATAGATGTGAAGAAAAATAAAGAGGATTATTGATTTCAATTTAGTAAATTGTTGTGATTTAACATTAGAGCTAGCAAAGAAAGAAATACTATTTGTTATTTAATTTCATTTAAAAAAGGTTTCATAATTTGTCGCCAAGATATATGACTTGCAGTTTACAATGAAATTAAATCAAAACAAAACTTGACATACGTTTCGAAATTCCTAAAAATTTTTTGAATAATAATGAAATTACTCTGGAGATCCAATTTATTAGTTATTAGTTTTGCGCAATGACAAAATATCATTAATAGTTCTTTCATACATTTATAATGCAATAATTTAGCTGAATAAAAAAATTGACTAGAGCAATATTTTTATGCTTTAATAATGTTTACATAACATCGCACCTATCGGTAGTAATATAACAAAGAGTTTAATTGCCTAGAAGAGATAATCTCAGCTCATGATGAGTCTGTTCAATTTGAAATAATTTTATAGCGGCAGCTCATTTATTGAGACTATAATTTACGGCACTGTTTCGAATGTAATTAAATTATTGTTTACTTTTTTAACCTGTCGTACATTCACATTTAGATTCATAATTCCTGGAGCCGATTACGCTTACATTACAAAACCAAATAATTAACATGCATGTATCACTTATAAATAACAATACAAGTTGTACGTAGTTATTCTATGAGTAAAACCATCTGAACTAGGCCGAGTACCTGTTTCAGATGCTCAGATACTCTCTCCCGGTGACGTTATACAATTATACGAATATACAGTGACGTGCTAATATGTATATAGCAACATCTTAATGTAAGCAAAGTAGTCTGTTGTCGATAGAAGTAAGTTAATGACAACAAAACAGATTAATACTAGTAGTAAATTGATATATCGTACACAAAAAACTACTTAAATCATTTTATTTAAAATACTTCGACGTGTCATGATAATTATGATGTTAAAATGATTTCTTTCCTAGTTCGAATTTCAAATTACTAATGACAGAAAAAGGACCAATCACAGTGTTTTAAAACGATAAAAAACCAAACTTTTCATCCTCGTAACGCATTTTATTAGTAAGTAATTTTTATTTCGAATTTTTAGCTATAAACTCAAAGCGGACGTCTAAATAACGTTCCTTTTTATAATCCGGGGAACATCTTCATCACTCGGGATACAAAGTATTATGTCCAGTGATATAAGGTACAATCTTGGCGAGTTTTATTAAAAACCTGAATGGGTTTTTATGTAATTTATATACAGAGCGATAAAAAAGATTTTGAAAAAAAAAATCTTATCCTGTGAAAAGGTTTTAAACGTATTACATATAAAACTATATCCATCATTATCATACTCTAAATATTTTATACAGACAGACATTCAAATGTTATATGTGAACATAAATAATAATAATAAATATTGGACAACATCACATACACATACTCTGATTCTAGTGTAAGTAGCTAAAGCACTTGTGCTATGGAAAATCAGAAGTAAAGACGGCACTACTAACACCCAGACCCAAGACAAAATAGAAGATAAATGAACTTTTTCTACATCGACTCGGGAATTAAACCTACTAACACGGATGTCGTCAGATTTCATTAAACGGTTTTATTATTAACAAATTCATTTTCGATCACGTTTATCGAAGAATGCTCAACAAATTTCTAAACAATAGCCATCATTGAACGGACGTGCCTAAATCAAGCTTCCAATATTAGGCTCATTACACATATACATTGAATACATTAGGCTACTAGAACTGGTAGGTTTAACGTATGGTCATGTCAACAAATAATGTATATTATCGTATCTTTGCAATCACTTACATCGTCATTTTCTATAGGTAGTAGTGACCACCTACCATCAGGTGATCATAAGAAACATAGGATGCCACTAGTAAGATCCATTTTACATATAAATCTTTATCAATAACATATATCGGTTGAACAGAAAACTATTAGACCAGATGTTACTAAAATTTCGTATAAACAGCAAGACCAGACTGTCGGCCGGCGACAGAACTGTCGGTCCAACTTTATGTAAACCAGCTGTCATAAAATTCGCTCAACTCTGATTTAAGTAGTTTCACAACAGTTACACGTCCCACATCCTCTGAAACTTTGCTACCATAAAACCCCTCCTCTTTTCTCCAAGTTCTACCAAAGTATACGCCGACGCAGGCCGTGTTGTATATCTGTCAGTGTTAGAATTTTCTCCTTTTTTATTACTTCGTGGCAGGGCTTTGTGCAAGCCCGTCTGGGTAGGTACCACCCACTCATCAGTTATTCTATCGCCAAATAACAGTACTCAGTATTGTTGTGTTCCGGTTTGAAGGGTGATTGAGCCAGTGTAACTACAGGCACAAGGGACATAACATCTTAGTTCCCAAGGTTGGTGGCATATTGACGATGTAAGGAATAGTTAATATTTCTTACAGCGTCATTGCCTATGGGTGATGGTGACCACATACCATCAGGTGGCCCATATGATCGTACACCTACCTATAACATAAAAAAACCCGCATTGGAACAACGTGGTGGAATATATTCCAAACCTCCTCCTCAAAGCTAGAGTTAACCTAACTGGCCTAACCCAGCAGTGGGAAATTTACGGGCTATTGTTATTGGTATTTTATCAAGTAGATTATTAATAAATAATAAACTACCGAAGTGTGAAAAACGACATCATATTGTTATGCTACGGTCACACCTCTGCGAGCGGCGATTGCGAATCTCTTTGTTGTAGTCATCGCGCTTGATTGCTCACATGCGGTCGTAATACGGTGCCTTTACTCGAATGCCACACGCGTTCGTGTCATTACCATCCACTATAAGCCAACAATCGCTCAAACTTTCACATAGATACCTATAATTATACTTTTATTTTTCATAGAATACGAACATAAATGTAATTATATTCATCATATCCCATTGGTTATCCCAATAGTCCGGTATCCCTTTCTTCTGAATGAAAAGAGGATTTTCAAGCAACTCCGATGCAGTTGCTTATTCACATGTGATGATTTACATCCGACATACGCATGTATTTTCGGATATGATAAATTAGCTCACATTTTAGAGATTAGTTGTCATGTGTTAGGAAAAAAATACCCATGTCCTTCTTAAATGTTCATTTGCTTCATGCCAAATTTGATTAAATTCGGTTCTGCGGTTTGATAGTGAAAGAGCAACAGACAGACACTTTCTTTCACATTTCAATATTAGTATAAATTACATAAGTAGAAAGTTCCGTAACACAATACCGATCGCAAATAAAAAGTAACAATTTATAGTCTCAGTCGTATGTATATTTCGATTTGATATGTATATGTTTCAGGTTCAGAAAAACCATATATATTTGTTGTACACGTGAGAACGAAGGCTCAAATATTAATAAATTCGCTAACAAACGCACCTCCACTTTGATTTTACGCGTTCTCTCTTTATAAATAAAAGGTAATATGATCGGGGAGGCACTTCCCTCCTAACCCTTAGGGATATCTTTTTAACGGTGTCGGTCTGTAAATATTTGCCCATGTGATTATTCCACGATTTTTTTTAACTTACGTAATCAAACTTTACTCACCTGCTCCGACTTTGTTTGGACAATTTAATATTTTATATAGTTTATTCAAGTAGGCTTTTACAAGTACTTTTGAATCGTCATTTTACAATTAAGTGAAGCTACCACCGGTTCGGAAAGTAGATTCTACCGAGAAGAACCGGCAAGTAACTCAGTAGTTACTCTTTTTTAACATTTAAAAAATACAATTTACTTTTTTGTCATCTATAAGAAAATATTTTCAATCAAATATTCGGTATTAAAACATTTTTATATAAATTTCATGATTACCTCGTGTTCTATTTTGAAGAAAAACATTTGAGGTCATATATCTCTCTCTAGGACTATATATGTATATGTGATGATAATCTGCCTCATGTAATATATCTACCAATTCACATTAGAACAATGTGAGGATAAACTCCAAACCATCTTTTCAAATGAAGAATTTGGTACAGCCTTTTGCAAAACCTACATACCACCCTCTCATCAGATACATTGCCACTACATGGCTATATTAGTATAGTAGGGTAGTTTTGTCGTGTAGTTTGACGGATAGTTAAGTCAGTGTAATTATAGTTACATAGAGCATAATATCTTAGCTAATTGACTATGTCTATAACTGATAGTTTAAATAATTACACTCCATATAGCCCAATCGTCACCAACAAATTTTATAAAATAAAACGTAGCTAATACTACGGCTTTACCCACGCAAAATTTATAATACACAATTTTGCCCTTTTTAGGGTGGATTTTCACAAAATTCGTTCTTGGCGGATGTCTATAATTTTGTAGTTGTTATCGTTTTTGAGATTTCGTGAGTAATCAAAATCAATGAGTAGTATTTCGGTTGTATATATACAGATAAGAAGCTTAATCACTCGTCTTAGGTTTAAATCTAGATAGGTAGATAATACAGTCAATTTGAACGCGTCCTCAGTGAGGCAAAAAAATCAATATACAACAAAGCCTCATAATTTATAATACAATCCCCTTTGTTAAAATTGGTAGCCGATGAATTACTAAAGGATTTCGTTGGGTCGTTTTATCAAGCTAATCTCTTCGGGGGTGAAAAAAAAAACTCTGAAATATATTTAATTTTCCGTTCAAAAACCTATTAAGCTTGTAAACAATACAATATTTAAGAATTTTGTGGATTATTATTTAAATGTTCGCGGAGTATAACATCGTTAGGAAATAGGTATGTGGTTGATAAAAATCTGCCATGTGCATCCATCAGTCCGCATTGGAGAAGCTTGGTAGATTAACTCCAGACCTTTTCCTCAAAATGGGGGTGAAGAAAAAGGAGTGGAGTCTTCAGCTCAACATTGCGATATTTATACTGTTACTTTACTTTTTAATTATAAGCCAAACATATCTACAATTACGAGATCAAATCCCGATAAGCACCTTTGAATTTCATGTACCTAATTTTTTATATACAAAAAAAAATTATAGTTCTGGTTAACAACTAAGCACTTCTAAAGATAATTAATATAAAATAAATTATCTCTACGAAAGATTTCAGCCACCTATTTTATAAAATATTTAGTAGCGAACCTAGAATGTGTAATATAGGTTTGAAGTAATGAAAAAAACTGTCTTTACCCCTGAATAAAGTAAAGTAAGTAGAATAAAATAAAGTAAAGAAGTAAACCTTACTACCTCAACATATAAGGTTCTTTTCACAATAACTCAAAACGAAACGTCATATGCCCGTCATCATTTCGTTCAAGTGTAGTGTGATTTCTAACCACATTTCGCAAATTGATTTAGAATCATCGCTTTACGATATACGCAGACGCGTTCCCATATATCGTGTGTGGCGACGCATTTGGTCGAATAAATTTGCGGTGAATGAAACCGAATGTTCGATCCATGGGATTTATTTGACCGCACAGCCCTCACGCCTACACAGTTCTATGGAGTCCGTAATGTCGTGTAAGACGTTTCCTTTATATAATATATGCATCCATATTACTACATGAGGAAAATAGTTTTTGTATTCCCTAGCTGAAAACCAATACACATAAAACTAACACAAAAAGAATTAACACGTTACGGTGAAGGTTTTAAAAAAAAAAGAATAATTACACAAGTGAAAGAGACGAGATGACCAGTGGTTAGAATACGTGCATCATAACCAAAGATTGTGGGTTCGATCGATCGATAATTCATATCATCGGTGAAGGAATCATTGTGAGCAAACCTGCAGGTGTTTTATTTTAAAAAATTCTGTCACTTGTGTATTCATCAACCCCATTGAAGTAGCATAGTGGAATACACTTCAAACCTTCCCCTCTAAGGAAGAGAACGCCTTAACTCAGTTGTAGGAAATTATACAAGTATATACACAGCCCATATTTGTCCACTGCTGGACATAGGCATCTCCGTCGTGAAAGAGCGACATACAGAAAAAGTTACTTTCACATTAATAATATACATATATTACTAGATATTTTACTGGCCTGACAATCTTTCAAATTATAACATTACAAATGGCAATCTATTAAATAGCCCCAAAGTCATATTAGACAAATTAATCCGGAGATCGTCTCAAGGGACTCCGAAACAAGGTGACTTGTATTTTAAGTGTAAATATTAGAGCCAATAAACTTCAAAGGGAAGAAACTCGAGATAGGTAAACATCACAAAGAAAGAAGTATAATGAAAACCGCGATAATGCTGCGACGGAAAATTACATTACATTTTTAATATCACTTACTTCTATTATATGTTTTTCCTATATATAAAGATATAGGTATATATATAATATATGTGTGCATGTTATAGAATCTTCCAATACTATTTTTATAAAATCCTGAGGCCCATTGATACTACGGATACGGATTGATTTGGATCCATTGGATACAAATTATTTTCGATTATCCGATTGTTTCGGATAGTTTCATTAACAAACATAATATAATATAGGTATCTAATAAAAATAGATAGCTACTACTACATATTTAGTTACGGTTTCGGATATCCAATAATAAATGACATAAATATATATGTTCATTTTATTTTGTTTTTTAATTTGTTTTTCATGTTTGTTGTTAATGTAAAAACATTTTTCGAACAACATGAATATAAGCAGTCTCCGGCTTACGTTCAAGAATTTCACAAATTTATCTCAACTCCAAACAGACTTATCCCTGTCGTGTTTACCTGACCTCATAATACCCTTCGTTTTTGTTACAGACAGATTATTACAGAGGACTAAAAAATAAAATTACATAATTTCAAAAGATTAAAACACATTTATTTGTTTACCGTTCTTTTTAAGTGGTTTTCACGTCGAAATCTTGTTGAGACGAAACAGCACCAATAATGGTTTTGATAAAATTTTCAACAACTGCTCTGACCTGGTCTATCCAGATTCTTGAGCACTGGCCAATTCCACATACCCCGACTGCGTATGGGGGAGAAGCATAGTGCATTTTTCCGTCGAGAAACCGACTAACACAACCGTATAAAAAGACGTGTAAATAATATATGTATGTATATTATGAAACAATATCTCAAACAGAATTTATACAAAAACACATTGGTTAAGTAAGAAATGGTAATTACACATGGCGCCACTGTCTATAAGGGGTGACCCCTAACATCACTCGAACCATTTGACCGTTTGCCTACCGACGCCATAACAAAAATGGATATTCAATATTCCACCCCGCCGTATCGTGGATGACAACACCATGTTCCCATAATAAATATAATTGTCTAAATGGTTTAGCCATAAAATTAACATTTAAACTAACCATTAAACCCGAAATTTTAATCCCTCGTAACAGTGATTATAACGGAGAGTTCATAAAACTGTATATTACGATAAACGACCTGTGGGCCACGAATAAATTTATTACAATACGCGCAATAAATTTTATCTTATAAATATATAACTTGAAACAATATTGAAATGGTTTTCCAAACGTAAAATATGAGTCCTTTATTACGCCCTCATATATTTGGAAGATAGTCGACCCAACTTATCCTGTCCGTAACGATATCAGATTTATAACAATACAAAGTGATAGTAATTGTTATTGTAGTATCCAATTTTTATTATTGGAATCGAGTTCAATGGCCAGATTTTATTAGATTGGTCACCGGCTTGCACGTGAGGTATTTTATATAGGCTATGCTAGAGCAATCGAAGGCGTCGACTGAGAGAGGGAAACTGTCAAACTCCTATATGGGCCTTCAGAATCTCACTTTCTTTATTCAGGAGTTTATCTTTTTAGAAGTCTCAACTACCATCCAGTGTCTGCTCCTCAATAGCTTTTAGTTACGATAATATTTACCACAACCATGTTGATATTCTTGATTCTCTCGCGGTTCATTAAATACCAGTACCAAGTGCATCATATGCACAAAATACAAAATGAGTCCTAAAAGTGAGCCCTAAGGAATCCCTCTCTTTATTGTACAAGTTTCGGTCTACATGAATAACTAAGCTATATCGGCTTAGTACAAATTTTATCTGAGATTAATAAAGCTTTGTTTTAAATAAGTCTATAAGTTTTGCGGTTCTTCAGACTTTACTAATTAGAAATAAATATTTCAGTTTTCTCCACTAACTAAATATAAAATGTTAGATAAGATAGCCATAATAGGAGCAGATCTAAGCTACTAACTACTTTAGCCATATATTTTGACTAGAAGATCAAATAGTCCTACGAGTATATTACAGTCGTAAACAAAAGAAGAATGTATTACATTTAATTAAGACAGAATTATCGACTCGGCATAGTGGCCCTTACGTCATATTAACTTCAAATGCATGCTCTTGAGCCCAGTAATCTAATAATAAATTACTTGTAATTATACCGTAATAGCCGAACCAGCCGATGTTAATTGGATGCCTTGGAGCGTAACGAACATCAATAATAATCGCTGATTATACAATGCATTCCACGTGAATATGCTTAGTATTTCATTAGATTGTATACAAGTGAGTTTCGTGACATCGCATGGATTTCTTAATAACGTACATACATTCCTTTCATTGAGGTCAACTTATCTGCTAGCCTACTGGGTCACCGTGGACCCTAGATATAATCTCAATAGAATAAACAAACTGACAACAAAACTTCAGGCGATATTCTACTTAATTACTTCGAATTTGGTGACCAGACTCTTGAAACTATTAAACATATTCGTTTGGCATTCTATGTGAATATGTTACATAAATTGTTGACTATTTATTATATTACATTTATGTTTTAAATTTAGAATATATAGTTACTTGTGAAGCTCCTACTATATATCCGATATATTCATGAATATCAATTTTCAATATTCGAATATAACGTATTGGGTATCCACTACACACACACACAAGCTGATAAATACGGACGTAATAAATACACACATGTACAACAAGTAAACGTGACATAACAATTTACCAATACTGCTGTAAAGACTTCTAATTTTGAACGGTTATTATGTAGTCGATATACTAACTTATATATTAATATCGTAAGCCAAATTTTCTCCCAGTAATTATGGCACTGTGGCCGCACATAGAAAAACAGTTATGGTCTCATTTGAAAGAGCTTCAGCCATAAATGTGCTGAAAAATAAAAAAGATTCTAGATTGCGGAAAAGTTACTAACCGGTAAAAGACCGGTACTACGGCTGTATCAGAAAAAAAAAAGAAAATCGGAAACAAAAGTAATAAAATTATTGTCAACCTGCAATTCTAACCGAACTAATGTTCCTATAACTATTTGACATTAAATTTAATTAAAAAAGGTTACATCACTTTGGCGCTAAGCTGAGTGGCTTGTAAGAATACAATGAAATCAAATTAAAAAAAAATCTGTCATAGGTTTATAAAAAAAAAAAATTGAATAAACGCAAAGTGGGAGACCCACTAGTATATCATTATTTTATGTTTCTATTCAGACTAAATCTGATTTCTGGCACGTTATTTTTTCTTGTCTTCACCAATCAATCTCTCTCCTGTATGTACCCTACGTGACTTTATCGAAAGAACCTGCTTTCGAGGCTCAAAAGCCCTTTGGCAAATAATTAAATTGGGAAGCCATCTAGTGACGTCATCGCCTTCCTCAATCAGTACACTTTTTTAATGCAACGTCACTTCGTTCATTGTGATATAATTATATACAGACATATATAATTACACATACATAGATATTTGTATATGTGTGTGGAATTATTGTTTTCAGGTATACGTAGACGTTATTTTTTTTAACGCAGTTTATTGATACCGCCAAACGAGCCGATGCAAATAATTTTTAAACAATAAAGTCTATAACCAAATGGTATTTTTCAATTAACGTCGAATCGGCTTTTCATGACGCATAGTGGAATTTTTTTGTTGGAAAATTCGGAAAAATTCTATTTTAGTTTTCAATTTCGATATCGCTTCGAATGTTGACAGGCGTGGTATCAGTTGAGGAAAACAAAGTTAGTATTTAATCTGAGGGTTTATTTCAGTGAAACAGTAGAAAATTGAATCAATACAACAATGAACAGTTGAATTCATTTAAAAATATAAATACAAATATATTTACAAAACTCCCAAAATCAATCATTCAAGTAGATTCTTAGTAAAACTTTTGAATCATCATTAAATGATATTAAATTATTTATAGATAGGCGGACGAGCAAATAGTGTCCTATCACCTGATGGTAATACCACACCACCACCACCACCCATAGACGACGTAGTGTCCCTTGATTAAACTTGCTTACTCTCCCTTATACTAGAACACAACAATCTGAGTACTGTTGTTTGGCGGTAGAATATCTAATGAGTGGGTAGTATTTATCCAGATGGGCATGCACAAAGCCTTACTACCACATAGAAATATAATCGCATAATAATTTTATAATTATAATCGAATAATTCTAAAATCCATGCTATAGCTCCATGATTTTTTGTGTTGTATATCTTAATCTGCAAATGTAAAAATCTTTCTCGAGATCTCTAACTTTTTATTTCACATTTCGCCTTGTTCTCTCTCTATCTCGGTTCGATTTAGCGAAATCGGAAACTAGTTTATAATTTTTTCTCGCCTTCTATATACATATAATATTGGAGTGTCTGTTTGTAATTTTAAAATAGCTTTTATACTTAGTGCATATGTAAGTATACACGGTGCATATACCAAAATAACATTATTTATTAAATTTTATGTCTATCTGTCTGTCTATTTGTATCGACTAATCTTTGGAACAGTTGGACCGATTTTGACAGGACTGGTAGATAACTGATATAATCAGTAGTAGCTTAGGCTACAGTAATTTTAGTCAGTAAGATCGCAGGCACGGGTAGTTACACAGTATTTCTTGCTATTTCTGTCACAATCATTACAAATGTGTAATCAATGTATAAGTGATTGATTTGTGGCCTCAAATCACCCCTATTCAGTTATTGTATCGCCAAATATCAATATCGGTGATAATTACAGGCTAGTAACGCCTTAGGTCTCATGTTTGGCAGCAATTTAATGATTTCAGTACACATCATAATCGTGTAGCAGTAGATATCGAGAACAACAAGCACAGGAACAGTTAAGCATATGAAAATTAAATAGAGCTTTACAGGTTCCCAACCAATTAATAATGATCTTCGATTAAATCTCACTTATTAATAACAAGGGACCAACTACCACCGGGCCATCCTGTTTCTCAATTCTCAGAATATTAATAATACAGTCTATACTATATATCTATCCGAGCTATAGTCTAATATTTCCCTATAATAACTGCATATAACGACGGACGTTGCGAAAATTATGGCTAATGGATTTCGAACCGCCGATATTGATGCGTAATTATATTAAGCCCAAAAGGTCGTATGAAATTTGAACGTGGGTTAAAAGTACGTTAATTTTAAAACGCAATCAAAAATGTCATATACCGGATTTAATATTATTGGAGTGTGATATTTTTCTGTTGAAAATTTTAAGCTTTAATGGCGCTACCGTGTTCGGGGTATCTAGCGATGAATGAAATGGAAGGCTTAATCCTGATCTCTTGACCCAGATATAACGACTTTTTTTTTATTTACAACAGATAGACAGACTTTTTAATAAACCTTCCTAACTAATGCCTATATATAATCTGGTAGTACACCTCTCATAAACTTTGACACAGAAATAAATAATAAAATCAGCCCTTTTATCAATTTTTTTTTTGTCATGCATATTGTAACACAATAATTGTCGTGTTTAAATAATTAGTGATGAGCCAATAATTATTCAAAACAGTAACGTAATTAGGTTATTTTATTAATTATAAATTCTTTCAATAAACATAAATTACAGTTTTTCACAAACGACGTTTCTTCATTTTAAATATACAAATCTGATTAAAGTTGAAAATCGAGTTGTCATTCGATCTATTACAAGAAATAGCATTAATTATTGTAGACAATAATACAAATGAGGATGTATAAGTTTAATTAGACGTAATTGGAGAGACAAAAATGTTATTTTTATAGTTATTAATTATTGTTATAGTAAAATGTATTTTGGGATGTATAATAATAATTATTATTATACAGAAGGTAGTAATCCTGGGCACGGCGCGTATTAATATTTCTCCCTCTTAGGGAAGTCCCTCTCTATGGAACCCTGACCACCGGTGGCTTGGATTCTGTTCCCGCCACTGGTTGGCCTCTGTATTTTATATTTTTAAATATATTTTATATATTTTGTATTATATATTAAAAATGTATTATACATGAGTAAAAAAAATATTATTAGTAGTAGTAGTTAGTATTCATTTTAAGTGTAACATAAATACTAACGCAAAAAGGTTTCATTTGTAACAGACGCGTAAATTAAATTACACGTACTTTCATTATTCAGTAGCATCTATTACAAATTAAAATTTATAATTATTCAATCCAATATGAAAGTATAATGAAGTAATATTGTATTTATATGCTTAATAATTAATTCATCGTTATCACACACACAGCTTACCAGATAACAAACAAATGGTATAATACGAACACTTTTAAGAGTATTTGCTGCTTAATAGACATTTTTACTCACGACAATTCAACTGAAAGACAAGTTATATAATGAGATTTACTCCCTCATCCGACAAAATAAACTCGGGCAGCGACCTTAATAAGAAAACAGGAGCGAATGGATCTGTGACTAATAATATTAAATATATGTTACCTGATAATTAAATCGTTATTATTATTTTTTATTCGATTATGTTTTTTATGTAAAAATGAATACTCAATTTAATTTAATTGTATTTTTATAATTACAATATTTAAATGAGATAATTTAGAGGATCAAATACGGCTAAAAATTCTTGGTGTACAAATACGGCTAATTTGTTTTAGCACTGGTAGACTTACAGGCCATTATTGAGTTTCCTCCAAAACCTTCAGTTGTTTAGCAAAGCAAAATATACGCCATATTTTCCTCTTCAAACATGAGATAGATTAAAAACACATAAATACAAGATTTTAAATGACATGGTTATTTTTATTATTAAAGTTATTGATATCGGGATATTTGTTTTTTATTTTTGTTCGGTGGAGCACAAAATATCGACATTATATACGAATGTCTTATTCACGAAATATCGAGATCCACCGAACAAAAATAAAAAACATGGTAAATATCCCGAAATCAATAAATCGCATCAATACAATTATAAAATAACATTAAATACAATAATGAAACAAAACAGGAATCGATCAATGTGGACATGTTCTAATACTTATTAATCATCAAAAGCCTACCAATTGTTCGATAGATGAATAGAGATGATTAAGGAAAAACCAGGAAAAGACACTCGCAATCATCAACGTTATTTTCAATCATGTTAAGATATGAACGTAACGACATCGTATATATATAGTTCGTGTATAAGAAATCTGATCTACAATAATTAAGGGACGTAAAATAATCAGATTGTTGCTTCTTCTTATAAATCTTATTTCATACCAGTACTCAGTAGTGATATAAATTTTGAAGTAACATTTTTTATAATTACTAAAAATTTTATGATAGATTGGGAAGTGTTTTTTTTTTATATTTTATTCACTTAGTGGTAGGGCTTTGTGCAAACCTGTCTGGGTAGGTACGGTGGTACCTACCCAGAGGGTACCAGTACCAGTACAGTAGGTACCATCATCAGCTATTTTACCGCCAAATAACAGTACTCAGTATTGTTGTGTTCCGGTTTGAAGGGTGAGTGAGCCAGTGTAACTACAGGCAAAAGGGACATAACATCTTATTTCCCAAGGTTGTTGGCACATTGACGATGTAAGGAATAGTTAATATTTCCATTGGTGACCACTTACCATCAGGTGGCCCATATGCTCGTCCGCTAACCTACACTATATTTTATAATAACATCCTTGCATGATATTTTTAATCTGTGTTTATATTTCTTCAACGTAGAACGTGAAACATCCAATCAGATGGTGAGTGATTACCATCGTCCTTAAAGCTTTAATTTAACTGAAATATCGTAGTTTTGAATAAGTTCCTTACACCGATTCTTCTCAGGTGAGGGATCTTTTTCTTCATCGACCGGTGATTAATGGTGAAAATGATTTCGATTTCATTGATTTGATATCATTATGAAAAATTTTAATTCATTTACAAATTTAAATAAAAGATGAAATTATTAATGAGAAATTATTTGTATTTCTTTGAAGCTTAAGTCAATACTTATTTAGAAGCAGTCTTATAACGAATTGCTTACAACATCTTCGGTTTACATGTTAACATACCTTCCCGAGTTATTTGTGTTACGTTAACCCTTTCCATTACATCAAAGAGATATGCTTGTAATATCAAATACCAAAAATTACTCCAGTCGAGATGGCTTAGTATCTTTATAAAGTAAAACATTCAGTAACGCCATTGAACCAACCTGTAAAGTCAGTATTTGATTGTAGCGCTTCAACCAAGCGCGTCTGGGTACTACGCAGATATCAAGTATTCTACCGCCAAACGGTAATGCTTAATATTTTGAAACTAAGATGATGATCCTTCCTCAAAGGCCGTCAACGCACCTGGTAGCCCCCTGCTGCTGCAGATGTCCATGATGATGTTAACATTATAAATGACTTGATCTCATCCTAATTTGATTAATTGAGCTGAGATGGCCTAGTTGTTAGAACGCGTGCATTTTAACCGATGATTGCGGGTTCAAACCCAGGCAAGCACCACTATATATTATATGCTTAATTTGTGTTTATAATTCATCTCGTGTTCGGCGGTGAAGAAAAACATCGTGAGGAAACCTGTATGTGTCTAATTTCATAGAAATTCTGCCACATGTGCATTCCACCAACCTGCATTTGAGCAGCATGATGGAATATGTTCCAAACCCTCTCCTTAATGGGAGAGGAGGCCATAGCCCAGTAATGGTAAATTTACAGGCTGTTACTTTACATCCTAATGATTAAATTCTTATCGTGGATTTTATATAACTCTAATTCATTTTGTACTTTACCATAGTAACACGTGCTTGATAAAAAATAAAAAAAAAACTAAACATAAAACTAAGTATTAAAGTAAATATTGTGTCTTTCGAATGTATTTAGAATAATTTAGGTTTTCAATTAATCTTTAAGAATAACACGCTGGGCAGAATATATTATAGTGTACAATTATTTGCGTAAACAAATTTGCACTTTCAAGCCCTACCATAATCCAATAAGATGATATTCCGACACGATCTAGAAGCATTTCATACATTTTGATAAGGTTTCAAAGGCAATGAAGATTAACTATTACTTTCTAGTAGTCGATTTTTACAGATAAATCTTAAACAAAAAAAAAGACTTATTTTTCATGGTTCAAACCTGGATGAGCTAAGATAGTCCCAGTGGTTAGAACTCGTGCATCTTAAACGATGAATTCGGGTTTAAGCCCAGGCAAGCAACACTATATATGTGTACTTATTTTGTGTTTATAATTCATCTCGTGCTCGGCGGTGAAGGAAAACTCTCGAGGAAACCGGCATGTGTCTAATTTCATCGAAATTCTCCTACATGTGCATTCCACTAAAGCGCATTGGAACAGCATGGTGAAATACCTTCCAAAACCTCACCTTATTGGAAGAGGAGGCCATAGCCTAGAATGAAAAAATTACAGGCTGTAACTTTACTTCACTTACCTCACAATTAGCACCAATATAAAGCAAACACTAGGTACACCATTGAGCCAAACCTAAACTAGAAAATAACTAAAGAATTTATACGAAACATTCTAAAAGCACTTCAAAGGTGGTTAAGGAGCGGCTTAGACTTGTCCCATTTGTTTGTTTTAAAACCGTCTAACACGTTTAAAACCAGTTAAGTTTCCGCAAATCCGAAACCCGGCTATAAATATGAAACTTGGTTGCAAAGGAACAATAATTTAAGTTGTATTTAACGAGGGTAGGCCGAAGCAAGTGCTCTGCCCGCGACATCTCTTACTGGATTTACTTGCCAAGTTTAAATGCTTCGTATAAGCTATTTTAATTGCTTAAGACCATCACAATCACATGTACAAATGATTTCATGGATATGATATACATGTTTTGTTCGCATTGTTTTAAAATATATGAGCCGTCACGCGCAGCTGCCCACGGTCTATGCACAAATATCATTAATGTTCGTCCATTTTCGTGTAGGTGTCTTGCATAACAACGCGCCTCTGTTAAGGGCTTTATCGTTTTAAACTAAATAAACCGAGAACAGTTCATTGTTTAAGAATCAAGTGAAATGGTAGAAAACATCACGTAACGACAAAGCATCATGCCACCACCAGGCGGTGACTCTATCTTTTCTCTTTCTATCTATTGTATACGATTTAAACCTATATATTATAAATTAAAATGTTTGTAATGGATGTATCTATGTTTATTACTCTTTCACGAAAAAACTACTATATGGATTTCAATGAAATTTTACAGTAATACAGGTTATCATCAGAATAACACATAGGCATACTTATAATGATTATATGTAATTTCGTCATAACATAACGTTACATATACAGATACCCGTGCGAGCAAGGGCGGGTCGCTAGAATAATATTGTTTATTTATTTTTTATCGTTGCTTAAATTGCACAGAATTTTTAACAATTTTATTTCTTATGTATTCTTCTCAATGTTTATTTATTCCATAGTGTGTTTTATTTAATACATAATATATAGAGAAAACCTTTTTTTACCTAATGTTATTTCTAACTTTAAATGCCTGGAAGAGGTAACGACCTCGTCGTTGAAATAACGATTTCAACGACAAGGCCGCCTCTTGTACATCTTTCTAAAATGTGACTCTTGGTTTGTTTATTGGTATACAATAAAGAGTATTTTGCTTTTGTGATTTTGAAAACATGTCCTATCGTTTTGAATTGTACCCCGTGACACCAAATATTTTTTTTAGTTTTTTAATATTTTTACCAAATAAAAAACCTCTGGAAGAGGTCGTTTTTATTTTATTTTATTTCTTACATGGTTTTAACGATACAGCCGCCTCTTGTGTACTTTATTTGAGTGTGATTTTTCGTGTGTTTATTGATGTAAAATAAATAGTTTATCACATTTGTGATTGTGCAAAGTGCCCCGCGACACCAAATATATTTTTAAGTTTGCTAATATTTGTAATTTACATAAGTATCATTAAACGAATGTTAGTGATGAGTTAATAAGAAAAAATTCAACTTGATTTATTTAGGTCACTTAAGTATCTCTCCTTCCTACTGTTAATGGGGTGGCTTCGCTGCGTTTCAGTGTATACGTATGTGGGATAGATTCATACAACACATGCAGGTTTTCTCACGAAGTTTTCCTTTTCCTTACTGAGCACAAGATGAATTATAAATAATAAATTAAACAATGAGAAAACTCAATGGTCGTTTATGAAATTTCAACAACATATCTTAGAAGTTATATTTTAAATATTTTAAGTAGTATACTTCTATTTTAGTTAAAATAATAATTAATACAAAAAAAATATGAGTAAAATTCAATAATTCAAGAATAAATCAAATATCCGTGTAAAGGCATCGATTAACATAACGAAGAAATATGAATAAAATCAATATACATATTACAATAGAGTTGGGTTTTCACGAGTAGTTTTGAAGTCTAATTTTTACTCTGACCTTTCCAAATAAAGCTATAAATATCTAAGTCGGTAATAATTTAAGTTATTACTGAATCATTAATTAGAATAGCTTAAATTAAACTCATAAGTGTAGTCTTCTTAAGAAAAAAATTGCTAAGGGAGAGTTCAAATGGAAATTCAGGGTTATGGTCACTGCCAATCGTTAAAATTACTGGAACTAGACGAATGATCCTTGGCGCATCAGTAGCGCAAATAAACGCTCCTCAAATATATGCGAATGATCCCTGGCGCATCAGTAGCGCGAATAAACGCTACGCAAATACACGCAAACGATCCCTGGCGCATCAGTAGCGCGAATAAACGCTGCGCAAACATATGCTCTACATGTCACGATGCCAGCATTGATCAACGTTCTCGATATCGCATTGAAATATCTTGTTACGTTTAAAAGTATCCGTTTATTTTCTTTTATATATTAATAATCAGTGGCTCAATTGGCGTGCCATACTATTTAATAAATATTTTAATAATCACTTTCGGCTATGTCATTATAATTTGATTTAAATTTCAGTATTACAAACAGTAGGATACCCAACCAGTAGGATAACAAACAAAACCGGATATAATATAACAACAACAACAACAACAGCCTGTAAATTCCCACTGCTGGGCTAAAGGCCTCCTCTCCCTTTGAGGAGAAGGTTTGGAACATATTCCACCACGCTGTTCCAATGCGGGTTGGTGGAATACACATGTGGCAGAATTATTATGAAATTTGTCACATGCAGGTTTCCTCACGATGTTTTCCTTCACCGTTGAGCACGAGATGAATTATAAAGACAAATTAAGCACATGAAACAGCGGTGCTTGCCTGGGTTTGAACCCACAATCATCAGTTAAGATGCACGCGTTCTAACCACTGGGCCATCTTATACAATATAACATCAAAATAAAAAATAAAAAAAATTCAAGATTATCGTGTCAAATGTTTTACTATTTACACACCTTGGGAATGAGATGATCGCCTCCAGGCTATTTCTAATAACAAAAATATATTTGTATTATTATTAAAAAAAATATATTGTATATGTAATAAGATACGACAAAAGAAAAAATTGATCCCGCTGAGTTTTTTTCGCCGGTTCTTCTCAGGTGTTAAATTCCGAACCGGTGGTAGATTTTTTGACTATCAATAAGAAAGTGTAATCACTTCTATTTTAAATAAAGATTTTTGACTTTGACTTTAATAATATGTATTAAAAATATAAAATAAAGATGATCAATGCCTATAGATAGTATAATATTAAGACAGTGATGTGTCCGCCAAATACACTTAAACTAAGATAGATTGCTTGAAAATTCTTTTATGGTTTTATGACTCTCGCAGACATCTGTCGTGTGTTATCAATTAGCTCTTCAATAAATATTTCGATAAACGAACGGAAATAAATATAAACATACAAAACATTCAACAAACGCTACCCGAATCTCCTATAAATAATACATACGTACATGTTCGGAATCATCTCCTTTTGTCGAACACACGTCGCTTTGATAAGACACATTGATCGCTCACACATAAATCATTCGCTAGACAGCGAACAAATCTCTAACAGATGCGTTTAAAATTTCGTATAGCGTTTTTATTTGCAACTTGTTTTCAATTCCGCAATAGGATACAATAGAAACAGACTGTGTCGCTGCGTTCCCGCAGGAACGAATGGGATTGGTTTAACCTAGAGATTTTTTTTATACAGCAAATAAATTCGAGCTAAATACGAAATATACTGAGGCTTTTAAAGGAGTTTTTCGAAGAAATTTTGTATCATAGTAACATAATAATACTAGAAAACAAATTCTCTTAAAACATAGCATATGGTAATAATAACTTTAGTGTATTTTTACGAGAAATACAAGAATATAGTGACATTTAACGTAATTTAATATCGGTATGTTTTTACTCTACGGACACAATTAATGAGTGTTATTATAAATTTGAATTTGTTTTGATCTGCCCTAACCTTCAATTCGCTTTGACCTTTACTAGTCGACACTGGTACTATAAGAAGTTTGTAGGTATAAGTTCTTTAACCACTTATTACAGACCTTAAATATGAAAAAACTATATTCTTAAATTTCAAAATATGTATGAAATCAATTTTAAGATAACAATCTTCTTATTCTTTTTGCATTCATTAATGAAGTTATATATGTATGTACAATGTACATGTATTGCAGTTCAGATAAAAAAAATACTTTGATTGTAATCACTTAGTTTTGAGATTTGATTCTGGACGAGCAGTGAGGTCAATCGCTCTTTGACATGTTAGAAAAACAAGGAATATGAGTTATCAATAAGCATATGACAGGTGGTGTCGTGGCCTAATGAAATATCATAAAACTCAATGCACAATAATCCGGCTATCGATTAGTTATATTATTTGAATTTGTATGACAAAGATGGCGACCCAGAACTAAATAATTTTACTTTTATCATATATAACAATATTAAAACTTGAGTATACTAGCATTTATTTTTATGAAATCGGTGACAACTAAGGACACCTAATAAGGTAAGGAGTAACCTAAACTCATAGAACTTGAGGCCAGTAGCAGTTTTAACCATTCCGTACATCACTAATGCGTTACCTTACCACCCTTGGAAACTAAGTTATGTCTCAGTATGTCTCTTCATTCGTAAACACAAACATGACGACACAAATTAGTCGCTGCTTTGTGCTTTAAAATATATGATGAATGGGTGGTGTAGAAGCTAATCAGACTGGCGTCAACGAAACCCTATTGTACAAATTAACAATTTATATAAGAAGTTTCGGTTAACTATATTGTAACTTTGTAAAAGAGACAAAGAATTCTAAGTCCGTAAAAAGATCCGGCATTCCGTCAAGGTCAGTTACTTTTGTTCCCTGACTTGACCTTGACCGCGATGTAGTCGTGAAGGTTTCATACAATGATACCGGTAACTATCTGGAATCTTTTTAATACTTAATGAAGTAATAGGCGATATTATCTAAAGATAGATTTTTAATGTCTCACTGTCAAACAAAGGCATCCAGCTCATTAAAGTAGGTTTGCTTGGTGGTAGGGCTTTGTGCAAGTGCAGTTCCGTCTGGGTAGGTACCACCCACTCATCAGTTATTCTACCGCCAAATAACAGTACTCAGTATTGTTGTGTTCCGGTTTGAAGGGTGAGTGAGGCAGTGTACAGGCACAAGGGACATAACATCTTAGTTCCCAATTAGTGGCACATTGACGATGTAAGAAATAGTTAATATTTCTTACAGTGTCATTGTCTATGGGCGATGGTGACCACTTACCATCAGGTGGCTCATATGCTCGTCCGCCAAGCTGTACCATAAAAAAAAGCTTTTTCCACCAACTTTGAATGCTATTTGGTGAAAACAGATGTGGCAGAATTTCATCCTTTATAATATGTAGTTGAAATAGGCCACGATGTTTTTCTTCACCGCTGAGCTCGAGATTAATTCTTCGGTGTTCTCTTATTCTTGCTTATCAGAATAGAAACAATAAACAGATGTTGGGAGGTTTATATAAAACCTTTTTCCATTATATTTTATTCCGCATATTATTATTAGTTTTGATAAATTGAAAAATTACTTTACACTTCACTCAGAGATATTATTTATGCCTTTCAGTCACATAATTAAAATCACATATAAACTACATGTCTAATACATAGTCTAGTACATGCTTGCATTTAAACCCAATATATTTTAAGGTTCCATATATGCAGGGTTATTGGTAATTCGAAGTGTCCTCATTAGGTGATAGGGGTGAGTATTTTCATAATGGATGAGTGAACCATTTCGAGTTTTCATGTTTTTTAGATTTTATCAAAATAAGTTAAAATTTCTACTTCAAAAATATTCACAATATTATTACAGATTATTACTACAGATAAATCTCAATAGCGTACGAAGGATATGTTAAACATCCGATATCCTGTACCCTTCCAACGTGTACGCAAAACGTCATGACGATTGGTTAGGATAGACGTAAGCGTAATAAAAATATTATTAAAATCACTTTTATATTTATAATATTAAATAGAAAAACGCATTATTTCTACAGAATAAATTTTGTTTACTTAAACGTGTAACACATATTCCTTTTATTTTATTGTAAGCTTTTATTTTTACTAATAAGCAATCAAACCCGGGCACACACACAAACAATCTTGCATTTTAAATATTTTCAATAACATCATTATAAACTAACAAGAAAATAGTTTAAGTCATTAAAAGGCATATAAGCAATTGCGTAACAAAATTCTTTTGTATGCATAGATAGAATAGAGAATTAAACGAAATAATGTTCAAATTCAAAAGTGACTTGGTTTGTTAAGATTTTGCTTGCGTCATTTTTAAAATAATTACAAATATGTACTATAGGGTAAGTAAGCCTAGCCCAGCCTGTAACCTGATTTATAAGAAACGATAGAATGTAATCTTCTTCGTCCACCTAACTTAATTAATTTCGATTTCAATCAATACACTCGTTTCTAGGACATGTAATGAAGTCCGCCATATTATCTCGACAGTGTCGCTAAAATATTTCCTGAAGTTATAACTTTTTTTTCACTCTAAATAACCAAAACTAAAAATCTGGTAAGCGCGATTCAGAAACGTAGAATTATCAATTAGCGCCATCTATTGATACTAAGCTGTAATAAAATTACTTAACAGAAGCAAATGTATATATAAAAGTGATTCCCTGTTTCCCTTGGTCACGCCATAACTTGAGAACAACTTTACCGATTTCATTCATCTTTTTTTTAAGTTTTCTAATACTTTGTAGAAAGTTGTTACGATAAAAGAAATGTGCAGAAAATTGGAAATTGAAAAACTTAAAAGCATTTGTGACGTATTAACAGTTTTATAAAAGACACTATGACCCAATAAATATATATCAAATTGCCGTAAAGTAACAGCTTGTAAATTTCCCACTGCTGGGCTAAGGCCTCCTCTCCCATTAAGGAGAGGTTTGAAACATATTCCACCACGCTGTTCCAATGCAGGTTGGTGGTATGCACATGTGGCAGAATTTCAATGAAATTTGACACATGCAGGTTTCCTCACGATGTTTTCCTTCAGTGGTGCTTCGGCAAGCACCACTATATATTTGTGCTGAATTTGTGCAACCCCGGCGGGTTGAACCCGAAATCATTGGTTAAAATGGACGCTTTCTAACAATTCGGCCATCTCAGCTCAAATTGCCGTGACAAGCCAAAACGGGACACACTGTATGAATGACTAGTATTTACTGAAATTCGACACAATAATCTAAAAGCGTTTAAGATATAAATCACATGAAAAAGACATTACAAGTAACAGCTATGACCTAAAACGACGAAACTAAGTGTAAACTTTAATTACAAGTTTCGCTAACACGTTTATCTAAAGCTAAGAAACCGAATGGGTTCAAAACGATGTAACCCCGTTCCTTGAATTACACGTCTGAACTGTGTCAGTCGAGTCCTTAACAAAATAATAGCGATGCCAGCTATTCCGTTCGTGTCACGTGACACAAACACGTCGACATGTTGAAACAGCGGATAGGCTGTGGTTCGATTAAGCGCGTGTACATATTTAATATATATTCACTTGTTTATATTTAATTATAGACTGTGGTAATTAATTGTAACCTGTACTCCAAGTAGACCTTTATAATTACGATATTTTCTTGATTGTGAATATATTTAGCAATATATGATACCTTTACAATAGTATAAAATACAATTTTCATATTTATTTAATCTTTTTTGTTTGCACTTATAATAAAAAGATAATATCCACAAATGTTTATATATTATAACGCATGTTACACTATACTTTTGAATTTATCACAATAATTATATTGAAATTTAAATAAAAAAAAACTATTCTAAGAATGTACACATACCGGTCAAATTAATAGCAAATAGTTGACAAAGCTATAAAGAATTTTCTAGGCCACAGACTGAACAATAAAGTTCATACTTTACATAGTATTTAAACACACCAAGCAAGTCGAATCTAATTCAAAAATATCACCTATACACTTGCTATAGCTATAGATTCACGCAAATAACAATAAACAGTATCAAAACATTAATTTGTAACAGTTTCGTGGACTATAACTCGCTTACAATGGTACCACGCGTGACGTGAATATAACTCGTAGGCCGTATAACTACTGTAAACGCATATATATGTATAGTTCCGTGTACCTTTAAATTAGACGAGAGGAGTTAACAAGGAATTTAATTGTGTAGTAGATAAAGATCAAAAGATATATGAGAACACACGCGTCGATTCATTGTGTATTATTTTCGCGTAATTGTTTCGACAAAATTATTGTGAACAGAAAGGGATCTTTGATGTATTCTGACATCCATGAAATTTGTTAAATCTGTCGAGGAATAATATACTTTCAAAAATTTAAGGGAATTTTTAAAATGGTTTAAATTACGGGAAGGATTTAGTTGAGTGCCCGATAATATGAGCCGATATGGTCCAGTGGTTAAAACACGTGCAAGATAAACCGATGATTGCGAGTTCAAAGCCAGGCAAGCACCACTGAATATTCATAAGCTTCATTTGTGTTTACAATTCATGTCGAGCTCGGTGGGAAAGGAAAACATCTTGAGGAATCCTGCATGTGTCTAATTTCATAGAAATTTTGCCACATATATATTCCACCAAACCGCATTGGAACAGCGTAGTATATGTTCCGAACCTTCTCCTCAAAGGGAGAGCAGACCTTAGCCCAGCAGTGAGAAATTTACAGGTTGTTGTTGTTGCTACATAATATTAAGAAAAAGTTACCTGTTTTGATTTTGAGTATTAATGTGACATTCATATTCTTCAACAATATAATTTACATTTCATCGATTTACAACTCTATATTGAATTCCTTCCGTTTATTGCATGCCATGGAAAACTTTTTAATAATAGCCTTTTTCTGAGTTCCACAGAATATTGTTTGAAACTATGTGTAATATCCAATAAACGACACTTAAATTATATCCCGTAGCTCAGTGACTTTTGGCAAGGGCACCCTCCAAGCTACACTCCATTGAATTTGATCTGTTTCTACGTTTCTCCAAAAGAAAGCTTCAGATCTCTTTAAATTGATAAGGAATATTTGCAAGACGCCACGCTAAAGTATACCTATATATGTATATAATTTTGTATTTTTTTAATTTTTCTTAGAAACATCAATACTAATTAATGATTTCTTTATTTTTATTAATTTTATATTGTTGAATACTTTAAAAATGTTTTGAGTTCAATAAAAGTATAATTAAATAGAAGTGACAAATGTCGAATCAAATTAATAACTCAGTTTGTTACCTTTCTTATTATTGAAGTTAAATAAATAATAATTATACCCATATATGGAATAACACTGAAAATTTTAAATAAAGAACGCGCTTCTATGATTCAGTAAAACCTATACTTTTTTAAAAAATTTAAAACAACAATCAGTGTCACATTTTCAAATACAGAACACCGTATAAAATTTAATAAGCCTTTTTTCATCGAAAACAAGTGGTTCGCGTGGTCGCTTATACAGCGAAATCACGAGTTCCTTACACGCGATGCTTAGCTACAGTAAAAAAGCCATGTAATAACGTGTTACGCGAATATAATTTTTGCCACTATAATTACAAAGGTCATTATACCGTGTGATATTTTGAAGGGTTACCTTTAATTCTCATGTCAGATTATTTTAAATTGATTTACATTCGCGTTTAACGTCGCGTGTTTACACAGGGGGCTCGTATTGGATTATGTGATTTTGAATGTTATAGTTTAGTGAATATGATACCTGACACTTTAAAAAATATTTATAGTATTGAATACTGGTATACTGATGTTTATATCTAAACCTTAATACGGAAATTGTTCCAGCAGCAATCTTATGTTATCGGATTATTTTTAAATAAGCTGCCAGTGAAATGTCGTTGTTGTAAAGAGTTCTATTGTGAGTCGACCTCTTTACATTATTGTTTTAACTTTTTATATTTAGTTCATTATGAAATAAATAGGTATATTGCGACATCAAGTCGGGCATCATTTACGATGGGATCAGATTTTAAAACCTCTATGATACAATCAATGATATATTTATAACTGACCATCTCTTTGATCTAGCTGTCTTATAAAGCTACAGATCCTAAATGCCTGTATTCAAATGGAACCGACGTCAATCAAAGTTATTGGGTATTTCTGAGAAGAAATTCATACTACCGGGAATATTTATTTAATATTTATTCCTATTTAAACGCAACCGTTGATCCTATATCTGAATTCTCTTTGATCGGGTCTGATTGCTGACGAAGTATCGAAGTGATTGACAGATATTAAGTTTTTTCGCACAAAATAGAGTATAATACCTGATTCGTATCCGGCTACATTCCTTAAGCATTATGATGCTGTCGTGAGAGAATATGGTCAAGAGGGTATTGTCAAAATAATATGTTAATTAAAACCTCAACAGATTAATGGTGATGACAGACCGGTTTCAACTACAGATAAAACCCGTACTTACATGCAAGAACAAATATGAGTTATTTTTTTAATCAAATATGTAGGCAGGCAAACAGGCTATCTGATGGTAAATGGGCACAACTGTTACACACTGATTCATAGAGATTACTAGTGTGAAAATATGAATGATTCCTTAAATTAAAATTAAATATAACACACACATTGTCATTTATTCTTCATTATAGACTTAACGCCCCGATCACACCAAGAGCCTGCATAAATATTTACTATACCTCGGGTCGAAACGGCAAATGTTCACTCAGAGTTTTTCAGTAACGACAACACACTGTACATTAAAAAACTCAATCTTAAAAAAGATGTTATTCGATACGGAGTGTTACATATTTATTTAATTTTAAGACAAACCTTAATAGTATGACAAAATGTGTTATAATATATAAAGCCGGACAAATGGACGACCAATTATCAATAGATATTAGGTTCGCTATAAGCGAAATGACCGCTTTTACGCTGTCATATATTGTGCACTAAAGTATTTAAAAAACAAAAGATGTTTTGTCATCTGTACCTCACACTGGATCAATCTGGATCAAACAAATACATATAAATGGAATACAACAATACTAAAAATTGCTGTGTGGCGCTAGAATAATGAGTAGCGCCTACTCAGGCGGCTTACATCAAGCCCAACCATAGAGTTACACATGTTGTTCTAGATTCAAATATAATCTTGGATACCAAGTCAGTGTATTAATACAATTTGTTAAACAATCAAGTATCTGTATCTTTTTTGTATGAGTGTATGTACCAGTAGAGAAACTTTTGTCGAATCAGTAACTTTTTACCTTAAATAAAAATTATGTTTATGTATTTGTAATAAATACGAAATTGTTTTTCGCACATCAAACCAAGGGTAATTTCACTTAAAAATATTTTAATAATATACACCGCTTATAAAGTTCGTAGGTACATGTATATTATTTAAGAGAAATATCGTAAAGCCGTAAATTTTTGGCGGAGCCCTTTGATCTGAAGAATCTACGTAACACTGTACGCTTGTACGTGTTTATGCGTTAATAGGAACATTGTTTAGTTAGACATAATTGATATATTTTAAGTACCCGCTTTTGTAAGGGGTATTCGCGTTAATGATCAATCAAAATTATAATTAAATGTATATTAAAGATTTATATTATAAAGTAGACAGACAAAGGTAAACAGGCCACATCATGGTTATCAACACCCCCCAAACACATTGTCCACGTAAGTTAATCATTCTAAACATTACCAAAATCTAGTGTCCAAGACATTCGTAGATAATGTCGAAATATTCTGTTCCACCGAATGAAAATAAAAAAACATGATAAATATCCCGTATTTATTAACTGTAATCATAAAAATAGCCATGTTAATTTAAAATCTTATATTATCTGTGTCATCAACTTTGGGATCACTTCAAATTGAAATACAATTATACAATGTAATACTTGGCGGTAAAATATCTGAGTAGTGCGTGGTACCTACTTGTACAAAGTCCTACCAACTAAAAGTTTATATAGATAATACTAGTAGACTTCTAGGCTGAATATATTAGTATGTGATTGACATAACTTGTATTTCAAATATTGTAAAAGAGTAAATACTGTTTCGTGCTGGTTCTCAATGGAGTTTAAATTTCGAACCGATGGTAAAAAAATATATTTTCGACTGCAATTGCATTTATTATTATCATAATTAACTTCTGTGTATTGATAATTGATTAGTGAATTGTTCTGTTTCTTTAATAATTGGCTGCGGAAACCTCATCGTAACTTACAATAGTGTTTCTCTTATTTGACGTACTGTGTTTGTTTTCTTTGACTACCATTTCTACTTGAATTGTGGTATTTATACAAAGTTATATTATCTACCTATATAAATTGTATATATAATAGTTAATTAAAGTATTATTAATTATTTAGAAACAAAACTAATGACTCTATTAGTAATCATTATTAATAGAAAATGACTTTATGGAATGGGAATAGTTAATTATCTGTGGAATAATTTCCAAAAGTTATCATTTCTAACTCACCATAACTCTTTTCCGCAGTGAGTTAGTTAAAACACGATTCTCATAATATCTTCCGAGATGTAGTTTTCGACCGAGCACGAAATCAATTTGGTTCTGCCGCAGCTCAAATTCGGTATTTGAAACGTGCTCGCCCGTTTTTGAAAAATCCTTTAATTTCACTAATGTATGGTCGATTATTATATTTTTAGCAACTAGAAGCGAGGTAACGGACAAAAGAATACTTTAAACTTCAATATTAAAATAACATCAAGTAAAATCATAATGGCTTACGTAACCTCAATCTCGACCAACATTGATTATATTATCACCATTATCCGTAGCATACCATCGACCTTGACTATTTCTTCTGTTTGAGAAAATCTTTACTAAAATAATTTATTCCTTATATTATATACTTATCATACTTTCTATCGCCAAACAACAATACATGTGGATTAGAAGGTTAGAAGTTTAGAAGGGTCAGCTAGTGTAACTACAGGTACGAGGGATCGCACCTCAGTTCCCAAGGTTAACGCATTTGCGATGTAAGCGATGGTTAATTATTTTACAATGACAATGTTTATAATCTGAGCCCTCGAAGATAGTCGTAGATGACATATGCCATAGAGATGATATGTATATAGAATTCTTTCCATTGACTAACTATATTCACAGAGCCAAAGTTACTGAATCTGGAAGTAGATTGAATTTTTTTTTTATTTTATAACTTTCACGCCAGTCAAGAAATGATATTTTAATGGCATTTTAAAGGATATTTATTGGATGACGTCACTTTATATTATTTAACAAATACAAATAAGCAACGAGCAGCCATTGATATGAGAAATCATCGCTTTAAATAAAATTCGTTATTTTGCACTGAAATATGTTTTGTGTTAATGTTACAAATAAATGCAACATACACACACTGTCCTACTTTATATTACACACATATCACCTGACCACACCTACATAAACATTTATTTTCATAGTGACCTTAAAAATCTTTACCTCCATACAATACTGACTAAACGTCAATAGAGCTAAATCAAACGATAAGTATGTCAGATGGTGTTTTAATTTTTTCTTATAACGGCGGATAGACATATGGGCAAATTAAGGGCACGTTTTCACCACCACTGATAGATATAGATATGATGATTAATGATACAAAAATCTGAATAAATATAAGAAATAGTGTACATCGAGTATTTCGTTTTTGCTCTTATTTTTGAGTATAAATCTTAAATTGGAATAGGCGGATTCAATTACATTTTAACTTAAGCATATTTTCAACGATACAAAATCAAAATAACATGAAATCAAAATCAAAATAAACTTTATTCAAGTAGGCTTTTACAAGCACTTTTGAACCGTCATTTTACAATTAAGTGAAGCTACCACCGGTTCGGAAAGTAGATTCTATCGAGAAGAACCAGCAAGAGTAACTACTAAGTTACTCTTTTTCAACATTTAAAATTGAAATAGATACAAGGACTTAATTCGATACCCTTGGATATATACACAGTTAAGTCGTGTGTCCTATTTTCTTAAGTGTTGATTAGCACTAATTAGTCGTCATATAGACAGAACTAGTTTGATATAATTAAAGCTCAAGTTACATTTCAAGATTGGTAGGTTTTACTAAGGCCCCTCTTGAGGTCTTTTTGAATAAGTACTGAAACAGTTGTAAATAAAGGTGTATTTTCATGAGAATGTGTGTAACATCTTGAGTATTAAGAATTTACAGTCGTCAATAATTACAAAAAATAACATACTGTAACTAATCTAAATCTAGACTTCTGAGAAATATATTATCTACGTTTGTTAACAAAAAATGCTGACAACACAAATGTTGCGAATTTCCTTTTATACATATAATGTTAATAATTCCAATTTTGAATCTACGTTTTTATATAATTCATTAATAAATGGCTGTTTATATTATTATTACTATTATTACACAAACATTTCATTACAGTATTTGTAATGATAGCTGTTATATGGATGACTATAAAATTATATTATAGCAATAATTACGATTACTCTATGCAATATTTTAATACGTGTTCTTATGGCGGATTTGTTCGTATAAAGTATATATTTGTATTTATATATAATAAATCAGATTTAATAGCTGACTTTTAACATAATGGAAAACAATGACATCGGTTTTAAATATGAAAATAATTCGCACAATTCATGTCAATATTTTACGAATAGTATTATTAGCAGAAATAAATTTCAACATTTTCTGTCAATAACTGGGATACCGAGCTGAAACATTATTCGAATACTTTAAATTTATATCAAATATCACAATCAAAGGACATTTAATTGAAATGTAAAAATTCTTCATAAAAATATCCAACAAAAATGTGATATTCAATGTTTGTTAATCGAAATAGGGAAAAATTGGGCCGATTTTTTAATACAAAAATGCTTATAAATGTCGGCGGTAAAACAGTGAACATCTCAGAACAATAAGCTCTGTCCCCACAGAGCCTTCGTTTGCTTAACGAGTGTCTAAGACCTTTGTTGATAAAAAATATATAAGTAGGAATTCTAAATGGTTTTTAAAATAAGATTTTTAACGAGAAAGACATAAATCTAAAAACATAAATTCAGACTCAAGCTCAAAAAAAATGTTATTAAACATTTCATTATTTTGGTGCTAATGCTGATCGTTGTATTTTCCTTTTAATAATAGATTTTTCTACTAGGTTAGTATTATAACTCTTACAATATTAAATATACATTATTTTATTAACACATTTCATCAATTAAAACTTATTTCTAATTCATAGCTGAACTAATTACATACCTCAGTGAAATCCATATAAATGGTACAACGAGATAACAAAACTTGCTTCAAAGGCTCTCAGTCACAAAAAATGTGTCATGATAAGTCAACATCACGAAATAAACTACGGACGTTAGCACGAGACAAAGCAAAAACTCCCTTTAAAAATACATCATTACTCAATCACATCACTCAACACTTCACTATGTACACAGATAATACCAGTTTGTAACAAATTACAAGAAATGTGATACACAAATTACAGGTCGGCACTGAAACGGCAAAACACGTAACAGCACTACGGCGTAGCGCTACGGGCTACGCGCGGGCTACGACTGCCGCCGCGTCGACCCCACCCCTCCCGTTTCAGCGCAACGTGACGTCTACATTATTAAAGTTATTGAAAAATAAGTTTTTAACAGCTTCAACAAAATATAAAGCCTATTAATAAACACTTACCGATACGTTGCTGCAGTAACTATTTCAATATTACATCAAATTTCATAATCACGATAATCACATTTTGCGAGTACACAAATACTATTATTTCAAACTTTTTCAATGTTTTATATATTTATCTTGAATTACATTATAGTGTAGCTACTTTATAAATTGAAATATTTGAAAAAAATTAGGAACAAGAGAACATTAAAAGATATACTCTGTATATCATACACATATATATACACATATATATAGGAAGAGTATATTCATAATATATGACGTACTAATTATTTTAATTTTCAGATATTAATACTTTCTCAGAGAATAACAGAAGTGTTGCAGGTCTTATGGTGATGTGAATGCCCCACGTTTGAGACCCAAATTCGTCAGTTTAGTATTGCACATCTAGAACATTTATAATTATTTTTTCGTTTACTTATGAAAGTCTATATACTTCTTTTAAAAGAAACAATTTTAATACACACGTTTGATTGTAACCTAATAATTTGATTAGTTTATTTACCTTTTCGTTATGATTATTATCAAGATGATATTGAAATTTATTTAAAATAACCATTTAAGATATTACTAGTCATCAATTAAAAGTGCTTCGAACCAAAAATTTTCGATGGCTCAGTCATTATCCAAAGCACTTCGCAAACAACCATAAGGAGAGTAGATTTGAACAGACTTAAGACAGATGTATGTTTTATCTAGTACTGAGAATACTTGAATACAAGAGAATATTTATGTCACAAAAACTTTTACAAAAAAAACAAATTATTCATAAATGTAAATAAATAGGAAGTTTGAACTACATTAGACATAATTGTGTTAAGAATAATAAAATTATCTGTATTTAATTTATATTAAATAACTACCGACCCGCACTGGCTTCGATGCTTTCGATTTCGATTCCACAGATGCTTTACTGATACTAAATATACTAATATCCAGATTTTTTCTTTTTTTCTTTACTATATTGTACAGGTACATTATATACAAAACACTTTCTCTCGAATCACTCTATCTTTTAAAAAAAGAACTCATCAAAATCCTTTGCATAATTTTAAAAATCTAAGCAAACATTTGGACTGGCAGATGTAAGTTACTTTATTTTATACAGTGTAATAAATACATATATGTGCATTAGAACTTGGTCGTATTATCTATATTAAAGGAGTTTCAATTTAAGGAGTATTTTATATATAAAGCGAAGCGCATAAAGTGCCTTGCGGCTGTCTTGTCTCATGTCTACGTTAAGTCTAAAAGTCGTTCTTTGGCAGGCGCGAACGTATTGTAGAGCTCAGAGCCAAGTACCCGATAGTTACTAATTCGATGGAATTGATACTTTTCCTTATTTATTACAACTATTCTTCTTCCAACAAGTAATCTACTCAATCTGGGAAGCGCTGCAATTGCTGGAAATTAAACTAAAATAAAGAATTCTACTGGAAGTGCAAGTTTAAATTCCTTAACCAAGGATTCTCTTGTGTTTTTTTAAAAGAACGGTTTATTCTTTTTCTACTTATGTTCATTTTGTTTTAGTTTTGTTGTTTTAAAAGTTATATTTTCTCTTCAAATTTATTTAAATAGAAATCAGTATCAATCTTAAGAAGTTTTAAAGCACACCTGTAGAGCTGACTGTTTATATCTGCTAGATAGAGATTGATAAAGCTAAAAAAATATATTTTTTGTACAAAACTCATTAGTAATTGAATGGATGCAGATCTATTAAATTATTATCATAAATGTTTATTTATTCCAATTTAAATCCAATTTTTAGTACATTAAAAATACAAATGCAATTTAAGTATAAAAAAATTGGAGTGTCTGTTTGTAATATTAAAATAGCCCTATTTTACTCAATGCATAATATGTATTTATAAACGGTACATCTACGAAATATCATTTTTTACAAATTTTGTCTGTCTGTTTGTTCGGACTAATCTCTGGAACGGCTAGACCGATTTTGACTACCAGATAACTGATATAATAAAGAGTAACTTAGGCTACAATGATATTTTTTCTTTGTTAAATTCAAACTCGTACAAGGTCACGTGCACAGCTAGATTGCAATAAAAATATATACACTCGGAGAGCGCCAACGGAGAATTGATATTACACAGACCCAATTACACTTTTATAAATAAATGAATAAAGCTCATTCATTATAGTACATATAATTCGGCTATGAAATTTATAAACTCAATTTTTTAATATAAATAATAATAATGACGACTCTACCGTTGATGATAAATAATTTTATAAGTGCCATCGAGCTGTGAATTAGACAATACTTTATATTGAATGGTGAATCTGTATTCGCAATAGAATTGTCTGAGGCTAATCGCCCGTGTATAATTTAGAACTGCCTCAATAATCGGATCATTTGATTATTATATTGGCTAAACCACAATATTATTATAAATAGACAAAATTGTTTTGTTTTTCTCGAATCATGTGAAAACAACTTATTCGATCGATGTGGATTTTTTAACTAATGATGATATATATGAGTATATATGATATATCGTATACGTGTAAAAGCAGCAACAGCCAGTAACAGCCTGTAAATTACCCACTGCTGGGCTAACGCCTCCTCTTCCATTAAGGACATGCACATGCAGGTTTCCTCACGATGTTTTTCTTTACTACCGAACACGAGATGAATTATAAACACAAATTAAGCACATATATATTATAGTGGTGCTTGCCTGGGTTTGAACCCGCAATCATCGGTTAAGATGTACGCGTTCTAACCACTGGGCCATCTCAGCTCAATATTGTATATATCGTATAGAAAATATATTTTAAATTCAGATGTCACGACAATTTCACTAGACGTTAATAAACGGATGAGTAAATAAGATGGATCGGATCTATTAACACTGTATCCAGTATTAGCTTTGATTAGCTCTATATATACTTGAGTTGAAATTAACGTTGAGAGTTTAATTTAAATACATAACTTCATTTAAATTAACGTAAGACAGGTTTAAATTGTAATCATGACTTAAACACCTCAAGTGGGTTATCAGTCAATGATTAAGTTACATTAAAATATTTTTTGGTATTGTAGGAACAATGGCAAGCACTTCAATGTGGTGTATATTTACTTATTTGTCGGTTAAATATAAATAAATATTGGACAACATTACATACATTGCTCTGATCCTAAGGTAAGTAGCTAAATCACTTGGTTATGGAAAATAAGAAGTAACGACGGTACCACACGCAAACCCAAGTCAACCTGAAAATAATGAAGTTTTTCTATATCGACTCGGCCGGGAATCGAACGTGGCGTTACCATGAAAACCGGTGTACACACTACTCAACCACGGAAGTCATTTTATTTATTATCTTGCAACAAAATTTTAAACCGGTCGTACCTTTTTTATGGAAGAGGCTGGCGGACGAGCATATAGGCCACCTGATGGTAAGTGGTAGATAGACAATAGAAATATTAACTGTTCCTTATATCGTCAATGCACTACCAACCTTGGGAACTAAAATGTTATGTCCTTTGTTCCTGTAGTTACACTGGCTCACTCACCCTTCAAATCGGAATTCAACAATACGGAGTACTGTTGTTTGGCGATAGAATAACTAACTGATAAGTGGGTGGTACCTACCCAGACGGGCTTGCACAAAGCCCTACCAACTCGATAATCTTATCTAAAACCAATAATATTTTTTTGCGTTAGCGACAGCAGGCGTGTTCCAAAAGGGAAATCACATAAGCCATGCTCCCTCGATTTTAAAGTCTTCTAAAAGTAGTCAATTTACAAAACTACAATGCATAAATAAGGTATTAAGGTATATTTATCAGTATTATATCAATTTGAAATCTATATTTTATCTATTTGGTAAAGAACTTAGTTTGCCAAAATATTTGGGTGAGTTAAGATTTCCCCGAGATAAAAACAGATGATTTAAATAGAATCAACTGATTAGAAGATCTATAATAAAATTAGACGACTTTCTTCTGAGCCCCTGATTGATGATTCCCCAAAGATTTAAACTGCGAACGCTCTTGGGTGACAATGCATCTGCTGGGAAAGGTTCTATGTTCCTCTCAAGATTCAGTTACAACAACACAAGCATTTACTTAAATTTCCCACTGCTGGGCTACGGCCTCCTCTTCCTTCTTGAGGAGAGGGTTTGGAACTTATTCCACCACGAAAGGTTCAGTTAACAAGTTTTCTGTACTCAATTTTATTAGTTTTAGTACGCTTCAATCAAAAATATTTTGTTATTATTTTTTTGCACAACGCATAGCTTAAGCGTAAAAATTCTTCCTTTACTCTGTAGATAAGGTTAGATAAATTAAAAGTTTACAAATACGTAATTAAACGTTTCGAAATTCAAAAAGCGATCATAATTTTATATTCTTTACACTGTTATCAAATTTAACAACTAAAAAGCTGACAACGTTATATATCACTAATAAATTCTTTAACAAATAGTCGATACTCGTAAAAGTTGCAAGGTATCGAAATCGTTATAGAAAACACAAACGTTTTGTTTGATAAGAAATATTTTATTCTGTTAAATAAGAACAGCGAAACATACATCTGTCCCTGTTTCGCATGTAGTTCTCACGACTTGCCGTCATTTGACGTATGGTACAATTCAAATAATTATCGCGAGGCTTTTAAATCATTGCTTTATTCAATTTTTTTTTTTTATGGAAAAAAGTTCTTTGGGCTCATTATTTAAGCACAAGAATTATACATGTACAGTGTATATGAAATATTTTGACCGAACAAACTTCACGGGTTATTATGGCTTACTTACGTTTTATTACGAGTGCCAAGAAATATATGTTAAGGTTACTAATAGATGTAATACAATATTGCAAATGAAAGATAATTTTATTGACTGATAGTCAATGATCATCACAATGACGGTGAAGAAAACCACTTCTAACGAAACTAAAGTGCTGCCAATCTTTGCACAAAATATCAACAAAGATGTTGGGTAAAGGTCTACCACCGCGATAGGGCTTTGAAAAATCCTGTCTTGATAATTGCCACCCACTCGTCGGTCATATATTCTATTGTCAAACATAAATACTTAGTATTGTTGTGTTTTGGTTAGAAATGTGAGTGAAACAGAGTAACTATTGGCACAAGGGAGATAAGAATTGGCAAGAGCACCGCTAAATCAGGAATGGCAGTCAAACATTCTGACTTATGCTACTGATAATCTGACGTGAACCCAGCAGTGGTATGTATATACAAGATCCTGACACACTGCGGTTAAATCTAAAGTTTTATAAAGAAGTTATCAAAGTTTTATATCCTTGTATTATATATAGAAAGGAATAAAGAGGTTACCATTTTTAATAAACTTGAAAAGTACGAAAAGTCCTCGTTCTGCAAATTGCCCCTGTATTATCAATATCAATTGGGAGTTCATAAGTTGGTATTATTCAGCTAACGTAGCATTAAAAGGAATACAAGTTATTCTGCACCGGATTGCCTTTTTATTGATATAGAGTGAGATGATGAAGATCAAGTGTCCAATTATAAATTATAATATTTCCTACGATTTCATTCTCATTGTGTCTTTATATACAACTCTTTACAATTGGACCAAACGCAAAACTGTGTACGACGCACGCGCCACGCTGCCCGGGCAAAAACCCCTATCTTGCGTATTCGAATTTTTTGCCCTCCTAATTACACCCAACAATATTTTGGGACCGGTAACAACAATTGTATAACTTCACAATAAGTGTCCAAGAACAACTAATTACAATAACTTTTCCGAACAACAAAGAGTTTTGTTTTTGTACCTAGTAAATGTTTATATTCCGTTTTCTTATACCAATTTTACTTGTTATGAGCCCCAAAAACATGAAGAATAATTGAGCTATAAAATGTTATTTAGCTCAGTGAATACAACTCGACTTCAACTGAGTCGAAGTCTGCGATATCAAATCCAAACAATTGATACCAAAATTTGTACTTAATTTGTGTTTATAATATTGTCGTACAAAAACGTTAGAATAAAAAATTTAAGCCAATAAACATCTAAAATTAAATATGTATAACAACTCACATTGGAACAATAATTAAAATAAGTTCGAAAAACCTTTTTCATGGTAAAGCCTTCTGTTTTACCTATTATACCTTTTCATATAGTACAATCATTGTACGCTCTTTTAACTAATTTCGAGCCAAGATGTTGGCAAGACATGTTAGATGTTGGTGTGACGACTTACGCAAGACGGCTGGCAGGAGCTGAATGCGAGTACCCAAGAACGATCTCAGTGGCTTGCAATTGGAGAGGCCTATGTCCAGCAGTGGACGGAAATGCGCTGATGGATTGGATTGGATGGGATGTTGGCAATCCCAGTTGTTATAGTTCCCAAAGTTGCTGGCGCATTGGTGATGGAAGGAAAGACTAACATTTCTGACATTGTCATTGTCTATAGGAGGTGTTGATCACTTATCATCAGGTAGTCATGTGCTCGTCGTGTATTACACGCTACATGTATCATAAAAAATAAAAATACAAGATTTATTTTATTTATTTACATTAATTGATTAACAACAAGAATATATAAAAGAATTATTACATTAATCACACACCAACAAAAAACGTTAACTAACAGACCTGTTATATAAAAAAAAATATGTGTAACAATGTAACAAAACCCAAGCAAGCAACCCAAGTTTGACGTATATTACGGAGGGATGATACACGACGAACTCCGCGGTCGAGGAGTGTGTACACCAGTTTACAAGTAAACTGGTGTACACACTCCTCGAGGTACGCCACTCCGAGGCCCCGGAATCGATTCTCGACCGAGTCGATGTAGAAAAATTTCATGTCTTGGGTGTGGTTTGGTTGGTTGTGTCATTACTTTGGGGTTATACATTATTGGGGTACATAATTTGGGGTTGACAAAAATATATACTGAATTTGACAATCAATTTTCTCTGTTATTTGCTATTTTATTCAGGTTTCGTCATAAATAGTTACAGGATGCCCATTTCAACGCATTCGAAAATTAAAATATAAATTATTCAACACAAATAACTATATTATATTTTTTTTAATAAATTGTACTGAACGACGAACGACGACGAAGTTACTACTGGAGTAATAGAAGTAATATAAATATGGATGTAACTAGTTCAGAGGAATAATATTGTACTATAATTAAAAATATAGTAAAGTAAAGTAACAGTCTGTAAATTTCCCACTGCTGGGCTAAGGCCTCCTCTCCCATTAAGGAAAAGGTTTTGGAACATATTCTACCACGCTGTTCCAATGCGGGTTGGTGGAATGCACATGTGGCAGAATTTCGATGTAATTAGACACATGCAGGTTTCCAGGCAGGTTTCCTTCACCGCCGAGCACAAGATGAATTATAAACATAAATTAAGTACATATACATAGCGGTGCTTGCCTGAGTTTGAACCCGCAATCATCGGTTAAGATGCATGCGTTCTAACCACTGGGCCATCTCAGCTCCTAAAAATATATGAATCAAGAATTGTTATTATTGCATAATATGGTCAAACTTAGGTTTGTTTAACTTAATTCCTTCTTCGATTAGATTCGACTATTCTGCTACTGAAAGGGCCTTCACGGTGTACGAGTCTTTTTATTAACACAAAAATTGATAGTTAAAAATAATAGTATTGTATAGGTACATTAATATCGTTCTATTTCGGGTACGGGTCATATAAATACTCAATGAATTGAATATTAAACAACTGATTTAATAATGGCGTCTATTTTTAGAATCTGTCCATTTTATCCAATACAGCACGAGAATTATTTACGAATCAGATTTAATTTGCATTTTAAGCCTTATTTTCTGTCCTTATTTAAATTGGACTTCCCTGTTCAAGCTGTTATGAAAAGGTCCTTTATGAGGCGTTACGGAACGCTTTTCAAAATTTGCATCTGTTTGCTCACGTTTATTGCGCGAAATGAATAAAACTTTGAGCAAAAATATAGCTCTATAAGGTCGATTAAAAGCCCTTTAAATAATCACATCAAAGTAACTGGTATGAGAGAAAACAAAACTAATTTGTACGTAAAAGTTTTAGAAGCAAGTCGAGTGATAATAGTTAAATGAACGCGAACTCGAATTCGATAATTGTGTTATTAACATTGTGTATACGTGTGAAATTTATTGTTGTATGTTTGATATATTATTTTAAGACAAATGTTACATTGTTGGTTCAGTTTAAAATTAAGCAATCACTTGTATATCATCCAACTTCAAAGCGATTGCAAAGAATATTCGAATCTGAACCGAAGACTGAATTTTCATTTGCTTTATTTACATTTATAAATAATTCACCTCGAGCTCAGTGATTAAGAGTAACATGGTAAAGAAAATGAAAATTCTGCCACATGTATTTCTAAAGGAGGGGAGGGCTTATCAAGTGTTACACACAGACTGTTTTATTATACGTAGGTATATGTTTATTTAAACTTTACCATTACTAAAATTAAAATAAAACTGACCTCAAATAATACTCTTAGTTATTTTTTTATAAAATATTTACGACCTTAAAAAAGATAGGCATCCTTTAAATTTGAAATCAGAACAAACGTGACGTATCATCCAAACAAACGAATATTTTTTTAAACGCTTCATGAACCTCAAAGATCTGAGGTAAACGATATTTAAAAAAATATATACAACCGCATTGACAGCTCTATTCTTTTTTTGAATTCACTTAAAACGATTTCTTAGCTTCATTTTTTCATATACTGAAGCTAATAGCAAAATGTTATTAAGCTATAGCGACTAAGCCATTTCTCAGTTCGAGTTTCTATTCTGAATAAACACAAAAGTCCTGATCATCTAGAATACAATATATTCTTTGAATCTCATCTCAGAATCCACTTGTATTAGGATCTGTTCATTCTGATTAAATTAACTCATTTGAATTTGAAAGGGTGAAAGCCAAAACTTATACATAGTATGTAAATAAATGCAAGAATATATATCGATGCATAGTATTAGCTTCAGTTTGTATGAAAAGTGCTGTGTTTTGTTTTAAATAACATATTCTTAATGTTAAATTAAAATTTCGATGATATATTTTTAATACTATTAAGCTGAATTTCTTTACAAACTTATAGAATAGGTACTTTGTGTAAAAAAAATTAAGTTATACTTTTAAGAAGCGTTATGAAAAAATGGTGAGTTTAAAGTTTTAAAGCGCTTATTGCGTAAGCCTTAACGACTTTTGATAGTTCTCCTATGGGTTGATATATTTCTGCAAAACATGGTCCAAATGTTTGGACCAATATCACGTCTAAGAGCTTGCATTTTTTCTTGTAATGCAGGAGTCTAATCAACTGCCTACTTGTAAACTATGTCTCAGATTTCTTGAACAAAAACCCAATTACTTTTAATAGGCTCATTCCAGGACCTCGGAATGTGCACTTATCGGTGCTAAAAGAATACTAACAATTCCTAACATCGCCAATGCACCTCCAACCTTAAGAGCCAATATGTCTTTTGTGATTGTAGTAATACTGACTCACTTTCCCTTCAAACCACACAAGCAATATTTATATATGACTGACTGTTGGCATTTACTCCTAAGTAAAATGCGGTACTCAAACACACTACAAAAAATTAACACATTCAAAGATCACTTATAATACAATTTCAAATGTGAAGCAAAAATGTCATTCCCTGGTTTCTTAACATGTATAAAAATTGCTAAAAAAAAAAAACTGAACTCTGAACTAATTGGACAAACGAGCTATTCCCGTGGCGTCTAAAATTACATCGCGAACTTCAAGAGTAAAGAAACAAAAGTTATTTTTTTAAAAATACATCGAAACAAATATTGTACTCCGACGAATTTATGCGTCGTTTTTTCTTTTCAAATTCGACTGAAGTGTTCGTTAAAAAATCACTAACGTAAGGCTATTTGGGCGTACTCTTTCAATTAATTCCATATAAATAAATTATTATTATAATTTCTATATACTGGCAATTAGTTGAACTATTTACGACTGTGGTGTATATTTTTTTATGATTGCGTGGCATTCTATTATAAAGACAATGATTGACTGTCCTATTTGTGATTGTCATATAATTGTTACTCGTCAGATATTGCACCGCCAAACACCAGTACTCAGTATTGTTGTGTACCAGTTTGAAGTAAGGAAAAAGAATGCTTAATATTTCTTACAGTCAGTCTTTGGTAGTGGCGACCACTTACAATTTTCTCATGCCTACCCATATCATAATTAAAAGAAAAGTTACCACTTCTCTATTCTAACTTTTCTTGTTATGTACACAGGCAAAAGGACTACTTAATTTTTGCAGAATCTCTGTAAAATGCTGCTAGAATGCTTCTCATTTGGTTCATGATCCGCGGAATCCGCAGAATCTCCTATTCAAATATCAGCATACAGCGCAATATATATCATTAACTCCATTATTTGCGGTGCCAGTGTGTAGTGACCATTGGAAATCAATATTGAAATAAAATAGAAAACCAACACTCTCTTAACCAAAGAAAGGAAGGAACTAATAAATATCTGTTAAAATGTTACACTATTTTTGGTAATATCAAAAGGAATTAAAACGGTATAATTACTGAACAACAACTACAACAGCCTGTAATTTTTTTAGTTTCCCACTGCTGGGCTAAGGCCTCCTCTCCCCTTAAGGAGAAGGTTTTTAACATATTCCACCACGCCATTTCATTGCGTGTTGGAGGAATTCACATGTGGCAGAATTTCTATGAAATTAGACACGTGCAGGTTTCCTCGCGATGTTATCCTTCACCGTCAAGCACGAGATGAATTATAAACTCAAATTAAGGACATGAATATTCAACGGTGCCAGGGTTTGAACCCGCAATCATCGGTTAAGATGCACGAGTTCTAACCACTGGGGCATTTCGGCTTCATAAATTACTCAAATAATACTAATTCATACCATCATATTGCTTATTATACGAAATAAGTCTACCTTTATTCAATATTTATTTAAAACAAGCGAAATATCCTCCGTTATTTTTAAAATGTATTTCCTGGAATATTCGTTATATTTAGAAAGTGGATGGAACGCAATCAATCAATCCTGAAACCATTTTCACATCAGGATGCCTTATGAATTCCTAATCTATCATGTATAATGTTAATTAAAATTGATTGGTAAAGTTTGTCAGCTGTTTCCTTTTTTTATTATATAGGATGAACAAATGGGCCACCTGATGTTGAGTAACTACTCAAAATCCAAAACAAAATATACTTTCACAAACATTTTTGAATCGTATTAAGTTGAGCTCCCACCGATTCGGAATGTAACGAAACATTTCCGACGAGAAGAACCGACAAGAAACTCAATAGTTACTCATGTTAAACATTTAAAATACAAATATTTGTAACATATGTTTGTTAAAATTATTACAATTATTATGTAGAATAATATGCTTAGCCAGTAATGTTGAATTGACGAATGGACAAAGTGAAATATCTATATCTGTGGAGTTTATTGACTTTGTGGAGTCGGAAACTTGGCGTTATAGGCTTATCCTTACGTCTCATGTGCTTACAGTAATTATCACTGATTCTATCAAAGAGATCAATGTTACTGTGAATATGTGTGAGAAATACTATTCCATATATCGTTCATGTCCATCAAGCGAGTTTGTCGGAAATCGGAACACAAAAATAATAAGTCCTGATTTTAGCAGTAAAATAGCTGATGACTGGGTGGTGTCTATCCAGAGAAACTCTCAATAATCGGACCACCAATTCCACCGGACTGAGAGTTTTTTTGAGCACAAATGTTATGGCATTGGATTGTGAATGTGATATATGTATATATACATTTGCCTATTCTTCTCTCTGAGTAGCATTCGTGACAAAAGTTAGTGTCAGAATCATGTCTTGATTCAAGTTTCAAATTGAATACATTTTAAGATCAATTAAATGTATTTAATTTTCTTTTGTTTTTAATAAATTATATTAAGCATAAGAACCGTATTTAATGCATTAATAACATTATTTATTTTTATTTCATAATGCTTCACGCTGTAGAATGTAATGAGTATTTTTGGTAATAAAATATAATTAAAGTACGGCACAAATTTACAGTATACTTCGCTAATCAGGTAATACTAGTCTTTATTCTGTTTAGGAAATTCAGGCCTTTGACAGCCCTAATCCGCTTTGATCCAGCCCGATCTAGTTTGAACCGGTCTCATCCAGCTATCGGTTAGATGTCACTGACGCATTTATCACGATTAACTGCATTGACGTCTTTACGGACTTTAAAGAACTCGTTTAGAAAATACATCGTACATTTTTTAACAAAGTAATGTTTATAGAAAATGGGAACAGTTTTTTTTTTATTCAACGTTATTGATTAACATTCTAAATTTAAATTTACTTAAAACAAAACCCTACTCTACGGTAGCATGAATATACGCCTTTTTTTCGCTGAAAACACGCTTTACGCGCTTCCCCCACGTGATGGAAGGTGGGGAGGGGACTCCCCGGTTTCCTGGACGCCGAGTACGCCAAGGTCCACCGGGTTTACCCACTAAAAAACCAGCGGTACCGTCACCGTCTCTCGGCGGGCGCCACGGGATCGCTTACGCATGCTACCGTAGCGCCCTGACGTATGAATATAGGCCTGACCTAAATAGTACGTATAAGTAGATTTGGAATATAAATATTTTGCCTATATTCCAAATTATTTTGATATAGATTTATGAGTCATTTTTATACTTTAATTAAGCTCATTAACCATCTATATTAATTTCATAAATGTGAAATTAACTCTGTATATCTGTCTCTGTTTCACGACCAATGTGATTACATTTGATATGAAGTAAACTAGATCCAAGTATATCTAAGAAATAACATAGGATTGGCAGTTTTTTTACCTGACACATGACAACCAACACCCTAGAACGCTAGCGAAGTCACGGGTGACTACTAGTTACATATTTTTGAATTACCCTCTAGTTTGAATATGGATTTAAAATTTTCATAGATACTTTGTAAACGTAGGCTTTTTACGTCTAAGATGTTATATCCTTTGTGCCTGTAATTACACTGACTCACTCACTCTTCAAACCGAGACAGAGCATTAAAAAGAGTTGATTTTTTTTCTTAATTACTTAATTTCCACAGACTTAGCGTCTGGGCCTTTGTTTGACTTAATTGCATGATGTTTTTTTTTTATCTTTTTTATTTGCTTAATTATTAATATTGCAAAGCAACGGTCTTGGTTTGGTATTGTTATTATGAATATAAAAATATTAGTTTTTGTTCTTACTCTCTTTATAAATCATTTTGCTTCTTGTTGGCTTATTCAAGCACGTCTAAGGTGGTACCACCTACACGACATATTAGAATAATTATGTTGTAAACCGCGTACCGCGTGAACTTGCCACCATTTCTCGTGGTCAAGATTTATACAGTAACTAGTTTTAGTTCATATTTGTATATATTTAAGCAATAAAAAAAATTAAGAACAGGCATAGGACATTACATCTTAGTTCCCAAGGTTGGTGGCACATTGACGATGTAAGGAATAGTTAATATTTCTTGCACGTCATTGTCTATGGGTGATGGTGACCACTTACCATCAGGTGGCTTATATGCTCGTCCGCCAACCTAGACCTAAAAAAAATTACCAAACGATGACATAACCCTGTAACGTACAAAAGTCGTGTCGAATTAGAATCACTACCTCCCACTAATTAAACGACCTTACCTTGCGTTCGATAATTACAAATATATCGACCGGTTGACCGAAATTAATAAAGAATACAATAATGCTTGTAAATTGTAATTGTCTTTGATAATTATTTAAAACATAATTCGAATATTACCTACTTAATACTTTATTAAATTAACTTGATTTACATTAAAATATTATTTTTTGTTTTATTAATGCATAAGTAATCATCATTAGCCCTTATCCAAATTTACTTGGGGTCGGCACAGCATGTATACCTCTTCCATACTTGCCTATCTGACGTAATTTCACTAGTAACATTATTTCCAACCATATCATCTTTAAAACTATAATATTGATATATCTAACGTTAGTGAAAATTCACGTTTTAAAAGTAATTTCCAATGAAACATATCAGGAGCCGACTATCAGTGACGTACACCACAAATCCCTCATCGGAGTTTTCGCTTACAACACCTCAGTAGGTGATCTATAAAGGCAATAAAAACTCCAATTAGGTTTGCGGACGGCGTTTCCGACCGTTAATCCAGCAGTTAATAGTGTAAGTCCATTAAAACGCCTCGTTGGCCTAATGACTCGAGGTCTGCCTGAGATAAGGGTCACGAGTTCATTTGACGAACTTTGTAGGTTCGTATTACAACGTATATGAAAATTCATATACTATTTACTATTTTTTTTTTTTGGCAAATTAGATACTTAATAACTACTGATTTCTACCAATATACTCTTGAATGGATTTCAAATTTTGTTTTATTTCTGTAATTGAATAATTTCCTTGTTATAATGATATATTATAATTTCATAGACAGTTTTTTTAACAGGCTCATTTAAATTTTTTGGCACGTACTACTCAGATCAAATAATTCATCACTTAATTATAGCACTAAGTATACAACGATGTTGACAAAGATACTGACCCTTATTACCTCTAAATAAAATTCACTTTATTGTCGGTAGATGTACATTTTTAGCCAGTGATTATTTCAATTATTCAATTCAAAGTAGTCGAGATGGCCCAGTGGTTAGAACGCGTGCATCTTAACCGATGATTGCGGGTTCAAACCCAGGCAAGCACCGCTGATTCGTGTACTTAATTTTTCTTTATAATTACATCTCGTGCACAGCGGTAAAGGAAAACATTGTGAGGAAACCTGCATGTGACAAATTTCATAGAAATTCTGCCACATGTGTATTCCACCAACCCGCATTGGAACACCGTGGTGGAATATGTTCCAAACCTTCTCCTCAAAGGGAGAGTAGGCCTTTAGCCCAGCAGTGGGAATTTATAGGCTGTTGTTGTTGTGGTTGTTGTTGTTGTTGTTGTTGATTATTCAAAATTATATATAATGATGAAGAATAACTTCATATTGTACTAATTACTACATATACTTATAACAATACCTAAACAGTAGTTTTTGGATTAGCTGTCACATCTACAGCAGGACAAAGAAAATCTATTAAGATATGAATTAGTCATAGGTCTTGTTATATTCAAAATAAAATTGAAAAGGAAGTTTAAATTACTTTAAAACATAATTTCATGTTTGAGATACTTTTAAATGATGTCCGAAATTATTCTGATCACGTGATGCGTGCAAGCTACTTTTAAAAATAAAAAGGTCACATTTGTTTCAAAGTCCAAGTTATTTTTTTAACTAATTAAATTTTTTACCGTTTGATATCTACAAAGTCAACTTTTTATGAGTCACCTTAACAACACAATATTAATATTTATATTTATGGCTTTTTTGTTTCTGGTGTTTAATAAAAGCGTTTATTTTTTAATTTGAATTCTTTATAATTTAATTATTAATAAAAAAATCATGACAAGGAAATTACAATTGATTTCTATACCGTATTAATTTATATTGAGTGATATATTTAATAATTTATTCCCATTACTTTGCCAACGATCTCTCAGCCTCGATAAAGATCAGATGCATTGTTAGGTTAAGCCTCTTGTGTTCAGCGGTTCAGTACCCTCTCAATCCAACGATTATTTTTTTAACAGCAATAAGAAATCAACTATAAAACATTCTCCCATATCTTTCATTATCTATCTAAGTAATCTATCAAGATTATCAAAACAAATATTATCACAAAAAAATATCTTTCGAAAGGTACTTGTCACGTCCACTACCGTACGCCTCAGCGTATTGACATGAATCCTTATTATGTTCCGAAGGCCCTGAATCACAAATAAGGTAAAAAAACAAATCCCCATTCGAAGATACATTTTGCATTATTTATGTTTTGATAAATGTCGATATATTTACCATACAAGGATATCTTCTTAACGTGTGTCTTCATAATATTGAATTCGGTTTCATTTATTATTAGAATATACCTACGAATACAGGATGTTCCATTACGGTACGACTACTTTAATTTGATAAATATATTTTTCGTGTAAATATAGGAATTAAATTTGGAGGTCAATAAATAAATAAAAATAAATATGAGAAAACATCACATACATTACTCTGATCCCAATGTAAGTAGCTGAAGCACTTGTGTTGTGGAAATCAGAAGTAACAACGGTACCACATACACCCAGACCCAAGACAACATAGAAAACTAATAGTAATCTACATTGACTCGGCTGGAAATCGAACCCGGGACCTCAGAGTGGCGTACCCATGAAAACCGGTGTACACACCACTCGACCATGGAGGTCGTCAATAAGTTATTTACCGTAAAGAAGAAATATTAAAACGAATAGTAAAAAGGCAGAGGAAGTTATAAACAAATATATTATTTAACCTTTCAATTGCCATAACTGTATCTTTTTATATTTATATTGTCTTAATTTATCAATTCATTTCCATGCTACGAAATCAGACATATAACTTATCGTCTAAAATTGTGAGAATCAGGATATTATTTAGCAAACGCATTTATAATATTTTTTTATTTATTTCATAATTGAATAGTTTTGTTTTCTGCTATCCTTATATATTATAGTACTCCTTTGTTGAATTAACAGATTATGTCCCTCACAACTGTAGGTGGGCCACTCAGCCTGTTAACTGTAAAACAATTCTTATAAGGTTTTACAGATTAGCGGAAGAATCAAAAATCAAAGTATACTTTATTCAAGTGGGCTATTACAAGCACTTTTGAATCGTTATTTAACAATTAAGTGAAGCTACCACCGGTTCGGAAAGTAGATTCTACCGAGAAGAACCGGCAAGAAATTCAGTAGTTACTCTTTTCCAACATTTAAAAAAATACAGTCATGTTAGTTATTAAGTTAATACAATTATTAAATTAATATATCCTGCCTGGAAGTCAACAGGTATTAATTCCACGTTTTTTTATCATCTACAAAGTCTTGTATCGAATAATACGCCTTTTTCACCAATGTATTTTTCATAAACGATTTGAATTTACGAGACGGCAAAGTTAAAAATGTCTGTGGAATTTTATTATAGAAATGGATACCTTGCCCCAATAAAGATTTATTGACTTTGCGGAGTCGGAAACTTGGCGTTATAAGCTTATCCTTACTTCTAGTGCATATACAATGATTATCACTGATTTTATCAAAGTTATCAATGTTACTGCGAATATACATGATATTGTTGTAAATATATTGCGACGCAACAGTGAGTATTCCTACTCTGTTAAAAACATCCCGAAGAGAGTCTCTAGCTCCAAGATTATAAATAAAACGAATTGCTCTCTTTTGTAAAATAAAGACAGATTCAATGTCTGCAGCGTTACCCCAAAGTAATATGCCATATGACATAATACTGTGAAAATAACCAAAATAAACTAAACGAGCGGTATCAATATCAGTTAGTTGTCTATCTTTTCTAACCGCGTATGCTGCGGAGCTGAGTCTCCCTGTTAGGGACGACAAATGGGGACTCCACTGAAGTCTGGAATCCAATTCTATTCCCAAGAACACGGTAGTATCGGCTACATCAAGCGGGCCACCGCTTAAAGATATATTATATTTTGCTTCCTAACATTGGGTAGGGTAAAAACTACACATTTTGTTTTTTGAGTATTCAAAACCAAATTATTTACATTAAACCAATCTTGTATCTGTGATAAGGCACCGTTCACATCGTCATAGTCATTTTTTTTCCTGTCAACCTTAAAAATCAGTGAAGTATCGTCAGCAAACAATACTATATAACCAAAATAAACTAAACGAGCGGTATCAATATCAGTTAGTTGTCTATCTTTTCTAACCGCGTATGCTGCGGAGCTGAGTCTCCCTGTTAGGGACGACAAATGGGGACTCCACTGAAGTCTGGAATCCAATTCTATTCCCAAGAACACGGTAGTATCGGCTACATCAAGCGGGCCACCGCTTAAAGATATATTATATTTTGCTTCCTAACATTGGGTAGGGTAAAAACTACACATTTTGTTTTTTGAGTATTCAAAACCAAATTATTTACATTAAACCAATCTTGTATCTGTGATAAGGCACCGTTCACATCGTCATAGTCAGTTTTTTTCCTGTCAACCTTAAAAATCAGTGAAGTATCGTCAGCAAACAATACTATATCACAAATACCTTTAACAAAGAATGGAAGGTCATTTATATATACTAGGAATAGAAAGGGACCCAAAATTGAACCTTGTGGAACACCCATTTTTAGCGTAGATCCAGTAGACTTTATTCCATTAATGAAAACTTGCTGGATTCTTTGACTTAAGTATGAAGCAATGAGATCAAGAGCCCTACCTTTAACGCCGTAATATTTGAGCTTATAAAGAAGCGTCGCGTGTTCTACACAATCAAATGCTTTAGATAAATCACAGAATACTCCAATAGCATTCTGTGATTTCTCCCAAGCATCGTAAATATGCTTAAGAAGCGCAATTCCCGCATCAGTTGTTGATCGACCTCTTGTAAAACCAAATTGCTCACTATGAAAAATTTTATTTGTACCAAAATGGATAAGAAGTTGATTTAAAATATTTTTTTCGAAAATTTTACTTAAAGATGGGAGTATTGAAATAGGCCTGTAATTACTGGGATCGCTCCTATTTCCATTCTTAAAAAGTGGTAAGACTTTACTACTGTACTGTACTGTACTGACTGTACCCTTTTTGGTACAGTGATATTACACCTGAATATATCAGGTGTAATATCACTGTACCAAAAAGGGCAATTTAATAATATTTATTTGTGTGATCGATTTACAGAGGTATGGTACGACACAACTTAGATATAACATCGGCAAAATTCGTAGTTTCGATCACATCCGAATTAAGTACGCTATGCCAAATAATCAATTTTAATTTATTATGTGAATGTAATCTTTACACAAACGTATTAACTTGTAATATCATATGACCTAAATTATTCGTCAATTTGACATGTCGATTTACATATAGCGATAGATATAGCTATAGCGACAAATAGCGTCGAATGGTGCGATAGGGAGCTATTTCTATTTGTTGCCGATGCTACATCTAAGTTGTGTCGTACAAGTTCAATATGATCAATGTGAAAGTTTTTACGATTGTTACTTAATCATGCTCGAACGTTTTAACGGTGTGTAATAAAATTCAGCGTAAAGGCAATTATGACGGTGAATGCGATACCGTGTATCGTGGTCCCATCAGCGAGGGTCCCAACGCGTTATGGATTTTCTTAATTACATCCATGCTTGTGGTCTGATATTATAGACTTTACGACTGACACGAATTTCGAAATTAGAATGAGCAACTTCCCAATGAAGCATCAAATATGATATGTAACCTTTTATCCTCGAACATAAACAAATATAGTCATGGGAGACCGGACAACTACCCAGGGCATAAACACAGGCACACTCTGTAATCCCTCACTCTAATAATCCCAAGGGACCTCAAATCGTCGACAGGGACGAGTTCAATCGCAGAACCAACGGTTTCAAATGCTTTTCGAGGCATAGGATGTGATCATCCTGCCAACATCCAGACCACGGGCTTATACTGAAAAATTTTCAACAAAATATTATATCGACTTTTTTACTTCCAAACTTATGGAATGAACTCTCAAAATATATTACAGAGGCAATCAAAAAATACGAAGAAAATCACAAATAATAATATTATGCTCTTGGACAAATTTTCGTGTCAACGGCTAATCCCAAAGATTTTCACCGTAATAACTATCAGAATAGGAGATACTAAAGTTCTCAATAGCGCACAAGAAACAAGCTGCTCTCAATTGCTTTACATAATCTAATACGGATTGGAATGAGAGCAGCAATGCCTTGAAGTCCTTACCGAGGCGTGAGCTACCAAACTTCGATATAGCATATAAAAGTCTGCGATCATATAAAATATTGACTAACCCTACAAAGCAATCAATTCTTCCTCTAATATTTGGATGATAATATATTGTATACCACACTATTGTAACAACATTGTTCCTCAGTTTGTTTGATAACGCTATTGTCGACATTTATATTACATGAGAGAAAACAACTAGAGTGACCATCAATTATATCAATTCAAAGGACAGTCAGAACAAAATCTTTTGATCTATAATCTTGAATAGCTTTGAGTTTTTGAATCGTCATGTTAAATGTTAGAAATAAATTATAACTGTCAAAAGCGCAATATTTAACGGGTCGCCTAGCGATATAAAAAGTCCCAGGTTAAGTCCTGACCCTTTGGCTATTGTCGTCCCCACTCCTTACGCAAGGTTTAACCTTAAAGGGAAAGCTGAATAGGAATATTATTAATGCCTTATATTGTGGTATTGTTACTACAATTTTCTATAGTTGTGTAATACTAGTAAGCTCACGTTTTAGGGTGTTGGTTGTAGCGTTTCACCCAAAAAAGTAACATATGTGCCTTTTTTGCAGTTCATAATGCTTCATAGCAAATTTCGTGAAATTCGGTTCAGCGGTTCGGTCGTGTAAGAGTGACAGACGGACAGATACACAGAGTTACTTTCACACTTATAATATTAATCATCATCATCATCCTCCTGCCTTATCCCAATTTCATTTTGGGTCGGCGCAGCATGTCTTCTCCTTCCATAATTCTCTGTCAGACGTCATCTCACAATCCATCCATCGTTTCCTTGGTCGTCCTCTACAGAGGTAGAGATAGAGATATCGATCCACATCCATGCTCAAGGCCTTTCTCACAATATGTTCCTCATTCCATCGCATTACATGCCCATCAAAATCAAAATAAACTTTATTTAAGTAGGCTTTTACAAGCACTTTTGAACCGTCATTTTACAATTAAGTGAAGCTACCGCCGGTTCGGAAAGTAGATTCTACCGAGAAGAACCGGCAAGAAACTCAGTAGTTCATGTGAATCAGTACTTACTAGTGGGTAACCGCCTTTCACATAACTTGTCGGCTATTGGTGTCACTTTCAAATTTCCTCTTATGTACTCATTCCTTACTCTATCCATTCGCGTAACACCACACATTCCTCTCAGCATTCTCATCTCCGCTACATGCAATTGTCTTTCAGTCATCCCTTTTGTAGCCCAACACTCGGATCCATATAGACCAGCATGCCTGATCAAGGTCTTATAGATCTTTTCCTTAAATTTAAGGTATTAATATACATAAAAAAAGAATTTAAATTTGGAACTAACTGTTATCGGCTCTTAATTATACAGAGGCTAACCAGTATTATTTAACATAAATTAAATATAATTATAGCCAACCACATGTTTTTATAATACAACTCCACAGATATGCTTCACTTTGCCAATTCATAGATAGAAATCGTTTACAAAACTTATTTACAAATGAATGTGGCATATTATTCAATTCACAATTATATAGATCATAAAAAAGCGTGGAGCTAATACTTATTGACTTTCAAACAGTACTCACAACCTTTGGTTAAGATACAAATGTTCACGCCATTTTATACATCAGTACCACTTATTTCTCGATGGAAAAACGCATTACGTGCTTCCCCCACTAAAAAACCAGCGGTACCCTCGCCGCCTTTCGGAGAACGCCATGGGATCGCTTACGCATGCTACCGTGACGCCTTGACGGTTGGCCCACCTATGCGGGTCTCCAACACCTAGGGGGGATTCGCAGGGTACTGGGATGCCTGGTCCCTGCGGCGCCTATAAAGGCGTGGGGAGAAGGTGCGCTTAGCGCATTTTTCTCCTCCCCGGTCGTCTTCCGCGGAGCGAGTCACCGGATACATCAGCACTCTAAAAATGTATTAAATGTAAAATTTTTATACTAAATCCATATTTTTTATTTTCAATTTGCAGTTAATAATTTAAATAGTCTGTATACAAATACATTCACAATATACATTACTATATTTCTCACAAATATTTTTCAAAACTATGAACTGTCCTTACAGCATTGGACGTGTGGTAACCACATAGCTTATTGTCATTGAAATTGTAGGCAGCTAAAGTCACTTTTTAATTATTATATTTAACCAGAAAATTATTGTATCAGTGTTTTTTTTTATTTAAATCATCATTGGGTTGTCTAGAAGAGATGACTTATTGGCCATAAGTCCGCCCGGTGTACGACACTTTTAATCTACCTTTTTTTTTATATCTATTACGTTATTTTTATCTATTTTACGTTTTTGTATGTTATAAATTTTGTGTTACTTTCTTTTTTTTGTTTTTGTCGGTGGTGTGCAATAAAATATAATTCATCCATTCATTCATTAAACGCGTATCCACATTTTCGAAATAAAAATGTATTTTTTATTCGTAGACAAAGACGACGGTTTTAATAGAAACTATTACTGAAATATACGTATTGTAACGCAGTAACATCCACTTTAAGTCACACATATCAAGAAGAAACTATAGTTTAACTCTTCGAGGAATAATTTTGACTAGCAGTACAACATATACAATATCAAAGCCACAGCAAGGACAGAAGCCATAACATCGACGAACATGCAAAATCTGATATCAACAACGAGATTGTTTCAAAGCAAATTTATTTTCGCCTAACTCACTGAACAATGTTTTGATTAAAATTTAATTTCAACGGCAGAGGGCGCTCCGTAATATGGGCTTGTTTATATTTGCAACATCAACATCTTAATCAAGTTGTGATTAGTTGAAATTAACGTCTTCGTACGTTTAAACAAATACCTTAAATACAGATTTTTAAATTAAATCATGTATTTACTCGCTTCTTACGTACGTAATAATTTAAACACTATTGTCTCTATTCGTCCTTCGTGTGTGTGTGTGCGTGTGTGTGTGGACGAGCATATGGCCTGATGGAAAGTCGTCACCAATGCTGATAGACAATGGCGCTGTAAGAAATATTAACTATATCTTACAACCTTGGATACTAAGACGTTACGTTCCTTGTGCCTTTAGCTACACTGGCTCACATACCTTTTAAACCGGAAGACAGCACCACTGTTGAATGAGTGTGTCTAGCGGTAGAATCTAAGGTATGGTAAGTGTTTTCAAAAGCCAATAAAAATAATTATAAATGTGAATATTTGTTTATGTTAGTGCCGATTTAACGTCTTTACATGCACATTGTCAGCTAAACAGTCTTGGTTAAAGTGGGAATAGAACTGTGTAATTAAAAAAATATAAGTGTCGCAGTACTCCTATGGGACACGTATAAAATAACACATTGGAATAAATTAACAACTTTAGAGAATAATTAACATATTCCATAATAATTCAATCAATTACAAAAATAAGTTTTAAATAAAACCATATGTAGTAGAAAGAGACATAAAAGAGATAGAGTGAGAGGTAAAAAAGAAAAGAAAAACATCTGCTGCTTCACTCCAGAGTGATGTGTTAAAGAAAACATCGTACCGAAACTTTGCCTATTAACCTATTACGACTCCTCGTTTAAGGTTTAAAAACCCATGGAAGTCTCACGTGTTACCTACAAGATATAATTTAAAAATATACAAATATATTGGATATACCAAAATGCCGTCTTTTTTGTATAATATATGTATGTATACTTTGGTAACTTTCGTAGTATTATGTCTTAAGGCATTTTCAATTTGATAACGCTACAGATAGTAAAACAGTTTTCTTCCTACAACAAAGAACTGTCTGGTTTATTTAATTTTAAACTCTTAAAGCTGTCTTATAGCATTTTCATTTGGATAACGCTGCAGATATTGAAACTGGTATCATCCTATAAAAAAGAGTTGTCCTGTCTATTTATGGTCTCAAGGCTTGAAAATCCTGCGAATGCTATTAATAAAATTTCTTTACTTACATTTGCTTTACAATATATTTACAACAATAAAATGTGTTCAGAGCAATAAAGATGACCTCAAAGAAGAAAGATCAAATAATACCACCTAGGTTCCGACTTTGCTAAGATAACATCCTTCTTGGGTCACACACAGTATTTGTTTCAATAATAATATTCCACGGTCACTTTGATTTGTTAATATTAATGATAGACAGCTTAGAATTTAGTATTCATTGATTTCTAGACGGGATATAAAACATTAATTATAATTTTCTGAAATGCTATGTAATTAAATAGTTGAAAGGGGTAACTGCTAAGGATTTTGCCGGTTCCTTTCGATAGAAACTACTCTCCGAACCCGTGGTAGCCTTATATCTAATTCAACACTGCAACATGGCGTAAAAGTGCTTTTATGAGACCACTTTGTTAAGGAATATTGTGAATTTTATTTTGACAAACATTATTTCAAATACAAGAACGTCACATTAATTTGGTATATACATTCTGAAGTCGTTTTAATCAAAATTTCGAACGTCTTCCTTGTTTTATTGTAAAATCAAATCTTCTTATGTTTCCCGGAACCCTTATTTTATGACGGGCTATGAAATATTATTGCTTTTACCTTTTTAAACATAGATCTATGTTCTATATTTATGATATAATATAAAGCTTAGAAGAAATTCTGAATTGTGTATGTACCTATATATACGAAGACAGATTGAGTTGCATTCAATTTAAAACGTAAATTATTCCTGGCTGTCACAATTATTATTTTTTTAATTCAAATAATAATTCAAAGTCAGATCCTTGGTTTAGCAACGTTATATTTTAAGGTATTGTAACTTTGCTTATACGATTGATGAATGGATGAAGAATCTTGTATAAATGAATATAGGTACTATTTTCGTGCATTTTTAATACATTTTCTGCCACGCAGAGCCACTTTGTGGAACCAGCTTTAGCCGGTGGTTTTTCTGTACCATACGACTTGGAAACCTTCAAGAAAAGAGCGTCAGGTGAGCCTGCTCGTTTGCCCTTTATAACATAAATGAGGTTGTACATTCCATATGAAACATAGTTAAAGTTAATTTAAAATTGAACAAGTATAAAGTTTTATATTAAATTTTATCAAACGTTTATTTCAAGCTTGAAGACGATAGAAAATATACTGGAAATAAACAAGAATAAATAAGAGGAAAGAACAATTCATTTTAATAAATCGTTTAAATTAAATACCTATATAAATGGAAACGCGTTACGTATGTGCCTATACTTACTGTCTCAATCGTGAAGTTTGATTAGATTGTAAAGATAAACTTGCACAGAGTCCCATGTCAACTTTCCTTTTTATTATCAAGAAAAATATTAGGATAATCCCAAACCAACCAAGTCAATACCAACTTCAGCAATTAACTTTACATTCTACGGTTGAAATTGTCACAACCCGCAAACATTTGATTACCGTAAACGAGCGAACCACATTAGGAAAAACAAAGCAAGCAATGGCGCCCCCTGGTAAAAGTAACAGCTCTCAAACTAGGGAGACGCGCCGCTGTGAGGACACGACAGGGTAACCATCTAATTTATTTCATGAGGAAATAAAGTATAGAAAAATACCCAACCTTTTTAGTGCCTTCAACGCATCTAATCTCCGGTTTTCGGGAATTGGCTCTACATTGCTTTTTCCAATGGATCTTTATTTATAGAATAATTATAGTAACAGCTTCTAAATTGACCACTACTAGGCTAAGCCCTCCTCTCTATTTAAGGAGAATGTTAGGAGCATAATATTCTCCTACTTTGCTCTAGCGCGGATTGGTGGATTCACATGTGGCAGTATTTCTTTGAAATTAGACACATGCAGGTTTCTTCTCGATTTTTTCCTTCTTGAGATTAATCATAAATACAAATTAAGCACGGAATATTCACCAGTGTTTACCTGGGTTTGAACCCGACATCAAGATTTAGATGTACACGTTATAACCACTGGGCCAACTCGTCTTAAGAACGATCTTTTGTGTGACTTCAAAATAATTGTTAATAGATTTGTTTTATGTTCAGCTAATGTTAATTTTGCGAAAGTTCATTTAACACATATAGTTATCGAGATTTGAGTTTCTTAGAATATTTGAAATAAAACTTTTAGTCCAGCAAAATATATATAATGAAAGATTAGGCTGGTCACTCTATTAATCATATAGGTCGTCAATCTGAAAGATAAACTGTAGAAACATATATAAAAAACTGTATTAGGAACTTAAAAATACTTGAATTGGAAATAATTATCGTTGCGATAAATTCCTATAATTAAATACCCATACATAACTCAGTGCACTTAAGACTAAGTGACTGTACTTAATTAAACTATCTCCATCATAAAAGATCAGTCATATATTTATTAAGTCTTAAATCAATGGCAATGGCAATTCTATCTTATTTTTCAACCGACTTCCAAAAGGAGGAGGTTATCAATTCGTCTGTATTTTTTTTTTTATGTTTGTTACCTCATAACTTTTCACTGGGTGGACCGATTTTGATAATTTTTTTTTTGTTTGAAAGGTAGTGCTTCCCGTGGGGTCCCATTTTTTTTATTTTTTTTTCCGATGATGGTATCCATGTGAAAACGACATAAGTCTTAAATTTGCGTTATGTATATGCGCGACAAATAGGTGAATAACTGAAAATCACGTTAACCAATTTTGATAATTCTTTTTTTATTATAAAATATATACTTCAAGGGTAATTTGGTGAAAGTTTGGTAAGGTTCTGAGCACAGGATCCATGACAAAGTGACGGAACGGAAGGGAACGGAACAATTCTGAGGAGCACGTTAGCGATACTCGGTCGAATCTTTTATTTATAGGTTATTTGGATATTTGAGTCACCTTCCGTAATGTGGTTATGTTTATGTAATTATAATAGTCGAATATTATAATCAACTAGCTACCCACCCCGGCTTCGCACGGGTGCAATACTGATACTAAATATACTACAGAATTTGTTTATATACGACATCACATCGCAAACTTCTAAAATTATCAGTGTTTCTTTACTATATTGTTCATGTATTATATACACAAACCTTCCCCTTGAATCACACTATCTTTTAAAAAAAACCGCATCAAAATCCGTTGCGCAGATTTAAAGATATAGGGACAGAGAAAGCGACTTTGTTTTATACTATGTAGTGATGGAACTCCTATACGGCTCGCAGTTAGGGTGCGATATGGGGCAGAATTTCTTACTATCTTTAATCAAATTTTGTGTATGTGATATGATGTCATATGATGTATGAAATATAGTTGGTCTTTTTCAAAGTTTTTTTGCTGAGTTCGATTACAGCTCTTTCGAGGGATCCTTGTAGTTCACGCCGCGTGACGTATTAAATCCGCATTTTCGAAAGTCTATTTTTGCTTTATTCGCAAGTTTCCTTTGAAATTGTCCTCGAAGTAGTTTCTGACTCATATAAACGGAACGCTTAATCTATCCATATTAAAAAAAAATTAGTTAGTCAACATCAGCTTCACTTAAAATCAAAAAATAAATAAAATTTTAACAAAAAGAAAAACCGACTTCAAACAAAACACTATTTTAAAACAAATGAATATGCACGAAAAAGTAATAAAAATAATTGCGTATTCAACATATTTTTTAGTCTCCCTAAGTTAAATGAAATGAAAAATATTAGACTACTTAAAAGTCGATTAACGATTATATCATGTAGTTATAATTATTGTTATATTTGGAGTCGGTGTCAGCCAATAAAACCCTACAGTATATCTATCAAAAAACAATACGAGAATACTTTAACAAATATGTTTTTTACAAATTACCTTTTACACAATAATATACTGAATCAATCAAGGGGCTCGTATCGCTTCTTTCTTTTGATTGTTGGGGCAAGGGCACCGTGGCTAAATATGGATAACAGATGGCTAATACGCAATTATTTTTATTACTTTTTCGTGCATATTCATTTGTTTTAAAATAGTGTTTTGTTTGAAGTCGGTTTTTCTTTTTTTTAAAATTTTCTTTTGAATTATTATTACTGTTGGTTATTATAAAATCACGTTTAATGCTAAATAATAAATTTAAATCTAGTCAATGTCAATGCCCTTGATATAACTAAAAGCCTGGACACCCTAAGTCTACATCTATGTAAGTATATTTTCATATACGTGTTGCGCAACTTCGTTGCATTACCACGCTTATGTTTATTACCATAAAGGCCATAGTCTCCGCTACTTACCCAGCTATTTAGGATTTTCGTGACTTAATTAATTGGCTTGCATGTTTATGCGTAGATAATTATGAATTTAGAGTACGAAACTGTTTTAAAATTATATAATGGGTTGCAAAAACGAGAACTATGGATACCTATGGGACAGGTTATCTGACTGATGAGTTTGTACGCTAATTATGTCAACGTTGAAGTCAAATAGTAATAATAAATTAACGTGATTAAGAGCAAATGACGATAATGCACATACATTATAACATTTAATGTTGGTTATGTGAACACGCTTATGTTTTGAAAGTATGCTGGAGGAATTGTGATCGTGAATGTTAAGTTGACGACTTCTTTACTCATGAGTTTTCATGAGTACGCCCCTGTCCGGGGTACGATTCCCGACCAAGATGCCTTAATAATTTCCTATGTTGTCTTGGTTCAGGGTGTTTGTAGTACCATCGTTTCTTCTGATTTCCCATAACACAAGTGCTTTAGCTACCTACTTTGGGATCAGAGTAATATATAAAATATTGTCCGATATTTAATTTGAGGATTTGACTTTTAAAGAACTATTAAGGGAACGCTTCAACTAACAAACAATGGCCACAATCGGTTTCCGATTCTATTCCGATGCAACTTCGATTGATTTGCAACTCGATCATTATAATATTAGAACAGCAAAACGATTTAGCGGCAAAGATCACGTTTCGATTCGATAAGGTGTCAATTTGTTTGTGGAATTCAGTGAATGCTATGCGGAAGAACTAGCCGATGCTTTACTTGGTAGTAGGGCTTTGTGAAAGCCCGTCTGGGTAGGTACCACCCACTCATCAGTTATTCTACCGCCAAATAACAGTACTCAGTATTGTTGTGTTCCGGTTTGAAGGGTGAATGAGCCAGTGTAACTACAGGCACAAGGGACATAACATTTTAGTTCCCAAGGTTGGTAGCGCATTGACGAAGTAAGGAATAGTTAATATTTCTTACAGCGTCATTGTCTATGGGTGATGGTGACCACTTACCATCAGGTGGCCTATATGCTCGTCCGCCAACCTATACCACAAAAAAGGCTGAAAAAACAACAGCCTGTGAATTACACGGATAGACTTTCTTCTTAACTCTAACACTCCTACGTTTACAGTTTGTGATAAAGAGTACATTTTTTTATCTTTATTTTTTTAGTACATGTCAATCTATATGCATCTTCTTTTACTTGATGGTAGAGCTTTGTGTTGTTGTGGTTTTCAAGACAATATTATTTAAAGTCGGATCTTAATAATTATCATTATTATCATTATCAACTAATCGTCTTTTTTCTGGATATAGTCTTCGAAATCAAAATCAAAATAAACTTTATTCAAGTAGGCTTTTACAAGCACTTTTGAATCGTCATTTTGCATGTGAAGCTACCACCGGTTCGGAAAGTAGATTCTATCGAGAAGAACCGGCAAGAAAGTCAGTAGTTACTCTTTTTCAACATTTAAAAAATACAAAGTCATGTTAATACAATTAAGTAAATTATCATATCTTGCTTGGAAGTCAACAGGTATTAACTCCACGCTTTTTTATCATCTTCCCCCAAAGTACGTCAACCTCCCGGTTTCATCTATGTATTAGAGTACCACTACCCTATTCGGGTCATCGTATTACGTTACGGGAGAGCGCTGTACGCTGCGTTTTTCTATCGGCAGTCTCCATTCCACGACTCATTTAACAGTTATATATTTCTTTAATTTAATCATGATTATAAACACAATGTGGTGTGTTGTGTAAGTATGATATCATAAAACGTTTTTACCATACTAATCTCTTACCTACCATAAATAGGCAACTCGTGACAGTATTCAACTATAATAAATAGTACTTACTTGGTTGTAGGGCTTTGTGCAAGTCCGTCTGGGTAGGTACCACCCACTCATCGGTTATTCTACTGCCAAACAACAGTACTCAGTATTATTGTGTTCCGGCTTGAAAGGTGAGTGAGCCAGTGTAACTATAAGCACAAGGGACATAACATCTTAGTTCCCAAGGTTTAAGGAATAGTTTATATTTCTTAGAGAGTCATCAGGTATATGCTCGTCAGCCTACCTATACCATAAAATAGATTATTACAAGTTTAGACCAAATGGTCACGAATGTTTTTTTATCATTAGAAACACAATATTTTCATAGATCGCAAGCCAAGACAATCTCTCATCCAACGACTGACAAATTGCGTAATCGCCGTCAGGAGTGGATTATAAGATGCTGACTGTTTGAATGAATTAATTTAAGCAGACGCGGTTTCGTCGTGAACTGTGGCATAGATTAGTCAGAAGACGAAACATTACGAAATTTAATAATTTATTTAAGAATACTTGTTTAAGTAAAACAACGCGTTATATCGAAATTAATTTATTTTAATTTCAAAATGAAATGATTACTTCACTCGTGAAATTTGTTTGGTATTGGTGAAATTTAGTTAGACTTTGCTAAATGCTTTTCGATAGGTACCACCCACTCATATTGCATGTTCCAGTTTGAAGGATGAATGAGCCAGTGTAACTACAGACACAGAGAACACAATATATTGGCTCCGAAAGGTGACGATGTTAAGAATCGTGATTATTTATTAAATAGTGTCTATGGGCTATGACCACATACCATCAGGTAGCCCATTTACCAGTCCACCTACATATGCTATAAAAATATATTTGACCATGAAATTCTGATATTCTGTTTTGATGTTATTAATTAATTCAAGTTATTTAATTTACTTAATTATAAAAACAATTTCATCTTTAATGTTATGTTATTAGATTTATTTTACTACAACGTCGGTTAAAGTAATCTTAAAGTTTGTCTAATTTTTATTTACTTACTCGTACACGCTCAAGAAACACACGCACACATACACACAACCACAGAGAGACTAATGAATTGTTATCCTATTTTCGACACATAATCAAACAATGTTAACAATTTTAAATCTAATTATAATAAATGAATTCGAAGTTCGAAAATTTAAATAATTCTATTACAATACCCAGTTATTTATTGCTTTCAACTGAAAACACACAATCAAAAGTTTCAATCTATATCAATGTGTGAGTGAATCGTACGAACTACTTTGATTTTGAAAATAATTTTCTGGAAAGTTTGCTCGTTTTTATATAAACACATGGAAGTAGAACGAATTAATATTTCAAAACCCTCCCAATGCTTAAAACAATTAGGCACGAAACTATTAAGCAGCGCTGGTTCTTTGCGAACTATTCTTGCGCAAACTGTCCATATTATTCTTTAAGCAAGCGAAGCTAAGTGCTCAACATTTACTATTCAGCAAATAAAAGCGCCATTTCCCTTGGATCTGACCGGATAATGGAAAAACAGAAGACGGCAGGGCGCTACGATAACTTTGGAGTTGAAAAATTTTAATTTAATTCAATTATATTTATTTAAAAGCGTGTTTATAAATGAAATTATATTTTTTGATGGAAATTCCTTTTTAAATTAACATTGAATATTGAATTATAAAAAATACATTGGTAAATAAAATTAAAGAAAAAAAAACCATTTTAAAAACAAGCTTTTATTATTTGTTTATAAAATGAACTAAAAAGTTAAAAATAAATTAACTCTAAAAAGAAATATAACACTTTGTAACTTGATTGTAACCTTTAACGACAAATAAGTGTCTTCGTCTAGGACAAAATAATTCCATATTGTACAAATTTATTTAATTTTAACACTAAAACTTTTCACCATACATAATTATTCAATCTCGTCCCCCCTCTTTATAATAGTCCCCATTTATAAATGAAAGCGTGTTACATTGTGATAGCTTGAGGAAAATGTTGTGTTGTATTAAATGTAACGCGCTTTTATTTATAAATAAATGTAACACGCTTCAATCAAACGAGATCAAACTCGATGGGGTTGCGTCGTTTAATTACGGAGTTCCTATGGCCACCTTCCGGCTCCAACATTAGACCCTGGTTACCGTATAGTATCAAAGTATTCGTCAAGACTAATCCAATGAGCCCAAACTCGATGGGGTTGCGTCGTTTAATTACGGAGTTCCTATGGCCACCTTCCAGCTCCAACATCAGATCGGCTCTATGTCACAATAACATTGCATTGACATCCAATTTATACATGCATTCTAAATTTCAGCTCAATCGGAAACCGGGAAGTGGATAAAATTTTAAAGGGCAACATTGAGCGTATCTTATATTTGTGACGCAAACAATTGAACTTTAACCAAAAATATAATAAAATGAGCTGCAATGGCCCAATGGTTAGAACGCGTGCTAGGCAAGCACCACAATATGTGCTTAATTTGTGTTTATAATTCATCTCGTGCTCGGCGGTGAAGGAAAACATCGTGAGGAAACCGGCATGTGTCTAATTTCATCGAAATTCTGCCACATGTGCATTCCACCGCATTGGGACAGCGTGGTGGAATATGTTCCAAACTCTCTCGTTAATGGAAGAGGAGGCCTTATCCCGGCAGTGAGAAATTTACAGGCTGTTACTTTACTTTACTTTATATAATATAATGGGTCTTAGTTCGCACGATATTGTGGTCGAAATAGCTTATACTTATTAAGCGAAGTTCAATCTCTTCGTAGCTACACTGCAACAGTCTGGAGTGTTCGTTCAAGATAAATGCGGTAACAAAGAAATATACTGTGCGTATTTATAAAATACTTCATGGAGAGGACATCGGCACATCTATATTCATTCAACGATATTAACCTCTAACACTTTAAACTTTTAACAAATAAATTAATTTAATTTGTATCGGTGATTCGATTTACTTTTAAATTAAATTGATTCGATGTTTTATAACTACTATTATTCCTTTAAGGCAAAAATATATTTCAATTGTTTTTTTTTTTTTTTTAATCAGTGTTCAAACATCTTTATTAATAAATTGTATCAATTTTATTTTTCCTTTCTGCATGTTCCTAGTTCCTACGGATCTAATCAAACTTGAAAAACAGTGTCTATATGTGAGTGATTTGTTGAAAAAGTTTATATATGTATTAACTTATCCAAATGCATACATGTTACACGTGTATTTTCGATAGAATTATAATGTATTTTGTATACATTTTGTTATTTTTTTAATTCACACGAAAATCGATACCATTCATATTACTAATGAACCCTTCATTGCTTCTTAGTTTTATAAAAGTGTGATATTAATAAAATATTTCCTATGAGCGCAACTAAAACCCACTAATAATAATGAATAGAATTCTTTAGTCAGTTATAATATAGGCTTAGATTGACAGATCGTTGAGCGGAGGTGATCACCGTTCACGATTGATGCACGTATAGTATGACACAACTTAGATGTAGCATCGGCAAATTCAATAACACTGATTACTGCTGATTTATACAACCAATTGAAATAGCTCCTCATCACGCTATTCGACGCTATTCGTCGCTACAGATTCTCGCGTCAGTTCAACCCGAGAAAGCAAATACATACAAATCGACGTGTCATATTGATGAATGTATTAGGTCATATGATATATATACAAGCTATGACGTTTCTGTAAGGATCTAGATGATGAAAAAGCGTGGATTAATTCCTGTTGACTTCCATGCAGGATACATTACATACATATATAATTATATTTAACTAATATGACTGTATTTTATAAATGTCGAAAAAGAGTACCTACTGAGTTTCTTGCCGGTTCTTCTCAGTAGAATGTATGTAATGTGTACTTTACCTTAAGCTTCACTTAAATGTTAAATGACGATTCAAAAGTGCTTGTAAAACCCTACTTGAATAAAGTTTATTTTGATTGATTGATTCACATAAGAAATAAGTATTGATAATTTGGGATAGCGTACTTAATTCGGATGTGATGTTACGTGTTATTGTTACGAATTTTGCCGATGCTACATCTAAGTTGTGTCATACTATACTTTAGCACAATGACACATGAATCGCGCGACTACCCTCACATTCGCCTATAATGTAACAATACATGATTCGATTCTGAGCATAACGTGACCTATTGTTACTGTATTGTACTTTTATATTATGAAGAGATAATCTTTTGTGTGTTTGTTTATAGAGGACTAATTGTAGCATGCGGTTTCGCTAGGATTTGAAATAAAATTTAAATAAAATACTGAGCTTGTAATACTTCAAAATTTACTGGTAGTAGATTTACAATAATGATGACATTTTATAATAAGTATAATAATAGAAATAATAAGTCAAAGACACGTATCACATTCTGATGTTTGACGTTCGTTTTCTGAGTTGAGATTCGAGTTTCTTGTTACAGAATATTCTTACAGAATCACATTTTGTATTGTTATTAATGGAAATATTTGTTTATCTGGACTTTTGTTATACAATCATGGTCAAACGTTTGAATTAATTTACAAAAATGGCATTCGCATTCCATTAATATATTTAATGTGCACTAATTTTAGTGTATCGATGACCTTGATAAAACCTTGCTTTCAATTTAATACTTTAAGCCGATTGGTGATTTTTAAGCGCCTATTGGTGTTACGATAAGTTGTATTTGTAACGCTATAACACGAGCCTATCGAGACTAGCAACTTACATTATACACAAAGAACCTAAAATATAACATTCATAAAGTGTAGATTAGCAGCGTTCCGAAATGGACCGAAAGCAAATACCATGTTTACACGTCAGGTTTTCTCCAAAGGACTATTGTTCAGATTAGTGTACACTGCTATCATAATTTAATAATTTCAATAACAGATTTTTATGAAATACCATTTGTCGCGCGAATATTCGCTCGCCTTTTCGATTGGTTATGATATGTTTGGCAAAAAAGTAGCCTATGTCCTTTTTTGGAGTTCGAATTGGCTTCAGACCAAATTTCATCAAACTCGGTTCATTGGTTCGATGACACACAGACAGACAGACAGAGTTACTTCCACATTTATAATATTATTAATAATAATAATTAATATAGATTAATATTGTTATTAAATATAGGATGCATAGTATACAATACGAATAAATATTCGATGATAAATGGTGAAGACATGGGCAGTTTAAAAATTAATAAAATCATACCATATATATCAATCATACGCCCATTGCGCTATAAGATATACGAACTACTTAGCATTTCAATCAGAACATGGCAATACAAAAATGGCTTATCTTCAAAATTAGAATAATGAATATCAGCTTAAACGCTAATATAATTTTTTTTGTGTTATAGGGGCCAAACGAGCGGGAAGAAAGGGGATGGAGAGTGATAACCACCGCCCATGGATATCTGCAACACCGGGTGGCTTGCAGGTGCGTTGCCGGCCTTAAATAAATAATGATAAAATTTAAATATTGTTTAGAATTGACATTGATGACAGATTGCATTCGGAATTCGCAGGATAATTATTATCCAAAGGTTCTGGAAATTCAGCGTCAAATATTCCGATAAAGATTAAAAAAGTTAGTAAATAAAAATGATGTATAGCAGTGTACGCTGACGTTTGTAGAAAAGATTTTTATACGGCACAAGAAGTGGCTGGGCGTGTACCGTTCACAGTAATGCACAATTAATGGAGCACACGAGCAGCGCCGCAAATTAGATTGGTTCCGTGAGTTCACGCGCTTAGCGTTCGTATTGTGGTTGAGTGCGGGCTAAGGACCCACACACGAGAAAGGCAAGACGGTTTCGATATGATATCATAAGTAGACTTCGAAAATTTACGCACACATTAACAAAAAAACAACGCATATTTATATTTTTGCACACACACTTATGCAATATTATATTGATAGTGCAATTGACTGTTGGTGGTAGTATTACCGATGAGAACAGCCCATATGAACTATATAGATGAGAATTTTCGTAGCGGTTGTGAGATAAAGGTTAAGCAACGAGATATTATCGTGTAATAATAAAATTGTTGGTAATGATAGCAGTTCGATAGTAGCGTTTTTTTATGTTATTGGGGCAAACGAACTGGAGGCTCACCTGTTGGAAAGTGATTATCACCGCCCATGAATATCTGCAACACCGGGCGGTCTGCAGGTGCGTTGACGGCATTTAAAGAAACGTTCCACAGGTGATCTTCTAGCGTACGTAACACACCTCTGGGGTGAGGCTATAGACAAGCGTGGAGAGTCGTTGGCTGTCAGCCTCGATATCTCTAAAGCTTTCGACTGAAGAATTATTCCCTCTAATTCCTGCTTCCCCTTTCCTTCACAGATCCACGCGTGCTGGCTCGCGATGTCATCGCCTAACTGTGACATCTATCCCAACGCGCACAAAGAAATTTGGCAACTCTTTTCTTTGTCGCACCGCCAAAAAATGGAACTCTTTACCAGCACACGTGTTCCCCTCCTCTTATAACCTGGGTGCCTTCAAACGAGGCGTGAAAAGGCATCTTGCGGGCCGGCATGGCGAAGGTGACTAGTGCAGCTCATTCTTTCTGTGCGTACTAGTCTTCTTCGCGTTTGGATTCCATTTCCACTTACTATCAGGTGGAGTGGAGCCTAACCGGATATTATAAAAAAAAAGAAGGGCTACGCTCTATTCTTAAAGGTTCCCAAGTCGCACACAAGTTCCAATAAGTGGTATTGCGAGCCAGAAAATGTCCTAAAAATCGCGCTGTTGTGGATTTACGGATATCAAGGTGATGCGGGTGAAACTTTGAATTTCGACGAGATGTTGTCTTAAATTTTCGCGATTATTACACATTTAAATAAAACTAATTATAACGGATGAATCGCGTATATTAATTATTTTTAAACATCCCGACGTTTCGAGCACTTTGCAGTGTTCGTGGTCACGGGTAGACTAAGATGACATTTGTCTATTTGAAGAACAAAGGAAATATTATTTACAACTACCGCCAACGATTTCTCAATTGATGTCTTGAGTAACGTTCCGGTTGCACGCAGAAGGCACTAACTGTATCTTTAGGTCTTGCAGTCTGTTGGATTTGGGATTTTAAATTTTTAATAAGTGGATCCCAGGTGTTAGAAAGTCTCCAACCATCTTCTCTATTGAAGTTCGGATGTTTTTGAATTTCAATAGCCTCGCGTATCATTCTAGGAATGAATCTGTGTTCTCTAGCGAGGATCTGTGGTTTATCAAATCGGATAAAATGGTTAGGTTTATCCAGAGCATGTTCACAGACTGCAGACTTTGAAGAACGCCTATTTTTGACATCTCCTATATGTTCCTTGACCCTGGTACCGATGCTTCTCTTTGTTTGGCCTAATTAATATACGCGATTCATCCGTTATAATTAGTTTCGACGAGATGTCCGAAGTTGAAATTCAGCAGCCGGGCTTAATTCGAAGAATTCCTCGGAACATTCCCCGTGAAAGATTCGGTCGAAGAGGAGCGTGAGGAGAGCCTCCGCCTTTCTGCCGAAGAAGATCGGCGATAAGATATCAGTGCTACACGCACTCTCTACCTCCGCTTTAAGAGGGCGTTCCTGTAGCATATGTAAGCGATTCCATGCGAAGAGAGTGAATGGGTAGTCATCGCATCATTTCTTGTAGGAAACGCTTCAGATAATCTTTCAGCCTTAGGAAACGGAACATTTTTTCCATACATTTGATAAATAATATAAGAGCATTCGTTAATAAATTAGCAAAATAAAAATTTGTAGTTATTAAAAAATGATATTGTTTTAACGCTCGAGTTCAAGCAGCCTTATCACTCTTTATACTTTCTTATAATGAGCGGATTGTGTTATGGTTATGTTACACCAAAGGCTTGAATATGAGCGCGGTATGACCCCTTTTAATGCCATAGAGGGGTAATATTATATTTTTAATGTATAACACTAAAAAATTAAAAAAATGTACTTTAAAAATCATCAAACCTTCACGATTTAAGTCTTTTATTATTATTATACACCCGTATATGTTGTAAAGTTCTAACTGTTTATGATATACTCTTCTGTAATATGTAGGTAATCTTGCATTGCCAATGAGTAATGAAGCGTGGTAACTAAGATGTAATGCCTTGTACCTATTGTTACACTGGCTCACTCAACCTTCAAACCGGAAACAATAATAAGAAATATTGCTGCTTTATAATAGTGTGGTATCAAGTAGGCTTACATGAAGGCACCATCTCCAAGTAAATAATTATCAATGATCATCAGCTTCAAGCTTTTAGAGGCGTTCGAATACTGGTCTAAAACTGCAACCTTCACCTTAATCCAAGAGTTTTGTTTAGTTGAAAATTCCAGATTATATTATAATTTTCAGATTTATAAGAAAAAAAGTAATCATAATAATTTTATTTATTTTTATTTTATTTTGTTTGGGAAACAAACAGTAACATAATACAAAAATATATGATTGGGAAAGAGAATACAGATACCAATTAAGTTTCCACTTACAAATAATACAGAATTAAAGCAATTTGAATACAATGACATTAATTTTAATTAAATATATAATTAACTAAACTAACCTAATATAAAATCGGAAGAGAAAAGCATTTAATTAAAATAAAATAATGTTAACAATAATAAATTAATAAAAATACATCAAATTACATCCTCTTTAAAAGTAACTCTAATTACGATTATCTAAAACATTTTTAATTATTTTTTTTAAATAATATAGTGAGGTTACAAATAAGTCAACACGAGAAAAGTATTTGTTATAGTTCCTACAAGATCGCAATAATAAATATAATAACAATAAAATTATCCGAAAACGTCACAAAAATAAAAGCAAGTGAATGCCGTTGTATGTTTACAAAAAGGAACGGCAAAGTAGGCGGGTTTATTAAAAATTAAAATGTTCCAGTAAATTGGCTTCAGTAATCAAGATCCGTCGATAAGAGACGCTCACCTCATACCGGCTCAGCGGAATAAGTGTTGATTCAATTTTAACAAACGGTAAATAAAATTATGAATGTTCTCTTTTTAATTTTAATAAAACATTGACAGAGGTTTTATAATTTGAGGTTTTATCTTGATCGACATATTTTTATTAAAAATATATAGCACGTAACAAATATTTATAGCTAACGGTTGCTGCTGTTTTTGTGAAAAAACAATAAAGTTTTTTCCAAAAATTGTTCATACATACTTTCAACACTAAAAACAAGCGGAAACTTGAACCTTTAATTACCTAATTACCTAAACACGTGTCCAGAAATGATTATTTTAATAATTTAAAACAGTTTGATTGTTTTTGTTTTTGATTATTTTTTAGTGAATTGTGAAATGTTAAATAAGTCTGAAATATTTTAGTGTTTGTAAACAGGTGTTATGTTGAGCGAATAAGTCTACCCACCTATTTTTGTTATAAATGACCAAGCGCCCGCCGGTATCGATAGGCTTGGTCGAGACGTCGGAGCGATCGGACCGCTTCATATTGGAATAAATCAGAGAAGATTATTTCCTGAGTTTAATTTCATAACACCGAGGATGGTTAAAGATCGAAAACCTGACACTTGACCTTTTTGTATTATATGATTTTATAACAGAAACGTGTTAGAAAATATTCAATAATAAAATTTAAAAGAATCGAATACTAAGGGATATTACGAAACATCTTGTTTGATTGACTTGATTGGTTGCACATTTGTGGATGAGATGATCACCCCCGGGCTGCTTCAAACAACGAAAAAAATTTTTTTTTTAGTTTATAAAAATATATAATTGTAAAAAGTCCGCTGAGTTTATTTCGTCAGGTCCGTGGTGTTTATTTCCAAACCAGTGGTAGAAATCAAAATACACTTGATTCAAGTAGGACTTTTACAGGCATTTTTATGTCGTCATTTAACAACTATATTAAATGGAGCTACCACTGATTCGGAATGTGGATTCCAACTAGAAGATCGAACAAGAAACTCAGTAGTTACTCTTTTACAACATTTAAAAATAGAAAGTCATGTTAGTTAAATACATGTATATAATCCTGTCAGTAGTCAATAAGTATGTTTTGACTGTCAAAAAGAAAGTTTAACACTTTTAAATTGAATAAAATTTTTACTTTGAGTTTGACTATTAGAACTTACGGCCACTGAGATCGGCGGCGCGAACGGCAAATCGACAATTCGCCCGGCACCGTTTGCAGGCCACGTACAGTGGCGTTCGCCGCCGCGACCAGTACGGTCTTCCGACGACAACATTTTATCGAAATTTTCTCGATATTGCTTAGAAAGTAATCGTTTTTAGACCTAGACCTAATATTTGGAAGAGATTGTGGAGTGCACGATTTGAATAAAAATCGGTATACAGATGGAAAATTACTTATTATTTCTTTCTACAATCTCTTTACAATATGCTTAAATTTATGCCGTGGATGACCAGACTAGTATTTCAAAAATAAAAGTATCATTTTTCGCCGCGAAAAAAACTAAGCTCGTTTGATAACGGCACCAATTCGCCGCGACTACCGCCGACTCCGTGGCGTGCGCGATAAATCTGTTATCGCTTTGTTTAGCTCGCCGGTCGCTGTAGCGCGTGGCATGCTCAGCTCTGCTATACGTTTGTTTCAGTCGCAAGACGCTTCGCACTTCGCACCGCGCGAATATTCGCGTCGGTGAATTTCCCGTGGCCAGGCTGTTCGTGTACCAGTCGTCAGATAGATGCTCAGAAGACGTACTCAGAATTACGCTCTGCAACTTGACCAAACTATGAGTTACATACAACATTATGTTGCGATTATCAGTCAAATATTCATTGAGCTATGAATCTATTATATGAAATTGTGATCGCACAAATCAGAAATAATTAAAGTCGTCCTTTTATGCCATCGATCGGTATCAAATTATCTCGACCACCAGAATGAACGGTATTACAAAACAACAACAACAACAACAGCCTGTAAATTTCCCACTGCTGGGCTAAAGACTCCCTTTGAGGAGAAGGTATAGAACATATTCCACCATGCTGTTCCAATGCGCGTTGGTGGAATGCACATGTGGCCGAATTTCGATGAAATTAGAAACATGCCGGTTTCCTCACGATGTTTTCCTTCACCGCCGAGCACGAGATGAATTATAAACACAAATTAAGCACATCAAATTGAGCGGTGCTCACCTGGGTTAGAACTCACAATCATCGGTTCAGATGCACGCTTTCTAACCACTGGGCCATCTCGACTTGAACGGGATTATCAAAAAAAATATTATTAGAGTATTTAAGAAGATGGGTCTCTCCACTAGGCCTGAATTATATTTTTTTAATAGAAATAAATATTAAAGAAGTACTGTGGCCTATTATGAGACTACAATCGACTTCTTTAATAATTTAATATGAATCTGTCTAGACGTTCGAGTGCGATTGAGTGAAAAACATTGCCTTTTATTATATTAAAAATAAATAAGATCAGACAAAACAGTTCGGTAGATCATACCCCTTTCTCCTGCGTTTGTCCATTTTTAGAATTTTCATTATTTAATGACAATCATTAGTTTATCTATGAAAGAAAAAAATAGTGGAACCATTTTAATTCAAACTTTTATATTTTTTTTTACTCTTTGGACTTGTTAGTCCATATACATCAAAGAGGTTTAATATGTATTGTTATTCATATTAAACCTTTTTAATCGACGTCCATTATAAAAATAATCATGTGAGTAAAAAAAAAATAAAGAGCCTTATAATTTGTTTAATTATTAACGCCCAGAATTCATTTGTGGTTTTAGTCAACCAATAGAATTACTGGACCGACCGCGCGCAGTTGGAATTTATTTTAGTGCATTTATTTAGCTTTTAGCGATGCGGCGTATTGCAAATCAATAAACGCTTATAAACGTTTGTATAAATCGTTATTGCGTTTAATATGACGTGAAAATAAGCATTATTTTGATTTATTAGCGGGATTTGATATTATACGAATATATACGAGCGGTAACGTTAATAGCGGGGACGTTTGTTATGGTATAAATACAGTTTTTGGAGTAAACATCCTTGGTCACGAGTAGAGTTACATTTCAAGGTCAAATTTGAGTACAATAGGAATATTTATTTCAAAATGAAACATTTTTACTTAAAAATAAGAGTGAAGGATGCGAAAGAAAATATTCTCGTTTAAGAAAAATCCCAATCAAGCAAGTTCTTATTCATACTAATCCACGTTTAATAAGTAAAATACAATACTTCAAGAACAAATATATTAACAACAGATAATATAAATTTTAAGAGACGTTAGTTTAAAATAAATATAAATTATACAGGCACGTCAGTATTTTTTATTCATGGTCAAATATATGTTTTTATTACATGTATTATTTTAAATGGACCTCTGTCACTACTTATACAGTCAATGCGACAACGATCAAAACCTAAAATGTCATATATCGTGTTCATTGAAATCGGTTTATATATTAATACAAGGAAGCTAAACTGTAATGTTGCTTGAATAACCTGATAAAAATTAAAAATAAGAATTAATAATTGAAATAAAATTGGAATCAACAACAACAACAACAGCCTATAAATTTCCAACTGTTGGGTAAAGGCCTCGTCTCCCTTTGGGGAGAAAGTTTTGGAACATATTCCGCGCTGTTCCAATTCAGTTTGGTGGAATACGGATGTGGCACCAACTTCTGTAATATTAGACACATGCAGGTTTCCTCACGATATCTTTCTTCAACGCTGAGCACAAGATGAATTATAAACACAGATTAAGCATGATTGAACATGAATATTCAGCGGCACTTGCCATTTTTGAGCACGCGATAAATGTTAAAATTCACGCGTTCTAACCACTGGTCCCTCTTAGCTGATTGGAAAAATATAATTCCAAAATTGGAATAAATATAATTATTTACCCGAATATTTAATTCTTTTTTCTAGGTTTCTTCTGATAAATGATTGATCTGAACGATTTGTGCTTCGTTATTCAAATACTCTGTTATAGAAGGCTTAAGATTAAACGACCTGCCTCTAAGCCTACGCAATCTGAAGCAATTGTAAAGATATAATTTCGTACAATCCTTATCACAAGAGTTTTATTCGTCTATTCTTTTTTTTAAACTTTGATTTGAGAGGGTTATCTTTTGTACTAATTTATGGAAGTGTACCCACAAAAGCTCTTATAAAAGCTGTAAAGATTTAACGCAGAAATCATTTTTATAATGGCAGTAATCGTAACTAAATTATATATGGATATAACTATAATTTATTGCATATTTAAAAAATGTTTCAGAACATTTTCTGTCTCGTTAATCTGGCGGCTGGATAAACGGTTCTGAGTTCAAACTCTAGGTCAACAACAACAAACAAACAACAACAGCCTGTAAATTCCCACTGCTGGGCTAAAGGCCTCCTCTCCCTTTGAGGAGAAGGTTTGAAACATATTCCACCACGCTGTTCCAATGCGGGTTGATGGAATACACACGTGGCAGAATTTCTATGAAATTTGTCACATGCAGGTTTCCTCGCAATGTTTTCCTTCACCGCTGAGCACGAGATGAATTATAAAGACAAATTAAGCACATGAAACAGCGGTGCTTGCCTGGATTTGAACCCGCAATCATCGGTTAAGATGCACGCGTTCTAACCACTGGGCCATCCGACTAGGTCAGGCTTACAAAATATATTTTGTTTTCTAACAAACATTCTCATTCACATCCAGGAATCTTGAAGCCTCGGAAGTGCATAATGTCGTTAGTGCTGAATTTGAACACTTACGTTCGCCTTCCAGAGTTGCCATCATCGGTTAGTAGTAAATCATCATCATTTATTTGTACTTAGTTATTATTAGGTTTCTCTAGTAAATCTTGACAGGTTTAATTTGTTAGTGAATTTTCGTGTGATACTTCTACGTAAGTACGTAACCCATTCAAGGTTTCGTGTTTTATATTTACTTTTAACCTCTGGTACAAATATGAGGTTTCAATTATATATTTTAGTTTTTAAAACATATTAAAATTATCAGTTATTAATTTAGGTTGAAATCGCTGCGTATCATCATGTCAGAGTAGGACTAGAATACATGCAAACATTCCACGCAGTCATGATTTGTAAAGTAACTAATTTTTAATTCTTATTTGAAGATGATTTATTTAAGAATGGCAATACTTAAGTGGCAGTGGGCGGGCATATTGCTCGAAGAAACGACCATCGTTGGGACCGACGAGTGGCGATCACAAACCGGAAGACACGGAGTGAGAAGGCACCCACGAGGAGATCGACCTGGTGAATGTCCCCGGAAGCCGCTAGTTGCGTGTTACACAAGACCGGTCGTTGTGGCGATCTTTGGGGTCGACCTTTGTCCAGCATTGGACGTCTTATGGATGAAATGATGATGATGATTTGTGTATACTTAAGTTGTATAACAGTTTTTGCTATATCAATATAAATACATATTAAAATAATTGTTACCGGACTAAGCATCATAATATATCGAGAGTCTATTTTCGTATATAGCGAACTTATTTTTGTGTTTTTCAAATTTTCCGTTGACAAACTTTTTCCCAGAATATAACCGTTGTTGACTTCAATATACAAATGTTTGAATCAATATGAATAGAAATTGGAATATACGAATCAAACGTGTTCAAATCTATTTAAAAACATTTTATATACAATTTATTCCTCAATTTTTTTTATTTTCCTTCTAGAATCAATAAAATCGTTGTCAATATTGGCCAAATATTAATTCCAATATTGTAAAAATTCCCAATGTTTAATTAGCTTTTGTATTTCGATGTTTGTTTTAATCAGTCCAAAACATATATACCTATTTTCTTAACAAAAGAAAATTAATATTATTTAATTAAACACTTTTACTCTATGAAATGATAAAAAAACGAAAAAAGCTATTTGCTTATAATATATTTGTATTCTATATCAAACAGCATACTATTTAAATTCCTTGAATGTACATTTTGAAAAAAGCTTAGTATTTTTTCCCCGATCTACCATAGTTTTCCAAGTAGTTTTGTCTCGGGTCAAACGAAGCTATAATTTGGTAGATAGTTTTCCATCTTGGTGGAATCGTTACGTTCTATGAGCTCTGAAGTGATGTATATTCGCTGTTTAAATAACTGCAGCGTAAACTTCACAGCTTTTTTACTTGTGATTTTTATGAGTTTCTAAATTTGTTCTTTTTTTAATATACATATGCTTTTTTATATGTACGTTGTTACTATTTAAACATTCTCGGCTTAAAAAGTTTTTTAATAAGTATGTTTATAATAGAATATATTATTAAATAGGTTTATATTCCGTTTTATAGAATAAGTGCTACGGCCCAAATATATCGGCGCTATGAGAAATATTAATTATTTATTGCATCACCAATATACCTCTGATTTTAGAAAGGTTATGTTAAAAATACAAATACATACAATATACTATTTCCATAAATCTGTATTAAACTTTTCTAAATAGTTAGATTTTTTCTATCATAGACCTATTAATTTTACCGCAAGCAAAAAAACAGAAAACGGACAGAAAACTTATTTTTTTATCATCTATATTTTCAGTTTTACTAAAAAAATTAATGTATTTTTTTTTTCAAACAAACTAATAAAACCTCTTTTTTAAATGTCACGTTACAATTTCATTTTTAAAAAAATATGTACAGTACGGTCATACCTATAAATTCAACTTCTTTGGAATACATATTTAATTAAAATTAAAGCTATCACCGGTCCGAAATGTCAATATATAGTGAGACCGGCAAGAAACTTAGTAGTTACACTTTATCACCAAAGTGAAGGTAATTGACTCCTGCATGAAATTCAGCGAATTCTAACTTTTCTATTTTTATCTTATAATTTTAATCTATATGTTACAGTCATAGTGATTAAATAGCTATTATACATAATGACTGGTCATTATATATAATGGCCAAATTCACTAGACAAAGTTATAAATTAATCACTTTGTCTGGACATTATTCATAATAACGTGTCAAAGTTAGTCAAAGTAATAAATACGGTCTAGCCGACTTGTTACCCCTCCCTCTCTTCATCTTCAACTTTACGCAAGGAATCAGTTCACTGGCTGCAAAGAAACGTTTTTTACAATAGATACCGTTCCTCAACATGAAGTTGCCATCAGGGAATGTGCAAAAAAGAGTCACATCTTGGCGGCCAAGGATTTCAGCATTGCAACTGTAGAGAATGCGTTTCAAATAGGTGTAAAAGTAAAAAGTCAAACCGCATGTGTAACTCAAAATGTCACAAGAGCCTTAGTTGTAAGAATAAATAATAATGATGACCTGGTTAATTAATGTCAGTTCGTTTTAAAAACTTTATTATTTTTGTCTTTATTGGGTGTTGATCCCTGTGTTTTTAATTTTTTTGTTTTATAGCCAGTGAGCTTTAAATTTACTGTATAAATTAAAGTTAAATAACTTTATAACAATGTTAATTGACGTGAAATTACTATCTTATGTTATTTTAATTTTTTAAATAATCTTTATGATTAGTTAAGGCAAATTGAAATATAATTTTATAATTTTAAACGCATACCTACGTGTTTTATTACATTATCCAAGTCATCGAAGATATTATATACATAATAGTTAGTTCATGTGATAAATTTTGTGACCATTATCACTTTAACCAAACTGAGTAGATATTATGCGTAATGGCTAGCCATTATACATAATATCCAGATTTATTACTTTAGCTGTAACATATACATATAATAAAATTGAAGTGTTTTAATATTAAAATGACCTCTTTTTAATAAATGCATATGTGTACACGGTTTATATAACATTTTTTCAATTTTTGTCTGTCTATATTAAATGTATGGCTAATCTTTGGATCGGCTGAACCAATTTTGACGAGACTTTCTCTGGCATATAGTAGATATAAAAACTAATGCTACAACAATAACTTTTTCGTTATATTCAAACGTGCTCGAAATGGGAGACACAGTTAGTTTTATAATAAAATATTATATTATAGTGAATATGAAATTGGCTGTTTATTACTTGAGATTTTAATATAGGTAAATAGGCTACGCTAAAATAACTTTAGAATAGTCTAGAAGGAACATCTGAGACGCAAATCGAGCCTTTATCAAATAATCAACCGATTCGTTGGAAACTGGACGAGGAGATTGAACCAAAGGAGGACAATAGGGAATGCTAATCAGGCCAGTCCATTGGCACATGTCATTCATGCATCAGGATTTTTTCAAATCAAATCAAATGTATTTTATTTAAATAATCTATACAATACAACATTTTGAAACGTCAGTGTTGCAATTCTATTATCGAATAAAATTACAAGTTGCTTTGTTGGATATAAGTAAGTATTCGCTATTATTGTTTCACCTATATTATTATTATTATTAATTTTATTAATATTATAAATGTGAAAATAACTCTGTCTGTCTATCTGTCGCTCTTTCACGACCGAACCGCTGAACCGAATTTGATGAAATCTGGTATAAAGCAATTTTGAACTCCAAGGAAGGACGTAGGCTACTGACAGCCAAACTCCTAAAACGCGAGCGACAACTATTCAGTCAATATTTTGGAATCCACCGTATAAATTTAAGCTTCTTTATACAAAGGATACTATTTGTATCAACAATTGTAGGCCATCTTTTGATAATAAGTTGAATGACTATCTCGTTAGTTTAGTAGCTTACAAATAAACCCCGAGTCGTGTGAATAAAAAGTCATTGGGATGTTATGTCAAAAATATATCCAATGAAATAGAATCTGACAGCCCTAGCTTGGAACAAATGAAGTGTATGTTGAAATACGGGTGGATGAAATAGGTTGTATGTGTAGGAGGGACCGGTCATTTTGTATTTTAACTAGTTGTCATCAAGTCGCATTTTAGGGATTTTTTTTGCCAGATGTATGGCATAAAAAAGTAGCCTATGTGCTTCATTGGTGTTTAATCTTTCATCATACCAAAATTTCATCAAATTCAGTTCAGTTGTTTGGGTATGAAAGAGTAACTGACAGACATACATAGTTAATTCGCATTTATAATATTAGTATATGTGTGATATTGATATAACCAGTATGAGTATATAAAATTCACTGGCACGTTACATAAAAATATTTTTAAAGCATGTTTACATTTCGAACAAGGAACACGAAAAACTAGAATACAGAAAATTTACTTGAAAAAGAAGCATTAAAATTCCTATCAAAAATGTTGCGGTGTTTAAATTAAAATTAAAATTTAAATATACAAAAATGATTTGATTGTCCGAAAACCCAAAGCGAGCTGATTTAAGTATTAATATTAGTTTTTTAAAAGTTATATAAATGTATCTAAGTAAGTGTTCTAAGTCGAGATGGCCCAGTGGTTAGAACGCGTGCATCTTAACCGATGATTGCTTGTTCAAACCCAGGCAAGCACCGATGATTTATGTTCTTAATTTGACTTTATAATTCATCTCGTACTCGGCGTTGAAGGAAAACATCGTGAGGAAACCTGCATGTGACAAATTTCATAGAAATTCTGCCACACGTGTATTCTACCAACCCGCATTGGAACAGCGTGGTGGAATATGTTCCAAACCTTCTCCTCTAAGGAAGAGGAGGCCTTTAGCCCAGCAGTGGGAATTTACAGGCTGTTGTTGTTTTTGTTGTAAGTGTTCTAATCTGAGATCTTTTTAGGGTTCCGTACGTCTGAATACAAAAACGGAACCCTTATAGGATCACTCGTGTGTCTGTCCGTCCGTCGCTTACAGTCAATTATCTCCGAATCTATTAGACCGATTAAGTTGAAATTTGGTACACATATCAATTCCTGTAACCCAAATACAGAGGTGTGACATGAGCAGATGAAATCTGTATATGGGGGGTCATTTTTGGGGCGGAAGGGGAACATTAAAAAAAAAAATTCTGAAAACTGCATCGTGTGGCATATCAAATGAAAGGTCTTGTTGAGAAGATCTTAAAAGTATTTTTTTTTGTAATTTTAAAATAAATAGTTTCCATGTTATTCAAGAAAATAGACGAAAATTGACCATCCCCCTCCCCCTCCTCTCCGAAACTACTGAACCTAACATTTTGAAAAAAATACAGAAATTAGTTTTCTCCTTATAGATTATAGGAAAACCTATAAGAAGTCCATGATATTAAAATAACATGGTAAATCACTCAATATTGTGCGTACCAACTTACATTTACAGGTGGAATGTGTGGGAGAAAATATTTTTTAACTCCAATATTAAGTTTTGTTGAATCGGTTTGTGAATATTGAATATTGATGAATATTTAATGAAAAAAATAAGCCCACAATGAGCATTCTACGACCAATATTTTAGGAGATATTAATTAATTTTTCAATTTAATTCTGCCCGCGCTATGACAAATAAATGCTTAGTAAGGCGCGGGCCCTTACCGTAGTAAGGCAAGTAACAATGCCGTAGCATTGTGAGACATGACCTTCACGTTGCTCTACTTGAGACAGATTTTTGCGCTAGTGTCTTGTTTCAATAATATAGTTGTAAACAAATCAATGAAGACATAAAAGTGTTATAGTATGAATCGTTTAGAAAAAATTAAAATTTAAATGTAGAATTTATGGGAAAACCGATCAGGATGAAAATGTGCATAGAAGTAGTATTCGAGTCCCATAGTTAAACTTTTTTTTTTTAAGTTATTCATATTTTTTTCTTTTAATTATAAGAATATGACTGATTCTTTTTTATTATTTAGTATTAATTTTTTCCTTCAATTATTCGTAAATTTTAATTCATCTATTATTTACGGTTAAAATTATAGGTAGGTGAAAAATAAAATGTAATGTGTTATACGATTTTTTTTAATTTATTGAAAAATATTATTTTAGTTACCACAAACAAATTTGGGTCAGATTTAAAAAAACATGATAGGTAACATCGTACGGAACCCTCTTCACGCGAGTTCAACTCGCACTTGTTTGAGACAAATATCACTTTTAATATCTCAATTAAAGTAAAATTAATCTGTATTACACATGCTGTATAGGAAATTGCATTTTATGGGGTGATTGTATTTCAAATTTTCTATTCTTTGATCAAAGCAAAGCCCGTTTGTGTAAATACCACCCACTCATCAGACAGCAGTACCGCGTATAGTCATGTAGGGTTTCAAGGGTGGGTAAGTACAACCACAGGCATAAGGGACATTACATCTTAGTTCCCAACGTTGGTGGCGCATTGACAATTTAAGAAATTATAAATATATGACAGCACCACTGTCTATGGGTTGTCGAGACCACTTACCATTTTCCCAGATAGATAGGGAAAAAGCATAATTTTCCAACTCAAGGTCACTGAAATCACAGGTCATCAGGTCACTAATATATATAAATGTAAATTTCTGCTTTGTTGGTTGTTGCTTTCTGCTTGGTTTTAGGGTCACAAAAGGATTTCAATGTCTGAAACCAACGCTGAAACAAATCATTTTATAACTAGAATTTCTTTAAAACTATTTGCCAAAACGTATATAGAATTTATACGGAAATACAAGTATATTTTGAAACGTATTTTTATCAACGTAATACAAGTCCTGGCTTCAGTTTATTGGCCATTTCTATGTTTCACAAGCGATTTAGTGCAAACGAACTGTCATCATGAAATATAAAATCGTTTTAACCTTTCAACCATTAAAATGAAAATGATAAATTTAAAAATACCACAAAGATCAATTATAATAAAAACTATTAACTATTAGATATATACAAATATGAATTAAAATAGCCGTATAAATCCTGTCCGCGTGGATTGGTAGCAAGAATGCTAGCAGCATTTCTTCGTTCAATCGCAATTCCAATTCTCTGGTTTTGTATTGTCTGTTACCCTTGGAGTAGTTGAGCAAAAAGCTTCATTAACAGTATAACACCTTGCCTTATTGCCTCCAGAAGAAGGGCTGGTTCGTCCTTTGTCCGGAGGAATTATCATAGAATCATCATATATCTGTAGTTTTCCCACAACTGGGATAGGCTGGTAACTACACGTCGGAGTTCGTACATCTTAACTGATGTTTGCGTGTCCAAACCCAGGCAAGCACCACTGGATATTCACGTGCTTTATTGTGTTCGTAATTCATATCGAGCTCGGTGGTTAAGGAAAACATCGTGAGGAAACCTGCATTTCTCTAATTTTAACGAAATTGTGCCATCCGCGAACCCGCATTGGAGCAGCGTAGTGGTAATGGAATATGCTCCTAACCTTCTCCTCAAAGGGAGAGGAGGTCTTAGCCTAACAATCGGATATTTACGGGCAATTACTGTACTACTAAAACTATTTGGTTATTCTCATTTTATTACTTCTAGTCTCGAATATGAAATTCAAACTATACCATGTCCAAATTTGTGTTATAACCAACACTAGAAAATAGTTAGAAAAGCCATAACGTGAGGAGATATTCAAGGCAATTGAAACGTCCGGCTTTAAATCAAGTCGACGAAATTCTATCTACAACTAGAACGAAATAGTTTTACTAAATTCAAAAGCCAAAAACGTTTTCTAGTGAACGCTGATAAGTATTTTCTGTTTAATCCACATCGAGTGAACGAAAACAATAAAACATTTACGATCTTGGATGCACAGCGCAAATACTCTAAACAACTCGACTGTGATTTACAGCTGAGGTTATTGAACGATAAACACTCTCCTATCAGAGCTGCGAATGTAATATACTTGCATTTATACTAAACGACACAGACACGACAGCGACACGACATGAATAATTATCTTTGTAACCTCTTGTTTATCCATTTCATTGTTAAATAGGCTCACTGAAATGCAATATCAGTGATAAGCAAATACAATTAACGAGAAATAAATAATGATAACAAAAATTGCCAAATTGTGTATAATAACAAGATTACATTATTTATTATTTTCTTCCCTAACACAATTAACTACCATCGAAAGTGTAAATGCTTCATTTATTTTGAAATTATGAACTTGACTTATTAAAAAGAATCAGAAAAAACAATAATGTCTTAATATCGTAATAAAAACATTCAAGATTTATATTAAAAAATATATATTAAACGTACCAAAAAACCTTTTCTTCAATACTAAAACTAAAAATCTACGATTTAAATCATTACTGTTTGTCGGTAGTCCGAATATTGAGTGGAAAGTATTTCAATAATTGAGATACGTTTTAAAAGTATAGACTTCTATATTTTGAGGTAGAATAAAACGGAACTATTATTAAATCTCTAAGGTGGTAGCAACATACCATCAGGTATCATTTGCCGACCGCCTACATATATCATTGAAAAAACTCTTGACACTTTATTGAATTCCTGAGACTTTCAAATTTCGTAGCCGAAAAATATAAATACTTATTCTTTTTTGTTTGTGCTTTAATCTAAAAATGATATTAATAATAATTTCTCCTTCTTCCACTCATAGTTTATTTCGTTCATTAAACTCATCACCATCATCTTCATATTCATTACGATCAACAAGGTCAACAACTGTTGTACAGGAGGCACTCGCCACCAAACCTGTACCCACTGCTGATCTCCCACGTGCGCGAAAAAAATGGACTCAAGATATGAACCGATTCATATGGCGCACATATCTAATAATAACCAAGTGTGAGACGACTCGTATGAATACCTATTTAGAGTCCCTACATAAAGAGTTTGATAGCAAGTTCCCCGAAATGCAGGCCAGTCGACAACGACTAGGAGATCAAAGAAGGGCAATCCTAAGAACAAAACTACTATCACAAAGAACGCTTGATGATATACGTGGTGAAGTAAAACAACTAATACAGACAGACTCACATGATCATTCACACGCACGCAAAACTAACAGTCCTTTCGATTTTACACATACTTTAACGCAAATTAAATCTACAACTACTAGAATGAAATGGACGGACGAAATTAATGAAGAAATTATTAGATGTTATTTTTTAGTTACTGAGCTGGAAACAAATAAGACTGCTTACCGAAAAAAAATGCATGAACTATTTGTAAAAAAATATCCACATCTATCACATATTACAGAACAGAGAATTGCCGATCAAAGAAGACTACTATTCAATAATAAAACAAACATCAATAAGTTAGATATATTAAAAAGAGAAGTAGAACAAAAATTAGCCGAATTAAATGTACACCTACCCCAGACAACGGAAAAACATATAACATTACAAAATTTAGATAATAACAAACCAGAAATTTCAATAGATACGTCAAGCGCACTCACACAAATACAACCACAGGCACAACTTCCAACATTGATTACAGATACAGATCTTGAAAACCATCTACTACAAAAAGTTGAAACAGAGTTTAGTAATGCAATGGCACAGTTTAATGACACAAACCCAGAGACAAGACCATATATACCTAAACAAAAATCATCACGAAAACTTTCTCAAATTGTTTATTACCTGAATAACACAATAGTACCGAAATATTTAAATCATGACCAACATTTCAACACAGTCCATACAATAATTTATTCAGCAGCGTACACAGCAGCTCTGTGTAATGGCACTAGATTTCATGCAGCAGAAAATGCGGTAAGAAATAGTCGAAATAAGAAACCTACATGGCAAAGGAGAATTGAGAATAAAATAGAAAAATATAGACTAGAAATAGGTAGGCTAACACAATACATAGCAGGAAATAGAAGTCACAAAATAATAAAAACTGTTGATGAAATAAAAATTAAACACAAAACTCATTCACAGCATGAAGAACCCAATACAGAGCCCCAACATTTTCTTGATACACTGAAACAGAAGTTAAACGTAGCTTCACATAGATTAAAAAGATATTTAAATTGCACTAAACGTAAACAACAGAATCATACTTTTATAAATAACGAAAAACAGTTTTACAGAACCATGAATACTAATCATAAAGACAATACTATTCAGAACTCCAACACTCCAACACCTCAAGGCCTTCAGCAATTTTGGGCAAGTATTTGGGAAAACCCAGTACAACATAACTCTAATGCTGAGTGGCTTCTAAAATCAACAAACACAGGACATATTATCGCTATGGATTTTGAAAATATTCCCATAGATACCTTCACTCAAATTATAAAACGCACACACAATTGGAAAGCACCTGGGACTGATAACATCCACAATTATTGGTACAAAAAACTCACATGTGTACATCCATTCATTCACAGCCACATAAACCAATTTATTCATGCACCACACACTATGCCTTCATTCATATCTCATGGAATTACTTACATGGTCTCGAAAGGTTCAGATCCCAAAAATCCAGCTAATTACAGACCTATTACATGTCTTCAAACTATATACAAAATAATAACAGGATGTATCAGTCACTTAATTTATTCACACATTGATCAACATAACATACTAGTAGAGCAACAAAAAGGATGCAGGAAAAATAGTCAAGGATGTAAGGAACAGTTAACAATAGACGCAATAGTAATGAAACAAGCACACACAAAGAAAATAAACATTCACACTATGTACATAGATTACAAAAAAGCTTTCGATTCAGTCCCTCACAGTTGGTTACTTTACATTCTGCAACACTACAAAATTCACCCTAATTTAATAACGTTTTTACATGCTACCATGCTTCAATGGCAGACTAAGCTAAAATTAATACAAAATAATACATCACTTACTACTGAAACAATTAAAATCCAACGAGGTATCTTCCAGGGAGACTCGCTCAGTCCATTATGGTTTTGTATTGCGCTAAACCCTTTGTCAGAGTTACTTAATAAAACTGAAATGGGAATACAAATGAAACATAACGACTCATATCATACCCTTTCACATTTACTTTATATGGACGATATAAAAATCTATGCAAAAAACAATGCCGAACTTACAAAACTAGCTGACATCACACAATCATTCTCGACAGACATCCAAATGCAGTTTGGGGTAGACAAATGCAAAATACACTCAATTATTAAGGGGAAATCACAAAGAAATACTTACATACTTGATACTGGTGAGCAAATAGAATACATGGATGAACACAGCACTTATAAATATTTAGGATTTCACCAGTCAAAACAAATAGAGCAGAAACAAACTAAGTTAGATTTGATCAAGGCGTTTAAAATTCGACTGAACCAGATTTTAAGGACGCAACTCAACTCTCGTAATACTGTGAAAGCTATTAACACCTACGCAATCCCGGTCCTCACATACTCCTTTGGGATCATAAGCTGGTCTCAAACGGATCTACTAAAACTACAGCGTATGATAAGCACACATATGTCTCACCATAGAAAACGTCATCCCAGGTCATGCGTACAACGCTTAACATTACCTCGTCAGGACGGAGGACAAGGGTTAATTGATATTAAAAATTTACATAACACTTTAACAGACAAACTACGCACCTATTTCTATTCTAAGGCTGATCACTCACAACTTCACAAGCACGCAATCGAAATAGATAAAAAATTAACGCCTCTTAATCTAAGCAATAGAAGTATTCAACCAAAGTTAATTAATAGACAACAAAAAATTGATTTGTGGTCTCAAAAGTCTCTACACGGAAGGCATCTAGCCGATCTTGGCCAGTCACACGTCGACAAAGATGCGTCGAACGAATGGCTACGGAGAGGAGAGCTCTTTCCAGAAACAGAGGCTTTTATGATCGCCATTCAGGATCAAGTAATAGATACTCGAAATTACCAAAAGCACATCATCCGCTTACCGAACTTACCAACTGATTTATGCAGACGATGCCATAGTAGTTCTGAAACCATTCAACACATCACCGGGGCTTGCAAATCCATAGTCCAAACTGACTACAAACATAGACACGACCAAGTAGCAGCAATCATCCACCAGAACCTAGCTCATGCTCATTCATTAATAACTAAAAAGGTTGCCTACTACAAATATACACCTGACACCGTATTAGAAAACAGCACATTTAAAATATATTGGGATAGAACTATAATTACAGATAAGACAATACATTATAACAGACCGGACATTACAGTAATAGATAAAAATAAAAATATAGTAATTATTATAGACATAGCAGTATGCAACACACACAATCTCCTTAATACATACACTGAAAAGATAACAAAATACTTAGAACTGGCTAATGAGATTAAAAGGCAATGGCAAGTAGATAACATAAAAATCTTGCCCATTGTAATATCTACAACGGGCGTTGTCCCGAAAACTCTATCGAATAACCTAAATGCCCTGCAAATGCCCTCATCCACCATCAGACTCATTCAGAAAGCAGTTATCCTCAACACTTGCCGTCTCACTCGTAAGTTCTTAGCATTATCAGATCCTTAATTTAAAGGCCGATACACTTGGCTTAGGCTCGTGTATCAGTTCCACTACCCCTCTAAAAGGGAGAAAAAACAGAAGAGAAACATAATAATAATAATAATAAACGCTTATTGTTATATGAAATCAAGACTGGTAGCAAATACTTCTATAAATTATTCAGCACTTGCTTGATATTGCAAGCTTTTTAGTTATCTTCAAGAGATCACTATTTGTGATAAGATAGCCTTTTGCATACTTATTCATTTCGTCTGATGTTAGTATTAAAGTTTTCTCATTTTTCTTTCTTTACTTTATATAAGAAATTAACCTCTTATATAATAATATAAACTATTATTAGACGATTTTAGCCCAGTGATTATGGGACTATAGCTGCAAATAGAAAATTATTTATGATCTCATTTTGAAAAGCTCTATCCATATAGATATGCAGAAAAATAAATTCTTAATTTAAGTGTACTAAATGGTTGTTATTTTATAAGGTTTTTATTTCAGAGTTAAGGTAAAAAAGTTACTGGCTGGTTAGAGAGTTATGGAATTTTCTTCTAAGATTTTCATTAAAATCATTATGCATGTTTTGTCTATTAAAAAAATTATACTTTAACTGGACAAGTCTTTGGTTGATACGAATCATCTTATAATAAAGGAAATAATAGCGAATGCAATCATCGTTGGAGTGTGTACTAATTAAATATTTATAATAGTACTATAATACAAGCAACCCGCCCCGGCTTCGCACGGGTGCAATACTGATATATAGATAGATATGTTTAGATATTGTCCATGTATTATATACGAAAACCTTCCTCTCGAATCACTCTATCTATAAAATAAACCGCATCAAAATCCGTTGCGTTGTTTTAAAGATTAAAGCATATATAGAGATATAGGGACAGAGAAAGCGACTGTGTTTTTTACTATGTAATGATGATTTATATTTCTTAGACATTGTAAATTAATGTATTAATTGTAGCTGCATTACCTATTTATAAAAGACGTTATATTTTAAATATACCACCCATATTTGACCTTGACATCTTATTGTCAATGCGTGCAAAGAACTCACACTTTAATTAACATTCATATAAACATCAAAATCGTTTGCTTGTAAATCCGAAGCAAGTGGCTTGTTAATATAAAATTACTATCGAAAACAAAAAAAAAACGATAGCAATCGCTCCGTTCTTAATTTAAAAACTTATTTAAATGAAATTCGTTTATATATAACTTGGATTAAATCCAATACAATCTCATTGAACCGAACACAATGTTACACGAATATAATATAAAACAAATATTGTTGCAAAGTGTATTTGATTCGCAAATATAAGAAATAACGTCTATGACATTTTAAAACCAATTCTGAAGCGGTTGTGTAAGGGTCGAGTACACTGAAATAGTCAAGCGATGCGACTATCGCACGACTTTTGCTTACAAAGTTCGATAAAAGTTTTATGTTGAGATTATAAAATTTATTTTAATTATATTATTTACCTTTAATTAAATTAACGATTTTTAACAAAATATTATTGTTAAAATGAGTAATCAACGATGATTACACAGCTTTATTTTCACATTGTAATTAAAATATACTATTTCATTTTTTCATGATGCATATTTAAAATAATACTGACCGAAAACAAAATCGAACTCATAAAAAAAAAACAGTTTACAAATATTTTCTCTACATAGATTATATCAACGTCATAACGTTGTTTGACATTACATATAATCGCGCAAATATTGTTAGATTTATTGCTGATTATTATTTTGTTACTGTTTTCTTTGCAAATTATATATATTTAGTATATATTTAGAGACGAGACAATGACTTGACTTTCATTTTGATTGTGTAAACAAAGTACGTTTTTGATTGTGGATTAATACCTCTAAAATTGTATTTGTAATTCATCTCGGACGACCTCCATGGTCGAGTGGTGTGTACACCGGTTTTCATAGGTACGCCACTCTGAGGTCCCCGATTCGATTCCCGGCCGAGTCGATGTAGATTACCATTAGTTTTCTATGTTGTCTTGGGTCTGGGTGTTTGTGGTACCGTCGTTACTTCTGATTTACATAACACAAGTGCTTCAGCTACTTAAATTGGGATCAGAGTAATGTATGTGATGTTGTCTCATATTTATTTATTTATTTATCTCTTGCTTGGTGGTGTTGATAATCGTCGTTAAAAAAATAGCACGTGTCTAATTGCCATTAAAGTCACATGGATTTCCAAGGACTCGTATTTTAGCAGCGTGGTGAATTAAGTCAAACCTTTACCTTCCCTTTTCTCAAAGGGAGAAGGGGCTATAGCTCAAGAGTAGGCCATAAACACTATATTACCAGTATATGTTAATTTTGATATTCAGTAAATTGAATAGCGCACGTTTCTCCCTACTTCCTGTTACAAATTTCCGTCACATTCGCGAAATTAATGCGAACGAATTCGGTACCGAGAATGAAGATATCACTCGTCCAAAATTATATTAATGAAGCGATTTTGAAAACGTTTACAATCATCATCCTCTTGTCTTTTTCATCCCAATTTTGATATTGACGACCTCTACGGTCGAGTAGTGTGTACACCGGTTTTCATGGGTACGCCACTCTGACGTCCCGGGTTCGATTCCCGGCCGAGTCGATGTAGAAGGTTTATGAGTTTTCTATGTCAGCTTGGGTCTGGGTTTTTTTTTTTTTTTTTTTTTTTTTTTTGGAATAGGTGGCAAACGAGCAGGAGGCTCACCTGATGGAAAGTGACTACCACCGCCCATGGACATCTGCAACACCAGGGGGCTTGCAGGTGCGTTGCCGGCCTTTGAGAAAGGAGTAGGCTCTTTTCTTGAAGGTTCCCATGTCGTATCGGTTCGGAAAAACCGCCGGCGACAGCTGGTTCCACAGAGTGGTTGTGCGAGGCAGAAAATGTCTAAGAAATCGCGCTGTTGTGGATTTTCGGACATCAAGATGGTGCGGGTGAAACTTAGAATTTTGACGAGATGTCCGAAGGTGAAATTCAGCAGCCGGGATCGGGTGTTTGTGGTACCTTCGTTTATAATATAACATTTTGATAATCTCAGAGGTTTAAGTTTACTAGAAACGACCGCTTAGATTTTGAAATCAATAAACGCACTAAGACAATATATCTCAAAAATATTTTTTTATATTACAAAAATATTTGTAAGCTTTGAATATTATAATGGGGTCTGGATGTTTATCTTAAAATAGTCGATTCACGGCTAACCGAGAGTCGGAACCGAGTGAAAGTTATTGTATGAAGTTTAAAATACATGTTGTTTCGAAATGAAAATAAAACTAAACCAACGCGGACGCGTTCTGTAAGAAAACAGTTTAGGAATAAATTATTTTTCGAATATGGAATATTATAAATTTTCGTAGGAGTATTCTGTTGTATTAATATCTTATTTGGAGATTTATTCCGTGGGATTCTATTTTCGGGATTTTTTTTGACAAAATCGATTTATTGGGTCAGAGTTCAATTTACAAGTGTGTGTTATCACTACCAGTGACAATAATAAAGGTTTATTTTTCGCTCAGATAATCAAAATTGCAACACAACGTTAAAATACTACAGCTCTTATTTCTAGAGTCCCAACATTAATATTATGTAAAAATATTATATTGTTATATTCATATTAAAATATAATTAAATCAATTTCACTTTGTAATATCATAATATACAATTTCAATGAATTAGTAATATTAATTCAAACAGACGAATAAGTGATTAGTTTTAAATTAAAGTCTTCGCATTAAGTAGTATAAAGTCGAATAACGAATTTTATATTATCAATGACAGTATGAAACTTCTTCTCGATTCACTTTTTAATAAATGGCGAAGAGACTCGACGACAGTCCCTACTTATAACTTTGCCGACATTCCAATCGTTGTTTTTTTGAAATCGTAATTTCAATTGAAATCTGACAGAAGGAAATCGAAGATCTCTATCATTTTCAATCACATCTTCCATCGTTGAACTCTAATTAGGACACTTGATAGGCTGTTGACTTTTGATATCGATGCAGAATATATTTTTATTATCTTATTAGCCTCAGATAAAGCTACGAAAATATACTCATTAAGTACAAAATTATATTTGAATACAATGATAAATATTAAATAACAGTTCGCTATTCATAGATGTAGCTTACGTAGTTAATTATAATTGGAAATGTCATTTTTAAATATATGGTAACAATGACTTTTGTATGTCATTTGTATGTCAACCATCCACATACGATCTATAACACAAGCAAACGGCAATATTTCGTATTGTTGTTCTCCAATTTGATGGCTGAGTGAGTTTCCAAGAATGATTAACATTTCTAAAAGTTCCTAAGTCTATGGGCGGTGATGATCAGTATCAGGTGGTCGTTTTATTAAATAATAAATAATAATATAAATAAATATGAGACAACATCACATACATATTAAAATATTATAATAATAAATAATTATAATACTCTGATCCCAATTTAAGTAGCTAAAGCACTTGTGTTATGGAAAATCAGAAGTAACGACGGTACGACAAACACCCAGACCCAAGACAACATAGAAAACTAATGATAATCTACATTGACTCGGCCGGAAATCGAACCCGAGACCTCGGAGTGGCATACCCATGAAAATCGGTGTACACTCGACCACGGAGGTCATTAAATTTATTAAGTTTCGGTTAGTCAATCACTTAATTCAGAACAATAAATTTTCAATATTTAATATTTTTAAATAATTACACAGCAGTTAAAGAATTGCAATGACGAATCATTTTTTTAATAAAATCGTAGAACTTTTAATTCCATATTTAAATATTTGTCGGGCAGGTCACTCTACTATTAAAATAAATATGGGAATAGTATATAACTTATTATAATGGAATTGATGTAGACCCATATACATATTAAGTACAATAAACAAAAATACAGAGATTTTTTTAATAATTTTTTTATTTTTATTATTACAATAATACAAACATCCTTAACGTGACGCCCTTAACACCCTCGTTTAAGGGCGTCACGGAGGGGAAGGGAGGACGGTATAAAAGAACAAGAGTTTTGCCACCGCGGCACAAGAGTACGTTATCAACCCCCAAGGCACGCCCATAGATGTTCCACATCCATCTAAACCATATGGAAGTCCAGACGAAGAAATTATCCTGAAACATATAAATTACATAATTATAAAGCGAGTTTTATAAATTCAAGCAGCAAAAATTGCTGCATATTATAAATACTAAGTCGAGCGTTCCCTCACCTGAGTAATGTCTGCACTCGCCCTTAGATAACGTTTCAATTTGTCTCTCTAAATACGTAATAAGTCAAAGTGGATCTTAAAATTGTAGCATCTCTTTAACTTGCAGAAGATTAAAAGTGTCCGCTTGTATTTAGTAACTTAAAATTTTGTTTAAAATCGATATAATTTTATTCTTAGTATTATTGTTTTTAAAGTGGTAACTTTTTATAGGAGGGTAAACCGTTTTGTTAAGTAACGCGTTACGGCGGCAGTCAGTCTGTCCGCCAAGATGCTCCAATACCGGTTACTGGAGTCTCGTGGTGGAATTAGCTTTAAACCTGCTGCTGTTATGTAAAACACAAACTATCCTTTAGTAAAGGATGTATATTACTGTCAAACCTATGTACCTATAGACTTATTCATGCATAGGTATGGTATAGTCTTGGTTCCTTGAGATATCAATTAGCCAGGTTTCACTGTATATGAAAGATCAGTGAAGATGAGTCTTAGATGAAACTAATAAGTTTTCAAGATAAGTAAGTCAAGCTTTGTAGTCAAAATATTTCGCACGAGAAACATTTATAAAAATTATTTATGTGGAAAAAACCGTTAATATAGTTTAAGACAAACATACCATAAAAAAACTGTAGTCGAAGATAAATAAAATTTTAACAAAAAGAAAGACACCGACTCCAAATATAGCAATAATTATAACTACATTATATAATCGTAAATCGACTTTTAAGTAGTCTAATATTTTTCATTTCATTTTACCTAGGAGGACTCTCAAAAATATGTTAAATATGCAATTATTTTTATTACTTTTTAGTGCATTTTTATTTGTTTTAAAATAGTGTTTTGTTTGAAGTCGGTTTTTCTTTTTGTTAAAATTTTATTTATTTTTTGATTTTAAGTGAAGCTGATGTAGACTAACATTTTGTTTTTTAATATGGATAGATTAAGCGTGCCGTTTATATGAATCAGAAACTACTTCGGAGACAATTTCAAAAGAAACTTTCGAATAAAGCAAAAATAGACTTTCGAAAATGCGGCTATAATACGTCATACGGCATAAACTACAAGGTACCACCCTCGAATGAGCTGTAATCGACTTCAGTAAAAAAAACTTTGCAAAAGAGCTATTCGTATGATATGTCGTACATCATATGACATCATATCATATACACAAAATTTGATTAAAGACAGAAAGAAATTCTGCCCCAAATCGCACCCTAACTGTAAGCCGTTTAGGAGTTCCGTCAATACATAGTATAAAACAAAGTCGCTTTCTCTGTCCCTATATCTTTAAAACTACGCAACGGATTTTGATGCGGTTTTTTTTAATAGATAGTGTGATTCAAGGGAAACGTTTGTGTATATAATACATGAACAATATAGTAAAGAAACACTGACAATTTTAGAAGTTTGCAATGTTATGTCGTAAATAAACAAATTCTTTAGTATATTTAGTATCAGTTTTGCACCCGTGAGAAGTCGGGGCGGGTCGCTAGTTAATTATAATATTCGATTATGACAATTACATGAACATAACCACGTTCCGGAAGGTGATTTAAATATCCAAGTAACCCATAAATAAAAGATTCGACCGAGTATTGCTAACGTGCTCCTCAGAATTGTTACGTTCCCTCCCGTTCCCTCAATTTGTCATGGATCCTATACTCAGAACCTTACCAAACTTACACCAAACTACCCTTAAAGTATGTCCTTTATAATTTTAAAAAAATCATCAAAATTGTGCCAACCAATTTTGAGTTATTCACCTATTTATCGCGCACATACATAATGCAAATTTAAGACTTATGTCGTTTTCATACGGATACCATCATCGGAAAAAAATAAAAAAAAAATGGGACCCCACGGGAAGCACTACTTTTCAAACAAAAAAAAATAATCAAAATCGGAACACCCAGTAAAAAGTTATGAGGTAACAAACATAAAAAAAAAATAAAATAAAATAAAAAAATACAGACGAATTGATAACCTCCTCCTTTTTGAAGTCGGTTGAAAATTGAATTGATTTCAGGGGACAACAAAATTTAGATCAGTTATATTTGGAATTAAAAAATCAGCACCAAGAAAATTATTTAAAAAAAGAATAGCGTTATTTTATATTATGTTGTGATAAATCTTTAATATTAAGTATAAAACAAAAATATGGTTATTTCTAAGATAAAGAAAATCAAGAATACTTTTTGAAAAATGTATTTTTCAAAATCTTAGAACGTATCTTATATCCAATTCCCTGTTCAACAACACATCCAAACGCCAATAAATATCGCTGTCATAAACCAAATCCACAGTATACATTTATTTACACTGTCTCCGCGTAATAAATCTAATAACATTCAAATACAAATCGATGGTCAAATGATTGGAATATTGGATTTAACATTGGCAATATTTGATACATAAATCAATGTAATCATCCTCGCCTTTGTGGCGTTTTAAAATGAAATAAACAATGTACAGTTAGCCAATAAATCTCTTGTAGGAAGTTGGTGCTATGAAGTTGGTTGCGAGTTGGACGCTCGTTTGTAATACGACACGGGTTAATCGATTTAAGCGGTGTTATTAGAGGATTGTAAAGTTCGCTATCGGATATCGGTTTGTTCAGCTCTTATTTCTAGTATGAGTGTACGTGTTGATATGTATTCAAACTGCTGAGCTGTTTCTTGCGGCTTCATCTTCGTCGTATTGTTTCTTCTGAATCGATTTTATTTTGTTTATTAACCCCTCGAAGCAAGAAGAGATGTAAACTTAACGCGTATATTCGTGTATGTATCTGTAGCATCATAGCTCATAAACAGAACGATTTTGTTCGAAAATTTTAATAAAATGTGACTTGATCGAGAGTGTCTAAAATACCTGTATAGCTGGAATTGTATTGAGTGTCTTCTCTCTTCTAGAAGTGTTGTGCACACAACACTTCTACGACTATGAGACACCCAAGGTTATTATATATATATTACCTTTGACTAGTCTTATCCAATCAAAATTAAGTATTCTGAAACTTTAATAATATAACAATAACATAACCGAATCCCACAACATCATCTGTATTTAGATGCATATCAAACTGTCACTGTACCGCCATTATATCTTACAGCAAAGGATGTGTGATGTTGAGGTCGTTGAAATCAATTAATAGATGTCAGGTCAAGGTTAGTGCACATGTCTTGAAGTCAGTTACGTCTCTTCTCCCAGTTGCGAAGACATCTAGAATGAATTGGGAAAACCTGACTCTGGATAATCCGGCTCGAAGGACCAGAAATAGAATCCGGCAGGCACCTTATGCACGAAATAAAACACTTAGAATTATTTAAGAGTCTATTAACTCCTGAGACGATTCACAAAAGAAGTTTATTGGTATGTATGTTTAATCCGGACAATAGATATTTTTATATTAATACTTTTAAGAGATTACTTGAATCGAAGACGTTTAATTTTTTTTATAAGCATTTAACTACTTATTTTTTAAATTCTTTTTAAAGTTCTCATTCTCATTCTTCTTATTAAAATACATTAGCACTTCGATGCTATTAACATTTTAATTTAAGCGTATTAAACAATAAAAACAAAAAATGTCCACATTATGTCGAAAATGAAAAAGAAGTCCATTACATACCTGAACAGATGCAAACGAAGGTCATCCTTGTTTCATTGAATTTAAGGATATTATTTCCATAACCGGATTTATTACATATGACTAAAAGACAAGTTATATTTGAGCCATTCAAAAAACGTAAAATAATAAAATATGCTCCTTACGAAGGTATCGAAATCGACTAAAATATGAATAACTTCAGCCAAAAAATCCTAACGTAAGCCCTCGAAATCGCAATGTTAGGGCGATATAGATTTACCGAAGGGATACAACATTCTAGGGATGAAAAGGTACCGATGGAAACGGCGAATGTATAAATCATAGTAACCTAAACATGTCCGGTTGACAAAAAGGGTGATTCCAGAGAATTTATGGATACTCCGCCCGTGTTCGGTACATATAAATGAAATTATATATAGTGAGTTATTCGTGACTATTTGTTTTTATATATTGTAACTCTTTATTAGTTGCGCGAACATGGTTATCGTATTTGTTATAATTGCAAACGAAATAATAATAAAATCGCTAATAAAAATGTTTTGTTTTAACAGTTTATTCTACAGACATTTCTTTCTACTAAATTTAAATTTCTTTCAAAAAAAATTATATCCGAAAATGATCGTTATGTACGATATGCGACATTAATTATTATAATCATTATAACATTAATAAAAGACGCGTATCAAAGTGGCGTCAAAATTGTAATTATTTATTTTTATTAATACATTGCTGCGTTCTTAGAAGGTCAAGTTCCGGGGTTATATATATTAATTAGGGAATGAATCGTTGCGATATGTCTTTGACTATTTCATACACAGCCATATATTTAAAAATCAAATCAATGCAAAGATATGCCTACTAAAAATTTTTAATATGTGAAAGATAAGGAATAATTTTTCCTACCGTTAAAGAGTAACGTTTTTCGCCTCGAACGCATACGAAAAAAGTGCAAACTTCTATGAACTCTTTTTACATGCAAATGAAGAGATTAAAACCGTTTCCAGTTTTGCGAGAGTTATTCCCCTATTATTAATCACTGGCCTATTGCATTTTTTTCAAAATAAAAAAAAGTATATTGACAAGTGAAATATATAAATAGAGTTCTATTTTTAAATGAATCATTACTTCGCGGCATTGAGCGAATTACCAGAAACCTTTAGATTATATTGTTACTGGCATCAAAAGTGTGAAATTTAATTTGAATATTTTATATATTAAACTTCATGAAACACATTTAAAATTCATTTATAAAAGACCCATTCAAAGTAACAGATGAAAATGTGTAGCATTAAAAATATAATATGTTTTATTAATAGTTCCAAACAACAAATTCAATTATTTCTTTGTAATCTTGATGTAGATACAAATATAAGTAATTTATATTAAGAAAATCTATAAGATGTTATTGGAAATTTATACATATATATCTGATATATGGGTTTTCTGGAAGGGATGGCTAATTAGCCATAAGTCCGCCCATTGTACAACACTCTTGATCAACGTTTATTTTTTAATTTTTGTTTTTGTATTTTACTCTCATTCATTCAATTCAATTCAAAATAGGAGTATCTTTTTGTAATATTGAATGAAATTACCGCTTTTCATGAAATGCATTTGTATGTACATAGTAAGAAAACCTTCGTCAGTTTTCAAATTCATTCCTTTATCAAGTCTTAAGCTCTTAGTACCTTTTGATTCATAACATCGATCGGTAAAGCAGATTATCGCTCACACTGAGCACACGAAAATAGATCTTAAGGTGACGAACCTTTTATTACCCCGACTGTACATCGTCGTCACGTTGAGTGCCCATTAACGACTTAATATAACAAAAACTGTCTGATATAGAATTAATAAGTTATAGTCAGATCTTCGAACTGAACTATAACGCGTCGTTTTTTATTCAAACGAGTACGATGTCGAGTGCACAGCTAGTCTAGAATAAAGATGGAGCGAATTTCTCGCAAGCCCATCCATCAATGCTAGACAGCTAGGTCAGATTTTAATCTCTATTGAAAAAAATAAAACTCGATCGAAAATTTTTAAAGTTCTTAAACCAATATTCGTAGTCCTATTTTCGACGAAGAGGATCCTATTGTCGACGAAAGGATTTTTTTACTCGACCAAATATATGTTGCCTAATTAATACCGATTATTTGAATCACGTTAATGCTGCAGAACATTACATAGTATAAAACAAGTCGTTTTCCGATGTATGCCTCTGTGTATGCTTAGATCTTTAAAAGTACACAAATGACTATGGTGCGGTTTTTTTGAAATAGGTAGAGTTACACAATATAATACTGTCCTCTCCTAACCAATACTCCGAATCCGCTGAATTCCTTTTCCTTGAAATTATCCTTGGCCACTCCAAAGTACTCCTAGGTGTCCTGTATAGTCCCTCAATTCACATTGATTATTTCTCCTCCCTAGACAATATCCTAAACAACCTTTGTCCTTTGTACCAACATCTTCTATTGTTAGGAGATTTTAATACATGTTTAATAAAAAATGATTCTCGTTCGAATAAGCTTCTATCTATTCTGTCGTCCTTAAACTTACATTCCCTCCCTCTGTCTACTACACATCACTTTCCTAATACTACACCTTCTCTTCTCGACCTGATTATTGTTTCTCTTCCTGATCATGTTGCCACCCACGGTCAATTACCCTCCTGCTTCTCCTATCACGACCTCATATTTGTCTCCTATAATGTCCGCCTTTCCAAACGAAAACCTTTATATACCTTTCGTCGTAGCTTCAATCAAATCGTCAATGACGAGCTAAAGCGTGATGCTGGTAACATCGACTGGACACCTATCTTAGACGAAGATTGCATTGAGAAGAAGGTCAGCCTCTTTAACACCAAATTGATGGACCTGTATGGTTGCCATGCTCCTATTAAGCGAGTTAAGTTGAAGCACCGACCAGCTCCCTGGATCACTTCCGAAATAAAAGAAATGATGTCAAAGCGTGATAAAGCTAAAGCTCGCCTTAGAAAATGGTCGTCTGATGATAACTTGGACCGGTACAGATTACTGCGAAACCGATGCAACAAATTATGTCGTGAAGCGAAGCGTAGATACATCCACGACACTATTCATAATTCTGACAGTAAACAGGTCTGGAATTTCCTAAAAACTTTCGGTGTTGGTAAAGTTCCCGTTTCTGGTGACAATTTAGTGGATCTCAATGCTGATGCTGATGATCTCAATTTAAATTCACATTTTTCTACATCCCCTATTGTTTTGGACGATGTAATTAAATCAAATACTATTTCGGACTTGTCCAAACATGTATTACCGCAATGTTCTTCTTTCTCTCTTCAGCCAGTTACCGAAGATGATGTAAAGAAACATGTATCATCGATTAAATCAGCTGCAGTTGGTAGTGATTCGATTTGTTCCAGAATGATTCTCCCTATTCTCTCTGAGCTCCTTCCTGTCCTGACGCATCTGTATAATTACTCCATATATACCTGCACTTTTCCGTCAGTATGGAAAAATGCTCACATTATCCCTCTACCTAAAATACCTAACCCTAGTTCTCCTTCACACTATAGACCAATTTCAATCCTCCCTTTCCTTTCTAAAGTTTTGGAACATATCATTCACGAACAGTTGGCGTTTTACCTCGTGTCTAATCGTCTCCTGAGCCCTTGGCAGTCTGGTTTTCGAGCTGGTCACAGCACGGTTACAGCGCTTCTAAAGGTTACGGAGGACATTCGATACGCTATGGAGAATCGTCAACTTACTGTAGTTGTATTGCTTGATTTTAGCAATGCATTTAACTCGGTAGATCATGATGTTCTTTTATGCGTTTTACGATCTTTAAACGTGTCATCCTCTGCGTGTATCTGGTTTGAATCATATCTTCGAGGACGCTCGCAGTGCATTCAGTTGGGTGAATTAAGCTCAAATTGGAGCGTGCTTAATTCGGGCGTTCCTCAAGGCAGTGTGCTATCCCCTCTTTTATTTTCTGTCTTCATTGATACTATATCAGCGGTAATTTCTTCTAAGTTTCACCTTTATGCAGATGATCTACAATTGTATCGCCACTTTAGTGTTGTGGATGTTACTACGGCTATTACTGGTATAAACGAAGACCTCAAACCGATTCACAATTGGGCTAACAGTTTTGGCCTTGTCGTGAATCCCGCAAAATCGCAGGCATTAATTGTTGGAAGTCGGTATATGCATAAATGTCTCTCTTTAAATAGCATTCCTCCTTTAGCATATAACGGCATACCAATCAATTATACCGAGCATGCCAAAAATTTGGGTCTTCTTTTCAGTAGTGACCTGTCCTGGTCCAAGCATATCAATGAGGTAAGTAAAAAGATTAATTTCTCCTTTCACTCCCTTAAACCTCTTCAATATTTCCTTCCTACAAAAACAAAAACTCTTCTTGTTCAATCTCTTTTGCTTCCTCTGATAGATTATGCTGATTCCTGTTTTCTTGACGCTACTGAAGAACTGCTTGATAAACTTGAGAGGCTACAAAATTTATGCATCCGCTTCATTTTTGGTCTACGCAAATTTGATCATGTCTCTAGATTCCGAGCTGAACTCAAGTGGCTTCCTATACGTCTTCGCAGGGATACTCACGTTCTATGTCTCCTTTATAATATACTTTTTAATCCCTTATATCCCAATTACCTTCGAGAACGTTTCAAGTTCTTGCATCCTCCTGGTTCTCCTTGGCGTCCTAATGTCCAGCTCCTACTACAAATCCCTTCTCATAATTCTAATTTTTACACCTCCGCTTTCACAGTGCATGCAGCGCGTTTGTGGAACGCTCTGCCGTGCACGATTCGCACTTCTAATTCAATTCACATTTTTAAAAAGAAGTTAAAAGAGCATTTCTTATCAGTCTCCTAATTTTGGCATATGTATTTATATGTATGTATATTATAAGCATTTATATATGTAAACTTTAATGTATTATATATATATTTCTCATTTTTAGTTTAGTATTTGTTTTAGTTTTATTTTGTAATTGTAAACTCTTGCCTGTCTACCTTTCACTGTTCTGTCTATTTTCACTCTTCTGGGTATGCTGGAAGAAATCTCTTATAGGGATAAGCATACCTTTTAAATTTTGCTTTCCTGTGACTTATATATTTGTATCTGTACTGTATCTGGCAAATTTTAATAAACTGTTAAATAAATAAATAAAAATAAATAAATATAATTATTTTCGAGTTTTCAAATATGATGTCGTAAATAAACAACGTTCTTTTCGCCTACATTGCAAACGCTGATTGAACCATATAGTTTAAAATCATGTACTACAGCGTTGGGCACCTTAAAAAGGTCTTAAGCATAACTCAAAATAACCATATTTTCTTTACTTTTTACGATAGATAATGCCTTATTTACGAAATGATCCAAATATGTATCGTAAGTACATTGGGTATTTAATATAAATCAATGCGACATACATTTACATATCCAACAAACATTATGAGTTATTTCTTGATTTTAATAAATCTTTTACTTTTAAAATTAATATTAAATTTTTTGTAACGAATAAAATTATTAAATGCGATGTTACTACATCGACAAAACAATAATGACAAACAGTTTAAAAACAGCGAGTATTCCGTTCTCGACACGTAGGTTTATAACTAGTTTACATAAGCCTATCACCATATCTCATTTACAACTCCAAGTCTGATAAACTTGTCACAGGAACTCACTTTGTATCCTGTAACGTATACAGCTTCATAATAGCATAAATACTCTCTGCAATATCGACCTTATACAGTTACAATAAGAACTATCTGTGCGGTACACGTGCTTATTGTAGACGTCTTAGGTATTCAGGCTTTAATGGAGATTTGCAGTCTGATAGAACGAATCTGATTATGTGACGATTCCTTACAAAGTTAGGTTCATTTCAGACTATACGACGTGACGTTGACGTTAATTGCTGCAAGACATCATATGGTCTTACATTGTGAAATCGACTTATCACATTAAATCAAAAAACTCTAGGGCTGCTTCGTATTTGCCCAGAGGATCGGAATTACGATTCAACAGCGAAATGCTGCTAGCATTCTTGCCACCATTCCACATGGTAAAGATGTATACAGTAACTATTTTTAATTCATATTTTTATATATTTAAGCATTTAATGTTATTAATTCTTATAGTAATAAAGATATATTAATTAAATACTCTTAGTTATACAATAATAAACATAAAACATCAAACAACCAAATTTGCGGCATGCGGCACGAAGTTTATAAAACGCAAATTCCAACCCCCATTTTACCCCCTTAGGACTGGAGTTTCGTAAAATGTCTTAGCGGATACGCCCTATAAAGATAGTATATGACATTTCCTAATTATCATAGATACTTTTTTTTTATTATAACATTATGTAAAGCAAAAAAGTGATTCGTTTTTGAGAATAACATGATTAGGCAGGACGATAATCAATAAATAATATAGGTGTTTCTGTGATTATAATTAGTTAAGTAAAGTACAGTAAGAGCCTGTAAATTTCCCACTGCTGGGCTAAGGCCTCCTCTCCCATTAAGGAGAAGGTTTTGAAACATATTCCACAATGCTGTTTCAATGCGGGTTGGTGGAAAGCACATGTGGCAGAATTTCGAACAAATTAGGACACGTGTAGGTTTCCTCGCGATGTTTTCCTTCACCGCCAAACACGAGATTAATTATAAATACAAACTCATCGGCTAAGATGCACGCGTTCTAACCACTGGGTCATCTCGGGTCAATTAAACAATATTTATTTATTAGTTCTTATTCTTATTGTTATATACTCAATATGCTCAACAAAATAAATTAACATTTAATTATTTTTCTATCAACTTAAGCTTCCTATGGTTTACAAGTCTTAATTTCAAGCCTGGTAATAATTATCCTTCAAGTAACCTCGATAAATAATTACCACTAAGCTTGAATCTGGTGGCATAAGTATAGATCTAGGCGGAAATACTAACTGTTTAGATATGTTTTGATTCTATATTATGTACGATTAGATATGACGTAATGCGCAGACCATCCATCACTTAATAACCACATCGAGCACCTCTTTCATCAAAAATAATCAGGAATTCGTATAAGTATATTATTATACCAATAAGGATTCCGATTGAGTAGCTTATTATAAAGTAAAGTAAAGTAACAGCCTGTACATTTCCCACTGCTGAGATAAGGCCTCCTCTTCCATTAAGGAGAGGGTTTGGAACATATTCCACCACGCTGTTCTAATGCGGGTTGGTGGAATGCACGTGTGGCAGAATTTCGATGAAATTAGACACATGCAGGTTTCCTCACGATGTTTTCCTTCACCGCCGAGCACGAGATGAATTATAAACACAAATTAAGCACATATATATATAGTGGTGCTTGCCTGGTTTTGAACTCGCAATCATCGGTTAAGATGCACGCGTTCTAACCACTGGGCCATCTCAGCTCATATAGCTTATTATAAATTATTGTAAGTACTGTGACACTTATTTTCGTATAAGTTTTATTAAGTTATATACGACTGGTAGTCGCCCACGGCTTCGCTCGCATTTTGAGTGTTTGTTGTCATAACTTACGTAAAAAGCTAATGCCCTTACTTCGTATTCAATTTTGCGGTTTCAGTTCAACGGTTTGTTTATTTATTTATTGTAAAAAGTTACACCATCGACTTATCACTAAACACTTAAAAAAATATTTAATATGTGTGACATTCGAGGTAATACATCTTTGTAGGCGTAAACAGCATTAAATTTTTTTGTTAACATTGTTTGGTCGTGAAAGAGCGACAGACAGACAAAGTTACTTAACCATTTATAATATAGATATAGATTAATAATTAATAAATCACAACAAAGATGAAAATAAACAATACATCAATTTTATCACAACAACAAAAAAGTTATAAAATTATACTATGTAATTCCTATGGAAATTTAATACATTTTTTTTCTCTAATATCAAAAGTCGTAAGTCTGACTCACGCCTAAAACGAAAGCTCTAACAGAGTTACCGTATTAATACCTCAAAGATGAGTTATATGAGGAATACCACATTGTGTTTAGCTTACATTAGATCGTCATTCAATTAAACAGCCAAGCAAACCAAAATAAGACAATTAAATTACATAATTTACTCATTTATTGTTTTTTTAAAACAAGGTTGGGTGAAATGGATTATGAAACAATTATGGACATTTATAGTAAGACACAAATTAGATGTAGCATCGGAAAATGCAATGAAATGAAAATAAAACCGATTACTGCCGATTTACACATTCAATCGAAATAGCCCCCTATCGCGCCATTCGTCGCTATTCGTGGCTATAGATTCTCACGTCAGAGAAAGCAGGTACATGTTAATCGACGTGTCAAATTGACGAATATATTAGGTCATATAATATTACAAGTTATTACGTTTGTGTAAAGATCATATTCACATGAGAAATAAATATTGATAATTTGGGAGAGCGTACTCAATTCGGATGTGAACGGTTTTACGAATTTTGCCGATACTCAGGGCCGTATTTAGGGGAGGGCAACCGGGGCAACTGCCCTGGGGCCTCCACATGAGAGGGGGCCACAGTTTTCAGCAAGTTAACAAAAACTGAGATATAGTCAAATTATAATAATGTTACTATTTAATATTTTAAAAGTTACCGATACAAATACGAAACAATTCATAGCTTACTGATTGAAATAAAAAAAGCTAATTAATTCATAATAATATAATTATTAGGGTGTTCACGCTTCTGTTTGTCTAGGGCCCTCACTGCTTTGTGGCCCCGGGGCCTCCACATCTTTAAATCCGACTCTGCCGATACTACATCTAAGTTATACTTTCCTCATTAACATTTAAATTATCATAAGTAATTCAGTGATTTTTCTCAATTATTGTAAATATTCGTAAAATTAAAAATGTTAAAAACATTTGCGAGTAATGGTATAAAATATAGAACTTTTTGAATATAATTTTTGGTCATAAAACCTTCAGCTTGAACTGAAATAGCCTAATTATAATTTAATTTATAATTGTAATCACTGTTTTGTAAACAACGACTAATAATGTTAGCGCGCTGAGTCTTATGAGATCAATGATAATTAATTCCTTTTGATTTGATTTTATTTAATTGTTCTAGTATAAGATATAAAACTACCAATTAATTTTGACGGATTTTATATAATTTGTTTATTTTTAAGAGCCGAGATGGCCCAGTGCACACAGAACACGTGCCCGATAATTGCGGGTTCAGTCTCAGGTAAGCACCGCTGAATATTCATGTGCTTAATTTGTGTTTATAATTCATCCCTAGCTCGGCGGTGAAGAAAAACATCGTGGGAAACCTGTATGCCTAATTTCATAGAAATCCTGCCATATGTGTATTCCACCAACGCGCATTGGAACAGCTTGGTGAAATGCGTTCCGAATATTCTCCTTAATGTTATTTTATAATGCCATCAAAGTTTACTGCTATATCAAGTTTATTACCTGTAATCCTTTCATAACCGGGTTCTCTAATTATTTCCAATCAAGATCAATGATCTTTGACATCGTTAGACCTGTACCACACCAGACTTAGTTGCCTTGCACTAAGATTAGACGTAGTTAGCTACGTTAGCTTAGTGCTAGGCAGTGGGATACAACAGATAAACAGATAATTTTAATGATGTCTTTACACTGAAAAGGTATACTTAGCTTTTGTTTATATCAAACAAGACTAAACATTATTAAAAAACGCAAATGCCATCAGAATAAAGTAGAAATATTGTGAAGAAACAGTCACTTGTGTACGCCAGACTCTATATTATCGAAAGATGTGATGTTAAATTTTATATATTGTTAAGATAACAATTAAATGACTAACTACTGACGTAAAATATAACGAGTAAATGAAATTAATAAAGTAGTTTGAAAATTTAAATTTTCCATCAGCTATTTTTTATGTCAAAGTTACATCCAACTTATATTAATAATATTAAAATTAATTATGAAGAGTTTAATTATAAGGCTCGCTCAGTGTCACTTTACATTTTAGTCTATGTCGTTATTATTTTAAAACAGATTAACAGGATAATAATAATCAAATTGGTCTCGCTTTCATTTATTATAATGATATAAAATCCGGCTGTAAGGACCAATTTATTCCAATTCCAATCTTTGCTATGCTGTTAGGTCCAGTTTGATGCGTAATTCGTTACTGAATTTTTTGTTAATAAATAATATATGCTATTTTTTATGGTATAGGTTGGCGGACGAGCATATGGGCCTCCTGATGGTAAGTGGTCACCATCACCCATAGACAATGACGCTGTAAGAAAAATTAACTATTCTTTACATCCACGTGCCACCAACTGTTACATTAAAAATTATTTTCATAATTTTAACCTTTTTTTATAATTATATAAAACGTCAAAAAAGTGTCAATTCGCTAAATTCCGTGCCATTGACCCATTTCCCACTTAATTTATGTCGGTGTTGCTAGTATAACGCTTCGACTTGGCATTTTTTAAAATTTTAATTAATAAAATAAATTACATTTATTTTAAAGGTGCATTAAAACAATTATTAAAATAAGATTTTAATCATCTAATTCGTTTGCTGAATTTGATTAGAGGTCATTTCACATCGTTTCAGATTAATTTAATAGCTGTCTTCCAGTTTAAAGGTTAGTTCTTCGATGTAGGTGTCGGAGTCTAGTTATGATAAATTTACTTTGCCTCATATTTGGCTTTTCTTAATTTTAATAATTATTCCAAAATTATTTCCCTGATTTAATTATGGATATGATTCCTTTTTCATTAAGGGTATTTTGGTAGTGATACTGGTCACACTCGCTAACCTTTCAAAGGTTCGTGAACTTTCGATTTCGTTCTTTTTGAATTTTGGAACTATCGGCTTCACACCGAATCCAAACTTTTAATTCGATATACTGAATATATCGGTGAGTTATCTCAATAATTGAGTTTCTTAATTTGTGGTTGTTTAGTATTCAGTGCTTTAATAGCAGTTATCTTTTCAGAATTTATATTAACAATGAAGTTTTGAACATTGACAGAACTTTATATCATGTTTACCGACTCGTAAAAAATTGTAAGTCTTTAATTCTTGTTTTTAATTAAATGCATTGGTTTGCAATTCGATAAGTCGTAGTCATGTGTAAATTGTGGTTTCCAGTGACCCTTTGAAATGGTTCTCCGAAATTGAGATCGTCAATTTGTGTAAGCAGGACTTTGAACCTCCAGAAGGTAAATTCGTGCTTACATCTCTCGTTAAAGGTATTTATCATATGCTTATTTGCTTAACTTATTGAACCTGTATATTTCGTATTACAGGAGGTTTTTTTTTTAATCGGATTTACCCACCACGTGGACTTCTTGAATGGAAATATTAAGAGTGAACGGCTCCAGGTTCCTGGTTGAGTGTGCCCAGATAGCGGCTGGTGCAACTCCAAGGACGGCAGGCCTGTTCCCTAAGCCGTTGTCGGTATCCACGTGTAGCTGGAAACTTTGGTGATGTACCCCCTTTCAATTATATTATAAATTACGTTTACACCGGTCTGGCGAACGGTGTATTCTTTCAAACCACATCAACTAATTTATTCGTCAGTGGCGCCTAATTTTCAACCTTACATTTTTGGATTAGTAACATTGAATTTTCAAGCTTGCCTTTTATCCCAAGTGACCCACGCTGAGTCTAGTTGGCATAATTTTATATAATAGTCATTATAAGAAGTAACATAAGTAACTAGTCAATTAAGTAATTGGTTGTTTATAATACTATGTTACTGTGCATTAAAAATTTTATAACCTAATATTGTTTCTTTACACCAAACCACCCAGAAAGGTAACACAACCTTGGGAACTAAGATGTTATGTCCCTTGTACCTATAGTTACACTGGCTCGCTCACCCTTCAGACCGGAACACAACAATACTGAGTACTGTTATTTGGTAGAATAAGTGATGAGTGAGTGGTACTTACCCAGATGGGCTTGCACAAAGCCCTACCACCAAGTTAGCTAGTTTAAATGAATCAAGATATTAACTGTTGCTTCTCAATTTGTACTAGTATTATGTAATGTTTTGTATGTACGGAAAAAAGTTAATGTTTTATGAGAAAATGTGATTCTCAGAGCATTGGTACAAGGAACAAACACAATCTTGTTACTCCTGTTACTCGAATGCATAGAGTCAGCAACTCTTTTGTGGGGTAATGTATACGGTTCTACAATAGGATCCCAGAAAGCGTTTAAAATGCTTCTGTTGGCAAATTGAAAAAAAAATGTTAAGGAGTGCTTTTTACGAAAGAATACATTTGTTTGTTAATTTTTGTTGTCATTGCTTATTGATAGCACACCTTAGGAATGAAACGATCGCCTCCTGGCTTTTTCTATTCAATATGTATTTAATTAATTTGACAAAAAAAGACCCGTTGAGTTTCTTTCGCTGGTTCTTATCAGGTTGTTTCTTTTTCAAGAATATATATAATATGTTTCGAAGCAAGTGTAGTGTTTAATTTGACGACCTCCATGGTCGAGTGGTGTGTACACCGGTTTTCATGGGTACGCCACTCCGAGGTCCCGGGTTCGATTCCCGGCCGAGTCAATGTAGATTACCATTAGTTTTCTATGTTGTCTTGGGTCTGGGTGTTTGTGGTACCGTCGTTACTTCTGATTGTCCATAACACAAGTGCTTCAGCTACTTACATTAGGATCAGAGTAATGTATGATGCTCTGTAATGCATAAATGCTCTTTTTTAACATGTGTTCTTTGTATAGAACAATGTGTGAAACCACTAAATGGTATTTATAGCTAAAAGGCATGCGATGTTTGAATCATTTAATCGAGATCTGCTTTGAGGCAAATACAACCTCTAGAAGGGTTGCACAATACTCTGGGTTACTTTCAGCGAAAAAACTTGTCTAAAAATAATGTCAAACCGACCGTGTCGTATCATTTCTGTCAAATGTTTTTAAGTATGAGTACGCCAATATACTACAAATATTATAGTGCCGTTACATATATAAAGAAATCATAAGCTATACCCTCTCAATAAATACTTATACGGTTCAAATAATAGCACATATACCCGGAAAAAAATATAGTTTGTAAATAGAGAAATAGTTTAACGCTATCATTGAAACCTACCCTAAAGAATTCGAAGTGACGATCTTTAAGTAACCAAACTAGATGATAAAATGGATTACAACAACAAACAAAAAACAACAACAATTATTTTCAATAAAATGCATACAGTATTGTACTTGTGCCTTTTATTAAAATTGTAAAGCATTAAAAACCTCGCAGAACCATATCACTTACTACTTTTCTTAACTTTTTACGAAACCAAACAGTTAGCCATAGTTATATACAAGACAGAACATAATAATTCCACCACTTTATACCCCATGGTGCCATAAGAGGCGAATAAGGGAGCTAAGAAAACAATTTTCATCGCGATTAATTCCCAACAAGATATTCCTTACAAATAGCCTCCTCGGGGACTTGAGTATATCCTCGGCGATGTAATTGCCACTCACCAAGTAATGATTAGAAGTATAGGATATCACGCATTGTACTGCTACGTGGGTATCGTCAGTGAATCTCACAAGAAATGAAAAACCAAGGATAGCCCTTGGGTTCATAAATAAATAATAATAATATGCTGTATCAATACTGAGGAATCACCATTGGCCTGAGTGATACAGCTTCTATTTTCTCTATAATATTTTCCGTATCATCTTCGCCAAATTGCCATCATTGGCAGTTTGTAAAGCTTCAGGTCAAACAATTCCAGGAAGGATTATTCGTCCCATTAGAAAGGGTCTCAACGGATCATCGAACTGGAAGAAATCCTCTCAAGACAATCAAGACCTTCAGCTTCACGCTTCACGAAATCGTCTTCTTTATCTCCATTAATTTCAGTTTTTCTCATTCTTTGAAATATAAAATAATAGTTAAAAATTTGCCAGCAACAACAACAACAGCCTGTAAATTTTCCACTGCTGGGTTAAGGCCTCCTCTCCCTTTGAGGAGAAAGTTCAAGTTCAAGAGAAAGAGAAAGGAACATATTCCACCACGCTGTTCCAATGCGGGTTTTCCAATTCGGCAGAATTTCTATGAAATTAGACACATGCAGATTTCCGCACGATTATCTCCTTTACCGCCAAGCACGAGATGAATTATAAACACGAATTAAGCACACGGTGCTTGCCCCAGGTTTGAATCCGTAATCATCGGTTAAGATGCATGCGTTCTAACCAATGGGCTATATCGACTTTAAAAATTTGCCACATACGTTCATATGTTTTAGTAACGTACAATAAATAAGAAACATTTTTGTCACAGTAAGAGATACCGATGAACCAAATGCTACTCATACGAGTGATGTCAGGAGCAGCTTAGTGACGTCATGCGGCCAACCACTGCTGCCAACGTCAGCAAAATTAATCCTAAACTTGAGCAACAAAACGAACAGGGCAATTCGAAGTTGTCAGAGTATTTTATTGTATTCCCTAGCATTGTCTAACTATATAAATGGTTATTTGTTATTTTTTAAGATATTTACTTTCATTTTACTTTTATTATTTACCACTAGTTAGGATGTTGGTTCTCATGAGTCAGGCAAAAAAGTAGCCTATGTCTTCATAACGAATTTCATCAAATTCGGTTCAGCGGTTTGGTCGTGAAAAAGCGGCACACAGACAGACAAAGTGTCTAATATTATAAATGTGAAATTTATAATATTAGTATAGAATACATAATTACGTTTAATTTATTCTATTCGTATATTATTGTTTAGTTGTGGAACCTCTTTCATGTATTTCCATTTAGCCTAAAGGTTGACTGGTAGAGAATGCCTCTGGCATTAAGGTCGTCGTTGGTACAAACTATTTGGTCAATTCTTTTTTAAATAAATAAGGATAACCTCGATCTTTGTCTGTGTCAAAAAAAAATTCGGACATATAGAAAAAAAAATAAAACCAAATAAAATGCAGTTTCTTTATTGTTTTATTCGACGCGTTAAAAAATAATGTTAATAATAAATTCGCGTTTCGCTCGTTTTAATGAAAAATTTATTGGTAACAATTGTTATTAAAAACTTTTCGCACATTTCAAAACCCGCAAAACAATAAATTATAGAATTCACAAGTTTATAATCTACATCATATATTAACTATCGTTGGTACGTTAACCACGAAATATTTCACGGAATGCATTCAGTTCCCATTTAATACTTTTTCAAGTTAAAATATGTGTTCAAAATAAACTGGGGCATATGCTGTCAGTAAATCCGCTTTAGTTGAAGCCGACTTTATAATTTTTTTTTCGCTACGTATAGTACGACACAACATAGATGTAGCATCGGCAAAATTCGTAAAACCGATCACATCCGAACGAAGTACGCTATCCCAAATTATCAATATATATATCTTAAGTGATTATGATCTTTACACAACGGTTATAAATTCGTCAATTTGACACGTCGATTTACATGGTCTTGATTTCTCGGGTTGAACATAACAAGCTAGAATCTATAGCGACGAATAGCGTGGAATGGCGCGATAGGGAGCTAATTCTATTTGTTGTGTGATTCAATTAAAATTTTTATTGAATTTACCGATGCTACATCTAAGTTGTGTCGTACTGTACATCTGTATAAGCGTAATACCACTGACTGATCCCGTCAACTCCAAAACTATATTATGCTCGATTGACTTGAAATAGTATAGTTACTCCTGTCTGATTATTGGATGTTGAAATCATGGAGAGTTGGTGAGACAGATTTTTTGTATGAATTTTTTATATGAAATTGGGCGAAAACCTGGTATCTATATGAATGGGAAATCATCAGTAACTCCAAATCAAATAGGTAGCATGACTTTTGTACCGCATATAGTATCTATGAAATTAAAAGTTGAGGAAGTTATCCATTGATTTGATTAATGTGCATAACCTGTGGTACTTCTGTTAAGTCCGTCTTTCACAGATAATTAATTTTTGTTCTTTTTTTGTCTTCTAAGATAAATATAATTATTGCAGTGTCATCCCTACCACACCAGCCTACCTGCTACAGGCTATATACTGTGCGATTCCAAGACTAGTGTCCACTTATCATCTCGCGCTAGACGGTCGTCATGCTGTCGGTACGTTAGATAATTAGTATTTCGATAATTGTTATTATTGTCAGCTAGTTTAATAAAAGTTATTGTTGAATTCTTTATTTTGATAAAACAAAAAATAAGAGTGTTTTGTTGATTGATTGCTTTTTTTAATAAATAAGCACTTCTGATTCTTATATTATTATATTTTACCATTTAATTTCAACCATGTCCATGAGAAAACAGGCAGATTCAGTTGACATGCTAAAACTAGATGTTTTAGCATGTCAACTGAATCTGCCTGAATACAAAATACATACAAATATTTTTGTGTAAAACTTTTGTGCAATTTAAAAAATTAACGGTAATTTGCAAATTAACCCTAAGTGGGCAGTTAATACAAACTTACACGGCAGTTAAGATTAGTTCATTTTTACCGCAGCACAAGTGTACAGTTACGCCCAGTTACGGAAAAATAAAGAGTAATAAGTTTAGCCTTTTTAATGCCAATGATAATATTTAATGATTAATTATTATTTTATTTTACTTACTTTTAATACAACTCTCTAACATGACGATTCAAAATTGAATTCAAAGGCCTGCTGAATAAAGAATATTTTTATTTATGATTTTAAGCTTCATTTACATAAGTATAATATCAATATATCTGAGATTTTTTCAACTACAGGCGACAAACGGGCATGAGGCTTCTGATGGAAAGTGACAACCCCTGCCAATGAACATCTACAACATTTACGGCTTTTTTATGGCATAGGTTGTCAAACGAGCATATGGGCCACCTGATGGTAAGTGAATGGGAAAGTCCATTGCCCATTGACAATAACACTGTAAGAAATATTAACTATTCCTTACATCGTCAATATGCCACCAACTTTGAGAACTAAGATGTTATATCCCTTGTGCTTGTAGTTACCGCAGATTAGATGCCGCCCTTTAAGAAACGTCTTAGATGAACCTAGGTCTTAAGATATATATTTTATTTATTCTGAATTAAATATTTTATATAAATGACATAAGATAAGGAAGCTTTAAAAAGGACTTGAATTGCTTCGCGAAAATAGTCCAGTTTTATTTCTTTGTATTCAGACAAGCTTGTAGTTCACGTAAAGCCTATCGGAGCCATTTTTAATTTATTTATCATTGAATCATTCAGTGAACTTCCTTTCTACAATTTATATTTATACGCTGTAAATGCTATCCAGAGCGTTTGAAATAAATATCAATTAGGATCTCATTCAATTGAGTTTTCTTGTTTCCGACGTTTAAACGATTTCGATTATGCGTTCCACGTGTATTGGCGTCGAATTTTATCTCTCAGCAAAGTGAAGGGGAAAGTACCAAGAAGAAAAAGATTAACAAACCAAAAAGGAACGTTTCAAATGTCACCTACAATTATAGGATGTCTTGTAAATGAAAATTTGCACCAAATTTCTCTCATTTTGCCTTGAACTACTTGATCGATTTCAACAACAGCCTGTAAATTCCCACTGCTGGGCTATAGGCCTCCTCTCCCTTTGAGGAGAAGGTTTGAAACATATTCCACCACGCTGTTCCAATGCGGGTTGGTGGAATACATATGTGGCAGAATTTCTATGAAATTTGTCACATGCAGGTTTCCTCACGATGTTTTCCTTCACCGCTGAGCACAAGATGAATTATAAAGACAAATTAAGCACATGAATCAGCGGTGCTTGCCTGGGTTTGAACCCGCAATCATCGGTTAAGATGCTCGCGTTCTAACTACTGGGCCATCTCGACTCTTGATCGATTTAATGAACTAGTATTCAACATTAATGTGAGCCTCAAATATTGGACAATTTTCTGTTCATTGAATTTTATAGCGGACCAACTTTTATAACAGATCAACAATTATTCAAAACTGATCGCCAACGATACAATGGGCATTATCGATGATGGTGTCAGCAGTGCGGTTTGGAATACTCGCTGTCAAACATTAAGGGTGTGCCTTTAAAGATTTCGCAAGATCTATCTATATATGACTATCTATCTATGGACCATGTTCTTAAATGCAACTGAAATTTTGTATCAACAGTTTCATCGGAGATTTCCACTGATGTAATGGAATTGATTTGAACCAGCTTGATTTAACCAACTTTATTTACAAATAGTTACTTGTTCTATAATTAAGTTTATTTTGACTTTTATTTAAAAACTTTGACAGCGATGTCATGTCTAGCGATGCGACGAGTGATGTTTGGCTGGTAAGAAATTCTTCTTAATTTCAATCCATTGATGGTTCTAATTTACAGATTATAGTTCTGCGGCTATATTGTCTAACGTACGACTTTGGATCGAGCATTTTACATGCTTCTAATGCATGGCTGGTGAATTTAAAAACCTCAAACTAATTTCTCGAGACACGTAGACTCGAAACAAGAGCCATTCATTAGAACGCATCCCTCATACTAATTGTTCTGAATTTTCGTTTGCTTATTTTTTATTTATAATTCATCTTGTATTTAATTTCCAAGATATTCCAAATATGTATCAACGTATTTATATAAACTACAAAACTTCTCCTCGAATGGAGAGGCTTTAGCCCAACAGTGGGAAATTTACAGATTGTTACTGTGACTAATTTTAAACATGACGGTTTATATCGAGTGAGACTAATCTACTACGCAGGGTATGTTATACTGCACAATTGTTTTAGCAATAACAAATTTAAGTAAGTAATAAAATAAAAAATAAATATAATATCCCACATATTTACACGTTATTACTTTTTACTAACTTATCTTCAGTGAAAGGCGAACGATTTAAAATGTAATGAAAAAGTTTACATAATCACATAAAACAAATGATAGTTTTGAAGTGACTTCCTTATAAACTTAGATATTTGAAATTGATGTTTTATATTTCGTTTTGAGTTTTCGCGATTTTTTTTTATAATTTAAATCACTGCTGTTATTAAGGGGAAACAAAACATAATTATTCAAACGACCGATTTGAGTTTTAGCGCGACTAACGAACGTCAATTGATTTTTATACACACAGATTAAGTTCATTGTATAAGCAGATAGCGATGAAGAACTTTATTTATACGCCAAAAATAACGTTCCACGAATTGAATTTTTAATTTACGATTAATTTGGCGCTGTTGAGGAAAATTTCATTCGTAAAGTAAATTGCTTACCGGATTTACGTTAGCACCGGAGCTTCTGAAATTAAAATATAACGTTGAAACATCATTTATTTCCCATTTAATAATACCTTTGTAATGTAACCAAACCCACCTTTGGACTTTCCTCACTGTTTGAAGAGAAGGTTTGGATTTAATTCCACTAAGCTGCTCCAATGCGGATTAGGAACACGTGTCAAAGATTTCTATCCATCAGGTTTCCTCACGATTTTCAACATCATCGTCGAGCAATGTATTTTATAATAAATACGAATAAATCAGATGGGAGTCATTAATATTCTTTGCTCGACATAGAGCTGATACCATGTATCGTGTGTTAGTTTTACCTATATTAAGATTAATTTGTAAGACCATCAGTGTACTTTTTCTAGGATGATAAGTAACCTAGACTTTCCCAGACCATTAACGAACACCGTACTTAATTTAAGTCAAATACGTTCAGCCGTGCAGGCGTAATTGAGTAATATTAAATATTATTAATGTATATATTAGGAGTACAATACAAAAAAATTACATAGTGTGCGTAGCATCTACGTTTGATATTCGCCAAACGTCACTTAATTTACTAGTGTGCGTGTAGTTAGTGTTGGCTTCTATTTTTATCGACTTGACAGTGTTCGAAACAATTTTTAGCTATGATAGTGTTTGTTTAAAGAGCATTAGCCATGCCCCAAATAAATTAGTCGACAAACCAAGGGCATAGGATCTATAATGCGACTCTTCATATCGCAAGGCGGCCAGTACCATTGCCCTATTGAGACGTTTCAAATAGCATAGAAAACAGTAAGATACACATACATACATACTTATAAAATAATCATTGCATACATCATTATTTGAGATGCAACATATTATTCCCCAGAACGTACAATCGGCCATCGGAATGACTTTCGTTAATTTATATTCGGAGGTAAAATATTTAATCCGAAATCGAACTCTACTGATACTCGCAATCACATATTTAAATACTTATTTTTTCATATAAATATTTTTTTAATAATTCACAAGGATATGCTCGTTCTGACCCCTTTGTTCAGCGGAGATAAGCTCACATTTACTCGCGTTATACACGCCACTGCAATTCTGTTATTACTGTCGAATGATGGCAAAGAATACGAAATTACAATCAGATGTAGTAACACAGCCTTTTGTCGTAAAAATCTATATACGTACATGAGGAAACATGTTCTGACCGTAAACTGTGAACTATTAATATCAGGGCCAGTTAAATCTGATGAGTAGGGCTTTTTTAACAGACTGACACTCACTAAGGAAGAAAGTTTGGCATTTATACCCCTAAGGGGTAAAGTTTGTATAGAAGTCCAACATTCTTGAAGTGGAATCTTGAAACTGTATGTTTGAGAAGCTAATTAAAAATGAGTTGATACGTTTTTAAGCGTTTCTGGATAATCAACCCTTAAGAGGGTGCAAGCAACAGCAGTTGAATATAAAATTTTGTAGTTCTCGATGTATATCTGGATTACTGCAAAAGCTTAGATATAATGTCTTAAATGATGATGATATGATACATTACAAATAAGGAAATTTGGGAAGCGATGTGCTACATATATCGTATAAGTAGTAATATCGAAATGAGAGAAGTAATATACTCATATGAATCAGAACAAGTATACGTGTACGTGTAATTTTTATCACTTCTAAACCTATGGACGCAAATTTGTGCTAGTTGAAGACTATTATAAAAGGTTAAAATTGTAATTTTTTATTTTTTTAATATCACTAGTATGCAGAGGGGATAATGGCCCACCTGAAGCTAAGTAGTATTACTACCACAAACCTTGACGCCGAAATTTTTTTTACCCATTCTCCTTTAACACCAATGAGCTACCCATCGTGGGAGATAAAATGTGATATCTCTTCAAACTATTCTTACACTGGCTCACTGACCCTTCAAGACTGCCCAAAAAGAGCTACGTATTGTTGATATAATATTTGACTATTTCTTGCCGGTTCTTCTCAGTAGCATCTACTTTCCGAACCGATGGTAGCTTCACTTAATTGTAAAATGACGATTCAAAAGTGCTTGTAAAAGCCTACTTGAATAAAGTTTATTTTGATTTGATAAGTGGGTTCAGACCAGGTAAAAATTTAGCACATAGATACATGCTAAGTACGTATATATTGATTACATGACAGGTTATAATGATCTATAACTTAGAGAACAAAAATACATGTAGGTACATGCTAAGCATATTGATTATATGAATGGTTATAATGCTATATGAGTTAAGGGAACAAAAATAGATTTGATTTTCATTCGTTAACTCCTAGTGAACTTTTAATGACGTTTAAAACCTAGCGTCGTTAAATCGTCAATCGGACATCATACATTCCAGCACGTTGCACTCAAATGTGACTCAAACTCTCATCACGTCAAAATAATTGACAAAACGAAAGTCAAAAGTCAAAGATCTTTATTCAAAATAGAACATATTGCACTTTCTTACTGATAGCCAAAACTCTATCACAGCACCGGTTCGAAATTGACCTGAGAAGAAACATAAAAAAATAAAGCTTGTTGGTACTAAAATTTTCGATTCGGTTTTAAATAATCTTTGGTATGTTATGAATTTTTCATAGTGCGACTCGTGGCCATGTTCTCCGCGATAATGCAGCTTTGTTTTTGGCCATACGCAATGCCGTCTAGTATACTCGTTGACGACGTCTGATTAGATATCAAGTATATTTATTTTAACCAAATTGGTTCGTCTTTAAATGAAATTCAAATGTTAAACATGGAAATTGATGTTTATCAAAAGTAATATATATCCAAAACGAACAATATATTCAAAAAATTTATAGTGTACGTAAGCGCACTATCAAATAGGCTACCTGATGATAAGTGGTTTCCACTGGCCATAAATATTGGTACTGTAAGAAATATTAATTATTCTTCACGTTATCAAGGGGCTTACAACCTTGGAAAGCGTGATATTATGTGCCTGATACATTATCTCACCTTTGAAACTGGAACACAGCAAAACTAAATATTACTCTTTAGTGGTGGAATATACGATGATGTATGATAACCAATAAATAAATATATTTTTATGTATGTAAGCCATGCCAGGGGGTTGAGAATGGTGGTATGAGAAAGCGTCCTGACTTTTGCCATCATGATATACTAATTATATATACTAATTGATTTGAAATATAACTATAATTTTAAATAATATTATAAGTACTCTATTGACATACACACACTAATTAAAATGGTGGAATAGAACTACGTCATTTCTGGAGCCAGCCGTTCCAGTTGAATTGATAACTGTGTACCATATACCAAGTGATTCTTTCAGACATTGGTAAAAGTAGTATTAAAGTATTTATATTTCGGTTAATTATTGTTCGAAAGTCATTCATGAAATATAATTTAAAACTAACAGTATTTCTCAGGTTCAACAACGGTGACAATAACGCGAATATACCGACAACTCAGTCGAAATACTCGTTGCTAGTATGAAGTTTTTAATTGCCATTTTCTATTTTTGTTGACTCTCGGGTTTGTGTGTGACAATTTTTACTAATAGTTAATTAATTTTGAACCTTATCACCATAATAATTTAAACCAAGATACGATGCGAAACATATTGTGTGGAAGTGAAAACCAATGAAACGATGGATGGATTGAGTGAAAGATTATTATATGGGTGGAAAGAATGTTACTTGTGAGATGATGTCACACAGGGAAGTATGGAAGAAGAAGACATGCTGCGCCGACCGAAAATAAATTGGGATAAGGGCAGTAGGATGCCAAGCTTTTGCTCAATCTTAACGCTGTGCTAGGGATAACGAATTATCTTATTGTTAGTGATAAAATAGAATATTTATTACAATCACAATATACATAAAATTAAATGTGTTAAATTTTTAGTTACGTGTATCCAACAGATATTGGTGGATGATGGATGCATGATGGATTAAGCTCTAAGCATTCCCCTCAAGAGGAGCAGTGGAACATTCACCCGTTGATGTTCCTGCTGAGTATTTAATGAACCATGAACGGTGACACTGCCGAAGGCATTTGAGCCATATCAGCCAAATAGTACTATACATTTTTAATATTTCTAGTGATCAAAATACATAAATAAATAATGACAGAAAAAACGTTACGATATTAGTAACATAAATACTTTTGATAAAATCGATTTCAGCTTACGATAAAATTGTAAAATAATCGCTTAGATATACGTTAAGGAAACTGCATTAAAACTTTACTAAGTTTTATCTCGAGTACGATTTTTCATAAAGACAGATTAACGTGCCGTACGTAAGGGTATCATTCCACTACAGTATTCATATTTAGCTGACTAATATGACTTTCTTTTGTTATAGTTAACATGTCATGCGAATGGACCACCTTAAGTGTCCATCATCACCACATTGGTGCTCTTTGAAAAAATAGCCATTCCTCGCCAATGCGTCACCAACTTACAACCAAGGCACTATATCCCTTGAACCTCAATTACACTGGCTCACTCGACCAGAACACAACATTACTAAGCATTCCTAGTTGACGGTGAAATAAATAATGAATAAAATACTAATGAGATGGCCCATTGGATGGATGCATTTTAGGTTCAAATCCAGGCAAGCATCACTATATATATATGTGCTTAATTTGTATTTACAATTCATCTCGTGCTTGGCGGTGAAAACATCGTGAGGAAACCTGTATGTGTTTAATTTCATCGAAATTCCGCCACATTTGTATTCCACCAACCTGCATGGGAACAGCGTAGTGGAATATGTTCCAAACCCTATCCTTAATGGAAGAGGAGGCCTTAGCCCAGCTGTGGAAAATTTACAGGCTGTTACTTTAACTAATGAGTGGTACCTAACTAGATGGACTTCTCCAAAGTCCATCACTAATTAAATAATAACATAATTAAAATTAACATACGATACATGATATCAACTGTATAGATTACAAAGGCAAATATTAATGACTTTCCACGTGCTTAATTGGGGTTTATTATAATATTCATCTCCAGCTCGACAATGAAGGTGAACATTATGAGCATACTGCAATTAATTAAAAAGTAATTAATGATATTGAATACCTTATTTATCATATTAAGATCCAAAATGGTTCAGTGAATAGAATACTAAGTTATTGCACTACAAATCTAACCTAGAAGAAGTTGTTTGGAGGAGAAGAAAAGACGGAACCAAATCAAAATATTCTTTTTTATGGAATAGGTTGGCGAACAGGCATATGGGCCACCTGATGATAAGTGGTCACCATCACCCATAGACAATAACGCTGTAAGAAATATTAACTGTTCCTTACATCGTCAATGCGCCACCAACCTTGGGAACTAAGATGGAATGTCCTTTTTGCCTGTAATTACACTGGCTCACTCACGCTTCAAACCGGAACACTACAATACTGTTGTTGTTTAGCGCTAGAAATCTGATGAGTGGGTGGTAGCATCCAGGCGGACTTGCACAAAACCCTACCACCAACAATGCTTTTTTTCTTTACTCAAATAGAATTAAATTTATAGCTACCAACGTTCGGAAAATAGATTCTACCGAAAATAAATTGAAAGACATACAGTAGAAACTCTTTTCCACCATTTTAGAGTGGTGTTTGTCAGTAAACCAAATTTTTATGTATCCTGCCTAGAAGTCAATAAATACTTATTCCACGCTTTTTTATCTTGAATACAATCTTGTATTGAGTGATATGCCTTATTTATCAAGGTTTCTTTGATATGATACTTAAATTCTTTAAAAGGTTAGGTTAAAAAAAGATGGAATCTTATTATAGAAACGAATATCGTGCCCCAGAAAGGATATATTTACTGTGTGAATTTGGAAACCAAGTAACTAAACTATAGACTCCAATGTAGAACCCCCTCATCATAGGTATCATAAAACCGATTAAAGGAATGCTCAGAATTCACGCCCTTAAGGATCTTAACAACTGTATAGTAACAGTCGATCAAACCAACGGAAAAATCGCACCCAAACAGTCAGGGTTCAAATTATTTGCCATATTGTATTAACATTGCAACATAAAAAAATAAATAAAGGACATTAATGATTTTAAAATAAGAATCCATTTTTTTAAATAATAACTTAAACCAATCCATCTTATGTATAGGCCCTTTTACGCCTAGAGAATAGGAATTTAGACTTAGAAATGTTGTGTAATGTGATCATGATTTGTAAAGGAGCTATTTTCATTGTGATACAGTAAAAAAAACGGGCGATACGGACTCGCGCACAAAAGGTTCCGTACGATAGTCTACTTAAACGACAAAATAATCATATCAGCTGCATGGGATCCCCACTTGAATATTTATTTTATTCTGTTATTAGTAGTTGTTGTTATAGCGGCAGTAGAAACACATAACCTGTATAAATGTCAAATGTATATCAAGGTTCCTTGATATACAGATGACATTATGAGCCTTATTAATACAGTCCCGTTTTACTCTTCGGATACGGAACCCTAAAAAGACGTAACATATAGTATTAAAAAGTTATTGCTTCGGACCTGATACTAGTTGATATGCCTTAAATTTTTACCTCCTTGCAGCATGGTAAGGTGACAGCGATTTGATTACAACTAACGAACCAACTGCGTTCTTCATTACTCCTGAACATGATGCATCAGTAAAACAATGATCGTCTTTAACTGTTTTGATTTTATTTTCAACCGACTTCAAAAAGGAGGAGGTTATCAATTCGTCTGTATTTTTTTTATATTTGTTACCTCATAACTTTTTCACCGGCATTTCATTTTACTTAGGAGGACTCTAAAAAATATGTTGAATACGCAATTATTTTTATTACTTGTAAGTGCATATTCATTTGTTTTAAAATAGTGTTTTGAATGAAGTCGGTTTTTTTTTTTAAATATTTATTTAAAGACTCTTGGCCACATACTTTAGCGGCAATTGTACTAGCACAGTACTTATCACCACCATTTGCCTATGCCGTTATTATAAGAGAAGATTGCATGTAGTCCTTGGTCAAATTTCGCTTTCCAATCAAAACAGAAGCCTTTAAACTTCTGGAATGCATACCAATGTATTATTCGCCCTATCTCATATATCATTTTGTCTATTTTTTTTTTTATAAATATAAGTAAATAAATATGAGACAACATCACATACATTACTCTGATCCTAATGTAAGTAGCTGAAGCACTTGTGTTAAGGAAATCAGAAGTAACGAAGGTACCACAAACACCCAGACCCAAGGCAACATAGAAAACTAATGGTAATCTACATCGACTCGGCCGGGAATCGAACCCGGGACCTCAGAGTGGCGTACCCATGAAAACCAGTGTACACACCACTCGACCATGGAGTTCGTCTAAATTATATATGTTTATATGTGATCCATTTTTGAACCACGCTCCATTTAATTTATGTTTACGTAATCTTTTTATATTATAATAAGCTTTTTAATTCAAAATGTTTTTACCATTGGGAAGAAAATGTTGATGTTGAACTGGATTGTTTTCTAGTTGCCGAGCTCTGCAACCGCTTTTACTTATAAGTTTTCCTCCGTCAAAAACAATTATTTTAATTACTATATTTAAGCTTACAGCGCGAGTGAATTCGTACATTGACAAAATAAACTACGTAACATCTTACACCACGGGTTATGTATGGTATATACATATATATGTAATGACTTTGTGCAGAGTTACTTACAATACAAAATAATAAAACATATTTCACTTTTGTATCCACAATCAAAAACATTCAATTGTTTTCGAAACAAATAAAATACTCATATGTACTTACAATATATGTTTATGTATAAATATAATACAGCATATATAGCATAAATTTAAATATCAGAAACCACGACCCAGTGCTAAATGTAGTATGCGATAAAATGTTTCACGTGATCTATGTCCTAATTTAGGTCAGCGTGTATTTCAATAGTAGCTCGTTAGTTTGACTGCTCCGATTCAGCAGAACTGTGTGCTATATTAAGAGAATATTACCGTATGCACGATATAGAAAAGTAAGTAAACATATTCTAGTTTATAGTAAATAACTTGATGAAGGTCGCGGGAAGCCGCTGGTTGCGGGCTGCACAAGATTAGTGGCGATCTTTGGAGGAGACCTATGTCCAACACTGGGTGTTTCAACGGTTGAAATGATGAGAGCCCGTTAAACAGTACTTAGCCAACTGGTCGATAGGTGTCCCGTTACGTGACAATACGTGACACTAAAAAGCACATAGCACATAAATTTCAAAAGACAGCAGATCGAGCGCAACACGCTAAGCTGATTGGTTAAACACTTAATATTTTTGTGTACCAATTTAAAGGGTTGAATGTTAAAATTACAGGTACAATTATTTGAAAGGTTTGCGCAGCATTGGTGACTGTAAACATATCTTATTGCGTCAATGTTGGGATGGTGGTTAGATAGCCCAGTGGCCCGAAATATTGATTATGAAGGGTTGTTGGTAGTTCGACGTACATCCGCTAGGATGTGATAGGGGTGTATAATTTTAACCCCCATATGCATGATCCAAAAGTGAACCATATTTGAGTTATCACGTTTTTTAGCTTTTTTCAAAATTTGTCAAAATGCAATTTTTTTCTACTTACTTTTTTCTTCTGATTTTTAAAAACGAATAAACACTGGATATTTATCAGTATTTAAACAATCATTCCTTTTCAAAATTAAAAATGGGAGACGGAAAACAATATTATTTCAATATTTTTGAAACTCAATAACCCTGTATATATATTTGGTATAATACTATGTATATGAATAAATAAATCGTAATTGATGCCCACAAGGGAGTGTAATCCTATTGATACATTTAAATCTTATGTCGGTACTTTTAATTTTTATGGAAGTATGGATGCGCGTTCCTTTATTGAATTATAATTTAAAATGTTTCAATAAGTATAGATTTATAGAGTATCATGGGCATCTTTACACCATCCCAAAAGTCTATAGTTTTATTTTATTTCCAAAATTTAGTATTCTGTTTAGAAAATGTAATAAATTAAAATGGTGAACTTATTAATAATAAATACAATATGTACTTATACTATACTGGTTTCTAGAAATAATAATAACAATAAAAGTAACAAAATATTCTCCCTAATAGAGTGAAAAGGGTTAAATCTCAGCAACGATGTTGATACAGAAATGCTGGTAACAATTATCGATTAGCAACTCTTAAAGTCGCTACGCTGCTTGCCCACCGATCAACAGCATTTACCATTCGGCTCACGTGCAACTATAAAAACAATTGACACGCAACAAATCGGACCGAACGGTCGACGAAACCGGCTGAAGCTGGTCCGCACTGGTGCGTTCTGGATTATACTCGAACAGCGTTTCCATTGGCTTAGAGCGTCTTTTGTTGAGATACGAAAAAATATACAAAACAATGCATTTTAAAACGTTCAATAAATATAGGCTCATTATATTCGTTTATTGATTGTCAAAATGGTGGCAGTAGTGACCAGTACTTACACCGCAAACGCGCAAACTTCAGTCTCGTATACAAGATATTTGTAGACAATGTCGAAACATCGAGCTCCACCAAATAAAAATACTAAACATGGTAAATACCCTATTTTAAATATTTGAAGTAATAAAAATAACCATGTTAATTTAAAATCTTATATAAAACCGATGAACTTAATTTAAGTCTGATAGTTATAATTTCCTAAAGTATTCCAATGAAGGACCTCCCGTCAAAATTCTGAGTTTCATCCGCACGTTTGTTGTTTGTTGATTGTTTGCCACTCATAACATAAAAAAGAATAAGCCAACAGCGCAGGATTTGCTATTATAGTGTACAAGTACGCGCTCAAACGAACGAACACTCTTATTCTCCAATGGAACGACAAGTTTGTTACAATAAGAGTTCAGGCGGAGTACTCATACTTTGCGAAGAACGAGAGTGTACTCGTTAATACTATAAAATTATGACTCAGAACTGCTACTTAGAATTTCTCAACAGAAAATCGTAATTGATTTCTAATGGCACTCACGATGTGAATCCAAATACTCGAGATCTTCGCTGATCTCATTGGTTATCTGACACAGTAGATCACTAAATCAACAAGCCAGTATCTCTGTGTTAAGCAGTGGTGGCGTAAGGCGTGGACGGTGGCACATACCGCCTTGCATTGCAAAGGGCCTCGCGCCCGAAATTTGGAAAAGTACAACATGACCTTGGGATCAGAGTACTAAAAAAGAAAAACAAGGGCTTCACAAACTGTATTAGCTGGTGTTACCACCGCCACTGGTGTTAGGTTACTTAATTGAAAGAAAATATGGTAAATCTCAACAATCATCATCAATAAATAAATAATAGGTTTTTAGTCAAAAATTTAGTCATATAAGTTTTTTTAATGTGACAGACTTTATTACATTTAAAAAAAAAAAAACACAACCTCTTGTGCACTTAAATCACCTGAGCAGTTAAGTCTATATTATTTAATGTGACAATAATTTCATTCGAGCATTATTTTTAAAATTTATGCTCAATGAGTAAAATATTCTAGATATCGATAAATTCATCTGGTTACTTGAAAAGAGCAAAATGTACGAAAATTAATATTCAATTTGTCGCATGTTCAAAAGTTATCGAATGAAATTAGTATGTTCAATCAAGCGTCGAGCGATTCCGATATCTTTGAATTATTTGGTTCGTTTGTTTGTCGATTGCCAAAGTTATTAAAGCGTTAAGAAAAGCTAACTTTGTAATCGCTTCGACAATTATTGACAAATATTGCATTTTATTAGATACAACTGATTATTATAAAGTTTAATTAGCAGCTTTTTTTTGGTGTCTATAATAATATTATAAATAAGTATATTTTGTCCATCTGTGTGTGTACTATGCTTTTGAAGCCAAATCCCTGTAATGTTTTTTAAGAAATTTGATATTCTGAAGCCTGAACTCTAAGCGAAGACGTAGGCTACTTATTACACCCAACACCCGACAACCAATCCCTAACGCGAAAATAATGAAAAATAAATAATTCTGACAATAGATTTTCGTTGTGATTGAAAATCGGAGAATCAGAACACTGACTGATGTTTCAAGCCAAGGATATATTTATATATTTTAATAAGCTTCTTTCATTTACAATGGAAACGTACCACTGTTCTCCCACTAATTGCTACGTGGTCCGAATCAGAAGATTGTCGATTGACCCTCCCGATTAATTCGCCCGAAATAGGTAATAGGCTGTGATTAAGATGAGGGTTCGTTGATGCTATTTAATACACGAATATTGAATCTTCTCCATCGGACCTATGTAATGAGTTAAGACATGTTTACGAGATGTAATTAAAATATGGTATCTTATATACTAATTGTTGTATTGTGTTCATAATCCAAAATTTTCAAAACGCTTCTTTTCAAATTTGTGACAAATTTTCGACAATTAGCTCCAACTGTCCAATGAAAGCAAATTTAGTAAATAGGATATCATTGAACCAAATGGTTCACCCTACCTTAAAACTATTATCAAAACACAAAATTGAACGTCAAATTATTTTATTATAATGACAAATAGATGTTTACTATTCCAAATTTCATCAGTTTGTATATTCAACGTATAAATGACTTTAACGTAAAATTTGTTTTTGAATCCTGAGATTCAAAAAATTCTAGACCATAAAATTTTCGTTCCGTATTAGCTTTTAATAAAGCACTCTTTTAATTTAAATTGGACCAAAGTAGAAGTACGCCCAATGAAAAAATATTTTTCTCGATCAGTACCTAAAAGACGAATTTCCACATTATCAAAGGTTTAAAATATATTGAGCATATAGATCTTCCTTCTTTTTCCCAGTCGATTACCACTAACTACTGGACAAAGGCCACCTTTCCTCATTAGTAGAAAGTTTTAAGCTTATGCTATATAACAACCAAAGACACAACAATTGTGACAAATTTTCCATATATTAGAGGGCACCTACCACTCAACTGTTCATACATGATCATAAGTAAAGAGTGCCACATAAGTGCCATGCCACATCCCACCCATCCCACCTTCGGTAAGGATCCACTTTTTCCGTTCAATATCCCTTTGTGACTTTAAGGTTTATGTAGAAAAGAGTTTGCCAATTCTTGAAGGAGTCAATGATTAAGAGAAAATCCAAATAAAGGCAGAAATAAATTTACTATTTCCATTTCCGTTGGCTGCTTGAAAAGAAGCCAGAAGAATAAACTACTCTGTATATATGTAATAATTAATATTTGTTTTAATATCCAAGATAGTATTAGAATAATAATATAATGGTTACAAAAACTGTTCTCATAGCGTTCATTTTTAACGTACATCATACTATAAATAATATCCGAATATCTTCTTTGCTGGGATAACAATGTAACTATCCAAAGAATCGGTAATATCCGTCCTATAAACGACATTTTGTATATCTATCGACGATGGATCATAAATTACCTACCATTACTGACCTTGGAGAGGGACCTCACAAATAGTAGTAGATTAGACCCATCGTAACAATAACGGTCGTTCGGCCAAGAGGTTTTAATGACGTGTATTTTGGAGGATTGCGGACAAAATGGAATTCATTGTGGTCCCCAAAATGAGATCCATTGTTCGTATAGATAAAACAAAGCAGGAAAATTAAGGAGGTCTCGGTCATTTGTGTCAGTCATTGAATACAGAGTGTTGCACAATATTGTCGGTTTTTTTTTTCACTTCCCAGCGCCGGTTGGATGGCTCTCGCTGAATTGGGGGGATTTCGTTTATGTTTTAGTTCATTTTGTTCGTCTATGCAAACAATGAAAGTGGGAAAAAAATTCGACTTACCCGCAATAGAAAATTCGAAATTGGGGCAGTTTTATTTCGTACACAGAGAATTGGTTGCTGCGCTAGTTGCCTATTTTTTAATTGAATACCATTATTTCAATTATTTATTTTTATATTTTTTAATTCAGAATATCTTCTTCAAATTATATACACTATCCTTGTATCCATTAAAATCAACTCAAATCTTAATTTATAGATATTTACTTCTAAGTATAAAGGTCATGCAATACACAATACCCAAAATTATTACAAATACGTATCGATAATTTAAACTATAATGAAAATCAACTATTGTTTTGGATTTACCAAACATTTAATATATGGACGTCATTAAAATCATGTAAATTGAAAGCAATTACCTAAACAATGAGTTGTTAAATGATTTCAACGATAAAATTGTATTTTACAGCTTCGATTGCGAATATTTGACCGTCTAGAACAAAGTTTATATTTATTAAATTATAATTTATGTAATAGATAACACGAATGTAATGACCTTTTGGGTAGAAAATGAGTTTCAAGTCTTATCACTAGGGCAATAAGAAGAAGCAGGGGTATCCAGGGAAAAATGAACGTCCAAACTGTCATAGTTTTTCTCTAGCCTAACTTCCTAAATCTCGACTTTTACCTACTACCTACTCGCGAATTTCAAACTACCGTCAAAAATAAGTAAATTAGCATTTTTTTTCCGGTTTGAAGAGTGAGTGAATTTGAATACAGTTATCAAGGAAATACCTTAGTTTGTAAGCTTGGTGACACATTAATAATTTATATCATAATACGTCTTACATTTATATGGGTAGTGCCCATTTGTTCATGTGCTGTCGATACGATAAAAACCGTGTTTAACTTCTACTATTTATCGATAGATATATTAATGGTTAAATAATTACAATTTATATTTGCGTGAGTAATATTCTCATTCACGATACGTCAAATTATTCGATCTAATTCAATTTAGTATTAATAATAAGTAAAATAGAGCATGGCTCTAATATCAACATTCCATTTGTTAGTACAAATTAAGCTTACAAATTACGATACTAATTAAAATTACATTTATTTATTACTGATTTGTGCATATAGCTTCGCCTGCGTTAGAGGATGGTAGGTTTTAGCTATAAAAAGCAGGCTGTCCTGTCTTTAAGATTCAAGATTCATGCCAGTAACAAATAGATAGATAGAATTACTTGGTTATAATAGTTCAAATTTATTATGATTATACATCAACAAATTCAAATATTTTGTTTTTTGTATTTTCTTTCATTATTTATGAAAAAAATACACAAATAAATTTAACACGCCTGGATCTATATTATATAAGGAATTAATACTGTGCTTAATTTGATCTTAAGTTATCGGGAAGTGGATGAGCGTCTTCTTGGTTGCACATTATATCTGAGAAATTATTCAACTAAAGGAGATACCCGTAACATATTAGTTATCAAGGTTGGTTAGGTTAGGTTAGGTTAGCTCTGACGATATGCATAATAATTAATAATTTTACACAGCCTTTATTTTAGTCCCTTTTTTTCTCGCTGGAAAAACGCACTGCTCGTTTTACCCATGTGAAGCGGGGTTGCCGTTGCCCAAAGCGCCGATTGCACCTCGGCACACCGGAATACCCAGGATAAGCCAGCGGTACCTTTTCCGTCTTTTCGGTTGGCGCCACGGGATCGCTTTCGCATGCTACCGTGACGCCCACATTATAGGCCCTAAGGTGACACATTGGCTAGTTTCACCACTTACTTTTTTTTTTTTTTTTGAATATATTATCACGTAACGAACTACATTAACAAACATTACAGTGTCAGCACCTAAAACCATATGGACAGATTTGATCAAAAAAGATCTTACTCCCTGCAATGTTACCGAAAACGACACGTCAAATAGAGCGAAATGGAAGCAAAAGACTGGAATAATAAATGCACAGGAAAGAGAGAGATAGAGAAACTGCATTGACAATATAAATTAGCTCGGCTATTTTAGAAATCCATACAAAACTATTAAGCCCAGGATTTGTTCGACACTACATAAAACGGTAAAAGGCATTCGTTCTTTTGTTTTTATTTCCGAAACCTCTCGCGTGAATGCATAATATTTGCAGCCAGTTAAGAACAGCTATGGACGAATGTAGTGTTTCTAAATGGCTTTCGTGGACCGAGCCCATTTGTGGCTTAAGTTACGAGCACTTAATTCATACTAATAGTTTTTCAAACATTAAATTTTTTATCGTATAACGTTTGTTTATTGGTTGAAAATGAAATGTCATACAAAATCTCTAGCTATAAAATATTTACATCGCAATATTACACCTTATAGTCTTTTTACGATCAGCTCGCGTCAATACATAAAGATAGAATATTACTAAACGTACATTGACGACTAATTTCTATAAGGACTTAAGTGCTTGTTTGTAAAACTTATACAAAAAAGCAGTGTGCAAATAGCAAAACTTTGAATAAAAACAGATTTTTAAGAATCAACCATGTTTACTTATGTAACTATACGTAAAGGCATAGTACATAAAGGCGTTAAATAAATACATATTAACCATAGATGTACATCATTTCATAAATAGTTATATAAGTATAGTTTATATTAGATAGTTGGTTGTATTATTTCACAGATGTTTCTTGTGGTAACACCCTGTAAATTTGCCACTGCTGGGCTAAGACCTCATCTTCCATTAAGGAGATGGTTTGCAACATATCCCACCACGCCGTATGCGGTTGGTGGAATGCATATGTGGCAGAATTTCTTTCTTGTGAGTAATTTGAATGTAATTTGTTGTAGATTTTCAGTTATACGTAAAGCACACTTTAGCTGAATGGACAGCCTCGTTGATCTAGCAGCTAAATATTATACTGATAAACCCGAGTTAAAGTTAAATAATAAATATAAAGTTAAATCCGAGAAGAAAAGATTTTTCTATAAAAAAATAATAAGAACCCAGAGTCTTGAAGGTGGAAGTGTTCATTCTCGTGCCTCAGAAAGCATGTAAAGCCGTTGATCCCGCGACTGAACTCTTTCTGTTCATATCAGATTTTCTGTCTCTACTGACTATGAGCGTGAAGATTATGAGTATGAAAGAGACAGAAAATGCACCTGTATGCTTGTCTGCCTCGAGATTAGTCTCTGAAACCAAAATCGATCAGGATGATATACCTTAGTTGTATTGTACCGTGTCTCTTGTATTGTAATTCACATATATGTACAATGTACACCTCTATGCATCAACATACTCAATACGAATAAAACGTATTTGAGTTTACATAAATGAAAACTATTATTACAAAGTAATGAATTATTAAATAATTCTTACATTGAAATCGCTTTAAGCTTATTAATTAAGCAGTGCAATAAACTTGGAGGCAATTAAGAGGAATGTCCGCGCAAATTGACGCGATTTCATTCCTTACTTCGAACAGCGAAAAACGTTAGGAGCGCCGTGCAATTAGGGTTAACTAAAAATATTACTTACCCAGCCTTTCATTCCTGTAATTCATAGCATGTTTTCATGTTTATTGCATAGGATTTCTTGGTTATAATATATGGTTTGTGGTTTCAAACCCAGAGAAATACCACTGAATTTTCATGTGCTTAATTTTAATTTCTCATCTTAGACTGTTCACCAGATTCCAAAGACACTGGCACTGTAAGAAATATCGCCAATGCGCTACCAACTATGGGTACTAAAAAGTAACAAACGAGACACTGCTATACTAAATACGGGCTATACTATCTACTTAGGCTCCTGTTAATTGGGCTTTCGGTAATCTAAGACCTACGACCAAGTAAGAAACCACTTATTCATTATCAACCGGCATATTTCGCGTAAAGTAACCGAAAGGAACCTTAGCCCAGCAGTGGAGCAATCTTTTAAGCAATGAAGGGGCTATTATGATAAACACTGTGTCCACTCCAGTGCACTGTAAAAGCACTATTCAAACATTCGATGCAGACACCGCAATGAAAACTGCTCTTTTTAATAATTATCAAGTATTATGATAAAGTGTAATTTGTTTGTCTATATGAATTAATGACCAGAACTAATAATCCATTTCAAACAAATCATTACAAACTGGTTTTTAACAAAATAAATCATTAATCCTGAATTATAGATTTGTACACATTCATTCATTCATTCATTCATCAGCCCACTGCTGTCCACTGCTGAAGATTTGTACACACGTTACATTAATCATAACATTTTACAACTACTACATGTGTGATTTACACTTGCGAAGCCAGTTTGCTATTTCATGTTACAGTCATATTAAAAATGTAATATTTATAAGAAGAAGAATAATATTTATTTCGTAATAATTTTACCATTTTACAGCCAGAAATTATGTAATAACCTAAACTGGTCATAGAACTGTCTTAAAGTCCGGACCTACACCAAAGCAGATTCAAGTTTAAACTAATTCTAGACAGTCTGCACTTAGTAACTGGCTTGCGTTTAGATGGCTTACTTGACAAGACTCTTGTCTAATTTCTGAGATAGTTACAGTGTTGAAGTTTTATTAATAAACCTAAGGAGTTTATAAATCTGATGTATGGGATGTTACTTCTATGATAAATTTATTTCAAAAATTCTTCAAGCTAACCGATGTACAACAACAGCCTGTAAATTCCCACTGCTGGGCTAAAGGCCTCCCCTCCCTTTGAGGAGAAGGTTTGGAACATATTCCACCACGCTGTTCCAATGTGGGTTGGTGGAATACACATGTGGCAGAATTTCTATGAAATTTGTCACATGCAGGTTTCCTCACGATGTTTTTCTTCAGCACTGAGCACCAGATGGTATATTTAAATTAAAGTAAAACCAAAGATTCGGAAAAAATCATCTTGTCCTAATTCCACGTATTTTCTGATTATGTAAGTACAATATATACTCTTAGTTTCTTACCTACACTTACACTATTATTTTAATATAGTTAGTGTAGCTACGAGCCGCTTTGTCCGCGTTAAATGAAGCTGTCATCCGTCAGTACATTGTTAGATTTGCTACGACTTTGTTCTCTGTGCCGTGGATCGTCTCAAAGCTAACACGCTACATAGTTACTTGAATAGAAAACAATTGCTATTACATTATAAATAATAAGTACTGTGTTATGTCCACAAAAGTGTCTTGTAAGATTGTCTAAAGTAAAAAGTAAAGTAACAGCCTGTAAATTACCCACTACTGGACTAAGGCCTCCTCTTCCATTAAGGTATTTCCGATAAGTCGTGGAAACCTTCAAGAAAAGAACGTACACCTTTCTTTAAGGCCGGCAACGCACGTGCAAGCCCCTCGGTTTTGCAGACGTCCATGGAAGATGGCTTTATCCATCAAGTGAGCCTCCTGCTCATTTATCACATAAAAAAGCCTCATAATATAATGAAGTAAAAATCCAGTTAACATTCCACTGTGAGTTTTAAGGTGTTTGAGATTTACAATGTAGTTATTTTTAGCCTTACGTTCAGTTAATATGGATAAAAATGTCGAGCGATTCCTATCAGATACCATTCATTCATTACTTTTGTAATTTGCCTTAGTTCCAAACATTAAAGAGAGCCCTTATGATGGATATCAGGTAGTTATTGTTACTCTATTGTATTAATTATGCGAGTGATTAATTAATACAATTTTTAAAGTAATTTATGTTGAATCCACTGAGATTAACAAGAAGAAAACTATAATTAACAATATCAACGCGAATACGCTTCCATTATTACTAATTACGAGAACATATTTATCACAATTATGGGTTGCTGTCTATTCTTTTCAATTAAAACCTATTTGTTATATAATTAAATTTTTAATCTGTTGCGCAGAGACGTGTTTAACACTTTAACGGATTGAAGCGAGATTTATATGTTTATCTGTATATTAAAACAAATGAACAGGATTTTTCGTTATACCTAACTAAATAACCGCTAAATAAAACTTGTACCATTAAAAGCAACGCATTTTTGAGATTTTATTTAGTATATTTTTGGTTTGGTATGGCTACGGATGCAAAATTATTTTAGATTAATGGAGACCAATAATTGGTATAAGGCCAATGTTTGGACCAATATTTGCTATATACACAGAAAAAAAACACAATCTTGAAACACAATTAGCCACTCTTTTTAAGTATAACACTATGCCAAAATAATATAATAATTTTTCTATTCGTTTCGCATACGATTTCGGATATATTATTGTTTCGGTAATCCTATAGTTTCGGTTACGGAGTCCCACAACCTCCCATGATAACAAGTAATTTGCAGTTTCATCCACTTTTACTTTTTATTAGATTTTATTTTATTTATTAACTATTTTTCACACAGTTTAATATATGCATAAGAAACTCTACATTACGACATTATGACAGGACGAAATTCTTTTTTTTTATTTAATTCAAATCTCATTTCCTATCGTCATTGAATGGCGATAAACTTCACACTGACAGTTTTTGTTTCACGTCTCATTCGAGATACCAATAATTGACAGATATACGACGAAGACAAATCACGTCAACCGGCTGACCCACGTCATGCGACCCTGCTCACCTCGATCATCGATTTCATTCAAAGCGTATTTTTTATGCGTTTTTCAAGAAGTCGATATGTTACTTTTATGTGACTTTCGTCGCTAACCGATCTATAAAGGTACGCTATTGATGATTTAAAGTTACTTCCAATCAAAACTTGACGATAAATCAATTGGAGAAGAAGATTCCAGATCAAAACTTCTTATGATTTATAACTCTTACACAATGATAACTATTTCTAGATAATTTGGTGAATCACAATCTAGAATCACCTTGAATTTTCTGAAATAAAACTAGTTTTAACAGATTTAGCACTACAGAGTACTTAGTACTTCAGAGTGTACTTCAAATAGACAAATGTCACCTCAGTCTACCCGTGACCACGAACTTTGTAAAGTGCACAAAACGTCGGGATGATAAAAATAATTAATATACGCGATTTAAATCCGTTAAAACTAGTTTTATTTGAAATTTCTGCACATCTACTGCTGGAGCTCTTCAAAGTGAGACCATAACAAATATTTTACGTGCAGCTACCATCCCATAATCACTGGAACAAAATCGGTTTGCGCTATTTATATATCTGGTTAGTCTATTGACGTAACAAACGTAAGCTTTGATATTCTATATCGTTTTATAATAAGCCAAAATACAGTTTCATATAATTTGATTTACCTCAAAAACATCTATCTCTATCGAGTGATATAAAGCCTTGAAATCTAGTTCAACTATGACTTCTTGAGTGTCATCCACTTTAATGAATGGCGAGCGCTGAAAGCATCTCAAAGAACCCAATTGAGCTCACTCTTTCAGACGTCGTGTAAAGAGGAGCGTTTAAAACGAACTTTAAGATGAAGGTGCTTAAAATTGCGTTAAATTAATAAAAAATGAGCACCAAAATAATCCGTTGTAAAAGATTACGATCGTCGAGTTATTAAAAAATAAATTACTTTTGTCAAATTCGTAAATTTTGAAATCTCTTTATTACAAAACTTGTTCTAACTTTACACATACATAACTAATGTTTATCGTTTGGCCATTAAAAATACCCTTCAAGTAGGTTTTATATATTTCATATTAGGTTATTAAGAGTTTAATCAAAATATTTTTTTTGTATTATAAGATGGACTAGCATATGGACCACCGAATGCCAAGTGGTATACATCCTCTAAGAGGTCTCCTGTATCTGTAGTTACGTTGGCTCACTCACCCGTCGAACTAAAACACAAAAATACTTATATATATAATAGTATTGGGCGAAATAATGAGTTAGTTAAAAAAATCACTAATACTGAAATGAAATGAATTTTGCTAGCATTCCTGCTATCGTTCACGGGGTAAAGATTTATAAATAAATTTATATAGTATCTAGTTAAGAATTTTATGTTAATAAATTTTCTTCTATAGGTAGCAAATGAGCAGGAGGCTAGTCTGATGGAAGGACTACCACCTTGGACACATGCAACACCGGGGACTTGCAGGTACGTTGCTGACGTTTAGGAAATAATTCTTGTGTAAATAAATTGATTATTTTTATAGCATTCATTATTACTAAATATTTCAATGATATGGTCAGAATTTCGGCATACAGAGAAAGCTTTAAAGTATTAAAATATACCTATATCTATATTTACTGATAGTACATTTAGTTAAATACTTAAAGTAACATTTTAGGCATCAATGTAATCGCTTAACTCACCATGAGGTTAATGAATTGTTTGTCATATCCCAGATGTTCCGTTTCAATGGATTCCATTAAGCGTGAAAATAAAACGATGGTCACTTTGCCTGCTTCCTGAAAAATATTTATTTTCCGAGAAAATGTATAAGATTTGATGATAAAAAGAATTACATTTTCGGTTTCATCATTTTCTAAATAAAATTTGTTATTTTTTTTAGTCTGTATCTTTACATGGATAAATGTGTAGGCGGTTTGATTATTATTACTCAATTCTGGTATAAGTTACCTAGAAATGATAACCGTATTATCGATGATCTCTTGGAATAGAATTTTACAAACCCACCTCGAGCCACCTACGGTACGGTACACCAACGTATCCTTATCACGCGTTTTGCTAAGGTTATAAAAATAGGCACTTAAATATAACATTAAAATTATTTCATTTATATTACATTACATAGACAGCAAATCTATCCGTATGTCTGTCCGTCTGTCAATCTTTTTATTGCTTGTAACTTCACTTAATATAGTTTTTAAATAACGATTCAAAAATGCTTGTAAAATCCTATTTGAATAAAGTATATTTTGATTTTTTGCTTTATCAAGTCCACGCCTAAAACCTGACGATCAACCATTAAAGCGCGAGTTAAGTCGCGATCAATATCTAATCTAGATTCTATATTGTTCTATGATAATATTATAAATGTGAAAATAAATCTAAAAAAACACCAAAATATCAAAGCAAGGTTTATATTCTTAAAATAACGCTCCCGCTCGAAAAAAAAAATAATCTTAAAGTAATATATTATGTTTTACCGAGACGACGGAAACGTAAAAATAATATATTTTTTACCGGTAACGCTAAAAGTGAAGAGTTCGGTATCATTCAGGCCGACTCGCTAAGATTTATGGCCACTTAATACGAAGTACGAACGCTTTCAGAACGCAATACCGAACCTAAAGGTTTTAATTTAATATCGGTGTTAAGGAAAAACAGAAACGAGCTGATACAAATGCCATAGGCGTCATTAAAGCCAGAATATCATCTGTAATGTAATTCTGGTTAATTAATTCTTTGATTGTTTTTTTTCGTCTCATACGCCTTGACATATTGATGTGTTAGCTGTGAATATTACAGATACAAATTTTATTGAATTGCCCAAATAAAAGAACAATGTATGAATGTACGCAAAATATACGAACCATAAAGTAACAGCCTGTAAATTCCCCCCTGTTGGGCTAAAAACTCCTTTTCAATTAAGGAAAAGGTTTGGAACATATTCCACCACGTTGTTCTAGTGCGAGTTGGTGGAACGATACGAATCATAATATTATACATTTATACTATGTATGTTTATGTGCGTAATATATTGTATGAATACGTGAACCGATTTTGCTAAAAATGTTTTTTTTTGCTACCTGAGATTTTTAGGCTATTGATTCTTTAACTTTAATTAAAAGAATTATGCTATCTCGTTCTCATGCATGATGGTAAAAAAGGACTTACTTTATCGTTTAACTTTTCAATTTTAGTTGTATATCGAAATCAAATATTCACTCAGTAGCATTTCAATTCCTGGAGAACACTCTGACAACACAGTTTATCTACATTGCTCATTTAGTCAAAACTCATATTTTTATTTCACTATCAATAGTTTGGCCTTATCACAGACAGATCGTGCTAAATGACGTTAGTTTGGTGTTAAGTATTAAATAAAAGTCTTCAGCAGAGATCAAGGAGGCGCAATAACTTTTGCCCGCAATTGACAACATTTTTGGGTTTAAACAAGTATTTATATACTAATAATACTAAGACTTGCAGACTAAGGCATCTTAATAGAAGAGCGCGTAAAGTCGCCGACTCTACACCTATCTTTTCTTTTGCGAAAGAAGCAGTAAGGAATTTGGTAGTTTGTCATGCCTACTCTCATATGTCTGAATGCACATAAGTCTAACCTAACCTAACCTAGACTAGTCTACGCCTGAAATTCGTTTCATGTCGCATTGACCATCATTCAGACTTGCACACTATGCGTCTCGCGAAGACAGTTAGACTTCCTTGAAAATGTCCAATCAGGGGGGCATTATCATATTGGATAAATTTCCGTTCAGCTCGTACATTCGATTGATCTAATTTTTTATATACAACGTATTTCGATACGGTGATGAAAATGACCGAGCTATTTTATTTTGCAAAGTCAATATAGAAGTCATTTATGTTAATCATATTCGTTACCAGCATATGAAAGCATTACACTTTCTTATTGATAGTCAAAATAAACACTTCCACCGGTTCGGAAAAGAAAATACCCTGACTTGAAAATCGGCGAAAGAAACTCAGAAATTATGTATAAAATGTACCCCTTCCATTGTTACCTCTGCTCTGTTGAATATTCCGATTTCAGAATTGATTTGTGGCTGGTTCAGAAATGTGTTCGATATTATTATTAATGGCATATTGAAGAGTTGGAATTTAACGAATATTTAATATCATTTAGACGATTTATAACATTATTTTTTCTTTGTTAGAAAAATTCGTATGTCTTGTATGAAAATGTGGATATATTTGATCAAGTCTGTGCAAAATCTTGGAAAAGCAAACAGTACGGACGATAGTTTTATTACAGAAATAATATTGTTTTAATAATTTAACGATTCCAGACTATTCGTTTTGCTTCGAATGAAAAATCTAAGAATATTGTTCCCTGATATATTTTTTTCAATAAATAAAATGCAATTTTTTTTTAATGAAAATCATTTTTTCGTTTTTGTGTATATAAACGTGTCTTTCTGTTTGTTATAAATATTATATAACAACAATTATTATGGCTTACTAATTCCGTTATATGAACAATATATACGCATAGAAATTATATTGCAGATACTAAGTACTCATACTGCCCTCCCTTTAGGATGCTATTATAAGCCTTTTTGTCCTTTCTAACGATGCTCAAGCTGAGGTTAGGTACCCTTAAGATGGCCGTAAATTCTGAGCCCTAATGTGAACTACTTTCAACGGCGAGTTTCTCTCGTCCTTTCCTTTCAATGACGTTATCAAGTCCAGTGAAACTATACTATGATTTTATCACTCAAACTCATAAAGTCATAAGCGGCATTAACTTCAATATATTTTTAACACACGCGTGCACCTATCGGTTTTCAATAATTTATCTGGTGAAACATTTTAAATCAAATTTATTACATGTAGACTAATCTAACATTGATATATCATACGTGCTCAAAGGAGTATAACGACGTTTGCTTATACTATAACGTGGTGATACAAGGACAGAGCTCAACTGTGTTGAATTCTAAAATATTAATATACTTTTTTATGGTATACGTTGGCGGACGAGCATATGGACCACCTGATGGTAAGTGGTCACCATCACCCATAGACAATGACGCTGTAAGACAAAGAAACTTTTCCTTAAATCGTCAATGCGCCACTAATCTTGGGAACTAAGATGTTATATCCCTTGTGCCTGCAGTTGCACTGGCTCACTCACCCTTCAAACCGGAACACAACAATACTGAGTACTGTTGTTTGGAGGTAGAATAACTGATAAGTGGTCGCTACCTACCCAGACGGGCTTGCACCAAGCCCTACCACCAAGAACATATTAGTAAGGTTCATGTTAGGAGTTCAAAGCGCAAGTGTGCGTGTGTTTATTTTGATTCAACAGTCTGCTCTCAAGGGACTTGTAAAAAAAACTAACAAAGTAATGAAACAAGCAGAATTCTCAGCACGCTTCGTCGACTAGACGAATGGTAAAATTTCACGTCAAAATTAAATGGTCGGTCACCTTTGCAAAAACGCTTTACTGTAATCTCATCAGCTTTAGTAAAATAAACTAGCCATTTCTTCAACTAATTCGTAGTAACGATCCGAACTTGCGAAATGAACAATGGAATGCTGAAAAATGTCTCCGTGTCTGCACAAGTTAAGACCTCTAATAGAATTTGACATAAATTAAAAAATGTAGTGTAACCAGTCGTGTTGTTCTGTAAGAATGAATTCGAAACTCACCACAGACAACGACGATGAATCTTACGGGCGATTTGATATAATGACTTTAATATTTATAACATTAAGGGATACGATCCTCATAATGGCGTATCACTGTAATTGATATCTTTAACAAATGAGATACGAAGTGACTTTTACACAATAGCAATGATGATAAAACATATATATATAGAAACATATATTTTTTTATTATTCAAAACGAAATATATTTAAAGCATAATATATATTATCGCGTAATAGAGTGACTAATTTAAAACAATTGAATATATTATTTTAGTTTCCACTTGTATCTTTCAAAATAGCACATATTCAAATAACATTATGCTGTATTTCGTGAAAACTTTGCACTCAATCAGAAATATTCCAATTGTATAGTCAACACAAAGTTGAGTTGAATTTAACTCAATTAATGTACCAAAAAGTTATTTGGACATTAACGTTCCTAGCGCCCTTGATTCGCTGAATTAGTTAAAAAAACAAACGAAATTAACTTAATTAAACGAACCCTTAAGGTTATTTATAATTAAGTGTTTTGTCCATATTTACATTTTACGTTGTAACAATTCTAATCAAAGTAATATTTCATTACTTTGATAAGAATAAAAGATTTGATTTAAACGAGAATTAACTGATTCGGGACTAACGAATTATTGATATATGTTCTTCTTTTAAAAATATTTAATGCAAAATATTAAAAAAAAAATGTTATTCAGTCAAGATCCATATATTCCATCGCTATGCTTTTGTTATAAACATAAATCTACTTATTGCTATTTATAAGTATGATATTTGTTTAACATTAATTATATGCAAATAAAAAATAAAAATTGTTATACTACAAATCATGATCACTTGGATTGTGGGAAGAGTACTGGCCGTATTTCCCCCAACTGCAATTCGATTCCTCGAGAAAAAAATTAACCAGCCTACTATCAAAACTCAATATTAAATACATATATGTATATATATAAATATTTAATTAATGTTTCATGTACAATAATAATTTTAAACAACCTAGAGAATATCATCTATGATCTACAACGTCTTTTTTTTATGAGATTGTGGCAAACGAGCAGGAGGCTCACCTGATGGAAAGTGACTACCACCGCTCATAGACATTTGCAACACCACAATGTAGTAAAATCTGCAAAATGAACAATTCTTTTGTGAAAAATCAAACTCGATCGAAGTCGCGGGCACTATTTGCTAAATATAATAATGCTAATACCGCCTGTCTGACCAATTCATATCCAATATTGTGGTTAAATTCCAATTAGTAGTTGACAATATTTATTTTCAAATAGGCAAACTAACAAATGGTCCACCTGATGTTAGTGGTCACAATAATATTCATCACGTATATAGTCACTTTATTAACCGTTAGAACTAAGAGATTATATCACATCAACACATCAAAAGCCTGTTATTATAGCCCACTGCTGGGCTAAGGGCCTCCTCTCCCTTTGAGGAGGATTGGAGCATATTCCAATGCAGGCTGGTGGAATACACATGTAGCAGAATTTCTATGAAATTAGACACATGCTGCTTTCCTCGCAATGTTTACCGTCACCTCTGAGCAGGAGAAGAATTATAAACACAAATTAAGCACTTGAATATTTAGCGATGCTTGCCTGGGCTTGAACCCACAATAATCGGTTAAGGTGCACGCGTTCTAACCTCTGGACCATCTCGGCTCAGAGATTATATACCTCTTACATCTAGTGGCTCACTCACTTGGAAATAATCTCCTTGGTAGTTTCTGTTTTTGTTCTCAAGCAGAATTACTAGGATTTCATTAAAAAGTATGTAAATTGTGAATAAGATAAAACCATATAAATGGCAAGATTCATAAAGAAAGTTCTAGATCATATTGCTTTTAAATTGTCTAGCATTTCATTGTTTTGCAAATTATAAAACGCATATGGAATTACAAAAACTTCATCATTGCTAAGGATAAAAATAAATATTAAAATAATAGTTAGGATTATTTTGACTCAATCTATTTTTCAAAGGCACTTATTTCTGAATTTTTTGGCTGGATTTATTACAATAGTGTACTCGGTCAATTCAAACAAACAGTGTATTTTTAATATTCTGTAAAGCGTAAATACTTTTTGAGTAGGCAAATATTGAATCGGTGAATAAAACACTACTGGCATTTGTTTTTACTAATTTCAGTGTATTTTCCATTCCTAAAAATATTAATTTGTAACAAATAACAACAACAACAGCCTGTAAATTTCCCACTGTTGGGTAAAGGCCTGCTCTCCCTTTGAGGAGAAGGTTTAGAACATATTCTACCACGCTGTTCCACTGCAGGTTTCCTCACGATGTTTTCCTTCACCACCGAGCATGAAAGGAATTATAAACACAAATTAATTTATAACGGAGCTGTTTAATAATTTTTAATTATATTTTAAGATGAAAACTAAGAAAAATAATGAAAACCGGTAATTAAGAGAGAAGTTAAATATCTATGTAAGTATAAAAAAAAACCGGTAATTAACAGCGAAAATCGCGTTTCTTAAACGAAACGCAAATGAGTTACGCACTGATTTATGTGTTATGGCAACTTTTAATTTCGCAGAGCTCAAGCTTAGCTATTTCTTTATAGCGTCTCATAAAAACGTCCCTTTGTTATATTTATTGAACTCAAAAATGTCTGTAAGTACATGCTGTTCACGGTGACTTTGCGTATATATTTTTATAATTTACTTTGTTCTTATTTCCCGTTCCCATGTCATAGTACTATTTTTTGATATTGTAGGGGCCACAAGAATAAGAAACTGACCTGATGGAAAGTGATTACCACCGTCCATGTCATCTGCAACACCGGGGGGCATGCACGTACGTTGCCGGACTTTAAATTTATTTCAAGTTTATTTATTATATTTTCAATAACCTCCTGTTACAGTATCACTACCGGGATAATTATTTCATAATTCAGTATTTATTGTATTAATGCGAATTTGTAGAAACACGTGTCTGAAAATGACATGCAGATATCCTAAATACGCTTTTGTTCGTCAGAACTATTTCACTATAAGAACAAAATCAGAAGTAAGTATTCGAGGTCCCGTTGAGATAGCTCAATAGAACATCTTAACCGGATATAGTTTCAAGCCTCTACCTGGCGCTATCTAGTAAGTAAAACTAACTGTTATTTAACATAAATATTATATTTGGATAAATATTACCTTAATACATTTCATACTTTATGTATATAATTTACTATTTTTATTGCATCTATTGTTGAAATTAAAATAAAATTATTTTAATTACCTGCAAGCTATCCAAAAACGAAAAGATTTTGGGAGCCCTACTTTTGAATAATAGGTATAGGACCAAGTATACTATAAATTATTAATCATCCACCCTGACTGTACGCGCCACATCTTTTTTTCACTTGGTGGTAGGCTGCCTTATTGGCTGAGTACGAGTACGACTTATTAATGTCGTTTACCGATTGGAAGTTTAATAGACTCGAGAGGTAATATTTATTAATAATAAAAGTAAAGATTCTGAGTTATTAATAATTGCCTAGATAAATTGTCATTATAGTTAACCAATAATAATTAAATTAATTTGCCGATAGAAACAGGGGGATATTTATTACTATTAACCCTTAATCGGGCACGGGGACCTATTTTCCCACTCTAGGAGAGTGGCTCTAGCTAAATTTCTAATATTTAAAATGCTACTTTTAGGTTGTATTATTTACACAAAAGTAATCTTAGATAAATACAGAATTATTTTAATGGTATAATATAGCTTTCAATCATGACCCCAGAACATATACTTAAGCTATGGAAAACTGATTTTTGTTTTCGTTCCTGCTCGATTAAGGCTTAAGGAAATATCTTATTTTAATATAAACTCAACATAATTCATATGGTTATAATAACTTGCCTAAAAAAACAAGAAAATTACCGCTATTAACAAATTAAATAGGCTTTAGAAGAGATTCCAGTTCATAATACTCAATAATTGTGTAACCTCATCAAAATTCAACGTGAAGTTTCGAACAATAAGCGAGAAGCATCATTGTTCTTAATATTTGAAGACTGCTGCTAGCCTTATACGAATAATAATTACGTTTAATATTTATTGTTTGTTGCAATCGAAGTATACTGAAACTAAATTGACTACAATACTTATAAAACTAAAATGCAATTTAATTCTCAGTATTTTTAAAATCTTTATATTCCATAACACAATATGAAAATATATAACTTTTGGAATTATTTCAAGGTCAAGTTTGACTGTATATTCGGACAAAGAAAAGTTGCATTTCTATCATGTACTTTTCCGAACCGGTGGTAGTGTTTAATTAGACAACCAATAGGTATGTAATGCTTCTATATCGAATAAAGCAATTTGATTTTTACAGTCATTCCCATACATACAAAGTCAATGCGCCATTCTAACCTTATGAACGAAGGTTGTATGTCCCTTGTGCCTATTGTTACACCCATTAGTGACATCACTGATATTTTTGATGTTTGATAGTATAGTATATGAGGAATGGGTAGCTAACCTAACCCAACCTAACGACCTTGCAGCAGTAGAGCATTGTTCAAAGTTCTCACGAAAATAAAGGGAAAACTCGTGCATGTTCTAATGGAAATAGTCCATCACATCTTAAGGAGATGAAATATACATAATATATATGTAATATAAATCCGATGCTCTTCGTTGCGGTGGATATGCAATTAAAACATTTACAAAAAATGATGTAATTGAGCGCGGATTTCTTAGTTACACGCGGAACCCTAATATCTAGTTTATTGTAGTACGCATTCAGTTAGCGTCGTTTTCACGTTTTGTAAATTATAACGCCGGTACGTGAACAAAGTACTGAATCAAATAAGTTATTGCCATTCGTTTTCTGAATAAATAACATAAACAAAACTTATATTGCGTGTTCCAGCGTTACGTATTTTCCAGTATATCTGCAATTTCTGTAAGAGAGTGTTAGTATGAGCTACGGCTAGATGTTAGGAGTTATAAAATGATAATACCTGTCGGCACGAAATCACGAATTTAAGCAAAACACGTGGCCAGAAATGATTATTTAAATAATTTAAAACTGTTTGTTTGTTAAATTAATAATTTTTAGTGAATTGTGAAATGTTAAATTCATATTCATATGGGAATAAATCAGAGAAGATTATTACCTGAGTTTAATTTCATACCACCGAGGATGGTTAAAGATCGAAACTCTAACACTCGTAACGTCATCTATGCTGAACTCATGTTTTTTTTTTTCTAAAAACGGGCTCGGACATGCTAATTTGATTTTAACAAAGTTTTTACTTAAGTTTAAGAATTACTCGTATTCCACAGCAAATGACACGACAGCGTCTTATGTACGCCTTTTAATCCTTATTTGCGAGATACATATACTATTATTATATAGTTATGATATCGATAGGGATTTTGATAACCTTTATTCCCAGTACTGTATGCATCGGTCTCGGCAGACTATATGTATGTGTAACTCCAAAACAAATAAATGTCTGTATTTAATAAACTATGAGATTTCATGGAATACCACATTTTTAGATTTTCGAATTAACTCATTATTGGTTTATAGATACATTTACTAACGTGATAAAACAAAATGAAGTTTACATAGTGTTATAATGAATTTCCAAAAAACTTAATCAAATGTTTAATGAATCAGTATTTCACATGCTTTTAATAGTTTTCATTCAAACTAATTGATGTAATCTGTATCTATTATACATATATTTTTATTTTTGCGACATTAATTAATTGACCTTTTTAATTATATACTGTTTAAACGCTCTCAGCAATAATAAAAATTAGAACGTCATCTCATCAAATTAAAACATCCATACTCTAGTTCATCTATTATTGATTCTCCTAAGGTAATGTTTGTTTAAACATCGTGTTAAATATACCTATTCTACTTAAAACACCTATATATACTTAATTCAATATTTCTAACTTATGAAAATAATCAAATTCTGTACAAATTTCCATTTTAAATTTCACCCACTTGGGTGCAATTTAGGATGAAAGTTTTCACCATAGCTTAAAAAAATTACAAATCATAATTACCGTTGCTCCATTTTTCGTCAGAAGTAACTAATTACTTACCATGATGAATAAAATGTACTCCTTGTTTAACTCCCTTAGGGCATGAAATCACGTTCTACGAGGTATCCTTGTGGAAACTTTCTTACCTTTCAATCGATCAGTTTAGGCTGTACGCCCTCATTTACAAATATTATTAAGTAGATTATTTTCATTTTATTTGTATGCAATAGAAAGTTTTATAATACTTAATAGACCTGGAGACAGTGATATAATTTTCCAAGTAATTTGTTACAAGTACGGCGACCCTCAAGGGGTCGAATTACGTAATTACTGAAACTTAAATAATGGCCATAGTGGTGGTTGTCGGAGCGTAAACACAGAACAATTAATCGAACTTGTCAGATAAATTACAGATTTCAAACGATTTCTTACTCATAGGTATCAAACGGTACATTTGACATTGGCACTGAATGGTAACCATCACTAACATGATCAATAGACTAACCCAAAGAACTATACGTGTATATATCACCGTAACATTTCAAAATTAGATTGCAATCTGACGAGACAGATTGTAAATACATATATATTATGTCCCTTGCATACTCGTATATATGGTACATATACATATATGATGTCCCTTGAAGATAGGTATACAGGATCACTCACCTCTCAATAACATTTCATTACATTAACAGCCTGTAAATTACCCACTGTTAAGTTAAGGCTTCATCTCCCATTGATGAGAATACTTGGAACATATTCCACCACGGTGCTTCAATGCGGGTTGATGTATACACATGTGGCAGAATTCGTTGAAATTAGTCACATACAGATTTCCTCTCGATGTTTTTCTTCACCGCCGAGCACGGGCTTATTTATAAACACAAATTAAGCATATGAATATTCAGTGGTGCTGATCTGGGTTTCAACCCGCAATTATCATATAAAATGCACGTGTTCTAACCACTGGGCCATCTCGGCTCTTTTTTGCTCATCTCTCAAACTGGAGCACAACAATGGTAAGTATTACTATTTGGCGAAATAAATAAAAGTTTGTTAAATGTTTTCAATAAAATTATATTTAATTAAGCAAAACTCTTCAGCTACCAGACTAAAATATAATTATGGATTCTAAATAAAAATACAGATAATTAATATTTTCGGTACTTATTCTTCTACGTTTCTTACAGAGCCAATGAGGGGATCTGTGCATTATTTGGCTTCTGATGGTCTTATTGAAGCCGTACTCAACATCTTTGACTTAAATGAAACCTTAAAAATGATTTGTTATTGGTGAAAATTCAGTTTAAAGTAAGGTCCTTAAGGCGGTGTGTATCATTTTTTATTTTCATTAATTATGATGTATATTTTTTTGTTTTTGAATCAAAAATCATTCAGCCTCGTATATATACTCTTTATTGCACACCAATATAGACAAAAATAATAGGAACAATTTTACAAAAACAAAGAATAGAAAAATGTACAATAGGCGGCCTTATCGCTAAAACAGCGATCTCTTCCAGGCAACCTTTGGTAGAGGAGAGAGATAGGATGGTAGGGGTGTACAAATTATTTAATACATAAAAAAAAAAAAAAAATAGATACAATATATATATGTATATATACGATACATAAATAAAAATTCCATAAATATATAATTATATAATAATATAATATACATACACATTATAAATATATACATTTACATACTATAGATACTTACATAATAAATAAAATATTTAATTACAGTATTTCTTCATGAAGCAAGATAGTGCTCTTTTATCATTTTTTTAAAAGAAGTAATGTTTGGTGCACGTCTTGCTTCTAGTGGAAGAGAGTTCCAAAGACGAATTGAATGGACTGTAAATGAGTTACTATAAAAAGATGTTGTATGGGGTGGTATTTTTAAAACCAAATTCTCTTCAGAACGAAGATTATGGCTATGTGAAGAACTGAGAAATTGAAAACGTTCTTTTAGATATGAAGGAGAAGACGGATTGAACAGAATACAGTATAGAAGTACTCGTACTTAACTACTACGTACTTAACTGGTTTAAAAAATTATATTTTTATGAACAAGTCTAACCGATGAGTTGTTTCATAATAAAATTTTAACAAAAAGAAAAACCCACTTCAAACAAAACACTATTTTAAAACAAATGAATATGCACGAAAAAGTAATAAAAATAATTGCGTATTCAACATATTTTTTAGAGTCTTCCTAAGTTAAATGAAATGAAAAATATTAAACTACTTAAAAGTCGATTAACGATTATATCATGTAGTTATAGTTATTGGTATATTTGGAGCCGGTGTCAGCCACGGTGCCCTTGACCCAACAATCAAAAGAAAGAAGCGATACGAGCCCCTTGATTGATCCAGTATATTATTGTATAAAAGGTAATTTGTAAAAAACATATTTGTTAAAGTATTCTCGTATTGTTTTTTGATAGATATACTGTAGGGTTTTATTGGCTGACACCGACTCCAAATATAACAATAATTATAACTACATGATATAATCGTTAATCGACTTTTAAGTAGTCTAATATTTTTCATTTCATTTAACTTAGGAAGACTCTAAAAAATATGTTGAATACGCAATTATTTTTAATACTTTTTCGTGCATATTCATTTGTTTTAAAATAGTGTTTTGTTTGAAGTCGGTTTTTCTTTTTGTTAAAATTTTATTTTTTTTTTGATTTTAAGTGAAGCTGATGTTGACTAACTAATTTTTTTTAATATGGATAGATTAAACGTTCCGTTTATATGAGTCAGAAACTACTTCGAGGACAATTTCAAAGGAAACTTGCGAATAAAGCAAAAATAGACTTTCGAAAATGCGGATTTAATACGTCACGTGGCGTAAACTACAAGGATCCCTCGAAAGAGCTGTAATCGAACTCAGCAAAAAAACTTTGAAAAAAACCAACTATATTTCGGACATCATATGACATCACATCACATACACAAAATTTGATTAAAGATAGTAAGAAATTCTGCCCCATATCGCACCCTAACTGCGAGCCGTATAGGAGTTCCATCACTACATAGTATATAACAAAGTCGCTTTCTCTGTCCCTATATCTTTAAATCTACGCAACGGATTTTGATGCGGTATTTTTTTAAAGATAGTGTGATTCAAGAGGAAGGTTTGTGTATATAATACATGAACAATATAGTAAAGAAACACTGATAATTTTAGAAGTTTGCGATGTGATGTCGTAAATAAACAAATTCTGTAGTATATTTAGTATCAGTATTGCACCCGTGCGAAGCCGGGGTGGGTAGCTAGTTGATTATAATATTCGACTATGATAATTACATAAACATAACCTAAAAAAAATAACATTACGGAAGGTGACTCAAATATCCAAATAACTTATAAATAAAAGATTCGACCGAGTGTCGCTAACGTGCTCCTCAGAATTGTTCCGTTCCCTTCCGTTCCGTTACTTTGTCATGGATCCTGTGCTCAGAACCTTACCAAACTTTCACCAAATTACCCTTGAAGTATATGTTTTATAATAAAAAAAGAATTATCAAAATTGGTTAACGTGATTTTCAGTTATTCACCTATTTGTCGCGCATATACATAATGCAAATTTAAGACTTATGTCGTTTTCACATGGATACCATCATCGGAAAAAAAATTAAAAAAATGGGACCCCACGGGAAGCACTACCTTTCAAACAAAAAAAAATTATCAAAATCGGTCCACCCAGTGAAAAGTTATGAGGTAACAAACATAAAAAAAAAAAAAAAAAGAAAATACAGACGAATTGATAACCTCCTCCTTTTGGAAGTTGGTTGATTATCAATTACATTAATTAAAACCCACTTCAATAACTTTACTAAGCAATTTTCAAAATCATTTCAACTCATTAACAATATTATATTTTTGTTCATAATATTAATATTTCTGTATATTTCTTTGTAGTGTACTACATAGTAAATTAATAATTATATTAATTAAAAAACAGTTCACGTATGACAGTAAACATAACACACACCAAAATAACAACAAAAGTTATACTTCCCATTGCTGGGAAAATGTCTTCTCTTCCTTTGAGGATGAGTTGAGTACGTTTATTTCGTTACACCAACACTACTTCACATACACACACAGATACACAGACAAAATACACTCGACGCATTTTGGTGAAATATAAACTCAAATTATGAACACGCACTCTATCCGCCTCATTCGCCTCATTTTCTAAGTTGTCCAATCATTCATACAAACATTTCTTGTTTGTTTTATAAAATAAACGTACCAAAAACTAACTAATACTAAGAATAAGCCACCATTTCTTTTCAAGCAATAATTTGAAACATTATAACGCGCTAATACATGTTGGTAGATAAAAGAGGAGCCCATTGCAGATTCTTCCCTGCCCTGCCAAGCTAAATAATAAACACAAATAACGAATATTCAAAATTCTGAATCTGAATCTGACAAATAATTAATAAATAAATGTTGATTTAATCATTAACCAAGACAGTACAATAACATCACAAAGGTTGACTTCTTTTGAGTGCCATGAGCTCCCGTGCCAGAAGAAGTCGCTCTTCCTTAACACACGATGAAACAAGCTAAGAATTACAAAAATGCTAGAAACGCGCGCAAATCTTTGGTCAAAATTCACACATTCAATCTGAAAGGCCATATATATAGTGCAACTTCAACCTTATATCGTGTAAAAGTTATCTGTCGATGCATAATTATGGAAGTGATTCCATGAATCTTTTAGAAGCTGAATATATTTTTCTGGAAGCAACATCAACATTGGCGCCAGCCGGATTTCTCATCGCAGAGCGCTCAGAGGGCAGATGTCCGCTAAATCTTTACGGCCTGGTTTTATCCAGCACCGTCGCTTGACATCCCGGTATACAGCGTGTTAGAAATAGAACGACGAATATTTACTTTTATTTAATTAGTTCTCATAACAGACTTAGTTTATATGGATACTAAATATAACAAGTAAAGTAACAGCCTATAAATGCTTCACCGTTGGGATACACTTTTGAGGAGTGGGTTAAATGTAAGATTGACAAAAATTATTTTAGATAGAATTTAGATAAACTAGTCTTATTGGATCCCTATATTCCTATATCCCTATATTATTGTCTTATGACTGACGATGGATCGAGGGTGAAATGCCCAAGATCGAGAGGAATGAAAAGCTTTAGAGGAGGCATTGACCTGGTGCTCCAATGAAATAGTAAATCAGTACCTAATTACTAAAGAATTTGATTATTCAATTATATAGCTCTTTTTATTTATATTAATTTGTAAGACTGGAAATTAATGGCATTATTTATATTTTAATTGGAATGTAAATGAGCAGTCGGAATATCTGATGGTAAGTAGCCAACATTTTTATAGATCATTAGCACTGTAAACAGGGGTGAATATCTCAATAGACCGTGTAGACAACAGCCTAGGGTGGAAAAATACTCCTATGTATATAGAAACATACAGACAAGTCAGCGTTTATAAATGTAAATATGAAATTGTAGCACGTCGCCAAAAATGATTCAATAATCGAAATTTCCAGGTGATTCAGAATATCGATCATTTGAGGGGTGAGGCGATGATCTTCCATAGACACTCAAGGTATTCAATCCTGATTTATCAACCTGACTGCCAGAAACATTAACCACTCCATAAAAAGTACTGGCAACCATTGGAACTATGATATTAATCCAATTATCCTTGGTAGTACAATAACTATAGTAACAAAGATGAACTAGGGAAAAGTGCTATAACCCGTGATTGTACTTGACTTCAGTTGAGGTCGATGGTTTTTGTTTTTTAATAACTAGACAAACAAAACAAGTTACGTTTTATTAACTTTTATGTATCTATGATATGTTTGTCTTTGAATATTAATTATTTATAGTACGTACGGTTAGTTGAGACGTTAAAAGTAGGCCAAACTGAAATTACTTTCACGATAATAATATCAGTGATAATTAGACAAAATGAGTGTTGCCTATAAACTATTATTTTTTAAAAGTAATTTTGTATATACCTACATTTTTTTCAATTCGATATGTGCGATAAATATTATATACATGTAATTTAACATTGTTATTTATTATTATTTGTAAATTATACTTATCAGATTCCAAACGGAATAAACTGGTATACTTTAGTGTTAAAATAAACGTATATAATATAATATTTTTATAAAATTAATTAAAATTATCTTTAATTAATAATAATTAAACACAGTGTAGACGAGAAAGACGGTAAGAATATAAAAAAAATAAAAATGTTTTGTTTCTCATAAATGTTAAATTTAGAACTAAATGAAACTTTTTTTGTAAATAAGCATAGGCAGCTTATGCCGTTAGCCACAGCTTCGATTTTATTGGTTAAAAATGAATGTGTATAGCATGTTTAATTTACAACAAAAATAAACACGCTGTACACAGCTCAGGTCGGACGCCATCAGAAAGGCGTGAAATAGCAGATGATCTCCTAAGAGATTATCTTACCCGCAAGATCATTTTTAGCAAAGTAGTTTTTCTAGACCTAGGTAATAACATGATGACTTAAGTACACCCGCTATTGAATGGAGAGCTTATTTTTAAAATGAAAATATCAAGGTATTTCCCGATGAAATTTTTGTAGCCGTTAAGAACAGATATTTTTGTTCATTTATTTTCAAACTAAAATATAAATTTGTGCAAAGATATTTATAATTTTCTTTTATACGTACGTAATGCAATCTTAAACTTTAGAGGAAGGGTATTATTATTTAAATATATATAATTTAAATATTATCACCAAAGAAACGATGGATGGATTGTGTGAAAGATGATATGTTACTTGTGAGATGACGTCAGATATAGAAGTATGGAATAAGATATTGTGCGCCGACCACAAGAAAAATTGGGGAAAGGAGGACGATGATGATGACAAGAACATAGTAATTATCTGACATGGTCCAGTGAAAATAGCGGGTTCAAATAGAAGCACCACTGAATTATTTTAAAAGTAAAGTAAAGTAACAGCCTGGTAAATGTGGGCTGCTGCTGGGCTAAGGCCTACTCCCCCATTAAGGAGAGGGTTTGGAACTTATTCTACCACGCTGTTCCAATGCGGGTTGGTAAAATGCACATGTGGCTGAATTTCGATGAAAATATACACATGCAGGTTTCCTCACGATGTTTTCCTTCACCGCCGAGCACGAGATGAATTATAAACACAAATTAAGCACATATACATATAGTGGTGCTTGCTAGGTTTGAACCCGAAATCATCGGTTTGTAACCACTGAGCCATCTCAGCTCAGAATTATTTTACATGCGGTTAATTTATGATTTTTTTTAATTAACAGTGTGCTTGACCGTGAAGACTCATGAAACCACCGACACAATATGCTGTTTCGGTTGAAAATATGATACATATGTGTTCACCAAACTGTGTTTGACCTGCGTCGTGGAATAAGCTCTAAACCTTTTGCTCAGGAGTGGGTATCTCAAACTGGCGAATTGATTACGATTACGATAAAAAAGTGAAATATAGCTTCTCATGTTATCTTTGCTATTGAAAAAAACGTCTGTCCTATCTATATTAACTAACAACGTACAATCATGTTTTTCATGGGCACGCCACTCTGAGGTCCCGGATTCGATTTCCAGCCGAGTCGATAGACTACCATTAGTTTTCTAAGTTGTCTTGGGTCTGGGTGTTTGTGTTGCCGTCTTTATTTCTGATTTTCTACAACACAAGTACTTTAGCTACTTACATTGGGATCAGAGTACTTAATGTATGTGATGTCCAATATTTATTTATTAATCAAAAATAATGAATCTAGAAAACCAAATACATTCGCTATACAAGATATTTTTTTTTATTGTAAGTTTGTCTGAAGCTTGTATGAATGGGTATACGACATTGACATGGGGATCTTCGTGTAGCATTTAGTTGAAAAATAAATAAAGATTTGTTGAAAACATACTTTTAAGACAGTCTACTGAACACGACGTTTGAAATGTCATAATAAAATATATAGAGTATTAATTATTTCAAGTAATCAGTATCTACGTTAATTGGATAATGATCAAATCATTATATTCGTCCAGGCCGTTTCTAAGCAATCGATAAAATATAATTATAAACAAAATAAAATAAAAATTGAATTATGTATAATCAATTGTTTTAAAAGTTTAATTGTTTAAAAAAAATTTGTTCTTGGCCCATGAGGGGATCGAACCCGCGACCTTCGCGTTATTAGCACGACGCTCTAACCAACTGAGCTAATGGGCCGGACGGACGGAGTGCTGAAATATTGAATTACATTTCAACGATCATATCTGTCAGCTATGAATCGATAAATAGAGAGATAACACTGATTAAAATATAATAAGAACAAAGAAAACAATATATAAATAAAAATTATTGCGATATTTTAGTTTACGAAGATTTTTCTTATAAATAAATATAAATATGAGAAAACATCACATACATTACTCTGATCCCAATGTAAGTAGCTGAAGCACTTGTGTTATGGAAATCAGAAGTAACGACCGTTCCACAAACACCCAGACCCAAGACAACATAGAAAACTAATGGTAATCTACATCGACTCGGCCGGGAATCGAACCCGGGACTTCAGAGTGGCGTACCCATGAAAACCGGTGTACACACCACTTGACCGTGGAGGTCGTCATATTTATAATGAAACCTTTTTATAACGAATCTTTAATTGTAAACGAATATGTCATGTAAATGTCAAATCAATTCAAAACAAATAAACTATGAAGCCGCATAAAAATCTTACAAATGTCTTGAAATAAAATGACCTCAATTCAATAATTCAACCTAACAAATTACAACTATACACGTAAGTCACTAATATTGCTTTAATTTATTATATATAAAGCACATAGGATACACATAAAGCTACATCATCATTAGCAGCCCATGTTTGTCCACAGCTGGACATAGGCCGCTCCAAATGCACGCCACTGTGATCTTTCTTCGGCTATTCACATCCCACTTAAAGCTTAGATTATTCATATATCTAGAGTCCCGCACTACAAGAGAACTATAAGAAACAATTTCACTATCTTGGTGTGCGTTACAAATACTATTGACACTGGCTAAACTTCATAGTAATTTACTAATGTGTGTGTAATTAGTGGGCAAAGATTGGCCACTATTTTTTTCAACGTAATTTCAACATTCATGCATATTAAATTGTAGTGTCTGTTTGTAATATTAAAATAACCGTTTTTTACTAAATGCATATGTATGTACACACGGATCATATACTTAAAATACATTTTATACATTTTTTGTCTGTCTGACTGTTTGTTCCGGATAATCTCTGAAATGGACCGATTTTGACGGGACTTCACTGTCAGATAGCAGATTTAATAAGGAGTAAGTTAGGCCTCATAATTTTTCTTATATTATTATATAAGAACGACTTTTAAAATAAATATAATATTATGAAAAGATAATAATTGGTTTGTTTATTTAGTGGATTCATGCAAATAAACCTTTTTGGAATCAAGCTTTATTTTCTGTATGTACGATTTTTAGTCTATGGAATGGAAGTTATACGGACCCGTCGTACTGGCAGTCGTTTTGTTCCTCCTCGTTGGTACGATTTTCGAACGAAGGATTGAAGCGGCTATTCGACGTATCAGTAAGTTAGTTATGCAATAATAGTAAATAATATTAAAATGTTGGAACGTGTGCCTCCTTTTTTATGTTATAGAGGGCAAACGAGCTGAGGCTCACCTGATGGAAAGTGATCACCACCTCCCATGGACATCTGCAACACCGGGGGGCTTACAGGTGAGTTGTGGCTCTTTAAGGAAGGAGAACTATCTTTTTTTGAAGGTTCCCAAATCGTATCGAGGTAGAAAATGTCTTGAAAATCACGCTGTTGTGGATTGTTTGTCAACCAATGATTGCGGGTTCAAACCCAGACATGCACCACTGAATATTCAGGTGCTTAATTTGTGTTTATTATTCATCTCGTGCTCGGTGGTGAAGAAAAACATCATGAGGAAACCTGCATGTGTCTAATTTCATAGAAATTCTGCCACATATATATTCACCAACCCGCATGGGAACAGCGTGGTAGAATATGTTCTAAATCTTCTCCTCAGAGAGAAAGGAGGCCTTATCCCAGTGGTGGGACATGTTGTTGTTGTTGCTTTAAATAAATAAATGGTAAGATACAAGAAAGATTGCAAGTGATGTTACTAAGGTATTTATAACATTGATGAACTGGCTCTCATGTCTCTCCTGTAAAAATGAAGGAAGCTTCACGTCAAACAATCCTATATTTATTTTATCGAAGACTCAATTAATCAATTGACAGAATTACTGTCCACATTATTTAATGTTTTATTATTATTTTTTACCTGGAACGCTGTTCTAATGATAACCGCGCTATGGAATGGCAAATTAATGCTAAAAGAATTCCTTTCGTCAAATTATAAATCTTTATGTAATCATTTATTGTATTTTACATAATATTGAATGATACTTTTTAACGATTTTTTTTATTTCTTTATAATACAATATATAATTTTATACAATCATTTCAAAGGCTGTGTTACATAATAAAAGAATATTATTTTCTTATATAATACATATATTGTCCTGTATATCGTAGTATCAATTCTATTTTGTTCATTTGTACGCAACAAACATCAAAGGAATAATATTAAGGGATACAATGAAAATGTACCGAAAACGAGGCTTCATATGAAACATTTATTGTTCAGATTAATCGTTATGAAATTCATTATACTACATATGCTGTACACATATGTATATGCTCAATGAAATTAAAAATAAACTTTATTCAAGTAGGCTTTTGCAACTTGTAATCGTAATTTAACAAACAATATTAAGTGAAGGAAGTAGAACCGGCAAGAAAATAAATAGTTACTCTTTTTCAAAATTTAAAAATACTTTGTAGTGTTCGTTACTTCGTATTTTTAAATTTCGTTACTTTCGTAAATATTATTTACTTGAATGATTTGAATATTATTTAAAAAAACAAAAAGATTTATACTGTTATCTGAATACATCAGTACTGTGTTTTTTCAGTCGAACATCAACAAGCGTACCTGTTAGCCAACAGTATCAATCGCCATGACATATCCAGTATCGAAGAGTCAAGCGCCAGTAGAACATCTGAAAAATCCGTTCACGATGAGAAATTTCCAAACCTACACAGCTGTTCGGTACCTCAATTGAAAAAGGTACAATACGCCGTCAGTATACTGTCATTACGAAATTCTTTTCCTCAAATTAAAAATAAACAACTATGATACAATATATAATTGTTTGAATAACAAAGTCCTGTAGTGTTGGTGAGCAGAGATGGCCCAGTGGTTAGAACGCGTGCATAACCGATGATTGCGGGTTCAAACCCAGGCAAGCATCGCTGATTCATGTGCTTAATTTGTCTTTATAATTCATCTCGTGCTCGGCGGTGAAGGAAAATATCGTGTGGAAACCTGAATGTGACAAATTTCATAGAAGTTCTGCCACATGTGTATTCCAGCAACCCGCATTGGAACAGCGTGGTGGAATATGTTCCAAACCTTCTCAAAGGGAGAGGAGGCCTTTAACCCAGCCGTGGGAATTTACAGACTGTTGTTGTAGTGTTGGTACGTAGCTTAGAATACGTATATTATTTATTGAAAAACACCATCATATGTTATACATACGTACATAGTTAAGAATATACATATACATGTCGGATCGACAGCGACATCAGTACGATCGTGAGGCATCATAGGGGCGTATTACTGGGTGATCGAGCAAAGAGGAAACCGCGAATACAAGAACACGTTTATTCTACGTTTAAAGTACTTAATACACTAATTCAGTATCACACTGCATCACACTTGCCAACGAAGCGAATGACAGTTCCTAGGATGGAGGTACTGATCTTCACGAGAGCAGAATCGTCAGTGAGTCGTCTCTGAGCGCCTTCATCGGGTAGGCTCCGTCGTAGCACGAAGTTAGTAGCGTCGTGACGTAACATATACATAGTACATATTATTAGTTGTCGGCCGCAGGTTCGCTCGCGTTAGCGGGTTGGTTGTCAGGTGTTTGGCAAAAAAATGTAGCCTATGTCCTTCCTTAGAGTTTAAATTTGCTTCTGACCAAATTTCATCAAATTCGGTTCATTGGTTTGATCGTGTAAGAACGACAGACAGACAGAGTTACTTTTCAAATAAATAATGACAATACAATACTCAAAATATTCACATTTTAAATTCAAAATACAAGCTGAACCAACGGTTTCACCCGCGTGAAATTTATAAAAGAAAAACTTTCGGACACCGTTTTACCCCCTTAAGGATGGAGTTTAGTAAAATCTGTTCTTAACGGATGTCTTCAAGATATCAAGAAATACCTTCCATATTCCTAGTTTTAGGTCCCATAGTTCCAGAGATATCGTGATTAATCAGTGAGTGGTATTGTAAACATACATATTGATAACCATTTTAAAATAAGATAAGGTATGAAGTTGTTAAAAAATGACTCATCATAATTTTCATAATGCACCAAAAGAAGTATAACTTGAAAAGTTTACAAATTATATTTACGTCGTTTAACATGCACCCTTAACCCTTGGAGAGTTTTCTTTCAACAGACACAATAAAAAATTTAGTTGGTTAATAAAGAGGTACAAGCTTTCCGCTTAATTTGAGTTTATAATTAATCTCGTGCTCAGCGGTGAAGGAAAATATTGTGAGGAAACCTGCACCCGTCTACTGTCAATAAAATTCAGCCACATGTGAATCTACCCACATTGGAGAAACGTGGTGGGATACTCCAATACTCCTTAAAGTGAGAGGAGTTCTCAGTACAAGAGTAAACATTAACAGGCATTTACTTTACGTTTATTTTATTCAGTGATAAAGACGTTTTTTTTTAATTCGAGATTAAAAGATCAGCTGGCTCTATGTGGTTCAAAGAAAGTAGAATATCTAGGTTTTAGTCTCAAACTCAAACTCACACTACTTTATTCAATATAGACGTAGAAGCTTTACACCTACTTACTGATAGTCACATGAAACAGTAGGTGGTACCTACATATGGTATATGGCTTATGGTACAGTCTATAAACGATCTCTAAAACAAAATACGCATCAATCGAAGGCTCAGTTGAGTGAGTGTGGTATTTACGTTATATATAAAAACTTATTGGTTTCTTGTGTTGATAAATTATCATCTGGTATCATATTATGTATCCATTCGTAAAATTTTAAATTTCAAGAAAGACAAAGGAATCGTTAGATAATAGCGAATATCATATTTGCGTTTTATTTTTCTTGCTATTTTATTTTACAGGCGTTGCATTGAAATGTTATCTATAGTCTTATATGACAGTTTAAAATCTGAAGAGATAGATTGTAATCTAACGATATTTGTAATCTTACGGTAACATATGTATGTTGGTATGGTACTAGTTGTCCCGTCCCAACGTTCAAACGGATAAATTAATTCAAAATTAACTCCCACTTCCTCGATTTAAGGTTCAATTTTCCATCACGAGATCTTTATAACTGAAAGTCCAATGGAAATGAAACCGTCACTTTTGCATTGTCTTTCTTATCGTGAGGAAATTTCAACTTCATGGAGGCAGAAATCGGTGGGGCCAATTTGTATAAGTTTTTATGAATTTTCCCATACAGCGAAAGGACGGACAGACAGCTATTACTATAATTGCATATGGATCTTATTATTTAAATACAGATAGATATATACAGATAGATATATACAGACAGATATTGAATCTGTCTTTATTTTACAAAAGAGAGCAATTCGGTTTATTTATAATCTTGGAGCTAGAGACTCTCTTCGGGATGTTTTTAACAGAGTAGGAATACTTACTGTTGCGTCGCAATATATTTACAACAATATCATGTATATTCACAGTAACATTGATCACTTTGATAAAATCAGTGATAATCATTGTATATGCACTAGAAGTAAGGATAAACTTATAACGCCAAGTTTCCGACTCCGCAAAGTCAATGGATCCTTCTTGGGGCAAGGTATCCGTTTCTATAATAAAATTCCGCAGAAATTTTTAACTTTGCCGTTTAGTAAATTCAAATCGTTTGTAAAAAATACATTGGTAGAAAAAGCATATTATTCGATACAAGATTTTGTAGATGATAAAAAAGCGTGGAGTTAATACCTGTTGACTTCCAAGCAGGATACATTAATTGAAATAATTGTATTTAATTAACATGACGTTGTATTTTTTAAATGTTAAAAAAGAGTAACTACTGAGTTTCTTGCCGGTTCTTCTCGGTAGAATCTACTTTCCAAACCGGTAGTAGCTTCACTTAATTATAAAATGACGATTCAAAAGTGCTTATAAAAGCCTACTTGAATAAAGTTTATTTTGATTTTGATTTTTGATTTTGAAATAAGTCAATGAGATTTGAAGTACAAATATTGGACCAAGTTTTCCAAAAAGACAAGCCTGAACACTGGACTTCAGCAGATCTTCGCTCCACCGAAGTTTAGTAAAAATATAACACGCCGAAATGTATTAAAGTAGCCCTTGGATGTTGTCAATTAAATAAACATACATACATGATACAAAATATTGTTCTTCATTATCAACAACTAGATACAAAATATACAAGTAAACATGGTAAACTAAGATAAGGTGTGAAGTTGTCTATTTCGAGCTACTTGACACTTAATTGGCGGTTTTGCATGCAACTTTATCATGTAGATTTTATGTGACACCGTGCGCGCGCCATAAAAATTGCTCATAACCATTCCATACACATATTTGTAGGGTAAATAAAAAGGTCTTTCAAATTATATCACATAATTATTGATATCGTATTAGAATTTCCGCTTATTCTCGTATTTGGGGTAGGGATTTATGCAAGCCCACCTGGGTTACCTCCCTCTAACAAGATACTGAGCTGAAATGGTGGTTAGAACGCGTGCATCTTAACCGATGAATGCGAGTTCAAACCCAGGCAAACACCACTATACATATGTGGTTAATTTGTGTTTATAATTAATCTCGTGCTCGGCGGCGAAGGAAAACATCGCGAGGAAACCTGTATGTATCTAATTTCATCGAAATTCTGCCACATGTGCATTCCATCAACCCGCATTGGAACAGCGTGGTGGAATATGAGCCAAACCCTCTCCTTAATGGGAGAGGAGGCCTAATCCCAGCAGTGGGAAATTTACAGACTGTTAATTTACTACTTTACTAATAAGATACTCTGCCATCAAACAGTAATACTTAGTATTGTTGTGATCCGGTTTGAAGGGGAGTAATCAGTGTAACTGCAGGTAAGGGACAAGGAAGGAATACTTACTAATATACCACGCAGGCTACTTGATGGTAAGTGTTCACCTCCGCCCACTTTGGCACTAAATTTGGGAAGGAAGATGTTATGTCCCTTGAGTCCGCTGCCTCTGACTAACTTATCCTGTAAAACAGAACACAATGCTGTCGAGTGTTGCGGTTTGCCGGTAGAATATCTGATGAATGAGTTATCCAATCAAACCTAACGACCTTTAACCATGCCGTAAGTACCTGGTACTGGAATAAATAAACAAACACATTGTATTATGGGCAGGAAAATTAATCATCTATTATAATCCTAATATTTTTCTATTAAAGTAAATTAACGAGTTTGGTTCATTTAAGATAAGAATATATGTAAAGAATAAATATAAAATCCAATTATACCCGACAGAATCACTAAATGTGTGACGCGTCGTATCCATATGACGGTTCTAGACAAGGACGAATTATCCGGGTAACCGGGTAATTTCCCCTGTGACCGCGTCTTTGTATACCCGTTTGAACGACACACATCAGATTAAGATTTGTATAAAACAGGAAAGCACGTGACTAGATGGAATATGAACTATCTCTATACGAATTTTGATCGACGATCTTCATTACCTGATAACAACATTTTCGTAAGCAATTTCATCACCAATATTAGATCAATTTACGTTTTTCGTGTCCACGTGAAATCAATTGATATCTATCTGTCTCTTTCACACTCGTTTTTCCTCTCGCTTTACCTGGTCATATAGAAATAGCACAATTTATTATATTTGTGCACACATTTATGGAATAAAATATCACCTGCCCAAGTTAACTATGCATATCAAGTAGTTTCTCCTTGCGTTTTCCGTGTAATATAATCCCATATGTCGTAACGTGGCGTTTTTAGTCTATACAAGTAAGTTCTTGGAAAAGTCCAACGTGGAATGTTATAAAGATAATATTAATAATTTATACCTATATTTGTGTAACAAAAAAGAAAAACGTATGAGTATATCCTGCATACTTCTGTAACTATACAAGTCTCCTGATTTATAATATAAAAATAAGTATCTTTTCTCCAAAAATAAAACGAGCAAATAGACCGCAAAACTTTCCTGATGTAACATCTCATCAACAGTTTGTTTCTCATTAGATTCAGAACTTGGAAAAGTTTCTCTAATTGATTTAGAAGCTCTTTCCTTGTTTATTTTTGGATGCTATGACCTTCTCCGTAATTGTCCCATAAGTTTTGTATCAATTATCAGTTTGCTGGTAAATTTCCACATTTTAAGGATAGGAAAACGGTACAAGAAACAAACTCAGTTCTCGATGTTTGCTTCTTTGTAAAACGTTAAAAGGCGATACGGCGATCGCCTGTTTTGATACTTGTATCATAAAACTTTTTTTTTTTTACAGCCAATATTCAATTTCTGACATTGTATCATTATATATAGTGATTCAAATTCACTTTTAAAGTGAAATATGATTGGATGATTTCTATGTGATTTATCTATTTTGAGATAATTACAATTCACTTTTAATATAAGTTATCGAAATGTCAGTTATAAAGATGATTATATTTATTGCAAAACTATAGAGCATATTATTGAATCATCACCTATCTGTGGATATGGCGATACTGCCTTTTATACGAAAATTGGCGTAAGTGTAACTTCAATATAATAAAACACGTTTGAACTGTCATCCTGATAATGAACCCTTCTTTACCAACCAACCAACATGTTATATATTTTTTCAATCAACGGTCATACCAAAAAAGGTTGCTATATACTGTACCAGTCGTAATAGTCCGTGTTCTGTCTTGGAGTTTAAGCTTGTCTCAACTCAAGTCTGGATCAGCAGTTAGGCCATAAAAGAAAGATATCAGTATAGAAAACACTACAGTTTACATAGACCAGTAGACTAGACTAGGAGACAGATATTAACTCATGTGTTCATTTATTACCTTCTTAACAACAAATTTCCATGAAATTAGAGTTATCGTTGGATATACATTTCAAATAAATCCACAAATCTGTAGCGAAGTAAGCCCCTATCTCTTCGACATAGAAGGTTAAGTACTGAAAAGTGAGCCACGTATCTACAATATTTACAAAACCTTATTAAACATTTCAATGTCATATATATTGACTAAAAAACTTGCTCTCCCCTAAAACTGTACAACAACAATGTGTACTAATTAAAAGTCTTTTGGTAGATATCAATATATGTTACATAAATAAGATATACTAATGACTGTTCATGACCATCTCGTATTAATTTCTATGAGCAGGTAAATCAAATCACATCTTTAGCAAGTACAGTTGTATGGTGAATGAGCGTCACCTCAGATGGCTTAAAGTGTAGATTTTATTGTTCGACCCGAAGTAAGTTGGTCTTTTGTTCCATATTATTTGCATGTTCTATTACATGCTAGTGTCGATCTATTACATAAACATGAGCTCGGATGTGTTGACTTACACACTAGAACCAATGAACTACATTTCCATTATAATTTCTTAGCTTGATAGTTATTTTATTATTAGTGAAATCTTATACTTTTAATATATACTTGGCGGTAGGGCTTTGCGCAAGCCCGTCTGGGTAGGTACCACCCACTCATCAGTTATTCTACTGCCAAATAACAGTACTCAGTACTGTTGTGTTCCGATTTGAAGGGTGAGTGAGCCAGTGTAACTACAGGCACAAGGGACATAACATCTTAGTTCCCAAGATTGGTCGTATATTGACGATGTAAGGAATAGTTAATATTTCTTACAGCGTCATTGTCTATGGGTGATGGTGACCACTTACAGGTGGCCCACACACTCGTCCGTCAACCTATACCATAAAAAAAACTTTTTAAGTGATTTTCTCAAATGTGAATAAAAATCAATTTCATTTTATCTGTAAGCTATTTACTAGTCCGATTTACTATTGGAGTTCTGCGTCATTGTTTTAAAAACAATACTTTATATTATTAATTCATCATTATAAAAAAGGTCTACATTTTTTTTGCATTGTGAGAGTTGTGACTTAATCACTCAATGCTCATTATTATTTATGATGTAATAGATACCTGTTACTGTTTAAAATAAGGGAGTCCGCGCTATAGCATAACAAGGCATATCCTTTCGGGTTCCAATACAAATACATATAAGGCTCCTTTGCCTATTATGAAAATGATCGTGAACTGTCATATGTTGTCCTGTTAGGAGACACCTGAAAGCTAAAATTTATAATAAGGTAATTAAATCTGAAATTGAAATTTGTTACTTTCAAGTTATAGTTACATACAGCAGAATGAAAATAGGAGGCCTGTAATAATATTGGAAAATTATTATAGTAAATTATTGTAGTACTAGTAGTAGCAAATCAGAAGTAACGAAAGTCAACAAACACCCAGACAACTCAGAAAACTAATTAACTTTTTCTGCATCGACTCGGCCAGGATTCGAACCCAGGAGTGGTACCCATGAAAACAAGTGTTAACAATACTCCACCACGGAGGTCGTCAATACAAAAGGTATTAATTGTGTACTGCTTATATAATCTTTCTTAAATAGAAATAAATAAATATTCGATCAATCATTCATTAAACTATACGAGTGGCTATATTAGAAAAAACAGGGTCAAAAACTATGGTTAATAAATATAGATGCAGAAACACACCCTTCTAAAAAAAGATCGCATACTTGGGATTTAATGGAATGAAAATTTGTTCCTTTCGTCCAAAAATCAGACCCTTTATAATTCAAATTAAGAAAAAATATTCATTCAGTTGTTTTGAAATTGACATCGAACTAAGAAATGACTATCATAAGATTTACCACAATGATAGGTCACTCGTTACATAAAATACACCATATCATACATTCAGTACACTCAATGATAACAAAACTTTTACATACATAAACAAATAAAATAATACGATGTATATTAATGGAGTCGTAAAAAAATAACCAATAATATATAATAATGAGATTCATAAATTCATGAGTGTGTAGACAGTGGGAGCATCAAATATTCACACAGTGGGGAGCGTCATCAGAATATTAAAAACTGTTTTCTTAATATGAGAACGAAAATTTCATTCGTTCATTCGTTTGTGGAACACGTGGAATTCAAAAAAGGAATGTTATTGATTAATATACAGAGTGAAAATCTCGTTAAAATATCTCGGTAAGGAAACCTTATGTCACATAAAATAATTATCAGAAGAATGTCCTTATTTTCATAACCTAATTTACAGGTTATTAATTTTAAACAGATCGTAATTTACTAGGGCTGTCTGCGTAGGTGGCAACCACCTACAAATTATAAAACCACACAAGAGTAATACTTTGTAATGCTTCCGGTTTGAAGGATAAGTAAATTATATGATAATGATTGCTCAGTACAAGCTGATAATATTTCATTCACTATATATTATTATACATTTAATTTACATGGCAACCTATGAAGGTTTTATCTTGTCCTATATATACCTTAAGGTTTCAGCCTCGTCTTTTGAAAAATAAACATTGGAATTTCCATCGCGCACATTTAAAAGTGAGTTGTATTTTTACACATAGGGCATATCTTCATCCTACGCACGATGTTCCTTTTTTTTTCTTTTACGAGGAGGAAAGGCATTTACGCCTCCCGCCCTGCCGGGGGACCGGGACGGGTACGTGGGACTCAACCGGGGCCATAAGGGCCACGTGCCAGGGCTGAAGGCCCTGTCCTACCCACTAAAACCATCCTCTGGTTTCCACCACGCCGCCGAGTGATGAGGCAACGGGATCGCCCAGGGCATGCAACCGCGACCCCACCAGCGGCAGCCGCCGTATAGCGGCTGAATGACTAACGTGGAAAGCGCGCCTAGTGCGCGCCTTCCTCCTCATCCTCCACGTGCTCATGTGACGAACTCCCCCGAGTCCGCCACTGGAGGCTGGGCGTCAACGAAGCTGACGCCCTGCGGCAGAAAAGATGGTAGGCTCCGCCGCTGACCGCCGGTGTAAAACATCTGGGAGGGTCGAGTAGCGAGCCCTCCCACACCCTCCTAGCCAACGAGGCCACTCACATGGTCCGCCCTGGCGCCGACCAGGAACGTACCAGGAGCAGCCACGCGGTATCCCTCCCGCCAGTCTTAGCCGTGGCCGACGAGCAAGCTCAAGCCGGCCCCGTTGCCCAGGGTGCACCACGAGGAGGTGACTGACATGCACCCCACGCACGATCTTCCTACGTCAAGTATGGGATTAATTATTTTTACTATATAGTATACACACTTCGGTACACGAAAATCGCTTCAATTAGGGGACTAATTTGAGACAAATGTTGTGTCACTATTATTCAAATATCGAGAGTTCGTACAATAAATCATACACGCAAACCTTATGGCACTAAAAATATTTCAAACGTTTAATCTATACTAATATTATAAATGTAAAATATATCTGTTCTTTTACCCTTTTACTACTAAACTGAACCAAATTTGATGAATTGTTCTACGCAACAATCAACAACAACAACAACAACCTGTTAATTCCCACTGCTCCTCTCCCTTTGAGGAGAAGGTTTGGAACATATTCCACCACGCTGTTCCAATGCGGGTTGGTGGAATACACATATGGCAGAATTTCTATGAAATTTGTCACATGCAGGTTTCCTCGCGATGTTTTCCTTCACCGCTGAGCACGAGATGAATTATAAAGACAAATTAAGCACATGAATCAACGGTGCTTGCCTGGGTTTGAACCCGCAATCATCGGTTAAGATTCACGCGTTCTAACCACTGGGCCATCTCGACCTTACGCAACAATCTTGATTCCCAAAGAAGGACATAGCCTGTTTAATTCTAAAACCTAAATGGCTGTTGAAAAAACTGACGTAAACTATAACATACATGGGTGAAGTGGACTCAAATTCCACCTTCGAATTTCACCCTAATTGCACCTAAAGATTACACTCAGAATTGTATTTAAGCTTAATCAAACCCACAATCAAGGCTGACGCAAATTGGATCGATAGTTATCGCCACAGAATCTAAGTATAACCTGCCCAAAGGAATTGAATGAAACTAATTAAAATCTGTTTTGTACAACTCAATACTCTGCCCATCGTCTAGACTCTACATCATTATAAAGTTACAATCGGGCCGCCCCGAGCTCACTCTTAATATCAAAACCAAGAATACATCTCCCGAGTACACATTTTAACGTAATGTGAAAAGGAAACGAAAACAAGAACTCTATTACGCATTCCAAACAACTTTTTCATTGGTAACATGTTAAACGCGTCTCCAGAAAGTGCCTTACGTTTGTTCAGGACTACCCAAATAATCTATTGCTTTGCAAGCTCACGATAAATCCATTCAACCATTATGCACTTTTAATTTATCAAGAATAAGGTCGAAAGTCACTTGTCGTTCGATAAATCAGCCGTAAATAAATAATTTGTATGATGTTCGTATACATTCTTGATAGAATTAAAATACAATGGCAATATTCGATGACGTTAATGGAGTTTAGGTTATGTCAGTGTATTTCTGTGTTTATTTGGTAAATAATTATAAGCAACTTTGCTTCGAATACCATACGGACTACCATTAATAAGTTAGTAGAACTATTTAGTTGGGAACTCAGTATTTAGAACATATGAATTTTAATCAAACAAGAATCACGTGTAATTTTAATTACATTTCGGGTGCTTAGTATGAAATCTTGTGTTTGACGAAAGAACATATCGCAGGAAAATTGCTTGTACCTATTCGATAAAAATAAGCTACAGGTGTATTTAGCAATCAGCATTGAAGTAGCGTGATGCATTGATTTGACATTTTCCAAACGGAGAAATCGCTGCAGCCCAAGCTGGGCTCTGTCGTCAACATTAAAATACTTTGACAAAATGCAAGAGTTCATAAGAGGACTCATTTTTATTGATTACGCCTTTGCAGGTGTAATATTTAATTATGTCGGCCCGTCCCGGCTTCGCACGGGTGAACAGAAGTTTATTTTTTATACTTTTACCTTTTATTCATATTTTTTGCTTATTTTTCGAAATGTTTAACAATTGTCATTTTATTTAACTTATTTACACAAAATCCTTAATAAATGACTGCCTTTGTCTACTAGTGAAAACCGTATAAAATTCCGTTCAGTAGTTTTGGAGTTCATCGCTAACATGCAGGCAGACAGACACAGGGGACTTTGGTTTTATAATACGTAGTGAAAACAAAATTAAAAAATATATATCGTTTAATAAGATAAAATATCATTAAAATAATTTCAGGTGTGTCGTAATTCAAGCATAAACAGCCTCATCTGATCTCTTTGCTCTAAAATCATATTCAGGTTACATCTCTCTAGGTACAAAATCATTTCGTAATTAAACGTCAATGGCAACACAACTCTACTTCATTCAAATAGAGTCCGTGTCACAGTAACAGCGGTTTAATGAAAAAACTTTTTGACCGAAAGCCTGCTATTTCGACATTCCAGTTCACATTTTAACTTAAATACGTCCGTATTGGATTCTGAAATGTCAAAATGTAAACAGTTTTACGAAGGGCTTTGAAATAATTAAATCCTTTTAAATTTAGTTACGCCTGTATTTTTTTAATAAGAATAAAAAAATGCAACACAACATAATATTATTCAATTTATTTGTGATCAGCAGATCACTTCCTGACCAATTCGAGCCTCATCCATCCTAATCTGAGACTAGCCAACTCTGCAAATATTTTTTAGTGGACATAATATATGGCTGCAAACACAATTACCCTCAATCTTCACACAATTGAGCTGATAGGACTTATAGGAGCAATTGAACACAATCAGAGAAAGATAAGTCCCTGGAGCGACGGCTTTATCAGCTGAATGCTGAAGGAACTGTGATCACTACTGTTAAACCTGATAACTTTTTACAAGGTCAAACTAGGATGTGAATCCAACACCTAACTTATTATCTATATTAGTATAACAATGACAGTAACTATATCTGTTTGTCGCTCTTTTACGACCATATCGCGGAACCGAATTCGATTAAATATGCTATGAAACTAACTTGAATTCCAAGACAGGATACTTTTTGCTTAATACATGATAACCAGTACCCTAAAACGCGAGCGAAAACTAGTAAACTATACACTAGACCAACGAAGTAGTTCAACATTGCTGTGTTTTTTGTATTTAAGATACATACAGAATAATCAGAAACACGCTGTAGATTAAGAATCCCTAATGGATAGATTACAAGGAAAATACAAATACATAAGCAACTTCTTCTTCTCTAGTACCACAACAACACCTTAATCTCTGTTTTAGAGTAGGGATTAAATATGAGCACGTGCGCGTACAATACACGTGACAAAAGTTTAAAAAATGGTGAAAATATGAACACATTATAATAACAAACTTCACGGAAATTATTATAAAAAAAATCAATAAAAATATCACACTCATTTGACTCAAAAAATTGATTCTTTGATTTGAAAATGAGAAAAAATCAATAATAAAAATAGTCCTTAAAAAGTAGTGTAAAGTGTGACATATAATACATACATACATAGGTACAACATAAAATAAATCGCTTCTTACTTCGGTATTTTTTCATTTTATTCTTATGGGGTATTAATATACCATTATTTTGAAATTTAAATGATTATTTTAGGTTATTATTACACTGACCATTTGTAGTTAAGTTCAAAAGGTACAAATAATGTAGCAAAGATATCATTGTTTGCTGCTAAATCCGCACACATAGGTACCTTTAATACCACTTAATTCGATTGAGTCAGATTTTCGTGCGCAAGAGTCAAAATGGCGTCCATTCGTGGCACACACGTTGCGTACACGCGGTATAATCGTTTCGCCTTGAACTAAACAGTGTTATAGTACGATCATAGACTTGGCTAACTAGTTATTCGATAAATAACTATATGACAAATGATAAAAATGTGAAAAGTTATATTAAGTTATATCGTCTTATTAAAGCTGTATTCAATTAATCAATCAGAACAACTATCTTTTAAAACAACATAAATACACTTCATATAAAAATATTTTTTTATAGTGTATAACTGAATACTCTTTATATTAAAGCATAGTATAATATTTGAGCATGTTTAAGGATTTAAAATTAACGATAATTAATAATTGATCACGCATTATATGAAATAAATAATACTTATCGGCGCCATCTATGTTTTCGTGAGGATACTTCTACTTGTTACATCTTTTTGACTTTGATGCGTTTGAGATAACTTTAGGTTGTTTGTAAACAAATGAAAAGGTGGCAGTTTTGAAACCAATAATAAATTATAATTCTGAATTAACATTAACATATATATCTAGACGATAACCATTATTTGAGTACCTTATTTACGGTAAAGTAAATTACCTTGCTTTATGTCTAAATTAAAAAAGAAATGCCAATTAACTTACAGGTATGTTTTTAAAAAAACATTTTTTTTTTAAGTAATAAATATACTTTTGTGAATAACAAAATGTAAGCACGTGAAAGCTAAGTGATTTACTGGTGAATTTTAATACATTCCTAAAATATGTTCTATCGTGCGGCCATAGTTAGTTTTATTTTTAATTTGTTTTCAATTACGAAAACAATTACTGCATCTTACTTTTTCTATTTCACATAATTAAATTTGCTATTAAATTTCTGACGAATCTGAAATCTGACTATTGAAGGTGATGGACCAAACTAAAATATAATTGAAAACACATAATCGTCATGACTGGCTGTTAAAAGTGAAATTTTACGCAACAACAATGTCAACCGTGATAGAGAGGCTGTTAATGTTAATGTACGAGTACATCGTTACTGTGACAATGTAAAACGTGCGTATTAGGATAATTTTATGTATAATTAACACTATTGGTATCGAAAAGTGTTCGTTGCTAATCATAGTGGAATTAAATTTTCTTGTGTTTGATTTATCGTAATTTTATTGTAACATCAATAAATATTGTTTATATTTATTCGTCGTCATCGACACCAACGTCGTTTTAAAGAATTGTAATTGTATTGTCAGATTTATTATTATGTAATATTTAGGTGGACTATTGGAAAGCTGTCAAGAGGTGAGTATAGTACGACACAACTTAGCTGTAGCATCGGCAAAATTCGTAAAACCGATCATCCGAATTGAGTACGCGATCCCAAATTAGCAATATTTATTTCTCATGCGAATATGATCTTTGCAGAAACGTAATAACTTGTAATATCATATGACCTAATATACTCGTCAATTTGACACGTCGATTTATATGCACTTGCTTTCTCTGACGCGAGAATCTATAGCGACGAATAGCGTCGAATGGCGCGATAGGGAGCTATTTCTATTGGTTGTGTGAATCGACAGTAATCGGTTTTATTTTCATTCCATTGCATTTTCCGATGCTACATCTAATTTGTGTCGTACTATAGTCACCACACATGACGCTGCATCTCATGATGCATGACGCATGCGCCTCTTATCGTGTAAACTATATCCCATGTGCTAGATATTAAACATTTGCGTAGAGGATTTTTCTATATTTGATTTTTGAGTTTGAAAAAAAAGTGAATAAAGTTTAGCAATTTTCTTCTTATTCCAACTAAAAATACACTAGAGAAGTGTAACCTCCTATCGATACTTAGCTATTGTAAACGATGAGCGTTTACAAAATCTACGGTTCATTTTTGCTTGTCCAAATATGAAAGCACAAACACTCTGTGTAACCAGTTTTCCCGAACCAATACGACTTGGATACCTTCATGAAAAAAGCATCATTCAACTTATTCCTTAAAATCAGGCGTTCCTGCAAGCCCCTAGATGTTAGAGATGTCCTAAGGCGGTGGTAATAACTTTCCATCAGGTAAGCCTTCCGCTCGTTTGTCCCCTATAACATAAAAAAGAAACACCAGAGTACCGACTAAAAAAAGCAGCGGTACCCCCTCCGTCTCTTCAGCGGATGCAACGGGATCGCTTTCCCGTACAACCTTGAAACCCAAGACAATCCATCTAATTCAAGTTCTATAATAAACATTCAAGTACACAATATAGATATTAAGTTTGTCTTGAATATTAATGTGTTTGTTTTGTGTTTATAATTCATCTCGTACTGTTTGCGCATATTCAACCTGCATGTGTCTTATTTCATAGAAATTCTACCACCTGTGTATTCCACCAACCCGCACTGGATCACCTTGGTGGAATTTGTTACAAACCTTCTCCTTAAAGGGAGAGGACGCCGTAGCCCAGCAATGGCTAAGACGTCCTCTTCCAGTCTTAGGTTGTTGTTGTTGTAAGTTTGTCTTTAAAAACCCAAAAGAAAGTTCAAATCATCATGGTCACCCTACATGCAAATGTTGCAATCGAGTGAAAGTCAGCCTCCGAGATCTCGCCGCACACAGCAGAACGGAACCTGACACACAACATGGTGAGTACGTTACTTTGTAATAACTTTAATTCTAATTTTATTCAAATTAAAACAATAAATATAATCTTCCATCGTGTGAAATTCTTGTTAATTAATTTATTTTGATTTCAATTGTGTGTGTGTTTTTTGGTATTATTAATTATTAAAACAACAAGTGAGCTTTATTACTAAAGGTATTAATTTCGGAATATTTAACATTATCTACGTATGTCTCGTGAACAAGACATTCGTAAGTGTTGTCGAAATATCGAGCTCCACCGAACAAAAATAAAAAAACATGGTAAATATCCCGAAATTAATACCTTTAGTAATAATAATAACCATGTTAGCTTAAAATCTTATAAAGTTAGATACCAATTTAAGGTTACACCTTAAATTACCTAATGTATTCTCTGTTTATTAAGACATTAGGTAATTATCACTGTTAACTTTTTGACGACCTCCGTGGTCGAGTGGTGTGTACACCGGTTTTCATGGGTACGCCACTCCGAGGTTCCGGGTTCGATTCCCGGCCGAGTCAATGTAGATTACCATTAGTTTTCCATGTTGTCTTGGGTCTAGGTGTTTGTGGTACCGTCGTAACTTCTGATTTTCCATAATACAAGTGCTTTAGCTACTTACATTGGTATCAGAGTAATGTATGTGATGTTGTCTCATATTTATTTATTTATTATTATAGAATAGGAGAAAATTCCAAAAAAGGGACAATATTATATACCTAGTATGAAATCATACCTTACGTTTACAAAGTATTTTACTCAAATCAATGTTATTATGAGAGCCGAGATGGCCCAGTGGTTAGAACGCGTGCATCTTAACCGATGATTGCGGGTTCAAACCCAGGCGAGCACCGCTGTTTCAAGTGCTTAATTTGTCTTTATAATTCATCTCGTGCTCAGCGGTGAAGGAAAACATCGTGAGGAAACCTGCATGTGACAAATTTCATAGAAATTCTGCCACATGTGTATTCCACCAACCCGCATTGGAACAGCGTGGTGGAATATGTTCCAAACGTTCTCCTCAAAGGCAGAGGAGGCCTTTAGCCCAGCAGTGGGAATTTACAGGATGTTGCTGTTATGAGTTCAGTCCAAGCTTCATTGAATTTTTTTCTCGTGTTTCTAGGGCGCGTCTCACAGCGATCAACCCAATCAAAGTAAAGCAGACGTGGTCGCGAAAATACGCAGCCGAGTCGAGAGCGTCGATCCCAATAAAGCGAGGGAACTCGGGGGAGTCTTCCTCTTCAACATCATTAAAGGCACGTCGGTTTATTCCTGGAGTAAGTGTAAATCTGTCTTACTTTTTCACTACAAGGCATAGAAATTACCTACGTCTGAAATTACATAGAATCTGTTAACAACCTTGGACTTAAGATATTAGAAAATACATAGGGATACGTATTTAGGGGTTCAGTATCCTTAACGTAAAACGGAAGTCTTTTGCTAAGACTCCGCTGTCCGTCAGTCTATCCGCTATCATGAGGCTTTATCTCATGAACCATGGCAGTTAGGCTTGAAATTTTCCCAGATAATGCATTTCTGTGTCCACTATAACAACAAACGTCTAAAACAAAATAAATTAAATATTTAGGGTACAACTAATACAACAGATATGATTTTTTTTAGATTACTAATAGTTGCCCGCAGATTTTTTCGCGTTTTAGATTCTTGGCTATGACAACCAGTTTGTGTGTTTCTTTGTGTTAGACAAAAAATAGCTCATGTCCTTTCTTGGAATTGAAGTTTTCTTCATACCAAATTTCATCAAATTCATTACGACGGTTTGGTCGTGAAAGAATGACAGACAGGCAGAGTTACTTTCACATTTATAATACTAATATTGAAATATAGATGGTACGGAACCCTTCGTGGGTGGGTCTTTATCTGGAAATCATATTAGTAGGAAATCGTAGGTAGTAATTAAACAACAGAACACACAGGAGTCGCACAAAATTAATATTGCATATGCTTCAACGTTCTACTAGTTTGTCACTAATGAAGTAATTCGAACCGCTTGAAAGGATTACCGAACGTGATCTACTACCTATACTGAGACCGGCATACATTGCTAAATCATCATCTATTCATCACCGATCATTGCTAAATTAAATATTTAATGTTTGTTCAATAGCATCAGAGACAAAATAGCTTGTATAGATTTATTAAAAATGTTTGAATTTAACAAAAAAATATTATTGTAGCCTAAGTTACTCCTTATTATATCAGTTATCTGCCACTGAAAGTCCCGTCAAAATCGGTCCAGCCTTTCGAGAGATTAGCCGAAATTAACAGACAGACAGAGACCAAAATTGTTAAAAATGTTATTTTGGTATATGTACCGTGTATACAGACAAATGCATTAAGTAAAAAGGGCTATTTTAATACAGACTAGCAACCGCCCCGGTTTCGCACGAATACTTGATACGTATCGTTATATATTATGACCAAATTACATAAAACCGTTATCAATTGTATTCTAAGTGTTATTCTGATGTATAAACTATATTACTGTAAAATTTCATCCAAATCGATATAGTAGTTTTTTCGTGAAAGATTAATAAACATACATACATCCATCCTCACAATCTTTCGCATTTATGATATTAGTAGAATTAACAAATAATGACTCTCTTTAGCTTCACCGCACCTGCGTGCTCATTCATTGTAAAATGACTTTCAAATGTATTAAGTAACTCAGTAGGTACTACGTTACCTTTCTGATGGATACCTTATTTTGCTTTCTAATAAATCTATACGTATAATAAAATTGGAGTGTCTGTTTTTAATATTAAAATAACAACTTTATACTCAATGCATATGTATGTATACACGGCACATACATTTTGGTATCAAAATAATATTTTTTACATTTTTTGTCTATCTGTTTGTTCCGGCTAATCTCTGCAATGCCTGAACCAATTTTGACAGGACATTCACTAGTAGTAAGCTCATTTAATAAAAAGTAACTTAGAAAGAAAGAAAGAAATGTTTATTAGGACACGAGATAGAATAAAAAGAATAAAAAGTATAAATAAATTTAAAAAATTAAGAAAAACAAAAAAAAAAAACATATTAACTAATTATAACCACTGAATAACTTAATCTTAAAAAAAAAAACAGACTATAACAAAAAGATTTTTGTAAAATTCGAACGCGCCCGAAGACATACTTAGCTAACATAACATAAAAAGTTGATCGTTTTAAAAAATAAATTTACATAACAATCATGTAAATCTTTTTTCTTTCAGCACTAGATCTGAACAAAGTGACGGTATACGAAGGCGAACCAGACGAAGATCCCGACACAACGTTCACACTCAATGAGCATTACTTCAAACAGCTGGTCTTCGGCAAGGAGGACCCGAGGGTCATAATGCAAGCTGGGAGATGTTCCGTCACTGGTGACATCATGAGGGCAATGAAACTTGAACCATATATTAAACTAGAATAGATATTATGTAATACTTATCGTAAGTGCAATCTTATTAAAGGTTTAGAATACTGACTTTAAAACGCTTTAAAGAATTGTTCGAAAATCAGTAACAGTAATTATAAACTATATAGAACCATCCTTTACAATAATTTAAATAAATTAAAAGGAGATTCAAGAAAGCTCAATAGATTATTTGTTAAATTTTGAGTCGAATTCCGTATACAAAAAATGCTTTATAATTATTACGAAATGGACGAAAGTAGACCTCTAAGTTACTATTTAAAATAAATAGTTATGTAATTTGGGGATATAGTAGATAGAAAATCTTATTCTAAAAGAATAAGATTTTTTGAATTGATAGAACGTATAAATTTAATATTTTATACCGACGTATTGTGTCAATAAAGCTGTTAAATATTTCGCATTTGCAGAGATATATTAACACGATATATTAACACTAAACACAAGCTAAACAATAACCTATGTCCTGTACGACCCTACGCCATAATACAGTAGGAAAAACTATATTTGAATAATAAATTAAGATTAGCATGCGCAATTTAAAATAATCTGCCTACATTAAAATAAAATAACTTCCTTTTTCCTGAATGAAACCATTCATTGTATCTTACATTCCCAAAAAAATATTAAAGATTACTATCGAGTACTGGTAATATTAAATATGAATAATAATGGATATTAATTATGTGGTTTTTAAAGATTTTTCAAGGTGGATGGTTTTTGTTAATCCTTTGACATATTTAGGAAAAATAATGAATTAATGAGAAGTAATGCATTCATTTGTTCTTATTGCATATTTTACAATTGATGGTCACAAAGTTACCAGTAGAATATAACATAATTAGTGTAATTTTCACAATAAATAGGATAATAAGAATAACAATACAAAAAATAATTGTCAATTAATTTATATTATAGTTTATTACGTATAATTCAATTTGATTTGTAACAATAACATAGAACTTTGAACACACATGACACAACATCCACATTTAAACTTGTAGAATTTATATAAAACATACCACAAATGTGGCCCGTTTAATGAAGTATTTTTAGTCTGTGTACAACTTGCCTTTTTAATTGTAACATCTAGAATAGTCTAGTTTTTAATCTGTGACTAATTTGTGTATTTATATCCTAAATGAATATAAAAAGTATTGTATTTATGAACAACATTGTATCATTTCATATTTATAAATAAACAACATTAAATATAGCCAGTTTAAAAACTTATTTGATATTTTATTTTTACCGATATTCTAATCGAAGACAAAATAAAGATTTTCATAGCCTGTGTTAAGTTTTTAATTTATACAACTTTATTAAATGTACATATCCAGTCAGGTCAAATCCACAGCATATCTTTTTATTTTTTAAGATAATTTTGATGTCGAAACTTCTATGTCGAATCATTTCCGTTAAAATTTTATAAAATATATAATTTTGTTTAATAATTTATGAGTTAATAAAATCAATACGCAATTTGACATTTGTGGCCGAGTACAAGTTGTGTGAATCAAAATTTATGTACCGAGTAAAACTTCAATGATAATTTAAGGTAGACCGAGGCGAATCGGATCACTTTTTCTTTGAAGTTGAGAAAATCATACTAAATTATTATATAATGTTATTTTTATTAGTTAAAATGTCAAAAGTAACAATCGGCTATAAAATAAACATTGGAAAATTAAAATCATAGATATATTCTCTTAATTAGGTACTAAAAACAAAAATATCCGAATCGCCCCAATTTTTGGGGTGAATCGGATCGTAAACATTTTTTTAATTTTAATAAAACTTTAAGTTTCTTAATACTACTTAGCTTTGGAATCAGTCTAAATTAATAATGGGATCAATTTTAATTATCGACACATAATTCAGATATATGTGGTCCTTATCTCCCCCCATATCAGCACAATTTTCGTGACACCAATCTTCGCAGGCATTGCACTGTATCCAATCCTCTGTGGGTGGTTTCACGAATATTTCGTAACAGTAAATGCACTGCCAGTCTCTCTGCTTTGCAGATGAACTCTTAATTTTTATATTTTGCTTTGTTTTATTCTTCATCTTCTTCAAAGTATTTTCTTTGCAGACAAACTTTTCCTTATTTACCTTGGTTTTATTGTCTTCCTTAAATTTATTTTTTGTTTCTCTTTTGAGAAGAGTAGTCTTATTCTGAGGTGATGTTAAATGCAAGACCAGTTTTGAAACTTTAAAAATTTTTTGAGAACCAACTGGGGACTGATGGTGATGGAAGAATTTCTTTAATTATTACAGGACAGATAGAAGGCTGGGCTTCGTCAAATTGTTGTGAACTTGTGGATGGCACTATAATATCAAGGGGTTTTGTATTTGTGGCTTGGACACTTGAGGATTGGGCTTGTCGCTGCACCTGTTGGTAACTCGTAGATTTAACTTGGGTGCTTGACACTCTCTGTATTCTCTGATGAATTCTTAATTTTTATAGCGTTGCTTTATTCTTCGTCTTATTTTGTCCTACATCTACACAGGTGGAAGACTGGGCTTTGTCAGATTGTCGTGAACTTTCAGATGACACTGTGTGTCATCTGAAAGTTTACATTTGTGGCTTGCACTTGTTGGGAACTTGGGGACTGAACTGGGGACTCAAAAATGTCACCCTCTTGATCGAAGATGAACTTGTAGTCAGATATTGCATTGGCATTTAATGGAAATATTCCTGTCTTTTTGAAGCCTTTTGTAACATTACCAACAGTATCAGAGTTATCAAAGGTTTCTTTTGATTGTGCGAACCATCTACAATAAAAAAAAATTGAATCAATAACCTTAAACATTTAATAAATCAGTTTAAAAATGTGATCCAATTCGCCCCTGACGATATGATCCGATTAGCCCCATAATTAAGACTTTTGAAATAAATGTTTTGGTCGTTAACCTCTAAGATTACATTCAAAAGCAAATTAGTTCTTTAATATAGACACCCTATTTAACAATATAAACCAATGTAGTTGAGTTTTAACACAAATCCGTAATATGACACAAATAAATCGTAAGTACGTACCTTAGATGAGGGCCAAAATTGCGAGACACACAAACGACCAAGTCGATAACGAGCGGATTCGTCATTGATTCACAAGCAAGATCGAAATACTACTTATGCTGGGAGGTGCAGGGTGAGAGGAGGGACGCAAAACACCGGTTGTATGTTTTCTATGTGAATGCGATATTTGAATTATCAAAAAAATCTTAATTTGATCCGATTCGCCCTGTGATCCGATTCGCCTCGGTCTACCCTATCTGTATTTATCATCAACGATTACGTATATTACGTCGTTATAAGTCTACATATATTTTCCAGTGTTCAATTAATTTACATACGTGTCCCATACGTTGAACAGCACAGAACGCTACACATTGGGTTAAAACTTAACCACGAATATCTCCAGCGTTGATACTAGATGTTGATACATCGGGAACTGAAAAAAAATGCATAAAGTTTGTGAAAATCATTTTGTTATACATTTTTTATTATTTTCCACGTATAACACGGAGTTAAATGAGGCTTTTATTCTAAAATGTCTTTCAAACAATTTAAGTACGTTTTTCTTTTGTTAAATCGATTCACCGTAATCAACTCTATTATTTGTTCCAATTTCATGGAAAGTTTGAAAATTATACATTTTACGGACGTACATAATGAAGATCATAGATTATTCAAGCTCTAGGCCAATGATACCGTGTCAATTCGATATCAGATATTATTTATATGCGGGTGAAGGTTTGTTTAATATAGTAAAGTTTTATAAATGTCACTTTGGTTTGGGTTCTCAAACAGCTTGAACCTAATACACATCACATCATCAGCCCGTACCCGTCCACTGCTGGACTGGCCTCTCCAAGTGCACGCCACTGTGGTCTTTCTCCGGCTACTCGTATCCAGCTCCTGCCTGCCGCCTTGCGTATATCGTCACTCTACTTGCCTGAGGACGCTACCTTTACCTAGAGACGGTCTCCACTCTAGAACACGTTTTCCCCAACGGTTGTCGGTTCTACGACAAATATGACCAGCCCACCTAATACATATAAGAGATACTGAGCAATCTTTTTAAAAAGTCGATCACATGAATATTGAAGATTTGACAGATAACCGAGCATAGCAGCTTCTTCTCTGAAAACCTATGCTAGTACCACTAAGATTATTGTGATTAATTATTTCTTGGTAAGAAAACCATCATGATAAATGTAGGTTTTTCTGCCTTTACATGAGTACAGGATTTTCTGCATTATATATATGCAACAGGCATTCGAGCGGCGTGATTGAAGAAGCTCCGATCTATTTTCATGATCTCCTCGAACGTAGATGAGGTCTTTGCTCCGCAGTGCAATATACACAGGCAGTTACTTAGCTAGATTATTAAAAACAGATATTGAGCGGAAAATATTATGATCGTATAAATAGATATTTAATATTAATAATTGTGATCGGTAAATCGTTGTGATCAGTTGGAACTACTGTAGTGCAAATTGATGCGAAACAAGCTAAAGAAGTTTTAACTAAATATATACACGGTAGATACACCATACTAATTATCTTTTTTGTCAGTCGGTCAGTTTGTACTGACTAATGTCTGGAACGGCTGGACCGATTTTGATGAGAATTTCACGGGCAGGTAGCTGATGTAATAAGGAGTAACCTAGGCTACAGCAAAAACTATTTTGCTAAATTCAAACACATAGCTAGATACAAAAAAAACTTTTTCAAGTCATAAGATTGTGTTGTTTACAAATCAAATCAAATCAATTTTATCATAAACTATATGCATATGCCTCGTCCTATGATAGGTTCGTCTTGACATTAATCCCAACCTTTTGGTAATCCATGAATGAACGGAACGAATGGGCGGCTATCAAATATGAATGAAAGAAATCCATTCTTTTAAAAAAACATAAAAAGCCGTTGGTCATAATATAGATCTGGACCACGAAAGTAAAATTTTAATTCTCGACATTTTTGCACAAGACCTTATAACCTCCATGCTTCGGATAAAATAACGAGGCCGCATTATGCTGACATTTTTATTCTGAATTACTTTCGTGAACTACCTATAATTAATTTTATGAAATAATATCGTAATGGGATTTTGATTTTTAGTAATCATGGCTGTTTGAATTTAACAAAACCACCATTATTTTAGTCGTATGTGTGTATCTTTATTTGTTACGGATAATCTTCAAAACGGTAAAAAAATAATCGCTGTGATGAAATAAAAATCATTGTTTTTTTATTCAGGCTCTCTGTAACCCAATCTCACATGTCAACTTGAAATTGTTAATGGTTTTTTGTGCTCTAGAACCGTTTATTAATCTTGTCTAATCAAGATTAATTTTGAAGCTGTCATATTTGATATATTAAGCGTGTTATACATGGCATAGTGTATAAATTAAAATAAATCTAGTAAAAAGTTTTTAATGCACTAGGTATACTAATTGAGTTCTTAGTCTTGTATAGGTATTATTTACAATAATATTATGAACAGAGAACATTTACAAAAATATTATTGACGAGTTGTCGATCGCGCCTTCGCCCGTATCTTAGGGGTTGATCGTCATTTGTTAGGCGTAAGTAGGCCCTGTCTTTCCTCGAACATCAAGCTTGTTTCATAGCAACTTTATCAAATTAGGTTCAGTGATGTGACTCTAAAAGGGCAACAGACAGATGTATGTATATCAGTATGGATTCACTCACAAAGGCGCGCCCCTCCATATTGAGCCAAGGGTGGCGTTTTGTAGACTAAATAATAAAGATTCTAAAAAGCGAATTCTAAAGAGCTATGTATATTTATATCACAAGATAAAATTTCAATAATTAAAATCCTAATTGAGTGTAGGCCCTTAAATGGGTACATATAATTAATACGCATACATTAAAACATACTTGTGAGTACTTATCTTAACATAAACAATGTCTCGACAGGTTTGAGGCGTTACGGTACTGCGGTCATGCACCCCGGGACCCTGACATTAGCCGCTCTAAATATAGAGCCCACTTGTACCGTTTATGAAAACAGGTGGGCCGATGATTTGCTTAATCTGATGATGGACACCTAATAAGGTCTTTGGATACTTTTGTGTGTTTCCAACTTTATAACAACCTGTAGGTGTATATCAATAGGATGTTTTAATATCGTTAATATCCTTTATTCAATAATAGAATAACTTATTTCTACACAAATGAATTGTTTTTTTAAAATAAACATTACTGTTTTGACATTTACGTAATCTTCCGAAAAATAATAAGAAGTCAATAACACACTTAATATACGGAGGAAACAAAGTACTACTGTATTTTTAAAGTCAGTTTGGGCGACGTCAAAAATATAATTACAAAAGAGATGAGCAAAAGTTTCATTCAATTATTCTGATGTTAACTGCTCTTTTCAAATCTAGCAGAACATTTACATTTACAAGCAGCAATATCTTCGATATCTGTATGAAGTATATATATTATATATATATGGTGGTAGAACAACTTGGTATAAGACCGGGTTTTGTGCAAGCCCGTCTGGATAGGTATATGAGATATTCTACAGCCAACCAACAGTCCTGAGAATTGTTGTATTCGGGTCTGAAGATTCAGAATAGGGGACATCAAATCTTAACTCCAAAGGTTGGTGGAGCATTGGCGATCTAAGAATGGATGATATTACTTACAATGTCAATATGTATGGACGTAGGCTATCAATTACCATCACGTGGTCCATTTGCAACTTCTCCCTACTTATATAAAAAAATTACGAAATTAAAGATATTGGAAATAAAGCTTTGTCGTCTGGGTCAACCTAAATCAGTGAAACAATAATTCAACTGCCACACACACAATCCGAATATGCTTTGTGTTGCTGTTTTTGCAGTTTTTAAGCTTAATTATTTCTCTTATATTATGGTAGAGCTTTGTGCGAGCTTGTACATCTAAGTACAATCATCTCATCAGATTTGGTTCATAATCAACAGTACCTGTATTGTTGTGGTACGGATTGTTTCATGAAAATTATAGTCTTCCTAAGCTAAAAATGAAATGACCCTTGAGTGAATGTAATCAAAAATTGTATTTTTAATATAATGTATGTCAGGTCTAGCATAAAATATTATATAGAAACAGTCTGTTGGCAGTTCAGAGATTCAAAATGAAAATTTTGACTGAGTCACTAACATATTATAGTATAGTGGAGTATAGCAGCTAAAAAAGTATTTGAGTCTTGCTAGATGCAGATGAGCATGTAATAATATATAGAACATATGGATGCATACTTTGTTATATAACAGAGTTGTGACCTAAAACACATGGAGCGATAATATTTTTAAAATTCTACATACCGATATTTATATGCGGGCATAATCATTATGTACGTAAATATACTGTATGCAGTGAAACTGGTTTTCGCCCGCTGCTTCACTGCACGTGAGGATACAAGTATTATGATAAAAAGTGCAGGATTTACAGGACCTTATGAGATATGATCTTTCTAATTATTGTGGTTTCTGTTCGACAACCTCAATGGTCGAGTAGTGTGTACCGGTTTTCATACGCCACTCGAAGGTCCCGGGTGTAATTCCCGGCTGAGTCGATGTAGAAAATTCATTAGTTTTCTATGTTGTCTTGGGTCTGGGGTATTTTTGGTACCGCCCTTAGTTCTGATTTTCCATAACACAATTGCTTTAGCTACTTACCTTGGAAACAGAGTAATGTATGCGATGTTGTCCAATTTATTTATTTATTCTGTTATAAATAGATGTTTTATGAATACAAAGCTCCTCTTTATGAAACCCTTAAAATTAAAGTATATCTAGGCTAATTAACTAAAACTATTTTGATATCTTTGCTATAATTTAGTAAAAAGTTGCGACTTGGTTTGCTTGTTATCCTGAATTAAGGTTTACTATATTATTTGATGTCACAAAATACTACATTTTGAATCAATCAGACCAGTAAACCTATACGCTCGATAAATATAGTCGTTTTCATGTTTAAGCTATGAACTATTTAAGAATATAGCCCAAAGTGTAAATACTAAAATATTATATAATATTGTAGATAAATAATACGGCATTTATCTCAGGTGACCGGTAATATCTTGTAATTGGTATTTGCTAGAGAACGGGCCCTATTAAGAGTTAAGGACAAGCGCTAACCCTCGCTCTTGGACCAGTGTAACGCACTTTATGTACAGACGAGCGCGAAAACACTTGACCACCACACGTATCTATTATATTATGGATAAAAGATAACTGTTACTCTCTTGCTGTCGAATATGGTTTTACAAGGTTACATGGACCTATATATATGTATGTGTGCCTTTTTTAAATATTGTAGTAAATTTATTAGGATAAGATTAGTTAACTTTTATTATATTCACATACATAATCTTAGATTGTTGAGCTAAGACCACTTAAATTGTAGACACTTAGATATACGAAGACAAATAAATGTGATATCATGGATTTAGATTTAAAAATTTGCAATATTATTAAATATTTAAATACATATATTACCTACTTAATAATTTTAGACGTAACGTCTTATGCGCGCGAAGGTACCGGTAAGTCAAGCTAAGTCTTAGCTGCTGTGCGCATTTTTATAATCTACATTCAATTCCCATCTGCGAAACGATTCACATGTAGACAAACAAACAAACAAGTGAACGATGTCTTCGAAACTCACCATTCTGACATTCGCTGCCATTATTTCGATTGGCTATGGTAAGTAAATATTTTAATTACATACTAATTACTATATACAAATTTAATTAATGAATGGTATCTTTTGTTATGATAAGATTTTTAAGATAATATTGTCAAATTAGTTTTAAAAAAATACAATTATCTCAATATTGGATTTTTATAATATTGTCTATGAATAAAGAATATATTAAAAAAAATTAAACTGTGCTTTTAATATAACATTATATAATAAATGCACATAATATAACAGTTCAGAACGATTACAGTACTACATAAACGATTTATCATATAAATGAATGAGTTTTTTTATCAATTAACTTCATTCATTCAGTATGATTTATAATAAAATCCCTCGATCAATAGGTGTGGAGCGGAGCAATTACGATATAAGCCGAAACAGGATAAATGGCGCTCGTAACGGTAAAAAAACGAGTTTTATCACTTGAAAGCATTTTAACATCTATTTTCATTGCCCATTTCATAGTGCTAAAATAAGCAGCTAATTTTATAACCAACTCTAACGGTTAACGATCAAAATACATTCGATAATTAAAAAAAGTTACAAGTTCTATACATATATTGTTGCTATAACAGTTACATTCGATTTATGAATATTTTATTAACGAGTCATATAGTATGTAAATAAAACAAACGGTGTCGGGTTAACTTTGAATAAATTATCTCATTTTTGTAAACTAAAACGCAAATAATATAAAGCTATTATAAATCATTTCACATTTCATTTTAAGGGTTCATTTATTATCATTCAAAGGGTTTTTCATTCAATCATGATGTTTTATTCTTTTAGTTTAATTCGTTGTTCATTTTAATTTTAAAAAGTTTAAAAAGCAGTTTTCATTGGTTTTCAAAATTCCTATAAGAAACAATATAAATAAAATCATAGAAAAAAAGAAACAAAGGAATTGTCTAAAAAGTCTATCATTTAAAGCAGCATTGTAAAAAAAAAATAACTTTAAATAGCAAAAAATAACTTCTTTAATGAAGACATTAAGTGTGATTTATTAAATTGTCATCAAATTGATGTTAAATAATAAAATAGCAACATTTTGTTATTATAATATTCGAACAATCATTTTTATTATAGAAATAACAATAACAAAATATTCAACTTGATCTTGGAATAATAAATCTTAGTATATCACCAAGGTCGAGCACATAGTCATTAAAAATTATAATTTTTTACTGTAATTAGAATTACCGAAACCGAGAGATTATATCGTACATGTTTTTATTGTTTTAATTAGTATATTTCCTTAAATTAACGCGATACGTGCATCTTTATTTAAGATTTTAATTTCAAGAAGCTCAAATGTATTTTTAGTAATTACTTACAGTTGTTTAATTACCTGTTCTACACAGTGAAGACAATATTTCAAACGAGTAACCATACGGAATCTGTTAATGTTTTAATTTAAACATAAATTTAAACAGACATCACTTAAAGAAAAATATATTTAAATTATCTTTGTTAAGTTTAACTTAATTCTGAGAGTGAAAATTATTCCGTAATACGATTTTGTAGAAATAATACCGCGTATTACTATGAATATATTAATTGCCATATAACAAAATAATTAATAAATATAACTGTATTTTAGCAATTTATATATGAATGGTTTTTGCTGGTTATATTTAATTATAATCAAAGGAAGCACAGATATATTTTATGGGATGATAGCTGCATAGAGAAAATCGTTGGAAGTCTCATTTTGAAGATCACCAGTCGTAAATGTGCAAAATAAATAATTTTAGCTGTAATACGGCTGTATAAGAAAAAAAATTAAAATTGTTGATAAATTTAAAGTAGGCAAATTGCTAGAAAAACTCTAACTAAAGTAACTTGCGGTACAATAAAATGAAAAAAAAACTGCCATAGATGACGAAATTTTCTTTTGAATAAAAGCAAAGATACGCTGGCGAACCACTAGTATATAATTAACTATGAATAATATCATATTTGTGATGATCCAGAAATTAGTGGCATAACATATATTATAGTTAAACGTAGGTAGTCTACCTTTATATAATCGAAGCACGGTCTGCGATATAATTCCAGTCAATCAGTCCACTTTCACCAGAATCATTTTATACGCTTTTAATGCTATGCGTTCCTGTCCAAACAATGTTTACATGTAACCTATCACAGTTAAACGACTACATTAACCATTCCCCAGTGGAACTTATTTTTCTGGATTCAAACTAACATCATCATACATCATCACTAACGCTTATCACATCATCCCACCAGGTTTCACTATAAGAGACATATGGGACTATTTATTAGGAGGCGGCTACTCCCAGTACCCGTATGGACAGCATCCTGGCCAATATCCCACTGGACCAGGAGTGTATCCTGGAGGTCAATACGGCGGTCAATATGGGGGACAATATGGCGGGCAGTATGGAAACTACCATCCTGGGTTAGAGGGCCCGCCTGGTGCTCACCCCGGCTGTCCGCTTTGTGACATGTCTGTATACAGCTATTGTTCCCGAAAGCAAGCACACGATTCCTGTTGCTGTGAAAATTCTGCATGTAAGTTGGTTTTGTAACGATTTTAATTTATTCTATGTATAACACAACTAAATTTCAGCCTTAGTGTTTGTCTTTCAATTCGATTATATCTAAGACTGATGGTGTGTTAACATGCACGCTTGAGCCGAGATGGCCCAATGGTTAGAACGTGTGCATCTTAACCGATGATTGCGGGTCAAACCCCGGCAAGCACCACTGAATATTCATGTGCTTTATTTCTTTTTAATTAATTTCGTGCTCTGCGGTAAAGGAAAACATCGTGAGGAAACCTGGATGTGTCTAATTTCATAGAAATGTGTATTCCACCAAATCGCATTAGAACAGCATGGTGGAATATTCCAAAGATCTCGCGTTTATACGGCGAATGTCAAACGAATCAAAATTTTACCTAATCACAGAATAAGTGTAATTATGATCGAGTATTAAGTAACGGAGTAAATATTAAATAACATATCAATTGATAAAATAAAATATCAACTAGAATATTACATTCCTCCTACTCAGCGACTAACCGAGAAAAAACGTCAAGTAAATAAATTTTTATAAATAAAAAAAAACCGCCTTCAAAAATGAACTAAAAAGAAAAAAATAATCAGTTACATCCATATCCAATTTACGATTTTTTAATCACCTCTCAAAGTCGGTGCCAAAATTGCTAATATAGATATATAATACATACATACAAACCTTACTATCGATACAAATTAAATGATTTCAATATAGGAATTTATTTATTTTGTTGGCACCGACTTCAAAAGGTGATTAAAAAATCGTAAATTGGATATGGATGTAACTGATTATTTTTTTCTTTTTAGTTCATTTTTGAAGGCGGTTTTTTTTTATTTATAAAAATTTATTTACTGCTTTTCAGTGTTGTTTTGTTATTTATAATTACAATTGGTAGTATTTGTCATTCACTTTATTATATTCAGTACATTTCGGCTTTCGACTCTAAACATAACTCAACGCCCTTTCAATACGATGTGGACTGCAACTCAAATTAAGCGTTACCTAAGTTACAATAGCCTAATGCTAACTGCTCATCGCCAATTAGACAATACCATTTTTCCCGATGCAATACCGTTAATCATTGAGGAGTTCTCCTGGTAGTCCACCATCAGCTAGACTTCATCATAGGCATGTTTACTAACATCAATTGCTTGACGACTATCTTAAAGAAATAGAACTAAACCCGTAAAATAGTTACTTACTAATAGGTTTTGATTACCAGTTGTGGTCTTCATCATCAGTTCTACTTCATCAAATGTCACTTTTCGTGAGCATATGACCAAGGCACTTTGAATAAAACCGAAATCACTATAGGTGTGCCTATAAAATTTGAGGAGTTCCCTCGATTTCTCCAGGATCCCATCATCAGATCCTGATCTCCTGACAATGGGACCACCTGTAAAACATGCCCTTTCAAACAAAAAAAGAATTGTCAAAATCGGCCCAGCCATCTTCGAGTAATTCGGTAACATACATAAAAAATAAAAAAAAATAAAAAAAAAAGGCCCCGACGAATTGAGAACCTCCTCCTTTTTTTGAAGTCGGTTAAAAAGTATATATTTTTATATTTTGCAGATCAACCATTCTCGTGCCGAAGGACTGATTGTAAATTCTTATACGCGAATTCCTGTGAAGAATACCACCTGATAACAAACTGTTGTTGTGTTGATTTACAAAAGAGCGCTATAGCTCCGTCTATAGTAGCTGCTCCCGTTGTCGCTTAAACCATCGACAATAGATTTAAAGTCAAATAAGTATAACATCATTGAAATAATCATCGAAGTAATTAAAATTATTTTAAAGCATAACTTACTCTATTGTTAGAGCAACAAAGTCTAAAATTCGCTATCAAAATAATATTAGCATATTACATTATGTAGTCATTTACATCATCATTTTCATTTCATTACTTACTCATTCATAATCATTCATTTAAAAAAACAATCCGTCATTTCATTTTCGAAGAATTATGACAATCATATATCATTTACTTTTAAGCAAAAAACATAATTATAATTAATAAAAATAAGTAAGTAATAGTTTTAAGAATTATTTATAGATTAAAATAAAAAATTCAAACACATATATTATTTTTATTACTTCCAACTCATTTATTAAGGCACGGAAATGTAGAATCAAAAAAAAAATGAAACAGCCGGTCACAGATAAAATAGAAAATGTGAATTTGAACCCAAGTAATAAAAAAAAAACTTATACACTACAGTGTATTATTATATAGCACTACCACAAAACCATTAGAATTAACAGAAATAACTAAATCACTGCGATGGTCTTGTGCAAGGGTATTGGTTGTACGGTAGCACAGGAATATCCCGGCGGCCGTTCCCCCCGCTTTAAGCGTCCACTACACCACTATTACGCCCTATTTGTTAAGCACCGGTCGTCGGGTCTGTGCTTTGACTATAGCCAGTCCAATCCAGAATCCTAAAGAAGTCTTCCAGTGTCAAAGCGTCAATGAATACTTGCGTTCTGTATATAAAAAACTGATAAATCTTGGGACATATCTAATATACATAAATATAATAACTTATATCTATTTATTTTGAAATCGCAGGAAAAATTAAATAAAACGACTTATCAGGCTGACTCATTTATGCACCACATATCTTAATACGTTCGCTTACATAACATGCACCTCTATACACTACTCATTAAATCGTGCTCCGTTAAAAAAAAACTATTCTGTTGAATATATTATAGTAAGTTTTATGTCCGTTGAATCTATTCGAGTATTTTGTTATTTGTATCTCATCGTTTTATTTTGCGTAAATGAGATGAGCTTAGTTTTCACATAGAGAGCTTAGTTTAAGTCTTCACTTTTAAAAAGTTGTTCTATTGAACGAGCTCATTTTTAATCAAATACTGTTCCTAATATATTTTAAGTAAATAAAATTTTAAGATTAGTTTCCGACCATAACGACGGCGACACACATTTTAAACAGACGCATGATTTTTACTTATTTAAGACAAAAATCTAATTTAAGAAATTCTCAAAACAAGCCTTTATTTATTCGACATAGCGGAGGTCTACGATCGCGTGTGGCACAAAGCGTTTCTTTCGAAGCTCACTTCTTATGGGCTTCCCGGGAAATTATGCAATTAGATCACCAGCGTTTTGGCAAATCGGAGCATTAAAGTGGTTATCTGCCATTCCACAAGGCTATCTATTGTATCGGAAACTCTGTTTCTTCTCCATATCAATGACTTGTTGCAAATTAGTAACATTCACTGCCATGCAGACGAATGCACCGTAGATACCTCATACACCGGCCGGGCTGATTTCTCGGGAATACGTCGAAGAAAAACAGAACAAGCTTGTGAAATCGAGTTTTCATTAAACAAAGTCTCGGTTTGGGGCCGACTAAACGTAGTACAACAAACCCAGACCCAAAAAGACGCAAGTTTGCGCGTTAACCGCTAAAAAGTTACCATTAGTCATATCTCCAGAATTTCTCCGATTTCTGAACATTCCGATAGCCGCCATAATTAGTAACAAAATACTTAGCGTTGATATTTTGAGCCTCGTTTGCTCAGCAAGGTAAGACAGTTTTTCACATCAGCCCATCGCCTAAGACAAGAAACAAATTCGGCCCCACATGCTGTTCTCACCTCTGGGCCGGTGCTCCCCAGTACTATTTAACCTATCCAACGCATCGAGAACTATTGACGATCAAGCTATTTCTTTCTCTGATCTGCTTGATCCTTTGGCTTTGCGTAGAGATGTTGGAACACTCTGTATCTTCTACCGATATTTTTTCGGAATCCGAGAAATACGGAATGGCTGCTGAATGTCACCTTCAGACATCTCGTCAAAATTTCAAACGTATTACAATTGTTTGTTTGAAATGTGTGGCGTCGACGTAAATTCTCCCGTAATACAAAAGCTTTTGTATCCCTATAATGAAATACTGCGACACGGTTACAAATACTTATTCCGTAGAGTACATAAATGAAGTTAGTTAAAAAATCCTATAAAAATATTGATGGCCAGTACAAACTATTGTTTATTTATGTATCATTAATATACGATAACTAATAGAATAAAACTATTTTCACAGTTAATTATCGCAACTTTTATTTTCCGTATTACATACATCGTTCATCTTTTTTTACTCATTTTATTAACGAAGTAGTTACACAGATAATAAATATCCGACAACAATTTTGCCATTTTTAAAAGAATTTGCTATCAAACAAAAATAACTTGAAAGAAAAATTTTTGGTCAAGACACAAAAATTCATTTTTTTAAACATTTTGTATTTCAAGAAATGTCAACACCGGGTAACATTTAATCGGATTTTAGGTAAAACAGGCAGGTGTCAAAATGTATTGTTAACAATACATTCAAAGGGAAAGGAAACCAACGCTCAAATAACTTGGTAAATAAAAATGCGACAAAAACCGTAAAACTAGTTTTACTTAATACTAAGATACAAAAACTATCTTTTCTTACATAATCGGTGCAAAACATCACATTTTGCTACGGTACAATAAAATGAAGCTTATTTCAAATCATGTTTTGGCCTTTAATTATTTATCTAGATTTTTTTATGTCTAGTTTTATAGGCTGAGGTACAAGTCCTCGTAACAATATGACTTGATTAAGACTAAAACAGTTTAGATGGCTAATAACTTAGTTATTAGGGCAAAATATTGTTACAATATTTTTTGGTTTATTATTGAACATTTTTTTAAATATGCTTAGTAACAGTTGCTCACAATAAGACCTCGATAGCCTGTCGTATTAACGTTACCAAAGAGATAAGCATTCCATTTCCAGCAATACCTATCCTCGATCGTACCATCTCAAAACGACAACGTAACACTAGTCTACTTTATTGTATATTCTAAAATGTGTAAAAGCTATTGCTATTTTTTTTACATTTCACATACATACATATCAGCATAAGATTTGTTTTACCTTTATTACAGTTTGTTTATAAAAGGTGAGTAACAGACTTAAAATATCCCATAGCTTCCTCTCCTAAGATTTGGAGCATGTTTATCAAAAGATTAAATACTTTTCAGTTCTATTACAGATCAAGCCGGAATTGTGATAATGATTCATGTGATAATACAATGGACTTTTACATTACAAGGTTTTTTTGTAAGTTCTTTAAAACAACAAAGTCAACTTCAAACCCATTTGACCTTCATCATACACTCAAACTGATTTGATAAAAATTACGATTTAAATCGTTTTCCATAAAATTTGCACTCAAAACTAATCACATGTTTTTGGTTTAAACAATTTACAATTTGCTTGTATAAAAATAGTAATATCACTGAGGCAAATATTATATTGCATGTTCTAGAAAATTCTTTATATATGGATAGATTTATAAAAACCCATAACATATACAAATCGTGACATACATAAAATCACTGGCTACAGATAATAGTACACCTTTGGAGTTAAATGACAACCTTTAGCACTATCAAATGATGTAAACTGATATATTAAAAATTAATAACCAGATTATACAGACAGATTCTTCTTGTTTTCTGAACTGAAGTTTTCTGAGCAATCAAATAGATTGCAAAAGATATCAATGAAATATAATGCACTTGTCTATGACCTTAGGGATTGAACACACCTCCGCACTAATAACTTAATAATTTATCACTGGTGTTACAATAATGGGGAGTTTTATTATTTGTTTGTTTGCACATGCATACTCTGTGTTTATTGAATGAGATTTTTATTTAATGTATCGGAAACAAGGTGATACTTCAACAAACTTGCCCATTAACTTAATATAAATCTTAAGTTGTACAAAGATCGAGAACAAATGATGATCAAAGATGTGACTGGTCAAGATGTGACTGGTAATTATGACTACAGATATTATCAATGTTAGTCGAACTGTTTTTTTAAACACGTACAAACTATTAATGTTATATTATAATACTTATAAAAAATGTATTGTATAAAATGGATAATCGCTAGTGAATTTATGACATTCCAATCAGCATGACTATTTCTTACCGTTGCAAAATATTCCCTTTGCTCACTTAACAAAATCTCCCTTGAGATACCATATTTTATTAAGAGTTATTTTAAAACAAATTTCATTAAAAAAATATGCATCTTCTACATAATACGATACATAATTGCTCTTAAATTTAAAACAATGAAGAATTAAGAATTGAACGAGCTGTGTAATTGAATAGTATTTTAACAAAAACATCTAAATTTTTATAATTACAAAATTAATACACCATTAAATATTTTCTTAAACTTCACAGAAGTTTTTTTTTGTCATTATTTCAACTAGATTATATTTTTCGGGTTGTTATAAAAACGTTTTAGAATTATGTTAGAACACTTTGCAAATACACAGTCTGGTGTAATGATTTCTTAAATCATCAATATCCGAGCAGAATTACAATAAACTTTATTTAACGGTCATATTGTTACGGTTATGTCTATGCACTGCAATTTTCTTCAGCGCATCCTGTAGTGATTCTTCTCCTGGACCTGGCACAGCTCGCCTTTGAATGAGAGTTCCACCTCAAAGTCCAGGTCACGGTTGTTACGAGCGTTCTGACGCATCGAGAACGTTCCCGTTATTTCCTCACCTTTTTTCACCTGATAATATCGAAAACGATTGAATTATTTAATTGTTGAGGTATATTTTCAAAAATATGTTTTTTTTAATTATTAATTCTGTTCCTTTATGTTTATGTTTCCTAATTATTTACTAATGAGGAACAACAAAAAAATTAAATACTTATTTTCAAAGTAGTATTTTCAAGGATGGATTTACTAAACAAATATACATAAATATGAAATAGGCAAGCCTGGCTGTCTGTAGGACTGTGGTAGTCCAAATCAATACTTTTAATAATTATTTTTCTTACAATGAAAAATCGAATACATATAATTTATTAAGTGATATCTGTTGTTTGGCAAAGCAAAGCTTTAACATTTTTTTTTAGAATGATTACTATATTAGTTTGTGTTTAATGGTGCTTAAAATATAATCCTAACAATATCAAATTGAGAATATTCTTATAAACTTACCGTCATATACTCATCAAAGTAGAAGACAGTTTGCTTCCAGTGAGTGTAGGGCGCCTCGGGTGCAGTACTGAAGCCCAGCCGCTTGTGAGACTTGGTGAACTCCACATTGAAGAATGTCACTAAGGCTTGGATAAAATCATTGCGACGCACCTGTAATAATCAGTTACTCATTAGCAGTTACCATTATAACAAACAAATTTTACCGTAACATATCTTTGTGCAAATAAATATACTTCTTTGTGACAAGTACACTCATTAAAAATCATAGATCAATCATGTACAATTTAATCAATATTTCATTTCTATTATGTCAATCAAAGTCAATATCTTTTTTTTTTTTTATTACGCTGGAAAAACGCTTTGCGCGCTTCCCCCACGTGATGGAAGGTGGGGGGGTGTGTGGGACTCCCCGGAGCCCTGAACGCCGAGTGCGCCCAAGCACACCGGGTTTACCCACTAAAAAACCAGCGGTACCCTCTCCGTCTTTCGGCGAACGCCACGGGATCGCTTACGCATGCTACCGTGACAAAGTCAATATCTAACTTAGTCAAAAATTAAACAAAAATCAAATGGAAATCAATTAAAAAAAAAATTAAATTAAATTGAACTAAAACTATTGTGATAAATGCCTGTCTTCTTGTCAAGGTCATTCATTCATAGTCACCTCAAAAAAAGAACTTTCCTCAAACCTAACTCTATGAAAATGGCAACAACTATCTGTTTATCAACTAACTACAATTGTGAGACTGGGCCTAATAAAAAAAAATAACTTACTTGAAGATGGAACTTCGATTCAAAGTTCAGATCCTCCTTCTTGACAGTGTATAAATCAATTTCTTTCAATAGGCAAGAATTCGTAACCACCTGAAACAAGAAAGACATTATTCAACTGTCACATTGAATTACCTTTTATTACAGTGGAACATAATATCAATGAAAGTAATTAATAAAAACCCCAAAGTCAATTAAATTTGAGGCATTGTCTGTCAAATGATAGCTATAAAAAAATTTCATTTTCGTATCTTGGGGATCAAGCTTGCTTTGATAGCCTGTATGTAGTCTGTCCATGAAAGCATATCTGACACAAGACAGTTCCCTTCACAGATACAAATGAATGCAGATTAGTATTTATGGACATCTAACAAAATAACCCATGCTAACCTACTGCTACTTTCATACTAATTTTATGTTATTATATTTTTTTATTGAAATTTGACTTTGATATATGTATATTCTGAGATACAACATGTTTAGACGCTCAAACGATTAAATCCTCAAAATCTTTAAAATAGTATAGATTGCTTGTGTGTCGTGATTGGTACAACTTATATTATAAGTTGTATAATTATAACCTCCTTACCTGTTTAGCGTCAACAACATCAACAAGTGGTTCAGAAATAGCGACTTTCCTTATTGAAGACATGTCAAAACCATAAACATCATCCCACCAGTTAATCTTCTCATCCTTGTACTGACGATCTTCGATTCCACAAATAAACAATGTGCATCTAAAATAAATAATGATCAATATAAAGTATTTATTTTTAATTAAATTGCAAAAAAGAAAATACTTTAACCAGCTAGAATGTCAAGACTATTTGTTAGAATATAACTTAAATAAATTTTGGTAAACTAATGAATCTGGCAGTGTGTAATATTCCCCGCATGTTTCCATATTCTAAAGCTCTTAACTCACCTGTCTGGGAACAGCATACCATCAGGCTTAAGCCACTTGTCCCTTGCATACAGAACTGTATCCAACATGCTCTCGTAGAAGAGACAATAGCCCATCCATTCTGAGATTATTATGTCTACTTTATCCACGGGTAGATTAACTTCTTCTACCTACAAAATAAATTGGGAAAAGTTATTTTCTATGCCTTATATATAATTAATTTCATCAAACCGTGCTTGCATTTGAAACATTATACAGTACAGCTTATATTTTAATATAAAATTAACCTTTTTAAAGAAAAAAATGCATTATAAAAATGCTCTTATTAAAACAAATCATAAAGACATATTATCTTTTTAAGTGCAATGTCTTAAGTCATTAACTTTACTCAATTAAAATGCTCTCGAAGATTCATTTAATACAAATTTGATTACTACACTATTTGGTCTAATGATAGTTATTGAAATTTAATAAACTTTAGTAAGCTTACAAAAGAAGAGTTGTAATATTGCATATGAAAAAATAATGTATCAAATTCTAAAGAAGCTTCAGATGTATAACAATTTGATTTGATAGAAATCCAACCTCGGTAAATTAATATAAAGCCATATATTGCTTTAAATACAACTTATATCATGTACAAAATAAAACATGTTTAAGATGCAATCTCACCTTTCCTTTAACAATTTCTATAACATCATGAAGTCTATTAGCCTCAACAATTTTGCGAGCATAATCTACTATGTTTGAACACTCTACTGCAATGACCTTCGCCGCACCAGCCTTGGCGGCAAACATGGACAGGATACCTGTCCCACAGCCGATGTCTAGAACTGTCTATAGAAATACCACATTTTACTTTAGGTTATACTTATATTAGTAAAAAGTACTTCAGAGCCAATTATGAGTTTAACAAAGCATTGACAAGTATTTATCGTGATTTAGTAATTTATACTTTATCGCACGAACTTACTTTTCCTTTGAAAAGATGCTTGTTATGGTACATAGCGTTTCTGTATGTGAGGGTACGGACTTCATCTTTTAACATCTCTTCGTGGATACCAAAATGTGCGTATGAGTCGAAATAATAATCCCGGGAAGTCATTTCTTCTGCCGTCACGTTTTTATCAGGTCCTAAGATGTTTAAAATTAGAACTTTAGCAAAAAAAAACATAAAACAAAGAAACACGTTTTCGCCGCACCAAGTACCGGCGTCACCTTAAAATTTTAAAGAAATCCTCACCATTTTCCGTTGCAGGCGTCGATGCCGTCGATGTGCTTTCTTGCGCGACATCCATGCTCTCCATGTCCATTTTTAACTAATACACAGTCGGAAAACAATATAAAGCGTATATAACCTGCAACTTATAAAGTACGCCAAATCGATCTGTCACAGACGATCTCTAACGAGTATTTCTAGTGTTCAGGTAACTGGTTTCAATACCTTACGATTTCTTAACTACGATAACTAATAGGAGATTTATAAAGTAAATATCACAATACATAAGCTAAATCTCTTAAAATAGTTAATACAAAGAATAAAAGAAACTAACTCCTCTTTGAAAACGAGTTGAATTAAAATTGAATGAAAGCACAGAGTATACAATGTCTATTGTCTGCCAAGAAAATGCTTGATTTGTTTTTACCACAGATCTGTGATCCTCGAACATTATTTTAATTGAGAATTTTAAAGTACAGTTTTAAGGAATTTTAATTCAATATCAAAAATAAATATTAATTCAAACATTTTAATACACGTTTTAAAATCACTTTTACAACGTTCATACCAACAGCCCATTTTATAATTAAAAATCTTTACGTTTACACCTCAAACTTATTTTGATAATTTCTATTTAACAAAATTATAAAATAATTTAGATCAAATAATTATTATGCCTTTTTATAAATAACTAGGGTAAAGTGAATGTATAGAAGAATCTTTTTAGGACCAAACGTCTAAAACAGCTCTGTATATATGTAAAACATGACGTTTTGGCGCGAATTTTTAAATACGAAAAAAGATACTAACGATTTGACACTAATGTATTGGCTCAAATATTATTAATCTATGTTTTTTGTTTTAATATCTATGCGTTTATAATATTAGCTTATTACTGTTTTAAGATTGAAAGGGTATTTTTCAAGGATGCTTTATTTCAGTACAATCAAAAAACAACTAGGCGCTTTTTGTGAACGCTGATAATACTATTACAAATTGACTACAATTTTTAGAGATTTATAGTTCTCAAAATCAATGTTGTGGATTGTTTAGTTCTCTTATAAACCTTTAATGCTAAAGTTTTGCCGCATAGTATAGACCTACTGTTTTAAACGTGCACGAAGTAAGATACTGAGTAAGAATTCTAACTTAACGAATTTTATTCCATTAGATTGTTTCAATTTGGATCAATATTTGGTAAATAAACACGTAATAAACTTTCTTCCGACTCATGAAGGCACCTCATATGTGATTCCGGAACACTAAGAAACCTAAGTTTCATTATAAACCAAAATTAAGCTGAAAATAGTTTCTATATTTAAAGCCGCTCAGATTATATTCGAACCTATCTAATTTCAACATATTTTGTTTTCACGCAGTGATAACCTCTAAAAAATACCTGGGTAAACCGAATTCGTGCAATTCTTACTTAGTAAAACCACTGCGATGGTATCGCATATATATGGCTGATCGTGTTGAAATAACGCATCCCCCACCTAAATATGGTCCACACGTGGCTCAGCGTAGCTTTCGACAGGGGCGAAGATAATATTATCAATATTATCCAAACTACGCCGTTAATTGAAAATTCTCGGACATATTATTTCGATTAAAGTAATTGCTATCATAACAAAACGTCTTTGTCTTTCTTAATACTTTTTGTATCTTTATGTTTGTTTTTATCAATTAACGCACAATAGTATCTCTTAAAAATTTAAATATTTATAAACACTTTAATTAGCTTCAGTATAATTGCTATTGTCTACTTAATTACCTTTTAGACGTGTATTAATAAACAAGAGGTATATTGGTTAGTAACAGTAACTTATCTACTTATATCTTATCTGAAACACGAAATTTAGTGTTTAACATAATAAGTAGGTATATATATTAATTCTGACTATGTTTTATATTTATATGCAATATATATTATTACATTCAGCGACATAAATAATTACATAATTACAAAAAAATATGTTTAATTTTCATAACACCTTAATCGTTCGGAAAACCAGAAGTATCTATTAGACATGGCATTAAAAAAGAAAAACAATAGTTTTTTTTTATAACAATAAAATTTAATGTCTATGTTATTTTTTAAATTTAGAATACCTATAGAGTATGGTCCGGCAGGCCTTTATCTAAGATATTTATTATTATATTAAAATGTTAATTCGTTTTAAATTAATAAAAAATGAAATAGAATATCGCGATCACCGGTTAGCCTTAATTTTAGTCATTAGGTCACTTATGCTCGTCTTTGACATTCTACAGCTAAGTGCACAAAATGATCAAAATAATATATACATAAAATCTTAAATAAAATAAAAATTGTGTGAATATAAACTCACCATGCATGTTGTATATATGTAAGTACTTAAGAATAGTTTTACTATGGTAAGTATGTATGTTACGACCTACCTATATAATAATTTGCCATAACAATAAAGTAAGGTGTATTAATGCTTATTATAAGTCACGAAATTTATATTGAGCTACACACACATAGATAGTTTTGTTAAATTATTATTTACAACGACAACAATGAATAACTACAAAATTAAGCAAATCTCTAATAAGGGATGACCCATATTAATCTTTACAAGGATTTATAATAATCGAAGTTACAATAACAAATATTCGCTTATACAAACTGACTGACAGGCCGTCACATTTATCAATAAAGAACCTATCACCAATACTTTTAAGTACTTTGATCTAATTTAGGCAAAGAGGGATTAATCAAGATCGCCTTATCAACTAATACGTAATCGATAGTGTATCTTATCGAATAACCGATATTATTGTAACGAACTACGAAGTAATGAAAGCGATAATGCATCAGTCCTAAACCAGTTGTAACAGTGGAAGCACGCATCAACCGTATTCATCGAAATTGTATCGTTTTGTATCGAATAAATTTATTTTATAATGTGCCAGTGATTTTCTCTGTGAAGTTTAGTTATATTCATAAATTAAAGGTAAGTCTACGACTTTAGTACAATAATATAATAATCTATAATTCAACATTAAAGCGTTCGAATGTATTTTATTTCGTTTTCAATATATTTTACTATTATTTTAAAATGGGTTTACTACGTACGGAAATTATTATAAGTGAAATAATTTAGATATTTTTATCTTATTTTAAATATAAATATACGAAAAAAGTATAATACTTAAGTAATTCGCAATAAACTTCTATAAATCAATGTGTAAAAAGTCGTAAACTGTAGTAAGTGTTATTTGTTAATTTTAATCAGTGTGTTAGTGTAAATATTTTTAATAAAAATGTTTTATGCTTATGTGACAAAAGATAACTGTTATATTTGTTCCATAATTGTACCAACTGATGCACAATTCCTGCTGCAGTTTGCATCAAATGGGAAATAAAATTCCGTACACACTGAGAGTTCTATTATTTTATTTTTATTATAATAGTACAAAATAATAACAAAATCAGAGGAAGAGTACGATAGTAAAAACATAGGTTAAATAACAGTTTCCATGTATTTACATTGAAAATCAAATGTAACTAATGCATTGAAGCTGTTCCAGCCCTTTCTTTTTCACTTTCTTTAGTAACTTTTCTGTCAAAACTCACTTCGTTTCTTAATCGTGATGCACTCAAAACAGTCTAGTGTGTTACGATACGCTATTCTGATGCGTGTTCCACGACGTGTTTCGAGTTTGTTCAAAGAAAATAACTCTACTGATAACTGACATTTACTGTTTAATTACAAATAATATTTGAGGGCGAGTGTTCTGTTTTATTTTGAATTACATTTGGATGTATCAACTCGTAATAAAGTCTCTACCAAAAACGAGAGTGCATCCGTGATCTATGTATAATAAAAAAAGCAAATAAGGTATATAATGTAGAGGCTTATATTAAATATTTTTTATTAAACATTCCGTAATACCGAATAAGGACAACAATGTCCTGTAATGATATGTATACGGTTTTGTGTTATAAATAAATAAACATATGTTTTTATCGTACGTTAACTGTGAAATTGTGCGTATAATTGTATGTAATCACTAATCAGTACGCTCTCATTTCTTTACACACTCCCTCGCTCTCTCATGGGATACATATCATTAGTTTGTTCTTAATAGTTTTAATTCGATTATACTGTTAGTAATTTATTTTAATTTTAATTTGGAAAACTGGTCAATTAATTTCTTGTTAGATACACCAATCGTAATAAAATAACTTCTTTAAATTTAAATATCTAAATCGTAGATATGTGAAGAAAAATGTATCGGCTTATTATGTAGATTAATATCTATAGATATATGTACTAATATTAATCACTCCACTGAACCGAATATGATAAAATTAGGTAAGAAACGTGCTTACACTCAAGGAAGAACTTGGGCTACTTTTTATACCTAACGGCCAACCCCTTAAACGCGACCGAAGCCATGGGTTACAACTCCATAATTTTAATAAATTTTGTTGGTGCCTTGTTTATATGTTAGCCCGGCACTCTCAATAAATTTCGAAATAACTTCATTTATTCCATAATACTAACCCTATACATTAAACAATAACTCAATTTTGTATTCATTTGAATAAAATTTAACGTACATTTAAACGATATAATGCCTTAAGCCTTTCAGTTCAACATAGAACAAAAAAAATGTTTATGATTACTCAGTCATATTATTATTCCAATATATTGTTTATTTGAATAGAAGTTCTTGTCAGAAAATATTGGAATTCCATAACAAATTCCAGGTAACTAATAAAAGTTCTTTTTTACAATATTCTGACAATTAGTAACAATAAGATTAAAATTTTATTTCAATAATCGAACATAATAATGTTATCTATGTATACTCTATATTGCAATGGTCAATCTTAATATGAATAATCGCACCGGTACCAATAAAAGTATCCAAACCGAATGATAAACCAGAGACAGAGAAATTTCCGCGAGAAGAAAATCGAGAAGAAACGCGTTAACCATTTACAAATTTAACCAGCAGCCTACAAATTTCAAACCAGCTTACAAATTTCTCCAAAATTATTCTTGAAACATCTCAACCCACAAAGTTTCGAGTACCTAACTCATAAAAGTTTGATATTTGAACATCGTTATTAACTAATTCATGCACATTTGCTAACACGATTACCGAAATGATAAAGTACCAAAGAAATACATTATAGTTTCAGTTAGCATCGTCTAATTAGTAGTATGCGAATCAGAAAACTGTTACAGGACTTAGAAATAAAATAATTTTAATGTAGTTAAAAATGGGTTAAGAATTCTTTTTTATTTTTGGATAGATGAATAAGAACTTAGCACGGATCGCAAGCATCATGCGCTAGAAAATTTGTACATTTTTTTCAATATGGAATGTAATTTTACATATATTTAAATATATTGGTTAACGCGGTATGTGCCAGTAGAGCTCTCATTATACATTATTTTTAGACGTCATTTAAATATGATTGAAAGAAAACTTTTCTAAATTATACACTGTAATCTTCCTCAGGAATCACTCCCAACTATTTGAGAAATCCGTGTCAAAAATCTGTTCAGTAGTTTTGAGTATATCCAATTCCTCTGATTGATTGATTGCTGTCGAAACGATTGGCCCTTGGAGTAGTGGTGCAAAAAGCTTCATCAAAAGTATAACACCTCGCCTCATTGCCTCCACTGGTGACAGGAGGGCTGGTTCGTTTTTTGCCCAGAGGATCGGAATTGCGATTCAAAGGGGAAATGCTGCTAGCATTCTTGCCACCATTCCACGCGGTCAGGATTTATACAGTAACTAGTTTTAGTTCATATTTGTATATATATATTTAAGCATTTAATGTTGTTAATTCTTATGTTAATAAAATTATTCAATATAATAAATAATATTCCTCTGAATTATTTTCAGTCTAGACAGTCAGACGCGGCATATAAGATAGCCATGAAAATCAATCGCATACTTAAATAATCTCGCATTATATGAACAGATGTTATAAGATAACCTCTTTTTTGGAGTCGGTTAAACAAACAACTAACGATGATATTACTGTGTATCTACACACTTGAAAGAGACAGTGTTCACATATTAATGAGTAATGACACATTTGTCAGTCGTTTGACTGTAATGATCGAGACCCAACAGGTTTTGATAGGGCCAGGGTTGCTTTGAAATAAATTCCTAGGTTTTAAACATTTTGGTAAAGCTAAAAAAGAATTCCTTTTCCGTTTCGCATTTTTAAAGTTGTTTATAAATATTGACAAATATGCAGTGTTTAATCATTCTTATAAATTAATAAGAAAAGTAAATAGATTTTAATCGATACTTTTTTTTAAAATAAATTTTTAAAACTGCATTTTTGGCAAATTTTGAAAAAATCTAAAAAACCCGATAACTCAAAAATTTGCAAATGGGGGTTAAAATTACTGCAAATAGTCACCTCTACCTCTTAACGGGAATACGTCGAATTACCAATAACCATGTATATAAGATTATTATTATATTTATTATGTATAACGCCAAATATCGTCCTCTTATCAATTTCCCTAAAATAATTCAGACATTAATATTATCAAAATATGTGCCTAATTCTAATATGAAACAGGTTCTTAATTTTGATAGCATTTCTCATCTGTAATATTCATTGTATTAATAATATCTTGCTTCTTAAAAAAAGTCATAGGTACGCAATACAATAAATACATGTATCGCATGTGAAACCTTTTTGCAGTAAAATAATTTCACATAATATTTCTCATTCAAATTTTTATCACAGTCAAAAAATTTAAATACGCAATCGAATTGAAGTTGACAACCTTTAATGCTAGGTTGTATATCAAACCTATTTACGTCTAACTTAACGCTAAGTCAAGGACATGCTTACATAACATTATTAAACCGTTATGTTTGTAATGTGATTCTTAAGATATTTTATGTGACACGGTACTTTATATACGTACTTGCACTTGGTCATTGCGCAATACTCGTCGAAATAAGTCTTAAGTCTTATTATCAATGAATACACTACATAAATACATAATACAACACAAAAATGTATTGTTTAGAAACAGGGTCGTCCATATGTAAATTAGATGATGGGCACAATATTTTAGTTCTTTTTTGTGTTTTGTATAACCAAAACAAATCATGTAAAATACAATTCACAAATGTAAAGTCTTCTCTATATCTTCGATATCACGTAAAACATCGAAAAATCTACTACGCTTTATTTTTCGCTGAAAAATCTACCTATTTATGTGCCCAAATCAGTTTAGCCGGAGATAAAAAGTAGCAAAACCCTTTTCGTCACGTTGTCACCATATCTTACACATGTTACATACTAAGTTGTGACCCTCGACTTCGCTAGCGTTTTAGGTATTATTCGTCGAGTGCTAGGAATAAAAAGTAGATATATGCGTATGTTGTTCCTTGGAGTTCAAGCATAAGTACTTCAAAATCAATTTCAATAAATTAGGTTCAATGGTTTCACCGTGAAAGAGCAACAAACAAAATACAAATAGACTGAGTTATTTTAGCATATAGTGCATATTGTATTGTACCAGTAGTAGTAAAGATAACCTCGACACTGACGGCTCGCATTTGCTAGTTTCACTTTTATTGGTTGTGGCTCAGGACATTGAGAACAGCCTCAACCTTGACTTAACTCCTATATTGCAGTTTTGCGCACTACAACCATCTGTTTAAAAATATTTTATCGTTCAGGCTTATTTCAAAACTTTAGATCGAATTTATATTATTTATCTACGTATATCTTAATAACCTTAAGTTTTTTTTTTTATTAATCAGCTAGATGGATGAACAGCGATAGCTAAAGATCAGTGATCGCCAAAATAATAACCATTCTTTACATTACCAAATCGCCACCAACCTAACTAAAATGTTATAACCATTATATCTGTAGTTACTGGCTCACTCACCGTCAAAAAACGATCAATAATACCAAGGATTTCTGTTTGGCTATTTATTATTTACAAACAAAAAATAGTGCTGCTAATTTTGGATTTATTTAAGAATGCTTTCAACATAAGCTAGCAGATCCACAATACATTTTTTTCTATAGACTCTGTTAACAGCCATTTAGCCACAAATAATTGTCCCATTTCATTCTCAAGTGCACAACCAACCAGTGTCAAAACCTTAATAAATAAAATTTTAACAAATGAAAAACCGACTTCAAACAAAACACTATTTTAAAACAAATGAATATGTACTAAAAAGTAATAAAAATTATTGCGTATTCAACATATTTTTAGAGTTCTCGTAAGTAAAATGAAATGAAAAATATTAGACTACTTAAAAGTCGATTTGCCATTATATAACGTAGTTATAGTTATTGTTATATTTGGAGCCGGTGTCGGTTTTCTTTGAAGTCGGTTTTTCTTTTTGTTAATTTTTTTTTTTTTTTGATTTTAAGTGAAGCTCATGTAGACTAACTATTTTTTCTTAATATGGATAGATTAAGCGTGCCGTTTATATTAATCAGAAGCTACTTCGGGGACAATTTCAAAAGAAACTTTCGAATAAAGCAAAAATAGACTTTCGAAAATGCGGATTTAATACATACGTCATGCGGTATTAACTACAAGGTACCCTCGAAAGAGCTGTAATCGACCTCAGTAAACCTCAGTAAAAAAGATTTGCAAAAGAGCTAATATATGTCGTACATCATATGGCATCACATCATATACACAAAATTTGATTAAAGAGAGTAAGAAATTCTGCCCCAAAACGCACCCTAACTGTAAGCCGTTTAGGAGTTCCATCACTACATGATATAAAACAAAGTCGCTTTCTCTGTCCCTATATCTTTAAAACTACGCAACGGTTTTGATTTTGATGCGTTTTTTTTTACTAGATAGTGTAATTCAAGGGGAAAGTTTGTGTATATAATACATGAACAATATAGTAAAGAAACACAAACAATTTTAGAAATTTGCAATGTGATGTCGTAAATAAACAAATTCTGTAGTATATTTAGTATCAGTGTTGCACCCGTGCGAAGCCGGGGTGGTAGCTAGTTGATAATAATATTCGACTACGATAATTACATAAACATAACCACATTACGGAAGGTGACTTAAATATCCAAATAACCTATAAATAAAAGATTCGACGGAGTATCGTTAACGTGCTCCTCAGAATTGTTCCGTTCCCTTCCGTTCCGTTCCTTTGTCATGGATGCTATGCTCAGACTTACCAAACTTTCACCAAAATACCCTTGAAATATATATTTTATAGTAAAAAAAGAATCATCAACATTGCTTAACGTGATTTTCAGTTATTCACCTATTTATCGCGCATATACATAATGCAAATTTAAGACTTATGTCGTTTTCATACGGATACCATCATCGGAAAAAAATAAAATTAAAACGGGACCCCACGGGAAGCACTACCTTTCAAACAAAAAAAAATTTGAATGAAACAAAAAAACAAACAAAACAAAGAAAAATGTTTTTATAGATCGTTAGTCTAGTCCTATAACTGTTGATTCCCATTAGGTGACACAGTATCTCCTCTTTTATTTTCTGTATTAATACCTTCAAATTTATTCACAAAGTATATGGAACAGAATTTATTTAATTATGGTGACACCATAATTGCACGTAATTAATTACAAATTAGTTAGTCAAAAATAATAAAACGTGAATAACAGAACAATGAAACACTACGCGAAAAAAATAATCCATATATCCATACATATACATATTTCGCTTTTAATCCCAAAGTGCTGCCCTACCCTGATGTAAGTAATTACAAAAATAAACCCCCGCCATTACTGCCACCTACCACCATTATACCTAACAGCATTATACCTATTCGTATTTATTTATTTATTTAGGGACAACCAACAGAAGTTACAACATTAGTAATTGCATAAAAGATGTTCTTAGACTAAGAATTAATTGCATTTCCAATTACAGGTTATAACCGTATGCATGAATAATTGAGATACAAAAAAAAAAGTATATATGATTAAGTTACAAGAGACATCAAAATTATTAATTAAATATAAAATAATAATATGTACCTACTTCAATGTTCATTTTATAATAATTCAAATTTAAATAGTTGCATATCATAGTCAATTACATGAACATTAATTTATTCTAACTTAATTAAATTTAATTTGAGGTATGTCTAGCAATAGTGAATAAATGTGTCTTTAATTTGTTTTTAAATGCCCCTAGATTGTCGTGAAATAGATCTAAGCCATTTATTTCTTTCATTCTCTATTTTAGTTATATAGTTGTGGTAGCACTGAGATAACAATTTTAGGCAGTCGGATCTAAGATATTCGAATTCAATTTTATCCAAGGGATTCGCATATTTTTTGAGTTTAACGTGGTATTTGTGTTTTAACTTCAATAGCTGTAAAAGTTCTTTAGAAAACCATTTAGGTGAGTCTCGTTTACTGTTTATTTTTTGGGGTACAAATTTTACTATAATTTTTTGTAATATGGCGTAAAAACGATTCAGCATGTCGTTAAAATTATTACAGGTAGAGAAGAGAATTCAACAATTATTTGATATTTTGTCAAGTTCATTAATAATTTTGTTATAGTCGGCCTTATAGAAGTTAAATTTATTTACATTTCTATTAATGTTTTGTGTTTTTTTAGGTAATTGAATATTAATATCTAGTGGTGGGTGTAAACATCTATTGTCTTTTTTAAAGGATTGTAACTATTCGAGACTGTAACGTCTTGACTACATAGTACTAAATCTAGAATTTTATTTTTGGAATTATATATTAGGTTATATTGGTTTAAATTATTCAATGATATAAAATCAATTAAGGAGCTCTTGATATGATAATTGTTATAGTTGTCGGGTATAGCAAAAGAATCTTCTTTAGAAACATTCCAATAAACATCGCTTAGGTTAAAATCCCCAACAATAAGTGTGCATTCACGACTGTGACAGTAATCCTGCAAAACTTTGTATGTATTTTTTGTGAATGCGTCCAGCAACTCACGTTTAATAGGTGGTGGTAAATATACTGCACAAATATTAATAATTACTGGCTTTAAATCTACGGTTAACCAAATATCTTCACAGTCACTTTCCCATTCAAGTATCCTTTGTGACGTGAACATCTTAGATATAGCTATTAAGACACCTCCACCTGTCTTTTTATGTTTGCTTAGGGCAGAGCTTTCGCGGTCACGTCTGTATACGATGTAATTGTCATCAAAAAGTTCCCCCGTGAATAGACTACTATTTAACCATGTTTCAGTAAATATTATAATATCATAATTTATCGCTAGTATTTCTTGACGTACCTCATTAATACTTAACCTTAAACCTCTAACATTTTGGTAATAAATTGAAATAGAATCGAATTTTAATAGATAAATTATTATAAACATGTCTTTAATACAGTGCAGTTGCATATACAAAAGGGCACTTAAATCAATGTGGACAGTGTTTCAATGTTCCTTATGAATTTGTATTCGGATGTTTCGGTTTTCCGCAAGTAGATATTGCCTCCTCTGACCCAAACAAATCGGTACTTTAATTCTTTGGCTTTTAACCGCGCTGCTGCATGGAGAGATTTCTGCGTCGGAGAGAGATGCTCAACCACGTAGATTGGCTTCGGATCGCCTCGTATTCCAATATGGTTGGTATTCATTTTTTCGGAGTTGTTCTTCGCTTTTTTATTGAAGTTAATAGATGCTGCTAGGAACTCATCCCGGATTCTTGGACTGCTAAACTTAATTAAAATAGAACGCGGCCTTGGACTGTTATTCTGAAGCTTTGCGACTCTCGTGCAGTAGTGTATATCGGACTCATTCAATTTATAGTTTGTGGTTATTGCTATTTGCTTTACAAGAGTCATCAGGTTTTCATTCTTGTGCTCAGGGACGCAGTGGATTACTACATTCATCGAGCGTGAATGTTGTTCTATCTTTACCAGACGTGCTCCTAATTCATTCACCGATGTTTGTAAATTCTTGCACTCGGTCTCCAATGTCTGAATAACCTTTTCCTTCGCTGATATTTCCTTCTTTAAGTCTTCGTATTGTTGTTCTATAAAGTTCATCGAGTCTGTAACTTGCACCAATTGATCTAGCACTTCTTTAGTTTTAATGTTCAGTTGAGACATTATATTAGTTTTAAATTTTTCTAAAGTGTTGACTAGTTCTTCCCTAATAGCTCTGCGAACATCAGCAAGTGTCAGGGAGTGTGATTCGCCATCATTTGAATCATGTGTTTCCTGTTTTCGTCTAAGGGTGATATTATTTTGAAGTTCTTGATTATTATCTGGGAAAGATCTCACGGGTGTGCTGGTGTTATCAGTTCCAGGACGAGGTCTATTACATGATGGGCAGAGCCATGTAGATTTGAAATCTTCAGATAAATTTTTATACAGTGTAGTAGTAATAACCGTTACGCAGGTATAGTGGTCTCTTCTTACACAGTTGGCATTTTAAGATTTCATTTGAATTTTTTAGGCGGTTACAACACTCGAACTTATTTTTATTAAGTGCATTTTTTGCTTGATCGGCCTTAGTTTATTTTTATAGTTGTACCGAAAAGAAAAAAAAAAAGAAAGAAAAACAAAAAAAAAATTAAAAAATCTTTATAAACATGGGTTTGATGAGGCGCGATCCGTGATCTATTACATGTGAATTCTATGCTTCATACCAAGACACCTGCGTTCGCTGATTTTGTTTTGTCAAATAGTTACTCATATATTGGCTGTTATGCGAATTGATAAGAATGCCTTTTGTTTGTTGCTTTGCAATGATATTGTTTTATTTTTACACTACCGGCACTTAAACACTATTAAGGAAGATTGAAATTTTATAAATTTATTGCTTCACTGTAGCGGTTCGTTACTGTCTGTTATTGTTTATATGTTTTATTGCACTTCACAAATACATGTTAGTGATTATATACAGTCACTTCTTTTGTTTTGGTATCACCAGATCTTAAGTTCAGTTATAAGTTTTCACTTTTATCACTAATTTATCGATAATTTGTGTAATTGATGACGAGACAACATTTACCACAGAGTGTCCTTTTGCAATTTACACATTTAGTTAGACTATCACAACTTTTTCCACTTTTAAATAATTTAAATAGAATATTTTAGCAAGAGCAAGTGTATCCGTGACGTATGACGAGCAAGGGCAAGGGTATGGTTTGTCGCCTAAAAAAGTTATTTTAATCCTAATGTAAAGATATCTATCGATGTAGGTATATTTATATTGGAATCAGTATCCTAAAAACGAAGATAACCTCATAAAAAGTTCTATTTAAAATCGTTTTCTGTATGACAAACATCCTTGAAAGGTTTTAAATGCGTTTTAGTAGCTAAGAAACAATTATAGTTACATTGCCATGCCATGCAACTACGCACATCCCTAGTTATGGTGAATTTGCTTCGAATGTGTCCGATACGTTACGCCATAACATTTAATAGCTCTAATAAAAATTATTAACAGTACAATGTAGCCCTAACCACATAAATGTGCTTCATGAATCCTTCTCCTTAAATTATTACATAAAATTTTGGAAAATTACAAAGACTAAATCATAATAAAAACAAACATCATCAGCCTGTAAATTTCCCACAACTGGGCTAAGGCCTCCTCTCCCTTAGAGAAGGTTTGAAACATATTCTCCCATGTTATTCCAATGCGGATTGGTGAATAATAATAACATTAAATAAATCCGCGCAAGACATAATTTTCCTTTAGAACCTCAAAGAAAACCTGCAGCTGGAATTTTGCCTGGAAACACAATAATATAATACATATACGTAATAAATACCGTGTATTGTGTACCTATACACCTTGAATAAAATGTTTCCCTTGTGGCTCTGTGATCAACAGTATTACACATATGTAGATGTAGAATTTAAAACCAATCTAATTTTTTTTCTCTTGACTGAATATAGGTCACGGTAGATGCTGTCAATGATCTGATGATGGCACAGCATTCCAAAGCAAAGCTGTAGAAGTAAGCACACCTACTTCCGCACTCCTTAAAATAAAACCCAATAACATTTTCTGGCTCGATTAGAGTTTAAACTGCTGGGATATGTAGCTAAGACAGATTGAATCCTTCATAAAAAAATCATAATATGTTTCAAAAGTAATTACGTACTTATTTTTCACTACATGTCACGATATAAAAGCTATATAACGAAATAATTAATCAACCATACATTTCATGAGAAACAACTTTGGCATGATCATTTTTACGTTAACGAAAAACAAAACCAATTCTGAATAATTCGTTATGAAATTAAATTTATTGAATTCAGACGAACTCGAAATGATTTATGATTTACTCAAATTCATTTAAAGTGCTCGTTGAGCGGTGTCAAATTTAAATACTCATTGCATTACCTGGTAATACAAAACCCATTCGTAAACAAAAACAAAAAAACACAATTTTCACATCATTTTGTTCCGAAGTACAATAGCATAAGAGCGAGAATTGAATGTATAAATAAAATAATACAAATGCATGGTGCGTTGTGTATTAAAAATTTTAAATGCATCTCTGCATTTCGGTCAATAACATCAGCTGCGCAATTCGTTTACGAGACAAGTTTATTTTAGTTATTTATTTTTAGACGTTAAACGGTTTCTTACACGTTCCAAGGAAATGCAGTTTTCGTTTTATTGAAATTTAAACAAAGAACGCTTTTCTGATATTGCTGGAACGTACCGTGTTGAGATATTATCTGTATTTTGTCATTCAAATACTTGTCAGCTTTATATAAAGATATCTTATAAATAATATTCTACTGTTAGTACAAAATATATAAGTAAAGCTTGAACTGTATAATACCGATAAAAAATATAATATATTGGTTTTATTTTGTGGTAGGGCCACCACCACCAAACAGTATTATTCAGTATTATTGTCTTCCGCTTTAAAGGGGAAGTGAGTCAGTGTAACTAGAGACGAGGTTGGGGCGCATGGATTTGTAAAGCATTGTTATAAGGCACAGTTAATAATTTTACTATTCCAGTAAATATATATATTAAGTATTTGCACACATACATATATAGTATGTTTCAATTTTTGGAGGTCGTTCCAAAGTGTGTCACAGCTGATAGTTTTAATATCTACGATTAGATTTGCGATAGTTTTATCATATCATAACGATTTCGTCCACATTTATAACAAGAGGAAACAAAATAGACTATTGTAAATTATATAAGAGATATATATTAGAAATTTGGAAGCAATCTTTGCTCCGTAATAGATTCGTATAAAGAAATATTTATTTTATGGGTTTCAAACGCCACTAAAGTGTCTACTTTATGCAATAGTCAAAATTTTACTCTGCTTGGCAATTACAATACTAACTCTAATAATATGTAATAAAAACACGTATTTTATCAATTTAAAGCTGCGCAAATCTGATATATATATAAAAGTAATCTGACTGCCTTGTCGCAGTTCTCCAATTATTGATTTCAAACCCCAAGTCGAGCTGATAAAATGTTATTGGATTTTCCTGTCGAAAATGTTTTAGTGGAAATCGGGAATGCACACTTCCGTGACTTGGAAACGCAAATCCGAGTAACTCTTTCTGGTATCCATTCCATTGGATTATGAACGTGGAAATAGAGTCCATATGCGTAAGCGCATATTTATTATTATATAATAAATTCTACATAGTTGGCTGTCTCCCTTGTGATTAGCTGCTGCAGCCGGAATAGGTCAGAAAGACCGACATTATAAAAGTAAGAAAAGAAATTGAAAAATGTGTCGAAATCAACACGCTATCCAATTAAACGCCTCTATAAATCATATTGGTGCGTATACGCACCTGATATGAATTGCTGTTAAACATTGTTTCAAACTTCGACATATTAACATACCTACACACTGTCATAAAGTAATATGTAGAAACAGTGTAAAAATTGTAAAATACCAATGGAATTAAAACCTTTTAAGAAGATTTTAAAGTCAAGGCACTGTTAAGTGTCCCTAACTAATATACCTGCTAGAAGGTACCATTACTTTGACCTTAATTACACTCAATGATTTAATCATCACGACTGTTGGTACATACTAATGATAATTAGTGCATGTGAAACATGTAACAGTTAAGTAGGTACTATAGTTTACGTATTTGGATAGAAAAATAAACGCTCCAAATTTTTATTTTCTAAAGCTGTATAAATGTTTACACGCAAACTTGCCATATACCAAAGTATTTGTACGTAAATTCTACAAATTCACAAGCAGAATGCAGAACTGATTTTCTTATCACAATATCGTCTATAACCAGTATTGTTTTTTTTTATTATTATTGATGTCTAATAAACCAGCCTCAAAAGTAACAATTGCCTAAAAAGTGCCAGTTACCGACATTTGCCTGGTTATCCCCTCTCTTATTTAAAAAGGTTTTATATGTTCCCGTATTATTAAGACTTATTTATGAATGAAAATGATGATGTTTGATAACTATTTACGGAGTCGTCCAACAATGACTCAGTATTGTTTCAAATAAACAATAAACTTTACTCATATAAACGTCGTTTATCGCACCCCACATAAACGTACATGCCAACTTATTATAGATTATTTCATTATAATTAGAATTATTCGAGCATTGCTCTCCACGTGATACATTTACGAAAGTAAAAGAAGTAGTTATGTATGGTTTTGAGAACTTTGTTTTGATAATAAATAATAGATTAAATTTTAAAGGAACTTTAAATATCACGTAATCATTATATTATACTTTAAACGATATGTTTACTCAAAGTTTATCCGATTGGTTTAAAATTGTGCAGTTGAATAAATACAAGTTCGTGACAGATGACAGTGACAGTATTATGTCAAAAATATAGTCAAACAAATAATTTAAAATAAATGACTAAAATAATGGTTGTTATAATTTAGGTGATATATGAACATAAAAAGCACTTTCAAATCACAGCCAAACAATAAAACTTAATTTCATTGTATGATTCGTATACAATTATCTTTATTACTAACAGGATCAGTGCAACATCCATATAATCATTAAACACGTGCTGTGTTGGATTTGATAGCAAGCATGATAAATTATAATTTACATATTATATTTTCCTATTATAATACATTGTTAAACATTTATCCTTGTTGGCTCTATACCTAGAGATGACACGATTAACACGACGTTATATACTTGTACATTACTACCATAAATCTCTATTTCATTACATAATTATATATTGCAATGAAGTGCCTGATAACCGCTTGCGTAAGTTTAATTATAAACTTATTCTAATCGATTTCTATGGATACAATATTGTATACAAATATTACATACACAATTATAAAGTAACAAAGATAAAAAAACTCATACACCATGTCTATAGCCTATAGTCTATAGCTTATAGACAACGTGTATGAGTTTTTTTATGTCATCTTTTTATTCCAATGGAAATAGGAAAAAAGATTACCGAACCTTAGATTTATTTCTTTAATGCCATTTAAACAGACACTTGTCAAATATGATAAAAATGAACATTCGAAAATCGAATAATCCATACTTCTAATTCGAAAACCAAATAATAAAAAATATACATTTATAAATACTAGCGAGAGACAACTAGACTAGACTGCTATAATACTAACTAAAAATACTAAAATACTGAATTCCCATTAAAAACTAGTGTCGTTGTAACAATGAACAAAGAGAATATTTAAAAAACAAATAAAAAGTCGAGTTTACAAACCAATTAACTTATGATGTCCTGACATTATGGTTATAATAAATATTGTATAGAATCGTTTACTTTGGCATAATTTTACAATTATAAATATATTCTTGGAGTGCTCATAAGAATACAAAATAGATAGAAGAATAAAATGTATCCCATGGTTTAAACCAGGAACCATAAAAAATCACAGCGTGGGAATGAAACCTGTTATTAAGTGAAAGGGCTAGAATTATACATATCAGTGTTATGAGAGAATAAATGACAACATGTAATCGAAATAAAGTTATAATAATAATCAATAATTATTTTATTAAAATTATTGTATACAATAACAAAAATGTATATATTATATATATATACTTGTAAAATGCTTTCGTCCTTAAAATTTTAGAACAAATGTGGTAAAATTGCCACCAAATTTTTTTTCAAAGTTAATTCGATATAAAAAAACATTCGCGTTCATGTTTAATAAATTGTTTTCTACAAAAGTTGTGACAAGTTAGATATTTTTTCTTCAAGAAGAAAAATAGGAGAGATAATGGTTATGGTCAGAAAAAAAAATAACGAACCATAATAGGTACATAATATCAAAGAATAAAACAATTATATAAAATTGGCAGACGAACGGGCCACGTCGAACTTGCACGGTACGGTATTTTAAGCATTTCTCCGTACATCAGCAATACTCTCCCAACACTGGAAACTACGTTGTTAATCACAACCAAATAAAAAAAATATTTGATTGGAATGTGAATTTTCGAGTTGTTCTTTTTCTGCTCAAATGTCTCGTGATTGATCGTGAACGTTAAGTATACCTCACTTGTCTCTCCATGATATTGTCCGTAAATACTCGTTTATCACTCATAAGTGTTGGCTGTCAAATCTGATAATAAAGTTATGTGTGCATCTATACGCTTCGATAAATATTGATTGCATATTTAAAAAAGCGTGGTTATTTAACTCGATATTTGTTTAGAAAATTTTAAAGTACTTGGCCATTTTTTATTATTGTAAATGATAATCCAAGTAATCGAATGTCATATCGAGAAAAATAAATTTTCTGTCAATAAATACTTAAGCCGTGTACTCCTCTCTTGGATTGCAACATAACTCTTTTAGCGTATGATGAAAAAGTTTTATTCAAAGCACTTTTTATTGATATTCTTGAATACTAATATCAAAGAAATCAAGTAAAATAATACCATGAACAAGATAATTTCTTTTGGATTTAACGAATTATTGCATGTCTTAATTCATTATTTATCGCAGGGTGCAATCTCTTTTCAAATTTTATGTTATTGCGAAAATAGTAAAGATTGTTGTTAGTCTTTTAAATTTATTAAGTAACTTATCTGATATTAGGAAACTTACAGTCATTGGTACATTTGAAAGTTTAGTAACAGTGGTGCCAAAGAACTAGAGACGCGTAATGCATTATGAAACTTAATTTTTACAGGTATCTTATCTATTATACATTAAAATGTAAATAATTAATAAGTTGTTTGTTATTATTGTACTTAAGGACTCCCGTGCTACTAATACCAAAAAGACAAGGTATTCTGCGTTGATACATTGTTTTCGATTTTTTATACCATGACTTTTAACAATGCTCAATCTTGACTATACGTTTAAATTCAATAATATGTGAAATTTGAAATTTGGTCAAAATCAATAAAGGTACATAGCAAAAAAAAATTTTTTTTCTACGTTTGCTCAATTAACTCTACAATATGCTTTTTTTATTAGCCAATCTTTTGTCTTTTCATAGGAAAACAGATATTCATTTATCCTGAACCTTTTTAACACAATAGAAAAAAGTCAAAAACTTCCACTGCAACAAAGACTTTAACCCCATTTTCTGAGGCCTTTCACTTGCTTTTAACACTTCTTGGAACTAACAATAAAACAATGAATGTGGGAATCACTACCCATTTCAGAAAATAAGTGATCTGTATCTAAGATTAACATAAATTCTCTATTTCTTTGAAATCCATAAAGAAAAACTGATTATTTTGCTTTCATGGCTACTCTGTACTTTATTTTTTCTCTACGTCATGTTTCAAAATTTACAATCCATGAAAGATACACTCGTTATAGTACGTGACAAAACCAGATGACATAATGGACTGATTCTGATTGTAGAGCCCGGCAAGGCCACCTCGATAGCCACAATACATTCACTACTAATTTATCTGGCCAATGGCAACTCCCTAAAAAGAATAACCGATAAATTTAATCAATAACAAAGTAATCCCTAATGCAATGTTATACTGACACAGATAAGTAACTAATATCTTAATTATAAGTAATATCGTCATTCATGCGACAAGCAACAATAAATCTAGCTATGTTGACGTTTTTTTCGTAGGTAAAGTCGGGGTAAGAAAAGGTTCGCCATCTTAAGATCTATTTTCGTGTGCTCAGTATGAGCAATAATCTGCTTTCCTGATTGAGAATGACATAATGCGTCACAATGATTCGATGTTTTGTTTAAAAAGGTACTAAGAGTTTAAGACTCGATAAAGGAATAATTTGAAAATTGACTAAGGTTTTCTTACTTTGACTGTAACAAAGAAATATACATATTTTTTTTAAATAGGTTATAGAATAAATAATTTACCTATCGTTCATTTCACCTTTGAATTTTAATAATCCAGTACTGAAAATACTGGAAATTCCTCTTTCATCCAGCGACTCTGTTTTGGGCCAGTACAACTAACACAGTCATATAAAAATGCTTCAATCCATATTGTAGTGAGTACAGTTTGCTATTTCTAGCGTAAAATAAATTATTATGGATAGTATTCTGGAAATACAAGACATTCCTATGACTTCTTGCAAGGCCAATTCCTCTGCATACCGTCACATGATCAACTTATTTGTCTTATCAATAAGGTCTAAAGGAATCTACATTATGTAATTTCTTGTAAAATGATTTATTTAAATCTGATTGTGACAATCATATACACCTTGATGATGATCTTCTCGTGACGGATTTACGCGTAAAATTATCAAACTATACTATGACGTATATAAAACTGTTAAATACTTATATTAGTTCAATAAACATAAATAATCTTACGTAGTTACCAATACGTAATAATTTTTTTACCAACTATGTGTGAGTATGAAAATTAGGGTTGAAAAGTTGTTCCAAACTACGGTTCCAGCAGAAAACTGTACATTTATGAATGTAGACGAAGAATTGAACATTATACTGTACTATAAGAAATATGATATAGAGATACGATACCTACTTCCGTAAGACTAATGAAGTCAGCACTATCGCTGATAGTTTTGAAACTTTTGGTTTAAATATGGAACTGATGGTCGTAAAAATAACAATAGTAAATAATCAACACAGTACGTTATTTGATCCATGAAGAGCCCTTCAATTTGCTTCGTAATTCCCATTGTTCTATTCAGTGGAAAACATAGTATCAGACATACATATAGCATTTCAGCAGATTGATCATAGCGTGCTTAAGTGGGGTAATGTTTTAAACGATCTTGGTAACAAAATATCAACAAATTTGGAATAGTTTAAAGTCGGAATACTAACTTCACTTAATAAATTTAGCTTTAACAGTTCACCATAGGTAGATGGGTAATAGGTATAGGTAAATGGCGCTTACTTAGCGCTTAATATTGCCAGTGCCAGTGGAATTTTAATTTCTGTAAAGTGCATATCATGGCTATATCTACTGTTTTAAAAATGTATTAATTTATTTAATGTTTATTACATTAATACTTTAAACTATTTTATACAAAATAATTGAACAAAAGTTACATTAATTTAACGCTAAAATTAATCTTGGAAAGGGTACAATTACCTGCATAGGAGATAAATTCTTAGTTCCAAGAATGTCAACACTGATAGTGACTATTTACCCTCAAGGGGCACTCTAACAACATAATCTAAACATCTTATAATTATATTGCCATCAACAAAAGTAAAGCTAATCGTTTTGTAAATACTTAAAAGTATTATAAACTAAACAAACATTTTTATCAATTATCAACAATTAAATAAAGACGGTTATCTTATGTAGGTCAGATAGCGTATTTGGTGGATTGATAGTCTCATTCCTTTAGTGGCTAATAAAGGATACTTAACAAGCATGTTTTAATCCAGGATACAGAGATGTAAAACACCTAGGTGCCCCGTATCATTGTCTATGGTTAAGTCTTGGACTATCTGTGAGGTAAGTGAGGTACCTACAAGGTAAAATCTTTTTTGGGAGGTAGAGACGATTACCGGAACCCAGAACTGCCGGTTTAGCAATTCGTTAATGTATCAAAATGATATGGTTCAATAACGGGATGTAAATTATAGGCTATTTGACTTGTTTTTAAAAATCCATTTTATATTACTAAGTAGAGGTTAAGGAATCCAGCAAAAGTTGTTTCTTTTTATTTCTAGTACATATTTGAAGAAAATTATCATGACACAACGACAAACGTTTGAAAAAATGCATTTTTATTTATTGATTTTTGAATAAATTAACTATTATTTTCAAGTTTCGTTAGTAAATAACCATTTTTAAACTCATAATATACACTAATTACAATCATTATTTATCATTTATTTTTCGCATTGTCAAATAGCCTATTAAGTTTATGGTCATTGGTATATTTTTTTGGTCCTCCAAACGCAAGAAAATTTGTGCTATTCTATGACAGATAATATTTTTATTATTGTTTGATCCAGCTCTTTAAATTGAAATCGTATCAGTACCAGACAAATAAGTTAGGTACAGGCACGAAACAAGACGTCAATCCACACTACATTTAACAAAGTATAAATGTAATAAAAAGTACGAGAGTTATTAAAATATTAATTATAATATTTACTTAACGATAATGTTCACGATAAATGTCTGTCGTTATTCAAACAATCATTATCATGGATTTAGTGGAATGCCAAATATTATCTAAGCTTTTTTTATGCCATTTTATTGTTACATAATGCTGTTATTCTGTCTGCAATATCACTAAGATATTATGAAAATTAATAAAATTATTATTCATCATTACTTTTTATTCATTAGAATTTGTAATTGTAGAAACTTATACTGGATACCAAAAATTTAGAGTGTTAAAATGTAACTCAGCAGTAAACTTAAAACTTGATTTCCTATAAGTCTCTCTGCGCTGTACTATGTCTTCATCGCAGTTTAGTCTTTCTTGTACCGAGGAACTACCGAACTAAGTATTTTTAGGGTTTCTTTTAAAGCATAATCTTTAAGAACATGTCGAGTGTTAATCGATCCACATAGTGTTGTCCGATAAAACAGTTAGGAACATGCTTGATAAAAAAATGACAATTATCTTGAACGTTATCGTTAGAAATGATATAACTCCATTATAACTCCTATTATTAATTGTCCGGGTGTTATATGATAACATTTAACATAGATAAATGTAGCTTCTGCAAATGTCGGTAATCTTTACATACAAGATCATGACATTACGTAAGAATGTAATCGATTGAAAATGACATCTATTAATACACACTTTTTGTTCAAATTTTACTAATTTTATATTTATGTTTAAAATTAAATAACTGCTTGATTAAAAATTAATATAATGTTAAAAAATATATTGAAATTAAATTAAATTTTAAAATTATTACTATTGATAAATATTATTATTTAAAAAAATGTAATTATTTATTATTGTATTGTATGTAAAGTTAAAAAAAATGTTTTACTAACAGAATTTGGGCTAGTCCCGAAATAATAAGTTTTATTATTATTATTTATATCCCCCAGAAAACAGAGTAATGTAAAAAATTCAAAAAATGTAAGTAACAGCCGTACGACGTCCCAGCTTAATTATATGTATATAGAATCTTTACATATATCACTAAGCCAAAAATGTTACCTTAAGTCTATTGTAAGCAATTGATAATCATTTGTGATATTTCTTTAATTGCTATGTATTTCTAACCAATAATTATTATTGATGTCAATTAGAATCCAAAGCAAAATTTGCTAATGGATTTAATTATCTGTGAAAAAAAAAGTAGTTTTGGCGGGCTTTAAAAAAACATTTAATTATATATTGAACAGTTTTTTGTGATGATCACAAAGATTAATTGATTAATTTACTATTAAGTGTGACTTCGATTCCGTACTCTTTATAACACAGAAAGCCAAGTATTTGTACTTGATAAAAGAACATTATAATAACGACATAAAATGCTTTCGTTTAACAGAACCCATGTGAGGTATTGGCTTAGTGGATATTTATCACGATGATAAGAAATATTAACGCATTGGAATGAGCTACGCATTACTTGATATCAGTCTGCACGGAAATAGATTAGAGATACTTTTTTATCATCCGGCTACTTTATATTTTAAGGCAAAGATTTAAAACTAGTTCGTTGTTTTCTTAATAGGTTATTTGACTGGTTTTTAAAATCCATTGTATATCATTTTGTAGAGGTTAAGAAACCCAGTAAAATTTTATTTTTTTATTTCTGGTACATATTTGCCGAAAAATATTTAAATTGCGCGCGAAAACGCTACTTGGACAACATGGCGTTGCAATGGGTTCGGTGACGTCACTTGCCTGTTTTTTAATCTGTGGTTTATACAGTAAGCCCGGTCAATAAGGAGCGTTTTGTGTCACGTGACAAAACTTTAAAAAAATGCATTTTTATTTATGGATTTTTGAGTAAATTAAGGATTATTTTTAACTGTCGTTAATAAATAACCATTTTAAACTCATAATATATACTGATTACAATAATTGACTTTATTTTTCGCATTGTCAAATAACCTATTCGATTATTATAATCGAGCAACAAGTTCTGCAATAGGGCCTTATAAGTTAATTATTCATCTTTGAAATTCCAAATAGCATCAATCTACGTTTTTTACAAACTAATCAGATTCATCCTTATTAAATAGTGTTATGGTTAAAATACCTAACCATTTACCCAATCTACCGACATATTTCCTCTGTGTAGAGAATGCCGCTAGTATTTTTCTTTATTGGGACTAAGTGGTCTGTCTTTCCTGTATGATTCGGCAATATGAGCGTAATGTACACTCTGACCTCCTTCTCATAGTAGGATTAATTCCCACGAACTTATTTACTTTTATCTGTTTTAATATAGCCCGTTTTACATGAGAAATAAGGTCCACAATACTGAGACAGTTTCAATTGTAATATGAATCACTACGCTGATAACATTGACAATTTCAAGTTCATTCACCATTAATTCGATTATTCGTTGACTATAACGATACAAAGTCTATGTTAGAATTTATATACCGTTTCCCTAACGCCTAAGGCTTCCACACATTGAATGAAATTTATATAATATAAGTAAGCGTGTAAAAAAGGAAAACACTTGTTATTATATATTTATACATATACGAAATTTTTTAGTGTCAATTGAAGCAAATGAAAATATTTTTTGAATATTATTCGATTTTAAATGTGAATTCCTAGCATACCTATAACCTATTTTAATCGAAATAGGAATAAAGATAAACCTTAGATTCACTTATTCTATGGGATTAGCAAATAACTCATGTATATTGTGCACTAATAAAAGTTTATAATTAATATTGTATATAATATTATATAGTACTCCTCGGCACGGCGCGTATTGTGAGAAAGTTCCTCTCGCTGGAGCCCTGACCACCGGTGGCTTGGACCCTGTTCCCGCCACTGGTTGACCTCTGTATTTTATATTTTTAAATATAAATATTTTATGTACTTTGTATTTTATATTTAAAAAAAATATTATATATGAGTAAAAAAAATAAATAAAATAATTATATAATACAATACTATTAAACTTAAACACTTACATCCACTTTCATTTTATTTCCAAAATTAGTAAAAACAAATTGGTTCGAAATGCTATAATTTCGAAAATCCATAGCGAATATCATAGATAAATCAAGCTCTCGACCAATATCGACCATAATCTTAACCAAGAAGATTAAAATGATTATAATTTACACATTTTAATTCTAAATTCGACTTAGAAACTTAAAACAGTTAAAAAAATGTAAAACTTATGAACAGTTTCGAAAAAATCTAACGAAATTAACTACATTTTAGCGAAGCATGAGATAACAAACCTAAAAGATATATCAAAGTGAAATCGTCTATACTCAAATTTAACTCTGATTATTTTGTTTCAGCTACAAAAAGATATGGCCAGTAAAGAAATGGAGGCCTTAGAAAAAAGCGAAAAGATCAAAGACAATGAAGCGTCTGATATGACCGGAAGTAACGTCAAATTACAGCGGGAACTTGGGTTATTTTCTGCGGTTAACTTAATTCTTGGAGTTATGATCGGATCTGGTATATTTGTATCACCAGCAACAGCTTTAGAGCATTCGGGTTCCGTTGCTTTATGTCTGATAGTATGGACTGTTTCTGGAATTATATCTTTATTAGGTGGGTGTAGGTAAGATACCTATCCTTCTCATTTTTTTTTTTCAATTTTTAAATATCCATGTGTATTACTTATAACAATAAACAAACTCTTTGTACTTGCAGGAGCATTATCATTTGCGGAATTAGGCACAGTTCTTGGAAAATCCGGAGCAGAATATTCATATTTTCAAGAAGCATTTGGAAAAACTCATAAATATTGGGGACCTTTGCCTTCATTTATATGTGCCTGGATTTATGTAGTAATATTAAGACCTGCCGAAGTAGCTATTATTGTGATGACTTTTGCCGAATACGCTTTTCAACCCTTCACTACCGACTTACAATCCGATTACAAAGCAACTGCCATCAAATTGGGATCTTTGGCAGCTTTATGTAAGTTATTAATATAAATATTTTTTAAAGTGTTCTGCAATTCGATTATGTTTGCTTATTATTTATATCGCTCAGAATCGAATACGCTGTGTATTGGATTCGTTTTACGGTTAACGAATTCAGTGCGCAGCAAGCACTAATGTCAACTGTCAGTGAAGTGACTGTAGTGACATAATAAAGTTGTTAGCGTCTAGCGACAATATTTTTCGTTATAATTTGAAATCCCGTGAAAGAACTTGTGATTTAGTGAAAAGTATCTTAAATTATAATAAACGAAATACAATATCGCTTTACTCGTTTATAATGTTTTATTTTATCCGTTAAGTAAAAGTTCAGAAGTTTAATTATTATCATGTCCAGTAAATTAAATGCGGAAACCAAGGAAAATTTATCGTGTGAAATCAAACGATTGCAAGAAAGATGTCTCGACATTTGTAACATCATTGAAAACTCTCCCTTCGACGCGGCAATATCCGTTAATAATGTAGGAGAAAAAGCTCTTAGCTATGTTGAAGGCTTACGAGCGGAGATACAAAATTCCACAACACACATACCGATTGACGAAAATTTAATAGTAACACAATTTCTTGCTGAACTTAAAGAAAAAACTGAACAAGTTAAGGAATTTACTGCATTCACGAGAGGAACTATTCTTGACATTGATAATGAGATACGAAGGTATGTTATTTATTTTTTATTTTATTCATACATTACTTATAAAAGAAAAAAGCTTTCAAAATATGGAAACTAAAGGAAACCTAATATTATTTCTACCTTAAAGCGCATTTTAAAAGGTAATTTTCGTTAGGATGGTTTTCTACAAACAATACAATGGAAATATTTTTTTATGAAAACAATAATTCCCATCAAAATGCTTATTTATACATAATTAAATTCAGGTTAAACGATTTGACGAATACAGCAAAAGAAGCTCTATCCCGACCTAGAATAATACAGAGGGAAGTCAGGCCAGAACACTTACAAAAAGCTAAAGAAACATTCCACATTTTGAAAACAGAACTTCATGGACTCATCCAATCATTATTCCCAAATGCAAGTGACGCTATCGTTGAAGTTATGGGGGTAAGAAGACTTTTTTTTACTTAAAATAAATTTAATTTACTTGATACTAAGATATTCTCAAATATTCTACTGCCAAACAACACTACTGAAATGTTAAGTTTTGATTTGAAGGATGAGTTGGCCATTTTTTTAAAGACAGAAGGGGCATAACCAAAATAACTAGCAGTATAATAATGCAGTGTATGGTTTATAGTTCTTTTTTGATTGTCTATGTGTATTAGTGACTCAGTAGTTTATAGTTGTATTTGTTACAGCAATTGATGCAAGAAAAGCTTAATGAAGAATCCAGTGGTTATGTTCAAATTACGCAAGAAAACTACCGGATTATAGAACTTTTAAAAGATATGAACATTGTGACAACTAACCCATATAATAACATGGAAGTCAAAATTGCCTATTGAATGCATATGTATCACTTAAATATGTAATAATAATTGTACAACTTTGCACACAATAATTATCAAAAGTTATGTGTTTTGTATATTTTCATTTTATAATTTTGTAATAATAAATATTATTGAAAACCTTCTTTTTTTTTACTTAAACAGACCAAAGAGCATGTTTATAATGCCCAATGTTATTCTATAATTAATCATTTTTTTATATATAATATAGTTAAAACTATTTGTATCATCAACACAAACTTTTAATTACATTGTAACTGTAACAAATAGGCAAAGACAATGTCATATATTATAGCAATTAAGTTATTATTTAATATTCGAAAATTCGTTTATTTTGTTTAATTGAATGTTAGGGGTAATTTCCAGTTCCACCTGAACTGATCCTGATACTGAACCAATTTTAAATATTTTTTTACCAGCAGAAATGTACATTACTCAGGAGCGAAAGTATACATATTGTTTTTCTTTCTTAATTAACTTTAATATCTTTAATTGCATATATCTTTTAATAGTGCTTCAAAATAGTCTAATCCTATTGAGTAGTTTCATCATTACATAAATTGATAATGAGCAACTTTATGATTTTCTTAAAATGTTATTCTTAATGATAATTCAAGTTACATTTGTTAAACTTCACGGTTATTTTTGTTGATCTTAATTTAAATATAACCAAAGGGTGTATTTCTTATTAATATTGTTTACCTTATTTATGTTGTATATCTGCACCTGTACAAACCGAGAGACGAAATTTCAAGTGAGTAATATAATTTTTTGTTTCAGTTGTTATGACATATATCAATATAACAAGTGTAAAACTTTTTGTAAAAGTACAAAATATATTTGGAGTGTGCAAAGTATTTGCTTGCCTTATTGTAATAGGTGGAGGACTGTATGAAATTATTAAAGGTTTGTTACTAAAATATCATATAGTGAGAATGAAATTCCTTTAAAACATATGTTGTATTTATCATAAAATAGAAAGGTTATAATTAAGCTATATGTAAATTAAAAAAAAAGTATAAATGCACATGCATTCATAATGGTTTCAGTTAAATATATAGTAATATTTCCTAAAAATAGCATAATTATTTTATTTTTTTAATATTACAGGCAACACTGAAAACTTGAACAAAGGTTTTGAGGGTAGTACAACGAGTCCAGGTGGAATAGCTCTCGCTTTGTATTCAGGATTATGGGCGTATGATGGTTGGAACAGCGTAACTGTGGTTACGGAAGAAATTATTAACCCTGGCGTGTAAGTAAGATGTTTAAATATATTTCATATAATTATTTTATATTCATAAACTTGATGGATATTAATTAATTGAAGGTGAATAATAAAATGACTATAAACCACTAACACCAGTCTACAAAGCAATTAAATATCGTCCCAGATTTTTGCGAACAAAGATGGTTTGCTAGTTAGTAATATTTAAAACATATAATGTGTAAGAGACTGCGAGTATGTCGACTTTTTCCTGAGAAACTCTTAAATAAACATATGAATTTTAGCATCCATCAATTTATTTGGGAGGAATTAATTGCTTGAACACATTTTGTTAATAATTATTTTATTGTTTTCTCAGAAATGTGCCTCTGAGTATATCCATCGCTGTACCACTTATTACTGGGCTGTACGTGTTTATGAACGTGGCGTATATGTCTGTGCTGTCGTACGCTGAAATGGTATCAGTGCCCGCGGTAGCTGTAGCGTTTGGAACCCGAGTGCTCGGTCCCGCCAGTTTTCTCATACCACTCGGTGTTGCCATAGCGACATTTGGTTGTGCTATGAGTGTCCAGTTTGGTGTTACCAGGTAAGGTACTTAAATAGAAAATAACTAATCTATTTATAAAGGAGTTACCAAGTTTATCCGATTTTCCTTTTATGGAAAATGGATATTTTAACTGTGATTTGTCATATTGCTAAAATATTAGCGAACTAAAACAATATATAATTTTAGGGTATGCTACACAGCAGCGCGCGGAGGACATATGCTGGAAGTATTCTCATACGTCAATATGAAGCGACTGACACCAGCACCAGCTGTTGCATTCCAGGTTATCATCAAATTAGTCTGACATGAAACAACTACCTATCAAATACAATTAAGCTTAACATATACATTTGAATCAAAATGGCCCAGTGGTTAGAACGCGTGCATCTTAACCGATGATTGCGGGTTCAAACCCAGGCAAGCACCGCTGATTCGTGTGCTTAATTTGTCTTTAAAATTCATTTCGTGCTCAGCGGTGAAGGAAAACATCGTGAGGAAACCTGCATGTGTCTAATTTCATCGAAATTCTGCCACATGTGCATTCCACCAACCCGCATTGAAACAGCGTGGTGGAATATGTTCCAAACCTTCCCTCTCCCTCAAAGGGAGAGCAGGCCTTTAGCCCAGCTGTGGGAATTTACAGGCTGTTGTTGTTGTTTTTGTTGTATATACATTTGGCTTAAAGTAAAACTTTTGCAAGTGTATCGATTTTAACGATATTATTAGTGTCAATCATTTGGCTACGATATAACTTATTAAAAAAAACATAAATAATAATTATATGTTCTTTGTTTCAGGCTATTCTTACATCAATATTTATTATGGTTGGCAACATTAAAACCCTTATCGACTTTGCTAGTTGGTTCCTTTGGTTTTTCTATGGCTTGGCGATGGTCGCACTACTCGTTTTGAGAAAAACGCAGGCAGATAAGCCCAGGCCGTACAGAGTGCCAACAATTGTGCCTTGCTTCGTTTTGGTAGTGGCAATATTCCTGTCAGTGTTGCCTATCGTCCATGATCCGTCAATAAAATATTTAATGGCTATTGGATTTATATTCATTGGTGTAATAGTCTACACTATGTTTGTCTATTACAAGAAAACACCCACGACTTTATTAAGTAAGTAATATAAGTATATACTTGTTAATTACAAATGCATGTATTTTTAGTGTAAATAACACTAGAAAATATTCAACTATATTTGGCAGTGTAACAGCCTATAAATGTCCTACTGAACGCACAAAACATGCCCTACTATATACGAACAATTAAGTGCATTTTGTTATATTTTTTTTATTAAAACTGAATTCTTTTGTTTCAGGAAAATTTACATTCCTAACTCAAATGCTTTTCGAAAGTGTGCCGCCTAGCAACCACGAAGACTGATTAAAAAAAAATACATAGATATTTAAAAACTATATAGTTTATAAGAAACAAAATAAATAATGCAGAAACAAATTATATTATTATAAATATTATTTTAACTACTGTCTTTTATTTAAACCAAGTCTTACATTCAATTAAGTTTAATAGTATTTGAACGGTATTTATTTATTTATTTATTTAGAACTACCAACAAAAGATACAATAATTCGTGTACAGCAGTAATTTTTAGTAATACATTTCAATTGTTCTTTTACTTACAGGTAATTACAGCATGCAAGTTGTTATAGGTAATCATCGACTAACAGACTTACATTACTAAAAATAATAGATTCAATTGCATAAAAAAAAAAAAAAACATGTTTACAAAATACAGGATTTTTCTTAATTTATGCAAAACATAAAAATGTAAAAAAGGAAAAAAGCTAATAAAACTATATAAGAATTCCATTGAATAATCAAAGTGACAAAGTAATGGTGTAAAAAAATTGTTCACAAGTATTTAACAAAATTTACGATATAAAAAAAATATATATATATATATATATAAAAACAAACACAGAAAAAAGCAGATAACATAAAATCATAACTATGTATTTATATTCTATGCAAAGTTTTTTAGATGTGAGGTAATTTTATTTTTAAAGGAGTAGATACTATCATGCAAGATGTCTAGTTCATTGATACCAGTCGATAACTCGTTATACGTCCTAGCTAGTCTGTTTATTGGTGAATTATTTCCTAGGTTGGTTTTTTGTTTAGTTGTTACCAATAACGGTGACTTGTATCTAGGTATCCTGAAAGGCACGTTAAAACCAATCATAGAGAGGATTTGTGGGCAGTCAATTTTATTATTTAATAATTTGTGTAAAAACGTTACATCTAAAAGTTTTCTTCGACAATCCAAGGACAGTAAGTGGTAGTTATTAAGTCGGCCCTGGTACTGATCGCCCCTCAAGTTATTAAATCTATAATGTAAAAATTTTAAAAACTTCTTTTGCACTCTTTCGATTGTATTAATATGAATTTTATATTGAGGGCTCCAGACAACAGAACAGTATTCAAGTTTACTTCTAACCAAGGAGTTGTAAAGAGTTATGATTGTATATGACTTATGTAGCTCCTTAGAGTTTCTCAAAATGAATCCCAAAGACTTGAATGCGGATGTTGTAATGTGTTCGACGTGAGTATTAAATTGAAGCTTCGAGTCCAAAATAACTCCTAAATCTCGAATTGTTTGCACCTTGTTTATAGTAATACCAGATATATTGTACGCACTTTCTATAGCATTTCTTTTTCGTGTAAACCGAATATGGTAGCACTTCTTGATGTTTAATTTCATTTTATGTAATTTGCACCAGTTTTCAAGGCGATTAATATCTTCCTGTACTATAGTCACGTCATTGTGAGTTTTAATAGTTTTTGTTATTTTTAAATCATCAGCATAAAAGTAAGCTCTGACGTGTTTAAATATTAGGGGTAAATCGTTTATAAATATATTAAAAAATATTGGACCTAGATTTGATCCCTGTGGTACTCCTGAATGTGCAATGTATGGAACTGACTGATATCCATCAATAACTACTGTAGATGGGCGTGCGTTAATATAAGAGGTGCACCACTTTAGTAAGGTGTCAGTTATACCGAACGATCTCAATCTCTCCAATAATATAGAGTGATTAACCGTATCAAAAGCCTTCGAAAAATCTGTATAAATTGCATCAATTTGTTCACCGTCATCTACAGCTCTAATTGTTTCTGTAACAAAGGTGACAAGGTTGGTATTGGTAGATCTTCCTGATACAAATCCGTGCTGATTACTATTTATATGGGATTTAAGATAATCTGCTAAATTATAATGTACAAGACTTTCGAAGACCTTTGCCACAGTTGACAAGATTGATATCGGACGATAATTTTCGACGGAAGCGGGATCATTGCTTTTAAACACAGGTACAATTCTCGCCTCCTTCCAAACTTGTGGAAATATTCCTGTGTTTAAAGATGTATTAAAAATGAGATACAACGGAAAAGATAAAGTAGTCGCACACATTGAAAAGAAGTAGGGAGATATGTTATCTGGTCCTGCGCCTTTCTTATGATCAAGCCTCTTTAATTTTTTTTCGATGTCACCTTGTGATAGGTATATATTACCAACGTAAGTTTTGGGATCAGGTGCACAGTAGTTTGATGTGTTGTCATTTACATAGACGGAGGAAAAATACGCTGCAAAAAGATTCGAAACATCTTGTTTATTCTTTGCTTCGACATTTCCGTAGACCATCGATGTAGGGTAGGCGCTAGAATTTTTACGCTTGTTTTTGAAATGCGTCCAAAAATACCGAGGATTCTTCGAGATTGCATTTTCAATCATCGTTATGTAATTGTCATAACAATGTTTGATCAATTTGTTACAGTCTTTTCTTAGGTATTGAAATTCTATTTTATCCAATGGGTTGCTATACTGTTTTAATTTAATATGGAGCTTATATTTTCTTTTTAGGCATTTTATTAAGGTGGGTGTAAACCAAGATGGATAAGACTTTTGTGACACAGGTTTTTTCGGGACGTATTTATTAATAGTTATATATAGTATGATATAAAACCTATTTACCATTTCATTAACATTATCGAGACAATCCTTGAATTCTTGAAGCCAATCAACATTGTTAAGAGATGCCAATATGATGTCATACTCGGCTTTAAAGAATTGATATTTGTTTTTTGAATTATTTTTTGAAGAGGGAGATTTCGAAGGTATTTTTATAATTACATCTAAAGGAGGATGGAATGTATCGATTTTACGTATTGGAGATAAGCTCTCATTTACACTCATCATGTCCCGGTCACAGAGGACATAGTCCAGCAAATTGTGTTTAATATTTTTTACGTTGTTAAACTGATAAAGTGAGTTAAAGTCAAGAAATTCTTTAAATATATTTTTAAGTGATGAGTTATTTGAATGAGTGTCAGGGATCAGCACAGTATTTGGATCATTCCATGCTAATCCGGGTAAATTAAAGTCTCCAATAATTATAAATTCCTAATTCCTAGGTGACTCGTATTCAGTTTTTCTTTATTATTGCCCGCTTTTTTATTAAATGATATGATTGCCGCTAAAAAACTATCTCTAGTTCTTATTGTACTAAATTTCACCAGAACTGATCTTGGGCGTGGGCTATCCTTATTGATTTTCATAATCCTCGTACAAGTTTGTATGTCATTATCGTTTAAGTTACATTTGACGGTGTTAGCTATTTGTTTTACAGTAGTTACAAGATTTTCTGACCTGAATTCTGGGATGCATTGTATTTCTAGATTATATGCCCTAGATTGTTGTTCAAGTAATGCGAGTCTAGAATGAAAATTTGAAATGTCAGAACGTAACAACTTATTTTCATTCTCAAGAGACTTAATAATTTGTGTTTTACTGTTCATTTCCTGCTTTACTTCTTCAAACTCTTTTTCCATGAAAGTAATAGACGATGTTATGCTAGACATGTTTTCGAGTACCTCATTGATCTTTCCATTTATTTCATTCATAATATTTACTTTAAAAGCATCGATTATACAATTAAGTTCTTCTCGAAAGATGCTTCGTACTTCATTTAATGTCTCATCACTTAATACATTGCTAGCGTTGCTTGTTTGTTTGCGCCTAACCGTAATATTATTAGATTCTTGTGGTGAGATATTGCTCGCATGTTGTCTCACTGGCGTATTTGTATTATCGCTCTTTGGTCTCGAGCAAGTCGGACAGAGCCAGGAGATTTTGGAATGCTCTGTCAGTTCAGCATACGATGTTTTAGTGGTACTTACACAAGCATAATGATAATTCCTTAGACATATCTGACATTTGACTATTTCTACTGAATTGGGATTTCGTAAACAACATTCAAATTTAATTTTAGAAGACATTATTTTAAAGTTAAGAAGTTTCTTTTAATGTATTCAAGGAAAGATACAAATTTTATAAAAGTTTATTCAGTTCAGATTTGGTAAGGATTAGAACCCTGATCAGTCGTCTAAGTATGGCTTGAGGCGGCCGTAGGTACCATTAGACCAATCTTTACTTAAGTGATTTACTCCAAATTACTGATACGTTTCAACAATTTGTCGATAGATGAAATCGAAATAACTTTGTTATTAAGTTACCGGCCATGTAATAATAAGTTCACCCTCATTTATAAAATGTTCACTCACTAATTAATTTAGTTCGATACACATTTAATTTTCTGTAATGCACTAAAACTGAGTTCTTTTAATAATTCTTTGTAATAATAATTAAATCCACAGTTCACATTTAAATCCGTAGCACTTTAATTAAAGTTTAACTTAACTTTATTTACCACATAATCTTACTGTCGACTATATACACTTTAAATGTTCTTTTACAACGAAATTAATGAAGTGTCACGAATAATAACGATAACACACATAGTTTGAGATGTTATTAAAAAAGTAATGCAACTTAAACTGTTAAAAACTAATAAATTTTAATTTAAAACGAAATAATATGCGGAGTCGATGTTTACTAAATCAGAGCGCCCTCTCACTCGCGGTATTTAAAACATAAGTCAAAATCTTGAATACTTTGTAGTTATTACAATAAAGTCACCCATAAAATCTCAATTGGGCCCTATAAACTTTATCTTTATGGCAAATGTCACACATAACACTCTTTCCTGTGTCAGAATTATCAAAACTTCCTGTTATTGTATTTTTTATATCTGCCTCTAGCAAACGAGAATTTTATAGAAAGGACTATTTTTTTTATATCTAGTGACCACTAATCAATATGTTTTCTCTAAATAAGATTGAAAAAGAGTACAATATTTTAAAGGAATCGTCGACTCGCCTCCAAAATCTGTTGTCAATTTATTCAAGAATAAATAAGCTTATCTTATTGCACAACGATGCAACATTTCCTCCTTCCTTAGATCCTTTTTTCAAAAAAGTTCTCACGGAATGGACCACCTACGCATATGACGTTCATAGTTGCCGGCAATGATGTTCTAGTAAACAGTAGATATGTCATTAACGCGCAAAAAGTGAAGACTAGAAAACTTCCTAATTGGGACGTTTGCCTTAGTCGTTTTCATCATAATTATGCCAGTAATACGTTATAATACAACATAATTATGTAGTAATACGTTTTGCGTAATTAAAACATCTAGTTATCCCTTTTACTTATTGTTTTTATCAAGCTATCCCTTTTTCTTGTAACGAAATTTAAAATAAACGGTCCCCGGCGCGGCACACTTTTTTCTGGTGTTTAGTATGGGTATAACATATCTGTTTATTAGAATATCATTGGTTGCCGGTATTTGAACCCGCCAACTAAACATAGATTTTGAATAGCTTAAAAATAAACTAAAAAAAAAATGTTCTGTCGTTGAAAAAAATATTTTTCTAAAATAAGTTATTCTTCTGTCAAAGAAGTTATTCTTATATTATAAAAAGATTAATTCCACCAAAACAACATTGCACTTCATTCGCACTGTCAAAAAGTTATCAGATCTCATATCAAAGAGCCAAGCGTCCAAAGATAGAAGCGTCTGTCGTCTCCACAACTTAGTCAAAATATACAGATTGCCCATTACTACTACACTACATTTCATAATTTTTCCTTTACACAATAGTTCTTGTATTCAATACAAAAATAATAACAAGGAGTCCCAATATCAATGTTCAGACCTCTAGTCAAAATTGTGATGTGGGCCACCGCTCTCGGCTTCGCGCCTCACATCCGAAAAGAAAATTGAAAAAGTAGATATAGTAAATACAAATGTACGCCACAAGGTTTTTTTAAAACATTATAATTAATTTTTAACTTAAAGATATTCCACTCTTCGCTGCACGAAATGATTGTGAATAAAATAATAGATATTTCTTATAAAACTGAATTATGATATAAAACAAATCAATAAAAATCTCATTTTTGTCGTTTCTCATCACTCGTTTTCAAAATAAAAATTATTTTAAAAATTCAATGGGTCAAAAAACAAATTCAGTTTTGATATTCTAACATAAATTACCAACCAATATTATAGTAGAAAATATTTGTTTCTCTCATTATTCTGCAATTTTGTTCTTTTTCATTTAATATTCCAAGGAAGTATGAATAAAAATTTATAATAATAATTTTGTAAAAAACAAAGAAACTAATAAAATTAGAAAATATAATATACATATATGTAAAATTAAAAATCAATGTAAAATAATTAAAGAATCACTAGAAATTATCAGATCATCAGTGACTAAGAGACGTGATCAGGTATTCTTACCGCAATAAACGTAGTGCTCTTGCGCATTGCAGATCAAGCTTAAAACTACGTTTCATTCACAAGAAAGAAAGTATATTTTTTAAGAAAAATAAATCGTGTTTGATTATTACCAATGAAACAAAAATCTATGTATATTTTTGGCCAGTTCTAATCATGAATAAAAGTAGTTGTTGAAATTGATGTACTTACGATAAAATTTAGTTTAAAAAATTTAATCATCTAAATATCACGTTATGTCACTTTATATTGTTAACGGTATCGATATTTCTGAAACCGATAACACATTATAGAAGAAATTTTTGATATGAGTGTTTGAAAATGTTTCAAAAATAGTAATAATTTGGTAACGCTTTTTCATTAATTAATTTAAAATAGGGTTACAAATTAGCATAGAACCTGAAAAAACAAAAAATCATAGAATACCGATTTTAATACAACATTGATATATTTTTAATCTTGTACATCACTAGTAAACAGAACAGGCGGCGTACAGGCGACAGCCGTTTTTAATTCTGTAATGGTGAATAAGAAATAAATAAAGAAGATTTATTAGAAGTTAAGACCCGTATATTAAGACTTTGATCATGGCTTATCATTACGTTGTTACTGCACAGAAACCAACCGCGGTTACAGCATGTATAACAGGTAAATAACGAGAATTTATACATATTTTTCATAGAGGTTAACCGTAATAGTATATAACATTGAACTATTTTCGGCCAATAAGACTATTTTTGTTATGAATACTAAAGCCTGAACAAAAATAGGATGTATATTTGATGGTACTCTATTTAAAACATCCAAGAAATGTCTATATTTTTCATTATTGTGCCGATTTTTTCCAAATTTAATTGACGTTTTGTTGAAGACCATTGACAATTGTTTTATATTTTCGCTGTAATTTTAGTGTTTTCAATCGAGATTATACAATAAACAATGTAAGCTTTGATTACGTAAACACAACAAATTGGCGCTAATTATAAACATAAAAATATTGCCATGTTTTTATTATCAAATGTGAAGTTACAAAATGCTTTTGAAATCGTAGGAAACTTCACTTCACCTACGGATCTAAACCTTCTGGTGGCGAAAGTGTCACGTTTAGAGATGTACCTTGTGACTCCAGAAGGACTCCGTCCCATGAAAGAAGTGGGTTTATATGGCAGAGTGGCAAAAATGAAGCTATTTAGACCACCAGTAAGTTAACATTTTAGTGGTTATAATTTTTATATTTTACTACACATAATTAATAACACTTCTACATGGAAAATTTGCACTGGTTTTGTGAAAATACAAATCTGTTTAGCTATAAATTGTGTATAAAATGAAATTTATTAGATTGATTATTTTTAAATAAATAAAATTTTACTTTCAGTATGAAAAAAAAGATTTAGTATTCATATTAACCGCTAGATACAATGCTATGATACTGGAATGGAGGACGGGTACCAATGGTGAACTAGAGGTAGTTACCAGGGCACATGGCAATGTTGCCGATAGAATTGGGAAGCCATCAGAAAATGGTATACTTGCAGTCATAGATCCACAAGCAAGAGTTATTGGTTTGAGGCTTTATGATGGTTTATTTAAAATAATACCACTTGATAAAGACTCCACGGAGCTAAAAGCTGCGAGTTTAAGGTATTTGTGATGTAGAAATAAAATTATGGTTAAGATCTGAAAAGCTAAATTACTTACAAATTAATTCATATTTATAACCAACATATATATTCTTATAAGGTATTAAACAGTCAAAGAGTAAAAACTAACAAGCAGTAACCATTCCACTGCTGGTAACATCCTGGTTTTTGAATACTAGACTTGTTATTCCAAAAGTCTGCTCCATCGCGGGTTTTAGATATACTTATAGATTTTCATCTAACATATGTAGGTTTTTTCAATTCTGAGTAAGCATTGAATAATCTACTGCGTTAAAAAGGTTTTTCATAAACTTATTATCATCAATCACAGCTCAGTTCTAAGAGTAAGTTATTAACCATAGACAACATTTCTCTGTTTTCAGACTGGAAGAATTAAATGTTTTTGATTTAGAATTTTTGCATGGTTGTTCAAATCCAACTTTAATATTAATTCACCAAGACCTCAATGGCAGACATATAAAGGTATGTTTAAATAAATATTCTACTTATACTTTGAGCATTTTAAATCAGAAGCTTTATATTAAAAATAGGCATATTTGTTATAATAAGGTTTAGTAGTAGTAATCCCATTACTCAGCTGCTTTGTAGGATGTTAAAGAAAATAAAAGTTGGAAGGCAATGTATTTCAAACAAAATTATATCCTATAACCATCACATTGTTCGACACAGATTTAGACTGTTACACTCAGTAGTATTTATAATAATAAATTACTAAAATCAAATATTATATAGATTTAGGTTTTAATTAGATTTTGAACTAAAATGTGATTACTGATTTTTGTCATTAATTCTCTTTGTAGTTTTTGTTAGTTTCTCTATTAAAGCTTAAAACTTAAAAAAAAGGATAATGGACCTATCCATTATTAAACAAATGTACAATGTGTTAACATTAAAACATGTTTTTATCTTTTCTTACAGACACATGAAATAAATTTAAGAGACAAAGAGTTCTCGAAGATACCATGGAAACAAGATAATGTTGAGACTGAAGCTTCTATACTAATTCCTGTGCCAAGTCCACTAGGTAATCAATTAGAAATTATAAAAACATAGTTTTCTGGAGTGACCTTTGTCTGGTTCCTAGGATTTTATAGTATCTATAATTTGGTTTTAATATTATATAGTTTTTTATTGTATAGTGTTTGCTAATTTTAACTCAAATCAATTGTTAATCAAATCAAATTATTTTGTTAAAAAATCCATTTATATATAATATGTAGTGCCATTGAAAGGATTGAGGTTATCTTTAATTATTTTGTCTTTTTGGTTTTGTCACATTGGCATAATAATCTGATGATGACTAAAGGCTTGATTGGATTAAAATTGTTTTCGATTTAAATGAAGAGTATGTTATTGACATATTAACTCGTGAAGAAATGTAATTCTATGCTATTGTAGAAAATTAATGTCGATTGATTAATACTAACCTGTAAACTAAACCTGTACAATTTTAGGTGGAGCTATAGTCGTTGGACAAGAGTCAATAGTATACCACGATGGTCAGAGCTATGTAGCAGTTGCACCCCCACAGATCAAGGTATGTTTGTGAAATATATATTTATATCTTAAAATTAGTAATGTCACCACTACTTAGTTTGTCAATAAGTATTTTACAATACTGTGTTTTCTGTCTGATTTTTGTTATATGCAATGTAACTATGCCTAGGGAGTTTTACTTTTAATATAGCTCTGTAATATGAAAAGATATTCATAAGAACATTTTGAATAAATTATATTTTTACTTTAAATTAAGAGTTAACTTTAAGAGTTTATTTTTCTATTACTATATTTGCATCACCTGTGTAGGATAGGGATAAATTGTATACATTATAGATACAAAGAATAAATTTAGCTGTGTATAAAAAAAAATCGAAATTATTTTATCCTGAGTTTCACTGTTAATAAAGGTTATTAGAAATAGATTAAGGTTGTACAAAGTTTTTTCGCAAAACAGATTTGTGGTACTTAAATACAGCTGCAAAATAACATCAGCAGTACCAAAGTCCTCGATGCCAAATCCAAAAAGTTTCAGCTTGAAAGTAGGTATTTAGGCTGATAACTTGTGTGTTTGCGCCTGGCGTGGCGAATATTGTCTGTTTATATGTAATATGTACAGTAAAATATTTTTATCAATTACAATTGCAGCTAACTCCAATAAATTGCTACTGCCGGGTAGACGAGCGTGGTATGAGATACCTTCTGGGAGACATAGCAGGCCGGCTGTTTATGTTACTACTGGAGCTGCAAGAGAAGATGGACGGCACACAGACTGTTAAAGATCTCAAAGTGGAATTGCTCGGTGAGTTTGTACTAGTTTTGTTTGTAGTGAGGTGAATACTTCGCACTAGAACTATAAAGGTATTATCGTTCTAGTGCGAAGTATCAAAACTACTCAGTACTCAGAGAGTTCTTAAAATATAAAGAAATATATTCTGAATTTAAAAAGACCTAAATCCAAGTTAGTTGATAACTTTTCAGGGTTATTAGTTAATAGGAGACAATCTGGCATATGGAATTTTAATATGTATGGCCCATCTGCCCATAGGTGACATTCCGATCCCCGAGTGCATGACGTACTTAGACAACGGCGTGGTGTTCGTGGGCTCCCGTCTGGGTGACTCGGCGCTGGTGCGACTGGCCCCCGCGCGGGAAGAAGCCCCCCACTATGTGCAACCCATGGAGAGCTTCACCAGCCTCGCACCCATCGTCGACATGTGCGTGGTGGATCTTGAGCGACAGGGGCAAAACCAACTCATCACTTGCTCCGGTGAGTCAATAAGGATTCCAGAAGCATAACCAGCATAGCATAGCATAACATAGCATAACATAGCATAGCATAACATAGCATAGCATAGCATAACATAGCGTAGCTTAGCATAGCATAACATAGCATAGCATTGCATAACATAGCGTAGCATAACATAGCATAGCATAACATAGCATAGCATAACATAGCATAGCATAACATAGCGTAGCATAACATAGCATAACATAGCACATAAAGGTCTTTGGTCATCCATTTAACTTAAATAATTAACTTTTCCAGGTGCTTTCAAGATGGGCTCGCTGCGTATAATCCGCAACGGCATCGGCATTCAGGAGCAGGCCTCGATCGACCTGCCCGGGATAAAGGGCATGTGGGCGCTCACTCTCGCCGAAGATTCGCAGTACCACGACACTCTCGTGCTGGCCTTTGTGGGGCAAACCAGGTATTTTTTCCATATATTCTGGGTAGGCTAGTTTGGCAAATTAGTATTCCATCAGCATAATTGCCTCCAAGCCATACGAATTACAGATATAAAAAATCATTGAGTTCTTTTTTCGTTCTGCTCAAATCTGAGGTCTTTCTTTCTGAACTAGTAAAACATTTTTGCGAAACTATGACAAAAAGAAAAATACCCATACTAGTCCATCTATTCTTAAATTCATGTTTCAGATTGTTATGATACTATTTGGTTACAGGGTATTAACTTTAAGCGGAGAGGAAGTGGAGGAAACAGAGATAAAAGGATTTGTCTCTGATCGGCAAACTTTCTTCACAGGGAATGTTTGTCATGACCAGTTAATACAAGTGAGTGGTATAATATACTAAAGCAATTTTTTAACACAGTTTATCATACGCCCAAATAAGACTGAAGTTGGCTCTCCAAGATACTCGCAATAATTATTAGTTTATTTAATAATGGCAGGGTGCTAATAGTTGTGCATCATCGTCTCTATGAAAAGGGAAGTAGGTCGTTTTGCTCACATCTATTCAGTTTGTTATAAAAAAATCAGTTTATTATAAAATATGAATGGAATTGTTTGATTTTATGTTATGATGGTAGGGCTTTGTGCAAGCCCGTCTGGGTAGGTACCACCCACTCATTAGTTATTCTACCGCCAAACAACAGTACTCAGTATTGTTGTGTTCCGGTCTGAAGGGTGAGTGAGCCAGTGTAACTACAGGCACAAGGGACATAACATCTTAGTTCCCAAGGTTGGTGGCACATTGACGATGTAAGGAATAGTTAATAATTCTTACAGCGTTAATGTCTATGGGCGATGGTGACCACTTACCATCAGGTGGCCCATATGCTCGTCCGCCAACCTATACCATAAAAAAAAAAAATGATTGAATGCAGTGATCGATATGCGATGACAAGGAATATGTTCCGCTAACTGGAAGTCGTGTGCAGGTGACGGACGAGGGCATACGGTTGATCGCGCGCGCGGCGGGCGGCTGGCGGCTGGCGGCGCGCTGGGCGGCGGGCGCGCGCGCGCTGTCCGTGGTGGCGTGCGCCGGCGCGCGCGCCGTGGCCGCGGCCGGCCCGCGCATCTACCTCGTGGCCATCGGCGACGCGGAGCTGACGCTGCTCGCGTGAGTACCGCAAGCGCAAACGCAAAGAGCACTATCTGGCTATGGAAACTTAGTCACTATATGGTCTTGTATAGTTTTTATGTTTTATTTGTTAATTTTTTTTTTTTTTTTTTATTTACTGTGACTTATTTAAAATTTTGCGTTTACATAATTAAATTTGAGACGACTTATATATTATTATATTCATTTATATTTATATGTGTTGTTCATTTATTTTATTAGTATATATATTTATGTATATTTATGTATGTTTATTTATATATGTATTATTGTATATATAAGGCACCACCTACCTTTTCGCTGCACAATTTCCCCAAATCAAAGGTTGTCTGGCAGAAATCGCTACTTAGCGATGAGACCGCCCTTTTGTACATTTTAATTTATTATTTTTTTTCTTCCATGTAAAGTTTATTGTTTGTGGTGTACAATAAAGTATATTCTATCTATCTATCTACCGCCCGCGCCCCGCCCGCCTCCCCGCAAAACCGACACCCGCGCCCGCCCCGCCCCCCATGCCCCTCCCCCCGCGCCCCTCGCCCCGCGCCCTGTAACCGCCCGTCTGCCGGCGCCCGCGCCCCGCACCACCCCGCGCCCTGTAACCGCCCGTCTGCCGGCGCCCGCGCCCCGCACCACCCCGCGCCCTGTAACCGCCCGTCTGCCGGCGCCCGCGCCCCGCACCACCCCGCGCCCTGTAACCGCCCGTCTGCCGGCGCCCGCGCCCCGCACCACCCCGCGCCCTGTAACCGCCCGTCTGCCGGCGCCCGCGCCCCGCACCACCCCGCGCCCTGTAACCGCCCGTCTGCCGGCGCCCGCGCCCCGCACCACCCCGCGCCCTGTAACCGCCCGTCTGCCGGCAGCGAGGTGTGCATGGAGGAGGAGGTTGCGTGCCTGGAGCTGGGCCCGGGCGGCGACGCGGCGCTGCTGGCCGTGGGCCTGTGGACCGACATCTCGGTGCGCCTGCTGCGTCTGCCCGACCTCGCGCCGCTGCACACCGAGAAGCTCTCCGGTGGTGAGCACGCACTAACGTACCACCGGGTTGGGTGGATAAAGTCAACCATATTGATTGAACGTCACCACCATCTACCGTAGATATGATCACCATACTAAGTATGACCTAATGTTGTCTTAAATTTTCGCGATTATTACACATTTAAATAAAACTAGTTATTACGGATTTTAATCGCGTATATTAATTATTTTTGGACATCCCGACGTTTAGACACACGACAGTCTACCCGTGACCACGAACGCTGTAAAGTGCTCGAAAAGCTCGAAAAAAATAATTAATATACGCGATTAAAATCCGTAATAACTAGTTTCATTTAAGTATGACCTAATTTAATTTAAGATTTTATGCCCATTGTGCCTATAAACTACACTAAATCTATAGCTATAGCATAGGACATGCTATATCTGCTTTGATGAAAACGACACAATTTTTCAATACAACTTAAGCATTATTTTAAGTTTAAAACAATTCGTACAATTGACCCACTCAAACAGTCTCTCCACCAACACAAACATAATACTTGAAACGATAATTTCTACCAATCGCCGTCACCATCAGAAATCATTCCCCGGTCGCTGCTAATCTGCGTACTGGAGGGAGTGTGCTACCTGCTGTGCGCGTTGGGAGACGGCTCCATGTTCTACTTCACCGTGGACCAGGAGACCGGCGTGCTCAGTAACAAGAAGAAGGTCACTCTTGGTACGCAACCAACTGTGCTTCGGAGTTTCAGGTAATACAAGTTTTATAAGAACAACATGCACAGTAATAGGTCCATACACTGTAGTTAATGGATCTATCTTTACATAGCATAAAACAAAGTTGTTTATCGCTGTCGATCCCTATGTATACTTAGATCTTTCAAATTGTGAAACTTATTTGAGTGTGATTGGAGAGGAAGGCTTTTGTATGTAATACATTCCCGCAAGGCCGGGTCGGTTCGCTAGTTTCTGTATAAAATCGAAATATATTACATTCCAATGGCAGGAAAAGTAAACATATACAAACATTCATTTTACTTATTACATATCTGCACATACGTTATTTTACTTACATACATTTTTTCTTATTTAATTTGGATTTTATTTTTGCAGGTCACTTTCAACCACAAACATATTTGCGTGCTCGGATCGTCCCACGGTTATCTTTTCCTCTAACCACAAGTTGGTGTTCTCCAATGTCAATCTGAAGGAAGTTACACACATGTGCTCGTTGAATGCACAAGCATATCCGGACAGGTGAGATTTAATATTTAGTAGTTATTTAGAGAAATTGAATTGTAAGATAATCTTTATTTTTATTTTAAATGTTGCTGAGCTTTTCAATATTGTTTGTGTATTGTTGAATAATTAAATTAAAATTAAGATATGGCATTATTCTGAGTATTCATCAAGACAGTTATGTAAATCCGAGTTTGTATGTATTGATCAAATTACAATAAGTTCAGACAAAAAGAAATTAATAGTCAAGTCAGAGTTTACAATTACATTTTACATTTACACTTACGTTAACCTTATTATTTTACAGTTTAGCGCTGGCCACAGACAGCACGGTGACCATAGGAACGATAGATGAGATACAGAAGCTACACATACGAACCGTACCACTCGGGGAGACACCTAGAAGGATCGCATACCAGGAATCATCTCAGGTGAGAGATCAGATATGATAATACATACAAATATAATACATACAAACTCGGATTTAAAAAAACTGTCTTAATGAGTACTCAGGATGACGCTATATCTTCATATTCAGCTCAGCAATCATTAAAATAAAAGTAAAAACACTGATTTGATCTTACAATAGGCTATTTGACTAGTTTTTAAAATCCATGTTCGAGAGTGTGGGCAGTGCTAACGCGAGTGTCCCGCAGACGTTCGGCGTGATCACGATGCGCGTGGACAAGCTGGAGCTGTCGGGCGGCGCGGGCGGCGCGGGGGGCGCGGTGGCGGCGCGCGCCAGCGCCTCCACGTCGGCCGCCAGCTCGAGCGGCGCCGCGCCCGCGCCGCACAAGCACGCGCCGCCCGCCGTCGACGTCGAACTGCACAACCTGCTCATCGTCGACCAGCACACCTTCGAGGGTACGCAAACCACCACGTTATATTATCAAAATTTATGCAAGTGGGCTTTTATAAGCACTTTTGAATCATTCAACAATTAAGTGAAGCTACCACCGGTTTCAATCTTATCAAAATCAAAATCATAATAAAATTTATTCAAGTGGGCTTTTACAAGCACTTTTGAATCGTCATTTAACAATTAAGTGAAGCTATATAAGCTACGGTTCGGAAAGTAGATTCTACCGAGAAGAACCGGCAAGGAATTCTATCATTGCTCTGATTTCGAAACGATTCTAAAAATATTTTGTATTTCTTATTCGTTCGTCCAATATCTCTCCCTGTCACACAATCTCATTTTCTGTAACCGTTTAACCGGAACGTAACACCGAGTATTGCTACTCCTTATAAAATATTTGATGGGTTTGTGGTACCAACTAATAAGAGCTTTTCCAAGCACACAGCCCAGTCAACATGAACAATATTTACACATAACAAATTTATATTAAAAAAAAAAAAAGTGTAATAAAAAGCGTGTGTAATGTCCGTCGTCGTGCGTAGTGCTGCACGCACACCAGCTACTAAGCACGGAGTTTGCAATGTCGCTGGTGTCGTGTCGACTGGCCGACGACCCCAACCACTACTACGCCGTGGGCACCGCCATACTCAACCCGGAGGAGTCCGAGCCCAAGCAGGTAAGCAAAACATCCCAGTCCTAACACACACACACACACATACATGCACACACTCACGTGTGTGTACACGCAGAGTCGGATTTAAAGGTCTGGAGGCCCCCGGGCAACAAAGCAGTGGGGGCCCTAGACAACAGAAGCGAGAACAACCTAATAATTATATTATCATGAATTAATTACTTTTTTTATTTCAATCAGTAAGCTATGATTTAATTACTTTGTATCGGTAACTTTTGAAATATTAAGTAGTAACATTATTATAATTTGACTATATCTCGGTATTTGTTAACTTGAAAACTGATGTGGCCCCCACTCATGTGAAGGCCCCAGGGCAGTTACCCCGGTTGCCCTCCCCTAAATACGGCCCTGCACGCACGCACACGCATTCACTCAATCTCTCTATATAAACTAGAACCTATTTTATGTTTGGCAGTATATATTGTATCCATCAATATTTATTTATTTTTACTTTCACAGGGTAGAATTCTTCTCTTCCATTGGTGTGAAGGCAAACTCACGCAAGTCGCGGAGAAAGAAATAAAGGGTGGTTGTTACACGCTCGTAGAATTCAATGGAAAATTATTAGCATCTATAAATAGTACTGTAAGTCTAAAGTTTTTCTCTTTGAATACAACTGTTATTATCGAGGCGTTATTTAATCTCCATGAATATCAGTATTTTTGTCTCAAAATAGGCTATTTGACAATGCGAAAAATAAATTGTGAATTATCGTAATCAGTGTATATTATGAGTTTAAAAATAAAAATTTTAACAAAAAGAAAAACCGACTTCAAACAAAACACTATTTTAAAACAAATGAATATGCACGAAAAAGTAATAAAAATAATTGCGTAGTCAACATATTTTTTAGAGTCTTCCTAAGTTAAATGAAATGAAAAATATTAGACTACTTAAAAGTCGATTTACGATTATATAATGTAGTTATAGTTATTGATATATTTGGAGCCGGTGTCAGCCACGATGCCCTTGCCCCAACAATCAAAAGAAAGAAGCGATACGAGCGCCTTGATTGATCCAGTATATTATTGTTGTATATTGTGTTGTTATACTGTATTGTTTTACTGGCTGACACCGACTCCAAATATAACAATAATTATAATTACATGATATAATCGTTAATCGACTTTTAAGTAGTCTAATATTTTTCATTTCATTTAACTTAGGAAGACTCTAAAAAATATGTTGACTACGCAATTATTTTTATTACTTTTTCGTGCATATTCATTTGTTTTAAAATAGTGTTTTGTTTGAAGTCGGTTTTTCTTTTTGTTAAAATTTTTATTTATTTTTTGATTTTAAGTGAAGCTGATGTTGACTAACTATTTTTTTTAATATGGATAAATTAAGCGTTCCGTTTATATGAGTCAGAAACTACTTCGAGGACAATTTCAAAGGAAACTTGCGAATAAAGCAAAAATAGACTTTCGAAAATGCGGATTTAATACGTCACGCGGCGTAAACTATAAGGATCCCTCGAAAGAGCTGTAATCGAACTCAGCAAAAAAACTTTGAAAAAGACCAACTATATTTCGTACATCATATGACATCACATCACATACACAAAATTTGATTAAAGATAGTAAGAAATTCTGCCCCATATCGCACCCTAACTGCGAGCCGTATAGGAGTTCCATCACTATATAGTATAAAACAAAGTCGCTTTCTCTGTCCCTATATCTTTAAATCTACGCAACGGATTTTGATGCGGTTTTTTTTAAAAGATAGTGTGATTCAAGGGGAAGGTTTGTGTGTATAATACATGAACAATATAGTAAAGAAACACTGATAATTTTAGAAGTTTGCGATGTGATGTCGTAAATAAACAAATTCTGTAGTATATTTAGTATCAGTATTGCACCCGTGCGAAGCCGGGGTGGGTAGCTAGTTGATTACAATATTCGACTATGATAATTACATAAACATACCTACATTACGGAAGGTGACTCAAATATCCAAATAACCTATAAATAAAAGATTCGACTGAGTATCGCTAACGTGCCCCTCAGAATCGTTCCGTGCCCTTCCGTTCCGTTACTTTGTCATGGATCCTGTGCTCAGAACCTTACCAAACTTTCACCAAATTACCCTTGAAGTATATTTTTTATAATAAAAAAAGAATTATCAAAATTGGTTGAAGTGATTTGCAGTTATTCACCTATTTGTCGCGCATATACATAATGCAAATTTAAGACTTATGTCGTTTTCATACGGATACCATCATCGGAAAAAAATAAAAAAAAAAATGGGACCCCACGGGAAGCACTACCTTTCAAACAATAAAAAAAATTATCAAAATCGGTCCACCCAGCGAAAAGTTATGAAGTAACAAACATAAAAAAAAAAGTCGGTTGAAAATAGTGATTTACTAACGAAACTTGAAAACAATACTTAATTTATTCAAAAATCAATTAATAAAAATGCATTTTTTCAAACGTTCGTCACATGACACAAAACGCTCCTGATTGGCCGGGCTTATGATAAAGTCACTTTATAGTAAACCTTGCTTTTCTACTATATGTACCACAGATTAAAATACAGCAAAGTGACGTCACCGACCCCATTGCAGCGCCATATTGTCCAAGTAGCGTTTTAGCGCGTTATTTAGATATGGAATTTTTAATATGATATTTTTCGACAAATATGTACTAGAAATAAAAAAAAAACTACTTTTACTGGGTTCCTTAAGCTCTACTTAATAATATAAAATAGATTTTAAAAACCAGTCAAATAGCCTATTATTACAAAAAAATATTATATGTTTTGTAATAGCAAATAAAACAACCCTGAACGAAATTAATTTCCCTACGTAGCTGGGAGAATTACAGCTGATCATTAAATATCAATCGATACCTCACTTTGTGTTTCGATTAAGAGTTATTGCTCTAGCATTATAAAGACAAGGGACATAACATCTTAGATCCGTTGGAGTAAATGGTGTAAGCATATGTCTTGTAAAAACGAAAATTCCTTAAACGATAGTTTCATAAAGTGAAAAAAGGAATGGTTTCAAATATCAGTCATACTGGTGTGATCCTTGTCTATCCTAATGTAAGTTAATATTAAAAAAAAATCGATTTTTTTTTTTATTAATTTAATTTCTAGGTACGATTATTCGAATGGACGTCAGAGAAGGAACTGCGGCTGGAATGCAGTCACTTCAACAACATCGTCGCTCTGTATTTAAAAGTCAAGGGAGACTTCATCCTCGTAGGCGACCTCATGAGATCCATGTCCTTATTGCAATACAAACAGGTGAGTTATTCTTATTACTATTGTTTTTATTAATATGCCCTTGTCAGATACATGTTATATTGTTGGTGTATTTAGTTTACAAACATGTAGTACTTTATTTTAAATCGAAAAATAATAAATGAATTGTGTATATGGAGACATGATGACGTCATATCGACATTTTCGGGGTGGTGTACACTCTTTACCCAGCATGATTTTTATCGAACAAATTGAAAGTAACTAGTAAAAAAAAAGTAACTATAGTAATTTTTTTTTTTTTGTATGTGCCAAATAAAAATTTTTTCCATGTACTGGTGACTATATGATTTAAAAACGTTATATAACAATATTTCTTTTTTATTTATTTAGATGGAGGGTAGTTTCGAGGAGATAGCTCGGGATTACAGTCCGAACTGGATGACGGCTGTCGAAATTCTCGACGACGACACCTTCCTGGGAGCAGAGAACAGCTTTAACCTATTCGTTTGCCAGAAAGACAGGTAACAATATTTTGTTTCACCTGTCCCAATCGTCGAATGAAACGTTCTATAGATTTATATAATACCTTGTACTTCTTTTATATTATTAAAGATAAAATCATAGAAATTCCCTAATGTGAAGTTAAAAATGACATTATTAGTAATTATATTGTTATTTACAACTTTTTTTAGCTGCTTTGCTACTTAAATGAATATCAATTCGACAAAGATAAGACTATCTGTAGCATTAATAATGTCGGTATAGCGCGTTAAGTGTAAGTTGGCGTGTGGCAAAAACATGTACTATTTTTTTTTGTTAATTTATTATCTTATTTGTTTTATTTACCCTTATTAAGAAACCTTACCTAAAATCTATTAAAAATGAGACGTAGAGAATTATTTTCTGGGGAGATATTGGTAAAATAAACAAAAAAGTGGTGTTGTCTTAAATTTTCGCGATTATTACACATTTAAATAAAACTAGTTATACCGGATTTGAATTGCGTATATTAATTATTTTTGGCATCCCGACGTTTCGAGCACTTTACAGCGTTCGTGGTCACGGGTAGACAGGGTAGGTCTACCCGCGATTCAAATCCGGTATAACTAGTTTTATTTAAACAAAAAAGTGGCAAAACAAAGGGTGTAGCAGGTGCTGCCACAGGAACGCAAACTTATACTTGATAGTCTGTAATGATAATAGTTTATGTTTGATAGCACACCTTGGGAATGAAACGATCGCCTCCTGGCTATTTCTAATCATATACTACTATGTACCCTATAAATTTGACAAAAAAAAAAAATAACAGAAAAAAAAGACCCGCTGAGTTTCTTTCGCCGGTTCTTCTCAGGTCAGGGTGTTCCTTTTTCCGAACCGGTGGTAGTGTTTATTTGACAATCAATAAGTAAGTGTAATGCTTTTATATTGTAAAAAAAAGTAAAAGTAAAGTAACAGCCTGTAAATTTCCCACTGCTGAGATAAGGCCTCCTCTGCCATTAAGGAGAGGGTTTGGAACATATTCCATCACGCTGTTCCAATGCGGGTTGGTGGAATGCACATGTGGCAGAATTTCGATGAAATTAGACACATGCAAGTTTCCTCACGATATTTTCCTTCACCGCCGAGCACGAGATGAATTATAAATAAAAATTAAGCACATATATATAGTGGTGCTTGCCTGGGTTTGAACCCGCAATCATCGGTTAAGATGCACGGATTCTAACCACTGGGCCATCTCGGCTCTCTTTATATTGAATAAAGGTATATTGAGTTTGAGTTTGACGTGCGACGCCCGCAGCGCGGCGACGACGGACGAGGAGCGTCAGCAGATGGGCTACATGGGGCAGTTCCACGTGGGCGACATGGTCAACGTGATGCGGCGCGGCGCGCTCGTGGCGCAGCTGGCCGACACCGCCGCGCCCGTCGCGCGCCCCGTGCTGCTCGCCACCGTCACCGGCGCCATCTGTGCGTACCGCCGCCCGTGTTCCTTGCCTCTGAACAATACTACCACTATATTTAAGCCCCTGATACAAGTGTGTCAAAGCGACACCGCCGCCCACATTCCTTGCCTCTGAACAATACTACCACTATATTTAAGCCCCTGATACAAGTGTGTCAAAGCGACACCGCCGCCCACATTCCTTGCCTCTGAACAATACTACCACTATATTTAAGCCCCTGATACAAGTGTGTCAAAGCGACACCGCCGCCCACATTCCTTGCCTCTGAACAATACTACCACTATATTTAAGCCCCTAATACAAGTGTGGCAAAGCGACACCGCCGCCCACATTCCTTGCCTCTGAACAATACTACCACTATATTTAAGCCCCTGATACAAGTGTGTCAAAACGACACCGCCGCCCACATTCCTTGCCTCTGAACAATACTACCACTATATTTAAGCCCCTAATACAAGTGTGTCAAAGCGACACCGCCGCCCACATTCCTTGCCTCTGAACAATACTACCACTATATTTAAGCCCCTGATACAAGTGTGTCAAAGCGACACCGCCGCCCACATTCCTTGCCTCTGAACAATACTACCACTATATTTAAGCCCCTGATACAAGTGTGTCAAAGCGACACCGCCGCCCACATTCCTTGCCTCTGAACAATACTACCACTATATTTAAGCCCCTAATACAAGTGTGTCAAAGCGACACCGCCGCCCACATTCCTTGCCTCTGAACAATACTACCACTATATTTAAGCCCCTAATACAAGTGTGGCAAAGCGACACCGCCGCCCACATTCCTTGCCTCTGAACAATACTACCACTATATTTAAGCCCCTGATACAAGTGTGTCAAAGCGACACCGCCGCCCACATTCCTTGCCTCTGAACAATACTACCACTATATTTAAGCCCCTAATACAAGTGTGGCAAAGCGACACCGCCGCCCACATTCCTTGCCTCTGAACAATACTACCACTATATTTAAGCCCCTGATACAAGTGTGTCAAAGCGACACCGCCGCCCACATTCCTTGCCTCTGAACAATACTACCACTATATTTAAGCCCCTAATACAAGTGTGGCAAAGCGACACCGCCGCCCACATTCCTTGCCTCTGAACAATACTACCACTATATTTAAGCCCCTGATACAAGTGTGTCAAAGCGACACCGCCGCCCACATTCCTTGCCTCTGAACAATACTACCACTATATTTAAGCCCCTGATACAATCGGTCAAAGCGACACCGCCGCCCACATTCCTTGCCTCTAAACAATACTTACACTATATTTAAGCCCCTGATACAAGTGTGTCAAAGCGACACCGCCGCCCACATTCCTTGCCTCTGAACAATACTACCACTATATTTAAGCCCCTGATACAAGTGTGTCAAAGCGACACCGCCGCCCACATTCCTTGCCTCTAAACAATACTTACACTATATTTAAGCCCCTGATACAAGTGTGTCAAAGCGACACCGCCGCCCACATTCCTTGCCTCTGAACAATACTACCACTATATTTAAGCCCCTGATACAAGTGTGTCAAAGCGACACCGCCGCCCACATTCCTTGCCTCTAAACAATACTTACACTATATTTAAGCCCCTGATACAAGTGTGTCAAAGCGACACCGCCGCCCACATTCCTTGCCTCTAAACACACCGGCGCCATCTGTGCGTACCGCCGCCCGCGTTCCTTGCTTCTTTTTTTTTTTTATTACGCTGGAAAAACGCTTTACGCGCTTCCCCCACGTGATGGAAAGTGGGGGGGGGTGTGGGACTCCCCGGAGCCCTGGACGCCGAGTGCGCCCAAGTACGCCGGGTTTACCCAGTAAAAAACCAGCGGTACCCTCTCCGTCTTTCGGCGGACGCCACGGGATCGCTTACGCATGCTACCGTGACGCCCTGAAACATTCCTTGCTTCTAAACAATACTTACACTATATTTATTTATACATACTTCCAATATTATTTATACTTCCAATTAATATTTATTTATATTATATATTAATATTTATTTATACTTCCAATATATTTAAGCCCCTGATACAATCGGTCAAAGCGACATAACAGAAACAGGATCATAATTTTGTAAAATCAATCATCTTTTTCTTAAGGATGTCTTCCAATTCTCACAAAACAAACTAGAAAAAATTAAAATACAGCAAATTTCTTCCAGTCGTATTTCCAAATTTTCCCTGATTTGCACTTTTTGCGATTTCGATTCATCGCTTCCCGCCAGTATTACCAACTGCACCGCAATAGCTGTAAAACTAGATGCTAATTCAATGATCATCATTCAGAATTCTTAATCTGCATAGATACCACCTATCACTAGAATATGATAAAATGTAACCACATGTAACAAATTACACCAACGACTTAGATATCTGTTTAATTTTTTATTGAAACAAAATACCCCTTAAAATAATCTGTATAATAGGTCCCCCCACAACAGCTGTCGAGTAACATTATGGGCTTGCGAAATTTTCTTTCGATTGTACCTTTCAACAGAATTATTTACAAGATTAAATCATCTTATAATCTAAATTATATTTTAGCACCATTTAACATTATAATATTTATTGTTTTATCTAAAAAATTCTGCATTAATTCGGTTATTTAATAATATTCTAATAGTAAACATCGAACACCTCAGGTCTAGTCGTCCAATTACCTCAAGAGTTATTTGAATTCCTTCACCAACTAGAAGAAAGGCTAACACACACGATCAAGTCAGTCGGGAAGATCCCGCACTCGTTCTGGAGATCCTTCAACACGGACATCAAAACGGAACCCGCGGAAGGGTTCATTGATGGCGACCTTATCGAGAGTTTCCTAGATCTCTCGCGGGATATGCAGCAAGAAACCGTGCAAGGTTTACAGGTAACGCTATCTATATATTAAATTTAGTAAGACGGAATGTATATGATTCAAATGATACATACTGCTTTTTGATTTATTTAGCTTGTATTTTTATTTTTTTTTTGGTGTCCCTGCATTTTTTTAACAGACATCAACTTCAAGTGTCATAGATTTCCAAAAGGAAGTTCCTTTATTATTATAATTAAAAATGGAAAAATGCTTAAAATACTCAATGATTTAGACATTCATTTCTATATCTTAACTATTACTTTGCTGCAATACAAACTTAATCGATTTTGAAAATTGTATTTTCAATAACTTTCCATACTTTTTTTTTTATTGTATAGGTTGGCGGACGAGCATATGGGCCACCTGATGGAAAGTGGTCACCATCACCCATAGACAATGACGCTGTAAGATATATTACCTTACATCGTCAATGTGCCACCAACCTTGGGAACTAAGATGTTATGTCCCTTGTGCCTGTAGTTAGACTGGCTCATTCACCCTTCAAACCGGAACACAACAATACTGAGTACTGTTATTTGGCGGTAGAATTACTGATGAGTGGGTGTTACCTACCCAGACGGCTTGCACAAAGCCCTACCACCAAGTGAACTAATAATACTATTCATGCAAGTTTAATATCTATTTACTTTATTCCTAATTCAGATCGACGACGGCGGCGGCATGATGCGAGACGCGACAGTCGACGACCTCATAAAAATCGTGGAGGACCTCACGAGGATACACTAGCAATTTGAGTTTAAATATAAGATAAATAAATACGTTACGTCAGTCGATTGGTCATTTAATTTCAACACCATGTTATGTGCCAAGCAATTAATAAAACACGATTATTAATGAAACGTTGTTTATAGAAATAATCCCCTAAATATACCTTAATATATAATACTATTAAATTTCTTCAAAACCAACGACCTTTTTATCGTAACGACCCGGGATTCAAACCCTAGATTCGGATACAATTTTACAAACCAATATAAAAACTAACTAACTAATAATACATGGAAAAAGGTTTTACATGGAAAAGACTTCATTTTTTCCATATCAAATTATTTACGTGCCCAGGGTCACATAGAATAAAATGTATATGACCACTTATTCAAATTTACTATTATTTGAATAATTATAATTCACGTAACTTATTTCGTCACATTAATTAAAATAACATGAATAACAAATAAAAAAGCAATAGGGAACCTATCAATTAAAAATCTAAACTAAAAAAAAAAACAAAAGAAGACTTTTATATTTTTAATATTCAGTTTCATTGTGCATTCCACCAACCAATTAATGGAAGAGGAGCCCTTATCTCAGCAGTGGGAAATTTACAGGCTTTACTTTACTTTACAAAATTGTCTTCAAATTATATCCATAACATATTTAAATGTATGAACAAATTTAATTTAATAAAAACTTATATTAAATCATATTGATTTGTGGCGGTCTCACGAACCTCGCGAGCTGGCAGGACACCATACCAGTTACATCACAATCTGATAGCTAGTTGAGGAAAGCATAGAAGACAAACATAAACAATCACTTTTGTTTACTAAAGTTAAATGTCAACAATAACATTAATTGGTATTAAATTAATTGTTTACCTTTAATATCTTAATTACAAAATATTTATTTTATTACCGTAACATTTAAGATAAGAAGTTCAATAAGGAATTAAATAAAAGTAATCATATATAATCTTTATCAATTGCATATATTTCATTATTTCTTTAATTTGCATTCCACACAGTAACGTCCAAATGACCTGCGCAAATTTTTTGTTATATTAAAATAGTAATAATTCAATAAATAACAACCAAAAACAAGCTGACATAAAACAATTTATTTTAAAATATGTAACTAATTAATAATATGTGCTAATATTATTAGATTTCCAGTTTTAAACACGTTACTTATCGAGGAATACTCGACACGTTTATTCATATTATAATAATCAACGACAATCGGAAACGTGATTACCACGTAATTAAATACATTCCTTGATAAATAACGTAAAAGAGAACGGTTCATATAATAATAATAAAATTAACAATATTATGATTCAGTTAGTTATATGAATATTTACGTTTTCATATCAACGTTAAGTGAGCAATCATCTAGGATGGTCTCTTGATAACTCATCATTACATGATAAATAGAAAAATTCTAAATAATTACATTGTACTTAAATTAGTAGCTTTTTTATAATAATATATGAAAATACATAAAAATACAAACACAACTTCTTTCTAATTTACATTAGAAACAAAAACCAATAAAATTAATAGTAGATATTTCTACATTTCAAACCATTATTTACATATACCAATCTTGTACATATACGCTTATGTAATAAATTTTACAAATAGATTTAATAATATTTTGCAATTCGGAACAGACAAGAATTATTAATCAAAATTTATTTTAATGCTAATAAAAAATACAATATAAACAGTACTGAACATTAAAACATTGCATAACAGGATAATTTATATGTATATATAGTTTATCAGCAATTTATGCTTTAAATAAATTCACTTATAACTGGATTGAACAAGTGAAACATAAGTTAATATCAACAGTAATGTTGGCCTTTGCCATTATTATGTAACGGCGAAAATGTACTTATGTGTCTTTCTTATATATTATTAAATAAAATGTCTTTTATAAAGAATGTTTATCACCATTGTTTTTCATGGACAATGTTTCATGTAATCGATAAAAATGAGGAAATTCACTGTCACAAGATTTGGTGCATTTTGGAGAAAGATTTATTATCTCTTTGTATGATATCATTAGCTCAACTCCACAGTTGGACCCGCTTCAAATTTAGAATTGATATAGCAATATTAATATCATAGATGCACAAGGAGCACATATATAAGATTTGAGCAATAAATGCGTAACAGTTACTACTGTTATATACTGTTAAACTACTTTTCTTTTTATTTCCATTGAAATTTTAAAATTATAGGGATGCACTAAGTGGCTAGAAACAGCCTAAATATGAAGGTTTTAACAAAGTGCTAAGATTAAAAAAATAACCTCTGGTGAAATAAAAACCATTCTTATTGCTTTGTCAAATAGTAAAGGTTATATGGTAATAGAAAAAGGGTAGGATCATTTTCTATTGGCCTTGTAGAAACACAAAAATTATGTTTAACTTTACGTAATGGACTTGAAAATGCAAGACTGTTACTGTATATGAACAATGGTTAATTAACTACATTTCTACAATTCTGTGCTAAGTATAAAATCTATTGTAATGAACAATATAAATTTATAACAATAAATTTCATTATGAATGAGCTATTATTACCTACTTTCGGTATTTATCTGCTTTGTAATGCAAGAACCACATCAAGGCAAAGAGGCAACTGGGTGGACTCGGAATAGGTCCCGGTGAATTGACCATTTCTTCAATTTCGGGAATCGTTTTTTCAACCACATCTATAATTTCATCATCAACACCACCACCTAGAAACAGTTTAAACTTTTTGCTAAGGTTGTAGCTCATCAAGAGTTAGGTATAGAGCAAGCATGCATCATACCAAATTAAAATTGAATGAGTCTATAAATAAATAAGTAAGACATACCTTGTTCAGTCTTCATATCATCAGTGACTTCACAGTAAAAGAATGTCTGAAGTGATCCCTGCACACCAACACCAGACCTACATACATTTTTAAAATCAGTTTTTAAAAAAGTTGAAATAATCATAACATGGCAACAGTAACATGTACAGAGAGCTAAGAATTATAGCTTATTATTGTTATTTAAGTGTATTTATTTTATTTATAAAATACCTATAGGAAGTAATTTTGTGCAATTTTTCAATAGGTACATCATATCCACATTCCTCTAAGACTTCTTCTTGAGCAATGTGTTCAACAGACTTGTTTTTATCAATGATACCAGCACACATCTCCAAGGCTATACCCAGAGATGCTGGATACTTGTTAGTATCGATAACATTTAATTCTCTGTCATCGGGGTGAATGCAGTTATAGTAAATTGCTGAAATATAAAATCAAAATTACAAGAAACGAAAATTTAAAAAAAACTTTCACTACATACTATACTTTTGCTTGAGCATCATTTTAAGCATTTTATTTTTGTAACATGAGTTTCCTACCTGGACGAAATTGCTTAACAAATATCATAACCTTTCTGGAAACATTAAAAACTACTATAGCCACGCTGTCGTGGACCTCCAACAGATCCCAGGTCTTCTCTTTACCATTTTGCGTGTAATTAAATCTAAAAGGTTTTACGTATGGGGAATCTGGAAGCGGCGAAATGTAAACGTTCTTTAGATCTTCCATAATTATTCAAACAACTTTGACAATCAGTTTCGAGTAACTCAATTTAATATATCTGTATATATAATGCTTAGCGAGTACTTTATTCTGTGAAAAGTATGACACTTCATATAATATAATAATAAAAAAATATATATATTCGATTATTATCTTTAAACAATTTTATGCTTTGATGACATTGACAATTGATAAACTATTTTTACAGATAAATTGGAAATTAATTGCGTAAGTTCTATAGTTCGACGATATCTACCCTAGAAATATAAGTATTTATTTAATAATAATTATTAATTTGTTTAAAGTATTAGGAAAAGAAGATTTTATATATATTTGAAAAAGTTTAGTTACTATATTAAGCTCTGTTAAGTAGATAGTTTTGTGTGCACTGTGCAACACTTCGACAAAAACTTCAACTAACGTCAATTGATACCTATCATTTTCATTTATTAAAACGATAATTCTATGAAAATCCATAACATTTTGACTTTACTAGTCAGTGTTTTTTGGAATAGGATTATATTAATTTTCATCATAAAATAATGATCAATGTCAACTTAATCTGAGTGGAAACTGGCAATAGTGATTTAAGAACATGGCGAGACCTGAAAAGCCCGCTAAGACAGGATTTGTTATAAAGCTTTCCTGCGAGACTGTTCAAAAATTGACCGAAGAGGAGGAAAAAAGTAAGATCATTAAAGAAAATATCAAAGAAGTATCCGTCAGTCTATCTAATAAACAATCGAAAGAACAAGAAAGTAACGAAGATGTGCAACATATTACAACGAAACCAGATTCTTCTAAATCCAAAAGTGGGGTTGGATCCGAAGATAAGGAAGATATTTCGGAAAAACCCGCTAAAGATTCTGTAAATAAAACGAGCAGTGAATATGAAAATTCAGACGCCAAATCGATGGAGGAATTGTACGGTAACTATGCCCCGTACATAACCTACGAAAATGATGAGGCAATATACACAGATCCTACAACTCAACAAAAGTTTACATGGAACAAGGACTCAAACTCATGGACTCCACAGCCAGGTGATGTTCCGGGAAGAACTTATAGTTATGAAAATGACACTCATGTATATACTGAAGCAGATGGATCAAAAAGTTTCTGGGATGACGAGAAGAAAGCATGGATACCTAAAGTAGATGATGATTTTCTGGCATTTTATCAAATGTCTTATGGCTTTGTCGACAATACAAGTAACGAGGAAACTAAAACAGATAAAAAGAAAGAAGACCAAAAGAAACCAGAGCAAGGAGTAAAAAGGAAAAATGATCCTCAATGGTTTCAACAATCAGAAGAGAAAAATACTAAAGTCTATGTATCTAATTTGCCTCTAGATACAACAGAAGAAGACTTTGTTAATCTTATGCAAAAGTGTGGACTTGTCGAACGAGACCCAAGCACTCAAAAGATGAGGGTCAAATTATATGTAGATAAAGAGCAAAATTGTTTTAAAGGAGATGCTCTGTGTACATATATAAAAATAGAATCTGTCGATCTTGCACTCAAGCTCCTTGATGGCAGCGATTATAAAGGCAACAAGATTAAGGTTGAAAAAGCACATTTCCAGTTGAAAGGTGAATACAATCCTGCATTAAAACCCAAAAAGAAAAAGAAAAAAGAGTTAGAGAAAATAAAGAAAATGCAACAAAAGTTATTTGATTGGAGACCCGAGAAGTTTATTGGAGAGAGATCTAAACACGAAAAAGTTGTTATTGTTAAAAATCTATTTCATCCCTCTGATTTTGATAATGATGTGCAGCTTATATTAGATTATCAGCAGGACTTGAGGGAAGAATGTGGTAAATGCGGTGATGTTAGAAAGGTTGTTATTTATGACAGACATCCAGAAGGTGTGGCTCAGATATCAATGAAAGAGCCAGAACAGGCAGATGCTGTCATTCAACTTATCAATGGTAGATGGTTTGGTAAACGGCAAATTACAGCTGAAACGTGGGATGGTCGAACAAAATTCAGAATAGCTGAAACTGATGCTGCATTAAATCAAAGAATCAACAAATGGGATAAGTTTCTGGAGGGAGAAGAGGGAGCCAAGGCAGAAAATAAGTCTGATGATGCCTCGGTAACATCTGTAAATGATCCCCCAGAAGAGTGCACTCTTGAAACATCAGAAAAAGAGAAAATGGATTGCCAAACTTCAGAAAGTGATAATTTAAAATGTGAATAATATGGAATGTGTCTAGTTTTAAATAAAATAAAAAATAAAAATATATATTATATAATTTTAATTTCCTTTCGTGTTATGAAAGTACCTTAGTATATATAAAATTACTATAAATTATCTTAGTCCATTATTTGTATTAAAAAATAAAACCAATCTAGATATATAAAAATACCTAATGCAATATTTTTTAGACTTGCATAAGTAACTCTTATCTATATTATTCAGTAATCTTCAAGCCTAGAAACAAAGTATATGGCTGGGTAGCTAATAATTAAATATTAATACAATAGTGTGATTACATTCAAACAGATTATCTTCTATTCGTCAGAACTCATTTCATCATACTTTAATAATTTAATATATATCCTTTTATTCTATAGAATAAAATATTTGTAACTATTATTTTAAAGTTCGGTATGAGTCTTTGATCACGATGACGTTTTTTTTGTAAGATAAGCAAATAAAAAATACTCATTTCTTAAATTCATTATTTATCATACATAAAATATCACTGTAAATATTACAAAAAACACAATATTTCAAAAAACAATATTTAAATACAATGAATCCATTGCTGAAAAAAACTACCATAAACAATGAGCCGTCATGTTGTCTGACATGACACCTGACTTCATAAGTTGCATACACAAGAATATCTAATTTGTTTCGACATTTGATAATTAAAACACACTATAACTTATTTATTGTCCGACTACCTGATGACTTGATCGGACTGAGTACTTATGAGCTATGGAATTAGTATACAAGCGGCTAAAATCGTGTGCGGGTTGAGGTGTCAACTGATATTAATCGGGCTTCCCAGGCGGTCTCAATGAATAATAACAGGATATGATAACATGGCCGTACAATCTGACTCTGGCGGGAAGGACGACGTGAAGACACAGTTCGTGACTCGAGAAGGGACGTATCGATTGATGACATTGTCCGAGTATTCGAGACCAAATCGTGTGGGGTATACTAGCGGGTCAGGTTCGACCCATGTGCGCGTATCGCTGGTTTCCCTGCCCCCGGGCTCGGGAGGCGGAGCTCCTGGTTCTGATGGACAAGGCTCCGATGACAGAATATGCTTTAATCACGGCAAAGAGCTCTATGTTTATGTGTATAGAGGAGTTAAGAAGGTAAATTTAATCATACTAACATTTGACTTTATGCAATTGCAATTATTTATTGAAAAATATTATTAACAGAATATAAACCCAAAAATTTTAAATCTAAAACAATAATAAATTGAATCTAATCTAGAAACTGGTTATCATCATGGTTTTCTGGTTACATCATTTTATTTTGTATTAATGTTGTATTTGTGTATTGCAGTTAAGTTTTGATAAGGGATATATCTAAAGATAAACATGAACTGGAACATAAGTGGATTTTACTATCCTGGCTTTTAAAATAGGCATGTAATAATATTTGTAGTGTAATGCAATTTTATATAATATTATAATAGAATAAACTAAAAGTATCAAAAGATTCATTTTAAATATCATTGAATGAGTAATAAATTATTCACACTTAAAATTATATACTGTTCTATACTATTCTATAGTGAAAAACAAAACTTTCCGAAAGTTATGAAAGTTTTATATTTTTATACAACCCTTACAGTTTTATATTTAACATTTATAACTTTTCTTATTATTTAGTACAATGTTTCAAATAATAATACCTTTATAGTGTTTTGAAGTTTCTCTTACCCTTGTTATATCATTAGGCTGCAGATCTCACTAAACCGGTGGACAAGAAGATGTACAAAGGAACAAACCCAACTTGTCACGACTTCAACACAATTACTATGACACCTGAAAGTGTATCTTTAGTCATAGGATTTTCAACTGGCCAAATTCAACTCATAGATCCAATTAAGAAGGAATTAAGTAAATTGTACAATGAAGAGGTGAGCTATTATTATTTATATATATATATGCATAGAGCAATTTTTTTATGAATCTTCTATGATATAATGACTTAGGTCAGGGTTTTCAACCTTTTGTTAATAGCAAGTGTAAATAAATATTAAATATCTTTATCATTAGGTTGACAATAACTCCTGTACCTTATATATGGTATTTAGAAATAATATTGAACCGATAATAATAAAAACTAATCAAAGTAATGGGGTTGTGCAATTGATAATGAAAATTGACAAATACATACATATATTAAATATCATTAAAGCTTGTATTAAGAATAAATATTTGTATAAAGACAAAATAATAAAAGTTTTATATAAGTTATGCTCTCTGAGATGTTTGTGCATGTAGAACAGTGGAAATATTAATTAATTTCTAATTTAAATGTAAATATAGAATATGCTTTCACTTATCTAGAATATGAATTGCCAATCAGTGTTGCCATTTGGGGGTTATTTGCATTTATTGGGTAAAGAGCTCATAAATTCAGCTTTTTTAGTCTCACTTTATTATATTACCTGTACGCAATATTCTTTTTAACTTGAAAGATACTGAAGAATCATTAATTTAAATTGAACATAAATACTGTATTGAATTACCTTTGCAATTAGTTCTCATTTTAAAAAATGGTCTTCATTATCAACTGTTCTAAGTACTTTGAGCTTAGTAGTGGGTAAAACTGGAATAGTGTACACACCCACACACCCTAGATTTCTTACTTTTGTTACTATAAACAGTACTAGTGCAACAACTTGTAATTAATTCTAGAATATTTATTGAATCTAGCCAGTAAACCTAGATTGCATGTTTTATATAAGATCCTAAACAGATCACAAACATTGTATGGCCTGGCTCTTCTTAAACAATGATATTTATAAATTTACTATTGAACAATGTAATTGTGTTACATAACGGATTGCCTTAAAAATAATAAATGTAACTAATTAACATTTTCAGAGGTTGATAGACAAGACTCGGGTGACCTGCATTAAATGGGTACCGGGTTCGAGTAACCTTTTCATTAGTGCCCATGCATCTGGTCAGCTTTATGTTTACAACGAGGAACTCACCTGTGGCACCACATCACCTCATTACCAGCTTTTTAAACAGGGAGAGAGTTATTCTATACATACATGTAGAACTAAATCAACTAGAAATCCTCTTTATAGGTAAGTAAATATTTTCCCTCAAATCCTCATTACAGTATACATATAAAAAAATTTTTGGGATAAAGACTCCTGGATTTAGGCTTGGGTTCAAACAAAGGATAGATTGAATGTTAATTTTGAATACTTATTTAATTAGGCGTAATTGGAAATTTTGTTATTTGTTTGATTTGGTCTATTTGTCCAAGAAGGCACTTCAAGTTCAATTATAAGCATTTAAAGGTTTTTTATAGTCTTCGTGCTAAGAAGTGTAATCAGAACAAGTGTCAATCAATCTTTTTAAAGCATGCTGATGATGCGCCACCATGGGTAAACAGATCTTTATATCAGTGATTAATGGGAGGTACAATGAAATTTGTAATTGCGTCTTACAAAAACGATCTTGAAATATGCTAGAGGACATAATTACCTCCAAAATTACTATTAATTTGACTTCAGTCTAAAAAAACTATAAATATACATACATGGTATGCCTACGAGGCATACCATATATATGTAATTTACGTGGTACGTTGTTAATTTTTAGGTGGGTGATAGGTGCGGAAGGCAGCTGTATTAACGAATTCTCGTTTTCGCCATGCGGGACGAACCTAGCAGTGGTGTCGCAAGACGGTTTCTTAAGAGTGTTTCACTATGATACTATGGAGTTGATCGGACGGGCGAGATCGTATTTTGGTGGATTTTTGTGCGTGTGTTGGTCCCCGGACGGGAAGTATGTTGTGGTGGGAGGGGAGGACGATTTAGTGACTGTGTGGTCGTTCAGTGAGAGAAGAGTGGTCGCTCGAGGACAGGGACATCGGTCTTGGGTTTCGGTGGTCGCGTTCGACCCGTATGTGGTCAGCTTCGCGGACCCCGAGCACGAGGTCGAGGAGGACAAGAAGAGCGAAAGTGTGCAGTGTTATAGGTTAGGTAGCGTATCGCAGGACACGCAGCTGTGTCTGTGGGACCTCACGGAGGACGTCCTCAGGCCGCCGGTACGAGTGCGGGCCTCCGCCCACCTCTCCCCGAACAGCCAGAGCTTCTCCCCGAACGGCGTCCCGGGCACGAAGGCGCCCGCCAAGTGCACCAAGACGAACAAGATCGGGCACAAGCACGCCGAGCTGAGCGGCGCCAACGCGGCCGGCGAGCCGTCCGGCGCGAAGCCAACCGCCAAGGGCAAGGCCAACAACGTGGCCACGCTCAACATCAGCGTCGGCAAGGCCAAGGAGGAGAGCTCCGGCTCGCTGGGCGCCAACTTCACGTCGCGGCTGGCCGGCTTCTCGTTCGGCGAGCGGCGCTCGGAGCACCGGCGCAACTTCAGCCTGGCGCGGCCGGGCGACAAGGCGGGCGCGGGCGTGGCGCTGCGGCGCGCCGACGGGCACGACCCGCTGCGGCTCATCGGCACGCCGTCGTGCCCGCGCTTCGACGAGTGCCCCGTGCTGGAGCCGCTGGTGTGCAAGAAGGTGGCGCACGAGCGGCTCACGGCGCTGCTGTTCCGCGCCGAGTACCTGGTGACGGCGTGCGCCGACGGCTGCGTCAACACGTGGGCGCGGCCGGCGCGCGCGCACAACGGCGACGCGCGCCGCCGCGAGCGCGAGCGCATCGACCTCGTGGACTAGCTTGTACATTATTATTGTGTGTTGGATGCGAAACGATTTTTCTTTAGTTGTGATTCGTTGATTCGATTCGATATATGAGGAAGCGCGAGGTGAACGCGTGTAGAACGAAGTTGTTTTATAGTATCATTTTGACGTCGTAGCTACATAGATATTATGGATACGAGTAGTTCCGGGAAATTTTCCTATTAATTTGTACTGAAACATCAAATTACTGACGAAGCATTTTTTTTAATAAACTCGACTTTTATAATGGCAGCTAAAGTAAAATCATCAGATCGTAACTCACTTTTTCATATTTTGTGGCAACGGTACCTGTGATACAATGTTGCCCGTGTGAAATTATGTAATATTCCAATCAGACAATTACATTGTATGTTATAAAGCACTGGGGTTTTGCTGATTTTTCAGCTCTTTGTATATTCGACTTATTTGCTTAGAGACACTCAATTGTGCAAATAAGCTTCGCTATCTATGTTAGGTGGTTGACATACTTTATAGTTCCATGCTTAACTTCGATTAAATTGGGTCTAGTGATATGATTTTTTCAGCCGTTCTCATTCAATTAGAGTTTGTTCTGTTTTATTTATGCCAAATAAAATAAATTAAAAATATCACTCGAATCTGATCTGATTCGAGCCTCTTCCCTATCCTTGTAATTTACTCAGCAAAAGTCCAGTGTTGGCAGTTCCGAAAATGATGTCAATATTTTATATATGGCAATAGTATTGTGATTCTATTGTAAAGACGAGTTGTACATACCTATCTTAATATTCTAAGACATTTTCCTTTCGGCTCACATGTAAATATAGCATGTAGGTTGTTTACTAGCAATCAAAGATTGCGTGGTTATTATAATTCAGACTTAAATTAATTTTTTAATTAATCTGTTTTAAAATTATCTAAATTAAATCGAAATTAATTCATAAAAAAATGTATGCACCGCGAGCTTTTCGATTTCGAAAATGAAGTTTATTTAATTTTAATTCAATTTAAATGTTGTTGAAAATAATCGACTCGTCTCAGAGACTTTGTTGTTATGGATATTTAATTATAATTGTTGATGTATCGTTCGTAAGATTAATTGCGGCGTACCCTCGCAGCGCTCGTAACAAATTAGCGATTGTTTTATTTTATCTGTTTCATAGAGTAATTTACAATTAGTCACAATTTTATTTATATTACATTCAATCCTTTCGCTTAACTTTTAAATTAATTTTCTTTAGACAACAAGCGCGGTTCCCAGTTTCTAGTAGGTAGTCGATAATCGAACGCGTGACCCCAACGATCACTTTCATTGTAAATAAAACAAAAATTAGGTAATAAACTAAAATCTTCGAATTTTCAGCTGTAAATCTTGACAAGTTTCATAATTATTATAATTAATCTTATGTCAATATTTATAATTTTATAATAATCAAATTTTAAAAATCAAGCAAAAAAAAAAAATAGTTTAAAAGATGTATTGTTTTTCTTTTTAGAATATTCCTTTAACAAGTAACACTTACACAGTAATATTGCTGTTGAATGGCTGTTAATATTTATGGTCTCATAATATAAAACTAACATAAATTTTATTTATATGAATATAAAAGTCGAAAGAAAGATTTTCAATGTAATTTAAAATATAGAACTTTCAATTAAAAACTGCATTGCATTTATTTATTAATATAATTTTGTATGTATAAAAACTTTAAACAATCTTTAGTTTGGTACCTTCAAATAAAATTTATTTAAACACATGATAACAAATAAATTGACTTCAGTAGTTCGACCAGTATCGTGATTATATTTTGGGCATACAAGTGAATATAAAAATATTTAAAACACATAATACATTTAGCTGTGACTTACATTGTGTTATTGAGTTGAAATATTAAACGTATAGTAATAATTATTTGATCTGTGAAAACATAACGGTTTTTTTTAAATAAGTTCTCGAATATTCTTTCTAAATTTTGATTTTGACACTTTAAAACTATTATTATATAATAAAAGATAAACCCCAAAACTGTAATAAACCATGTTTATATACTGAAAGTTATATAGTCTGTCTTTCTGTTATTACGGATTTTAATTTAAAATATAAAAGCAATTTCTAAGAAAGGGGTTAGTGTTAATCGATAAAAACCAACGTATACAAATAAGCACATTGCATAATAATATTTGCCCAAATAATCTTCTATTAATATCGTTGAATTTTTACTATGATTCAATTGTTTTATTTGAAGACTGCTGTATATGTCTAGACATCATAACTTGTCTATATTTATTATTGAACAAATTATTTTGTAAAACGAAAGTGCTTGCAGTAAAGATTGGAAAACAATTTTTTGTTTCTTTTGTTACTATTTATTATTGTATAGTTTTTGTAAATGCATTACTTACACTAACATCGATCATTTGAGATTATATTTTGGCATTATTGTATTATGTAACATATAACAGGTGTACGATGTTATATTAAAAATTCATTATTATTCTTACAACAGATAATTACGTATGGTTCGCAGACATATTTGTTGATGCTATATGAAACCTAAAATGTATAGATTTTTTTATTGTCACGAAAGCAGAAAGAAGTTTGTTTAATAATTTGGTGACTTTATATTTAACAAGTTTTTTCTCTAGCGTTCCAAATTTTTTTTTATTTTAAAGATTTGTTAATATTTGTAAACCTTACCGAATGTTTCGACCATGAGGTTAAATCGAAGTACGATCTTTTGAATGTTATCAGTCGATATGTTACTTAAATCAATTATTTTATTATTTATTAAGCAAATAATTCATTATTAGACGCGATACTGTGAAACTAAAATGTGTATAAATATAAGATTTACAAGACTTAAATGTGAAATTTCTTTTTATTTTATATGATCTTTTCGTGTTCTAATAACGGAGCCTATCTAGTGAATATAAATAATTTATATATAATGCAAATGACATCCTATTGTATGTATTACTTTTTGTTTGATAGTCAATAAACAATGTTAGTTCCATACAAAGTTACTAGTTGTCGCCTGAGCGATGAAATTAATTTATTGATGAAGTTTGTTCAAAACTAGTGAGACACGAATTATGAGCCTATGAAGTTAAAATAAATAGACGATTCTCTTTATAATTTCAATGCAGTTTTATTTTATATGAAGTTTAAAACCCTTTTTATTAAGTTTCTAATACTAACGAAACAAATATATTTGTCATATTGCATTAATTGTTCATAATATTTGCAATGCTTGGATCTGAAAACAATTTTAGTTAAGGAATATTTTACGTTTATTTGTTATGCGTTTTCTACAAATGGAAGTGGCTGGGTACGTACGTACGTTTACCGTCAATTAGAATAATAAAAAGAAAAAAACATTTTTATTCTATAATTTATTAAACTAATTATCACTACAAATTGGCTACCTTACAGACACATAGCTCGACATATCACTGTCTCATTCTTACGCATGCACATTTCTATTCTTGTCTCTTTCGGTTTACATAAGTAAAATGGAAGATAAGTTGCTGCGTTTTGTTCATTGAATATTTATTTACATATAGAGTGACTTTCGAAAGATCAAAAATGACCAACGCAGTGGGCATTGCGTATGAATCAGACTTGACAAACATACATAAGTCAGTTAACTTATTATATTGTAAACAATATTTTAATTTAATTATGACAACCTGGCAATACTAAACGTCTGTGATATGACAAATGACTATTGAGTATTGACTGTTATTGTAAAAACCTGTTGTGGTTACTAATTCTATTTTTGAAACATTATGAATTACTAATAGATAAATAGATAAATGACGCAATAATCAAGTTGCGGTTAAATCGAATTGACATCAGAAACGGGAACATATTGTAATTGTTATAAATAAGAACAATTGACCAATTATTCGTTTCATGGGGATATCTGTTCCATTATATTGTTTCTATTCAATAGTATTGTTACAATATTAATAAACATATACATTATAATCCATTACTTTATGTAACAAGGAAAATATTGTTTACAAAATAAGACAAATGGGTTGGAATATTTAATGTATTAAGCACCATTTTGGCAAAAGTAAACACCGTCTAAAACCCGGGGTCCCAGTTAGTTGTGCTGGAAACATCGACCATCTTGTAGCACACTACCGTGTCTCCGGGCTGCATTATAAAGTTTGGATCTTCGAAACGCAGACCGCACTCCATATCTCGTTTAATTGTCGTTACTTCCTCTTTCAAATGTTTCATTGAAGCTAGTTTACCTGAAAATGGGATAGTTAAAAATCGAATGATAAGCTTTCTTGAGAAATATTATTTGGTATGTAATGTGCCAACTCATGACAATGAATTTACTGAATATAAGACTTTGATAAAGTACTAATTCAAGTCAAGACAATTCCAATGATGATAAATTTAGCAAAAAATGCCCAACATCTTTATTAGCATCGATAGTCTGGCAAATAGACCACCTGGTTGTCTACCCGTGACCACGAACGCTGTAAAGTGCTCGAAACGTCGGGATGTTAAAAATAATTAATATACGCGATTCAAATCCGTTATAACTAGTTTTATTTCACCTGGTTGATATAGGCGCCGTAAGAATTTTAAACAATACCTTGTTATATGCCACTACCCTTGGGTACTGAAATGTTATAATCCTTGTGCTTGTAGTGGTACTGGCTAACTTACTTTCAAACCGAAATATAATCACTTGGTGGTAGGGCTTTGTGCGAGCCCGTCTGGGTAGGTACCACCCACTCATCAGTTATTCTACCGCAAAATAACAGTACTGTTGTGTTCCGGTTTGAAGGGTGAGTGAGCCAGTGTAACTACAGGCACAAGGGACATAACATCTTAGTTCCCAAGGTTAGTGGCGCAGTGACGATGTAAGGAATAGTTAATATTTCTCACAGCGTCATTGTCTATGGGTGATGGTGACCACTTACCATCAGGTGGCCCATATGCTCGTCCGCCAACCTATACCATAAAAAAAAAGGTAACAGTGCGTTCTCTGTCTAGAATCCTTATCAGTGATATTAAGTCAATCGTGAATACCTTCGTACACGACCTCCTGTCCCCTGACGACGCGGTAGAGCGCATTGCGCGCCAGCGCGCCCTTCACGCAGCGGCAGCCCGCTACCGGCACCTTCTTCTTACCCTCAGACACGTGGAAATGCTGTAGGACATTCGCCTCGCCTGCGGGCACAGAGTTAATTGCTATCTGGTTGAATATAACACATATACATGATAGAAAGGACTTTCTATTCCTCTGCTCGTATAATTTGAAGAGTGATTGAAACTGTCGATTTAATCATTTCAATCTAGAGAAGCCCGGAGTGATACTTTGACAGAAAAGCTTAGCATGTAATAGGCTATTTGACTGGTTTTTAAAATCCATTTTATATTATTTAGTAGAGGTTAGGTAGGTTAGTTTTATATTATTTAGTGGAGTTAAGGGACCCAGTAAAAGTTGATTTTTTTATTTCTAGTACATATTTGCTGAAAAATATTATATTAAATATGCCATATTTAAATAACGCGCGAAAACGATACTTGGACAATATGGCGCTGCAATGGGGTCGGTGACGTCACTTTGCTGTATTTTAATCTGTGGTACGTATAATAGAAAAGCAAGGTTTACAAGAAAGTGACTTCATTATAAGCCCGGCCAATCAGGAGCGTTTTGTGACAAACGTTTGAAAAAATGCATTTTTATTTTTTGTTTTTTGAATAAATTAAGTATTATTTTCAAGCTCCGTTAATAAACAACCATTTTTAAACTCATAATATTCACTGATTACAATAATTCACGATTTATTTTTCGCATTGTCAAATAGCCTATTGTGGTCCATCCAGAAATCGAATCTGGTTCCCCAGGGATCCTACAAGTCAACCATTATTCCAAATCTCCATCTCTATCTCTTGCTTTACCGCAAACACAGAGACACGTAAGAGAAATTATGGCAGTCTGGAAATGGGCAGTGCGTACACGCCCGTGTATTGGCGCGCACGCAACGCCACCAGACAAGCTCCTGTGATGTTGCCGGTCGGGAGTACGAATGCGGGGCGGGCGCGTTACCTAATTGGTAGCTTCACTTAATTGTAAAATGACGATTCAAAAGTGCTTATAAAAGCCTACTTGAATAAAGTTTATTTTGATTTTGATTTTGATTTGAGCCGAGATGGCCCAGTTAGAACGCGTGCATCTTAACCGATGATTGCGGGTTCAAACCCAGGCAAGTACCGCTGATTCATGTGCTTAATTTGTCTTTATAATTCACGTGCTCAGCGGTGAAGGAAAACATCGTGAGGAAACCTGCATGTGACAAATTTCATAGAAATTCCGCCACATGTGCATTCCACCAACCCGCATTGGAACAGCGTGGTGGAATATGTTCCAAACCTCCTCAAAGAGAGAGGAGGCCTTTAGCCCAGCAGTGGGAATATACAGGCCGTTGTTGTTGTTGTTGTTGTTGATTTTGATGTTACCGAGCGGTTCCTCCTGCTGGCTTCGCGGCAGGCGAGCGCTGATCTGGTCGCGCACGGCGTCCACGAGCTTGTAGATGACGTTGTGGTGCGTCACCTGCACGCCGGCCGCGCGAGCGTCTCCCGCCACGCTCGGCGGACACTCCACATTAAACGCGTAGATTATAGCGTTGAACGCTTGCGCCACCTGCAAGTCAAAGATTCATTTCGTTTTGCATAATTTGTGCGTTGTGCTACCTATAGTTTGTTCGCGTTAAGAATGCAGTGAGTTGTCATTTTACTCCGCCCCCTGACCAATCAAATCTTTTTTAACAGCAGGGTGAAGGTGTATGCATATTTGTGTTAAAATTCCAACAAATTATATTTGTTTTAAAGACTAAGTATAATGAATTTAAAAAATACACATTAAAATAAAAAATCTAATCGGGGTGTTTAATCAACATAATTCTTAACACTATATACAATCGTTTGGGAATCTTGCCATCGTGATGTAGAAATTTACATATTTTGACATAACGTCATCTAGTAGCTATAGGTTACATTAATTATTACGTGTACAGCTTGAATAAAATAAATAAAAAAAAATTAAATTGTAAAAATAAAAATATCAGTTAATAATTAATTAAATGTGAACTTGACTTTGTAATTTGAAAAGATTTGATTGGTCAAAGGGGGCGGAGTCAGGCCGGTAAACAATGACAACTCACTGCATTCTTAACGCGAACAGACTATAGTCATGTACTTATAATTTATTCTAAAGCCAAACGGAAGTAGTGCCCGGCTGTCATTTTGAAACTAAAAAAACCAGTGTAGTAACTTACTGAGTTAGAAATTAAGTAAGTTTACAGTGTAAGGAGTAGGTAACATCTCTTATCACCAATGCTAATAAGGAATGTCATCACTTGACATTAGAAGGCCCATACTGCAAGAACTACTTTAAATTAACATTATTACTCCCCCCCACCCAGGGGTATTATAGTGATATTATATAGAATGAGTTTTCTCAATAATTATAACATTAAATATTACTATTTAGTATTAAACTAAAATAAGTTTGTATAAAATACTAGTAAAGTACCTCGACATCATTAGGCGTGACCTGTCCCACGCCGTAGCTGACGAGTTCGAGTCTCACGCGATCATGGTCGTCGTAGGTTTCCAGAATGTCCAGGATAGCCTCCACCGACCCGTCCACGTCACCTAGGTCATAAATATAACTTATTCAATAACCCATCACATCATCTCTAAACGAGGCAAAATAACTATTTTTTCTTCAAAGTAAAAAAATCTTTATTCAAAATAGAAGTGATTACACTTTCTTATTGATAGTCAAAAATCTACCACCGGTTCGGAATTTAACACCTCAGACTTGAGAAGAACCGGCGAAAGAAACTCAGCGGGATAATTTTATGTATCTATTTAATTATCCAGAAATCCAACAGAAGTAGTAATAAAAACTATTATAGGATTGATGATATTGTTTCTAAAACATCAATTATTAACTCCACTCTACTCCAATATGGATTGGTGGACATGTTTGACAGTATTTCATTGAAATTAGACAAATGGCGGTTTCAACACAATTTCAATCCGCAATCATCTGATAAAAAGCACGCGTTTTAAACTAACTTATTTATACTATGTATATTGCACAAACATTTTAAACTAAATTATACAAGCGAATTGTACATAAGTTTTATTAATGCAACAGGCTTAGTGCTAAACCATGATCTCTTCCAATCTTTGGGCAGAGGTAAATACTGCGTTAACTCTACTTTTTTTTCCATTGTAATTGTATGATGAATAATTTAATACATCAAAAGTATGAACTTATATATGATATTGCTATTCCGGTAAGGTCAGTCTAAGGCTGCCAAGAGGTATGTGATACTCATAGCATTGGTACAAGGAACAAAGACAAACTTGTTACTCCTGTTACTCGACTACATAGAGTCAGTAACTCCTTTGTGGGGCAATGTATACGGTTTTACAACAGGATCCCAGAAAGCGTTCAAAATGCCTCTGTTGGCAAATTTAAAAAAATTATTAAGGAACGCTTGTCTGCAAAAGGTTACTATATAATTAATGATTTTATGATCGATAGCACACCTTGGGAATGAAACGATCGCCTCCTGGCTATTTCATCTCATATTAAATTGTTTAAATAATATATGAGACAAATAATAAAAAAAAAACCCGCTGAGTTTCTTTCGCCGGTTCTTCTCAGGTCAGGGTATTTTCTTTCCGAACCGGTGGTAGTGTTTCAATTGACCATCAATAAGAAAGTGTAATGCTTCTATATTGAATAAAGATATTTGAGTTTGAGTTTGAATTTAAATGAAATGAAATAGCCAGGAGGCGATCGTTTCATTTCATTTCAATCATAAACTCATTAATTGTATAATAACACACAAGCGTTCCTTAATAATTTTTTTTAATTTTGCAACAGAGGCATTTAGAACGCTCTCTGGGATCCTGTTGTAAAACCGTATACATTGCCCCACAAAAGAGTTACAGCGGACAGACCTTTAACGATGACACTGAGCGTGGGGTGGTTATCCTCTTGGATCATCTTCTGGCGCGGCCCCTCCTGGCGGGTGCGGAAGCGGCCCAGCGAGCGCTTCTGAGCGAGCTTCTGTCTGTATACGGCTTGGTGCTCGCTCTCTTTGATGTTGATCGCTTCTAAATCGGATTCCTGTTTTTCTTTCATACGTTGATTGTGACGCCATCTCATCACTTCGCCTGCACGTTTCTGTACAAAAACAACAACAGCCTGTAAATTCCCACTGCTGGGCTAAAGGCTCCTTTTGAAGAGAAAGTTTGGAACATATTCCACCACGCTGTTCCAATGCGGGTTGGTGGAATACACATGTGGCAGAATTTCTATGAAATTTGTCACATGCAGGTTTCCTCACGATGTTTTCCTTCACCGCTGAGCACGAGATGAATTATAAAGACAAATTAAGCACATGAATCAGCGGCGCTTGCCTGGGTTTGAACCCGCAATCATCGGTTAAGATGCACGCGTTCTAACCACTGAGCCATCTCGACTCTGAACAATAACAATATATTTATTATTTGAAACTAGTTTTCGCCCGCGGCATCGCTCGTGTTTTAGGGGTTTGGTTGTTATGAGTTAGGCAAAAAGTGTCTTTCCTTGGAATTCAAATTTCCTTCAAACCAAATTTCATCAAATACGGGTTTAGTGATTTGGTAGTGAAACAGCGACAGACAGCCAGACAGACAAGAGTTACTTTCATATTTATAAAATTAGTATAGATTATTACTAATTATATTTTAAAAAACGATTCCTTCATTGTTTTATGATTTCAACTCAATTCAAAATAGGAACTTATTTCAACTGACTTACCTCGCTCTCGACTTCAAGCACGGTGTCGCCAGCGGCGGGCAGTTCCCGCCAGCCCATCACTAGCACGGGGGTAGCGGGAGATGCACTCTCCACGATCATACCCGCACTGTTTTGCAGCACGCGCACCTAAAAAACAAACCATTTTTATATTATATTGCGATCAAATATGTAAAAAAAAAATCATTTTTCATTGTGACAATACTTTTCGCATTATTATGCAAAAGTTTAATTTAACTAAACTGAATGTTAGTAGGTTTCAAGTATATAATTATATTTGCATATATTCATTGTTACGGGATATACAGTTATTTATTTTTAGAGATTTTTAGAGATTAGATAAAGATTAATTACATTATTCAATTAGCTTCACTAAACATATGTAGATGTTAAATGACGATTCAAAAGTGCTTGCAAAAGCCGACTGGAATAAAGTATATTTTGATATTTGTTTTTTTTTTATCATTGCCTACCTTCGCCCACGCGTTGCCAGCGACGATAACGCATCCTTTCCTCAACGTACCTCGCTGTACTAATACTGTCGCTTGCTTTCTGTTCAATTGAAAAATAAATAGTATTAGCACAATTTGTACCTTTCGATCTTTAAGATAATAGGCTATTTCACTGGTTTTTAAAATCCATTTTATATTATTTAGTACAAGTTAAGGAACCCAGCAAAAGTTGATTTTTTTATTTCTAGTACATATTTGCCGCAATTTTTATATTAAAAATTCTATATTTAAATAGCGCGCAAAAACGCTACTTGGACAATATGGCGTTGCAATGGGGTCGGTGACGTCACTTTCCTGTATTTTAATCTGTGGTACATATAGTAGAAAAGCAAAGTTTACAAGAAAGAGACTTCATCATAAGCCCGGCCAATCAGGAGCGTTTTTTTTGAGCGTCACGTGACAAACGTTTGAAAAAATGCATTTTTATTTATGGATTTTTGAATAAATTAAGTATTATTTTCAACTTTCGTTAGTAAATGACCATTTTTACACTCATAATATACACTGATTACAATAATTCACAATTTATTTTTTGCATTGTAAAATAGCATATTGGTATTTCCTGTAATGGTAAGCTAGTTACATCCTTAGCTTAGCCCACGTGTGAGATACCCTATATATTTTCAAGGTTCTATACCCAAGGGGTGGGACAGTACCCCATTAGAATTACTCTACTGTATCTTACGAATCGTGACAGTTAGACTGTCGAAATTTGCACAGAAGTATTTTTGTTGCCACTTTAACAACAAATACTAAAACAGAACAAAACATACTTGGTGGTAGGGCTTTGTGCAAGCCCGTCTGGGTAGGTACCACCCACTCATCAGTTATTGTACCGCCAAATAACAATACTCAGTATTGTTGTGTTCCGGTCTGAAGGGTGAGTGAGCCAGTGTAAATACAGGCACAAGGGACATAACATCTTAGTTCCCGAGGTTAGTGGCACATTGACTATGTATGGAATAGTTAATATTCCATACAGCGTCATTGTCTATGGGCGATGGTTACCACTTACTATCAGGTGGCCCATATGCTCGTCCGCTGCTTTTTGACTTCTTATAAAAATAGGTTTTGAACCTAAATTATTTTTAAAGTTGCGTTCACACTGACACGATACAGATCATCAACTTAAATAAATACTTTCCAAATGGTTTATGGTAAGTAACTAACCCAGTCCGGGGATCGACGAAGGCTTCGATGACGACGCCCTCGACGTAGCCGGCGGGGTCGGCCTTGAGGTCCATGAGCTGCGCCTGCAGGACGAGCGCCTCCACGAGCGCGCCGAGGTGCCGGCGGCGCAGCGCCGACACGCCCACGGCCTGCACGTCGCCGCCCAGCGCCTCGCAGACCACACCGTGCTGCGCCAGCTCGCGCAGGGTCTTATCCTGGAAACATACGCTATCGCATTACTACACAATTAGCGAGTTTATGTTTGATAGCACACCGTGGGAATGAAACGATCGCCTCCTGGCTATTTCTAATCATATACTACTATGTACCTTATAAATTTGACAAAAAAAAAAAAATGACAGAAAAAAAAGACCCGCTGAGTTTCTTTCGCCGGTTCTTCTCAGGTCAGGGTGTTCCTTTTTCCAAACCGGTGGTAGTGTTTATTTGACAATCAATAAGTAAGTGTAATGCTTTTATATTGAATAAAGGAATTTGAGTTTGAGTTTATCATTATCGCATACCTATGTATTTATAAATATTCTGTAAATGTAATTATATATATGAGACAATATGAGACAACATCACATACATTACTTTGATCCCAATGTAAGTAGCTAAAGCACTTGTGTTATGGACAATCAGAAGTAATGACGGTACCACAAACACCCAGACCCAAGACAACATAGATAACTAATGATAATCTACATTGACTCGGCCGGGAATCGAACCCGGGACCTCGGAGTGGCGTACCCATGAAAACCGGTGTACACACCACTCGACCACGGAGGTCGTCAATTGAATGAAGAGTCGAGATGGCCCAGTGGTTATAACGCGTGCATCTTAACCGATGATTGCGGGTTCAAACCCAGGCAAGCACCGCTGATTCATGTACTTAATTTGTCTTTATAATTCATCTCGTGCTCAGCGGTGAAGGAAAACATCGTGAGGAAACCTACATGTGACAAATTTCATAGAAATTCCACCAACCCGCATTGGAGCAGCGTGGTGGAATATGTTCCAAACCTTCTCCTCAAAGGGAGAGGAGGCCTTTAACCCAGCAATGGGAATTTACAGGCTGTTGTTGTAATTGAATGGCCACTAAATGATAGATAGTTTACCACCATTTAGGTTACTGTCGGTGGCGCATTGGCAATGTAAGAAATGGTTCACATTTTTTACGCCATTGTCTATGGGCGAAGATGACAGTTAATGTTAAAACTTATAGAATCAATTTAAAAGGCTCGTTACTTGTAGCTAATTACTGTTTAATTATTATTATTATGATATTTTTTTTAACTTTGTAATAATTTTAATATTTTTCTAAATTTGAAAGTAATTTAATTAAAATATATGTATGTTAAATTGAGGCATACCTACAATGTTCACACCTGGCTTGTCGATCTTGTTGATTGCCACCAATATCGGAACTGAAAATAAACAAAACAATATTATTAATTAGTATGCACAATTATAACCATCGCGCCTTCTTCTTAAAGTTCATTATTTAACCATTTAAAAAGGACTTATCGAGACTAAGATTTAAGCTATGTCAAGAAGGAATCTTACTATTCTAGATACTGTTTATTTGTTTTATAATTATGCAATGATCATTTAAAAATTTAAATTAATTGAATTGTGATATATCCTGATTATTTTTCCCCGGGCAACCGGAGCAGCCGACCTGAGGCTCTCACAAGAGTCCCCCCCCCCCCAAGGAAGATTAGGACGAGTTAATAAGTTGAATTGAATGTGGAACATGGTGGTAGGGCTTTGTGCAAGCCCGTCTGGGTTGGTACCACCCGCTCACCAGTTATTCTACCGCCAAATAACAGTACTCCGTATTGTTGTGTTCCGGCACAAGGGACATAACATCTAAGTTCCCATAGTTGGTATAGTTAATATTTCTTGCAGCGTCATTGTCTATGGGTGATGGTGACCTTACCATCAGGTGGCCCATATGCTCGTCCGCCAATAAAAAGAAAAAAAATTGTGTGTTTATATTATGTGAAAGGCGACTGACCGTTGGCTGCGCGCGCCATGCGCACGGACTCGACCGTCTGCGCCATGACGCCGTCGTCGGCCGCCACCACGAGCACCACCACGTCCGTGCACAGCGCGCCGCGCGACCGCATGGCGCCGAACGCCGCGTGCCCCGGCGTGTCCAGGAACGTGGCGCGCTCGCCCGACGACAGCGTCACTGCGCATAAACATTAATTATTTATTTACAGTGGCGTAGCTATCGTAGGGCCAGGAGGTGCAGTGCACCAGGGCCCCAGAGTTCAGGGGGGCCTTTAAACTAAACCTTTAGTTTCTGTAGCTAGAAAATCACGACCGTGCGCACAAGATTTCTTATTTGGTATCTATAATTTTAAAGGGTAATTATTAGTTAAAGAGGGATCGGAAAGGAGGGGATGAGGGCCCGATTCTTTGTCTATGCACCGAGGCCCTTCCTTACCTAGCTACGCCACTGTTTATTTATTTATTTATTTGACAACACCAACAAGTAGTACAACAAAAATATACATCAAACAAAAGTCATAATACGTAAATGGGTAATTGCCTACTTTTTTACAGGTGTTCTAAGATTACTTGGAAATTATTGTTAAAGTCAACATTGTAAAAAGTTAATTGATAAAATAAAACATTAGAATTAATAAAAATAAAGAGACAATCCGATACAGTATTAATACAGTTTCATGTCAAATTTTAAATATAAATTAAATTAATTAAACAAAGCGAAATTATCAATTGTGAGTTTAAATACATTGTAAGAGATTGTAAAATGTCATAATCAAAATTGAAAGTTTGAATTATACATAAAAATTAATTAAAACTAAGATAACTATTTGAGTTACATCTAATTTAACATCTATACTTTGTAACTAACTTCTAGAGCTATGTTACTTGGTGGCAGGGCTTTGTGCAAGCCCGTCTGGGTAGGTACCACACTCATCAGTTATTCTACCGCCAAACAATAATACTCAGTATAGTTGTGTTCCGGTTTGAAGGGTGACTGAGCCAGTGTAACTATAGGCAAAAGAATATAACATCATAGTTCCCAAGGTTGGTGGCACATTGACGATGTAAGAAAAAGTTAACATTTCTTACAGCGTAATATTACATGAACCATATGGAGCCACTTTAGACCCACTCATAACTCAAAAGCATTCACATTCCATCTTACTTAAATATTACCAAATAGGTGACAAAGAACATGAATAAAAATTATTTTCAGAGTGTCATAAAATAAGACATATTATATTAATATTTTATTTTACAAAGTAAAGTTGACATTTGATGACATTTTCAATTTTCCAAATTTTGTCAGCCCAGTACATTTTTAAGAGGATCCCGTCTAGAAATAATTATAAAACTTTATGTTCCAGAGAACTATCTATGTAAGCCATAGGGCTTAAATATTTCCAAGTTATGTCGAAGTCCAAGTTATGTCGAAATTTATAATTTTTAATAAGATATAAATTAAAGAACAATCTCAGTGGCGTGCAATGGAAGAGGCCTATGTCCAGCAGTGAACGGAAATGGGTTGATGGATGGATGGATGATAAATTTCGACATAACATGGACACATTTATTAATAATTGAGGAATCTACCTTCAAAAGCTCCAATATGTTGGGTAATTCCCCCAAACTCTGTATCTACAACAGATGTGTCCCTTAGAGCGTCGAGTAGTGTAGTCTTCCCATGGTCAACATGTCCCATCACACACACTATAGGTGGTCGGGGGCGAAGCGCCTCCGGTGGGGCAGGTGGAGCCGGTACTGCATCTTTATTCTAAATTATGAAAAACAAATAATTGATTCTAAAAACCATATTTAATGCTGGACAGGAATGTTGCAAATTTAGTAATCATTGTGTAAATGGAGGTATGTATTATTACATATATACACATGGTAGAATTTCTATAAAATTAGACAAATGCAGGTTTCCTCACAATGTTTTTCTTCACCGCAGAGCATGATATGAATTATAAACACAAATTAAGCACATGAATATTCAGTGGTTCTTGCCTGGGTGTGAACCCCTAATCATAGGTTAAGATGCACACATTCTAACCACTGGGCCGCCTTTTTTTTTTAATAGGTTGGTGGATGAGCATTCTGGCCACCTTATGGTAAGTGTTCACCCATAGACAATGACGCTGTATGAAAAATTAACTATTCCTTACATAGTCAATGAGCCACCAACCTTGGAAACTAAGATGCTATGTCCCCTTGTGCCTGTAGTTACACTGGCTCCCTCAAATTGGAACACAACACTACTGCATACTGTTGTTTAGCAATAGAATATCTGATGAGTGGGTGGTGTCTACCCAGGTGGGCTTGCACAAAGCCCTACCAACAAGTATATCTCAAGTCTTTCTTTTAATATCTTATGGCTCACCTCTTCTTTATCAATATCTTCATCAGGTCTTGCAATTATCCTAAATCTACAGCCAGATATTTTGACAACATCCCTTATTATTTGAGGATTGTGGATCACAGTGTCTTCTTTATAGTATGTGTCTGAATTTTTATCAGCAAATTCCAAGGCTTTGAAGACATGGTCTGAAAAATGTTGTAAATAAATTATGTAACAGAAAGAAATGTGAATATTTTAAAATTCCTATTTTTTATTATAATGTAATTATTGAGATGAGTAACTGAGTCACCTGGAGGACAGATACTAACATTGTAAAATATTAACAATACCTTCATCACCGTGGGTGAACCAAACTTGATAGACAAGATGTTATGTTATTTGTGCCTGTAGTTATCCTGTTTCACACACCATTTAATCAACAACTCCACAATACTAAGGATTACTCTTTAGTGGTAAAATATCTGTGAGAGTTTGTACACAGCCATACCACTGATATACATATTATCAAGCACATACTAAATTACTTTATAATTAAAACTCTTAATTTAAAGTATTACTAAATACTTAAATTATTTTCATTAAACATAATTACGTATAACTTTATAATTTTTTTTTATTTTCTATACTTTTTAAATCATTTATTTGTTTTATGTATGATTGGATTTTTTTTTAAATTATTTATTAATTCTTTTTTACAGTAATACAATATATATATTCTAATAAATTATTATATATATGTACAAACCAACATCTTTTTTCAACACATTTGCAATCTCCTGCACGGTCATGTTACGCCAAATGCCCACAACCTCGGTACCTGCTTTCGGTGCATATCTGATTACTCTTTTCCCTTGATTCTCGACAGCCTATGACAATAATAGTAATTATTTAATTTATAATATACCTCTTATGGGATAAGGTTTCTCAAAAGGAAATTATAAATATAGGGAATTTATTGCTTATGTAAATCAATATTTATTGATTAATTATAAGTTTTTCTAACCTTCTCTTCTGAGGATTTTCTTTTCTTGAAATTAATGCTCGCAACTGAAAGGTGTCTTTTATAATTACAGAATATTTTTGTGTAATTTTTTCCGGTCTCCGGTGCTTGCAGAAAATATTCATTTTTAAAATGTTTCAACGGCAACCTTGAAATAATTAAATACAATATCAATCATAAAAGCACATACAGAGGTTAAAATTATTAATATTTTTTTAATAATTCAAGCATTTTTAATAAATCATTCAAAACAATATAAATATACTGACCATTTTAACATAACACTCCTGAACATTGTTGTATAATAAAGGTTATCACTTATTTTTCGTTCTTTAAGTTACTTAAGTATTAATTATAACATTTTATTTTACCAATAACATAACCGATGAGGCTTTTTAATTTAATTTAATTTTATCATAGCTTTAACATAACATAACCTTAAATACAAATAGTAATATAACCTAAAAAGTAAAAAAATACTTGTTATGTCAAATTTTGTCTATGTGAAAATAGATTTGGTATTGGAAAATTTTAGTAGTCTATGTTTCGAGTTTAGCTTATATTTTTATCTACATCTGGTCGTTTTTTTCCCTAACATCGGTTGAACCAAAAAGTACCTATAAAATACGTTACCTACTTCTACAAAATGTAAATAGATGACGAAACTCTAATTAAAAATTTACAAACGTATAGTTCTTAGTGAAATAAATTCTATAAATAATCATTAGTAACAACCATAATATCAACCTTATTTTTGGTGTTAAGCTGTATAGAGGTGTTAAATAATAAAAAATATATTTTAATCAAAATTAAAGACGTACTTTTCAAAAGTTACTGTTTTCATGGACGACAAGTTTTTATTTCGTTAACCTTTTCCACATATTCTTTAGAACTTAAGTATATATATACTTTTTTATTGAAAACCAGTCATAGACAATTACTATTTATGTCCGCCATTCATTCTTTTGAGTTGCTTTTTCGTTTTACGATTTCGTAGAGAGCACCATTTGTCACCGAGTTCGACGCAACATCATAGCATTACAAATTACGTAGAAGCAGAATAAACTGCAAAATCATAACCTGGACTGATCAAAACTGTGCCAATAACAATTCAGTGTAACAAATTTATAATTTACCTGTGAGACGAGATCGTATCTTAGATCCAGTGATGCTTTTACTTGTCTTTAACGTTATCTGCCGCGACGTTTATTCGAGTGCCTGATGGTGTGGATACTATGTGCGAATAGCGAAACAATACAGCGGGACTCAGCATGGGGGCCTTTTTAAATAAGCCCGAGACTAAGAAATATAACGAGAACGGAGAAGGTAACGGTCTTCGCTATGGCGTGGCGTCGATGCAAGGCTGGCGCGTGGAGATGGAGGATGCTCACCACGCGCAACTCACTCTAAACGGAACTTTATCGGACTGGTCGTATTTTGCCGTTTTTGATGGCCATGCGGGTGCACGGGTGTCAGCTCACTGTGCAGATAATTTGCTCGAGAGTATCTTACAAACTGAAGAGTTTCGGCGTGATGATATAACGGAGGCAATCCGCGCCGGTTTCCTCGACCTCGACAAGAAGATGCGAGAGCTGCCCGAGCTTTCGAACGGTGAAGAGAAATCGGGATCGACGGCGGTGTGTGCATTCGTGTCGCCTAAGCAGATATATATAGCTAATTGTGGCGATTCCCGAGCGGTCCTGGCTCGAAACGGAGCTCCAATATTTGCTACACGAGACCATAAGCCGGAATTGCCTTCGGAAAAGTCTCGTATAGTGCAAGCTGGTGGTTCTGTTATGATACAGCGTGTGAACGGCAGTTTGGCAGTGTCGCGAGCATTAGGCGACTACGAGTACAAGAAGGTAATGGGTCGCGGACCTTGCGAACAACTCGTTTCGCCAGAACCCGAGGTGTCTGTGCACGAAAGGCTCGATTCAGAAGACGAGTTTCTGGTGCTGGCCTGTGATGGTGTATGGGACGTGATGAGCAACAAGGCTCTGTGCGCATATGTGCACTCATTACTTCAGCTCACGGATGACCTTGTGGCAATCACTAATCAGGTCATTGACACATGTCTTTATAAGGTAAATACTGAAACTGTAACTTAATATGTTATTACAACGGTCACAATTTGTTTTACTACATATATATCATATATTTCTTAATTCAAGGTTTTAATCTTGTTAGCCTTGCAGTAAATCAATGGTAACGTGAGACAATAGAAAGTCTTCATTATTAAATGTGTAGATATTCATATTATATATTAGAATACACACACAAATGGAATACAAAAATATTTAACTCATTTACTGGAAAATTATTACTTGTTTAAGTGACAACTTGAATACAAGTTACAATTACAATAATTTGGCTTTAAATAGTACTTGAATATCTTGAAGAAGTAATTATATCTGTTATTTCAAACAATATTTATTTTAATAAAATCTACTCTAATAATCTACTTATATAAAGCACATAAAGATGAGTGTTTAATAAAACCAATATGGTCTTAAAAACAGTTCCGATACAACAGATAAAGAAAGAAATAACTTAGAAGTATTAATAATTAGCCAATAATATAAGATTGTCATTTTTAATAATTGTTTTGCAAATAGCCCTTCATGGTTGTAATAAAAAATTACATGACCTATCGACATGTCTTAACCTGTTTGATCAAATAATCATTCAAATCGAGTGAATAAAGCCAATATTACAGTCATTTAAATGTAACAGGATTAGATATGATTATACAAATTACAATTTCTTAAAAAAAATCTATCTTTAGATTATTATCATTTGACAAAAGTTAATGTTTTCGTCCTTATATTATTTGTTTGTAATACATGATTTTGACACAAGCATTGAGGCAGCTATAAAAGAAGATAAACAGAGTAGTTGGGTCAACATAAAAAAAAACTTTATCTAATAAGAAATTTTGTCTGAATTTATATTACAAAATATAAACAAACAAGTATTCAAACAAGATATCTTGTTAATTTTTATGTAAGGTACTAATAGCTGTATTTAAAAAACAAATTGTTTAGTTTGGTTATACACCAATGACTGTATCGTAATTGATTTATCATTAGAATAAGATGGCATATTATAATTTTTTTTGGAAAAAATACAGTTATAGGTTTTTACATATATGATAGAAAACAATAGGGTATTGCTTTCATTCCATAGAAGAAATCGTGTCATTCTTTTAAGTCTGCATTTGTACAATAACAAAGCATTCATTCATAATGTCTCTTCAATAACTTTGATGTCATTCATTCTTCCTTGACGTTGAGTGTGCAGTTAGCTTTATTATTATTTTTTCTATTAAATTTTCATTGATTCATTACATCAATAAAACATTGAGCAATCATTATTTATTTCATATCTATTTAAAATTTTATATTTGTATTTAATATGTTTTTAAAAGCAAATTTCCCTTAGCATTATTTATTGTTGTGATACTAGAAAACAACTAATCAAGTCATTACCTTTTCAGGGAAGCAAAGATAACATGAGCATTGTTCTGGTGGTGTTCCCAGCTGCACCGAAGCCAGATCCTGAAGCTCAAAGAGCTGACCGGGAACTGGACGAGACGCTCCGACAACGGCTCACAGGTTGCTATTACTCTCTACTGCATGCCTGCGCCCAAACACGGACAGACAGACAGACAGACGACGATAGGAATAGTGGTAGCGAGGTGCAGGGTTAATATCCATAGTAGTTATTTTGCTCTTTTGGCACAATAATCGAATTTTTCTCGTAAGTTTGCGATATTTATCCAATTTAATGAGACATAGGAACATGCTGAGAAAAATACTATCTCTATATGCCCTAGGTACGTCTAAATCCTTGAGCAATACAATATGTACCATCTTAAGTCATTGTAGGTGAAGGTAAATATGCTAGTGATAGATTACAATTTTTAGATAATTATAAGTTTTACCACATTTATCAATGTGGTAGATTTTAAATATTATAAATTTATTTATATTTACGATATTATTACTAATCGAATTATTGATACAAAACAATAAATAGGTTATACATAAACGTCGACATTTGATATCTCCTTTAGGTTGCTTTGTTTTACAAGTACAATATGTCGTAATTCAAAAAAAACATACATAAATACTATAAAGTAAATAATAAATAATGAAGTTGCCTTAAAAGTGCTTTGTTTGCAGAGGTGATTCATATTGTGATAAAAAAAATATAATCAGTTTTATCGATATACGATCTCTGAAATGATCGTTAATTCTTTAATACGATATTCGCGTAATGATTGAAAAGTAAACTGTTATTACTATTCAAGGTTTAAAGTTTCAGAAAAATAAACATTGAATATTTATAACGATATTAATCGATTATTAAAATCGATATTATCCTTGGTAATTAAAAACGGCGCCGAATTTACCGTTGGAGTATTTTGTTGAAAGTTATTATCGAAACATCTTAAATACTCTTCCACTTGTATACACAAATTCAAGGATAAATTGATTAAATATAGTTTATAGATATAAGATGAAACTTAGAACAATAAATCGAATATTATGCCAGTTATATGAATTTAAAATGTTGTATGTGCCAAATTATTATTTAATCACATGCAATTAAATTGTATTTGTGACTTAGTAATTTAAAATAATAAAAACGTTACCATTATTGATAAATTCATATATTTCAGACTTGTACCTTGACCAAATGTCATAAAAAAAGTAAATATTACACTATGGTATAGATATTGTACGGAATATCGATTTCATAGGTTATTAATTACATAACATTGATCCTTAACCATAAAAATTACGTGATCATTGTTATTAATAGCTAGGAGGATTGTTTGTTATATAACAAAATGGTGTATTTCAATGGGTCGTCAGGATTTTTCCTCGTTTAGTAATATTTATAGATAAAGTTGCTTTAATCCTATTAGTAGCTAATCTTTGCATATCCGTTATTAAAATTATTGATATTGTCCATTATTTAGCCTTACATCTAGTGATGTAAGATTTAATAATAGACAATACTAAGGATCCAGGCAATAAGTATCATTTTAGCCACTCTGCTGTCAAGCCATGCTTCAGTTAATATTTGTGTTCGCTATAAGGGATGAGAGGTATAAAAGGGTCAAGAATAACACACTTAAAGGGTATATACAGTTACTCTTAGAGGGCTTACATATTAGTGGGTATATTCCGACAAATTGTCCATATGTTGATCTACCTTTTTAATGTCGTTTGACGGCCTTGCACGTCTAGAACTTACCATATAAGTATGCAGGGCCCCATTTCGTCTAACAATTTGCCAGTATATCGAAAACGTATCGAAAAACGATCGTTGTCGTTCAGCCGATTTCGAATTATACAAAGGAAACGATTCAGTTGAGGTTTGATGTTGTGGAATATATTCCGATTTGAGATCCTATCGTACTGGATATAAATAAGTAGAGCATAGTTCAGTTAATTTTGGTGATGGAATAGTCGAGGATATAACATGAAATAGTTGAATCGTATTACGTTCGTAGAATTGATCCCCAGATCTGATGTTTATTATCAGCCGAGATATTGGTAGGAAACCAGGCATTTGGTACATTACATTGCAACTAATTTCCTGGTTGTGGTGATTTAGTGTAATGAAAGCTCTTGTCACGAAATTATGTTTCATTATATTGACAGCATTATCAATGTTCTCGTGTATGTCAAAAAGTAGGGGAAAATTTAATACAAATACTGTTCATCATTTTATAACATCCATACATTTTATTGTATACTTACGTTAGTCGAGTTTTAATTCATTTAACACAATACAATAACCGAGTAATGTAATACGTATAAAATACACATCGATGCTTTTGTGGAATTATTGCATGATCTAGTTTAACGTATGACAGCTTTGCATGCTATGTGTCGTCAATAACTAATATTTGTAGAAGATGTACGTAGTTCACGCTTCGCAAGTTCTACTTATGGGTTCTGCACCTGCCTTTGTGTTAGTGTAAGTTTCACATGTGTGCGTTAACACCAGGGACTTGCGGTGATTAATATTATTCAAATGTTTTGTCAAAGTCTTGTGAGTACTATTTCAAGGTCGAGATCAACGATATATGTTACGTTTCGGATGTAAAAAGGTTTTACTACTGTCGTCTTTTGCGTTTTACTTTTTTTTTTAAGTACATGTTTAATACATTTTTTAATTATTATTATCGTTATACTTTATTCCTTTTTACATGGTACCGTATCTTAGATATAGTAACGAAGTTAAGGTTTATTATTGCTTTGGTTCGTTACTTTAAAATGAATACGGAGAATTCTTTAACAAGTCGTTATAGTTCTGTGTAGTCGATTTCAATAGAATTTGTGAGTTAAGAATTTTTCAAAAATGGAACACAGCTCAAATTGATTAAATGTCATTTTGAAAATATAGTTCATAGCTCCAAGCTATACATATAGTCACGGCGGTTAAACCGACATTGATTGACAAATGTGGTAGCCGGAAAAACCAAAAACCATTAGACATCCGTCACGTGACCACGAAAGTAAGCCGATAGGAATTGCATTCGTCTTAATCTCTTAACGATGTGATATACTCAGGTTGGATGCAATTTGGGTTGTCATTTTTCATTCTCACTAGAATAAACATAAAATAATCCTACGTGACATTGGCGAAATAAACTGAGCCATGTCGGCTCAACTACAAGCCATTATTGAAAAAGAATTGAAGACAGAAAGAAAGGTAGATATAATCTTACCTAAGTCATGTGCTTCGGACACAAGAATTTAAAGATGTTCTTGTGCCCGAACTCTACGGTTGTATCAACATTGTTTTATCAAAATAAGAGAATGAGTTAATTGAGATATGTTAAAAGATATATTGCACATACACATGCACACTTGTTAAAAACAATATCGCCGGTGCATTTGGATAGATAGTGCACATAATTCGGTCATGAGGATATTACCTTTTGTTATATAAAGGTTAGTAGTAATCAAGTTAGGGAACATGTTGTCGACTACGATTATCATTACCGAAGTACGGTTATCGTCACGTTTTCTAGCTTGTACGATTTCTATTGAAATAGACTGTATACAAAACCGTTGTCACGTAAACAATATCGAGTCTAAGCGTTTTGTTTAGTAGTTTCCACGACACGCGATGTTTTATTACAATTTCTTAGAGGTTATTTTTTTTTTTTGTTTATACCTCGAAACCATAGTTGTTTGAACTTTGATTTTAAGTTTAATGACTTATTATAATTTATATGTATTCTAACGCCGTACAGAAATACTAAGTACATAACGTCTTAGCTTCCTATGTGTGATGGTGTCTATGGGCGTGTGACCGCTTATCATCAGGTAGCCTATTTGCCTGTCCGCAAACCTATTACATGAATGTACATATAATAATATATCGATTATTTAAAGTAGACCGACGAGTCTTCTCAGCTGATATGTTTTCAATCAAGATATAGACTCAACTTTTATACTGAAATAGAACATAGAATACTTATGTATTTATTTTGAATTTGATGACCAGCTTAATGCGACTGACGTGCTATGGGTTCCGTATAACCGTTTGGTTTGTACATTTTATTGTTTTTAATACCTACCAGTCCCGGCTGCATATGGCTCCAATACTTACTTTAATTAACTTTAAGAGTGAAGAACAATAATAAAAACAAAAAATTCTAGATTTTTCCGGCTAGGAGAGTTGTTATTCTCGACTTTTCGCTAATACGATATTCATGTTTTGTACGATAAACATTCGTCTTGAATCACTCTGTATATTTATGTCAACTCCATTAAAATCCATTTCCCAGTTTAAGAAATCTAAGCGTACAGATATTGGAAAGCGACTTTGTTTTGAAGTTACTATGTATGGATTACATAAGGAATATAATAGCGTACTACTCGTAATACCGTAGCCATAGTCAAAAGTATTCACTATAAAATAAAAAAGTATTTAAACTAGTATATTTAGTTTTGTTGAAGTTACTAAACGATATAATTCTCGACAGAACGTTAGGGTATCGTAGCATTCGAGGCGAATCATAATAAATATACAGACCACACTGCTCTTATTCGCTTGTTTCTCATTTTCAATTCAGCCTCGTGAATATACTTTTATTACGAGTGGGCTTAATAATGGTCGAACGAGATATAGCTAACTTAAAAGTTGCGTAGGACGATAAAGCACTAAGACGAAACATATTTGTCATTTTAGTTCTTACTGATTCTTTTTAAATTGACCCTTCAAAAGTATGCATCATAATCGTACTGTAAAACAGTTTCTTTTTACCGACTTATTTGCAATGCGTTTGACCTATGCGTTATTAACTTGTTATTGATGAATGGTGTTTTTTTAAATAATATTTAATATGTGAAATAGAGTTCAATTCTATTGAGATAGAATTTTAAGTGCTTTAAAGTTGATAGTTATACGTATATCTATATTAATAAATTAATTTTAATTCGGACCAGGTCCGAGTCATTTTATTCAAATATAAATGACCAAATTTTAAAAATATCCTTTAAGATTTTAAGTATTTACTCATAATATTATAATATGTCAAGAAAAATGGTCGTAAATATGATTTGTATAGACGTTGTCAATTACCTAGATTCTTTATTGTCATGCCATTTTTACCTCGTACGTAACGTACGTAACCCTTTCAATAGCTATAGTTTTAATATATAGTACAAAAATATTTAATAATTAGATAATAATTACACATCACACCCTCCGTGATATTATTCGTTTTTAATTCACCTGGTATACAAAAATACAAAAAATAATCAAATAATACTATGAATTTAAATTAATTAATTATCTTAATTATCTTATTATATACGAATTTAAATAATTATCTAACATACGATAATAATTTCATTACTTATAGGTAAAAAGTAGAAAAAATCTTAATAGTAGATAGTTAATATACTAATCTTTACTCAACCTATACAACCTTTTCTCATAATACAGATCCGAATTCCGAACGGTTTGTGCCTAATAAAAAAAAATAAAATTCTAAATGATTTTTGCGTGTTACTAATACAAGTAGCATAGACAAATCATTATTAATTTCATGCATTTCCTATCAGATTATAATGGAATGATTCATATCGCATTGATGTAAGCTCATGACGATATTCCCATCAGATTTGTTTAGTTGAATCATACATAAATCAAATCATAATTAGTACAAATGTATAAATGTTACCATATACAAATAGTATCAATTGTAATATATTTTTTATTTTCTATGTGTGTTATGTATTAAATGCACTTTGAATAGTATTGCTGAGATATTGAATCGACGTTTTTTTTTACATTAGTGTGCCAAAATTGGTGATAATAAGTTTGTGAAAATATCTGAAATGTCATGCCAGGTGCATTTTTTTTATCTTTGACGTCTTGCGATTCTATATATGAATATTGTAACATTTTTTTTACTTTATATGGTATTCTATTATAATTGATGGTATATATTTTATATTTATGATTTTAAGGTTAAACAAAATAGTCTTATTACAATGAATTAAAGAAATAGATGAATATACGATATTTTCCTTTTGAGTTTAGTTTTTATGTATTATACAGATATTTACACTAGCTGAGTACACTAGTAATATATTGAATTCAAACTACCATACTGTGACGTAGTCTAGTAATAGTTTGGGCCAGTGTGTTCCCATTAATCAGCTCCGTCTTAAACACAAGAAGCACTCGTGTGCAAGCAGTGCCCTCTAAACAAAAATATGTTTACAAAACCTTCTGTGTCGTCTCAGACTCAGCAAGGCACTTGGGCTTTTTTTGCACTCTAGGTTAAGACGGGGTAAGCCTTATGTATCACGAATATGTGATTTCCTCTTTACAAGATATAATGTCCCAATATAAGATACATTTCGTCAATTTAACCTTTGTGATATTGTGTAGTGTAGCGTAGTAAACGAATATATCTCTTACTCATAAATAAATTTTATTATACTTAAACATAACTGTAAGCGATCTATTTACATTGTTACGATTTTATTATTAAAGTACGTTTTAAATTAAATAAATCGTTTCATTGCTTTAGTCCAAATCCTGTTTTATTTATTCGTCGCGTTTTGGTATATTGTTTAATTTATTTCGATAAAGGGTTAAAGCAATGAACGTAGGCACGTCCTCGCGTTGCGATGTTTTACAATCGAATGATGTGTTGAGGCGTTTTACGTTGATATAAGAGGCGAAGCCGTATGACGCATCGAGTAATCCTAGTTCTCTCTATCGATCCTATTTGCGATTTGTCAGCGGACGGTCAGGGCTGACGTGCGATTTAGATCAAGGGGCCAATTCTACTCGACTACGATACGTTCCCGATTTTATTCCGATCCAACTGCGATAGGGTTCAACGGTAATGATTATATTTCGATTTAATTATATTTTATTAGTAGAATTTCCCCTGAGATACGAATTTGAACGATGCATCTCGATTTAGGGGGAAGTAGATAAATAAAAAATAAGTGTCAATTGTCAAATTCATAAAGGAACTAAAAAAAGTTCTTCTTATAGTTTTTCTTTGGTATTGGCAGCCCTGTTTTCTCTTACGTTTCGATTAAATACGGTATGTATCTCCAGTGATTATATTAATCCAGATTTTTACGGATAAGGTTTCATTTATAGCGTAAATAATGTAATTAGAATTTATTTATAATTGAGCTTAGCTTAGCTAGTGGGGCAATCAGTGTCGTTTAGTATTCTACCTTGTAAGAATTCCTTTTTTTTATAATTTGAGAATATGTTTAATATTAACTGGTAGCTATATTCCTCCCAGCTTTGCAGGGGTGGAATAAGTGTCTACATTAGTTTTATAAAAGCCTTCGTAGACGCTTATGGGAGAAACATACAAACACAGAGACATACTTATAGAAACATCTTTTATTTTTGCGAATATGGTTCGATTAGTGAGAGTAATGATTCGGCTAATTCATTTTGCTCGTTTTCGGTATAGTTTCTCATTTTTACTAACTGTGATAACTTCAAGTCTGATTCATATAAGACAATTTTGATATTATACGAGTAACATGTTCCTACTTGTTTTTTTTATATAATTTTATGGCACTTATACACTGAAAGAAAATTTTTCTTTTTCATGAAATAAGAAGTCTTTTTTTTACTATTTACAAGTTACATATTAAAATTAATTCAGCAAAAATACGTCGACGTTTTACTGCAACATCTTTTCGCTCCTTAGTAAAAATTTGACATGTAAAATCTATGCAAAGGAGCGAAATAAGTCACCATTTAATTACAGATTAATAATATATTATACTTACATATAAATCTTAAGATGTTATTTTCTTATAGAGTATTTGAAGTCATCTAATGAGCGAGTCTGTTACGTATCGTGATATTCGATAAAAACAAACGCACCAACGGATTTTAAACGCACGTATAATATCATAATACTCGTAGTTGTGTTGCTTAATTCATATTAATCTAATTATATACACATAAAACTAGCTTAACCTTACGTCACAACGCTTATATAAAGGTTACGTCAAGGTCGTAAGGTTTCAAAAATCGCCTCAGAATAACGACCTGTGTTTTTTTTGTTTTGTTGTATTTTAAGTCTTGTTATGTTAATAATAAAGACTAAAATTATATTAAAAAAATGTTTACGTGATATGAAAGAGTATTTAACGGAGTACATAAAAGAGCGTACGCATGGATTTATTACCAATCGTAACGTTTAAAGTAAATCTAATCTACGAATCTGTAGTATTATTTGCGTGTGTTTTCGAAATGAAATAACTGTAACAATAATGTATGTATACTTCGACATTATTGGTCCGGTTGACTTTAAATATCACATTATTATTACCTTTTTGACGTTCAATCTCACTAAGAAAAGAGGAGGGAGGTCTCGTAAAGTAGAAATTTACAAATATCAAGGGCTAACTTTGTATGAACTTGACCCCTGCGAAGTCAGTACAGTTATATCATATTAAAACAGAAAACGGTATACTATGATTTACTTGATTTGTTTTGATTTGACGATAGGTTTTTGACACATCCTTATTCGGCCAGAATTATACAGGCATTCGATCATTATTTGATAATGACATTTGAAAGTCTTGTCCTAAAGATCCTGTTACACAAATAAAGCCTATGCCATAGTACATGACCATGTATATCGATAAAAGTGAGTTAATATTCGACATTGTTAGGATTAATACAAGAGAGTTAAAAATTTAGACAAATTGATATCCTCCTTCATTTTGAAGTCGGTTGAAAATTCGTAATAATTTTATGTGATTATTACGTGTAGGTATATTTTTTCATTGATGACAAAGTTTAACTACTGTGTTTCTTGCCGGTTCTTATATCTAGATTAAAAACGAGTTGTAGCTTATAAAGGTTAAATGGTGTGATTACTTGGATTTTGATTTTGAAACGAAAAAAAGTAGCCCAAAGATGCGACTCTGTTATTGTGCGGAGAAATGGCGCCAGCTTTATTCTTGCGCAGTACGTGAATTAATATCAGTAGTATAAATATAAAATAACATGTTTTATTTAATTATATAATAATACAACGTTCTTATCAGGCTCTTATCAAGTTGTAAGTAATTATTTGTAGACTAAACTAGAATAGGTTCGTTGAAAATGAACGATCCGTTGATCGATGCATTTTATGATTAAAATATAACTTAAAATATGATTAGCGGGTTCAACCGTATAGCATTCATATCCAAGGCTCGTCAGCTAAAAATACACTTTGTGGTTTTTATATGTTTACTAGCGCCCCGGCTTCGCACGGTTGCAATGCTGATACGTAATATACTGCAGAATGTCTTACAATGTTCACAGTTGTTCAGCCATTCTCTACTATATTGTGCATGTATTTTATTACCTTCCTCTTGAGTCATTCTATGTATTAAAAAGAACCGCATCAATACCGTTGTGTAATATTAAAGATCTAAACAAACATAGGGACACACAGCAAAAATCGGTAGGTATAGTACGACACAAATTAGATGTAGCATCGGAAAATGCAATGGAATAAAAATAAAACCGATTACTGCCGATTTACACAGCCAACAGAAATATCTCCCTATCGCGTCATTCGACGCTATTCTTCGCTATAGATTCTCGCGTCAGAGAAAGCAAGTGCATGTAAATCGACGTGTCAAATTGACGAAAATATTAGGTCATATTACAAGTTATTACGCTTGTGCAAAGATCATATTCGCATGAGAAATAAATATTGATAATTTATGATAGCGTACTCAATTCAGATGTGATCGGTTTTACGAATTTTGCCGATGCGACATCTAAATTGTGTCGTACTGTACTCTTAAAAGTCGTGGTTAGACAGCGTGTAAATTGCTGGACCTGCTTTTGCAGCTTGAATTATTTTGTCATTCAACTAGATTGTGAGAGTCTTTGACACTATAAACTTTGCCGTTTCATAAATTCAAAACATTTGTAAAAAAACACATCGGTAAAGAAAGATTACTATTAAAAACCACATTATATAGATGATAAAAGCGTCATCTAATAGGTACCTGTTGACTTCAGGTATTACATTCATATATAATTGTATTTAACCAACAAAACTGTATTTTTAAATGTTGAAAACGAGCAACTACTGAACTGATTTGAACTGTTTCTTGCCGGTTGTTCTCGGTAGAATCTGCATTCGGAACCGGTGGTAGCTTCACTTAATATAGTTTGTTATATGACGATTCATCTGAAGAAGAGATAAATGAACCCAAAGATTTATAAGCCCTGAGGCTTTAAAATTTCATACGATTCGCCAATAAAGTAGCTCTGCTATCGTTCATAATGTTATGAACAGATTGATATATCTTTATTTATAATACAAGATTAGAGAGTGAAGCTTTGCATTAAGTTTATAAACATTGCATAGATGTTAGACTTAGGGGTTGCCAGGTTCTAGCCGGATAAGTTTCTCTTTTGACGGTCTCGTCTGGTCAAATATTTACATGTCCGGTATTTACGGCTTATGTTAGAGGTTAGTTTAGCAAGGATTTAGAGATATGGAGGCGGTGGGGGTAAGAACTGAGTGGAGGTGACTTATTATATTTTAAATAATTTTATAAATTTCTTACTAGAGGTTTTTAATAAGTTATTGCTTTACATAGTAAATTATTTCAAATTAATTGCTGATATAGATATATTATACTAATATACATATACTTGTATTTTACCATATATGCACATTAAACATATTATACCTTTTGTGGTCGTACCAGGTAAACTGTAAAAATATATGCATATCGGTTTTCAACAGCCGCGCGATTGAAGTGACAGACGCTTGTGTTCTTATAGAACATATATGATTAACGTGTGTCGTGATTGATACATGTATGTCAGTCATGTACTATATCCTATCTTCATATGTACATACTTACGTACACATGTATACACGTAAATATAGCAAGTACGCCTGTGTGTGTTCATACATCATAGCATTCATATCACAATCGTAGAATGATACTTAGTATAAATCAAAATTTTGAAATTTGCCCTATATTCCAGTATTTTTCAAATGTGAAAATTATAATGTGTATAAATATTTCATGTTAAAACTTAGGGCTCCATAATGGAATAGCATCGGTGCATCTTAGCGCATTCTACATTCTACTAAGTCGCCTCGGGCGATGCCCCGTTTCTGACCCTATTATGAGACGTAGTAGGTACATAGATTCTTTGCGTGAAATAGGCCACCCACTTGAAACATTTTAATATAACAACAAAAAATGGTTTTATATTTTAGTGTAAATTTTAAATAATTTTTTTTTTATTTAGATATTCGTAACTTCGTACTAATCTTAGGAATATCCTAAGATTAGTTAAGTAGTAGTTCCTAAGTACCTAGTAGTAGTTAGTTCCTAAAGATTAGTACATTATTTGATATTATTACGTAAAAAATAGGCGAGCTATTAGCAAATCGCTTGGAAATTAGAATACCTTCATTTTGAAATGAGAATAGACCACAAACTCAAAATTAAAATAAAAGCTTTCTCAATGCTCATATTACGTTGTCAAACTCTGAAAAAAAAAGTCACAATTTTATTTAGTAAACGACATAAAATACTTGATTCGAAAAGGTATTTTAAAAAATTAATAAAAACCACTATTTCGACAACAACAACTGATTGCTTATTATATTGACAAAAATGAACTAATTGTTAAAGTAAACATACACGGTATGATAAGTAAAGTCCACATCGATTGCGCTTTTCATCTTCGCATCACTCGTTAACAAAAGGAATAAAGTTAATTATTTTGTTACGTTTAATACTACATCGTCCTGTAATTATAAAGCAAACGATGATTACTCGTCAGTGCGTATTAGGCTATTTGACTGTTTTTTAAAATCCATTTTATATTATTTAGTAGAGGTTATGGAACCCTGTAAAAGTAGATTTTTTTATTTCTAGTACATATTTGCCGGAAAATATCATATTAAAAATTCCATATTTAAATAAAGCGCGAAAACGCTACTTGGACAATATGGCGCTGCAATGGGGTCGGTGACGTCACTTTGCTGTATTTTAATCTGTGGTACATACCTATAGAAGAAAAGCAAGGTTTACAAGAAAGTGACTTCATTATAAGCCCGGCCAATCAGGAGCGTTTTGTGTCACGTGACTAACGTTTGAAAAAATGCATTTTTATTTATTGATTTTTGAATAAATTAAGTATTATTTTCAAGTTTCGTTAGAAAATAACCATTTTTAAACTCATAATATACACTGATTACAATAATTCACAATTTATTTTTCGCATTGTCAAATAGCCTATTATTTTGTACTAGCAACCTGCCTCGGCTTCGCACGGACGAAATAATATGACATCACAGTAGAAACTTCTAAAATGATAAGTGTTTCTTTACGAATTTGTCCATTTATTATATATAAATACATTATTTTGGAATAACTCTATCTATTAAAAAAACGCATCAAAATGAGTTGCGTAGTTTTAAAGATTTAAGTATACAAAGGGATATAGGGACAGAAAAAGTGACTTTGTTTTATACTATGTAATGATAATGATTACATCCAATTTGATTTTATTTTGACTACACGACCGTGAATTTTTCATTAAACCGCACAAAGAGCATGTGACTTATCGAAAACGGGCGCATCAAATGTGTGCTCGTTTTCGGAGAATAACTATTTATGGTATATTCTATTGATTGTTTGCACTGCCCCGGTATTTCGCGGCCTTTGTGCTTCATTATTTATATGTGATGAGCCGTATTCTATCATCATTGAATTCGAATAATAATCGGTAGAATTATGTATTAAATTGTATAATAAAGGTGTTTATAATATTTTACCGTAGAATTTAGGCTATATCATTTCACAGGAACGCTTTTTTGCTGCGAAAGTTAGATTTTTGTTATTTGTAGATACTTCCTAGTCAGATAAAATGATATAAGATTATAATCAGTATAGTTTAATAGTGTTCCTGGGCTGTACTTTTGTGAGCATTCGGCTATAAAGCGACTCGACTTTTTTTCGTCAGTGCGTAATTTATCTTCAACTATACAAATACATAATAACACAAATACAAATAATACAAATATACAACATTATATATACTACAGATGTCTATGACCATCTTCGCATTTATCAAAAATTATAATTTCAAACTAAATATCAATTAAATTCACATTTTATTTACTTGAAAGGAACGATAATATCAATAAAATATTATATATAGTATTACAGTAAGATATAGCCTAATTTAAAATTCTTCGTTAATAATTTCGATTTTGTCAATAATAATCTTTTCTATAGAATCAATAATTAAAAAAAGTCATTTTATAACTTACTTAAAAGTACAGTCGTGGAAGTAGAAATGCCACCGCTTATTTAATTTCTGTTCACTGTTAGCTTAGGTCGTACATTTGTCTGGATAATTTATGACATACAAAAGTGTGTCAAAATGGCGTTATTCAATTAAAATAAAAAATATATATAAAATAGTCGGTCTGAAGACTCTCTAGTCTCTTTAAATTCTGTTTACCTCATTAAAATAATATTAATATGATGGGATGGGTCAAAGTTTGATTTTTATTATTCAATTGATATTATGCTGAGGATGTTCTGATGTCACACCGCGGCTCGTGCAACTGAATCATAGAAATCAATAATTGCTGCGTAAATACATTTAGCATAAACATATTCGATATCATTAAACGACTGCCTCGTTGGTAAAGTGGTCGAAGATTCCGAGGTCTTAGTTAAAGTCAACTAGGTTTCGGAGTTTAATACATAAAAAGTTTTTGGGTTTTTCTGTTTGATATTTCTGATAAAACACACAACACGTCTACTTTTAGCAGCACAGTTTCATGGAGTTGACATCATATATACCTGTGCCTCTTAACGTACGTAAAGCTGTTTGTCATGCGCCAATGAATGCCAACCCATCGTATGCTTAGAATTCACTTGTGGTATCGCACAGAATCGTGCACAGTTATAATATGTCCTGTGCAGTTTGCTAGTCTAAAGTATCACTTAAGAATGACCTTACTGGTCGAAATCATCATACAGTATTTATTTGGATATTAGTTACTCAATCACATTCTTCTGAACGGTTACTAATAATATTTGTGTTTTTTTTTTTATTCGAAATCAAAAATAAATACAATTTTAAGTGTATTGTACGTGTAAGTATTATGAGAATGTATAATTTGTCAAACAAACATTGTGTTACATTGTGGACGTCGCAGGCCTGAGGGCTTAGCCAAGTTGACATTCTACAATCGTAATCGCTAATAGAAAACTAAACAAATGTATGGGCATGACGTCATCTCAACGCTAAGTCACGTGGTCAAAACAAACGAATAGAAAAGTCGTAGACAAGTTGACAATCGTTCAAAGTGATAGAATTGAATGTAATCGTTTCTACAACGATAATCGCTAACTCCATACAAAATGGTAGCCAAGTTGCAGTTTTGACAAGCGCGGACGAAAAGATTTCGAAGATTTTGATCGATAACTAAGCGATCTTTAAGACCCAATAGTTAACGCTAAAAAATGGCGTCTTATATGATGACCGACAAGAGTTTTGTTTATTAAACCTAATTTTGAAACATTTTTACCTTTTTAATGCATACTTTAAATATGTTGTGGTGTGCTCGTAATGAAAAAGTGCGGTTTAGGCGCAAAAAAAAACCATAAATCATCAGTGCAAGAAGAAAATACTTTCGGCTAGATAAAACTATTTTCGAAGCCCTTTGTCGTGAACGATACGACACAAATTTCGTTAAAAGGAACAAAAGAGATTCTTTCTAAAGTTAAGGTAAGTGATTAATAATCTGATTGATATTTTTTTATAATTGTTATGAGCAGTCGCAACACATTCACACTTAACATAAAGTGTGCGACATATTATTAAGTATATATTTATACATATTATTGTGTACATAAATATATAATAATAATATCATAAATACCAAAAAATACTAAATATTGCAATATTAAATATTCTATAATATAGTATATCTTTTTATTGGACATGTCTATCATAAATTTAATTTCCGCAATTTTTGTGTTTTTGTAGGTGCTGTGCACTTTTAGTTTCCTAACTAAAGGATCAGCGAAATGATGGTGTCAATCATCTTGCCCAATGGATTGTGCATGCATTAGAAGTTTTTAATGCTTTGAACCACTGCTATCATAGAAAAATGGATCATGTATAGGAAAACTCAACAAGATACAGCATTTATAAGAGTAAATATTAAACATTACAATATTTAAATTATCAAGTGCGTTTAATAAACATAACATTTTAATTTACAAGGATACTAAGAAGCTTTGACTCTTCCGGTGTAATACATCCCATCTATAACAGTTTACTTGTGACTAACTAAAATTTTAAAATAATTTTCAGGTGAGTATGGATATCCACAACACCCTTGGCCGATGACAACTATCCTCAATGCAGTTCATGACTTTAGGGAAGAAATGCATGTGCAAGCTCAAGAGTGCTGTTTTGTATTACTCAAAGCACAGTGGAAATCTTTCCTGTAGAGACAGGGTTCTTCACTATTGTATGTAGCTAGCAAAATTTAAAATGGCATGTTGTTTATAATAAGATATAGCTTTGCAAGCTAGTCTTACCACCACCCCAACCACTTACCGCTGCATATGATAAAATTATGCAAGATCCCACACCCATTGCCTTTGTAGGTAATCAAAGTGAATCTTAAGAATAGCCATGCTAAGTTGTTTATTGAATAGGATATAGTTAGTTTATTTAACCTCTATTATGATTTTATTTTACATTTCCTAATTATAAATTAACTTTTTATGTACTTTTTATTTAATTAATCTCATCTAAATAATAAGTTATTTATTGTTTTTATTAATAATAAGTATAGTGATTGTATTTTAAACAGGTCCAGTTTTTATTTTAAATGTAATGTATTTAATAATAAAACAAATTTATTATTACAACCAATTTTTTTATTATATAAATGAAAACATTTACATTTATAATCAAACAAAATCCATTATTAAAAATATATATATATAATTTAGTAGAGGTATGTACATAAGGACAAAAATAAAAAAAAGTAGGTAAAATAGGATTTCTTAAATATTACAAAAAATAATTTCATGAATTAAAAAATCAAAATACAAAGCCAGAAACTCAACTGATTGTTTATAATGAAGTCAATTATTAATGATAATAATAGAAAACTGTAAAATGATAATTTTACAGTGGTTTTTATGCCATAAGGTTTTTCCACATTTTTTCTTTTAGCCTTGTTACTACTCCACACACATGAAGCTCAATAATTCTTCTAATTCCAGCCACAGTCAGTCTGTTTTAATTCGGCCTTGAGTCTCTTGATGGGGCCTCGTTATATTGCCATAACTAGAACAAGTTAAAACTATTAGAAAAGTAAATATACCCTATATTGAATAAGTAAAAAATAAAATACAATTATGTTTTGTTTGTTTCGTAAATGGTAATATTAGTTCGTGTCGCATATCACATCATTGTTTATGTTTCAAACTTTCAAGTGTTAAAGTATTAGAGATTTTCAAATAAAGAAAGATATTTATGAAATAACTAATAATTATCGTACCTTTCCATGAATTCCAATAAAGCTGCAAATTCTTCTGGGCTTGCTTAAGATTTATATTCCATTCTATAAAAGTTATCACACCATTTAAGGTATCTTTTATCCTTAAGCAGGATAATAACATAAAATTTCGAGTCACAGTAATGTTAAATTACGTTCCGCAATAGAATATTGTCATAAAGGAATTACTAATTACATGCACCCATATACATACATACTTCATTTACTTATTATTTTATCACATATTCTTCCAAATTTCAAATTAAAACAAGAGTTTATCTTGCGTATAAAGTTTACAAATGCAACTTTGATGTTAATTTGACGTTAGTAAGAACGCTAACCATAGACTAAAGTGTAGGTTTTTTCTAAGTTCATTGTAGAATGAGCGATCGACTCAGTCGTGTCAATTTGGCTAGCAACTTATCGTTTTCTATAATCGCTTACGCCGAAGCGTTAACGATTGTAGAAAGAGATTCGATATGAAACGAATGTAACTTGGCTAGGCCCTCAGTATCGACTATTCGATTGCATTTCCAGTAATATTGGGGAAGTACGGTCTGCCTTTCATACATATATTACGCCATGGCGTTGACCTGTCTGTAAAAAGGGTTATTAGAGCCCATTTTGTTTTCAATACTGATTCTAGAATGAAATAATTTGAAATTCAATCTCGATCTCTACCTGTTATCATACGTACATTTGTAGGATAAACTTGGCGCTTAGTGTAAACAGAAAATTATCAATAATACTGTTATCAATTGAATAAAATCAATGTGAAAGAAAACTATTAAAACGAATTGGATTTAGTTTGATATGAACTAAACTGGACTTTAATGGATATAGGCTTTTTACTATCCCTTTCCATACCGAACACTAATCTCCAAAACGCGAGCGAACTCACTGGCGACTATAAGTATTTATATATACCGTCAAAGCTCGTAGTGTATTGGAAAATATAGCGTATATTTCTACAAACATACGAACAAAAACAGTAAACATATTATTTATCACACATTATTTAGATCTCGATTTATCATTGTTTTTTTTTTTAATTTGTCTTGATTCTTGTCACTTGCATAGGTAGTGTTATATAATAATGCATTATAAACAAAATTTAATTAACGGTCAACGAGGAAGTTTTAATAACACTTACTTGTTAAAATAATATGTCAATTTATTCCAAATTATTTAAGCGCCACTGATTTGTCATCATCTTTTAATAAAATCTGTTATTGACGGTGTTTAATTGCATTCGATTTAATTTCTTTTTATCTGTATTCCAGTCCTGCTAGAGCAAAGCGCTGGACAAGAAGAGGACACTTCCAACCACTTCTCCCACGTGCTCAAAGAACTCGTGAAGGAGAAAATACCCGGTCTGCCACCCGGCGGTGGTCTCGCTGCTAAGTGAGTAGTTTTGCTTTTATCAAATACACTCAGGTTAAAGAACCTTTTTTATTTATTACTCATAAATAACCTTACTGTACAATGAGCAATATAACTTATATACAATGTTGGTTTCAATGGTAAAATCTGTATATATTTACCTATTAATATTATTGTTATTTCCTTACACGTGCACGAGTATAAAAATGTTTTACCCAATCCTCTGTCTAAGTTATAAGTTCCGTAACTACAAAATTGTTAATTGCAATATTATGTGCAAATGACCGAAGTTTGAACCGTGATCGTATCGTTTCCAGGCAAGCGCTGCTGGACAAGATATACAGGGAGTTCTACCCGGACCACACTGACAGCTCGGAGAAGTTCGACTGCCAAGCCGAGCTGGCGGACGCCTTCGGAGCCAACTAGAACGCCATGCCGGGCCTTACGTAATTGAGTCTTAAAACATTCGCCACAAGGACGAAAATCCTTCGCCGGTAACTAACTTCCGCTTAATAAAACATATCTCTATTCTTGATAGATAAATTCCTATATATCAAATTAAATTAGTTCAATTTATCGTTTCGAGATTTATTCACAGATAAAAAAATAAATAATCGTCGATACTATTTCTTATCTGTATTATGGACCAAAAGTAGTAAAGTTTTTGAAATGAAATCGTTGGTAATCTTTATGGAATTTTGACTTTCATATGCATAAAAGTCGTTGTGACGTCTGAGAGTATATTCTGGTATAGAAAGTTTTAAGCCTCAATAGCGTAAGCGGTTTCGTTTTGTAAAACAAACATATATTTTTTGCAACCGCTGAAGTATATTCGTCATTAAATTGTGTAAATCAAAATATATTTCCCAACGGATGAAGATGCAATCCTAATGGTATTTTGGCTGGATATACTTGAGCGTTGTTATAGAGCAGAGACGCTCTCACACTGCGGAGTGTTTGACAACTTGTTTTTGTACATAAAATAAACGCGTCTCGAAATGAATGCAGTGTGAATGCGAATCTGTTTTGTTTGGTCTCTCCGTCTATGTCGATTGTCGTTAGATTTTAATCGCTTTGTAAAAAATCCCGCTTCTATCACCATACAGATGCTTGTCTATAGAAAGATAAGTGATTATGGTAGGCTAAAGCGGCAGCAACATAGTCGGGGAATAACCGAGCATAAAGAAATTTTAATATTTAAATACTCTAGCCTTATCTGCTGTGGATTGAGTCATAGACGAAATTTTTTTCTCCCTAAGATAAGGTTATGTGTCTTTATTTCTTACAATGCAATCCACGGCAGTGTTTCACCTGAAATTATTAATTGGAAAATGCGGCACTATACGGCACAAATTTTTAATTTCTTCCGGACAATTTTTCCTAGTACAATAGTTTTAAAAAAATATATAGTATAATAATTGTAAATCAAAGTCTGTAATTAGATTTTCGGTGTACGTTTCATTTAATAAAATTCATCCCTTGTTCTGTTCAATTGACATTCATGTCATGATACTAGATGTGTTATATAGTGATTCGATTTAAATAAATAATAAAAAGTTTGAACTTATTTCGAACCTCTTTATTTTGTGTTGTCTATATCGGTTTGAGCCGTGTTAATAATCTGTGAACTCTCGCAGCATTGAGAAGAACGGCAATTAAAATGTAATATTGTAATTTATTAATAAAATTTCTAAACAATAAGATAATATAAAAAAATCGATCAATTACAAAATTAAGTTAATCCATCAGATAATAAAAAAACAACGAGAAGAACATTGTTCTGTCGTAATTGTATATATAAACTTAATTTATATACAAAGAGCGAGATTTTGTTGTTACTTTTGTTTGTACAAAACAAATGCGAATAACACCAAAAAAATAACATTATGATTATAACGAAAATTATTATTATATGTATCTCCCCCACCTATAAGTCTGCGATAGTTCACAGATAACAAAGCCTTCTTATATTTCAGTTAGGCCAGTCACTGTTAGTGTTTGAATAAAACTTTAGTTGTAATATTCGTTTTCTTTTCTTTCTCATAATAATTCAATCCTCAAATCTATGAAATATAATATAAGTATATGTATTTTTTCTTTTGATGGGCGAAATGTTTAATTGTCAGTGTTGCCAGTTGAATAATTTCGAATAAGTCCATCCTAATAATTCTGTCGTGAATAATCTGTATGAGTAGTTTTTGTACATAGTTCCATGTTTTGACTACGTAGCCCTATTGAATGGACCTCATTAACATTATGCTTTGTTTTAAGACCTCATTTACTAATAACAATCGATTCACTTCATTACATGGAATACCCATTTTTTTAAAGTTTGGTGTTCACTAGACAAATATATTTGTGTCGTTTTATTTTTGTAATATATTAATATATATTTGTGTTGTGTATATTACTATTGAGAGATTAAATAAAATGTTCAATGCCTTACTAAATTAAAAAAATAATATATCTTTAAAACATTTTGTATAAAGTTAAATGAACAAAAAGTAAATGGTGATTTTTTAAGTATTTTTTTGTTTGAACAATTCTTAAAAAATAATAATATGGAAACGAAATAATTATTACTAGTTACTACGATGTATTTCATATTATTTGGAATACGTAAAGGTTAAAGTGTAGTGAATATGGTCGCAGTGAATACGAAACTGATTAAAATGGGTAATAAAATGAATTGTACTTCGTTGAACTCATTATTGCTTTTGTACTTGTTAGGTGTTTCAAAATTTGTCATTATTATATTTGCCTTCGAAACGCTTTGTACTTAAAAATCATCGTTAACAATTACTGGATGTGTAGAAATTAGTCGATATTTCATTCTGGCGTTATTTATATATAAAAATAATTTCAGTGCAACTTAAAATCAATAATGGTACAATATCTCAATTATAATAAAAAATATTAGTACATTGTTTGTTAAATACCTAAATGACTTAATTAATAAATCGTTCGTTAAACCAGATTTGATTCTAAGTTGTATCCAAAGTAAATGATTCATTTCCTCTCATGTAAATAGAGAAATACTTTTGTACCTGCTCCGGATCGTTAGGGTCTTTATAAATGTGGGATTAGAAAATATCTATTATAATGACAACATATGCCATTACCGATCTTATTACGTAGTAAGGAATGCATTTTGAATTGTAAAATAGAATAACTTCATTAATATAAAAAGCGAATATGAATTCTCTACGCGAGTAATAAGGTTGATATCGGCATGCGATGTAACATGGGCTTGATAGTTGTTTAATTTTTAATATTGTCACTAAAGTTGGAATTTTTTCGATATTTAGTTCGGATTTTTTTTATCGATGTCGATTTGCTTTCATAAGTCCTTTTCGGGTCATTTTTAGTCATAATAATTATTAACGTATTTTTTTTTTATTTGACAACTTATCGGTATATCTTTGTCTATGATCTTGCGTCATGCATGGATTTGTCTGCGTTTAGTTTTTTTTTTTTAATTTAGATAATGTTTTCTTCTATTTTGTGAATTAGACCAAATATATCTGGCAGTGGGTTTTGAATTGAAATATTTTTTATGTCCATCCGAGGCGAATAGTTAGTTAGTAGGTTTATCGTCTGGTTGTTTTTTTTTTTTTTTAATTATAATTTTGCTTTCGTATGAAAGTCGACAAGTGTGTCTCGTTATATCTAGTAGACGCTTGAACAATAAATAAATACCTGTACGTACTTTAAATATTTTTTATTTTACACATTCAAATGATTCCCCAAAATAGTCCTTTAGCGTAAACATTTTTACTTTAAAATTTATTGTAAGATTAATACTATTGAACAATATCTTAAATGAAATTATGGGAAAATAATTAAGTTTTTTTTTAGATGACTAGAAGCAAAAAAAATACAATTAATTTATATCCCATTAAGAACCATAATCTTTATCATATTGTGAAGTATAAAGAAGGTTTTTTTAATGAATGACTAAATGTTGTAGTTCTCTAAAGATCTAATGAGGTCTTGTTGCTTCACATGAGCGTTGTATGCGAACTGCTCTTCAGTGTCGTCAGACTCTTCTGGTTTACGGCGCTTTACCTGTTTCGCTTTCCACGCATCCACTTTTTGTTGGAATTTCTGAAAGAAAGGCGACTGAATTTTAGTAAAAAAAAATTTGGCACCAAGTGTTTTATCAATACAAATATTATCTGTGATTTTTTAAGAGTCACGATGAATCGTGAAATAATGTGCCAAGTAAGTGTAGTTGATTATGTCTTTGAATACTTTGCTACCTTATCTTGATTCGTTTTTATCCGTTGCCAATTGATAGTCTGTTTTATAAACCAGTAAAATAAAAAATAAAAAATAGTTCGATAAATAAAAACATGCCCCCGGTTGCCCTTTTAATGGTACGACGCCGTGTCGTGTGAACTCTTTCACATTATCCACGCTCGACGGCTGTTGCAGAGTTTCCAACCTGGAGCTTTCCCATACCACATCAGAACACTATAGAATACCGATCTTCATACCATTCCATAACACAAGTGCTTTAGCTACATACATTGGGATCAGAGTAATGTATGTGATGTTGTCTCAAATTTATTTATTAAAAAAAAAATATTTGGCTATGTTGAGAAAATAACTGCTGTATCCTGGTTTCTTAACGGGCCAGTGGCAGTTGCCTGATCTCATGGCAGGATGATGACTGGCAAAGTTTATACGAACAATGTCGACTGGGTATAAAAAAATAGTAAATGAAAATGTATTCATTGTCCATGTCAGAAAAATGTCATGCCTGCGTTGTTGGTTAAAATGTTTTTCGTATTAAAATTGCTATGCATACTCTGTATTGTTGTGTGGGTTTGGAGGATAAGTGAGCCAGTGTAAATACATACACAAGGGACATACATATTAAGTTCTAGAGATTGGTAGTGCATTGGTAATGTAAGGAATGGTTAATATCTATTACAGTGCCATTGTCCATGGACGGTGGTGACCACTTTCCAATCGGTTGGCTCCTTTGCTCGTTCGCCTATTATAAAAATAAATGTTTACCTGTAGGCGATCTTTATATATTTTTTCACGATACGTCTTAGCTTCTTGTTTCATTTTCTCCAATTCGGTTTCTGTTTTCTTAAACCTATTCATTAAATAGTTATTTCTTATTGTCATATATACAAATGGCGCAGAAATGTATAATATATACTATAAGCAGAATGACGTAATCTTGGCAACATCGAAGTCGAAACTTATTTATTTGGGTAGGTACATTTTTTTAAAATTACATGAATTCCTAGGATTGAGACAACATTTATCGTCTGTAATGTTTACTAAAATACTTTAAGGTGTACACTTTAACGTACTTTAGCGACAGCAGCCTATGGGCTATGTGGTGTATGGGATTCTTTGGACGAGTCTCGGCTACGTCGTTCAAAACTTCAGGCAGAACGTGACCAAAAGTGTCACATAAATATTTTACTACTTTGGGGTCCAGTTTACCTTAAACGCATTGATATAATTATTGAAAAAAACCTTTTTAGCGACGATTATAATAACATTAGTTGCGCATTATATGTAATGTTTAATAAAACGGTACTCAAGGAAAAAAAAATTATGTCTGTTCTAAGTATGAAACTATGTGCTTTTATATATTTATTTACTTTGAAAAAGAAAAATAGTCTTTTTCTGCGTGAGTAAGTAAGGTACGGTTTAGTTCTAATTTATGTCGTCAGTAGAAGCCTCGTTTTTTTCTGGAATACAAGAACATAATTACGACAGACGGATAAAACTATACGTTAAGAAAAATAGTGCTTGTCACCATTTCTGGGAAAAATTATATTCTCTACCTTTTATATCAACAGGTTCTACGTCAGGTAATATAACTTCGTCGAGTGGATTTTTTATTGTCATATGACATTCTTCATTAACTTTTTCCGAATGCCCGCAATCCTGGGAAGCCTTTGAAAATAGATCTTTCTTGATTCTATAAGTGCTTGAACATGGAGCTAATTGATAAAGTTTTTCTCCATTTTCATTTAAAATAAAACGACCCATACTATCATAATAATATTTTTCATTCTCATTTGTCTAAAAAGTAAAAGCAAAAATTAAGTAACAGTCAGATGTGGTCTAGTGCTAGGTAAGGTATCGGTTTTCGTTTCGAAAAATTCGGTAATTTATATGAAAAATTTGAGATATAAGTCTCACATATAACCCATATGTGAGAGTGTCGAACAGGCGCAATTTATTAATAAATATAATTATATTATATGTTATATAAATTGAGTTATAAGTATAGCACTCAGGTATAATGTGGATTTGTGAATATTGTTCCACCAATGAAAAACAAATGGAACTCTGTTCAGGAGATTACCCCTTACACACAAACAGACATTTTTTTTAATATGCTTAGGCTTACGACAACAATTTCGGCATTTACATGCATTATCCTAAAGCATGTCTCAAAAAAAAATTCATTATTTATAAGAAAAAAAAATGTTTATCAAAGAATATTTTCGTACGTCAACAAAGTCCCCAACACAATTGACATGGTAACTCTTGAGACCATAGTCGAATATGTAGCACTGATGACCATACTCGTCTACATAATATGTGCCAACATTATCTGAATAGAAAACTCGATCTCGACCTAAAACATAAGACATTTATGAACAGTCAACGGGTTATTTGAAAATACAAGCAGAACTTATAACATTTTCTGATACGTTTCTTATTTTTAACATATGGTAAAAATTAAATTTAAATGTAAAACAATGAGTCCTTTATGTAGTCCTAATATCCCGGTAATATTTGTAACAGCTGTGTGAAACGTCTGGAAATGGCAGGAAATTTGTGAGTCAGTTATGAACTTGACAACAAACATGAATTGGCTTATTGACTCAATTGCCTTGCGATATTCAGTTTAAAAAAAACTGAATTTTACCTCTGACAGTAAAAAAAGTAACTAAAGCCTTCGCCGCGTTTAATTTCATTTCTCTTATTTGTTCCAACTTTTGCTTTAATTTCTCTTCCATCTTTGGCCAACATTTCAATTTTTCAGTTGGTATTTCAGTATCCCTAAAACAGATTCAAAAAATTGTTGGAAATGATAAGAAAGACTCAGTTAAATATTATTTACTAGATTGACAAGAACAGCATAAGCATGTTTTTATTTTTAGGTAATGTAGTCGTTTTATTTACGTTATAATTCATTGCTTTTCGAATTCCAACTTACGCCGATAGAACGACAGTGAGCAATATGGTTTAGACGGGTCTGCTAAGTGATGATCAGAGACCAGAGTCACTATCTAACCGAAACACGTCGAGATTTCCTCGAATTATTATTATAATATATTGAACACATTATGTTATTCTTAGGTCCGCCCTTCACCGGAAGTATTCGCCTGTATTATAACAGATTAGATTCGAGAATTACTTAAGCTAGTGAGAGGAATAGAGCATTACAGTCTACAGTTACACCAGTGAGAAAGGCGAACCAAGTATGCTATATAATAGTGCGTAACTTATTTCATTTTTTTTTGTCTACGTAAATAACATACCCAATCGAATCAATGTGCCTATTCGCTATGACTAATGTCTCCTATCTTGTAAAAAATAACTGTCCCGACTGAAAGTGAATACTAAATTAAATCATAGTCCATTGTTACATTACAGGATTTTCAAAATAATATTATGAAATCCAAATTGATATAACTATACGTGTAGCACGAAATTCTTACTTTAAAGAATAGAATAACTTCTCTTGTTCTAGAACTTTTTCTTCCACGGCTAGTACTTTTTTCAGCGTTTTCTCAATTTGTTGAAATTCGTGCATTCTCGATTCCCAATAATTAAATTCCTCTTGCAGACGTTGTGTCGGTATGAGTTTGGAATCTTCGATTTTGTCCTTAATTATTGCCATACTGCGTTGAACCTACGAAGTTTATATACACGTTAATGTTTATATTTTGTACTTTCAAACGTTTTAGGCCCCTACTTTTCTTAAAATCATAATGATAAAATATAATGTACCTGTAATATAAAATGAGGATATTTTTTTTTACAGAAACTGAGTTTTAAGCGAAGTTTTGAAAGATAATGAACGGAGTTGGTGGTAATATTGTTTTGTAAGTGAACTAACTTCAGCAAGTTCTACTGATGACCTTACGTCCTGTCGAGACAGCATGAGATGTTCCTTATTCTTCTCGTAAAGCCGGATTAACAAATGGGAAATATTTACTTCAGATATTTCTCGCATAGCACGCACGTTGTTTCGAAGGTGATTTGAAATCTCCTGTAGACTTACGCTCACACGATCAATCTGGTAAAAAAAATAGCATATCATGTTTCTCCAATGCGATTGATGATTCTACTAATGCACGGTGGATGCACCTGGGACGAAATTTCATCAGATTCTTACAGGATTCCCGACGATGTTTTTGTTTACTGTGCATGTCAATTATATGTTGGATACAAATTGTTATTTCGTTCGTCTAAACTAAGTGGTACTTGCCCAGGCATGATTTACGACAGCGAAAAACAGCAACAACAGCCTGTCAATTTCCCATTTCCGGGCTAAGGCCTTCTCTTCCTTTGAGGAGAAGGTTTGGAACATATTCCACCTCACCATTCCAATGCGGTTTGATAGAATACACATGTGGCATAATTTCTACGAAATTAGCACACATACAGGTTTCACATACAGGTTTCCTCACAGTGTTTTCCTTCACCGCTTAGTATGAGATGAATTTATAAACACAAATTAAGCACATGAATATTCAGTGGTGCCTGCCTGGGTTTGAACCCGTAGTCATCGGTTAAGATGCACGCGTTCTAACCACTGGGCCATCTTTAATTAGTTGCGAATATTCTTCGAAGTATATTATTATTCGAAGTTATACGAAATATAACGTTTCCATGACTCTGCTTAATTCATTATATAAAAATATAGATGAGCTACTAACAACTGAACTGAGTCCAAAAGCTATAAATTCGTTCGTAAAAACAATTATATCATTCTTCTTCTTCAATGAAATTGGAAAATGTTCTTTTGCGAATTCTTCAACTTTATCTTGCTTGTCAAGCCCATTCAGCTCTTCCTTAAATATTAAAAGTCTTTTCATGAAATCTTCAAATTTGATTTGTATATCATCATACGTTTCTTTCTCGAAAGGAGTTTCAATTGGCAGATATTGTTGTTCAAAATCAGCTTGTTCTTCTTGGTGTATTAATATTGTTTTATCCATCATTTGCATTAATTCTTCCTTACTCATGACGTGGCTACATCGGTCTGCCTCTTTTATGGCATTATCCATCTCTTCAATCCAGAGGTCGGTAAAGCTGTTAAGGATTGCTTTTAATTCACCATAGTAAGAATGATATGATCCATCTTCAAATTTTATTTGATCAAGAAGCCGTATATAATGTTTTAAAATTGGTGTTATATCGTTATTTAGTATAACATAAGGTTCATTTAACGATAATTCTCTTAACTTCCTTAAATATTCTTTATAACTATACATTATTGAAAATAAGTATTAAAAGATATCGTCAAAAAATTATTTGTAAGAAATGTGGTTTTAATGAAAATGGTTATCAAAATTATAAGTCATTTCATTTTATTTGTCAACCGTCGGCTGTTCATGTACTCTTTGCTGTCATATCTTACGTTAAACTACGAAAGAAATCCTAAAATTAATGTCCGATATTAATACTGTACTGTAAACACTTTTACGGATTGTTTGTGTCTGAATATTGTCAATTAGTACTGAAATTATACACATATATATAGGTCTGTATGGATAAATGTTGTACAGCCACTTTTTCTTTTACTTTTACTGCTGTGAAAAATAATCGCAAAATAGTATTTTTATACATCAATAGATTAATAATTGGCAAGAATTAGTAGCTTATCATAGATTACTGATGGAGTTCCACAAAGAAAATCATCAAGATTATGAAAACTTATATCGAATAAAATATGAAAATTTTCAATATTTATTCATTACAATTAAACAACTTATCAAATATAAATTAATACTCGATACTTGGACATAACGTGTTCATAAAGCGGTTAATGGGACACTAATTATTGTGTCAAATAAATTTTGCAAACAGAGACATTCGTGTTCATATTGAGACACTTCTACTTCACACTAATGTATACCCTGAGTGTACCGTGTATTGGGTCGTGGTAAGATTCTCGTACACAAATCGGAGTCACACCTGGACCAAATTTATGGTCTTTGTGTAAACAAATAAGCATAACCAGTGCCGTACATAATTACAACATACTGCACAATTATGTCCCAGTTGCCCGACCGGTCCGGATTTAGGAAATGGCAACCAGTGCAATAGGGAAGATACTATATTTTTATTTTTGTGATTATTTTAAAGATCTCCATATAGGTTAGGCCACAAGTATATTAAAAAACCATAACACTCTTATTTAAAGCAAAAAATCGATATCGTATATACTCGATGCGCGCAATATTGCGGAGTGTGATCTGGCTATGTGGAATAAACCACAAAAATGGTTCACAATAGTTCAAAATGTTAACTTTTTCCAACATTAAATTGCTGCACATCAAATTATTTTATGATGTTATTTTTTTAAATCATATATTTTAAATTGATAATATATCTAGATATTTGTCAATTCTTCTTATAGTTATTTGCTGTAGAAAGCGAAAGAAGGGCCGAAAGAAGGGCCATAGCAAAGTTTACATTTGATATAGTGTTGTTTTTAACATTAATTACGAATTAAAGTAAGTTGAAACGGAACTTATTTCAAAACGCTAATTAGCGTTCAGTGACGTCAATCCTGTTATGACTACTTATTTGAGGTTATAGTTGTAAAAAAGTGAATATTGAAACGAAAATTAATTGCGTTTTTGTCAATGCAGACTCCAGATTCCTATTTTCAGTTTGAAACATACATAACATGACGTATGTTATGTAATACGGCTAATTATACGGCTGTTAATACGGCTTTGTTTCACAGTATCGAGTAGTCCGTTTTAAATTTTGAAGTGACGTCATACGAAATATAGATCCGTTTGACATATGATATTTAAAAGTAAATTAATCACATGAAATGTCTTTTTAAATGTGTCTAATTTTATTCGTAATAAAACCATAATTCTATGGTGTTGCTTGTTTATTTATATCAATTTATTACGAATAATTAATATCAATGTCAGAAGAATATTCTATGCCATCTTATATATCAACCATGTCAAGATATCTTCGTCCTGAAACTTTTAATGTCGAACCTGATACGGCATCTGCAGATTTGCGATGGTCACACTGGAGGTATACATTCATGAACTTTATCTCAGAAGAAGCTTGTAACGAAACTGATGAAATGAAACTCAAATTATTAATAAATCATCTATCTCCTACCGTGTACTCCTATATACGCGATTATAAATCCTACGAGCATGCCTTATCATTATTAGATCACATATATTTAAAGCCTAAAAATGAAATTTTTGCTCGATATACTTTAGTTGCTCGAAAACAAAAACAGGATGAAACTATTACAGAATACGTACACGCACTGAAATTATTAGCACATGATTGCAATTTTAAAGCCGCGACTCCTGAAGAATATAAGAATGAATACATTCGTGACGCATTTGTTGCTGGGATCAAATCCCAAACAATACGACAGAGACTCTTAGAAAACACTACCTTAAGTTTAGATGAAGCCCTAAATCAAGCGATTGCTTTAGAAACAGCCGAACGAAATTCTCAAGGCTATATTAATAATAATTCTTTTAATCTAAATGCTCTTTCTAAGCAGGAACAAGAAACGCCAATTCAACAAAACTTAGCTATAGCAAATTATTCAAGAAAGAAGCAGTGCTTCTCATAATCTTTAATCATATCTATAAAAGTCAGCCCCTCTTAATTGTAAACAATCTTTGCGCAGACCTTATTATAGGGCATGACTTATTACAAAATCATTCAGTGCTTGAATTTCAGTTTGGAGGTAACCAAGGACCCCTGAAAGTCTGCAATATTATAGAAGCATCAGTTCCTCCTGCAACTTTATTTAGTAATTTATCTCCTAATATTAGACCAATAGCTATAAAATCCAAACGTTACTATTATAAATACTGAAATATCTAAATTACTAGAAGAAGGCGTCATTGAGCCCAGCGTATCTCCATTGCGAGCACAAGTATTTGTTACAGGAGGTGGTATACACCGAAAACGGCTTGTTATTGACTATTCGCTTACCATAAACAGATTTACAGAACTAGATGCATTTCCTCTACCTAGCATCGAGTCTATAATTGAAGAGGTTGCAAAATTTAATTATTTTAGCCAAATCGATCTAAAAAGCACTTATCACCAGGTACCAATTTTTTCATCTGAACGACAATATACAGCATTCGAAGCATGTGGTAAACTTTATCAATTTACAAGAATACCTTTTGGGGTAACAAACGGTGTCGCGGCCTTCCAGCGAGCATTACAATACATTATCGATACAGAAAAATTAGCAGGAACGTTCGCATATTTAGATGATGTCACTGTTTGTGGTAAGAGTAAAGATGACCACGATAGAAAACTTAATGAATTTATGAATGCAGTTAAGAAATACAAATTAACTCTAAACGAAAGTAAATGTGTCTGTGGAAGCGACTCTATAAATCTTTTAGGATACTCAATATACAATAATACGATTAAACCTGACAATGACCGTCTTAAACCACTACTGGATCTTCCAACTCCTACGGATTTACCAACCTTAAAAAGGACTTTAGGTTTATTTGCTCACTATTCCAAGTGGATCCAAATTTTTTCTCAGATCAGACCACTTATTGGTATTAAGCATTTTCCTTTAAACCAGGAGGCTGTTACATGTTTTAACTCTTTAAAGTCAGATGTTTGTAAATCTACTTTGGTAGTGGTCGACGAAAATGCAACATTCATGGTAGAAACAGATGCATCTGAATTTGCCATTGCTCTTACACTCTCTCAAAACGGTCGTCCAGTTGCATTTTTTCACGAACTTTAACTGAGTCTGAGTGCAAACATTCTTCTATACAAAAAGGAGGCAAGTGCAATTGTTGAATCTCTGCGTAAATGGCGGCACTATTTAATGGGTAGATATTTCTTGCTTTTAACTGATCAACAGTCTGTACTACAGACTTTGATTGAACATGAATACTACAGACTCTGTAGTATTCATGTTCAATCAAAAACATTCATGCAAAATAAAAAATGATAAAATTGAAAGATGGAGGCTTGAACTTTCCAGTTTTAAATTTGAAATTATTTATCGACCTGGTAAGGATAATACAGGCTGACGCTCTATCTAGAGTATGTGCTCATATTAATTTTGATAATAGTAAGTTGAAAGAAATTCACGAACTTCTTTGTAACCCTGGTGTAACAAGATTAGCACACTGGGTAAGGACGAAAAACCTTCCATACTCTATCAATGACATTAAACTTCTAACTACTTCCTGCAGAGTGTGTGCTGAAATCAAGCCTCGTTTCAATAAAAATAAATATCAACTCATAAAAGCTACTTCTCCATTTGAACGATTGAACATAGATTTTAAGGGACCCTTACCGTCTAACACGCAAAATAAATACATGTTAACGATTATGATGAATAGATACAGCCGATTTTCATTCGCTTATCTCTGCAAAGATATTATGACTGCAACGACTGTAATTAAATGTTTGAAGGATCTTTTCTTTATGTTTGGCACTCCGCTTTATGTACACTCTGACAGAGGAGCGACATTTATGTCTGAACAATTGAAGCAATTTTTTTACTCTCTTGGGATAGCTTGCAGTCGACCAACTCCATATAATCCCCAGGGGAATGGACAAGTTGAAAAACTTAATGGAACTCTTTGGAGAAACATACAATTATACCTCCGATCTAAAGATATGGAGATATCAGATTGGGAAAAAGCTTTACCAGTGGCTTTACACTCCATCAGGTCACTTTTATGTACTAGTACTAATGTAACTCCTCACGAAAGAATTTTCAACCATGCCCGAAGAACTTCAAACGGCGAATCATTTCCTTCTTGGATGTTAAATCCAGGATCTGTTTTAATGAAAAAGAACGTGAGAGCTACCAAGTACGATCCTATAGTTGAAGAGGTAGAGTTACTCCAGCCCAATCCCCAATATTCGTATGTCAGATTGTCAGATGGAAGAGAAACTACAATCTCTAACAGACAATTAGCTCCACTACCAGAAAATTTAGAAGATTGTAATGAAAATAATGAAATGCAAAATTCTGAAAATATTCAAGATGAAAATCCTATTCCTAATCAAGAATCTATTGAATATAATCAATCTCATGAACTTCCTTCCACGACTTCGTCATTTAAAGAACGTCGTTCAACACGAGAGCGAAGAATGCCGAACTATTTAAACGATTACGTATTGTCTTGAGAGAGGGGGTGAATGACATATAATATTTAAAAGTAAATTAATGACATGTCCTTTTAAATGTGTCTAAATTTATTCGTAATAAAACCATAATTCTATGGTGTGGCTTATTTATTTATATCACCGTTTTCGCGTGAAAATTAGAATAATGACATTTTGAAACGACTGACTCTCTCCGACTCGCGGATCAGAAAAATTGATCGACTTAATTATCGCGTTTTTGTGATAAAACTATTATTTCGCAAATTATTTTAACCGCTTTTCCCAAATGATTTCCCGTTGATTTGAGCGAAAAATCCAATAATTTTCTGCCATCTGTACGCTGAACCTATTTTCATTTGTTATTAACAAAATATAATGTCTAAATTATAATAATAGTGGCATTGAATTGCGTAAATAATTCTCTAAATATAACAACAATAAAAAATAATAATTGTTTAAATTATCTGCAAACAGAACTGTCAATATGACAAATGAAATACGCAGATAATATAATAATAGGTTATCTGTTACTTTAATGTCAAATATATATTTTAATCTGTATTCTGTAATGTAAGGTAAGATCAAATTTCTGTGTGGACTCTGGAATTATCTGTGAAAAATATTATCAGAATATTATCAAAAACCATTGAAATATGAATGATAACATGAGGTATTTGGAGAAATCAATCATCGCACATTTAAAATAAATTTCGAGGAGTGAAATTGTGACGGTGTAATATCCATTACACCTTATATCTTCACAAAATACGCTCCTGTTTATTTCCGGCTAAAGGTAATTATTTATTTTTTACTTAAATTACTTTAACAATGTGCTTTATAGTTTACGTTAATTAATAGACGTGACGAATAAATGAATGCTTACATTTAAGTTATTAAGCCTAAAAGTTAGATTGGTTTCGTTTAAGTTCGCTTTAATTATTGAATATTTAAATTCTTATGTTGATTATAATGCTATAGATACGTGATCAAAGTCACGAAGGACATGCTTTGTTTACATTGTGATTTAAGAACTTTAAAGATGTTAGCCCTTTTCTAGTCAAATTATATTCTGACCTAGTTGCAGTGTTTATGTAATCCGAGCAGAAATATGATATGTATTCTGTACATGTGACTATATGTTAGTAAATGGACGTGATCTTCAAATATTTGTGTTTAACAGGTTTTAAACGTGATAAATAATGGCGCATTGAAGAGTTAACATCTTGTTAAAAAGCATTCCAATATTAAATAATAAGAATTAAAGAAAAATGGCAAGATATTATGAAAATACGACAACATTCAACTACAGCTGGGAACAAGTTGCTCGAGGTTATTGGAAGAGATATCCTAATCCACAAAGGTAATTAAAATACATTTTTATGCTTGCTTGACGTTATGCTAGTTTAATATAAAAAAAATATTTTAAGTTGTGAACTTATAAAAATATACAATTATTTAATTACTACAAAACATGATTATATCTCAAAGTTTGTATTTGTATATTTTTTTGTTTCAGTTCCCATGTTTTATCCGAGGATACATGGAGCCGACAAGTTAAAGATGGATGCTTGTATACAAAAAGACTATTGACAAAAACAAATAGAGTACCAAAGTGGGGTGAAAGGTAAGTCCAATATTTAATCTACATGCTTTGTATATGGTACAAGTTTTATTGTGATTTGTTTAATATGGCTTCACCAAGGTTATTTTGTTAAGTGACTAAAGTATGGTCTGTTGTATATTTTTTAATAACAACAACACTAGACTAAATATAAAAAAAAAATTAGAATGTTTGTAAAATTAATTTTATTACAATTTTATATTTTTTTAAACATTTGCTTTTTTTGATTTATTATGATTTAATGTATTTAAACAAAGAAAATTACTATATGCTTACATATTTAGAGAACTATAACACTAATTTTATAAGGAACATAAGCTAAACATAGTTCTGCAACTGACATTTCCATAGAATATTTAATCAAGGTTATATTCAAGATTTTCAATAAGTAAACATTAAGTCCAAGGTTGAAAGTAAATGTAAACAATAATATTGACAGATTATTAATGTTTGGTTAGTGGCTACAATATTTGGACATAAAAAATAGATTAAATCCACTCAAGCACTACTGACTTTTAATTCAAATATTTTACATTTATTAATTTAAGTGTCAAATATCTATGACAAAAGAAACCTTTACCATGCATGAGCTGTATTGCCTTTTAAAGTTTCTAGCTATACACATCCCAGCTCCATATAAGTACAATAAAGGACAACATACAACTTTCACATTGAACATTAAACATAAAAGAAAAAATCTTGTTTTCTACTGGTGAATAGTTGAAGTATACATGTATTGTACACATGGACCTTCTTCTTTAATCAGTATATTTACTGCGTACTAATGTGAGAAAGCAACTTTGTTTTGTTTTATGAATAAATTAATTCTATGTTTGCAACAGTAACAAAGAATTAAGCTTTGTTGTTTTACAGTAAATAAATATAGTAGTCATAATGGGTGATATCTTCCAAAAAAAATTGATGTTTGCTTATATGCTAGGCAATAGCTAGTTATGTAAAAAAATAATACCAAGTGTTACACAAACATAGTGTCTTCAGCTTATCATCCAAGAGATATCTTGTTTTCCTGAATAAAGATAACAAGTAATGATAAGGCATTACAAAACATCTATTTGACCTTCAACTTTGAACGATTAATAAAGTAATATTGACTTTGTTTAGAAAGCTAATTATTGAAATTTGAACTATAATTATATTTGTAAGTTGTGATACTACATTCACCTCTCTAAGGTTATTGTGATGTTAAATGTGTAAAAAACATTCTCTTTATTTTCTTATTGAAGGTTAATTACTTTGTCTATGAGTACTGCCATGTATATACAGTTTTACTTCACAAAGGTTCATGTTGATCGCAACTACCTATTTAGGTCATGTACTTTTCATTATATGTTATGTAGTTATTATTCAGGCCTTGTGGTGCAGAAAGTAGTCACATTCTACAAACATCTGCCTTATATAAATGTAGTTTTCATTTGTAATTTTGTCTCATTTTCAAGGAGAATATTAAAGGCAGTCAAGCAGAGCAGCTCTTGCCTTAGACCAGACATAACTCTTACGGAAATATTAACCCCTTTTCTTTTTGAGCCTCAACAAAGATACTTTCATTGTCTTAATCGTCCCAAAGAATAATAAGAAAATTTTAGCATAATATATAAATATTTCTTATAGTGTTCATAAAAGGTGCGGGTGATCCAATTGTCTTTTGCCTGATTATTGTAATAAAGAAACTTTTTGTATAATATAGTTATGTCATGTCAGTCATGTGGTCATGGTATGTCCAACTGGGGCAACTATAAGTCAAATGAACACTGCTATCATATTTTATGTTTTTTTTTTGTATACCTTTTTTAATATTTATATGGTGTTAATTATTTACAGATTCTTCAGTGCAAAATCGGTTAAGATCATAGAAGAAAGTGTAGTCGATCCAGATAAAAAGGTTTTGGTTACATATACCAGAAATTTAGGCTACACAAAAGTTATGGTAAGCTTGTTTGTTTTGCTTTTTATAACTCAACTTTCATTGTATTTTATATTCTTAGGTTATATTTAGGTGTGTGGTTTTTTAAAGATATTGGTTGATAATTCAATGTTTTCCAATATAAAATTATTAGCCTGGGCGAGTTTCTATCAAATATTGACAATACTGGCTTACACATACCGAAACTACCGTGACAGCGTATATACTACTCAAAGAAACAATGTCTTGTTGTTTTTATTTGTAATGTTAAATAATTCACATGACTCGTTTAAAGAAAGAGTTATAATTAAAGATAAAAAAATACATTAAAATTTTGAACTTTAATAGATAAAACTTATCTAAATAATTAATTAATATGTAGTAGTAATTTTTAATTACATTGTTATTTGGCGTTTTTAATTCAGGTCAATTGTTTTAAAATATATTCGAATTATTTTTGATAAAACTGATGACACGTTGATGTGTATTTAGTTATTAGCTGACTCAATAGATGTTGCCGTAACTATGGATATTGAATTAGAAATACTATAATAAATAAAAAATATATCGTTCGAAAAATATGTTGGTCATAATTCTAATACTTTGGGATACACAACATTCTTAGTTTTATATTCTGGCGCGTATGTTAATTGTTTTGCTGGCAATCCGATTTTAATGTTCCTTGTATTTTTTCTTCCATAGGAAAGGTTCATATAAAAAGAAAAAAAAAAACAATACATTCACAATAAAAAAATACGTAGAAATTAGTCCAACGCTATAATTATAACCTAGCTATATCTATACTGTGTTGTGGTGTGTGTGTTGTATTATATATGTTTAAAAACGGGTAGCATAGTAAACTAGGTACGGTATTAAATCTTTATTGTGACGTCGTATCGGCGCTTGTTGAATATTAATATGGAGTGACATCAAGGACACAGACTGCAATATAAAAATTATATATACAAATCACTACATAGTATAATAATAGTATAAAAATAAATTCGCTCTCCGTGTATATATTATATAGTGTTACAAGAGTAAGGTTTATATATATGTAATACAAGCATAGTATCAGTATATTCTCAGTAGAAACACTGATATTTTTTTAGGTTTCTAATGTAATGTCGTATACGACAACGCATATACGGTAGCTAACTCTTGAAAACGTGTGCAAGGCCCAGTTACAATACTGATAACTAAAAGTTAGAAATATTATCTTAAATATATTCTGCCTATTGGGTTGAGAAGCCGTAAGCAGTAAACTACTAAATATTATGTTTGAATGAATTTATATAGCTTCACAACCTTGAATGCCAATGTGCTTAATATGCATCGTTACGCAATTGATTGTCGTCATTTGTAGCTACTATTGATTTTTGTATAAAAAATATTAATCTATTATTTTTTATTTTTGGGTTACTGATTGAAAATGAGTATATACGTATTTACAATAACAACAACAGCCTGTAAATTCCCACTGCTGGGCTTAAGGTCTCATCTCCGTTTGAGAAGAGTGATTGGAACATATTCCACCACGCTGTTCCAATGCGGGTTGGCGGAATACACATGTGGCAGAATTTCTATGAAATTTGTCACATGCAGGTTTCATCGCGATGTTTTCCTTCACCGCTGAGCACGATATGAATTATATAGACAAATTAAGCACATGAATCAGCGGTGCTTGCCTGGGTTTTAAACCGCAATCATCGGTTAAGATGCACGCGTTCTAACCAATGGGCCATCTCGTCTATATACGTATTTAAGCATTTCTGCATGTTCTACACTAAATATGGGTGAAATACACACCAAATTTAGAATCTCTTTCTATACCATCAAAATAGGTCTTAAATCAATGTGATATTTATATTAATCTGTAAATAAATCCAACTTCCACGCGAACTGCTAGTATCCATATAATGCATACTCAATGATCTATGATCATTCAAGATCACACCAATTGACCAAAATTAAGACCAATTATGTCGCATCAGTTTAATATCAATATTGTATATTTTGCTTTACTCGGTTTTGGGTTGACTAAACTATTATATATTATGTTTTATATTTGAATGTAATATAAGAATTTTTAATATGACGATCTTAACACCTTTTTTATAATTAATATTTTATTACAGAGTGTAGTGGAACGAGTGGAGTACAGGCCGTCGGGTCCGGGGCAGACGATCGCGAAACGCTCTGCCTGGATCGATTCCCAAGTGTTCGGGTTCTCGAGAGCTATAAGGGCGTTTGGACTCGATCGTTTCAGGAAGAATTGTAACCAGATGGTGAGAAAAATATATACATTTTCTTGGTGGTAGGGCTTTTTGTAAGCCCGCCTGAGTAGGTACCACCCACTAGTCAGATATTCTTCCGCTAAACAACAGTACGCAGTATGGTTGTGTTCCGGTTTGAAGGGAGAGTGAGCCAGTGTAACTACAGGCACAAGGGACATAACATCTTAGTTCCCATGGTTGGTGGCACATTGACGATGTAAGGAATAGTTAATATTTCTTACAGCGTCATTGTGTCTATGGATAATGGTGACCACTTACTATCAGGTAGCCCATATGCTCGTCCGCCAATCTATATCATAAAAAAATATATAAAGACATGTTATGTCCTGTTCGTGATGAATTACAATAGGTTAGTTAGGTTCGGAAAGTAGATTCTAGTGAGAAGAACCGACAAGAAACTCAGTTGTTAATATCCAATATTTTGATTACAATGTAATCTATCATAATTTCTTTATGTAACCTGTCTAGAAAGCAATAAATATTAAATTAGCGATTTTTATCTCTATTATATACATAACTTGTATTGAGTATATTTCTCAAACGTTTTTCCATGTTTTTTAAATTTTTCTAGTTAAAAATAACTTCGAATCTTATTCTAAAAAACGTATACCCAAGGATAATCAGCATCAGGCATCCATATTGATAACCAATATAATTTATCTTTCTGAATGTCATTTGTTTATTTATAAATATGTTAAAGCATTCAATTATCGATAATTCGACTTTTATGTTAGTTGCTAAATTTTTATCATTAAATTTAATCACTATATTTTATGCGTTTCAAATTGATAATAAATTAATTAATCTACGAAGATAAAACGTAACATTACGTCATGTGAAATAATAAAGTAAATCCTCTATATATATTTATATTAGCTCTCATTTCTATCAGTATTTATGCTCACTATTCATCCCTGCATAGTTAAGCGTAAGAGAAGGGCCCTATCCGATCACTGATGGTACCATATCATCATCAACTCTTTCTCTCTCACTCTTATCAATTGACGACCTCCATGGTCGAGTGGTGTGTACGACGGTTTTCATGGGTACGCCACTCTGAGGTTCCGGGTTCGATTCCCGGCCGAGTCGATGTAGATTACCATTAGTTTTCTATGTTGTCTTGGGTCTGGGTGTTCGTGGTACCGTCGTTACTTCTGATTGTCCATAACACAAGTGCTTCAGCTACTTACATTGGGATCAAAGTAATGTATGTGATGTTGTCTCATAACACACTTTATAACTCTATCAACGTACAAACATGTGGCGTCTTATTAAATAATTTTAATTATAAGCTGCGACTAACATATAGATATAAATAATGTAAGATGTAAAGTACACAGTGTAGCTATAATAATGTGTAACTACAGGCACAAGGGACATAACATCTTAGTTCCCAAGGTTGGTGGCCCATTGACGATGTAAGGTAATATAAATTACAGTGTCATTGTGTATGGGTGATGGTGACCATTTTCCATCAGGTGGCCCATATGCTCGTCCGCCAACCTATAACATAAAAAAAAAAATAATAGTGTCGTCTGGCTTGCAGGTGAACGGCTTCAACCACGTGCTGCAGGGCATGTTCCCGCGCGCGGCGGGCGCGCACGCGCCGCCCGTTGCGCATGCGCTCAAGGAGATGCGCGACGCCGCCGCCGCCGCGCGCGCCACGGCCAGCGCGCTGTCGCCCGTGCAGCGCAGCTAACCCGCGCGCGCGCACGGTACGCGCAACGCACCAATGTTTTAAAAAAAATCACCAATTACAAGAAAATAACGTATATCGCAAATCTATGGAGAAACCCTCAAATAACATCTGCATAACATGATAATAGTTTTCTTCCGAAGCTATGTCTGGTTTCGGATGCCAAAAAGTCTTATGTGTTATTCCATACTATAACCAAATGCATTCTAGATCTTTCATCGACCAAATTTTCGCATTTATAATATTAAAAAATAATACCAATCAAGTGTTTCCAATAAAACATGTATTTGTTTACAGGTAATGAAAGCTGTGAATAATTTTGGATCAATCTGTGACTTTGAATCAATAAATCGAACATATTTATCGAAGATGAATAATTAAAGCGAAAACGTAAAAGCTTATTAATATTTTGCATAAGTGCTGATAAGGAACAACAGCTAATTTATTTTGAAGAAATGTCACTGTGTTGCACTCCTTATAAGGTAAAGAATATAGACTTCCAAATATATAAGACTAATTAAGGTGTTGAGAGGGTTAATATCTTGTGTAATGAAAATGTTGAGAGAAGGAAAAAAAAATATCGCTTGTCTATTGTTTACATACAATATTATTGCCATATTAAATAATTAATCCTAACTTTATTATATCTTTAAAATGTAAAAGTATTTCAGCAACACTGCCACTATTGTGAATGCATTCATGCTACTCGTACCTTCAAACAATGTTATTACATTAAAATTAGTTATTTCATGTATAGTAACAAATTATTTAACACCTATATTAAATCCGCCATCTTGTTTTAACGGACCTATTTAAAGTTAGATGCAAATAGCACATATTCGCAAATAGCTTCCAGGTCATAAAAAAATAAATGTTGCTATAATATTATATCTTTCAAAATTCTAATGCATAATGTAATATCATTGTGTACCACATTCCACCTGTGGGTTTGTATTGTTTGAACACTGCAATCACTATATGAGTTAATTTATAATGTACACTCGCTGTAAGAATGTTTTAAGTGCTGTTTTTCATGAAGAGTTTCCAAAAGAAGATTTTAGAATTGGCATTGCAAAAATTAGGCATGTTTATATGTCTGATCCTGTGTCCACAAAAGTGGAGATAATTGGATGAGAAACAGGCACCAATTGAAACTAAGCTATCTGCTTAGCTTGATGTGGAAATAAGCTATTGATTAGGTGCTTAGGATAACATCTACTTTGGTTTATGTAATTCCTTATCCATTGACAACTAACTGATGTTAGACAACAAAAAAATAGGAAAAAAGGAAATTGCAATTGTATTACATTATATCATCTATTCAAATATTTATATTGTCTCTGGTGCTGGTTATAATATATATCTTTCTCTTTCTAATGTTTGAGTTTAATATACTAGAGAATTTCCATTTGTTTGTTTGTTCGTTTCTTGTCATCAGAAAAAGTGTAGAATGTTGTAGATGTGTATTATTTATAGGTAGGTTCTAGTTCTAGGTTGGTCAAGATTCAAGATAGATGTAGAGAAATCTCCTTTTATCACTTTATAGAATATTACATTGATAATTATCATTTTGTTCTCTTATAATATCCATTAACCGTTATAGGCATTACAATGAAATATTTCGGTATAATTTAAATCTAACAAAGATATTGACAATGTTTTTTCTTATTAAATTGATCAAAAATCTCTATTAAACGCGATTTTGAAGATATTGAGCATGCCCATTGATATTGTGCTTGTCAATTATTGCTTAAATGAAATGTATACAAGCGTCTGCTGAGAAATTGACAATATGATATGTCTGCGATCTTTAACACTTTTCATTGTACAAGAAGAATGTAAATCGAAAAATTAATATTTATAAATAATATATAATTGTATATAAATAGCTTGTTAATTATTAAATTCGTATGTATTAATAAGTAATATCCATATTTATAATTTAGTATGCTTATTTCTAAGCTGCCAGCTGACAGATTACTTTTATGAATATGGAATAAATTGAATTGGTGAGTAAAAATATTGTAATGTAATGAAAGTTATAAAAAAAACTGCGTTTCTATTTATATTAAATGACGTCTAAAAAGTAAATTTTCCATACTTTTTACTCATCTATATATAAATTTATAAGAAATTGGTTATTGTTGCGATCAATACTCTTAAAATAAAAATGCATTTACAGCAATAAGAATTGCACGACAACGTTTATTTACTATGATCGATTTGCATAATATTTTTGTATTAAAGCATTTTACATTCTCACATTGAAATATCAAGTGTGGATTATGCTATTTTAATCAAAAGTCTATCATGTGGTTCTTATTTAAGATATTTTAAATCTCCTCTCAGGTTTGGGAGTAAAATAATAATTTGTTATTAAGATCTAATGTTAATTGGTAACCTTAAACAAATTAGAAGTAGTTACCATTACATTGTCAAAAAAAAATAATTAAAATACTGATAATTAAAGAGTCTACGAATAAATTATTGTTGTTTCATTATTTATAATCCTCTTATAAAAGTGGCTTTATTTATTAAATAATTACTTATTTTTGTAATGTTAGGATTTAAGTTGACGTGAATTTTTTTTAGGCTAAATTATTTTATTTCTGATATAAAAAAACATAGTTTTTTTTATCTGTGATCTAATAGACTAAACATTAATATCAAATGAATTTTGATTTACATTAAAGTTAGTAAAACGAAATAATTTAGCAAGAAAAGTATTGAAGAAAATTTAAACTTTTTTACTAACTCTATACATTTTTTTCAGTTAATTTTTATGTTTATATAATTATCACATTCTTTGATATGGTAATTTAAAGAGTTATTGTACAGCTGTACTTGTGAAACAAGTAAATAAAAATATGACATTATTTTATTACAATTCAGGTTTCTAATACTATGGACTAGAGGAATTAAATTATTATTAGTAAAAGAAGGAAATATATTATTTAATTTTGAAGTTTTCATAGAATATATTTAGTTTTTATATTGATTGTGAAAGGTAGACAATAAGAAAATATAAACTTTAAATATTATTTATTTTTCTACATTACAATCTAAATTTATCTACAGCTTATATAGAGTTGAAATTTTCAAACTAAAGTACCCTTTTGTACGCTTATAATTTTCATTTTCTCATTATCATCTTTTATTACTTGATTTTAAGTGCAGCTCTCAACCGAGCACTCCTACTCCTTGGGTTTCTTTCAACTTCTTCATCAGATGGCACTTCAACATGCTTATTTATTGCTTTCCATGGAGAATCTAAGAATTGATTTATTGTTTCCTGATCTTGTACTAACATAGGACTAAGATATCTTAATGGGACTGGATTAGCTGTTTCATTTACTATATTTCCAGCAATGTGTCGCTTGACTATTGTATCTTCAAGAGAATGAAAGCAAACTGTGACCAACCTCCCATTAATTTTTAAATAATACTTAGTCAGAACCATACCATAGTTGAGCTCATTTAGTTCATTATTTACGAATATACGTAATGCTTGAAATACTTTAGTTGCGTTTGACTGTGGTCTCTGTAGTTTATCTAATCTGAATTCATCTGGGCAGCAAGAATCTACAATATCCACCAATTCATGAGTTGTATCAATATTCTTTATCATGTACCTAGCGTGTATTATTGTTTGAGCTATTTTTGCCGCCCTCTTTTCCTCTCCATAATATTTAAAAATTTTGTAAAGTTCATGTTCGTTAGCAGTTGCTAAAACTTCTCTGGCAGTGATTTGATTAGGATCTCTTCCAGCATCCATTCGCATATCAAGATAACCATTTTTGCTAACAGCAAAACCTCTTTCACCATTATCTAGTTGCATAGAGGAGCAACCAAAGTCAAATAATATGCCATCTATTGAACGTTGCTTAATACCAACACTTTTCAAAAGCGTAGGAAGCTCACTAAATTTTCCTAATAATGGAATTACTCTGCTTGGATATTCTTCAGAGAGCTTCTTAGCTTTTTCATAAGCAATAGGATCTCTATCTAATGTTATTATTTGACAATTAGCTGATTCGAGAATTTTTCTAGAGTGTCCTCCTGCACCAAATGTCATGTCAATGTAAAGTTCATTGTCGCTAGGTTTTAAGTGTTTTATTACTTCATTTAACATAACAGGTGTATGATCTCTGTAGGTTTTATTATGAAGCTTGCGAGATAAAAAATGATTCAAGTATCTTATTTGTTTGAAAGTCATTATGAATCCTTTTGAAAGATCTTTCTAAAGAAACCTTTGTTTTCTTCTTTTAAATATGTTAATACTTCACTGGATAGAATGAGGTTACACTCTTCAGTGCTCAAGCCAGTTGCAGTGCTTTGGTTGGTTCTATTATATTTGTCACGGTAATGGTTGTCTGCTAGTTTGTTCAGAGCGTTGTATTGACGGGTACACAGTTCAGAATCTAAGTTTTGCTTATTGGATGACTCAAAAGCAACTTTCACTTTTTCTCGTATGAACTTGCCAAGATCCCTGAAATGTTTTATGGTTATGATTTAGTTTTCACGATATATGTGTTTATATACAGATATTGCACTACTAACCTTTCGCCTTTAGAAGTGTCTACCGGCCATTTAGCTATTAACTTCGTAAACTTTTTATACTGAGAAGTCATAGTTAGTGTTTGTCCATATTAATTTAAACGAAAGTGATTTTTTTTCTTTACGTAAATATGGTGAAATATTTACTGCGGTCTAAAATAAAAACAGATTCAATGTGATTCAATTGGAATTATCATTAGTGTCAATTTGACGGTAATGGAGCGTTCAGTAACATGTACGATATGATTTTCCGCTATTTCAACTTTCTCAATAAGAATATTATTCAACGAATGTTATATATAACTGTTATTACAGTAATTTTAATTTAATAGAAAAAATATTTTTGATCCTCCAATAATATTTTATATCTTGTTTTATTTAGATTTTGTTTTTTAGATGTCTGTGTCTACAGTGCACTAATATGAGACGCAGAATGGAATTACATTGTAATGAAAGTCAATATTGTAAAGTTACATAATTGTTTCATGTAATTATTATGTAAGGATTCGTTTCATTTATTATGTCTTCATATTGAATCGATACAAATACCGTCACTAAATTTGAGGCTTTCGACTACTACGGCTATTTAATTATACATGGGTTGTTTCTAAATTATGAAATCAGTGTAAGATATAATATTAATGACTTATCATATTAAGTTTATTGCTTTTAAAATTTAAAGATGGAAATCAATTAAAGTATTTCTTAAGAAAACTATATTTTTTAGCTTATACATATATTATAGCCATACAAATATTCAAATATTGTCAAATTATGTTAATGATAAGTAAATTTTGAATATTTGAATAAAATCGTTCTTAGCTTAATTGAAAAAGCTTAAGTAATTATAAACTAACATTTAACAAAATTCTATTAAAAAATAATTGAATAAAAGAAGTAAAAGAACTACTTAGTGGTACGTAATCTCGTTTTATTAAAATCTTCAGGACATTTACGAAACTTCTTAATTCACATTATCTGGCTAATCTGTAGGACATATCATGAAATCAACAACCATAACGTCCTGTTAAAATTAATTCAATAAAATAACATATTACAAAAAATGTTACGTCGTAGTCAATACCATAAGTTTAAGAGCTAATAAAATGTAATTCATAAAACCCAGTAGTATCTATCTTTATTATTAAATATATATTTATACCGACAAATTAGTTATAGGCTGCGACGAAGCCAAGCAATTTCCGTAGGCAGTGGTCAACGGAAATTACCTAGCATTGTGCTGTGTAATTACGGGCACAGGGGACATAACAGCTTAGGCAGCGATTGGCAATGCAAGGAATGGCTAATGCGTCTTAAGATGCCAATGTTGATTGGCAATGGCTACCTCTGATCAAGTGGCATGTCCTCGATGACGGCATCTCAATAAATGTAACCTGTATCCTGTAATTAAACGGAATTATGAATACATGTATGGTATATGAAACACTGAGTTTATTTTAATATTTAAACTATAATAATCCGTAATCGCTTCGTCAGTCTTGTCTGTCTTATTTTTGAAGTAATTATTAAAATTGATTTTTTTTTAATTATATATCTATTATACGTACTAGTCCAAGATCCAACAATTATGATATTTTATAACTTCCAAAACTTAAAAAGTTAAATCGGTTTACAACCGACTTAAAACGCAGAGAGGATTATATACTGGGCTTTGTTACACTGATAACTGTTTGACGAATAAATATGAAATGAAATGTATAATGCGAGGGAATGTTTTTTTTTTTTTATGTAGTATACGAATATACTTACCTATAGCTTATGTAGAGTGCATTTCATCAAGTCTTTATTACATAATATTAAATATAGAGTAATTACGTGAAAAATTTGAATCTTATATCGTTGTTATGATATACATATATAACAAGACTTACATTTTCTTTTGCTCCATTACCTATGTGTATTGAATTACCAAGGGAGAAACTGCGACAATTGATTTTTATTAAGTACTGGTTTTTAGCTATATTATTTGCATAATAGCATCTATTGATTCCTAAATCGGATATAATATATCCGTCATCATATTATGACGATTGGGCTGACCGCGAGTATGAAAATTTGGAAGTGTTATTAAATCACGTAAAAGATTTTGAAATTAGTTGTTATAGTTATTGAAATTAGTTTTCTTATTTTTTTCGTTATCTATATACGACGTAGTCACAACAATGTATTATTACATGAGCCACTAACTGTATATTAAATCAAATAACTTAATTAAAAAAAATAATCCTATGAATAAGTTGGTTCTTATACTAATGTAATATCAAATTATTAGGTTACATTAGACAAAATGAGATTTTTTCTGAACATTTGATTTGTGATTTGAAAAATAAGGTAAGCTGAATGGAATCATAATTGGAGGACTGCTGTCTGAAGCTTTAGATTTCATTACGGACTTATGAAAGCCGTGGCTTGTTTTGTCTAAAATATAACGACGAGAATTAAATCACACGCGTCACTCCGCACGATATGTTTGGGTCAGACCTGACGTTATAGACTCTTGGTGATTTTCGTCAATTTTATTAATGAGATAAAACTGATAGTCTTCTTAATAAGAAATATTCCAGTTGATAGAATATCTAGAATCTATTTTGAACCGTTAATCAGATCAGTAAAATTTAATCATGTAATATTTTCTTTAAAATGATGATGATATAGTTACTTATTAAAATATCATGATGATTTAATAAGTAGAAAAATTTAAAGACACCGGGGTGAGTTAGTTTAAAATCTTTTTCCGTAGCAAACTATTTTTGTAAATTGACCTTTTCTCACTACAGACTGCCATTATTAGCAAAAATAAAATAAATCAATTTCCATATTTTATTGATAGATTCAGATTCCTTACAAAATCACAAATGTGTTTTTGAAATACGTCATACAATTTATTAATTGACTCTATCTAACGCGTCTCAAAATAATTACGTAATAGGTCTCGTTTATATAACAAGTGTATGTTTTTTCAGTATTAAGATAATAAGAATATTTATAAAAATAACAATATTTAGGATAAATTGGTTTAGCAAACATATAATGACAATGAATGAAAAAGTGGAAATTATATAGAAAACTAGAACCAAGACGTAGTTGACCGTTCCTGTTGTAATCGTTAATAAAATATAAAACAAATAAGACTGGGGCAATAATACAATAACTCAAAATTTTAAAAGTCCTCCAAATAGCAACTTGTGTACTGATGATGGTGATGTTGTCTGACTCCTTTCAGTTACAGCTGCCAGGGAGTCTTCCCCTTCTCTAGCCAGGCACAGAATCAAAAGGTTTAATGCTTACATCGGAGTGAACACACTTCCAAAATCAGGGTATTACTGAGAATATTTCGACGGAAAAACTTAATCATTTTTATCAACGCAACCTGAGCTGTGAACTCGGAACCTTGGGATTTGTAGCCTTTTATCTACTATTCTACTATATCTACTATCTATTTAATCACTAGACCAATAGGAATCTATTCTATAACCTGAGGTCATTCCAATAAGATCAAAAATATGTTACGATAGTTCTGCTTTAAGTTGGTGTGGAGTTCCGCAGCGTACTGATGCCGGATGATGCTGCAGGTACAGCAAAATCAGAGGATACTAAAATTTTAATTGATTATACCCATAAAACTTACTCACATCGCTTTAACATCTAGAAAAGCTGAATAGACTTTCTTTAATCATAGCAAAGAACATTACAAAAAAAGATCTTTAGAAGCTACGATTCCACAGACAGAAACACGTTAAACTTGTAATACACAGTTTTTGCATCGGGACTTAAAAGTCTATCTCGCAGCAAGTGTTGTAAATGCTGTAGGGGGTTAAAAGTTACAACACAGCCTCGATAAAGTACACGTGTATTAATTCTACCCCTCCCTTCGTCCCTCGAAAGCATAAACTGTTGAATTTATGTTCCCGCCCTTATTGCTCGCTCCAACAAAGAATTTACTCGACTCCTCACTGCACTTCTCAACGGGAAATTTCGTTTACGAAAATCAACGCTTTTTTTTCCAACGATGACTTGCCTTGTATTATTCTCTTGAGAATTTCTTATCTTCAGCATCTATTGCTGTTTTGTTAAGACAACTTGTTAAGAAATTGTAGGAGTATACGCAATGGATGCTCTATTTGTGTTGGCGTAGACTCGAAAAGTGTTGCTGGTGTATGGTTACGCTGAACGTTACAAAGTGTGAGCCTTTTGTTTCGGTTAAGGTACGGTTCTGTTAGTACGTTTATTTGATATTTTTGGGAAAAATCGTGGTTAAATGCTTGCCATTTTTTAATTCTAATACTTATTAATAATTACCGACTATTTTAATAAAATTGTGTAAATGTTATATATGACACATCTTTTATTAATCCAAATTTTTTATGATTGTGAAAAACTACTACATTATATTCTATTTGTTTAAGAAATAAATACTCAGTTCGAAAAAACAATAATAAATAAATACATACTCTTAAAAGTATTGTTACTTATAATTACTTTAAACAAATGAACAAAACTCGCGACTCAAAAACTAAAGTTCAATTATGTAAAACTTGCACTAAGTCTTGGAAACATTTGTGTAAGTATTTATCGCTCTACATAAGTGTATAAAGTAAACATTGTTGTTTAGTATCGATATACATAGAAAACATTAAACAGCAGCTAAGCGGAATTGTAGACAAAAAATCCGCCTAACCGAGTTAACGGCACGCCGTCTTAACCGCAGGGCGGGTTGCGCGCGCAAGCCGCCGCCATTTCTGCCTGCAGTCGTATTCAGCGCGCCTAGCTCGCGCCATGCGTCCTACAACCTGATCTAATTACATAATCTAAACCTTTACTTTTTAAATTACAATAAACACGTAACGTGACATCGTTAGTGTACACATTCGTGATTAGTTCTGTGAAATACAAAGGCGAATGGATATACAATAGGTATGCTATGATTTACATTTACTAAGTGTACGCTACCCTTAACACGCTACGCTACGAGCAGCTTCATTCTGTTGTAATAGCGAACGTAGTAAAGTTTCATTTTTAATTTATATTTAATTTTTGTGTTATGGCAATACAGTATCGAAATATTTATGTTTGGAGCTTGTTTTTTTTTCGTCTGCGCGGTGCCATTACGATCTTTATACGAGGGTGACATTTTATGAGCCTGTCTAAGATGCTATGTACGTGAAGTCTAGCTGTATTAAGATATTTATTTATATCCTTTACTTTAAGTGTAAAAACAAACCGCAGTTCTTTTTTTATTCCTTTGTTTTGGTTTAACTTGCCGAATAGAGTAACTTAATAGCATGTGTTTGAGGTTAATTTACTATTTCATTAAAATTCATTTTCTTTGTTGCGTTTTTAACGATAAGTGAACTAAGAGTCGTTTGATTAATCTTTAAAAAAATGACTACAATGTGTTAGGTCTTTCTGGGTAGGTACTTTAGTGGTGTGTACAGCTTGGTATAATATATTGTATCGCCAAGCAGCACTGTTGTGTTCCACTTTGAAGGGCGAGTGAGCCAGTGTACCTGGCATAAGGAACATGACATCTTAGATACAAATGTTGATGCCGCATTGGTCTATGGCAGTAGGGCCACTAAACATCAGGTGCCTCATTTACTCAACTGCCAAACCAAGTCATTAAAAAAAATTACACTAACACCCATTATGCATATTTACTAGCTTTACCCGTCTACTTCGCTGGACATTAGTCGTACTAAGTTTTATTTTTTATTTTGTTATTAGCTTTTGATCATTAGAACGTATGAATTCGAATTAATTGTGATTAAATTCTTAAAATTATTTAATTTAATATTTGTCATCTATTTCATCTTCTGTGTTGTTATCGATTGGCTGCACATTGTTCATGACACACATTAACTTATTTTCAAAATCAATTATTCTTTTTATTGCACCCGGAAACAGTTGTTATTCATGAAAATGCTTTCGTTGGTGTAATCTTGATGTAAAGTTGATTGTACCTAATTATTTAAATATCAACCTTTATATTTCTGTACTCTGTAGAAGTTTCCATGACACCGACATGGATTCTATTATCTAGTTATCAAATATCAATATTATTACATTTACAACCTTGTCTATACTTACGAACATACGTCACAGCATCCTGAGCATATTCGTGCATGTGTCTTGGACTTCCTGCGTTCGAAGATGGAAGTATTACTCTTTGTCCAATATCAGCAGCTTCTTTATCATTCGATAATGCATCTCGTAAATGAATATAATATTCGGTTCTACATTTTGATTGGTTGTATTTAATGTAGTTTAATCGTTCATTCTCGACCCTAGTGTACATGTCAACAATGAAATGTTGAAACAGTTGACGACACTTCAGAATATGATTAGATTGATTATCTCTAATCACTTTACGATACGCATAAAATCCATTCAACTAACTCTCTCCGATGTCACAGAGTCTGTCGTGAGATTAGTTTGATACAGTTTGAGGTGACATCCGTCTTATGCTCGCGAATACGGAATTGGATAATCGTAATAATGGTCATACGATCGGTGTATTTCAGTTACACCTTGCTTGCATTTTATAATTTGTAGTAAATGTATATAAAATAAATAGATATTAAAAATATTTAAAACGATTACTAACATTTACTCATTTACAGCACTATATATTACTAGTTCACTTAAATATAAATAAAAAAATATAAATTATATTCAAGCGTTAAAAAAGATTTCATTATAAAATACACAAATCGAGTATTTCATCCGACTTATTCGAGATAAATATCTCCATATAAACACATTATGAAGCGAGCACTCAATTCGAAGGGTTTTATAGAAAATCAAAATACGGCCACATACTAACTTCTAAGCTGATGAGATTTTAATTTACGTCAGAAAAGAAATTAACGTCAGCATCCGAGAGTATAGAATAAAGAATATAGAATTATCTTAGTAGTTAATTGGAAAGAAATGGATACTTGTGAAATCATTTATTCTGATTATTTAATTACAGCCAAATCTGTAAATAGGAATATTCGTTAATTTTAATGTAAGCCAGCCTAAAACGGGCTTGGCTTTCATAAAAATGAAAAAAATCAACCAGGGTGCAAAGGGCGCCTCGCATCTAATCTCGGACCATTAATAAGGCGCCCAAGACCGTTTTTTAAAAATCTTTTTTGGGGAGTAATGACAGCCAGAAGACTGCTGGGTTGGCGTAAGATTCAACTAAGACAATTTTCGAAATATCAACTTAAGGGTGAGAAATGGGAGGCTATTGTATGAATTAAAAAAAAAAAAGTGACTTCGAGTAGGTAGTGTACTTATCTGAATTTTTCACGTGACTAAGTAACATAGTGTTTTGTAAGACAAATCGTTACATATAAAAACGTTGCACGTGAATTTGAACTAAAGTTTCAAAACTAACAATCCGCATTGGAGCCTGGTGTTCCAAGGTCTAAAACTTATCCTCATCAGTAAAGGAGGCCCAGCAGGACACTTACATACTGTTAATGTACTTTATATGAGATCCGTTTTTTTGTGAGATGGAATATTCGGCTTACCTCACGTCATAAACTAGAAATTAAAATTGAAAAAAATCTCTTCACATTTTATTATCTGAGAAAATAGTTAACAAAATGTGTTAACCAGTTCCTTATGTCCATGTAAAATGCCACTGACGTTGATTGCGTTAGAAGTCTGACAGTCATTTGAAATTAGCTTTCTTGTATATGTAACAAATTATTTGTAACAAATTAGTTCCATAACCCTCTATAGTGGAATAAATACACAAAATATTACTAAATTGCGGTAGGTTATTTAGAAATTTTTGTGGAGATATTAACCAAACCAATCCACATACACGAATAATAGTTATAAAGGTTCATAGGAAGAAACAATTTCTATAACGACATTTACAACACGGTGTAAATGTTGAATAGAACCCACAAAAACGAGTCTACACAAAGTTATTTTAGATACCAGTGAAATGACCGTCTGACATCCAATCACAGGGCTGTTTTATCGTAAATCAGAAAGGAGGTGGTACGATTCTATTTCATGTAGTGCTGATTTAGGCGACGATCTTTATTACATTACATTAGATATAACCAGTTGTACATCATCAAGCATATTCTAGATAAATGGGCTTTTTTGCATTATATAAACAGCCTGTAAATTTCCAATGCTGGGCTAAGGCTTCCTTTCTTTTTGAGAAGGTTAGGAGCATATTTCACCATGCTGCACCAACTTGGTGAATACACATGTGGCAGAATTTCGTTGAAATTAGACACATTGTTTCCTTAACCGCTGATCACGAGATGAATTATAAACACAAATTAAGCACATGAAAATGTTGCTTGAATGGGCGTTTAATATATTGTAAATTATATACAACGGCTATCTTCAAATTGTTACTATCGAAACATTATTTCCCTGAAGGTTTATGTTCCAAACATATCTCCAAATATACCTTGTATTTGTAGATATGCTCTGTCTGGGCCAGTTGGAGGGTTGAATTATATCTTGTCCTCTATTAACTTTATTGCTGCGGGTTCCGTACATAAAACTCCTTCGATCGCAATAGAAAGGAATGTGGTCTCCGTATATCAAATTGTCGTGCGGTTTTATCATTACTTTAGCCTTTTAGATAAAACACAGAAAAAAAGGGAACTAAAGTTTCCTATAATATTAACAATGTTATTAAGATTTCGTTCTCTCTGTCTTGTCTGTTAGAACAATTCAAAAATAATTTAAATAGTTGCAAATTAATATCAATTAGAATAAGTCTGCAAGTCTGTAAGCATTTTTGTCGCCCGCGGCTTCGCTCGTCTTTGAAGGCTTGGTTATCATGTGTTAAACAAAAAAAGTAGCCTATGTCCTGTCTTGGAGTTCAAGTTTGCTTCACGCCAAATTTCATCAAATTCGGTTCATGAGTTTGGTCAGACAGACTAACACTACTTTCACAAATCACTTATACTTAACAAAAAAATAACAAACACCTTTTTCTCCTATTTTCCTTTTGAGGAGAGCGATTTCAATCCTGTTCCACCAGACGCCTCTAATGTGAGTTAATTGGTACACATATTATGGCAGATTTTATTATATGAGATACGCAGGTTTCCTTATGTTATTTTCCTCCGCTGAGCACGAGGTGAATAAATCCAAATTAAGCCCGTTGAAATTCAGCGATGCTTGAATCAGCTATCTACGGACAGGATTGTCGTGTTTTGACCAATGGGCGGTCTCGGCTCATTTTGAAGTAATCAGGTCCCAACTAAAGTATCAATTATGATACTTATAAAGTGTAGATTTACAGGTATATTAATATGGGATGTGAATTTTTTTGGGTACCATTAAAATGGTAAAAAATCCGAAGTTGTTGGGTTGTTGGATCTTTTTCCCTTCTTTGATATATTATATCAGTAATAAGCTAACATTTTTTTCGGGGAAAAGGTATTCAAATTAATGATAACGTTACAGAATGGTTATTTTAATCCAACTTTTTTGAGTTACGAGCGATGATCCGTTGAAATTGTTCCTATAACTTTTTACGTCCATAAATTCGACTTAGAAACTTATAAAATGGATATAGATCTAGTTATACTTATTGAAATTTATATATCATGTATAATCTGTAGATTATTTTTATGCATTCTTATATAAATTCCTAAAGCTCTAACCTCATATTTGCATACAAATTTATATTAATTTTATAAATGTGACAGTAACTCTGTCTTTCCGTCTGTCTGTCACTTTACACGATCAAATCAAGGAACTGAATTTGATGAAATTTGGTGTGAAGTAAACTTGAACTTCATGGAAAGACATAGGCTTCGTTTTTTGCCTAACACATTATAACCAATAACCTAAAATGCAAGCAAAGCCGCGGGCGACAACAAGTAGTGATATATATTATATAAAGACTAAATTTATTGGAATATTATAAATGTAGAAGAGAATATGAAACAAAGCTATTTAAAAAAATTATAATTTGAATTTTTTGTCATATGTGTATATGTACAACATACATACTTATACATAGGTAATAAAGATAATAGTAGATGACTTAATCTTTAAAAAAATAAAAGAACTCCCGCGAATCTTCGCGTAATTCAAAAATTTTTTTAGGAACAATCGTCTACAACATTCATATACACAATATATCATATTTCATATATAATCGTTGGATTTCCACGACTTCCTCGTTTGGTATTTACACAATATCTTCTAAAATTTATACGATCATTCCAACCAGTTATCTGATATGCGGCCTTCTATGAGAGTCGAGACCTTTTTGGCCCTGTCATTTATTTCAGACATTGTGCCTTCCTGTGTATAACTAGTGTGTACATAACGTAATAGTCTGTTATGTAAATAGCATTGGAATAATAAATGTACATCAAATAACGATCGCAAAATTTTGTAGAGTTCGATTGATTTGAAAATCGAATATAATGTTCTAAGTAATGGTTATTTATTTGCGGATAATCACCAGAAACAACTTACATTTGTTTTATATAAACATTGATACAAAAATATTAGTTGTTTTCACAAAACATTTCATAAATCGGTATCATATTTTACAAACAATATTTTCCTTTATAGCTTTATAACGAGTCCTTGTTCAAAGATTCTTGATAATTATTTGATATGTTGTGTTGTTTTTTTATAAAATTATTTTTATTTTTTATGATGTACGAGTAGGCCGGCCGACGTTTTAAAGGACTACCTTATGATAAGTAAATATAATTCTTACATCGTTAATGCGCTTGAGAACTATATGCCTGTTCACTGGCTCACTCACCACTCAAACTGAAACTGTTGTTTAGCGGTTCAATATCTGATATTGGTAGTATCTACCCTGAGCTTGTACAAAACCCTACCATCAAGAATTTATTTCTTCTTCGGCTAGACGTTCGACAAAAAAAGAAAAATAAATCAGATTATAATTCGAAAAAAGTTTAATATAAATACGTCGCAAAAGTTTAAATTGTACAATTTTAGAAGCAGTAAATATAACTTCGAGTATTGCAGCAAAACGAGTCGTAATATATGTAAATGTACGTCTAAAAATCACGTAGCATTAACGATTACACGATGCATTCTGCAAGAGATGATCTGTTTGAATGCTCCAGTTGATACCAACTGTGCCTGCGGGAAACGGTTCAGTGCCGTGTGCTTATGTATAATATAGACATTTTGTACATTTAGCAGCGAAATAATACATCAAGGCTTGACATATTTTTATAGCAATGATTTTTTTTAATAATAACAACAACAACAGCCTGTAAATTTCCCATTGCTGGGCTAAGGCCTCCTTTCCCTTTGAGGAGAAAGTTTGGAACATATTCCACCACGCTGTTACAATGCGGGTTGGTTACACATGTAGTAGAATTCCTATGAAATTAAACACATGTAGATTTCCTCACGATGTTTTCCTTCACCGCTGAGCACGAGATTAATTAAACACGAATTAAGCACATGAATATTCAGCGCTGAACTGTGTTTGAAACCGCAATCATCTATTAAGATGCACGCGTTCTAACCACTGGGCCATCTCGATTTCTATTATTATTATTGAGGGCAACATTTTAAATTGCTTCTGTAATCATGGCCGCGTGAAATGTTGGCAATGATGTAACATTTTCTTGTTATGTAGGGATCCCGATTTCTTGGGAGAAATGAACCAGCCCTTTTGTACTGGTGGAGGCAATAATTCGGGGTGTTATATGTTTTATGAAGGCTTTTGCACCATTACGCTCGGACCTTCTAAGCGTTTCAATTGCACGCGAAACTATGATTTTAATGTTTATTAAATATTTTTATTCTTAAATTTAAACCAGGTAAAGGTTTCTTTATCTACAATCGATATTTTTCATATAATTTGTTTAAATCAAATGTAAAAAGTAAAGTAACAGCCTGTAAATTTCCCAATGCTGGGATAAGCCCTCCTCTTCCATTAAGGAGAGGATTTGGAACATATTCCACCACGCTGTTCCAATGCGGGTAGGTGGAATGCACATGTGGCAGAATTTCAATGAAATTAGACACGTGCAAGTTTCCTTACGATGTTTTCCTTCACTGCCGAGCACGAGATGAATTATAATCACATATTAAGGACATGTATATAGTGGTGCTTGCCTGGATTTGAACCCGCAATCATCGCCTAAGATGCAAGCGTTCTGACCACTGGGCCATCTCAGCTCTGTACAAATCAAACTTACATCATAAAACTGTATATCTTACATTTGTTTTAAACATTGCCATAGAGCTATATCTTTGGTCAGGATTTGATTGGAGCTTTCCATGGCCCTCTTTAGAATTTATTCCAAAAGATATAATGGAAGTAAAAATGACAAGACATGTGTTAAGACAAGTATTTTGTCTTAGCACAAAAGAGTTTTTATATTATGCAAGGAAAAACACGATAACCACACCATTTTGTATCAAGATTTTTATTGAATTTGGGATTATTATTATGTAAAACATAACCTAGCTATTTATTTATTGTATACTACCAGTAGTATACAATACTACCACTAGTTTATGTATAACGTACATTGAGACGAATTGAATAGATATTGACATAAACTATGGTTCGAAGGAATGTATTTGGTAGATAGTTAAACTAAGTTTTCGTCAGACCTGCCTGGTATTTCCCGATAATGTTGGAATGTCCTTTAGTCTGTGGTTCTAAATTGTAATGCGGTAGAACTGTCTGTAGTCTAATGATTACAATATACATAATCACAATCTATGCTATTAGTATGTGAAAGTAACTCAGTCTGTTGCTCTTTCACTAGTAAATCGCTGGACCGAATTTGATAAAATTTACTTGGTGGTAGGCTTTGTGCAAGCCCGTCTGGGTAGGTACCATCCACTCATCAGTTATTCTACCGCCAAATAATAGTACTCGGTATTGTTGTGTTCCGGTTTGAAGGGTGAGTGAGCCAGTGCAACTACAGGCACGTGGGACATAACATCTTAGTTCTCAAGGTTGGTGGCACATTGACGATGTAAGGAATGGTTAATTTTTCTTACAGTGTCATTGTCTATGGATGATGGTGACCACTTACCACCAGGTGGCCTATATGCTCGTCTGCCAACCTAAACCATTAAAAAAAATTGATATAAAGCAAACTCTAAAGACATTTTTTTGACAACAACGCATGACAACCAATCCCTAAAATGCGCGCGAAGCCACGTGTTGTCGTTTGTTGCAAAGAAATGCAAACTGTTACTAGAACTGAAGTTTCACATAAATTGTGTTGTAGAATACCATCCAGAAAACGTAAAGTAAGTTTGTAAATGGCCCATAGATAATTTGAGCCGTCCTCTTCGTTTGAGGAGAATTTCTGTAAATTATTTCATCACATTTCACCAAGGCGGGTTGGTAGTACATGTAGCGGACTTTCATGAAACATATACGATACATAACCTTCACGATATTATCCTTTACTACCGGACGTAAGCACGAGTCTCGATTAGTCGAAAAAAATACTTCGAAAAATGATCGAAATCTCCATTTAAAATAAATGCTCCATACGGTTCTCAACATTCTTACTAGATTTTTTAATAATAATTACAATTCGAATATTGAAGTGGACAAATCTGTGTGCAAACAGGGGCGCTTTCTCTATCCCTACACTCTCATAGGACAAATGATGTGAACCTTCGTGTTGTACCAAAGGCTTTACTTTCTTGACTTGACAGGAAAACTTGATAACTTTCTAGTAATAACTATATACATTTTCTGTATGTGTATTTGCAACTACTCACCTAAACGACATCGAACCCGATATATTTCTTTTGTATTTGACTAGGTCTCTGTATGGCTTAGGTTCAGTAAGTGGCACTGTGATCGAGAAGTAGAATTAATTATGAAAATTAATGAAGGAAAAAAAATGTTATATGTGGAATTACCAATATTCCTAATAATCCTTTCATTTAAGCTTATTAGGGGTTACCTTGTGTAAGGATAAGGGTCGACATTAGTTCAAGGGGTCAGAAGTAAGCGATTTTTTAGATCGCTAGGCGATCCATAAACCAGTGAGCTATTGACACATTTTAAATAAAATAAAATTCGAGCCCATGTAAATATTATTTACCCTAGAGGACTTAATTCATCACTGTAACGTGACGATTCAAAAGTGCTTTTACGAGCCCGCTTTAATATCTTGATTTTTGGGAGGCAGTATTTTTAAACGAGACCAACCGTCATATCCCAAAAACATATTTTTCCAAATCCGTTACGGTTTCATAAATGACCGAGTTCTGACAAATATAAAACCAAATCGATAACCTCTTTTTTCGAAATCGGTTAAAAACATTATAGTGATTAATCAATACGAGAATTATTTCTGTTGTTGTTGGAGAGGTCGCAATGAACTACAATGCATAGACTATTTTTATAATTTCTTCCATTGAACGACTAAAAAGGGTGTATTGTCTGTACAATGGGAGGGTGGGAATTATTCGCGGAACAATCACGAATAGCATTCCTCTAGAGGAACGAGCGGTATCTGCGCTTAACGTTGCGGCTGCAATTCTGCATGACCTTAGAACAGAGAGCCAGGTGGAAAGGGCATGTGTCTGGCATGTGATCTACACATTTGTTGAATCATTTTTTCATAGAACAGTAAAGCTATGCACACAAGTTGTATGAAGATCACCTCCGTGGTCGAATGTGTACACCGTTTTTTATGGGTACACCACACCGAGGTCCCAGCCGCGTCGATGTAGAAAAAGTTGGGTGCTTGTGGCACCGTCGTTACTTCTGATTTTCATAAAACAATTACTTTAGTTACTTACCTTGGGATCAGAGTAATGTATGTGATGTTGGCCAATTTTTAATTAATTAATTTATTTAAAATGTAGATATTCCTAAAATTAAGGTAGAAAAAGTGAGCAAAAAATTAATCATTTATTAAGGGTGTATTAACACCAAAATGACAGGCATTAAATATTCATGGGTTTCCATAAATATTAGTCTTCTATACATATACAATTCGTTATAATTTTTTTTGTAAAATTATATAGTTCATTACTGTATTGTATTCAAATGAATAAAAAAAATATTTAAGGTGAACAAACAACGATGATATTTCTAAGTGTTTGTTCTATGGTACATTTTTTTATAGTAAATAAATTTAAGCACGAATAATGATTCACTTTCATTTTGTTGTCAATATTTTTTTTACAAATGCGAGAGATTCGTACCGTTTTTTTTAAAATATCAATTTGTTCTATACTTTTGGAAACTATAATAACTGCATGTTTTTTTTATAAATTTCATTAATATATGTTTTTACAAAATCTATAATAACATTGAGAGCTGATATGGCCCAGTGGTTAGAACGCATGCATCTTAACCGATGATTGCAGGTTAAAATCTAGGCAAGCACCATATATATGTGCTTAATTTGTGTTTATAATTCATCTCATCCTTGGTGGTGAAAACATTGTAAGAAACCTGCGTGTGTCTAATTTCATCGAAATTCTGTCACATGTGCGTTCCACCAACACGCATCGGAACAGCGTGGTGGAATAAGTTCCAAACCCTCTCCTCTTAATGGAAGAGGAGGCCTTAGCCCAGCAGTGGTAAATTGACGAGCTGTTTCTTTCTATTAACATCGTTTTTTTTAAATTTGAAACGAGAAGGTTGTAGATTTTAAGAGTCCGTTTACTCAATTGCGATTATTTTAAAGAAAACATTGATACGTACATAAGCGTGCCATGCTCGACACTGGCCCAACGTCATCCTACTTCTCTAATGAGCATTTAGTTGGTGACCAACTGTTGGCCAAGCCTTCCTAGCTTTGAGAGTCTATTTAGAGATATAAATAATCAAAGACAAAACTCCAACAAGCAGCAATAATAACATTACAAATCAATATTCGTGGTTCGTCTTTTGCATCCAATCCAGTTCGTTTTTGTATCATTTAATTTCTCACAGAAACATAATGATAGTATTAACGACCCTCCCCGGATTCTATACTAACTATTCTACAGAATGCGACGTTTTGCAGGTTATCAGCCATTAGACAAAACAAAACGATATATGCTTGCGTTTTAAATCTGTAATATCTTCGAAAATATTCATTTAAATTACTTACTGTAAATTACCATATCCATCTAGGTAAGTATTCATTTAATGTACTTAATTGGATAAAGATTAATTTAACATAGGGACAGAACGGTAAGCGACTGTTTTATACTTTGTAACGACGATAATTAATTTTTTTTTAAAGTAAATACACGTTTTTTTCATGTCAGTCGTATCGTTCAATTTATAACCGCCATATTGGAATTAACTTTACATCACAAAGTCTCTAATATTCGTCGGGATTCTAACGCTTCATTTGTTAAACTATACGCACACGTAGCTTAGGATCTACACGGGTGAAGAAATATACCAACACACATATAATTAAGCTTCTATAGTAACTCTCCTACGGTCTCTACAGTCCGAAAAAACTGTCAAAATTTCATTTGTTGTTAAGCGTCAGTATCAGTCTGAACGTAGATTTTAATGAATACAAAAAATAATAAATTACGACAAAATCTATTTAAATATCGACACATACATACTTACCTTACATAATAATTACGTAAAAAGGTTGTTTGCTTCTGTTTTATTTATAAAAAAAAAATGAAATCCTAAAGGAACAAAGAGCTTGTGTGAAAATCCAATGGTTTGTTTTATCCTGATTAATTACGAACGAGATTAGACGATTTGTTTGTTTTGAAATGCCGTGTTCATCTCAAAGGGAAATGAAATGGAAGAATTACTTTTTACATACAGTGAGCGCTGCCTCTTCTATCCCCGCTTTCATGTTGAAATGCTTTTAATAGAACGACTTTACTGTATTGCTATTAATAAAAATATGAATTAATTTCATTACATTTAATCTAGGTTGCCTGATTGATCTTTACATAATGGTTGATTAGTTGATTAGCCAGCCTTTTATATAATTTATTTGTCAAAATTATTAGTACGTTTTTTTTTAAATGTTGATCAGGATTGAAAATATAATTGTTTTTAGCATGTCCAGTCGCAGCCTTTGCCTGCATTGTGTCAGAATTTTTAATGTTGATTTTTCAAGTTTCTTGCCAGTTCGTCCTGTTAGAATATTTATTCCGAAGCGATGGTAACTTTAACATTTAGCAATTTACAAGTGAAACTAGGACACGTTAAGAATGTGAATTCTACGGAGAAGAACAGACAAGAAATTTCCTAATCCAATTTAGGCAATAATGTCTTTTCGCTTGCGAAGATAAATTAAATACGGTGTCTTAAATATTTGAAATGGTTTAATTAGCGATTGGGGATGCCGTAATTCTGGGCACGTCACGGTATTTCACGGTAATCGCCGAGTTACTCCTGTGTAAAAAATATGTAGAGCTTATCTTGTAATATTAAACGAGTATTTATTGCATATACTTATTGTACGTTTATATGTATGTTCGATAATGTTTTGCTTTTTACATTACATATAAACCGTGTGTCGTGCTACGAACTTGCGATATTCAAGATACTTATAAAACAACTATTTTAATATACAAATACAGCACAAATTAGGCACCACGATAAATGGCAGCCATTTTGTTTTTTTTTAAAAACTTCTCTACATGTCTACAAAAAACATGATATCAGTAAAAGTTAAGGTTACTCTGCGATAAAATGAGGCTTATTTGACGGGTAATAATACTGTCTGTCATTTAAATTGAAAATAACGTGTTTACTATTGACTATCTTTAGAAATTCGTTTGTCCAGACTTAAATTCGCAATTTTCCATTAAGATTCACTCCAACACAGACGAGTTTAAAATTTACTGACATATATACCTACTAGCCAAACCTGCGGCTTTACCCACGCAATATTTATAAAACACAAACATCCAACAACCGTTTTACCGCAAAATTTCAAGTTTGTAGGTGTCTATATTCTGAAATTTGGTGATCAATCAGTAACACTCTTTTTTCGCTTTTTATAGTATACAGATTACAAATATAACGAACTTTCCTTATTTTTAATTAATACATTTTTTATCGTATCATATGCACCACTGCAGATAAATATCTTAAACGATTGATTTATTTTAATGATAAGCTTTGAATTTAATCTTTTAAATCTTTAGCTTTAGTTTTATGAAGATCTTCTCCCTAGAGATTTTATTCGTCGTCTTTTTCCAGGGATGACGCAAACAAATCTTGAGAAAAGGTTTTAAAGAAACTCAACTTGTAGTTTTTTCTTAGTTTTAACGAAGTCGTACAAACGAGGTACCCGTCTGTATTATTTTACCGTGAATAAAAAATAATATTATTCTATAACTATCTTTATGATGGACAAAGGCCTGTTCAGATAATCCACAATCCTGTTCCTGTGATTTTCAAAAAGATCTCATAAAATATTCAGATTGCATGATGATAAATAAATAAAGTTAAATCATCCATAGAGAACTAGTAGTTTTCGAATACTCAATAAGCATAAATTAACAACAAAAAAAACTGTTTTTAGTAGGTATTTGTAATTTAATTAAGATTTCAAGTATAAGAACAGTTATATATACAAAAAAGACGCGTAAAGGTTCTACGAGGTGTAGAACCTCATTGCTATGGCGTCGTTAAAAATAGTTTCTAAATGCATGTAAATAATTTATCACTATAAAATAATAATAATGTACTTAACCATTATAAAATTATAATAAATGTAATATTCTTTTTTTCAACACTTCTATTATACTCGCAAATAAAATAAACATTGTAAAATAAGATAAGGTGTGAAGTTGTGTATTTCGAGTCACTTGAAATTTGATTGTAAGCTTACTGGCGATTGGGCCGCCTGACAGTAAGTGTCACGACTGACCATAGACGGCCACATTGTGAGTAATTTTTCCCACCCTTACATCGCCAATGCATCGACCGAAATAAATATATTATGTCGCAAAAAAACTATAAAACCGTTTTTTTTTTATAAATCAAGGAGACGAAAGTCCTTAAAAATAGTTTTTTAAGTAGTGTTCTATTTTTAAAATGGCTTACTAAGAGCTAATATTGATCACCTTGGTTTAATAAACGATTATAACGCAACGACAACTAAAAGACTGTTAGAAATTGTATTAATTTTTTAATCTGTATATTCGCTGTTATTCTAAAAAACACAAAGATTATCTATGAAAATCTCAATTATATTTATAAACACGTTCTCACCTGAATGTAGCTTGTTAGCTGATACTGTTTTTAAATTACTATTAATGTTATTATATAGTATTTAGGAAGGTTTTACCAATTTTTTTTAAATATTTTATCTTCAATATTTTTTGATCATAAGAACGTTACCTAAATTGCATAACTTGGTTGCGATAAAACCGTCTTCAAGTTACTTCCAGGCCATTGATTCTTTCAGCTTGTATCTACGGGCCCCTTTATGTTCGACCGTGAGAAACGAACACATTTCGCGATAGTGCGCAAAAAATAGCCCATCCGTTACGGATACTTGCTCCGATCGTTTGCGATTCAATTTCTATAGAGATATCGTTACATTTTCTGTATTTTGTGACAAATTGTATGATAAAGCGTACGTACTCACACATCTCAATTTTTCATCCTATACACACGTACTCACACACACGTAAAGATACTATATTTTAAGACGTTTATACCATTTTTTAATTTCAAGACTCTCGTTTGTCACAGATCCCAATAAACGTGTGGTACTGTCGTTACTTCTGATTTTCCAAAACACAAGTGCGTTAGCTACTTAAATTGGGATCAGAGTAATGTATGTGATGTTGTCCAATATTTATAATTTATAAATGTCGCTTATCAGATTCTGACATTTCACGCTCGTGATCGTAGAGTCTGTACTCCAGGTAGGCCCAATAATTTTTATGTGATTTCTCTGTCAAATCGCCCTAGCAACCCGAATTCTGGAAATCAGCTGTGTTAACAATCTCATGCCTCGGAAAGCAATTAATGCCGTTGTTTCTGCGCTTGAACTCTTCCCTGTTGTATTTGTTTCCTTTGAGTCTCCTACGTGACCGAAATCGATTTGCTATTAGCCGATTGTTTGTTTCAATATGATTTCAGTGGAAAGGAAAAAAAGCTTAAGTGCCAAAACGATACCAGAATTTTTAATGTTACGCTTAAAGTTTTTACTTTAAATTTAATTTCCTAAAAGTACCATTTTGGCGCTTCAGCTTTCCTTTCTTTCCATTTACCATATCTACATGGCATAGTCGTATCTATACAAAATGGTTTTTATTTTTGTTGGTATAATAAATGCATTCTTTTATCGTTCGTCCAATTTAGTTGGAACTTCCAATCTTAAACTTAGCGGTTAGCGATCACAAACTGAATAGATTAAACAAATATAGATTACTGTCGTTACAGCGGCTGATCGTGAGGTGTCAGGACCAAAAAAGTAACATTGGAGTTCAAGGATTATACCAGATACCAAGTGAAGGGAGCAACAAACAGAGTTACAATCGCGGTTGTAATATTAGTATAAATTATATGTAGATAATCTGTCTCAATAAATACCTAGAAAGGATTTTTATTCGGAGCGTTAGCCAATAAGATTAAAACCTTAAATTCATACATTCTTTATTACTGTAAATAAAGTAAAAGAAATTAGGGGAGATGTATTATGGTGAACTCATTGCTAAATTGCGATATTTTCTAGACAACCTTCGGGCATAAAATTCCACATAGTAACAGGGTTTTAGAAATGTATAAACTGAAGTATGGAATAAATATAATATTAAATATCTTTCTTTATCTACATATATTTGCCAATATATGTAGATGATATTACATACATATTACATACTAAATACATAGATTAGTCCGTAAAAAAAACTTCATGTACAATATCTCCAACTTTGTATAGATAGATTTAAAGATATATAAATATAATCAATATATAAATATAATAATTTCCAACTGATTACTTATAAAATTATTTCAATTAACTAATAATTTCCACTAATGTTTAAACAACTATTATGTAAAATAAACAAAATATTTTATAAAACTTAACATTATAAGAAGCCAGCGCGAATAATAACATTGTGATTAATGATTTAAGAGCTTCTAAGAGCCCACTCGAATAAAGATTTTTGATTTTGTTAATTAATTCCTCTGAACTAACCCCTGACCTAAAACAAGGGTTTATTATGGATAATTTATTCTTAATACTAAGCATTTTTAACATAGAATGTGGATGTATTGTATTTTGTTTTAATGACAATTGGATTTAAGTTTGTTCACTTTATTTGTATGAGGTTTTTTTATTTCCTTTAAATTACGAATAAAGTGTGAAAAAAATAATCAGTACTGAATTATTTTGCTAGTTCTTCTCGGCTGAATCTATTGTCCAAACCACTCGTAATTGTACATTAAGTATCGTATAAAATCGTGTAATAGTTTACTTCAATAATAGAGTACCTAGTATTTTAATTTCGACTAGCCCGCTTTGACATAATATAGTTTGAAGTTCTAGGTTCATTAAAACTGATATTTCTATTTTTCCACAACATAAAATGTATAATAATTTAAGTTTCCGTAATTTCTCATGTAATAAATACCACATACATATACATATTTTAGTTTCTAGTTATTTACAGTTAACAGGGAGTCAATGTTATGTTATATTTATATAGCGTTGGTGGATTGGATAATTAATCGGCCATCGGATGGTCACCAGTGCCCATTAACAGAACTGTAAGATAATATAATTATTCTTCATACTCCTAATATACTTGGGAACTAAGATATTATGTCCCTTGTAGTTACACTAGCTTACATATTCTTCTAATCAGAACACAACAATACTATATATTGATGTTTTGCGGTACAATATATGATGTGAGGATGATCTGCCCAGGTGGGTTTGTAAAATTTTACCTTCAAGTTTGTTTAATATTAAACCATGGACGAGATTTCACGAACACCTTTCAAAAGTAAACTATGAAATCGAAATATCTCGATAAGACGATTGAACAATTCATAAAGATTTCTGCAAAAAGAAATTAAAATACAAATAACCAACGAAAGATACGAGTCGTCGCTTATTTTGAATGGGTGAAATCTGTACGTGAAATTGACGAAGAACGATCGGTAAAAAACTTTCAGTAGGCAGTGAAACGGTGCCAACTTCCTTTTACCTACAGTTTTATCTCTCACTACAAAATTTTACGAAGTGTATGCAATGTTCTCTGAAACTTGGTAGATTTATAATGAACAGTTGCAGATAAGTGAGCTGAATAAACTGTGTTGAACTGTTATTGAGTTTTGATTGAGCAATTAGTTTTATTTTTTTGACATTTGTAAAACGTTCGATAGCCCGCATAGTAAATGTTAGTTTCAATACAATGTGAAATAATCACAATCACGGTCGTATGGATTATGGATTTAACTTCTTTCATTGTCCTCGTACACATATTATATCTTTAGTCGAGTAATTAACTTGGCAAGTTTTTGTAATTTATGTCCCTCTAACTTTATTCGTGTTCCATTATATGAATATAATAAATATAAATTTATTACGTATTTATTAACTTTATGAGGCTCAATGGTATTTTCGTGATGTGATAATATACATACATTCATAGTTTATTTCTTATTTATAACATTTGTTTGATATTCATCAGGTTATTAATGTCGTGACATGTTAAGTGGAAATAACAAATCGGCCACTTATGTGATAGAAGATGATTCGTTTCCTAGGATTCGTTTCGTCGTCATTTTATAACAAGCTCTAATCTTCAATAATAATAATAAATCTCTAACAAAGAGTTTGAACACCTTGAAAGTGCCAGCATATATATACTCCACATGCTCCAGAAAGCCATAATTCTTAACACCTGAAGTATAACCCGAAAATTTATATCATCTTAAGCTTCATCGTCTACGTTTTTAATATAAACACTCCTTAACGCTTGGCTGTTGCCCACGTTTTAGGTTTAAACCCCCTCGAAAGAGAAGAAACATTATTTTTTAAAACTAAAAATAATTTATTCTTTCCCACATTACAGACATTACAGTTTAAATGCCTATTAATAGTAGGACAATTAAGTATGGGAGACAGGAGCCCAAACTAGGTCACCCTGTATTAAGGATCTTTTAAGGACATCTAACATTTCTTTTATGTCTCCAAGACATAAAAGAAATGTTAGCTGTCCTTAATAAGAGACATTATTATTAATCTTTTAATATAAATCGTCGAGGCTAGTCGAGGTTATCCATGAAGACTTAGGGTCTTTTGTATTTTCATCTATAATGCCTCTGTCACAATGAATACCGAAAAATTTGAATCCTTAATCCTTATTGTGTTAGGTTCATATGTATATATGTACATATGTAATTCAATTGTTGTAGAACTTTGTACAAGTTTGGCTGAGTACTAACTATTTAGGTGGAATATTTATGACACTATGACAGTGCTCATGACAAATTATCATCAGCAAACCCAGTCTATCCAATTGCCAATTCTCTTAAGAATGTTTGAAGCTTATTCCACGATGCCAAGATGCGGGTTGATGGGAGATTACTATATTTTTCTTTTTGAAAGAATTTATCTTCGACTGTTAGAACGAATATATATCGAACAGTTCGATATATATTTTACAATTGGAATTTCTAGAGGAATATCGGATAGTATAACTTATATGGTTTATTGCAAGACAAAATGATTTATAGAATAGGAATATGGCCGCTCATATTTTATACGAATGTGGATAAAATTATCATATATTTACAAAGTTGAACAGAATTTTTACTCGACAGTTGGACTTATTTTAATAAACGAGTTGAACGTCCGCACTGTTCCATCAGAAGTTTAATATATGTGACGGTTGGCATATTGCAAATGCAAACCACTTATGGCCCTTCGTTAAATTCGGCTTCGCAGAAGACATTTTTGCATTTTGGTATATTCTTATCAGCATAAACTTCTTCTGATGCAATTTGTTTGCGAACGTTTTTCTCCTTAAAACATCGAGTAGATCCTTTCTGTACATGTTATCTTTCATATGTATATAACAGATATGCTTTTGTATTAAAAATGTTCAAACATCTTTTGTCCCCTATCTACAGTTCCTTGGAACTTTGGTCCTCTGTTAGACGAGACTATTCCTCAGTCTCGTGGTCTATGCCGCCCTAGTTTCTCGTACGTATCGGCAGTTGTTTTGTTCGTTGAAGAGGCTTTTACCTGAGAATCACTTCTGCCAAGAAACATTTGTTGGCAACTGATAGAACAAGTCAGATCTCGACTTCTTAAAATTTTGCTTGAATACGCGCTAATGGCACGAACATTTGCTGCCAATGATCTCTTTGAATTAGTGAAGTGGCTACGCGACTTGTACACTCAATGATTAATTGGTGAAGTTCAAAAATAAATATCTTCGAATGAAATTTCGAAATATATTTCAATTTTACTTAAGAAGCAGTTTCAAATTGACTGTGTGTGAGTTTATGTACGAGTGTGTTCGATGTAATAATAATGGTCTCAAATGAACTCTTTCAAAATACGTTTACAAAGACATAAGTTCAAGTGCTTTTAGCTTTCATTATTATAGAATATTAAACTTTTTTTTTTGATTTACTTTTTTCCATTATAATTCTAGATATAAGAACTAAAATTAAAAAATAAATATATAGAATACCTGGTACCTTTATAATGATTAATAGAAATCGAATGTGTTTTTGGAGTATTAATGTTATGATTTTGTTTCAGGCACCCAAGAAATGAGACGTAAAAGGTCGCTCACGGGCGTCGCTTGGTGACGTAAAGCCGCTAGCTATGTCCGCGGTACACGTCAGAACGATGCGTTACATACTATTTTGTCTCCTGTCCCTCTCGCTGAACAGGAATCTCGCGTTCGTCCTCGACAAACAGAACCCATACTCACAATTCCGCAAATGGAACGCCGGATTAAACGGCACGTTGGAACTTGAGTTCAAAACTGATGTACCGAACGGTTTACTTTTGTATACGGACGATGGTGGTACTTACGACTTTTTTGAGTTGAAATTAGTGAATGGTGCGTTAAGGTTGAGGTATAATTTGGGCGGTGGAGCACAGATTATAACGGTGGGAAGCAATTTAAACGATGGCCACTGGCACAAAGTTCAGGTGAGTTCTCTAATTTATTTTAGCGTTTGTGTCAGCTTTATGAACTCTTTGATATTAAAGTCGGGATTGCATTAATATTCAATAGGCACCTGTACCTTTTGGGAGATATTTTTATGACTACTTTTCTTCCAAATATATTTTTTTTCTTTAACATTTTAAAAGTTGTCTTTGTGACTGAATATATAAATGTTTAAGGATATATGTTGGTCATATATTCTTTAGTAGTGAGGATAAATGATTCTATGTTTAAAAAGAACAAAACTTTAAGTCAGAAGACTAACTTTTAGTGTCCTAGATCTTCAACTGTTTTGTATTGACCTTAAAACGTTTTACTGACATCTTTAAATTATCACCCACAAAAAGCAATTTAGTTTGAAACAAGAACAAATAATACTAATTGTGGCTCATTTTTTTCTGTAATCACTTAAATTATAATTTTGAGGTTTTAGACCAATTTTATGAATTGTCAATTCGTTCTTATAATATCAATTATCAATAAATGTTGATTATAAAAATTAAGAAGGGCCTAAGGACAATTCAAATAAAAAATAATACGGTAAATACAGATAATTGTGCTATGATTGGTCATAGTCTCATACTGATACTATCACGTAGTTGTTCAGAGAAAATTAGTGAAAATTAGAGTACATAGCTCATTAGAACATTAGCTCACAAACAATTTTTATTCGACAGTATATGACTAAATGAAGTCATTGTTTATTATAATCAAAAAATATTTCTTCTTAGGTGGCGCGGCGTGATGAACACACATCGTTATCTGTGGACGGCATCATACAGAGCAAAACGTCGCGAGGCAAGGAGTTTGCATTTGGAAAATTCAACACCAACTCCGATGTCTTCGTCGGCGGGATACCACCATCGTGAGTACCTAACTTTACTTTAGTATAAGAAATACATATGTTTTAAAAGTGTTCTTATTTATTTTTATAATTGCATCTTGATAGTTTCTTATATAAGTCGATGTCGATTTATGAAACTATAGAATTGAATTTTGAAATTTGTGGCCTGCTTAGGATTGGTAGATGCTGTTTCTGATTATGAAGGATGGCAATGACTCGTATATGTATTTTTAGTAATCCTTGTAAGTCTTTAAATGCATCTTATCAATTTATTTACCATTGAACCGAACGTCTATTCGTATACAAACACAGGTAAGATAGTATCAAATATAATGTACTTGTCTGTGTATTTATGAAACGTAGCAAATTAAATGTGTGAATAATATATATTTTATTTTGGAATAATCGTATGTAATTAGTTTTTTGTCGGCCAATTATTATCAAGAAATAAATATATCTTTTTGCGTTGCTAAAATAGAACTTTCTACTAGAATTTTATGAATATACTAAATGAAAATTTATTAACCATCAAAAGAGTTTAATATATTTTAAAGGTCATAATATTTTATAAAGCAAATGCATTTAAAATGTTTCGTCGTTTTAATATTTTTTAATGTTTTAGATAATCATTTTTCTCTTATTAAAGTTAATTTAAACAGTCTACCTCTAAATAACTCCAGGCTGAAAGTTTATTTCGGTCTCGACCCGACGAATTAAAATGCCATGCAAAGCCATTTAGTGCAGAATCGTAAGGAATTCCTGAAATGCCGTCCGAGTTTCTTCTTGCGTAATATTTATTTTGGATTTGCTTTGTTTAAATGCGGTTGAGATTTTACGAAGTTTCTTTCACACGTATTATGTTTTATATACTTTATCATTTCGATTTATGAAAGTGGATTAACAGCTGCCGCAATGAAGTTTCACTTTTGGTGGATATTGTTTGGAGAGGAAGTGGCGGAAACAAGTGTGGAGAATTTTCTCCCTACTTGCATAAGCGGAAGGAAATCCTAACGAACTTTTACTTATCTTTAAATACATTTTCAATATAAATTATTAATGTCGTAGAGTTTATTTGCCCAGAATACCATCTTTGGAAAGGAGCTGAGATGGCCTAGTGGTAAGAGCGCGTGCATCTTAAACGATGATTTCGGGTTTAAACAGAGGCAAGCACCACTATATTATATGTGCTTAATTTGTGTTTATAATTCATCTCGTGCTCGACGGCGAAGGAAAACATCGTGAGGAAACCTGCATGTGTCTAATTTCATCGAAATTCTGCCACGTGTGCATTCTACCAACCCGCATTGGAACAGCGCGGTGGAATATATTCCAAACCCTCTCCTTAATGGAAGAGGAGATCTTATCCCAGCAGTGGGAAATTTACAGGCTGTTACTTTACTTTACTTTACCATCTTTGGCTGAGATTAACGCTATTAGTGACTATGTCATCAGTGGGTTCTATGTACATTTCAATATATCCGAGTATTTGTTAAAAGTTTGGTAAGAGATTTTGGGTATCGCTTTATATTTGAAAATATTGGGTAAGATCAGGTATCATACCTTCTATATTTTCATTCGCTTAAGAAGCATAAACATTCACATTCACTTGTATTCTTAATATAGTATATATATAGTAGTGAGTATATGAGAGGCTTGGTAATGTGAAAGTTATGAATTTGATACTAACTCCTTAAGTGACTATCGTACTACTGGAATATATGTTACCGTACTTGGAAACACATGAATGTATATATTTTAAACAGATATTGCCAGTGTCGTAGGAAATGTCGTATTTGCTAGAAGGTTTATGGGATCGGATTAGTGGGAAAATTGGATAATCTTATGGCTGATGATGAGAACGTCCGGACTATGAATTCTATGGATTTCATATACATTACTGGTCCATGGTGAAAGAAATGTTATTGTGTGTGTGTATGTGGTATAGTCTGCCATATATTTTATATAATAATAGCGTAAGGGGATTTTTGTAGCAGTGGTTATGGGACGATGGCTGGGCATAAACAATCGTTCATGGTCTCATTTTGAAGAGCTCCAGCCTTAGATGTGCAGAAAAATAAAGAGTATTCTTAAATTAAATTTATTAAATTCTTAACATTTAAAAAATTATTTACATTAGAGAGCGGAGAGGTTACTGGCCGGTTACAGAAAACTAATATATTTCACGTTAACAATTTGCATTAGAAGAAGGTTTCATCAGTTTAAAATTAAATAAAATTAAAACCTGTCATAGGATTTGAAATACCTAAAAAATGTTTTGAATCAACGTGAAGTTTTGTGGGCGCCCAACTAGTCTATCATGACCTCTCAGTGAAGAAACTAAAACAAGCATCACGAATCAGCGTTAGTGAGCCAGCGTGCTAAAACATCTTTTATGCCCAGTGGTATATCGTAGGTAGTTGCTGCTTAAAAGTGGTAATATACCATTAGTAACCATGAAAATATGATAAAACAGTATGAGTAATAGCACATATATTTTTATGTGAAGATAAACACACACATAGTTGCTATAAATGTTTTATTTGTTTTACTAATGGTCAGTGCCAAGAGCGCATTGTGCTGTTAGAGATAAAAGTGATGATGTCACTTAATACTAGCTTCTATTACTTATATATATGTTGTTTTTATTTTATGTATGTAGAATAGCTGGCAGATAGGCTGGCGCATGGTAATTGATCACCAATGGCTATAGAGATAAGAACAGTTCGATATTGTTAGAAATATTTATCGCCCTGCCAGATGTCATAATTCTTGCCTATACACTGCCTCACACATCCTTTAAGCCAGATCAGAGTAGTTAAGTTTTGCTGTTTAACAGTGGCATACCTGATTTATCGAGTACAAAGCCTTACCAACGTGTGAATTTATAAACAAAAATATATATTCGATTACAGATAAACATAACCGACCCAATTTTTATACTTTATTAAGTTGTTTAGTAAACTTTGTTTAGTTGAACATCAGTATTCTCTCTTTCACTCATTATTGACTTTCCATTTGAAGGAAGAAGACGCAGCATTGTATACCCAATTAAACTCTAAACACTTTATTATAACACTTTTCAAAACATCCGTATAATTTACTACTAAAGATGTTTAGTCTTGTCTCCGGTCTCAGACGGTAAATACGGCTCGGTGTCCGAAATAAATCACGCCTGACGGCTACCAGCCCCTGATTACGTTATTGTGGAGAATTTGCGGCAATTAAGACAAAGTAAAATCAACACCGACTTAATTGGACAGAGCCAGCTCGTTGTAAACTTAATGCTCTAAGATAATTCAGCATCAGGATTCTTGGGACAACCTCAAGTTTTTGATATCTTTAATTTTCAAATGGAACTTTGTGCTAAAGTTGTTCTTGAGATTTTAATACGGTCAGAGTGGATACTGGTGGTTTTATATTAGAGTTGTTTGTAATTTTTTAGTATGTCACCAATAGTTACACAATATTGTAAAGAATTTTGGTATCATGAGCGAATTGTAGATAATATTATCACAAGCGTGTGTTCACAACACACCTATCATATGTTAGCAATTATTAGTATTATTGTGTTCCAATTTAAAGAGCACAATATCATTCCAATTTAGTTTGCAAGGTTGGTGGCGCATTAGCTCATTTTTTACGGTACCTATATCCATAGGCAGTAGTGGTCACTTATCATTAGATGGCCCAGTTGCAAGTCCATTTTCCTATGCCATAAAGAGATGAGCGATTAATAACAATAAAAGCAATTTTCAAAATGAGCCATAACATGGTAGCTCCCAAGGTGCGAGGAGCATGGGTGGTGTAAGGTTAATATTTCCTATAAGACTAATATCCATAGACAGTGGTGACTGTTTACCATCGCGTGGCCTATATGCCCGTCAACCCATATCATAAAAGAAGTACAAACGACTTATAAAGTAGGTTAAACTTTTCTGTTTGCTCAGTATGATTTTTAAATTTATTTTTTTATACAATAACGGTGCGAACATAATGGAAGTTGACCATTATCTATTTTCTCATAATATTAACAATCTGCTTAAGATATAACAAAGAAGCTCTTTGGGCCAGACAACAAAAAAGAGTTAAGGAAATATTCGCATAAAACGATTGTGACCGTTTCAATAAACATTGACAGAAAGCCTTCTTAAAGTCGCAGACTCGCGATTCATCGATTATCGGCTTAGCCTTCGTGCGATTCCTTCAAAGGGCCCAAAGGAAATTGATTAAATACCCACTAGACACCGATACCGATTAATGAAGCTGCACAAATTCTATGTAATTAATATGGATTTCACGTAGAACACTCAGCTGATCTGGTATTAGTATCACGTGTCGTTTCTTTTGTCTTTTATTTATTTCGGCTTTACTCAAATTTCTGGAAGGAGTTTCGAAACCAATGATTGCATATGCCGTGAGTACGTAATTTAATTGGATTCTTGTCGTTCTTGGATTTGAATGATTAACTCTTTTTAATACGAACGTATTATACGAGAACTTGTAGCAATATAAAAATATTGCTACAAGTTCTCGTCCGCCTTTTAGGTTAGGTCAAAAAGGAGCCAACTTTGGAGACTTTCCTTGGAGTTCAAGCTTACTATATACTTATTGTTTTTTAATCTGTGGTTATGCCGTTAAATTATAACCGACAGAGTTACTTTCGCATTTATAATATTAGTGTTGATTATATAATTATTCGAATTTAAAACGGTAAACTTCAAAATTACAGGTAGCTAAGGATTTAATGACTGAAATATAACATAAATTTTCTCAACAATGTCCTCAGGATCTGTAGCCTAATAAGTTAAGTAAAAAAATGTATATTCGCATCTTTCGACTACATAATCGACAATGGATGAGAATAAATAAAAAAAGCAATCGAGTCAATTAAAACTCCTGCGTGAAATGAATTAAAGGTTGGAAACAAGCCAGCCGTTCTCAACTTCTACCAAAACTTGTTATTCGCCAGTGAACTATACAACTAGCGGTAAACAGTTATAAAACAAAGATACTTATAATATAATGACTCTGTTGAAATTCCAAGTACTACAAATTTTAGTGCAGGATATATTTTGTAAGCTACCCTATATGTATTCAACATTTTAGCTTTTTCATTTAAATATATTATTATCACTTTGAGAAGTGATGGTGATTCTCAGGTTTGTACCCAATTCTAAGTCCAAAATCTATATCCTGACTGACATAATTTGATGTTATTATTTGCAAGGAGTGTTAATCACTAAAAACAGTTTTAATGTGAATCCTTGGAATCCAAAACTACTAATTATGACTCACTCAGGAAACGAATTTTTTTTTGGTAATTTTGGCATCAATAAAAATGAGCCATTTGTTGGTGATTGGTCATCACTACCTACGAACATTAGTACCGAAATCATTTTTAACTATTCTTTCCATCGTCAATGGGTCAAATTTGGGAAATAAGATATGTCCCTCATACCTGTAATGACACTGGCTCACTTACCCTTTAGACCGCAAGACAATAGCATCAACCTACATGGTGGGTCCTATCAGGCGATCTTGCACAAAAACCTACCATCAAAAAAATTATATGTTAGTTACATATTCATACGTTATCTAAACATAAAAAAATCGATGTTATTTATGATTGAAATCATTATTCGAATACAGGTCAAAATATGTTTGCAGTGTTCTAGAAATGTTTGATATTGTATGTGCGGTGGAGTCGAGATCGTATCGAGAAGCTTATCATTTCGTTCGTGTATCAATAGCTTGAATATTATTTAAAATCTATTTTATATTTTTGAATAATGATAAAATCAGTAACTCTACAATTTATATATAAATGGATACGTAGAGCTATATCTACATTTATAAATGTGATAACTTCCTGGAATGCTTTACTGAAAATTAACTTAACCAATAATTACGAAGCTTATAACCAGAAGATACAATAGGTTTCGGGGAAGGTTTTGGTATATAATATTAGAGTAGCTGCCTCAAATTTAGATTATTGCCGTGATCATAGTGAAACAAAAATATATAACATTTTGGTTATCCAAATTCTATAAAGTATAATACCCAAATCAATCATTCAAAACAAATTATTACGATACATTTATCAAACTTTGTTTTTCTGTGTAAAAATAAATGAAAAAGATGAATGCACTTTTAATAATTTGTATAAATGTACTTATAACAAAATAAAACGAATTAAATGTAATCAGCGATTTGTGTCCAAGTCTCTAGTGTTGAAGACGAACGTTCGTAACGAGATAAGACAAGTCGTCGCGAAAAAGTATTTCAAAGGCCGAATTCAAAGACGTGCATGTCTCTCGCCAAGTATTAAAAAGTTCGAGCAATTGCCGCGAGTAGCCTCAAGAGTCTCCTTTGTCCCTGCCAAGAAGTAACGAACTACAAAGAAAAAGTAAATTGTTAGATTCTTGTAACGTCTGTTGCTCTGACAGTCTTAATTAACACGGCTGTTTATAGAACCATCGTTGAAATTACACAATTATACTTGTATTTAAATAACAAACAATACTTCCGTTAACGATTTATTACCAAAAGATGGAAAATCTACATCGAACTGAAGTTATTATTAGATTTGACGTAAGAATTAAAATAGCTTACTGATTGTCTCGGGGAACAACTTTACTCCATACTAAATGTCATCAAAATCAATTTAGGCGTTTAGTCATGAAATAACAAATGGATAGAATTACTTTCGAAATGGAATGAAATCAATAATTATTTAATTCAAGTAGGTTTTTCAAGCACTTTTGAATCGTTATTTTAAAGAATAATATTAAATATAAAGTGCCACTATATAGCATGGATAATAATATGCATAGCAGTCACAGTATTTATTATAGCGCTATCTCTCCATTTAACATATTTCTGTTCAACTAAAGCCAGGCTACAGCTGTTACTGGTGATAAATCAATAAATAATATTTACTATTATCACGTCCTCATTCTTATTCAAGGAGCATTTCTCATACTCCCGAGACGCATTTACTGCTGTCGATTCTAAGAGGATCAACTTAACTTATATTATATTATAACTTGTATAAAAATTGGATAGCTCATTATACTGAGTATACAGGTTAACGTTTGCAAGTTTCTCAAAGCAGTCTCGGTATTTTTTTTATTAAAACAAAAACTTTCATCTTGAATTTCGCGAAAATAAATGAAAGTTTCTCTAATAAAGATAAAATTATGGAGAGTTATGTAAAATACCAAAATTGTATTTTATTTTTTATTGATTATATTTTTAGATTGACATTAATATGAAAATTATATAATATTATGATCTACACAACTTGGACTATATGAGTATATGTACTGCAATTCGACATAGTTATATTTTTTATTAGTTTCGCAATTTTAGAAACTCATTATATAGATTTACAGTCGACATTCATTTCATTACTTATTTTATTTACTTTAAAGAGTTGATTATTATCCCTACTTATGAACAAGCAAAGTTGACCTTTAGGTTGACATTTCCTGGCTTAATAATAGTCATCTTTTTCCACGAGTTTGGAAATAAACCTTATTTTTCAAGTCCTCTGAGCGAGTCTCTACGGCTACGTAGTACGCTACGAGTGCTACGTTGCTACATAAGTGCTACGTAGCTAGATTTTTTGTTTCAACGTAATTAATGACTCCAGTGTGGCGTTCTAAATCTCTCAGTATGTTGTGAAATGTGAAAATTTCCCTCGTTATATGAGAATTGTTTTATTATTATTGTAAGACATTATTGGGTGGCGGCTTATTTACTTTTGTATCATCATCAAAGTCATAAAGTTGTCATATTATTTCCAATATTTCAAATTTAATCTTATATAAACAACGGGACTTTTAAAACATTTAAATATATATTGTTGTTAGTATGTTTCAAGCATTTAAATTAAAATTATAATATACTTTATGTTAAGTAGGTTTTAAAAAGTAATTTGAATTCGGAATTTAAACAAAATTAAAACAAGAATTATAAACTAGGAGCAAATCGAACTCCGTATACAAAATCTTTGTGACAAAAAACGAAACGTCATATTATGGTTTTTTCTTAAAAGGTCTTTACACGACCTACTTAACCTCATGTCAAAGGAAACTTCATTGAGCAACATCCTACGGACGTCATCACTATGTATGTATGTGTGCTCATTGGATACGTAGCGAAATTAATAGTGTTCTCTCGCTTTATGCCCATGTTTTTTGTTTTTTGTCTCTCTCCGACAGCTGCTTAGTGCAGGAACTATGAGTATGTGTTTATACACATTTACAACGACACATTTTGTCAAGTTGAGTTCAAATATCGTGATGCATGCGCCTTCTGTTAAAGAGGAGGGTTTTCTGTAGCATTCTCTTAATCTTTCGAACCTACTTCTATGTCGACTGTGTCCACTTCTATTACTGTCAAATAATGTAAGCACGAATGAATTAAATATACAGATTCGCTTCATAAGTTCAACGACGCTTGCAATTTATTTAACACAATTTGCCAATTTGATAAAAAAATGTTAAGTAATAGTAAAACTAGTATAGCTAAACTACAGTTAAGTCATTTTTAATATACTATCTCAAAATTATTTCATAGCATAGGCGTTACATAAAGACTATAATACGATAAAGTTCTTACTAGCATTTATTATGGTTTACCTAAAAAGTTCGGAATTTGAATTAAAATTAGCCCTTATTACAATCACAATAGAGGCTACGCTATATGGAAACAATGCCATGTTTGTATTTGTAACGTCGTAAAACAAAACATGACCTATCTCATCTCACATCAAAGGGTCGAGCTAAGCCTCCTTAGGATGTCACTACAAAGTTTTTGTAAGGCCAATTTCTTACTTTGGCTCCAATATTGGACAACTATTTGGCACGCTCATTCTCGTCATAAAAGTACCTTAAATTTTGATAAGTAATATCTTTCCTCTTGGTTTCCCGCAATCAGTGGGAGTGATTTCGTGAAAAGGGACGGATATTTGTAACAGGAAGCCGGAGAAGCACGTACTATTTGATTTGACCAATAGCCGCGCGATAGCCTGATAGAGTTGACATTTGGATGGTACCAACTAATTTGACAACTTTATAATCTTCATATTGTTTTATTCCAGGTGATATCTCAGATGTTACATTATGTACGGCTACTGGAAGGCTCGTTTTACTGTATATATTTAATTCTGACTATTTAGATATACCAACAAAGTACAAAGTGCAGTGCTAAGAGAACAGTAGTACAACAATCAAAATTTTTACCTTTCGGCGAATATATAATCGTCATTTTACAATATAATTTAAAGATCCAACTGCTTTGGACTATAGATTCAAGAGCTAAGAACTAATAAGGATCTCCTTACTCTTTTTGTCATATACATTTAGATCTATAGCGAACAATGTACGAAATGCAACAATTTCTATTAAACCGTTCATCTTTATAATATTAAGCAGAATTATATAAGGTATATTATACTGTAGACTCTGTTAAATGAACTGAATTTCTTCGTTATTATGAAGTAAGGTAAGTAAGTAACCCGAGAAAAACTACGAAAACGCAGGCGAAACCGCAGACGGCAACTTTTATGTATTAAAATGTCCGTCCTCTTTATTTATATTCTGGAAAAAAACGTGATCGAAAATTTTATCTCCATGTCGAAGTTGTAGACGTAATAGTTTAGACATAAAGTAGCACTTTACGTCAAACATTGGATCCAACGTGCAACCAAAGAGTGCAAGGAACTCTTATGAGATTTAGGTCACAAACTGTTGTTTATTTTTATCGTGAAGACATTGTCTGAAAGTTTTGAATATAATCGATGGATCTCTGTGCATATAGAGTTAAAGGAAACGTTTTCAGCTTTTATATTAAGTTTGACCAAATGCAGAAGATTTTTAAACGTAATCTTATTTATAAATAAGATGACGTTAAAACAATATTTGGTCAAACTTAATATCAAATCTAAAATCGTTATTTTGTTATCGTTACTTTTATAAAAGTAGATAGTGGATCCAATTATGTACTTACTTATACAAACAGCTCGATATGACCAAGCTATTGTATTGTTACCTGAAATTAGTGTCAAATATAAATTGTCAATACGTGTGTTAGTTAAGAATACAAGTAAAGTTATTTAACATTACAAATTACTAAATGGTAACATTTAGTAATCAGAATTTTTAGTAAATTATTAAATGCTTATTATGATTTTTTAATTTCTATTCATATTTTTATATGTTTTGACTTCTATTTTCTTAAAGTACTATGTTATTGTTCAAAGTGAGAAAAATTTATTTAATATATCTCAGGAAAAAAAACATTATTGGATCATTGTTTTACCCGAGGTCGTGGCTTTGTGGAAGTCGTGACTTCCACACCCACCCTTTTCTCACCTACCCTTCCCAGGTGAGCCAGTGTAATCATAGACAATAAAATAACATCTAAGTTCCAAGGCGCATTGGTGATATAAGGAATCTTTAATATTTCTTTCTGCATCAAAGACTTTGGGTTTTGGTGGCCACTTACCTTACTGAGATGGCTCATTTGTAATTTATGACGTCAACATTTTTTACATCGAAAAATCTTGTTCACAGGAAAAAAATTACTATGGAATTTTTATCTTGAAAAAATGTTGTTATAAGAGCAAGTCTTTGAAATTTGCAATCACGTCTCGTTATGAAGTTATCAAAAAGATGTTTCATAAATCACTCAACTTTGACGAGAACGTATACCTCATTAGTGAACCTATTACTGACTCTGATTCAAAACTTATTCCTGTTACACCTAACAGGCTTTACTTTGAAGGTTTATATGAGATTGTATGAGAGAAATACGAAGATTAATATATACTAAAATAATAAAACTAAAATTGTTTGGTTTAAATGTTCTAATATATGTTTTTTTTATTTGATAGCCCATTTTTTAAGTCAAGGATATTTATTATCATAACGCTATGGGCTATTGGGCCGACGCGCTATTATAACGAGTGTACAGCTGGTCTTAAGTATGTTTTATATATTATTAAAACATTCAAATTTTGGTTAAAGGGTTAAGATAAAAGTCAATTGTCCTATGCGAGTTACTAAATATATATATATATATATATATATATATATATATATATATATATATATATATATATCGATCTAAATAAAAGTAGGCACATCATGTCGCCAGTAGAATAGTTTTGACTTAAAATAGCTGCGATTAACTTTGAACCGTCATAATACACAATTAAATTACATTTAAAGCAACCATTATTTCGGAAAGTAACGAAGAGAACTGACAAGAAACTCAGTAGATACCCTTTCTCTATTTAATAGTACTCAAAAGGATTTAATGTTTTAGCTTTATACTTTTCATCTGATCTTTTTTTTAATTGACAAGGATTTTTTATCGATATTTTATATCTTTTGTATCGTCAACCAATCATGAACATATACAAGTACATATATGCATACAGACAAGAGTAAGGACAATAATTTAAGGTCATGATGTTTCAAAGTGGATTAGTGGCAGATTTCTTTACCGTCGAGTGCGAGGTCAAATGTCAAAATCCAGCGTTACTTCCAATAGGTTTGAACTTTTGTTATATTCTGTTTACTAATCTGTGTTGGCTCGTTAGTGTCATCGGCAACGTCGTGTCCTAGTTTGTATTGATAACAAATTACTGTTTTTGGTTTTTTCATTTATTTGTTATATCATGTTTGCCTCGAAATATAATATACATATATTATACTAGTATTCACTCGCGGCTCGTTCGCGTTTTAGGCTGTTCATTGTCAAAATTGGCAAAAGAGTAGTCTTGGTCCTTCCTAGGAGTTCAAGTTTCACACCAAATTTCATCAAGTTCAGTCCATTGGTTTAGTCGTGCAAACGACAGACAGACAGATAGAGTTACTTTCACATTTATAATATTAGTAAACATTTTTAAAAATATAAGGAACAATTTGTACCTTTTTGTTTCGTTGAATGTTGAATCGGCTTTAACGCAATTTGAAATATTACTGTTTTATAGCTAAATCCGTCTCTGAGGACCTTGACGGATAGATAGACGCACGTCAACGAAACCCTTTGAGTATTTCATCTTTAAGGATTTTTTTCTTAGTGTAGAGATGTTTTAATTCCGTCCAAAAATCTTTTCCTATTTTATAAATCATTTAAATACGCGTGGGTGAAGATTTCATGTAATATAATAATTACACTAAAAAGTTAAAAACCCAAAGTCTCTATAAAACTGTTCGATTTGTATTTAGAAACGATAATATGTTATATGTAGCGCAATGGTTTACGGACCGCCTAGCGATGTTAAAAAGTCGTAGGATCAATCCTGACCCTTGACTACTCTCGTTCGATTTTAACACAAGCGATAAGCTTAAAAGGAGGGGTAAATAGAAATACTAGTAATTCCTTAATTCATTTGGTATTATTTTTTAATATGTTATAAATGACTTTATCTAGTGACACTAGTAAATTCGAACGTGTTATGTCATTTATTTCATAGACATTGTTATAGGTTTTGTCGTAATACGTTTATACGGCTGGTATTTTAGGCAAATGACTTTATGACTTTATTGTCATAAACTACAAGTAAACGTAAACATAGTACAGTAGAATTCAAAACTATGACCTTGGAAACTAAGATCCTGTATCCTCTGACTAAGTAAGGCAGGATAAGTGGTAGGTTCTTATAGTGCCAATGGTAATGGGCGGTAGTGAATACTAACCATCATTTAGCTCATCGGTAAATGCCCATGCCCTAGCTATTTATTGAAAAGACAATTAAACAAGTAATATCAACTCTATACAACACTCACAATCTCTGAGTGACCTTTTTACCGAACATCCTTCCAAATAGTCAAATTCTGTAAAACCCATGTTCAGCCTTAGAATACAAAATACAATCTCAATTATTATTATTTGTTTTTCCATATTTAACTTTGCTGCTATGTACATACATGTGAGTAGATTTAGACATCTGCGTGGGCATTACACGAACGTATTACATAAATTGATATTTCCAGCTGCCAGAGGGAGTCGGAATAACACTGAATTATCCCTTGAAGTAACTTGATAATATAATTACATTTTCTGAGCAACGTCGTTGTGATTATTAAATTTTCTAAAGGAATTTTGTGGTAGCTTTCATAACAACAATGTAATAATAATTTTAAATATATATACGAAGCGTATGTGTTTATGACCTTATGGTTTCAAAACTATGGTAGAACTGACGTTTTTCCTTTGAATCCTATTCACTTTTCATAAACGAAACAATAATCACATGCACTCCTGTCGTCAACGAAGACCAGATTATACTGGTTAGTATTCAAAGCTTCAAGTTTTGCAAATAATTGCCAATTCGATGAAACTAATAAAACTATGGTCTTGCTAAAAACAATTTCACCTTACATATTTTAACTTTTGGCTTTTGACTAGAGAAATAAACAAAGGTGCACTCTCTTTACATCCACTCGTAATCAGATGGGTCGGCTTGCTTTCCAAGGAACGGGGGTATATTATTGCTAACATCCAATCTCAAAGAAAACCTTGTGACTTTTATTCGCTGTTCCAGGAACGAAATGAGCAAGTTGGTGTCTAAATAATTTCAACAATAGATGTTCTAGCGTATGTATTCTTTAGTATGACTCATCTATCCGAGTTTTTAAATACTGTACATTACTACCACCTATTCGATTACGTGTACATATTAATTATTATTATTTAAACAATTGAACGCTGGCGCTAATGTCGTGTTGGTTCGAAGAGATCAAAAATATTTAACCAATACTTGCATTAGACTTATTCAATGTTAAGATAAAAATACCAAATATGTTCTAACAAGAACTCTTAATGTATTAATTTAAAGAAAATTTAAGAGCTGGGATTTTACTATAAATGCAAATAAAGTTGATGCAGAACATCACGTTATCAGACTTGGATTTGCGATCTTTCCAAACTGGGCGTTAACTTTATACTACTGCCTCTCTTATAGTTTGAAAATAATGATTTAAAAGAACTTAGAAATCAAATATACTTAACTCTAAATTGCCATGTAGACTTTGTCCCTTTCATTAAATCCGAAGCATTTGTATTTTAATATTCTACTATCAATTATAACGTTTTATAAACAGCGGTATAAAATTGACGGGATTTATTAAGCCCACAATACACTCGAGTGATGCTGTTAACAAGTTTATCTACCGAAACCCAATAATATAGCGGCGGTCACATTTCGCGGTAGAATTAATAGTGCCTGAGTAACATTCCCGTATAATGTATACAAAATACCGCAGCGTACTTATTCTATTTATATGTGTATTTGAAATAATCGTTGAGTGGTTTCGATACAAGTACAATCTGTACTTAATAAGTAGCATAATAAATAAATAATTTTGTGCTAAGCATATCTATTCAAAATCAAAATATATTTTCAAGTAGACTTTTAAATGAGCCTTTAAATCGACATTCATACAAAACTTTATTCAGTGAAATTAACACCGTTTTGGAATGTAGAGTCCACCGAGAAAGACCTGGCAAAAAATTCATTCCTTTATCAACTCTTAGTACGTTTTGAATCTAAACGTCAAATCATTGCGACAGAATATGTCATTCTCGACCGGTAAAGCAGATTATCGCTCATACTGAGCACACGAAAATAGATCTTAAGGTGACGAACCTTATCTTACCCCGACTGTACATAAGTTCGACAATTTAATAATGCAAATATGTTTTATTTAATATAAAGAATCTGTCTGTCTTTAATACTAGGAGATTTGTTTAAATTATTTCTTTAAATTTAATAATTAATTCATTAAAGCAACACATTGTTTATAAATACGAAGGTTATCTACGTATTTTATATAAAAATAATATTTTTATGATAGGAATAATGTTTAATATAAAACATCAAAGCAATTTGTAGAAGTGGTTCTATTTTCAAATTAATTCATTTATATGAACAGCGCAATTAAAAAGTACCATTTTGAAATTAAAATCTGATACATAAATGCATTTATTTAATACAAATCCCCTTCTAATTGCTAATGGATCAGATTTGTGCAGAGATAACAACACAGTTTACTATCGATTGGATTTTCTATTTCCGTGATGTTTAAATTAATGCTTTGATATATCAATTTGAACCTTGACACAAAAACTTGATATGAAAATTGATTTATTTTTCATATGATTCAATCAAAATGATTCTTAATGAGACCCCTTTTCAAATAATTGTTATACTCTGAATATCATTATATTCATATTTCGAATTTCGAATTCATGAAGATATTTCTTCTTCTCGATTTTCTCTAAAGCGGCTTATCTCAAGGGGAACTAGCTTACTACGCAGGTCATATCATAGTGTACGAATGTGAGTGTAAATGCACTCTTGTCTCCATCCCTCATATCAGCTGGATGGCGAGTCCGATAGTGTTCAGATGCAGGATAAGTTTTACGTGTTTTCGGAGGCACGCGTTGATTTCTAAACTAAACATAGATCGCAATTTAATATGATATCATCGTAGAAACTTCTAAAATTAATTATCAGTGTTTCTTTACTAAATTGTCCATCTATTATATTTAAAAACTAGCTAGCTAGTAGCTTTAAAGATTGAAGCATACATAAGGACAGAAATAGCGACATTGTTTTAGAAATAAATATGTATTCCATGTATAAATAAATAGGATACTTTTATTACCGGAAGCGAAAAAGTTTTAACGGAAAAGGAAAAATGTATTTCCATTTGAACGGCCACGCGAACGAGTCGCGAGCAGCTGTTATCAAATAAAATTCTAGTTCAATAACAGAGTCATAATAAACAAATTATGATGTTACTGGCTCGCTTGAGTAGGGTCAAGGTTTTACCCAACATTGTGTTTATTCAAATTCAAAAATACTTTATTCAAATACGGTTTCGAAAGCATACATTTTATAACAATCGTTCGTGAAGCAATTTTTTTGTATGAATTCGTTGATTTGACAAAATCGCATCAATAAATCAAACCAAGAGAAATAAGCTATATGTAATACATTGCTTATTTATATCTAATTTGAAAATTTAGGTTGTTATTAAAACCGCAGTTTATGTATTTATATAATTATCGTCATTGCATTAATTTGTTGATATATACATTAACCCGCGGCTTTGCTCGGGTGCAAGTTGTATATATTTCCAGATTAACTTAAAATATTACGTCATCTTAAGACCTCTTATAAAATATATACACCACATGTGTGGTCACCTTTTAGCGTACAATACCCAGAAACACTTAAATACGTATCAATTCAACAAGTCACTTGTTTCCACTATGATGTCATATCATTGCACCCGTGCGAAGCCGGGACGGATCGCTAGTATTTGATAAAGTTGTTCCAATTCCAAACTAACGCATCTGGCTTTTTCAAATAAGCTAATTTATGTTTATAATTCATTTCTTGGTTAATGTGAAAGAACATCGCGTTAGCGTTTCCTGGTATATCCCATCATGGTTGATAGAGCGTCTAATTATTGTCATTGGACAAGATGAGATTTATTTAAACAATCAATTTACGGGTCGTGTGTTAATATTTTTTTTTATAAGGCGGTTAGAGGTTACTGAAGCCAAAGTACATTTGAACCAACGATTGCGAACACGAACCTGGGAAAGCGTCCTGCTGATTTCATGCAATTTTGGAATTAATCAAATCTACCTGAGTCAAATCCAACTCGTCTCGACATAAAATTATGCCTTAGCTCGGCAACGATATTTTTACAGAACTATAATTTCATGTTTTTGTATGAGCTCAGTTTGGTTAGTAAACGCCATAGATTTTGAGACTTGATACCATAAGTCATCGGCCAAGCGTGCGCCAGTATAGTTGTATGCATAAACGTTTCGTAAAAAACTGTAAGAACACTTGTAGCACATCGAGTCTATGGAGGTGTTACATGTCATTGGTAAAATTTGTTGCTCAAGCTGTAATTAATTTTAAAATCATTTATTATGATGCTTAAGTTTGTGTGGAGTGACGTCAACGTAGATATAAGAAATATGACAAGCTCAGTTTTATTTATAATAAACATGAGGTGTCTAGTACTTTTCTAAATCTGTAGTGGCTACTTGGTGGTAGGGCTTTGTGCAAACCCATCTGGGTAGGTACCACCCACTCATCAGTTATTCTACCGCCAAATAACAGAACTTAGTATTGTTGTTTTCCGGTTTGAAGAGTGAGTGAGCCAGTGTAACTACAGGCACAAGGGACATACTATCTTAGTTTCCAAGGTTGGTGGCACATTGACGATGTAATGAATAGTTAATATTTCTTACAGCTTCATTGTCTATGGGTGATGGTGACCACTTACCATCAGGTGGCCCATATGCTCGTCCGTCAACCTATTACATAAAAAAAACCTACAGACGCTACTGCTTAATTAAATATAATGATATACTTTATTATTTGGATGAATTATAAAATAAGTAAGCACGTGAACACTCAAAAATGTTTAATCAGTAGTAGAATCAAATATAATATAATAAAATATTTTTTAAATGGTAACTCTGAACAGACGCGACCCCGTCCCAATTTCGCTATACTTATATTTATACACAAAAGTTTTGTTATCTGAATAATAGATATGTTAGTATTGAACTAGGTCTAACAACTATCTTAAGTTTAGTCCATAGAGACGTTTCGACCTAGATACTTGATCTAAATGTAATATTTATTTACGAGTTGATTTCATTCGCATAGACATTGAAATATATGATTTTTTATTAACTCGTGCGGGATCCTATCCATACTAGTACTATAAACGCGAAAGTGACTATGTATGCAGCATATACTATATTTACTGCTTCACGCTTAAGCCAGAATCGATTTATATGATACTTATATCAAATTTCATAGAAGGTATTTTGAGCCCGGAAAGGATATAAGAAACTTTTTTTTATTTTACTTGGTGGTAGGGCTTTGCAAGCCCGCCTGGGTAGGTACCACCCACTCATCAGATAATTTACCGCCAAACAACAGTACGCAGTATTGTTGTGTTCCGGTTTGAAGGGTGAGTGAGCCAGTGTAAGTCTACGTACTTCCCTTAAGTTAAACTTCAGCTAAATCGCTTCAGCAAATTAAGTATGAAAAGTTAACAGGCAGGATTACTTTTGCATTTATAATAATAGTAAAGATATTGTTGATAGGCAAAAACAAAAATACTCGTTTTCCTTCTTAGTTTGTCGAATGATTTTCTTTCGGTTTGGAAATAAGAATAAAATAATGTAAAAAGCCTTATAAATAAAAATGTTAGTAAATGTATAATATAAAAATGTAAAACGAATCATGTTAATCTTTTAGAACTTTACTTGGTGGTAGGGCTTTGTGCAAGCCCGTCTGGGTAGGTACCACCCACTAAACAGTTATTCTATCGCCAGTACTAAGTATTGTTGTGTTCCGGTTTGAAGGGTGAGTAAGCCAGTGTAACTACAGGCACTTACTTCCCAAGGTTGGTGGCACATTGACGATGTAAGGAATAGTTAATATTTCTTACTGCGTCATTGTCTATGGGTGATCGTTACCACTCTCCATCAGATAGCCCATATGCTCGTCCGCCGACTTATACCATAAAAAAAGAAAAAAAAAATACCCCTCTGGGTGGAATGGAGATAATTCGCTCGAGTAAACCTGTAGGAATTATTCGCTTTACTTCTAAGGTGTGCTATTATTTAAAACTAGCATTGGTATTGATGAAGATGGGTGATACTTGTCTTGTAAAATGAACTTTTATAATTATAAATGCAGAGATGTATAGTACGATGGTTGTGTATAGCCTTTTAAATCAGACATATTTTATTTTTTGTTAGATTAGCTTTGTCAATGGAAGTATTAGACTAAGGCTGTTGGATGACCTAGTAATCGAACTTTTTCCACCACGCTGTTCCAGTGCGGTGTGGTGGATACCGGACAGATTCCATTCCATAGAGCAATTTTAGCGATTTAAAAATTGTCTATTATTTATTATTGACTTTGAATAGTAAATTTACAAAACATATAAAATTCCATAAATAATATTCAATTGTTTTAAAGATGCAAATAAACGTTCCGCCGCTGTATTGATACGTTATTCACGTCGTACGTAACAATAGACGAAGGATTCCCAAATTACCCTCCTTTGTGTACAGAGCTTTTGATTTGTAGACGAACGTTTATTGTGAATCACGTCATAGCTCATAGGGTTGTGTATTTCGACGTTTATTTATAGACATTTAATGTATGCCGTTGCGTTTATGTTTATTATAGTAATTTAATACGATATAACATGTAATGTAATAAAATAATTCTTAATATTGTTAATACCACTCAGTCATCACAGATTCTACCGCAAAACGGTAATGTTTAATAATAGACTTGTTGTATTCTGGTGAGCTGAAATGGCCCAGTAGTTAGAACGCGTGCATCTTAACCGAGGATTGCGGGTTCAAACCTAGGCATGCACCACTATATGTATGTGCTTAATTTGTGTTTATAATTCACCTCTTGATCGGCGGTGAAGGAAAACATCGTGAGGAAACCTGCATGTGTTTAATTTCATCGAAATTCTGCCACATATGCATTCCACCAACCCGCATTGGAACAGCGTGGTAAACCCTCTCCTTAATGGAAGAGGAGGCCTTATCTCAGCAGTGGGAAATGTACAGGCTGTTACTTTACTTTTTTTTTTTATTCTGGTTTGAAGGTATGGCTTCAATGTCTATTGATATCATCAGTTATTATATTGATATAATTGTACGTTGGTAATAACATATATATAGCTGTGACTTAAATTCTAAAACAGTAAAAGAATGTTAATATGTATTCAAAATCAGTATTGGGGTTTGTGAGTTGATTGGGATACCTATTTGGGACATGTTTATAATCATTGTTTTTAAATCTTTTTTCTCTTAAGTTATTAAATGTTTCAACAGGCAACGATTTGCTAGGCATTCTTTTATTGGTAGTAATTGAAGAGTGTTAGAGTTAACTGGGCATTTTCTCCAAAGGAAAAGGGTTTGAGATTATTTCACCACCCTTTTCTATAGTTGCTAGTTGGAAGATTTTCATTGAAATTAGACTGCACGGTTTTCTCACTATATTTTCAATAAAACTCCAAATACAGTAATAAAAATATAAGACAAGCACTCGAGTATTTAGTAGTTGTCAGGTTAGGATCCTTATCAATTTATCAACTCTTAATATACTGTTCTTTTTTTTATTTTCAATAATGATTGTTGTCGAAGGCGACAACTCTAAGAACATTAGTTCTAGTCACTGTTCGAAGCAAGCAGGTTTTATATGATTAAACTAAAAATAAAATGTATTAATTCTTTATCGAATTACGTATCGCGTGACAGCACAGTACATAAAATTGTTTTAGCTTTATTGCGTGACTAACGATCTCAAAAGGCAATAATTCGAACCATAGCATTCAAACTGAAGTCGACTGAAAAACTTAACCTAATAAAAATAAACTATATGGTATAATTTCCTCCTTTAAACATACCTATGTATATTACGTACTTTTAAATATTTTGATATAGAATTTTTGCTGTTATTTCTTTTGTTTTACGAGACAATAACGACTAGGACCCCTTGTAATCATCATTGACCTTTAACACATTAATCATGAAGAACTGGAAGTATAATATCCCTCGTATTGAAACCTTTTTTTTTTAATTAAAATATTTTGGAGTTCATTGATCATATTATTAGAATTCAATTATTTTTTTTGAGATTAAAAAGGATTACGATTACGTTACGGTATAGTATTACTTTGTATCGATCGCTTTGCTTTGAGCTAGGAACATAATGTATTCGATCCCATGCTTGACGGAGTAATAACGATCTAATCGGCTTATACTCTTGAATTAGACAGGTGACTTCTATACGTGGCCTATTTGCACGTCTGTCTGTTCAAAACCAAATAATTGGGCTATTCACACAGGATTTGGAAATGTAAAGTAACACTGTGCAAGTGTCCCAATGTTGGGCTAAGGCCTCCTCTTTCATTGATAAATTGGTTTGGTGCTTATTCCACCACGCTGTTCCAATGCGGTGTATACACAATTGGCAGAATATCATTGAAATTAAATACATGTGCATTTCCTCAAAATGTGTTTCTTAACCATCGAGTACGAGAATAAGAAGCACATGAATTATAAACACATATTAAGCAGATAATTTAGTCGAGCATACGGCTTGAACTTGGCTATCATCGGTTAAGATGCACGCTTTCTAACCACTGAGCTATCAGGGCAAGAGTCAATAACAATTTTTTACCGTCATTATTAATATAATACATGTATTTGAATTGAATTTCCTATAATATTCATTCCATAGTAGGTATCTATGTAAATGAATGAATGAAATATATACCTTATATAAGGAAATGATTTGCTATAATTATTTAATATCCTAGATACTAGATAATTATAGCAAATCGTTTCAAATGAATAAAACAGTTTGTTAGTTTATTTTGTGACAGGGCTGTGCAAGCTCGTCTGGTTACGTTCCTCCTATGTATTCAAATACCAAACAGCAATATTATTGTGTTTTAATAGCTTAATTAGTGAGTTTGCCAGTGTAACTAGAGAACCACAATGACGCATTGGGAATATGAGAAATGAATAAAGTTGTTTGACGTCTCATCACTATACGAATATAATATGTCCAATATTGGTCTCCAATGAGTTTTGGCCATCGTGACCAAAATAGGTGAGGTAGACATCTTAATTTCTTAGACAACCAAAGTCCAAGGTCAAAGAAGTGGTAGACAATTATCAATAAGACGTTTGCCAGTCAGCTAGTCCAACATACATATGTGTATACAAACTCGTGTCAGGTTTGTTTAATTTAAAAACGTCATTTGAAGCATTGTATTCAAATTCCACCTCATATTTCAGTCCTAACAAAAAAAAACTTTCAATAAACAAATAGCACTTTACACTATATTATATGACACAGCAAAGTTAATCTGATTGCTGAGGAACTTTCACAGTTCCCCTCTTATTCATCCGAGCACGTGCCCCACATTAGTCAGATGAGCCATAACGCTCACGTGCTTCCAGTATGTAATATTAGACGATCTGTACACTGTGGATATTTATTTTCAGTTTTTTCATTCTAATGATGTGTAAGATCATAGGAGTATTTGTCGGAGACTAGATGGTGAATGAACCTAAGGTAGTAATAATACTAATAGGTTCATACATTTCTAGCGAGTATAGGCTTCCTTCAACAGGTTCCAGAATGTGCTTACCTGTGCTTTCTTCATCCAGTCTATTCCAAGCAATTTCTTAAATTTCATCTACCCTCCTTCTTTTGGGCGTCCTCTGGCTGTCAAGCCTAAGGAGGCACTTCCTGATAATGGATTATTATTCCATACTATATATACCCAGTAGTGAAAACTTTGATAGTGCGATAGAGGAATGTGACGTTTCAATCAGCGTCACTTCATTTCAGAATTTAATTTTATATTTCGAATTAGAGCCGAATATTTACAAGTTTGATACTTTAGAATAAAACATAACAGAAACATTTTTAAAGATGTTTGTTCCTTAAGATGCAAGAGACAAACACAGGAGCGACAGTTTGAGTTGATAAAATAAATTCAGTGAGATGTTTGAAACCGATTCAGTAAATATGACAATACGATGACAACGCGCTCTCATGTTAGTCTTCTTATCCGAATAGCTAAAGGTCGTCGACCTTTTGACATATTGTCATGGAATCCTGTAAGATAAAACATTCGCTATTAAAGATCCGTCTCAAGTAGCGTTAAATCATGCAACTGTTCGCATAAAAGGTGTTGCTGTAACATCGCCAGACAGTCGCACCTCAGCTTAGGGACATTAATTATTAACACAAACTTTGCAACCCCATTTGTTCTTTAAAGTTTCAACTATACTTTAAAAATTTCATCTTTTTGTTTGTTTTTGTTGCTAAGTCAGAAATCAAGCATTTTCTGTTTAGGTTTTTTTTTAGATTAATTAATATGTTATTGGTATTATCAAAAAATATTTTATAACAATAATTAAGAAAAAATATCTTAAGATATAGTGCACTTTTGGTAAGGAACGCTTTTTTGTAACAAGTGTGTCTTATTAATAAATTAAGCGGTACTCAGAGTATGTTTTATACAAGTATAATGGTAAAAAACTTTACTTAATTAGAATTTTTTTTAAATATTCTCTTCCAAGGGAAAGACTAATATTATATTTTTTTCGGAGATAATATTAATTAAATAAGGAATAATATTCAACACAGGATTATATAGATGATGAAAAATCGTGGAGCTAATACTTGTTGATTTGCAGACAGCAGAGGATATTTGGCGGTACTTCTCGGTGTAATCTACACACCGAACCGGTGGTACCACTGTACATGTACGCTCCAAGTTTTGTAAAATAAATCAAAAGTTCTTGCAAAAGTATCCTTGAATAAAGTATTATTATAATTTTTTTTATGGGTAGGTCAGTGATCTTAGAGCTTCTTTTTTATCGTTGAGCTAACATGACTTCTATACGGTTACAAATAATAAAATAAACTGTGTTAGTATACATTGATTTTTTTCGTTTTAACGTACATACTGGCGACGTTGTATGACGTAGAACACATGACAGTGAATAAAAGGGTATTTGAAAAGATGTGGAAAGGAAATATATTGCGAACGTGAACGACTAGACTTATATTTTAAATATCACCATGTCTGATATCGAGCTGATGCCTAATTCCTCGTTATACATAAGCCTAAGTTAAGTATAATTATTATATAATCGTCAATATACTAGTATGATATCTCACTTCCATGCGGAAGGTAACTGGAAGCTATGACGCACCTTATGGAAGGTCAACGTCCTGAGGTCTAAAATTGGCTGGTAAATGATGATGATATGATATCCGATATTATTATTCAAACAAGAAACACTTTGTTAATAAATTAAATGTAAGATCGATATTTAAGGCCACCGCTCTTGTTCCAAGGCTCTAACTAAGCTATACTCTAAGCTCTAGAAATAAGCCCCAAACCTTCTCGGGAGAGGCCTTGGCCCAGCTGAGAGAAAATTACAGGATGTTACTACTACTTGTAGAAATAATAATGACCTCGATATTAATTGTTACAGCTTTTCCAAATTCAAAATGTTTCATTAAACTTATAACCAAATAATAAAAAAATGAGTTTCTAATTTTTATTTGATTCTTACTGCGATGTACTATTTATTAATTTTATGTTATTTGTATTTAAATATATTTTTCTTCATATAGCATACTGTCGTCGCCTATAATTGAAGAAGTACACAACTTGTAATCATTGAATTGTTTAACTTTAAAAATATATATTCAGAATACATAAGATGCAGAATCTATTGTTGGAGACTCATAAATTAAATATAATATAACTATCATATGATATAATTCTGTACGATTCAATGTCGCTAAAAACCTTTTCATATATCGACATTGTATACATTAAAAACGTATTATTAGTAAGTTTCTTTTAATCAATATTTGTGGTAACACATATTTTCATGTCTAACGTGATTAATAATGAAATCAAACACAACACTACAGCTTACAAGGAAAACGGTGACGTAATCACCAGGTATTCAAAGGGCAAGTTGATTGGAAATCAGTTTTAATAATAAATACGTATTAAAAATTATGGCGGAGGATAGAAGTAAATTTGCCTTTTTTAATTTATCTTTTAATCATCTCGAAATGTTCATGTGTTCGATTGTTTTCAGACATAATTAGAAGCTTGTAAGATATTTCTGTTAGAAGCTTGTAAGAGAGTCAGTTTTTTTTTTTTTCAAGATTTGTTTGGACACCTTTTTCAACATTTAAAATACAAAGTTATGTTAGTTTTAATACAATACATGCAATTATGTATGTATATAACATATCCTGTCTGGAAGTCAACAAGTATTAGCTCGACACATTTTTTATCGCCTATATAATCACGTACTAAAACATCAAGCTCCAAGCCTCTTAATAAGAGAAGTTATTACATTACTAATTATGTATTGCAATTTGAAACCCTTTGGTACAATATTAACTAAAATATATGCGTATAATTTAAGAGCTCCTGGGAGTTGGAACTTGACAAAGTTTGACCAACACTTGGCCACATTTCACTGTTAATATAATTAGCAAAACTGCTCGCAGGTGATTTCGTAACAATGAACGATACATTATACACAAAAGCGTTTTGTCTTGACTCACTTTGACAAATTCTGAAAAAAATCGTATAAAATGTTTACACGCAATTTTGTTTAAACTGTAGGCATTTCATATATTATTAATAAAAATTACGTATGTGAAAATTTAGCTCATACAACTTTAAAATTTAATTTTTGTATACGAATTAAATTTTACCGGTGACAGAGCAAGTAATTACGCTTCGCGTTCTAGTTCTTGTATGCAGAATGGGCCAGTGGATAGTCGCAAGGGAGCGCTGTAGGATTATATTAAATGCAGGATGTTGGAAATTTAAGTCATGTCGATTTAAATGACTGAGTCAGGTTGCCTAGTTTATGGATTTTCAGAATATTGTATTGTGTTCTGTCATATATGGAAAATGAGTCATGATCTCCCCAGTCAACCTCTTCCACTCTTTCTCTTTTCTGTTGTAAACGGTTTTATATAAATTTGTATTTTTTTAAGTAGACGAGATTTTAAATTAAATATATCCTTTGTTATTTAATTATTTTCCAACGTTGTTTATTTATTTTATTGTGTCTATTATTTAATAAATAATGTTTTCAGAGACCACTCGATTTTTCTTCAGTAAATGAAAAATAATTTATACTTCAGTATATTTATAGAGATAAAGACTTTAGAGACGATAACAATATTGTTGTATTTTTAATCCGAACCGTTACTGTTCGATTTTAGAACATTTTCTGTTTTCTTTTTTTTTACCAACTGAAAAAAGTTTGGATTTAAAATTGGAACTTTAACTCGTATTGCGAACAAAGGAAGTGTCATACAATTTTTTATAATACTATAATGTCCTAGGGACCGAATTAAATCCACACTGACTAGTAAAACAACATTGTATTGCACAAGTTGCACACATACAAAAATCACACACACAAACTAACTTTTTATCCAAGACTTTGATTAACGAATGCTAATATATTCATATATAGTAGTTTAAAACAATTCTATATTGTAACAAAAATAGATTACAATTTTTTTGTTAATTGCAACTGTGTGTGTAAGTCAAGTAAGTAAAGTAACAGCCTGTAAATTTCCCACTGCTGAGATAAGGCCTCCTCTTCTATAGAGGAGAGAGTTTGGAACATATTCCACCACGCTCTTCCAATGAGGGTTGGTGGAATGCACATGTGGCAGAATTTCGATGAAATTAGACACATGCAGGTTTCCTCACGATGTTTTCCTTCAACGCCGAGCACGAGATGAATTATAAACACAATTAAGCACATATATATATAGTGGTGCTTGCCTAGGTTTGAACCCGCAATCATCGGTTAAGATGCACGCGTTCTAACCACTGGGCCATTTCAGTTCTGTTTGTGTAATCTTTATAAATACAGCAATGAATATACAGTTAAACATATACATCTATATAGATGTAATGGAATAGACAATGATATTAAAAAATAGAGCTAAATAAAAAAACCTATCGTCCACATTTGTTTGCCGACTTATTGCGCTGTAGCGGCCGGTCCTCAGAGCGCAGTTATAAAACGTCCCCCGCTGTGAACTTATAAAGCACATCTAAATGCGTTTTTTAAACTACTTTCATCTGGTTTTAAATGTGTTTTGTTTTTACATAAACATAAAATGTACATTGAATTGCTAGATATGTTTCTAACTGGGTCAGCGTATTAAAAAATAACAATTTCCTTACTGTTTACTGTATTTAGGTATGGGTGATGTTTATGTGTGTAGTGATGTTATTATCGTGTGTGTATATACATATACACATGTATAGTGTGTGCGTGATCGTTTTTGTGTGGTAAATGTGAGATGGTTATAAGTACACCGTTATGCGATATATTATTGTAAATTTTAAAAGTAAATATTCATTAGTAATAGGCTATTTGACAATGCGAAAAATAAATTGTGAATTATTGTAATCACTGTATGAGTTTGAAAATGGTTATTTACTAACGAAACTTGAAAATAATACTTAATTTATTTAAAAATCAATAAATAAAAATGCATTTTTTCAGACGTTTGTCACGTGACACAAAACATGCCTGATTGGCCGGGCTTATGATGAAGTCACTTTCTTGTAAACCTTGCTTTTCTACTGTATGTCGAGATGGCCCAGTGGTTAGAACGCGTGCATCTTAACCGATGGTTGCGGGTTCAAGCCCAGGCAGGCACCGCTGATTTATGTGCTTAATTTATCTTTATAATTCATCTCGTGCTCAGCGGTGAAGAAAACATCGTGAGGAAACCTGCATGTGACAAATTTCATAGAAGTTCTGCCACATGTGCATTCCACCAACCCGCATTGGAACAGCGTGGTTCCACCACGCTGTTCCAATGCGGGTATGTTCCAAACCTTCTCCTCAAACGGAGAGGAGGCCTTTAGCCCAGCAGTGGGAATTTACAGGCTGTTGTTTGTACCACAGATTAAATTACAGTAAAGTGACGTCACCGACCCCTTTGCAGAGTCATATTGTCCAAGTAGCGTTTTCGCACGTTCTTTAAATATGGAATTTTTAATATGATATTTTTCGGCTAATATGTACTAGAAATAAAAAAATCAACTGAAAGTGGATTTTTTATTATTGGGTTCCTTAACTTATACTAAATAATATATAATGGATTTCAAAAACCAGTCAAATAGCCTGTTACATAATTATATACAGCTATCATTTATTAATATTATTTGTCTTGATTATTACGTTACATCAACGTAAAGCATGAAAGTAGAATTAATCTTTATATATTTCTATACTATACGGGCTACGACTGATTTCAGTGACGTTAAACGTCCCTGCTACGCCCGTAGGCTGTTGCGTGATGCCTATAACATTATTCAAAAAATAAGCAAATCCACCAGACAGTTGCAGCGTTATTGCTTTGAAAATGTCTTCAGATTTATTATTTAAATATAGACTATCTTGTTTTTCGTCTGTTTTGTTGATTGCTGAATTATTGAAGTTATTCCTTCATATAATTCAACAGTAAAGTAAACATAATACATTTAACCTTAGCTGATATTAGTATAGATATCTGACTCTTCGCATAAAAGGCGTTTGAAGGTATGAAGTATGATATTTTATGTCATGCTGACATAAAAAATAATCAATATAATTGTTGTAATATTTAACTGATAGTCAGATCAGTCAATTATATGTTTTATATATTTCTCCGACGACCTCCGTGGTCGAGCAGTGTACACCAGTTTTCATGGGTACGCCACTTCGAGGTAACGGTTTCAATTCCCGGCTGAGTCGATGTGTAAAAAGTTTATTAGTTTTCTATATTGTCTTGGGTACGGTTATGGTGGTACGGTTGTAAGTTCTGATTTTCCATAACACAAGTGCTTTATCTACTTACATTGGTAGCAGAGTAATGTATGTGATATGGTCCAATGAGACAGCGGTGCTTGCCTGGGTTTGAACCCGCAATCATCGTTCTAATCACTGGGCCATCTCGACTCATTGAATATAAACAAAAGAAATAATAAATGTATAGGTAATTCTTGTATTACGCATAACAGCCCCAAAATCTTCGATTGCAATACAAACTCCAGTCACTGCAATATATGTATTGCCATTATTGAATCCGGCTCCACTTTCAGAGAAAACAGCGATAGCGTTTTCATTATCAATACAAATATTTACCCTTAACAATAAATAATTTTTACAGTCGCTTGAAGTTGGAAAAAAATGTACTTACAAATTCAGAGAATGCTTTTTGTAATGAAATAACTGTTTAATTCAAAATTTTTCTTGATGTTGTCAGTTCAATTGTTCATTGGAATTAATTTGAATTTGAATTTATTCATACATTTATAAACTAACAAATAGTTACCGTCTGCTAAGTTATAACTTCGTCTAAGCACATTGATTGTTACATACATTAATCATTCCATACATATTCAATACTCTATCAAATATGTATTCAGAATTACTGTCTTCTTTATCCTTGTAGTTTAATTATGGATGAAGTTGTATTTGTTTCAGGCGGTGTTATCCTTAATGATATAATATTCTTTTAATTAGTATTTACGTCATATTTGTAAAAGGTCACACAGATCATATTCAGTTGTAACCTATGTTGTTGGTAGGGCTCCATGCAAGCTCCTCTGAGTAGGTACTACCCATTTACAATGCCAAGATGACATTATTATCTATATATGTATGTATATAAAATAACAAGTCCTTGCTGATTGATCATCGCCAAACGAAAACTATTAAAGTTAGGGCCTTGGAATTTGGTAAGTAGGATCGATTTTTTGAGCAAAGATATCCACTAAGAAAGTAATTTTGAAAATTCTACCCCTAAAGTGGTGAAATAGGGGTTAAACATTCGTATGGAAGTCCGTCGGTTTTTTAAGTTAGAAACATGAAACATTTATTTTTGACATGCTTTTTAAAAATGAGTAAAGTATTTAAGGTCTTCTGGATATTCTACCCCTAAAGGGGAAAAATAAGAATTGAAAGTATGTATGATCTGAAAAAGGTTTTAAATTAACGTAATATTTGAAATTACTCTTTTTGGTTATTCATACCTAATTACACGCGAACAAAGCCGCAGGCAATAGCTAGTTATTTATAAAAGGATTGAACATTTACAACTACAGAGAAGTAACTAATGAGTTCGGAGTGAAATTTCAAGGGGAGTCTGTCTGCGCTTTCCACTTTTCATTCAATACTGCTAAAGACAATGTTCACATACGTCTATATTACAACGCATCAAATGTTCGTTTATTGGAAAGAAATTCTTTAGCTTCGAATTAACTAGCAGAAGTCATCACGTAAAGTAAAAACCGTTATGTCCTCTCTAGACCTTACCAACTCTTTCTATAATAATAATAATATATAATAATAATAATTGTATGATTTTCAAAGCCAACTTTGTAATTATTATTTTAACTTTAATTTATTTTATTGTATCTGTTATTTCATAAGTAATATAATATGCTCACCGATAGTCTCACGATTTTTTTTTTCTTTTGTAATTTAATTATACATACTACTTGCTTACACTTGTATTTTTATTCATTTTTAAGCGACTTCAAAAAATGGAGTGTTCTCGATTCGACGATTGGTTTATCATGCTCCAGAAGTGGTCCCATATAAGTTTTATCGAAATAGGGTCAGCACTTTTTAAAAAAATCAACAAATAACCATTTGTTACATAAGGACTTTTAATTTCTATTTTGAGTCAATAACACTAAAAAGAGTAAAATAAAATATTTTTTCTAAAAAATAACACCAACTTCAAAGTGATCACTTAAAAGTAATAAAATAATTTGATTTAAACACGTATTATTGAAGTCGGAGTGGTAGCTTCACTTAATTGTAAAATGACGATTCAAAAGTGCTTGTAAAAGCCTATTTGAATAAAGTTTATTTTGATTTGATTTGATTATACTGACTTCTTGTAGACATCATTTAGTGATAGGAGTTTAGAACGAAAGCAGATAAGTGCAGATATAAATAGAGAGAAGAGATAGTAATTATAATATAAGAATATTTTTACTAAATTATAATAATGAACTACACATAACTACATCCCAGTAATACACACATCATTATATAATACATTATGACGAAAAGTAACTCAGAAGTAACGTGACATTTGCTTGTCAATAAATATGAGACAACATCACATACATTACTCTAATACAATGTAAGTAGCTAAAGCACTTGTGTTATGGAAAATCAGTAGGTACGTAACGACCGTACCACAAACACCCTGACACAAGACTACATAGAAAACTAATGAAAATCTACAATGACTCGGCCGCGAATCGAACCCCGGACCTCGGATTGGCGTACCCCTGAAAACCGATGTACACACCACTCGACCAAGGAGGTCGTCAATGGTGGGATGGTACGTACGATGATGACAAGAAATCATGTCATTATTAAAGTACTGGATGTTATTTTATTATTAAATTTTACAGTATTGGTTTGTGATATTTTTGTTTTTTACCTCACTTCTTGTTGCTAGAAATATTATTTCTATTTATTCATTCAGTATGTTATCACTACATACTATAAAACAAAGTTGATTTCTCTGTACCTATATCCCTATGCCTGCTTAAATCTGTAAAACTACGAAACGGATTTTAATGCGGTTTTTTTGAATAGATAGGGATTCGAGAGAAAGGTGTATATAATACATGGAAAATATAGTACAGAAACACTGATCATTTTAGTTTTCTAATTTGATGTCGTAAATAAACAAATTCTGTAGTACATTTAGTATCAGCTTTGCAGCCGAGCGAATAAAGCGAACTGCGAGAGCAATTTCGTTCCAACCGGGTGTTCTTAGACACATCTTTTTGTATCAATTGTATCATCTTTTGTTCCAAACAAACGCAAGACGAAAGATATGTTGAACTTACACACACATAGAAACAATTCTATAAACGTAACATTTAACTTTGACTTAGAAACTTCCAAAATTTCTATTTATTCTATCATAATAACTTTCAGAAACTCTGAATAAACTATTTTCGTTCAAGTAAAATATAACTTAAGTTTACTTCGAAAGTAAATGAGTCATTTATCGAAATTCTCGATTCAAACTTCCCTTTCGTATATTTATAGATTGTCGATTATCCTGTTTCGCTCTTCTTTCAAAAGATTTACACTCAAAGTCTGACCATAGATTTCGCCACAGGTTTGCGGTTGCTCAAACTTCGTAAAGTATTTGCAACTTGCGGAAGTGGAATTGGGTTGTATAGCTAATCGCCCATTGGCTTCTATAATAAAATACTGTTTGAATATACGCGATATTAGTCTTGGTCACAGGTCTTAGGCTTTATACATACTGTTCTTCTTTATCTCATTGGTCTAGATGCTATTTGAGCTGCAGATTCTGTAGTAGTAGTTTCGAATCGCATGTGTAGACTTCATATTTGTCTTTAATTTGCAAGATTTGGGACTTTATAGATTTCTTAAATGTATTGAATGCGCATATTTGCGTTATTAACAGTAGATACGATTAATCTATCCATATTAAGAAAAAATAGTTATTCTACATCAGCTTCACTTAAAATAAAAAAATATATGCACATAAATTTGTTTTGAAATAGTGTTTTGTTTGAAGTGGGTTTTTTTTGTTCATTTTTTATATTTGTCGAACCTTTTGTATCTAAAAATGCATGTTACTTAAGATTTCAATTTAAAACCAGCTCGTATAATAGTGTGTCGTTATTGAAGAATTTGTTTTTGACTCTGACCCGAATGACGTAAAAAATGATTAAAGTAACGTTATCAATGTTTGACAAATGAAACAAGTGTTGACAATGGTTTATTTTTAAGCAATTAATCGATTTTGACGGGTTAGTTAGCTACATATGTTTCCTTTCAGATAGTAACAACTATGAAAAAATGTATGTAACATACGTTTGATTGACTAACAATCGTTTTTACGTACATACATAAATAAATAATGACAGGCATTGTACGAAAGGATATTATTTATTATTTTACAGTCAGTAATTAATTTTAATCATCATTATTACATATATATTTTTAATGAAAATTAAAAGTATTTTTTTATTAAAAAACAAGCTTTTATTAAGATGAGCTATTAAGAAAAAGTGTTGGAGGGTTTAAGCTTGCTAAAAAACTGACAGAATCACTTTCGCATTTATAATAATAATTTCAGTATGTATTTGTATAGATAGTGAAAAAAAGCAGATGTATTTTCTTATTGATGTTTCAAAATCAAAATCAAAATAAACTTTATACATGTGGGCTTTTACAAGCACTTTTGAATCGTCATTTAAAAATTAAGTGAAGCTACCACCATTCGTTTTCGTTTAATTATTTTACGGATTTTCAATAGACGATGTTTTTGCTATAACGAAAGCGACAGAAATTGCTCCATTGCTTATCGACTTAACTTTGTCTAAGCTTGTAAGATTAATGACTGTTTAAAGCCTATTAAATGATCGAGAAGAATGTACGTAAGCCAATCCCGGAGCTATAATGATCGTTAAATAAAAATAAACAGATAATTGATCGAGGATTAAAAGCTATATAAATTTTGTTAAGGCAAAATGTACTAAGAGAACTGGCCCAGTGGTTAGAATGCGTGCATCGTAAATAAAGATCAGGGCAGATTCAAAGCAATGCAAGTACCATTTAATTTTTATCTGATTCTTTTGTGGTTATAATTAATTTGAATGAAAATATCGTGTGGAAACCTACACGAGTGAAATTTTAACGCCACGTATCCACTAATCTAAGCATCTAAACTTCCAAACCTTCTCTTCAAAGGAAGAGGAGGCCTTAGCCCAGTAGTGAGAAATCTCCTTGGCACTTCGAAGGCTCGGAATATAAAAGATAGTTAATTAATCGCGAGTATTTTTTTTAATTTAATATAATTAGTAAATAAACACTACAACTACACGTTCTTTTATTGGAGTTCATACATTTTTATATCTAATATTTTAACACTTTTTATATATTTAATTATAAAAGTATATATTTTGAAGTGATATTATACGCCTTCATTATAAAAATCTATAATTATTTTTAACTCAACGTATTAACATTCAAATTTTATGTCAAATTTCAATATTATATTTATGATGAAAAAGTTTATTACTAGATATCCAGACAACGATATTCTTCCAGAATCATTTATTAAAACTATTTTCACATTCATTTTATCCACTAATCCGTGTTTTACATACATCCCGTAGTTTATATCTAAATTTAGCCTATCATTCCCATTATTTCCAAATTAATAATAACTATCACGAAACATTGCCGCCGTATTCGATTTCTTGACATTCTCTTTCTTACCGGCCAGTGTCAGACTATCGGCCAGTATTAATCGTGAAAAATTAAAATATTACATTACAAAATATTCTAAAAATAGTCAATCGATATATTATTAACTAAATTATTCTAATAAATTATAGTTATACAATGTGTAAAAAATAACTCAAAAAAGTGGAAGATAAGGTCGCTTTTTGTTCGTCTGTATCTCCGCTAACTTCTAAGCTACGGATTCGATTCAGTTTTCACTTATATAAAGAGCAAATAGATGTATGTAACTGGATGTGACTGTAACATTTTTACCTTGACAAATAAAATTAATTTTAATTTTTTTAACTCTTTCATGACGAGTGTCCTCCGTGGTCGAGTGGTGCGTACATTGGTTTTCATGAGAACGGCACTCTGAGGTCCTGGGTTCGATTCCCGGCCGAGTCAACGTATATTAGTTTTCTATGTTGTCTTGAGTCTGATGTTTGTGGTACTGTCGTTACTTGATTGTCCACAATACAAGTGCTTTAGCTACTTAAATTGGGATCAGAGTAATGTATATGATGTTGTCTCAATGTATATAAAAAAAAAGTCTTGGGCTAATGTTGATTTATGTTTCACAATAAAATGGCGTCTCTAATCAATATTGATATTATTCATATATGTATGTAAACGCATAAATAAATAAAATTTATCAAAGACGTAATATATACGTGCTGAGATTATTTATTTAATTAATAAATTGAACCCGTGCAACGCCAGCTGGGACGCTAGTTTAATGTATTAAGATTCAGCTGAGAGATTTAAAAACATTTTAATTGTTTTATTTTTTAATTGGTCATATATCAGTCAATAAATCATCAATCAAAGTTAATACTTCTAGTGATTATGATATGAAGATGGAAAGCCTTAGTATTTAAAAAGAAGGCTTTCCACCTCCTCATTTGTAAATAAAATTTTAACAAAAAGAAAAACCGACTTTGAAGTCGGTGTCAGCCACGGTGCCCTTGCCCCAACAATCAAAAGAAAGAAGCGATACGAGTCCCTTGATTGATCCAGTATATTATTGTGTAAAAGGTAATTTGTAAAAAACATATTTGTTAAAGTATTCTCGTATTGTTTTTTGATAGATATACTGTAGGGTTTTATTAGCTGACACCGACTCCAAATATAACAATAATTATAACTACATGATATAATCGTTAATCGACTTTTAAGTAGTCTAATATTTTTCATTTCATTTAACTTAGGAAGACTCTAAAAAATATGTTGAATACGCAATTATTTTTATTACTTTTTCGTGCATATTCATTTGTTTTAAAATAGTGTTTTGTTTGAAGTCGGTTTTTCTTTTTGTTAAAATTTTATTTATTTTTTGATTTTAAGTGAAGCTGATGTTGACTAACTAATTTTTTTTTAATATGGATTGATTAAGCGTTCCGTTTATATGAGTCAGAAACTACTTCGAGGTCAATTTCAAAGGAAACTTGCGAATAAAGCAAAAATAGACTTTCGAGAATGCGGATTTAATACGTCACGCGGTGTAAACTACAAGGATCCTTCGAAAGAGCTGTAATCGAACTCAGCAAAAAAACTTTGAAAAAGACCAACTATATTTCGTACATCATATAACATCACATCACATACACAAAATTTGATTAAAGATAGTAAGAAATTCTGCCCCATATCGCACCCTAACTGCGAGTCGTATAGGAGTTCCATCACTACATAGTATAAAACAAAGTCGCTTTCTCTGTCCCTATATCTTTAAATCTACGCAACGGATTTTGATGCGGTTTTTTTTAAAAGATAGTGTGATTCAAGGGGAAGGTTTGTGTATATAATACATGAACAATATAGTAAAGAAACACTGATAATTTTAGAAGTTTGCGATGTGATGTCGTATATTAACAAATTCTGTAGTATATTTAGTATCAGTATTGCACCTGTGCGAAGCCGGGGTGGATAGCTAGTTGATTATAATATTCGACTATGATAATTACATAAACATAACCATATTACGGAAGGTGACTCAAATATCCAAATAACCTATAAATAAAACTTTGTCATAGATCCTGTGCTCAGAACCTTACCAAACTTTCACCAAATTATCCTTGAAGTATATATTTTATAATAAAAAACGAATTATCAAAATTGGTTAACGTGATTTTCAGTTATTCACCTATTTGTCGCGCATATACATAATGCAAATTTAAGACTTATGTCGTTTTCACATGGATACCATCATCGGAAAAAAAAATGGGACCCCACGGGAAGCACTACCTTTCAAACAAAAAAAAATTATCAAAATCGGTCCACCCAGTGAAAAGTTATGAGGTAACAAACATAAAAAAAAAAAAAAAAATACAGACGAATTGATAACCTCCTCCTTTTGGAAGTCGGTTGAAAAAGTATTCAAGGAAAATAAAATGACGTAAATACATTCAAGGTGGACTCCAAGAAGCTTTGAAGTAGGTTAACCTTTAAACAGAACTAGTCCACGCTTCAGACAACTTTCTTAATATCAGATGTTTTAATTTCAGTCTAAAATACGAACTGAAATTACGCTACTTCTAAACAATTTAAACAGAATACAATTACAGCTGAGTTGAGATGGCCCAGTGGTTAGAACGGGTGGATCTTAACCGATGATTTCGAGTTCAAACCCAGGCAAGCACCATTCATATATTTGTATATTAGGTTAATTTGTATGTTATAATTTATCTCGTGCTCGGCGGTGAGGGAAAACAACGTGAGGAAACCTGCATGTGTTTAACATCACCAAAATTCTGCCACATGTGTATTCCACCAACCGGCATTGGAACAGTGTGGTGGAATTTGTTCCAAACCCTCTCCTTAATGGGGGATGAGATCTTAGCCCAATCGTGGGAAATTTACAGGTTGTTACTGCTACTGTATTGTACTGGTACAATTATGGCTCTCAATAGCATTACACCATGCTATATGTTCAGTGGAGGTTCAGGACTTTTATCTCGGAACAAGGGGACGAATTCTTTTTAATTAAATGTTCCTAACTTAAGTTTTATGACGTCGAGGGGATTTATGAGCAATGCTTTGGGCTAATGACCGAAAGTTTTTTGGGTCATAGTGACTTGGTACGGTTTGGGTCCGACCCCTGACGTGATGTTAAGTATAAAACGATTACTCATGCTCATGTGTGTGTGTGAGTGCGTGTGTGAGTGTACTTCGATTGTGTGCGTTACTTCTTCTATTTTTGAAATTAAACGTAACTGAACATAAATTGATATGCCTATGTTTTTTAGTCTTACACACCTTATAAAGCAATATAGACATATGTTTGTCTTTTTTAAATAGAATGAATCTTTATTGCGGAATCGCAACTTTACTTTTAATTCAATACTATTAGGTTAGGCATATTAAAGGTAACTGACGTAGGGAAGCGAGTCAGCGCACGTACCGGAAGGCGTAGCGTAGGACGTCTCCCTGCGCGATGGACCGACGATCTGGACAAGTTCGCTGTGTATCGCTGGATGCAGGCCGCTACTCACCGGTCAAGGTGGAAATCATTGAGAGAGGTCTATGTCCAGCAGTGGACGTCTTACGACTGACATGATGATGATGATGATGAGTAAGCATATCCGATTTTGAATGGATTTAATTGAGATTTGATGTTATAACAAGCCCACACTAATATTATAATTGCTCTCTTTTAACTGTTCAAAACTCAAACCGCTGAACCGAATTAAATCCACTCTGGTATCACGATAGTTTTAAGCCCAGGGAAGGACATAAGCTCCATTTTTAATTCTCTCCTAGAGGGGGTAAAATAGGGAGTGATAGTTTATGTGCTACAGGGACATACTAAGCGAAATACCAATCACTGAATAATTAAGAAATTTCAAAAACTATAAGACATAAAAACTTGAAATTTGACAGGTAGGTCCCTTATAAAGGGTTTAGATATCCACTAAGAACGAAATGATATTCGGATTTTACAATATCCCTTAAAGGGGTAAAATGGGAGATGGAAGTTTGTGTTTTATAAATTTCGCGCTGGTAAAGCGGTGTAATATTATCAATAGAATATAAAAGTCGCATGTTAATAAGCTATCTTTGGATCTGATAACTTCATGTGACAATCATTCGAATTGAAATATTTATGACAAGCTGTTTCGATGACCAATATTTAAGTAATAAAAGTTAATTCGAACTAAAACGGTTATATCTGTATATACATGTATGTAAGTATTCCGAATATATATGATATAATTTTCTTAATCATACGATTTCCGGTAATCCGCCTTTAGACAGAGTCTAATTTTTTTTCTAAGTTTAAATATTTGTTTTTTTTTTGTGTATGCATTCTTGTGTATATGTGTGAGAAAGTGTACATGTGTGTGTTTACTGTGAATTATTGCATAAGTCTTTGTTTTAACAACGAAAATAACATTTAGCTTAAGATAGTTTTGTCTAAAGCTAGTTCTGTGTGCTGTTGAGAATCCATTACACCGGAGTATGCAGAGTAGCCATTAGTGAAGATTTGCTATTATGACTTCATCCTAACTCATGCCTCATTCTCTTTCATACCACGGAATCGTTATTTTAACTTAGAATAAATAATTACTGAATACATTATCTGCCTCGAGAGAAAACAAAATACCAGCACGCAATTCCACACCTTATCATATTGAAATAAGTGTGAAAATAGCCCAAATAGTTACAACAGTCGTGTAAACATTTTTAAAATCCTTATTACAACGGAATAGAGTTGAGATTTATTGTGAATATTCGTTTACTGCATTTATAATGGAGTCAATACTAAGCGTATATCACGAATTCAACGGGCAAATAATTATAAAATCGATTTTATGTCGGATACAATTGTTATTTATATTCGATTGCTTTATTTATGGCCGCCTGTGTTTTAATCATAATAATTTATTGGGATTAATTTAATATGTGGCGATTATTTTAATGATTTACAATTTATGTTTTGAAAATTAAATTTCAAAGGCGTTTTAGGTGATCAGTGGAAAATTTAAATTAAAACTGACGACGGATTAATAGGTAACATCCATCGTGAGGTAATGCGTTAAATTGTTTGTCAATTAAATTATTGTTTTTGCTAATCAAATAAAATGAATTATCAAATTATTACAGAAAAAATAACATGACTTTTTTATCGTCGAAGTGAATGTAATGCATAAGTAATAAATAATTAAACAAATATTTTGACATAGACGTAAAAATTATTATAATTAACCATTAAAAAAGGAAGCCTCTTAATATCAATACTTCAGGATTGGAATAAGATACCCTCCCTCAATTCAAGGCAGATTTTCATAAGCTATATGCAGATTTCATCACGTATTCATCTTTGCCGAACAAATGAATATTGAATTATAAAAACAATTTAAGTACCTAGTGCCTAGGTTTGAATTAGATATTATCGTTTAAGATTTACGTCTTCTAACTACTGGGCCAACTAAGCCTCTACTTAAGAGACTTAAACTAACTTAAACTAACTCGACTATAAAGTTAATTAATTTTGTTAAATTAAACTTCCATGGGCACGATTGGAGTTAAAAATTCAAGGTCTTATATGACTTCGTTAATGTGTATAACTTCAACTCCTAAACTGTTATTTTTCATTTAAGATTGCCTTTAATTTAAAATTCGAACAATTCAATATACTTTATAAATAAACCAGCCAAAATTTATGTGTTGCGTATACAACAACAACAACAGCCTGTAAATTCCCACTGCTGGGCTAAAGGCGTCTTTTCCCTTTAAGGAGAAGGTTTGGAATTACATATTTCACCACGCTGTTCCAATGCGGGTTGGGGGAATACACAAGTGGCAGAATATCTATGAAATTTGTCATGCAAACTTCATGCAAATGTCAAATTTTACATGCAGGTTTCCTCACGATGTTTTCCTTCACCGCTGAGCACGAGATGAATTATAAAGACATATTAAGCACATGAATCAGCTTGCCTGGATTTGAACCCGTAATCATCGGTTAAGATGCACGCGTTCTAACCACTGGGCCATCTCGACTCCCATTGGGCCATCTCGACTCTTGCGTTGCGTATATAATAATTCTTGTCTCATTAAACCTACAGTAGTCAATGAAGCAATATATGTTTAGAGAAGAGCTTTAATCTGAATTTGCGTAGTTTATCGAAGTTGATGATAAAATATTGCAAAGAAAGCATAGTTGTGGTATAATATTTACAAATCTCTCATTCTGCGGTTGTTTGAACATCGTATCAATGTAAAAATACATCACCACAGATTCAAATCCGGACGCTTCCTCCGGGACCGTTTCCCGATACTAATCTAATAACTTCTGAGTAAACTCTGGTTCAACAATGACCTGATCCGGTTCTGGTAGCGAGTCATATGAAGCAAGAGAAATTTTGTTTGCATTGCGATATGGAGGTTATATTTCCAGCTGTATTTTTTTTTTTTCATTTGACTTCGTTCCTGATCTCTCTGATATTTGACGATATTCGTCCGTCTGTTTACGATAGAAAGTCAGAATTTAATGGACCTTTTATTTGACGAAACTTTTGTTACAGATTATAAGATATTTTGCATTAGTAAATCTTCTTCGATTTAATAAAATAAAGTTATTATTTATTAAAGACTATTCGATGACCGTTAAGTACACAAAGTTTCCGTTCGGTATTTACTTGTAATAAATTACGAGTAATTATATTATATTATTAATTTAATTAAAATATTTAATATTGCATACACGGAGATATCAGTTTAATAGTCAGTTGATTTCCATACCGAAAAAACAATAAATGAAATAGAATTAAAATTTGTACGTAATTTAATTGCCGGAACAGAGGAACTACTGACTTCCGGTTCTTCTCAATGAACTTGATATAGACTACTTGGCTTATATATAGGCTTAAGTACATAATAATATGTTATATGAAAACTAAAATCAAAATATACACTTTTATGTACTTTTGGATCATCGTTTGACAACTATATTAAGTGAAGCTACCACCGGTTCGGAAACTAGAATCGACCAAGAAGAACCGGCAAGAAACTCAGTAGGTACTCTTTTAGTACAGGTAGTTATATATCTAAGAGTCATCGCGTGCGGAGAATACGTAAAAATGTCCGCGAGATTTTTAGATAGATTCAAATATTTGTATCAGGAAGGTTGTATTAACTTTACGGAGTCGAATACAAAGGAACGGATTAACAACTATAGATGGCAAACGGGCAGGATGATCACCTGATTGAAAGTAACTACCACCGGACATTTGCAATACTAAGGGGCTTACTAATGCGATGCTGGTCTTTAATTACTTACTAATTTATTTCAAGAACCAGAACAGGACTATTATGAAGTGAATTATTTACAGGTTCATTAATTTCACGGCAATACCTTGTCCAACCGTCACTTCTATCCCTACACGCATCTCCCTAGAGAACACTCTCCGATACTAATCGAATAACAGCTCAGAGCAAAACGTCGTGCCACAGCATCCTGTTCACAATCTGCTGACGTCATAATAGTGAGCCGAGACAACCCAGTAGTTAAAAATGTCATGCGGTTAATTTGCGTCTACCACTTATTTCTACTTTATCTTTAACTATGACATTGCGTGAGTTCGTCTTGGTGGTACCACCCACATAATCAAAATTAAAATAAACTTTATTCAAGTGGGCTTTTACAAGCACTTTTAATCGTCATTTAATAATTAGGTAAAGCTACCAATGGTTCGGAAAGTCGATTCTACCGAGAAGAACCGGCAAGAAACTCAGTAGTTACTCTTTTTCAATATTTAAAAAATACAGTGATATTAGTTAAATATAATTATATATGTATGTAATGTATCCTGCCTGGAAGTCAACAGGTATTAATTCCAACCTTTTTTATCATTTACAAAATCTTGTATCGAATAATATGCCTTTTTTTACCAATGTATTTTTTATAAATTATTTGAATTAATGTAACATTCTACAACCAATGCCTAAACATTATTGGGTTTCAGTTGGATAGGTGAAGGGGCCAGTGTTACTAGAACCATAATATACATCAAATCCTTGCTTCCAAGATTCGCCATATATTGGAAATTGTACGAAATGGTTAATGTTGCTATCATTGGTGGTGATTAGTCGTCAGTGTTCAGGGAAATGGTTATGTGTGAGAAATCATTTGACGCAATTTGTATTTCAATATTTCTTGTTCACGTTTGAACGGTTTAAACAGCGGGCTTACACAGACCGAGTTTAATATTAAATCGATAGCAATTTGATTAATTTGTTTTATTGACAGGTATCTAAATTGAAGTCAATTTTTTTTGTTTAAAAAGACAAAAAAACTTTGACGTAGAGAACGGTTGTGTCGTGGGTGTTTTCTTTACTATTTAATTTAATAAGTGATCACTTAAATGTTTTGACGACCTCATTGGTCGAGTATTGTGTTTACCGGTTTTCATGGGTACGTCGCTCCGAAGTCTCAGTTTCAATTCCCGGCCGATTCAACGTAGAAAAAGTTCATTAGTTTTCTATGTTGTCTTGGGTCTGGGTGTTTGTGGTACCATCTTTACTTCTGTTTTTCCATAACACAAGTGCTTTATTTACTTACATTGGGATCAGGGTATGTGGTATTGTTCAATATTTATTTATTATAAATGTCATTTTCGGCATAGTAACGTTGGTCTTGGTAGCATCTAAAAATTGAAAAAAAAAACTAAAATATATGATATTACGGGTATTTCAAATTGAAATTTTATTTAAAAAATTGATATTTTACCTTATGAACTTAAGAATACGGCTAAATATCCTTACTGATGTATTCAAGGGTATGAGCTGCGCATGACAAATATTGCACAAAACAGTTCAGCTAATCAGCTAATCCCTCCATTGCCCTCTGAGCTTGTTTGGTGGTCGTTTGCCATTTATAGGTTTATAGTAAGTTGTCGGTCATGCGGCAGACGTGACCAAACCACTCTCAATTCAATTTTGCGGATTTACTGGTAAGTGAAATTTTGTTTATCATAATAATATTGATTCAGCTGGATAGAAATGTGCGTGTTTTTTCAGGAAATCAGAAAAAAAACGACTAAATAAGAGTTGGATTAATGCTGTGTACATTAGTTCAGTATAAAGACAAATTACTGTAAAATATTTGTCGTATACGTCTTTTTGTCATATGGGAGCAAGATGGGAAGTCATTAGAAGAAATACTAATCATTTCTTACATCGCCAATAATCTAGAGAACTCTAGTATTATGTCTCTTGTGGCTGTAGTAACACTGACTTACCCATTAAAAACCAATAACTTACAAACACAGCAATACCAAGTATTGCTGTTTAGCGGTAAATATATAAAATGTGGGTAGTACACTACGCAGACAGCCTTGCAATAACCCTTACCACAAGTATCATTTTGTCCAGACATTTGTAGGCTTGAATTTGAATTGTTAAGAAATTATTTATAGCATTTTTATAATTAGATATATCTTTTTTAAATGTACAACAATGCGACACTATAAAATGGTTATATAAGATCGTTTAGTAAATAACAAAATGAATAAAATACATTCTTAGAATGGTATATCAGTCTTAGGGACTGATTAGGATTTTGGAATTTTTATTTTTATTACTAGTTTATGCTCGCGTATGAGGAAGAGAGAAGTGCAGGTGTTAGAATAAAGTATTCCGCTGTACCAAACTGTGATCTATTTCTGTGCCAAATCTCATTCAAATCCATTTAGTAGTTCTGGCTTTAGTGAGGAATTGGATTAATAAGATTAGTGACCACTGTTATGAAAATTAATAATCATGATTGGAAGTGCAGTTTGAAAACTCCAACTGGCTATATAATGCGCCCTTACTTGAAGATTAATAAATCCATATATTTTATATAAGTGGTCATTTTTGTTGACATATAAAAACTATATGTTAGGGTTGTCGAAATTAATAAAATAATCTGTTTCAATTATTTATCAAATTTGTTACTTGCATTGCAACCAATCATTGATTTCTTTTTAGTTTACAAATACTCGAATTGTATTCAGGAAATGCCTCAAACCTCTCCCCTTTACATCGAAGTACGTGAGTTGTAGTTTATTTCGGATGTTTCCGCATTTCTGTTAAATTTCTGGATAAAGTTAAATTAGTTCTTTTACAATTCGATTTCGATTCGATTTTAGAATTATTTTAAAGTTTATTTGCTTTTTATTTTGCCAGTTGTAAATGATTTCAGCAGGCAAAAAGACATTCTCAAATGACAAATTGCCAAAAGTATTTTCATTATGAAGAATATTAGAAATTCTTTTGTTTTACACAATATTTTGCTCCGTCACATCCAATCCCCTATCCTTTGTTTTATCATCCACAAATATCTGTAGCGTGATGACTTTTGATTGTGAAACGTCTATTGTGATGTGCATCCTTATACGCCATATTGAGATGAAGTATTATATAGCATGCTTTTGTTATGCTTTTTCAAACATCATCTTGGGTTGACTGTCTATCATTAAAATAATTGGACAGATACAGTTCATTGACCTGTTTTAATTAATACCAACCTCTGAATATTGTAGAGTAGCTAGCTCACTTTTGTAACAAATCTCTACGTTAAAAATATTAAAGGGATACTTTGAAGGGATTTTCTTATTCGAGTAATTAGGGACAAAAAACTCCTTTCAGCTTAAGTCAAAGGAATTGTTGCAACGGAAAAACAAGTCGTAACTGTCGCAAAAAGTTTAAATGAAGCACTTTATATGATATAACAAAACATATATTTTAACGAATAACAAGCAAATACTTCCTCGCTTGCCAGATGTTTTAGCAAACTCCAAAAATATGTTAACAAGTGCTAAACCAGCGTCCGAAGTCACGTAGAATGCGCCATTTCTCTCAGTCAGCTCAGCCCCATAGCACACATAATAAATATTAATGGAAACTTACATATTTATGTATGTTGGTTGTCTAATTCAATTTCGTGGTTTTCTTTCCTTATTTTGTTTTGTTTGGCAATTTTTTTTTGGCTCCTAGTATTGGAAGATCGGGGAAAATAAATTATTTTGTAGTATTATTTCGTAAAATGATATAAGCGTATAAAGTTTTTATTGAAACACTTCAAATGTAATAAAACATTTTTGGAAATCGTCACAAAAATGTGTCAAGTTTATTTGAAAAAGTTTGCAATATTTTTTATTTAAATTGTAAAATACCTTGAAAGTTGCAAATTTTTCTTGCCTTATTCTTTTAAGAATATTTATTTAAATAAATAAATAAAGTATTAATACTTAATTAATAAATTTATAGAAACCTTAACTCATAATTAGCCATAAGCCCCGAAAGAGCATACATTAATTACATCAACGTTGCCAGATGTTGATATAAACCGAAAATGATGTTAATTTGGTTTCATTTCCGAGCCAGTGTTGCAATATGGATTAAAATCTAAATTCCTCGTATTTCGAACCAATCGAGACTCGCCTGAAAGTTGCTTCGAAAGACACGGCGAGTTTCCATTTTGACAAAATTGCCCTCGTAAAAGTGGGATGGGAACGCCTAAGGAATCTTAATTGAGTCCGCGTCAAAGTGTCTATGGTACAAATCATGAGATGATGCGGAATATTTTATCTATACACTATTATAAAAAGCAATTGAGAGTGAAAAAATATGTTCGAAATTTAATTAGTCAATAATATAACATCGCGAACAGTAATTGAAAGAAAAGTGCCCATAACATAACAGAAGTAAGTCTTCTTTGTTTCATATTTCAGCATTATTGGTATCTTTAGTACATATGATATTTTCATAACTCATTATGATTGATTTGTAAGCTGCCAATTAGTATACTAAAGATATTATAATATATTGAAATTGAAAAATGTTGTATGCATGTGTTGGTAGTAAGCAACCTTAAAATTCGCATTTAGTTTTGACAATTATGTTTTTTTATAGAATAAAAAAATAAAAATTGTTTTAATGCAAACAACATTATTGTCTTGTTCACGAACAAAAAGAAAACACATTTTCATAAAAACTAAAAGAAAATTAACTGTATAAATATAAACTAATTTTTGAATTGTCATTCAACTTATTAAAATTTAATTTAATTTAAACTTTATTAATTCAAAGTTACATTAAGTTTAACCAATAGAACTTGATAGTGAAGAAGATTATCAGTTTGTTTTTATCCGCGATATCTTATAATTAAGCCAAGCTCAATTAAACGTCCGAAGGAAGATAGTATCACTAAAATATAGCGTCATTAATACGAAAATGCTTGAGTTTTTCTTTGAAACTTTTGAAACGAAACATTGTTTAGTATAAATAGATTTAAATGTTAGACCGATTATTAGGACCACTAGTCGTTTTGTGGCCGAAATGCGACTGTAATATTTTAGGAAATATTTTTTTTGTAAGAAATATTAACTATTCCTTACATCGTCAATGTGCCACTAACCCTGGGAACTAAGATGTTATGTCCCTTGTGCCTGTAGTTACACTGGCTCACTCACCCTTCAAACCGGAACACAACAATACTGAGTACTGTTATTTGGCGGAAGAATAACTGGTGAGTGGGTGGTACCTACCCAGACGGGCTTGCACAAAGCCCTACCACCAAGTAAAGTCCAAAAAGATTAACATGATTCGAATACATTTACTAACATTTTTTATTTATAAGGCTTTTTACATAATTTCATTCTTTTTTCCAAACCGAAAGAAAATCATTCGACAAACTAACAAGGAAAACGAGTATTTTTGGTTTTGCCTTTCAACAATATCTTTACTAATATTATAAATCAAAAGTAATCCTGCCTGTTACCTTTTCATACTTAATTCGCTGAAGCCATTTAGCTGAAGTTTTACTTAATCGAAGTACGTAGACGTTTTTTAATTCATCCCTCGAGGGGGTAAAATGGTGGCGACGGTAAAGTTATCGGTAAAGTTTAATAAATTTCACGCGTTCAGCAGCTTTAGCTTATTTATATATTAATGATAATAATGATTTTATCATTATTGTCGCATCTCTGAAGCGTTGAAACATTTTGGTTTATCGAAATACAACTCTCATCTTCTATAGTAGGTGATATGATCTGGTGCTCCAATTGTTAATTGGTTGATCATAGATACACTATAGAATAAATGTTATCTGTTTCGTATGCTAGTTTTTTCAAGAGAATCAGGTCGTGAGTTGCCAGGATGTAATTTTTTTTTTGTGTAATATAAGACATTGGCTATGCAATCTTTATATTCATGAACCCAAGTTCATATTCAATTTCCATAAATTCTTTTGTTTAATTTTGAAATTAATGCTTGTTTAAATTTTATTTATTCATATTTTAACTTAGAATAAATGTTAATTGTTCTGTCTATTTTCGTAGGAAACTATTTTATATCATGTCATAAAATCAAATAACTGAAAAGATAATTGACTTATTTTTATGTGTTCTATAAAACTGTTGTTACTTTTGTTCGGCATAAAAGGAACGCAAGAATGAATCAGTTAATGAGTGACTGAATAAATTAATCAATAATATTTTTTAGTTAACTGATATCTCGGAATTAATCTATAATTTCTTATAGATGTAAAATGGAACTCTCTATCAACACACGTGTGGGGAACACGTCCTCTTATAACCTGGGTACCTTCAAACGAGGCGTGAAGAGACATCTTGCGGGCCGGCATGGCGAGGGCGACTAGTGCAGCTCATTTTTTCTGACTGTACTGGTTTTCTTCGGGTTTCGACTCCTCTTCCACTTACCATCAGGAAGAGTGGAGTCATATATACATTTTTTTATTTTATGGAATAGGTTGGCGGACGAGCATATGGGCCACCTGATGGTAAGTAGTCACCATAACCCACAGACAACGACGCTGTAAGAAATATTAACTATTCCTTACATCGTCAATGCGCCACCAACCTTGGGAACTATGATGCCCCTTGTGCCTGTAGTTACACTAGCTCACTCACCCTTCGAACTGGAACACAACAATACTGCGTACTGTTGTTAAGCGCTAGAATATCTGATGAGTGGGTGGTACCTACCCAGGCGGGCTTGCACAAAGCTCTACCACCAAGTAAGCCATATGCCTGACCAGAACGTATAAGAAAGCTAGTATTTGGACTGACGATGAAATTTACGGTATGAGTCATTATGTACATACATATGTACTATGTAGTACATACGAGTGCCATACAAATTTATTAAAACGAAGAGAAAATAAACTCAGCAAACAGATAAAATATTAAGGAGCGTTTCGCTTTGGGTATCTGAATGTTTTTAAATATTTTGCTCCAATATTGCTTTTTGAGATAGCACTCGTTCCAGATACTTTAAATATATTACATTGAAATGATATTTATTGCCTGGATAACATTTAAATGAAGTTATTCGCAATTAATCGAATTTAATTAAGAAATCTGTTGGAATCAGAAACAAAAGTCCTTTTTCCTTTAATAATATTTAGCGATAACCTGTTACTCTGATGCATTCATTCTTTTGTTAATGGTTCAATATTAAATACATATTATTAATAGTGGTATTATATTGTAGTCATTGCTTTTGAACATGTGTTTCTTATATTTTTCGAGGTATAGCATTGGGTATACTTGTCCCTTTTTGTTTTAAAATCTCGGTATTTTTTATTTTTTTTATTTTATATGATAGGTTGATGAGCAAAAAGGCCACCTGATAGTAAGTGGTCACCACCGCCCCTAGACAATGACGCTGTGAGAAATATTAACCATTCCTTACATCACTAATGTGCTACCATCCGATGGCCCTTTAGCACGTCCGCCTACATATGTCATAAAATATCTAATAGTGCAAGGTATACCTGTATGAAATACGCTAAAAATGGTACGAAAATTTTTATAAAAATTCAGAGAAAACATGCTAATATTATATTAAAAACTTGCGTGTATTTTCGAAATTGAGCATAAGAACGTGCCTTGAGCTTAGTTAGCCCTAACGAGCCAAACGGGGTCACGCAGAAACCTACTAACTAGGTTTTAACGAAATTTTCGAGCCAAAAGCGAATTGCCTGACAACCAGGTAGGAAACACCGATGCCCGTTATACAATTTGCATTTTATTTTTTCTCTTACTACGCCTTTATTTCAATTAAACAGCTGGATGTTTGTTGTGTTATCTTTCCCTTTGAAGTTTTGAGATATCTGTCTAGCCAACAACATAATGACAATCTGTTAATTTCTCAATGGTGGCCTCTCCCCGTTTTGAGGAGAAGATTTGGTGCATATGACTACGCTATTCCACTGCGGGTTAGTGAATTAACATGTAGCCGAATTTCGTTGAAATTAGACACATGCAGATCTATTCACGATGTTTTTAATCACTACCGAACATGAGATGAATTATAAACACAAATTAAGCACATGGCAAGTGGTGCTTGGAGGTTTGAACTCGAACGGCTTCTAGTCTAGTCGTTCCATCAAAATTGCTATTTAGGACATTTACACAACAATCTCAAAGTGAAATTAATATTTTTTAATATTGGACAAGCAAAATATGAGTAAAATAGTATTCATAAAACTTGTTGATATTACCGTCTGTCTAGTTTCCAAGGTTAAGTTGAAGTTGAGGTGAGTCAGTGTAATTACATACACCAATGACATAACAATGAAATCAAAGTTTCTAAAAAATATACAAATATCTAATAGATTATCATTTTTAAATGATTATGTTACATCCAGCGTGGAATGTAAATTATTGAAAAAAAAAACTCAGTACTTATTAAGATTAAGTGCTTCCATTCAACAAATGGTAGTCTAGTTATCAATATGCGACACTTTACGTACGTTCCTAGAACGATCGTGTCTTAGCATATCATCATCATGTCGTTGCAATAAAATAAAACGACTTAACACACACCTTAATCTAAAATTATTTTGGACTTTATTCCAATTGTATATGACACTAAATGGGACAGTTTAGTGGGCAGGCTCTTTGATACAAACATTGCAATAAAAATAAAACGGCTTAACACACACCATGACGTAAAGGTTTTTGGACTTTATTACAATTAATATGACAATAAAACTGTATACAGGCTATATATTTTCCGTACCTGATACTAAGGCGTAGCGAACAGATTCCCTAAATGAACAAAATAAGCCATTTACAGGTATTTGCTCTCTTGATTTTTTTAAAATAAATAATAGAATACAAAATTAGAATATTTCGGTCTTCATACGTGAAATACGAAATTTTAAATACGGTGTTATCATCGTCTTTGTAAGGATGCTTCTGTTTCGAGGCAAAACGTGCGTCGAGTGCAGTTTGTCATATACATGGTGACTTGTGAAGGTGTACAGAGGCGGTGCTTAGTATATCTTATACTTCAAGGCATACATCTTTTATTTTTAGTATAAACAACTTTACATTTAATTTTCTTTAAAATTACGTCACTAATTTTTAAAACTTTGGATAGTGTAAGAATTGTTTCACGTGGTGTAGTTATGTCGCCAATGCTTTTAGCATTATGGATTAAAAACCTTACAAAAAAAGGTAAGGTAAAAGTATTTTTAGTATCAGATAATAAAGGCACATTGAAAATGTCTTTTAAATTAATTCTAGAATTTTACTGTTGTTAGGATCAACCAATCATAATAGTGTGTATCTGAACTGATATCGACCAATGTTTTATTTCAACACAATATCACACTTGAAGTATACGGCTTGGAATGTTGTCATGCTGTCAGTCAAAGTGCATTGACCTTTTGATGGGAGTTTGCAGACACATGCACTCCTTGAAAATTCTGAAATTTCCATCTAAAATTTACTAAAAATACCTACTATGAAATATGTTTGATTATTGTAACATTCTTTTTTAATTCATAGATATTATACGATATTCTTTGTGTGCGGAGAGTATGCTTTTGTGTGTAAATATCCTTGTAGTAAATTGTTCATAACTTTTATTATAGGCATTATAAGAAATTCTGACCATTTAGAGTATAACCTCGCCGTTGACCTTTAGGACTAAAACTAAATTATATATTTTTCGCTCATTTATTTATTCAGTGTTGCTGTTATTTGTTAGAATAACTGATTAATGGATTTCGATAAAGCTATACCATAACCTTAAGAACAAGATTATAGCTGAGATGACCCAGTGGTTAGCTGCGTGCATCGTAACCGATGAACGCGAGTTTAAACTCATGCAAGCACCACTGAATATTCGTGTGCTAAATTTGTGTTTATAATTCATCTCGTGCTCGGCAGTAAAGAATAACACCGTGTAAAAATCTGCATTAGATAGTAATGAAAATTAGCTAATTATTATAATATCAGAATCTATTAAAGTATTCTGAAAATGATTATGAAAGACAATGGAATTATAACGAGTCAGTTATCATTTCAAAGCTCATTTTACAAAGATCGTAATGGAGGACATTTCGACCCTCCCGTATCTTTTATTCAAGATCTTTCAAAAGAAAAAACATCTTGAACAAGGGTATGTACGGTTCTTCAACCTTATACACGATTAATGGCTAGAATCAATCAAACTTAAGGTGTTTATTGAAATATAGGGAGAAAAACTTGTACAAAAATGGGAGCTGTAAAGCTAGTTAATACTATATATGTATGTATGTGTATGTAGTTGATTTTAGTATTAAGACAAGCTGTTGTTGAGAAAACAAACTTATGGAACATGGTATCGAAAAGTTGAATTTGATATTTAAATACAGTTTTTAATATGAAAATTTAATATGTAATTCAGTAATTTCCTATTTAATCTAAGCGAAAATATTTATTTTTTATAAAGGTTTTCCTTTTTTAAACCTAAATAATAGTAGATATATGCATGTAATGTAAATATTATATATACATATAAATGCTATGTATACTCCAACGAAATCATACTCGAATATCGAAGCATCAAGTTTCAAATTTCAAACTTACCATTTAATTTTGACGAAAATAACATTGAAATTTTTCTTAAGGCTCATTACTAAACACATTTTAAATAAAGCATTATATCAAACTCGAGTTGTTCAGTCAGTTTGTTAGTAGCGGTGTCCTAGTTTGCTCATATAGAATATATGATAAAAATATACAATGAATTGCGATCCTTCCTTTTTTAAATCGTGTATAAACGTTTAAATACATAAATCAAATGTATCGTTTTTCGTCTACATTTTTGAAGTTAATTATAAGTAGAGCAACATTCATGCTATAATTGTACGCTATCTGCATTAAATCGGGTAGAAGAAAAAGTGGTCAACTTAATCTCATCCGGTTTGTCTGGTAAGGATCACTCATTATAAGGGTTGGGGGTCATGCTTCTGTTTATTTGTACAAGGTCAAGCTTACAAGCAATTTAGATGTCTTGTTTTAACTTACGTTTTTGATTTAACATTATATTATTACACTGCGAAATTTATATTCATTTCATTTGCAATATACATCCCTATTTATTAGTAAATGTTATAAATTGGTAGGGTTATATGATGTGGTTTGTGGTGACCATATTCTATTCATATTCTGGCACCGTGAGAAATCTTAAAAATTACCTACGTAACCGATTCGGTACCAACCTACGGAACTAAAATGTTATGCTCTTTGTGCCTGTAGCTATACTTAGTATTGTTGATTGGCGATTAAATAAATATGCTTTATCTTTTTAAGAGGCTTTTATAAGGTTGGGCTGTATGTATGAATGTAACTATGTAACGGAATCTTTGAACGTGATTTTCAGCTATTTCCAGATGTCTAATTAATTCGTCTACATTTGCATTCGTATTAAGTGCCAATGACAATGCAATTAGCGTGTTTTGTTTTTTTTTTTTAAACTATTATTTATTCTTTCTAATGTTCAGTTGCTAAAGGTTGAAAGGGATATATCAGTACTGGTAATAAGTCATACGTTATACTACGTTTGTTATTACCAAGACATAATTATTTAATACTAATAAAATGAAAAATAAGTTATTTTATAGATGCAAGTCTGACTAATGAAAGTGTAATTTTTAATAAATTAAAAATGTAAATTAAGACGAACATTAAAAATTTATCGTTTCTCTGGGACCGCGATTATGTTACAGAATTTGCTTTGTGTCAACCATTTTTGGCTTGGTCGTGATTTACCTTAGAATATTTTTGTATGGGCACATGTTAGTCGTTCAAAATAAATAGTATAAGATCCAATTGATTGGTGTAGTCATCCCACACTATTTTACCTATATATATGAATGCTTGTAAAACCTTATAAGGTACTAAAGGAAAGAAAAGTTATTGTCCTACATCTGACTTACGTCCTTTCGTTTGCGCAGAAGATATGAAACTAATTATCTTCCAGCAACATTTCATCCGATTCATGCAAATTGCGTTAACATGTTTTGTTTTTGATCAAATCAAAATATACTTTAGACTTTTGCAAGCACTTTTAATCGTTATTTAACAACTATGTAAAGTCAAGCTACCACTGGTACCGAAAGTAGATTCTATCGAGAAGAATCGGCAAGAAAATCGGCAGTAGTTTAACCATCAAGAATAATTATATATACGTGATGTTTAACCATTGCGGTCTGCCATCTCTTGTGTAATACCTGTACAAATAACACAAAAACAAAGTAAACTTCATGAAAAATCCTTTTGGCTTTTACCCAGTATTATGAAAGCTAATATTGCTTCATATGAAGCTATTACACACTATCAATAAACAGACCCCAATAGTATTATACATCACAATCTGCTCGTTCGTGCCCTTGTGACCTAAATATGTAGGTTTCGGTACGACTGTCTGCTTTATAATAGCGTTAGGACCGAGCGAAATACGGTTTGAATGAATCAGCCAATTGCTAAACAGTATCATGGTCTAACGACTTTTTTTTCATACTGGTCATTCACTGTTTCATGAGTGAGATTTATTTTTTGTACTATTTTATTGTCTGTATGTTAGCTTAAGTAAGTATTATTTTCAAAAATTGTTTAATTATTTTATTGTATCTATTATTTAATAGTTATAATATATAGCAAAAATTGTTTGTATGTCACTACTATAGTATTTTATTACGTTTTGAAATTAGATGATATGGTTTTATTTCGAAAAGGTTAATCCTGTTGAGAACTGTTGTATAAAGTTTTAATGGAATTCTGTTTTTATTAATAACGAATATTTTAAGAATAACATATAAATAATATACAACAACAAGAGCTTGTAAATTTCCCACACCTGGGCTAAGGTCTCCTCTCCCTTTGATGAGAAGGGATATACAAATAACATATTTCACCACGCTTTTCCACTGCGGATTGGTGGAATACACATGTGGCAGAATTTCTATGAAATTTGACACATGCAGGTTTCCTCGCAGTGTTTTCCTTCACCGCCGAGGACGAGATGAATTATAAAGAAATTAAGCACATGAATTATCAGTGGTGCTTGCCTGAGTTTGAACCCGCAATCATCGGTTAAGATGCACGCGTTCTAACCGCTAGGCCATCTCGCCTCATTACATATAATATACAACTGATAGGACGATAACTCAATTTAAGAATACATGGTCGTTCTCTCTGAAAGCTTTGGATGTTGAATAGTTTTAATAAAACTGTAATCACATATCTTTAATATTCTAGGTGATAAAAGTAATGCAGAGAATTTTTTTTTTTATGGTATAGGTTGGCGGACGAGCATATGGGCCACCTGATGGTAAGTGGTCACCATCGCCCATAGACATTGACGCTGTAAGAAATATTAAGTATTCCGCGCCACCAACCTTGGAAACTAAGATGTTATGTGCCTTGTGCCTGTAGTTACACTGGCTCATTCACCCTTCAGACCGGAACACAACAATACCGAGTATTGTTATTTGGCGGTAGAATAACTGATGAGTAGGTGGTACCTACCCAGACGGGCTTGCACAAAGCCCTACCACCAAGTAAAATATAAAACAGCATATTTTTGAAATCCGAGATGGCCCAGTGGCATACGTCCCCACTAGGGGCCCGGGTACCTTTCTGAAGGCTTTTACGACGTGAAAAGATTTTATTCAAAGTTTGTGGTTAAACTACCCAGACACCTTTTTTTTTAAATAATAAAATATCAGCTGCATGTATATGATGACATTCTTGAAGCTATAGTTCCTGGGTTTAACACAGCAGTTCTACGAGACATGACTGTACAAGACTCATAGTCTGCTGTCACTCAACTTTCTTACCAATAATATGGATATTTTCGAAATGAACGGTCGTAATCATATATTGTATAGACGCGATGAAGAAAGGTAAACTAATAAAACCTAGTTCCAACTTCGCAAAGTCAATACATCCTTCTTGGGGCACGTATTCGTTTCCATAAAAAAACCACAACAATCTTGAACATGACATTTAAAAATTAAGTTTATGTCAAAAAAATCTCAATACAAGATTAAAATAAAAAAGTGTGAACATTTATTTATTTCTAGGCACTTTATATAAGTAATTGTATTTTACTGAAATACTCTGTAATAAAAATAGTAAAGAAGCTTAATTACTGAGTTTCTTGCACGATCTTCGCGGTAATATATACTTTCCACACAGTTTGTAGATGCACATTTAATTCAATACTCGAATAAAGAATATTTTAATCAACTTTTGGTAAAATCGTTGACACCACTTATAAAACAATAAATGTAAATCAAGATCTTGAATATTTACTTGAAATATATTATAGCAATCATATCACATCTTTCAGACTCAATCCTAATACGAAACACGGGAGCAAGTCTGTATTATTTATGTACGCTGCTGTCGTTTAAGAAAATCCATAGTTTATCCGAACGACTCGATCCGATGAAATATTTATTCTTTATTGCTCGTATTATAAATGTCGTGTGGGCTATTTCTTGCTGTGGAAATGGTCTGGAAGAATACGAATCCAGATATAAATGGTCATATACAAATATGAACAAATTGTTTTTATATGTGTGTGTCATTTTATTTATGCGTGTAAAGTATTGAGAATTATAAACACATGTGAAAGTTTCGTGTTGTTTGAAGGATGTCTGTGTGCGTTTGTGTTTATGTTAATGGAAATTAAATAATGTTATGCAAGATGTCGAAACTGCTCCAAACATTAATCAAAATTACTTCCTATTTTGAATTCATGGAATTCGATTTTTGAATATCAAATTTCTGACAAACTTCCACGTTTTAATAATCTGTGTACATTAGGAATGTATGTGTTTCTGTAAGTATGTGTGATAGGCACGTCGTTTCAATCAGATTTAAGGATGATGGTATGTGTGTATGGAAATGAGAACGAAGTTCGTGGGAAATGGTTTGTGCCTCTTATATTTTGAGAATAAACGATTACATTGATGCCAAACCTAATTTGTACATCTGATTAAGTTTTCATGATACATTCAGCCGTTTTTAGTATTAGGAATCTATGATTAATAAAAATAAAATAAATTAAGTATCGTCCATAAGGAAAAAAACTACTGAGTCATTACGAGATCTCTGAAAGTACTGATCCAATTGACTTGAAATTTAATATAACTTTTATCGTCACGATCACTGTGAAAAGATTTTTGAGAATTTTAACTTTCACTTTTCAAATGAAGGAGAGGGTAGTTTTGTATAAATTTTCCCGAAACGTAGCCTTGACGGGAGCTGGATATAACTGAACATATATGATTAATAGCATTATCATTACGTTACATGACATATGTATATGTGAAGCTTTTAATAATACCCAATCAACATACTGGATCAGTTTTTATTCCGGGAAATAAAAGAACTCCCGTGGGATTGACAGAAATCGTCTCTTTATCCGACGTCCGAACAGTTGCTCGTTAAAAGATATTCCTGTTCGTATTTCCATTGTTTTCTTTCCATAGAAACAGAATATAAAGGCTGCCAAAGCTTTGGGGTATAATTTCAATATAAATAGTATTTTTATACAATATTTTATTTATAAATAAAATAAATAAAACAGCGTGGGGTATTTGACTATAGTACGGATTTTCATGCAGGATTTACATATATATGTAATTAAATAATTATAAAATACATACATTGATTGGTGATAAAGAGAAAAAAATTATTGATTAAAAAGAAAAATCATAACGACTCTAGTAGCTGGAAGGATTCGTGAAAACTTCTCTGCGTTGGTACCAATTATTCTTTAACTAAACAGAAATTTGTTTTAAAGGTTGAATGAGCTTGGATGATTGCACACATCGGGAAGAAGGAAATAAATTCTTAGTTTCCAAGGACGGTGGAGCACTCATATAAATTTAATTATTATTAAATGTAAATTTATTATAATATATAATTAAATTTCAACTGAACACCTTTTACTTACAGGTAGCTGACTATTATTAAAAAAATGATTTAAGTTTTTATATAAGGCACTTTGAATCGTCTAGGTACAGCATTTAATGAAAATTTTAAGCGATATATTTAAGCTATAATTAAGTTCAAAAGATCAGAAGTAAATTCGACGCGTTAATTGCTAATTTATGATAACTAATTTCATTCCTATGGATTCATTGGCTCGAAATGGGTTGAGTTTATTAACGTTTTAGGGAGCCACCTTTATTAGTACTCTGAAAGTATGAAACAAGAACATTTTCTTGTCAGAGATTCTTATATACATCCTAGATGGCCCAGTATTTAGAACGCGTACATCTTAACTAACAATTGCGGATTCAAATCCAGGCAAGCACCGCTGGATATTCATGTGCTTAATTTGGTTGTAATTCGTCTCCAAACCTTAGAGCATATTCCACCACGGTCCTCTAATGCGGGTTGGTGGATTCACATGCGGCAGATTTTTGTTGAAATTAGATACATGCATGATGACAAGATTGGTGACTGTGATTTGACACGTGTGTATCTCCAAACTCAAACAACATGGAAAAACAAAAACAATGGTGAAACAGTATGGTGAAATAACATCCAAAACCTTTTCTTCAAGTGAAGAGGAAGCCCTTCTTTTCCTTTGTCAGTGATTTCTATATACTTTATATAAAAATATAGTCATGGCAAAAGGATATTCCGATGGAAATATTCGATATTCTTATCAATTATTATATTTAGCTTAATCAAATTGCGAAAATATTTTCATTGACCCTTTCATTTTTATGTGCGTTTGCTAGATATATCTTAAAAATAATAACATCTAATTCAGTATTTATGATAATATAACACAAAAGTGATGTCAGATATGAGACTAGACAAAGTCATTTCCATTCGGAAAAGAAAAAAAAAATCGACACAGTTCCACTCAGTCTAATGGAATGGGGTTACTGAGGTCATTTAGTAGTCTAGACTGCGGGTCTGAATTTGGTCTAGACACAACGTCACCCAGTGAGGTTAAAACCGATTTAGGGCTAGTGACGCCAGTTAGTCTTTGATCCAGTGTGATTTTAGTTCCGTATCGTAGTAACACTCGGGATAGACCAATTTCAATTACTTTAATTTTAAGATTTTGCTAAATAGTTGTTTGGAAATATTGTGACGTATCACCATGATTTTATTTCATAGTAAGCAACAAATTCGTTTACCGCTGTCTGTCCCTATGTATAGATCTTTAAAATTCATAGCGGATCTTGATGCTGTTTTTTTAATAGATAGAGTGCTTCGAGAGGAATGTTTTTGTATACAATACGTGGACAATATAGTAAAGAAACAACAAAAAATTTTAAGTTTCTAATTTTTTGTCGTAAATATACAAATTGCGCTTACAATGCAAACGCTGGGTGATCCCTACAAGATAGATCGAAATAAGTATTGTTCCCGTGTGTAGCCGGGACGGGTCTAGCATTTAACAAAACATCGTCAGATAATAAAAGAAAATCGATAAACTATTTTTGATGTTGCATATTAGTGTCAAACAAACTATGCTTTTACTGTAACCACAACGTGTGACTCGCAATTCTATCCACCGATCGTGAAATACCAAATTGAAAAAAAAAGTTTATCGACGATTTTATTCCAGACACAACGTGCAATGTAAAAATATCACATTATAACACAAGTCCAGTTGTCCTTAGGAATTATACAAAGAAATTACGTAGCGTTGCAGTCCCGACGGGACGCAAATTCAATTATCCCGCGTGGAACCTGGCGTCCCGAGCATCATATATGGCTTATTGCATTTAACTGTCCCTCTGTTCTCTGTTGGTTGGTAATGAATGTTATTAGCTCTTTAAAGGCTTAAAAATACTGGAGCTCTGTTGCAACTCAGATACTACTTAACTTGTAGCAAATGATGTCTATAAATTTCATGTTGTAACACAAATAAATAAATATTGGTCAAAAGCACATACATTACTCTGATCCTAATGTAAATAGCTAACGCACTTGTGTTATGAAAAATCAGAATTAACGACGGTAACACGCAGTTCCAAGATAGTATAGAAAATTAATGAAATTTTCCTTCGAATCAAACTCAGGGTACTTCGACGTGATGTATCGATGAAAACCGGTTTACACATTACTCGACCACGGAGGTCGTCGTCAAAGTAGGTGTTTTGAAGCATACGATGAAATTACACGAACATTACACGCCTTAAGACTGTTTTGCATTCCCGTTGGGAATATTTAACTGTCCCACACAAGTCCCAAGTGTCTTTAACTTATTCATCAAGCTTACTTTGTATTTATTTATAAAAAAGGGATGACTGAAAGACAATTGCGTGTGGCGGAGATGAGAATGCTGAGAATAATGTGTGGTGTTACGTGTATGTATAGAGTAAGGAATGAGTACATATGAGAGAGTTTGAAAGTGACTCGGGTAACCGAGAGCTATGTGGAAACCGGCTCTCGTTGTATGGTAAGGGCATGTTATGTGGAAGAATGAGGAACATGTTGTGGGAAGAAACGATTGATGGATTGTTGAAAAACGAAATGGTTAGAAAGAATGTTACTTATGAGATGACGTTTGTCAGAGAAGCATGGAAGGGAAGATGTTGCACCAACCTCAAGTAAAATTAGGATAAGGGCAGGAGGATGATTACAAAAAAAGATTGCAAGTTTTGTAACGTTGCAGAATTCAATATTCCGTATTTATACACGTCGGTTAGACAAACTGATCACAAATAAATATATTATAACGAATGAATAGCGTTCAGACTTGGACGTAAAATAGTTTTAGAATTGCAACTAGGAGGTTGCTAGAAGTTATCCTGACTTAGAATTCGATCCCAAAGGAAGAGAGTTGATAGCAAGTGTGAAGTCTGAGTGTTGATGTAAGTTTGTACGGAACTTCTATTCAGCGGAACTGCCACGGCTACAATTTTAAAACATTAATGTCGTTCGGATATTGTAGAACTAGTTCTGTCTTCAGCATTCACGGGCTGTTCAACTGAGCACTTCAAATAAATTCAAGTATTCTTATTATATTTGTATATTTTTATTTCCCTTTATGGCTTTAAGATTTTTCTATAACTGGTTCGGAAAGTATATTCTACAAAGAAGAACTTACAAGAAACTCAGGAATTACTCTTTTCCATTTCAATTACAGATTATGTTAGTAAAATGCAATATTATTATAAATCCTGTCTGGAAATACTAAGTGTATGCTTTTTTATCTTTAACAATATAATCTCCTTTTGACTACTATACTTTATCATTTCTTTTTTACTTTTTAACGTTTGAAGGTGAAAATAGTTGCGGAATTTTATTTTGGAAACGAATATAATGCTCTACGAAGGATGTACTAACTTTGCTCAGTCAGGAACTAGATGCTATTATTTTATTAATATATGAAAAAGAGTAAAATATCGGCTAAAATTGTTGTTTCAAGCACTTGCACGTGCTACTGAATTTTCATGTACTTCATTTGTTCTTATAAACCATTTCATGCTTGGCAGTGAAAAGGCATCGTGAACTGTGCCATGTGTCAGTCGAAAATCTCTATACAAATTTCTATCGTGCTACATTGGAGCGATGTAGTGGAATAAGCTTCAAACCTACCTCTCAAAAGGAGGACTTAGCCGTAACAGCCGTAGCAGAGTAACATTTACAGACAGCTACACGGTCGATAGTCAACAGTCGGTTAGGCGGTTTTACGAATGAACTTTCACCGAAAATCTTAAGGCACAGCATATATTAAATATTGTTACAGCTTATGCAAAATGTCTTATGTGGTTTTACATGTATACCACTGAACCGTTTGGAATGGCATTTTTCAACCCACTTCAAAAAGGAGGAGGTTACAGAATTTTTTTTTTTCTTTTTTTTATGTCGAACACCGACTCCAAATATAATAAATACTTTTAAATACATCGTACATCGTATCGTGAATCGACTTTTAAATACTGTAATGGTTTTCATCTCATTTTACTTATGGTAAATGAAAATAGGATTTCTAAAGTAATAAAAAAAACTTATTCTAGACTATTTAAAAAAAATCGACAAGTAACGAATATGAGCCTTTCAAGCGATGTATAATAACTGATATCATTTGTTCATCATGTTATTATCACTTTATTCTTCTCTCCTCGATTAATATACATACGAAATACGAACGTAAACTATACCATGATTTCTTTGCTTAGAAATAAAAAGTTTACTAAATAAAGAAAAAACTTGTAACATATACCGTTAACAGTAACGAAGTAGGAGTATTTATGTTAAATTGAATTAGTCTGTAACTTAAGTTTCCAGCTGTACGTTACCCAAGTATTAGTGCTTAGTTGGGATCGCTGGAGCTAATTAAATTGCAACACCGCTGAGAATTCCAACTAGCTGAGACAACGCTGAATGTCAGATAAAATCAATACCAAAATATACTCCTGGCAACACTTTACAAGTATTTATGAATAGACATTTTACACGATTACATTAGACGTTAAACTAACATCGATTCGTAATTCAAATAATAATAAATCATATATTCGAATGAGCGTAACCGCCAAGATATTAAAGTCGCAGTCATTTGTTTTTACAATTTGGTTATAGGTATGCTTAATATCTATACTCATATTATAAATGTGTGAGTAGCTGTCTATGTGTTGCTCTTTCAAGGTCAAACTAATAAACCGAATTTGAAGAGATCTGGTATAAAGCAACCTTGAAGGAAGGCCATACTTTACTTTTGTATGCCTAACACCTGACGACCGAGCCTTACAACTAAGTAGTACTAAATAAATCAATAAATACTACGGGCTTATCGATCTTTCTCCTTAAGACCTTGAGTCGAATACTAAATTATATTTATTAATCGACGAAGTTCAAATTATCCTTGGGATTTTGTTATACAAACAACGTTTTATTTAAGGCGGCATATAACGTATGTTCCATTTTCATTGGACAGGCCTACATTCAAGCAACATCTACCTCAATTTAAAATCTCCAAAACGTTCTACAAAGATCGTTCGTGATAATGAGTAAAAAGTTTCAAAGGATGAAAAAAAAAATACGAACTTTCTTGGGCAGAACTTTATGCAAGCTCGTCTGTGCAGATACCACTGCTCGTAACTTTGACAGGAAGTTTGTACTGCGGTTGCTTTGTTATGGTTTGAAACCAGAGTGAGTTAGTGTATAAGGGGCATAAAATCTTCGGTCCATAAGTAGCTACGTAAAGGCGATTAAAGAAATGTCTGTAGGTATTGAAACTCAAACTCAAATTTCTATATTCAATATGAAAGCATTATACTTTAGCACTTACATATTGATAGTTAAATTAAGCACTACTACCAGTTTAGAAAAGAGGACACATCATGACATGACCTGAGAAGAACCGGCAAAAGCATGTGTTGTATAAAAATAGAAGAAACAAAATTGCAGTTTATCATTGTCAAGTTTTCAATTTGAGTTTAAAAAAAAATAACTGAATAATTATTTATTTTACTTTTATCGATTGGATTAGTTGTGAATCGCATTTTAATATTCTTATTCCAAAACTAATCTCCGCAATAAGTCAGCAATGCTAAGTGAGGTTTACTTGGTCTAATTAAACTGAAACATCGTTTAACTTCTCGAGATAAGTATTGCTTAGGTAATTATTCTCGAGATTTAAGATGAAGTTACCTTAAAGTCTTAAGCTTTGAATCTTTTAAATAACTTAAGAATAACAGTAAAATGGTATTGTGTCGTGACTGAGTATTCCAAGTCAAATTTTAGAGTGTCCAAAATGGTAAACCTTGTTTTTAGAGTTGGCAATTGTGTTGAAAATTGTTTTTCATTTCTTACCACCACTTAAAATCAGCTGATTTGTCTTCTATTTTTGGTATTAATTTATTTTATTTAACCTATTTTAATTTTGTCGCATAAAGTAGATAAAAAACTGTTGGCGAAAACGTTTTCTATAGTGGAGACCGCGTCTCGGCAAACATAGTGTTGGACGGACAACAACGGACCCCAACGATGTCCGTGGACGGTGTACGGTGGACGATTTACGCAAGACGGCAGGCAGGAGCTGAATGCGAGTAGCCAAAGAAAGACCACAGTGCCATGCATTCAAGATGCCTATGTCCAGAAGTGGACAAACATGGGCTGCTAATGATGATGACGATGATGAAGTAGAATAGTCAGACCAAAACTGTTTGCTCATCTGCCTTCCTAAAATTAATTTCCAAAAATGTAAAATTTTAATCAATAATAATTTCTCATATCTCATCTAAAACATTCAATTATAACTTTGTATATCATAGTTGTAAGAGTTTTTGCTTGTATTAAACCATCGCTTATCAAATCGAATAACTTCACCGAACTCTTACTTGCTTTTATACTTGTGTTTGTGTAAGAATCACTTGCGCTAATTAAATTGCACCGCCGGGAACTTCTTGAGATGTGTATCAGACTGCAACATCAGATGGATTAATATGAAGACGGTACTAAGATTATATCTTACGATGGTGCTCCTTGCTTCGTTGCAAATGTATTGGTAACTAAGATCTGTTTCAATCAGAACTTTAAGTCATTTATGCTAGTATATATTCAGTTCGGTTCTATTTATAAAATAAAATGACGTTTTTGGTAATATATGACTTAGTTTATGCTCACATATTATTTCTTTGATTATTCTTATGAACCCGAGATTATTGGTCAGCTTTACCCGTGCAAAATTTATAAAAAAATCACACAAACGTTGATCGTGATATAGATGCTAAAAAATACTTTTGGAAATTTAAACTTCATGGACAGAAAAAGAGATCTTTATATGAATTTTGCCCGAACAAAGTCAGAATGGACGCAGTATTAAAATCATATTTTAGTTTACTAGGATACCTTAAAAGTGTAATATTTCCATTCAAATAAAGTAATCATCGGCAAATAAACTAAAACAAGGCTTTTTTATTACTCAATATCATAAAAATTCTAATTTTATTTTACAGTTAGTGAGATTTTTCTTCAAATTAAAATGGATTAACTTCGACCTCGAGGTATAATACAAATAAGCTCGACTAACGATATTGACTATATAATGGAAGATTTATTACCTTTAGGATTTGTGGTTTATGCCTTAATTTAAAGCAAATAACAAAAATTAATAAGATTTTATGATGCTTTTATATAAGTGAACTAGCGACCCGCCCCAGCTTTGCATGGATCTAATGCTGATACTAAATATACTATAGTTTATTTCTTATTTCTTGACTATATTGTCTATGTATTACATATGAAAACAGTCCTCTCGAATTACTCTATCTATTAAAAAAATAAACGCATCAAAATCTGTTTCGTAATTTTATAGATCTAAGCATAAACAGGGACTGACAGCGGTAAGCGTCTTAGTTTTATACTATGTAATAAAGATAAGTATTTAGCAATTCTTCGATGACATCGCAAAATCGAATGAGTGAAATGTAACAAATAAATATAAGTTTATAGGAATATGTTCAAATCAAAATAAACTTTATTCAAGTAGGCTTTTAGAAGCACTTTGAATCGTCATTTTACAATTAAGTAAAGCTACCACCGTTTCGGAAAGTAGATTCTACCGAGAAGAACCGGCACGAAACTCAGTAGTTACTCTTTTTCAACATTTAAAAAATACAAAATCAAGTAGTTAAATACAATTTTTTAAATTAATACATCCTGCTTGGAAGTCAACAGGTATTAACTCCACGCTTTTTTATCATCTAAAATCTAATTTTGAATATTTACATAGTACAAAAACTTCATCTGAAAGCATAGAAGTAAATAAAGAACAAGAGGTCGATTTGGGAAACAATTAGTTGCCGTTGCATTTAGTTGATGTCCGATATTTTCACAACTATTCTAGTCCACTAAGCGTGACATACTACCGTTCTAAAGTGTAGGCACTAACATAACTGCACTTTAACCTCTCACTCGTATACGATAGAAAGGCAATCTAACTACACAGAAGAAAGTTTAGGCGCAGGACCAATAGCGTCAGACATTTTACGAGGCCAATAACTTTAAATTGACCAAACCTTAGATTCGAATCGAAAACCTCTCAATCGGTTGGCTGACAGTTCAAAAAGGCATTTTAAATGAGATTTTATGTCGTCCTAACCGATTTCGACCGCAGTCAATCTCAAGAGAGAGAGTCAACTACATAAATTATTAAACATAAGTGTGTGAACACACACGTACATTCTCTAATCTTTCACGATCATACTCAAAGTCAAAAAAAAATTATTTAGTAAGGATATGTTCTGTTCGGAAAGTAACGTCACGTCAAGTAAATTCAGAATCTCTTTATCGATTGTCCGTTAGCCCACAAGACATTTCAAAGAATACAAATATCTAGAATAATTGGGGTAAAATAGGATTACAGTGTATTGTGTAAAATTAGACAACATTTCGACAAAATCACTGTAATTTCAAATAGTCACAAATCACTGGCCATTGAATAAACAAGTCACTAGTCACTTGCCACCTAGATTTTGCACTATGACAATTCTGATGTATGACAATGGGACATATTCATAATTAGAGGGAAGGTCTCCTGAAATTGACGAGTAAGTGCAGCCACAGGATGAATGGCGTCACTTCGCTTTTGAATACAGGAGCATAACATTGGCAACTTCGAATTCGTTGGCAGTTCGAAATTCGAAATTGAAAAATTCAATTCAATTGGTTGGACCTGCATTTATTATTAAGATGGCTTAGTGGTTAGAACGCGTGCGTCTTAACCGATAATTTCGGGTTCAAGCCCAAGCAAGCACCACTATATATATGTGCTTAATTTCTCTTTATAATTCATCTCGTGCTCGGCGGTGAAGGAAAACATCGTGAGGAAACCTGCGTGTGTCTAATGTCATCGAAATTCAGCCACATGTCTATTCCACCAACCCGCATTGGAACAGCGTGGTGAAATATCTTCCAAACCCTCTCCTTAATGGAAGAGCAGTCCTAGGCCCAACAGTGAGAAACTTACAGGCTGTTATTTTCCTTTTTTTACTGTATTATAAAAATATGATTACCGTTAGATAATCAATTTCCATACCATATAATAAAATAAGATCTTACCTTTATTTTTATTTCAGTGATACTTTGAAGTCTGTAAGATGGATTATATGTTTTTGTAGATAGGAAACATTTTTCTAAGTATGCAAAAGTCCTAAAACTTGTTCCCTGAGTCCCTAAAGATGCGTCCCTAATCGGAGTTGGAAAACTTGTATCCTACGAAAAGAAATAGATACAAAAGAATAATCAATCTTTTGACAAAAAACTTTAATATAAAGTAAATAATAATAATAATCAGACAAATATAAAGTATTTTAATTGTGACTCATGATTACTAGTACCTACTCTATTTTATACTAATTTATGATATGGAAAATAAGAAAAGTAAATTCTAGCTCCTATATTTCATTTTACATTTGTTTACACTTCACATCAGAATATTAATTACGTACTTAATTTTAATTATGTTGTAATTTTTGAAGCAAACATTCCCGGCATACCCTGCAGCGTGATCTCCATTATTGTTAAGCAAAATCAGAGAGTAAAACGATACTTTTTTAAAATATAAAATGATACTAACGGCTCGTCCCGGTTTCGTACGGGTCGGCATATTTTTTATTATATGCTTGCCTTTTATTTATATTTCAACTTATTTACACAAAAAACTTAATAAATTATATATCTAAACCTTCCTCTGTCTATTAGTGAAAAATGTAGGAAAATCCGTTTAGTAGTTTTTTAGTTTATCGCGAATATACAGACAGCCAGACGCGAAGTTCACTGTTGACATAATATTTTTTGTGATATATCTATGGACGAAATAAACGAATAAACATATTTGATAAGTGTGAAAGTACATGTAAAGATTGATTGTTTTATGCAGACAAGAAGGCATCGCATCTCAACTGTAGGTATCGTGCGTGACACTAAGCGAACCCATTAATATTATCAGCACTTAGAGGCTTAACAGCCCGCATGATGGCGCATAGTAAAAAGCGGTTGGCTTCAGGCTGGTCGTAAAAAACTCCTTCATACTTTTCGTTGCAATGTTATAACTGATACCGTGCTGACCACACATTTATATTAAGACTGATAAGTCTCTTTACACGTTTTATACCCAGACAACACTGTCCTTTATTTTAAAAAAAAGTTCCACGTATTAAAATAAATGTTAAATATGATTTTAAAAGTGACGTTGGGTCAAATTACCTGATTCCAGATTTAGAAATATATTAAACGAATTCTGAAATAACTATTTTCAATCCAACTCTCGAAACAAGAGTTTTTTTGCACACATAAAATATATGTCAAGTCGTGCTCAAATATATTGCGCTGTCAACACTTGATAGGATAGAAAAGGAAGGAAGATAAATGGTGTCCTTGTCTCGCTGGATGGATTGTGCAATCGTAGACTTGAAACGGCTTTGCTTTTGATATTGTATTCTATTTTTGAAATATTTTATTTATTTTAATAAATGCATTCAAATCATATTAGACCTTTTTTTGATAACAAAACAAATCGGTTTATTACAATAAACATATTATAATCCTATTAATTATTAAATTTACATCACTTGATGCAAATTTGTATACTGCTAAATTATTCTATGTTTACTCTCTGCTTCATATCTGTTGTACAATATTTGTAGAAACCACAAATATTAAACTGACCATGTTTGTATATTGGACCTTAAATTGAGTCACATACCTGCAATTGAGTGAGACATCTCTGCACACTTGGCTTTATGGCTTTACAAATGAAAATACTTCGTCAATGAATTGACTATTATGAAATTATGAATATGTATAGGAATAATTTAGCAATACATTTCAGGAGAGTCTCTTAAAGTATGATTTCCAAAAATCTTAGCGTATACGTATATGTATATAGCGAAAACTAAATTTCATATTAGTAAATATAAATGGGCCAAAATTTCGAAAATCTCATAGTAAGTAGTTAAGTAAAACAATAGTATACAACAACCTTACAAATCCCCGATACAAGAAAACACGTGTGATGGAATATGATCTGACACACCTTCACCATCGATCAGGAGACGATTGATGATGACGACTAGTCGGTAGTGCTTGATCGGGCTTGACTTAATGATTTTTGATTAAGATTTATGTACAGGAATTACAAACCTACCTAAAATATCTGAAATTATTTATATGTGTTATTTGAAAATGATTATAAGCCAAACATATAAGTTTCTATTAGTGATTAGACGATAAAGTATAATTAGTAATGTCCTCTATAATATATGTAATAGGACCAATCTCCTTTGTCCTCAGGTACAATTCAAAATTGACCACGCTAGCCTTACCGTCAGTGATTTTCGAGCCCAAGTTTAAAGGATCAGTGCGAAATTTGGTGTACTCGGATTTACCCGGACAGCCACCCCGGAGACAGGAGTTGCGGCATTCGAGAGATTTGAAGGTAAGTCATTTATTTAAGCTAGAATGATGATTATAAGAAGATTGTGGAATTTTGTCATGTTCTTCTTACCTGTATTTTAAACACACACACACACACACACACACGCGCGCGCGCGCGCGCACACATATTTAACTTCAAATCCGTACATGTCAATGAGAAGTATTGCTGTTCAGTTATAAGGTAATTAAATTCATTTGTTCACTTACTATTGGTTTCAAACTGTGAGAAAGTAGTTTTAAAAATTAAATTTAGAAATTGTTAATACAGAGAACTGATGTTTGTTTTGTAAGAGAGTTACCTTAAGTCGAACGGAGAGGGCATCAGTTACATACTAAATAAATAACCGTATATATATATCATAAGCAACACAATACAACACAACCACACACACACACACACACACACTCAAGTGGAACAATGCTTAACCTAATTGGAAAAGGTACCTAATTTTAAATAAGTATAAAATGATCGCCTCCCAAGGACTTTTATTAAAGGAAGAATAAAGCTGAAAGGAAAATATAAAATTCCATGCACTCAACTATATTTTATAAATATCTCAATTTTCCACGCTCATTGTCAAGCAATATTAACCCGCGGAAATGGGAACTTAGTCTGTTGTAAATAGAGTTCGTTTTAGGATGCACGGTTAGGTAGAAAACGTTCAGTAAATCCAACAAAGAAATTCCATAGCGTTCTACTTTAGTTCAAGTCAAAAGCAGAAGCGTGTACAAAGCCTTAATTTCACCACACAAATGCGTATACCTTTTTCCACGTTTAACAGTATACGAGTATTATTATCGTGTATTTTAATTAATGATACAAAAAATATTCGTTCAAGGACTTCTTGAAATGCAACGTGTGAGTGACGTCAAACTCGTTGCAAAAATTTATGAAAAATGTTGTTAATTGCGAAAAATATTTGACTTTGGATATTTAAGTTGAAAATTTAATTATAGCTACTGTCCACCACCGTCCATAGACAATGTCACAATGCGCAAACAACCATAGGAACTGAGATGTTATGTTCCTTGTGCGTTCATTGGCTTATTCACCCTTCAAACCGGAACACAACAATACTGAGTACCGTTATTTCGTGGTAAAATGTGTTGTCTTTTGTTTTTGTTATCATCCACTGATGTTATAATAATTGGCTGAGCGATGTAACGCTTCGTGAAATATAAAAATGTATATTTTTATTCTTAAGTAGATGTGGATGATATTTCAAGTGCTTGAATGTATTTTGATGACGGCTTATATTGTTACAAGTAGAAGCTAAGAAAAGAGTAGCGTTGCCGTTCGCCAATGCAACAATGAAACCCTGTTAACCTTAAAACTTTTGACTTATTATGCGAGCTGACTCATCCACTTATAATATAATAATTTTAGTTTTGGTAGTCGAATAAGACTAAGATTCTACTGACCGATTTTCAGTAACGGTTACCAAACGGTATAATCAACTATGCAAAATATATATTATAGAAAAGTAGGTGTGCGAAAATAGGGGCACTTAATACCTTAATATTCATTGTCAGATGCGAGCACGACCTATAGTTTTCCTGGCTTACCATTTTATACCACCAATATGCAGCTAGTCCATTTAGGTATATTTGGTTGAATATTTTGTGAATAGTACGAAAACTTTTAAACAATTGTGTTAATTGTCTAGCAAATATATGACACAGCTAGTTGGAGACTCCAGCTAGGTCCATACATAACGGTACTAAAGCTTGTTGCTTGTTTAACAGTGAAGGATGAACGAGCTGAATTACAGGCTGAAGAGATAACATGAACAGTGTGTCTAGAATATTTTTAACATTATATTTCTATTACTTTAGGGAAATAGTATTTTTCGGGTCGTTATCCAAAACATATTCGAATAAAAATTCTAACTATATCAAACTAAAAGTGGATTTCTATAACCTATAAAACGATATAAAGTCAAGGTAATACTGACAAATAAAATACAACCCGCCTAGTCAGGTTATAGGTAAAAAAGGCTACATTTATCTTCAGTCGCGTTATTTCGGAGGCTGTGTATGCAGACCCGAAAGGTCATTCAATTTATTTTTGTAACTTGACCCATTTAGCTTGTTGGAGTTTGAGTGACGACGAGTCATTGAATCAGAGTTATTTATATAATATTTGAAGTCATTTGTAATATAGAGACTAGTAGTCCGAGTGGATTCGTTTGCGTTTTAGAGGTGGGTTGTGAGTCGAGATGGCCCAGTGGGTAGAACGCGTGCATCTTAACCGATGATTGCGGATTCAAACCCAGGCAAGCACCGCTGATTCATGTGTTTAATTTGTCTTTATAATTCATCTCGTGCTCAGCGGTGACGGAAAACATCGTGAGGAAACCTGCACGTGACATGTGTATTCCACCAACCCGCATTGGAACAGCGTGGAATATGTTCCAAACCTTCTCCTCAAAGGGAGAGGAGGTCTTTAGCCCACGAGTGGGAATTTACAGGTTGTTGTTGTTGTGAGTTTTAAGTTACAATAATAGGAGATGTCTCTCCTTGATTCTTATCAAAATATCAAATTTGCCTGTGAAAGACTAACAGTCAGTCAGACGGACATACAGATACGCAGAGTTACTTTCGAATTTATATTATTATAGATATTGTTTAGACTATGTTGTTTTTTTCTATTTCCTTACAATTGCTTTTTTATTTAAACCGATTGAATTCTATTAAAATTTTACGTACCTTACCTTTTTTACCGTTGAACTATCCCAGTTCATATTTGTACATTGTATGAATGTGTGAAATCGCATAGACGTTATAAGGTATTCTATTTTTCTATGTACGATTGCGATTCCAATAACACGGTTTTTTTCTAACCGATACGATTTGGGAACCTTCAAAAAAAGAGCGTACTCCTTCCTTAAAGACCGGCAACGCACCTGTAAGCTCCAGATGTGCTCCAGATCTCCATGAGCGGTGGTGGTCGCTTTCCATCAGGTGAGCCTCCTGCTCGTTTGCACCCTATAACATAAAAAAACACAGTAGTAGGTAAATACATTCTCAAGGATACGAAACATTATTATAATTTACAATGTTTACGCAAACAAAGTTGAGAGGGGTGTTCAGGTCAGGTCAAGGGGTAATAGCCGATACATAATAACAATACTTTGCTGAGATCGCGATGGAAGCCTTAGATGGAGTCGGGTTGAGCGAATTTATACTGTAAACTCATTGAGTTATATTAGTTGATACGCGAAGGAATTATTAAAAACAAAAGACTGTCGCGTATTCTGAGATTCAATAAATGTATAAAATAATGTAGATATAAATATACATTATTCTATAAGTAACGACAAAATATTTCAGTACTTTTCTTGACATGTTTTTCAAGCGTTTTTTTTTTATTTTCTGACCTGGTAGCCATCGAAGATCTTTACTTCCGCCGACTTATAACTTGTCAATCAATCAAAATATACTTTACTCAAGTAGGCTTTTACAAACCCTTTTGAAAACATTTAAAAACTATATTAAGTGAAGCTACAAGTAGAATTTTTAGCATTTAAAAATACAGTCATGTTAGTTATATACTATATGTGTGTAATATATACTGCCTGGAAGTCAAGCTTTAACATAGATTGTTCGATATATGCAAATACATACTTACCTTTAAGTTTCAAAATTTTTTATACCCTCATTGTGACCTTTAGCTGAATAATAGTATATATAGTATAGCATATGTAGGCGGTGCAAATGGGCCACGTAAGGGGCAAATATTCACCAGTCCACAAAGCCATTGGCGCTGTAATTTTAACCATTTCTCATATCGCCAATGTGCCACCAACTTTGGGATAAAGATATTATGCCTAAATTATATTCGAGAGTAGGGGTAAACAATTACCTGCACTCATACATTGGTGTTGTAATTTTAACCATTTCTCACCTCACCAATGTGCCACCAACCTTGGGAGCTAAGATCTTATGCCTGAATTATATTCGAATACAAATTGATAGAGTTAGTAGTAGAGTTATAATAAGATTCCGAATTTCACTGATACTTAATATATAACTCATATGATTCTATTTTAATGTCTTCCTACAGATAAGGCTCTGCTGGTCATTTATCAAACACTGGATCATATCTATCACGTGAACACGCCAACGTTTATGGGACAGGTCATTGATCTATGACGAACTGCTTACGAATATGTACTATGGATGATTTAAGCTGAGTTCACAAGATATATTCCCAATATAAATGTTTGATTTAGTAAATTATATAAATAAATAATATTAGATGTCATTACATATTTTGATCCCAATGTGAGTGAGCTTTATTATAGATTACAATCTAACGACAGAGATTGTAATCTAACAAATTTTGTAATCTTATGGTGACACATAACTACTCGACCACGGAGGTCATCATATAGGTAACTAGAATGAATATAAATCAACTATTATAAAGAGGTAAAATTTATTTATCAACTCATTTTAACATTATTTGGTAAAGTTAAAATAATTTGATGAGTTTTATTATGGAAGTACTTGAACAAAGCAACAATAAATTTATATTGCGGGCACGAAAACTTGCTGTTACAAGGTTTTCTTACTTCTCAATACTGCTTCGATCCGCAATGACCGTGTTGGCGAAAGGGAAGAGAGATGCAAAATATATATCTATCCTTTTCACAATGCCCAGACACTCCTTATACAATTTACTAAATCCAACAACTGCTACTTGGAATTACTTTATTGATAATAATGGCCATTATTTATTTATATAATTTGTTGCATCGCTACTGATGTAGGTAACATTCGAATTGAAACGTCGTCAAAGGTAAACACCATTGACCTTTAAAAATGTAAATCAAAGTAACCTATAAAAAAAATACTAGTAGTCGGCCGTGACTTTGGCGTTTAGGATACCGGTAATTAAGTGTCAGGCAAAAACTAGCCTATGTCTTTTCTTGGAATTTAAGTTTGTTTTATACCAAATTTCAAAAAAATCGTTTGGTCGTGAAAGAGTGACAGACAGACAGACACACACAGACAAACATGCAGAGTTTCTTTCACATTTTTAACATTCATATAGATAAAATCGAATTTTAATAACAAGATTTATAATAATTGAAATTAAAATTAGTTTTATTAAAACTTTACGCTCTTGTGTACTAATCACGACATCAATAACTTTGATAAGTTTAAATATCGAAAGTCATACCTTCTTGTAGATGAATATTTATAACTTATCTCAAATGTTTGAGTACAGTAAATGAAGGACACTTGATATTTCCAACTATCTACTGCATCATATCTAATATTTATATTTATTATATTTCAGTATAGAGTAGTCAAAATTTAGAACATACATTATGCACAGAGTAGTTAATACCAGGTTACTTCCGGCAAAGTATTGACAAGTAAAAGATAACCAAAATAATGTATATACAGGTGACATGGATCTCGTTTTTGCTTATTGGAGTAAATACAAGTATCATTGAGAGCCTGATTATATTATGTCTCATGAAAAAAAATGTATCATCTTGTGGATTCTGATTATTTGAGCGAACGTTAACAAAATTAAAAATTGTTTTCAACCACTGCCCGCAAAAGCAATTTATTTGTAAGAGTTTGTAGGAGTAACATAAAACCATCCAACTGTCCGGGGATTTATGAAAGTTCCCGCTTTAAGAGAGAATCTCATCTTGAATCCGAATTTGGTTGCTCAGATTTCATTTTTGAGTTTATTTTAAGGCTAGAGAAATTTTATTTCTGAATTTTGTTGACTCTATTTAAAAATATTTAAATCTCGTAAACTGCAAGCATCATCATATTTAAGATAGTTTTTTTTACACCAGATATTAGATATAAATAATAAAGAAACAAATAATATAGAAGAGAAAAATATATTTCAATTGATGTATGGAATTTTTTTTAATAAATTTTTTAAGTTGCATTTTTGGTTTATTTTGATAAAATATAAAAAACGCGATAACTCAAAAATTGTTCACTATTGTATCATAGGGGTTAAAATTATCGCAAATTGTCACCCCTGTTACTTCCCAATTTCAAATCAAACTAACTTACTAGAAAGGGTTATTTAATTTATTACATAGTTTAATATATAAATTTGAATACTCAATAAGAATATGATCATCGATGTAATTACTTGACAATCGATAAAGATATTACGATTTTTAAGCGACTTCAAAAAAAGGAGTGTTCTCAATTCGACCGATATATTTTGCTTTTTTTTATGTTTGTTCACCGATTACTTCGCCATTTATGAACCGATTTTGATGATTTTTTTAGTTAGAAAGAAGATATTCCTGGAATGGTACCATGATGAGGATATCAGATTCTGATGAGGTGATCCTGGAGAAATCGAGGGGAAACCTCAAATTTCATAGGCACATGTACCGCGTTTTACATATTTTCTGAAGTTATATTAGCATTTGCTTCTGGAAATTATAATGTTATACTGCTGAGCTGATGATGGAAGGTGTAAGTCCTCAATTACTAGGTGTTAGGAAATAGTTCTTTCAACATTAATATATGGATATGGATAATATACTCCTCTTCGTAGTTTTTATGAAGAGAAGTACAGGTTCACTAAAAATGGTTTTTGTTATGTTATTGTTTGGTATATCATGCTCCAGAAGTTGTCCCATATAAGTTTTAATGAAATAGGTTTAGCGCTTTTTGAAAAAATCAACAAATAACCATTTGTTACATAAGGACTTTTAATTTCATAAGGATTTAGTTAACACATTGAAGTCGATGTAATTTTTTTAAAAAAGAATTTTATTACTTCAAAAATGTATGGAAATAAAAATAAAATCTACAAGCAAAACTAATTTTCTCGTGTCTGACGCAAAGGTCATCACACACCTACACCCACTTAAAATCAGTTTTTACTATTTGCTTTTACTAACTGTACTTTCGTTAAAGGTACACAAATTAACGAATAATTTACTTTAGTCAAAACATACCTTAAGAGGTGAGATGACCCAGTGCTTAGAACACGAGCATGTTAACCGTTGATTTCGGATTCAAATCCAAGCAAGCACCACTGTATATATGTGCTTAATTTGTGTTTATAACATCGAGAGGAAACCTGCATGTGTCAAAATTCTGCCACATGTGCATTCCACCAACTCGCATTGGAACAGCGTGGTTGAATATGTTCCTAGCCCTCTCCTTAATGGGAGAGAGCTTTAAGGGCTTAACCATTAGCCCAGCAGTGGGAAATTTACAGGCTGTTACTTATAAAGAAAAAAACAATTTGTACCTCTTATCGATATAAGTATAGATTAGTATAGATAGAATTTTGGTTTATTGTTATATAAATTCTAAGCTAACTCTCGATGCAGATAAAATCGAAAGGCTATTTTTATACAAGTCGCCATTACCAGTCCAAAAACATATACCGACAGCTCATCCACACTCGCCACATACCCAACCGTAATAGAAACGCGGCCCCGATATTTGCTCTCGGAGATTATTTTGAACGGTTCGCTCGGATATTGAATTCTGGATAGGAGTTTTATCCGCCGATATCGATGTGCGCTTGTTGCCGTGGCTTTACTCATGCGATCATTTGTTTCATATTTATACTAGAAAGGCTCAGAATAATGTGGACTCGCGGTGTTATACTCGGCGTAGCAGCCGAAGCGAAGCACGATAGATAGATAATAAAACTGGAGTGTCGTTTCTATACATATACTAAAACATCTTGTTTTTTAATTTTTGTTTGTCTATATGTTTGTTCCGAGTAATCTATGGAATAGCTAGACCGATTTTGACGGGACTTTCACTGTCAGAAAGCTGATATAATAAGGATTAACTTAACTACAATGATAACATTTTTGTTAAATTCAAACGCCTACGAAATCGCGGGCTAGTATTATATATATTGTCCTAACATGTTTCGTTAATAAATGAAAAAATAATGCATTCTTCATTTCCTTCTCACTTAGTAGATTTATCTCTGTGTGACAAAGATGAATCATAGAGACTCGGTCATAATTTAGCCCGCGTGACAGCGCTGATGCCGGATAATATGGCAGCTTCTGACCACTCCTATAACGGGAACCGTGTAATAGCCACCCTAAAAGTATCGCCAATGAGCTGTTACTGAAACTTAGTCAAGCCCATATTTTGACGACCTCCGTGGTCGAGTGGTGAGTACACCGGTTGTCATGGGTACGCCTCTCCGATATCCCGGGTTCGATGCCCGGCCGAGTCTGGACGTTTGTGGTACCGTTGTTTATTTTGATTTTTCATAACACAAGTGCTTTAGCTACTTACAAGTTGAAGAAATGAGATGGGTTTGAAATGGAATCTTTATTTAAAGTAGAAGAGTTATACTTTATGTAATGTCAAAGATCTACTCTAGAGTCAGATCATTGACACTAAATTCGGAGTGAAATACAATATTTACATCCAAAATAGATTTTTGGTTCCAACATATACGCTACTACACCATTTCATACCATTGAAAAACTTTTCTAAGTTGATTATCTCTTAAAGGTATTTTCAATGTTTTTCGAATTTTATAAAATTGTTAGTGTTCATCTTGAATAAATAGAAATCTTCAAATTCAATTTTATAATTTATTGGGTAGCCTGGCTTTATGCAAACCCTTCTGGGTAGTTACGAACCACTTATCAGATATTGTACCGCCAAAAAACTGTACTCAGTATTGATATATTACGGTTTTCAGGATGAGTGAGCTAGCATAACTATAGGCACAAGGTAAATAACATATTAACTCCCAAGTTTGATAGCGCATTTACCAAGTAAGGTATAGTTAATATTTCTGACAGAGCTAACAAGAGCCCAATTTTTTCGTACACTTTCTGCTTGGAGTCTATACCACCACCCTTCTACTGCGGAGTAGTGGAATTGTGTACTAATATATCCAATACATCAGTCATTATTAATTTATATCATACTTAGTTTTCTTCGAAATAGTCTTTGAAATAGAAAATTTAAATGGACTATTAAAAACCCATTAGTTAAATCAAACCGGTTGGATTTTTAATTTGCATGAGAAAGTGAATTGTAAACCGAAGTAAATAGATTCTCCGAGCTACGTATCGTGTTCACGTGAAATTAAATGGATGTTTTCATTGAAATGACGTCAAAATTTAGCTAATTGACATTCTGAATTTGAAAATAGTCAAAAGTTGTATCAGGACTCGTTTCAACATAATGTATAACTGAAGATGTTCTACCCAGTTTTTTTCAAGTTCGTGTACAGAGTTGGTTTTAAAAATTATCAATTTCAAATACAGAATGCAAATATTTTCTTTGTGAATAATTCGAATGTTTTGTTATTCTTTTTTTAAAGTTTTTACTTATCAGAACTTTAGTCGTCGCGACAAAATCTATCTATGTTTTTTAAGATGTAAAAACACGGCCACGCAACAAAGCCCTACGCCCCAGGTAACAATGGCTGTTTTGTAACGATCTTTTAAATGTTCCTAAAGATGAAGGAACTCATGTAATACCGTAGATATAATACATGGACACTAATAGAAGAATCGCTGATTTAAATACATACAAGAACCACTGCGTTTAACTGTATATGATTCGCGTTCGTAATTATTCTGGTGGGAGAAAACATCGTTCAAAATGTTATCACAAATATCACTCATCTTCAGCGAAATAATCTAAAACAGATGATCGAATATATCTTAAACATTTGCATCTGCCTTTGTCTTGATATTCAAGGGCTCTTAATATTTCCTTAAATAATTTTACTTTTAAAATGTTTAAGAATATATTATACAAGCGTAGCTCGCCCGGCCTCGCACGGATATAATGCTGATACTAAATGGTTTGAATATAACTTAATTTCTTTATAAATAAATATTTAATGTTTAGTTTATAAATAAATATTTATAAACGACATCACATTAGAAACTTCTAAAATTTTCAGTGTTTCTTTACTGTCTTTGTATTGTATACAAAAACCTTACTCTCCAATCGCTATCTATTAAAAAAAACCGAATCCAAATCCGTTGCGTAATTTTCAAGATCTAAGCATAAATACAGATAGCGGTAAGCCAATATAATATGTAATGATGAACTTGTTTATTTTCTACGTCTGTATCGTATTATACATATATATGTAAGTTGAAAGATATTAGATCTGGCTGTCGCGAGGCGTGTGTGCATACGTTCGTAATTCAAGGTCAAGACGTTTATCGTCGTGGCAAGTAATTTAATATTTGAAAGGGATGAAAGTACATGTCAGTTGGAATAGTAGTTACATCTTTTAGTATTGGATTATTTATATTATTATTTCTGACCTATTTAACTTAACAGCCTTATAATTGATTAGGTGTTACCAATATACTATTGGTAAAGTACTTCTTGTAAGAAAATAATTTTATTAAAAGATAAATCAACCGTCACTTTGAAATGAAGTATGCAGGACTTATTCTATTAACAGTTCTATACTTTCTATCCGTTACTTCCTAAGGTTAGGTAACAGAGACTAATCTAGCCTCATATACTTGGTCTTTTAAATTACATATTGTCAATACTGTATTTAGATTTGGATGATTGTGGGTTTAAACTCGGGCATGCACCACTAAACTATTTTTTTAAAATATTAATACTGGAAAACATCATCATACATTACCCTGATTCCAATATTAGTAGCTAAAGCACTTGTGTTATAGAAAATCGGAATTAACGAATAAAAAAAATAATGTTTTTTTTTCTACATCGACTCGGCCGAGAAACGATCCAAGACCTCGAAGTAACATACCCATGAAAACCAGTGGATACAGTACTTGACTACGGAGGTTGTCAATTTTCATTTATTTGTAATTCATCTCGAGCACGGCGGTAAAGGAAAACGTCGCGAGGAAACCTGCATGTGTTTAATTTCAACGAAATTTGGGCACATGCATAAATACCCATTACATACTTTAATTATTGCTTGTATATATATAAAATGCCAAATAATTCTAAGTAAATAATCTAATGAGTAGTAGAAATATAGAAATGTATACATATAAGTTGGTCAAGCGAACCATAAAACTATTTAAAAACTTAGACGAGAAACTACTTCATCGCCTTCACTAAATAAAAATCAGGAACATCAATCACTGTTTCACCTGTCAGAATTGGCAGAGTTCTTTATATTTCCATCTATTGATCGACGCATTGGGATCCTACCCACGCATTGAAATCGCGAACAAAGTCAGTTTTATTGAGTTATAAATTCATAACCACAGCGGTTTTATCGTTAGAATACCAAATATAATCTCTGATACGCTCATTACCCTTATTTATATCATGCAGTTACGAGTAATAAAGCAATTTACGATGAAAACCGACGTAAATAGCCTTCGAAGAGTACTTTTCCGCCCGTCTGTACAACACATTACTTTCTACATAACTAGTGTATACACGCCATGTTTTTATGGTGTAGGACGAGTAAATGGGCCACCTCCTCCCATATTAAATAGATCTATTAGAAATATTAATCATTCCTTACAACGCCAAGCCCTTACCCTGGCTCACTCACCTTTTAAACCGTAAACCGGATCACAACGATATTTAGTTTGGTAGTAGAATGTCTGATGAGTGGGTGAAACAAATGAACAAATGAACTAACAGAATGTCCTGCTATCAAGTAAAATAGTCTTACCATACTATTAATAATATATAATTATGAAACATTTTATATCACAATTTTACGTAATGATGATGACTTCATCCTAGCGGATAGCAAGATGTACACAAAATATATTATACAGTCAAGAAATATGATTCGATTAGAGAGAGTTAAGGCGGTACGTAAGTTTTACATACTTTTATGCAGAAGACCAACGGTAATATCCGAGAAGAGAAACCACAAAAATTTGCAGTGTAAACCAATCCTTACCCCATCAATAGGCTGCTAATCTCGGGATCTAAGATGTTATGTCCCTTGAGCTTAGACTGGGTCAGTCAGACCTGAATGCAGTGATACAAAGTATGTTTGGCAGTTGAATAGCTGATGAGTTCTTGCATAAAGCCGTACCATCAGTACGAAGTACGCTTTATATTGAGTTCACGTAGTTTCATTCAACGACCACGAAAACCGTGAACAAATACTTGTTGAATAAGTTGAATTTTTGGCCTGTTTATTAAAATACCTGTTTATTTTTGCCAACATTCGCACGAAAAGCTTCTATAACACAGATTTAAAGTACTATATATCGTAAGTTCATTGGGTTGTGTGAAAAGTGTTGCGTGTCACTTATTTTAGATGTATGATGACGTCACTCCTGCTATATTTGAACATAATAACAAAATGTTAACAATTTATATCACCTGCTTCAACCCTAGATTTACTAACCTAGAAAAGATTTTACAGTTTATAACAGCACAATTCGATATATTTATATTCTCGATGACACAAATCGCTACCATCGATCAAACAAAAAGAGCAAGCTTGGTCGGATGGTTTGTGGTATCTGGCCTACTCAAAATATTACTCTGTGTTCTAGAATAATGTTTTTTGAAACTTTTACACGGCTTACAGTACAATGAACTGGCAAAAATTAAGCGTTGTACCCTCTCTTTTCCTTTTTCACTTTCTGTTATATAGGATGATTTAATATTATATAAACTTATTATTTATCATTTTAAATTCATATTAGTTGGTTTATGACTCAAAAAGAATCGCGTCATATTTACCTTGTTAGTTTACTAGTTAATTGATATACATATAACACATAGCGAAAGAAACTTTAGTAACTGCGTAAACGGAACAGTAGTTTTACACAAATCTGGAAAAAACAAACCCAACTTTTGTCTTAATGTTATTTGTATTATGACTGTAACAAAATATAATATACTAGCGGCATCGTTATACGTTTATTCTATGTATAGATTCAACATTACCTTTTAATCTCGGTACCAGGCACATGTAATGCACAAACATTATTTACCTTAATGGCGAATAAATTTATAGGCGAAGACAGCGACGAAAATAGGGTTCCCATTACACGCTGACGACGTTCTATCATCCGCTATTCGTCAGATCTTGTCTACACTACGCCTTAAAGGTACTTTTGTATAATAAAACACTGCTTATGAATGATGACAGCAAGAACTCTTGGTAAAAAATTGTCGATCCTGTAAATATTTTCGTTGAATTGTCCAAACTGTTTTAACGCTTTCTCGGAATTGAAATTACTTGACGTTTTTACACATGTAACTACCGAATACCTATCCTCAGTTCGCAGTAGTAAAATAAGGGTTTGTATAGAATTTTATTACAATCGGATGGTTTTGGAACGCATGAAAGGCAAACGTGTAAGCATTCATTTTTAAGCGACTTCAAATATAGAAGTAGGTTATCAATGCGGTTGTTATCTTTGTGCTTGTAACCTCAAAACCCATAATTTACGACCGAATTTGGAAAATTATTTTTTGGGTAGACTACTTTCCATTCAGTTAATACTTTCCATATAGTTAATTTAATTTTGTAAAAGAAAAAATAAATGTATGGCTATTTTTTTATTAAAATTAACCAATGAAAAGGCGTCGTATAATATGAAGACTTTTGAATATTTTAGGATTCAGTTGGATTGAAACGGACAAATCAATAGTTGTATCAATAGTTACGGATAGTTTTTTCTGTCCCAAGCCGGTGGATTTATAAATGGAACATTGGAATAAGAAAATCTGTTAAGTGCTATCTATCAGTTTCTCTGAGTGCTGACGCGGGTCACAGAGGTCACGCACGTCGACACATTAGTACCCACGAGTATTCTTTAAGTTGTGTTCACATAAAAGGTAAAATTTGGCTATTGGATTCCTTGTCGTGCGTGCCTCGCGCTTCTAGGATGTCAAGCGTAATTTTCTTTTGTGTTTGATCCTAGTTTTATAGATTTTTAGTCCCTTTTACACGCTCTTGTTAACATTTCGGACCTATTGTTATATTTAAGCCATGATCAGAACGAGGGATCCCAGTGCATCTTAGAAGATTTGTGTCGGTCGAGGTGCTGCTTGATTCATGCATAAGTTCAAACTTCTTACAACTTTCAATCACTCGATACTTTGTACTTTAAATATTTGTTTTCTGTTTTTTTTTTACAAAATAAATTTTTCTTTATCCAACTCGGTTCTTAAATTATTGTCATAAGTTATCATCGGTTCAGAGAATTGATTTTATCAAGAAGAAATAGCAAGTAACCCAGTACCGTTTTTCCTATACATATTGACAAATATGATATACTTTGAAATAGTGTACAATTCTCTAAAATTAGTAGAATAAATGACTGGATGAATACTAATGACCTTAAGTACTTTTCATCGAACATTTTATATTCACAACGTTCTCTAACAATGACTCGTATTACGTTTGCAACTTAAAGTGGAAATCAACATAATCCATTATTTTTTCACGATAGCGCTTCCACAGTCATCGCCCCCTTTTCATCGGAGAGCACTTGAATTTACTTAACCCCTCCTTTCGATTAATATTGCATCCGGGAAATTCTTACTTAGCATTTGTAAAATGAGTTTTAAGTTAAACACGTAGTTTTTTAATGGCTTGACCTGTAAAACGAATACATGGAATTTAATTAAAATTTTACTCATTTTCGGTTCTTTGAATAAATTGGAATTCTGCAAACGAATTCATTACTGATGACAAAATAATGATATATGTATTATTTCTGACAACAGTACTTTAAATAAAGCTCAAAAAATTAACGCATTAATTAATTATGGCACTCATATTTATATTATTACTGTGATTGTCATCACTGACGGCTTTGGATTTATAGGGTAGGTAGAACGAATTCATTAATAATTTTTTAGTCATGCATCATTAATCGTTATTGATATTTTCAGTTTGAGAGACCTTCCCACAAAATCCTACAAAATAAAAGATCGAATTAAATATTGATGGTGTATTGATATCATGACAAAATTACTAACGAATTCTTCTTTAATGATATTGATTCGCCGATTCTTCTCAGGTCCGAGGTAGTTGATACCAAAACAGAAGATTTTTGACCCTAGTAACATTTAGAAACTTGTAATATCGGCGTAAACTTTGGAGTGTCGTGCGGTGTCTCTCCAGTTCATTTCCATTTCCGAGCTATTTCCGCCCTGGCGGTTACGGGTTCAATTTGCTCACGAGAAATAATTATTCTAAACATATAATTGTTGTACAGATGTTTCGGGGTTGTATTAGTTTATTTACGGATTGAAGACACGCCATTTTAATGAGAATGGTTTAGTTTGAGATGTTATTATTATTACATTAATTGTTCAAACATTTCTGGTAAATGTTAGACAAACAACGAGCAGTAACCGTGTAGTTTCAGGTAAAGCGCTTGAATCCAGAATAATTAATGGTTAGTGAGTTATCTTAATTGCTGTAATGACACAGCATTTAGCATAGAACGAAACAGATGTTGCTTGGGAAATACCTAGATCTGCAGCGTTGTGTGATCGTGCAACTGATGCTTTAGGAATTAAATATTGCATAATTAGTTGTACCCTTTGTCATAATTTATTGTTATTATAAAATATAAAAAGTTGATAAATGTAAATTTTAAAAATGGAACGATTACTAAATTTGGGACATAAAAACCAATTACTTGCGAAGTTTCTCTAGATATAATCCTGTGATCGTTTTCCACTTTTAAAAAGAAATTTAGAATCGGCGGTAAAATTAATAAGGTGACTTAAATATTATATAAAAAAACTTATGATTTTATTACTACTAACTAAATTTACTATACAAAACAACAATAATGACTGCGTGGGATGATGGCAAAAAATCTAACAGCATTTCCCCGTTAAATCGCAAACGTCCTCCTGTCAGCAGTGGAGGCAACAAAGCGACTTGTTTATGTTTAATAAAGATTTTTCTAGTCTAGTATTACTCCAAGGTATTTCCAATACGAATATTTGTATCGTCTGTTGCTTCAGCTTTATACAGACATTCTCGTTAGTTGGTTTGTACATCTAGGATCTTGGAAATGAAATTAGTATTATCAGATGAAAAATGATTACTGAAAGTAGTGATCTCTAATTATTATTAGTAAAAGCCAAGTTCTAATGTCTCAATGATACTGATGATGCTGTCATCCACAGTGCCCAATTGTGTGCATAAACGAAGGTGTGCTCTGTTTGCGCACACTTACATAATTCTGTAGGACAAAAATCCGCAAAGACCAGTAGGAGTTCAGGTGTTGGACCAAAATTTTTACCAACGTGCCCTCCGAAGCACAGACTTGTTAACACTTTTAATTTTCGGACTCCAGGAGTTACTGTATTTGGACAGAAAAACCTTAGAGTGAATTCTCAGTCCGCCTTAGAGTCACTTGGTTCAAGGATATGGAGCGGCAGTTTTAAGGCTTTGAGCAAATTTTTTTTGCCTCTTCCATCTACTCTGAGAGGCATTAAGGAACGTTTCAAAAATAGTTTCTAATTGTGATAAATCGACAGTCCGTGTTCACTGATTTGGCTTATTATAATTGAACAAATATTTATCATTAAAAGAAAAATTCTAATCAAAAATTAAACAGTCGAAATCGGTTTGTAAGAAATAATGTTAATTGAATCACCTCATATATAATTTATATCACATTCCAAATTGTGTCGCATAGTATGAACGCTGCTTTATAATTTATGAGTACCCTCAAACCACACTCACATACAAAACATAACATGACCTAAGTGTAGTGTGTGTTAAAGTGTGCTGTCAGATTGATGACGTCACAAGATGGCCGGCAATCACCGAGTATGCCAGACTATTAAACCCGAGTGGGTTATTAACTACGGAGCGGGATGGATTCGCAGGTGTGATTAATTAGCAGGGGAAAATTAATTGATTTTCAATTTACTCGCATAAGACTGGTTATATGAGAGAAGCGATCATCTTCGCTTGTTATAGTTTGATTATTGAGGAAGATGAGATGAATAGAATGAAACAAATTATTAAAAAATATATATACCAAAATATTTAAATCGTCATTTGTAATCTCCGATTTTATGTGAAGATTCTCCTGATAAAAACGAGCTCGAGCTTCGGTGATTTGCTTTTTGATGTGTGCTATCTATTTATGTTTTACTTGGTGGTAGGGCTTTGTGCAAGCCCGTCTGGGTAGGTACCCACTCATCAGTTATTCTACCGCCAAATAACAGTACGCAGTACTGTTGTGTTCCGGTTTGAAGGGTGAGTGAGCCTGTCTAACTACAGGCACAAAGGACATAATATCTTAGTTCCCAAGGTTGGTGGCACATTGACGAAGTAAGGAATAGTTAATATTTCTTACAGCGTCATTGTCTATGGGTGATCGTGACCACTTACCATCAGGTGGCCCATATGCTCGTCCGCCATCTTATACCTTAAAAAAATGTTTTAATTATTATAATTAATGTGGTATCTATAATTTATGTTATTTTATGATAGTGTTCTTAGGTAAGTTTTGAATTCGTTATAACAGAACATAGACAATACATAATAAATGATACATCTATGATTAAGTTTTTCTCTAGGAAAATCAACGTATCATATTTTTAAGAAAAGCGACAATAATTTTTTTGCCTATCTGTTACGCTTTCCCGAAACAGTAAACCAAATTTGATGACTTTTTGTATGATAACTTGAATCATAAGGAAGAACTCAAACTAAACTAGTACTACATATATTTACTAATACATATAAAACCTCACGAACAACCAATAAAAGGCTAGTAACGCTGCGGGCGATTATTTATTATATTTATAATTTATCTCTGATAAATTTTTGTGACTGATTAATATCTATTTTTGTATATAAATTTAACTTTAGCTGGATTACGTTCCAATTTAATTCGACCGATGTTTTCAACGACAAATTTTGAATGGAAAAATATGAAAATATTATTTTAAAGAAGTCAGATTGTTGTTAAGTCGATTTTATTTTTTTAATTATGTATTCGTTATTGAAATCGATTAACAGTTGACCGAAAAAAATCAACACGTGGGAAATGTCTGTTAGTGCCAATTTTAATGCTTGTTGAATTTTACTAAAGAGCCAAATTTATTCTATCGAGTGTGTCAATGACCTTTGGGAAGCCGAAAATAAATAAACATTTTCCTCCTAAGACACTGTTTACACAACGAGATACAAGCTTCTTTGTAAATCTGTGTAAAGTAACTGATCGTAAATGTCACATGGATTGGAAAGGTAGAACGCACTCTACGCACTCTGCTATACAACTTGGCGGGTGCTTATGGCATTTTATTCGACAAATAACTAAGTGCTTGTTCGGATTTGAACCGCCAATATTCAGTGAAGATTGACATTTTCTTTTGTATCCATACTAATATTATAAATGCGAAAGTAAATCTGTCGTCTGTCTTGCTTTCACGTACAAATTACCGTTAAGTCTAAGAAAGGACATAGGCTACTTTTTAATTGGAAAAAAGTGTTGTAAAGGGTTGTATGGAATGAAAGGTCGTATGAAAATATTATCAATTTTAGAACTAGAAGCATAAAACTTATATTTTAGCCTGTTGATCTACACTTAGAAAATATCATATCATGACACCCACTAAGAATTGTTTCTGCCCCTTAAGGGGTGAAATACACAATGTGTACAAAGAAGTCTTACATATATTATACGCGACCGAACCACAGGTAACAGCTAGCTTACATATAACTCATATAGTGGAATTGAATGGTGCATGCATTTAGTAAGTAGTCACGAATTTGTATGAGCTTATATGTCACAGAAAAATGACTATTAACAAGCGAATATTTCGTTACTAATGAAGAAATGCAATACACGAACATGGTTAATGCATTATGCACCATTGTTGCAAAAATTACAAAATGTTGAGCGTGTCCACGACACGTCGTTGTGATAAATGGACCTAAAACCACGCGTCCATTAAAACTTCTGGTTAGTTTTTTTCTGATAGAGGTAAACAGGCCAATTGGATTGGGTAGATGGGTCACTCTTTATTTTAAAACCAATTGTATTATTATCCCAAAAAATGTGACGTACATTCCATTAGTACTAGGAACAAGAATATACTTGTTACCCCAAGTACCCGATTACACATGAGTAGTAACTCTTTTTTTGGGGCAATGTATTTTTACAACAAGAACCCAGAAAACGTTCAACAATATTCAATTATAAAATTCAAAAGAATCGTTAAAGAGCATTTGTGTGCTAAAGGATATTACAACACTAATGACTTTCTAGTTGACTGCACATCTTGGGAATGAGATGATCGCCTCCAGGCTGTTTCAAATAACAAAAATATGTATGTTGTTTACTGTAACATTAAGAAAAAAGGCCTCTCTGATTAGAGTTTTGACTATCAATAAGAAAGTGAAAACACTTCTACTTCGAATAAAGATTTTTGTCTTTGACTTTGATTACTGTGCTTTGATTATAAAGGAGTTTAAGTCATTTTATTTGTATTTATCATGATGATGCCTTCACGGTATTTGGACGCGGCAGTTATTCTTGGGGTCTCCCCGAAGACAGTTTAGGAAGCGAACCAACGGCTTTTATTGCATTTTGAAAAGGGGCGTGAGGGAAGGGGAGTGGTGTTAGTTAAACACTACCAGCTTCCAAACTCCTGTTTGCTACGAAAAATTTCTCGACTTAGAAGTCCATTATTTCTTTCTTCAGGTTTGGTCCACTTTCTGATCTATAAGCTGTATCCATCTGTTCATTTATTAGTACAAATCAAATATTATAAAGCAAAAATATGAAATATGAGTAATACATTGAAAATAGAAATTTATTGCTATCGAAATAAAGTTAAAAGTTGAATGAAACAAGTACAAAAGTAAAATGAGTATATTTTTAAATTAACTAGGCAATCTCAAACCCAGACTATTGTCCGTTCTGAACGAAACAAAAAGATTATGCTAATATTTGTAGAAATTACTTGAATTATTTAATAAATAAGAGTACCTGTTTCTAGGTTATGAAATGTTGAAAATATAACGGTAGCTTTAGCTTAATGTGTATTTTAAATAAAGAATAACTCAAAGAGATTTCGTTGATAAATAATTGATTCCCGCTGGATGATATGTACGGGTACGGGCGGATCGAACGTGTGACGTGGGATTACTATTATTAATTAAAATATACATTTATTTGGGCTTAAAGAAATTATTCGATTCTGTTCTTGCTGATTCTTCTCGGTATAATCTACTCAGCGGTAATTGAGGTAACTCATAGATAGGTGCACATAATTTATCAGATATTCTATTGACAAACTAATATATTTCCTATGTTCCGGTTCAAAAGACAAGTGAATCAGTGAAACAGCTACAAGGAATATAACACCTAATTTTCAAGGTTGTTGATTACTTACTATCAGATGGCCCATTTATCGTCAGTCTATATATATATATATATTTATAATATATAAAGTACTGTTTTAGTAATTAGCTTATGAAAGGATGAAGGTATCTGCTATTAAAATAAAGAATTCATCCTATTTCACCACACTGCGCCGATTTCACTTGGTTGACATTAATAAGTTCTAGCGATTTAATTTCACATGATAGTAATTCGCCCTATAAATATTTCTTTGCAATATTTACTACTATTGGAAATCTTTGCTTGAGATCTACGTTATAACTATTAGAACATCTTAGGTGTATAATAACGGTTTATTAATTTATACTAATATTATATTATTAATTATCTGTTATGCTTTCCACTGAACAAAATTAGAAAAATTACTTAAATCGTAATTCATCTAATTGTGTTCAGTGGAAACAACAAAAAATGCCCTCCTTTAAGGGATCAAACATAACCCATGTTTGATCCCTAAAGGAGGAGATGGATTTTTTACACCCAAACTACCTGCTACCAGTTCAATTTAGCCTTGTTTAATAATTGCTATATTATTACATTTACCTAAAAATAGTACATTTTGAATGTCATCAGCTTGAATACCATAAATAACACTACAATGCACCGGTGTAAAGTAGAGGTGTGTCATTAGTATAATTATATAGTATTTTATAAGGTTAAATGTTAAGCATAATATAATTTATTATTTATTACAAAAATTTCACGAAATACTGCTTGACGCTACATTTAAACTTCCTTTGCGTTAGCCTCATTGTCTCTCGAGAATACATTAAGTAAAGAGTTGAATATTATGATAAATGTTGCACCCAAAAACCACCTCTAGATGTAACGGGGGCAGAACAATAATTGTTTAATTTTGCGTGAAATATTAACAACCATTATGGCACGCAGGTAATATTTACATCAGTGTGGGCGTCGGGGCAATCGTAAGAGTGAAAACATATGGGTGTTATTTGCACGCTTGATCATATTATAACATAGTTATGACGTATATGTCAAAATAATATTTCACTTTGAATAATACGTACAGATTTTCGATTAAAAAATTCAATAAATTTTGTATATTCTAAACTTTATCATCAACGTTGAAACGTATAAAATAATAGCACGTGCAGCACATATAACATTATAGTGGAAACTACAAAATACCTGATTATAATTAGTTTTAATTTACAAAATTTCGTAGTTAATTCTAGGATCAATAATTTTTATTTTAAATTTAATTTAATCTGATGAATTTTATACTTGCAAAAACATAATTATATAAAAGAAATTAAATTTACAATATCTTTCACGATTATTGTTGATCAGTCCTACACATGTATTTTTTAAATTATTAATAAAATTGAGGCAACCTGCATGTGTCTAATTTCATTGAAATTCTGCCACAAATGCCATTAACCCGCATTGGACAAGCGTGGTGGAATATGTTCCAAACCCTAGAGGTCTTAGCTCAGCTTGGGAAATTTACAGGCTGCTACTTTACTTTACTTTTTATTCAATTACTTATATTTGTTATATATGCATATAATACATGAGTTATGCATAATATCGTTGTTTAAAGACATTTTCCGTAAGGTATTTAAGTGACAAACAGGGTTTACAAGTTTGACTTTATTTCTGGTTGTTTATTGGTACTCCTGTAATACTTACAGTACATTACGTTTGCATATATAACAACATGATCGAAATCACGAGCTGAGTCGCTATGTAAAATATTATCTTACTTCGGCTATTCATATTGTACGCAAAGAGATAACAATGAAACCATTCAGCCTATTATTAAAAGAACTAAGTCCCATTCAAATCCGTAATACCGTCGCTTACAATAAAAATGTAATTTTCATATGACCTGACACAGTTCGCGTCTCTTGAATGATAAGTGCCAACAATTTGTCATACAGTAAAAGAGCTTAGTTGACCTGCTTGGCACGTATTCACCATCAACTAAAGTATGATAACATTAATATTAACAGTCTTCGTTATTCAGTAATGAGTTATATATTGCGATGCTTCAATTACGTTTGAATTTTTGACTTCGTTACATAATGGGTACCATTGTTTCCCGTGTGACTCCTTTGGTGTTTTGATACTCTGATACATCTATAAAATCTAGCTTATTTCCTTCCTTCCCTGAGTTTTTATTTTATGAAATTTCATTAAATTCGGTTCAGTGCTATGATCATGAAAGAGTATCAGTCATAGTCATAGTCAAACAGGTACTACCAAATTTATTATATTGGTAATATGATTTAATACTGTGTATAAATTGAAAGTTAAAAACTATTTTAAGAACACGCATTTATTACTATTTTTTTTATATTATATTTTAAATATTTTTTATTCATATATTCACAAATGATTGGCTGTTGTATTAAGGAAAATGTCTATAATACTGTGTTATATGTTCAAAAATGTTTATGTATTTATTAAAAAAAATCAACTGCTAACGACACGGTGAAAACATTGCTCTTTTTAACTTAACTGTTCTTATAAGATTTGAGTTAAAAAAATGATTACGTAAAAAAATATTAAAAATAAAAAACCGTTATGTGCATATTATAGAACCGTATGTTTACGCAATCACTACCCTTCGCCCACTCAATTTGAAACATCTACCCAATAAAGTACACGTGAACCGATTAAGGGTTCCATCAAACGCGTGGGAAGACGGCTGGGGCTTCTGTGACGTCACTGTTTAGAATTTTTAATATTTATTACATTATACTAAAAGGATCAACGTTAACAAGACCCTTTGAATTTCATTTGTCTCAGTTTCTTTTCATGATTTTTTTGGTACTGTAATTGATTCAGGTTTTTTTTTTATTACTTGAAAGACCTGCTTTGATATTTAAGGCCTTATCTACACTATCAACTTTTTATTATTTTAGAACCCACAGTGCATGGCGTTACTTTTTAGACCAGTGGAAGATTTTTGACTAGCAATAAGAAAGTGTAAACATTTCTATTTTGAATTAAGGTTTTTAACTTTGACTTTGAGTATAACAATTTAAGTCCCTGGTAGAAAATTATTCTGCCCCCAATTTTACATTTATTAAACTATATTTTAATATTACAAATGTGAACGTAACTATTTCTGTAGCAAACTTGAACTTCAAGAAAGGACAGCCTAAATGTTTGCCTAACGCGTGTCAATCAAGACCCACAGGAACAATACATGTTTTTAAATAATAATTAGTTTATATTTTATATATGTATAAAAGCTGAGATGGCCCAGTGGTTAGAACGCGTGCATCTTGACCGATGATTGCGGGTTCAAATCCAGGCAAGCACCACTATATATATATATAGTGGTGCTTGCCTGGTGGTGTGGTATATATACGAAGGAAAACATCGTGAGGAAACCTGCCATATGTGCATTGAATCAATCCGCATTGGAACAGCGTGGTGGAATATGTTCCAAACCCTTTCCTTAATGGAAGAGGAGGCCTTATCCAAGCAGTGGGAAATTTACAGACTTTTATATGAATAATATGTACTTATTATTTTACGTAAATGTAATTTTGGAGTCGATTTAATTGAAATAATTGACGTATAACATAAGTATGGACAGACTAGCTGAGGAATATAAATCTATCCTTGCCATTAAGTTCAACATACGTATCTGTATAGTACTCGAACCGAGTTAAAACTCGAAGCTATTCCAATATTTGTAACTTTTTAATTGATTGATAGATCTCAAAACTAAACATGTTCCAATATAATTGAATGATAGCCCGCAAAACTATATACAAATGTTATTTGCAAAATTGTCTGTTTCGGTTACGAGTATAATATGTTTAGTACACATATAATAGATGTCTACATATATCAGAATAGTGACAGATTCGGTTGCCTTTTGAAAATACTTAATAAACAATATTTGATATTAATACATTTATTCATTCATACAAATATATAAATGGTTTTTTTATAACACCGGTCCAATCCAATCCATCAGCCCATTTCCGTCCACTGCTGGACATAGGCATCTCCAATTGCACGCCACGCCAAGGTTATCGGTTCTGCGACAAATATAGCCAGACCACTGCCACTTCAGCTTACTAATCCGGTGGGCTATGTCGATGACTTTGGTTCTCTGGCGGATCGCCTCAATTCTGATGCGATCCCGCAGAGAAACGCCGAGCCATATACTACCATAGCTATTGTCCACCTGGTGATAAGTGGTCATCACTGCCCATAAACATCGGCGCTTTATGAAATTCTATTCATTTCTTACATCGCCAATGCACCACGAACCTGTTGGTCTCTTGTGTACCTTATCCTCCAAACCTGAGCACAACACTCTTAAGTATTAAATATACATTTTCATTTAAGTGTCATTAGGAGTTTCCTAAATTTAATTAAAATTTGCCATTTTCTTAACGTAACGGCGAATCAGAATATGACATTCCATAAGTGCCCAATGAACCGAGACCAATTTAATAGAACACGTGGATTTAAACCGAGTCACTGAGTTTTCATGTGATTAATTTATATTTAAAGTTCATCCATTCCTGGTCGTAAAAGAAAATGGAAGTCTTTCATGTGTTGGATGAAGTTCTGCCAACAACTTGCAATGGAAGACAGTAAGAAATGTGTTTGTGTCATGATTTGACGGCAATTGTTCCACTTGATGGTAATACACCACTTTGACACCAGCGCTGGAAAAAAATATCATTCCTCACATCATCAATTTGCCAAAAACCTTGAAAGCTAAGTCATTATGTACCTTGGCTTACTCGTATAACAATATTCAGTATTGCTGTTTGGCGCTTGAATATACAATGAGTGGGTGGTACCTATTAAGACCAAAGCCTCACAAACAAGTTAAATCATGCATGTACAATTATCATATAAAATTACTCAGTAATAGAAGTAAAATTTTGACGCATTAAAGTGGGCGTCACGTGGCTTGGAACACGCTACCCTTACATATACAAGCGTTCGTGATTTTTGTTATTATCGTGCCTCCTTATAACACGAATATGGATATTTAATTGTATATAAATGGAAGGCTTAAATGAATCAATATGGGTTATTAGGACAAATTTATATATAAAGGTCGGTTAATCCATGATAAGTGTTTTTTTTATAGCTGTCAAGAAGACAAATGGGGCAACCTGGCTAGAGGTTCCTTCCGCCTAAAGACTATTATACTACTATTATAAATTTTACATTATTATAATTCCCCAATGCTGGGCTATGACTTTGAAGAAAAGGTTTGGAGCATATTCTACCACGCTGTTCCAATGTGGATTGGTGGATATACATGTGGCAGAATTTCGTTGAAATTAGTAGGCTTTCTCACGATGTTTTTCTTCACTGCCGAGCAAGATGAATTATAAACACAAAGTAAGCATATAAATATTTAGTGATGCTTGCCTGGGTTTCAACTGGAATCATCGGTTAAGATGCACGCATTCTAACCATTGAGCCATATCGGCTATGATAAGAATATTGTGTTTTTAATATGGATCAGTGAAGCTACATATACTTACAAAATATATAGGTGATACTCCGTAATTTATACTTTTCACATGGTTGCACTGGCTCCGTATTACGGTCGCCTCAGCTTAGTCCGTTCTATCCGTAAACAAAGTAAAACAATCAGCGTTATTCTAAAAGCATTTCAGCACCGGCTTGTTTGCCCATCTTAGTGCACTCTCCGTTTTCAACTAGAAATGAATTCGAAAAAAGTTTTGGCAAAAGAAAACGAAGGTGAGACTATTAACTATTCGGCAAATCCGCTGGCTGGGAGCCAAGAGTTGGAGAACACCTGTAGAGATTTTACACGCTCTGTCTTTATATTTAATTATCCCATTTGCAACGCTTGAATAAACGTTAACTGCAAGATTTCAGCGAATTACACGGCTTATAACAAAAATTTAAATCTGGAACGACGTCGCAGAATATATGAAGAAAAGGCATTCTAAATTTAAAGTAATGGAAAATGCTATTAGTCCATATAAAATCCAATATCGTTTCCAAAAATCGATAGTCCATCTCTGACGATAGAGAAAAAAAGATCCTGATTCTCGGATTGGCTGAGGGAAATGGGATCACGATTGCGAATTTTAAGTCGGTAAAGCGCATTATATCTATCTAAAACTTCTTTGTCTGAGTTCGGAGTTTCGATTCTTAATAAATCATTGCGTGAAAGGCTTTGAGTGTTCCATATTTAAACTTTAAAACTCTCCTAAAAGACGGTTTTTATTAAACTACCTAGATGCAATTATTTTTAATCTTTTTACGATGCATAGTTCCAACACGTGAAGCCTAAAATAATTTCTTTTAATTTAATAATTTTCCGCTCTATAAAATATATGATATTATGTTACGGTAATTAATTTTCGTAAAAAAATATATAAATTACGTATCGAAGTATATTATATTAGGGAAAATATTTATCTCCTCTTAAAGAGAAGTTACATACCATACACATACATATTTTGTTTGTGATTAGTATTATTAGAGTAAAGTATTATTAATTATATAATTAATAAATAATACTTTTAATGATCACTTATAAAAATATTCCCATGCGCACACAGATACACATACTCATTGGATATCGTTAAAACCAAAATAATTTTCTTCCCAGAAGCATCGAGTTATACGTAACATTATTATAACCTTCACGAACGAGAGCACACTTAAGATAGAAGGTCTTATTTGTTAATTAATATCTACTAAAAGTCAAGAACCTCTTATATCACATACTGCCTTGTTATCTTACGACGAAATTGTATTACAATATTGAAGACGATCGTTGAACCATATTGTCAAATTTTAGGAACTTATCAGCACTTTGAACACCTTATTCCATATTGTTCTAGTTCAGACAGTATACGTGACAAATGAGCATTCGACTTGTGTCGATTTAATTTATCATCACCATTATCAGCCCGTATTTGTCGACTGCTGGACAAAGTCTTCGAAAATGCACGCCACTGTGTATCACTGTGGTCTTTCTCCGGTAACTTACATCCAGCTCCACCGTTCCTGAAGACGTCATTCACTACATTTGACGAGACGCAGTCTCCACTCTAGAACACGTTGTTCCCAACGGTTATCGGTTCTACGACAAATATGGCTACCTCACTGCCACTTCAGCTTACTAATCCGGTTGGTTCTTTGACGGATCACCTCGTTTCTGATGCGATCCCTCAGAGAAACGCCGAGTGTGTCGATTTAATTCAACGTATACATATATATACCGTTAGATTAAATATATATCCAACCTTTTCATTAGCTTTGAAAAGACCAAACAAATTTACACAGTATTTTCATAAAAGCCATTTGTTTTCAGAGTTCACGCATCACTAACGCGAGCGGGGACGCGTGCGAGCGACGCGATCCTTGCCAACATGGCGGCGTGTGTATCAGCACGGATGACGGCCCGATTTGTGAGTGCAGGGACGGTGATTATGAAGGTGCCTTCTGTGAAAGAGGTCAGTTTAATACTTCTAATACTATACTGATATTATAAATGTGAAAGTAACTCTGTGTGTCGCTCTTTCACTACCAAACCACCAAACCGAATTTGATGAAATTTGGTATGAACCAAACTTGAACTCCAAGACGGGACAGGCTATTTTTTTTTGCCAAATACTTGATAACCAACCCCTAAAACGTGAGAGAAGGGGGCAACATATAGTACATTATCATTCTAGAAAACTCTAGAACAATATATATTAATAAGTTATGATGAGCTTGAATATCGAACTTGTAAAACATATATCAATTTACTGTTTTGACGAAAACATTGTTTTTTAACAGAATCAAAATGTACATTATTCATACAAAAATAGATGTCTCGCTTATGACTGAGACCCACTCGTGTTACTGTGCCTTTGTGGGGTATATGTGTAAAACATATATCATACTGTGGCCATATTGTTGAATCGTATATAACCTTTTTCAATGAAGGGGTTATATAGATATTTGTTTACGTTATCAAATGAACAAACTCTTTTGATTTATATAATAGTAGATATTAAATATGCTTAAAGGAAGTCGGTTGCAATAACATAAATAAATAAAATCAAATAAAATAGTTATGTAATTTTTATTTCTTATTTTTTTTACGAGGCAACGAAGATGAGATTTTTTATGTAAGGAGATGGCAAATGCAAATGCGTCACGTAACGATAAAGGATGACCACAGCCTTCTGTCGGTTATGGTCATCCCATTATAGCTATTCAGTGGAAGAATATCTGATGACTCAGACGGGTACGCAGAAAGCCGTGCCAAATACCACCGATTACGACTGCTTTTGTCATTTAAATAATATGTACGAATAAATATAATAATTTATTCTATACAAAAATAATCTTTATAAACAGTTACGTGGTTGAACTACGACAAAAGTCTCAATGTTTTATAACATAGTCATCAAAAGAAACACATATCAAATACTGGCTATCCATAGATTAATTAAATAACCCGTGTTAAGGATAAATAGTCTTTTGTAAAATATCTAGTGAATAATTTTACAATGATAATAATTTGGTAAAAAAGATTAAATTTTTTTTTCAAGTTTAAGTAAGTAAGTAAATTTAGTACTCATCTAGGCATGTACATTGTACAACCCATTTATTATTAAACACTAGTGATCCGCCCGGCTTGATATTGAATGCTGATATTATATATATTAAAGAATTTGTTTATTCACGACATAATATTACAAATTTGTAAAATGATCAGTGCTTCTTTAATATTTTGTCCATGTGTTATATACAAAAATATCCGGTGGTTGCTTCACTTAATTGTAAAATAACGATTCAAAAGTGCTTATAAAAGCCTACTTGAATAAAGTTTATTTTGATTTTGAAAAGGGCTATCACACTCCAATTTTATTATATGTATATAGAAGATGTTAATAGTGGGGACGACAATAGCCCAAGGGGTCAGGATCGATCCTGCGACTTTTTACATCGCTAAACGGCTCTTAAACCACTGTGCGTATGACGCTGAAACCATTAACTCATTGGACACGTTTTAAACATTGGTGCATATCATATTAAAAGGCTTATCACTAATTGATTATTTGATAATACATTATTAGTACCGGTCTAAATATAATCTGGCTTTTATTTATAATCCGAGTGTACTATATCGAATTGAGTGATCAAAACTTTATTAAATTCTTTTCGGAAAATACATTATCTCGACATGCTATTACTTATCCGCAGAGCAGATAAAGTGCGAACAAACATCAATCTCTTGAAATACTCTTGTCTCGATTTCAAATAATCTATATATAATATAGGTAGCTGGACAGACAAATGGGCCACCCGATGGTATGTGGTTACCACCGCTTCTTGACAGTACTGTTAGAAATATTAACCATACCTTATATCGCCAATGTTCTACCAAGCTTGGGAGAATCTAAAATCTTATGTACCTTGTGTTTGTAGTTACACTGGCTCACTTATAATTAGAATTGAACATAACATTTAATTTATATTCAATAAAAAGGCAATGTTATGCAATGACTAATTAAATACTTACTAAACCAATATACATGAAACTTATTATAGAATTTGCGGCGCGTTTCGGATAATATTAAAGTAGGATGAATTGGGGTAAAATCGACAATTGTCTGATGTCTTACCAATCGAATATCCAGCTAATTCGATGACTTTTTATAGGTTGTTCTCGAGACAATAGTTGCAGTTTTATTCGTTTTTATTGTCTCGTTAACCAATCGATAGCAATATAATCGATAAGTTTGGACTTAGATTCGATCGTACAAACGAAAATGGGTGTCGATCTTGCCCAAACTCCGTAAGTCGCATAAGTTCTCTTTTGTTTTTTGTTTTCATACATAATATGACAATTACGAAAAGATACGATATTTTTAACGGAGCACGAGGTATGAAATTCCTCAACATACATAATTTTAAAATATGTAACATTTTTAACACATAATGGTTTCAAATTTTACAAAGGTTCGCTGGAAAAACTGTGAAATGGAGGGTGGCCATTAATTCAGGCACTGCTTTTAAGCGAGACTTTCTAGCTAATGGTAACACCATGTATAATGTTAACTAAACACGCAAATCTTCTATTTGCAATGGCTATATAACAACTATAAAGTATTATAGTAATAGCCTGTAAATTCCCCACTGCTAGGCTAAGGCCTCCTCTCCTTTTTGAGGAGAAGGTTAGGATCATATATCACCACGTTGTTACTGTGCGGTGGTATATTCACATGTAGAATTTCGTTGAAATTAGACACATGCAGGTTTCCTTACGATGTTTTCCTTTATTCTCGAAATAGCTCGAAATTAATTATAAGCCCAAGAAAATTCAGTGATGCTTGCCTGGGTTTGAACCCGCAATCATCGGTTAAGATGTACGCGCTCACTGTCCCATAACGTATTCCTATACTTTAAATAAATATATCTTGTTCAATTATCCCAATTATCTATTTAGCGATCATTTTATAATATATTTTGGTAAAGGTAAGCAACTGTTCTATGTGTTGCCAAATCAACATTACCCATATACTATGTAATTAGCACCGGAAGCATTCTTTACATCATCAATGCGCCTCTAACCCTGGACCTAACGGATATAACATACCCTTGCAGAAGTTACACTGGTTCACCCACCATTCAAATCGGAACACGACAATAATAAGTATTGATATATTGCCGATATAATACTTGATGTGTGCTAGTCAGCACTTAGTCCTAATACCAAATATAATCTTTTGAATATGTATATTTGTCAATTATCAATTAAACTAATTAATATAGCGGCATCCGTGTAATCGTGATGTACGATAATTGTCAGCTTAGCTGACAAACGGCAGTTGGCAGGTATCAGATCGAGTTCCATTTTCGGTTGAGCATAAATAACAATCGAAGGAATTTATCATGGAACGTTCATAGTTATCAAAACAATAATAAATATTAATTAAATAGTCCGATGTTAAAAGGGCCAAAGTACATTAAAACTTAGACCACATTTTGCCATTTTATTAATAATTTAAAAAATAAATAATTCGTTTGGTCAAAAAGAAATTTGACGTATTTAATAATCAAAAGCTGTTCATTGTTTCTATTATCATAATGTGTTGAAAATAAGTTATATTATTATTGACCCTTTTAACACTAGGTCACATAATTAAAAAAAATTCCTGATGTGTTATATTTTAAAATTTTTACTTGGTACGTCTTTGTGAAATCTTTCGTCTATATAGGTTATCAACAATTAATATTCTACCATTAAATAACAATATTCAGTATTTTTGTATTCTATCTGTAGTCGCACATGGAACAAAACATTATAGTTCCCAAAGTTGGTGGCGGTTTGACAATGTAGACATTGGTATCTATTTTTACAGCACCAATATTCACATGCGGTGGTGACCATTTACCCTCTAGTGCCAGATTAGCCCGTCTCTCTTCTTTCTAGTTTTATCGAGAAATACGTTATTTATTCAAATGTAATTTAACAAATTTGGTATTTGTATTTCGAATCGTTACAATATTTGTTTTGGAGACAATTAATTCTCATCTTGACTCTCAAATCCTTGCTACAGTACAAAAGTCATAAATACGTCAATTATTTTAAGTCCTTTAATATATCGCATAATGTTTCTACATTATTCATACAAATCCTTGAATTATTTGCATGGCGGAGTTTCCTTTATAAATTTATTGAATTTCGAATAATAAAATGCATCAAATTAAATAAAAATAGTTCCTTCTAATTGTATTAAACTGGTATTGTTGTTTTATAGTAAATGACGTCACACGCGATATAGAACGATAATAACCGAAGTGTTTTTGTCATCCTTTACATTCCGCAAATAATTTAAACAAATGAATGCTGCTTTTTTATGAAAAATTGTAAATATACAATTTATTTCATTACTACATTTAATAAAATGAGTAATAAAAGAATTGAAATATACATATTTTTTTCTACATCAGATGCAAATTCAATGTTGGAATTTAATTTATTAATATATTTTTGAATGCAAATAAAGCTAGCGTTGGAATTCTGAAGTGCTCAGCTTATAATATAATATTCTGAGCGACTAAAATTTTGTACAATGTTTTGTTTTAAGATTGATATTATAAAAACGTCATGTATACTTTAAGACTACTTTTAATATCACAGACACTTAAGCCCTTCTTTTAAATGACATCTATTTCTGTACATACAGGAACAAGACTTAAGGGACGTAACATCTAAGTTTGACGTTGCTGTTTTGACGGTTACATCTTTGATAGTTAATTTTTCTTAAAGCTTATGGGCGATATCGACTGTTTATCAACAGGCATGTCCTTGTGTTTTTCAATTGTAATTAATATGATATATGCGAATATAAGTTTGAAGTATAACTCAACCGGTTATAATAAAAATAATATCATACGCATTTTCAATGCATGAAAGAGATAGCGTACATAATCGCTACTACCTTCTAAACGCGCGCGAAAAAAAAACAAGTATTTAATAAATTAATTAATTTTGTGTAGTCGACCTATTTTTGAAGTGATAACTCCTTATGAGATGTAAACCGTTTCGTAACGTAACGCGTTACGGCGCTAGTCTGGCTTACCTCATTCTTCCGCATACGGCAGCGGAAGGTAGACAATAATGTATTCCAGAATTGTAACCAGAATAATAAATATTTTATTAATATATAACCTTTCCTTACACTATCATATACGTAAAAACTAAGGTAAGCTTATATATAATGACCTAAACTTTTCTCATGTTAAACAATTTCATTATTAAATAGTTTAACTTACATTAATTTAAGTTAACACTTCTAGAAGTTATGTTATTTTTTACTAATTATAGCTGTTTGTCCCTATGTATGCTTATATCTATAAAATTACTCAACGGATTTTGAAGCGATTTTTTTAAATAGATTGAATGATACAAGAGGAAGGTTTATATGCATAATATATAAAAAAAATGACTGAAAAATGAGTGAACATTGTAAGATATTCTGCAGTATATTTAGTATCAGCATTGCAACCGTGCGAAGCCGGGTCCGGGTCGCAAGTATAAAATAAGCTAGGTTTGATTAAATGTTATCTTGAAATAATTGCAAATAAATGTACGTATGTATACTTGTAGTATATCCTCAGTTTCGGTACAGTTTTTACACAAGCTTTGTATTTGGCCGAATTTCAAATTGCATACTACACAGCCATTTCCAACCCACTCAAGTCTCAGTTATCATTTAATTGCAATCTGGGAGAAATGTGCGAATATAATAGCATTTGAAACGTTTTCAGACCATGGGAATCTGCATAGAATTGTACTTTGAACCAACTTGATTTGGATCTATAAATAAGATATATAACATAACCTAACATTTAAACGTGAATAATTATTAAAAAGTCTTATGTGTACACTAAAATTTGAAAGAAAATTTATTAATTTTTAAATTTAAATTTCGAATCAAGTTTGTTTCCGATTACGGTGGCTATATCATTGGTCGTTTAAGACTCTATTTAAAATCTAATAAAAAGGTTCTATATTTAAATCAAAATAAAATCAGTAATAAATAAATGGAACGCAAACACGAAACACAAGCGGCTCATAAGTTGGAAACATAAATAGCTTATATTTTAAAGTAATGTTACTAATAATATTGACATATATATACAAAGTTGCAAGACATAAAGAGTGAAGGAATGTACGCTAGTGTAATTTAGTTCGAAGCAACCAGTTAGTGGGTCGTTAGTTAAAATGTATGGATTCAAAACGGTCAACCCGCACGCCACAGTTTAAAGCCAGCGAGCCGTACACAGCCGTTTTGATGTGGTTAAATATTTAACGACAGATGTACACCCTGAAGTTATTTAGGAGATGAGGAAGCTTCATTGAAATAGACGACCTATTTTAAAAGGTTGTGAATAAAATACTTTTTTATGAGTAACCTTCACAGTCAAATCGATGAGATAAAATGGGTCCGAAGTTTAAATATAGAATTGTTATTTCAAAAAGCTGTTCCATTCGGAATTTTTAGATTCTTAATTTAAGAATATTCTTTATGAATTATGCTTCAGTTAAGCATAATTTAAATATTTATAATTAATTGAACAAGTTTCTGTAATGATAGTAATAATGAAAGTATAGTAACATGGCGTGTTGTTTTATCAAGCTAGGTTGCCTGGCAAATGACACCCTGCCTATAGATACTGGCAATTAAAAAAAACCTACCCGTGCAAAGCCGAGACTGGTCGCTAGTATAGTATATGTTAGAAATACAAATATCGCTAATTGAATTTCTGCATGGCAATAAAGTTTGTACGCAATATTTATGTTTATTAAATCTGACACGGGTAACATCTGGATCATTCTACTCAATAAATTGCAGAAGTTTTAAAGGAAGACACTGAAATATATTTCTGGAAAGCATTTTAGATTAAGGTCAATTATTTATTTTATTTATTTGTAATGTAAAATGTAAAAAAGTGTTAATTTCCATACGAATGTTACAGCTGTCTCGTATTTCGAGTAGCTTGTCACTCCTTGTATCCTCAACGTCACTTAGTGATACTTTGCTTATATTTAACGCTACTAAATTATGACAAAAGTTTAGTTAAACGACCGACAATATATTTTTTTTTGAACAATAGTCATTACTAGTAATTTGCTAGCCATTTACTGGTCCTTGTACCTTTAGGTAGCAAATGGGCAACCTGAAAGTGATAACTGCCCATAAATATTGGTACTGTAAGAAATAATCATTTCTCGTATCTTCAATGCCACTAACCTCGTTTGCGCCACCGAAAATATGATATTATATCCCTTGCCTTTAGTTATACTGGCTTTATCACCTTTCAAATCGAAATAAAATTATATAAAGTATTTCTGTTCGGCGGTAAAATGTACGATGACTAGAATGGTACCCACTGAGCATGTTTACGCAAAGCCTGACGACCAAATAAAGGCTATTATTTTCAACCGACTTCAAAAAGGAGGAGGTTATCAATTCGTTTTTGTTTTACTATTTTTTTGGAATGTATTAAGTATTATAGAGATCTAATGTATTTATCAATAGCGATCCGCCTTAGCTTCGCACGGGTGCAATGCTGATACTGAATATTCTACGGAATGTCTTAAAACCATCTCAGGTTATGAATTTTTCAAAAATACAAACATGCTATGTCTCTGCGTTTTAAATTTGTAATATGTATTTTTAAATTTAAACAATATATTTAAGGTACGTAATTGGATAAGTATTAATACTGTATCGCTTAAAACAGTTTCGAAAATAAGCAAAAGGATAAATAATGATCATTGTTGGATTTCCCTAAGAGATGGGCATATACCATTGTGAAATATTTTGTTGGTCTATAAGGTGTACAATGTTTTTTTTTTTTATTGTAAAAAAAGGGCTTTTTCGCATAAGCGAACATGCCGCCCTGGTTGAGAATTCTTAGGAGGTTACAAAATATAAGGTGTACAATGTTGTACTACATTATTTTGATCAATCTCTGATGATGATATTTTTGCACTTCGACTCAGAAGAACAGAGTTCAACGTATGTGAAGATGCGCAGATAATCTAGTTTATGTATTACGTATGTTTACCAAAACGTAAACAAAATCTAAATTACGATAACTAATGCAATCATTTCAATATACTAACTATTATTTGTTAATGATATTATACTAATTTAATATGTAAATAACATTTATTAACATAAGAATTAATAACATTAAATGCTTAAATATATACAAATATGAACTAAAACTAGTTACTATATGAATCTTGACCGCGTGGAATGGTGGTAAGAATGCTAGCAGCATTTCCCCGTTGAATAGCAATTCCGATGCTCTGGGCAAAAAACGAACCAGCCCTCCTGTCACCAGTGGATGCAATGAGGCGAGGTGTTATACTTTTGTTGAAGCTTTTTGCACCACGACTCCAAGGGTCAATCGTTTATTAAATAATTATGTAAATAATTCGATGGTTTAACATTGTCGATGTTCATTAGACACGAACGTTTTGTTAAACAAAGTAACAGAGATTTTCAAACAACTTAATTGACTCGACGAAAACAATTTAATGATGAACGGAACTATACATAGTCGGGCTATATTTGTAAACAATTGTTGTTCTGAATTACGTTTCAACTCTGGGGTCATATTTAATTGGTTGCTTGTACGCTCGGCCAGTTTAATTTCGTCTTGTTTATTACTGTAATATAGTTGTATGTATGCGTAGGCTGGTGGTATTGCTTTGTGTGCTTGCCTATCATCATACAATCTAACGCCAACAGTAATACTTTGTATTATTGTGTTCTAGTTTTAGGAATGAGTGAGCAAGTGTTCCTTCAAGTATAAGAGATATAGCATTTTAGTTCCTAAGGTTTGGTGCGCGTTATCCATGTTAGGAATTGTGAATAATTCTTCTAAAGCCAGTATGCGTTGGTGATATCTATCTATCTACTCGTATGAAATTTGTTCCAAATTCAAATCCTGTTGGACATCTGATTTTACTCGTGTTCGCCGAGTGGTCTAAAATTATGTTAATATAGTGTAACACTACTAACTACAAGCACAAGGGACAGAACATCTTAGTTCCCAAATTGGTGGTACATTGACGATGTAAGGAATAGATAATATTTCTTACAGCTTCATCAGGTGGCCCAAATTCTCGTCCACCAACCTATTCCATAAAATAATAATATAAATGCGAAAGTAACTCAGCCTTAAAACACATAGGACAAATAGGTTGACTATTATTGACAGTCTTTCTGACAATTCGAATCACAACAATACTAAGTAGTATTGTATAACGGTAGAATACATATTGAATGGGGGTATCTACTCGGATGGGGCTGCATTAAGCTCTATTACCAATTAATTTAGGTTAATAGATACTTATGTGACAGAATTATATTCGACGGGGGGTTAAATTTCCTAACGATGTTTTATTTCACCGCTCAGAAAAATAACTCATTGGTTTCGACCTGTGTCTGAACTCGTAATCTTCTTATGATTCACGTATTGTAGCAATTGGATAACAACACAATAGTAATAGCCTGTAAACTTCCCGATGCTGGGCTAAGGCTTTCTCTAAATTTGAAGAGAAGGTTAGTAGCATGTTCCACCACGCTTTCTTCCTTCACTTCGCTGAAATCGAAATGAATTTTAAACACAATTTAAGTACATGAATATTCAGTGGTGCTTGCCTGGGTTTGAACTCACAACTATCACTTAAGAAACAGCGCTCTTACGATAGTTATGCGATAGAATTATATTCGATACATGAGGATTAAATTTCCATACATTGCCTTAATTCACCGCTAAGCTAAAGATAAAGATCTACATATGTATATATCCTACCTGGGTCTGAACCCGTAATCTTATCATGAATCACGTATTGTAGCAATTGGGCATTTGGGCTCAATTTGTAATTACTCAGCTCGTTTAATTTTAAAGTGTATGTATAGCGAATGGATGATTACACAAGACTCGTATCGGAGAGTACCGTCAGCAAACAAGTAAGTAAGTAGTTCATACTTTACGTCCTCACGTTTCGCGATGATTGTCTCTTAGACTATGGCATTCTGAAGATTATATTCCATTTCGGCTAAATTGAAAACTAGCGTCCCAGTAAGCTGGAGTTTTCATCAGTATTATTCTGCGAAATAACAATTTCACAGAATTATACGAGGATTAGAAATTATTCTCAAATTCTTTTTAAGTAGTAATTATATATTATCTTTCATTATATACGTTTATATAAGCTTGATATATAAATGTAGATTAGTTATCCCAGTTGTTAGAAACGTGAACCTTATTGAAGTTTAATTAATAGGTACATCAATAGTGCAATGTTTGATAATTTTAAATATAAAACCTTAGGCTTGATTCTGGATATTGTTAAGCCCATTTCCAGCACAAACTTTATACTTAATTGGATGAGTAAATAGGAATATTGGTAATTTCCTTTACTGGAGTTGTTCCTGTCCTTTTTCTAAGATTACGTGTATAAATGTTGCCGGCTATTAAGCAACCTAAATGCTATCTTGAACTACTGAACGTATATGAAAAATATCATGATGATCGTTCAATAGTTAAGGTTTGAAACAGTCAAACTCAAACTCAAATTCCTTTATTCAATATAGAAGCATTACACTTACTTATTGATTATCAAATAAACTCTACCACCGGTTCGGAAAAAGGAACACCCTGACCTGAGAAGAACTGGCGAAAGAAACTCAGCAGTAACAAACATACTCACTTTTGCTTTTAAAACATTAGTTATGATTAGAATTCATTTGTGAGGAAATACATGGACATGTCAAGAGCGAGAAGAGCCCTTTACCATTTGGGACACAGATAATTAATGTCACACGAACTTACTGGCCAGTAAAAGATGTATAATATTTCCATCCACGTTCCATCGTTTTAATTTAAAATCGTGCTTCGTTAACTCTCGATATATCTTACAAATAATATGTCCCACGGAACAAATAGGTCAGAACTTTCCAATTACGATCGTTACTTATTTCACGCAAGTGTTCGATCAGAATAACAGGAATATCGACGTATAGTACGACACAACTTAGATGTAGCATCGGCAAATTCGTAAAACCGATCACATCCGAATTATGTACGCTATACCAAATTATCAACATTTATTTTTTACGTGACTATGATGTTTACGCAAACGTAATAATTTGAATTATCATATGATCTAATATATTCGTCAATTTGACACGTCGATTTACATGCTTTCTTGGATCGAACTGACGCGATAATCTATAGCGAAGAACAGCGTCGAATGCTCGGCGCTATAGGGAGCTATTTCTATTGGTTGTATAAATCGTCAGTAATCGGTTTTATTGAATTTGCCGATGCTACATCTAAGTTGTGTCGTAATATACGCTATTCCAAATTATCAATATTTATTTATTACGTGAATATGATCTTTACGCATTTGTTACAACTTGTAATATCATATGACCTAATATATTCGTCAAATTTACACGTCGCGAGTTGAACTGACGCAAGAATCTATAGCGTCGAATGGCGCGATAGGGAGCTGTTTCTATTGGTTGCGTAAATCGGAAGTAATCGGTTATATCGAATTTGCCCATGCTACATCTAAGTTGTGTCGTACTGTATTTTTATCGCATGTTTGTTATTTGAAACGTTGAATTCACCTTGACAGCCTGACATTGACATTTTACCATTGTTAACGCGAAGCGGATTAACGATTTCTAAGAAACGTTCACACGAGGCACACGTTTAACAACACGACAAACAGACGGTGTGATTTAGATGTTAACTATAAAAGTTATTTATGGGGTGTTACTTGGCTGATTACTTTCCTTTTATTATTGTTTCTTACCCGCCAAATTGGTATAAGGAAACAGATCTAGAGGTCCTGTATACGACAACTGGTTCAAACTGGTTCTAACTGGAACTTCCCCGTAGCAGTCTGGAGTCTGAAAGTTGGCAATCACATTATCAATTAATCAGCCAAGTAAAGACCTTTTTCTTCATATAGTTTTTTTTTTGTTTTATTCTATAACTATTTTATCGGAATAGCTTTTCATTTGAATCTATTTTTCTCTGTTGACTATTAACAAATACATTTGTTCATTTGTTTTCTGTTCTAAATGGCACCGATCAATCTTTTTCGTATTCGATATATATCATTTCCATTCTAAATGACAGAAACAAAATCAAGCATTTCTCATTAAAAAAGTATCAAAAATATATCAAAATAAAATGCATTTGTAAAGTTACAAATTATTTCCACTTTAAAGTAGGTCAATATCACCTTCCTAGTTTTGATAACAAACAACCCTTTTTATGTTCATATGGAGACTAAAAAATTCATCAGTCACTAAGAATATGATATTTTGTATGTGTCTAATAATAAATATATCGCAAGAATAAGTATTCATTTCAAATGAGGTATAGTAATATTATTAAGAAAGCATTGGCAATACACCTAAGAACGTCTTCAGCCTCTTGGCCTCATTCCCAGTGCTAGAGTTCCCCTTTTCAATACAGATAATATATTTTTCATAAAACGCCTCTAAGGTTTTCAATTCAAAAGATCAATATATATTATTAAATATGAATTTAATCGTTTTAGTATGATTTTAATTGAAATGAGGCATTTTTTCAAATTTCGAGCACGTTCTATAAACAGTTATTTTTTCTTTGTTGCTGAATATTTTTGCCCGCTGTGTACCGATTTTGATAATTATTTTTATTTGTTTGGTTATATCTCGAAAATTTTTGAGAAGTTTTTGATATTATGTTTTTTTAAAACTAATTATGTATACAGAATCGAATCGATTGCAATAGTATTAATTAATTTATAAAAAAATTTAAAATTCATACACATATAAGTCGGTATTTGTTTTTTTTTTGTTTATGAGTACAAGGCAGTTTTTATTTTGAAAATTCGTTTCTTGAGAGATTGGAATTGGGAATGAACATTTGAATGAAGGTCCTTAATATTTGAACTTAGAAATATGTTAGTTGATCATTACACTTCTGTTATTGAGATTTTGGAATTGCTGGAAAGATTTTCAAAAACATAATAAAAATACATTACAGTCACTACATATACTCCAGCCAAATTCGATGTGGAATGTTTAATAACAAAGCGTTGCTTAGCAACCAACGTCAGGCAGATGCTCAAAACATTTTTAGAAATATGTACAACAATTATTTTTGATGTTAATAAAAATTAAATTTGATGATTAATAATAAAATATTAAAGGCAAAGGACTAAGCGCATTCTTGGTTATAATTATAACACTTATGATCATCTGGAATAATGTAGATCTCAAAAATAATACCTCCAATTTTAAAATTATATCAGAAATTACCTCGTAGTTATATAACTCGCTTTATTAACTTTATCTATCGCCTCCCCAACGACAGGACTCATTAAGATTAATTTGAAACAGTGATTTTAGTGCTATATTTATGCTAGCCAAAACAAGATATCTTTTTTTTAATCTATGTGTAATGAAACATTGTGTGTAATGTTAACATTCTCAACCTGTTGTGGTTATACTACCATGATAATACGACTAAAAATATACTCCACAAATTAGGAAGAGCCTGTATCGCTATTATATACCTTCCTAAATCTGAAAATTGCTTAAAAAACACTCCAAATGTTACAAACCTGCGATTTCTTTACGTCAGTATTAAAATATAGGGTTGTTAGTTTTGTAGTAATATTATAGTGGTAATTAAAATTTTTTAAACTTTTATTTTAAGCTAATTTTCATATAAATTATGTATTGACCGGCTAAATAAAATTTTTAGATTCTATATTAAATTAAAATTTTTGTGTTTAAACAGGAAATTGTGTTATAATGAATATAGTTGTAATTATAATAATAATTATTTTTTATTAAGAGTGTATCAACCCTAATTATGATGACACATGGTTTGTTTACTAAAATTCCAGATCGAATGTGGCTGGAGTATAGTACATATATAATACGTGAACAATTTAGTAAAGTAACACTGTAACACACACTAAGCGTCTCATGATCACACACACATATATATATATACTAAGAGTAAATATTTTGCTAACAACTACTGTAAAATAATATTGACAAAAATATTTCAGTTCATACGAATACGAATAATAATGAGGCGTCATCGTGGCACAAGTATTTTTGTTCGTTTCTCGGAATATTCATTTCGTGAACCATCTTCTATTCCGAATTGTGAATCCAATTTGTAAGCTAATCCGAAAACTTATATTTTTCGTGCACGATATTTTCTATGAGTCGATACAGGATTACAGAAACAGTCTTGTTGTATACCTATCTTGTCTGGCTTTGTGGTGGCGAAATTACGGACTTAGGCCTGCCCTATGTATTTTTTATGTTTGTTTTTTTGTGAGCCGAGATGCCCCAGTGGTTAGAATGCGTGCACCTTAACCGATGATTGCGGGATCAAACCCTGGCAAGCACTACACAATATTTTATGTGCTTAATTTGTGTTTATAATTGATCTCTTGCTCGGCGGTGAAGGAATACATCGTGAAGAAACTTGTGTCTAATTTCATAGAAATTCTGCAACATGTGTATTCCACCATTGGAACAGCGCGGTGGAATATGTTCCGATCCTTCTCCTCAAAAGGGAGAGGAGGCCTTAGCCCAACAGTGGGAAATTTACAGGCTGCTGTTGTTGTTGTTGTTTATTCTTTTAATGAATATTAAATTTTATTTTACAATTTAGTCTTAATAAACTTTTTGGTAAATTTATTATATTTCCCGGTATTTTATTATATATGCGTATACCATTGCCCAAAAACGTTCTCTGTACCATATGCAAAGGGTTACAAGTTTATTTTCAATTCACTGTTGTTGGTTTAGATTAAGATGTTATTCATATGACCAGATATTGCATTTTTTATACATTGGCGGATTTCTAATTAAGCTAGCCATGCTGAAGCTTGTGGCTGCAATTTACCGAGGTCGGTTATTTTTCTGCAGTCACGGATTTTTGCTTAGTTAAATGCAAATACAACAGATGTTTTTGTTGAATGTTCTACAATTTTAATAAATTATTGTATTGTTAAGTTAAACAGTACATTTTTTTACGCTCGTTATTTACTGAAATTAATAAGCTATTTTAATTTGCATTATTATTAGTTAACCTGTCTTAACATGTATGCAAAAGTCCAGGTATCTCAGAAGGTCTTTTAAAAATCGTTTTCATGGAAAAGGGAAACGCAAGAAATTGCTTGCAGACGCTTTTTGTCCTTAACGGGGCTCTTTTGAATTTAAACATAAATCATTGGGATGGCACTCTAGACAGGGTATTGGACGCGTCTTCTGAGCCAATGGAGTACAAATACTCAAAATCAAAACTTTATTCAAGTATCCTTTTACAAGCACTTTTGAAACTATATTATGTGAAGCTAACCCCGATCGGAAGAACAAATTCTAAAAATACAAAGTCATGTAGTTCAATACAATTATATGTATGTAATATATTCTGCCTGAAATTCAACAAATATTAGCTCCATGTTTTTTTATCATTGAAAAACACAAACATTTTATTATTTTCCAAGGTTGGTACATTGAAGACGCATTCACATAGATAATTCGCATCTGTAATTACTCCAGTCACTAAAAACTATCCCATTCATTCGTATAGGTTCACATAAAAAAAAAAAAACAGTGAACGAAATACTCACACAATTACATTCCTCGCGAATGACATGTTAACACGATTGTCGGAATTGATTTTGTAAAATTGTACACGAAAAACTTTTGCAAGAGGACTTCGTTTCAGCTCCGAAAACTGATAGGAATATCGGAATCGAATGAACGAATGGATACACTTGATACATGTTCGCTTGAATAATTGGAAATTTAAATGTTATTTTGGAAAATAATCGACTTTTAATTTCACGTAATCATTCGACGAACTTAAGTAATATTTACAATTTTCATCGCACGAGTCCGATTATAGTGAAATATAAAACAGGCTTTATATTTTCTACTGTTGGACAAATATCTTTGCTTTTGAGATTTGAACGATTCCAACACGTCCAAATTGTCGTCCAAATAGAACGTATCCAAAATTTCAGGTAAATTAAAGATTTCTGCTTCTAAATTGAGTTGCAAGATTTCACCCTTACATACTAACATTGTAAGTTAAGTAAAGGCCTATAAAAAAGAAAATCTGACGGCACTTGTAGGAGCAAAAGGTAGAGCTGTGTTCCTGTAACAATTGACTGTTACGCCATTTTGTTGCATGTGTATATCTATATTAATATAACACGGGATATTTAACATGTTTTTTCTTTGTGGACCTGGATACTTCGACATTATCTACGAATTTCTTGTCCACAAACAAAAAAAAATAATATACTTGGTAAATATCCCGTATTATGTAACTTTAATAATAAAAAATCCATGTTAATTTAATATCTTATGTGTTCTATAGATTTTATAATTGTTGTATTCAATGTCACAAACCAAATTATGACACCTGGCTTGCGGTGAAATTCTTCTTATATAATAGTTCCTCTGAACTAATCAACTTTATCTTTATATATTAATTACTAGCTGTGCTCGTGACGTTTGAATTTGACATAAAAGTTATTGTTTTAGTGAATGGTTTCATATGCAGGTTTTTTTATCTTGTCCATTACTGTCGAGCACGAAATTAATTATAGACTTACACGTATGATAATTCAGTTGTGCTTGCCTGGGCCGGAACATGCAATTAATGGAACATATCGGCTTTTAAATCAAAATCAAAATAACCTTTATTCAAGTGGGATTTTACAATCACTTTTGAATCGTCATTTAACAATCAAGTGAAGCTACCACCGGTTCGGAAAGTAGATTCTACCGAGAAGAACCGGCAAGAAACTCAGTAGTTACTCTTTTTCAACATTGAAAAAATACAATCATATTAGTTAAATACAGTTATATATGTATTTAATGTATCCTGCCTGGAAGTCAACGGGTATTAATTCCACGCTTTTTATCATCTACAAAATATTGTATCGAATAATTATATAAAAATAATCTTAATAAATATAAACCTTTGTTTTAATTTTAAAATTATTTCATAATTATAAACTAGATATGTTATGCTAATTTATATTCTGGAACTTTACTGGAGTCGAGTGTTTTATTCATAAAGCATAGTGCACATTCTTCTTATAAAACATGCAATTGCTGCCAACACTGCAACACAATAAAGGCACTAAACACACAAGCTGTTGACAATACCCCTCTCTGCCCCGCCGTTGAATATTCAGCAACGAGGGAAGAAAGTTATATTTGAGTCTAGTCCTTATAAGCGATTCTTTGTGGCATAATTCTATGTGCTGAAAAATTCGCGATTGAAACTACATCAGAAATATTTTATTTTAAAAGTTACGTGATATACGTGTTTAGTCTTTGTGAAACTTGAGATATGAGTTGAAATATTATTTGCTTCCAGTATATTGACGATGTTATATTATATGAAAAGCTAAAGTCCCACTCGAAATGGTTCTATGTATTGAAAAGGTTTAAAGATATAGTATAATTGTTACCTAAAAATGCATAGTTCTTTTTTAAGATATTAAACTACATATGTAACTGTCAATTAGCTGGAATCCATTCATAGTACTTGGTTGTAGGGTTTTGAACAAACCTCTGGGTTCCACATACATCTTATTTTCTAACGTCAAAAATAAATAATTATCAATGTGGAGGATATGTAAGCTAGTAACTACAGGCACAAGGGACATAGCTTCTCAGTTCCCAAGGTTGGTGGCGCATTGGCGATGTAAGGAATGGTCAAAATATTTTGCCAATGTTTTTGTACGATCCATTTGTACCTATGCTAAATGTGTTAAATTTATCAAATAAGCTTATGCGATTTCCCTTCTTTCCAAAAAAAAAAACGGAGCCGTGATGATACAGTTGGTAATACATGTGGATCTTAAGCAAAGATTGCAGGTTCAAATCAAGACCATCAGCTAGTTAAGGAAAACAGCTTAAGGAAACCTGCACGTCTCAGGTGAAAATCTGACTCATGTGTATTTCGCATTCCATTAGCGTAGAGGGAATTTACAAGCTTTCTTCCCAGAAGAGGAGGAATTATATATATTGTCAGTGGAAAGGAAGAAAAGCTGAAACGCCACTATGATACTTTTGGGAAATAAGGCTTAAAGTTTTCACTAGAAATCTCATTTTACAAAATTACGATATGTATCTTACTATAAATCTGCCAATATGCTTATCTGTGAGCTTTATCATATGTACGAAGAGAAATGATTATTTGCAAGAAATAAACAAGGTGAAAATATGTTTAAATATTCAAAGCCAATACGTTAGACGTTCAATTACTACAATTGATGTATTACACGGTACTCACACACACTACGACGGAGCGCCACGATATTTCTTAAGAGATGCGCGATTTTTCAGCATCGCTAACAATTTCAAACAATTTCCATTACCGCACTATTCAAGGAAATACTTGCGGTGGAAATTTCTCATCCGTACTTCCATTTTATGTTTTTGTTTTTATATTTATCGTTTAATAAAATGAACTCATTTTATTAGAACTGGAGTAGTAAGAAAATTTTTAAACGATTTAATAAAACAAGGTTAGTTTATTAGCACGAATGAGTCGACTTGTTATCACTTGGTGGTAGGGCTTTGTGCAAGCCCGTCTGGGTAGGTACCACCCACTCATCAGTTATTCTACCGCCAAATAACAGTACTCAGTATTGTTGTGTTCCGGTCTGAAGGGTGAGTGAGCCAGTGTAACTACAGGCACAAGGGACATAACATCTTAGTTCCCAAGGTTGGGGGCACATTGACGATATAAGGAATAGTTAATATTTCTTACAGCGTCATTGTCTATGGGTGATGGTGACCACTTACCATCAGGTGGCCCGTATGCTCGTCCGCCTACCTAAACCATAAAAAAAACGCGGCTTTGTTCACGTTTTGTTGGTTATTAGGTGTTCGGTACTCCGTGTCTTTCCTTGGACATCAAGCTTACTTCATACCAAAGTTTATCAAATTGGGATCGTGGTTTGGCTTTGATAGATGTTTGAATATCAGTATAGATTCACTCACAAAGGCGCGCCCCCCACTTTGAGCCAAGAGTCAGTACGACAAAGTTACTTTCGCATTTATAATATTAGTATAAAATTAGTATATTCTATTTATCCTTTCGGCTCTAATTTAAACGTGACGAAAAAAATTAGGCACAGTTTATTTTTGGTACAATTTTATATTATTTAGTCTTTAAAATAATTTAGAAGTAATTTATACTATATATTTAAGTATCGTGGACCTTAAATGTATTTAAAACCATGAAAACTTTTTGTGAACCAAAAAAGACCCCAAATATTTTTAATTATTATTTTTTTGTTTTATGCAATTGTTGTAAAGGTAACGGTTTTAACAGCCATATCACATAGTAATTTCGAGTATGTGCGTGTAAAGAGGCTATATTTTAAAAAGTTTTCGGCCTTGACATTTACCTTGAATTTTTTACTTTAAGCCTCTCTAACGAATATTCTTGAATCAACAATTTACAAGAGTGTCTCGGGTGAACTTAATGAAACCAACACTTTGGGATTCGGTGTTGCCAAGAATCAATAACATTGATCGTTACGCTTCTAGACTTATTTACGTACGATATCATTTTTGTGGAACTAAGTTTTAAGTGACACTTCTTTACTGTTAGGAAAAAGTCCTAAATTAAAAAAAATAGTTCTAAAAGAATGCTTTAGTAAAATAAGTAGGACTTAATGATCCTAATGTTTGTAAATATCATAACATAAAATTAATAATTATTATAATTAACGATAACGATTAGAAAATTCACAATTTAAAATTGCTATTAAATGAACACTATAAATGTTTTTTTTTTTAATAATATTATAAAGAGCTGAGCTGAGATGGTACAGTGGTAAGAACGCGTGCATCTTAACCGATGATTGCGAGTTCAAACCCAGGCAAGCACCACTATATATATGTGCTTAATTTGTGTTTATAATTCATCTCGTGCTTGTCGGTGAAGGAAAACATTGTGAGGAAACCTGCATGTGTCTAATTTCATCAAAATTCTGCCACATGTGCATTCCACCAATGGGCATTGGTACAGCGTGGTGGAATATGTTCCAAACCCTTAATGGAAGAGAAGGCCTTTTCCCGGCAGTGGGAAATTCACGGGCTGTTAATATAGTCGATTAAGGCATAGGATACTTGTTATCAAAGAAGAAATGCCGGGAGAAAATAGTAGTATTAAATAGTTGATTTAGTAATTATTGACTTTCATGGGGAATTAATCTTATATATGTATTAATAGCGTGAGCCGATTTTTGACCCAGTGATTATGCGATGATAGCTACATATAAAATATTGGTTAAGGTCTCATTTTGAAGCGGTCCCGACAAAGTACAGATTAAATAGGATTCATAATTGTAATTTTAATTGTAAGAATTAATGTATTTTACTACTTTACTTAAACATTATAAAATGAGATAGGGTGTGAAGTTGTCTATTTCGAGTGTCTCGGCGTTTTAGCGACGCCCTCATCATGTAGTTCTCATGTCACCCTGTTCGCGCGCCAACAAAATTGAATTGATAAACTCATTTTTTGAAGTCAATTAAAAAAATCTAAATATTAATTTAAGTAGGCTCTTAAAATAGTTTTTGAATCATTGTGTTAAGTAACTTAATTGAATATACAGAGTCTACAGTAATGATCCCGACAAATACTCATACTAAGTGTTATTGAACGGCGGCGGTAGAATATACGATGAGTAGGTAGTACCTTAACTAACACCTACTACTATATAGGTAGGATGGTTTACATGGAAAATTTAATATAATCTTACTTATTAGTTGCCACGGAAACAACACCTCTCATTTAATAAAAGATCATAAGCGAATCTAGTTTAATTGCTTTTTGTAATTAAGATAATTTTCACTTATGATCTTTTACTTTAGAACCTACAGCACTATAATTCGCTTATTTTTGAACGATCCAACTCCAAGTGATTACATATTTGACACGTACCATAATTCAGTTATAAAATCCATGAAAATATTTACGTCATCAAAGTAAATAAGCGATGGAATAACTCATCAAATATGTAAAATAGAAGATTACGTGAGTCGCATGTGTTTATACGGAACAGAATATCTTTTGACGCAATTTCGTTTAAAGTCTGAACATAATATACGTACAGGAGAAATTTTGAAAGAAGAAAATCATCCTGAAGACTATCGTAAAATGTCAGAAACTAATATAGGTCATTGGATGTTATAATAAAGATTACCGCTAATGGAATTTTCATCAAATCTCAGTAGAATCCTAACTGTAGCTTCACTACATAGTATAAAACAAAGTCGCTTTCTCTGTCCCTATGTCCCTTTGTATGCTTAAATCTTTAAAACGGGGCAACGGATTTGATGCCGTTCTTTCATAGATAGAGTGTTTTGAGAGGAAGATTTTTGTATATAATATATGGAAAATGTAGTAAATACACTGATCATTTTAGATGTTTGTAATGTGATTTCGTAAATGAACATATTCTGTGGTATATTTAGTATCAGTAACAGTGCGAAGCCGGGGCGGGTCGCTAGTCTTAAATTTGAATATCTTTTTCTTTTTTTTCTACGCCATGTATTTTAATCTCTAGCGTACCTACTGAAATGCGTTCGTATACTGAAACGTGTATAAAGGTGACGTCACATCAAAACTTTACTGACTACTCTCTTCTCGATTAAATAAAACGCATTGAAATAGCGTATCATCGCAAGTCGAATTTAAGCATTTTACGACTTGGATAATATGGAGTTTTAGAGTAGCACTGTAAGAAATGCTAGCTTCTAATATTAAAGGATGGAATACAAGCGATTTCAAAGCGTAGGCGACTGTGAGAAATAGTTTGTAAAGCTGTGTATACATCTGCGCAGCTAAGTGACTGAGATATTTGTTTGTTGTGGTCATATCGCTTTGTAGATAGCCTTAAACGTATTATAACGCGCAATTATTTTTAAAAGAAGCAAAGAGTATATAAGTTTGAAAATATATAACAGTTTTTTTGGTATCTATTGACGAGCGTACTGGTATTTATATTATAAAAATAAAAGGAGACAATAAGTATGAGTAGAAAATGTTTCGAACATGCAAATTCATGTAATTTTTTATTATATTTCGAAAATCGACAGTAATTTGTCATTAAAATTATTCCTTTTGTTGATATCCATTTATTTCTGCATAATATATATTTTTCTCAGATCTTTAATAAGAGCAATATTTGCAGTTATTTAATAATTTTAGGTAGGTGTAACAATGTGAAATAAGCAGGTTTGGTGTGTATGAAACCTTTTTATAGTTTCTAGTATCTAGCGCCTATTAATTGATAGGGAATGCTTCCAAGCAGTGAAGGCGTTCATAAATTGTGTTACATCTATTCCTACTAATAGGAAAAAATAATAATATTTGACATTTATTGATCGTGAAATTTGTATTTTTTTAAATAAGTATTCTTTTGAAATTAAGCATCTAAAAATATAGGTCAGAAATAGAAAAATATACTTATTTCCAGTTCAATTTTAATGCTAAAATCTAATTCTAGTTATGAATGGAGTGCTAAAAGATCTCACCTCGCTTGACCCGTCCCGGTAATGAGGCGTTCCGTTCCCTTATCCCTATCCCGATAAAGAGCGATCCCGGCTAATGTCTTTTTTATCTGTGGAAATATATTTCCATCGTGACCCACTGGATTTTAGTTTATCAAGTTCTAAGTCTTCGTGCAGTTCGTTTTATGTGAATCGTTTGGTTTAATTTTCTTTTTTAGTATATGAATGGATTTGAAGAGGATTTATTCGATTACATAAAGTATTACTAGATTTTTTACCTTAATGTGCATATTTGAATATCGAATTCTGAACTAAATTTAAATTTCAAATTTAGGTGATTTTTATTCGAATTTGAAGCTAATTATCGCTTAAAAACATTTAAAAAGATGATGGATGAAAATAGTTTAAAATTCCGTTCACAAATCGTGCAAATATTTTGTCTGAAATGAGAAATTGACACAACGCTTCCGCAGTAGGGCAATTTGTATTCTATTTTCCAATTTTATAGCGATGTTCTTTGTCAGATTTGTAGCGTCGTGACAGCATATAACCAGTTTGAAGCAGCCGGTATCTCATTCCCTTTTGTTGCCAGCCCGAATATCTCTTACAATTCATGAAAAGGTATTCTATTGTGGATGCAACAATTTATAACACAAAACAGGTGGGATGCGATGCATTTCCGCGCTAGCTACGGAAAAAATTTGGAAACATTCCAATATTGTTTTTCTTTCGACAAAATGCATTTCCATTTCGGCCGAAAGGGTTTTTCAATCGGGCATTCGGAATGAAACAGAGCACTTATTCTAATCAAACACGATTCCAATTTTAAAATTGACGCTGGCCCGGGAAACGTGTCATGCGAGTCACACGGGGATAAGTTTCCGGGCTCTGTCATCGCGCCATTTCCGCGACGCCGCCATTACGCGTGACGGAAATGGCCGAGCGACTGGAGGCGTTCGGAAATTCGGATCGTAGGAAGTTTCTCACGATCCTAGTCGGTTTTTTTATTAATAGCAACCTTATGCTTAAGATCATTCGATTTAAATTTCTTTGCCATTTGTATTTTCTGAGTAGTGAGTTCGATGAAATATGTAGGGTAACTTCAAATGTAGCTGATTATGATCTACATTTTCGGACGCACGTGCCATATAAATTTACTAATGTATAAAATATGGTAATTGAGGTTTCATGGTTACCTAAAGTCCTTAACTTTGATACTAAATCATTTATAAAATTAGGCTATAGTCTCAATATTAGTAATAGGCGTTTTCTTAATATATTCGAACTTTGCAAACTTTTATGTGGTAGTTTAATAGTCAGCCTCTCTTTTAACTTCGTAATTTTAAGTATATTTTTTTATGCCGAAAAAGTAGCCATATTTAACATAAAATTTACACAGTTTAAAAAAACTTTTTTCGGTTTAGGTGAAAAGTTCAGTAAGAAAGTTTCAGAGTACATAAATAAAACAATATGAAAATGTGTCCCCAGATGCCTTGATCCAGGGTCGGTTCCAACCGTCACTTAATTGGAAATTCGAATTTTAGAACCGTCACATTCCGAGCGGATTGTGGGTTGATTTTTTGCTGCGATTCCGATGGCATCACGGCATAACTTCTTTTTCATTTTTTAAATTTTCCGCTTCTAAATCTTTTGGCGTCGGATAAGCCCTTTTGATTGACTTTATGAAACGTGAAGAATATTTTGAAATACAAATATGAAAGAACTATGGTACGATCTAAATATATAATAACTTATATAAAGAGCCGAAATGACCTGGTGGTTAGAAAGCGTGCATCTTAACCGATGATTGTGGGTTCAAACCCAGGCAAGCACCTCTGAATATTCATATGCTTAATTAGTGTCTATAAATTAATCTCGTGCTCGGCGGTGAAGGAAACTATCGTGAGAAAACCTGCAATTGTAAAATTTCATACAAATTCTGCCACATGTGTGTTCCACCAAACCGCATTGGAACAGCGTGGTGGAATATGTTCCGAACCTTCTCCCCAAAGGGAGAGGAAACCTTAGCCCAGCAGTGGGAAATTTACATTGATGTAATAAATATATAAGTGATGTAAACTAAAATAAATGGAATATTTTTAAACTGTAGCAAAATTCAAGACTGCAGCCGGTTAGCGGTAGTAAATATCAACAAAATCAAAATCCACTTACCATTTCAACCGTCGACTTCCAACAATTTCCAGACTGAGAAAATGCTATCGGCTTCGTAGATTTGATTCAACATCATTTCCAAGTAAACTTACCGTTATTTGCATTTCATAGTTTAACTTTGACCTTCAAAATTAGTTTGGGAATATTCAACCGTCGTAAATCGAACTTCCGATATTGTCACAATGCGAATATTAAGTACTAACAATTTGATCAAATATCATTGGATTATAAAACCGAACAATAATTTCATTTTATGGCATTCGAAGCCATTAACATGTACTTTGTTACAATTATTCCGGCTTGAGTCGGTTTAAAGTGCTTCGAACTGGTTGAAACTGGTTTAGAATAGTTCGTTGTAAATTAATAAATGCATTTATGAACGGAAAACTATTTAATTATATGAAAAAATTCTACTGATTGTATTGTGATATGAATAATTACACTTTTACTAACCTATAACTTAAATTAATGAAAAAGATTAAAAAATATCAGTCCTTTTTAGTACAACAAACTTATACTAATATTTAATCTGTAATCTTTGTATTCGAGATGACATTTTTCATAATCATCGAATATGATTACCATAAAGTTCGACCCTCGCTCCTAATATAAAAAAATATGAAACTCAAAGTTGTTACATATTTATTACGCTTGATTTAGACATAACAGCGTCGTCTCAACGACCTATTTTAGATTGAGGTCTAGAAAAATATGCAAAAGATACGTTTGAAAAGTTTAAGCTCTCAGCGATTTGCATATTACACTGTGACCGTTAATAAATTGAGTTATTCTGCTCTATAAAGTTCATATAGAATAATTACTAAGAAAAGTTTTCAGTACCGGTAAATAAAATTACTTAATATACATACTGTTTCTATACAAAGTGTAGGTGAATTTGCATAGCGGAGCGTATTGTTTAAAGGTTCCTTGCCGGGAGCATTCGCCTGTATTGTAACGATATAAATTCGACTATTACATAAGTTTGTTAGAAGAACTATGCATAATATATTATATAATTTGTATGATCAGTGAGATAGAAGATCTAGAATTACAGTGTAAAAATAAATGACTCGTTTGCAGGCAAATGCTCAGAATCGAATCATAGATTGTTATATTACAGGCAAGATGTGACAGAAAGGTAGCCTAACACGCTATACCGCGCAGAGCATCTCCATAAATAAAGACATTAATTGTAATTGTATCTTTTACATAATACACATTCACTTTACGATTGCATGCAATTTTCTTTAAATATATTTATTATTGTATTATATTAAAAATTATATCTTGATTGTTGAAAAACACATGCTTTGATTTTTTAATTTCAAAATTACATAATTACCGGTCTGTTAATGTAACACAGCCGATCCTTCTGTCAATTTGAGTAGGTTTTGGATCTTAATCGAAAATGCTGCTGGTAACGATTGGTATTGAACATTGATTCTTTACGGGTAGAGGAGCTTCCAACACATGAAGGTTTCTCCATGATGTTTTCCCTGACGATTACGAGAATAATAAGCACATGATAATTAAGCGGTGTTTGTCTGGGTTTGAACCCGCACTCATTAGTAAGGATTTACCTGTTTCAAACAGCCCCGCCATTTCGCCACATACATTTATTACCCTGAAAGATAATTAACAAATTTAAATCAACGTACTATGTATATCGTATAAAACAGTATTTCTTGTCAATCAATAATTATATGTCTACCCTAATATAAAAAAATAAAAATTGTTTGTTTGTATGTTAGGTATAATATTCGAAACCATTGTAAATATTCTTATTTTTTTCACTAAGTTTATATTACTCCTGTGGTAAAATGTATATGAATATACATATTTTTATTAATAAATTCCTCATAGTCGATTGATAGTTAAATACTCCAAATTTTTTAATTGGAAGAATTTTATTTCGATATCCGAAGATGTCTCTATAATATTACACGATTGTTGAAAGTATTGACCTTATTCTCAATTTAAGTCTCGTTATTCTCATCGAGTGTAACTTGATTTTATTGTTAGCTTAAAATGATTATTAACGTATTACCGAATTTCAACTCATTAATCACATGTAGGTTTCCTAACGACGTTACGCTGTCAAGTGCGTTGTTACTTATGTAATTAATTACGTTAATAATGTAAAGTACTTTCAATATACGCAAGATATTCTTACGTTGCGTGATTACACACTTATTACATGGCGTTAATTTGAGCAAACTAGTTTGCACGCTTAAACGGGCGGATGTGAACGTCAAAATATTAAAGGTGTATTTTAAATTTGGTTGATACTTTTTTTTGATTACATGTTAGTTAAGTATTACTCGTTTGCGTACGTTTGCCTGCGCAAATTATACTGCGCAAGTAAATTGTTGCGTGTAACTCGACCGTTACACAACTGAGAGGCCTTATGAAGAAATGTCAATTACTTTTGCTCGTTTTATATAATTTCCACTTTGAGGTTATTTTTTATTGAGTTACTAGATGTGATCGCGACTTCGTGTGCGTTCCTTTTAACAAAATAGTTATTGTTCAGTTCGTAGATATTACTATAACTTATTAGTTATGTATTAGATAGCCTTTGTGGTATTTAGTCACTGGTACAAGGCATCCGACCTGACGGTGTAGTTGTAAAATACTAGTTTTTCGCGCGGTATTGGATAGAATTTTAGACATTGCACCGTGACAGTTATTAAAATAAAAGTAGCCTAAGTTACTTTTACATCAGGTATCTGGCAGTAGTGTCAGTGTCGATCCTGGAATTATTTATTCCAGGATTGACACTTATGACGTTTTAGATAAACGATTTAAATGAAGTCATCTTACGACGAGTACCTTAGCTCTCATATTATGTAACATTATCAACATACAGGAATCTAATAATATTTCTACATGTATGAAGTCACTATCTATAACATAGAGTCGTATAGTAATAAGTAGTCAAGTGTAGGTTGACTTCACTTGTATGTTATGCCGTTTCCAATTAGAGTTGTTCAGATCGTCGACCGCGGCACTTGTCACACAAATTGCAATTATATCTTATTTTATGTTTATTTAATTTACATAGTGTATAATAGTAGTAAAGTAAGTAACGTAAAGTAACAGCCTGTAAATTTCCCACTGCTGAGATAAGGCCTCCACTTCCATTATTCTTACAATTAAAATTACAATTATGAATCCTATTTAATCTGCACATTGGGGGGACTGCTTCAAAATGAGACCTTAACCAATATTTTATATGTAGCTATCATCGCATAATCACTGGGTCAGAAATCGGCTCACGCTATTAATACATATATAAGATTAATTCCCCATGAAAGTCAATAATTACTAAATCAACTATTTAATACTACTATTTGCACCCGGCATTTCTTCTTTGATAACAAGTATCCTATGCCTTAATCGACTATATTAACAGCCTGTGAATTTCCCACTGCCGGGAAAAGGCCTTCTCTTCCATTAAGGGTTTGGAACATATTCCACCACGCTGTTCCAATGCGTTGTGGAATGCACATGTGGCAGAATTTCGATGAAATTAGACACATGCAGGTTTATTCACGACGTTTTCCTTCACCGCCGAGCATGAGATGAATTATAGACACAAATTAATCACATATATAGTGGTGCTTGCCTGGGTTTGAACCCGTGATCATCGGTTAAGATGCGCGCGTTCTAACCACTGGGTCATCTCAGCTCATAATAGTCATTGAATCTATATCGATATTAATATTATAGATTTGTAAGTAACTCTGTCTCTCTTTCTGTTCTCTTCTTCTGTCGCTACGAATTTTGTATGAACGAAACTTGAAAGAAAGGACAAAGACTACTTTTTTGCCTGAAATATGACAACCGACACCCTAAAACACGAGCGAAACCGCGGGCGACTATTGTTTTATATGTACTGGCAAATTTTTATATGTACTGGCAATGTTGGTGAGTGGTCACCACTGTCCATAGACATTTGTAGAATAATCATTATTTCTCACATCGCCAATGCGACGATAACTTTTTGAATTAGGATGTTATTTCCCTTGTGTTTGTAGTTAGACTCCCTCGCCCTTCAAATCGGAACAATGCAAAAGCATTGTTCCGATACCGTAAACAGTAGTACAGAAAACTGTACTACTGTTTGGCGGTAGAATTTACTAGATGAGTTTGAACGTGTGCTGAAAAGGAAATAAAGCGATGCTGTGCCTGAACTCTTCGATTTTGTAGGTTTGAACCCGCAACAACAACAACAACAACAGCCTGTAAATTCCCACTGCTGGGCTAATGGCCTCCTCTCCCTTAGAGGAGAAGGTTTGGAACATATTCCGAATGCGGTTTGGTGGAATACACATGTGGCAGAATTTCTATGAAATTTGTCACATTCAGGTTTCCTCAGGAATCATAAAGATAAATTAAGCACATAAATTAGCGGTGCTTGCCTGGGTTTGAACCCGCAAACATCAGTTAATATACACGCGTTTTAACTGGACCAGACTCATCATTAAGTATATTATATGTTATCAATTGATAAATTTAGATTATTCCACAATATAAAGTCACGTCATAATGAACATCCAATTATAAAAGTTAATCTATGTCCTCGACCACAACGTGAAACTTCGCGAATTTCAATCAGTAACTTGTATAGAGAATTTCATACGAGCGCTGTTTGCGTAACCTACAATAGACTTTATACCCAACAACGACAGACAAAGTGGGTAATGAATTTTACAACTCGATTGGGGAACAGTTTCATAGTAACAATGTTGTGACTTTTTAAGCAGTTTATTTGAAAATGTAACAAGTTACATTGTCAGACCATATTATCAAATTCCTTTAGAGAATAATCAAGTATTTTAAAACCGATTCACCTAAAATAAAATCTTGTCTTATATATGTATTAATAGTGTAAGCCAATTTTTCTCCCGGTGATTATAGGACGATAGCTGCACGTAGAATCGTCCATGGTCTTATTTTGTAGAGCTCCTAGTGCAGAAAATTAAAGAGGCTTCTTGATTGCAATTTACTAAATTGTTACGATTGAACAAAGAAATGAATTTATAGAGCGGAAAAAAGTTACTGGCTGGATAGAGAACGACCTTATGGCTGTATGTAACAAACACATACACATATACTACGACACAACTTACATGAAGCATCGGCTAAATTCGTAAAACCGATCACATCCGAATTGAGAATGCTATCCCAAATTATCAATATTTATTTTTCATGTGAATATGATCTTTACACCAACGTAATAACTTGTAATATCATATGACTTAATAAATTCGTCATTTTGACTCGTCGATTTACATACACTTGTTTTCTTGGGTTGAACTGACGCGAGAATCTATAGCGACGAATAGCGTCGAATGACGCAATATGGAGCTAATTCTATTGGTCGTGTAAATCGGCAGTAATCGGTTTTATTTTCATTTAATTGCATTTTCCGATGCTACATCTAATTTGTTTCGTACTATATGTAATATTACACACACAGATACGATAAGTCCTACTATAAATCATATAATTTAGTCTGTTCTATTTTCAAAAATCGAACCATATTTATTTTCGAATTTATAAATGGAATAAGTGCAATTATATTATTCCACGTGACAATAATTGACATATTTAATTTGCGTGTGACACGAAAAATGTCACATCACGACAACTATGAACCGTAATGGTGATGTTTTTTATATGAAAACAATACCATTAGTAAATTTCGTTAAATATTATTAATACATCAAAAGTGGGTTGTGGTATATGCTTGAGATTATTGGACTTCGATACTGTTTGAGTGTGTGCTATGGTTTTAATACTATCGATATTTTAATTGGCTTAGTAATTGTTTATACTTTTCATACTGTCAGTATGAGAATTAGTCGAATTATATTTAAAAAAAAAAACTAAATGTAACTGTATTGCAATAGATAAAATATTACTCCTTTAATATACCACTGCTGGGCCTTCCCTCCCTTTGAGGAGAATGTTTAAGGAAAAAGTGGATACACATGAATTCCAATTTTAATTGTAAGACACATGCTTTCCTCACAATGTTTGTCTTCACCGCCGAGCACAAGATGAAACATAAACATTTTATTAATTTTAATATTCAATTAGATGAGCTGAGATGGCCCAGTGGTTAAGACGCTTGCATCTTAACCAATGATTGCGAATTCAAACCCAGGCAAGCACCACTTTATATATGTGCTTAATTTGTGTTTATAATTCATCTCGTGCTTGTCGGGAAGGAAAACATCGTGAGGAAACCTGCATGTGTCTAATTTCATTGAAATTTTGCCACATGTGCATTTCATCAACCCGCATTAGAACAGCGTGGTGGAACATGTTACAAACTCTCTCATTAATTAATTCTCCTTAGCCCAGCAGTGGGAAATTTACAGGCTGTTACTGTTTAACTACTTTTTATTCAATTAAACAAACTTGTATGTTCAAAATCTCATTCATTTGTAAATTTTTATGTCACAATTCTATAAATTATAAAATGTGAAGTTAGTATTCGTTGATTTCCATGCGAGATTATTATTATTATTATTAATAATTAAATTATTGTGTCTAATAATACATAGGTACCTATGTTGTCGGAAAAGAGTAACTAATAAGTTGCCGTTTCTTTACATTAAATCTACAATCAGAACCGGTAATTGCCTAAAATTTAATTTAATCAAGTAAAATGACTGGTTTAATAACCTCCAAATATTATTTTTAAATAAACAAAGATATTACTATATAACAAATACTTTCCTTTATTTTTAAGTATTAGCATTGTGTTGTATTAAAAAAAACAAGTATTTTTAAATCACATCCTTGTTCTCCTTGCTTTGTTTAAATCTCGGAGTAATAATAAAAAAAAAATTCTAAAACATGTAACGGTTTATTGTTTACATGGTTTATTGTTTCCAATGGTGACAGTTTTGGTATGTTTTTCGCCCAGAGACAATTGCGATTCAACGGGGAAACGCTGCTAGCATTCCCGCCAACATTCCGCGCGGTCATGATTTGTATAGTAGCTATTGTTTATTTCGTTTTATGGATACTAAAGTTCTATAGAAATGTATATATTCAAAATTAGAACTTATATTTTAATATATAGCTGAATAGTATAATTCAAAGTTACCGTATACGTTTAGTTGTTTTAAACTATACAACGGATTTAAGTGCAGTTTTTATCAATATACAGGTGATTCAAAATAATAATACTCACAATACTTGGACTTTCTTTTCTATAAAATAACGATAATTTTTCTTTGTCGCAGGGCTTTTTGCAAGCCCGCCTGGGTAGGTACCACTCACTCATCAGATATTCTACCGCTAAACAACAGTACGCAGTATTGTTGTGTTCCGGTTTGAAGGGTGAGTGAGCCATTGTAACTACAGGCACAAGGGACATCTTCTTAGTTCCCAAGGTAGGTGGCGCATTGACGATGTAAGGAATAGTTAATATTTCTTACAGCGTCATTGTATATGGGTGATGGCGACCAATTACCATTAGGTGGCCCATATCTTCGTCCGCCAACCTATTCCATGTATTTTTTTTATATTTGTTTTTCAACATCTTTATTTGTATTTATGTATCCGCGTGAAGACGGGACTGATTGCTAGTTCTTAATATGATAACGATTTCAACTGCGTTATATTTAAAGAGATTCGATAAAAAAAAGAGTTTTTATATATCGAAATCGGTTTTGTAATTATTTTATTGAATTCTTACACAACTTACATTCGCAATTGGTGATTTAATATGTGAATATTGGGCCATTTTTAATTGATAAACTTACTAGTGAGTGTTACACACTCTGTTTTATGTTATTACTTTGAAATAAATAAATTAAATCACGTGCTAGCATTCCCGATTGCATCCTTTAAATCTTTTTTAAAAGCTTTTTAAAACAAGCTTTTATTTAAATGCAAATGAAGAAAAAGTCTCTTACGCAAAACTTTTATTGTTAACTTATAACGTAATTACAAATTTGGCGCAATATGTCTTTATATATTGCTAAAAAAATTGTCAAATGTGTTAAATAATACTAATTGATTAATAATATTTAATTATACATAGGAAGTTTTCTTAAGAATCAATGTATTTGAACAAGAAAATCGCTCTAAAATTAGTTACACAGTTTAAAATATGTAAGCGTACAGATGGCAGGATGTTTTATACGATACGATTCTATAGCTGCTTAACATTCCGATTACTATGTAATCATTAAGTACATTACGTAAATACTATGTATAAGTTACTTTAGTAACTAATGCTTCAGCAATACTTTCGCTAAAGGAATTGGAACTAAAAGTAATCATTGGTCTAAAGCAACTCCGTATCGCGTAATTGCATCAACTTTGAGTGGGCCAGCGTAACTTCTGGCACAAGAGACATAACATCTTAGTTCCCAAGGTTGGTGGCACATTGACGATGTAAGGAATAGGTAATATTTCTTACAGCTTCATTATCTATGGGTGATGGTGACCACTTACCATCAGGTGGCCTATATGCTCGTCCTCCAACCACAGAATAATAACACAGAATTTGTTTATTTATGACATCAAATTAGAAACTTCTAAAATTATGTACAAAAACTTTCCTCTCGAATTAATTTATTGTTTTCTAAAAATCCGCATCAATATCCGTTGCGTAATTTTAAAAATTTAAGCAACAAAGGGACATATGGACAGAGAATGAGACTTTGTTTTATAAGGCTTCGCACGGGTGCAATACTGATACTAAAAAATATGTTTAATTACAACATCACATCAGAAACTTCTTAAATTATCAGTAATTCTTTACAATATATATCCATATGTTATATGCGAAAACTTTCCTCTCGAATCAGTCTATTTATTATAAAAACCGCATCAAAATCCGTTGCGTAATTTTAAAGATCTACGCATGGATAGACAGCGGCTTTGTTTTATACTATGTAATAAAGATACAGTTCCAGCTGCTTTCGTTGAGTGTATCGTAATTACTGTCTCACATCCACGCCATAGGGATAACAGGATTGTAATTGTACGAAAACAGTTGTATTTGTCCATAAATAGCATCCAAATTTCCGTAAATATAATTATAAATGTTGCCTCAGTGAAATATCATTAGCGTTTATTTATCCCATTAACAAGGTCAATTATATATCATGAGAAAACACGTGTAAAATTAGCTTATTAGTTGGGCGGAATACTCAATATTAGATTATTACATAAAACAATATTTATTAAATATTAAGTCAATTTACATACATTTATTTTTATAAATATAATCATAAATGAGTGCACACGTTACATGCCATATATTACCTATCAAAATTAAAAAATAAATAAATAATCGAACGACAAGAATAAAACAACAATTTAAAGGCTAGCAACGCACACTCCCCTGCCCCCTGGTGCTGCCGATGTCCATAAGCGGTGGTAGTCACTTTCCATCAGGTGAGCTTCCTGCTTGTATGCCACCTATCATATAAAAAAAATATTTAAAAACATCTGATAAATCACCTCCTTTACTTATCGTTACCTTGTGTACGCACTTATATTTTTTACTATTTTGTGATGTAAAGTAGGTTAACTTTACATTACAATATATCCACACCTGATTGCAGCACTGTTCATTGTATTATGTGTATTCGACTTAATTTTTCTAATAATTGCTTTGTCATTTTCTGTTTACAGGTATGCGATTTTTATACAGAAATCTTTTGAGAAACTACATTTGTCAAACCTCAAAATCAGATGTGAAAAGCAATAAAGGTTTTGTAAAGAAACACCTTCAATAATTTAATCGTTTTTAATTAACAATCTTGTTTATTAATTCCAGTAATTTTGATAGTTAGGCTTCAGTAGGGATTACGTTCCCAAACAACAGGTCTTAAGTCTTAAGCTGTGTTAAGTCCAAAACACTGATCCTCTGAGTTTCGGTAATAGAGATTTAATTCCTTACAATTCAATGTGTACTGTTCATTGTAATTCTTAAAAAAATGGATATAGGATTTTACGTTTGGTGTGGACATATAGGGTAATAACATGAAATTATTATTAGGTGTTGCTATCTTCTATAGCAGTGTGACGTGTTATTTTTTAAAAGCGTGACTGGAGTGTTTCTTTTGTGTATTAGTTTCTTAAATAAAATGCAAGGTTTTGGGTTCATAATATGTCTGAACATTTTTTTATTACAATCGAAATTTTACGATAACTAATGTGAATGTAAATTTTAATTCTGATTATATACTTTTATCTATAACTTTATTCATTATATAATTTTACTTTCAAACTACTGACTATGAGAGCGGTTTATAATTTTTTCAGCGCTATAAAATACTTTTAAATTTGTTCTATTTTTAAATCAGTGTACAGCATATCCGGAGATTTGTATTTAGAATTCTAAATATAAAATTGAACAATGTTGGATGTTTTGTTCAAGAACATCTTATGTGATATATAAATAGTATGTGGATGCGTTCATTTTAAACATTATCACATGTTATTCGCATGACACACCCCGAGTGTTATAAAGCGCCCTAGGGTAGTACGTATTCACGTCAATCAGTCGTGGCTGTGTCACACGATGGCGATACATTTTGCACATTTTCTCTCCCCACTTGAAAGTTATTTTACGTGATCTTTGATTCTTGACGGTTGATTGACGTCCTTAACTGGATAATCTCGTTATTTCATCTCATTTTAATATGAGTGATGTTATTTTCGTTTCTACGATGATTAAAAACAGATGTTCATATGATTATTACTTCATTTAAATGTATATCGAAATGCAGTCTATTATTTTTGCAATATTGGAACGGATCCAATACGTATATACGTTTTATATATAGCTGATTAAAAAGTAAATAGTTGATCAGCATGCAGATATTTTACATAAACATGTAACTTTACAAATTAATTGAATTTTAAACCTCGTTCCCTATACCAATTTCAGCTCCTAACCGCAATATACAAAGATACTATAAAAAGTAGGTATTCTTTATTTTGTCATCAACAACAAACTTACATATACATACTGTATATAATGAGATCGCACAAAGAAATACATTACCATTCCTCAATTATAAAATAAAGATTTTTAATAACGTACCTGATCATATTTTACTACACGATGTTAGTATTCCAAGAAAGCATCTAATCATTAAGTCATTAAAGCATATTGAATCGAGCTACCTAAATAATAGAGTTCTTTTTACAACAAAGCCTTTATCAAATTATACAAAACTTGGCCGAGTGTAGCAAAGTTGGGTCCATTAATCAATTCTAGCTTCATTCAGGTGTCGGGAAGTTTAAAGACGATTAAAACTGCATAAACTCCAAGTATAAAGTACATTCTTCAATTAGTCTCGCGAAAGAATTATGAATGAGTAGTTTCGTTGTTATTGTTAATGAGTGTTTTGTGATAAAAAACCGAAACGGCAAAAAGTTCGTTAAACTCGATTTTAATTGGTCGCATGAAAGTTTTAAGTGCCCATTAATTTTTAATAAGTTTTAATTCATAGCGTATTGTTGGAGATGATTTAATAAATGATCAAATTAACTCCTTTGGCGCTACAAAGCTGAAAGGGTCATGCGGTTTAGGTTCACCTTTGGATATGATTCGTTGGACATAGAAGTTGGTGTCGTGTGTATTCGTAGGTGAGTTACGGCGTTACGGTCCGAGCTGGTTTGAGTCGTGTCGAATTTGCCGTCCCATCGGAGGAGCGAGGAAATAGAGGGTGTATCAGTGTTTGCGTAAACACTTTTGTACTATAATATATTCAGCGCAGTTGGTTGGAATCCCTTGAGGTTGCCTGCCGTGACGAAATCGGTCAGAAGGACATCGTAACGCATATTGCTTCAGCCAAAGCAGAATTGGGGTTTGATGACACATTGCATTACTCCGATATTTCAGATAGCTGATGTAATAAAGAGTAACTTTTTTGTTACAAACAAACGCGCACAAAGTAACGGGCAAAGCTACTGATATGGCTCTGATAAATATCGAGAATATTTACGACACTAACAATCACAATTATTGAAATCAAACTCTTTCTTGCCAATAATTGAAATTTTCATGCTAAAGTCAAAAACATTTACTTCTTGATTGTCAAGAAAAGATCAACCATCGGTTCGGAGTTAAAAAAAATAATGTCATTGTCAAAAAATAAATAAACCGGGTATGTTGCTCAATAAAATAATTACTTCCTTGTTACTTGTAGTACCCATATCCCAATTTATAGTCATATAATAGGTTGGGGAAAAAGTTTCTTCGTATTTTATATGAAAATTCAAAAAGTTTTTTTTATAGTTTATTTACATTTGACTAAAGTATGTAGGTGCCATTTTGTTCCATAACTTTTTGCCATCTTGTTGGTAGTGACATGATCCCATTGCTGTAAAAATTTTGGGGCTTCTGATCGAAAAACTGCGACAAGTGGTTTTGGCAGTCCTCTCGTGATGTTAACCTGACACTGCCTAAGGAATTCTGCAGAGACCGAAACAGATGAAAATCTGAAGGTGCAAGGTCAGGACTATACGGCGGATGCATTAATACCTCCCAGCCAAACTCTCGTAATTTTTGTTGAGTGGCTAAAGATGTGTGAGGTCTAGCGTTGTCATGGTGAAAAACCACACCCCTTCTGTTGATCAATTCTGGCCGCTTTCTCTCAATTTCTTGCTTCAATCTCATCAATTGTTCGCAATACAGTTCTGAATCGATGATCCTGCCGGGCGGTAATAGCTCATAATGAATGATGCCCTTCCAATCCCACCATACACACAGCATGACCTTGTTGCGAGTTAATCCGGGTTTTGCCACAGTCTGTGAAGCTTGACCGGCCTTTGACCACGATCTTTTTCGCACGTTCTTGTCGTATGTGATCCACTTTTCATCACCAGTTATCAGCTTCTTCAAAAATGGTTCGGTTTCATTACGTCGTAATAAAGAATCACAAATGAGTACACGGTTCATTAGGTTTCTTTCAGTGAGTTCAGGAGGCACCCATATATCGAGCTTTTTTGTGTACCCAGCTTTATTCAAATGAGTCAAAACCGTTTTGTGGTCAATTGCCAGTTCTTCAGCTACATCGTCACTACTAATATGCCGATCTTGCTCCACTTTTTCAAAAATGCCATCAATTTTGTCCGTAACAGGGCGACCAGAGCGAGATGCATCTTTGATATCAAAATTTCCGGCTTGAAAACGCTTAAACCAAACTTGCGCTACTCTAACAGATACTGCATTAGGTCCATAAACATCACAAATTTTTTTCGCGGCTTGAGTTGCATTTTTACCTTTTTTATAGTAAAATTTTAAAATGTATCGAATTTCTTCTTTAGATTCACTCATTTTAACAACAACAAAAACAAATGAAAATCACACAAATTCCTAATTTGAATTTGGAAGTGCCTTCTTTAAAATTAAAACTTTTTAATTATACCAAAACCAGCCAGATACAAATGGTATAGCCAAAGAGATTTTATTACAAGTTCATACATACTATATGCGAAAAGACTTTTTCCCCAACCTAATATTTTTACGACCAAAAGTGATTCGAAGGATGATGATGATGATTTTAATATGCAACAGTTTGATATTTTTTATTTTCATATTATTTAAGTTCTGTATATTTTATAAGTAGTATGTATCTTAAGAATATTACGCGACTAATTGTGAGAGTCACTAGAGCTCTCTATAGATAATTAGTACAGCGTAGCTCTTCTAATGAAGAAGGCAGCGAGTCGTAAAAGTCTATCATAAAACACACTACACTGATCCTTAGTAGACGTAATAAGCGTAATCGATTGATGATCATTTCGTTATATGATTGGTAGAAGAGTAACTATCAATAGTTACTCTTTTGGAAATGAAAAGCTAACGCTGTTTGGAATAGTTAATATTTTTTAATGTCAATGTCTATAAAGGGTTGTCTCTATAAAAAAATCTATGAAGCTTGTACAAACCTATATAGTCAGTAATTACATTGTTACAATAATATAAAGCAATGTATAGACTTCTTAGGAGCGAATATAAGAGTAACTTTTTTTTTATTTACGAAATTTTAAATTTAGTAAGTCCTGTTCCAATCTTATTACATTGTTATTAAATTACATTTAGTGTGTACAAAAATTTTGTAAAAATTCTCCGTTTATTTTATAGACAACCAGTTTCGGAATTTTTAATTCAACGCTGCTAGGCAAAATAATTCTTGACAAAATAAAGCATTTTGTTTAAGCATTTTCACTCACTAAAATGTGCAATATACAAATTTCAATTCAGACCAGGACTGAATTATTACATAATGTATTTGTAAGATTGAGAAAAAAGTATAGAGCGTGAAGTAAAGTGTATTATTACTAGAGGCTGTCTGTTACCGGCGGAGACATTTCTAGGGTAGTATAGTGATTATACTACTATTAATGTACAGCACAATAACTTAAAATTACTTCTTTGTAATTATTTTTAAAAAATGTAATTAAGAATATAAATAAACTGAGGAAATTTTATTATACTACAATTATAAAAAAATAATACGTCGGCCTGATACAATCGTCAATCGTCATTTAACTAAATTAAATGAAGGTTTGGAATATATTCCACCACGTTGTTCCGATACGGGTTGGTGGAATACACCTGTAGAATCTATAAAATTAGACTCATGCAAATTTCCTCACGATGTTTTCCTTCACCACCGAACTCAAGATGAATTATAAACACAAATTAAGCACATATATATAGTAGTGCTTGCCTGGGTTTGAACCCCAAATCATCGGTTAAGATGCACTCGACCACTGGCTCATCTCGGCTCACTTTAATGATCACCATATAAAAACACCGAGTATGATAAAAAATCTCTTTGTTTCAGATAAAGCGCCATCTGAAGCAACGTTCCGCGGTGCTGAGTTTCTCTCGTATGATCTGACTCAAACTGGCGGCGAACCGATCGTCAGCACACAGGACGCGATCTCTCTCTATTTCAAGACACGGCAACCAAATGGCCTTCTCTTCTATACAGGTAACAATAAAATTCACCAAGTATACTTTATTGTTCTACTTGTTACAACAATTATGTATGCTTACTTTTGCCGCATATTATCATGCTATCGATAATTGTTTTTGTATTGTATTTTATAACGTCATCGAACTTTGTCCATAAAAAGTGATCTTAACTTTATACTAGTCAAGTTTTATAAAAACTGTTGCATTATTATTTACTTTAATTTGCATTTTTTGCAACGTCTGAACTTCTTCATTTTCTTAGGAATTTCTTCTAGAACTGGCGTTAATATTTAAGAATTCAAAAGATCCCGTAAAATGTGCAGTGCACATTTTTGAATATTTGATACTTACTTTTTTCTTATAATTTTGAACCAAACATTATTTAAATCCTCGATATTTCGATATTCATACAGGTCACGAGGCAGACTACCTTAACTTAGCTGTTCGAGATGGCGGTCTTTCACTCACTATGGGCCTTGGAAACGGCAAGCAAGAGATGCACATCAAGCCTTCTAAGACGCGATTTGATGATCATCAATGGCACAAACTTACAGTTAGAAGACGAATTCAAGAGGTAAGATTCTCCTGCATTTTAAAGTACTTAATACCGAAATAAATTTAGGTGATTAATCTTGTAAGGTATGCTCATTTAGGAGATAGAATTGTCTGCACTGATTAAAAGTTTCCGGATTATAATGTTAATGGAACTCCATATTTGAAATAAAGTTTATTTAATGCAACCTTTTCCATATAATCAAGCTCCATAACCGAATTCTGGTACCGAGTTTGTCAAGTAAACGCATCAGGTAAACACCATAATAAATCCAATTTCAAGTTGCTTCAAAATATTCAGATTACTTTAAATCATTCTATATCGGCAAGGAATTTTTATTAAACTTGGAATTGGTTGAGACATATTTTCTGCGTCGGATTTAACGGATGCATTTTATATTCTGCTGTAGCCGAATGAAGATTGATTTCGTCTTTACTTATTTATTAGAATAGGACTTGATTGATGATAAGAAATGGAATTATTAAGTTGACTCTAACCTAACATTTCCTCGTAATTCGATCGATACAAGTTTGCATTAGGTTCATCAAAAGGATTTCCAGTAAGTCGTTAGCGGTTAGTGTGAAAATGTTAGATTATTTTTATGTTTTAATGACTTCAATGAAATGGCTTATGTTCTAGGAATTAGCTTGAGATTATTGGTATGTCCTCCGCTTTTTATTCTATTACGTGAACCGTATTGATTGGTCTATCAAGAATTGTTTATGGTATAAATACTACGTACTTATATTTAGAAATTGGAAAATCGAACCATTGATTAATATTCTTTTTTATGAAATTATATTAATTAAATACAACATTTTATTCTTGATACTTTTGTTCTTTAGACTCAATGAAAGAAAATATAGATATACAAAAGCAATTTTGATACAATTTTTACTGAAACTAATTACGAAGTTACCCGAATATACTAATAATAGATTTGAAATATTCATTTGCTTAGAGTATGGATTGTTTACAAATTATTTAATTAAATATTGTTCATTGTATTTTTATCATGTGGAACTTTTGATTGAAAGATAAAGCCATTGTTTAGTCTATACAAAATTTTCATTACAAATGTATTCTTTGTCGCTATTTTATTTCAGTACACTCAATATTCTGACATCGAAATGATATTGGAAAATATTCCTTTGATAACCGCTTAATCGATAGCTATGTATTATTTATAAGGACTTTCCATCGCTATGCTGTTTTCAATATGTCATAAAGTATTTTAAATTTGTTTGATTGTTACAGTATTCACTTCAGTACTATTAACTTATTTAAAATTATTTGTCATCGTAGAAAATATCAAGGTCGATTTTGTAAAACACTGAGGTGCAAAATCACTGTCTTAAGTTTCATTTGATTCAGGGCAACCTAGTTTGGGCTCCTGTCTCCTGTGTGGGCTACACACAGTTGTACTTATTATTAAGATGCGTTTAAACTGTAATGTCTGTAATGTGGGAGAGAATAAATATATTATTATTAAATATATATTATATTATTATAATATGAGATGATATTTATACTTTTATTTTGAAAGTAAGAAAAGAAATTATTCGTAGACTTATTTATTTTTATGCTAGTCAAAATAATATTGATTCGCTGCCTATACTTTCAGAATGATTAATGTTTTATGTTATACCGCTAAATATTATTTATTATTATTAATTGAAAATCTTGTGCTTATGTGAAACTGTAAACTTCTCTACGTAAGGATTAGTCACAAAAGCTTGGTGGTAGGGCTCTGTGCAAGCCCGTCTGGGTAGGTACCACCCACACACCAGTTATTCTACCGCCAAATAACAGTACTCAGTATTGTTGTGTTCCGGTTTGAAGGGTGAGTGAGCCAGTGAAACTACAGGCACAAGGGACATAACATCTTAGTTCCCAAGGTTGGTGGCACATTGCCGATGTAAGGAATAGTTAATATTTCTTATAGCGTCATTGTTCACCCATAGGTGATAGTGACCACTTACCATCAGGTGGCCCATATGCTCGTCCGCCAACCTATTCCATAAAAACAAAAAACAAAAAGTATTTCAGAAATAATCTTATGATTTTTGTATTTAATCCAAGGTGGTTGAGCTAAGGATTTCTTCAGCTAACAAGCATTTAATTAAATACCTAACAAAAGTATAGTTAGAGTTACTCGAGCAAATTGAGATTATCCCTGTTAATACAATTTTCAAATTCCATGAATAACGTTCTCGAGTCCGAAACTTAAATACGGAAAAAGTTTAATTTTTATATGCTTGTTCGCAGATTACACCGTTCACGAGCTTTTGCAGGGTAAGTGTTGAAATACAAATATTTGACTTTCATTAATACTTTAAATATTTTAATGTATTTTCTTCGAAGCAAATTCAAGCGTGTATTTTGAGTGTACGCTGGTTTGGCGGATTGAGTCGATTTCGATTTGGAATTGACTTTGGATTAGCTGTAATTATTGTAATTGTTTGTTTATTGCATTTACAAAAACCATTTACTAAAATATGATGACCACTAAACGAACTGGACGTATTAGTTACTCTGATAGAGCTGAGTGGTTAAAAAATGTGAATAATTACAGAAAATTACGATTTTAAATCATGTCAAAAACTTTTGAATTTCATCAGTTATTAAGTATATAAAAACATCCTGTAACTAAAAGAACTCTTGGGCTACTAGATTGCTACATATGTACCAAATTTCATCAAATTCAGACAGATAGATAAATAGACTATCTATATTATTGTAGATATAACCTTCGAAAGTGCCACTAGATGAAAATATTTTTACATTTATAAAAAAACTAACTATAGATAACGAACACAGGAATACGAACACGAATAAAATTAGTTTCTGCTCTATGACGATGAGAAGTTATAGGATTCCATTCATCTCTGACCTCAATCCTCTTGTTGCGTTGCATTTCGACGTATAAAGAGGCAATAGAAATATCCAGCTGGCATCAGGATATTTATTCTACATTCTAAAAACGAGCAAGAGGGTATAAATACGGATTAAACGTACTTTTATATAAACGCTTTTCTTTTGTGATTTTGTGTTTCACCACTCTGTGGAACCAGCTTTCATTGGTTATTCCAAACCGATAAGACTTGGGAACCTTCAAGAAAAGAGCGTTCATATACAATAAAGGGCTCAAAGCCAGTGTTGCAGATGTCCTTGGGCGGTGGTAGTAACTTTCCATCAAGGGATCCCACTCGTTTGCCACCTACCAAACGTAAATTTTTTTAATGCAATACGGAGCATGAGAACTTGAGGTAAATAAATAGTACCACGCCACATAAATTGTAACCACCTTTCGGTTGCAGCCAAATGAGCTGGTACGTCCGGGGAAGTATCACTCTCCCACTTAAAACCGATGCAAAGTGGTAGCTATACTACCGCGTTACGTTCGGTATGTGGGAGTCCTGTAGGATCGACCCGCAATACATGACTTTTTTGGGAAATCGGTTATGTTGTCCCAGTAGGGCAACGCACTTGAAAGTCCCCCGGTGTTGCAGATGTCTATGGGCAGTGATAAGCACTTTCCATCAGGTGAGCCTCCTGATCCTGTACCACCTGCCTAATATAATATTTTGTATTCTTCATGAATATCAAATAAACAAGCATATAAATCGGTATAACGTTTAGATTAAACGCATGACTGAACAATACGATATAAGTTCTAACTCAACTTGTCTGGCGTTCTACTAAGATATGTTAATTGGACCCTATGATCTTGGCACATCGGCTGCTACCGGCTCAGTAATGACTTAATTCCAATATGAATGCGTCACAATATTCATATTAACATTATATAATGTCAGAAGTAATTTCTATTTATCATGTGGTCGATTTCCTTGAATCTATATGGAATACAGTTTTCATATGATTTAATCATATCACAATTCCTTATTTATCTGTTTTAAAAAGATACTGTAACGGTTATGCTATCAGAAACAATAATATCTTAAGCTATAGGAGTTTCATTTTATAATTGACATAATGAAAATATTTATTACAGTCAACTCTATTGTAAAGCTATTTACGGAAATTGGGACCAAACGGTGAAGCGCTATAGGCTGTTATCGCAAAAGCAACCCTTTCAGACAATATTTGTATGGAGGACTGATTAAAATATGAGAAAATTGGCGCAATAATTTGTAAACGATTATTAATTTTCACAGTAAAATATTCGTATATTGAAGCAATCATAGATGAAAGTAAACGCTTATTAATATAATCTAAGTCTACCAGTATTGGGTTTACCAGACCGCCTGTCCGCCGAGCCACTAAATCTCATTAGTTTCACGATCTGTTTGCACGTCTCCCTGTGTATAATTTCGCTCAGCAAATATTAATCTGAGGCGAGTTGCCACTATTTCTCTTATCTATCTTCTGAGGATTCCGTCTGCTTTGTAGGGTTAGCAAAGAAATTATAGATGATACTAAATAATATGCTAAGCGAGTAGCTACTACATGCTGACTTCGAGGCAATACAATATTGTATATAACTAATATGACTTTGTATTTTTAAATGTTGAAAAAGAGCTATTACTTTGTTTCTTGTCGGTTCTTCTCGGTAGAATATGCATTGCGAAACGCTGTTCAAAAGTGCCAGTAGAAGCCAACTTGAATACATTACATTTTGATTTTCTTTTTATGAATATTACTAATGACCTTGATATATACGAAATAGTAGTCAAATGTATATATTTGGACTAAATGTAAAACACTGTTTACCTAACATTGTAATCAAAATTTTCGACGTGTAATTTCGACTATGAGATCAATAGTTTCACTGTTTACCCAATTAGCATTCTTCGTCACGATTACCGCTGCTTCCCCACATTAGGTTGGGTCAATGTACTCATAAAACAAGCGTCCGTCATAATATTATCTATCCCTATTCCCAGGGAATTTACGTCAATCTATCTATAATGCATGATTCCTATTATATGTACTCTGACATCTAAACATAAAAGCTTATAAAAAAATCCGTCACAATATATATCTAAATACTAAGAAATTAAATGTCCACAAAAGAAGTTCTAAAGACAAAATCGTTTTCCAAGGAAACTTAAATAGCTTGCCGTGAACGAAGCGAGCTTTTAAGTTTTCCTTCAAAGATCATAATATACTTTATTCAAGTAAACACTTTTGAATCATTAACGAGTTAATGTAAAACTGCTATCAGTTCTTTTTACATTGCCATAATTAAATATTATATAACATGTCAATTATATACAAATAGTCGCCCGCGGAACATCGCGTTTATTCAAAAGGTATTTCAAATCCTATGACAGGTTTTATTTTGATTTTATTTAATTGTAAACTGATGAAATCTTTTTTATATATATATATTTTAATGTCAAATTCATAAGTTCTCTATAACTGGCAAGTAATTTTCTTCCTCTCTCTAAAATTAATTCTTTATTAAATTGTAACAATTTAATAAATTACAATTATGCCTCCTCTTTGGTGAAACTTCTTCAAAATTGTGTGTAGCTATCGTCTCGCTCTCTAATCATTGGGACAAAATTCGGCTTACACTATTAATACATATATAAGATTTATTCCCCATGAAAGTCAGTAAATACTAAATGCTCACGGCATTTCCACCGTGAGGAGTCTGATAACAAGTATCCTATGTCTTAGAAATTAATTTATTTTATGAATATATACAGCCTGTGAATTTCCTACTGCTGGGCTAAGGCCTCTTATCCGTTTTGAGGAGGAGGTTTGAAGCATATTCCACCACGGTGCTCCAATGCGGGTTGGTGGATAGATATGTGGCTTTAACTGCAAGCACGAGATGAAACATAAACACAAATTAAGGACATGAAAATTCAGTGGTACTAGACTGGGTTTGAACCCGCAATCAAGGCGTATTACTCGATACAAGATTTTGTAGATAATAAAAAACGTAGAATTAATACCTGTTGACTTCCACGCGGGATATTAATTTGAGTAATTGTATTAACTAACATGACGTTGTATTTTTTAAATGTTGAAAAGAGTAACTACTGATTTTCTTGCCGGTTCTTCTCGGTAGAATCTACTTTCTTGTTGCTTCACTTAATTGTTATTTGACGATTCAAAAGTTCTTGTAAAAGCCCACTTGAATAGAGTTTATTTTGATTGTGATTTTTGAATCATCGTTCTAACCACTCGGCCATCTCGGCTCTCATTTCATAATCTATTAAGAAGAATAATAATGTTAAATTCATTAAACCCAATTATTTAAATAAGCACATGCATTCATTCCATACCAACATAAATGCTATTAAAATCTTGTGATATTAAAAAGGTAGTTTCGCACAGACGGTTTGTATGTATATTGCCCAATCACGGCAAACACTTCAATTTACATAAACCGGTAAAACACTATTGTTTATAGGTTACACTATTTTACAATCGCAATTGATCGCGTGTCTTCATGAATTTGAAGACTGTTTGTCGTTTATATGTGATTTTTTTTATTATTTCACCAACTTGATGTTTCTCATAGTGAAATTGCAGTCACTGACACGAGGTTACGTAATTTTTTTTTCATCATTGCATGTTTCGATTTATCATAAAGCAAATTTTAAATTAAATGAAATTATTATTAAATTTTCTAACAAAGAGCTTAGATTAAAGAACAAACAATCACACGGTATGTTTTTAAAGTTTATAATTTGTTTCTACATATCTATATTTAATATTATAAATGTGAAAGTATCTCTGTCTGTTCGACGCTCTTTGACGACCAAACCGCTGAACTGAATTTGATGAGATTTGGTATGAAGTAAATTTGAAGTCCAAAAAATAACATAGGGTACTTTTTGTTTCAAACATGACAACCAACGAGCGCGAGAGGGTACTAATAAACTATATACGATTTTAAATGAGCCCACAGTCTTTGAATTAAATGAAAAACAAATTTACGGTTGAGTTTCTTTCCTCAGTTTTCCGCTCTGAGTTGTTACTTTACGAACCGGTGGTAGAATTTATGTGAGTCAATAAGTAAGTGTAATGCTTACATTGAAAAAAGATTTTGGCTATAAATTGGTTTGAGTGCTTAAGTTATAGCTCACGCCTGGAAAATCACTTACTACTTTACAATGTTATGCAGGTGAATGACCTTAGAAAGGCTATTGAAAATAGTTATGTTACTGAGAATAAAAAAAGCGGCAGGAAATTAAAAATAATAAATTATTCACAGTCAAAAAAATCATTCAGCAGTGAATATTTATTCAGTACCTATAAAAGCAGAGCAGACACCACAAGCATTATTAGAGTACTTTTTCCGAAAAAACAAGGTCTTTATAACGTTGATTTTATAATCGAATTATCGTCACTTTGGTTCCATGCTTTATAAAAGAAAACTGTAACGGAAGATTCGCTAGAAGTCATTATTATTCTCAATTATCACATTGCATTGTTATCAGAATCACATATGCTAACAAAGTTTCAAATCGATAACTACTGATTAAGTTAGGTACGTAGACGTAACCGATCATAAAATCATAGTATTTTGAAACGTTTTGTTTCTCGTAATAAGAAAAACCGTAACTCCCCTTTTAACGCATTACTTTTATTCCCTTTTTCTGCTTCAATTAAGCTATGATTGAACTCTACTTACCTGTGAATTACCTTGTTATTATTATAAAATTGGTAGGTTAGCATTAAATCTATTGAAAAAGTGAAAAATCAACCATTATACTCGTCTGAAATGTTATAGATTTGGCACTGTATCCCTAGACCAAGTAGTTCAATAACGGATGGCGCTAATATATCATATTCTTCAACAGCTGTTACTGATTATCGTCATAAAACAACAAAGAGAAACCATAAGCGGTCAAAGGCCTACTTAAAAGTGGTGTTAGAACAAATTTCATTAAGCACTGCTGTCGATATGAAAAAAGTTTCCTATGAAAGTTTACCTAAACTGTACTAACATGAAATAGCTTTTCACGTACACACTAGACACAAGGAGTTTATATTAAAAACTTATCACACATGTTTTATAGACGAAGCATATTATTTGATGTAAAGTCATATTGAATTATCTATAATTGACGTCGTAGATAAAATATGGCACGGAATTTTCGTTGGTTTTCTTATAAGATTATTAACTAATCGTTTTGGTATAAGACGAAGGTGCAAATGCATGGTTAGATAATTGAATACAAATATAATTACTTTATGTATTAATATTAACTATCTAATCAATATCAGTGACCAAGATTGTGTTAGTCTCTTTTGGTTAATTTAAGTTTTATTGCAGGTGAGATATATTGGTGAATAATTTGGAATGATTTTGATAACTTGTGGGTACAAGGTATTCAGGTCTATTATGAAATTTAACATGACTACTTAATATTAATTAATAAACAGATATTATTTAAATATTAGTTATTAAATAATTGTCTGATCTTAAATAAATGATTGACATAGAAAATTATTTCAAAATCGATTTGGCGTTAAATGTTATTATTAAGTAAATGAACTTACTTTCCAGAAAAATACGAGAACTGTTTTCTTAGCCAAACCATATATTGTTACATAGGTCGTCGTGATAAGCACCCGTAAAGCTAACTACTAGGGAAATGAGGAAATGAAACGATTCAAATAATTATCGTATTATGTATTAGTAAGTTTCCAAATATCTCATTGGTTGACTTTCTGTAAGTCCGTCTGGAGAGGTACCTCTCACTCATCATATATTTGACCGTGAAACCGGTTTGAACGGTCAGTAAGTCAACTAGAAGCACAAAAGACACAACATCTTGGTTAATTCTCTAATGCGCCACCAATGTTTGGAAGGTTGGTGGCGCATTGGTGATTTACGAATACACCAGTCGACCCATTGCTTGCCGCCTACTTATAATAATATTGTTTCCAGGTCTCAGCGGTAGTTGACGATGTATATTCAGAACACTCTCACGTAGCTGGTTCTTTCACCATGTTGGCCAGTTCCAGAGCCCACGTTGGCGGTTCATTGAACGCAAGAGCGTTACCAGGTGCTAGAGTCCATACCAATTTTATTGGTTGTCTTAAAAAGGTAAGAAATGTACTAAGAATATTATCTTTACAATAAAACGTTTATGTTTAGCTGATAAAGTTAAAGCAATTAATGTAATTGCGTGGATTATATGTAAAGTGGAGTTTATATTTCCTCTTCGCTTCACTGGATTTGAAAAATAAATCGAGGCAATATGTGAACACACAGGTTACGTTTACGTAATTATTCGCGTTTTACTTCTAAATTATCGTTCAAGATTTCCTTATTGATATCTTCATTTTGAATAACAATACAAAGGGAATCTTTGGATTATTTCTGCAATATATCTCTTAAAAAAATTAAATGTTTTTTTTTTTATAATATGCTAACTAATCGCAACTCAAATGTCACATATTAAATTAGTTTGGGGCAAGATGTAGTATCGAATGTACAGTCGGGGTAAGAAAAGATTACGTCCTTAAGATCTATTTCCATGTGCTCAGTATGAGTATCGAGAATGACATGTGTCGCAATGATTTGATGCTTAGATTCAAAAGGTACTAAGAGTTTAATACTCGATAAAGGAATAAATTTAAAAACTGACGAAAGTTTTCTTAACCTGACTGTACCTGCGATATTATTCCCCGGAAACACAAGGTACAGGGGTGTGGGGTGTGCGGGGGATATTTATCGGTAACGCCCTGACGAGCAAGGTCAAAGGCATTTTGATGTATATATAAGATATCCTAAAGAAAATAATGATCGCTATATCAAATTCAATTAGCTCTATAAGTAAAATATTCCACAAAATTATACTTTAATTAATATATAATTCAAAATCATTTTAATTTTATAGAAAGAAGCAATATATTTCAGTAATTTTATAGAGTGATATATTGAAATAGCTACATTAAAATTCAATGCTCAATTTCTTGAATATTTAATTACATAATCAGACGTAATATATAAGAAAATATCTCGACCTTCTGATCCAGCTTCTCAGACTCCTTTGAGCATTGCTAGTAATTACGTATTTAACCACGCGACCTTGAAAGTTATGTAGACAGAACACTACATAGTACATTAATTAAAATGTACAAAACATTTACTTATAATGGAACTGGGTAGAAAAAATAAATTTTCCTTAAATGTTGTATTAGTAATTGACAGTAAATTGTATGAATTTATGATGTTCCCAGGTGGAGTTTTCAGCGGACACACTTCGTCTGAACTTGATCGATTTGGCACGAACTGGCAGCAAGCTGATCACAGTGACTGGGAGACTTGAATATGCTTGCACCGCCACCGATTCCGCTGACCCTGTGACGTTTACCACCAGAGATGCACATTTAGTAAGTTTATCACAAAATGAATTCAAACATCATTTTAATTTAATTTAATTTTACTTGGTGGTAGGGATTTGTGCAAGCCCGTCTGGGTAGGTACAACCCACTCATCAGTTATTCTACCGCCAAATAACAGTACTCAGTATTGTTGTGTTCCGGTCTGAAGGGTGAGTGGGCCAGTGTAACTACAGGCACAAGGGACATAACATCTTAGTTCCCAAGGTTGGTGGCACATTAACGATGTAAGGAATAGTTAATATTTCTTACAGCGTCATGGTCTATGGGCGATGGTGACCACTTACCATCAGGTGACCCATATGCTGTCCGCCAAGCTATACCATAAAAAAATAATAATAACACACACACAAAAGATCACTCATACGAACACATACCAATTAGTAATTATCACTCACACATATACACTGTTGAAATTGAAATTTCCAAGAATCGCTCCGATTCTAAGTTGCTCGAAATTTTGGAATATTCAACACAGTGGAATAATATAGTAGTTATTACAATTGGTAACGGAGGATACAAATTGGTTAGTAGAGGTTCTGTAGATTAGGTTTAAATGATATCATATAAATAAAACTCGCCCCAGGCAGTAAATTAGTTTAGTAAATCAATACTGGCTCATTCTCAACTAATTGCTCTAATTTGTACAACTGGAATAGTAATTTGGGTGAAATTTAATAAGAGGACGTTACAGAAATTACTACATAAGTAGAAATAGATATTGAAATTCTTATTGTATCTATATTAAATAATAATAATAATAATAACAGCCTGTAAATTTCCCACTACTGGAGAGAGGCCTCCTCTCCCTTTTTTAGGAGAAGGTTAGGAGCATATTCCACCACGCTGCTCCAACGCCGGTTCGAGGATTCACATGTGGCAGAATTTCGTTAAAATTACACACATGCAGGTTTCCTCACGATGCTTATTTTTCACCGCATTGCTTAAGATAATTTCAGGAGTGCTTGACGGGGTTTTGAACCCGCATTCATCTGATATGATATACGCTTTCTAACACCTGAGCCATCTCAGCTCTCTATTTTTATTAATAATATACTATATCTATATTAATGATAGATTTTAATGATTAGTCTTTACATTTATAGATAAAATTACTTTAGTAGTAGAATAATAAAACTTTTAACAGAAAAGTTTTAAAACAATATCGTATAACACTTATCGAAAGATTTATATGTACCAAAGGATGAAGTGTCCCCGAGAGCGGTAGTCAAACGCTTAACTCAAATCCAATACCCGTACCGATCTAATCAGATCGAGACCACTCCGAGCACTCGACCAAATTCGAGAGTCCGTCGTTTAAAGTACTTTCCACTTTAGTAACGCTTTCCGTAATGGGTCGGGTTATAGAGGACGATTTTTCACGCAGACCATTGTTTTTAATTGGTGCTTATCCCTCACGATGGACGCCATTGTCAAGTAATGAAGTGTGTGAAAGTTATTGTTGTTCGTATACGTGAAGTTTGAATAGCACCGCTTCGAATGCTATTCAAAGCGAAATGAGTCTATGATTGCAACTATTACAAACTTTTAGCCTCGAAGTTGGACCTTCAGAAAATTTGCTTCCTGAATATAAACTGAGACAACAATAGGGATATAACAAAGAGAATAGATTACGGGAACGAAATGCTGCCTGAGGCTTTTTATACTAAATTGTTAAAAACATTCAATGATGTAAATCACTTAGATAGTGTAATGAATGTTTGTGAAACTGATTACGTTCTAAAAACATACCAGAAGAATGATTACAAACTGACCGCAAATAATCTTTTATTGAAAAAATTGGAAACTAAACGCTAAATCTGTAACGCAAATAATTATGAAGATCATTTAAAATCATACAAATGTATATTTTTATATTATTTAAAATTAAAGTAAAGTAACAGCCTGTAAATTCCCACTGCTGGGCTAAAGGCCTCCTCTCCATTTAAGGAGAAGGTTTGGAACATATTCCGCCACGCTGTTCCAATGCGGGTTGGTGGAATACACATGTGGCAGAATTACACATGTGGCAGAATTCATATTATTTAGTCTTAAAAAATTGATGTATAGTAATTTGGTCCATTAAATAAGTTGTATAGCGACAGTTTTTGAAAAAGCTTTATCGTCATTTCCATTCGATAAATTTCGTCACTCGACTTAGCATCGCATAGCTTATTCTTAAAAAGATTTTGAAGGAAAAATGTACGCAAGTTACAATGACTATGTAATCATTCGACATTATTTTATTTTAGTATTTTACTGTTTTGAATTACTTCCTTTTGAAGTTATATTTCTCTAAGCATATTATGTTTAGTGTTTTTGTAAAAATAAAAGCAATGAAGTAGTATTCATATTCTTTACCAATTGATCTTGTCTAAGAATTAGGTACCCAAAGACTTGAAGTCAAATTAAGTCAAAATATTTTACTTGAATAAGTCCTGACAAGCTCGAACGGCCTTGAACGGCCATTTTAAAAGATAAAATTTCTGATTAAAATCGCTTCGGTAAATAAATTCTTCAGAGAAGAAACCAAACAACTATCCGTTATATAAAGCCCGTTACATAAGTCAATTAACTTTTCATAGAAGGGAAAAATCACTCTCAGAAGTCCATAAATTATTATTGCAGCATATATCCATACATACTTATACATACTAACGCGCACACACGCAAACATACAAATTAAGTGCCTCATAAACATGGCCACCATGTAAATGATATTATAGAAGAGCGGGATCTTCTGGCATAGGTATTATAAATTATTAAAAGGAGGTCTCACCAACAAATGTGATAAGTTCTCGAAACATTTTTCATTTCCATTAAATAATCTTAAATACGTTCTTATGTCATTCGCTTCGGATCGAAGCGATAACGTATCATGGTAGACGATAATTTATTTACAAGAAATAGGCAATTTTTTTGGGATCTCTATACTCGCGTACCTTAAACGTCATAAGTGTATTGATTATACAAGTAAATTGGGCTTTATTATAAATGTAAAACTTCACACTATAGTTATAAATATATCTTTAAACATATTGAGTTTCATGTTATTATACAATTTACTGAAAAATAAATTTCCAATTAAAATCTTGTATAAAGGTCACTGAAACATTGTAAGGCCATTTCAGTTAAAGGGGTTTGAATGAATAATTAATTTCATTCATATTTCTGGCTGCTTAATTTAGTTTTCACCCACGCACACTTTGACCTTCAGCGGAGTCTTCAAGTGTTTGTGATGTTAGTACATTAATGTAATTACTGGGAATATAGGCAGGTGGGGTTGATGGAAATAACTGATTTAATGTTTCGATAACGCCGTTTCCTAAATGGCTCAAGAAAAGGGTTGGCGTAAAAATATTAAGTGATCCTACGTTCTCACTGTTATCGGATAATGTAACTTTACGTGACCTATTCGGAGGACTTAAGTTGAGGTTATGTGAATTAAGGTTTAACATTTTTCTTACAATATTACTACTCACTTTATATGTAAATGTAACGTCTAAAATTCTTTACTAGTTGTAAAATTTTCTCTTTCCTGAATTCTTTATTCTGTTATTATTGGTATAGAGAAGGATGACGTGTTGTTATTATAAATTGCTTCAGTCCTGGACGAAGGACTGGTCATTTAAAAACCGAGGCCAAGAAGGGTCGATTGTAATTTATAGCATTTAAACTAACGGTACTATAATTGGGTTTAATTGTCCAAGTAATCGTCATATCAGATGGTCCTGGGAATTGTATCATATTGCTAATGATTTAAATAAGGATGCTATTTATATTATGAAATTTTAAACAAAAATACCAAAGATTAACTACAATAAGTCTAACTGGAAGATTTCAAATCGATAGATAGATATTTTATTACTGTTATAATATAGGATTTGTATTCCTACAGATATTGCCAAAATGGGAAGCGGTGAAGACTGGAACGATTTCGTTCAAGTTCAGAACAAATGAACCAAATGGACTTATTCTCTTCAACATGGGCGCGAAGCCACCAAGGGTAGGTTGCACGGTAAGGGGTGAAGCTTTTGGGGTTGGACCGTCACCACAAGAGACCATTAAAGAAATCATTCCCATCAAAATCATTGCCATTTCAAATATCACTGTTGACAAAAAATCATCATCAAAATTATCAGCTGAAATTTCGTTGTCAATTTCATTACCATTAAAATGTTTTATACGAGATTGCAAAATATGATTGAATCTTTTATTTCTTTTGAAATATTTAATACGCTTTATCCGATACCAATATTTTGTGTTACGGATTTATCAAACATCTTCGAAATCTGTATTCAGAATTGTAAGAGTTATTATCCCTATCATTTTATTAAATAAGGTTAATATTTTGCGATAAATTGAATTCGAATATATATTTCTTTTGTTTTTTTTTCATGAACCGTACTTTTGGAATACGGTATAATTCAAAATTATTAGTAGTCAGTCGCGTAACAATTTGCAATCTCCTATAAATTTTACTTGGTGGATGATTAAAATAATTAATTTTGTAATTAAAAACGAATCGGTAGCTACGTTTAAACATTTTGATTAAACGAAGCTCCATATCATTGAATTAAATTAACGTTGGACCGACGTAAATCTCGTTTGCTTCATCCACTGAGAATGTTGCATGGTAGGCCAAGGTAACGTGAAGTTGAAAAAAAATATATCGGAAACACAGACGTAGGGGAATTTGTGTATGGTACCTTATAAAGTTTCACCCACTTGGAAATGTTGAAGTGTTGTGTTTTTTTGTGATTGATGTGCACGTAGAACCCCAAGCACAGTGGTACACAGAACATCCTGAGCACCTGATCCCGACGGCTTCTCCAGTACTATATATCGAGGTCGTTAAACTTTAAGCTTTTCGAGAAAGGCTTTATTAATACCTACACAAATTCGCACCATAATCCCACAGTTTTAATTATCATGTTTATTTATTTTTAAATTATTTTTAATAGAACGATTATCTTGTTTATGGTATAAAAAACGTAGATATTCAATATATATTCTTAATTGCACCTACCTTATTGTTACTTTTACCTTTATGAAGTTGTAGATTTTTTTTCTGTAAGAATTTAAAACACAATAAAATCAACACTAGGTTATATTCTTGTTACTATGTCGATCCTCATTCACGTCAATTATATTTCTTCTGTTTCTACTTTAGTATTACCTAACGTATCTGATATTTATACAAATTGCTATAAAAATTTTGGTTGTTTTATTAGACAGTAAGCTTACTACGATTTGCATTTCTAGTTCAGCGAATATTGGGATTTGTATTGTTTGGGAATAGTTTGCATGTATTAAGTTGGATGAATTGGATTTTTTTTTGTATTTTTTATTTTTAGAGAGCTGTTATCTACATTTTTATTTTGTTTTGTATAAATTGTTCTTTGTTTCATTGTTTTGCTTCAACCAATTAGTTCTGTATATGGAAAAAAATGTTTAAAACTTAACTTATAATGTTTATGTATATAATTTTTACATCAAGAATAATAATTCCCATCCCACGTTTGTTTATTAACTATAAATTTAGACTTAATAAAATATTAGGAAATTTTTAATGACCTCTAAAATTAAAATGGTAACAATTATAATGGATGATGTAAATTATGATTTGATTTGAAAGTTGCATTGCGATTCAGTAAGAATTCACTTCGAATCTCACTCGGATATTAATATCAGACTTACGGTGATACGCCATTTTGATACGTGTATCATGTAAATTTTTTAATTATTATAGTCTCGTATATCAAATTTTGACATTTCACGCTCGTATTCAGCAGTGAGTTTCGAGTTTATACTTTCAAAATAACCCTACTTTTAAATTCAGTCCAGAATCTGTGAATTGATAAGCTGATATATGCACGTTATGAAATGCTTCAGAGTTAAGTATGCACAATTGTAATTCGTTTGATACTGTGCAGGTAGAACGTATCAAGTAATTTGCATCTAGCATGTAGTTCTATTACAATTAGCCGTGATATGCATAACGATGATCAAACAGTATGGAATAAATTATGACTTTGCACTTCAGAATTGAATTCTGATACAAAACATTGTAATAATAAAACCCTGTCAAAACTACAATATGAGTGATAATACTTATATTGTACAGAAGTACTTCTGTATTATACAGTACAGAATTACTATTTTAAATAATTATCCTTCTCTACTATACAGAATAAAATTGCAAACCGTTCCATAATATCGCCTTTTACAAACGATGACATTGTTTTTCGTTAACACTTATTAAGCATGCAGGCAAACAAAAATGTTTATTAGATCTAGAATTACTAAATTATTTATTTATTAGATCTTGATTAGGCCCAAAATAAAATTAAAAGTCTTCAAATCATCACATATATGTATATAAAAAGTTTTTTAATTTTTTCTTATGGACATTATATTCTGAAATTAGTTTTTCCTTTTTTTCTCAACTGTACATTTATAGTGTGTTATCATATTGTGTATTTTGTCAATCAGGTTTAAATCACAATAATGATTTCCATCTGTTTCAGGCGGATCTCTTTGCCGTGGAAATCCTTAATGGATATATTTACGTCCATGTGGATTTAGGGTCTGGGGGTGTTCGAGTTAGGGCTTCTAGACGACGGGTTGATGATTCCCATTGGCACGAATTCCTTCTCAGAAGAACTGGTAGAGATGGAAGGGTTACTGTTGATGGTGCTAATGCTGAGTTTAAAACGCCTGGTAAGATATTTAAGATTTATGATAGATACATGACTTTGCGATAAATGTATGAAACAAAAGTAGATATAATGTATAAAAGTAAATACCATATATCATCAGTAGTATTTGTCTACTGAGTTTTCTATTTGCGTTTTAATATTATCTTGTCCACAATAGTGAAGAAAAACATTACGAGAACACCTAAATATATCTGATAAAAGTTTTCTACATGTTTATTCACTAACATTATTTCTACTAAAGTTATAGTATAAACTTAAGTTAGTACTTAGATAAAGGTGAGTCCAACTATACTAGAGAGGCTTTTACGAAACCTTACTCTGATATTTGTAACAATAAAAACGTTAGTATATGTTTGTGTAACTTAACTATTTTTTGGATAAAGGTGAATCAAATCAACTGGAGCTCGATGGGCCCCTTTTTGTCGGTGGTCTTGGTTCCGAATACTCCGCATCGAGGACACCAGCGGCTTTGTGGACAGCTGCATTAAGACAGGGCTTTGTTGGATGCATTCGTGATTTGGTGCTAAATGGAAAACCTCAAGATCTGACCGCTTATGCAAGACAACAGGATTCTGGTAACTGAAAACAATTAGAGCAATAATATTTTTTCACTGTCTAAAATTTGTTTTAAATTATGAACAGATATTATTCTATAATCAATGAAAAAATGTGCATCTATTTGTAAATACTTTTTGCGATTTTTCCAAATTTTTTTTTATTTCCATTTTGTATAAAGTTTGAAACTAGGAACAGCTTAGTGAGTGGGACTCAATAAAGCTTAACTGTACTAGAAAGAATTTATGAGTTAAAATTCGATTGTATTTGTACGTCCATTTGAATTTGATGTTGAAGATGAAAATATATTTTTTTAACTTTTAGCATCAGTCAGACCAGCTTGTCATGTATTGATGAAGCAATGCGTCAGTTCACCTTGTCAGCATAGTGGAATTTGCTCAGAGGGTTGGAATCGACCGATATGTGATTGTTCTGCCACAAATTACGGTGGACCTACTTGTGGACGAGGTGAGAGAAAATTTGATTATCAACTGATGATTCATTCTTGGCAAAAATATTTCATGAGAACTATGACATATTGATTTAATTTGACAAAGGTTTAGGTTTAGTTTTTGATCTAATTTATGTTACTAATTATTTATGAGACAATTATTAATGAATTTCAGAATCCCCGACAATATTCCTCAATGGCAGTCAACACCTCACAGCTGCGCTTGGACCCGAGCACGTCACACAGACTGAAGAACTACTTTTGCGATTCCGGACTACTAAAGCAGGACTATTGCTGAGAACTGCATCTGAACATTCAGCTGATAGAATTGAATTAGCCGTGGCTGCGGGAAGGGTTAGAGCCAGTGTAAGATTGGGAGATAGAGAAAAGGTACACAACTTGATATATTACATACAAGGTGCAATTCTACTAACTGATTATTTTCCGTTTCAATTTCGAACAGCACCTGGATAGTAGTTTTAGTAGAATACGGCTGAATTGCAGCGATAATGATTGAATTCAATTGCGATCAATTAATAATTTGTTAGTAGAATTAGCGTTCAGTATTTTAAATTTCTAGGAGAAATTTTCATTGCCGGAACATATTTGAAATGTTATGAGCTATGACTAAAGGTGATGAAGATCATAACTTAAACGACCGCCGTGGTCGAGTAGGGTATACATCAGTTTTCATGAGTACAATGGTGTACCCATGAAAACTGATCCGAGAACCGGAACCGAGGTCCCGGGTTAATTCTCGGGCGAGTCGAAGTAGAAAAAGTTTATTAGTTTTCTATGTTTTCTTTGATCTCGGTGTTTGTGGCAGTAACGACTACTTCTGATTTTCCATAACACAAGTGCTTTAGCTACTTACATTGGGATCAGAGTAATAATGTATGTGATGTTGTCCAATATTTATTATTATTACTTATATTCGTAGAGTTTTATGTGAAACCATTGTAATCCGTCTTATATTTAACTTACAATGTTACAGAATCTTCTAGCAGGCACGAACGTCGCTGACGACAAGTGGCATACGGTTCGTTTTTCGCGTCGGGCTTCAAACCTTAAGCTGCAGGTAGACGGAGGGCAGCCAGTACGCGGTACGTTATGTACGTATGCACGGGACAGCACCCGCACCATTTTATTTTGACCCTAATGTAGTGGAACATAAGGTTGGTTTTGGTTTTGCTCTGTTAAAACGAGAAAATAACTTCGAATCGTGGTATTCTTTGCAATACTACATTATTTGGCTATCGAATAAAACTTTGAAATTATGACATTAATAAAATTGCTCACACATTTATTTTTTTATACGAAATAACAATGCTTTATGTTATTAGACAATACAATATTATTATTAATAAATATTATAACATACAAAGCGAAATCAATAGTAGAGTTAAGTTTAAGAACCGTAATATATTAATAGAAACAGTTTAATAATTGCACTAAAAAATAAATTATATTTAGACTAAAACACTCAATAAAGAAACGTGCAATTATGAATCTTAATGAGAATGAAATAAAGTTAAGTTTCTAATGACGCTAAAGACTATAGACTGCGTCCCTTGATGTTAGATGTCCTATAGCTGTAGATAGAAGCTTATATTGAGTTGGTTTTAGCTGGCACTTGGTACCTTCACTTTTCTGTTCTTCTAATGCTTTAATTTCTTCTCTGTTATTTTCTTTCTTTCTCCTGTAGCCCCTTTACATTTCTTTCAGCAATTGGAAAATTGTAACTAAATGTTTTTATTACCTTTCTGGCTAGTCAGTTGACATTCACAATAAGACAATTGTTTAAGTAAATGATGTCGAAATGGTAATCAAAGACATATAGTTAAAAATTTACTTAGATTTAAAAATTTTAACAAAAAGAAAAACCGACTTCAAACAAAACACTATTTTAAAACAAATGAATATGCACGAAAAAGTAATAAAAATAATTGCGTATTCAACATATTTTTTAGAGTCTTCCTAAGTTAAATGAAATGAAAAATATTAGACTACTTAAAAGTCGATTAACGATTATATCATGTAGTTATAGTTATTGGTATATTTGGAGCCGGTGTCAGCCACGGTGCCCTTGTCCCAACAATCAAAAGAAAGAAGCGATACGAGCCCCTTGATTGATCCAGTATATTATTGTGTAAAAGGTAATTTGTAAAAAACATGTTTGTTAAAGTATTCTCGTATTGTTTTTTGATAGATATACTGTAGGGTTTTATTGGCTGACACCGACTCCAAATATAACAATAATTATAACTACATGATATAATCGTTAATCGACTTTTAAGTAGTCTAATATTTTTCATTTCATTTAACTTAGGAAGACTCTAAAAAATATGTTGAATACGCAATTATTTTTATTACTTTTTCGTGCATATTCATTTGTTTTAAAATAGTGTTTTGTTTGAAGTCGGTTTTTCTTTTTGTTAAAATTTTATTTATTTTTTGATTTTAAGTGAAGCTGATGTTGACTAACTAATTTTTTTTTAATATGGATAGATTAAGCGTTCCGTTTATATGAGTCAGAAACTACTTCGAGGACAATTTCAAAGGAAACTTGCGAATAAAGCAAAAATAGACTTTCGAAAATGCGGATTTAATACGTCACGCGGCGTAAACTACAAGGATCCCTCGAAAGAGCTGTAATCGAACTCAGCAAAAAAACTTTGAAAAAGACCAAATATATTTCGTACATCATATGACATCACATCACATACACAAAATTTGATTAAATATAGTAAGAAATTCTGCCCCATATCGCACCCTAACTGCGAGCCGTATAGGAGTTCCATCACTACATAGTATAAAACAAAGTCGCTTTCTCTGTCCCTATATCTTTAAATCTACGCAACGGATTTTGATGCGGTTTTTTTTAAAAGATAGTGTGATTCAAGGGGAAGGTTTGTGTATATAATACATGAACAATATAGTAAAGAAACACTGATAATTTTAGAAGTTTGCGATGTGATGTCGTATATAAACAAATTCTGTAGTATATTTAGTATCAGTATTGCACCCGTGCGAACTCGGGGTGGGTAGCTAGTTGATTATAATATTCGACTATGATAATTACATAAACATAACCACATTACGGAAGGTGACTCAAATATCCAAATAACCTATAAATAAAAAATTCGACCGAGTATCGCTAACGTGCTCCTCAGAATTGTTCCGTTCCCTTCCGTTCCGTTACTTTGTCATGGATCCTGTGCTCAGAACCTTACCAAACTTTCATCAAATTACCCTTGAAGTATATATTTTATAATAAAAAAAGAATTATCAAAATTGGTTAACGTGATTTTCAGTTATTCACCTATTTGTCGCGCATATACATAATGCAAATTTAAGACTTATGTCGTTTTCACATGGATACCATCATCGGAAAAAAAAATAAAAAAAATGGGACCCCACGGGAAGCACTACCTTTCAAACAAAAAAAAAATTATCAAAATCGGTCCACCCAGTGAAAAGTTATGAGGTAACAAACATAAAAAAAAAAAAAAAAAAAAAAAAAAAAAATATACAGACGAATTGATAACCTCCTCCTTTTGGAAGTCGGTTGAAAACTATCTTGATTTAAATTTGTCTTTTCCTTACATGTACGAAGGAGAAGAATTCCTACAGAACTTTACTTCAACTATTAGTTATATTGAGAGTTTGTAGTGTCTTTCTGGTTAGTTAAAAACGGTTTCAAGTAAAAATAGATTAGTTGAAGCTAGTTTTTGTTAAATTGTAAAATCGCTACAAATTATAATTTCGAACACCACACTTTCGATTGAAGTAATTTAGACTTAAAAATAATCTTTTCTGTGGAGCTTTGCTATTTTCATGCAAATATTTTTGGGCTGATAGACTCTGAGTGTAAATATGTTTTGATGCTGCTAATCGTGAATCTGTAAGGCGTTTACTTTGCTAGTTTCTATTGATTTCAACGTCAATGTTGTGACTAAATGTGAAACAAGTATCGAGATTATTAATTTTATCATTGACTTCGATTTGTTTTACAGCTGAAACAATTCTAGGTAAAGCGTCTACTTTAGAAATTTCGACGCTACATTTAGGAGGACTTTATCATCCAGAAGAAGAGATTCAAATGACATCCACATTACCTAATTTTGTTGGTTACCTCCAGAAATTCATTTTTAATGGCATAAAATATATAGACATGGCTAAAACGCTTGGTATTGGAAGCAATGATGAAAACAACAACATATACGATACGTCTAATATAATATTTACGGGTAAATTCGTGAAACCGGATTCTCTAAATGTTTATAAGGCTGTGACATTTAAATCGAAACACACATATGTTGGATTGCCTTTGTTGAAGGCATATGGGAATACGTATTTAGATTTTTACTTCCGAACGACCGAGATGGATGGGCTTTTATTCTATAATGGAGGAAAGAAACAGGACTTTATAGCCGTGGAATTGGTTAATGGCCATATACACTGCGTGTTCAATCTAGGAGATGGAGTAGTGACAATGAAAGATAAATTAAAGAGCTTTCTAAACGATAATAGATGGCACACCGTCTCGATAAGGAGACCGACTCCGAAAATCCATACAATGCAAGTCGATGAAGATTTGGAAATGCATACGACAAGTAAGATTAAAATGAAAATATCACAGAAACAATAATTTGATGAAAACAATGTTATTACATTTAATTTTATTTTAGGCTCTAATCTCATGCTGGAGCTAGATAGCGTTCTATACGTGGGCGGGGTGCCTAAGGAGATGTACACAGCACTGCCGGTAGGTGTATTGTCAAGGCAAGGTTTTGAAGGATGTATGTCAAGCTTAGATCTTCCCGGCGAGTCACCGTCTCTGATAGAAGATGCAGTCGTACCTAGTTCTTCATTAGTTTCAGGATGTGAAGGTATAACAATAAAGATAATTTCCTTAAAACTTCTTATAATAATATGATGGAATATTGAAATGGTAAATTTGACACAGGTCCTACCAAGTGCACGCATAACGCATGCGCTAATAAGGGCGTGTGCGTGCAGCAATGGAATACTTACGTTTGCGATTGTGACCTTACTTCATTTACGGGACCCACATGTTACGATGGTAAGAATATTTCATTTCAATGATTATTTTTGTATAACATGAATTTATTGTTTCCATATACCTTGTTACAATTATCCAACTATCGATCACCAAATCAATGAGACATTTATATTTACTATAAATTAATTATAATTTGTCTACTTCTCCTTGCTCATTACTTATGTTATGTGTATCTTGTATAAATTAAGACGATATCGTATTTTATTCCGAATGTGGATAAAAATATCCGTGCCTTTTCTAAATCTTTTAAGGTCTGCCTCAAACTCAATTATTGTCTTCTATAATGACATTAAACACATCCATTTTATTATTGATAATCATATACATATGTTATATCTTTCAGAATCAATTGCATATGAGTTCGGTCCTGGTCGAGGCATCATAACTTACACGTTTCCACCAAGCGCAGTCGCTGATACAGAAACTGATAAAGTAGCGGTCGGCTTTGTTACCAGCAAGTCTGACGCCGTGCTTTTGAGGATCGAGTCTTCTAATACGCAGGATTATATGCAAATGGAAATTGTAAGTTCTTCTTTAATCTCTAATTCTCTTAAGGCTAGGTTTAGTAAAATAAAAAATACAAATGAAAGATAAGTGCACCAAAAAGTCAGATATAATTTTGTTTCTTTTTTCGCTGAAAAAATTAGTATCTGACTAATTCGTTTTAATAGGTTTAACCGGTTATTTAATGTTAGTATTAGGATTGAGTGTTCATAAAAACAGCGTAATTAAATAATAATAGGAATTCATACGGCATGAACTAGGTTAAAAGGAAATATTAGTATTTTACTGTGTGTAATTGTTTAATTTAAATGATTAATTGAAACGTAGTGAGCAAAATAACTCATCTTTATTTTGCTATTTAATTTTGTTAGGCGCTTATTTAGTACTATTTTAAAATCAGCTCTATAGTAAACAAAAAACCTATAAAATGTTTATATTTCTGCTAAAGTTATGTTTGATTTATATATAAATATAAATCTGATATAGCTTCCATTTTGGAACACTTAGGGTAACAACAACAAATAACAAACAACAACAGCCTGTAAATTCCCACTGCTGGGCTAAAGGCCTCCTCTCCCTTTGAGGAGAAGGTTTGGAACATATTCCACCACGCTGTTCCAATGCGGGTTGGTTTCCACCAACCACATGTGGCAGAATTTCTATTAAATTTGTCACATGCAGGTTTCCTCATGATGTTTTCCTTTACCGCTGAGCACGAGATGAATTATAAAGACAAATTAAGCACATGAAACAGCGGTGCTTGCCCGGGTTTGAACCAGCAATCATCGGTTAAGATGCATGCGTTCTAACCACTGGGCCATCGACTTAGGGTAAAATTTAGGCCTATATTTATTTATTGTATAATATCAAATATGTAGTATATTTTATAATTATTATGTTAATAATATCGCCAGATCCGAGGTAATCTCTTCATGGTTTACAACGTGGGTGATGGAGACCATCCATTGGGTGACGAAGCGGCACGGGTAGACGACGGTGCTTACCACGTGGCTCGGTTCACAAGAAACGGCAGCCGAGCGGCGTTGCAGTTGGACAACTATGCTGTTAATATACGACATCCACAGGGTCAGTTTCAAAGGACTTTTTTGATCATGACATCTGTAATGATGTACAAGGGTATAATTATTTAGAATGCAAATATAACGATACCTACCTTAAATTAAAGGCCTTTTTTGATTATGACCAGTTTAGCAATTAAGTAAGTGGATCGGTTCCTCTCTGCTGCGATTATCGAAAAGATTATCGCTAAGTACGGGCGCTTTAAACGCTTATATAATTATATATAAGCGTTTAAAGCGAATATTTAGCTTACAATAATTTTCCAACCGTATTAATTGAAGTGATTCAATTGTACTCGGCTAAAACAAGACACTATAATTTTAAAATTGGAAGCAAAAGAACAAGCTTTAAAGATTCTCAACGAGAAGGGTCGAGCTAATAGAAGTGGTGTGACGCAGGCGGGCAGCAGTCGAGCATCTTCAACGGCATGTCGCGCGTGACGGTGGGCGGCGGCGGCGGCGGCGGGCGCTCGTTCAGCGGCGTGGTGGCGGGGCTCGTGCTCAACGGCGCGCGCCTGCTCGACCTCGCCGCCGCCGCCGACCCCGCCGCCGCGCTGCGCGGGGACGTGCGCCGCGCCGCCGCGCCGCTCGACCGCGACATCAACCGCATGCAGCAGGTGACCACGCACCATCCTAAAACCAAATAAAATCAAAGTCATTATAATACGAATTGTATTCAATTTATGGGTCTTTAGTCGCACTTCTATTTTTATGGCAAAACTTGGTACTCCATAACTCCATATGCCAGATATGGATCACCTGATATAAAGTGGTCACCATCCTCTAAATAATGCCTTTAGTTAAGTTTAACTAAATGACCGAGTTGGCTCATTCAATATTTAACCGGAACCCAAAAATACCAAATTTTGCTGCTTGTTAATAGAATATATTATGTTGAATGAGTGGTACCTACAAAGATGAACTTGCATGAAGCCCTATTTCAATTAATAATTTCACATATCTTATAATTGCAAGCAACTTCCACCTTTTTATAATTATTTGAATAAATTTTATATAGTCATGTTTATGTTAATACTATTTAGCCTAAGATTACATACATACATTAATTACTTATCACATCTTTAACAAAAGTAAAAGATTTAAAGTGAATGTAATCTTTTAACTTTTTATATATTATTCATTAAAGACACCACCATCGGGCTATGGTGGACCGGGAGTGCTTGACGAGCTCGTGTACTCCGGAGCTGGTTCAGGCTGCCGTGATGATGATGAGGACGCTTGTGTGCTACCTGACGCGGGATCTGGTGATGACCTAATCACTCCAGTTTACGTTCCATCTACGAGACGACCACCTTCTAAATTGCATAAGGTAAAGTTCGATCTCATTTATATCCTTGGTATTAAGAACTAAATTATAATACTGTTTAACAAAGGAAAGTGTCAACCTATTAATGTCCCAATCTTTGGCTAAGGCTTCCTAATATTTTCATGTAAAAATATTTATTTTTATTTAAAAGTCTGTAAATCCCTATTTTTGGGGGAATAAAAGGAAATTTATTCCACCAAGATATTCCACTATAAAATGGAGAAATGAAAAAAACCGTTTTAAGTTCAGACCACGACCATTGATTCAAATTTATGTGTTCTAGTGCCTGTTCTTCTTTCTTTTAACTTATTTTATATTTATTTTTCCCAGGGTGATATCAGTGGTAAACTTATGAAACCGTGCGACGACGAAGACTGCATTGAAGGCTCTGGTTCCAGTGGAGAGGAAATCACTGAACCGGAACATCCTATGACCACGTAATCAAATTTATATACGTATAATATCTTAGCAATTACATCATCGAGCTTAAGAACCACTCGTTTTGAAGTAAACTAGTATTTGTGTTTTGATTTATCTGGTAATAACTCTTGTTATTAAATGTTAGTTATGATATCTTATATCTTAACGATAAATAGCTACAACAATTACACCATTCAATACATTTACTATTACGTAAAACAATAAGTCCAATAGGAATAACAACAATTCTCTTGATGATGTTTTTATTATTTGTATTTGTTAAAAGTATCATCGTTGACCTGTTCCAGTGGTTAAATACCCCAAGCTGATAGTTTTCTTTAATTTTCTATTATTTACAGTTCTGGTGCGAGCAGTACCCATGCGATGACGTCACCTACCGCGCCAATATCAACGGAGCACGTAGATAAATCCCTTTCAGGCTCCACTGCTAGTGGCACGGATACCACTCATACCACTAAGAGCGATCAATCAACTCTACCCGATCATGATAATATGCATGCTGGTACTCTGGATACAGCGACCACGCCTGAAAAGGGAACTACACCAACTGACGGTGAGAAAATTATTTTAAGTCTTTTGTTTAAAATTTTCAATTCACAAATGTCAATTATTATCATTACATAGTATAAAACAAAGTCGCTTACTGCTATCTGTTCCTATGTATGCTTAGATCTTTAAAATGACGTTACGGATTTTGATGCAGTATTTTTAATAGATAGAGTGCCTTGAGAGTTTTTTGTATCTAATACATGGACAATAAATAATATAGTAAAAGAACTCTAAACATTTTATAAGTTACTAACGTGACGACGTAAATAAAAAAATACTGTGGTATATTTAGTATCAGCATTGCATCCGTATGAAGCCGGGGCAGGTTAGGCCTCTATATAATACTAGTAAAGCTATTAATTAATCTTATAAATAAAAAATTGCAGACCGTTCCCACTCCGGCCACTTCACCCCCACAATGACGGGCAAGCACACAGAATCTACTCGCACCACGGAAGATGATCATCGCATACCAGACTATGAAGACCATAAGAACGAAATAGAAACGAGATCGCCAACATACGAAATCGAAGAACAGGATCGAGGACCGAGGATACACCCGGATTACAATGGATATGAACACGAGATCACCACTAAGTGGTATCATCCGAAGACCACTGACAGTAGGGTTGTGCCGCCCGAGTCTGAATTCTTTGCAACCGTCGTAGGTAAGTTAAGCATAATTATTGTATATACAAGTGATCACTACAAACCGTATAATTTGTACAAAGCAGGCACAAGGGTCACAACATATTCAGTTCCTCAAGGTCAACAACAACAACAACAGTCTGTAAATTTCCCACTGCTGAGTTATGGCCTCCTAACGCTTTTGAGGAGAAGAAGTGGAACCTATTCCACCAGGCTGTTCCAATGCTGGTTGTTGGAATACACATGTGGTAGAATTTCTACGAAATTATACAAAATCAGGTGTACTCACGATGTTCTAACCACTGGGTCATCTTGGCTTTTTTGAATGGTCAATAAGTCTTTTAACATCAGGTGGCCGTTTTGCTGAGCCGCCTACCAAATTAAGTTATAATTTAGATAAGTTTGATAGTTTTAAGAGACATTTGAAATAATTTTACAGGAATAGTGGCTTCAGTGCTGATAGCAATAATACTGATCGTGATCATCGTGCTCAAGTTGGTGTTCCGTCTGGACCCCTCCTACAAGGTGACTGAGGATAAGAACTATCAACAAAGTGCTAGTGCGGCATTGCTAGGAAACCAGGTCAGTAACTGACCAAAGCACCACTGATTCATCCAACGTTTTCATCTGAACATCTATCAATAAGACATGGATTTGGTTTCATCAAAACAGTCATCACTTCTATACTATGTCTGTCTGTCTGTTACACGCCCAAACTATTGAACTAAATTTGGTATAAAGCAAGTTTTAACCTCAAGGAAGTTTTTTTATGTCTAATACCAAAAGATCAACAGCTTAAACGCGAACGCAGCCACAGGCGACTAGTTTGTTCTTGAAAGTTTAATATGTATATATATTGGGTATACCATATTAGTTCCGGTTGGTTCTTTATTTATGATTTTTATTAATATGAAATATCATGACACATAGACCTTTATAGTTCTGATTGCACCAAGTAAAAAGCACGCTAATGTATGTAAAGTGTAAAGTAATATATCTCATATAATTTTGACAATATTTTTAAAAAGTGGTGTCTTGGAAATAGTGCCCAAGCCGTCCGATTGAGTTTTGCTTATAACTGCATTAAAATTATCGAGCGGGCTTGATGTAACCCCTGGAGGATTATGTTATTTACTCATTAAAGTTCGATAAAGTTAGGTTTAGTTAAAACTTATTCCTAACAATAGTTAAGTTAGGAAGTTTTTGGGATTTTTTGGGCACCGTAAACCATATAAATCTTCGAATTATTTAAAATAAGGTCGTTTCAGTAGATTCATCTTTGTTAACTAGTTAAGACGTTGAGTCGTCTCTTGATCGCTGTGATGTTTGCCAGGCTCACTCGAGCTACCAAAGCGCTTCGAGCGCTGCGGGCGCTGGCGGCGCGTCCCGCTCGCTGCAGCCCCTAGCGCTGCAGCGCAACGGCAGCGCCCCGCTCGCACCACCGCAGCCCGTGAAGCGAGACGGCATCAAGGAGTGGTACGTGTAGGTGTGTACTGTTAGGTGGCTTGTGGTCGCAGCTCGCTGGAGGGTCGATGATGTTCGAATTTTTAGTTTCAAATACTTTCATTGAATTTCCTTTAACCGAAGTATACACGACAAAATATTTATCCAAGATGTCTTATCATAAATGTATTTAAGTGTTAGCTGTGAGTGTCTTGTGTCAACAGTGCACTTCATTCTTAAAATGATGTATTATGTAAACGAAGTTTGTTGCTCGTACCATACATGTACCCATCTAATACTGACGTATTATTATATTTTGTCAAAATAATTTTAATGTCAATGAAACACACATGATTGTAAGTTACATTACAATATAGCTGCTTCAGGCTATGGAATTGTATTTATGCTGGACTGGGTTTTCATTGTATTAATTATTTAATATATGTTTGTGAAATACCATAAGTTATTGTGATCATGGTTTATTTGTTTAATTATGTCCAAACATTAAATTAACTGTATAAAATAATAATAACAGTAACAAAACATATACAATACGCCTATTTGTGTTCAAAAAATGATGAAAAAGCTATATCGGTGATAATTATACAGTTACTTTAATACCACATGAACAGAACTTACGTTAAAATTGATTTAAATGTTTATTAACCATGTATTTGTACGCATTCGTTTGTAACCATCAACATTTAGATCCATCAAGGTGCTAAGTACATTCTAAAATGTTACTGACCCTGATTTAAATAAAGGCAGTCCTCGACTTACGTCTTTTCAAGTTACGTCGAATAATGACACTATTCATCAAGCATACGTCATCGATTTCCGCCACAGGAGAATTTACTTGTCGCGAGGCCAATATCATAACAAGCAGAAAAAAACGGGGCAATCTGAAACGTCCCAACTTACGTCAATATGCCGTAAGTTTGAGGACTGCCTGTATACAGAACCAGCGACGAATTTATAAACTCTCCCTACAAGTCACCTAAAACGGAACATATCAGGTAGATCGATTTATATACGACATGTAGTGATTCGAATATCAACCCGTAGATGCTTCATTCCTTAATTAGCTGAATGGATAATTAATAATCGATATGAAAAAGCCGAAATCGATATTAATGGTTGGTAAGAATCGATTAGTAACGATTAAGTTGCATAAGACAGAAATGAAATATCGACTGATACACAAGTGTTAATGTAAATATTAATTAACGTAATGTTGTAGTCACTTGTGCGATCGGGTGTGAGTTATTGAAAATCTGCGCAAACCTGGAAAAAGATATGGAAATATTTAAATGAATCTCTCAAGAAATAATCAACTGAAATGCAAAATTCCTAAAGTCAAAGTTTTCATTTTAACACTTGAAACATAATGCTATTACTTTCAATTCTTCCTTTGAATATATTTTATCGTGAATCAATTTCAATCTTGAGAGGTCATTGAAATGTCTGTCAAACATTATTGCTTTGATGACATAATTTTCATTTTTATCCCGATTTACTTTACAATCATCAGCTTTGTTAAATCATACCATGCCCTTTCTGCCTTTAATAGTTTAACTTATGCTAAGACTTATAAATAGATTGTCTGTAATAATTATTTCATCAGATGTTTCAACTATTCCTAATTTCGTTTATATTTCTAAGTTAAACAGATCTGACTTCAAGTTGATCACGTAATATAATTTAATAAAACAAATATCTGATGAATATAATTAGACTGCAAACCATATGAATAGGGGTACAAGGCTAAAATTTGGGCTGCCATCACTGAAAATGAAGCATATCGTTCAACTGAAGACTTCGGCACTTTTACAATTTAAATTTTCTCTTTCCTATATATATTAGGTCTTATACAATATTTTTAATGAATAGACGACGCGAGTAGGGAAATGAAATGTATTGTTGGAGGTCGATTAGCTTGATAGAGACGGGTATAATAACAATAGAAGGCGTTAAAACGTATGAGCTTGTAGGAAATGATGGTACAGTAGATATTCTATGCATTAACCCACTGAGTTCAAGGTTGGTTTTATTCTGTTACCGATTTTTCAAGTAGAGGCCTAATTGAAGAGCTATTTATTTCACAATGTTAATGAATTTCAAATTGTTGAAAATAATGTAAATATTTATAAATTTAACATGAAAATTAAAGAATTATAACTAATCCAGGACTAGTTCCTCAAAGCGTCCTAATCGTATCCTATTTATAAAATAATAATCGAATAAAAATAAATCGCAAAATATCATGATCATTTTATAATTACTTTACGAACTGTAATTTTTATTTACTTTTACTTAGAATTCGTTTTATTCAAGTACAGGGAAATAAGTAACCAAATCGGTATGTTCGTGTTTTGTTTCATCTATTCTCTCTTCATGAAGGTTGTTGGGGTATTTAATTATGTCGCCATTATTTTCAATATATTCCGTCAGATCATCCACGCAAGTAAGTTAAGTGATTACGCCCTAAGCTTTGTCATTAAAAATTCCTCTACGATTTTATATTACTGAAAAATCGCTTATATTTTTTACAATAAAAAAACATCCACCGTCCCGTTTTCCTCTTTCCCGATAAATTTTCAATTAGCTTTAAATAAAAGTCATATTTATATAGATTGTTATGGAGCACAGGTTTTAGGTACTCGAAGTTGCATTTATTGTATATAGTTAATGTAATTAAATGGTATTGTACGGTGTAACGTCACACTCGTTTTACGGCACAAAATGTTAAAACAACAATTTGTTTGTCAATTTTAGGTCGTAATTAATGTTTAATGTAATTAAATTGTTTATTTGTACCGGATTTTTGTGTTGTTTCACTGTATTGGTTACTAATGTTTTTAATGAATCAGGCTTATCTTGGATTGGTTTGTCATCAGGCATTTTAGTATGTGGAAAATATACTTCATCTTTTCTGATATGTGTATCAGTAAGATTAGTGATATTATATTTTATGGTAAAGGATTCACGTTCACGGGTTAGTTAGTAATTTGAATAGATACATTTCAAAATATTATAACTAGATAAACTTTCGAACGTTATTGAATCTTTTATGATAAAATCCTTCGAAACTATTTAGTGCTTATTTCGAAACTATTGTATCTGATGAGCCTAGAAATTGAAGAATTGAAGACACCTGCATGACCAAACTAAGTAACACGTTATCTATCATTTATAAAATTGTTGTCACTCCTATGCGATTTAAAGAGAAGATTGCAAAGACTGCAAAGATATTAAACTACATAGGTTTGACTGTAGCCTTATAATTGATTCGTGTAATATCCCTTAGCTGATCAGATCAGGTGTGTTCGATCCCTAATGATATGTTTGTTTCAACCGTATTCAATTGCAATTGTTGTACAGCCGATCTCGATCGGACCAAGGTTTGTTTGTGTAAAACGTCAAATTTTGAAAATAATAATAAATTATGTAATTTACATCTTTGTTTTTTGTTACAACCTTCCTCAAATAAAACAAATCAAATTCTATCAATACGTTTTATATTCTTTGCGTTTTTATAGTGGCATTGAAATTTTTCAAATTAGATATTAATCGAACGAACGAAGGGCATAAAATATGTGGCTGAGCTTTTTTTTATACAATTACAATATTCTATAATTTCGAAAAAGTCAATGATAATCAGAAAATAAATTTAAGTACAATATATAATACATTTTTTGCTCATTTTAGTTGAAAACTTACACTTAATACTTAATATTCTTGTGTTCCGTTTTTATGGTGAGAAGATTCAAAAGTGGTTGTAATAAAGTATGTTTTGATTTGATGTGTCTATTTGCCAATAGATAAATTAAAAAACCAAGGCCAGGAACACTTGTGTGCTAAAGGTGAGATACAATAGGTGAGATTATGATTGATCACACCTTAGGAATTAAATTACATACAGCCTTCTGGTTATTTCTTTTTATATTGACAACCTCCATGGTCGGTTTTCATGGGTACGCCACTCCGAAGTCCAGAGTTCGATTCCTGGCCGAGTCAATGTAGATCATCATTTGTCTTCTATGTTGTCTTGGGTGTTTGTGGTGCCGTCGTTACTTCTGATTTTCCATGACACAAGTGCTTTAGCTACTTACATTGGGATCAGAGTATGTGATGTTGTCTCATATTTATTTTTTTTGAAAATATTTAAATAAGAAAATTGACAAAAAAAGACCAGTTGAGTTTCTTTTGACGGTTTTCCTCAGAACAGTATATTTTCTTTTTCAAACTGGTGGTAGTATTTAATAAAGTAAATATAGTGCTTCTATATTTAATAAACGATTTTTAGTTACATTTTGAATATATTTAAATCAACAATATGTATCCTTAAATCTATAATTGCATTGTTAGAAATTGAATAAAAATACGAATGAAACGTCATGACGGCGGTTCTTCAATACTACGCAGACATTTTTAACTGCCGTTTAGTAAATTCAAATCGTTTGTAAAAAATACATTGGTAGAAAAGGCATATTATTTGATACAAGATTTTATAGATGATAAAAAAGCGTGGAGTTAATAACTGTTGACTTTCAAGCAGGATACATTAATTTAAATAATTGTATTTAATTAACATGACTTTGTATTTTTTAAATGTTAAAAAAGAGTAACTACTGAATTTCTCGCCGGTTCTTCTCGGTAGAATCTACTCTAATCTAATCTTTCCCAATCGGTGGTAGCTTCACTTAATTGTAAAATAGACGATTCAAGTCATTGTAAAAGCCTACTTGAATAAAGTTAATTTAAATTTGGTTTGATTTGATTTGATACGCACGAAATATAATTTAGCCAGTGTAAATACTTTCTAATTATTCTCCAATATCAATGATAGTGTCAATAAGACATAGAATTCTAAATCTAATATAGTAGTTTTTCTTAATTTTTTACAGGCTCATCAGGGACATGGGACGTTTGAACGTTAATTGTATTCTATAGCCAATCTAAAGCCAACGATATTGTTCATAATTAGGTATTTCGGCTTAAGTATTGGTCTCAAGTCACCACGCATATCCGCCAACATAATGCAATACAGGTCCAAACAGTTCAAGTATTTGTTACGTGCGCAGTTGAATGAGTCTGTGTCATTAGAAAAGGGATAAAACATCAAAAATCCTATGATTGGCTATGCTCTGGAAGTCTAAGAAGTGATTAATACATTTGATACGAAGTAATGGAGACGATATCTAGAGTCGAAAATGTTTTAAAATATCGTTTCAAATTAGCTCGATTGTATAAAATGATATCTTATTTTCTTAGTAGCAAATTGAAAATTGAAGATATACTTCATTTTAGCCCGCAGCCGATATCGGTCAGGCGGGGGACAAACTGGAAACAGACTGAAAAATACTAAAAGAAGTGTAATTAATAATTTCCTAACAGATTTTGAACCCAGAATTGAGTGACCTTAAGAAACCTTAATATCTTAATAATATTAAGATTATTTTTTGTAAATGAAAATGTATTTCTTTCATTTCTTGTTTCTTTGTTGACATTACAGAAGTTCACGGCGGCTATTATGAAAATAATCGTGTATTACTTACTTATGATTAGACCATTTAGTTTTAAATGTCAAGATAATGCTAAAGGGAAAGTACTGAATCAGATGTCGTAAACATTTTAAAAATATGTATAAATATGTTAATATAAAATGTTTCGTACAAATGTTTTCTTTCATTGACAAATATGTAAGAAACACTTTAGTCATGTGTAATTAAAATCAAATTCCAAGTTTTTAGGTTATTGACGGGGTACCGGGGTACCTTGGGAATGAAATGATTGCCTCCTGGCTGTTTTTATTCATATACAATATGTATCTAATTAATTTGACAAAAAAGACCCGGTGAGTTTCTTTCGGTGATTCTTCTTAGGTCATGGTGTTCCTTTTTCCGAACCGGTGGTAGGGTTTAATATGATCAGATGACGTTGAATAAAGTAATTTAAGTTTGAGTTTGATGATACACAGAATGGTTAATATTTCTTACTGGTCAAACGACTATGGGTAATAACCATTTACCAATGCTATATTATATACATGGAAAATTAAGTTTTTGTGTCCTGATTTCATTCCATAATCTTTAGTTAAGATTGAAATTCGACGTTACAAAAATCACTCAACATCAAAAAATGTATTAACAAATATAATAATTCTTCTCGACATTGATCTAATGGTCTTTCCTTTAACAGCCGAAAGCCATTATCTAAGTATCACAAATCAAAATATATTTTGGTGACGCAATTTCTTAAGACATTCGAATTATCATTTCAATATTAAATTACCTTAAACCTGTCATCGGAATAAATATCCTGCCGAAAAGAGAGCAATATTTAATGGATGCTGCTTATATAGGTATAAGCAGCATCAATTAAAGATTTACTAATAGAAAAACATACCTTAAACAAAAGATGGTAAATAACATTGCGTTAATATCTTACCTAATCCTACCTTATTGCGCTTCAACTGAATAAATATCAATTAGTTTTCACCTTCTCAAAGTTTATCTCGTATTAGAAAAGAATTTAGTTTTTTTAGTAATACTTTAAATACGTACTGAGAAAAGTACTGATCCGCAACACAGAACACAACATTTTTTATGCCTTTGGTATTTATAGTTATACATATCGAATTTCTTAATTATATTTTATTAATAAATTCAATTTTTACTCAAAGATAGTTTGAAAAAAGAGAAGATATGATTACGAAAAGTTCTATGTAATTATTTATATATTTGCATACTTTTTGTTTGAACACACAGACGTTTAGCAAACAAAACGGTACAAACAAACGACAGTTTCGAAAAAAATATGCGTATTCATAGTTGTTATTAAGTTCTTTGGATTAAAAAATCATTTGAGAAGCTATTATATAAGTCAATTATTTAGCATTTCAATATTTAACCCAGTGATACGTTGCGTTTTTTTTGTAAATTAAATTGTGACTTTAAGTATCGAAATTGCTTTCGAATCACGTCGTTAATTTTTAAGCAAACTAAAAATATAACCACAGGTTTAACTTCTCTGACTTTAAGCTTTGTATAAAGGTTTTAATCCCCTGCATTTTTCATTTCTTAGCTAGCAAAGTCTAGGAACGTGGCCGATACCATGTTTTTAAGAAACATAATCATCATATTATTTCAAGTAAATGTATTAACAATATGCGGTGAAAAATCTCTTTTCATTGCTGATGAAGATTTTGTAAAAATAGCTAATAGCGCTGAATGTGTTTTAAATCTATCTGCTAAGTACTTTGTTGATAAAAAAGCTTTAAGCGGCAGTATTGTTGTAGTAAGCGTCAATTCTAATGCTTCAGCCGATGAGAGTCAGTTATTAAAAACTATGCATAAGGGAAAAAAATATTCCATCATGGTTAAAAACGCTTTTCGTCGACACGCCAACGCTTCACATTTTCGAGAGAAAGCTAAAAATTATTTGCTTATATTAAAAAAGAAATTCGAGCTCATGAATCACTTGGGACAATTGAGTGGATTACCGACTTGGAATCCATTAGCTAAAGCGATAGTTTACTACAAGCTAAAGCCAAGGGAAAGTGGTTCAGAAATAGCTAAATCATTTATTAACGATCTCAGGAAATATAGAATCCTCAAAAGTATGGCATTCATATATAACCCATTAAACGAAGAAGTCACTTCATATTCGTGGACCCCATACACGGACAAAAATTGTGCCGGAAAATGTAACTCCGTATACATTTTAGACAAATGCAGAAACAATAATATAAAACAATTAGAAGTTCAAAGGGAAATGTTTCCATTAGACTTAAAAGGATGCCCTTTAATAACCTACGCTGTTATATCTGAACCGTACGTGATGCCCCCTGAAAGGAAAGTTTCGAACACAATGTGGGACGATGCTTATGAATTTCAAAAAGGCGGAGAGATTAATCTCGTGAAGATTGTAAGTGAATTCACAAACATGAGCCTTGTTATACGAATGTCGGAGAAACAGGAAAATTGGGGGGACATATACGCAAACGGGACCGTGACTGGCGGATACGGTGCCTTGCTAAACGACTCAGTGGATCTCCTCTTCGGTAATATAGAAGTTACGAGAACTGCGCGGAAGCTATTCCATCCCACGGTTAGTTACACACAAGACGAGATGACTTGGTGTGTTCCCAAAGCGAAACAGGCCGCGACTTGGGACAATTTATTCATAATTTTCCAATGGTCTACATGGGTCGCAACTTTGATGAGTGTTTTGGTAATGGGTCTAATCTTTCATTTCCTGCATTATAGAGAAAATCGAACGACGCCGATTTGGCCGACGAACTCAATTTTAATGACGTTTAGTATGCTGCTTGGATGGGGAGCCAAATTTGATCCCAAATCGTCAGTGTTCCGCATACTGATTTTCGTTTGGCTCTGCTTTAGTTTAAACATGGGGATATCGTACGAATCATTTCTAAGAAGCTTCCTAATGCACCCAAGATTCGAGAAGCAGATAAGCAGCGAATCGGATCTTATTCAGTCTAGAATTCCTTTGGGAGGCAGGGAGATTTACCGATCCTATTTTGAGACTAATAACGCAAGCTCGTTTTATTTATATCGCAAATATAACTCGACAACGTTCTCCGAGGGGATAAGACGAGCGGCTTTAGATAGGAATTTCGCCGTTGTTTCATCGAAGAGGCAAGCGAAATACATAGATCAGAAATTAGGTAAAGGTGCGGCGTTGATTTACTGCTTTCCCGAGAGCAATAACCTCTACAAGTACGGTGTTGTTTTACTCGCTAGGAAATGGTTTCCGATGTTGGAAAGGTTTAATAATATTATACGAAGCGTTTCTGAAAACGGTCTAATAGATAAATGGAACAAAGAACTGTTTATACACAGCATCAGCACGGATGGAACTAGCGCTATACTCCCGTTAAGTATTCAGCACTTGCTCGGAGCTTTTATGCTGATTGGAATCTTATATACTCTTAGTATAATAGTATTTATAGCTGAAGTAGTTTTGGGTTATCTCAAGAAGAAAAAGGAAATCGAGAAACGTAATGTGAAAATCTGTAAACAAAAAACAAACGTTTAGTTCCGAAGTGGATAGAACTAGGTGTTTTATCCAATTATTTAGGTAGTAGTTATAGTTGATCATGGTGGCTGCCAGCGACCATTTACCATGTAATAAGAAAACAAATTGAAAGTAATCGTTTTAAGAATAATAGCTATAATATAAATATTCCAATAAAGTGTTTTGCTTGTTTCTTAATAATATCCAAGTTTAAATACATAGTCAAACTTGTTGGTACAAACCAAAATGAGGCTTAATCCAACGCTTTAAGATTAATATTCCTTGTATCCATCCCGTGGAACCATATACTAGGTTTCAGATTGAGATATAGTTTGATGGCCCCAAATGTCTTACGATTTTTGAAATATTATAAATAGTGAAAAAAATATTATACATCTTATTTATTTGGCTTAAATTTTCGACATTGTACATGACATTGACATTGTTTTAAAAAATAAGGCACTTGTTATTTATGTTAGAAATACTTTACTGAAACCCTTATTGAAAACTTTTCGTAACATTTTATATGGGATGTGAGATCTTCGGAAGTTAAGTAAGTAAATATAATACTAATATAATTATTTCTTTTGATATTATAACACATTTACAGCAATATTCATTTAACACGGAGCGACGTTTAAACACAAGGGAGAATTCATTCTATTGAAAAGCGAAACAATGTAGCGATTTCTGATGTATTAATTAATTTCTCTTCGCTCAGACTGCTTTCATTGAAAATATTGAAGCAGGAGATGTGCTCTTTGCGTCTCAGTTTCGTTCGATATTGTGGAAATGTGATATTGAAAATGAGCAATTATGTTATAATTTAATATAATTTTGTTATAAATAACTGTTAACATACACAAAAAGGAAAGACTAGATGGCCCAGTGGTTGGGCCAGAACGCGTGCATCTTAACCAAACCTAATGCAGTAGGAAATTTACAGGCTGTTGTTGTTGTTTTTGCTGGCGCTGTAAGAAATATTAACCTTTCCTTACATCGTCAATGCGCCACCAATTTTGGGAACATAGATGTTATGAACTTGTGACTGGATCACTCATTCTTTAAAATGGAACAACAATACTGAACATATAATTAGAGACAGTATATCTGATGAATTTCAATTCAGACTGGCTAGCACAAAGTACGAAGTAAATCCGTTTGTGATATATACATCAAATTTTACTAGTTAGGTAATTGAATACATATTTCAAATTATATACCAAGTACATACGCTTTTTATGTTTTGTGATTTTTAATTAGTGATTTAATTAATTTACACGTGGTGTTTCATAGAAAATGTTTTTAAATATTTTTATTTGAAAATTATTACAGTAAACTTAAAATAGCACGGATCGAAAAATAATCTCTTGTGCAACGAAGATGTTATTGTTGTATCATTACATAGTATAAAACAAAGCCGCTTACTGCTGTCTGTCCTTAGACATGCGTAGATATTAAAAATTCCTCATACGGATTTTAACGCGCTTCTTTTTTATATATAGAGTGAGTGATTCGAGAGGAAGGTTTTTGTATATAATACATGGACAATATTAGTAAAGAAATAGAAGTAACTTTAGAAGTTTCTAATGTCATATCGTATAAAGAAATTCTGTATTAAATTTAGTATCAGCATTCCAGTGAAGCCAGGGCAGGTCGCTAGTTAATATATAAATAATTTGTTTTATTATCAGCGCCCGTATTAAAACAATTACGATTTAAAAGTTTTATATCATCCGGCTTAGAATTTCTTTAGCAAATAAGAGAAAAATACAAACAATTACACATTTTTATCTCTAAGAAAAATAATTCGAATTACATTAACACAATAAATATTTAAAAACTTTCACACAATTTTGATACTTAATCTCTTTGTATTAAAGACGTGTTTACCGTAGACTATTTATCGAAAATGTACATACAATACAACATAACTATTATTTCGAACCAGATAATTATCAACACATTACGGCGGATTCAACTTAATCTGCAACATAAATAAATTCAATTCGCTCTTATTGTGTTTGTAATAAAGTTCACATTTGCTTGGTATATATTTTTGCGGTTTTGTATTGGCTTGGCAAATGTATGGACGCGTATTAGGTGCTAAGGTTCCGCTAATTGTGCTTTATGGTACCCAATTTAATTAAAGTGTTGAGTGGATTATGTTAATTGAAGGTAGATAATTAGATAACTAATCCTTTCTTATTTAAGCTTTAAAGATTTTAGATACGGCATTCCTTTGTGGACAATGAAATAAAATATTCATATTACACACACACACACACATATGTACATAGATTATAATTATTAAAATCAAGATTATAATCAAACGTTGTAAATCTATATTAATATTACAAATTTGAAAGTAACTCTGTCTGTCTGTTGCTGTTTCACTATTTATTTATTTATTTAAAAGGTACATCAACATCACACATATTCAGCACTTATAAACAATGATATTCTAATAAACAGATATGTTATATCCATACTAAACAACAGAAAAAAGTGTGACGCGCCGGGGACCGTTTATTTTAGTTTATTTTTACATTTCGTTAAAAGTAAAAATGATAGCTTGATAAAAACAATAAGTAAAAGGGATAACTAGATGTTTTAATTACGCAAAACGTATTACTACGTAATTATGATGTATTATAACGTATTACTACGTAAAACAACTAATGGCAAACGTCACAATTAGGACGTTTTCTAGTCTTCACTTTTTGCGCGTTAATAACATATCTGTTTATTTCAACATCATTGCTTATAAATAACAGATAAAACAAAAAAAAATTAGGACCTGATATGAGTGACAATTACAGATGTACACAACATCACACAAAGAAAAAATAAAACTTTTTGTCTACCTGTTGAATTTAAGTAATAATTAAACAATTAATATATATTAAAGAAAAATCATAAGACCTAATATATAAAAATAAAACAACAAATAAAAAAACCACAAATGAAAAATAAAACAATTATATCTTAGAAACAGTACAGTGATAAAATGTGACTATGACGAATTTTTTTAATGATAGATTTCATTCTTAAAACTAACCAATCCAAACTCACTACTAAACCAATGAACCGTATTTGATGAAATTTGGTATGAAGCAAGCTTGAACTACAAGAAAGGACATTTAAGGCTACTTTTTTGCTTGACATATGACAACTGAAACCCTAAAACGCGAACAAAGCCGGGTGTGATAACTAGTATATTATAAATGTGTGAGTAACTCTGTATGTCTGTTGGCTTAACAGACATACAGAGTTACTTAAACGGAATTGAATGAAATTTAGTATTGAATAAGTTACAACATATGGATATTTTGAATAGAAATTAGGTTACTTTGTACGCCTAACATCTGATAACCAATCCTTAAAATGAGAACAAGGCCGTATGCGACAATTAGTAAATTTAAAATTACAATTAAGTACGTAATTGTACTAAAACATATTATTATATAATTGATTATAATGTGCTGCTGATGAAGATCTTTATAATAATAATAAATAATAAATATTGGACAACATCACATACATTACTCTGATACACTGTTAGTAGCTCAAGCACTTGTGTTATGGGAAATCAGAAGTAACGACGGTACCACAAACACCCAGACCCAAGACAACAGAAAACTGATGGATTTTGATGAAAGTTATGTTTATAGATGATGATCTATATTGTCAATACCATCAACATTTTACAAATTTATCAACTTAACACAGATATGTCTTGCATTTGATAAAAATTGTTTTTATCAAAATTATTTATATAAAGTCCTTAACTACATAAAGCAAAACATAGAATACATATAGATGAGACCTGAGATGACCCAGTGGTTAGAACGCGTGCATCTTAACCGATGATTGCGGGTTCAAACCCAGGCAAGCACCACTATATATTATATGTGCTTAATTTGTGTCTATAAAGCATCTCGTGCTCGGCGATGAAGGAAAACATCGTAAGGAAACCTGCATGAGTCTATTTTCAATTTCATCGAAATTCTGCTGCATGTGCATTCCACCAACCCGCATTGGAACAGTGTGGTGGAATATGTTCCAAACCCTCTCCTTAACAGAAGAGGAAGCCTTATCTCAGCAGTGGGAAATAAACAGGCCGTTACTTTACTCTACTCTCTACTTTACATTTATTTTAAATGATTTAATACAACTTGGAATGATGATTACTATTTTAATACCATTATCAAGATATAACCTAGATAAATAAAAGTATGTAAATTATGATAATTCTTCGTTAACTCTAAGGGCTCATGATGCCCTATTTTGTCCGTCCCTTGCATATCTTAGCAGAGACTAGAACAGATGATTTTGGGTAGGAAATGGCTTTGTATATTTGTTAAAACGAGTAACAAATTCGTCATCCATTTATATACAGTAAGTGTAGTCATTAATAGATTTTCCAGGAATATTTATCTCTTTGAACTAAATGACCCGGATAAAACATTCAACAACATCTTCGAAGAAGAACGTTACTTCCGTCTACGTCCACTTCCGGTAACTACAGAGATATTTAAGTAGGTACTTGTCATCTCGTTATTTTGTAGATTAGGCTTCGAAAGGCTTAGAGTAGGAGTTTAGTTAAAGGACGAGCAATAGTGCCACTTGATAGAAATTGGTCACCACCACCATGTAACTCACATTGCCACCAACAAATTACCATCTGGGTAGTAGTACCCACTCATCGTATATTCAACAGTCAAGTAGTAGTTTTTGTATTTTTGTTTTGTTTTGTTCCTGCTCTTATCCCTAGTTTGGGGTCAGCGCAGCATGTCTTCTTCTTTCATACTTCTCTATCTTACACCATTTTACAAGTAATATTCTTGCCAAACATCGTCTTTTCTACATATAGTATTATAGTATTCTAGTTAGAATAGTAAGTTTGCTAGTATTTACTATGTTACTATGGACACAAGCGATGGAACAACTCAATTCATAAGGTTGGTGGCACGTTGGTTATCTCAGAAATGGTTGTAATTTTATTTGGTTTAAAATGTTTGTGGACAGTGGTTACCATTTACCATCACATATTCCAATCACCTGTCTATGTACTGATACTGTGAAATAATAACAAAAATAATTTCAGTAATACATTATGGTTATATTCTTGATGTTTCTGTAAAATGTTAGCCCTGGATTACATTTCTTTGGTGATAAAACCGTTTTGGAAGCCTAAAACTTTCTGAATATATTTTTTTGGTACACATATATAAAAGTATGGGCTTGGTAAACTACGAGTTACAGTATATTACGTGTTTTATTACGTAGTAGGTCTTCCTTCATTCAGATATTACATTAAACTGTTATTCTATCGAATTATCAACTGCCTAGTTGGATCAGCCGCTAGCTGGGTATCCCGAAGCTTTCATACTCAGAACTACAATAATCATTATTCTGTAGATCTTGTATTTTGCTGCTTTATCTGAATTTCGGTCAGTAGGATTTTACTCGTATTGTATACAGTGTTCATAGCAATGTGGCATTATAATTATACTACTCAGAATTGAAACCAATGTGTTTATAAAGATAATGTTATTATAAGCGTGTGTATTCCACCAACCCGCATTGGAACAGCGTGGTGGAATATGTTCCAAACCTTCTCCTCAAAGAGAGAGGAGGCCTTTAGCCCAGCGGTGGGAATTTACAGGCTGTTGTTGTTGTTATAAAAAGAGGCAGATCTGTACTATCTAGTAAACATGCAATTTGGTTCCTTTGAAAAGGGCTCCGCCGAGCCATGACTGGGATACTGCACCGCGTATGCGAATATTGACCCGATCCCACAGCTGATCTGATCTGCGCCGAGGATGCCATTGCAGTGGTTTTGTTGGCTAAGAATCCCACGAAACCCGGTTTCCGTTCCCAATGGGATGTGGGCTACACGATTCCACAGCGTCAAATAACATATACAGTTTTGGTAGAAAGGCAGTTTATAAAGTAATATTATTTGTATTATCAAAACGTTCTCATCAATCCAAATGTAAAAATCACGCTTTTAAATAAGACATAGGCTATATAGATTAGAGATACTTGTATGTTATGTATTGTGTACTGTTGTGATCTGGTTTGAAAGTGTTCAGATAATCTTTTAACATTATTTAAATGCGAGGAATTGATCATAATTAAAATTAAAACATTGTTTTTTTTAAGTAGGCTCATAAAAGCACTTTTGAATCGTTATATTACAGTGTAGAATTAAATGTAAAATCGTTTCGGAAAGTAGATTTTACTAAGAAGAACCATTAAGAAACTCAGTAGTAACTTTCCACATAGAGATTTCTAAGATTGACTGAACGGTTACAGAACGAAGTAGGTAGCTTTAAAAACGGGGATACATTTCGATGACAATTATGTTGTTTAAAATAGTTAAAAAAAATAAATCAAATTACTCTTTATTGTACATCAATAAATAAACGATTTAGACACGATTCAGAAAGATGCACAAGAGACGGCCTTATCGCTAAAATAGCGAACTCTTCCAGGCAACCTTAAGGAGGGAAGAAACAGATATAGAAAGAGGTAGGGGTGTACAAAATAGATATAAACATAAAAAATAAATACAGTGAAATATTATACTTCAATAGTTCATATGTCTTTATATAAATAAAAAATACAAATAAATAATAAATACAGCGCATATTTTAGTTAATAAGACAGTTCAGTGACCCCACAAATTAATTTCTCATAGTGACGTGGAAGAAGTTTAAGCCGTCAGCGTCATTGTATCTATTCTCTACTATAACTAATGGCCGCGTGTCTGTTCCGTCAGTTTCAAACGCTTGAGATAAATCGTTCTTACAAGGCCCGGTTGCACTTAGGACGGTTCGAGTAAATTGTTTAGACCTTACGCCGAAGACGTTAGAAAATGTGAAGTTACTGTGTATGTGACTTATTAGTTTGGAAAGCGCTGGCTTTTTTATCTTTTTTTTTCATTGTCTTCATAAATTAAGGCTTAGAGTAAAAAAAAATATAATAAAATTATAAATTTAATATAATAATACCTGTTTATAAAAAAAATCTTCAAAATGATTTCCAAATTTTCCAAAAATGTCCAATACTCTTTGTGTACAAATAATGACTTCAAGATTGGTAGCATACCTTGTTAATGTAACTATCGCTTTCTGGCAATTTTCTTATGATATTGAACATATGCAAATAATCTCAAATTCAAATCTGAGTTTAATTAACATGAATACAGTGCCACTTGCCCTGTAATGTAACTGTCAACTAGAACGCTATGATGTCTAATAGAAGACTCTGCTTCGCTCATTTTCTTAATGCACATCTGAATTCATCTTCGTTGGGTTATGGTTGATTCACTTTAGGTAGGTTCTAGGTAGGTTTCACCTAGTAATGTACTCATGATTTACTACTGCCGAACAGCAATACCGAGTATTTTTATATTCGTGTCTGAAGGCTGCCACAGCACATGCACAAGGGACTACTTAGTAATAGTAGAAATCAGGCTGTTGATGATTTGTTTACATATGGAATTATTTTATTTCGTAGAGTACCAATGTCTCTCTCTCTCTCTGTATATTTTTTAAGTGTCGTAAAAAAAGAGTGACAGAGTTTACTTGGTGCTAGGGTAGTGCAAGCCCGCCTGGGTAGGTACCACCCACTCATCACATATTCTATCGCTAAACAAGAGTACGTACGTACTGTTGTGTTCCGGTTTTAAGGATGATTGGGCCAGTGTAACTACAGGCACAAGGGCCATAGTATCTTTGGAACTCCCAAGTTCGGTGGCGCATTGACGATGTTAGGAATAGTTAATATTTCTCACATCGTCATTGTCTATGGATGATGGTGACCACTTCCCATCAGGTGGCCCATATACTCGTCCGCCAACCTATTGCATAAAAAAAGGCATGACTAAAAACTAGTTTTGCCAGAGAAATAAATTTATATCTATTTTTCTCATTGTCATAAGAGTGTATGACAAAAATATATATACAGTAGACGCGCCACGCACAAGGTGAAGGAAAACATCGTGAGGAAACCTGCATGTGTCTAATTTTATCAAAATTCTGCTACATGTGCATTCCACCAACCCGCATTGGAACAGCGTGGTGGAATATGTTCCAAACCCTCTCCTTAATGGAAGAGAAGGCCTTGTCCCAGCAGTGGGAAATTTACAGATATTTTATAAATATTACATACACATATAAACGTTAAGTGTGTAGCAGACTGGCAACACACTTGATATTTTGCGTCTTCAACAAAAATAATGCTAGTAAACATACTTAAAAAAAAATGATAGCACTGAACACAAACTGTCTTTATCCTACAACTAAAATACTTATTAAAACGTACATAGTTTAGTATAGTTTATGCTTTTATTGTACACCACACTGAGAAGTAAAAACAAATATAACACAGATTTGGCCTTGATAGAACAGGCGTTCAATTTTGGCGACCTTATCGCTACATAGCGATCTCTTCCAGACAACCAACGGTGTAGGATAGGTCATAGAATATAAGGTGGGTGGTGCTGTACTAATAAATTAAATAATATGAGTCTATAATTAAAACTATGAAATAAATATAAATACAGAATACACAAATTATACATCAATTAATGAATTATATTACCAATACATATAAAATAAATAAATATTCATATAACATAATTCGATACTTAGTATCTGGAAAATCAAGATATATATTAATCAATGAAACCAATAGTTAAAGTCTTCAACCTTCTTGTGATGTCATATAAATTGATCATTACTACCCAAGCTATTTCCTCAACCATAACTTAGATAATACACAAAGCAGATTCCATTACTCGATAGTATTTATTGTAGAAATACATATAGTACGACACAACTTAGATGTAGCATCGGAAATGAAAAAAAAAAACGATTACTGCCGATTTATACAACCAATAGAAATAGCTCCCTATCGCGCCATTCGACGCTTTTCGTTGCTATAGATTCTCGCGTCAGAGAAAGCAAGTGTATGTAAATCGACACGTCAAATTGACGAATATATTAGGTCATATGATATTACAAGTTCTTACGTTTGGGCAAAGACCATATTCGCATGAGAAATATATATTGATAATTTGGAATAGCGTACTCGATTCGGATGTAATCGGTTTTACGAATTTTGCCGATGCGACATCTAAGTTGTGTCGTACTATACGTACATCGTTGTACATCACATCACCTGTAGGGTATAAACAGAATATGTGCCTATTAAGGGTAAGATATTGTTTTCGATTTTCGCTAACTGCTCCCAGTGGAACAGGCTGTATTCAACGGCACAATGAATTGGTTAGTAACACATCTCATAAATAACAATGTTCACATCTATGATATTGACGATTTCGAATATTGGTCATAAATGTAAAATTTTATGTCAATTCTCATATGTGTTAGGATATTATGATTAATTAATTAAGAAGAGAGAGACCTGTTAGTTACTGATGTTTACGAGTTCAAACCTAGAACTATTAAATTTTCATCTGATTAATTTGTCTTAATAATTAATCCTATATGTGACCTTAGCCCAGCGGTAGGGCATTATCCTACCGCTGAACTTAGACCTGCTTTTTCGGTAAAGGTTTGTAGCTTGATCCACAACGTAGGTGGTATGAAATAATAATGGCAGACTTTCATAAAAATATTATAATGACTATACTAAAAAAATTAGGACATGGAAAGTTATTAGTGCTCGTCTGACTCTGAAACCACGGAATATCGGTTAAGACACATGTGAGTTAACTACTGGTCTAACCTCTACTAAAATAATTACTTTTATCAAATGTTCTTGCTTTAGCCAAAAAATTACAGTACCAAACACATTATTTTAGTAAATGTACGAATAATATGACAAAAAGTCCATAAATTTGTTATTGTTTGTTATTTCGTTTCCGTTATTGAAAATTGTATTTTAGATTTTGTTTTGATTGTTGTGCAGATTTCATATGAATACACTAATTGTTGGTAGAGCATTAATTACAAAAGGGAACAAAGGTTTGACAACAAGAACAGCAATCATATATTTTTGTTGCACAAAAACAATTATTTTTGACCTAACACTCTTTGAATTCTACACCTTGACCATAAACTTCTGTACCAAACAAAGTTAACAAAAGAATGTGAAATGTTTGTTTATCGACAAAAAAATCCTCTGAAAATCTAAAATTAAAAAAATGGCTTGAGTGAACTGTGATGTACGAGATAAAGGGGAGCATCTGTCTGTCACGGGCCACCTACAGAGACAGTATCATTCATCTTTATATCCAAAACAACTTCCTTTACACTCACCATCATTCTTATTCCAATGCAATAAGGTTTAATTTCGTGTACCCTAACTTCGTTATTTAATTTGCCTAGTCGATGTGTTTCCTAATTTATGACGGGTAGAGCTCTTAACGCGTCGACGTAAAGGTGATATTCGCTTCGAATGAAATATGAATGAAGAATAAATAATGTGATGTTTTTGTTACATACGGAACGAGACATACGTGTCTTGTTAGGAAAATGATACTTAATGCGTTGCTCATACCCCCAGTCTATTTTCTTTGCTTTCGACTTTTTAATGAGCTGATGTTGGGAGATACTCTTATCTAGATTATTTTAATGACGGTAATATAATCTTAGTGTTTCATATTTGCTAATTAATATAGTATGCTGGGACCCATGGCGGTTTCCTTACATCTGGTTACCATGTTACTCGTTAACATTCAAGAATATAATTTGTACTTTATTAGTTGTAGTTAGTAGGTTATCAAATTTAGATAACAATAAATGAAATTGTGATCGGTTCAAACGATGAATTTTTTTTGAATCCGAATGGTTCATAAATGGTCAGTGATTTTTTGTAATTGGTCTATACCGCCTGAAACTAATCACACTGTATAAAACAAATCATGATAATCGAAAAAGGTCTGAAATTATTTTAATTCACGGTAATTGCGTAATTTTCGTAATTGGTCAATTTTGATTATAATTGTCTAATGGTAATAATTTTCATAAAAATATAGAATCTTCAAGATTTTTTGGAATATCAAGCAAAAATCCTGAATCGTAATTTAAAAAAATGAACAGTATTAAAAAAATAATAACAAGGAGTTAAAAATTTCAACGACCGTATTATCATAACACCAAAATTTGATCGGATTGCTTTCAAAGAGAAAACGCTCCGTTGCGATAAAAATGCAATAGATCGTAAAATTCCGGAAATTACTTGTAAAAGAAAGCACAAAAAATATCCTTTAAAAAAGAAATACATACTTACAATTTATTTTATAACTAGCTATGCCCGAGACTAAGTGCTCGATAGAATTTAATAATAAAGAAAAAAATAGTTGTCGCTCAAGTTAATCCTTATTAAATCAGCTTATAAGTGAAAGTCTGTTCCAGAGATTAGCCGGAACAAACAGACAGACAAACCGGCAGAAAATGTAAAAACTGTTTTTGGTATATGTACCGCGCATATTGTATATACAATATGCATTTAAAAAAAGCGGTTATCTTAATATTACAAACAGACACTCCAATTTTATTATATGTATAGAGTTATTAATAAAATAACTAAGTGTAGTACAACTTTTGCGTTATATAATATTAATAATAATTCCTTTTGGGGTTTCGTGGCAGTTCGCTCGTAGTCAAGATGTAGAAAGCCAGTTTCTCAACCTGTCATTCTGACCCTTGTTCGTTGGGTACCTCTGCCGGGTTCTAATCCTTCACCCACTATAAACATTAGTGTTTATAATAAATGTATTATTTAACTATATATTTAAGTATTTAAGTAAGTTATTAATGCTATTTTTATTTATTTTGTAAGGAAGGAATAAATATAACAATTTGATGTGGCCACCGAATTGATTTGACGGAAGCCATTTGTGTCGCGTATATTATAATGTATATTTATTGTTATACGTATATGTATATTTATTATTTATTTAATCAATAAACGGAACCGCCTCCATTTTTTAATTCGATTAAAAAAAGCGTGGAATTAATACTTGTTGCCTTCTAGGTAGGATATATTATATACATATGTAATTGTATTTAACTAACATGTCTTTGTATTTCTAAATGTTATAAATGAGTAACCAATGAGTTTCTGGTCGGTTCTTCTAGGTAGAATCTACTTTTCGAGCCGTTGGTATTCAAAAGTGCTTGTTAAAGCGTACTTGAATAAAGTATTTATTTAACACTTGTACTTGTACACCACAATTACAATCACAAACGATTACAGAATATACAAACTAATAAGCTAATGGTGAAACAAAAGGCGGCCTTATGGCTAATTAGCCATTTCTTCCAGATTACCAGATAAGTATTTTTTGATTTTTTGCTCTCCAAGGCACGGATAAGTGTTTATGAAGTGGGAAGTATGTATATCAAATCGAGTTGTATCAAATAATTCATAGGCAACGTCAACATTTTACTTATTGTATATATCAAGCAAATTAACTATTTATTGGTAGTAAAACTAACACCCGTAAATGTTCCACTGTTGGCTAATCCTTTCATTTTGAGGGGATATTTATGTGACATATGTAGGTTTCCTTACGATATTTTCCTTAACCGTAACATCTTTATATATATAAATCTTATATACATATATACCTACGTATGTATCTAACTTAAATAAATGGTTCGACTGATTTCGATGACGTTTTTGTTGGTATTTGAATGGTTTTGGTGGTTTGGTTGGTTTGGTTGGTAAATCTAAATCCCATTTTTAGGGTTCCGTAGTCTACTAGGAACCCTTATAGTTTCGTCATGTCTGTCCGTCTGTCTGTCCTGGCTCTTTCTTTGCCTTTTCTGTACCAAACCTGCATGTATACTGATAATCAAAAAATTGGTTTTAAAAATTATTGAAAAATAATTATTTTTTATAATTAAGTAGTAATGTTACTACCTGCCTACCTTCTTAAACTTCACATTATGTTGTCTTAAATATTCGCGATTATTACACATTGAGATAAAACTAGTTATAACGTATTTGAATCGCGTATATTAATTATTTTTGACGTCCTCTCGGGTAGAGTCTACCCGTGACCACGAACGCTGTAAAGTGCTCGAAACGTCGGGATGTCAAAAATAATTAATATTCGCGATTCAAATCCATTATAACTAGTTTTATTTCTTAAGCTTCTTCGTCTTCAACGATTTTTTTTTGTGTCAAGCGGTCTTCCCATCTTATGGCTACGGAACACTTTCATGTGCGTGTCCGACACGCTCTTGGTCGGTTTTTTTATTTATTCATCCGGATATAGTTGGGACGGCCAGCTAGTCTAGTGTATATAATAATGTGAAATGTTTCAAGTCAGGGCGAGTCGTTAGTGTTATGTAAGAGAGGAAAAATATGCAACTTTCAGAGTTTTATATATTAGACACACGTCTGAGTAGACACTTGCGAAATTGGATGTACATAATGTATTCAAAAGGGATTCGAGAAATAATTTTAAATAAAGCACATTGTTTCTTTATAATAACAGAGATATTTTTCAGAACAAAAAAACTATCATATTAACAATAATAGTTTTGTATAATGTTCCACTTTAAAACATTTTGTTGCTCATTAATCTAGAGTACATGTGGCAGAATTTCATCAGAATAAGTTCTTGTATTTTTCTTATGGATTGTAAGACGAGTTTAAAAACTTTGAAATCTCAGTGATCTTATTAAACTATAGTCTTTAAATAAAGATTGATGCGTTCACTTTGCTGGATAATCGCGGCTGTTTTTTTTTTATTTTCAGGTGCCAAAATAGTTTGTTATGGCGTTTTATTAACAACGTACAACATTAACAGCTTATAAATTTCCCACTGCTAGGCTAAGGCCTCTTCTTTATTTGAGGCGAAGGTTAAGAGCATATTTCACGCTGCTCCAATGCAGGTTGGTGACTGGTTGGTGATTAGACACAGGTTTTCACCGAGCGCGACATTAACGACAAACACAAATAAAACTCATGAAAATTTAGCGGTGCTTGCATGGGTTTGAACCTGCAAACATCAGTGAAGATGCACGTGTTCTAACCACTGGACCGTCTCGGCTCTACCGAAAATTCTATCGAAATTCCTTAATTCTCTATTTAGTTATTTTTTCACATTCATTTATTTTTCACACGAAGAATGTTGAAGAGTAATTGGATAGTCACATCGCGTAGACATTGACATTGTACTGTGAGATATTTCTTTGAGCCAAATTTAGAAATTCTAGGTCGACAGAAAGTACTTTTTGTTTTGATGAGTTCGTAGTCCATACAAAAGAAAATATTTTCACACCTTTGGCCTGACGATTTATTTTACTACAAATATTGGATTGTATTAGAATAAAGGCCATAATTATAGACCAGTAAAAATAGTTACTGTACTATTCATGACCGCGTGAAATGGCGTCAAGAATGCTAGCAGCATGTCCCTATTGAATCTCAATCCCGATACTCTGGGTCTGGTAACCAGTGGAGGTAAGAAAATGTGTTATACTTTTATTAAAAGTTTTGGCTTATTCTTTTGAAAATTTAGGAAATAAAATAAAGGTTATAATTAAATTCAACGCATTTTTTCTTTGAACAAATTCGACTTGTAAAAACGAATCAAATTAATCCAATCTCGGCAGCAATTTGGATCAGTTTTATGTTCATAAACTATACTATCATCCGAATCCCATATGTATTATCATCTAAATCATATATATAATATATACTCACAATGCTTTAAGACTTTTTAAAAGCAACATTTAGTTTTGTTGTCTTCCAGTTTGAATAGTTAGTGAGCTAATGTAACTACATACAGGGATATATGCCCTGTGTTGGTGGTACATTGGCGATGTACCATTTATTGTTAATATGATTTGCAGCATTAATGTAAATGAGCTGATCACCATCAGATTGAATATTTACCAGTCCACTTAATATTACATAAAAATGTGTGGGTTGAACCCAGGTGGGTTTTTTATAAAATTTTATTAAGCACATGAAAAATTATGGTGCTCGCCCGAAATTGAACCTGCAATTTGTGTTAAGTTACAAAAATGATAACTGAATCATCACGTTCTTCAAAATCCAATCCCAATCACCAGGATACATCTAGATTTTGATAAATGTTATTTAAGTAATATATTATTCCACGAAAAAGTTGGAAAGAACTGTGTTCTGTAAGTAAAATTATTTCTGCGAAGAATACGTGGTGTTTTCAAAAGTGTTCACAAAGACATTGTGTCTGAAACTGAATGAAGATTCGTGTAGTCTCTGTTTTGGTTTGGCAGCTTTATGGTGTGGTTTAAGTTGCAAGAGAAATAACTTTTACATTATTCAACGCTTAGATCTAAAGTCATGGTGAATGAACTAATGAAAGTAGATTAATCGCCAACATTAAGTACTAACGGTGTTATCTAAATTGAATAAAATAACATAATAAAGGACAAAACCAAATCAGATGATTAAATAGATTAATCTAAATTGTGAGTGAGTTTTAAATCTGGATAAAGATAACAGTGTTTTTTTTAGTGTGATGTCTGTGAAAATATTTTGGAAGAATTCAAAACAAAACTAACCTAAATGTAATAGTATCTTTTATGGTGATAATTTAAAAAAAAAAACGTTTAAAAATCTCTCATTTGAAATAGATAATGCCGTTACAGATCTATTCTTTTTCCTCGTTAAATTATGGAAGCTAATTTTGATTTTATCTTTTTTTGGGTTAATTGTCCCACGCATACTCTGAAATATTGCAAGTAAGAGGTTCACTCATACAAATACATCCAGTTAATTCCTTTATTAGTGACTACATTGCATAACCATTAAATCCTTACTTGATACTCTACAAGCGGAAATTATATTGGGGTATACAATTTCTTCTAAATCCAAAATGCAGTAAATGTTAATATCTGCGAATAATCAGTTAAGCCGTTTTGATCTCGTACACGCTTCAGCTTTACGACTACACCAGATCAGACATGATTTTAATTCTATAGATCAAAAGACTTGACTTTCGTCGTTTCGTCATTGACGCTCTACGTTCGCCTTCTGCATGCGATTTAAAACTCCCATAAAAAATTGTTTAAGAAATTTTCAGTGAATAGGATCAAATCGAAACGTTGTTTAAAGTGTTTTAATGATCCGACAAATGTTAGATAAAAAAATCTTCCTCGTTGAAAGACCTTGTAGTACATATTCGTAAATAGACCTAAGACTATCATATATTCTTTACGTCGATTTTCGTTCTCAGCAGGAATACTAATACCAGTAGAGCTAAGACCAAAGTCTCAGCGCAGACAATACATCGTGAAGTGTACAAAACTGATAAGCCGTATTGACTATAATTATAAATAATTACACGCATCAAAATAACGTTAGTTAGGTTTTCTACCAAGTGTGAGGTATGATGTAAATTCGTCCAAAACTGCACTGTTATTTTGAAAAGAGAACTCGTGGCCTTCCATATTTAAATATTCCAGAATCGCTTCCATGTTTTTAAATAATCTGTGAAAAATTGTATGCAATCGTTATAAAGTGTTATCTATAAGCTGACGTATATTTGGCAGTATAAAAATAGATAGCCAGGCTGGTCCAAACATAACCCTATCATCTAAGTATATATTAATGCCCTCCTGATCGATTTCGGTAACGGCGGTCACTCTCAAGGGAGAATAGCTAACTTTAGGGGATCTCTATAAGTAAACATATGTGTACGTAAACAAGTGCACTTTCTAATCCTTCCACTATTATAATACAATAAGAAGGGAAACGCTTATATACTCTTTTTATATATCATAGGTGGCAAAGAGCAGGATGCTCACCTGATGGAAAGTGACTACCACTGCCCATTTACATCTGAAGCACCAGGGGGCTAGCAGGTGCGTTGCCGGCCTTTAACAAAGGGGTACGCTCTTTTCTTGAAGGTTCCCATGTCATATCTGATTAACAAACCCCAATTTTTTACTGGCCTTCTTATATGGCATCAAACCTAGGTTTGACCCCAGGACTATATAAGATCGTGACGACTATCTAAGACTGTGTAACGTTGGTGTCTATTTTCTTACTCCTTATTTTATAATATAGCAATTTCACAGCAGGACGTCTAATGAGTTAGACCATGGACACAAAATTACACAAGAATAAGCAAATATATAACAATTGCCGTACCATTATCCTCGCTACATTAATTTGCTCCGGGCAAGGAACGATGTTAGGGGTATAATCAATACTTATAGTAATTATCAGGATACACTGAGACTGAGGGTATGAGGCAGCATCCGTGTTAACCTGCGTTGGCGTTGAGTTTACAAAGAAAACGTTCTTGAAATGTGTAGTTACGATCAAAGGTTGTCTTAAATAAATGGAATTAAATTATTCGTTGATTATATTTAGAGTATATTGCCGATTCGCAATTACAAAAGTTATACGTAGTTGTTCTGATAAGGATTAGTGTTTGAGTTTAATCCCAAGATATTTGAATAAGCAGCATCACCTTTTTTACACTTGCCCGTGTGAGTCATTATCTATTACATTAAAGCCGCGCCCTAGCACAGTTTAAATGGAATTTTTGTTTGATGAAAGTAAGTTTAGTTGCACCGAAATTTAACATTAAATAAATCGTCAATGGCCCCATTCTTTTCGCTTATCTATTTAAATTTGAACGATAATAATATTAGTTTATAAAGAATATGGTATCCTTAATTCAGGGCTAAGCGATAAATAATTCAATTGATTATTTTTATTTATATTTGATTAGTGAAAAATACAAATCCATCTTTTGACAGCCTCTTAATATCCCACAGCTGGATTAAATCTCCTATATTTTGAGAAGAAATTTGAAGACGATGCTCCAATGCGGGGTTTTAACACGGGGCAAATATTCATCCACGATATGTACGTTTCATCACGGTGTTTTCCACGACAACCAAGTACAAGAATTATAAATACAAATTAAGCACATTAATTAAATGGATCTTACTCCCAATCGTCGGTTAAGACTCATCTTGTAACCACTGGTTCACGGTTCATAAAATCAATAATATAAGTTACAATATTACCAATATTTGATTATAATCATGTACCTCTTTCTATATAAAATAAAATAATCTCAATTGAATTACAGAAAGTAGTAAAAGATAAAAGATTCAAAAAGAAAGAAATCCGATATTTGTGTCAGGTCAGTAATGAATTTCTTAGTTGCTGGAATAATGGCGGACACGTGCGACCCTATTATTATATAATTGTCAGATGGATTTAATGTTCGTGGGTAAGAGAAATGGCGGTTACGAATTTAATATGCATACATAATTATTTTTAGCTTTGTATTACGAAATAGCTTGTTACAATGCCTCTGATTTTGTTTAAATCTTTGGAAATATTGTTGGAATTTAGTTTGCGCTTAGTAGTAGTATTAAATGGCAAAAAATTATAATGTCTTATTAGAAAGATGTGCTTTACCTTTTTTCTTTGTTTAAGCACTTTTATTTTTATTGATAGCCCATTAGTTAAGATATTACAACTTGTAACAAAGTAATGGTAATTAAGTCTTAATATAATAAAATCATATTCTATTTAAAAAAAAAGTATAGTATTCGAAATAAATGATTAATAGGGGATACAATGTTTTTATACTGTATTATTTACCCAATTTTTCTTGTATTTTGGTGACATTTGATCATAGCGGTCGTATTTGGAGAATACTTAAAATATCGTTGGAAAAAGTTCATAAGGTTTACTGATTTTAGATACAGAATACCTTTTTAGTTTATAGCAAATTTCACTTAAACTCTCTAACACCTGTCCTAATCGTATCGACACCAAATAAATTTAATTAAACGCGTAATTTCATACCCAATATCCAAACCATTTTGCTCCATGTTTCATTTAATATAAATAATACGCTAATTAAGTGCTACATAGTAAATATTGTACTGCTACTGTCATTTTTTTTTACCAAAGTTTGGACGTCTCTATATTATAAGATACAAATATTTATATGTTGAAAGTATTTTTGTTCGTTTGAGACACCCAGGATTTGCTGATAGTTGGAAACTCTGATTTTATCCATTACATTACATTACAGCTTGTATATTTCTTACTGCTTGGCTAAAGCCTCCCATTGAGGAGATGGTTTCGAACATATTAGACACCGCCGATAACAAAATGAATTAAAATAAAAAATTAAGCACATGAATATTCAGTGGTGCTTGCCTGGGTTCGAACCCGCAATCATCGGTTAAGATGCACGCGTTCTAATCACTGGGCCATCTCGGCTCTTTAATTTCCATCTTAGCTCACTTTCACTTTCTGATTTTTTCATGATACCTAATTGCAGAATTTTATGGAGAACGAGCGTCTCACTGAGTTCTCATATAGCCTCTACTTTTTTCGATTGAGTTTCAGTGCTCACAGATCATCTGATAAAGATAGTATCTACGCAAGTTGGGACAAAAGCAATATGATATTTATATGAAGGTGTACCGTTATTTGTAATCATTATTGTTACTGCTATTGCAATTTTGTTGACCCATTATCGTCCGAATCCAAATTATAATCAAGAATAAAATAGAAAAGATTAATCGGTCTTCAGAAGCAATATTTTATATTCACATATAAATTTATAATTACATATATAAATTATTCTGCGGGTTCTTCTCGGTAGAATCTTCTTTCTAAATTGAAGGTAGCTTTTCGTTTTATTAAACACATGATGATGGTGATGATAATGATTCAAAAGTTTTTATGCGTATACTTGAATAAAGAATATTTCGATTTTATTTGTCTTACCTATACAGCTGAACTGGTGCCGTTGAAATTTTTATTGGGTTCCTGGAAGATTTGAATATAACCCAGTTTATACAAAAATAGTAAAAAAAAATCTTATTTCGTCCGTACGAACTCGGGACGGGCAGCTCTATAAATAATAAAATTAGGTTTATCTATTTGAAATATCAAAGGTTTATTTTAAAAAAAAACACCTCCTAACGTACGTCCTCTTTACGTTTTCCAGATTCGCATACTATTAAAAAACATATACTATTAAAAATAATGTCACCGAAAGTAATAACATTCGAAATTACAACGCAAAGGAATCAAACATCAAAGTTCGCCCTTATCGTCAGCTAACAGCCGCAAATAGCCAAGTTTTATCCCCTTTAATTTAAAGTTATATGTGAAACAGTTGGTTGCAGAATATGGGGACATGTGACGCAATGTTACCAACTTTGCGAGACAAAAAGATGCAAAAAAATGGCGAGCGCAGAAACGTAAAACTCGTCCTGGTGGTCAGCGGGTTGTCAAAGTGTATTGAATAGATGTGGCACTTGTCTAGAATAACGAGTTCATGTCAATTATACTACCAGTACGGTACCAGTTTAGTATGGTGTTCATTGATTGGAATATCGCATTGTAAATATTTTGAATTTCAAAGATTTTAGAATAATGTAAACACGGTCAAACTATTTATGTTATTCACTTATAATGACGAAAGTATTAAACCTTAGGTTGTGTATGCTAACTCTGTTTGTCTGTTTGTCGCTTTATCAGTTAAATCACAATAAATAGATATTTAACACCATTAACACTGTAACCAATAATAATAAATTGAACTAATCAAGCTCCATAGTAAACGGACTTAAATATGTGCTTATAAGTGCACTTCTGACTCATTTAAATTTTATTAAACTTAATTAAATTACGTATTAGCTGAAAATATACTATTGTGGTATGAAGTCTCCTCTTGAGAACATGTTTGAAGCCTTTCCCACCATTCTAGTCCATCACAACATATACATATAACCGAAATGATTATAAGAGAATTCAAATTAAACAATCTTCGTTTAAGATTCCTTTGTTCCAACCAGTGGACGATCTTCGAACAAGAGTAAATATATTTCCTTGAATCGTCATTGAATGTATCATAAAAAAACGTGCCACGTCTTCAATATTTTCGAATCTATGTTCGTCGGGCTTATGCATGGCTGTAAAATTTAACGGTTCACAATAAAGTGCTGAAACTAAGTCCGTAGCACATAACTCGCGACACATGTGCTCATGGCCATAAGGTTATGGCCTGTTATTGAGACTGTTTTTATTATTGCCGAATAAGCGGGACCGATTTGCGATCGGCCTTCGCGCGTAAACCAGCTTTGATGTTCGATGGCCGCTATAAATTCATATAGAGGTTTATTATGAGGCATAGATCGGGTTATTCTGATTATGAATGAAGTTATTGATTATTTAATTGAGATGGAGAACTAGGCCTTGATTGTAAGTATGCTTCACGTAAATACTGTCGATTTATAAGTATAATTATTTCTTTCACCATCCGTGCTCCACCAAATATGGTAAAGTAACAGTCTGTAAATTTCCTACTTTTGGGTTTCGGTTACCTTAAAGGTTTGGAGCTTATTCTACACTATGAATACACATGTGGCAGATTACAGTTGAAATACATACAGGTTTCCTCACGATGTTATACTTCACCACCTAGCAGTAGATGAATTATAAACACATAATAAGCACATGAAAATCATTGGTGCTTGTCTGTTAGCATGGCTCACTGCGATGTCTTGTGTTATTTTAATTTTATATAAATGTGGCATCTTGGTTTGTTTTCCTTAGTAACACACAGGTTTATTTATCGTCAAAAATTTGCCGAATGATGTTAACATTGACTTACTACAAATTTAAATTAATAACAGTTTTAAGGATTATAAGCGCCAAATAGTTTGAATTTATGTTAAACTATATTGATTATAATAATATAATCCCGATAGATTTATGCAGCCTTTTTATGGGAGACCAGATAACTGAGCAGAACATATTATTGTAAAAAAGTGTGTGTGTGTGTGTGTGTGTGAAAAATAGGTGTGACTGTGTGAGTATCCTTTCTCTCATTCTCAACATCCGATGGGACGGCGAATCCCTCAAGATCGGAAGGAGTTCAGACGTAGGACCATTACTTTCCATAGAAAATCGTAATATATTTTTATTGGTCCGATCAGAACCTGGATAAAAAAAAAACGACAATTTGAAACTAGAACCTTAGTTTGTTGACCTCGTATCTAGTCAACGAACCAACGAGGCAGATAATATAATTGGATAGAAATATATAACATCCAATTATTTTGAACAATAAGCTGTATGCCCAGACTTTTGTTACGTGAAATTGTCAAGTTTCATTAATTTGGTGGAAGCCAGTAAGGTAGATTCCTTTACAGATTATTGTACACGAGAAATCAAATATATCATAAGTAGTTTAACTTTATGTTTTAAATGCAAGTTCACAGATAACTATAAAAGATAGTTTTAATATACTACATAACATAAATAGATTAAAATTATAACAACAACAAATATAATAAGCGAAACAACAACAACAGCCTGTAAATTTCCCTCTGCTGGACTAAGGCCTCCTCTCCCATTAAGGAGAGGGTTTGGAACATATTCTACCACGCTGTTTCAATGCGCGTTGGTGAAATACGCATGTAGCAGAATTTCTATGAAATTAGACACATGCAGATTTCCTCAAGATGTTTTCCTTCACCGCTAAGAACGAGATGAATTATAAACACAAATTAAGCACATGAATATTTAGTTTGCTTGCTTGGGTTTGAACCCGCAATCATCGGTTAAAATGCACGCGTTGACCACTGGGCCATCTCGATTATAATATTCGAAAACCGCATCCCATTTCGAAAACTACACTACACTAGTGCTAAACAGGAATCAGGAAGTCCGTAAGCAATAACTATTTCTTTTAATAAATTCAACGCCTCGTAATGAAAATATCCCGGTTCTATCCTTAATTGGGGTGTAAACAAACAGACGTACAAGTAATGTGTGGTTTACGAGGCAATTTGTTGTGTCAACGTCACCTTTGTTTATTCCTTACAATTAAGGCGTCACTGTTAAATATATTTTTACGAATCTTATAATTAATCTAAATATAGATGTATGTTTACGAATGTACGAAAATATATTTAGACTACTAGTTTCACGCGGCACTAGCGTTGTTGGGTGTTGGTGGTCATGTTAGGCAAAAAATGTTATGTCTTTTCTTAGAGTTCAAGTTTGCTTCATACGTCATCAAATATCAAATTCGGTTCCGCAGTTTGATTGTGAAAGAGCGACAGACAAACAGAGTTACTTTTACATTTGTAATTTTTTATTTATGGTATAGGTTGGTGAACGAGCAGATGGGCCACCTGATGGTAAGTGGTCACCATCACCCATAGACAATGACGCTGTAAGAAATATTATCTATTCCTTACATCGTCAATGTGCCACCAACCTTGGGAACTAAGATGTTATGTCCCTTGTGCCTGTAGTTACACTGGCTCACTCACCCTTCAGACCGGAACACAACAATACTGAGTACTATTATTTGGCGGTAGAATAACTGATGAGTGTACCTACCCAGACGAGCTTCCTCAAAGCCCTACCACCAAGTAGGTTTATATTAAGAATGTAAATTTTCTAAGGCTTGATAAAGTCATCGTATTGAATACAAAAAATATATGTTTAAAAGTACAGTCAGGAAGAGAAATGACCGAATTTGATTAACCTGGAACAAAACCATGTGAGTTCCATTACGTTAAACTTTGCCAATAAATCCCCTGGCACGGATCGTGTGTAATTGGTCTTACAATTAAACGTAACCTTACTAAAACTCTAGATACCATGATTAATAATTTTGTGAAGGTCTTAGCTGGGAAATAGAATAAGCTTAAACTTTTAGTAATATTGTAACCATAAAACTTGTTAATTGACGGGACGTATTTGTTTGAAATTGTTGTATTGGTTGAATGAATCCTTTATTTACTTTTATTTTTCCGTAATATATCAATTAAATTCATTTTATTTATTTGATACTGATATAAAAGTATTTACAGTTAAACGCCTTTACATGGTGGTAGGGCTTTGTGCAAGCCCGTCTAGGTAGGCACCACCCACTTATCAGTTAGTTTACCGCCAAACAACAGTACTCAGTTTATTCATTGTTGTGATCCGGTTTGAAGGGTGAGTGAGTCGGTGCAACTACAGACACAAGGGACATAACATCTTAGTTCCCAAGGTTGATAGCGCATTGACGATGTAAGGAATAGTTAATATGTCTTACAGCGTCATTGTTTATGGGTGATGGTGACCAGGGCCACCTGATGGTAAGTGGTCACCATCACCCATTTATGCATTTAATGTTACATTATGATTATTACATGTATGAGATACTTGGTAGTTCTTTTCGGTAGTATGTGCAATTGTCAGAAATAAATCATTATCAAATCATGAAATTGTCAACAAAAACTCGAAATTTTTAATTTCATTGGATGATCGATAGTAATTAATACAATTAAAACTAGCATTAATTTTCTTCTACTCTTTATAAATACTAAATGAATGTATGTCTGTTCTATATGCGTGCTTAAACTATTCATCCGATCGTGATAAAATTTCTGAATTTTATATGTACGCACGCGATGGTATATGGAGTCGAGATGGCCCAGTGGGTAGAACGCGTGCATCTTAACCGATGATTGCGGGTTCAAACCCAGGCAAGCACCGCTGATTCATGTGCTTAATTTGTGTTTATAATTCATCTCGTGCTCAGCGGTGAAGGAAAACATTGCGAGGAAACCTGCATGTGACAAAATTCATAGAAATTCTGCCAAATGTGTATTCCACCAACCCGCATTGGAACAGCGTGGTGGAATATGTTCCAAACCTTCTCCTCAAAGGAAGAGGAGGCCTTTAGTCCAGCAGTGGGAATTTACAGGCTGTTGTTGTTGTTGATGATGATGTTATATGCTCCAAAAACACAAGATTTTCTGTATTTTGTCTTTATTGAATCCGTGCAAAGTCAGATCCAGTAGATTGTTTATATATTTTTTAAGAATATATATGTATGCACTTGATTTAAATCGAATTCATGAATTAATACAGTTGAGTTAAGAATCAGTCGTGTCATCTGGATACATGATATTCATATCTTATAATTCGTTGCATATCGTTAATCCCTTCTCCTCTTATTAAACGAATTCTAAAAAAGGAGATGTAACATTGTTAGAATTGAATGATATTTGAATAAAATTATTCACTTAGGCTTCTAAGCAAGTGTGCTTCATTTTGTGACTGTATGTCTGTATCTTTGTTCACGAATTTCTCGAAAATTAAAAGTTACTTTTTTCATTTACAATAGGTCACTATAAGTCGTGTTGAGATGATTTTTCATTTAAGTTAGGTATACTTTAACTTAGTGAACAATATAAGTTTCATTAAAATTGGTCGTGTAGTTTTATAGATATATTTAATATTTTTAGTTCACTAGCTGTTTCTAATATATAATTTTTTACAAATTGTTTTTAAAAGTATGCATTCAATATTTATTGAAGCGTAGTGATTAATATTAGGAACTTAATACTAGCATATTTAGCACCAATCAGATTTTTACTGCAGGCCAAGTATCTCTTTATTCAGCTCGTGTCCACTCATTACACCCTCAGTTACCAGTGAAATATCTGCGGTCGAACCACGCATACGAGCTTCGCTTCACAATGCAATCGGTGTAAGGCTGGATGTCGATCGTTTTTCTTGAAATATAACTTTATATTTTGAGATAAATTGTGCTCTTTATATTTGTAATATCTTCTAGTGAATTTATGTTAGTTGTTTTTATTTATTTTAACAGACTTGCAAATAATACAATTGGTAACACAGTTCATAGATATTTATTACAAGAATTATGAGAACGGGAATACCATTCCATCCATGTGATCTAAGTTACTATGGTCATCGTGGTTGTGTTTACACTGGTTAACATTTAAAACCGGAGCAAAATTATGTTTACCAGTGAATGAGTCCGATTCTAAAATTTATACATGACTTTGACCCTATCAGTGTTTGATAATTTAAACATAATTAAAAAATAATTTAATTATTAAAACAAATTTTGTAGTTCTCTTCTTTTTTTGGTATACCAAATGAAAGGATACATTTTAAAAATTGAACATAAAGTTTTTAATCGTCTATTAAATAGTCTATTTGTCAAAAACATAAGTGATGCAAAAATGACTTAACTGATGCGTTGCATAATGTTAGTTGGACAATCGACCTAAAGTCGGCAGTTTACAGGGAAACAATAAGAACGTATTCGTAGCACGAAAGTGCTGAATTCGCTCGCGGTTCGATAAATATTCGGACGAGTATAGACTTGATTTCAGCTTGAATATCATTGGATACATTCTGAATGATAAAAAATGAATTCAATATGATGGATTATAATTTTCTGGTAAACTACTTTGTTGGCTAGTCGCGAGTCCTGGATTATCCTAGGTTGAGATAAATTCATTTTCATTTATTCATTAGGAACCCAAAGCGTCGTTTTTCCTGCTTATATACTATCTATCTATTAGCGTTCGTGATCTTCCACTAGAAAAGAGTAAGATATTATAGGGTATACTCCTATTTATAGGCACGAACAATGGAAGAAATACTAATGACTCATCATATCACCAATGGGTCACCAACATTGGGAAGTAAGACCGTTGAAACCGGAATACAACAATATGGCTATAGAATATCCTAACAATCGGTGATATCCTATGTGTAGTGGTGGTAAGTTCTTACCACCGAATGACAAACGTGGGGAACATTGTTGGATTGACAGAGGGAATTATACAGCACAATGTAATTTATGACACCAGTTTCATCAAGTAGACTGTGTAATTTTCACCTTATGATAATTTTATTCGTAGTTTCGAAATTAAAAACAACAAACTTTAATTAAAACCGCTAAATTTATTCATATATTATTTTAATATACTGACCCAACTGCTAGGTTTTCTCCACGACTTTATATCTATTTCATTGCCTAATTTATATGTATATTCTTTTCAGATAATTCCTCTATAACAATATCAATAATTACATTGTTATAGAAGCACTACCTGAACTTCTGAACCTATCTGAAGATCATAAGATCTTGATGAATTTCTTACGGGTTCTTTTCGGTAAAATATACATCCTAATCATCGTCGTTTCAGAAGATTAGGCTTAAGTCGAAAGGACAACGAAAATTTCAATGAAGAAGGGTTCATTGTTTTATTTTATAATTTGATCATTTTATTGGAATATGTTCCAAAAAACCTTCTCCTCAAAGGAAGAGGAGGCCTTTAGCCCAGCAGTGGGAATTTACAGGCTGTTGTTGTTGTTGTTGTTGTATTGGTTTATTCGCATTGAGGTAAGGAACCGACACACAGAATCAGTAAATATTGAAAACTCCGAAAACCTTTATCAAAAACTATGAATATTTTTAGAGCATTTATACTAAGAGAGTTCACGTAGTGAATTCAAATTAAAATATATATAAATCAAGAGGCTCCGTATCGAGCGTAGATAAAAATGTTGCCAAATGTACCAATGTGACGCATTGCCAATTTATAGTCAGTAAAAAGTGTATAAAAAGCTAATATTTTATGGTAACACTGAATGTACTCACAACCGAATCTTTTTTATTATTTTTAGGGATGCCAAAATATGAATGGGTTTCCTTATGATCTTAACCATATAACCACGCTATTAGAAGACGTGTCACCTACTTCTTACACGAGAAATGCTAACCAGGAAATTTAAGAAGTATTTCTATCTGTGAATAGGTTGGGTCAGTCACTCACCCTTCAAACCGACTATACAAAGAATTATGTGGTGGTACTGATACACTATTGTGTGTACATAAATGTGTATATAACTAACATTTAAAACCGATAGGATGTTATGGTTGTGAGCGCTCATCTCATGAAGAAGTTATCAGATTTCAATATCTCTTTTCTGTGGCAAATAGTTGGCGCCAACTTCAACAAAATTTTCTTCAAGTTACAACTCTTTGCTATAAACGAAGATCAGTAACGTGAAACCTTAGTCCATATAGAAAACTGTAAGGAAAAAAATTGTAGGTTCAATCCTCATTAAATGAGGTTGAAACCAGTTGGCACTAGTTTCAGCTGCCTTCTTCAACGAGTACTAACTTAGCGGAATATAGAATGCGCGAGTTTGTATGCACATATAATTGTATTATACATATGTCGATTACTCTCTCCAATGATCTCATGAAACAGTAACCCGGTACGAGAAATGGTAACATAACCTGTTCAAAATTCGTTTCTGTTGAAAATTTCAGTAAAACGATCTTGAAGATTTGTTCTACAAAAAAAGCCAATAGCTATATTATATAAATATACAAAGCTATGATTTTAACACGAGGCCCACCAAACGGAATATCTAAATTCATCAAAAATTGGGCCTCTTTTCTGCAACATGCGAATTATGGCTACTATTACGTACAACGCAGCATGTGCATTCTTCAAAAAATAAATATCCTCAAATAATTTTATGTCTTACGCGTTTTTGAATAAGGAATCAAATCGTTCGAATCAAATTCTCTTTAGAAAAAATGCTCTGTGGGAAGCGTAAGACCGGAAAATAGCCTTCGATATCCCTTCCTTTACGTCTGATTCGTCACGGGCGTTGATTGGACGTATGGATGCGAATTTGATGCTTATTGACTACACAAGGGTGTAATTTGGCGTAAAATGGGCTTTATGTTTCTTTTATCGTCGTATAATAGGGAAATGGCTTAAAATACTCCGTTGAATGATAGAAAACAGTTGCAGAAGGTATTATTGATTGAATTTACGGATACATTTTGTGGATGAAATGCTGAATTGGCAAGGCAAAAGTCAATTCTCTTAAGTAGAAGTTTATACAGCTTGTTCCTATATGCTCTCTTGTCCTGGTTAGTCATAATCTCTTAATTACGAGTATGTTATTAGTTCAGCTTGACGAAGCTGAACTAATAACATAGACGTATAGACAATACGACTGCAATAAATAAGAACCTTTTGTAGATCGTTAATACGTCACTAATGTTGTCTTAAATTTTCGCGATTATTACACATTTAAATAAAACTAATTATAACAATTATAAATAAACGAAATTAAAATATAGTTTACTTAAGTAGACTTTTACATAACCTTTGATTCGTCATATTATAAACTACATTAAGTTAAGCTACCATCGCTTCGGAATGTATATTCTACCGAGAAGAATCGGGAAGAAATTCAGTGTCAACATTTAAATACAAAATTATGTTAATTGAATAGATATAATTATACTTCTATTTTTTACTTGTTGATATTATGTATATCAATAATTAAAAAAGAGAGGTGTTTTGGGATAGCCGATTGAGACATGGTTGTTTTTGCCATACATTATGTATTAAATAATAGATACTGAATATTTCAAAAACAAGAAATGCATTTGTTACTGAAAATCCCATATGAATTAAAACATCAACAAATAGAGACAGAGAAAGAAAGAAAGGGAAGATCGCATAACGTGTTTTCCTTATGTGAAAATATTTTTTTAAGTTCTTTGCAATAAACTCTCATTCGGTATAATTAATCGAATTTGTTTATTATTTTGTTTTTCATTGCAAAAAGTATTTCTAGAAAAATGAAATGTACGAAGATCAGAGAGAATAATTTGTCTACATAACAATAACATCCTACACGCCCTTTTAGTGTAATCGTATATCGGCGTCATCTCCTTCATGTCTTATTTATTTAAATTATGTGAAAAAAATAGCAACTCTCAACTCAGCTTGACTCAAAAGCATACGAATAATAAAAGTTATTAATTCCACGAACACTTTGCCAACGTTATAGTCTTTAAATTGTGTTTTATTTGACGCTGCATTATGTTATAATATAAACATTTATTATATTTCTGTTTATAATTCATCGCGACTCCAGAGGTGAAATAAAACATCGTGAGGAAACCTGCATGTGTTTTGCAACATGCTCCTCCGATGTGCAATCACCAATTCACATCGGAGGAGCATGTTGGAATATGCTCCAAGCCTTCCCCTCTAAAAGAGAGGAAACCTTAGCCCAGCAGTGGGAAATTTACAGGCTATCACTGAGTATATAGACGAACAAACTTTTTTACTTATCATTCTTTCATTTTATTTATTTAATAACGCTGAATAATTAAAAAGTAGTAGCTTAGTAATTTTCTGTTTGTGTATTAACTTCACTTAAAATGATTTATTCATTCAAAGATGTTCATTTTCAATCCTCCTTCAAACTTATTGCGATGAAATTGAATACACTTTGAAATTATTCCATATTTTAAAAGTATTATAAAGGAGAGAGCAACAGATTAAAATACACCTCGACTAAATCAAAGTAAACTATGCATTTTTTATAATCAGTGTCAAGGAAAGCCTACAGCTATAAATTTCAAAACTTCAAGTATTACAAGATTTACGGACAAAGAACATCCCCAAGGGTGATCTCAACATTTTAAATGAGACGTTAAGAAACTTGTAAATGGCGATGCTATTTCAACTTCGAACTACATGTAGCCACGATGGACCAGTTGTTAGAGCGTTGGCTTAAAATGTTGGCATATTGGATTGATTTCGCCAACATGGTATTGCTTAGAAATCCTTTTTGATCATATTTGTTTACCAATTGACTACCGCAGACATTTTTAACTTTGCCGTTTCGTAAACTCCAATCGTTTATAAAAAAATACATTGGTAAAAAAGGCATATTATTCGATACAAGATTTTGTAGATGATAAAAAAGCGTGGAATTAATACCTGTTGACTTCCAAGCAGGATATATTAATATAAATAATTGTATTTAATTAAATTGACTTTGTATTTTTTAAATGTTGAAAAAGAGTAACTACTGGGTTTTTTGCAACTTCTTCTCGGTATAATCTACTTTCCGAACCGGTGGTAGCTTAATATAATAGCAAATACGTGTAATCGATGTTTTGTGGCTTCAGTCGATTTTTGAGTAATATAAGCGTATATGCCAAATGTTTGATCAAATTTATATGAATACACAACACACACTAAGTCGTTTGAAATGCCGTCTCAAGAACAAAGAAACTCGATCGTGAAATGTCAGAAAGTTATTTGGTAGAATGACTTCAGTAATTATAATATTTATGGGTTATATACGTCAATATAGCGTATCGCCGTAAATCAGTTTGAACATTATTTATGACCACTACGAGCACCGGTAAGCTAAAATTGTCAAATTTGATTCTCTTAAAATAGCTTTACTAAACAAAGACATCGATTTGAAAATTCCCTGTCCTTAAAATGATGGTGAAGCTGGTTTCCTGTTTAAATCTTGCATGATATTTCACAACGGAGGCTAACCATATGTGCAGTTAAATACATATGCACACACACACACACACACACACACACACACACGCATACATTATTCGGTGGGATTTCCAAGCATAAGTGTAAAGCTTAATGCCAAAATTGCGACATGCTTCTGAAAAATTCTTGGGAAAAAAAGTCAAACACTTTAGTAGTGCCTATAAACAAGCCACTTAATCTATGAGGTTTAAATAGTTTGCACGTTTTAGAATTTTAATAAATAATATAATAGAAATAAAATTATCGTCGCAAAAAAAAAATTATACGTATGTGAGGTTCAAATAGTGTCTTAGCTGACCGTAAATGTACATTAGTAAATAATTATTAAAAGCCATTGAAAATAAATGAAGTCATAAAATCTGTAAAATATACAATTCTTAATATACATAAATATTATATCCCTTAGATGTAATAATAAAACCCAAGTGCTTAAAACGAAAGACCATCTGTCCCTAAAATGTTACATGAAATAGCTGTTTATTTTGATAAAATTTTTAAAAAAGGTCATTTAGATTCCTGTGAGAATACAATTCGTTTTATTTTTGGCTTCTAATGAGTGCATTGGATTAGGGTTCCGAGGGTCTATAAATAAAACGCTCTTACAATTTCATACATAAAAATATGCGTTAATTGTTAGAAATGGCGATCTACACATACGATGATTGATAGAGATTAAAACCGAAGATGATTACTTTATCAGCTACTTCTGACAAATAGACTTAGTGTCTACAATATTATCATAATATCTGAGGATATGGTTCAGAAAACGTGAATATTATAACCATAATACTGATAATTGCAGTCTCACATCTCGGCAAACAACACAATTTTAGTGTTCTCAATTTGTGTTTATCATTCATCTTAATGCATGCTGAGTGGTAAAGAAGTTTTCCTTAGAGAAGAAAAATGTGCCTAATTCCAATAAAATTGTACCACACATATTCACCTCGTCTAGTCGCAGCATGGTGGAGTAGACTCCAATCCAACATTTACAGGATGTTACTTTACGTGATACAAAGAAAAATACGTTCGCCAAAACTCATATTCTCTCAAAGAAAGCCTGAAAGAGACAAAAATACTAGTACATGGATAAAATTCGTTAGAAGCACAGACGGGTAAAATTGAATCTTTAACAAATTACACTCATTACAGTAACTTCCAATTAGTAGGAAAACAATATTTGTCTTTTATCTGTAGAGAACCTTTTACGAGGAACTTGATTTCTAACTTAGCCGTATACTTTTATGACGTCATCGTTTCCTACAAGTCAACTTGAGATTTATAAACCTCAATACGACTACACGCTGGTACCAGATGTTCGAATAATTTGGATTCGTTGTAATGGTTACGCGTGATAATTAAAAAAATCCTAGTAGATTTCGCTTGTGCTTTACAATTTCTTTTGTAATTTTAGCAGTGATTATTGAACACTAGTTGTTGGCCTTGGCTTCGGTCGCGTTTTATAGATGAAGTTGTCATGTGTTGGGCAAAAAAGTAACCAAGTAGCCTATGTCCTTCTTTGAAGTTCAAATTTGCTTTATATAAAATTTCAAATTCGGTTAAGCACTTTGATAGTGAAAGACAGACAGAGTTACTTTCACATTTATAACATTAGTAAAGATTACAATTTTGCTTTGTTGGTATAATGACTCTTAAGCTATTCGTATTCATTGTCCAGTTTTAAACCCCATGTAAATAGTATAAAGTAATGTCCTATCAAGAAGCTCCCACACCATCGTAATATTATTGAGTTTATGATTAATACCTTGGGAATGAAACGATCGCCTCATGGCTATTTCTTTTCATATTCAATGTATGTATTTAAAAAATTTGACAAAAAAGACCTGCTAAGTTCCTTTCGCCAGTTCTTCTCATGTCAGGGTATATTCTTTTCCGAACCGGTGGTAGTGTTTAACTTGACTATCACTAAGTAAGTCTAAGCTTCCATTATGAATATCGGATTTAGAGTTTATGTTTGACCGTGTTATTAAGTTGGCTATATATATATTTGGAGGTATTCTATGGCCAACTTATAAACATGGTGTTGGCTGGAAAAGCGTGTAAAGCTGTAGGTCCTTTTGTGTTTGATTGCAGTCAATCAGTCAGTTACCTTGCTCCTAACTCCGTAAGAGAGCAAGGGTGTAATTTACTTAATGGTAGGGCTTTTGCCAAACAACAATACTTAATATTGTGTTTCGTTTTGAAAGGTGAATCAGCAATTTATTACAAGAGGCACAAAAGACATACCATCTTTTTTCCAAAGTTTTTACCGTTTTGCCGATTTAAGGAATGGTTAAAAATCCGTATGGTGCAAATGTCTGTAGTCTATGATGAACACAACCCGATAGCCCAGTAGCCCTTAAATTATGAACATATATATTATGCCCCTGTGTTTGTACAAAGACTTGTTCATTGTTACTAGTACTGCAAAATTTAATATTCCTTTGAGAAAAGCCAGCGAAGATTATCATCAGCACGTGGTATGTTATTTTAAAGACCGTTATTGATAGCGTTTTGATAGTATCCGAAGAGGTTAAGATTAATTTAAGTCACTATGTATATAACTTACCATCAGTAAGTCCAATTATCTATCTAATAAATTCTCCTAATTTTTTCTTAATCACAGAATTGGATTATTCTAATTTCAAAAATTGTTCACACATGCTTTAATGTAATAATTATTCATTGGTGCACGTTCGTTTATCAAATGCAATACGAAATTAAATTAGGTCGGTCGAGAATTTCGCTCGAAATTCTATTATAGTGGAGATCGAAAATGTGAAGGACATTCAATAGCCTGTGAAAACATGACGTGGCTGTTTGCTAAATTATAGATTATAGTCTTCATACCAAAACGTTAGGTAGAGCAAATAACGACGCACCTGCTTTGTTATAAATAATTACGCACATGTATTAATGAGCTGAGATGGCCCAGTGGTCAGAACGCGTACATCTTAACCGATGAATGCGGGTTCAAACCCAGGCAAGCACCACTATATATATATATATATATGTGCTTAATTTGTGTTTATAATTCATCTCGTGCTCGGCGGTGAAGGAAAACATCGTGAGGAAACCTGCATGTGTCTAATTTCATCGAAATTCTGCCACATGTGCATTCCACCAACCCGCATTGGAACAGCGTGGTGGAATATGTTCCAAACCCTCTCCTTAATGGAAGAGGAGGCCTTATCTCAGCAGTGGGAAATGTACAGGCTGTTACTTTACTTTTTTTTTACTTTGTATTAATGACCCCTCCTTGCTTCAGCTTAGCTTAAGATCTCGAGGTACTGAGTACAAATCCTGAATTAGATCAGCAAAAAGCTTTTGCGTTTCTCAGTCGAGAAATCTCAGTAGCTCCAATTTCAGAAGTTTGGAGTATATATATTTGCACGCTGCGGAAATCATGTAAAGTTGGTTAGTCACCTGAACACTTTCCGGTTATGTCGTATATGTGGTCCTAACGTGTTATGTGACTGAGGTTGAGAATACGCTTATGTCTGTACTTATGCTTCTGCGATATACAAAGGACATACTGTGTACAATTGGTTGGTGTAACTTAAAATGACGATTATGGTCGAAATGGTCTTGAAGAATTTCAATCATATATGTGTAAAAGAATCAGTAAAAGAAATAGCCAAAACCAAGAAATAATTCGCACATTGAAGACAATGATTAAGTCAGAGCAAGAAAACCTTTGTCAGTTTTCAAATTCATTTCTTCATCAAGTCTTAATTTTTTTTTATGTAATAGGTTGGCGGACGAGCATATGGGTCACCTGATGGTAAATGGTCACCATCACCCATAGACAATGACGCTGTAAGAAATATTAACTATTCCTTACATCGTCAATGTGCCACCAACCTTGGGAACTAAGATGCTATCTCCCTTGTGCCTGTACTTACACTGGCTCACTCACCCTTCAAACCGGAACACAACAATACTGCCTACTGTTGTTTAGCGGTAGAATATCTGATGAGTGGGTGGTACCTACCCAGGCGAGCTTGCACAAAGCTCTACCACCAAGTAAATCTTATTACCTTTTGAATGTAAGTATCAAAATAGTGCGACGCAACATATCATTCTCGTCCGGTAAAGCAGATTATCGCTTATACTGTATGCGGTTAAAAAGTTTTCCCTCAGATATCTATAGAACGTTTGCAATTCCTTAAAACTTGATAACACAAAGGCTCTTATTCAATTCGTTTAATTAGCGTTCCGTCTGCTTTGAACGTCATTTCCACCAACAAAACATTTTAAACAAAGATGGGAATTGAAAAATCAGATCGAAAACTCACAAAAAACGCGATTCGAAGCGTATTACGTATCTGCATCACAATACTCTAGCGTATGTTTCGTACATAATAAGATTTCATCTAACTCAATCATATATTGAATAACGATCAATAAGCGAATCTTACCTCAAAAATTCTGGAATTTTCCAAACAGTGCCGGTTAAATCGGAATCGTATTACAAAGATTGGCACGTTAGAACGGGACTTATTGTCACGCTAGTACGGGCTTGCGGAAACTCATTCCTGTACAAGTGTCGTGAGGTCATAGTATAGGAGGCGGATGTATAATTAATTATCTTATCGTTACTCAATTAAAAACTACCTTAGCATATATATTTATATCAATTATCTATAGGTGCAGGCGGGTTATAGTATGTTTAATTAGGTATCGTGATTTTTATTTTTATTATATAACTATTCAATTCTTATGATATATATTTTTAATAAATTAAGTTATTTGTATTCCTATATTTTAGGTCTGAGAGTATTTAGTACTTAAATATACAAATAAAATTCGTATTTTTGGGCAATATGTTTTTGTTTTAAAGCTTTTTTAAATAAATAATATAAGTTTCTTCTTATTTGGTGGTATTGCTCTGTGCAATTCATTAAAACTGAGTCAATATATTTACTGGTATAAAGCACATAGATCTAAAATCACAACGTTGGTTATGTAAAATATTGTTAACGTTTCGTACAATAAAAAAATCTGAGTGATGATAATCACTTATTATCAAGTCGCCTATTTGTTCATTCGTTTCGTTCACCTGTGATAGAACAATTGATTTATTTGTTACTACGTAAAGTGTTTCATTATTGTCGTGAAAGACTTGTTCAAATTTACAAGTATTGAATTGCTAGGAAAAGAAAGTCGATAAAATTATAGACGAAGGGACACATCTGAAGTAAAAATTAATAATAAAAAAAATATAGTCGAATTTAATTATCATTTGTTTCGTGAAATATATCATAGTAAGTTTCAACGTTTTAGTAAATCTAATTAAAATTTCATCTACAACCCTTTGCTTCTGAAGTTTTGTGTATTAAAGTATTAGAGGGTAATATTACACAAATGTTCCATTATATCCTTCCGCATCATGTTGGACCACCGCTTAGGGGCAGATTAGTTAATTAGCAAATGAGACGAAATATCCTGCCCATAAATATATTCAAAACAGAATACACGATGGATCATCAAGATTCTCAATGTATCATTGTGTATTTTTACTTAATAGTTTTGTAATACAGTTTTGGACGCATAATTATTATTGTTCCACTTTTGTGCTCTTGTCTAGGATTTCAGTTTTAGATCACTTGTGTCAGATCATCGGCTTAAATGAACTTATAAAGATCTACCCAAAAGGTCGGTGGTTCAATATCCATTCGGCGTAGTAATTGTTAAAGTCACCAAGCATCAATCTCTTCGGATGGGATCTCCCGTAGCAAGGAGGCTAGTTTGAACAGTCAGTCAATTACAGTTTATAATTATGGGACATATAAAGGAATGCATAGATTTGCGAAAAGTAACCCTTCGATTCTAAAGAGGCGACGATAACAGATATCCTCTCTAACAAAGAAAACCAGCCAAGAGCGTGTCGGACACGCACATGAAAGGGTTCCGTAGCCAAAAGATGGGCCGGCCGCTTGACACGAAAAAAAAATCGTTGAAGACGAAGAAGCTTAAGAAGGCAGGAAGGTTTAGTAATCTCTATTTCCACCCTGGCCCACTTCTGTAGGTATGTAACATTCCTACTTTTTTTCATAGTTTGTAGGTAGTCCATACATTACCATTTATTTAGAGCAACTGCACGTCATAAGTTGGTCGATTTGTATAAAGATAACTATGTATGATACAGAGTCCACTATAGTTTTCGTTGAAAGTATTTACTTGGAGGTATATAGCATATTTATTTCAGAATTATTGTAATAGTATTTCAAAAGTTAAGGGGGGGGACGCTCTAATTTTAACTTTGTATTAATATATCTCGAAATTGGGGGGTTTGATCCACATAGTTTCAAGGTAATTTTTATTGTATTTAAAGATACCTTTTTATAGATACCCCACACGATGGGATAAGTCGAATTTTTTTTTGCAGGGGTAAAAATTATTATTTTTCGATAATTTTAAAAACTAATTTTTGAATTATCAGTATACATCTCTCCACCAATTTTCGTAGCAATCGGTGCGGAAACGGCGGAAAAAGAGCCAGGACAGACAGACGGACAGACATGACGAAACTATAAGGGTTCCAAGTAGACTACGGAACCCTAAAAAAGAAGCAGAGAAGAGGAAGAAACAAGGCTTGCTTCGTCATCGCAAGGTGAAAGTGAACTGCCCTCAGATTGAAGTTTGACCTCCTTGTATTATATAAGTTCACAGCGATGGCGGAAGAGGTTGCTTTATGATGACTATATACCCTATATTCAAATAAAATACAAAATACAGCTCCGCTTGTTAACTTCATAATGTAATAACATAACATTTACTAAATAATGCATAATATTATCAAACAACTTCAAACATTTGTATCATGTTATTTTATTAAAAACAAATTTTGATATAGTCACACAATTAATTACGTACAAGATTGACAATTGAAAAACATTTACATAAATTTTGCTCTAAATAATTGAAACGTTTATTTTATTATTAATTCATTTAACCATAACAAACATTCAAAATCGTACTATCTACGAATCTGTACGCTTTTACAAGCATTGGTATCGTGATAGGCGATTCAATTGATTGAGATTGGAGCCCGAGGCTGCACTGCAGGATTGAAGAGCGGTCTCTGTTACGCGGTGCAAAGTAATAACTTTAAACTTGGATATTCGTTTGCTGTGGCAGGATTTTAAAGGGATTTACACAGACGGCTCGTGGTTCTATCGGTCTGATAAATATTTGTATTGTTTTGGCATTTGAAAACAAAAGAATTATATTTATAAGCTTTTATGGGTTTTGAAAATCGAAGTTTAATCCGCAAAATATATATAAATACTTTTTTATAAATCTATGTATTTAAAAATAACAATAGTGTATTTAGAATATTTCGTTAAGAATGAAGGAAAATATATTACATATTAATTATATAATTATTTTAGATACAAAGTAAAAAAACTAATTTACTATTTTTAATATTTAATTAAGATTAGTAATAGTATTACCGTATAAAATAAATTGAAACATACTCACGAACTATCTATTCGAGGGAACAAAGAGTGCGTATCTGTGTTCCTCTTAGCCTGATGGGATGGTCATGAACGCAGAGAGATCAGGAATTCGACAAACGACGATACTTCCTTTCATAAAATAGTACTAACCAGACCAAAGATTTAGTTAAGTATAGGTACACGTGTGCCCTTGAAACTTTTTGAATTTTGCAAGCAGAAAACACAATCGTTCCCTGTACTACACACGTAATATTGTGTTAGGAAAAGTACGTGACTGTCAACACGTGACGTATACGAAGACGTTTAAATATTATTTATGTCAGTTTTATTTTATTCCATGGAAATTGACGGATTTCATTCATGACTAACTCGGATGTCAGTGGTTATGCCTTTATATCAATACAATACTCGTTAAAAATATGTCGAATATATTGTATACAACAATATAGTTGTCGCATTTTTTAAGGATCGAAGTCAAAGTCAAAATTTTATCAAATCTTATTTCAAAAACATATAATTATTATTCGGTACAAGAATTTGCACACGATATTTTTTCTTATGTGATAGGGTAAACTCAGAAGACTCGCCTGATGGAAAGTTACTACCACCGTCTATGAACATGTGCAACACTTGGGGGCTTGCAGGTACGTTGGCGGCCTTTAAGGAAAATGTAAGCACTTTTGTTAAACCGCCGGCGAAAGCTGTTTCGACGGACTCCTAGTGATAGGCAGAAAATGTCTGAAAAAATCGTGCTGTTATTTGTTGTATTATCTTTAAAGTATGCATGTAATTTTATATAATTTATTATATATTTATCATGTATAAAAAGAAAGTGATTACTTAGGTTCATATTAGTTTTTCTCGAGTACTTTTGTACAATAAATCCGCCTTTGCGTCAAGGCGTTGTCTGCTAAACTTTGTCATATTCCTAGTATCTGTAGCCTAGCTTTAAGATCTCTATTAGATTACTTTTTTTTTGCAAAAGTCAGCATAAAAAACGTAACGGTGTAATTGTGTCCGTTAATATAATAATGGCATTTGATATCAAATATCATATTTTACATTACACGGTGGAATTCCGTTGAGTTTCGACGTTTAGAACTGAATTGCAAATGCGGTATCACAGCGGGAGAACATAATATTTGAAATTAATATATGTTGCGGTCAAGGCTCTTCAAACGCTGTTTTGACCGATAGAATTAATTAAAAATTGACTAATATCTATTGGCACACCTTTGTAATAAATTAATAATTGGGTACTGATAGGCTTTTATACTGAGGTGATACACTGTTATGACGTCAAAACCCTCTCCGTAGTCACTATTCACTGGATTATATATGGTTGGAATGTATTTTAATAATAATTATTAATAAATTATTTAAATATGAACGAAATATGTGGAGCCATGAGAGTATCGCTGGAGACCCACTTTATAATTAAAGAGGTGGGTCTTCAACGAAACTTCGCGTGTATTAAGAGATTTTTACTAATTTCAAAATCTATGACAACGGGTTTTGTTTTGATTTAATTTCATTGGATTGAACAATTGGAATTTGTCGATATCAATTTTCTTTACTTTGTTTATGTTTTTCATTTTTTTATACAGCCGTAGTAGCGCTCTGTAGCCGACCAGACACTTTTTTTCGCTATCTAATAATAAATAATTGTTAAATTGTAAGAGTCGAGATGGCCCAGTGGTTAGAACACGTGCATCTTAACCGATGATTGCGGGTTCAAACCCAGGCAAGCACGGCTATTATAGCAAATTTCATAGAAATTCTGCCACATGTGTATTCCACCAACCCGCATTGGAACAGCGTAGTGGAATATGTTCCAAAACCTTCTCCTCAAAGGGAGAGGAGGCCTTTAGCCCAGCAGTGGGAATTTACAGGCTGTAGTTGTTGTTGTTGTTTTTAAATTGTAATACTCTAGTAATAGTAATTGGACTCAAAAATCCTCTTTATTTTTCTGCGCATCTACGGCTGAAGTTCTTCGAAATGAGGCCAGCACTAATTTTCTATAAGCAGCTATCGTCCTTTAATCACTGGAACAAAAACGTTTACGCTATTGATATGTAAGTTTATTTTTATAACCATTAATTTCGCCATCTATCATCAACTTGTCCTGTGACGACCAGGATTAAGGGTTGACTTTCAAAAGTTTTTTTTTTTTAATTTAAAAGTAAACTAATAACGAGTTTCGACAGCGACGTAACTATATATGCCATTTCAATAAATTATTTCTACTTAATTTTGTTAGGGATTTTTTTTTAATAATACACGTATATGTTTATTTATGTAACTTACACCCACTACAATCAACTCACCATTCGAAAATATTTTAAATTATATAATATACGTACAAATATAATTAATTCATATCATAATTAATTAGTAGTACACAAACATTAATAGCGTCTATTATCCATAATTAATAAACCGATTAATTACATTATATTATTATCTAACAAAACAAATTATTTCATTAACTAGGTAAACTAATAATTAAACATTAACGATTACACGGTATGAGGAACAGTGACATTTTTTACAGTGGTTACGTCTATGGGTAAGTGATCTATCTTTACCATCATGTAGTCCCTATGCCAGACCTATCTATATCATTAAAAAAACTTTGAATCCAAACTTTCGCAACAATGGAGATTGTCGTCTGCAAATACCCTCAAGTTAGGTATCGGGCTGCCGTGCAAATGAATACTCTATTCTTCTCTTATTTTAGCCTATATTAATTTATTTTGAAATTCTAAAAATAATGACAATAAATTTTTTTAGTGCGGATAGGGTTAATGTCTCTTTTTAAGAATAACTTTGTAAAACCCTTTTATCAAGTCGAAATTTGCTCCTAAATTTTAAGTCACCTTATTTTTTGTACTTTACTTAGGCTGTAACTCCAACCAGGAAACATTTATCAAGACATTAAAATGACTTTTTTTGTAATGTAGCTGCAAACACAATTTAATCACAATTAATTCAACTTATAGCAGGTTTACTAACTTTGAGGAAGCGTATTCCACCACGCTGCTCCAATGCGGGTTGGGGGATTTACATGTGGCAGAATTCCGTTGAATTTAATCACATGCTGGTTTCCTCAAGATGTTTTTTTTTTATAGAACAAGCTAGAGATGAATTATAATTAAAACACAAATTTTGCACGAATTTAAATTTAAATCGAATTTGGCAACCCTTTTCTTTCCTTTGTCTCACCGACAGAAAGTGAAATTCTCTACCAGCACACGTGTTCCTCTCCTCATATAACCTGAGTGCCTTCAAACGAGGCGTGAAGAGGCGTCTTGCGGGCTGGTCATCTCCGCTCTTTGGTTTACTATGCCCAACTATAATTCGATAAGAATCCAGTAAAACAATGTTTCGTGCTTTTTATTGCGGTCAGGATTCTGCAGTTCTAAAACTGTGGCTGCAAGAGACACTTTTTCGCCATTTGCAGAAAAATAACCCTACGGTTTTCAATGCAGTTTCCACAAAAAAAAAAAATCAATAATAGTGTAAATACGTATAATTCATGCATATTACAGTCGAATAAAGTTGAGAATTTAATTTTCGTAGCAGGAAAAAAACAAGTTTTTTTTGTATCTGTTCTGTAATCATAAGCTTGTAAATGTACTATTACTGTATTGAATTAATTGAATCTGAGACGGTTATCTAGTATATAAGTAAATCCTTTATATAAAACGATTGTTTAAAACTAATCGTATTAACAATTCATTGTATTGAATAGCATGAGAATGCAATATGCGAATGGTGACATGGAATATTGAATTTCCATATTCAGACACAAGTCGAATGTAATTAAACAGGAATGGATGAAGTAAATTTTGATCGAGTGTCGTATGTATCGTCCAATGGTGACAATTTTATGTGTATCGCTTGTATTGTTTATTATAATAACTCTGGTGACTGATTTAATATTTGATTATTTTATCGTACGTTATGAATTGTTAGATACGGTTGATAAATTATTGAGGATTCATTTGGATTTGGTGATGATTTTTGTTGATGAATTATATGCCTTAGTAGTGGTTGATGAATTATATACTTAGTACTTTTTAAATGATTATGCAACTCTTTTAAGGTCAATGCGCTGTCAATCATGTGATTTAAGTTACGTTATCTACTAATTGCTTTTTATAAGCAGTTCTCAATCGTTATTTAAACATTGAATTCAATTTCCTGTTTTCTCATACCTGAGAAAACCCGAAAGTAACTGAAAAGGGAAAAGCGGGATTTTTTTTTAATTTCATTTTAGCAAGTATTGCTTTCATGTACATATATATAGATATAGTATATTTATTATCGTTTTATTTAGATGAAAATTCCTTAATTAAAAGTCAAATTTAAATTTTTCAGATGTAATCATTACTGGAAACTTTTTTTATTATAGAAGTAGGTAAACATCTTATCTACGAAAGAAAAGAATTGACTATTCCGAAAGAAACCGGGTGATAAGAGTAATTCTATATTCGTTCTTACTCGTAACACAGTTAAAGATATTGATGATAGCGTTGAATTTAAAACGGCACATATAAAACATTTTTCATAGTAAATTCGTTATTGTATAAAATTCAATTACAAACGAATTTGAACTTTAAAGTATAACATAATAATTGAGACGGAAAAAAATCAAGAATATAAAAATGCAATACCGATATAGACTTGTCATCTAAGCTAAAATATATTTCTTTAAAGTTCCAACTTTAAACTTACCTCATAAGTAATAAATTTTATCGACGTGAATTCGACATTCAAATGTATGTGTCATAGAAATAGGATACGATTTATTGCACTTTCCAAATTTCATATGGTATTAATTCTATTGGCGTCTCTCCAGACTCCAACTTTTCTTATAATTGAAACGATATTCAACTCAAATGATTTATAATTGAATGCTGTATTGCCAAAAAAGACCTGATATCCTATGAATTGAATAAATGGATCTAAACTAAAATTCCAGTTCAAATCTGATCTTCGTTTTGTAGAATAATCTATGATGAAGGTGAGATGAAGAATGATAATGGTGTTAAAAAGTCCACGTTTCATCCAAGTTACGTGCTAGAGTTAGAACCACGCTTCGGCAAAAGTAGTGTGGAATGTGTTGAGGGAGACCAATGATTTTAAAAAAGGAGTTAGATGGGTGCGGAGACTGGGACTGTTGACAATCCATTAAACGGCACAAATAACTGATAAAAAAATTGTCTTTGTATTCCTCAATCTTTATCTACATTATTTTCTTCTAAATCTCGCAACGGATTTTGATACAGTTAACACATGCCGACCAATGGTGAGAAAATATTTTGTGTTTACAATTCATTTTCAATTCACTCGTGTTCGATTAAGGAAAAGGTCGTGAGGAAACCTGCATGTGTCTTTTGTCAACAATATTCTGCCACATGTCTATCCACTAACTTGCATTGGAGCTGTTGGTGGAAAAGTTTGCAAACTTTTTCTCAAAGAGGAGCCCTTAGCCCAGCAGAAAATTTACAGGTCTTTTCTTGTATATTATATAATATTATAAATGTGAAAGTAACCCCATATAAATAATTCTGTGTATTAAATTATTATTCGCATCAATAATATTATCTCTGGAAGTGTTTGCAGCACTTAATGTATTTACATTCAGGTCTGTATTTTGTGAATTGTAATGAATATTTACTAAGAATTAGACCCCGAATTAAAATCCATTCTATAGTGACGTAACGAAAAATAAAGGAAATAATATTGTTACAAGAAAATCATTACTACAATATATTATGACGGCGACGCCCTCCGATTCGCTTAACTGAGCCCGCTGGCTGACCCCGTCATTATATATCTGAGTTCCACAGTAATATAATTCTTTTTGATGCGTGAGAGCTTTTATTTTACGATAACTCTTAACATATTGATTTAAATTATAGAGTGTAAATTACAAATATACCTACCCAAATTCAAATATTCAAGATATTAATTAAATTTTATTTCTCTTGAGACTTTAATAAAATATGTTTAAATTGTTTTATTTTTATCAACTTTTTATAGTTTCAAAAATCTTTTCATAAATATTAATCATTCGGAAATATAAAAAAAAAAAACTTTGTACAAATCATGCAAATTATACACAAAGATGAATTATTAGTGACTTTCATGAAAAGATATCCATGCGAGTATAACTCTTAAATCAAGAGCTTGAATATGATTTTCGTATGAATACATTACTCAAATAAATACCGTTCTGACGACTGTTCTAACAGGTGGCATATTTTGCACGCGCTTTGCTTTCAAATGAACAAAATAAACTCATAATTTTGCATTATATTATTATACATTTTCGTTTGTATGAACACGTTTCGTTTCAATAATAAAATATAATTGAAATGGTTATAAATATATATTTATTAAGCAATATACAATGGAATAAAATAAGTATATTATTCATGAATATAATAGGGGCTGATTATAGTTTGGGGATTGTATTGTATTTATAATACTACACTAAATAAATATATCATACAATTACATAATGTATTGGTTTAATAATTGCTTCATACGAAGAACTGGTTGAACCCGCGGCTCCATCCGCGCAATTAGTGACTGATGGAAGATAATCCTTGACTGATGAATGGTAGCCTATGGTCGCTGTTGGGGTTCAAGCTTGTTTCATACCAAATTTCAACCATCAACATTAGTCAAAAATCAATCAAAATAAACTTTATTTAAGTGGCTTTTACAAGCACTTTTGAATCGCCATTTAACAATTAAGTGAAGCTGCCACCGGTTCGGAAAGTAAATTCTACCGAGAAGAACCGGCAAGAAACTCAGAAGTTACCCTTTTTCAACATTTAAAAAAATACGGTCATGTTAGTTAATACAATTATTTAAACTAATATATAGTTCTGGAGTATAGCCGTGAAAGAGTAACTGACGGAAAGACTTTAATAATCTTTGTAATAATATTATACATGTATAAGGAGGAAGTAAAACTGCTTTTCTAATAAAAACAGAACTTTATTTGACTATAGTTCATAGCTGGAGGATATTGTTTGGCATTGCTTATTATATATTTATGTAGCAAAGTAAATCGTGGCAGTGTGTGACTTTCAAGCAAACGTTTTCAAAATTATCATTAATACCTAGTCGTAACATATATTATATAAAAGTTCTCGGTAGCTTAAATGCGTGATCAATTAGTAACAATCTATAATTTTTATGTATAAACAAAAAGAAGCCTTATTACTATTACCATAGAGAATATAAGTAGACAAAAAGTCGAGCGGATAATTAAGGTCATTAATTATAAAAAATAAATATATAATATTCGTAGTCCATTAATTAAATAGTGATTTAAGGACTATGAAAAAATTGAGAAACCTACATGGTTTGACTAACTACCGCTGAACAGCATGACTTAATATTGGCAAATTCTAATTTGAAGGGTGTCAGAGGAAGTAAGTACAGGAACAGGACATAACATCATAGTTTAGTGACATGAGGAATTAATATTTCTTACAGTGGAGATCACTTACCTATAGGGTCATTCGGCTGTCCATCTACCAAAAGATACGTTTTAAGATATGGAATCTTAATAATTTTATCATCAGACTTACCAGCCCGCCTGATTTATCAACCTAGCTGTCTATCTGTGCTTATCTATTATATTGTGTCTAGCTGTATCACATAAAAATGTACTACAGTTGTACATAAGTATATATTATAATAATAAACACATATGTGCATATCTGCTAAATTGCCTACGCGGAACTGCTTTAAAGTTTAAGTACAAATATCAACAATTTTCCATGTTATTGCTGATGTATAGTTTGTGATACTTACAACCAAAGACCCAGGAGTAATTCTATAAGTCATTTTGTTTGTCCGATTATCTGAACCGGGATAAACTTAGTTGATTTTTTTACTCAGCTTCAGTTTTACTCGAAGATACGAAACTATGTAAAGCAGTAAAGTAACAGCCCGTGAAATTCCCACTAAGGCTTCATTTCCCATTAAGGAGAGCTGAGACGGCCCAGTGGTTAGAACTCGTGCGTCTTAGCCGATGATTTCGGGATTCAAGCCCAGGCAAGCACCACTATATATATGTGCTTAATTTTTGTTTGTAATTCATCTCGTGCTCAGCGGTGAAGGAATACATCGTGAAGAAACCTGCATGTGTCTAATTTGCATGTGCATTCCACTAACCCGCATTGATACAGCGTGGTGGAATATGTTCCGAAACTATACATATATCAAGTGAAACATTTAAAATTTACTGAGACAGAACAGACGATTTTTGATTTAAATTCCTTTAACAAAAATGATACGTGCATTATACAAATTTCACATATTATTGCTCTGTTAAATACCCAGTACAAAAGTACTTCACGTACATTGTGAAGTTAATAATATCGCGCGGAATTTTATTAAATTTACTGACTGACGTTTGACGTCATCAGTTATTATGAAAAACGTTTCCATTTTCAAAAGTAATTTCATGTGCATCCATGGAATTAATAATGATGTAAACATTGATAATTTAGTTCTGTATATTATTTTTTATGAAATAATTGTTTTAAAAAACAATTTCGGACGCAGCGGTCAGTTTAATATATATTAAATTCAAATAAAAGCGATATTTTATAAAAAAACTTAGATTACTAGACTACTTTGAACATATAATATTATATAATTTACATGAGAATTATACATATTAAGGCTTTACATACATATATACAATTGATAAGAAATGGTTACTGTACGAAGCGTGACCGCGATGAATGGTGGCAAGAATGCTAGCATATTAATAAATTGAAGATTAATATAAAGTTATTAATTTATCTATATCATTTTTTTATGGTATAGGTTGGTGAACGAGCATATAGGCCACCTGCTGGTAAGTGGATCACCCCACCATGCTTTCTTACAGCTTCATTGTCTATGAGTGATGGACCCCATCAATTTCAAATTCAACGGGGAAATGCTGCTAGCATTCTTGCCACCATTCCACGCGGTCAAGATTTATACAGTAACTAGTTTTAGTTCATATTTGTATATATTTAAGAATTTAATGTTATTAATTCTTATGACAAAATAAAATAATATGATATATAATATAAAGTAACTCTGTCTGTCTGTCTGTCGTTCTTTCACGATCAATGAACCGAATTCGATGAAATTTGGTCTGAGGCAAACTTGAACTGCAAGAAAGGACTCGTGCTACTTTTTTCCTTTCATACATACGGTTGGTATGAAACTAAATAACCTAAAACTAGTATTATATATTAAAGTTATTAATTTCGGGATTTACCATGTTTTTTATTTTTGTTCGGTGGAGCTCGATATTCCGACATTATCTACGAAAGTATTGTTCACGAGACATGAACATGGTAAATATAAGAAGTAAGACTTCCGGCATACTTCCCGTATGCGTATTTCGAGATCTACTCCTGATATGAACTTGAGATCTTCAGTAACGATCGTATTGTTCTACAGAAATCTACAGTCGTAATTTCTGTGAAACCAATTCTTAATATGAAATAATTTATCGCAGACATAAACATTTTTATTATACGTTTGAACGATGTATGTCTGTAAATATTTCGTGACCATATGTCTTCAAGGGCGACGCGTCGCACGCGATGCAGCACGCCGGTAATAATCCGATATGTTCACTGCATTACTATAAATACGTCGATATCATAGATAATATGAACAGATACGACAATGCGCTGAAAAATCATTTTTCGTTTTGAATAATTTATCATAGTAGAATATCAAATATCTAACGTTCAGAAAATTTTATGGTATTATGAGATTAAAATCTGTAATTATAGTGGCAGATACGTTTTAAAACACATTTAATACTAGAAATTTGTAAGAGATATTATTTCTAATATTCGAGTCATATCCAACCCGCATTGGAACAGCGTTTTGGAATATGTTCCAAAACCTTCTCCTCAAAGGGAGAGGAGGCCTAGGGTGGGAATTTGCAGTCTGTTGTTGTTATTGTTTGTTGTTGTTGAGTCATATCGGTAGTTTGACTTCTTAAAGACTAATGAACTGTGTAAATGGATTACAGATTTCTACAATTATATTCTTAAAAAATATTTTCTCTAAGTTGTTACATACTGATTTTTTTATTGGCGTGCTGATACATTATAAAAAGTGGGTTGGAAGCCATCATAATATTATAACGTTAAACTGCAATATTTGGTATAGTTATGTTCCGGTTTGAAGTGTGCGTGGACCAGTTTTATGATATTTCATAATATGATTATTATCTATATGGGTAGCCTGGTCGCTTATAACGCTTATAACATATTTAATAAATATTAAATGAAACGCATCTGTTAACTCATCTACTCTATGATCAGACTTCAAACCGTTCACAAATCAGTCGGTACAGCGATTGGTACAAAGAAATACCATTTAAAGTTATTTATATTGTTATTTTGGGATCGCGACGCTAACCATGTTTATGTTAGCCAGCTATGGAGTATTGTTCGTACATTGTATCGTTTACTTTGGTTTGTATAATAATAGCCACTTAAATATTTTACAAATTCCTCTAATTGTGTGAACTATTTACACAGTGTAGACATGGCTTAATGGATAGATAAATTTTAAGACGTGTACCGACTTTATTACTTGCCGAATAATATAAGCATTCAAACTTAACTGAAACTTATTTGAATAGATATTCTTTCTTAAGACTCAATTGTAAATATACATATAAAGAATGATGCAAGAATGATATTTTGCATGATATTTTTTTTAAGATATTTTATTTATATATGGAAATAGTTACACCACCAATTTATCATTAAGCACTTAAAATAAAACTGACGTAAGTAACATTAAAGTGATCTTTTAAGGTGCCCACAATATTTAACTTCTAAAATATATAACAAATCAACTCGTTTTAAACATAAAATCAAGTTTAAATAATATTAATCTCAACGCAACGACCAACGATTATATAATTTGGAATAACCTTATATTTGTTAAAGTTAAGTCAACTTAACTTTAACAAATATAGTAAATCATATATGTATATGATATTTCAATGTTATTTAATTTCGTGATATATTTTTTACAACTACCGTCTACCAGCATTAAAAATACGATATTATAACGATCATGATAACTCTATCTGTTAAATAAATATTATTTATAACAATACAACAATTCATTCGTTACCTAATAACAATTAAATTGAAATAGAACTAGTTATAACGGATTTGAATCGCGTATATTAATTAATTTTGACATCCCGACGTTTCGAGCACTTTACAGCGTTCGTGGTCACGGATTATTTAAATGTGTAATAATCGCGAAAATTTAAGACAACAAAACAATTAATTTATTATAATCATTGAAATTTGGACATAACAAATATAAGACTATGGAGAAACGAGACCAAAAAAAAGAACTTTAATGATTTGCCTGATTGTGTTTGTCGGAGAATAGTTGGGTTGTCAGCTTCCATTGCAATTAAACGCAGCCATTTAAATATTATTTATTACATTATATTAACAATTTTATAAAATTAAGTAAATTCTTCGAAAGAGTGTCAATGCGATGTGTCGTTGCTAAAACAATCTTCGTTTCTCAAGCGTTCTTCTAGAATAATTCAAACATATATTCACAATTACAACTTTTTTAATTATTTATGCCAGTATTGCAAATTCATTCTTGAAATACAGTTTAATATTAAAAATGAATATTTATAAGATTCTTATTTATAAATACAGCTCTTAATCAAATACAAGTGAATTACTTAAAATAAGTAATATAAACCAACATTTCAATTACATAGTCCGTTATGACACATTATAGGTGGCGCTGTATGACGAATCCACATTTTAGTTTTACTTATTACATTGTAGTATTTTACAAATTTACATAATAAAATAGAAACATTAAAATGATAATTAACAATATATAATTATTAATTAATATCATTAATATTTTAAAACCATTGCCGATCAATAGCGACATGAGCTCACATCTTCCAAATAATAAAACAATCAAATCTCTATTAATTATTAGAGTCTGATAAATAACATCATCATATTTACAAATAGCTATTAAAATACATATTTACGCTTCTTAGACATTTATCTAATTAAAATCTAATAATATAAACGATAACTTAAAATATAAATATCGTTATTTAACAATCATTACCGATAGATGGCGACATGCGCCCATATGTTCGATCATGGTGTCAAGTTTTAGTCATCTAGATAGTACATACTATAATGCACAAATATGTGAACTTCTGGAAACTATTCGGGCGTAGCAATAGTGACATTACTTGCTTTTCGAGGAACTCAAATGTAAACACTGACAATTACCGGAATCCTGGCCACTACTGAGTATAGAGGCTTCGAAATGTATCCCTTTATAAGTACTAGCGACCCACCGGGTTCCACACGGGTGCAATGCTGATACTGAATATTATACAAAAAAAAGGCTTTATTTACGACATCACTTTAAAACCTCCAAAATAATCAGTGCTTATCTATTAGATTATGTCATGTGTTATAGGTACATATAAACCTCTTAAATCAATCTATCTATTAAAAATTACCGCATCATATTCCGTTGTGTAATTTTAAACATCTAAGTATACTTAGGAATAGACAGCGGTAAGCGACTTAACAGCCTGTAAATTTCCCGCTGCCCCTTGTACTTTTGTTACTGTTTTTGGTTGAACCACGCTGTTCCAATACGAGTCGGTGGAATACACGTGCGGCAGAATTTTGATAAAATTGGACAAATACAGATTTCCTCAAAATGTTTTTCTTCACCGGCGAGCACGAGATTAATTATAAACACAAAATAAGCACATGAATATTCAGTGGGACTTGCCTGGGTTTGAACACGATATCATCGGTTAAGATGCACGTATTCTAACCACTGGGACATCTCGGCTTTGTTTAATATTTATGTCATTATTTGACGTTTCAAGGTCATGTTCCTAGATCTTAAAGTAATGCTGTCCACTGTACTTGCGACGTGAAACAATACTGAATTACAAACGATCTAAACATGTGGAACAGATGGCTGGCGTAAAACTGACTTTGGCTATTTTAAACGCTCGCTAACAAAGGGATTGTTAGCATTCTAATCAGATAACTGTTTATTTTTATTACTTAGGTACCGGTAGGGCACGGTTCGAATTTATTTACAAGTAATCACATACTGTTGGGAATCTTTTTTTTGTATTCCAGTCGAAAGGATGCGTGATGTTATTTTATCTATGTAATATAAACAACAATAATTAATATAGTTGCTCACTAAGGTTTTTTAAACAGATTTTATTTTGTGTCATATTATTCGTGAAGACTTTAATATAATGGTTCAATATGGTACAGGATAAGTCCAAATCAGCATCACAATTTTGAGCTTTGTGCAAAAATTGTGAGGAAACATGAACATTGAGTGAAATTTTGAAATATATGAAAAACAATCAAACTTCTTTTCTCCTCGCGAGGGAAGACCTTTGCTCAACACTAATATATATTTTAATTACTATGAAAGAAAAAAAATATGGAAACTGGCTTATATTACAAAAAAAATAATTTACAATGTAAAACAGACCAAAATAATAAATGTTGAACCTTTTGACAATTTTAATTTGATAATTTTACTAACTTTCAGTTGACATAAAAAATGTTATCGTAAAAGTTTTGTTAATTACTAATTAAGCAAGGCTAAATGTCTTTATGCTAAGACGCTCAGAAGCCAATCACCATAAATTTCAACCTATCTGTCACACTATACTGGTATTTAATGAGATACGCATGTTTTTGTACCAATGATGCGTGTATAGCCAATTTAACTTGGACGAAACTACTGGTCTTAACTCTCATAAATAAAAGTGTCGGCGTTTCTGCTTCATTTGATAACTCATTGGTATGCCATGGTGAATTTCACAGTGTTGATGAGGTTATGCGTTCTATAACAATCCTAACATTAACGACCTCCTTGATCGAGTAGTGTGTACACCGGTTTTCATGGGTACGCCAATCCGAGGTTCCGGTTAAGGGTCCTAGTCGATGTAGAAAATTCATTAATTTTCTATGGGTGTTTGTGGTACCGTCAGTACTTCTGATTTTCCATAACACGTATATGTGATTTTGTCCAATATTTATTATTATTATTAACATCTAATACAATTTTATGATTTTATTATACGTTATCCCACATACAGAGTACGGAAAAATTATCATTCCAATATTTTTTATAAAGAAACACAAAATAACCGACTCTAAATTTTTCTTTAAAAAAAATTAATGGAAACAAACGGGAAGTATAAAAGATTTTTTCAAATCGTTTCATAATTGCGAAGTTCTGAGATTCTGAGTTTGAATTGATAATCTCCTTCGTTTTTTTTGAATTCCGTCAAAAGGAAATAACAGATTAAATCTAAAACATGCAAAGGCGGTCTTATCGCTGGCAGGGATTTCTTTCAGGCGACTTTTCATCAAAACCTAAAGAAAAGAACAAAATTGGACATAATGCGTTCTTACAATTAGCTTAAAAACAGTCAAATTATATAGTACTAGCTGCCTAACCTGGCTTCGTTCTTTTTAATTCGTTTCGATTTTATTAACTACCACTTTGCAGCACCATCTATTGGAACAAATCTAAAACAACGAGAGGAAAATTCAAATTAACCCAATAAAAACATCGAAATGATCATCCTAAGCACAGGTGATTTATACATGCACAAACAACACATACGTACAAAATATATGATTCTTTAATACATTTTTGCACTAGCTCACACAAACCATAAAACAACAATATCAAATTTGCATCCACAGAGTTGTTGTTTGCTTGTGCCATATATGATGTATAGTATCTAACCTGGCACACCGAAGTAATACTGCATCACCAACTAATACGTCATGACGGTTTTTTTTTTAAATATTTAAACGATCAAAACGTCCTTCGAGTGCTAAATAAAAAATATATAATTGCATGTGATGGCCAGTATACATTTAATGTAATTATACAATATCAATCAATATCCTAGCGTCGGAGATTCTTTATTAAATAAGCTCTCTAAAGCTCACGCGCGCTCACATTGTAAGAGGTTCTAAGCCCTGTATAACTAATTACTTGCAACGTGGAGCTTAATATATATTACGTACACATTTTTAATTAATGAATGACTAATCTTTTATGAGTTCAAAAATAAAAACCTGCAACAAAGGGAATTCAATATTATTTACTAAAATGTATATTTTAAATTATACAACAGATTCTGATATTACTTTTTTAATTAACGTGATATGGAAATAATTCAAACTCAAACTCAAATAACTTGATTCAATATAGAAGTATTACACTTTCTTATTGATGGTCAATTGAAACAGTCCCAGCGGTTCGGAAAAGAAAATACCCTGACCTGAGAAGAACCGTCGAAAGAAACTCATCGGTTTTTTTTAAAATATTTTTGTATCATGTATACTTGGGTTTAGTACTAGCCAGTCTGGGTAGGAACTATTCACTCATTAGATATTCTAAAGCAGCAGTTCTTAGTATAGTTGTGTGTTTGAGCCAATATAGCTACAACAACAAGGCCCATTATGTTAAGAAATAATCGCAAGACCTCCCGAACATCGAGCGCTACCAAGAATTACCATACCGTGAGAAATAATCACACCATGCATTCCTTGAAGCTACCACCTGTTGCCAGCGTCGCTGCTTTGTTTCGCAAGACCTCCCGAACATCGAGCGCTACCAAGAATCACCATACCGTGGGGACCATTCAGTGATTTACCGATTTCGTATATAAATATGTAATTCAGACTACAGAACTTCACTTTTTGTTCTAACATCGAACAGACTGTCACGTATATTATAAATTAGAAATAATTAATTGTTAAATTAAATTATTTAAATAAACGTATAAGTTAAATTCGTTCGGTTTCATTCTGCATCCTCAACGGCAGCCCTACGTAATTGGCGCAGTCGGTAGGATGCTCGCGGAACGTTTCGCGTAGAAGATTTCCGTAATCGCGTGAAGCCCCGCCGTAGCTTGTCTAGCTGCTGCATCCGTAGCATCCGAATCTACGAGTAGTGCTGCACGAGAGGTATCCAGACATCGATAACGCAGAGAGACCGAAACATGTTCATGTGAGTACACTAGATTCTTTTTAGTGGTTGCTCAATCCTAGCCTAACTAACCTGTGTGTTAATAAAATTTGCCAAGATTTTTCATTTAAGAAAATCGAAGGAACCTAGGATAGTTATTAGTAGTAGGCAAACTTTCGTAGATAATAGAAGAGATATTAGTTTAAGTAGTATAGAAGAACAAACGGAAATGTCTGAGTTAGACACCATTTATAAAGCCTTAAGGTCGGTACCCGAGTTCGACGGGAACCCAAATGTACTTACTAGATTTTTAAAATTATGTGATCAATTGGTAGGACAGTTTTGTAGTGATAGTAGTAGTGAATTAAGTAGGTGTGCTCTTCTCAACGGAATTCTTAACAAAGTAACAGGCTCTGCTGCTCGCTTAATTAATTCTAATGGGATTCCATCCGACTGGCAAGGCATTCGAACTGCTTTAGTGAACAACTTCGCGGACCAACGAGATGAGACCGCTCTATATAACGATTTAGCTATTTTATCGCAAGGTTCAAAATCCGGGAACCCACCCCCTACGAACTACTTTAAATCTAAAGAAGTAAATTACAATAGTTTCATTGACAATTCTATATACGATGAATATGCCGATTATTACGATCCTTATTTAACAGAGCACCTATTGCAGGAATATATACTAGATCACCGTAAGCGAATGTTAAAGGTATACGAAATCATTAATGAAACCGCCCTTCAGCGTCGTACTGAAATAACCGAGAACATTAATAGAAATGGCATAAAAAATAAAACATATGCACCTGATCAACGAATCTATGTCAGAAATCCCCTAGCTAATAGACAGAAATTAGCTGCCCGCTATACGAACGATACGGTTGTAACAGATTTACCTATACATATTTATACAAAGAGAAAGAGAGGACCCGTACCCAAGTCGCGCCTGAAACGGGTACCTAATCTCCGGAAATTTAGATTATACGGACGCACTAAAGTACGAAAATGCCATTGCTATTCTACAAAAGAACGAAAATAACTTAGCCATTGAAATAAATCATCAAATAAGTTTAAGCAAGCAGTGGGCATCTCAGAGTTCAAATGTTACAGATAGGATAGTAGAAAACCAGAGGAAAATAGAGAACATTATTAAAACCATCTTAGATAATGATGTTAGGAAAGAAGAAGATGCAATTAAGTATTTTCATTTAGCCCAGCTACTTACAATACTAGGTGATGACATAGACAATTTGTCACAAGAGTTGTCAAAACTACAGAATCTATTGGCATTCATAAGAGCTAAAAGCATCCATTATTCCGTTCTCGATTACGACACTTATATAGTTATGTTAAATAAACTAAAAGGTTTATACAATTCAAATGTAGTGCTAGATATTAATTTTAGGGAATATTTAGATCTATTAAGATTAGGATATTATTATAAAGATAATGATATAATCTTGGTAATTAAGTTTCCAATCATGAATCCCAATAACTACATCCTTTACAAATTGTCCTTAGCCCCTAATAGTAATGATAAAATTATAATCCCTACCTATCCATACGTAGCAATTCACGAGAAAGATCTACTGTATATAGAGACAGAATGTCCGAAGTACAGTCACGGTCATCTTTGCGAGGACAACTTAAACCGACACTATGGAGAGCAAACGAGCTGCATTCAACATCTTATACTCCAGCAACATATCCATGAAACCTGTCGGGTTACTCCAGTAATCTTATCTTCTCAAGCCATGGAACAATTGGATGATCGTCACTATGTTCTGAGCTTTCCCAACTTAACGAAAGTTCATTTAACCTGTTCTCAAGATCAATACAAAAACCTTCTCGGAAGCTATCTAGCTGAAATACCTAAAGGGTGTGCTCTACAAACGTCCATCTTCACCATCACTAACCACCATGATCAAGTAAAAGGACAAGTTTTGAAAATGTTGAATATAGAATATAGTAATGAAGATCCATACAAAGCGACAGCGAAGAACATCTTGAAATTGAACAGTATAGATTTGACTCACTTACATTCAACCAATACCAGGATTGCCTCTCAAGAACCAGTGACTTTGGAATTGTCGAACTTAGACACGCTCTATCACACGACTATACCTGTCTACCTACTCATCGGTGCATCAGTACTCACTATTAGCATCGTCCTCATTCGTCGCAAATGTATGCATTTAAGAAATACCAACCAGAAGGACAATGAGGCAACCAGAACACAAGAAGTCCAGGACGGCCCCAGAGATCCTATGTCTCTATCAGCACTATTTTCGACAAAAGTCTCCAAATAGCTGCTGATCCTGCGGAGGGAGTTGTTAAGAAATAATCGCAAGACCTCCCGAACATCGAGCGCTACCAAGAATTACCATACCGTGAGAAATAATCACACCATGCATTCCTTGAAGCTACCACCTGTTGCCAGCGTCGCTGCTTTGTTTCGCAAGACCTCCCGAACATCGAGCGCTACCAAGAATCACCATACCGTGGGGACCATTCAGTGATTTACCGATTTCGTATATAAATATGTAATTCAGACTACAGAACTTCACTTTTTGTTCTAACATCGAACAGACTGTCACGTATATTATAAATTAGAAATAATTAATTGTTAAATTAAATTATTTAAATAAACGTATAAGTTAAATTCGTTCGGTTTCATTCTGCATCCTCAACGGCAGCCCTACGTAATTATTATAGTTCCGATCAACATCAGAAGGATGCTTACGTATATATTTACATTAGAATATACAATTTGCTTGGTATATTTTGCAACATGTAGTACTAATGATACTAAAACTTTCATACAACTGAATTTATCTTTCACCACAAGAATACATGACAGTCTCATGTTTAATAACTCAGGACCGGACTTAGGGGAATGTAACTAGGGCAACTGCCCTGAGGCCTCCAAAAGAGAGGGGCCCCAACAATAGGGATTGCCACGAGTAAACAAATTATTGACTGACATAAATGAAACTGTTCTAATTAATTTGTAGAATAATAATAATTAGGGGCCTCCACCCATCTAATGCACTCTTTTATGGCCCCGGGGCCTTCGAGACTCTTAATCAGACTCTGCAGTAACTATTTGAAGAGTTATCCTAAAATTAGAAACTTTCCTTTAGCATGATGATCAATTGTCAAAAAGTGATAAGTTGCATATTACAGGCAATCGATTATAACAATTACACAAAAAGGATAAGCGCACCAAAATAGCGTAGCATGCTAAAGTAGTTTACAACATTATAGGTTGAAGTCGTTTATTTGTCTGTATAACACGGAACAAAGCCTAGCAAGTACTCTTTTATATTTTATCACTACTCTGGCGGCATTCTGGTGCAATCCTGATACTAAATATACTACAGAATTATTCTTGTTTCTTTACTATATTGTGAATGTATTATATACAAAAATCTGCCTCTCCTATCACTCTGTCTATTAAAACAAACCGCATTAAAATCCATTGCGTAATTTCCAAGATCTAAGCATACATAGGAACAGACAGCGGTAAGCGAGTTTTTTATACTATGTAATGATGTTGATAAGAAACCTCGATGTCTGAAAATCCAAAACAGCGTGATTTCTAAGACATTTTCTGCTTAGCACAACCACTCTGTGGAACCAGCTTTTGCCGGCGGTTTTCCTGAACCGATATAACATGCGCTTTTGCAGCGAGAAAAAAAATGGGAACCTTCAAGAAAAGAGCGTACTCCTTCCTTAAAGGCCGGCAACGAACCTGCAGGCCCCCTGGTGTTGCAGATGTCTATGGGCGGTGGTATTCACTTTCCATCAGGTGAGAGACAAATAAAAAATAGCAATGTCTCTTTAAGAAACAATACTATATCTTATAATAAATAAATTATATACATGTATTATGTGAACAAAATAAGTAGGTCGTACCGTGTTCGTGATAGCAATAGCTGAAGCGTTAGTTAATATACAGGATGGTCACATTCGAACATGCGATCTGCTCGTTTAACTGTTCATTTTTTGAACACATTTATAATTTATTTTTAATCAAGAAACGTTGTAAGAAGTTTTTAATAATTCTTGTGACTTTCTAGAGGAGGACATAAATTTTTATAAATAAAAAAAAACCGCCTTCAAAAATGAACTAAAAAGAAAAAAATAATCAGTTACATCCATATCCAATTTACGATTTTTTAATCACCTCTCAAAGTCGGTGCCAAGTGCCAACATTGCTAATATATATACATAATACATAATACATACATACAAAAACTAAATCTATTTATTGTATAGTTGACACCATTAGACAAACCTTACTATCGATACAAATTAAATGATTTCAATATAGGAATTTATTTACTTTGTTGGCACCGACTTCAAAAGGTGATTAAAAAATCGTAAATTGGATATGGATGTAACTGATTATTTTTTTCTTTTTAGTTCATTTTTGAAGGCGGTTTTTTTTTATTTATAAAAATTTATTTACTGCTTTTCAGTGTTCTTTTGTTATTTATAATTATAATTGGTAGTGTTTGTCATTCACTTTATTATACTCAGTACATTTCGGCTTTCGACTCTAATCATAACTCAACGCCGTTTCAATACGACGTGGACTGCAACTCAAATTAAGCGTTACCTAAGTTACAATAGCCTAATGTTAACTGCTCATCGCCAATTAGACAATACCATTTTTCCCGATGCAATGCCGTTAATCATTGAGGAGTTCTCCTGGTAGTCCACCATCAGCTAGACTTCATCATAGGCATGTTTACTAACATCAATTGCTTGACGACTATCTTGAAGAAATAGAACTAAACCCGTAAAATAGTTACTAATAGGTTCTGATTATCAGTTGTGGTCTTCATCATCAGTTCCACTTCATCAAATGTCACTTTACGTGAGCATATGACCAAAGCACTTTGAATAAAACCGAAATCACTATAGGTGTGCCTATAAAATTTGAGGAGTTCCCTCGATTTCTCCAAGATCCCATCATCAGATCCTGATCTCCTGACAATGGGACCACCTGTAAAACATGCCCTTTCAAACAAAAAAAGAATTGTCAAAATCGGCCCAGCCATCTTCGAGTAATTCGGTAACATACATAAAAAATAAAACAAAAAAAAAAAAAAAAAGGCCCCAACAAATTGAGAACCTTCTCCTTTTTTTGAAGTCGGTTAAAAATTACGTTGTTACCATGAATGTGTTTATATGTTTTATTATTAAACATACGAAGATTTTTTGCTCAAGTTAAAACCTTGTCTAAGTATTACTATCAATCGTTTCAGCGTGTCCTTCAGAGACACAGCTTGCTATGAGATTCTCTGTAGTAACAAATAAAACGGACTAGTATTTATTAGTTTATTACGCCTCTCATACTATATCAATACAACAACAACAGCCTGTAAATTCCCACTGCTGGGCTAAAAGCCTCCTCTCCCTTTTGAGGAGAAGGTTTGGAACATATTCCACCACGCTGTTCCAATTCGGGTTGGTGGAATACACATGTGGCAGAATTTTAATGAAATTTGTCACATGCAGGTTTCCTCTTGATGTTTTCCTTCACCGCTGAGTACGAGGTGAATTATAAAGACAAATTAAGCACATGAAACAGTGGTGCTTGCCTAGGTTTGAACCCGCAATCATCGGTTAAGATGCACGCGTTCTAACCACTGGCCCATCTCGACTCAATTATAAATAAGTATAATTTAGAAAAAAAACACGGGTAAAATTAGAAACAGCTAGTGCACAGTAAACATTTAAAAATATATAATATATGAAACGAGACCGATTATAATGAAACTTACACTGTTCTCTAAGTTGAAATTTACCTAATTCAGATAAAAACGATCATCTATACGACTTTTAGTTTTCAAGAAATCCTTGGACAAATATACAAATATACTGTTACGAAATTAAGCACACGTGCTTGGCAACCCAAAGGGATCATCAGACTCAAATATCATAAATTCCATCAATGTTACATGCATATGTACATGTCGAACTGATAACCTATTTTTTTAGGTTGTTTTATGATCTCGACATAATGACATTTCGCGTGTTTTCATGCTTAATAAATAAATTTTGGACAACATCACATACATTACTCTTATCCGATGTAAGTAACTAAAGCACTTGTGTTATGGAATATCAGAAGTAACGACGGCACCAAAAACACCCAGACCCAAGACTACACAGAGAACTAATAAACTTTTTATACATTCACTCGACCGGGAATCGAACCCGGGACCTCGGAGTGGCGTACCCATGAAAACTGGTATACACACAACTCGACTAGAAGAAAACGAAAGAAACTTAAATCTAGAAAGTATGTTGTGGAGAATAAACTAATTTATTCTTTATTTAAATAAATACACCGAGTTTGTTTTAAGAATATTACAAATAGAAACCATGTAACTTTTCATCATAACGATAAATCATTTTACCATCTAACGGTCCAGTAAAATTTCTACGATGTGTTTAGATGACATATATCAGAGTTTTATTTTACATGAAGCTTATTTATAGACCAGTAGTAGGCCTACAGACAACTTCCAACACTAACCTTGTACCTGATTTTTAGTTAGTTGAACTGATTTCAGAATTTCCTTTATATTAGGGACCAGGTCGCTCAAAGGCAACAGTATGTGGATCTAAACCGGGCGCTTTGGATAGCGTCACAGAGATTTACGCTTTTATTTCGTGATCTGCGGTGAAGATACATCGTTAAGAGTATCTATATATTTGTAACAACCCTTTAGTGTATCAACTATGTTTTTCTTATATGTCTTTTACCAGGAGTGCTATGCCTTCATTTAAATATCACAACTATCTAACCTTCATTAATTAATTTGTTAGCATAAAATAGAAAACACTTAAATTTCAAAAAATAGAACTTAAATAAAAAATTATATAAAGAAAATTTTGATTGATCGACAAACCTATATGTAATCAAATTTGACAGGTGTAGCGGTGGAATATAGAAAAAAAATTGCTAAAAACAAAACGACCTATATAACTTACACGACTTAAGACATCTCAGATTTTTAAGAATAATAATTTAGAAATCTACCTGAGCATTCAACATAATATTATACTCTACTACCAAGCTGTAATACTTTGTCCTCATGTATTCTGATTTAAAGAGTGAACCAGTGTAAGAATAAAAACCGTTTCCTAGTTAATGCGCGGAGATATTAACATTTCTTGCAGCGCGATTGCCCATGGACGATGTTGACCATTTACTATTAGGCAGCATTTACCAGTCAACCTACCTCATTCATAAAAAAACAGTATTTAACAATGAAGGTAAACTAGATAAATTTAAAAAGTGACACAGATATTATACTGCGCAATATACATATGTTATAGAACAATTATCCTTATTTTTAATTATCTTACTTGTGAGTCATTTAATAGAAACCAATGTTAATTAATACTACTCAGCTCCATGGGTTCATAGTGTGAAGTTAAATAGGCAACTGCGTAGAACATAATTATTAGAAGGTACGAGTATATATGCAAATACAGTCGCAGTTCTTTCAAGCTTGATCCGAACCGCTCAGAGCACTTCAGGCACAGAAGTAACGAATTGAAACTTTTTTTAAATTGTGTAATACTTCCAGAAATGTACAATATTTTTTTATATCGGGTCGAAGTGAGGTAAGTCCAACTCCGGACCTTGGAAGCACTTTCACTTATTGCACTTTCCTACCATAATAATAATTTTGCTTTAAACAGACTGCAAAATAAAAATAAAAGCAGAATTATTATTATTATGATTAAATAATTAAAACATGCCAACCAAACACTTACGGGTATTTAAACAAAATAAAATTCAAAATAGATAATATTTGAATGGGGTATTACTATTAACAAACAGTTTTGACTAATAGTTTTACAGAGCTATTAGCTATTAGCTATAGCTATAGTTTTACGTTAAGTAAAGCTACCACCGATTCGGAATATAGATTCCACGGAGAAGAACTGGCAAAAAACACAGTAGTTACCCATTTCCAAAATTTAAAATGCAAAGCTTAGTGAAATAAAAAAATATATACATTATATCCTGAAAATCGTATATTTAAGTTTATTTTTTAACTGTCACAAAATTTATAAATTCTAAAGAAAAATAAACGTGGTCAAGTTATATAAAACCTTTTATTATAAAGTTGTTATGTGACTTTTGAAAAAATAACTTATTCAAACATAGAACGTCTTTAAAGATGCAAATTCACTATCAGCTAAAATACCTATATACTCTTTACATAACGTCGTTTAAAAAGATCTTTTTAACGTCAATAAATAAATTCGTTCGTTCGAATGTACCGAATAACACGTTCCGAATTACGACTAACTACTTGTCAAAGGATTCTCGTATCGCACGTGTTTCCTAAATTTAGATTGACCACGCTTTGTTAAATAAACGGACAAAAGATTGAGATATTTGAAATTGAATAAAAAGGGGTTTCAATGTTATATGATAACCATTTTTGTAAGTTCGTCTGAATAGGTATTACCTAGTTAACGGTTAGTCTATTGCTATGTAACCCACATTGTATTCCAGGTTACAGGTGACGCGCGAGTATAATTATAGGTAGGTAAAGCAGTAACAAGTATCTCTAAAAGGGCAAGTATCTAGAAAGGTGATCCTATTATCAGAAGGCTAATTTGTTGGTATGGTTTTCTAAAAAAATAGTTATTGACAGTAAGGTTAAATATGTACTGTAAGTGTAAGTGATAATATCGAAGTTTACAATTAATTCTGCGCAATTTTCACTATCAAAACTTAAACAAAACAGCAACACAGAGTCAATTGAAAGTTTATCTATGTATTTATTGGTATTTGCGTATATATTAAAAAATAAAATTAAAAGGAACAATAAAAAGTACAGTAAGAATAAAGGTTAAATCGGTGTGTTAAAGCTCAGTATGGGTTTGACTTTAAAAAACTGAGATTGAAACTGGATAACCCGTCCGATAAATCCGTAGAAAATAAGAAAGATGGCTAACCCACACGTGTTCCACTGGCCTTTTGGCTACTGGGCATTGCCCTTATGGGTTGCGGACTTTTTTGGCAGCCATTTTGCGTTTCTTTTTCGACGTTTTTGAGCGACGCCGCGTGAAATTGAGGCCTCGATGTATGCATTTAGACGAAACGTCCGCCTGATGGATATTTGCTTTGATTTTTGACAACTGTTTGAATTGCCCCGACGGATACGAATTAATTTGGTCATGAGCTTTGTTTGCTCAAACAAAGTTCCATTTTCGATTGGCACCGTCGACCGTCTAGACGTGACGTACGATCGTCTGATACTTCGACCTTTAAAAAATACAATGTACAGTTTTCTTGTAAGCTGTGATAAACCGAGCAAATATTGTAAACTCACAATATGTTACTTGGTGCAACTACAGGCACAAGGGACATAACATCTTAGCTCCCAAGATTGGTGGCACTTTGGCAATGAAAGGAATGGTTAATATATCTTACAGTGCCATTGTCTATTGGCGGTGATGATCACTTACCATCAGGTGGTCCATATGTTCGTCCGCCAACTAATAGCATAAAAATAATGTGGACTTTGGTGTTCTGTAATTCAATGAAGATACAACTGTAATCCAGATCTCAAATTTTTTTGTTTTATAAATAATAATTATTATATTAGATATATTATTATTTTTATTCGTTAGATTTTTTTTTCATTTCACTCGTTGAGTCTTGGTCAAATTAAACGATCTTTTATAAAACTATATGTTTGCCGAATAAGATATTTGTCACCTAAATGTGTTCTGTTTCGGTTTATCACAACGTAATTTGTCATATTTTTTGCGTGAAATATAAGGGGATAAGAATATTTGCATATTCGTTAAAATTTTTGAAGTAGAATATGTGCATTAATATTTCTTACGAGTACAAAAAAATCCAATCAATAATTTTTATAACATGATAGATTTAAGAACAGAGAAGTAAAATTAAAGCTTCGTTCAATAGAAACAACAACGATCACAGCCTGTAAATATCCCAATGCTGGGCTAAGGCTACCTCTCCCTTCGAGCATATTCTATCACGCTGCTCCAATGCATTGGATTCACATGTGGTAGAATTTCATTGTAATTAGATACATGCAGGTTTCCTCGCGATGTTTTATTTCACCGAGTATGAGAAACACAACACACAAATTAAGCACATGAAAATTCAGTGGTATTCGCCTGGGTTTGAACTCGCATTTATTGGTTGAGATGTAAGTGTTCTAACCACTGGGACATGTCGGTTCTTTCTTTCTAACAATACAAAGCACAAAGCAATATAAACAAAAACAACATTGTTATACTAATCATAATATTAATACGTCATTTCTTTTGAAGAGTTTTTTTTTTTCATAATGAGCTACAAACACAATATATACCTACCCTACCTAACACTGATTCTATATTTGATGAAAGTATAATATTTTATATTAAACAAAATTAATTACAAATGATAGTAACATTGCATCGGCGCGCTGAAATAACAGACGGACGTACGAATTGCGTTACGAATGATTCATAGAAAAAAATATTTATCAGAGTTTCGGGTTGATCTATTTTTGAGCTGATGAATTACAACCATTCGTCGTATTTATTAGTTTACAGATGTTAGGCGACGCGGCCACGAGATTTTTATTTCATATACATAGCTAGGTTTACTAATAAATGAGAAAGAGCTCACCCTTCCTCACAGCTACTGGTACAGTGTAAACAATATTAATTATAGTGGTGATATTAATTTTTTTGTAGTAGGCCCGATTGCAAGCCTATCTGGATAGGATTGGGTACCACCCACTCATCGGTATTCTACCGCCAAACAACTGGACTTGGTATTGTTCTGTTCCAATTTGAAGGGTGAGTGAGCCAGTGTAATTACAGACATAAGGGACATAATATCTTGTCTCCGAAGTTTGCGCATTTTTGAGATGTAAGTAACGGTATTTATTTCTTTCCTATGTACATGGGTAGTGGTGACCACCTACCATCAGGTGACTATTTGTCTGTATGCCTACCTATTATACAAAAACATATCTTATATCACCCAATAATAGGGATCGAAAATGGCCAGTTACATTAGCGTAGGTATATTAAATCAAACATTAAACTTCATAAATATGTTTTATATTAAATAAATTACGTAGGTTGTTAAACAATTACTCATTATAAAGTAGTTAGCTTCTTATATATAGCTATCGAACAAAAGAAAAGCTTTATAAATTAAAACAATAGGGAGTATCGAATATCATAGATAAATATACTTAGAAATGGTATCCAAGCAGATTTGTTCTTAACGTTATGTAATGTTGCGATCGATATGATCGATGCGATGAAATATAACCTTCAAATTTCTAAAGTTATTGAAAATATATATAATTAGATTCTATATTATTGAAATGTTTCTTCAGTCTAAAACTACCACACGGATTATCAAACGCTTTGCGAAGATTTCGTCATTTGACGAAATTTTTTATAAAGAACGTGTTGTTGTAGGTATAATTATTTGAGTTTTGTACGTAATATAATGGCTTGGAATATAGTAAAGATTGTTCGAGACGTTTAAAAGTCCCTGTCCACAGGGAGCTTCATTGGCGTACGCTGCGGGACGGTTACCCCATAAAGGTAGGTCGCATAAATAAAAGCAATTTTATGGATCTTAAGGATACGGCTTACACAGTCTTCAAGTCAAAATAAAAAAAAACAAATAAGCCAAAATTTGACATTTCAACTTTAACTAAATGAGCTCTTGGAATATTTGTTGGTATAATCTGATGTTCAATTTGAAATTAAATAAGCCGTATTAAATAATATATAAATGTAACTTTTGGCTCAATACTTAGATAGATGAAATAGAAATAGTAGCAGTGCTCCAAATTAATTAGGAAATTACTAATAGTCCTACTTACCCCTCCTCTTAGAATGGGCCACCTAGGAGACAACAATAGCCTAAGAAGTCATCGATCCTAATTTTTACATCGCTAGTCGGCCTGTAAGCCATTGCGCTACTAACGTATGCCTTTTTGCGTCGTTTCACGATCCCGTTTTGCTTTAGACTCTACTTTAGAGTCTGTTTTCACAATCCAGTTGAACTGTAAGTGAAACTTAAAAAATAAATGTCTGTTTCATAACAAAATAATGAGTGACAATTCATTCTTTCACCATGTCGCTGGAAAAGCAGTAGATGGAACACGAGGATCTTAATTGAAGCGTGTAATTGTGGATTGAAATCTGTCCAAAAACAACTAAGTTTATAGTAATTAATTTGTTTATATTTATAGGACCTGAATAGGAATCTGTGTTGCAATACATTTTTCCACACAAGCACCAAATCAAAGTTGAGATATTTGGTCAAAAAGGTCGTAAAAATCTCATTGAGATTCATAAATGAAAGCGGGATTTACCGGCTGTTAATGCGTTTTTAACACAGGATTATTTTTTATGAACATAAATATTAACTTTGTAAATTCAACGTGAAGTATGCAGGATGAATTTTAATAGGATTTTTTTCTAATTAAAACAGCTTTTGGTGTACAATTATGTGCATAAATTAGTAAGTGTTACTCTAAATATTGCGTTGTGAAAATTATGGGCATTTGGGCGAACTGGTTGGCATTATATATAAAAATGCATAACGTTATTATGTCAATACTTTTTGGTACCTAATTAAAATATATTGTCAAAAGTAAAAGTCATTTTATTACGAGTCGTGATCGCCCAGTATGTCCAAGATAAAGTTGAACATACCCAGATAAATTAATGAAAAAACTTGGTACTTGTGTCGATAACGTTTGGTGTACTCCAGGTCACCGGAATACCTACTAAAAACAAGCAGTACCTACTGCGTCTTATCAGAGGGCATCACTTCCGGTCGAATAACATGCACATGGTACCGTGAATGGTAGAAGCGAGCTAGTATAGCATGGTCCATTTCACAAGTCAGACACTTAAAGAACAAAATTCTCGTACCTTATTGGTCGATATAGCCACAACAGTCCTAAGAATTATTTGGCTGATGAATATGACGCGCATTAAACCAATGAGCATATAAGGGAAATTTCATTTGGGAGCTCGTGTCGTGAAATGGCCCAACATCTCGAGGAGTTCCAATATTTTCGAGGACAAACCAGATGCCATTTCTAATGTACATTTACTTGTAATGTTTTGGTAAAGCTATTGAAATCAATTTCATTTTCTTGTCCAATTCGTTAAAGAAATATTTTAAACGTCCTTCGAAATGAGGTTTCATCACAGAAGTCGAACAATAATATTTACTTGAAATGGCCATTTATAATAAATATAAAATTCCCTTCGAAATTCGTCGTTGTCGAAAGCCGAGTATAAAATTTATGTTACGCATGTACCAACAGATGGTGCTATAAATATTATAAAAAAAAAGATAATGTGGGTCTCTTTACGTTAAGATGTATGGGCAGGGGGCCCAAGGCCGAGCAGATACGGCAAGAAAATACTCTGGCGTGATTGTATTTCGAAATATTTTTTATACAGGAAATTTATAATGTTTTGTTGGAGCCAGCCAGGGTATCATCTATTATCATGTATTAAGATACCTTGTTTAGATCTTAATAAAACGTAAGATTGAGGAAGCTAGTGTACAAAGGAGTTCATATATCGTACTAAAGTAAACTAAAGTCATTTAAAGTCAGTCTAACTTCCAACTACAATAAATTAAAGTAACAGCCTGTAAATTTCGCAATGCTGGGCTAAGGCTACCTCTCCCTTTGAGGATATTCTATCACCCTGCTTCAATGCTGGATGGTGGAATGCATATGTGGCAGAATTTCGATGAAATTAGACACATGCAGGTTTCCTTCCGATGTTTTCCTTCACCGCCGAGCACGAGATGAATTATAAATACAAATTAAGCACATGAATATTCAGTAGTGCTTGCCTGGGTTTGAACCCGAAATCATTGGTTAAGATGAAAGCGTTCTAACCACTGGGCCACCTCGGCTCGAGATCGAGTAAGCCAGTGTGATTAGACAAAGGAGTTCACAGATATATACGTACTAAAGTCAAAACGTAGTATATTAAAAGGGTGAACATTGCTTTTTCGTCAGTCTAAGTTCCAACTTTAATATAAAAATATTACTAAACAATAAAGAAACATTTATCTTTAACCATATTTTGATATTTCGTTTTTGCTATCTTACCATCCATTGAATAAAATTATTAAGAAGGGACATCAAATTTTCAATAAAAAGCCGCGAGAAGTTGTAAAACAAAAGTTAAGCAATTTATATCACCCTAGTTTTATTCACAATCCTAACCCCCGTAATGTCACTGCATAGTAAACTTCGCTATGGGGCCCATAAATAATTCTTTTAACAGTGTCATTCTCAGCTATGGATAAAATTTTAGAGGAGCGTTGTTTAAACGCTCGTTTTAAATAAGTAAAATATAAAGACATGAATTCAAAAATAAATAAATAAATTTTGGACAACATCATATATATTCTGATCCCAATGTAAGTAGCTAAAGTACTAGTGTTATGAAAAATCAAAGAAGTAACGACGGTACCACAAACACATAGACCCAAGGCAACATAGAAAAGTTATGAATTTTGTACATCGACTCGGCCGGAAATCGAACCCAGGGCCCCGGAGTGGCATACCCATAAAGACCGGTACACACTACTCGATCACGGAAGTCGTCAAAGTATGTTAAATGGAGACGGAAAACACGTTTCAAAAGTCTTTGGAAAGACAAAAATAACAAAACAAAATATTTAAAAATACTACGTCAATAATGTTATTGACTTGCTTTTATTTATTTAAATCAGAATCGTCCAGCTAGTATATATAGATTGCGTTCCTAGGTTCAAACGTCAATTTAATTCGTTGTTATTCATTTTTTTGTCATGTAATTCTCGGCTAGGCAAAGCTAGCACTATGGTGCTTGGAAGTTGATATTATACAGATGATATTCATAAATTATTTACTAACTAGCTATTTGCTATTGGAAAAGTTAAGTGCGAGATCGATAGATAATATCTTTATGTTTTCGGGCCATAGATAGGGCGTACTATCCTAAGTCAGCTGCTAATCAATTATCAGAAAAATCCTGTTGACGATCATATTAAAGATCCTTATTATTTATCTATAATAAGAACGTCTGAAAAAATAATCCATAACAATAAAATTAATAATCTATGTCGGCTTGTACCTCGTACTATCACTTTATAAACATACAAATGACAATTCTGGCGATATTTTTCTATACGAATTAATTTTCAGTCAACGTGAATTCGAATAAGCCCGCAGCATAAACGTAGGCTTAAGTTATTTTATAAAGTGTGTAAATTAATTTGAAACTCAGCACTCATTACGGTAAAACTCCTAACAATATAAAGTAATACAACGCTGTACGAGTTAACTGACAACATCGGATACCGTTTACATTAAAACGAAACGATTTTTTATATAATATTTAACCGGTAGTAGAATCGACCCAGATTCTGCCCTTGGTAAATACCATCTATTCATCAATTATATTGTACCGTCAACCAAACTCAAATTACTTTATTCAATATAGAAGTATTACACTTTCTTATTGATGGTCAATGGAAACAGTACCAGTTCGGAAAAGAAAATACCCTGACCTGAGAAGAACTGGCGAAAGAAACTCAGCAGTTTTTTTTATTGTCTCATATTATAATATATGAATTTAATATGAAATGAAATACCCAGGAGGCGATCGTTTCATTCCCAAGGTGTGCTATCGGTCATAAACTCATTAACTATCAACCAATACCAAATTAATTTGATTCTGGATAGAAGCTAGCTCACACCAGCTTACTTATCTTTTTATAGTATTTATGTTTATTACAAAACAGTAATGTTTAATTAGATACAATATTGTATTTCTTGGTGCAAGTTTCAAACGTTATTGAAATGTATTTTTGTTCTGTTTTTGACAAACGGGTAACAGCCGGCCATTTATGAAATTAAAATATTCCTCAATTTGTAATTAATTGAATTATAGGTACGATACGATTTTATATGTAAATTGGTTTGAAAAAATGTAAACGAATTATTTCGAGATGTAAAGACATTATATTAGGCAACGTGATACCGAACCATATTAATTCATCAGAAAAGTTGGCAAGTACTTTTGAATTAATTACAAGAGCACATGAATAATTGTCTTTGAAGATCTTTGGTATGTACTAAGCGATAGTGAGGAAACTTCAGGCTTCATATTTCATCAGAACTTAATTATTTACGTTGACATGCAGATTTATAATTTTACGTCATAACATCTAGCGATGATATATAACGCAAAGTCAGGCTTAAGTTAGCGGAAGAGCATATAGGCCACCTGATGGTAAGTGGTTACCACTGCTCATAGACAATGGAGCTGTAAGAAATATTAACCATTCTAACATAATTATCCGTTAGACTACCTATATAAATAAAAAAGTTTCGAAATCGATCTGCGTTTAAAAGCGCCACTGTGAAAGGAACTGACAGCACATTAAAATGACGTAAGGGCAAATACTTTCAGTTTATTAAGGTCGGTAATATGGGCTTGTGGGGTCGGTTCGCTGCGTTAGCGAATCTCAATTGCTATAATGGATAGCGATCCATAATAAAACAATGAGGTTTTGCCGTCGAAGTGGATAATTTTATTAACTGACCCATAGCAATGGAATTTATTTGGAACGTTTTGATTTTTAGAACAATGTTTTACTTTTATAATAGTAATAACAGTAAGTAATATTTTCAAGATCAAATTCTAATAGAATAAAGTGAAACAAAAACAAAAAGAGATCATAATACGTCATATGAATTAATGGCATTACAAAAATTTAAGACTAACAAACAAAACCTAGACTTAGCACTTAAATTTAAGAATAAAATATATAGAAAGAGGAGGGGATGGGGTACAAGGAAAGCCCCTTCAAAGATGTCCTGTTAATTTTTGTTGTTGTTCATCATTATTTTTTATGGTTGGTAAATTATAATTGAGTATAGTTGGTAAATTTTTTAATTGACTTTCATTGCCATTACGATTATTATATTATTTTTTATGGTTACTTTAGTTTGTACATATATTTTTTTTAATTGTATACAAGTATGCTTAGTTAGACTGAATAATACAAGTAACGTAACGTAACGTAAAGTAAGTTCTAATTAATAATTGCTTTTTGTATGTACTTAAATTCAATGAAGAACTATCTCAATTAATCCTAATACCTATCCACTACCTAAATATATGACTAATTTAAATTAAATAAATGTAAATTAATTTATCAAAACCTACTTAAATCTGTCCTAATATAGATTTTTAGTAGTACTGTCATTTGTATTATAATACAATCTTTGTGATCTTTGTCGTAACCGAATTGTATGATACACCGTTGAACCATTGTGACATTCAAGTCCCGAAATTATTCACAGCTTTACGAGCGATCTTCTAAACGTTAGTTAACAATTACCTGTCGAACGCTGACAAGATTTTCAAACAGATTTGAAACCATTATTAACATATCAATACCATTTCACGTTAGTCTACTCAAATTAGCTCAGTAAATAGACAATGGAAACTAATCCCTATATACACGTGACAAGGACCACGAAAATCGAAATGGTCATTTCATTTGAGAATGCAAATATTTATCCGTTAGTCTGTGTTTGACATTGATTTGTGACACTGAAAAGTAAAAAATATTGCCGTGCATGGTTACAATCGTTCGGAAGCGAATAATGTATCGGACGTCAAATAAAAGATTATCGAAAACGATTAATGTAAACAGGTCTTATATCGATGAAATAAATCGAACGATTAACTCTATCGATTCGACACGCTGAAATTTTTTTCAACGTGTGTGTCTGTGTGAACTATAATGTGAGAAGTGTCTTCCCACACGGTGGCAGTAGGAAAACGCGTTTAAACAATTTATTTATAGTAAACGTTCAGATCATAATCGTAAAGACCGTAGTCAGCCGTGGTTGTTTGCAGGCGGCGCGCGCGCGTGTTTCGTTCCGAAATGATCGAATTCGTATTTTGAAATGTGACAGTTATACATAGTATTTTAAGCGATGGGTGTATTTTCTTTGGTGATAATTTTTCGTGTTGTGTATTGTGATTAGCCAAAATACTGGATGTTGGATGTTTTGGTAAATACCTATGTTTTATTGAAGATTGAAGTTCAAATAGTTTTTGTTTTTATTTTAATTTTATAGTAAAGTTATTCAATATATTTTTAAGCTATTCTAACTACTGTTTGTTATTGCTGAGGAGAAGAAAATTTCATAAACAAACTACGACATTTTATGAATTATATTACTAGCTTTTCCCTCAGCTTCATCGGTGTAATTTTTTTTTTAATATTATTGTTTCTTGTGTTTTCATTGGTTAAGCATGATAATTTAAACACGATTTCATAAAATTATCTTGTCTTTAAAACAATTTGCCTTATTAAACTATAACAGCTGTTTCAGTTTAATATGAATTTTTATTTTTTTTATACACAATAAATTATGGGAAAGCATTACCATATACATAATTTATTACATTTATTACTAAGTAGTTGTGCCGCGACTTCGCGCGTATTTTCCAATTTAACATCAAAGTTTTTTTGTAGCCTAATTTACTCTTTATTATAAAATCTATCCATTCGTTCCAGAGATTAGCCGAAAAAAAAAGATTTACTATAAAGATATTGTTTGAAATCTTAACAACGCGAAGTTATTAGATTTATAAATTCGATTTATAAATATAGATTTAATTCTTATTAACACCAAAGTAAACCTAATCATATCAGTATTACGCGTATTGTAAACATATCCAAAGGTCAGAGAGATCCCTAATTATTTTTTAAATAATCTGAACAGTATTTTTGAGTTGTTGCAATAATTCAAGGCAGATTCAATATGTTACTTCATCAGATCAGATAAAATTATTAGCTCATCGGAATTTTATAGTTTTCTTTTAGAAATCTCTATTGTTGGGGCCTCTTAAGCCCTGGGCTGTTGGGCAGTGAACATTTATTTTATTTTAATTCAAATATATCAATACCAGATTATATGAACTTTAAGAAAAGCCATTTAGGTTATTTATATAAATCTTAATTAGTTACTTTTATAGTTATGCCTGTGTTATGTTTTAAAAGATGGTACCACCAAGTCAACTTTTATTCTGCAATAAAATATCAATACTAATGAATTTGACTTAAAATTTCATTAGTAGTAAATGTTTTGCCACAAACTATAATGGTAGCCTATTTCTGCGTTCACAAACTTATTGCCATCGTCCGTTTTTTCTGTAAAAAAAAAATAATTTAAACTTTCAAGTTAATGAAGTACGTGAACCAGTTCGTATAGTTTATAGCAGAGATGTTACAGCATCACCAATATATCATATTTTATCAAGAGACAGTCACAGCCTGTCATTTCACATGATATACTGCGCTTTTATGATCGTACATTGAATTGTTACTATCTAAGCCAGTTATATTCAACCTTTTTGTTTCTAAAACAATAAACAAGAGTTTCTCAATCAAATTGCTCTCCATTTTATTAAAAAACAAGCTGCGCCCGCGATCTTGTAAGCGTAAAAAAAAAATATTATTATAGCCTAAGTCCGATTTTATATGCCAGTAGAAGTCCCGATAAAATTGGTCCAACCGTTCTGTTCATTAGCCGGAACAAACAGACATATAGACAGAAATTGAAAAAAATATTATTTTGGTATATGTATCGTGTATACATTTGCATTGAGTGAGAAAGGGCTATTTTAATATTACAGACAGACACTCAAATTTTATTATATGTTGTTTAGATAAATAAATGTACAGATCGAACGGAAAAATATCTGGGACTTTTTAAATTGGAAGACTACAGGTCAGATTTAGTAGATTGATGGCACTATTCCAATTTTACAATTTACAAGTTTACGTGAGCACTCAAAACGGTTTGGCGGACCACAGGTTAACTATTGCTAGCTTGAACAATTTATGATTGAATTATGGAGAAGGAGAAAGGCAAACAATTCTGGACTAGTATAAAAAGTAAAGTAAAAAGTAACAGCCTGTAAATTCCCACTGCTGGGCTAAAGGCCTCCTCTCCCTTTGAGGAGAAGGTTTGGAACATATTCCACCACGCTGTTCCAATGCGGGTTGGTGGAATACACATGTGGCAGAATTTCTATGAAATTTGTCACATGCAGGTTTCCTCACGATGTTTTCCTTCACCGCTGAGCACGAGATGAATTATAAAGACAAATTAAGCACATGAATCAGCGGTGCTTGCCTGGGTTTGAACCCGCAATCATCGGTTAAGATGCACACGTTCGAACCACTGGGCCATCTCGACTCGGACTAGTCTATACTATAGAATATACGTTACGTCCTACTTATTCTTGATGGCACAACTATAATCTGTTCTTCTAGTCCATCTTTCTATATCTTATGTGACCCATGACAAGAGTAGAGTAGATTTCTAAATTAACAAACAATCAAGAAATCACTTGTTGGTAGGGCTTTGCACAAGCCCGTCTGGATAGGTACCACTCACTAATCAGTTATTCTACCGCCAAATAACAGTACTCAGTATTGTTGTGTTCCGGTTTGAAGGGTGAGTGAGCCAGTGTAACTACAGGCACAAGGGACATAACATCTTAGTTCCCAAGGTTGGTGGCACATTGACAATGTAAGGAATAGTTAATATTTCTTACAGCTTCATTGTCTATGGGTGATTGTGACCACTTACCATCAGGTGGCCCATATACTCGTCCGCCAACCTATACCATAAAAATACCTAAAATATTTAATGTAATTTCAAAATATGTGTATTACGCAACGTATTTGCCTAATCCTCCATTTTTCGACTCTATTCGCTTAGTCTGATGACCGTGGTCGAGTAGCGTGTACATCGGTTTTCATAGGTACGCCGCTCCGGGTTCGATTCTCGGACGAATCGATGAAGAAAAAGGTCGTTCCTTTTCTGTGTTCCACTTCTGTGTACTTCTGCTTTTCCACCTACTTACATTTGGATCAGAGTGATGTATGTATGTGACGTCGTCCAATATTTATTATTTACTAGTTATAATACTAGGGAAATAGAGTAGAATCATCAATCATGTGATTGGACCCAATGAATAAACACACGTAATTAAAAAAAATAGAACGCGTCATGGTTAACTAACTACTGTCGTTGACACAGTCACGGCTTTCATTCGGATCATAGCAAATATTTTTATAGTCCATATTGATGTTTGTTTAAGTGTGAAATTCCGGTTGTCATATTCGGATAGTTTTGTAAGGGTCTTTTAACTTAAGCTTATTTATTCGCTATTATATTGTTTGCTTCGCGGCCTATGGATAACAGAAATAGACAAAATTGTTTTATTATTGGTTGAAAAAGCCCACTCTTTTTGAGTTTTGGAAATTACTCTGTCTTGGTTCTGTTGCAATAGAATGCTGGTCCAACATTTTTAGGATATTTTGACGTCGATGTCGAGAAAAATTATTAGCACATGTGAATGATGACAATGAATCGGGGACAATTTTCACTTATGATTCAAGTTTTCTATCTAATGACTCAGATAGAAATATTGAGTTTTAGAAGTAGCCATTAGTTTGAAGAAGGTAGATCTTGTTAAATCGAATAATTGAAGACCTGATTCCTAAAATGTATTAATATTAGTATTTAAAATGAAAATTATCTGCTTTTCGTCCAACCAGCAGATCTGTTGACATATTGTTTTATCTATTTCTCCATTGGATTTTTCCGAATCATAATTTGCATTTCAGGACTTTTCCTCCTTATCAGTTATCAATCTTTGGAATGACGTGGTTTGCTCATTCACATGCTAAATCTACAATTTCTGGACCATTCGTTTATTTACATGTTTCATAATATAAAATCAGAAGGAATTATTTCAAACACATGTAACCGTCAATTAGCAGCATAATACCTTAGAACCTCGCCCAGCAGTAGAAGCTTTACGAGCTACTTCCAAACTTTTACACTTAGTGTAAGAGAGACAAAGATATTACTGTCCCTGTTTAATATTATGACTTAAGCTAGACCGAGTTCGATGTATTCTGTTTACGGATTAACTGAAACTTTAAAATTACTGACTCTAATATGTGAAACTTTTAAAACTTTCCACCAGTAATGTGTATGTATAGGGATCAGTTTGCATCATCTGTAAGTAGTGACATAGTTTCAAGTTAAATTATTCTATAAGAACTTTTACGCTCCGTAATGCTATCAAGTATTTATTAAATTGGGTTGAAAATTGGTATCCATATTAATTTTCTACCTTATCCTATTCAACAACCTGCACTGGAGCAGCGTTGTGGAATATACTCCAAACCTTTTCCTCAAATTTACAGGCCTGTTGTTGTTGTTAATTTTCTACAGAATTATTATTTTCTGAACAATTAGCTACCCATGTTGGGTTCGGATATCTGTATAACTCATTTATTCACACACGCCAGTAACACTCCATGTTGCCATACTTTTTCTTCATCATCATTTTTATCTCAATTAAATCAAATAAAAATCAAATCAACATACCCTTTATTGTACACCAATAAATAAATAATTTAAACATGATTGAGAAAGATGCATAGGAGGCGGTCTTATCGCTAATGTAGCGATCTCTTCTCAATCAATTATACTACTTAATCTTTTTCGTGAACTACTCTATCAATATGTGAAAGCCATAGGAAAATCCATCCTTTTTTTTAAGTTCATACGGTTCAGACCATCAGACAGAGAATTTGGTTTATAATATGTAGTAGTACAATATTTTCTTACATCAAATAATGTACAGGTTTGCATATACCATATTTTTACCCGAAGAGGAATTGAAATTCAGTAACATCAATAAGTTTTATTCTCTTATACTATATTCCCTCACATGTTTTCTAAGTAAATGTTTTCCACTAAATAAAACAATTATTCACCTTTTATTATAGTTATCTTCATGAATTAAGTGTGATATTGTGTTATACACACAACTATACACAGTTTTTTTTACAATTTTAGGGGTGAAAGTGACAATGGTAGTGGTGACCAGTGTTTACGCAGAAAACTTACGAGAAAGGTGCTCCGATGTATGGACACTTCTAATGCCGTCAACATCTACTCACAAATTTCAGTCTCATGAACAATACATTCAATGGCGAAATATCGAGCTCCATCAAATAAAAATAATAACATAGTTAAAAACCCGTTTTTAATAACTGTAATACATACGCACAGTGTTTTGTTTATTATAATCTAGACTAATAATAAATTATGAATGATAAAAGAAAGAAAGAAAGAAATGTTTATTAGGACACACTACATAATAAAAGAAAAAGAAGTATAAAAAATTTAAAACAAAAAAAAAAGAAAAACAACAAACATAAAAACATGTTAACCAACTATAACTACTCACTAAATTAATATCCAAAAAAAACAACAACAATACAAAACAACACAATGATACTTAACGTGTCGTAAAGGTTACCATTCAGCTTCCAAATTGGGTTCCAAAAACCCAATGCTGATTTTCAATGGTACCCTGTGTGTTTGTGACGGCCTGTGACAATATATGATAATATATTATAAAAAAATAAAAAAAAACTACTAATAAAAACGATGAAGAAGGTCTATGCTGTTTTTGGTATACCTCGATAACTAATGTTAATGCATGTGCGTGATCGGTCGTAGATAATCCGTTTCCAAAATTCGCTTGCAGGAATAAGGGATATAACAACATAAATCATGTTCTGGCAGCGCATTAGCAAGGCCAATATTTAAGGTCAGAGGTGACCACTTATCATCTGATCGTTTATTTTATTTCTAAAACGTCATATATCAGCCTTTTTAGCGAATATATTAGGACCTATATATTCTAAAGATTCGGCATCGTTTTTTTTTTTTGATAATTTTTTAATAGTTTGGAACTAAAGGAATTTGGAATATGTTTTTAAAAAAAATAATTGAGGGATGGCAAGTTTGTTGGCATTTGAAATCGGCTCGGGTTGTTTCTCTTTACTGAATTAAATTGGATGTGAACCTATTGGAATCTGCATTATAAATTATGCCGTTACAATTGAGAACTACATATCTAGCATATGTTTATATGTAGGGAGGTAATGGAAAGTAAAACACTGTATTATAAATTATTATAATTGTTTTATAGTAATGGGTATCTATACTTAGTTCATATAAAATACAAACAAAACGAATTAATCAAAATCTATTTTCTCTATCTCGATTGACAGACAAATTGACATCCATTCATTTCTATTATTATATTTGACACTTAGAAAAGGAAACGAGCGTTCAATAAGGATTTATGTGACAGTTAATATCAATATAGTGACCAGAAAAAGGGAAACATGAGATATAAGCATGATTCATGTACACATTATCAATTAGTCTCCTAAATACTACACGCAGATAGATTAATAATGGAAAATACAGAGCCGAACAAAATTTAAAAAAGGAACTTTAGTTCATTTTCAACTTTTTTAATTTTATAATCAAGGTTTTATTGAATTCTATTTTTGAATTATTAATTAATAAATTGTATAATACAATCAAGGTATACTCGGGACAAGCACAAGGGATTTCAGTTTCCAAGGTTAAGGTGAAGTTATTAATGATAAAAATTACAGCGCACGTGTCTATGGGCAGTGTTGACCACTTATCATATGGTTCATTTGATGATCCACTAGCCTGTGTTAAAAAAGGAAAGGATAAATATAAGTATACCCTAAGTCTTCTCTTAAACACGGGGGCCCTATTTATATACCTAATTGGATTTGTTAACACTGCATTTTTAGGTTACAACTGTAAATTTAAGAAATATTTATGTGTATATCAAAAAGCTGTATAATTTTGTAAAATGAATTAAATTATTATTATTTCTATAACAGAATAGCCGTAAGCGAAGCGTCTGAAGTTACGAATGAGCGATTACGTAATATTTTATAAAACATATTAAATGTTCTCATAGAAAGTCTTTATATAGCTTTAATAAAGTCAGTGAAATATTAGATAAATGAGATAAGCGTTAATTTGTAAACGAATATTTTCTTAAAATTTCTCAACAGAAAGTTATGATATACGAGAATTTACAATATGTTTTTACTATAGTCAGTCAACAAAATAAGGCAGATTTTAGCTTCACTTTAAAACACATTTCATTTCACATAGTGCAATGTCAATGCTGAATCGTTGATAGTCATTGGTCGGTGACTTTTGATAATGAAATAATAACCAATGATAGAAATTAGTACTTCCTGATTTGACCAATGAGCGTACGCCGTGAGTTGGACTTAAAGTATCAAACCATTTTCCTATGACCAAATTCATAATGACCAAGGTGAGATGTCAGATGATACTCGTCAATTGCGACTATTGTAACTATTTCGCTCATTTTAGAATTAAAAGGCCATAAGTATCTAATTTTTAGCGCAAAATCTTGACCATTTGGATGTCGTAGAAATAGAAAAGCAGAGTTGGAAGCAAGCAAATAAATAAGTTTAGCTTCTTACTATTGAGTATTGGATGTAAAGAAAGCATTGAATTAGTTAAAGTAATAGATAGTAAAAAGAGATCATGCATATATTCTGCTTTTACTTGGTGGTGGGACTTTGTGCAAGCCCGCCTGGGCAGGTACAACCCACTCATCAGATATTCTACCGATAAACAACAGTACGCGGTATTGTTGTGTTCCGGTTTGAAGAGTGAGTGAGCCAGTGTAACTGCAGGCACAAGGGACATAACATCTTAGTTCCCAAGGTTGGTGGCGCATTGACGATGTAAGGAGTAGTTAATATTTCTTACAGCGTCATTGTCTATGGGTGATGGTGAGCACTAACCATCAGGTGGCCCATATGCTCGTCCGCCAACCTATACCATAAAAGAGATACATATTTTAATGTATTTAAAAATAATCTTTTCAGTGGATGGTGGCCTTAAAGTTAATTCCAACATTCCATTAGCGAGGATGTCTCGAGGAAACAAAACAGAGATCTTGCTCTAAATGTCAGATTACTTCCATTCGATTAAAGATGCGTTCAGTAAACATGACCGCGTGTTATTAGCGATAAATATATATTATTATATATTACACATTGACATGAAAGTAGTTCTGCAATGATGAGAATTATCAAATTTATTATTGTAATAGTAGTCGTCTGCGGCGTCGCTCGTTTTAGAGTGCTGGTTGTCATGTGTTAGGCAAAAAAGTAGTCTATGTTTTTTCCTTTAGTTCAAATTCATACCAAATTTCATAAAATTCAATTCAGCGGTCTTGAAATAGCGATAGACAGACAGAGAAACTTTCACATTTATAATGTAAATATAGATAGAAGCATTACACATACTTGATTGTTAAATTAAAGACTGCCACCGGTTAGAAAAAAATACCCTGACCGGAGGAATCCTAATAAGCGTTTATCGTAGTATGTAGTTAATGCTTTTTTGTAGGTATTGATAAGAAAATTTGCTAACTTTCTCTCATGTCAATCAACTCTAATCTAGTAGATACACTGTCAGAAGACAATGGCTCATAGATATTTACTACTATCATTACGTGAGCTCTTCATTCTAAATTTAAAATTAGTAAAGATACCATAATAATAATAATTTTAAGTAACAGCTTGTAAATTTTCCACTGCTGGGATAAGGCCTCCTCTTCCAATAAGAAGAGGGCTTGGAACATTTTCCACCACGCTGTTCCAATGCTGGTTGGTGGAATGCACGTGTGGCAGAATTTCAATGAAATTAGACACATGTGGGTTTCCTCACAATGTTTTCCGTCACCGTCGAGCACGAGATGAATTTAAAACACATATTAAGCACATATATTATAGTGGTGCTTGCCTGGGTTTGAACCCGCAATTATCAGTTACGATGCACGCGTTCTAAACACGGGGTCATCTTTTAAACGAATGAGTTACTATAAATACAAATCTAAGAGTCTAATCATTTTGCACCTTAAAAAATGCCTGTGCTTAATTGAGTATTGAATTACAATGGTATTTTCTTTTCGGACGCAGTTCTTTTTAATTTGACAATCAATAAGTTGTTGTGAAGGATGTTTTTTAAATAAAGGATTCGAGGATTCGGTTACAATAAGAAATTAGCTATACATATATTGTAATGAAAAATTAACTTATACGAAAATAATACGAATGTTATACTCAGTAGGGTTTTGTGCAATTATTAGCTATTCTTTTGTCAATGTATCAGTTTTAATAAAAAAAGAAACGTTTTTAAATCTGAAATTAATATAATCGGAATTCGATTTTCAAAAATGGCATTCAATAAGCAGACGTGATTAGTTACAATTTTACAACATAGTTTTAACACTGCAAATCACTTCAGTGCTCCGCTCAATGGCCTATCAAAGTAACATAGTTGCAAATCGTTTGGACGGAGGAAGTTTCAAATTTAGGTACGTAGGTTCACTACGAGGGGAGTTGTCTAGTATAGCTAGGTTCGTAATTTATACGAAAACTAGCCTATTTGAATGCAAATCACGTGTGACGGAGTTTGACTTTAGGCTCATGTTACATGTATTGAGTTCTGATGAAACTTCTGTATCTGTGACGTTTAAATTTCCATTTAAAATTAAAAAAAAAACATTCAATTTTCAAATTTCGAATCTTTCGAATAACGTTTTTTTTTACGTATCTATGTGTCTTAACTGTCGTGATGTTCCTAGTGACTAGCTTCTATGTGTGTGTCGATAGTGTTTTAGATACTGTGTTTAAAACATATTGTTTATATTTATTCTATCTATAATGTTTCATATAAAATTTTAATTATAGAAGTGCAATGTATCTGTTCCATAGTGTTTAGTTAAAGTAAAAAGTTGGTCCTGCGTCACCGGATGCGCCAGATTATCATGCCATCGAATTATGAAAGTCAAGTGCACTTTGCGTATATATTATACACCGACCGGAATCATTACGACATGTTTATTTATATCTGTAGTCTCACAGATAATTTATTTTTATCACTGCCACGGAATATTTTTTAATTAAATTATCAAATAGAATATCTCGCGGGCTTTGTCCGAGCCCTTCTGATAGGTACCATCCACTCATCAGTAATTCTACTGCCAAACAATAGTATTGAAATATAACAGTGTTGTACTGTAACTAACAGTACTTAACAAAGTGATAGTGTCATAAAATTACTATAGGTATGACCATACATACCTCTGCAATGAAGTGACTGTAAAATTTTACATTTTTGTTGAAGCTATTTCGCCCAACGCGACGGTAATACCACCGATTCCGATAATTCTACTCGACTTCATTATACGGTACAGGATTTACGTTTAAATTAGATATTATTACCCTACTATGTTGTAACGTACTTAATGGTTATGCCTATTTTAGTTAGCACGACTATAATGTCTATATAAATTGTAAGCATAAAATGGCTTTTATGTATTTAATTAAGAGTGTATGATCAACTTTGTGTAATTATAATGTTTAATTATTATTTAACCATCGTCATGCAACTGTAGACTGTACGTGTGAAATCTGACGTCATAAATTACGTAATAAGCAAAATGGAAGTGTTGCGACGTAGAAACATTTCTAAAGCAGCTGCCATACATGTGCAATTAAAATATTCATTCTCGCATAGTTAAGAAAGAAGACAGAAATATTAGAAAAGACCAGTTATAACCAGTTTTCCTGAATTAATAAGCATTCTTTATTTAGGAGAAGATCTAATCAACCTCAGCAGATATAACAGTGCATAAGTTTGTGCACTGAGATGGGTGAGTTCTTTATATATATAATGGTTAATACACCAGCGTGACCTTCAAGAGTATAGGTTCAAGTATTAAAGTATCAATTTCCAAAAATGTTTCCATTTCCGTCATTTACAGAAAATATTGGCATAGAAAAAATATTTTTATAAATAGTTCGACCCGAAATTTAAACTAAAGACATTAGCCAATAGGCATATGACGCAAAAAAAAACTTATAATTTTTATAAGCTTTTATGGGAGTAAATATTAGTTATGCTTATCGCATTCGCATCGCTCCATCGCGCGAGTGAGTACCATCCATAATAGACTGAGCTGATACTAAGCAAGATGATGTAAGTGTCGGCTTATTATATAAATATAAATTAAATGTTAGTGTTTATTTTATTTCTTTCATCTCCCCGACTTAAAATCCCACGCAATATCAAGATCGTAATAAACATATTTCTGAGATAGACGTTTTAATGGAATTCTTAAATAGGAGCAAAATAAATATATTTGATGACAAATTTTTGGCTGGTGACAATAAAATATTCAGTAACAATAGTAAAGTAGCCTGTAAATGTGCCATTATACCACCGCCTATATACATACGACAGTTTTTTTATGGTATAGGTTGGCGGACGACCATATGGACCACCTGATGGTAAGTGGTCACCATCACCCATAGACAATGAAGCTGTAAGAAATATTAACTATTCCTTACGTCGTCAACGTGCCACCAACCTTGGAAACTAAGATGTTATGTCCCTTGTGCCTGTAGTTACACTGGCTCACTCACCCTTAAAACCGGAACACAGCAATACTGATTTCTGTTATTTAGCGGTAGAATAACTGAAAAGTGGGTGGTGCCTACCCAGACGGGCTTGCACAAAGCTACCACCAAGTGTTTTCCTAAAGGTCGTCAATCACTTGATAGATTATACACAGTAAAAATCATCTAAACCACTAATCTTATGCTGAGATCGGATCCACGTTTTCCGTTATCTGAGCCATCTTAACCTCGTTCCGTATCAGACATCTATTTGAGAATAAGAAAACGTTATGTAAGCAATTTTCATATTACTTAAATACAAAATGAGTTTAAACGATATTGTTCATATGGGTATGATTTTCGAGATCGCCCAGTGGTTAGAACGCGTGCACTTTAACCGATGATTGCGGGTTCAAACCCAGGCAAGCACCGCTGATTCATGTGCTTAATTTGTCTTTATAATTCATCTCGTGCTCAGCGGTGAAGGAAAACATCGTGAGGAAACCTGCATGTGACAAATTTGATAGAAATTCTGCCACATGTGTATTACACCAACCCGCATTGGAACAGAGTGGTGGAATAATATGTTCCAAAACCTTCTCCTCAAAGGGAGAGGAGGACTTTAGCCCAGCAGTGGGAATTTACAGGCTGTTGTTGTTGTTGTTGGGTATGATTTTTGGCTCAATGTTTACTCTTGTATCATCTATATTTATATACTAATATTATAGATGTGAAAGTAACTCTGTCTGTGTCTGTCTTTCTGTCGCTCGTTCTTTGCCAATCACTGAACTGAATTTGACGAAATTTACTATATATATATATATACAAATTTGAATTCCAAGGATGGACGTGGCTATATTTTATTTCTGAAAACTTGACAACCGATCCCTAAAACGCAAGTGAAGTCACGGACAAAAAAATATTTATAATTATAATGTCTGAAATTAGCCGTGTAATTGTTATTGATTTTATTGACAGTGAATAGCGCTGGAAAGGTTTCAGTTACAGTTATTATAATAATTATAGCATTTTTTTTTTGATAAAATCAAAATCAAAACATAATTTATTCAAGTGGGCTTTTACAAGCACTTTTGAATCGTCATTTAACAATTAAGTGAAGCTACCACCGATTCGGAAAGTAGATTCTACCGAAAAGAACCGGTAAAAAACTCAGTAGAAATTACTCTTTTTCAACATAAAAAAAAATACAGTCATGTTAGTTAATAGAATTTTTTTTTATTTTTTTTTCCGATGATGGTATTAATGTGAAAACGACATAAGTCTTAAATTTGCATTATGTATATGCGCGACAAATAGGTGAATAACTGAAAATCACGTTAACCAATTTTGATAATTCTTTTTTTATTATAAAATATATACTTCAAGGGTAATTTGGTGAAAGTTTGGTAAGGTTCTGAGCACAGGATCCATGACAAAGTAACGGAACGGAAGGGAACGGAACAATTCTGAGGAGCACGTTAGCGATACTCGGTCGAATCTTTTATTTATAGGTTATTTGGATATTTGAGTCACCTTCCGTAATGTGGTTATGTTTATGTAATTATCATAGTCGAATATTATAATCAACTAGCTACCCACCCCGGCTTCGCACGGGTGCAATACTGATACTAAATATACTACAGAATTTGTTTATATACGACATCACATCGCAAACTTCTAAAATTATCAGTGTTTCTTTACTATATTGTTCATGTTTTATATACACAAACCTTCCCCTTGAATCACACTATCTTTTAAAAAAAACCGCATCAAAATCCGTTGCGTAGATTTAAAGATATAGGGACAGAGAAAGCGACTTTGTTTTATACTATGTAGTGATGGAACTCCTATACGGCTCGCAGTTAGGGTGCGATATGGGGCAGAATTTCTTACTATCTTTAATCAAATTTTGTGTATGTGATGTGATGTCATATGATGTACGAAATATAGTTGGTCTTTTTCAAAGTTTTTTTGCTGAGTTCGATTACAGCTCTTTCGAGGGATCCTTGAAGTTTACGCCGCGTGACGTATTAAATCCGCATTTTCGAAAGTCTATTTTTGCTTTATTCGCAAGTTTCCTTTGAAATTGTCCTCGAAGTAGTTTCTGACTCATATAAACGGAACGTTTAATCTATCCATATTAAAAAAAATTAGTTAGTCAACATCAGCTTCACTTAAAATCAAAAAATAAATAAAAATTTTAACAAAAAGAAAAACCGACTTCAAACAAAACACTATTTTAAAACAAATGAATATGCACGAAAAAGTAATAAAAATAATTGCGTATTCAACATATTTTTTAGAGTCTTCCTAAGTTAAATGAAATGAAAAATATTAGACTACTTAAAAGTCGATTTACGATTATATCATGTAGTTATAATTATTGTTATATTTGGAGTCGGTGTCAGCCAATAAAACCCTATAGTATATCTATCAAAAAACAATACGAGAATACTTTAACAAATATGTTTTTTACACATTACCTTTTACACAATAATATACTGGATCAATCAAGGGGCTCGTATCGCTTCTTTCTTTTGATTGTTGGGGCAAGGGCACCGTGGCTGACACCGGCTCCAAATATAACAATAATTATAACTACATGATATAATCGTAAATCGACTTTTAAGTAGTCTAATATTTTTCATTTCATTTAACTTAGGAAGACTCTAAAAAATATGTTGAATACGCAATTATTTTTATTACTTTTTCGTGCATATTCATTTGTTTTAAAATAGTGTTTTGTTTGAAGTCGGTTTTTCTTTTTGTTAAAATTTTATTTATTTATCATCTACAAAATCTTGTATCGAATAATACGCCTTTTTTACCAATGTATTTTTTATAAACAATTTGAATTTACGAGACGGCAAAGTTTAAAATCGTCATTTCAGATTTGTCTTATACTTTCCTATTAATAAACAGTTCTATCTTCATATAAATACTTGCAAAGAAGACCTATTCCTTGATATATTATAAAGATGTAAGATTCAAGGAGGTAGCAGTCTTCCTATTTTATTGTCGTCAATCCCAAAAACAAAACTATCAATAACTAACGCTAAGAAATTACAAATAGATCTTTTGCACTCAAAATCACGACAAATGTTTAAATGGATAGAAGCTGTTCCAATCGTGTCCCCGATTTTAGCATAATGTAGAAAATATTCAAAAATCTTTACTTTCAGAATTGTAAAAGTCATGCAAAGAATTCTATTCTAATGTAAATATTCATACAGCGATTGTCGGTCTAAATATGCCGACATGCCGATCTATAACAATGTTTGTCGGCATAGATAATTACAACGATACCTGTGGTTACACTTGACGTTTTGTGTGGTTAACTACATTTAAATACTATTATTCAAACGTGAAGTTTGCTGTTTGAATAACCATTTTATCTTGACCCTCTTGTTGTATTCTCACTCTGAATAATTATAGGTCAAGTTATATTTCACATCCTATTTGTACAAGCAAACTGGCCTATATTTAAATCAGAGTTTTAAAATTCTGTGATATTTTGTGTGATTTACAATTGTAAATAGGTGAGGCTTCACGAAAAAAATGCCTCAATTCCTTACTTTAATTTCATGGTTTAGTTTACTAATTATCACCCGCAGCTTTACTAGCAATTAAGTGGTTGACCGTTAGTTATTTCGTATAAATAACTAGTCTATATCCCTCTTCCTTAAGGTTCAAGATTGCTTCATAGTGCGAAAGTGTAATAGACGGTTAAACAGACATACATATTACATTTATAAAATAAATATAATCTTTTAATGCAACAATACATCCAATGGCTAGGTGATGTGTATAATAAGTAATTTTAGGGTATAGATTTCGTACTCCCGATTCGAAGTTAATTAATTAAAACTATTGATACTGTCGATTGCAAAAACATTTCTTTTAACCTAAGCAATCGATCTATTCGTTCTATTGGTAATCGGTACTATTAGATTTGTTCAAAGATTATCGGTAGTACTAAACTTTTGGGGAAAGGATAATGATGAAGTCAAAGATTTCTCGTTCAAAGGTTAAACTACCGATATTTCTGCAACACTGCTCCAGTTCTAATTGATGAGTTTATACTCTGTGTACTTGAATACTTCCTTCAATTTATTAATATGGAATTCATCTGAAAATCCACCCAAAAGACTACTAATGCCATCTAGTGATAAATTAATAAAAACTAAATTTGTTTAAGTAAATATTTGAATTTCCTACGATATTGATTAAAAATGCCCGATCTCGATATAATATAAGCTATGTCCAATTATAGGAATTAGACGCCGCACTTGTTTGCTTGTGTTTGCCAATAAGTTTATGTTTATATATGTGTGCAACATTAGTGCTGTAAATTTTCCACTGTTGGGCTATTGGCCTCCTCTCCCTTTGGACGATCTCCATGGTCGAGTGGTGCGTACACCGGTTTTCATGGTTACATCACTTTGAGGTCCCGGGTTCGATTCCCGGCCGAGTCGATGTAGATTACCATTAGTTTCTATGTTGTCTTGGGTCTGGGTGTTTGTGGAACCGTCGTTACTTCTGATTTCCATAACACAAGTGCTCCAGCTACTTACATTGGGATCAGTATGTGATGTATGCGATGTTGTCTCTCCCATTAAGGAGAGGGCTTGGAACATATTTCACAACGCTGTTCCAATGCGGGTTATTGGAATGGACATGTGGCAGAATTTCAATGAAATTAGACACATGCAGGTTTCCTCACGATGCTTTCCTTCACCGCTGAGCACGAGATTTTATTATTAATTATAAACACAAAATTAAGCACAAATATATAGTGGTGCTTAAGATGCACGTGTTCTAGCCACTGGACCATCTCGTTAGCGCCTTAGCGTTGGTGCTGGTCTTCCTAGAATGGTTACCGATATTAGGACGATACCATCATCCTTAACATCATCAACCCAACTACTCTTCGGCGAAAACAGTCCGGAAATGTTAGCACGGTTTGAAGAAATAGAGAGTTAGTGTAGTATAGTGAGTACTACAGGCACAAGGAACATAATTAATTAGTTCCCAAGGTTGGTATGAGAACGATTGTTTTTTTGTAGTGGCATACATACGGGTCGATGTGTACTTACCATCTATAAACCTATATATAGCTATACAAAATATATATATTTTTTTTATGTTATAGGTTGACGGACGAGCATATGGACCACCTGATGGTAAGTGGTCTCCATCACCCATAGACAATGACGCTGTAAGAAATATTAACTTTTACTTACATCGTCAATGTGCCACCAACCTTGGGAACTAAGATGCTATGTCCCTTGTGCCTGTAGTTACACTGGCTCACTCACCCTTTAAACCGGAACACAACAATACTGAGTACTGTTATTTAGCCGTAGAATAACTGATGAGTGGGTGGTATCCACCCAGACGGGCTTGCACAAAGCCCTACCACCAAATATATTTAAACGGACGAAATTTTAATAGTTTCTTTTGTAGTGTGTCTTATAGTATGTAAAGTAAAAGTAAAGTAATGAAAATACATAAATAAGTCATAATAATTTAAATTTAACTTAATTAATTATTAATATTTAAGACTCATCATAATTAACTGTATTATACTCGTACGCTGTAATCTGTACGATTGATTATTAATATGTTTAAATAATTTCGAAAAGATGAACTTTGATCGTATCGCTAGTCTGAATACGGGCGGATGTATCGCTTAGCGTGATTGTGTGATATAGTTGTTTATAAGTCTTTATTTAGTAAACATCTATACGTGTAATAAAGTTGGAGTGTCTATTTGTAATAATAAACTTACTATTTAATAAATGCACATGTATGTATAAAAAGTATAACCAAAACAACATTTTTATAATTATTGCCTGTCTGTCTGTTTGTTCCGGCTAATATCTGGAACGGCTGAACTAATTTTGACTGGACTTCCACTGGCAGAAAGCTGAAATAAGGAGCAGGCTTAGGTTATAACAAAAACATTTTGTTAAATTCAAACGGTAGTATGCTAGTCTCATGATAAAACGAGGTGTCGTGGACCACCCAGTTGGAACGACATTGCTTTTGCTATATGTCATATATTAAATAACAAACATAATGAAATAAACCAGCAACGTTCGTAATAATTAAAAGTAACCTGTATATAATAGAAAGAGACAAAGAGAAAATAAAGAGATGGAAGATCGGGTTGACCACAAAGCCTTTTTCTTACGTGACGATTTCCAGTTCACTTCACTCTAAGTAACAATGACAACCGAATTAAAACCTCTTTTTTTAAAGTTGATTGATAGATTCACCTCCTTCTTAATTGAGTTGTTTAATAATAAAAAGCTACCGGCTAATATGCGTCGCTGCAATTAAATAGGTATGTGAAATTAAAACCGACTGATCTAAGAAACGCACTGAAATAATTGTACTCAGATGGAGTAGTGTTTATTTATCAAAACGACCTCGCTATGCAAGTGCATCAATTGTGATGGATGGCATACGTCATGCGGTAAAACTGTCGGCTTTCGGCCGTCCGGGGGTGTATCCGTTAACAACTACTATACAGAGCTATTACTTTACATAATGCATATGAATTGAACATACGTAATATATCGCTACTTATAACATATATTTATAATCTTGTATTTTTTTTTTCATTTAAATATTTTCCTAATATGATAAGAAATTTAAATTTGCTGTTGTTATGTCAATAGTATTTTAAAGCGAAGCTGCTTATACAATAATACAAGCTGAACCTATGGCTTTAACCGCGTGAAATATGTATATAAAACAAAAAATATCAACCTCTGTTTTAAGCCCTTAGGGGCAAAGTTTTGTAAAATTCGTACTTTTGTATTTTCTTAAATTCATAGCGGAGGGTCTTCATCTTATAAGGAACCTGTCAATTTTCAATTTATGTAGGTGATAGATAGTATCTGAGATATCGTGATTATTCAGCGAGTCGCAATTCCCCTTTTATACATATATGTATATATGTTAAAACTATACATATATGTATATAGATTAAAACTAGAACCTTAGCGTCACAAACGCAATGCGTCTCCCAGTATCAGTCAAATGTACATTGAAGAACCATGAACCAATAAAGAGCCACAAATGAAGATCGTAAATGAAGCAACAGAAAAGTATCTTATCAAAATCTTGAATCATGCATACCAAGTTATCGCAAAAAAAATCAAATTCAACAATTGTTTCAAGATGACGGCCGACTGACATAGGAAATCGAGGTCGACAATTTCAACTCACCATACAAAAAAATCAGCCTCGTCGGTTCATTTGCATTTGTCAAGTCATTTTTATGTAATGATTTCATTATAGTTTTGGTAACACAGTATAACCATATGAGAAGTATGTAGACGATAATATATGAGATCAGAATTTGGAAGTAATCCAGATCGCACATAATAGATTTTTCATTAACTCTTGATATAGAGTAACTAATTACATCGATGTTTATTTATTTGAAACAATGGTATGTTCCTATCAAAAGCAAAGTATTCAATAATAAACTAAACGTATTGTCAATACTATTAAGTCGAATTAAATACATGTATTGGAACAAACACAACTTTCATATGATCTAAAAATAAAAACAAACATAGTGTTAAAAATTATAGTATTCCGAATTATTGAAATTATCTTTCGTTAAATTAATTAAATGTTTTAATTTTAGAACTTGCTATATCTCTGCTTATACACATTAGAATAAATAAATAAACGAACACATAAAACTAAAATATAAATTTAAAAATAAACGAATCTATGTAAAGCGCGTTCTTCAAACATTCGTTCTCAACGGTGACACGAAGTGACATTCCATTTGACACTGTCATCTTTGGTGATCCTAATTGCGCAGGCGCCGAGAAGGCAAAGTATATTTAAATAAAGAAGCCCACCAAGATTCCAGGAATGTACTTAATAGATCGAGGAAAAAGGAAATAGAACGTAAATACTCTGTAAATAACGCCCCTCTATCTTGTTGAAACGTTTCTTGTTTCGTTTCACGGTACATTTTTGTTTTCAATATTTTATCAGAGTTTTTACATTTTAAATCAACCAGATCAAATATTAAATTTATATCTATACGTGTTTACAATTAAGGGGACACTTTATTTATGCTTTAAATGTATAATAATAATTGCTTTTTTTTAAAGAATAATTATCATGCATTTGTTAGTTAAAGAAAATAATATACTTCACTTAGTGATAGGGCTTTGTGCAAGCCCGTCTGGGTAGGTAACCCCACTCATTAGTTATTCTACCACCAAATAACAGTACTCAGTATTGTTGTGTTCCGGTTTGAAGGGTGAGTGAACCAGTGTAATTACAGGCACAAGGGACATAACATCTTAGTTCCCAAGGTCGGTGGCACATTGTCGATTTAAGGAATAGTAAGTATTTATAATATTTCTTACAGTGTCATTGTCTATGGGTGATGATGACCACTTAACATCAGGTGGCCCATTTGCTCGTCCGCCAACTTAAACAATAAAAAAAATATACTCTTTTCATTTGTATATGAAAATATACATATTTCTATTAACATATAGTAGAAAAAATTAAGAAGGTGTAAACATGTAGGTGAAAAGTAGTATCCACATTCTCTAACTGGATAGGTTAAGTAAGCTAAAATATACAAGTATTCGTATGTGCGAAAATCAATGCAGCCTCAATCTCGGAGTCCCGTGGGACAGCCCGCCACGCTAGAGGTAGATCAGCCGCAAAAGCCACAACTTAACGTGCTTACAGGCTCGGGAGTGCAACACCTCCAACTTGTTAACTTCGGACACTCCTGAGAATCCCTGGATTGAAAAACTTAGTTACATTCGTTGATCTTATTTGGGATAAGCCTTGGAACCCGTCAGAGAGACATAGGTACCTTTGTCTATTAGTAATAATAGTACTTAAAACATTTCTATTAAATAATTAAGGTTGATCTTTAATGTTAGTTGACTTATAAATATTGAACTGCCGCATAAATACGTTCTGAAAGTAAATGAAAACAAAGTGGTGCTCAGATTTGAATCCATTTTGTTCGATTAAGATTCATGCCTTTTAACTAATAACCATGATTTTTGTAACACTAAAATATACCTTCATGTTACATAATTATATAATTTAAGCATCATTTCAAACAATTTTTTCTATTAATATAATAGAAAATTTAAACTAAAATAATAATAGTTACACTCATATGTATATCGCCTCTATGAAGAAATAATTGAAATGAATTTCAAAGAAAATAATATATTTTCAACACACATTAATCTTCATCATTACTTTCAAACGCCAGTTTTTCTAACACATTGATCATACCGAACTCATTTCTCTCTCACTTCACACGTCATTATCTCCAACGAAAATTGTTGCTATAATTAGTAAAACAATAACCGAAAACCACACATGAGTAACGAGTGCTACCGAACGAACATCATCTTTAGTTTACGAAATGTCATTCGGATCAAAGGGTTTACATCAAAAGGCGATGTAATGAGTGACAAATTTATAGCTGCACTTATTTTAACAGATAAGTCCTTTGGTCTCAGCGTTGCTTTCATTTCACCAGCTGCAACAACAACTTTGCAGGGATGTTCCTTGGGACTTGGTCGGTCTTTTTTTAACTTGACGACATCTTTCGAATCGTCCCCTAATAATATATTTAGTTCTTGATGTTAATTTCTTAAGCGTTCTATTTTGTTTTGTATGCGTCTGTTTTGTACAATAAATTCTAGTGTTGATAATTAAGTTTAAAGGCAAGTAATAAATAAAACTATAAATATGTTTTAAGTTATCGTTTAAAACACTTTAATCGTAAGCACGTTGTTTGATTTTTGTCCCTTTCTAACAGATTAAAAAAGGGGTTTTATATTTCTCAAATGTAGAACCCTTTTCTTTAGAAATTCCTTATTTATAAACTGCTTTGGAATTTTTTTTATTGTGTGGTTTTACTCCTTGTTTTGTCCTATTGAAGACAATGCTTTACTTAAAAGACAGCTTTTGATATTAAAATTTTAGAAGAAGGTTTGAAACATATTCCACCATGCTGTCCCAATGATTTCCACGGGTTGGTGAAGATAACAGTTATACATTTTTTTTAATTGAGTTTTAATGATCCTTTTCATTTTGTTTGATTGCATATAATTATGTATGTAAGTGTATATTATTGTATGTAATACCAAAATATTTGATGAATTTTCGTGATAATAGTTTAAATTTAATTTTAATTAAAACTAATTCAATCAAGACAGTCTAACGCCTTTACAACACACATTAATTTAAATGATATATTTCGTAGAATGATTAGTAAAAATTACCCTCTTAAAAACAGCAGCTGAATGTAACTTAATTAAAAGTTTTAATGAGATTCTTTCGTTAACACCTAGTGATGAAGATAAGCCGTCGTTAATGGACACAGTGCACCCTCATGGTGATCTGACGTCCCTTTGACAAATTGTAATTTAATTTTATCTTGTTTTTATGAATGCTTATCGAAACCGAACGACAGCCTGGACTTTTGTTAATGAAAAGAAATTGTTTTAACGAAAACGACAAAAATAGTAAAATACTAAACCGTCATTGTACCGATGGCAGATGTATATTATCGAATTTATAATTTTAAATATCAATACATATTATAAAACAAAGTCCTCCGGGCCACGTATGTCTGGATTTTCATGCGGTATTCAATAATAGACAGAGGAATTCATAAGAAAGGTTTAGGTATATCAGTTTTAAAGACTTTTATGTAAATTAGTTAATCATGTCGGAAAAGAGTAACAAAAAACTTATGTCCGTACTTATGCGAAGTACGGACGGGCCGCTAGTAATAATAATAAAAACAAAGAGTTCCGTTAGTAAAATAAATATTTTTTACTCATGGTAGTAAGAAAGGAGTATTTATTATAGTGTGCGTGCTGTATACACGTAAGGGTATGTGTGGCAGTAGCGGGGAGGAGGCGTGGGGCGAGGAGAGGAAAGTGTCATAGCACTAGCAGTTCAAACTGTCAGATATTTAACATCAAAAATTAATAAATGTTGAACAACATAAAAGGCATATGTATTTTTTTTCAATAGAATTTGACAACCTCCGTGGTCGAGTGGTATGTACGCTGGTTTTCAAGGGTACGCCATTCCGAGGTCTCGGGTTCGATTCTCGTCCGAGTCGACGTAGATTATCATTATTATTAACACTTCTGATTTTTCATAACATAAGTGCTTTAGCTTACATTGGGATCAGTGTAATATGTGTGATGTTGTTGTCTTAATAGAAATTATATCATTATGTTACTAAAATGTCATTAAAATTATAAACTAGTTTCCGTCCGTGGCTTTGTTCAAAATAATTTATATTTCCTTGAGTGTTTGTACCATTATCGAAGGCGATGATTTATAACACAGAAAAAGTATCTCAAAAGTAGGTATGTAAGATATTCTATCAACACACGAATTGATTAAAATAATATCGGTGGTAGCTTCACTTAATTGTAAAATGACGATTCAAAAGTGCTTGTAAAAGCCTACTTGAAAAAAGTTTATTTTGATTTTGAATTTTTTGATAATCATTAAAGTATGAGTAAAGCAATTAACGAATTTCAAATATTGCAAAATTAAGTCCTTTTTATTGTCACGGTGCCAATAAATTAGGCTGACTATCTTAAATCTTTTGCGAATGGAATTACTTTGGCTCACCCCTTTAACTATAATTTACACAAATCTTAATCGTGCTCCTTTATTTGAAATTTACTGGCTGACTCAAAAATTAATTGATCAATTTTCGCGTACTCTTTAATTACTTTATATTTAAAGTCAATGCAATTAATGTAAAATCATTTTGATGCTCATCATTGCAATATAAATGCAAAACAGTTTTAATATATAAGCAATGGGTTTACGAATATCTGTCATACAAACATAAATTATACGTATGTAACTATTTGAATCCGCAGAATTGATATCACGAAATTCATTTTCCATTGTGCTTTATAATAAAGTTACAATTATAAATAAAAAATAAAAAAACAATTAAATTTTTAGGAATAGCGATAGTTATTACCGCTGAAATTTCATATACTTAATTTGTATTTATAATCCATCTCAGCGGTAACGGAAAACATCGTGAGGAAACCTGCATGTGACTAATTTCAACGAAATTCTGTCACATATGTATCAATGGCAACCCGCAATGGAGCTGTGTGGTGAAAAATGCTCCAAACCTTCCCCTCAAAGGGAGGGGCCTTATCCCTGCCGAAATTTACAGAAAATCATGCATTCCAATAAAATTCCTAGCGTTTTTTGTTTAGCATAAACCGATAAAAAAAATAACACACGTCTGCTACGCTGAAATCACTTGGAATTTAGTTATTATGCACAGTTAGATAACGATCTATATATTATCTAAATATGTATTTTCATTTCATAATTGTACGGAACCTTCTAAACACGAGTCCCACTCGAACTTGGCCGTATTCAAACATCTCACTCAACATATCGATCAACGCTAACAAACATTTAATTACCAACTATTTGAGCAATTATATTTACAAAGGTTGAAAATAGTCATTTCCTACAGCGTCAGTAAAAACGCCATTTCATTTAATTACCCAAACTAGGAGTAATTGAATCGATTAATATTTTCAAGGCAACGGGAACGTCATTTCCGGAGGGGATTATTATTGGAGCGACGGAAGTGACTCGTGGTCGAAACATTCCGAACCCTCGACGTGACTAATGATGGAATATAGATACCCAGGTGTCGATGTGGAATTAGAGTTTGGAAATAGATTGTCTTATTGAATAGAGATGTAGATTAAAATATTGTTATTTAAAATATAAATAAAGATAATCCTACTTATTTATTCTACGTGGTTATTTCATTGTATTCCGGGCTTTTTGATTTCTTTTTTTTTTTAATACATATTCTAATTTTTTAAAAAAGTTTACAAGAGTCTACGGGAATGAAGAATATAATTTTAACAGTTACAATTATAATTTTTTACAATCTCCAAAAAAACCAGAAAAGTTTACCGTATAAATGATTGGTGGCATTGGTGGAAGGACTTAGTGCAAATCCGTCTGTAAAGGTACTAATCACGTATATAGGTATATACAAGCAATACTTAGGATTGTTTTGTATCCTTCACAAAGGATAATTGCAACCAGAAGCACAACGTCACATGTCAATTCCCATGGTCGGTGGCGTATTGACGCAGTGAGGAATCTTTATTTTTTCTTACGTAAGAAAACATAAAGATATACAGCTCACAGTTTTTTTTTTATTTATAGGTCGGTGACCTATACATAAAAATAAAACAATTATATATTTTTTTCCAGTTAACGTATCTAAATAATATCATTTTAGGAGAAAAGTAGCTTATGGCTATTGGTGATCAATCTCATTTTGATTCAGCGTGCATTATGAAACATTAATATTCTAAATTTAATTTAATCTTTTCAAATTATGATCTAAACGTGATTGTAAGGTATTAGCGAATTCAATTAAAGAATATTTTAATTTTGATTCTGAAAGAAAGCAAACGGAAGAGAAGCTTCCTGCTTAAAGATAAAACAATAATGAAACTGGATTAATAACAGTATTATTCTTTTTACAAATTCTATATAAAAACAGACAATAGATTATTTTCTTCTTTTTCATTATGTATACGAAATAAAAATCATGCAAATCTAAATTAAAAATAAACACAGGATTATCCTCTGAAACATCGCAGATTGTTTTTTCGTAAAGTTGTTTTCTAAGCACGGCTTTATTTGGTGAAGTCGAGGGAACAGCATTTGTTTATACGCCCCACACATATTGGAAGAGTTTTATTTATAAAAGTGATTCTGCGATAGATTCACCCACAGAAGTTTACTGTTTACTTTATCAAAAATAATATTTCTTTTCAGATTTCGAGTTCCGGTCGCGCAAAATTTTCGCCGGCTGACGAAAAAATATCTTGGAACGCGTCCAAATATTATGACACTTTGATGAACGAAAATAGAATTATATTTTTGGAGATGGATTAGGAAATAACTGTGAACGTTCGAATTTTTTGGTGACATTAAATTCGATATTAAACGACGTTATAGAAAACAAACGAATATATTTAAAAAAGATAAGTGTTTAACTAAGAGTTTCGAAATTCGAAGAGGGTAGTACAAAATGTGGAACATAAAATATGACAGATGCACATATTTCAACAAATAACAAGCTTGAGAAAAACAAACGATTCAACAATAACAGTTTCGTAATTTGAAGATAAGGTTTTGCGTGCAAAATATCAATGAGTACTTCAACAAACGAAATATATATGGTGTGGCACAGTGAAGTGATTCGGACAAAAAATTGTGAAAATGTCGAAAGATATGAATTTGTATGTGCTAGTGATGTTATTAGTAACACAGACCCTGATTAGAATGAGTGAGGAGATCGTGGAAGCGAGTAAGTTAAAACATATTTATTTAACATTTTATTTTATATTATTAACCCAGAATAGAATATACACAATAGATATATAAGGATAGGGATTCTATTAAAGATATTTATTACAGTGTAATGATATAATTATAATAATATAAAAAGAATATGAGTAATGCTCTTTGACGGTAGAATATCTGTTGAGAGGGTGATACCTACCCAGATGGGCTAGCACAAAGCCCTAGCACTAAGTGAAAAGAATATTTAAATTACAGATTTATATTTTAGTACTCGTAATATTTTTTCTGATCTGCACTCCTAATAATTAATTTTAATAAATTTAGTTTATTATTGAAATTAAAATAAATACGTTCTGTAATATAAACATTAAGACACGTAAATATAAGTCCTAAATTATTGACTCCACAAACATATTTCAATATAGTGCCGTTTAATTCAGTATCAGTGAGAGCAGTGTCGCATTCGACCCTCTTATGCTGGCGGATCGCCAAATTGGATATACTCGCACGGACGACTATCACACGTGCTCTGTCAATAATGTACGGGGGGCTTAATAATGAGTTGGAGGATATCTGAAACTATGGCCAATGTTGTTTTATACAGTATTTATTTTAAGGATTTTACTTATAAATTGCTAAGTGTGTAATCTTTTATATGATAATGTTTGATGATATGTCAAAGACGAGCAAACTACGTATACGTACAGATGCATAGGTACATCTTTTTTTCCTTCACTTTTATTATTCTATGTTATGAAATTCATAGAACAAGTTCAGACACAACTGCACCGATTGCATTTTCGTGCCTTCCAAACTACGAGAGTAGGCACACGGTTATTTTACATACTGCAAGGGTTTACTGGGAGGGTTTCTTGAAAGTAATACTTTTTTAATTGGCAGACTCGGGATCAATGCCATCGACTTGTGAATAGTTCAAAAGCTGTCATCCAAGCAAACGGCGACCGCACAAATTATTAAATACGAATTCGATCGCAACGAAAATCTCTTTTTGGTTGCGTGCGTACTTTTTATTGTCTAGTATAAAGTTGATATTCTACGTACTAAAATCGTTTTCGTTTATGTTTCCAACTGTGGAAACATTTTTTATATAATGGTAAACTAATTTTTGAAGAAACTTAACTTATGACAACTAACATAAATTAACTGTTAAAGCAGTTTCTATTAACAATATCTTAAATAAAAAACCATGTCTATTTCTCGTTGAGGGGTTCCTTAAAAAGGTTATTTTCTTTGGAAATGATATTGATTCAGTTAAATTTCAACTCATTGGAATCAGAACAAATGATTATAATTCAGCTTACATGATTTGACTTAAAGACACAAACAATTACAATTAGATGAAAGCCATTACAAATTGAAAACTACGTAATAATGCTACCAGACCCAGGATACGACTACAATAACGTATATATAAAACGTTTATAGAAACATACAACTCTATTTGGTCGGCATAACATTTTCAAGTGTACGAGCATACATCTAAATCTTCCTTATGAATCACTCTATCTATTAGTTAAAACAGTATGAAAATCCATCCTGTAGATTTTGTGTTTATTGCGTACACACGTAGCATATAGTTTAGTAATAAAATATTTATCCAATATCATCATCAACTTTTTACTATAGACTTGTATTCGAGGAAACGTATCACCTTATTAGTGCCAACCGCAACTAATCAATATGAATTTAAAATGTTATATCTTAGTTAAAGTAAAGTAACAGCCCGTAAATTTCCCACTGCTGGGCTAAGGCCTCCTCTCCTATTGAGTAGAAAGTTTGGAACATATACCACCACGCTGTTCCAATGCGGGTTGGTGGAATGCACATGTGGCAGAATTTCGATGATATTAGACACTTTTTCATGGTATCATACATATCTTAGGAATTAAGTGTACTTACACGAGTTCACGCACACTACAATATTATACAAGTTTTGCTGTTTGGCGAAAGATTGCTTATGTTTGGATAGTCTACCATTATTCTGGTTTCAAGTGCAAGGTCTAAACCACTCTCTCTGGCCCACCTTGGTCGTCTAATCCCGACCAGGTGTAAGTACTAAATTAATGATTAAATAAATCAATGAATGTTGCGCAAAATATTTTTTTATTTTGGTACAATAACTTCTATACTCTAAATTCGCTGGTTCAAAACAAAGTTATTAATTAATGTTTGATAATTTTTAACTGTTTATACAAGTATATTTCCACGTCGAAACTGAGTGGTCCTTCGATAGATTTAAAGCTACGTTCTTTTATTTTCGGCTCACGTATTCCATTCACTGATTCACCTCGACTCTAAGTATTATATGTAATAATATAATATTGAATTTTGCTGATGATTAATCTTTTGTATGTACGAAGAATCTTTATTGGAAAACTTATGAACGCAATGATAAATTTCATTTAAAAATGATTTACAGTCTAAACAACAATTTACACTGTATTTTTTGTTGATAATAAATGTTAAAACTGCAATAAATATTTTCGCAACTTGGTCGTAGTGAATTTTGCAAATCGGTCTGGGTATGTACCATCCACTTATTATATATTTATGGAACTGCCCGCCCCTTTCTACTTCGGACGGGTAAAATTCATACCAAGTCATTCCTATTTCCTTACTTGAAGTGGATATTTAAAAAAATAATCTTAATGATGGTCTACCATCTACTTTAAGTTCCAAGTCAGATGAACCCAAAATTTCGGAAATGTCGTGATTATTGGTACTTCACCTTTGTACGTATAATTTTTATATATAGAGAGAATATTTTTCCTACTCCATTATATTTTCCGGTATAATCAAAGATACAAGGCCAATGCATTTAAGGGTTTTCCGTGACAAGCGATCGTAACACCGACACCATACTTCACTTAGGGTTCGCTGATAATTTCTTCTTAACCAAAGATTCTTATTATATTCACCAATGATATGTACAAATTAACTTATTGATACAAAATTGGTACTAAATAAACTGGTTAGCCAAGAAATAAATATTTTAATACGTTACCGATCAATTCAATACCACTCGGAGCAGTCATTGTCACGTAAAGTCCCTTTTTGTTGGCGACTTGCCAAATTGAACGAACTTACTCGTACAGGCTACGATCGTACGTAGTTTGTCAAAAATGAACAGAATCTCAATAATGAATTGCTTATGAAACAATTAATGTAACCTCGTATCTGAATGAGAAAGCTGCTTTTAGGGCCTCAGATCATGAAATCCTGTATCCTGTAATAAAGTATTTTTCTGTCTTTTTACACACCCTTGTGCTAAAAGGACATATTAAATGAATATCAATCTCCTAACTCACTTATTAAGATGTGACCATGGTACCTAAAATGGTACCTGAATGTGTAAGGAATTGTAACTGGCTCAAACTCGTTTAAATCAGAAAAAACCGGATTTTGGTTATTCAACCAATGGATGAGTGTATCGTTACGAAAAAAATAAGTATTACTATTTAAAAATAAAGTCGTCTAATTACGTAATAGTTTAGTCTGTTTGTAATCATAATATTTACGGTTTAATTAAACGGTACTAGTACGTATTGAAATTACTTATTTTTCATATAAATAAACAAAATTAACCACAGCTTTTAGCGGTCGACTAATTATAAGTTTCTCATTAATTATTCGCACGGAAATCCAGTACCTATCGGGAGTTTCGTTACTGCATGCAATTGTTACAGTTTTAGACAGGCTCCTGCAACTTTTTCTATTATATCTTAAATTACAATTCCATAAATAAACTTGTGAAAATAAAAAAGGGTTCGTATAATATGATTAAAAATTGAAATAATGGAACAGAAGCAAAGTCAGTAACAACAAATTCAAGCGAAACGTTCGAACCGAGGGTAATATTTTATTTATCGGGATTATGCAAATTGCATAGAATTGGAATATCTCAGAACATTAAAGTAGTTTATAGACGCCAAACCACTGGTGAATGGATCGGGCTCATATTTTGAATATCCTAGGATTAGTGAAATTGTCTGGTTAAATCGATTCATGTTAGTATCCTTCTTAACATGAATCATACGTTTATCCGTTTAAAGATGGGTTTTTTTGAATAGCCCATGATTGTTAAAAAAGAGTAAATACTTGCCGGTTTTTCTCGGTAGAATCTTCTTTCCAAAACTGTGGTAGCTTCACTTAATTGTAAAATGATGATTCAAAAGTGCTTGTAAAAGCCTATTTGAATAAAGTTTATTTTGATTTTGATTGCTTGTTGGTTCCTTTATGCAACCACTCATCACTTCTGCCAACGAAAAGTAATACTGAAAATTGTTGTAGTCCGGTTTGATGGATAAGTAAGCCAGCAATATTAGAGGCGTTTATAGAGGTTAGGTCATCTTAGTTACATATGTCTCTGGTACATTGGCAATGTAAAGGATTAATATATCTTAGAGTCAACGTCTAAAGACGGTGCGGTCAAATACCAAGACTAGTGGACCCACTATTTGTCAATCAAAAATCAATCAAGTGCCATTGAATTTGTGTTCAATTTGCCTTGATGATATTTCCTAATAAGAAACAGATCACTAAGCTGATAATCATGAATCACCAAATGTGGGGTGGGCCAAATATACACTGTTCAATTTTATCTGAAAAAAAAAAACAGTCAAATCATGTTCGATATTAAAGCATGTTTAGGCTTGGAATATTTATGTAATTTCATTTGTGTTTAATTATCTTTCCAAATAATGCTATATAACAAAACATTTTAAGGATATATTACCAAAAAAGTCTTCTAAAATGTTCCTTAATTTAAATCCGAAATGTTTATTCAAATAGACTAGAACTCTAGAATCGTCACGTGCTACCATTTGCTCGGAATGTTCTACGTATTGAAAAGTATTGGCAAGATATTTAGCAATTTCTATTTAAAAAATCCATGTTATTTCAATGATTATTCTGAAAATGCATTCGTATAACTTATTAAATATATCTCTTTTGACTATGAGCTTGGGATTATGTAACACTATTTCAATATGTAAATACAATTGCACATGGTTGATAATGATTATTAGTTTATTTAACATAAAGCTCGTCGTTGGTCCAGTAGCTAGATATTGTCACATAAGTCACAGATCCCTTAATACTGGGTTAAAACTTCAGTTCGAGCCCTTAAAAAGTTATTCGATAGATTCTCAGTATGGACTCTATAGAAGTTGGAAATATGTACCTTGGAAAGCAGGTATTATAGCATTTGGTCCAGCACCTGAACTGTTTTTAGTCGTGTCGGATTGTATTAGGATGGCACCTGTCAGATTGTAAAAGTGAGTAAAAAGAGAGTTCATGCGTTTAGTGGCTCAGTAAGCCAGTATAACGCAAGGCACATCTTACCTCTAAGGCTAATATTAGCATCCTAATTTCCAAGGTCTGTGGCACATGGATATTATAAGAAATGCTTAAAAATTCTTACAAATTATTGACTTTGTGTGTGTATCGACTAAGGAATCAACAGATGCTCAATTGAAAGGTCCACCAATCGATTGGAAAAAAAAAATACATTTTTGAATGTAAATTAATTATGATGTTCTATTCTTTCATTATGTTGCAAACAATGACATACCCGATACGTAAGAATAGTATACAGTAAATAATGTGTCGAGTCTGTACAATAATTATGTCGAATGCTCAAACTCAATTCATCACTATTGCTTCTTTACATGTAGTCGTAGTAGCAGAATTGGTTCGGCGCCAATTGCAGATGTTCCGAACTTCATGCCGTCAACTAATCTAAAAACTGGATTAGCGTACTGTTAGCAATCTGTCTTCCAACGCCTGTCCTAGTAAATAGGTCGTGTAGATGTCATTGTTATAATTAAATATGTTTTACAACGAACTATATATTATATACAAGGGTGCACATATTGTGTTTAACAAACAACTAAAAATATTTTAATTGAATACGTTTTCTTCTTCATTGAAAAATGTTAGATATATAGAGCCGTGGTAAAGTATTTGAAAGTGTTATCGTCATAATCTGAATATCTCTAATAAAGATTATTAAAACGCTACTATACTTTACTTATACTTTACCATCTCTTGCCCCCTTACCACGCCTAAATCCACCAATATGATTTGTAAGTATTCCAAAAAATATATTCCACAAGCTACTAGCTTTGTTTAAGTGTAAACAAAATTTCCCATACGAAAGGTTTTTTCAAAGGTTTAAATAAAACGGTTTATTTTTCAATGTACAATAAATTGACTTTATTTGATAGATAATTATGACATTCATATATGAATATGCTTTTCTCTCTTTCTATTCTCTTCCGTGTCTGAAAAAAGTTTTATCTATAATATTATTTACCACATAAGTAATGCCTGATGCCAAATTTAAGACGGTATAACTTAATATATTAGCATTATATAATGATTTATATTTATCAAATATCCAGATGTTTAGCGTGATTATATTACTGATCTTAAAATACAGTGAATAGAGATCTCTTTGAATAAAATCTTATAAGCATCTAATCTACGATACTGTCAGTCAACGTCGAACAGGTTAGCTTGTCAGTAAAGAATTTTCAGTTCCACAATATGTGCAAACCTTATACGTAAGATTATATATTATATTCTTCACATGAAGATTATAATTTATACGTATCATGTTACTAATTAAGAATTTTCTTATGTACGTGTATTTTTTTTATATTTATTGTAATAATAGCGTGTATGTGTGTGTGGACACATGGACAACATGAACACAAGGAATCGTTTCCTGTGTGCTACATGTATGGTTTTGCAAATAATAGTTTTTTGAGTAAATGAGTCATCGGATGGTAAATGCTCCTCACATTAGCACTGTAAGAAACACCACAATCTGACAAATGCACCACCAATCATGGTAACTAAGATATAATGTCTCTTGTGTCTGTAGTTACACTGGCTAACGTTCAAACTGAACCACACTAATAAGTATTGCTAAATAGCGAAAGAATATTTTATGATGAGGTGATATTGTGTGCTACTCTTGGTCCTGAACAAAGTACAACCAAGCATGTAATCTTTTAATACACTTCCCCACAAATGTAGCCGAGGCCTAAGGCCAGATGTGACCTATATTTATAAACTGAATGTTTTATAAGATACATTAAAACATAGTACACAAATCAAAGTGTAAAATAATATTACAAAAGCGAATTTAAATTCAAATTTTGATTGCTATCAAACGCCATTGTTGTAAAGAGTTCGACTATAACTTAAACTCCTATAGAGAATTTGCATCCAATTTTAATAGAAAGCAGGTTTACATTTTCTATTGCATTGGGAAAAAGCAGTCGGGATGGATTATCTTGAATACGATTTAAATCCAAGGTAGTGTCGTTTGTGGTACTGACGCTGGGTTACTTGAAAGAAACGGGAATATATTATGTCGGTTAGAATGATAGCAAACTAAATGCGATTGGATTCTTCGCTATTTATTTATTTGCTTGAATCAGTCAAAATTTTTGTAACATTTTTGAAATCACCATATATTTATCCAAAATTTCTTAACGTCAAAATAAACTCAATTTAGTTGATAGTATTTATAGTAACAGCCTCCAATTTCCTATTGTTGGGCTTAAGGCTTGCTTTTCCTTTGAGGAGAAAATTAGGAACATATTCCACAACGCTGCTCCAATGTGGGTCCATTGAGTTACGAGTGGCAAAAAATTTCTGAAATTAGACACAGGTAGATTTCTTCACGATGTTTTCGTACCAAGCTCGAGATGAATTGTAAACACAAAATAAGCACATGAAAATTCAGTGGTGCTTACCTGTGCGCTTTAACCTCTGGGCCATATCGGCTCTCTATTCGCTGTATTGTAAGAACAGTAATGTATTTAGTTGTTAGTGTATCTGTTAATTCGTACAAACATTGGTACGTTAAAAAATATATATTTAAATATTTTATTATTCATTTAATTCATTTCAAGTAACTAGTGCATATACAGTTACGAGTTCACCCGTTGTTGGTTAAGCCGAGCAAATAAATTCAACTAAACCATTAGGATTTTTAAGACCTCACAGCGACTGTAATTGTACTAAAGAGATCTAAATAATCGCATCCGAGTGAATTTAAACTCCAGTTAAGTTAAATGATTCTGTTTGGATTTTAGTGGTCGGTGTAGATTTTCAAATGGTTTTTCTAGTCGGTTGCGGTAACCGATCCTAGTTAAATTGAATTTAGGGTCTTAAAAATAGTCGATGGGAGTTAATAGACTTAAGTTAATTGTGATTGGACTTTTTATGGGCAATTTCTAACTATATTAGATATTAAACTTTTTTATTATTTTTTATATGGTAAATGGTCACCATCACCGTTAGACAATGACGCTGTAAGAAATATTAACTAATCCTTGCATCTTCAATGCGCCACAAACCTTAGGAACTAAGTTGTTATGTTATTTGTGGCTGTAGTTACTCTGGCTCACTCACCATTTAAACCGGAACACAACAATACTGAGCACTGTTGTTTGGCGGTAGAATAACTGATGAGTGGGTGGTACCTACCCAGACGGGCTTGCACTAAGCCCTTCCACCAAGTAAACGTGACTTGGAGCAATCTTAGCATCATCAGTTTTTTGAGGTATTTTTGATATCTACATATATATAAAGGTATAATATTGTGTTCTGAAAAGTCAATGGTGTGCTCGTCTTTTAAAGTATAATTTTTATAAGCTAATATAAAGTCAAAAATCACTAGTCTCATTTAATCTGTATAGAAAATTACATTTATTGGTTGTCAAAAGAAAAAATACCACCGATTCGGAAAGGAACAAATTTGAGAAGAACGGGCGAAAGAAACACAGCGAGCCTTCATCATGTTATTTTATTTACAATGCAACATTAAATATTTTGATGTGATCTGATTTGTTTGCATAATGTTGTCTTAAATTTTCGCGATTATTACACATTTAAATAAAACTAATTATAACGGATGAATCGCGTATATTAATTATTTTTAAACATCCCGACGTTTCGAGCACTTTGCAGTGTTCGTGGTCACGGGTAGACCTACAGTCTACCCGTGACCACGAACACTGCAAAGTGTTCGTGGTCATCCGTTATAATTAGTTTTATTTAAATCTGATTTGTTTGTCTGTTTACTTTTAATGATAAAACAATGTTGTCAAAACATTCGTTTTATTGTTTGATTATTTATGTGTCTTATTAGTATTTACAATCAGAATTAGAATAAACATTAAATATTGCATATGAACAAAACATAAATCAAAATATACTTATTCAAGTAGTCTCTTACAAGTACGTTTGAATCGTCATTTTACAGAATTGAATCAAACTACCACCGTTTCGGAATGTTGATTCTTCCAATAAAAAATTTTAACAAAAAGAAAAACCGACTTCAAACAAAACACTATTTTAAGGAGCCGGTGTCAGCCACGGTGCCCTTGCCCCAACAATCAAAAGAAAGAAGCGATACGAGCCCCTTGATTGATCCAGTATATTATTGTGTAAAAGGTAATTTGTAAAAAACATATTTGTCAAAGTATTCTCGTATTGTTTTTTGATAGATATACTGTAGGGTTTTATTGGCTGACACCGACTCCAAATATAACAATAATTATAACTACATGATATAATCGTTAATCGACTTTTAAGTAGTCTAATATTTTTCATTTCATTTAACTTAGGAAGACTCTAAAAAATATGTTGAATACGCAATTATTTTTATTACTTTTTCGTGCATATTCATTTGTTTTAAAATAGTGTTTTGTTTGAAGTCGGTTTTTCTTTTTGTTAAAATTTTATTTATTTTTTGATTTTAAGTGAAGCTGATGTTGACTAACTAATTTTTTTTAATATGGATAGATTAAACGTTCCGTTTATATGAGTCAGAAACTACTTCGAGGACAATTTCAAAGGAAACTTGCGAATAAAGCAAAAATAGACTTTCGAAAATGCGGATTTAATACGTCACGCGGCGTAAACTACAAGGATCCCTCGAAAGAGCTGTAATCGAACTCAGCAAAAAAACTTTGAAAAAGACCAACTATATTTCGTACATCATATGACATCACATCACATACACAAAATTTGATTAAAGATAGTAAGAAATTCTGCCCCATATCGCACCCTAACTGCGAGCCGTATAGGAGTTCCATCACTACATAGTATAAAACAAAGTCGCTTTCTCTGTCCCTATATCTTTAAATCTACGCAACGGATTTTGATGCGGTTTTTTTTAAAAGATAGTGTGATTCAAGGGGAAGGTTTGTGTATATAAAACATGAACAATATAGTAAAGAAACACTGATAATTTTAGAAGTTTGCGATGTGATGTCGTATATAAACAAATTCTGTAGTATATTTAGTATCAGTATTGCACCCGTGCGAAGCCGGGGTGGGTAGCTAGTTGATTATAATATTCGACTATGATAATTACATAAACATAACCACATTACGGAAGGTGACTCAAATATCCAAATAACCTATAAATAAAAGATTCGACCGAGTATCGCTAACGTGCTCCTCAGAATTGTTCCGTTCCCTTTCGTTTCGTTACTTTGTCATGGATCCTGTGCTCAGAACCTTACCAAACTTTCACCAAATTACCCTTGAAGTACATATTTTATAATAAAAAAAGAATTATCAAAATTGGTTAAAGTGATTTTCAGTTATTCACCTATTTGTCGCGCATATACATAATGCAAATTTAAGACTTATGTCGTTTTCACATGGATACCATCATCGGAAAAAAAAATAAAAAAAATGGGACCCCACGGAAAGCACTACCTTTCAAACAAAAAAAAAAATTATCAAAATCGGTCCACCCAGTGAAAAGTTATGAGGTAACAAACATAAAAAAAAAAAAAAAAAAAAATACAGACGAATTGATAACCTCCTCCTTTTGGAAGTCGGTTGAAAACCGGCATGAAACTTACTTTTTTATAATCAGAACGAATAGCTAAATAATCATTTTATACGATTATATTTCTGTATCCTGTATGACCTTCAATGAATATTATCACCAGGATAGGTTATAGTAAGTTCATTTATATGATTAATTTTTGATTTTGATTTTATTTTTTCTTTTTTTAACATTACTTTAAATTTAGCTCTCTTGACTATCGTTCCCACTTTAAGCAAGCTTTAAGTTTAATTCGACGGTTAAATAGGAATATTGGTAATTTCCTAAAATGGGGTATTGCATTTAAACCCTAAAAAAAGAAAATACTTTGCGAAATTTTAGTAACAATTTAATACCCTACCATAGAAAGAATGCACTAATTTGGTCAAGTCGAAATCTTGGTGTTTATAAAAAATCCTCTGCTTGGAACGGAAGGATTACGTCATGCATGAATCAGATAAAAAAACATCACATTCATATCCGTCAAAACACTTCTCCTAAACAGTAACGAAAGACGTTACCCAATATTGATTCTTAATTACTCAACATTTTAAACCCCAATTTTGGTTGCGCGATTTGATGCACGGATAAAATTTAGAGGAAGTAATGATCATTTACTGTAAGGCTGTTCACGAGTCTACCTCCTTATTTAAAATTAAAGAAGAATCAAAACTAATCTGTCAAAATAGCCAAAAAGGAGTGTACCAATATGCGATTAATTAAATAAAAGTAACAACATCATTACAGACGGGTAAATTGTATCGTAATATACGTAAACAACAGGTGTAATCAACATGAGTCTAATCCAAGCCAGGTCATTAGCCTACAAGCGAACGGCCGGTGCTAACGCTAATTTGTCTCCATGCTATTTCTATTAGAACGTAGCTCGTATTATTTTAGGCGTCTGTATGTCTGGTTACATTGGAAACTAGGAGTACTAATATATAGACCTAGGAAATGCTCATAGTGTATATGGTCAATAGAGGAGTAAGGTTAGCTATAATGAGCCAGTGTATCTAGGACAATCATAACATTTTTAGAAGGAAAATATTAAGGTAAATATGTGTTGTGTTACCAATAACATCAGGTAAACCAAATTGAAATTGACAATAAGGAGTTGTTGCTTTTCTCTTCTCTCGACCTTACTGTCGGTTCTTATCAATGAGGTATTTTGTCAAACTGGTGCTTTGAATTTGAATGAATGATTCGAGTCCATTAGATTGTAACTCTAAGGTAAAAAAAAAAATTGACGACAGAGAGAGATTGGCTTGATAATACAAACAAGTATTAAACATCAACACACAACACATCTTAATATTCTCAATTTTAGACTTATTTGTGTACGATAAGAAGCTACACGTAAATCCTGTATTTAAGTTGTATCTAAAAGTCAACACTATTTTAGCTATTTGACACGTGCCCTGTCCCGTCTTAGACCGATATTATTAGTCGCTGGCATATTGCCAATTACTTCTACACATTTCCTTCTGGGGCTTACCGCTTGGATAACTGTGTTTCGTGATATTAAATATTGAATATGTTTTATTAGTTGCGATGGTCATTAGAAAAATATTACGACTTTTTTTCGTTCTATTAATTTTCAGTCTTTTCTGAAACGGTGATGCTTTTTGTTTTTTCTTATTGTGAATAAACTCTCTTGTATAAAAAATATAAATACTCTAATTCTTTCGAGTTTAACAATGTTTTCTTAAAAATATTCTACTTTTGAGAAATTGATTTTTTATAAAAATCTCTGAAAATATTTTAGTTTCCAATGATACTCTTGATGATTGCAATTCCATATATACAGTTGAAAATTTTTTTTTTTAATGTAATGTCTAAAATAAATAATCAGCTTAAATAAAATTGTATTTCGCATTAGTGTTTTAAGTTCCAAAATTAATTTCATTATTGATTTGTTTTCCAAATCTTCAAAGACGAAAAACACCACATTTTTATATCCTGTAATTTTTCAGTCTTATGAATTTCGTCAGTTTCCACGAAACGTAATCAAGTATAAATCATCTTTGTAGCTAATTACTGTTTTTTATTGGTGGCGCTACGGTTTTGTCTATTTTTATCATTGATATTTGGATTGCAGCCAAGATATGGCGATCCTTGAATATCCGATGTCGCAGTGCAATTCTGTATTTACGACGGTTTAGAAGGGGGACGATGTATTTTAGGATCATAGTGGAACTTTTCGGGATTCGGTCAACTTAGTTAGATTGTATTATGGATTCATTTATTATACTCAAACTTACACATTTAAAATTTTCTTCGAATTTTTTTGTAGGCTTTTTCATTTTGACGATTATTAAGTTTAGTTATGAATTGTGTGATAATATGGTAATTGGGTTGACAGTTTTACATTTCTCCAAAATTTTTTTTTATGATTCCACACCTGACCGTAGTCCATAATGCCGTAAGAACTGTTACCTAGATTATATACTTTACGTCGCTGATGATGACCCACTAAACTTGAGAACTAAGTTATGAGCTTATGTGGCTACACACTGACTTACCACTCTTCAAATCGGTTTTTGGGATAAGAAGATAAGAGATAATAATTTACAATAAATATATAAATGATTGTGAATTTAGGTGCTCGATTTTTGTAGCAACAGATGTGATGCACATTCTTGGCTGATGCTCCAATTCCGTTTCATCGTGAGCACAGCACGAACTCTTGAAACAAAATAATCAAAATAAAAACTAAATTTTTAAACTTGGTTTTTGCAACCTCTGGCCATATCTCGGTTCAAACAGTATTTTCAAAAGAGTTTGATCGCTTCAACCTTATTTCCTTTCTTCTGGCGATATGGATATTAAACAATTGATACTCTGTTTATTTTATAAATTCCATTTGCCTTGACTCAAAACGTTTGAAGGAAAATAAAATATGATATGACTGAACTATAGAAAACAGGTAAACTACGAACAATAAGCCATTAGCCTCTACTTCTCTAAAGACAGAGTTACAACAAAAGACGAGAGCTCCTCGAATTGAGTTAGGTTGTTCCCGTTTCCATTGTCCGACTGATTTTATAATTTAGTTACTAAAGGAACTGATCTTATGAACAATGACATGATAAAATTTGCTTTAATAATACGCGATGCAGACGAATATAAAAATTTAAAATTTGACATTAATTTGACAAACAAGGAACATTTCATATATGTATTTTCTCGATGTAATAATTATTGTTTTATCTTCTACAATATACGTTTATTGAAATATAAACGAATTCCCTACAACAGAAAATTCTTTATTCAAATTTAAACGGTTTGAGATGATACAACTTTCATTTGTTTTTGTCCATTATCAAACCAAGGTAAAGTTCTCGTAACGTAAGAAAGTGGAACCTTACTGTGTACTACGCACAACGTTATTAGATCATAGCTCGTGCGATGCGGCAAAGAGTCGGTATGTTTTATGTATGCGGCGTCCCATCCTACTATAACGACCGGCCCGGAATATTAGCTGGCTTTTTCAGAACCCGCCAAATAGGAGTGTTTTGTTTTGTATAACAAAGGTTTCTGTGGAATGAATTTGGGAAAATTCGATATGGAAATAGAAATGGCGCGGTGAGTTTATTTTGATTTTTCTAAAGAATAATAGGAAAACGGTATGATAAAGTTGGACGCTTAAATGCGCGGGAAAATTGTCGGTTTTAGTTTTGTTATAGAAAGAAAAATTTATTTATTTTGTGATAGGTTGCAGGGCTTTGTTCAAGTCCACCTGGGTACTTTCCATTTATAAGATATTTTACCGCCAAAAATTTTAACTAAAGCACAAGAGACAAGATCTTAGTACCTAAGTTAGCATATATTATAGACAAATGATATTCGTCTCTTAATTGATATTTTTGTTTTAAAAAAATCATAAAAAAGGCAAAAATAAGAAAGAGGCCGTAACATTACAAATAATTAATTATTTAAAACGCTATCACATATCAAAGGAATAAACATAACTATTATATTACTTAAATAATCCTCATACAAAATTTTATAAATTTAATAGTGTTACTGTATTATGGGTTTGGACCTCCCACCTCCCTGCTTGGTTTCATATATAGGATTTGGAATTATTGTGAGAAAGGTACATAACTATCGTTATTTACATACATATATACGAGTAAATATTTTTATATATTCCACTAACTCGCATTGAACCAACGTGGGATAAGCTCCAAGGTCTCTTCAAAAAAGAAGAACCGTCAGCCCAGTACTGGGACTACTTTTTTCTTAAGCTCCAGTATGTAAGAATTTATTGCCTGCAAACGCCATATTGTCGTTTTTATCATACGCTAATTACTAAGAACATAGTGGAAACTCTCGTACTTACTGAATTAAATGTAATTATAGTCATATTAGTTTGTTTGACGTTAATTTTAAACGCACTAAACAACAATTATCGTAACATCTAATGAATATACCAAAACTATTAAAAATGTATATATACATTAGTTTGAATTTAAAAAATAAGTTATTGTTGTTGTATAAAAAACAATTTAATCCTTAATACATTAGCTATCTGCCAATGGAAAGATTTCGTCAAAAGGTCCAGAACCATTCCAGAGATTAGCCAGAAAAAGAGACAGACAGATAAAAATTATAAAAATGTATTTTTGGTCTATGTACCGTTCTAGGATATATTAAAAAATCTTGTTATTTCACGTGGACGAATACGAGATAGACAGCGAATTTATATGTGTTAATCTGGTATTCAAAGAAAAAAAAAAATTGGTATAGGTTGGTGGAGGAGCATATGGGCCATCTCATTAGGTGGTGACCACTTACCATCGTAAGTGGTCACATACACCCATAGACAATGACGCTGTGAGAAACATTAGCTATTCCTTACATTGTCAAGATACCACCAACCTGGGGAACTATGTTGTGTCAGTAGTTACACAGGCTCACTCACCCTTCAAACCGGAACACAACAATACTGAGTACTGTTGTATTCCTAACCTACCCAGACGGACTTGCACAAGGTGCTACCACCGGTGAAGTTACATTTTTTATTTAATGTTTATAATATTAAAAAAAAACACAATTTGTTTTCATAACGAGAATACAAATTAAAACAATGAAATGAATGTGTGTTGATTAAATACAAACATTATATATAAATTAACCCTGTTTGTCACAACAGAATATAATGCAGTTACAAAATTCACGATGCAGCAACGATGTAGCAATCTTGCTATCTCAACGTTATGAGAATATACGGATAGTGAAGCTTAATTGTTAATTTAGTGACTACAATGTTCTTCACAATATGTTTTATTTTATTTTCTGAACTAAAAAGTATGCTACTATGTAATTCGTCATATACGAAACTATTCTTTAGTATGAAGAGTGTTTGTTAAGAATTTCTTGATGACATTTCGGAATGAGTCATTTCACGTGTAGCGCTTTGTTTAAGCACTTCTGGATAGATACCACCATCATACTATATACTCATGCATCAATATTTTATAATGTTGAGTTCTGACTTGAAGGGTAAGTGAGAGCTTAACAGACACAATGGACGTATCATCTCAGTTCCCCGAGTTGGTGGCTCATGGGTATTGTTAGGATTCATTAACATTTCTTAGGAGATCCATGTCCGTGGGCAGTGCTCTTAGCATTAGGTGGCCGAATTACCAAACTTGTGCCTATATACCTACTCTATGTTTGTGCTAGTTGTCTTCTTTGAAGGTATTCCATGAAGTACGTAGAATTTTGGGAAGCAAGGTAAAATAAATTATGTGATTGGACTTAATTGAATGATTAGTACTACTGTAAAATTTATTTCAATAAAAAATTAAATTAAAAATTTCAGAAAATCCCACCACAAAAAACATAAGCTACCTTTAAAAAGTAAAAAATAATAAAAGAAAATTAATCCTAAAGTACCTGTATGTACATTGTACAGGTATGTATTAATATTAAAAAAAAAACTTCGCGTTGGGGGACCGCTCCTAATTAATTAGTGTCATATGCTTACCTATCTCATCTTTTATCTAACACTTATTATTATTTTGTACAATAGCGCTCGGTCCCCCAACGCGATTTTTTTTTTTTAATATTAATACATACTTATACATATATAATGGGTTTCTGAAAATTTTTATTTTATACTTTTTAAAGGCAAACGTCCTTATAATATTTCTGGTTAAGTTGTAAATACGTAGGTTCTTGTCGATTTAAAACATATAAGTTAAGATTACATTTTAAGGTCAATCTGGTCCTTTTTCAACCGACTTCAAAAAGGAGGAGGTTATCAATTCGTCTGTATTTTTTTTTTATGTTTGTTACCTCATAACTTTTTACTGGGTGGACCGATTTTCATAATTTTTTTTTTTGTTTGAAAGGTAGTGCTTCCCGTGGGGTCCTAATAGGTGAATAACTCAAAATTGGTTGACACAATTTTGATGATTCTTTTTTTATTATAAAGGATATACTTTAAGGGTAGTTTGGTGAAAGTTTGGTAAGGTTTTGAGCATAGGATCCATGACAAATTAAGGGAACGGGAGGGAACGGAACAATTCTGAGGAGCAAGTTAGCAATTCGATTGAATCTTTTATTTATGGGTTACTTGGATATTTGAATCACCTTCCGGAACGTGGTTATGTTCATGTAATTGTCATAATCGAATATTATAATCAACTAGCGACCCGCCCCGAATTCTCACGGGTGCAATACTGATACTAAAGAATTTGTTTATTTACGACATCACATTGCAAACTTCTAAAATTGTCAGTGTTTCTTTACTATATTGTTCATTTATTATATACACAAACCTTCCCCTTGGATTACACTATCTATTAAAAAAAACCGCATCAAAATCCGTTGCGTAGTTTTAAAGATATAGGGACAGAGAAAGCGACTTTGTTTTATACTATGTATTGACGAAACTCCTAAACGGCTTACAGTTAGGGTGCGATTTGGGGCAGAATTTCTTACTGTCTTTAATCAAATTTTGTGTATATGATGTGATGTCATATGATGTACGACATAGCATACGAATAGCTCTTTTCCAAAGATTTTTTACTGAGGTCGATTACAGCTCTTTCGAGGGTGGTACCTTGTAGTTTATGCCGCATGACGTATTAAAGCCGCATTTTCGAAAGTCTATTTTTGCTTTATTCGAAAGTTTCTTTTGAAATTATCCCCGAAGTAGTTTCTGATTCATATAAACGGCACGCTTAATCTATCCATATTAAGAAAAAGTGTTAGTCTACATCAGCTTCACTTAAAATCAAAAAATAAATAAAATTTTAACAAAAAGAAAAACCGACACCAAACAAAACACTATTTTAAAACAAATAAAAATGTACTAAAAAGTAATAAAAATAATTGCATATTTAACATATTTTTAAGAGTCCTCCTAGGTAAAATGAAATGAAAAATATTAAACTACTTAAAAGTCGATTTACGATTATATAATGAAGTTATAATTATTGCTATATTTGGAGTCGGTGTTTTTAAATAATTTTATTTAATTACTAATGTTTTTGTGATGTACAAGTCATAACTTTTCATTTGATACCCCACTTGAACATATTTGCAGTCATTCGGTTTTTCTTCCCCACTTTAACCCCCCATAACTTTTAAACGGCTAAACCGATTATCATCAAACATGTCTAAGAATACTCTCCCGTAAAACACCTATAATACAAAAAAAATTAAATTGAAATCGATTTATTCGTTCGGGAGCTATGTTGCCACAGACAGACAGACAGACAGACCGACACGTCAAACTTATAACACCCCTCTTTTTGCGTCGGGGGTTAAAAACAGTACCACAGATAGCATAAGTTGTTATGCTATCAGTGAGACTGTTACGACCAATGCGACGTAGTCATGTTTTTATTTAAGGCTCTTATAGTAAGAACTTATGATAGTTATGGTAGATAGTTATGGTAGTATAATAAAATGCATAATTTGCAAAATTTCGTCTAATTTCATCTTTCATCAGGTTTCGTCTTTTTATGCTTTATTACTCCTATGGATAATATTCCTGGCACTTTGTTGTATATATAATAATTTATTTATTTTTTTATTCTGTTTGCATAATCAAATTACTCAAAATCATTGGTTTTATCTGTGTTTTTTTCTGCATTAGGCGTTTGTAGATTTGGGTACAAAAAATAACCTTCCTTCCTTCTAATTTACTACACAACAAAAGTTAGACCTGAAAGCGTTACAAATTGGCGGGGTTTCTTTCATAACTATAGTATCATATCATGCGTTCAAACAGACAGCTTTTTTCATTCGTCATTCTTCTACAAATGGTTCCAATTTCAACAGCGTGAGATTATATGTTTGATTAGTCATTATTCACGCTACTCTTTTATGAATGATAAATGTCTATAGGAATGAGTTAATTGAAGTCATTTGTACGACAACCTCATTCTTGAAACATTCATATCAATATAATTTATTAAATTGGGACGAGTTCAACCATAAACATGTATGGTTATGTTTTCGCATTTTAACGAGAAAGATTAAAAGAATACGTTAACGCATTTTAAATTTATCATTTTTCTGGTCAAAAAAAGGTCAATGCTACAATCAAAAATTTGAAGATTAAGGCCATATATGTAATGTCTTAAGATAAATAGGGGTTAACCGGCGGAGCGGTGGCTAGATGTCATTTTAAAAGCAGTGGGAAAAGGTTGGTCTGGTAGTAGGAATGATAAAAGTATGTGGAAAAAAATGGTGGAGATCTTAACTCAAGCTTTTTTAAATTTGACGCTGTAGCCAAAACCGGTCAGGATTGTATTAGCAGCGTTTAATAATACACTTATTACACTATGCTGTTCGACTCTGGCCTTAAAAGTAAATATCACGGAGGATGTCTTATTGTATTAGAGGATGGGTATGAAATTCGAATAATTTATATCCTAGCTCGCTCGTAACCAATGAGGTAACTAGATGTAATCCTTGTTTATATAATTATCTAATAGTCCAATTCTGTCATAATGCATTGACGGCAACTAAATCTAAACTCAGCCAATTTTTGCATCATCATTCAGTTGCATATAAAACCTCACACAGACGAAAGGTCAATTTCACACTTGGATAATATATAAATCATATGCCTTAAACGCCGTCCGTCCAGTTTTCTGAGTAAACAGACGAACGTACGCAACCCGTAATTTCCTGCCTCCGTATCTGGCCTGCAGATTTTCAAATCGTTTATCTTATGTTATACAAAATCAGACTTTATTATTCGTAATTTTAGAGATAAAAATCGCGAAGCAAATATCCTAAGTGTCGATTCAAATTTTACAAGCGTGCGAACAGCAAAGTGGTTAGCTCTGTTAACTATTTCAGAATGTCTATTCCATATGAAGATAATGACTTGAATGTTTTGAAGTTCGATTTTCATTTTAAAGGCCTTTTTTACAATTTATAATATCCTCCTGACGCCTAAGCATTTACTGAGTTCACTTGCAACAAGGGCCGAATGTACTTTACATAGCAATAAACTGTTTTTGTTACAAAGGCCGAGACTTTGTCGGTTAAATAAAACATAAACTAGGGGTTCTCCCGAGTTTTCACTATAACAAATGTTTCTTAACATTATTTGACGAAGACATTGAGTTTACATTTGTTTAGATATTTTTTGTCTTTTATAAAGGACTTCAGGTCATTAAGGCATAAGTAGGTTAATTGTATAAATAAAACAAATGATTACATTTATGCATATAATTTAATGTAACGTCACAAATTAAGTACCAAAAATAAATATATTTATTTATTTTTATCAATAAAATACAAAAAAGGTTACAAGACTACCCAATCAACATATGTCAATCTTCAAATGTCTTCCTTGGTAAACCAAAATATCACATCATCAGTGGTGACATCAAGATCATATACTTCAATGAGTTCCGTAGCTGAAAGTAGCACAGCCAGCACGCCGTCTGCCCCGACCTCGATAACCAGTAGTCCTCCCGAGGATACTAGAACCGCTTCGACCTCTTGACAAATTGCTATCAACGCTGTCTCAATTGTCGCTCATGCTTCATCTGCCGATGATCGGAATTCATTGCTAGAAGCCTCAGCGAAATTTTCATCCTCACTCGAGTGTTCAAACTCGGAGTTATTCAATAATTCCGTGATATCGCTGGTTCGTAACGCTGAAAATAATATTACGCTACTTTTGGTATGAACGCCGAATGTGATATACATACGATCAATTCCATATATTTAAACTATGAATAACGCACGAAGTGCCTTTCTAAAGGTTTAATTTATTTACGACGGTTTATTTAATATATTATTTTTGTATTTCTCCCCAAAAGTACGCAAATTCCAAAGAATATTTAATAATTTTAAATTATGAAAAAAAAAAATCACTAAAACAAGTGAATTTAATAAAAATATTTGAAGTTTTACTAACCCTGTCGGTGGCGTGCCGTCATCTTCCTGAACTCCTGAGCACGCTGCGCAAGAATGGCCGCCACTAGGTTTGATATTTCTATCGAACTCCATGGACAAACTATCGCCATTGCTTAAATTTCATTGGCTACAAGCAATCACTTGACCAATACTTTTTTAGCGGGTGAATACAAACAATCGGGAATTAATGCTACATAAAGGACGGTCGTCCGATGTCGAAATAAGAAGTTCAAAAATATTCGGCGTTTAGAGTGCGATTTATTTAGCACTTTGTAAAGTACGCGAGGCGTCAGGAGGATATAGGTACATAATATACATAGTTGAAACGGTCAAATAAGCCTCTTTATAGGTAAATGGACATTGGTGTTATTACACCACCAATCTTGGGCGACTAAGACTTGATCTCTATTGTGTCTGAAATTAACTACCTCACCCTTGGAAACCCACTTGAATAGAGTTTATTTTTATTTTGATTTTTGACCCAGACAAGCTTGCATAAAGCCCTCTCACCTAGTAAATAAGAGTACAGTCTTTAAATTGAAGTATGAGGGACTAACTCTGTTGATTGAACAGGCTTGAGCCTAAAGCCTTGAGTCTTGAGCCTTGAGACTTGAGTCTGAGACTAGTGAGTGTTCCAAAGTTAGCCTAGCTAGTATTTACAATCCCGTACCTTAGAAAGAATGTAAATACTAAACTATTTTTGTAAATACCATGAAGAATTTTCTGTTCCATCAGATAGGAAACAGTTAACTAATATATTCTGCTTAGGTTATTCAACCATTAGAATCGCTCGCTATGTATTAGAATCAGACACGTGGATATTATAATATTGAGAAAGTTGAATTATTATATAATAACAAATTCACAACTCACTGTAATTCAAAGTGAGTTCTCAGAATCATAATAGCGCTGTAGGACTTGAAACTATAAGCCTTCCTAACACGCTCCAGTTTCTTTGTCTAATTATATTTAATTTACTTATTCTATCAGAAGTTCGTAAACACAATAAAGCATACTAATTTTAATCTTATAATAATAAAACGTAGGGATAACAGCAACATTATTTTTTAAATATAAGTATTACATTTTATTGAAAAATTGGCAGTATATAATCATTGATTTTCATGGATATTTAAATGTAATTTTGCTTAATTGCCATACATATGTATGTTATATGGCGGATTTAAGTGCATAGTTTTACATTATAAATTGATACTTTATATTGAAATTAATCTTTTATAATGACGATTTAAAAGGGCTTTCACGAGTAAAAGCCTACTTGAATAAAATTCATAATATATTACTATTTGATTGTAAATCGTTAAAGTTGAAATAACCTAGTGGACAGAAAGGATGTATTTGTACATTGGTTAGTTCGTTCAAAACTATACAAGCACTTGACTTTAATTGTGCTTATAATAATTCTGGATTGTGAAAGTAGCGTCTGGTAAAAAAATTTGCGTAATTAAAGAGATTCACTGTGACGTGTCCTTCCATAAAACAGGATTTTTTAAATGATTTATTGTATGTTGAGCAGACGAACAAACGGGCCACCTAGTGGTAAGAGGTCACCATCGCCCATAGACAATGGCACATACCTTTCAAACGTAAACACAACAACACTGAGTACTGGTGTTGTTGTGTTTACGAGAGAATATCTGATGAGTAGGCGGTACCTACCCAACCGGACCAGACCGGGTTGCCCAACGTCCTACCAAGTAAAATACGTAGAAATAAGCTAGAAAAATGTAGAAGCTTGGGTTTCATTATCAAAAGAAAAGATATATGAAGAAAGTTTAACATCGAAAGATTTGACAGCAGTGAATATATTATTGCAATAATGCAATCTTTGGTTTTATAGCCAATATTCAAGAGGGGTTAACGAGATCGAACGCAATATGACGCGACACTTGAAGATACCAATTTCCTCTGGCATATGGCGTGTGTGAAACGTCTTTATGGACTGGCAATATCACTGAATTATGCTCGGTTTATCGGTCGTTCCTCAAAAGAGATCAGAGTAATGAAATATAATATCTGACGCTTACGTCGTTACGAATTCATTGACCATGAATAAGTTTGGCTTGCGATGTATGAGTTTAGTATCTATAAAGTAAAAAGGGTTATTGCCACACGAACATACTGTAGTATAGCGCGATTCTGTGAAAATTTACTTCGTATCTCATTCTCGAAATTATTAAAATAGACTTACAAATATGTAACTTACAAATTTCATAATTATTATAGTCAATGTCGATGATTACATTCTGACATTTCGTACTCGTGTTTTGCAGTGAAATTTTTCTTCTTACAGAATAACCTACGGGATGCCCATCGCGACTTCATACGGATAACAGTACTTTATTCATGCAATAAACTTACAAAAATACTTAAATATATATGTATTAATTTTATTTAGTATTAAGAAATAAATTAGAAACATGAAACTATGTCGGACTTACGTACTTTCAACAAGCAACTTTCAACCCCTATTTCACCCCCTTAAGGGTATAAGTCTAATTATAGTATAAGTATAGATTAATGCTAGAATTAAATATTGGAACGTGGCTTACTCTAGTACAAAACTGGCATAAATCGTCATCAATCTTTCGTTCTCTTTCTCTCCCTCTCTCTGTCCCGTTCTATTTTTTATATCAAACGGTTTTATGTAATGCTATTTAAACTGTTAACTATGTACCTTAAATAGTATTATCATTTTTAATCCACACCGGATTTTAATACCAATCTTTTGAGTACGAAGTAGGTACTGGTACAAAGGCGTTCTGCTATTTAAAGAAATAGCGAAAACGCCGTCATACCAGTCAGATTTTCAACTCGATCGGCGGATATCACACAAAGATATCATGCGTAGCCCAAGAACGATAACAGTGGCTTGTAATTGGAGAGGCCTATGTCCAGCAGTGGACAAGCAGTGGGCTGTTGATTGACGCAATAATCAAATAATACCATTATTATTCTGAACCTTACGGCTGTTTGACACTTTAACATTTCTCATCGCGAGAGAAATAGTCTAAGCTTGGTAAGTTAAGAAATGTTTTCTGCAATAAAACTCTGAAACGAAACGTTATCCTCTGCATACTGCATTCGAAAGCACCATCTACCTCGTTTCGTAAACATTTGCACTTGGAAACACTGGACGTTTCTGGCATAAGTTAGAAATTATTACTTTACGACTTTCATTTTAACCGACTTCAAAGAAAATAATGAATTTTAAATTTGGGTGTCTAGAATTTTTTTATATTGATGATTGACCATAACAACGACCTCCGTGGTCGAGTGGTGTGTACATCGGCTTTCATGGGTACGCAACTCCGAGTTCCGGGGTTCTATTCCCAGCCGTCTTTGTCGCTATTGTCTTGGGTCTGTGTGTTTGTGTTACTGTTACAACTGATTTCGATAATGCAGGGAAAAATCTGTTGATGGTTTCTGTTTGCTTGTTGATATGAATAGTTATGATTTTATAAACTAACAATTTCTAAGGCATTTTCCTTTAAGGACTTAGGATCAGTCCATTATATATACCGCCGTATTATAAGCATGGACAAGCACAATGATCACTTATAGTTATAAAATTACAACGATTTAATAAACAGATCTGTAGAGTTGTACGATGATATTTCCTCTTTGAATGCAGCTCAATATTTGAGTTAGGTAAGCTTAGCTTTCTCGATTCAGTGAAATTAACTAGTCTCCAAGGAAGGTCGTGGTTATGTTTTAATTATTGTAATTTAACTACACATATTATAAATAAATAAATATTGGTTAACATCACATATGTTACTCTGATCCCAATGTAAGTTTAAATAAAACTAGTTATAACGGATTTTATTTAAATGTGTAATAATTGCGAAAATTTAAGACAACATTATCCAATGTAAGTATTTGCATTATGCTGAAGTGCTTGTGGTATGGCAATCAGAAATAACGATGGTGCCACAATCACCCATACCCTAGACAACATAGAAAACTAAATTTTTCCGACGTCGATTCGGCCGGGAATCAAACCTGGGACATCAGATTGGTGTATTCATGAAAACCGGTGTACACACTACTCGACTATGGTTCATCATTAGATGTTTTAATAAATGAATATAACCATGTTGTAATGTCACAAAAATAGCTTTTTTTTATAAACTAGGTTGAGTTCATGCGGTTTTATTTAGTTTAAAAAAAACTCTCTTCGTTAAGCTTATTGAATCAATATTACACGAACTTATTCGTCATACAAACTGAAAGAGTAATTCAAAGTTTAAAATTACTGTTGAGTAATATTTCTCCGCTCATCGACTTTGCGCTAAGTCTTTCAAATACTCGTAATGTAATGAAATAAAACCGACTTAATTTTTTATTTAATACTATCAAAAACAACCTGTAAATTTCCCACTACTGGGCTTACGTCTCCTCTCCCTTTGATGAGAAGGTTTGGAACATATTCCACTAAGCTGTTCCAATGCGGGTTGGTGGAATAGACATGTGGCAGAATTTCTATGAAATTTGTCACATGCAGGTTTCCTCATGACGTTTTCCTTCATCGCCGAGCACGAGATGAATTATAAACACAATTCAAGCATGAAAATTCAGTGGTGCTTGCCAGGGTAAGCCCGTGATAATCGGTTAAGAAGCACGCGTTCTGCCACGAGCGGAGCAACGCACGGAAGAGGCCGCGGACGTGCTGCGTAGCCTCAAAGATCCCGTAGCCTCTCCGTTTTCCGTGCTGTGGCGGCCATCGCAGGGGGTTTTAGTGAGTACAATCTCACATAACCCGGCCTCCCCCCCAGGAGTCGGGTATCTATGAAGATTTATCCTGCGTCAACAAAAATAAAAAGATGCACGCGTTCTAACCACTGGGTCGTCTCGTTCATTCTTAATACTCGGTTCTTCTCATCTGTGCCTGCGATTTCACGCGTGTTTAAATTAAATAAATAAAATTTTAACAAAAAGAAAAACCGACTTCAAACAAAACAGTATTTTAGTATTTTCTTAAAGTATTCTCGTATTGTTTTTTGATAGGTATAGTATAGGGTTGGCTGACACCGGCTCCAAATATAACAATAACTATAACTACGTTATATAATCGTAAATCGACTTTTAAGTAGTCTAATATTTTTCATTTCATTTTACCTAGGAGGACTCTCAAAATATGTTAAATATGCAATTATTTTTATTACTTTTTAGTGCATTTTAATTTGTTTTAAAATACTGTTTTGTTTGAAGTCGGTTTTTCTTTTTGTTAAAATTTTATTTATTTTTTGATTTTAAGTGAAGCTGATGTAGACTAACATTTTTTTCTTAATATGGATAGATTAAGCGTGCCGCTTATATGAATCAGAAACTACTTCAGGGACAATTTCAAAAGAAACTTTCGAATAAAGCAAAAATAGACTTTCGAAAATGCGGCTTTAATACGTCAAGCGGCATAAACTACTAGGTACCACCCTCGAATGAGCTGTAATCGACCTCAGTAAAAAAACTTTGCAAAAGAGCTATTCGTATGCTATGTCGTACATCATATGACATCACATCATATACACAAAATTTGATTAAAGACAGAAAGAAATTCTGCCCCAAATCGCACCCTAACTGTAAGCCGTTTAGGAGTTCCGTCAATACATAGTATAAAACAAAGTCTATGTCCCTATATCTTTAAAACTACGCAACGGATTTTGATGCGGTTTTTTTTAATAGATAGTGTAATTTAAGGGGAAGGTTTATGTATATAATAAATGAACAATATAGTAAAGAAACACTGACAATTTTAGAAGTTTGCAATGTGATGTCGTAAATAAACAAATTCTTTAGTATATTTAGTATCAGTATTGCACCCGTGAGAAGTCGGGGCGGGTCGCTAGTTGATTATAATATTCGATTATGACAATTACATGAACATAACCACGTTCCGGAAGGTGATTCAAATATCCAAGTAACCCATAAATAATAGATTGGACCGAGTATTGCTAACGTGCTCCTCAGAATCGTTCCGTTCCCTCCCGTTCCCTTAATTTATCATGGATCCTGTGCTCAGAACCTTACCAAACTTTCACCAAACTACTCTTAAAGTATATCCTTTATAATAAAAAAGAATCATCAAAATTGGTTAACGTGATTTTGAGTTATTCACCTATTTGTCGCGCATATACATAATGCAAATTTAAGACTTATATCGTTTTCATACGGATACCATCATCGGAAAAAAATAAAAAAAAAATGGGACCCCACGGGAAGCACTACCTTTCAAACAAAAAAAAATTATCAAAATCGGTCTACCCAGTAAAAAGTTATGAGGTAACAAACATAAAAAAAAAAGAATTCATATGTCAAAAGTCCCGTCATAATCAGTCCAGCCGTGCCAGTGATTAGATGTATCGTGTATATATGCAATTAATAAAAAGTGGTTATTTTAATATTATATACAGACACTCCAATTTTATCACTTATATAGACTAGGTGCACATACTAAGAAAGATACAGTCAAAATCTTTATTCAATATAGAAGAACTATACTTGCTTATTGTTAGTCAAAATCTACTTCTGGTTCGGAAATAAACACTTCTGACTTGAGTACCGGCGAAAGAAACTTACTTTTTTTTTAATAAAACGCCTATAATCCACATTCTGAAGTTAGTCCATTTCGAAAATGAATTTTCTATATCATCATGATATTTGATTAAATTAGTTATTCTATTAAAATATCACATTGTTGCATAGTCATTATCTAAGTCGTCCACTCGAATTAATTTCCATTGTGTACACAACATTATTAATTCAAATTTAATAGGGAAATGCCTCAATTTCGCAATTTCCTCAAAACAAGGCGACTGAAGTGAAATTCGCGCTTCAAGAGCATCTTATTAAGTATCTACAGAAATGTATAATTTCGCTACAATTTTTTTGTTTGTATAAATAGTTATTACATGCTATAATAGTATGTAATGCTTTAATATTAGTGTCATTATTGTTTGTATTTTAGCGATATTTTAATTTTTACTTATTGTGTACGGTTTACAAGATATTGCTATACATATATCTATACATATAATAAAATTGAATGCGTGTTTGTAATATTGAAACGAACGCTTTTTGTTATATATACCAAAATAACATGTTTTAATATTTCTGTCTGTCTGTGTGTCTGTTTGTTACGGTTAATCTCTGAAACAGCTGAACCTATTTGGACGAAATTTTCACAGGCAGATAGTTGATATAATAAGAATTAAATTAGGCTTCCTTTATTTTAAAATTATTTATAAAATTATTTATAAAGTCGCGCTGCAATGTCTAAATAGTATCCAGTACCTTGAGCAGTCACCAGTTGCCGTGACGTTGGTTATCTCCCACCGACGACTTAATAGTACAAAAGCTACCTAATTAGCATTTGACGACCTCCGTGGTTGAGTAGTGTGTACACCGGTTTTCATGGGTACGCCACTCCGAGGTTCCGGTTTCGATTCCCGGCCGAGTGGATGGAGAAAATTCATTCGTTTTCTATGTTGTCTTGGGTCTGGGTGTTATCGTGGTATCGTCGTTACTTCTGATTTTCCATAACACAAGTGTTTTACCTACTTACATTGGGATCAGAGTAATTTATGTGATTTTGTCTCATATTTATTTATTATTTATATTTATTTAATAAGTTATAGTAAAATCTGTGATCTGAACAATATATTTTTTGTTAAATTCAAACGCGCTCGAAGTCGCGGACACAGCTAGTTATCGATAAATATGATCTCTGTTTGAGAAAAGCATCACAAGTAGCAAAGTCTCCTCTCGTATCGTTTTTTAGGCGACAAAAGGTACGTATCGCGATTTACTTATTATATATTACATGCCTAAAAGAAACCATTTCAAAATATTATGAAAAATATAAGGATATCTATAACATAATCTAAAGGTATGTAGATAAATAGCTACTTACAGTATTTATGTATTTATATTGCTTTCAATTAATAAATTTGGTAATTGCATGCCTAAAAGAAACCATTTCAAAATATTATGAAAAATATAAGGATATCTATAACAAAATCTAAAGGTATGTAGATAAATAGCTACTTACAGTATTTATGTATTTATATTCCTTTCAATTAAAAATTTGGTAATTGTTGAAAATTTTTTTAATATGATTTTTCAATAATTATTAACGCGAAGAATTATCTGATTCCAAGTAAAGCTCCTCTTAGTGTATATACTCGTACGTCTTAATGTTTATCTTTCAATACTTCCGGGGTCCGAGACAGTGAACACTGTCAACATGTACTGGTATTTTTATTGATTATCTTTAGACTGCCTCATTGTTTCTCTGAAGACGACCCCGAGGCTCTAGTTTTAAAACCATGGTCAGGTTGATAAAATGTATTTGGGATTTTTGTAACAGCAAAAATTCTGAAAGATTAAACTGGTACACTCTCAATACGAGCACGACGACACATAGATTCTGCACCAAAATTCTTTCCGATCATATAAGATTTGTTGTTCTATTACATTATTTAAGTAAACCTGTTTTTGCGGACATATTTAAGCACTATATTATATCTTGTTTGTCTCCCTTGAAAGGCTGCTGTGGTCGAAATCTATTAAGACGACATCATCCATCATCAAAATTCTTTATTCAAGTAAGCTTTTACAGGCACTTTTAAATCGTCATTTAACAACTATATTAAGTGAAGCTACGACCGGTTCGCAATGTAGATTATACCGAGAAGAACCCGAAAGAAATTCACTTAATATAGTTTATAAATAAAGATTTAAAAGTACTTGTAAAGCCTTCTTGAAAAAAAGTATATTTTATAAGGATCACATTGACCAAGACGCAAATTTTGAAATTAAAACAACCCTGATTGCATTGCAAAATTAATGACAACGTAACGAATTCATGTAAATATATATAATTACGTTATTTCATATAAGGGACAAATTTTAATTAAACCGGACGCACCCACAGTTCTGTAATTAGCTCAAAAAGGATTAAATGATTTGAAAAGGTCCAACGATTTGTAACGGGATGAGCTGGCCGTATATTTTTAATTAAAAACGTTGTATATGCCTGTGACACGTTTATGATTTAAAAAATAAATTTTCAACGAGAATATTCATGATAAAAAACTATTAACAAATAGGAGTGTAAAATATTTTTATTTTTTGGCACTTCTTTTTTAATATAGGTCAATATATTTATAAGGGGTGTCAAAGACAACTTCCTTTACAATACCCTAAATATGAACATCTGACGTGAAATCTATTATTAATATCTAGATTTATTTACTTTCTATCATAATGCTGTTTGATTGGTAAATACGATAATAATATCAGCAGAAATAATAATGTTTTTTTTTTACATCGAGTGATTTAGAATTAATTTAATTATAATTCATACGAATTGTATGTATCAAAATCCTATTCAATAAACTAGACAAAAGCTTGCCTGTGTCTAATTAAATACGGATACATTATGACAGATATAAAACAAAGAATTGTCAACAATAAAAATAACGCATTCGATACAACGAAACGCGAATCGAAATCACTTGCATCGCGACAATACAAATAAACAATGCGTCAACAAAACGGGAACATTTCGAACAAAACATCAACAATCGTAGCACTGTTTCAACAGCACTTCATTGAAATGTCCTACTTAAGAGTAAAAATGAGTGTCGCAGTATTGTTGAATGCAAATAGAATGCACAAGTTGAAGTGCTTGGAACAACCGTATCGGAGACCGGACGAAGAGCTAGAAAACATTTAGACACGGCGACATGATAAACATATTATATTTAATTTGAATAAAAAATCGATTTAGAAAAATACTCATAAGTAGCCAGGTTATATTAAATGATCTAATTTAATTAATCACCTACATATATAATAACCACTTATTAATAATGAAATGATTAACTATATAGAATCTGTTAATATTCAATCAACGTATAGGTATTTTGTGACTATGTTAATTTTCACATGTAAATATTTTTTTTTATTTGAGTCTTTAGTTATTTTTAATTTGATATTGACTACAAAACGAACTCTATAGTAATACAAAATTCATACATACAGAGCCTGTAGCACCATAAACTAAACGATTATGTAATTTAATATTTGTAAGCAAAAACAAGCAGCTATAAAACAATCATTATTACAAATGAAAAAAATATTATCTTAGTTTTAGTCAGGTCTATATCTTAGTATGTCTACGTTTGAGCGAGACAAAGATATCGACAACTGAGTAAGTTTGAATACTATCTCAGTAAATGAACTCATACCTATAGATTAGTTCTCTGCTCGTTGTATATAATATTAGTGTTAACTAGTGACTGCAGATGGTTTTGACTTGTCCTTAGAATATGTACAAAAGAAAACTTACCGAATTCTTTGAAAATGAATTATCTTAAGTAACTTACTTATTATTTATTTTATTTTTTAAAGTTAATTAGTTGGTAGTCAGACTCATCCGAGTAGCAATACCTTGTACTCGTAGTGTTCTGGTTTGGAACCAGTGTAACTACTATTTCAAAAAATAAAATATCTTAAACCTCAAGATCGTTATCGTATTCGTGATGTAAATAATGCTTAACAATTTTTACAGCAACAATAACTATAAGTGGTACTATTCATTATTCGTTTGAAATACTTATTACTAGCCGAGCACAAATCCACGCTTACGCATAGACTTGTTTATACAGAAACGGTATCTCGGTATTAGGAAGAAGTTCGAGGGTTATTCTACGTAGCTGCTCTTCTATATGTTGATTAGACAATCGTAGCATAATATACTTCGACTCAAACTTGTTTCCACGTTGGCGTTCAATAGATATAACAGTTTTGGTTCTCGATGAAATTCTACGTATCTGTTAATATCCTGTATATATTACTTGACGAATTAGGAATTAAAATTAATAATGGAAGGTCAGGAAACGAGCTGAGATTGCCCAGTGGTTAGAACGCGTGCATCTTAACCGATGATTGCGGGTTCAAACCCAGGCAAGTACAACTATATATATATATATATATTATTAGAAATAAAAATGAAGAAATAATATTTTTTGAATATTTAAATGGCGGCCAACAAACATTTTTTTATTTTATGACAGGCAAAATCGCTAAATATTCTGACAGCTAAGCGAATAGACGATTATCGCCAACCAGTAGTCCTTATATATCCGGTCACAGTGTTGCTATTTGTGATTTTAATTTTCTTCTAATACGGCTTCTCCTGACGGGACTGCGTGCTCGAAGTCCTCAGCAGGAACTCGATGATGGTCCAGCAACAACCTCCGCGTTCAATGGCTGCTCTGCGTTCAATGGCTGCTCTGCGTCATCATCATCGTTATCTGTCAAGACACACACAGTCTAAAATAATCACACTTATTTACCTCTGTTATTATTAGCAGTTGGCCTTAATGAACAAAGAAGCGTTAGATTACGTACGAATTAGCTAAGTTCAACATGACCATCAAACATAAATAGACGGCACACATAAGCTTTTCAATCACATAGGCTTTACACAGGTCTGTTCCCACGCAACCAAATACCCTGCACATACTCGTGCACTCAGGATTTACATCGGTCTCTAGTAGGTCACCCCAGATACCTAATAAAGGCTGGATTTACACAGGTCTGTTGTCGGTTGCGCCACCGACTCACCCCAGAAACCACCAGTGTCAGGGTCAACCCGATAGACATGGCGCACAGGATTTACTCGGGTCTCTTCCACTGAACACAACTCTTTACACAACATGGCCAAAACTCAGAAATACGGGCTAGTTTAGTACGTAATCTAACTCAAGAATAGGATAGAAAACAAGAAGTATATCAGTTAACAAAGCAAACAGCGGAACAAGTACATCAAGTACCTTCAAAAAATGCCGCGCAAGTCTCGGGTGTCCATTCTCCCCTCCATAAGACCATGTATGTTGCAGCTGCCTGAGTAGTCTTTCCATAAGCTCCAGCTAACAGTTGGACTTCGTACCGATCGTTAGATAGGATCTTACTAACTTTATATGGGCCTCTCATACTGCTATCCAATTTTCCGCTACATTGAGAGTTCTTAATGACATAAACTAAATCATTTACCTGAAACTTTTTAGGGGTTTTCCTATTTTTATTTACATATAGGTCTTGTTTTTCTTTATTTTGATTAATAAGTCGTTCCGCATGTTGCGGTCTTATCTCGCGAATTGCATCACGATTTGGATTAGAGCCTTCGCAAGTTATATCTCTAACTAACGAATTTATCAAAGGTGTAGTGGAATCAGTGCCGATTAAGAGATTTAGTGGCGAATATTGAGTAGTTTTATGTTTGGTAATATTTAAGACTAATTGCAGTTTCCGTAATAATTCAGACCAATCATTTTTGTTATAATTTACTTCGACTCTTATCATATTTAAAACAGTACGGCAATAACGTTCAACTTGACCATTTTCCTGATGCATTTCAGGGGTAACGAAATGCATTTCTATTCCATAGTTAGAAATCCAATTAATAAACTCATGGTTATCAAACATACGACTTCTATCGCACACTAGCCTTTTAAAAGTACCAAACAGAGATATTATTTGGGTCATTACACGTTTCAATTCGTTACTATCTTGTCTCGGTAAGGCATAAAGTAGACAGTATTTAGTATATGCGTCAATTATAATGAGTACATGTCTATGACCATTACTTTCTCTCAGTGGTCCGAGTACATCTGGGTGTATTGTATGAAATGGTATCGGAGACTTTTGCCAAGAGGATATTGGCTGCAATGATGCGCGAGGTACTTGCTTATGTGAAATACATATTATGCAATGTGTGACATACTTCCTTACAAAGTGTCTAAGACCGGGGAACCAAAACTGTCGCAGGATCAGATCGCTTGTTTTATCTACACCAATATGTTCATGCTCGTCATGAAAAACGGGTAATAAACTTAACCTAAATGCTTTTGGAACAAAACATAAAAATCGCGCTTGCTCACCAGTGACGTCATACCTATAATACAGGAGGTTATTACGTTTCATGTAACGCGTGTTATCTAATTCACCGTTATCTAATTTTTCGATTAGTTTTAATGTCTCCTCGTCACCCGCCTGTGCCACTTGAGCCCAATTTTGTGGTTTTGCAACAACATTAATTACATTGATCGGATTCCTACTCAAGTAGTCTACGTGTGACATAAGTACACCTTTACGGTACTCCAGAGAGAAATCAAAATCCTGCATGTAAATCCACCATCTTGCAACTCTGGGCTGGAAATCCTTTTTACGTTGTGTCATATTTAATGCATTGCAATCTGTAATTATTTTAAAGGATTTACCAATCAAATATTGCCTAAAATGTAGCAATGATTTTACTACCGCTAGGGTCTCCAGCTCATAGCTGTGATATTTGGATTCCGCACTAGTGGTCAACTTACTAAAATAAGCAACAACCCGTCTGCGGTTGTCTTTGTGTATTTGCATAAGAAACCCGCCATAGCCAATAGAACTGGCATCTGTATGCAATTCCGTTGTCAATTCCGGATCGAATATTGCTAAAATCGGTTCATGGGTTAAATAAGTAATAATCTCTTGACGTGCATTTTCGTGATCATCACTCCAATTAAAGATTACACCTTTTCTAGTTAGAGCGGCGATTGGTGCAGTCTTAATCGCGTAATTAGGAATGTATCTTCGGAAATATCCTGCGAGGCCAAGAAATTGGCGAGCTGTTTGACATTATTCGGTCGCGGCGATTTAACTAAAGCATCAATTTTATAATTACTCGGCCTGACCTGACCATCTTTTATAATCCTACCTAAGTATTCTATTTCATTAGTAAGGAAAGTACATTTTTTTAAATTAAGTGAAAAACCTGCATCAGTTAATGTTTTTATAACAGAATCTAATAAAACGAGGTTCTCATCAATCCCTTCAGTAAAAATTAGTACATCATCAATATAAACCATGACTTTTCCAGAATCCATGAAGTTTTGAGGGTTTTTGAGATAGTTTTCTGGCAAAAAATAGGCGCATTTGCTAAGCCATAAGGTACCTTGCAAAATTCGTATTGAGCATCAGGTGTAACGAATGCGGTCTTGTGAATGGACTCTTCAGCAACTCTGAGGTGATGAAACCCGGAAACCATATCTAAAGAGCTGAACCAGCGAGCGTTACCTAGCCTATCTATGTAGTCGTTGATCAAGGGGAGTGGATATCTCATTTTGACAGTAATTCGATTCAGTGCACGATAGTCCACGACCATTCTATCAGAACCATCCTTCTTTTTTACTAGTAAAATCGGACTAGCGTACTCTGAGTCGGACTCGCGAATAATTCCTTTATCAAGCAAATCCTTTACTATAGCACATACTTTTAATTTTTCGTCGTAAGATAACTTGTAAGGTCTGTAATATACAGGCACGTCAGTTGTTAACTTGATGTGCATCTCACTATCTTTTACTGTTGTGGTCGTGGTACCACTTAAAAAGAATTCTGAATATTTATTTAAGATCTCTATTAACCGTTCCTTATGATTTCCAGATACCGATGTATTCACTTGATCGGACAAAGAAATTGTATTTACTTGCATTGTATAGTTTACAGTCACCTCACTATGTACTAAACGTTGGCAGTTACCGGTCCTAACATAAGTAATACCTTTTCTATTCAGTACGTCTGTACCGATTATGACGGGTACATTCAAACTATCACTATCCACAATACAAAAATCAATTTCTATTGTCATATCGGTAAACTAAACGGGTAGGGTCACAAATGATTCCGATCTAACTTCCGTACCGCCTAAACCGCGTAATAATTGATTAGTAGGTTTTATTTGACAAGAAAAATGTTTGACGACGTTATTTGACATTAATGAAACACATGAGCCACTATCAATTAACACGTCTATCGGTATTCCTAGTATGACAGCAGTTGTCACGTCACGATTTTTATAACAGCCCGAAATTTCGCGACAAAAGTTGACGCCATTACTATTTCGAGAATTTGTGCGTTCCTAAGCAAAACAAGTACTCTCGGAATGACCCATTTTTCTGCAAAATGTACACTTCAATACATCGCTACGAGATGTCGCTAAGGAGTTTATCTTTTGTTCGCTACTGTTTAAAATTGATTTCGACTGTTTGTTACAATTTACGATCTTATGACCGAACTGATTACAATGGAAACACTTTATTGATTTCAAATCTTTACAATCATACTGACGTTTTACCGGTTTGCGATTTGAATGATTATGGTTGAAAGACTTGTAAGTTCGGTTATCATTAAAATACACTTCCTTAAAGTTGTTAGAAGGTTTAACAAAGCTCGATAAAAACTCACAATAGAATCAAGTGATAGTTTAGCGTTGGCAGCCATGGCACGAATTTGAGGATCCGAAATTCCACGAATAATAATAGCAGTAAGCAGCTCACTACTAAGACCTTTCACAATGCGTAACCTTAAAAGCGATTTGCGAGCATACTCAGCATATGTGGAGAATTTATCGGACTCTGACCGCATTACATCATAAAGAATGTTCGCGACATCGACTGATCGTGGGCATAACGCTTTTAGTTCTACCTTGAAATTGGACCACGTGCGAATATTGCTTGTCCATTGGCTCAGCCAGCCAGTCCCACGCGAGCAAGGCATTCCCTGTCGTCCCAATAGTTTGCAATACGAGCTCTCTCTACTTCATCACACCACGAGTCAAAATCATGAACACCCGGATCAAAATCAGAGACAAAATATCGGTTGGATCTGACCTGAGCACAGTTGATGGCGGTCAAAAGACGCTCCGCAGCGTGCGTCACCACGTCCTCAGACTGCGTTGTTTCCTTGTTTATGGTACGTGTGGTCGTGGAGGAGTGGAGCGGCTGTGTCCCCACTTGCGCAGACGCCAGCTCATGCGGCGGTGTTGGTGCCACAAGCTCTGATGTCGATGGTGTAGTGTTGGGCAGCTCGCGGCTACGGGCAACGCTGTTCGTTGCGATAGCTTGCGTCTCCACAGACGCACGAGGTTGATGGTCTTCCAACGCGCGTAATCTTCTCAAAATCTCTTCCATCGGGTTGGGTGAAGGAGTGCGCTCGCGACGCTTTCGGTTGTTACGTTGGTCGTTGGAAGGCATCGCAAAGACAAAAACTCCGTCTGAATATTAATTAACCAGACCACCAGGTGTAATAACCAAAAAGTAGTACTAATTTAATTTATAAAATCAGAAATGTAGGCTTTCAATGGCTATTCAGCCGTCGAATCTCGCTTCTGATATTAGAAATAAAAATGAAGAAATAATATTTTTTGAATATTTAAATGGCGGCCAACAAACATTTTTTTATTTTATGACAGGCAAAATCGCTAAATATTCTGACAGCTAAGCGAATAGACGATTATCGCCAACCAGTAGTCCTTATATATCCGGTCACAGTGTTGCTATTTGTGATTTTAATTTTCTTCTAATAATATATATATATATACATATATGTGCGTAATTGTGTTTACCTCTGCCTCTCGTGCTCGGCGATGATGGAAAACATCGTGAGGAAACCTGCATATGACTAATTTCATCGATATTCTGCCTCATGTGCATTCCACCAACCCGCATTGGAACAGCGTGTTGGAATATGTTCCAAACCCTCTCCTTAATAGAAGAGGAGGCCTTATCCCAGCAGTGGGGAATTTACAGGCTGTTACTTTACTTTTACTACAGAAAACAAATACTATAATGGCTAGTTAGTAGTAGTAGTAAAGTTTTTCAGTTAGAACAAAGTAAAAGCTAACTGCAGATGTGTAGTTTTTCAGTTGGAATAAGCTAGACCCTTCCAACAAATCATATTGTGAAATTTCTGTAAGTCGTATTGCAGATTGAGCAGAATATTTGATTCATTAAAAGAAATCTCAGAACTCTTTTTCTTACCTATATCTAAATTAAAAACATGTGTTAAAAGAGTCAAACTCGTGAAATAAGTAACTACTGATTTTCTTGCCGATTCTTCCAGGTTGAATTAACATTCCTCACCGATGATAGTTTGATATGAATATTAACCTTGTAAAATTATGCTTCAAATGCGCTTGCAAAAGCTTACTGGTATAGATTACATTTTGATTTCGAGATACATTTTTACTGTAATGGTTATAATAATAAAATATACACGTGTCAAAAACAATAACAGCGTTATTCAATTTTTAAAATTGGCGAGTTAGCTATGAAGGATTTCTTGGAAACAATTGACTATTTATCTGAAAAGTATTCGGTCAGTAGAAATGATCATGAAACTTATTTATTTGGTGCTCTTCTTTATATCTAAAGATTATATTAATTATGTTCAAAAATGTAAATACACAGACATTATTCCTTTATTAACTTTATATAGATTTCAAATTTAACTTCGAAAACTTATACAATAACATGGAACCGAATTTCTAACAATTGCTAAAGTTGAACAATTACTTTTTAACATTATTATTACATAATAATAAGAGTTTCGAACAAATTTAATGATATACAATAGACGAAGTATTTGTGTTGTTAGGCTACTTATTATTGCCTAGTAGTCGCCTGCGACTTCGTTCGCGTTTGGGAGTTGGTTGTCGTGTGTCAAGTAAAAAGTAGCCTATGTCCTTTTTTGGATTTCAAGTTTGCTTCATACAATTACAAATTTCATCACATTACGTTCAGCGGTTTGGTCTTGAATAAGCGACAGACAGACAGAGTTACTTTCACATTTATAATATTTATCATCATCATCATCATCAGCCTGATCGTGTCCACTGCTGGACATAGGCCTCTCCAAGTGCACGCCACTGTGGTCTTTCTCCGCCTACTCGCATCCAGCTCCTGTATGCATTCTTGCGTATATTGTCACTCTACTTAGATTTCATTTTATTTTATTTATAGTATGGAGTCAACCTGGCAAACGCCTAGTAAATAACATAGCACGGCAAGTAATAACCTTTCTTTATATTGTCAATATTAAGAACTAAGATATAATGTCTCTTGTTCTACTAATATTATAAATGGGAATGTTTGTGAGGATGGATGTACATACGTATGTTTGTTACTCATCTCACTCAGATTTTAATGAAGTTTAACAGTGATATAAGATATCCATCAGAATAATACATAGGCTACAATTTATAATGTTTCATTTAATTTGGTCATAATATAACGATACACATAAAGCCGGGGCGGGTCGCTAGTTACTTGAATAAAATCTGATCAATAAAATCAACCTATATCATAATGATTTCGTTCTTTCCATATGATTATTTAAAAAATTAAAAAATATGTAAAACTAGCCCTATTCTTTATCGAATAAAATAAGGGTATTTTTAAAAGAAAATTTACAAAACGCGACGTATTTCACTTCCTATAGTTAAAACTTTGTCCCAAAGGCAAACATAATTAAGCTGCATCTGCCTGTAATTTTCTCCTTGACGCAAACTAGCTTAATGAGATAAACTGCGCAGGACACAGAGCAGAGACAATAGATATGGAATCAGAGGTCTTTGTGAAGATTATCGAGATTAACCCGAAACGATTATATTTATACAAATAAGTATACATTGCTTACTATTCATATTACAATGAGTTTTTTCACAATAAACATCATTACGTAAATATGCAATGGAATGCAATTTTGAAATACTCATCCATTTTTCAAAAGAAGAACAGAACTACGAAAAAGTATATCTCGAATTTCATAACGCAACTTTAGAATATATAAGCAATGAGCTTGGTTTTGGTTGATATTTTTGTGAAATTCTTTTGGCGTATATTTTATATAAATAGTTACTTATTTGATGACGTAAGCATTACCTCATATCAATTTCCTTCGTATCTTCAATCTATGTGACTTGGTCGAAACAAAAATCCGTGTCTCGTTGGCGAAACTAAAAGCCATCAAAGTAAGTATTATATTCATTTTTAAAATCCTGCAATAACTTTATTCACTAAAAGGTATCCACTTAAGTTTTAGATAATCTCTTTTGGTTAGTACGTGTAATATTACACTACACGATTTTACATTACACGCACAATTTAATATAAATGTATACTAGTCGTTGCCTGTTTAGGGATTAGTCGTGTAGGCATGTATGTCTTTGGAGTTGAAGCTTACATCAAATAAAACTTCATCAAAATGGGTTCAGCTGTGAACGGGTCACAGACACACTTTCACACTTATTATATTGCTATAGACGGTCATTCAATAGTCATAGTTTGTACAGTAATTATTGTTACTTAATAATTATTGTTAATTATTTGTTACTTAAATAACCACTGACTTTCTTATCGATTCTTTTAGGTAGAATCAACATTCTGGATCAATGGATGATTGATATGAAAATGAACCTTAACCTTGTAAAATTATCATTTAAATTCGCTTGTAAATTTTTGAATAAATAATCATACTCTTTTCTGAGTAAATTATGCTTCAAAGATACAAGCGTCAAAGGCGTATCAGGGTCATTCGTTTTCCAAAATTGACGAAAGGACACCTAGGAAACACTTTCTTCTTAACTGCTGCCAATTTTGTTTTAGTAAAAATGACTACATATTTATGTCAAAAGTATTCAGTCATTCGAAATAAGAATGAAATTATATAGTTAAGGCCTAAAGTAAAGAGTAATAAAGATTTTTTATTGAAAATAAAAATAAAACATTAATGTAAAACTAATTCGCAATTAAATTTCCATGAATGAATTCCAATACATGACCTAAAATTACACGTCATTGATTCAAGACGAATAAAATACTGATGCCACTTCCGCTATCCGTACTGATCGTCGCTGACAGACCACGTGGTGGTTTTGTTAATTAATTATAACATTGTTGTTTGCTTTGTGAATTATGTGAGTGTTATTAATGGAAATTAGCTTGATTATAAGATTCGTAGAAGACAAAATGTAATACAATTTTACACACAATAGAAACACAAGCCTGTAAATATTCCATTGCTTGGAAAAGGTTTTAATGCAACGTGGATCGGTACGGAATATGTTCCAATACGCTCCACCGAAGTTTCATTAGTTTGTTTTAATTACAAAACTCAGCAGACGATGTACCTGCGTACATGTGGTAGTTATCATAGCGGTTGAACGGTTGAGTTGATGTGTTAAAGCGCCATCTAGCGGTGGGTTGTAACAATGAGACTATTTACTTTAAAATATTAATTTATGAAAAACAAAGTATATAATGTGTCAACGTATTGTATTATTGACAATCATATATATACAAATATGTATATCGTCGTCGTCATCACCAGACCTCGGTTTGATGACTGCATCGGAGCAATAACTTTATTTTTGTCATGTATTTGCACCATATAGGCAATGTAAAATATCCACTACCAACTTTGTAAACTAAGATGTTATATCTCATATACCTGTAGATAAATTTTCTTATTCAAACTTCAAACCGGAATACAATAAGAAATAATAAGTGAAACTACCCATCCTGGTTAAAGAGTGAGTAAGCCAGTGTAATAGTAGTCGCGAGGCACAAAACATCGTAGATATCAAGATTGGTGGCACATTGGCGTGAAGGTAGGTAGGTAAGGAATGGTTAATATTTCTTACAGCATCATTGTCAGAGGTGACCATTTACTCTCGTGCAGCCCATTTGCCGACCCAACTGTTATGTAAAAAAACAGAATCTTAGGAACTGCGTCTACTGCGCAGTCATTTCTTATAGAACTGCTATCTTCGCCAAAAGCATTTATAGTGAACCACCCCGGCTTCGCACGAGTCCAATGTTGATAAATACGTAATAGTAGGGTTTAGTCAGTGTTTGCATATAAAACTTCCTTCTAAATCAATCTATCTATTAAAAAAAAACCGCCTCACAATCCGTTCTATAATTTTAAATATGTAAGCATACATAGGGACAGAGAGCGTAAGTGACTTTATTTTATACTATGTCATGTTTTATTGTAATGATTTACTAAAAAAAAAAAAACAGAAAACATTATTTTGGAAAGCTATATTATTTCTTTATTACGAATACTTCTGATATCATTTAATGCTTAAAAAAAAAAACATTCCAATGAAATAAACATTTTTAGGGAAAACGATTCGAAAATAAATGAGACTGAGAATTCAATAAATTATTTCAATTGCTTAAAGTAAAATACCGAAAGTGTGTTCGGCCATTTCAAATGTAATTTAATTAAAAAAATCAAAATATCCAATTTATTTAATACTGTGATCGCTTTGGTATGGCTGTCAAATTTATCCTTACTGAGAGATTGGTCCTTGAGTGGAGAACCGCGTCTTGGTAAGCGTAATGTAGAACGTCCTCCCGCTGGTCCGACGACATTCGCAGGATCGCCGGTGGAAGCTGGATGAGGGAGGCAGAGGACCGAGCAGCGTGGCGCGCTCTGGGGGAGGCCTATGTTCAACAGTGGACAGTAAAAGGCTGATGATGATGATGAAAGATTGGTTTTATTATACTATTTACTCTGATTAGATGGCCCTAAAGATTGTTTAAACAGAACCCATTTTTTCGTTACAAAATTTAACACATAATATATAGAGCAAACAACTTCCTTCCAACCGTCCGAAGATACCTCGTTTATTTTTAAATTAAAATATTAACCATATACAGCATTTAGTAATTTATATACTGTTTTCATTCTTATCTTGTAGATCTTAGTCGAGAGATCAGTGAAACAAACGATGCCTTTGTATTATTTATAACAAGCTATTAACCGACATCAACCTCTTCGCTATTCAACAGAATATATCTTAGTAACAAGACTCCCTAGGAAATAATATATTTATTCGTCTGCTGGTTAGACTACATAGATCTTCACCGTAAATTTGCGGGCATGGTGTCTACCATGAACCTTTGTTTATAAATCATTGCTTGTCAGTTAATTTAAATCGCATCTATATTTCCGACAACCCGCAGTGTATCAGCATTTTCTTTAATGCTTCTTAATCATCTCGGCACTTTCTGAGACAGGAATATTTTTTTTTTTTTTATGGTATAGGTTGGCGGACGAGCATATGGGCCACCTGATGGTAAGTGGACACCATCGCCCATAGACATTAACGCTGTAAGAATTATTAACTATTCCTTACATCGTCAATGTGCCACCAACCTTGGGAACTAAGATGTTATGTCCCTTGTGCCTGCAGTTACACTGGCTCACTCACCCTTCAGACCGGAACACAACAATACTGAGTACTGTTGTTTGGCGGTAGAATAACTGATGAGTGGGTGGTACCTACCCAGACGGGCTTGCACAAAGCCCTACCACCAAGTATAGCAATAACATAGCTAGTGTGTAAGAAGTGTTAAAAGATGAGCAGATTTCTTGACCAGCGATGAAACGTATCACAAGTCACGATCATTTTTACAATAAACTGATTATACACATACTAGCGACCCAACCGGGGCTTCGCACTGGTGCAATGCTGATACTAAATATACTACAGAATTTTCTTGTGTCTGTACTGTATTGTATATGTTTTATATACAAAAACCTTCCTCTCGAATTCCTCTATCTGTTATAAAAAAACCGCATCAAAATTCGTTGGTTAATTTGAAAGATCTAAGCTTACATAGACATTAAACGACTTTATTGTAAACACTGTAATGATAATGTTATTATAACCAGTAACATATTTTGTTTCAATGGATGTATAGTCCAAGCATAGCTCGTATAGTTGTGAAATCATTTGTTACCAAGACTATAATTTCGTATTTGAAACCCACAAAATCCCCATGTGTTCATTATATCTGACGGTCGATACTCATGCATATTCAACGTATAGCCGCAATTAGCCAGTCGATAGTTTTGAGCCACCAATTATATTTGAGGATGCTCCAGGCTTTTTGCCATGAGACCGGCAATTTGAATTTCCGAGTAGGCTGTGATTTAATCACGTTTTTTTGGCCATTGTTATTGTAAATCCGAATTAATATTTACATGTTGAAATGTATTGATTACAATGAATAGATGTTATGATATATTTTATTTCATTGTAATTCATACTTTGATATATTTTTGTATAAACTACTAATGGTACTTGGGTACTAATAATATGCGGATTTAGGTGTTCGTAGACGGCACGACGTACTTTTTTGCTATCAATCCCACTCACTGCCGCCTTTATATATTTTTACTTGGAAATGCGTGAACTGTACTGTTTTAAATAATACCTTATATAATAGAAAGAGACAGAAAAAGAGAGAAAAAAGAGCGAAGATGAGAAGAAATGTTGCCCTGAGGGGGTAGAACAGTTGATTTTCACGTGACGATTTCTGTCAGTTCATTCTGTAAGCCGCTTAAAGAACTTTATTTAAAAAAGGAAACAATATTATATTTCTTTTCTATATGTTATGTTACTAAAAGTTTTTTTGTTATAAATTCTTTCAATAGCTATCAATTTATATGTTTCACATAATCCGAGCCTATGATTCATTATTACCATGTATATTTACTTTTATGTAAATTTTGCTCAGATTCTTCAATATTGAATAAAGATATACCGTAAGAAAGTAGATGTCTTAAAACATTGTCAAGGCAAGTTTCACAGCTGAACTGAAAATGAAATGTAAACACAAATTTAGCCTTTAACTCACCTTGAACTTCAAATATAACAATAAATTACATTTTCTTTGTGCTCGAAATTTTTGTTCAATGTCAACGGTAATACAAATTACTGCTTTATGGCGGCAAAATATTATAAGCGCCGGAAATATATCATGTTATACATTTATGTATTCTAATATAATAATTACCTTATTATATTAGAATACATAAATGTATACTCTTGGTGGTAGGGTTTTGTGCAAGCCCATCTGGGTAGGTACCACCAACTCATCAGATATTCTACCGCCAAACAACTGTACTTGATATTGTTGTGTTACGATTTAAAGAGTGAGTGAGCCAGTGTTCCCAAGGTTCCCAAGGTTGATGGTGCATTGGCGATGAAAGGAATGGTTAATGTTTTGTTACAACGCCATTGTCTATGGGCCGTGGTGACCACTTATCATCAGGTAGCTCATGTGCTCGTCTGCCAATCCAGTAATTAAAAAAATGCTCTGTCCGTTACCATTTCACGTTTCAACCGCTGAACAGGTTAAGATGAGTTTTGCTATGAAGCGAGCTTAAATCTCAAAGAAAGAGATAACTTCAGATACTTTTTCCGAGAAATGCAAGTGAAGTCACGACAAAAAATATCATATATTTAAATATAGAAATATATTTTGTTAGGGACAATGATTTTCTTAGAATATTTAATGATAATTATAGTAATCGAATTATAAAACGTAAATTTTAGCAGAGCACTTATAATCTTTAATGTAATATATACGATCACTTTATAAATATACACATACAAAATTAACAAATTTATATTTTTGTTATGTTTACTCTCCATGTTAAATAAGTTGCACAGAATGTCTTAGTGTGCGTAAGTGATGATGACTAAAAAGTAGAGACAGCATAACATAAATATTAGATTATATAATTTAATGTAAATACTTCTATAGGTCGAAACGGTACCCTAATGTTCTTGTATTTATTGTCAGAATCGACGTATCCTTTTCCTAATACGAAACAAAAGTTATTGTAACCGAACGGTGAAAAATATAAAAGTAAAATGAATTTATTAACAAAAACAGGATTTTTCTCGATTAAAAACGGACTTCGTTGCCGTAATTTCATTCTGTATGGACTTCCCAACTTTGCTGGAATAACGCAAAAATAAAGAGTTATTTTATTTGATTGACATACAATGCTACTTTTATTTGATGAATTTGGAATTTATTTACCTAAAAACGTCGATGTATATGCTTATATAAAACAGAACGATCGAAATGAATTCGAAAAGTCAGACTAATAAAGGTTTCGGATCAACTGAATTCGATACATTCATCCATTTATTGTTAGTTGAAAGCCCAGGAACAATTTACATACAAACTCATCTTACTAATCCGTGATGTCGGATAACAACGAGAAATATTCGTAAGAGGAACATTCGTGATGTCGGATAACAACGAGAAATATTCGTAAGAGGAAATGAATAAGAGTTTTACTTGAGCTCAAACAAACATATAATGTTTCGTATTTAATTTACTGCTCGTAACATATAATGTAACGAAAGTGTTACAATAACACTTCTATATTTAAGATGAATATAAAATTTGATTTTTTTTTCCGAAAAAAAATTGACTACATCATAAATTTATTACTAAAGTTTTATTTAATTTACGAAAATTTATTAAATTATGTAGCTCGTTTATGTGTTTTTATTCAAGTGTGAAAATGATATTTATACGTGTGGTTATTTATTTAAAATTATTTATAATATCAACATTTAATTACGTAAAAAATTTAAAATGTCATGTTAACATACAACAACAACAACCATCTGTTAATTTTCCACTGCTGGGCTAAGGCCTCCTCTCCCTTTTGAGGAAATGGTTTGGATCATGTTCCACCGCGCTGTTTCAATGCGGGTTGGTGGAATACTCATGTGGCAGAATTTCTATGAAATTAGATACATGCAGGTTTCCTGACGATGTTTTCCTGCACCGTCGAGCACGACACAAATTAAGCACACGAATATTCAGTGGTGCTTGCCTGGGTTTGAACATGGAATCATTCTGGGCCATCTCGGCATTCAACGTTCACTCATACACAATTGTTCAATTGTGCACTGGTCTGTATTGTTGTCTTTTTTAGGGTGAGTGAGCCAGTGTAATAACAGTTACAAGAGACAATTTAGTTCTCATTCTGATGCATTGTCAGTGTAACGAACGGTCTAATTTCTGTTAACAGAAATTAGACCGTTCGTTGCAATAATTATGGTGACATCCAAATCAGTGGCACTTTTGCGTGTCTACTCAAATGAGGAAGAAAAGGATCCATCTTATTAATAACTCGATAAAACTCTTAAAATGTAATTGTTTAAGTTCCTTTGTCGAGGAGCTATTCCGAGAACACAATACTTAAGACAATGATACTGTACTTAGTAGGCTTCGGGCTTAAATGTTATAATAATTTCTTGTCTAATAATAGAAACGATAATACAATGAATACAATGTTTTTTCAATATAAATGATGCCGTTCTGATCGATTTTAGCAACGACATTTACACGACAGGACAGTAGGTGGTGACCACTTACCAACAAGTGGCCTATTTTCTTGACCTAGGCAGACCTATATCATCAGAGTCACATAACTGTTACATATACATATAGTCTTTGATCATTCAAAATCAGAGGAAGGTCAACCCACTTAGATGCTATCAGTCGAATTCTTAAAATATTAACAGTTTTAAAAGATTAGTACGGATTGTCGTTTGACCACTTAATTTTAATTCGCATGATCAAACCCATTGCAATTCTCTGCGGTTTAAAGTTACGCTTTATTTAACCGACTCCAGGATTAGGGTGACAATGAATTTAATGTTCATAATTACATTTAAGTCCATCATAATTTTTGACGGCATATTTTTCATTATCATCTTTGGAACAGGTTCATCTAATGTTGGTATCTTCTAGGTTATACCATTAAGCTACTTTGCATATATATTTATCCCATCAACCCTGAATACTTTTTATCTGACAATTGTATTAGCATTCGTGCTCCTTTTAGAAACTATTTTTTGAACTTAAAAGTAAAATCCTAGAATTTGTTTATATTTAAACAGGTAAACAAAACCACTTCAGATAAACTAAATAATGCATCGCTTGGTACTAATAAGGGTAATTAGCGTCAAATTTATGTGTTACCACGTGTCGCCTGCGGTTTTGATTGCCTTTTAGGGCTTAAGCATAACATTAGACTATTTTTCCTTAGGATTAAAATTGACCTCATATCAAATTCAATCAAATTCGGCTGAATATTTTCAGAGCAGAAACACAGACAGAAAAACAGAGTTGCTCTCTCATTTATTCAACCTCCGTGGTCGAGTGGTGTGTACACCGGTTTTCATGGGTACGCCACTCTACTATGAAGTTCTGGGTTCGATTCCCGGCCAAGTCGACGTAGATTATCATTTGTTTTCTATGTTGTCTTGGGTCTGGGTGTTGTGTTACTGTCGATACGTCTGATTTTCCATAATACAAGTGCTTTAGCTACCTACATTGAGATCAGATTAATGTATGTGATGTTGTCTCATATTTTTATTTATTTATTTATTTTTATTATGGAAAAGGTTTTTCAAAATATTCCGTTTCGTTTTTACGCTTTTCAACATTATAATTTTAGTTTATAACAATTTTAAGTTAATCGCTTCATAAAAGTTTAAAGATTCAAGTCATAAATAATGAACTTGGCTTACCTGGTCATAAAACACGTAAATCTTAAGTGACGGCGGGTTTTAAGTTACTGCTAAGTAAGTTTTTAAGTGTTAATTTGAGTATATAATTTAATTAAAATCTACAACAATTTACTTGATGATATACATATATAATATTAAAACATTTGGATAATTTAGGTTTATGCTCAATTTATTTAATGTAAATTTTCGTTGTAAAATCATTATAACATAAATTATAATATAAGTTTTGACATATTTATTAAATCTATTATAACAACTTTGTGATATATTAAATGTTTATGTTTACATGCCAAGCATAAAAGGTGACACAACAAAGATTATAATTATTAATATCGTTGAAGGACGAAAGTTCAAGGAAACTGGATATTGGGTGAAATTCTGGCAAATGTATTTGATCAAATGTTGGTTAAGAGTAATTGTGTTTGACCAATATGTAGTGGCATGCAATATGTAGTGAACACACTTTACGGGCAATGTTTGTAGGTATTTAACTTGCGATCTATATTATCTTATGTATGTTAATTTTTTTTATGCTATAGGTTGAAGGACGAGCATATGGGCCATAAGTGGACACCACTAGCACTACCCATAGACAATGTAGCTGTAAGAAACATTAAATAATAGAAAATGTCCTGTCAAATTCATAATTTGTGGTCACATATGTCTCGGCATACCATCTCTAATGAATACATATCATCTAGATTATGATTTAATTGCTACACCATGAACAAGGATGGTTTACGTTTCTCATCAATTAGTTGAGTCAATAAAACTTGCTTTTATTTGAATACGTACACACATAATGTCGTCACCGTTGAGTTTGAAAGTGTGAAGTGACCTATTTTATAATTTATTACATTTTTTTATATGGCAACATTTTTAAGTACTAAACACTATAGTTGCAAATATAACTACATAGTATAAAACAAAGTCGCTTTCTCTGTCCCTATATCCCTATGTATGCTTAGATCTTTAAAACTACGCAACGGATTTTGATGCGTTTTTTAGTAGATAGAGTAAACTCAAACTCAAACTCAAATTCCTTTATTCAATATAAAAGCATTACACTTACTTATTGATTGTCAAATAAACACTACCACCGGTTCGGAAAAAGGAACACCCTGACCTGAGAAGAACCGGCGAAAGAAACTCAGCGGTTTTTTGTTATTTTGTTTTCTGTTATTTTTTTTTTGTCAAATTTATAAGGTACATAGTAGTACATGATTAGAAATAGCCAGGAGGCGATCGTTTCATTCCCAGGGTGTGCTATCAAACATAAACTCGCTAATTGTATACCTTAACCTAGTAACCTTTTGCACACAAGCGTTCCTTAACAATTTTTTTAAATTTGGCAACAGAAGCATTTTGAACGCTTTCTGGGATCCTGTTGTAGAAGCGTATACATTGCCCCACAAAAGAGTTACTGACTCTATGCAGTCGAGTAACAGGAGTAACAAGATTGTGTTTGTTCCTTGTACCAATGTTATGAGAATTACATTTTCTCATAAAAACATTAATATTTTTCCGTACATACAAAACATTACAAAATATGTGTTGAGAAGCAACAGTCAATATCTTAATTTCTTTAAATCTATACCTTAATGATTCCTTGGCTCCTAGGTTATAGATTGCGCGAATAGCCCTCTTCTGCAGCACAAATATAGTTTGGATAGCAGCTGCATTACCCCAAAGCATAATACCGTAGGACATTATAATATGAAAGTAACTAAAATATACTAGTCGAGCCGTATCAACATCAAAAGTGATTCGAGAGGAAGGTTTTTGTACATAATGCATGGACAATATAGTATTGAAACACTGATCATTTTAAGTTTCTAATTAAACAAATTCTGAAGTAAATTTAGTATCATTATTGCACTCGGGCGAAGCCGGGTGGGTCGATAATATTCTATAAGTTAGCAAAAGTCTACCTTATAGAAAAAAATCTTTATGTATTTTTCAGTATTCTAAATTTTTGGACGTTAGAATAACACGTCGCTTTGACGACCTTTTTGAGGTATCCGTTGAAACTAGAGCTGGCAATTTTTCATGTGGTTAGCCGGCAGGATTTTTTTTAATTCATTCCGTGAGCGGCATCCTGACTGTGAATGCTTGTCTATTAAAAAAAGGAATTTTGCTTGTAATTCATATATAGATCATACCTTTCTTTACATATTTACAAAGAAAAACTACAACTTATTTTTATGTTACCTACGTTTATTCTTTAGCGTTTCGTCCTTTATTGTCGCTTTCCTTATCATTCAATAACATCAATAAAAAACAAATTGGTGACTATTCATTCAAAATCAAAATATACTTTATATCACTACATAGTATAAAACAAAGTCGCTTTCTCTGTCTCTATATCCCTATGTATGCTTAAATCTTTAAAACTACGCAACGGATTTTGATGCGGTTTTGTTTATGGTAGATTCGAGAGGAAGGTTTTTGCATATAATACATGAACTATATAGTAGCCTAACCTAACTGCAATCATCAAGCTTAGAAACAAGATAACTTTAAGCCGATTTAGATAATTTAAGCGTCATTCCATTAAGACTAATAAAATGTAAAATGACCCCTTATAAATATCTGTTGTATCCATTTAATTCGAGATGATTTATAAACACAAATTAAGGTCATGAAAATTCAGTGGGTCCGCTTTGAACTCAGGTCCATCGTTTAAGATTTAGGATTGCCAACCACTAAGTTATCATGGCATGGACTTACTATTTCCATGTACATATTTTTTTAAGTTATTACACGTACAAAGTAACGTTAAGACAACAAAGATTTTCGTCCTAAGATAACATAACGCAAACATCCTGACCCTGTTTCGCTTTACTAACACCTACTAATATATGGCAGTTATTCCAGATAACTTTATAGTTCTTAGTCACGAATACATCCCTCATACATCCGATAACAACTTCGCGGTGATATATAAACTTACAGCGATACCACAATCGTTGTATGGTCCAATGATAACTTTAAACACAAATCATTGTCGGTTCACATGAATGAATTTGGATTTACAGTCGTATTAAGAACACACTTTCAAGCTTGTTTTGTAAATAAGTATTACAATTATAATGCTTAGAAAATTTTGATATAGATTATTTAAATTATGACTTATTTTTGACGACCTCTGTCGAGTAGTGTGTACGCCGGTTTTCAAGGGTACGCCACTCCGAGGCACCGGATTCGATTACCGGCCGAATGGCCGGCCGGTGGTATCAACAACAACAACAATATCCTGTAAATTCCCACTGTTGAGCTAAAGGCCTCCTCTCTCTTTGAGGAGAAGGTTTGAAATATATTCCACCACGCTGTTCCAATGCGGGTTGTTGGATTGCACATGTCGCAGAATTTCTATGAAATTTGTCACATGCAGGTTTCCTCACGATGTTTTCCTTCACCGCTGAGCACGAGATGAATTATAAAGACAAATTAAGCACATGAAACAGCGGTGCTTGCCTGGGTTTGAACCCGCAATCATCGGTTAAGATGCACGCGTTCTAACCACTGGGCCATCTCGACTCTTGGTCGGTGGTATCGCCGTTACTTTTTATTATCCATAACACAAGTGCTTCAGCTACTTATATTGGGATCAGAGTAATGTATGTGACGTTGTCAAATATTTATTTATTTTAATTAAAATTACAAAAGAAAAAAAATTAAGAAATATTTTCTTATGATATAGTTAGGCGGATGGCCAAATAGACCTGGTGTTAAGGTTACCTGGTGTTAATATGTAAGAAATATCAAGCCTTGGGATGTTACACGTATGCCCCTCGAGTCTAACACATCCTTCAAACCGGAACACAATAATATTAAGTATATATAGGAAAAGAATATCTGATGAGGGAGTGTTACCTACCTAGGTCGACTGTCACAAAGCCTTATTCTCAAGTAAAATACTATTATAAGCAATACATACACTCACCCACTTTCAACACGCACACTTTCACACATAAAATTATCATATCTATACAAACTGTATTTTTAATAATTGTTTCGTAACACTATTTGTATTAAAACTTACTAAACTCGAAAAGGTCTATTTTGATTTTAATAACGAATATTATTATGTTATAATTATTTATTCCATTTCTATAAAAATAATTAATAGTTAAGCAAAGTAATTGCTCCTTCTAATTGTAGGTTTAAAATGTTAGTCATAATCAAAATATACTTGATTCGAGTAGGCTTTCATAAGCACTTTTGAATCGGAATTTTACAGAACTATGTAAAGCGAAGCTATCACCGGCCTTTTTAGTAATTGCTCCTTTTAATTATGTATAAAAAAGGGTGCTTAATATTTTATTAACATCGAAAATACACAAAACTTTTGATTAATTTTTACATATTGAGATAAATAAAATATATTTTGTAACGATTAAATTAACAGAAATTATTGTGGCAAGATCGTAAGTAATAATATGAATAATTTTATGATTACGTAATTATACAAGCATTAAAATATATATTTACAAATAAAATAATTACTTTTCATAACAAAAGGTATTTTATTTGAATTGCTAAAGTAACTTATATTATTTTTGACATTTCCTTGGTAGTGTTTTGTTCAAGGACGTAGGGCTAGGTGAGGGCGTGGCAACAGCTGTTATCAGGGTACTTGGTGTTCAAATCCGAAGGCAACCCGTGTTGAATGGACGTATAAAATGAAATTCGTATTAATATCCACCACCCAAAGATATTTGGATAGTGCAGGTTTCGTCAAACGTAAAAAGTCTTCCTATAAAACAGCTGATGATCAGATAACCCAACTAACATGACTTAGACTCGAAAAACTACCACATAATTTTCGATTATCCTGCTTAACCTAAGAACTTGTAAAGCAATTCAATCCAATTCTTATCATCGACATTTATTCAACGTTTTTAGCACATCCCTTTGACCCCTTTTACCCCTAAATTAAAAGTAAAACAAATTTAAAACGAGTAGACAAAACATTAGTCTTAAATAAAATACAATGAACATAAACACAAGTCCTGCGTTGCACTGAAATTAATTTAAAACCTTCACAATTTACAAACGTACTTTAATAATAATTTACAATAGAATTTCGACTACAATTACAAATAGCTTGTATATCCATTGTAACAAAAGGAATTTCAAATTGCATAATAAAAATTGAATTACATTGTAATTCTGCAACGCTCGGACAAATACTTTATTAATGTATTATGGGACAGCTATTGTGGTATTACAAAAAGTGTAGACATGATCATCATCATCATTATCAGCCTGATCTTGCCCACTGCCGGACATAGGCCTCTCCAAGTGCACGCCACTGTGGTCTTTCTCCGGCTACTCGCATCCAGCTCCTGCCTGCCGCCTTGCGTATATCGTCATTCCACCATGCCTGAGGACCTCCTACACTACCTTTGCGGAGACGCGGGCTCCACTCTAGAACACGTTTTCCCCAACGGTTGTCGGTTCTACGACAAAAAAAATAAGTGTGGACATACTTTTGGAAAACCAAACCGGGATAATTCAAGAGCACCTTCGTCTTTATATCTCGTGTTATAGATGTGTGAATGTAAACAAAGAGTAAAAAGTGCACTCAACGATTTTTCTATTATAATCCGATGAGTCGGAAGTCAAACTCTTCACGAGTTTGGGTGCAGTGCCGACTTTACGTACTTTCCAAGGTACGGAAGTAACGTACCAACTTTCAAACTTTGACTGTTTCTTATGTCTGATTTTAGACTTTGGAATATAAATACCGCCAGTCAATGGTTCTAAGATATGATCTGTTTTGAATAACACATGTTGAACAATAGGTAACTACAATACGTTGATTTTTGATACTTACGACATATGTTTTTCTGCTTAAGTTTTATAAGGAACTGTTGTGTAAAATGTAGTGTGTAGCTGTTAAGGTTGATGGAGGTGTAAATGATAGTCCATCGGTGGTAGTGACCACTTACCATTAGGCCCAGCTGTCCATTCCCCATTATTAATAAAGCATAACCTATATCAGGGGTTTTCCATATAAATTTATTTAAGCTTGATAACTTCAGGAAATACCAATATAATTTGAAATATTTGTTTGCTTTTAAAGCTTATTTTTTTGGAAGTATTTAGAGAGTGCCGAGCAACGAAGATTAACAATTGAAAAAGAATGAATCATTTAATTCAAAAACATATTAGTTTAAATCTATATCTATTTTTTTTGTAAACAACTATCTACAAATACTCGCAGACGAAACATCGCACGTTTTCGCTATTAGGTTGATTTTTATTACAATTAAACAAGTCCTACGAATTCCCCGATAAAAGGCTGAGACGATTATAAAGTAAATATAGTTAGGGAATTTAGAAAAGCCTAGTAAATAAACCAAACGAAAGATCTTTTTCAAAGGGTCGTCCTTTCATAAAATAAAGGACATTAGTACAAAGAACGTAAGACAAGAATTGGTAGATCAAAGCCAGAAATCTGTGAATCGAGTTAGAAATGTTAAGGGTGGGCGCGACAAAAGATTTTTAGGCGTCATTAAATCTAAGCTTTTCCTGTTTTGTGCTGCGTTTGATATTGCAGCTGATTATTATATTAAATTGTTTGTTTTGATTGGGACATTCCAATATTCTCCATTATGATGTGGATTAGTAACTCGATATGGTTAGCGATATATTGGATACTATTTGTCACCCGTGGACGTGTTCTCCATTTAGACATAGGTAGTCCTATGTACAATATAATATATAGCATATAAATAAGCTTGCTTCATAACAAACATAATCAAAATCGGTGTAATGGTTTGGTTGTGCTCGAATAACAGACAGATAGACAAAGTTACTCCAACATTTATGATATATGTATAGATAAATTAAAAGATAATAAAATTGTTCATTTCTTGATTACAAGAATATATTATTTTTGTATGATAAGTTGGCCTGAGTCTAGCAATTCAAAGTGAGTAATATTACATCAATAGAAATGTCAATTTTTAACTAAAAATATTCAAAGATGTTTGGCTACTGTTGTAGTAATAATAGTTGTTGCATTTTTGTTGTTCCAGTGTTCATTCTTTCGATAACACGTCATCAAACGAGGCATAAGCGTGACGTCGTTCGCGGACAATACGCCATGTTTTTCACGCGTACTTGTGTTACGTCTCTGCCTCTTGGCAGTTTTTCCGACGATTTCTGGTTAAAAATGCTTTGTCTCCTATGAAATTTTTGAATGTACGCCTTTTTGTTTTATCCGCGAATAAAATGTAGGTTGAAAATCTGAAATACGTCGTGTTTCTACGTATTGCATAATTAAAAGCCTGTAGTGAATATAAAAAAAACATATTGCATTCGTTCTATGCTTGTTATATTGTTTATGTTGGCCGCCATTTTTATTCAGAATTTTAATTTGAAGCTCGAAATCTCGGATATTTATTGCGATGATGTACGGTAAAATAAAAATTATAAAAGAACGGATGGAATTCTTAACATCTATATGAGTTTAAAGTATTATATTGGGAATCCGTAACCGTTAAGAAACTAAAGGAATACATAGTAAGAGAAGGAGTTCTAGATAGAGTAAGAGATTTTCATTTACATTTTAAGCGAACTTGTAAGGAGCGTGATGTGATAATATACATAAATTTTTTTACAGGTATTATCCAAGTTTGGTCAGCTCCGGGTAGCGAGACGCGTCTGCCGTGTGACTTAGCAGCATCTGTGTCAGATGTAGCAATGATGATGTGGTTCAAGGATGGAGAACGAATGCCGATTTACACGTAAGTCCTTTTACAACTACACTAGTATACGCTTTGTACAAGCCCGTCTGGGGAGGTACCACCCATTCACGAGATATTCTACCGCCAAACAACAGTATTTGACATTATTGTATTCCGGTTTAAAGGGTGAGTGAGCCAGTGTAACTACAGGCACAAGGGACATAACATCTTAGTTTCCAAGATTGGTTGCGTATGGCGTTGTAAGGTATGGTTATTGTTTCTTACAGCGCCATTGTATGGGCGGTGGTGACCATTTACCATCAGATAGCCATCTGATGGTAAGTGGTATGCTCGTCCTTCAGCCAATAACATAAACAATTGTAAAATAAATTCTTAAATACTCTCAGGGAAGTTTACGCTTTTTGAGTTGAGTTTTTTATACAATTTTTTGGCAATAAATAAGTTAGTATAGTGCTGTTGCGATGACAAAATTTTTTTTGCATATGTACCTTAAGCGGGTTTTAGTCCGCGTTTATGCCTTAATATTCACTTTTTCTAGGAACTAGACTATCTACATTTGCAATGTTTAGTTTTTTAATTGTTAAACAAATTCTTCAAAACAAATTTCTACATAATTGCTAAGTTAGAAAACACACAATTTATACATCTACATCACTCGTTGCAAAAGATGGAATTTTCGATTTAAATCGATACCTCGTTAGGATAACGATTTGCTTAACAATTGAGTCTCGATACACGAGTGCTCTGTACAATGAATCGAACATACCAGGCCTTCAGACATTCAAATAGTCTAAAATACATACCGTCCTTTTGTAATGCATTGAATTTCATTCCTTGCTGGCTTTATACCGTTTCGGATTAGGTTTATACGATACTAGCAATCCGCTATCTCAACTACGCAATTAACTATTTTGACGACCTGTTTTAGTTCTGAACACATGCTGTAAGTAATGAATGTGTTTGTTATCAAAGAAGATTAGCAATACATATATAGCAAATTTCATAGAACAATAAATATTAGTGGTTCCGCATAACTACGCGTTTATTTAAAGTATTTTTTATAAATTACGAGACTTGTAACATGTTTTTTTTTTACTTTATTTCGTTGCAAATCAGCACCAAAATTATGAATAGTAAAATTATAAATAGTAATAGCCTTTAAATGTCCCATTGCGGGTTGATGGAAATTATGAAACCTTATTTAAATGAAAGTTGTAATGTCAAATCGTATACATTAGTACAGTTATAATTGGAGTTTCTTGATAACAAGTTCCTTTAATTTTGTTCATGTTTTGCATTTTTTTCTTATAAATTCTTTTTCAGAGGTCTTCAAAATGGGACCATAACCGATGTTTTATGTGCAGTTATCGTCCCATATTCAGTGGGACAAGAATCGACTTACGCTATTATTAATATATAAAATTCCTATAGCCTATTACCGATTTTGACGGACCTTCACTGGTAAATATCTGCTTTAATAAGGAGTAACTTAGACTACTTATATTATAGTACAGTGTACAGTAATGATAAAGTCGTCTTGGGATGTTATTAGACTAGAATATGGATCGAAAGTGCACTATTATTATATCCAATTTAATAAGCAAGTTTAAACTGCCGAAGAAGATTATCGATCTCAGATTAATGGCACCAAGGGCAGATGCATTAGATTATAGTTTTTTTTAAATAAATACACAACATCACATACATTACTCTGATTTCAATGTAAGTAGCTAAAGCACTTGTGTTATGGAAAATCAAAAGTAACGACGGTACCACACTCACCCAGACCCACGATAACATAGAAAACTAATGAACTTTTTCTACATCGACTCGGCCGGGAATTGAACCCGAGACTTCGGAGTGGCGTGCCCATGAAAATCGGTATACACACTACACGTCCACGGAAGTCGTCATAGTTAATAAACGGGTATTGTTAATATATCATTGAATTTAAGTTAATTTTGTAAATGGAAGCCAGATTTACGAAATAATAAGACAATACAAGTACAGTTCCAGATACGTGGTCTTGCAGAATATATCAGTCAATGATTTTCATTATAACTTGTCCATTTAGTGTATTTGCTGGCTCTGAGCTCAAAGCAGTGCACGTATCGGTTCTATTGTCGTTTCTGATTAAGCTATTCAACAGCTGAAACAATGGACTTATTAACTAACGCCAAGGCATGGCTTGGTTATTCAGATAATTTAATTTTATCTCAGCATAGACTTGACTGTCTATTGATGTTCCACTGTTGGGCTTGTGGATGGTGAGATGATATCAATGTTTATTTATATATCGAATACCGAAGATGCGTATTATTTTCGTACAAGATACTTGTCACGTGTACTGGTAAACCTTTCATTTACTTATCTTGAAATTCCCCAAAATCTTTTAGATTAACTATTCTTTCCTATGATATATGATGGTATGTGTTCATCACTGTCGATTCTTATATACATATTTTAGTGGAACAGGTTATATTGATTTTTTTTATATATTTTAATGGAATAAGTGTTTGTCTTCTATATCAGCTGATGGAAAGTGTAGATAAAGAAGAAAGTGGCACACGCCCTACTCTTGGAGGAGGAGGCTTGTTGCTCACGTGACGATTTCAGCCAGTTCACTTACTGTAAGTCGCGTAAAAGAACTTATTCCCAAAATATAGTATTAAAATATAATATTCATTAAGTACAATTGCATGAATTTTTGGTGCTAAATAGAACATGTAATTGGCTCACGTCTGCATTACTCAACGAACAGTCAGTTAATAGATTAACAATGAGAATTTCTTTCGACACACGTAGATGGCACGAGATCTATTTTATCAAGAAAATAATAGTACCTACATGAATACTTAGACGTTGGAACCTGCAATCGTAACAATTGGATTTGGATAATCTAAAACTAAATACAATTTATAAGTAAGGCAATACCACACACTGAATCGAGAGACAAAATGTCTCAAAATACAATAATTAATTAGTAAGCATCCGAAGCCGACATCCGCCGACGTTTTGATTGATGGAACACGTCGCTTCTAAACAGTTAATGAAGTCACGATCAATTACATATTCATAATATGCTAGATTGATTGAATGGAAATTGGAGTATAGTTTGACTTGTGGCTGATTCAAATTACTAATATTTCAAAATCAAAATATACTTTATTCAAGTAGGTTTTATAAGCACTTTTGAATAGTCATTTGACAACTATGAAGCTACCACTGGTTAGGAAAGAAGTTTTTTTCGAGAAGATCTGTCAAGAAACTCAGTAGTTACTCTTTTTCAACATTCAAAAATACAGTCGTGATAGATTATACTTTCTGAAACGGAAATCTTCATTCTTCACTTAATATAATTGTTAAATGACGATTCAAAACTGCTCTTAAAAGCCTAATTGAATAGATGATGATTTGGATAAAAAATACACTGGTACCAAAAGGACTTCAACAGTGAAAATTAGTAAGGTTCTCATAAAAATAAGAAACTCACTCGTTATATATTTTACCGCCACAGATTAATACTTCGTATTGTTGTGTTCCGACTAGAATGGTGAGTGAGCCAGTGTAACTACAGACATAACATTTTAGTTTCCAAAGTCATTGGCGTATTAGCAATGTAAGATTCTTTTACACAGTGCCTTAAGGTACCATTACTTTTCCTACCTATTCGATATTAATAGTAACAAAAAATAATTGGAATTAACGCGACAAATTGTGATATATTTTTTATGGTGTCTGCGAAATATCTTCGTCCTATTGCTAATTAAGTAAAAATAATGTCGTCAGTAGAAAGGAACAAACACTCAACCACCAAAATTATACATTTGGGAAATAAGTTTTACTAACTTAACTTTAAACCTCATTTCCCAATAGTACCATTCTGGCGCTTAAGCTGTTTTCCCTTTACATTGACCATGTGATTATACCGCGCTTTAATTACATTAATACAGGTAAAACAGTTGTCTTATTTCACATTATTAATTAATTATGTCTACAGTTTTTAAAAACTGTAAATTTAATGGAGTTTTCATTCCAAACTTTTATGAATGTAAAATTGTTTGGACTTAGTGATTATTCTTAAATAAACTACATTATACCTAATCATCCTACAATAGTCAAATGCGTCCATTATCATTCAGTCCATTTTATTAATAAACCATACATATAATAAAATTGAAGTGTCTTTTGGTAATATTACAATAACTGCTTTATACTAATTGCATAATATGCATGCGAGGTCCAAAGACCAAAAAAACATTTTTACAATTTTTGTCTGTCCCTTAGATCCGACTCACCTTGGAACGGCTAAACCGATTTCGATGTGACTTTCACTGGCAGGTAGCTGGTGTAATAAGAATTGACTAAAGCTACTTTTATTTTAGAATTATTTATAAATTAATAATAAAGTGATGCTGTAATGATGCTGGTGCTGACTTAGTTATTATCACAAAATCTGCAGAAATGACAAGTCATATTAAAATCTAAACAAAACCTTTTTTGTCAAATTCAAATGCGCACAATATCGCAGCCATATTTATTTAAAAATATATAGATTGCAATTAAACCACCTAATTGTTAGTCTCCTTAGCGGTAAAATGTTTGATGTGGGTTTGTACTCCAGATAGGCGTAGTCCCATGTAGTTTTCAAAATAAAGGGTATTTGATTTTCTTAAGTGTTAGTTGAGATGGCCCAGTAGTTAGAACGCGTGCATCTTAACCGATGATTGCGGGTTCAAAGCCAGGCAAGCACCACTACATATATATATGCTTAATTTGTGTTATAAACACAAATTAATAACATTCATCTCGTGCTCGGCGGTCAAGGAAAACATCGTGAGGAAACCTGCATATGTCTAATTTCATCGAAATTCTGCCACATGTGCATTCCACCAACCCGCATTTGAACAGCGTGGTGGAATATGTTCCAAGCCTTCTCCCAAATTTAAGAGGAGGCCTTATCTCAGCAGTGGGAATTGTACAGGCTTTTACTTTATGTTACTAAGTGTTAGTTAATTTTCACGATCAATGAGTAAGTGTTATGCGTGTAATTAAAGGAATTTGAAAAATTAAATTACAAAAAATAGAAATGGTAGAATATTTAGTATTCTCTTCATAAGAGAATATTATTTTTTTATTATCTTCTTTAGTAGTAATGCTTGCGCGGTATTATTTAGACTATAGCCTGACACTGAAGTACTAGCACTAATTACGTCGCGTACACTCAGAAGCGCATTTATGTACGTAATTGATATAAAATTAGCTGTTTTTTTAATGTATAATTAGTTAGTTTACATATGTACTAGTTAAGATTATTTCTACGTGTAAAAGTATTGTAGTTATTAAAACATGATTATTTTTTGCGAAAGATTTAGGAGCACATAGCCGATGTATTTGTGCAGTAAGCCTGATAAGTAGTGGAGACATTAAAATTATATTATTATTGAGAATTGAACACTAATTATTGTATGTACAAATTTACTTAGTTAAAGAGAGTTGTTCACGCTCACCCCTACTTGGTGGCAGAGTTTTGTACAAGTCCACCACGAGCCAGCCCTTCATCATTTATCCTTCCGCCAAATACCCACCCTTAGTATTTTTGTGTGTTGGTTTGAGAAGTGAGTGAGCACCTTAGTTCCCATGAAAGGAGAAACTACTAACAGCGCATTGGTGATATTATGAGAAATGTATAATGTCTTTTTGAAGTAAGTAGTAGTAGTTATGCGAAATGGTCACCATCAGTTGGTTTATTCTGTATTTTCCATTTATCAGTTTCCTCTGTAACATTATTTTTATGTTTGAAGGAAGAAAGAGTGATCAAGAAGGCACTCAATTAACTAATATTAACCACACAAAAAACAACAATGTTTATCTAATTAAATGATCATATAACACGCAAAAACAGTACAGTTGCGTTATATATATTTTTTAATTTTTGCACATATTATTGTTGCCGATTGTACATCGAGAGTACATAAATTCACGCTTGTAACCAACTCGGTTTCGTCCTGGGCACTGCCATTTGTATTTCTCGTAAATTCCTCACGTAATTAAACACTAAAGTCTCGCTTGAGTTATATGCTTACTGCGGAGGAGTAGTACGGACTTCCTCTGAGTGACCGACTCAGTTTCGATATGGGTAGTTTCTTGAAAGTTACTTCAATACAACTAATATTTGAATTAGTGAACGAAAAGTTTTATAGGAGTTAATAAGTAAAAATTTACAACGAAGATGTGAAATTAAATTCTTACAGAAAACATAACAGACATCTACAAATAGTAGGCAACTATACTCGTATTCTGGTCTATAAAAATAAATTAAGTTGTACATCTCAAGAAGATGAGAATTACGTCCAAATTTAATTTTTTTAGAGTGGTAATTGGAGTTAGTCAGTACAACAACTGTACTCTCTACTTAATACACGTATACTGAATTTTCATATTATAATATCAATAATAGTCAGATATTCACAAACAGTAGACAAATGAAGTTTTATCTTGGTGGAAGAGTTTTGTGATAGCCCGTCTGGGTAGGTACCACCCACTCATCAGTTATTCTACCGCCAAATAACAGTACCTACTCAGTATTGTTGTGTTCCGTTTTGAAGGGAGCCAGTGTAACTACAGGCACAAGGGACATAACATCTTAGTTCCCAATGTTGGTGGCACATTGACGATGTAAGGAATAGTTAATATTTCTTACAGCGTCATTGTCTATGGGTGATGGTGTCTACTTACCATCAGGTGGCCCATATGCTCGTCCGCCAACCTACTAACGATAAATGAAGTTGTTATGTACATCTCAAGACGATGAGAATTACGTACAAATTTAACTTTATTAGAGCTAGTAATTGGAGCTAGTAAATATAACCACTGCTTAATACACGTGTACTGAATTTTCCTACTATAATATCAATAATAATCATAGTTATAAATAACGTAAATAATTGTAATCATATTCTTTCTTTTGATGATTTAGTATTTTACGAAGTATGTTCGATCAACCTTGGTGGTAATTAAATTTATTTACAAAATATTATTAATTATTATTAAAAATAAAATATAATAAATTTATGGCTTTCGCCAGCGGTTTTTTTAACCCGATACGATTTGTGAGATGTGTGATGAGTGCATTATTTCCTTAAAGGCCGGCAACGCACCTGTAAGCCGGTGATGCAACTGTCCATGGGCGGTGGTAATCACTTTCCATCAGGTGAGCTTACTTCTCGTTAGCCACCTATAACATAAAATAAACTTTATTTTAAAGTATTTTTGACGTTCTTGTTACCAATCTTATATATCTACCAATACTTACCTACTTTATATACACCCAAAGGGCAGAAACTAACTAAAATACAAACTTCACATTGCTAGATGGCCCAAAGACGGTCAAAATGATATACAGAACCAACTTTGAACTATCAAAAACCCGAACCTGGGATAACTGGCCCAAAAATGTCAAAAATTCAAGTCTCAAGATCACATTCTCATTCTTCGACATACAAAAACGAATATTATTTAATCTTATTAAGGATATTGGTTAGGAAAGAGACGAGATCAAATATCATATTAACTTTGTACAAACGATAAAATAGGACACCGTAATTAATGGGACGAAAGATTGACTTATATTCGGGGCCGTCCCTTGAGACAAATGGAGGTCGAAGTTTTGATACATTTGTTTCTGTGTATTTCGTTATTTTATGTCTATTAATATGGAATGCTTTCCTTTTAGGGCTCTGTTCCATCATAAGTTATTTTTTATTCACAATATATGTTGTAAGGGTATAGATATTGGCAGCGTAGGAAGTATTAACTATTCCTTGTTTCGCTGATGGGAAGTGAGATCTTTTGTTTGTGCTTGTAGTTTCACTGGCTCACTCAATCTTCTAATTGTATCAAAATTAGAATGTGATGATTGAGAAATTTTGGGTTCAAGATCAGATAAGCACCTCTTTTTTTTTCACGTTCTTATATACCTTTAATGCTTCTTATGATGATGGTCGTGGCCGAAAAACATCAAGCCTTCTCTTTTTTAGCAAATTTACTAAAACCGTGATGAAATACAGGTGCTTAATGTCCTGATACAGTTTCTTGAGAATGACTGCTTTTGTTGAAATATGTCAGGAAAATGTTATGATTGACATTTTCCGAACATATAACATTACAGAATTAAGAAGCAAGTTCGTATTTTTATTTATCGCTTAATGAAAAAAATGTAATAGTATAAAAAACAAATAATTATATAAAATTTTCAGTTAGACGTAAACAAAACAAGATCACTAAATGAGTAGAAAATTAATAACAATAAAATTAAAAATTTTGATCAAATATTTACCAAACTTAAGAAAATGCTTAAACAACAAAACGGCGGGCTTGTTAGGACTGAGAATTGCCTCCGTTTCTAAAGGAATTATATTTAATTGACTGCCTCTTGCGTATTCTGTATAATTATGGAATTAAAAATATGCTTTTAAACCACCTACAATGTCATTTACATTGTATTATGGATGTATCTATTCTGTAAGAACAAATTCAAAACACATTGCTGATGATATCAAATTTATGATCACATAAAATTGTAATAAATAAAGTAATAACCTGTAATCGTGTCCCTGCTGGATAAAAACCAACCACTTCTCTGGAGAAGAACGGTATTCCTAGTTCTTTCCACCTTGCTGCATCATGTGTTGTGTCGTGTCTCTACGAGCATAGGAACGTACGTCATAGAATATGTTGTAGAATTTCATTTGATATCAAGGTGAATGCTATATTTCCATTCACGACCTGATTGAGGAAGAATAATAACATTAATTAAATATGAATATTCAGTAATGCTTACTCATGTTTGAACTCGCAATCATCTGTTAAGAATCACACGCTCTGGCCCAGTGGCCAGCTTGGTTTTTTAAACAATACACGCATCAAATGAACCTTAACTATTTAGATTTCTTTACGTAAGTCAGTTTTGTCACGTGTAAGTTACGAATCGAGGTTTAACATGTACTCTTAAACTATACGAACATTATACAGAGCGTAAATTAATTCCTTTTTTACATACAAATCAAATACGTACTTAAATAGGTATAATATGTAAAACGAATAAAACTAGCTACTTACTATTGATAGTGTCTTGTCCAATTTCAATAGTGGCAAGAATGTAATATTTTCTTGTCGAATTTCAATTGTGATTCTCTAGGCGATTAATGAACCTGTCTGTAAAAAGTGGAGACAATAAGAAATGTAAATGTGTTATTTACAAATGTTTTTTGCACCATTGTTTCAATGTCTAAGTGCTACAAAGAAAACATAATTTGGAATCAGCTAGGTTTTTATTTGCATTCACTATTTGTATTCCCGCTGACCGCAGTGATTTCGTTTGTTAATCTTCTAAGTGCAAAGATGCCGTTCAATATCGACCCTCACAATGTATGGATAACATTTTTACCAGAACGAATGGGGCTGTTTGCTGAATTAAAAAAGTTCCTTAGGTTTTTGCGTGTGATCGTTGGAAGATATTTCATTGGAAAGGATTTCTATATAGATAATGAAATTCCATGAATTTGCATTAAAGTAGACTATTTTTTTAAATGCAGTCAAATCTTTTTCATGTGGAATGATAGCATAAATAATAAGAATAAGTCAGCCAGTTTATAAAATTTTCATTTGGATTCAACATATTGTTGATCAATAAGTATTGATCATGTTAATCCGATATTTGTGTATTTTTACACGTAGCAATGTAAATTACTAATTTTATTGAAGACTAAGGGAATCAATGTCTCTTCAGGTCTTAGAGATTATAGTTTCATTCTCATTATTGGCGAAGGAATTTTTAAAAAGTGGTTATAATATTGATAACAGAAACCGATGGAATAAACTCTTAGAATATGAGATCCGAAGACTCTGCAACCTTAATTATTACTAGTCCTAAAATTCCTTAAGAACAGACATTTAAAGAAAAATAATTATCATTTACGAAAATTTCTCGTTTTAGCATCAAAGTTTGCCAAACGCTTAGTTCTTATCATTTTAATATAACAATAAAAGCGTCAACAGTTATACTTTCCAAGTATTCTGGCCATCTTCCAACTATATACTGAGATATTAATATCTGCACGATAGACGCTTATGGATTATAGTTAAAAAACATTCCTAAAGAAAACTTTTTCCTTTATACTAAGAAAGAACAAGGGTCTTAAGATTATTCCGACACATGCATTTATTCTCACGATGTTTTCCTTCGCTGTCGAGCAAGAAATTAATTGAAAAGGCTCTTAATTTAAGCAACTCAGTTATACCCGTATCAATAAGCCCATACGACTTAATACTTGTGACAGAATTGAAACGTTTTATACGAGAAATGTGTCAATTAAACATAATTAAATCTTGCACGTCAAAAGTAACATCAATATTTTTCTTGCATACTTTCAGAAAATTTATTCACAAGAACTATAGAGATTTTAGTACAACTCTATGAAAGTGTATCAACTTTATGTAGATGTAAGTTTCCTCGCTCTCGTAGTTTTCTGTGAAATATTTCCCTACTATAATGGTAGCATTAAGCACCATGTTTGCTGGTAGAATAATTGGTAACTGGATGAAAGTCGGCGCGAAACAGAAAACCACAAAATTAAAGGTACAGTCCAGCGAGGCTCCAATTAGTGTAAGATTATCATTGGATATTTTGGTTGCATTAGTGATTGTTTAAGACTAGCTTGCTTTATTGCCGATAGATAATTTATTCTATTTTATATCTTAACACTGGACGTGATCTTACACGCCGAATAAAAGTTTCACAATATAGCTTAATATCACGTCTCTAAAACAGTTTTCGAATCTCAACAAATAATATAACAAGATGAAATTGGCTGATACAAGTTTTGACACAACTAAAATTGTTAAATGAAAATAAAATTAATTTCTTAGAAAAACGTCGAGTCAGTGACCCCTACCAAGGTTCCAACTTTATATTATGCAATACAAAAGTCGCATTCCTTCCTAAATATCAATTTTGATATCCTAATTAGCTTGATTATTTGAAAAGAAACTTCACTGTATACTTGGTGAGAAAAACTATGTATAAAGGTCGATTTAACGTCAAACAATGATAACATGTGAAAAATTCCACTTTTTAGTTCCAAAATATGCAGACGTTTTTGTGGAAAAATGCATCTATGTGTTTCCGCAGATAAGGAATCTATGGGGGACTCACAGGCGCCAAATGAGCTGGAACATTCCTAAAAACCAGCGTAAGCATGCCGTGTCTATGGCTAAGACTCCGCACATATAAAATTTTATTATTTAATTTTAGTGCATAGGGTGGATAGCACTGCTGTACGCGAAGCAATATATTTATATGTTCCCGACAAATATATACGTGGTGTTGGAAGACGGCAACATACTCGTGGATTGTTTTGCTACCCACCTATGTGGCATTCAGCCCAAGCTAGCAACAGCCCCACTGCTAGGGCTGTTAAACTTTTGAATAACTTTATACGTTATCGAGATGTAGACATATTTTATGATCCTATTTATACTATATTTAAACAAATTTACATATTCCTAAATTTTAATTAATAATTTTGTAGTTCCTAAATAGATTTAAGCTTATTTTGTTTATAAATTTTATTTTTTTTTTTACTAAATTTTATTTCATTTGTCTTTGTAGTATGTTTAATTAAAATTAGTAAGAATGTTTAAAATAAAAAAAAAATGTTTAGTAATTAGTGTAAATATAAGCGACTTGGTGTAAATACTGTAATGCTTATATTTTCAAATAAAGATTATTATTATTATTATTAAGCGCCTACTTACATTGATAACAAAAAAATGTGTTAAATTAAAATGACTTCTCGCATAATAAAATCTATCTTTTTCTCGCATACTTTTTGAAACTTGTAAAAAACTATTCGTTTCTTTGTGATTAATTAAAACGATTATAAATAAATATTTAATTAAATTATTTATTTTTTATGTTATTATTTCTAATGGGAGATATACAAAATTTAAAGAAACTAGTCATTTTTACCATAGAGTATTAAGAACACTTACTAGATTTTAATCAGTTCGAATAGTCAGACATATGGTAAGGGCTCTGGCATATGTCCAAATAACTTAGTAACCTCCAAAATACAGATAGGGTTGGTTTGCGAAACGTATCCGAAAATAGCAATTACAGTATTAACTTCAAGAGCGTTTCTTGTATAAGCATTTGTGTCAGTATCTTAGCAGTTCTTATATTTAGACCATTATTAACCTCCGGTGCCTTGGCAGCAAGTAAATTGTCTATTTGTGCTTACGTGAAATTGTTTTTTGTTTATTTCAAGAGCATTCATGTTTGCGTTAATAGTCTAGAGGCTTGATGTAAATCGGCAGATTCCGATGTGTCAAGCTCAACCTCAAGAGCGTCCGCTAAATAAACTATAAGGTTTTTTTTTCTATTGAAAAACAATCAGGAGCTCGAAGCCTGAGAGTTGGAAATGTATGCACGCCTGTGTGCTTTAGAAAGCACGTAAAGCCGAAAATCTTCGCCTAAACTCTTTTTGTCCTTGCCCTTTGTTTACAACTCAAACTTATGAATTATAATATGCCCTGTGTATTTCGGTTAACACTATTGAGATTGGTTGACGGCCGAAATTGGCCAGAAAGACACCTGGAACATTCATAAGCCTAATCACTTTATAATAAATATAGTGTTTTTAAAGACTGTTCATCAAATGATTGTGAAATACTCAGGAACAAGACCAAATCCTTCACGTTCTTTCACGGGTATGCAAATAGAAACTTGACCGCAGGACCTCAAAATTTGCTGCCTTTTAGGTAACTACTAAGTCATCGAGACAAAGAATAGCATTGCGAAGCACATTCGGATCTATTGACTAAATAATTATATTTGATATCAAAATGTGCATAGCAGCATATTAATAATTTGCCAGTAATTCGAAATTACTAAATTCAATGACGTCAGCAGACGTGATGACGTATTTGTGTGTTATTATTAGCAAATGTAATTACAATTTAGATTAACATTAGTATTTAGAGTGTATTGTACGAGAATATTATTTTTAAAGCTGTTATATTACAAAATTTAGTGGAATATAACTCAATTTTTTTTTAATTTATTTAGAAGATATCTTTTTTTCTATTTATTGAGAGTTCCTATTGGCGGATGATTAATCTGTGACGATAATGTGTTGACGAGCTGAGATGGCCCAGTGATTAAAACGCGTGCATCTGAACCGATGATTTCGGGCTCAAACCCAGGCAAGCAAGCAGGCAATATATATGTATGTGCTTAGTTTGTGTTTATAATTCATCTCGTGCTCCGCAGTGAAGGAAAACACCGTGAGTAAACCTGCATGTGTCTAATTTCATCGAAATCATCCTTAGTCAAGTCAAGGTTGGTAGTTCATTGGCGATGTCAGAAATAATGAATATTCCGATAATATTTTGGGCACTTACCATTAATTGGCTCGTTTTCTCTGCCGAATATAGAATTTACTTTTATAAATTACAGAATGAGAATTTTATGCAATACTATGTTCGCTTTTATTATCTACTAGATGTTCCGTTATATGTCGATGAATACGTATATCTAGGACAACTAATATCAATAAAAGACCAATATTCAAAAGAAATAGACAGAAGAATTAGCAACACTTGGAAACGTTACTGGTCCCTGCAAGAAATATTCAAGAACGAAACAATACCAATTTCGGTGAAAAGCAAACTGTTCAACGTGTGTATCCTCCCATGTCTCACCTACGGGTGTCAAACTTGGCCTGCCACCAGTAAAAAAATCCAAAAACTTGTAGTTTGCCAACGCAATATGGAACGAAGTATGCTAAGCATAAGGCTACATGACAGATGGTCGATCACAAAAATAAGGAAAAAGACGAAAGTGAGCGATATCTTACAAAAGATCAAAACCCTGAAATGGAACTGGACTGGCCACATTATGAGAACAAACAAAGAAAAATGGACGAAAGACGTAATGGAATGGTATCCTAGGAATGGGAAACGACAAAAGGGGCGTCCAACCAAAAGATGGGAGGATGACCTACCAAAAGGTTGGAGAAGACTTGCTCGTGACAGACACGAATGGAAAAAACTAGGGGAGGCCTATGTCGAAAGACAACCTGACCAACGAACTGGTTGCTGTAGAATTGAACATATCACTTAAATTAAGCATATTTATTGTAACCATTATTTATAGTGTTATTAGTTATAATAGTGTTGTAAGTTATTTGTAAGTATTTTGGTCAGCGAATAAAGGCTTTTATTATTATTATTATTATAGATGTTCCGTTGCGACTTTGTACGCCTTTGAATATTACAAAAAATATATATTATTGTAGCCTAAGTTACCCCCTATTATATCAGTTATCTGCCAGTGAAAGTCCCGTCAAAATTGGACCAGCCGTTACAGAGATTAGCCGGAACAAATAGACAGACCGACAGACAGACAAAAATTGTAAAAAATGTTATTTTGGTATACGTACCGTGTATAAATACATGTGCATTGAGTAAAAAAGGGCCATTTTAATTTTACAAACAGACACTCCAATTTTATTATATGTGTAGATGGTAATATTATAAATGCTTTCACGTTAAAGTTAGGCATAAAATTTGGTACAATTAGGAATTTGTAAATTTACAAACGTGTAATTGAAATATTGAAAATTAATAATTAAATATTTTGTGCCGTTATAAAAATAGCCGATTATGTATGTTAGTCATACTGAAATTCACGTCAAGCCGAATTCAGCTAGTTTCAAAAATACGACAAACATTTTAAAATCTCATAAATCTCACCGGAAGTATTGAAATGATTTCAAATGTGATTTCGAAATCAAACGTTCTGATTACAAAATTTTGCATAAAAGTGAAATCAAAATTTTGGTTCTCGTATTAATTGTGCTATTATTATACAGCCTTCGGAGCTCAAATTAAATTTCGTCAGTGAACCTGAGACCACTTAATTGCATTTCATCTGACTTATTACACGTTCCGATGTTGTAACAAAGTTTAGATTTTGCCTGCTTCATAATAAATTTAGGCATATTTTGTGAATTTTCATGCACTTTTTTGATTTGTTTTTATTTACCATAATATGACGAGCGTGATATGACAATAGCTCAAATATAAATAACTTGCGACGAAGAAAATTTCATGATAAAAATATAATCTAGACTCTATAGAAAATAGGCACCTTTCCAAAAGTGAAAATAAATTTGAAATTGGATCATGAGTTCCAAAAATAACCTCCTACATACAAACAAGCAAACCTTAAATCTTTATAATACTGATATGGTTCGCAATTGTATTTTGTAGTTATGGTCCACCGGATTAGTATGCTGAAGTGGCAGTGGGCTGGTCATATTTGTCGTAGAACCGACAACCGTTGGGGAAAACGTGTTCTAGAGTGGAGACCGCGTCTCGGCAAACGTAGTGTAGGACGTCCTCAGGCACGGTGGAGTGACGATATACGCAAGGCGGCAGGCAGGAGCTGGATGCGAGTAGCCGGAGAAAGACCACAGTGGCGTGCACTGGGAGAGGCCTATGTCCAGCAGGGGACAAAAATAGGCTGATGATGATGATGATGATGATGATGATGATGATGATGATGATGAGTTATGGTCAGTGCGTAAAGGTACTCATTTTCTTGTAACCCATAAAAAAATTGCGACAGATTTTTTTGATACAATTTAAAAATCATGATATCCTAGCATGAAACTAGACGAAAATCCCTCAAATAAATTAAACTCAAAGAAACGAAGTCACGTGCGTTGCTAGTGATATATCTGCTCTTTTCATAGAATATAAAATAGCCTTTATTTCACACTCGACCATCTGACAGCGTACATTAATCACGACGCAACAGGACCTAACAAAGCTTAGAACTAGAGATCAGGTGATCGTTAGGAACCATCCTGGCATCGAATCCGCTACCCACTGGAAGCAAGCCAAATGCACTACGGTGTTTCATCGTTCGAAATTTATGAAGGCTTTTGTTGTAGATGTAATTTGAGCCATAATGGTTTATACAGTTACGACTCTATAAAAATATAGTTATGGTCCATACAGATACATCTATGTAAATTTCATTTATTATTGTATATAACATTTTTACGGTTACAAAAATTAGTGTGTAAGATAAAATTTTTGGTCGGTTCACGTAGAAACACTAAAAGAACTTAGAGTCACTTTTCGTTGAACCAACTGCAAATCATCTAAATAGCAAAATATTATTCTTCTATTTATACTAATATTATAAATACGTAAAACAATTAAGACTGATTATAACTAACAAATTGAATCATATTTAAAGAAATTTGTGACAAATCAATCTTGAATCTTAAATAAGGACAATTTTTTACCTGAAATCGACAAACGTCTCTTACACGTGAGCAAAAAGTGCGTTTACATGTTTTGAAAATTTTTTGTACAGTACAGTAACAGCCTGTAAATTTCTCACTGCTGGGATAAGGCTGCTCCTCTTCCATTAAGGAGAGGGCTTGGAACATATTCCACCACGCTGTTCCAATGCAGGTTGGTGGAATGCACTTGTGGCAGAATTTCGACGAAATTAGACACATGCAGGTTTACTCACGATGTTTTCCTTCACCGAGCACCGAGCACGAGATGAATTATAAACACAAATTAAGCACACATATATAGTGGTGCTTGCCTGGGTTTTCCTCACGATGTTTTCCATCATCGCCGAGCACGAGAGGCAGAGGTAAACACAATTACGCACATATATATATAGTTGTACTTGCCTGGGTTTGAACCCGCAATCATCGGTTAAGATGCACGCGTTCTAACCACGGGGCCTAGGCCTATAGCTTTAGTAAGTTAAAGCTAATTTAATTTTATATTTTCCAATAAAGAAATAAATAAATAATAAATATGTCTCACAATTTTGTATGAATTTAAAAATTGCTAATAATTAATATTTTTTGTTTATACAATATAATTCGGAGTACATAATATTATCTTAACGATTAAACTAATTTTAAACTAGCTGTGACCGCGATCTTGTACGCGTTTGAATTTAACAAAATAAAATATATTGTAGCCTAACTAACTTTTTATTACATAAGTTATCTGCTAGTTAAAGTCCCTTTAAAATCGGTCCAGAGATTAGCCGGAACAAACAGACAGACAGATAAAAATTGTAAAAAATGTAGTATAAGCACATGCATATGCATAGACTAAAATGGGCTATTTTAATATTACAAACAGACACTCCAATTTTATTATATGTAAAGATAAAAAAGTCTGAACGCCATTTTAGTGTTAATCCAAATAAAATATTTTATAATCTAAATCTATCTAACATGTCTAACATAAGTCATAATGCGACATGTACATTTTATAATGATACATTAATACTATAATCATAAAACTATCATTAGTCACAACCTATTAACTTTTAACAACTGTTTTAAATCAAAAAAGTACTTTTAAACTTTAAAACTCCACTATCCCCCATTTACTTTCATAAACCCCCATATTCATATCGTACAAAATCTATTTAATGACTCATATAAAATTTACGATCCATAATAGATTAAACGTATGAAATAACCCAGTAAAGTTTTTAATAAAACCATCGTAAAAGCGACTCGTTCGTCACCGCATGCAATTTAAACGTCTAGACTGTATCGTAAGTTTAAAATTCATGTATGCATCAGAAAACCTCGAGATTCTTTGTAAGACCATCAAGTTCCTGGATACCGGCCAAGGTAACTTGCCGTGATAAATTACTTTTGGGTAAATCCAAATGAAAACTATGAACTCGATTGCTTTGAAGTGAAAATCCGAAATGATACCGCTGTCTATAAGAATATATGGCGTAACGGGTGCTTCCCATTTTACCACGCACACAATCAACTTAGCGCTGCTCGTAGCACTTTCATACATAATCCCCAAATACCTACTTTGTCTTTGGTACGTATATTAAGTGATGTTTACATATTGACATTGACTGTTCAAACTATCCTTTTTTGTTCACTTCAGTGAAATATAGCTGAAAGTAGCCAGTACTTAAATTCATCATAAGAAGATTCGTTAAAAATTTGCAGTGAAATTAGTTGTGAGTACTAATTCTAAGACATTGTCTACTTAATAATAAATAGTATTTAATGAGAGTAACTACTTTATTTTTGTATACTTTTATTTATTGATCAAATGACTTTTATTGCGTCGAACTACTCGTGTAGTGTTCTGATATTAATTTAAAATAAATCAAGGAAACTTGATTGAATACATATTATAATAAATAAATATGAACTAACATAATTCTAATAATCAGATGAGATAGTAATCCAACACGATTGAAGAGATTAGACGCAAGATTAAAATGATATAAATAACCCTGCCAATTTGAAAATGGTATTTTTTGCCAAAAAAACTCAGCAACTTATTACCAAGCTAGGATTTGAACCAAGGACTTTCCAATTAAACATTCATATATTAACCATTTGGTGAACCAAATGGTTTCATATGGTGGCAGTTTCAGATTAATAAAGCAATAAATTAAACTTCAGCTAAAATTTGTCAATATTGTTTCCACAGCAAGAGTAATATTAGTGATTAGGACCCATGGTTAACTGAGCATTGATCAAATGTTTTATCCAATAACATTGTCATAACTCATTTCAATGAACTCAGTGATATCTGTTTACCAAAATTTTCCATTCATAATTTAAAAATAACATATATTTTTTGATTGCAATATCTATTGGTGCGTTTGGGGGTAAAACGAGTCATACCCTATAACGGACGCCCCTCGGCCTCCACTTTTTTCTCCCTTGTTTTTGGTGCGCATACTATTTCTTTATCGCAATAATACGAGAAATACATGAATTTGACAAATGCAACAATAATATGATTTTACTCCCTGTTTATTTACTGTTTCTATTTTTTGATCTTCTATATTTACCGGACGCCCTACGGTTAAATGGTTAAATGTCATCATTGCTGGTTTTCTATCTTAATGAATTCGATGTCCATCAAATTTAGGGCAGGTGTCATCAAATAGACACCAATTTAGAGTAATCAGCATTTACCTCAGTTGCGAACGACTCAGAGCAATAATACCAGAGGACGCTGATCGTAAAGAAAGCTATACCGCTGTTTAATGCCCCGTCCGCGCCGCAATAAACCCGGGAAAGAGGAAATAGACTTGTGTACTTTAAAATGAGATAGTGGTTAGTTCTGTTTACTGGAAAATACCGGTTTTTCTCGTGGCTTTGACACAATAGAACATTTCAATACTATTAAGACTCATAACCCTAAATATAAGAAACGATATAGAAGATCATGACAGTATTGACGATGTAAGGATTTGTTTTGTATTTCTGAGTATATTATCAACTATCAAGTACGCCACAATATTGTACCTCATGTACAGTCAGAGTAAGAAAACCTCCGTAAGTTTTCAAATGCATGTTTATCGAGTCTTAAACTCTTAGTAACTTTTGAATCTAAACATCAATTAATTGCGACGTAATATGTCATTCCCGATCAGTAAAGCAGATTATCGCTCATACTGAGTACACGAAAATAGATCTTAAGGTTACGAAAGTTTTTCTTACCCCAACTGTACATTATGCCTTCCTAATACTGCATATGTAATTGAAAATCATTTTTGGCTTTAAGCTTGTGGAAGATAAATTGGTTATTTCTAATTCATTTTATTTATACGATGGTTAGTTATAAAAACTGTTTAAGTGAATTTATTTGATGTAGTACATATATACAACAATATACAACATTTTATATAAATTTTTACATTAAATTTCTATAACAACATTGTATAAATGAGGACGGAGAGTCGAGTACTAAGCCCAGCTGACATTGTAACCTTCTACATATACCTGCCGTTGACTTCTAATGAAAAAGTTCTTATCTCATACATTTTAATAATAAACATTTTATTTTTGTTCATTTCTACAACTTCTCTTAAATATAGTGCGATTTGCATTCAAACTTTATAGATTTGACCATAAATTTACAATAGCGGGCAAGCTGTCCATTTTTACCCACAAAGTTAACGAGGCTTATACCAGATGTCAGTAGTAAGCTAGTTTTAAGCAAAAAAGTCGGACAATTGAAAATATTTGCACGACTAAGGAAAACCAAACTTAATAATTAAATTTAATATAATATAATACAAAAATCTTCAGAGAAGCACTATGGTAAAGTACGCGACAGAATCTTATCCAATGAATCTCTGACAAAATTCAGTGAAAACAAAGATTTTTCTTGTTTATTTTTATAATTTATTTAGTGCCTAGTTGTGAATCTCTTTCTGCGTCATACATATGGTATACCAGTTATAGAGCAGCGTGATGAATAATTATGAATAATTCCCCTTAAGAATGGTTGTCTAATCCCAGCACTGGGCCATTTACTAGCTGTCATTTTTGTAGATCCTTCCTTTGATCCTTCAATCTTGTTACTTATCAGATAAAAAAAATGTACTTTAATTTACAAATATATTTAATTTTAAATGAAATACGTAAATTGTCACTGATATTATTATTCAATTATTTTTATCAAAATTTGTCAATAAAACCACATATTATATAAATAAATAAATAAATATTGGACATCACCAAATTACTCTGATTCCAATGTAAGTAGCTAATGCACTTGTGTTATGGAAAATCAGAAGTAACGACGGTACCACAAATACTCAGACCCAAGGCAAGATAGAAAAGTAATGAATTTTCTGCTTTATAATAATATACTACATATAATCGACATTGAAATATTTTCAATACAAAATACGATACATAAATATTTTCCTTTGTATCTCGTAGCAAATAAAGTTATCGATTCCAACCGGTTCTAAGCAATCTCCCTTGATTCAGTACCAACTGGACTCCTTCCAAAGCGGAAGGCGTGCTCAGTGTAGTTTCCTTCCTCAGGAGTTGTTTTAAAAATTTCTGACTCAGTGCTCAGGGAAGTGGGCTCGATTTGGCATCGTATTGACGTCATGAATCGAACTGCGGCATATTATATCGCTTTGTACAGAATTTTTGTGTAAATCTTTGTTCAATTCATCCGTTTCTTTGTTCTGTTGGATTACTGTTGTATCTTTTTAGTGATCTGAAATTTCAGTGATTAAAATAAATGTTGACTTTTTTATGCCAGCTGGTGGTAACCCGTCGATATAGTCGGTACTAACTTTGATAACTAAGTGGTCTTACCATGTACCCGTAATTACACTGGCTCACTCACTCTTCAAAGCGAAACTCAATTCTGTAAATACATACCAATTTTATACAAATATACCAATAGTACTGGTGTAGTAGTAATTTAGCGATAGAATATCTGATGAGTGCTCTGTGTGAGCTTGCACAAGAAACATTGATCCCATCAAAAACATAAATGTAAAATGAGAGCCAAGTACAATATTAAGATATAAGCCTTGGTTGTTGACTCCAACGACAAAAGAATTGAGATCTAAATGGGTGCCAAGTACAATGGCCAGTCCTGAATGTATTTATAACTACATAAAACATCATTTATTTCCATAACTTAGGATAATATATTGTAGCCTAAGGTCTGACTTGGCTAGTCCTCTTAGATACTTAATTTAAAGCTATATAAGTTCAAACATTTTTTTTACCGATTTCGCTGGCACCAGAACTAAAAGTGTGCACAAGACTTCACCAAGTGTAACCAACTCAACATTCATTGTAGTTGCTCGAATTAATTCAATATCCAAAAACTGATTCTACAATTATCATACGATGTTACTTTAACAATTTACAACAATGTTATTGTCATATTACAGTGTCGACTTCAGAAACGGTCCACCAGTCCACTGGGCTGTGGCTGGTGAATTTGGTACGAGAGCCCACTTCGTCTTAAATCAATCTGATCCAACATCAGCCCATCTCGTTGTCAACAAGGTAGCAAGATATGACGAGGGGGTTTATAGATGTCGGATCGACTATAATGACTCACCAACAAGGAACTACAGGGTGAATTTAACTGTCATTGGTAAGGCAATATCCTTATTTTTTCTATTTATATATAATATTTATATATGTAGTAAGTGTAAGTATTAGTGTGTAAATATTTGTAAGTAAATGTATGATTGCACCGCCTTCGCCGATGGTTTTGAAATCTTACTTTGATTGGGTTGTTTGGAAGAGATGGCTAGTAAGCCATATAAGTCCGCCCGTTGTACAATACTTTTAATGTACTTCTTTTTTTTATATTCTTTTTTTTGTATTTTATTAATGTTGTGTGACTTTCTTTTTTTTGGTTTTTGTTTGTGGTGTGCAATAAAGTATAATTCATTCAATTCATTCATATATAATTTTTTTTACTAATAGTTACACAAACACAAAAGGCTTTCATTTCTCCCTCAATATTTATTAATTGATTCACTAATTTTAGTTCCACCGGACTCGCCTCGAATTTACGATTCTGAAGGTAAAGAGATTCTTGGAACAATCGCTGGACCCTTTCGAGAAGGACAGGACTTGCTTCTCTCCTGTCAGGCTTCTGGAGGTAATACCCATATAATATTAATATTATGGATTATTTAGCGATTACATTCAAATTAGAAATGATGCAAGATGAGTAGGCGGTTGCAATCAGTTACTTCTGTTTCTGAAACACCAAAATTTATTAGATCGTTTAAATAGACAAATTCTTCAGCTTTACATTGAACAATCTGCTTGTTTGAGTTTCTACTGTGGTGTCAATTAAAACTGCCTTTAATAGATTTTATACCATCAGCAATACCTAGCAATCACTAGGTACATAGTGTAAAACGAAGTCTCATTCTCTGTTCCAATACATAGGGATATGTACACTTAAATCTTTAAAACTACGTAACCGATGCGTTTTTTTAATAGTTAGAGTAATTTGAGAGGAAGGTTTTTGTTGATGAGAAACACTGATCATTTTATATGTTTATAATATATTATAGTCTTTTTGGTACCAGCGTTACGGCCGTGCGAAGCCGGGGCGGGTCGCTAGATAGGTAGTAAAATTACTTTGATACAAATAATACATTATTGTTTATCAAAATTTATTTTTCTGCAGGTAAGCCCCCTCCAGATGTATCGTGGTACCGAGACGGAGAGCGTCTAGCAATAACCAAAGATGGGTCCGTGTGTCAAATACATCTGCCGTCCCTGTCAAGGGAGATGGCGGGCACAAAACTTCAGTGTAGAGTTGAGCCACCCTTATTACAGCCCCAACGCAGAGAAATTACTATTAAATTATATTGTAAGTATCATTAAACAAGATCCTTAAAAAGCATTCACAAATATGGTGTTGATTTTTTAGTAAAAAAAGATTAAGTTCGTTTTTTGTAGTTTCATCACTACATAGTAAAAATCTTTTTCAGTCCCTATATTTTTGTATGCTTAAATCTTTAAAAATACGCTACAGATTTTGATGCGGTTTCTGTTAATAGATAGAGTGATTAAAGGGGAACGTTTTTATATATAATAAAAGAAACACTGATTATTTTATTTAGTTCATTAATAACAAAGTTTCAACTATGATGTCATACAATTGCAAAGCCGAGGTGATTCGCTAGTCTGTATATATAATAAAGATTTGTTTTACAATTAAGACCATGATAAGTGATAATAAGATATTGTGTATTTTATTTGGGAATTTCGTCTAGAAAAATCCAAGTGTAAATATCGCGACAACCTAAAGTGACGTTTATTCTGAAGAAAGACAAAATATGTAACTAAATTCTATATTATAGTTATTAGAATAACATTCATATCTGTTAAAAGGTATATGATTGAATATTTCCTAGAAATCATATACGAAATTAATGTCTGTGTAAGGCATTAGAAAAATCTTATCGAATTAATCAACAAAATTATATCACCAAATATTACAACAACAACAACAGCCTGTACATTTCCCATTGCTGGGCTAAGGCTAAGGGGGGCCTTTGAGGAGAAGGTTTCTATAAAATTATACACATGCAGGTTTCCTCACTAAATTTTTGAATTATAAACACGAGTTAAGCACATGAATATTCAGTGGTGCTTTCCTGGATTTGAACCCACAATCATCGGCTAAGACGCACGCACGCATGCACGCGCTCTAACTGCTGGGCCATCTCGGTTCCACCAAATACTAACCGAAGTTTTTTCCTTCAGTAAAGCCCCAATTCATACGAGTAACCGGAGGTGGTCCAACTCGAGCTGGTCATGAGAGATCCTTCGTCTGTACTACACGAGGCTCTAAGCCTGCTCCCAATATAGACTGGTTCATCAATTCACAAAAGATTGACTCATCACTGACCCAGGTATTTAATTTATTTTATTAGTATTGTACTATTACATTTAGATTCAGATTGCCTGTAAAAAGAAATCTAAAGTTTTAAATTATGTCAGGTGATATTTAATATGAATGATAACTATTCTTTACAATGCATCACATAATCTTGGGTCCCAAAATGTTGTGTCCCTTATGCCTATGGATATACTGGTTTATTCGCCCTTCAAATTAATATTCTTTTAATATAGGTAAAATATCTTAGGGATAGGACACTGGCACATAGTTGTAGTACCAAGTAAATACCTTTGGTATATTGACGAATAGTAGTTTTTCCTCATATTTACCGTTAAATAATATTTTTTTTGTTCTTAATGACAGGTAGAGGTGGAAGGCGAATTGACGAAGAGTATTTTAACCTGGCGCGTGAGGCGGGAAGACAGTGGAAGGCAACTCGTCTGCCGTGTCTCCAATCCCTGGTTTCCAGCTTACACTCTTGAAGACTTACTTAATCTTGAAGTTCTATGTACGTATATTCCTAAATATTTTTAAATAATAGTTTATATTTTATGTCATGATAGGTAGATTAACTAATGCGCTGCCTGATGTCAACACTGACCGTAACATTGGCGCCCCAAAACAATAAACATTCCTTACACCACGATTGCGCCAACGACCTCGGGAACTAAGACTGTGTCTCTTGTTGTTTTTTATCAGCTACATGTATCTTCAAAGTATCAAATGCCAATTATTAATATCGGACGAACGAAAGATTATTAGAGCCTTTTTACTCATGTAAAAGTAAAGTAGGTTCTAGCTAGGTAATTTTTAACGAGTCACACTTATAATAAAATGTCATTGAGCCTTGGTGTGGTTTTCAATGCTCCGAAGCTCCGCGATCAAATTAAAATTCGGTTCAATAAAAGTTACTGATATGAAATTCTTAATAAAAATGCTGTTTAACTATGAAAGCATATGACAGTGTTCTTGTGAAAGGTGACCATTTACATAAGTCGAATAAATTGTTTACTGACTCGCTTATTTTTAAATATATATTCGTACATCCGACACATTTTAATCCTTTTATTTTTAAAACCTCAAGAGGTTTATAAACAAATCCTTATTTGGGAAGAATTGTCAGAAGACATTTTGGTGGCTTTTTGAAGCTTAGCCCTGAGGTGATCGTTTCATTCCCAAGTTACGTTATCGTCTGTGAACTCACTAATTGTATTTCAACCTTTGCAGTCAATTCTTTCTTTTAAAAATGTTTTCAAACTAAAACACTGCTTCGCGTTAGTGATAAAATGCTACAAACTTTAAGTATCAATTTTAAGAATCGAACACACTTGTTCAAACAAGTATAGTAATGAAAAGATAAACCGATTCCAATTTTAAATAATTTATCACGTTTACATTAAAATGTGACTGACTACTTTTTTTGTGATAGCTGTTTTATAAAATCGTAAGTGTGACGATAGCTTTACAAATTCTATTTCCACAATCCTGATGCATTTACATTATGATAATAATGCAACAGTAAGTACACGCTATACTATCGTATTCTATCGCATGCTCTACTAATGTAAGCCCGTCTTAACAGATAATAGAATGACATACAGCGTACGTTTCCGTGAAACAATATGCTTAACAAATTCATAGGAAATTTTTATTGGCATTAATTTCATTTGAGATTATGTGTTCCAAGAAATACAGAGTATTCAGCCAAACTGTTTGTCCAGTCAAACAAGAGTAATAGCTACATTGTTGTTTCAACTAATATGTATCGAAATAAATACAGTTCAAGATTGTTACGTATATTAAAATATTAAATTTAATATACCAATTGTGTTTTAATATAACAACAACATGTACAGCCTGTAAATTTCGCACTGCTTGGCTAAGGTCTCCTCTCCCTCTGAGGAGAAGGTTTGGAGCATATTCCACCCCGCTGCTCCAATGCGGCTTGATAGAATTTCCTTGAAATTAGACACATCTAGGTTTCCTTGAGATGTTATACTTCTCCGTGGAGCACGAGTTACATTATAAACACAGAATGACCACATGAGAAAACTACGGTGCTTGACTGAGCTGGAACCCACAATCAGCGGTAAGCTGTACTCGTTCTAACCACTTCGATTACCTTATAATAATTTTGTCATAAATCTATATGACTACAAATGTATTCATTTTAATTCATTCTTTATTTATAGGAACACAAACAATACAATTAACACACCTACTCAACTTTGAGCTAGATTAAATTCCTAATTATGTGTACATTACAATAATATTAACAAAGGTGTTTAGTATGATAATAATAAAAAAATAAAGAAATTATATATACTCTACTTTTTACGAGAATAATGGCTTATTTTCGAAGCGATTTTAAGCAATACAGCATTAATCCTTATCCCATTAAGTACTTTAAATACAATGTACATTTAACATATATTAATATGATCATTTACAGTATGTAATTTAAATGAATATTTTTGGAGATATTACAGATTTCAAACGCAGGGAAATAGCGGTTTGTACAGAGTAAGAAAATCATCAGTTTTTCAAATTCATTCTTTTATCAAGTCTTAAACTCTTAGTACCTTTTGAATTTAAACATCGAATCATTGCGACACAATATGTCATTCTCGATCGGTAAAGCAAATTATCGCCCATACTGAGCACACGAAAATAGATATTAAGGTACCCGACTGTACATATTGTCTAATGATTGAAAAATCTGGAAGTTGTAAGACATTTGTAGAAAATTTAGTCGTTTGCGCCCACACGAAGCCGGGATATTAGTATAAATAATGATGATGTCGTTCTAACAGTTTTCATTATGCGCCGTTTCGCACAAGTGCGTGTGCAAATATTGTATCAAATCGTATTGCCTTTCTCAAATAATCCTATGGGACGGCGAATCGAACACGATCGGAAATAATTCAGGAGCAGGACGAACGGCTTTACGTGCTTCCTGAGGCACGGGAGTGTAAACGGTGCCAACTACTGGACCCCGGGCTGTTACTGAAACTTTCGAAGAGAGGGTTCTTTTATAATTGACTTAATTGTATCTCAACCCTATGTGACATAAGCTTCTTTAAATTCCAACCGATTAACATCTATACATATAATAAAATTGATGTCTTGTTGTAATATTAAAAAAAAACATGTTTTACTACGGTACATATACCAATATTATTTGTTGGCTGTTTGTCTGTTTGTTACAGCTTATCTTAGAAACGGCTACTGATTTTGATGAGATTTTCACTTACAGATTGCTGATAGTAGTAAGGAATAATTTGGGTTGTATTTATTATAGATTTATAAATAAATAACGATAAAGTCACGCTGCAAATACTGTCCAGTACCGTGAGCGGTTACCATTTCACCATGACGTCGGGTGTCTTTTCACGACGACAATATCACAAACTCTGCCTAATACATAATAACTATATACTAATAAGTAATAGTAAAATCTGCAAACTGATTAATAACGTTTTTGTTTAATTCAAACGGATACGATTTCACGGGCACAGCTTTTTATAAAAAACAAGAACATGTCCATATTGGCCATATTGAGTGAGCCAGTGTAACTACAGGCACAAGGGACATAACATCTTAGTTCCCAAGGTTGGTGGCACATTGAAGGCACATTTTTTTTTAATTTAAATAAAATAAGTTAACGTGTTGATGTAAGTTGAAAGTAAAGTTTCGATCGATGTTCATCGCTTGGCGCGGTGCCATACAATATACGCCAACTTGACGAAATTGTTGTGATAGGGAAGTACTCGAAATAGTTGGTTATGAACAATAGTGCATGCTCTATACAGACGATTTTATGTAATAACAGTTGTAATTTCTCAAACTTATACGGGATTTTGCTTCTGAAATATTTTGGCGATTGTTTTTTTTTTCAGCATTAAAACAACATCTTTCATCCAGCAAATTTCCTTCGGTAACAATCAGTGATATCTTGTGTTTTTGTGATTAGTTTTAAAGGGCGAATGACCCGAACATAAGTCCCTAGTTATTTCACATATAAGAAATGGTTAAAATTGGTTTCTTACAGCGCCAATATTTACTGGAAGTGGTCACCATTTGTCATCAGCCGTCTGTCTATCTATTTATAAAAAAAAATCGCCCATCAAAAGAACTTAAGAGCTTCAACAATCCACGTGGTGGTAGAATACCAACTAAGGTGATGAGTATGATTTTATAGAACGGTATATTTTTGCCAAGTAGCTGAAATCAGACATATTTTTTAAACATGTGGCCCTGATCTCTAATAAATGGGATAGGTTTAAAGATATGATTGTTGAACCCTTATTTTAAGATACTATTTTTGTTGTGTTACATGAAAACAATTATATTGTAATGACAGCCATTTAATTATTAAATAAATAACAAAGAACTTTCGACAGAAAAATAAATTAGAAATACTTTCTTTAACTGAAACTGGGAATGAAAACTCGGCAGACGGCATTTAATTCCACGAAATTTTAATTAGAATCATTTGTCAATATATTAAGTCAAGAGGCCCAGTGGTTAGAGCATTTTAAAGGATGATTGCGGGTTCAAACCCAGGCAATATATTCATATTCATGTGCTTAATTTGTGTTTATAATCTCGTGCTCGTCGGTGAAGGAAAACATAGTGAAGAAACCTGCATGTGTCTAGTTTCATAAAAAAATTGCGACATGTGTAATCCAACAATCCGCATTGGAACAGCGTGATGAAATATGTTCCAAACCTTCTCCTCATAGGAGAAGAGGCCTCAGCCCATCAGTGGGAAATTTATTGGCTGCTGTTGTTATTGTTGTTTATTGTTGGTTTCAATATATTACTTGTTCAGACAGCATTTAAAGACTAATTTTGACTGTCGTTTTTTGTTACCTCTATCTACTACCTCTGTACTACCTTAAAATAAAACATAATCATTACATCGTATAAAACAATCTCGCTTACCAATGTCTATCCCTATGTATGCTTAAATCTTTAAAATTACGCAACGGATTTCAAAGCGCGCTTTTTAATAGATAGAATGATTCGAGAGGAAGGTTTTTGTATATGATACTGGGACAATATAGTAAAGAAATATTGATTATTTTAGATGTTTCCAATGTGATGTCGTAAATAAACAAATTCCGTAGAATATATATGCCTTCCATTATAAATTTATAATGATTACGCAACAATTTTTATGACTCATTACAAAAGTCTATATCTAAATATTTACTTAAAAGTTTAGCGGCATTAATGGCAACAGGAGGGCTGGTTAATTTTTTGTCCAAAGGATTGAAACTGTGATTCAATTGTCAATATTTGTATTGATTTGCACAGTAACTATTTTTAATTAGCTATAGTTGACGTTAATAAATCTTACTAACAATTTTATATATTTCGTTCATAATTAAATAATATAATAATATATATGTTAAAGTTTCTGTATTTCATATAATAAGATATGGAATCACGCTCGATCGCCTGAACGGAATCGAATGTGGCATAAAATTATATGACGGAACATATCCAAAGACATAAAATTTATTTATATCTAATATATTTTTTATTGTAAAATCTAAATAAAACAAAAAGAAAATCTACAAATATAAACCGTACTTTATGGAAATAATTATTCTCCTTTAAAATTTGCAAATTGAATCAGTTGTGCCAGAAATATATGAAGATTACACTGATGACTGTATACATTCTTATAAGTTTAGTATGATTTCTTTTAACTTTTTTTTCATTACCAATATTCCTATTTACCCCTCCTTTTAAGTGTATTTTATAGGAGCGCTTACAACATTATTCTAAGGGTCAAGATTAATCCTGGAACTTTTTTCATCGCTAGATGAATCGTATACCATTGTGCTATTGAGGCTTATGCATAAATAATGTTCTAACACACTTATTATATGAGTCTGGTTATAAGTTGAAAATGAGCTTATGAAATCTCAAACTATACGCGGTATTTCAAAAATGGTTTTAAAAACTGAAGTAATAGTGTTACCAGCATAATGTCCCCGATAGTAGAAGTGGATGCTGGCAGCTCAGGCGCCGGAACAACGCTATCTATGTACTGCGCTTTTGATATATTGTCGCCTAGTTTTTAGAAAGTATGTTGCGATGCTATCATTTATGTATAACCCATCAACAATGAAAATACTAGATATATTATACACGTTTTATTTTGGCCTAGTTATGAAACTTGTCTTATAGTGTAGATTGTAGCTAAATTTACCCACCATTCATTAGATATTTTACCATCAAACAACAGTGCTCAATATTGCTGTGTTTCAGTTTAAAGTGTGAGTGAGCCATTGTAACTACAGGTACAAATAATATCTTAGTCCCCAAAGCTGGTGGCGTATTGGTGATTTAAGGAATGGTTATATTTTTTCAGGGTTATCTAAGGGTAAAGGTGACCACTATCCATCCAGTAGATACACAACAAAAATAATTTTGCAATCAAAATTAACTTTTAAAGACCTTATTTATCGTTGTAATACCATTTATAAAAGAAGATATTGTGTGTTAACATGTTTATATCAAATGAAAAACTACCACAATTGTATGTATTATCAAGAATTGGAATGATGAAAAATATCAATAACAAAAATGTTCTTATTAATCAATCTTACTCAAATTTTAATAGGCTTTTAATTGTGATCGCAGAACTGAATTAAGGTGTTAACAACCGGTTTTGATTGAGGAGGTTCGATTCCCAGCCGAGTCGATGTAAAAAAGTTGTTTACTTTTCTACGTTGTCTTAGGTCAGGGTGTTTGTAGTACCGTTGTTACTTCTGATTTTCTATAACACAAATGCTTTAGCTACTTACATTGGAATCGAATGTATGTGTTTTTGTCTTATATTTATTTAATAAATTATTGCCCCACCCAATATATTTGGCGGTTTAAATTTTAGTATCTATCATTTATAATATCAGATAAAAGTTTTACCAGAATAGTATACGACTGTGACCCATAGGGATACGTTGTTACGTTCTCTTTGTCTGTTGTTCTCGAACTATTTACATAAAAAAAAAAACTTAAGAGTTTATCGTCAATTTCCTAAATTGATTCATCTAAACTTTCCAAATTTGGTAACCATAACTTGACAACTCCGAAACGTGACGTGGTACACTTGTGTCAGGGAACTTTCTGGGAGTTTATCTCATCAAGTTTAAATATTATCGTTTGATGTCAACTGGGTTTATTGCGGAACGGTCCCTTAAGGGAATCAAGAGGCATATGTTTACAACCGAAGTTTTTGTTGTTTATGTTATTGTAACTTTTGAATTAAAACTGACGCTAAGACGTAAATGCTTCTACGTATTGCTTTATATTTATTACCGACACTAGCTGTGCCTGCGACTTTGTACGCGTTTGAATTTAACAAAAAAATATATCATTGTAGCCTAAGTTACTCCTTATTATATCAGTTATCTGCTCCTCTGTTCCAGAGATAAACCGAAATAAACAGACAGACAAACAAAAATTTTAAAAAATGTTATTTTTATTTATGTGACGTCAATATTATTCTTCTTCAGACATGTCTTTTTAAACACTCTGAGGATAATTTTCACTAAAGTTGCATGTTGTGATTTCAGAAAAGAATAAACAAACACACGTAATACATACATTATAGCGTCACACTTCAATTTATTGAGCTATAAAATGTATGAAATGTCCGATTTCAACGATGACAGACATTCAATCAAAGTTAATGCGGCATTCCTTGAAACATATTGTAACGCTTAAGTATGTGCGTAAATAAAATTGAACACTCTGTATAATATTAGGAATCTTGCTGATGTCTCAGTGTATTCAAATAGATTTGCAAAAGCAATGAATTAGTATATATTTATTCTCTTCTCGTTACATATTTTTATAGTCAATTTTGATAGATAGCCGGTAGATTTATATTTAATACAGCCCTATAAAATGTCGATTGATAATGAGTAAAATCCTTTCCAAATAAACTATACTAGCTGACCCGGCAAACTTCGTACTGCCACAATCGAAATACTTAAATAGTCCAAATGTGATGAGCATAGAAACCATTGCACGCAGCGACACTGGTGATCTAACAGTAACAATAAATAACTGATACTTAAATTAAAAGCGACACTATCAATATTTTTTTCTATATTTTCAATGACACAGGAATCATGAGGTTGTGTAATAAATTCCCATGTCGCTATAATTAAGTCCTTACAACATAAAGTTTGCAAAACCATTTATTGTAAAATACCATAAGTTTTATTTTGACACTCATTTGCAATCCAAATCAATATAATTTCACTAAATACAACACAGATAAATAATATAGGTGGCCAAGTTTTATTATGGTAATGTTGCCTAAAATATTTTGAAAATATTGTCTGATTTATATTGCTCATAAATAGTCACGTTACAACAATTAGATGCTTACACAAATTAAAATTTTAACAAAAAGAAAAACCGACTTCAAACAAAACAATATTTTAAAACAAACTAATATGCACTAAAAAGTAATAAAAATAATTGCGTATGCAAAATATTTATCAGAGTCCTCCTAAGTAAAATAAAATGAAAAGCATTAGAGTACTTAAAGGTCGATTTACGATTATATTAACGTAGTTACAATTATTGTTATTGTTGTTGTTATCGAGTCAGTATATTATCGTATAAAACCAAGCCAGCCAAGAGCTGATACTGAGTCCAAATATGACGACCTCCGTGGTCGAGTGGTGTGTATACCGGTTTTCATGGGTACGCCACTCCGCGGTCCCGGGTTCGATTCCCGGCCGAGTCGATATAGATTATCATTCGTTTTCTACGTTGTCTTGGATCTGGGTGTTTGTGGTACCGTATTTACTTCTGACTTTCCATAACACAGTGCTTTAGCTACTTACATTGGGATCAGAGTAATGCATGTGATGTTGTCTCATATTTATTTATTTAATTGACCTTGTTAAAAAACTTTGCAAAAGAGCTAATCTATGTCGTACATCATAAGGTCACACATCCTGTTGAAATGCAGCAACGAACGTAAGCACATTAAAATTTTACTAAGGACAATAACCCACCTACCGCAACCTCGCCGTAAGCTGTTTAGGAGTTGCATTGATTATCATATTCGACTATGATTGTTGTTGTTGACTTGTATTACTTGAACACGTTACGAAAGGTAACTCAAATGTCCAAATAACCCATATAAGATTCCGCCGAGTATCGCTTACGTGTTCCTCAGAATTGAAGAGTTTCGTTACTTTGGATCCCATGCTCAGAATCTAACCAAACGTTCACCCCTTAACAGATAACAGTACCCTTGAAGTATAACTTTTCTACTAAAAAAATAATCATCAAAATTGCTTGCGTGATTTTGAGTTATTTACCTATTTATTATCGCTCATGCATAATGCAAATTTAAGACTTATGTGGTTTTCATATGGATACCATCATCAGAATTGGATAATATTAAAATGGGACCACACGGGACCACAGTTTCATTGCGTGTAATGGTTTAACATCTGCGTTTTTTTTGCGACTGGAAGAAATTAGTAAATTCGAGAAATAGATGTAACGAACTCATATGTAGCTCACCGCATGGACCATGTACCATATTTTTAACGACAACGTGAAATAACTCTGGATCAAGAGTTTGATCTGTAGTTTCAGCTGATATAACGTTATCAATTTGATCCGGAGTTATTTTAAGGAACTGGCAAATTAATACATTTGCATTAGGGAATCCCCTCTTTTGCTATTCTGTGGAGTACATATGGCACCTCTCCAAATATACATAATTTTACAATTAAATCTAAAAGTGCTTTCAATTTTTGGCGAAAAACACGTTCTGTTATTTCATGACGATCAGTTGTCGACTGTCCTTCAAATAAATTGTTTTTTAATATCATTCCACTGCGGATTACATGTAAATGTAATGAACAGATCCGGTCGACTATTATACGATTATGTCGACCACATAAGAAATTGCGTCTTGTTCATATTCGTTCATATGCCGTGGCCAACTAATGAACGAAGATGGCAATATAGTCAATCGCCCGATGTCATTTACATTAGCATCATTCGCTATCGCATCTTGCAAATTAATATATTCTTCGGATCTTAATTTTGCTTTGTTAACGATTAAAATTAAGACGGTCAGTTTCTATTTTGGCATGCATGTCAACGATGTACTGATGATATAGTTTTTATTATCTCGAGATATAATTTTGTGCTTGTGGACGAACCATCAATCGATACGAATAAAAATTCATGGCAGTAACCTTTTTCTGCATATTTAGGCACGAAAAAAAATGCACACAAAAAATGCATTTAAACGTACAGCGTTTAAATGCATTTTTTTTATAGTAATAAATTGAAATTATTCGTATTACCTTTTGAAACTGGTGGATCAGTGTACTCATTTTTAATTAATACTTACTTTTATTTTGACAGTACAATTCCCCGTCTAAAAAATCTCCATTAACAAAATGACTGATAAATGAAGAACCACTCGACCGATTTTGTGCAAACTTCACATAAACCTTCTACTAAATAGTCCGAACAACCCCTGAAAATTTGGTTAGGATAGGTGAGCCCGTTCTTGAGTTATAAAGTGATATCGAAAATGCCACTTATTTTTATATACATAAATTCGAAAAATTTATTAACGATGATGTAAATAATGCAAAATAAATTTTAAAACATCAATGTTTTATCGTCTAACATCGATAATCATAGAAAATCAATGATAATCCTCTAATAAATCTATTTCTAAGTAAAAACAATTTTGTTGTTTTTATTATATTCTTAGCATTTTTATCATACTTACTCACCTTCTAAACCTTCCCTGGACTTCCACAAATAATTCAAGACCAAAATTAGCCAAATCGGTCCAGCCGTTCTCGAGTTTTAGCGAGACTAACGCACAGCAATTCATTTTTATATATATAGATTATTCAAAAATGTCTTGCGTAATTCAGTATTTTAATAGCTGAATTATAATTGTATGAGTTTCTATGGAAACAGTCCCTAACAATAATAATACTTTCACATAACTAAAATAAGCTTGCCATTTTTGGGAAAAATGTGAATAAATCAGATGAAGCTCACAATATACTCAAGTAACAAAAGCAAATACAAAATCAAAAACGCATACAAATTTCATATAGTAGGAACCGACGGTATCTTTTTTTTCAAATACATCATCATCATCATCATCATCATGTCAGCCGTAAGACCTCCACTGCTGAACATAGGCCTCTCCCACTGATTTCCACCTTGACCGGTGAGTAGCGGCCTGCATCCAGCGATACCCCGCGGACTTGTCAAATACATCAATTATAAATAATGAAAGTTAGGTACAACCATTTTTTGCTGTGTCTCCTAAGCCGAGATAAGGTGCCTGTAGCATAGACAAAACACGCATTATTGAAACTTTATTACGACAGGATAGCAAGCAAGTAGAGTTCAGCTGCACGCAACATTTAATGTTGTGCAAAATTTTTAAATAGTTTAGAATTCCGAGTTATTTCAGCTCCTTTATTTAATCTGCACATGTACTGTAACACGTTCATTGCGGGACGAGGTCGTATAGACCTCGTATGTGACCCTTGCAGTGTCGCAAAGAAAAACATAGACTTTACTGTCATGTGGAGGCTGTAACGTCTATTTGATGTATTGTAGGAAAGTAAAAGAAAAATACATATATTTCTATGATGCCTATTCAAAACAGACTGCTATGGTGTACATACTCAATACGGGTTCTCTTTTTTCCATGTCCATGTACCTGAAAAAAAAATTCGACCAAATTACAGCATCACATCACTTCGAGTTTTTTATTCTTACAGGTTACAGGGTCTAATAAGCCCCGTACCGGTATTATGATGGTTTTGATACGAGGTCTGAAGCGTCCCGTACCACAGAAATAGAAAACTAAAAACAATGATCCAACGTGGAAACTAGATTCAGATTGTAAAGTTTCTCTTATTTGACAATAACCTAGATACCCCATAATCAGTGGAACTATAAGAAATATTTGTCAGAACTCATATCAATAATGTTCCATCACCTTAAGCAATAAGTCCCTTGTATCTGTGGTTAGACGGCTCCCTCGCCCTTTGAATCGGAACATAGCAATTTTAATTTTTGCCTTTTGTTTGCTACCAATGTATATGGTATGGATATATGATAATGTAGGTGGAATCCTGTGATGTGATCCTAATGAAATGGCTTGTACGAAGTTGTATCATTAAGTAAGTCACTGACTATTTATTATTAATTACTATTGAATACAAGACGTAAGGACGTAAGCTTATAGCGCCAAGTTTCTGATTCTAGTGATTTATCACAACAATTTAGTAAATTGTAATCAAAAATCCTCTTTATTTTCCAGCGCTTCTAAAATTAGACCTTAACCAATTTTCTATGTGCAGCTATCGTTACATAATTACTGGGACAAAGACTTTAGTAATATATTACACACATACACAATTTAATCATAACTGAAGGAAGAAAACATAGAAATAAAATGCAAATTGATGCGTATTGCACACATTCACAAAATAACCAGCAAAACTTCACGCGATAATTTGACATCGCAATAACTTCTTTCAGAGTCGTGTGTAGGCGCCTTAATCCTTATTTAAGTTTTTAATATACACACGGTTGTACGCTTTGCATCTCACTGTAACGAGATTTTATGCGTCGTGACTTAAATCCGTGGAGGGTATTATATGTTTTGCTCTGAAAACTTCCATGCAATTTTCTCGCGGGTCTTTTTGGAAGATTGTGTCAACAGTAATTTTGTTAAACAACTTTATGGTTTTAAAGCCGAGTTTAGGGACATTCTGTTTTCACTGGGTGTTCTTTATGGTTACCACTCATTTCCAATTACAGTCGCTGTGCTAGATAGTTTGTAGTTTTAATACAGTTTTTAAATTAAACAATTTTTAAACGTGTATTTTGTTACTATTTGGAAACATTGTTTAACTGGCTTGGACCATAACACTTAATAAAGACGAGATAAGTTTTCTAAATTTGGTAATTTAGTTAATTATTTCGTCTTTGTTACTATCTTTTTTTCAAAATTATTTGTCAAATAAACCTAATGGTCATTTAACATAAATGTTTTAGAAATTATTTTACTAAGGAGACATTTCATTCTGATTATGTATCTTAAAATGAGTGATAACGCATGTCCTATATAATAAACTATATATTAAACAAAAATCCTTACATTTCGAGAGGTCGTTTCGTGATTTTCAATATTTATTTCTTAGGGTGGACGTACCTATGGAAATTTATTATTTCTGATCTTAGAGGTAAGGAAATGGATATTTGACTTATGTTTATGAGTGTAAGACACCTGAAACCTGTCTGAAAATTCATCACCCAAGATGATGTTGTCAAATAATATGTCTTATGAAACTATGTCTCTTCAAAGTAGGTTTTTATAAAGCTTTCAAAATCAAAATAATTTGCAAAAAGTTGTTCATTAAAACGAAAATTTTCAATTTGTTTTATCACATTACACCTCTTGTTTATCTTCATCATCAATTTCCGATATTATCTTAAACCTCGTGCTCGGTGGTAAAGGAAAACAACGTGAGGAAACCTGTATGTGTCTGATTTTATCGAAATTCTACCACATGTGCTTCAACCCGCATTGGAAAAGCGTGGTGGAATATGTTTCAAACCCTCTCCTTAATGGAAGAGGAGGCCTTAACCATGCAGTGGGCACTTTACAGGCTGTTACTTTACTTAGCTTATATTAAAACGAATTAATTTTTCAAGTCCTATAATTATCATATTAATAGTCATATTTATAGTCAACCATTCGTTGATAAATTTATTTTTAATGCGGTATTCCTTGACATTTGAGTTAAATGCAGAAACAAAACAGCGTTTATTGAACAGTGGAGTTTTTAATTTAACGCTGGATAAAATATCTTGACATCCAGTTAGCGTTCCGTCGTGATCGCTGCCTCTTTTTTTCTCTCGCTAAGCAACATTGAAGCAAAGATTACTTAAGTTTGTATTTATTTAAAATAGTTCTTTTGTTTACATTGTGTTTTAATCATTGTTCGTTGTTTTATACATGACAGGTGTGAGTTAATGCACTTGGCATTAAAACAAATCATGTCACCATCATCATTGCATAGTATAAAACAAAGTTACGTAACGGATTTTGATGTGTTTTTATTTTAATAGATGGAGTGATTTGAGAGGATGGTTTTTGTATATAATACGTGAACAATATAGTAAAAAAACAATGATATTTAGACATTCTCTAGTATATTTAGTACCAGCACACGCGCGAAGCCGGGTTGGATCATTGGTCGAAAAGCATAACCGTATCTGCCCTGTTACTTTATTTAAATTTTGCTTTTATTTTTGCCGAAAGGGCACAGATTATTTTACAAATGTCCCGTGCGGTGGAGAGAACACGATGGACTAAATATAAATAGCAGTTTGACGTGTGCCGAGTTGTCACTTGCATATGTCTATAGAAAAAGGCCAGCGCCAGCTAGTGATCGAAATTGGAGTTGTGAAGTTGTCTGTATCTAAATGTAGTTTCGTACCTTGAACTTTGTGGAACTTACTTTCAAATCAAGTCTTCAATGACTTCATCAGAATAAATGTGTCTACTGTGTATGTGCCACCAACCTTGGGAACTAAGATGTCATGTCCCTTGTGCTTGTAGTTACACTGGCTCACTCACCCTTCAAACCGGAACACAACAATTCTGAATATTGTCATTTGGCGGTAGAATAACTGATGAGTAGGTGGTACCTACCCAGACGGGCTTGCACAAAGCCCTACCACCAAGTAACAGGGCAGGGCTTTCAAAGAAAACTTAGAGAATAGCCCTGCAGCTGTGATTTTCATAGTTCTTTTCTAAAGTGTACACCCTGAACTGATACTGATTTTAAATGAAGTCACATATAATATCAAAAATATGACCTCTTTTACGCCTTATAAAATCCCGTGTATGATATGTGGGATTCTTAGTTTATAGCCTAATTTATTAATTATATTATGGTATATTTTGATATTTACAAATTTATATTGTTAAGGCATCATAAATTTGTCTATTACAGACTTTACTTACTTGCTTATGAATTGTAGGCTAAATAAATTTGATTAACTAAAACTTTGTAATTAATTTTAGATCCTCCAGTTGCGCAAATATCTTTGGTTGAGCCGAAAGAACCACGGTTGCTACGAGAAGATGAAGATGCTGTGCTACTATGCTCATCATATGCCTCACCTCCAGCATATAACTTCACTTTCTATAAAGGAACAGAGGTAAGTCACACAAAGCACTTTCTTATTTACTTTTCTCATTTCTATCTTTCTCTTACACAAGTACATTTAGGTCGATCGACTAATATCTTGATTTGATAGTTTGCTTTGAATCATTTTCAACCGACTTTAAAAAGGAGAAGGTTTTTTTTTTTTTTCTTTATTTATTATAGAGGGTTTTTTCACTAAGTGAATATGTCACCCTCGTCATTATATACAGTTAAATACATTTCTTACATCACATATTAGTACAATACAGTCATAGATAAGGCTTTCTAATTTCTATTTTTGAGAGCTAAATTTACAAATTTATAAACAGATTTAGCTTCGTTAGACAATGGAGAAGCTAAAATGCTATTATAAACACCAATATTATAACCACGACTAGCGACAACAGCTCCCTTTAGCGCCCTAACACGAACACATTCTTCTAAAATGTGATAGACATCCTCTACCACACCGCACACAGTACAATTAGGAGAATTCACTTTTCTCATCATATATCCGAAACTATTCAGTGGAATGTGACCAGAGCGCAATCTTAAGGCAGTTGTAATATCTTTGCGCTTTAATTTGGAATTTAGGAACCAGAGAGATCCAAAAAGTCTAGGTTGTATAGTTTTATACCAGATTCCTTTGGTAAGCGATCTTTCATTAAAATATTCAGACCACATCTCATGATATATTCGTTTAATATCCCCTAAAAGATCGGTGGGACTAGGTAAACACTTAAATTCAATACCATCGGATATAGCTTCTTTAGCTAGTCGGTCAACTTCCTCATTTCCCACTAACCCGACATGAGATGGTATCCATTGCAAGATTATTGTTTTATTATTAGATTTAAACTTTGATAAACATTTTAAAATAGTGAAAGCAATAGGAAGACCTCTGTGGGGTGCTGTACATTTTAAGATATGTAAAAGAGCACTTTTCGAGTCGGTAAATATAACAAATTTATGAAAATCAATCGATTCAATGTAGGACAAGGCTTCAGCGATTGCCACAAGCTCAACAAACATAATCGAGACTCTTGCTTTAATTTGAAATTTTGAATAGATTCCCGTATTATAATCTAAAAAAGCAGCGCCACTGCAGCTAATGTCTTTGGAACCATCTGTGTATATTTTATAAAATCCAGAATACTCTTGACTCAGTTTCTGATAACAAAGAGCTTTTAAATAATCGGAATCAAAACAATGTTTCGGTTTGCTAATACCTTCAATAACAGGCTTTACGATATTAGATAAATTAAAGTTGTTTAACCACATATCCAAAGAAAACATTTCGTTTGAATCACTACTAGACATTTCTTTTACTTTCAAATTATTATGTAAAATATATAACAATGGTTTCTTTTTACGTCGCCAATAAAAATTATTCATGAAGTTAGAAAGGGTCTCTAATAGATATATAATATCATTATTTTTAAATGACTTACACTTTAACCAGAACTTACCGGCCAGGAAATGTCTTCGGAAAAATAAAGGACACAAACATAACTCGGATTCCATTACGTGTATAGGCGTGCTTTTTATAAAGCCCCCTATTAAACGCAAACAAATATTTTGAACTCGATCTAATTTCTTTAAATTACTCGCGCAACTATTATCATATAAAAAACTCCCATAATCAATTCGACTACGAATAAGAGCTAAGTATAAATGTCTTAAATGTGTTAGATGTACACCCCAATCTGTACCAACTAATACTTTAACTTCACGGACTTCATTAATATGTTTACCCCACCTTAGATTTCGATCTAACCAAAGACCCAAATATTTCACGCTATTGACTAATTCTATTTGGTGTCCCTTAACTCTAACGTCAATAGATTCTGTATGATAACCTCTTTTAAAAACACATATTTTGCTCTTCATATATGAAATATCTAAGCCAATTCTTGATAACATGCTGTGAATAGTCTAGAGCAGTTTGAATTTTAATTTGACCCTCATAACTCGATTGACAATGAGTATAAATAACAAAATCATCAGCATATTGAGATATAAATAGGATTTTTTCAATATTACTACATATATCTATTGTTGCTACGTTAAATAACAAAGGGGATAAAGGATCTCCCTGAGCGAGTCCGCGAGCCGTAAATCTACTTATTGATTTATTATCAACTTCAATATGTAAAATTCTTTCTTGTAAAAAACTTAACAAATATCTACAAATTTTTGAACCCACATTTAATCTATCTAAAATATAAATTAATGAAACATTGTCAACGTTATTATATGCATCCTCAATATCTATGAAACATCCTATTGTAGAATAACCTTTCGAAAAACCTATTTGAATTCTAGTTGTAAGGCTACTTAAACTATCTAAACATGATTTACCTTTTCTAAATCCCACAGTATTAACAGAGAAGACATTTTTTCTTTCTAGGTACCATTCAAGTCTTCTGTATAAAATATAGTGAAAAATTTTACACAAACATGACAATAAAGAAATAGGACGGAACGACTTGTTATTGTCATGATCTCGACCGGGTTTGGGAATAGGTATAACCTTAATTTCTCTCCATTGTTTTGGAACATAATTATTAGCTAAAAGCTATTATATAATGTCAAAAGGGCCAATTTTCCTGACTTATGTAAATTTTTAACCATAGAATAAGTTATACCGTCTAATCCAGGAGATCCTTTGATTTAATACACGATTCTAGCTCCTGCAGCGAGATAGAACATTCTATTTTAGGGTTGAAACTCAAAAAATCAGGACATGGCGGGGACACAAAGTCAGGGGTTAACGAACGAAGGAGTAATTTAGCACATGTAGGATCAACATTACGTTTTATAGTCCTATATCCTTTTAACCAAGCCATTTTACGCCACATTTCATTACTACTTACATTTTCATCCACTGAAGTCCAAGTATTCTGGAAGTTATTGTCTTTAGCACGTCGAATGGCTCTTTGAGCTAAACCAATATAATCTTTTAATTTATTAAAATTTTGTGGGATCGGATTTCGTCTAAACTCTGCCAGTGCCAATCTACGTTGAGCAACTGAAAGAGATAAATTTGGAGACCAAAAAGGACGTCGAGCAAAATTAGATTCTGGATTCTGGCTATACTTTATTATCGGTATAGATTTATCAGCAGCGTCATTAATAATTGAGACAAATTCATCATATCCCTTCTGCAGATCTGAAGTTAACGAATAGTTAGCAAACTTTTCACCCGAAACCATTTTATACATGTCCCAATTGGATTTTCGAAAATTTCTACGTAATAAAGGAGGATAGGATTGAGTGTTATGAGTGGATAATTTAATTATTAAATGATCACTACCTAAAGATTCATTTAAAACTTTCCAATGAAACTTTAGAGATACATCTAAAGACCCTAATGTAACATCTGGGGCTGACTGCTGAAGTATACCCTCAATTAGCCTCATTCTGGTCGCCTGTCCATCATTAAGGACTACATATTGACTATCTATTAATGAATCAAATATTAGAGATCCTCTTGTATCTGTTTTCGAAGACCAAGTGGAGTGATGAGCATTAAGATCACCTAAAATCAATGTTTTTGACATAAACAACGAAAATATTCTATCCCAGTCAAATGAGGAAATAGTAATACGTGGAGGACAATAAATTGAAATAATATTTTCTACTGGTGAAAAGTTAGTCAACTTGACACATACAACTTCAATATTAGTATTTTCTATGAGTATACGTTGAGCAAAGGATTTAACAGTTTTGTGAACCAATACTGCTACTCCCCCATAAGAGTCATGTCTGTCCTGTCTATAAATATTATAATTGTTAATTTTTAAATCACTACCAGGTTCAAGCCAAGTCTCACTGATAGCGGCAACGTGAATTTTTTCTTGGTTTAAAAGTTCTGTAAATGATAATAATTTCGGTCTAACGCTCTGGGCATTCCACTGAATAATGTTTAATTTATTAATTACTTTAGAATTCATTTTGTATGAAAAACTAGTAAGTCTACAATATTTTTAAGGTAAGGCCAATCAGATATATACTCTACAACGAACAAAATCATCCATTCAACACACAACTTAATAGCACGATGCACCTTATCTAAAGGAGAAGGTTATCAATTCGTCTGTATTTTTTTTTTATTTTGTATGTTACCTCATAACTTTTCACTGGGTGGACCAAATTTGATATTTTTTTTGTTGTTTGAAAGGTAGTGTTTTCCGTGGAATTCCATTTTAATTTTATCTTTTCCGATGATGGTATCCCTATGAAAACGATATAAGTATTAAATTTACATTATGTATATGCGTGACAAATAGGTGAATAACTCAAAATTGTGCCAACCAAGGGTAGTTTAGTGAAAGTTTGGTATTTGAAATTTTTGAGGCTTGTGCCCGTGGCTGACACCGGGTCCAAACATAACAATAACTATAACTACGTTATATAATCGTAAATCGACTTTTAGTAGTATAATAATTTCATTTTACCTAGGAGGACTCTAAAAAATATGTTAAATATGCAATTATTTTTAGTGCATTTTTATTTCTTTAAAAATATTTGAAAATATTGTTTTGTTTGAAGTCGGTTTTTCTTTTTGTTAAAATTTTTATTTATTATAATATTTTCAGCAAATACTCCTCAACTGAAATTACATCGTGTAATTTTATTGTAAAGTATAAGTTCAATCTCTTTTAACGGGATAGGTAGGTAAAGTTTTAAGGTAAATTTGACAAGACATCGGTTCTCATGCAGACAGGGTCAGTCTTGCGGTCATTCCCAACGGATTCTGCCTTCCATAGACTAATGACCGGAGTGACAACAGATGCAGGATCAATGACTTCTGAAAGTCTGTGACAAAGTGTTTCTTGACTAGAAAATGCAAGACATAGTATCGGATCCAACAGGAATTTGAAACCAAGATATTTAGATAGCCATTGTATACTACGTAGAATTAACTTCTTTAATAAAACAACAACACACATTTAAAAAAATGCCTAAGAAAAATAAATTGATCAAATATTTTATTTTCATGGAGAAACTTTAAATACTTCTCTCCAGGGTCGTTAAAAATTTCTACTTATATATAAATTTGAAAATTATTCAAAAAACCACAACTGACATTACATCTATACATAGAACCTTTTAAAACTAAACCTTTTATTCTTAGCAGAATCATCTCTCAAAAACTGGTTAGAACTTAGTACATCAACAGACAATGATTATACTTTTAAAATTAAAACAAAAGTTTTATTGAAAAATTTGCATCAAGTTAATAAAAACACTGGGGTTAATAGGATAATTTATAGGGGCAATTAATTAACTAGTTAAGGGAAGCCTCTCCGAGTATAATGAAGTTTATTTAGGTCCAAACATGGGTTGCTTCTGTAACTCCTACATGTATTGCGGCGAGTAACTTGTTGATGGAATCATCGGTGACTTTAAGTTTCCTTTGGATTTCATTATATTAACATAGTTATTCCTTCACATTAATAATAAGAAGTTCTGTAGAAATTTCTTTGATAACATCAAAAATATCTTTAATATAAAATAAAATTAATATGGATAAGGTTCTTTTTGGGATTCTTATTACTAGGTATTATATAGGTTATCTTTTTGAATCATTGGTAGATTCTTGGTCAACATCAATAGGTTAATGTATAAACTTTTTTGTCAAGTGGTTGATTGATCAGGTGTTAGGCTTTAGGGCTATGATCTTCTTTGAAGTTCAAATTTTCTTTAGTTAGTCGCGAAAAAGCTAGGAATTCAAGAAAAGAGCGAACACTTTCTTGACAACGCACCTTCAAGCCTCCCGATGTTGTAAATGTCCATGGGCAGTGGTAATCACTTTCCATCAGATAAGCCTCCTACTCGGTTGTCACCTTTTTTTACCCATGGAAAATCTTCATAGATACCCGACTCTTGGGGGATGTCGGGTTATGTGAGATTGTACTCAGTAAAAATCACATACAGAAAGAGCAACAGACAGAGTTGATTTAGCATTTATAATATCAGTATAAAAATACAGACAAGGATGTTATTTTTGAATAATTAGCGCAGACAGCGCTTTAAACTATAAAGTTTAAGTATACAAATATTATAACATTGTTTAATTTGCAGAAACTATATAATTCATAAGCTATATATTATATTTCTCATCAATCATTCTATATTAGAATTTGCAGTCGCTTCTGAGATCAGTGTGAAAATGTATTACGATATAATCATGCATTATAAATTCACAATATACGTGAAAATAAAATATAATCAAGGCATTTCACAACATACCACTGATTAAAACACTTCAGACGGATTAACCTCTCACGGCTAATCTTAACTCTCCAAGAAAGTTAAATGTGTTTGTTCTATTTTAAACAAATGATTTTCACATTTTCCACCCCACACTATAACCACTATCACGGCTTAAAAGGGCTTTTCACGCAAATTGAAACTTAAGTCGATCGAACTTCACGTAATTCACATGTAGCGTGACGCCACACGCTTAATGAGCCTTTAATTAATACTTTGTGAAAATTCAATTTGTTATTTGCAAGTAAAGAAATAACTTTATAATAGTTCCATTAAAACTCCCGGCCGTGTGAAATTAGTTTTTCAACGATGTAAATCACATTACGATTTATGTGAACTAGCTATGCAAGCCATTTCAACCGTGTGGAACACGATAGAATGCAATATGAACGACTCAATTTCATATTTTATACATTCGCGAAAAATAATGGCTTTAAAAATTTCATTGGATCTTCGTTCTCATGAGTCTCATGAGTTGAGATGGCCCAGTGGTTAGAACGCGTGCATCTTAACCGATGATTGCGGGTTCCAACCCAGGCAAGCACCGCTGATTCATGTGCTTTATTTGTCTTTATAATTCATCTCGTGCTCAGCGGTGAAGGAAAACATCGTGAGGAAACCTGCATGTGACAAATTTCATAGAAATTCTGCCACATGTGTATTCCACCAACCCGCATTGGAACAGCGTGGTGGAATATGTTCCAAACCTTCTCCTCAAAGGGAGAGGAGGCCTTTAGCCCAGCAGTGGGAATTTACAGGCAGTTGTCGTTGTTGTTGTTGTTGTTAAAAATTTCATCGGATCTTCGTTCTCATTATACAACTTCGAATATATATAAAGTTAATGTTAGGAGTGTAATAGTTTTGCTCTTTCAACCCCTTCCTCCTAATCTCAATAATGAGACATTATGTAAGAACAAATTCAGAACTCACCTTAGAATACGATCGTTAGAAATTTGCATGCGATATTGGCTGAAATTATTATGATATGAAGTCGTTAATATTTCTCGAGATACGAAGTGAGATCTGATTGTGAAATAATGCTAACAATGCTGAAATTACGTTTAAGTTTACTATTCGAACATTTAAAAAAAATAATAATGAATATTGGACAACATGATATACATTACTCTGATACCAATGTCAAAAGTAACGACGGTACCACAAACACCCACCCAAGACAAAATGGTAAAAAAATTTACTTTTTCTTGATCGAATCAACCGGGAATCGAACCCGGAGTGAAGTACCATGAACATGAAAACCGGTGTACACACTCGACCACGGAGGTCGTCAAATCAAGTCAAGTCAAGTAGTTTTGGCGAATACATCTCGATAGTAACTAACAGTTCTATAATAAGTGAAGGCATTACGTTTCAGAATCCTTTGTTCTAACGTTGATTTTCTGCCACCATTGCGAATACGCTTAACTCTTTTGAACTCAGTCCAACTCGTCCCGATCCATACTTCTAGACGTCGATAAGAATGGAGGCCGGATGGAATCATTCGCTCACGTAACCGCTAAGTAAAACTTATGTAGAATCTAAGCTGTCATAATACTCACTTATTGCTTCTTTACTTGTAATAAATACTTCATAGTTATTTACTATTATATTATTTTTAAGGCCTCCTCTCCCATTAAGGAGAGGGTTTGAAATATATTCCACCAAACTGTTCCTAGCGGGTTGGTGGAATGGCAGAATTTCAATGAAAATAGACACATGGTTTCCTCACGATGTTTTCCCCGCCGAGCACGAGATGAATTATAAGCACAAATTAAGCACTTAATAGGAGAGACCTAAGCTAAGCAGTGGTAGATTTACGGACTGATACTTTACTTTACTTACTTATATTACTTTTAAAGATAAAAAAAATGATCAAGTAATAATAGTCTTTTATTTCAAATAATTAGAATAGACGATAATAAACTCTGAAATGCATTTAATTAACTTTATAACAGACGCAGAATAAATAATAGAACGTAGTACATAATAAATCACAGTTTATTTGTAGTAACAAAATTCTTTGATTAAACTTTACACGACCGCAACGAATATGTAATTGGCGGTTTTTACTTTATAGAGTTTTAGATGAAATTTCATATTAGTAAGTTTTTAGAATTCGCAACAGTATTTTTAATTATTCTCTTTTATTCTTTATTTAAAATTTAATTAGAAATGTTCCAACATAAATAATTCATACATATTTTTGAATATACATGAATCAATATATATCGTTACATACTATAAAACAAAGTCGCTTACCGCTGTCGGTCCCTATGTAAGCTTAGATCTTTAAAATTATGCAACGGATTTGGATGCGGTTTTTTTGAATAGGTAGAGTGATTCGAGAGGTAGGTTTAATAATACATGAAAAATATAGTAACGACAATAATAATTTTAGAAGTTTCTAATGTGATGTCGTAAATAAACAAATTCTGTATTATTTATATTATAAGTATTGCACCCGTGTGAAACCGGGGCCGGTCGCTAGTTAATGATTTTTTTTTAAGGAATAGGTTTGCGAACGAGCATATGGGCGACCTGATGGTAAGTGTCACCGTCACCCATAGACAATGAAGCTGTAAGAAATATTAACTATTCCTTCCTCCGTCCCTTGTGCCTGTAGTTATGGAACTGGAACACAACAATACTGCGTACTGTTGTTTAGCGGTAGAATATCTAACGACTGGGACCACCTAGTCATCAGATATTATATAAAGTAGGTACCAACCTTGGACGTCGTTCAGATATTATATAAAGTAGGTACCAACCTTGGAGAAATCGTTAGTCAAATCTTGCTTCGAAAATTTCGCATTAAGTGCTTGATGCTAGAAAGTCAGAAATGTTACCCGTGTCTAGATAAGCGCGTTAAGTCGTTGTTCCTGCACCTCAATTCTTTTCAGTAACAGGAATGAGTGCGGTGCCTTTGAAATTAAATTTTGAATATGCTCAAAATTCAACCATGCATATGTACTCAGTAAACGGTTTTTATTTCAGTATTAAATACAGTCACTCTTATTCTATTATATGTATAGATGATGTTACTAAATAATATCTGCACATTGATTCAGGATCACCTGATTCGTGATGACCCCATTGGGGGGATATCGGTGGAAGGCGACAAGTTAATCTTACGAGGTCTAAGAAGACATCACGCTGCGAGATACAGGTGTAGAGCCTGGAATTCCGAGGGAAGTGGATTGAGTGAACCTCTTACTTTCAATGTTTTATGTGAGTGTTTAAGTTTCTCATATTAAGATTCTCTTAAACTGACTATACATTTATAATTATAATATAGTTAGGTGAATGAACAAACGGGCCACCTGATGGAAAGTATTCGTATGAAACATTCCCTACATCACCAATACCCTACAAGCATCCGATGTTAAGATGTTATGTTCTAGCGCCTCTAATTACACTGGCTCACTCATGAAGCACTGCTGTGTTATTGTTGTATAGTATACTGCTAGGTGAAAGTATAACGATCAAGTTTTTCCTATTCTTTTAAGTTTTATAAATAGGAAAATAAGAGTAGTATTCATGTTTTGAAGAAGTTTTCTTTGTGTAAAAATTTTGAAAAAGAACATAAAAATTGGACTTTATCGTAAAGCTGATGTCATTCGCCGATTGTAATGTAATTGTAAACATGAATACTAAATGCACTTTACCATCAATTCGTTAAATAAAGTTTACTAAGACTTCCCATCAATTTCATTAAGTCGATTCAATAGTGGTTCAATCAAAAACATTTTATTGTTTGGACAATTTTTTTTTCTAAATATACTACAAATTTTCTTTACCAACTTGTTAAATAGTTTGTCTAAAAAATGTGTTAGTTATTTACAAATAATACGATGGTTTGCTAGTGGAATTGTATATATTGTAAAAATGAAGATTTTCCTTAGCACGGCCAGAGTGTTCTGCTGGTAGCGTAGTGCAGCAGCTAGCAGGGGCGCCTGGTGGTGAAGTAAGAGCAAGATGCTCCGTCTCCGCACCGTCTGCTAATGACGCTGGTCCACTGAGATTCTATTGGACTTATAATGGGACAAAAGATGTTTTGCCGGTAAGATCATTGATATGTTTTGTGAATAACGATTATGATGATTAAGTTAAGTAACCTTAAAAATTTACATGCCTTAACACGTTGGCAGCGGCATCATTTTTTTTTCATTTCCGCGATACGAGGTTTTAAATACCTGGTATGAAGACTATCATAATACCGATACGGGGCTTGTTAGACCCCGTAACATTTAAGAAACTAAAAACTAAAACTCGATGTTATTATGTGATGTGATCGAATTTTATTTCTTCAATGCGATGCATTGTCAAAGAGACCCGATATAAAAGTAGTCACAACAAAGCATTGGGTTTTTAATAGGCATAATATAAATATATTTTTCATTTTCCTAAAATATATCGAATAGATATTACGGCCTCCACACGACAGATAAATCTGTTTTTCTAAGCACCGCAAAGTAGAAAGGGAGATGGAGATATACGAGGCACATTAGACCCCGCTCGAATTGAACGTGTTAAAGTTTATCATCTATAACTCATATTAACAATTTTAAAACGTATTTTAGATACCTGCATCGAACGTTACTGTTATGGGTGCAACCAGTACCGTCATTCATGGTCTGCCGTCTTTAGACGATGAAGAAGACTTAGGCTGGCTAGCTTGTTGGGCCAGTAATGATATTGGGAACCAGAGGGAACCATGTCTATTTAGGATTATGCCTGCAGGTATGATTAAAACATGGCTATCGTTTTTTTATTTTTTATTTACTAAATAGTGTTTGAGATAACCCAATAGATAAAGCACAGTCAAATGTATTAAAATAAGATTCATTCATTTTTATAAAGCTCGTAAAAACGCAACATGATATAGTTAATAATATTTGCTGTAGCTAAGCATCAAGCAGTTTTCAAAATATTATGTTTTCTTTCTATTTAATTACCACGATGTAAATTAAAGGTATCTTGTTTAAAGAAAAATATAACGTACATTTATTTAATTTTGGTTTTACGTATGTAGCAATTATATTAATTATTTAAATAACAGCTATTCTTTTAAGTTACTTTATTGTATGAGTTCGGTAAACACATCATATATACATATCATCAGCGCTTCCTGAGGCTCCCAGTAACTGCGAGATTGAAGACGAGTTTCTTCAATGCGAGCCAGGTCACGACGGTGGTTTACCGCAACGGTTCATTCTCGAGGCGTTGGAGGTACGCCACCATGATACTGTGCAAGGGGACGAGTCCACCATGAACGATCAGGTGAGGTGGTGGTATTGCAGACTCCATAAATTATTTTAATAAAACTACATCGCTTATATCAAATCATCTTTCACCTTACATATTAGATAATCTCTATAATTATATTATCTTTAACGGATCTTAAATAATACACATTCAAATATGACATATATTCTAAGAAAAATATATTTTTAAATTAATCTAATTGGTATTAAATGCTTGTTAGTTCTCACAGATCAGCTGAATATGTGATTTTGACGTTTTGATAAATGTAAACAATTCTAGTTAAAAATATATGCTATATTTATTGTTTTAGGGTATTTCTGGAAGAGGTTTGTCAGAAGCTGTATACAGAGCTAGCAATGACGTGACACCTCAGTTCGCTCTTGACGCTCTGTCACCGGGGCGATATACATTCCTCGTTTATTCAGAAACACCTCGTGGAAGATCACAGCGTCCAGCTGCCCTTCACAGTATTTCTATACGAACATCAAATGATTTGGACACACCAGGTAATGTTAATTGTATTCCTGTTCATTTTAAGGTTATAAAATTAATCGTATAGGAATTTAAAAGCTATTACATTCAGTTAATCAACAACAGCAGCCTATAAATTTCTCATTGCTTGGCTAAGGCCCCTTACCCTTTGTGGAGAATGTTTCGACATATTCCACCACGCTTCTCCAATGCGGTTTGGCACGTAGACATATGGCAGAATTTCTGTAAAATTAGACACAAGCAGGTTCCCTCACGATGATTTCGTTCGTCGCCTAGCGCGAGATGAATTAAAAATACATGAATATTCATTCAGTGGTGCTAGCCTGATTTTGGACCATCAATAGCAATCATCGGTTTAGATGCACGCGTTCTAACCACTGGGCCATCTCGGTTAATCAAGTAATATATAGTGTAACAATAAAAAACTCAGTTTAAAACGTTAATTAAATATTACAATATTTATTCTAATAGGTTCTCTACAAACAATGACGCCTTCACCACCTCAGCCGCCATCGAGTGATAACAGTATGGCACTTTTAATAGGAGCTTCATTAGCATTAGTGCTGCTTACCGTACTTACCACTATTTGCGTCACTCTTGTTATCATGTGCAAGAAGAGACAACAACCGCATAGGGATCCTGAACAAAAGTAAGAATAATAGTTTCTTATCTTATCACATTTTGAAGAATAAAAGTCTTGAAAACAACATTCAATCACATGAAGCATGAAATTTTTGCATCATCAAAAACAACAACATGCTGTTAATTTCCCACTGCTGGGCTAAGGCCTCCTCTCCCTTTGAGGAGAAGGTTTGGAACATATTTCACCACGCTGTTCCAGTGCGAGTTGGTGTAATACACATGTAGCAGAATTTCTTCGAAATTAGACACATGCAGGTTTGCTTACAATGTTTGGCTTCAATGCCGAGCACGAGATGAATTATAAACACAAATTAAGCACATGAATATTCAGTGGTGCATCAATGGGCTTTGAATCTGCAATCATCGATTAAGATGCTCTCGTTCTAACTACTGGGCCATCTCGGCTCTTGTAATTGGATCATCATTAACAATTAATTATTAGTAATAGCTATAGTTATAGTTAGCTTATCTCTTCTCAGTACTATACTACGAAGAAGTGTTGGCGTGTCTATGTATAGTGGATCATCTATATCACCAAGTGTTGTACCAACAGTCGTTGTAAGAGGTCATAGAGGATCAAGAGTGTTGGCCGCAAGATGGTCGGGAGTTATTGATGATACACCGCTCGCTGTACTTGCATTAGATACGAGACCTCATGGTATGTATATCACCAAAAAAAATTCTTACCAACTTTACGTTACAGGATATGATGCCACGCAAATTCCGTTAATCATTCATTTCGTTAATAATTATTTATCAAGAGATGAATTATATTCTAAAATATATTTAAAGTCTAAAGGGCTATAAATGCTTTGCATGTAATGATACCTAAAATATACCGAAAAAGTTGAAATAGAATAACTGTGGCAGTAATACAAAATTTCTTTACTTCGCAGCTGATACGGACTCAGGACACAGCGATGGTGAATTACTAGAAACAGAATTGACAAGTAATTTTGATAACATGGAAACACAAACAGATACATGAATAGTTAACAATCATGTACATTAAAATGAAATCATTTTTAAATTCGAGACATTAAGGTTTATCGCCGAAATTTAAACCATCGAATCAAGCTTTGGAAACGGATTTATAACTTGATAGAGTAATATAAATGAAAATGTTATTTGTAAGGTTTTACTAAGAATTAATTATCATATTTAAATTGTTGAGAAGATGATTATAAATAATGATCGTAATAACAAACATAAAATATTGATGAATTATTGTGATGTACTGCATGCAGTATTATGTATTAGTGATAATTATTTAAGATTGTGTGTTATTTATATTGTAATGAGAACATGTGTTACATTACGCATACCAACTATTTACATGACTTAAATACAAATCAAAGTCTAAAATATTGCAAACCATGCCCACAAAGAATGTTGGCAAAAATGCTAAAATAATTTTCCATTGGAATGCCAATTCTCTGGATTAACGAATAAGTTTACAGTCATCAGTAAATACTACATGGAATGTCATATTTAATTCAAACTATCCGCACCATTTCTTCAAGTTTTGAGTAAATTTGAAAGATAAGACATACACTATCGCCAATAAGTAACAAAACTGTAAACACATTAAACATATCAAAGAATAATTACTTTATCGACTACGGGTATTATTGTAGACAGTTTTTAACTTTATTTCAGTGTATTCTGTTAGTAGTAAGTTTATTTTTATTAAACTCACCGATAGTAGCTTTACAATAGTTTATTTCATTGATAAAAAGAATTTGTATATAATTCGCTTAAAATAAAAAATAAAAAAATATAGGAGTCATGACTTAATGTTTATTTCATCATTATTATACCCACAAAATATTTAATTACAACGATTATTTATTAATTACGCCTAGCTAACATTTCATGTTTACCAAAGAATAATGAAAGCAATAGAGATTATTTAAATAGTTGTATAGTTCAAAAATGTCGCAAGTGAACCTGAAACGATATATATGATATGTTCTATATATTCCGTAATGAAATATATGTAAATGTCACATTGTATGTGTACGTTTTAGTATAACATTGTTTCAAAGGTTAGGAATGAAATAAACTCTATATTTTTATATTCGTTTTTTATTTCATTTCCCAAATCAACAACAAACTATCCAAAATATACCAATAATTCTGCTGTATAGACAATTTAGAATAATTTTGCTGTTTATATATATTTTTATGTTTTATTGTTTTGTTTAATACATGATAATTACAGGCATAAAGCACTTAGCGGTGTAATCTTTACTCGACTATAAATTAATATTAGAAACAAGAACGAACAAACTTATTTTAACTTTCATCTAAAATTAAATAAAAAAATTAAATATTGGACAACATCACATACATTACTCTGATCCCAATGTATGTAGCTAAAGCACTTGTGTTATGGAAATCAGAAGTAACGACGGTACCACAAACATAATGAAGTATTTTCTACATCGACTCGGCTGGGAATTGAATCCTCGGAGTGGTGTACCCACCCATGAAAACCGGTGAACACACAACTCGATCACGTTCGTCAAATTACAACGTCGTCACATTACACATTTATAATTAAAATGTACACGAAATATTAAATCGATAACAATACTTTTATCATCAAATGGAGCAGAAATTTTAAACTTGTTGTTTTTATTGATGACGATTACAATAGCTCTTCAGCGAGACGTTCCCGTGACGTTAATTGAACATAACTTATACATTATTGTAATGTGTAATGATTTGGCACAAAATTCACATAATACGTATTGGCTGCAGCGTTAATTATCATAATGTGTAGCACTTAACACCGTGAAGAATGACATGACATTCATGAATTTTTGGCGAAAATTTTAAATATATTGGGCTCGTGCGAACGACACGTGTGAATTATGAGATTAATGAACTGTTTTTAATTTAAAAAACAGTCACTTTATCTGCCCGTAAGAATTGGAGGCTTATTTGAGTGGTAACACCACTTATCAATTTATTTGTCGTCAAGCATCTATGCATTAGTTAGGAAGATGAAAAGTAAAAGTAAAGTAAAGTAACAGCCTGTACATTTCCCACTGCTGAGAAAGGGTTTGGAACATTTTCCACCACGCTGTTCCAATGCGGGTTGGTGGAATGCACATGTGGCAGAATTTCGATGAAATTAGACACATGCAGGTTTCCTCACGATGTTTTCCTTCACCGCCGAGCACGAGATGAACTATAAACTTAAATTAAGCACATATATATAGTGGTGCTTGCCTGGGTACCCGAAATCATCAGTTAGGATGCACGCGTTCTAACCACTGGGCCACCTTAGCTCAATATGTGTCAGTATAATTATAAGTACAAGTATAATATACTCGCCTGCGACTTCGACTCGAGTTTTAGGGTGTTACTTGTCATGTGTTAGGAAAAAAAGTAGCCGAAGTCATTTCTAGGTGTTCAAGATTGCTTCATACCAAATTTCATCACATTCAGGTCAGCGGTTTGGTCGTGAAAGACAGAGTTACTTTCACATTTACAATATTAATATAGATCGTTTCGGATTGGGGTCAAATCAAGGAGCTAGTCCAACGAGCTTTGGTTCGCCTTTCGGCGGAGGACATGTGGTCTTGATCCGCAGGTCTGGTGAAGGAAATCTGTACCCGACTGAAGAGGTGGTACATTTGTACAATTGCAGGTTGTTACAGGACAAATGCTGTTTCGGTATTATGGAATACCAAGACGTGAAAATGATTAAATGTGATATTTTAGCAAGATAAAAAAGGGCAAATTTATTACTGGTGTAACTCTTTCTCGACTCATGAGTCGAGATAGCCCAGTGGTTAGAACGCGTGCATCTTAACCGATGATTCCGAGTTCAAACCCAGGCAAGCACCGCTGTTTCATGCGCTTAATTTGTCTTTTCAACCGACTTCCAAAAGGAGGAGGTTATCAATTCGTCTGTATTTTCAACCGACTTCCAAAAGGAGGAGGTTATCAATTCGTCTGTATTTTTTTTTTTTTTTTATGTTTGTTACCTCATAACTTTTCACTGGGTGGACCGATTTTGATAATTTTTTTTTGTTTGAAAGGTAGTGCTTCCCGTGGGGTCCCATTTTTTTTATTTTTTTTTTCCGATGATGGTATCCATGTGAAAACGACATAAGTCTTAAATTTGCATTATGTATATGCGCGACAAATAGGTGAATAACTGAAAATCACGTTAACCAATTTTGATAATTCTTTTTTTATTATAAAATATATACTTCAAGGGTAATTTGGTGAAAGTTTGGTAAGGTTCTGAGCACAGGATCCATGACAAAGTAACGGAACGGAAGGGAACGGAACAATTCTGAGGAGCACGTTAGCGATACTCGGTCGAATCTTTTATTTATAGGTTATTTGGATATTTGAGTCACCTTCCGTAATGTGGTTATATTTATGTAATTATCATAGTCGAATATTATAATCAACTAGCTACCCACCCCGGCTTCGCACGGGTGCAATACTGATACTAAATATACTACAGAATTTGTTTATATACGACATCACATCGCAAACTTCTAAAATTATCAGTGTTTCTTTACTATATTGTTCATGTTTTATATACACAAACCTTCCCCTTGAATCACACTATCTTTTAAAAAAAACCGCATCAAAATCCGTTGCGTAGATTTAAAGATATAGGGACAGAGAAAGCGACTTTGTTTTATACTATGTAGTGATGGAACTCCTATACGGCTCGCAGTTAGGGTGCGATATGGGGCAGAATTTCTTACTATCTTTAATCAAATTTTGTGTATGTGATGTGATGTCATATGATGTACGAAATATAGTTGTTCTCTTTCAAAGTTTTTTTGCTGAGTTCGATTACAGCTCTTTTGAGGGATCCTTGTAGTTTACGCCGCGTGACGTATTAAATCCGCATTTTATGTAGACATATGGCAGAATTTCTGTAAAATTAGACACAAGCAGGTTCCCTCACGATGATTTCGTTCGTCGCCTAGCGCGAGATGAATTAAAAATACATGAATATTCATTCAGTGGTGCTAGCCTGATTTTGGACCATCAATAGCAATCATCGGTTTAGATGCACGCGTTCTAACCACTGGGCCATCTCGGTTAATCAAGTAATATATAGTGTAACAATAAAAAACTCAGTTTAAAACGTTAATTAAATATTACAATATTTATTCTAATAGGTTCTCTACAAACAATGACGCCTTCACCACCTCAGCCGCCATCGAGTGATAACAGTATGGCACTTTTAATAGGAGCTTCATTAGCATTAGTGCTGCTTACCGTACTTACCACTATTTGCGTCACTCTTGTTATCATGTGCAAGAAGAGACAACAACCGCATAGGGATCCTGAACAAAAGTAAGAATAATAGTTTCTTATCTTATCACATTTTGAAGAATAAAAGTCTTGAAAACAACATTCAATCACATGAAGCATGAAATTTTTGCATCATCAAAAACAACAACATGCTGTTAATTTCCCACTGCTGGGCTAAGGCCTCCTCTCCCTTTGAGGAGAAGGTTTGGAACATATTTCACCACGCTGTTCCAGTGCGAGTTGGTGTAATACACATGTAGCAGAATTTCTTCGAAATTAGACACATGCAGGTTTGCTTACAATGTTTGGCTTCAATGCCGAGCACGAGATGAATTATAAACACAAATTAAGCACATGAATATTCAGTGGTGCATCAATGGGCTTTGAATCTGCAATCATCGATTAAGATGCTCTCGTTCTAACTACTGGGCCATCTCGGCTCTTGTAATTGGATCATCATTAACAATTAATTATTAGTAATAGCTATAGTTATAGTTAGCTTATCTCTTCTCAGTACTATACTACGAAGAAGTGTTGGCGTGTCTATGTATAGTGGATCATCTATATCACCAAGTGTTGTACCAACAGTCGTTGTAAGAGGTCATAGAGGATCAAGAGTGTTGGCCGCAAGATGGTCGGGAGTTATTGATGATACACCGCTCGCTGTACTTGCATTAGATACGAGACCTCATGGTATGTATATCACCAAAAAAAATTCTTACCAACTTTACGTTACAGGATATGATGCCACGCAAATTCCGTTAATCATTCATTTCGTTAATAATTATTTATCAAGAGATGAATTATATTCTAAAATATATTTAAAGTCTAAAGGGCTATAAATGCTTTGCATGTAATGATACCTAAAATATACCGAAAAAGTTGAAATAGAATAACTGTGGCAGTAATACAAAATTTCTTTACTTCGCAGCTGATACGGACTCAGGACACAGCGATGGTGAATTACTAGAAACAGAATTGACAAGTAATTTTGATAACATGGAAACACAAACAGATACATGAATAGTTAACAATCATGTACATTAAAATGAAATCATTTTTAAATTCGAGACATTAAGGTTTATCGCCGAAATTTAAACCATCGAATCAAGCTTTGGAAACGGATTTATAACTTGATAGAGTAATATAAATGAAAATGTTATTTGTAAGGTTTTACTAAGAATTAATTATCATATTTAAATTGTTGAGAAGATGATTATAAATAATGATCGTAATAACAAACATAAAATATTGATGAATTATTGTGATGTACTGCATGCAGTATTATGTATTAGTGATAATTATTTAAGATTGTGTGTTATTTATATTGTAATGAGAACATGTGTTACATTACGCATACCAACTATTTACATGACTTAAATACAAATCAAAGTCTAAAATATTGCAAACCATGCCCACAAAGAATGTTGGCAAAAATGCTAAAATAATTTTCCATTGGAATGCCAATTCTCTGGATTAACGAATAAGTTTACAGTCATCAGTAAATACTACATGGAATGTCATATTTAATTCAAACTATCCGCACCATTTCTTCAAGTTTTGAGTAAATTTGAAAGATAAGACATACACTATCGCCAATAAGTAACAAAACTGTAAACACATTAAACATATCAAAGAATAATTACTTTATCGACTACGGGTATTATTGTAGACAGTTTTTAACTTTATTTCAGTGTATTCTGTTAGTAGTAAGTTTATTTTTATTAAACTCACCGATAGTAGCTTTACAATAGTTTATTTCATTGATAAAAAGAATTTGTATATAATTCGCTTAAAATAAAAAATAAAAAAATATAGGAGTCATGACTTAATGTTTATTTCATCATTATTATACCCACAAAATATTTAATTACAACGATTATTTATTAATTACGCCTAGCTAACATTTCATGTTTACCAAAGAATAATGAAAGCAATAGAGATTATTTAAATAGTTGTATAGTTCAAAAATGTCGCAAGTGAACCTGAAACGATATATATGATATGTTCTATATATTCCGTAATGAAATATATGTAAATGTCACATTGTATGTGTACGTTTTAGTATAACATTGTTTCAAAGGTTAGGAATGAAATAAACTCTATATTTTTATATTCGTTTTTTATTTCATTTCCCAAATCAACAACAAACTATCCAAAATATACCAATAATTCTGCTGTATAGACAATTTAGAATAATTTTGCTGTTTATATATATTTTTATGTTTTATTGTTTTGTTTAATACATGATAATTACAGGCATAAAGCACTTAGCGGTGTAATCTTTACTCGACTATAAATTAATATTAGAAACAAGAACGAACAAACTTATTTTAACTTTCATCTAAAATTAAATAAAAAAATTAAATATTGGACAACATCACATACATTACTCTGATCCCAATGTATGTAGCTAAAGCACTTGTGTTATGGAAATCAGAAGTAACGACGGTACCACAAACATAATGAAGTATTTTCTACATCGACTCGGCTGGGAATTGAATCCTCGGAGTGGTGTACCCACCCATGAAAACCGGTGAACACACAACTCGATCACGTTCGTCAAATTACAACGTCGTCACATTACACATTTATAATTAAAATGTACACGAAATATTAAATCGATAACAATACTTTTATCATCAAATGGAGCAGAAATTTTAAACTTGTTGTTTTTATTGATGACGATTACAATAGCTCTTCAGCGAGACGTTCCCGTGACGTTAATTGAACATAACTTATACATTATTGTAATGTGTAATGATTTGGCACAAAATTCACATAATACGTATTGGCTGCAGCGTTAATTATCATAATGTGTAGCACTTAACACCGTGAAGAATGACATGACATTCATGAATTTTTGGCGAAAATTTTAAATATATTGGGCTCGTGCGAACGACACGTGTGAATTATGAGATTAATGAACTGTTTTTAATTTAAAAAACAGTCACTTTATCTGCCCGTAAGAATTGGAGGCTTATTTGAGTGGTAACACCACTTATCAATTTATTTGTCGTCAAGCATCTATGCATTAGTTAGGAAGATGAAAAGTAAAAGTAAAGTAAAGTAACAGCCTGTACATTTCCCACTGCTGAGAAAGGGTTTGGAACATTTTCCACCACGCTGTTCCAATGCGGGTTGGTGGAATGCACATGTGGCAGAATTTCGATGAAATTAGACACATGCAGGTTTCCTCACGATGTTTTCCTTCACCGCCGAGCACGAGATGAACTATAAACTTAAATTAAGCACATATATATAGTGGTGCTTGCCTGGGTACCCGAAATCATCAGTTAGGATGCACGCGTTCTAACCACTGGGCCACCTTAGCTCAATATGTGTCAGTATAATTATAAGTACAAGTATAATATACTCGCCTGCGACTTCGACTCGAGTTTTAGGGTGTTACTTGTCATGTGTTAGGAAAAAAAGTAGCCGAAGTCATTTCTAGGTGTTCAAGATTGCTTCATACCAAATTTCATCACATTCAGGTCAGCGGTTTGGTCGTGAAAGACAGAGTTACTTTCACATTTACAATATTAATATAGATCGTTTCGGATTGGGGTCAAATCAAGGAGCTAGTCCAACGAGCTTTGGTTCGCCTTTCGGCGGAGGACATGTGGTCTTGATCCGCAGGTCTGGTGAAGGAAATCTGTACCCGACTGAAGAGGTGGTACATTTGTACAATTGCAGGTTGTTACAGGACAAATGCTGTTTCGGTATTATGGAATACCAAGACGTGAAAATGATTAAATGTGATATTTTAGCAAGATAAAAAAGGGCAAATTTATTACTGGTGTAACTCTTTCTCGACTCATGAGTCGAGATAGCCCAGTGGTTAGAACGCGTGCATCTTAACCGATGATTCCGAGTTCAAACCCAGGCAAGCACCGCTGTTTCATGCGCTTAATTTGTCTTTTCAACCGACTTCCAAAAGGAGGAGGTTATCAATTCGTCTGTATTTTCAACCGACTTCCAAAAGGAGGAGGTTATCAATTCGTCTGTATTTTTTTTTTTTTTTTATGTTTGTTACCTCATAACTTTTCACTGGGTGGACCGATTTTGATAATTTTTTTTTGTTTGAAAGGTAGTGCTTCCCGTGGGGTCCCATTTTTTTTATTTTTTTTTTCCGATGATGGTATCCATGTGAAAACGACATAAGTCTTAAATTTGCATTATGTATATGCGCGACAAATAGGTGAATAACTGAAAATCACGTTAACCAATTTTGATAATTCTTTTTTTATTATAAAATATATACTTCAAGGGTAATTTGGTGAAAGTTTGGTAAGGTTCTGAGCACAGGATCCATGACAAAGTAACGGAACGGAAGGGAACGGAACAATTCTGAGGAGCACGTTAGCGATACTCGGTCGAATCTTTTATTTATAGGTTATTTGGATATTTGAGTCACCTTCCGTAATGTGGTTATATTTATGTAATTATCATAGTCGAATATTATAATCAACTAGCTACCCACCCCGGCTTCGCACGGGTGCAATACTGATACTAAATATACTACAGAATTTGTTTATATACGACATCACATCGCAAACTTCTAAAATTATCAGTGTTTCTTTACTATATTGTTCATGTTTTATATACACAAACCTTCCCCTTGAATCACACTATCTTTTAAAAAAAACCGCATCAAAATCCGTTGCGTAGATTTAAAGATATAGGGACAGAGAAAGCGACTTTGTTTTATACTATGTAGTGATGGAACTCCTATACGGCTCGCAGTTAGGGTGCGATATGGGGCAGAATTTCTTACTATCTTTAATCAAATTTTGTGTATGTGATGTGATGTCATATGATGTACGAAATATAGTTGTTCTCTTTCAAAGTTTTTTTGCTGAGTTCGATTACAGCTCTTTTGAGGGATCCTTGTAGTTTACGCCGCGTGACGTATTAAATCCGCATTTTCGAAAGTCTATTTTTGCTTTATTCGCAAGTTTCCTTTGAAATTGTCCTCGAAGTAGTTTCTGACTCATATAAACGGAACGCTTAATCTATCCATATTAAAAAAAATTAGTTAGTCAACATCAGCTTCACTTAAAATCAAAAAATAAATAAAATTTTAACAAAAAGAAAAACCGACTTCAAACAAAACACTATTTTAAAACAAATGAATATGCACGAAAAAGTAATAAAAATAATTGCGTATTCAACATATTTTTAGAGTCTTCCTAAGTTAAATGAAATGAAAAATATTAGACTACTTAAAAGTCGATTAACGATTATATCATGTAGTTATAATTAATGTTATATTTGGAGTCGGTGTCAGCCAATAAAACCCTACAGTATATCTATCAAAAAAACAATACGAGAATACTTTAACAAATATGTTTTTTACAAATTACCTTTTACACAATAATATACTGGATCAATCAAGGGGCTCGTATCGCTTCTTTCTTTTGATTGTTGGGGCAAGGGCACCGTGGCTGACACCGGCTCCAAATATACCAATAACTATAACTACATGATATAATCGTTAATCGACTTTTAAGTAGTCTAATATTTTTCATTTCATTTAACTTAGGAAGACTCTAAAAATATGTTGAATACGCAATTATTTTTATTACTTTTTCGTGCATATTCATTTGTTTTAAAATAGTGTTTTGTTTGAAGTCGGTTTTTCTTTTTGTTAAAATTTTATTTATTAATTCATCTCGTGCTCAGCGGTGAAGGAAAACATCGTGAGGAAACCTGCATGTGACAAATTTCATAGAAATTCTGCCACATGTGTTTTCCACCAACCCGTATTGGAACAGCGTGGTGGTATATGTTCCAATACCTTCTTCTCAAAGGGAGAGGAGGCCTTTAGCCCAACAGTGGGAATTTACAGGCTGTGGTTGTTGTTGTTGGTTGTTGTAACTCTTTAAAACGTTCTACTTTATGTCTCTGTAGCTTCACTGATTTTTCTTTATTACATAAACATCTCGAGATAAAAAGTCTAAATATTTCGATCCAAGTACGGATGGAAAATAATAAATTCCAGCACGTGAATTTTATAACAAACACCAGATAACCGATAAGTGTTTTACGAGTTCAACCCAAACATAGTAATATTTACGCTTAGATCATATAAAATGTAAGGAAAATATTGAATTATTTTAAACTTAACATAGAATTATTGCAACGAAGTCTGTTACTGATACTATAAATCAATTTTTACATATATGGTTTGAGGTGTAGCACCTTCATTAATACTGTTATGTATTAAAGTAACAGCCTGTAAATTTCCCACTGCTGGGCTAAGGGCCTCCTCTCCCATTAAGGAGACGGCTTAGAACATATTCCACCAAGCTGTTCCAATGCGGGTTGGTGGAATGCATATGTGGCAGAATTTCAATGAAATTAGACACATGCAGGTTTCCTCATGATGTTTTCCTTCACTGCCGAGCACGAGATAAATTATAAACACAAATTAAGCACATATTTATAGTGGTTGCTTGCCTGGGTTCGAACCCGAAATCATCGGGTAAGATGCACGTGTTCTAACCTTTGGGCCATCTCGGCTTATTATGTTATGTATTAAAAGTGGCAAATTGTGAGCGCATTTTGCGTCGACTCGACTTTCTTAGTAAGACTTGATTAAATTTGTTTACGATTTAATAATAAATTTCCATACATTCGATTGGGTTATTGAAGGGCTTATAAGATTGATTTTTTGGAAGCGTACCCCTAATGCATTTATTTTTGGTTACGCTTTTTGGAATATTGGATTGATTATATAAGGATTCGATATAACTGTACTTCTACTGAAATTGCGTAACGTGATTATGCTATGTTATTGTGTTTTGCTATCTAGAATTAAAAATACAATATAATTGGAAGTTAAATTTTATGATGTTGTATTTATTCGGCATCGTGCTTAATTAGTGCTAAAATGTTCTTTTTATGATACTACATATACCATTTATAATAACGAAAACGAAATAAAATTTAAATTAATGACAATAGTCATAAAAGTCGAATCGAAATTTACTCATTCCTTTCATCCCAATGTGCCACCAGCTTTGGGTGCTATTTATCAGCAAGCCATATTAAATGTTGGTAAGCTATTTAGTTTTTCTGTTTACCAGTAGAATATCTGAGTGATTGATACCCACCCAGGTTGACTTACACAAAACCCTATTACCAAGTAAGATGAGTGTAATCGTTGTAAGTCTAGTGGCTAGATCTAAGAAATTGCGATGTTCTGAGTCCCAGGTCTGACTGATAAACACACACATCTGACTGATGTACACCCCCATGGCCTCCTGATCATATCAAATTTGCTGTCCCCTCCGATTATGAGTGTAAGGATACAAGTACATACATTTGTAAAATACGACTTCATAGCTAACTGGCCTTGTTAGGCAGCTGCAGCCGAAATCATCATTACCATCCTCATTACCGTAGTTGCCAGCAAAGAATCCTATTGTTACAAATGAAGTTCTCTCCCAAGTTCACGTATCTTTTAACCCGCATATCGGAGTCTGTTAAGTTCCAATCTTCAACTTCGAGGGGTGATGACGTTTTAGCCAGTTATGAATAAATGACTGCTAGTATTTACTATACTTTTACAAAACAGTTTACTATACTTGTACCAACCAGTTTATAGTTTAAACATATCAAACAAAGCAAATACAAAAAGTACATACATTTTGTATTTCACCAGCTCGTCCCTTACACGACCCCTTTCGATAAGCAAACTCATTTGTATAGATTTTCTATTCAAGTGAGACAACGACCTGCATGATTGTGTTTATTCATTTTTGTCTTGTCGTCCATATTTAACGAATTGTACAAAATTTACTATTTTAAAAATTAACTGAAGGGTTTCTAACATTAGTAGCTGATAGTTATTCATAATTTATATAATTTTTGACTCAATATCCTCCAGTAGGTACAATATTTGATAGATAGGATAAATCAGTAATTATTTCATCCAAAAGGGAGACTTATAAATATGCAACTCATTTAGAAATGTCATTACACCAGAACATATCAATTGGATGTAATTTTTTCAACGTTGAAATTTCAAAAACAGTAATAAATAAACTCACCGCATTATTAACCCCTAAATCACTCGTAAGTCTTGGAGTTTTTAAAAGTTGTTTTTCCAAACTTAGATTTTCTGGCACACATTACAAGTCTATAAATCAAGTTTTAAATCTTGTAGCGGCACCAAGTAGCCGGCTAAGAATGTAACATTTGTTTTCTTTTAAGTTAGTACGTCCATTAATTGAGCTACTTTAGGCGAAAGAAATTGCTGTATTATATACCACATCTTTGTTTCCAAAGAAAATAGTTTCTTTTTTATAGATGAAATATTTAACGGAACTTTCAATTAAACTTCGTGAATCAAAAAGTAAAAATAACTGCTGTTGTTCAACTACTAATGCTTCTTCCGAGGAGAAAGATAATTAGAAGAATTTACACACACCATTGACTGCAATATTAAACAAAACACAAAAATCCAGCTGGGTTGCAATTTGCAGCAACTGTACTATCTGGAATTAGAGAACATTTTCAGAATTTTATGTGACCTACACTTATAATCACAATATTGAATCTCTTCATTTTCTCATTATGAAGATGTATGTATGTCATATAATTTACTAGTCCGAAGCCACCCGTAACTTCGCTCGTGTTTTAGGGTTTTAGTTGTACGTTTTTGGCAAAAAATGTAGATTAAGTCCTTTCTTTTCTTCAAGTTTCTTTTCTTTGCTTTATACCAAATTTCATAAAATTCAGACAGACAGAGTTATTTTCACATTTATAATATTAATTAATATAGACGTTTTATACCATCATAATCGTTGAAATATTTTAAATAATTCAAACTCAACTCAAACTCAAATAACTTTATTCAATATAGAAGCATTACACTTTCTTATTGATGGACAATTGAAACACTACCACAGGTTCGGAAAGAAAATACCCTGACCTGAGAAGAACCGGCGAAAGAAACTCAGCGGTTAATATATTTTAAATACTCATGATCAAACTAAAACTATTTGTTTTTTAGTGATTTTTTACTCAGGTTTTTTATTAATTGCGTCTAAAGTGAAGTAAATTTTTGTTCATCCGTAATAAGTTGTATGTGGAAAATTAAAATTATATACAAACATACTTTATTCACAATAGTTACTAAAATAAAGTTGGTGTTGTAATAACCGGATCTCATAACTCACAGAAATTTATTTTGAAACTTAAAGAATAATTGAAAAACATATAATAAACGAGTTACAAGAATAAAACATTTCAGACGATCTGATAAAATAGCGAAGCAATTTAGTTACTATATCATTAGTAAAACTAAAATTAGCAAACACTGAAACAATCTAAGATCACAAACATTTGCTATAAGGGTTCTCAACTCAGCCACGTTAAGTTGGCACAGTAAAGTGATGCAACAATATGAGCAGCGCAACTTAAGTGCGCCCGCAGTAAAACTCCGCCGTAACTGTTTGTTTAGAGCATACAGTACGTTTCATATAGCCTGTGCCAGTTGCTGATCTAGACTAGATAATCAACAGAGACGACAAATATAATAATACGTCACATCTAGGTTAAGTAAAATATGCAACAAGTATTTCTACGCTAACTGTGTTTAACGTTGTCACGGCTACCGAAAGCTTGAGATTTTAATAAAGTATTTGACATTAGTTATAAATTTGAAGCAGATAAGAGATTAGGAAAATATATTGAGTTATGGACAAAAACAAATTAAATAAGTTACTCTTAATAATTTTATCTCAAATAATAATTATAGCTAATAGACGACTACAAATAATGTCCCTAAGCCTTTAAATTGTGCACAAAACAAAGACTTATATCAAACAAACTACCATAAAATAATTTTATATCTGTCAGCACTCTCTATTCAAAAATAATCTGTACTCTCAATATAGACAAAGTAAGTTTAGAGGCAAATGAAATGAACGATGCAGAATACCTGTCAAATACAACCTTAATGTTTATTTCAGGATCCCTTGCGCTCATGTTTGTCATGGACTAAATTATCCAAGTTTTATTTTGGACTGAGTTAGACAATTTTGTTAGAGCATTATTCATTGAAATTATTATTTCATTACTTCTGCTAAACCGTAATACTAAATATTGTATTGTTGTATTGTTTAAGAGTGTAACTACTAGTCGCAGATTTTATATTTGGAATGATTAATATTTCTTACCATATCAATGGACAATGCAACCACTTACCATTAGGTGGTCCATTTACCAATACATCTAACTCTGTGAAATAAATAAAACAAAGGTAAGTAGGTACATACTTGGTATCAAATTGACAGAGCTATAAGGTACTTTTAAGACATCATTTTACAAGATCAATGAATAGAAAAGTGAAATAATTCGCAACATCTCACTCAATATGTTCTCATTTTACAAAATAAAGTGGATAATATTAATTATAAGATGAGAATTATTAACATTAAGTCCTTAAATATATGCTTTATTTTACTGTATTAAACATGACCGCGTAGAATGGTGGCAAGAAAGAAACTTATTATATAAATATATATAACCACTAATCAAAAACTTGTACAATTAACTCGATTTATATTTTTCATATCTTAAGCGACAAATTAATTCTTAAAAATATTATTTTATTTAAAACAAGCCTACATAAATAATTGACTATATAATTTTAAACTCAATTCCAACTTTTAATCGGTAAATTTTATTTATTTCAACGTGAATATTAAATACAATGCAGACTATATCACTACGAAGGACATATTCTCACGCACTAGCAGAGGCCTAAAATATTTTCTATTATTCACTTATAATAAAATGGGATAGCTTCAAGATTTGAGCGAATCCAGACGCAGAACCAACGGCCTTGCCTTCAAAGTTACGAATGTAAATAACACCCATTATTTTGTTCCATTATACAATCGTACTAAAACTTGTCACGAGAATATATAATTATTGTTTTGACACAAGTTATAACTCTAAGTAGCAATTTGTGTCTTATATTATTGAAAAAATCTCCCTTCAAGCTTTCATACAATGTGAAATTGTTTAAGATAAGAAAACGACGGCTTTTATTCACAGCCAAAGATAATTCTATACTTTTAAAACATTTAGATAAAAGCATGTTTTTATTAATGTTCTTTTACTAATAATTTATTTTTGTTTTTCAGAAACTTTTTACCTTTTAGCAGATATAGACAATCAATCATTGAATATTAAAGCACATAAATAATTTAAACCGACTTCGAAATTAGTAACAGCTAATGATTTCAAAATTAAAATAAATTATATTTTGAAACCAATCGATCAATTTTAATGAATCTTACACTGATTAAGTTGAAGTACTTTTATTTTTGAGAAATTCGTGGACAAATATAGTATATGTATACAAACATACACTTTTGAAAATTAAGTACACGTGCTTGGCGGCCTAAATGGATCATCATAGTCAAATATAATTCGATTCGAACAATGTTACGTACATACATGTCGAACTGATAACCTCCTTTTATAGTAGTTGGTTAAAAATATACAAAAATACACAAATATTTAAGAAATTCACCTCACCCTATAAAATTCAACTGAAACATGGTGAATATCTCATAAATAGAAATTTGAACAGTCCCAAACGTGTCCCCTACTTTCCATAACATCGTAAAATCATCGGAATGCAAACAAACCCCTCGCCCACATCGAGTGAAGAAATAAAGCCAAGTATGGACAGACGGTAATAATGCTTTATAAACCATCAAAGGGCTTGCATAAACCATCTTCAAAGTTATTAACTTTAGATTGCAATAAACTAAAGTGCGGCATACTTTTATAGAGGAATTAGGGAACGCTACAGAGAGGGGAAGTACAAAGATATTTATGATACTGGAACAAGGGAATTTGAACTTCATTGATCAGAAAATAAGGTTGGATTTGATGGTACGTGATAATGTTGCAGTGTTGTGTTTATGGCAAGGTTTAGTAGGGAAATATTCCTTTTTTACGATGTAAGAATGGCCAAGGCTTACGTATGAAGACGGTTATTAATGTTGTTTATTTAGCGAGTGATTAAGGGTTAGATCGGGTCGGTTTTAATGTTTCATTGACTGAGTTTAAAAAATTATAGCTTTGGGTGATGTTGACGTCGTTACTTCATACGAGTCGTTTGGATTTACATAGACTGTGAGTATTCAAGATATTTGCTTTTTTTTAAAGTAGGGGTTTCTACAGTCCGGCTGGATAGATATTACAGTTAAAGAACTCTATTGCCAAATAGAGCGACACTAACTTATCGTAAACGATCTCAATGGCTATGGACATCTTGACAGTTTTTTTTTAATAATAAATAAATAATAATAATAAATATGAGACAACATCACATACATTACTCTGATCCCAATGTAAGTAGCTGGAGCACTTGTGTTATGGAAATCAGAAGTAACGACGGTACCACAAACACCCAAACCCAAGACAACATAGAAAACTAATGGTAATCTACATCGACTCGGCCGGGAATCGATCCCGGGACCTCAGCGTGGCGTACCCATGAAAACCGGTATACAAACCACTCGACCATGGAGGTCGTCATTGACCATTTCTTACCAAATACCAAGATATTTGATATAACCCTTGTGGTAAAAAGTAAAGTTTCAGCCCAAAAATTTCTCAACACTGAGCTAAGGCCTCCTGTTCTTTTTGTGAAGAAATTTGGGAAGGAGTTGAACTTACTTCACCAAGTTCATTCAATTCATTAGAATTAGACACGTGCAGGTTTCCTTACGTTTGCTTCAATATCAATCACGAGAAAAAATATAAAAACAATTTAAGCACGTAAAAAATTGTAGTGGGTTTGATCCCGCAATAAACAATTAAGATGGACGCATCTAACCAATGAGCCATCTCGGCTCGTTACTATTTAATAGATGTACATTTTAACTGTGTCTCACAAGATATTTTACTTTTATTGAAAGGACAATATATTTACGTAAGTGGATTCATTATCTATATCAACTCAATAATTGTATGATATACTGATGATGATATGATATGCTGGTAATATTTCTGAGTTTCTACGTGATAATATTATAAGTATCAGTTTTCGTGTATTTTGAATTTAGGAATAGAGGCAGTTTGTTGCTGGAATCCTATTAAAACGTATACATTCTCGCACAAAAGAGTTATTGACTTTGCTGTCGAGTAACAAAAGTAATAAGTTTGTATTTGTTCTTTTTATTAATTTTATAAGTATCGCAATTTGTCACAAATTCATTTTTTTTTTCGAGCATACATCACATTTGAGAATATGTATTGAGTAACAAAAGTCAATTATGTATTTGTAATATTTACCTCTCGATTTTCTGCAATATGTTTGAGTGAGATGAAAAGGGACGGAAGTGTGTTACACGAAACCAAAAAAACTCGGGTTTTTTTTATTTGACCAATGAGCGCGACGTGATTGAGGTTATTTTCAAAATGTCAACTGTAACGCCCTCGTAAATATTTTAAAAATATTTTAGTAACCATGTACCTCCTCGGTTACATATAACATGAATAGCCAAATCTTGTAGGATAAATGTCGTTTTGGATATTGACCGTCTTACCTCAAAGCTGAAATTAATTTTCACGGTATATTTTTTTTATTTAGTTGATATCAATATAAGCCCAATTCTTGGTAGGATGTGAAAATGTTATACGAATTTAAATCTGGCAAATAAAATAAATCTACTTTTGATTAATAAAATCCATAAGCACTTAAATAACAGACAGTCAATCTACCATCAAATCCAATATGGAACTTTAATTCGATAGAAGTAACATTCAAACAGTCACACAAATGTAAAATAGATAATATCCAAAGAATTCTCATCTTCGTTTCGAACAAAATCTAAAAAGCTAAGCGACAGTAACTCAACCACACTCCAACGTCGCATTACGAACACGTCCCGACTCGTATTAGGAAGGAAATAAATAGTCGCTTTCAAAATAAAGTCGCCTGCTCGTATTGTCGCTCATACATAACACTTATTGGATGTGTCGGGACTTTTAGAAAGATGATACTGCAAGATATTTTTGTATAACTTTCAACGCGTTTTCGCGTTCCGCTTGACATATGCTTTGTTAACTTATAACGGTAATGTAACTGCGTGTAAATGTATACTTAGGCCACTTATGTGAGCTCTTTGGAGTCATGGATAGGCTGTAGATATTATTTAGAAGTTTCTTAATTTTTGGAACTAAGTTCTTTAAGAGAGTGAACTGGCAGAAATCATCACGAAAGGAAAAAATGTTATACAAGAGACCTTGTACTCACTATCTAATATATCTAGGTATCCGTGTCTGTATTATTTCTCCAGACATTTTTAACTTTGCTGTTTCATAAATTCGTATCATTTGAAAAAAATACATGAATAAATAAGGCATATTATTCGATACAAGGTTAAACGTACGATAAAAAAGCGTGGAGTAAATACTTGTTAACTTCCAGGTTTTAATACATACATATAGAATTATAAGCTATATTTGAAAAAGACCAATATGTAGATTCACATATATAATTCACTATTCATTATCAAAATGGAATCTGTGTAACAGATTTTTATTTTTATTGTTTATGTACTCAGCGAGTATATTTAATTACGCTTTTACGAGCATTATTAAAACGTCACAATATCACTTACTGATAACTCTTTCAGTAAAACTTTCCCGAATATAATTTTTACTCAGAAGCACCATATTGTTTTATGATGGTTAAACAGAAATACTAAGAAATACATATAAACATTATTATTAACATTCAGACGGATCTCCTTATCTACTTCACACTATTGGTCTACCTTGCTGAACGTAGTATCAGAAGTTAAGTTACCAACCATACCATATTATTTTTTTAATGCAATAGTACACCGAATTTACAAAAGAACACCAGTGCCCAAATACATTGAGCTGTAAACCTTACTGAGAACTGAGAGGTTATGTACCTTATGCCTGATGATATACTGGTCGTCTGATTATTATGAATAATATTTTCGTTTTGTCCTGCCTAGAATTTGGTTTTATACTATAATCATTACACAAATACACACACATCAAAAGACCTCTATTTGTATTTGTGTATCTGTAGTAAATTAAATAAGATTGTACGTAAGTGTTCATTTATTTAAAAAGTATTTAATAATCCACTTAAACAAAGCCTCTAGAAAACTTAACCTGCGAACTGCTAAATAGTCCTTTAAAAATATTTTTATTTCTATTCGTGAATAACTAAGAAAATACCATTTTAACCCTTTAATGCCTCACATATAAGTAGTATTTTAACTGCAGACAAAGTTTATTCTCACAAAGCTATGTTAATATCAACCGCCCCGACCCCACGGACCTCGGGCCGGGTCGAGTGTTAGTTACTTGCAACGCTTCCACGAAACTTTTAAATTTGGTTCAGTACGAGAATTGAACTTTGGCTTTTCAGTCAATTAGATTTCATCACAGCTATGATTTTGAACGTTGTTGCTTTTAAACATATCTATAAATTTATCTTAGATGGGAATACTTTATGAAAATTAATGGTGATATTTTCCTAAACGATTTGGACAACGTTTGCCTGAAGGACATATATGACATGTTCTCTGTCTACTGTCTCTCTCTTTTAATTCTATAGGATGTTAAGATTGACATGACCGCTTAGTGTTACAGGGTTCCAGAGCCCACAGAGTGTGACGCACTTTTCGAAATAGAAATGTAAATATTGCAAAAATTTAAACTCCGGGATGCTACTGAGAGGTTCTTGATTGTTATAAACTGCTGAATAAAAATCTGATAAATATTTATAAATCATACAAAGTAGAGATAAACGTGTAAAAGCTTTTAGAAAGGTTAATTCTTCCTTGGGAAAAGCGCACTTATTACTAGAAAAATAATCAAATAATTTTTACTTTGCCGATTATTAAACATCATCAATTATTGATTTGTTCCTAGGATTTGGTGGCAAATGAACAAAAGGCTCATCTGATCGAAAATCACTACTACAGGAAATTTGCAGAAGGGGGTTTGAAGGTGCGTTAGTCAAAGTAAAGTTTATTCAAAGTTAAAAACAATAATATAATTTCAATCACATGTTTAGAAAACTTTAACTCATTGGGCACATTATTTGATATTAGGTAATCCTATACTATAAAATATATATTATGTATTTAAATAGAAAAAAATATCAGTAATGCGAGCACTGTTTACAAAGTTAAGCTGTTAGCAAGCTGACCTTTAACATAAACGTATTAAAGCCTGTTACACACATGTGTGTTTCGCCTTTATGTTAACATGATAACATATATAAGGTCTTTGAACTGACATTTGAATTTAAATGCACATATACTTCGCATTACATGCCCTAGTAGAAGGATGGCCATTAGAACATGCTTTTAGGTATTAAATTTGACATTTTGTTCGAAGTATATTTGAAGGATGAGCGTGTATAACTACAGGCTTCCCAAGGTTACTGCCGAGTTTGTGATGTAAATGGTGAAGAAATGGTGGTGATGAAATAAACCAGAAAACAATATTGCTATTTGACCCTAGAATTAATGATGAGTAGATGATACCTGCCCAGGCAAGCAAAAAGTCCTAACATATATATTACATATTTAAACATGTCAAACATATGAAAACGAATTTCACGGTACATAATGACGTTGCTAACTTATTATTTATCTTTACAAATATATTTGATATATTTCTGTGATTATAATCATAAAGTGTATTATTATAATTTCTGGTGTCATTTATACTGATACACACATAAAACAAAAAAACCCAGTAATTTCTATATGTTTGATGGAATATAAAGAATCCATAGAAATTTTGGTAATGTTCTGCGAATTGGTAACATATATCAATAGAGTGTAGAATTATTGAATGGGATTTGAATGAATTTTCTTTTTTATTTCAAAACATTTCGTTCATTGAAAAATTGTATATTACGTGTAAATATCTTTATAGGATATTTTTTAGTATCATACGAAGGAGTCATTGTTTCATTTATATAAACCAATGCTTTGTTAAATTTTGGAATTATCTTTTTAAAAATAGATTCCTCTTGTCAAACAGACAAGTCTTGAGAGCTTATTATCACGTTATACCAACTCAAAATTGTTTATATATAATATTTAATAAACAATATTTTTTACCACTAAGTAATTTGAAATGAATACAGTACAGTACAGAAAGAGCCTGTAAATTTTCCACTGCTGGGCTAAGTCCTTCTCTCCCTTTGAGGCGAAGGTTGGAAGCTATACACCACGCTGCTCTAATGCAGGTTGGCACACACACAAACACGAGATTAATTAATTGGTGACCAATTCATTAAAATTAATTGGTGAACCCGTAATCATCGATTAAGATGCAAACGTTCTAACCACTGGGTCACATCGACATCGATCTTTTGTTATCCGTATTGTGATCTTGGTTATCTAGTACATATTTGCCCTTTTCATTTAACTAGATCAAAGTCCTTGATTACAGCAGTCTTAATACTCACGAAAACATAATTCCCTACCCCGAATACCGTACATCATATATTTTATCAACGGATACATGTAAGCGGTATGTTTTATTATCGTACGCTGAGATGGGCGAAAGCTCTTACGTATCGCCCGATATCTCTCCAATAATTCACAATCGCGTCTTCCTTACACAACAATCCCATCTATCGAAGGCATCGGTGCTATTGAAATGTATGGTTTCGGGTATTTGGCAAAACGTCTATTTCTTTTATTTGAATACCATCATTGTCACTAAATCATTACATAGTATGAAACAAAGTCTTCGCTGACTGTTCCTATGTATGCTTGGGTCTTTAAAATGACGCAGCGGATTTTGATGAGATGGAGTGATTCGAGAGAAAGGTTTTTGTATATATAATAGGTTGGGGAAAAAGTTTTTTCGTATTTTATATGAAAATTCAAAAAGTTTTTTTTATAGTTTATTTACATTTGACTAAAGTATGTAGGTGCCATTTTGTTCCATAACTTTTTGCCATCTTGTTGGTAGTGACATGATCCCATTGCTGTAAAAATTTTGGGGCTTCTGATCGAAAAACTGCGACAAGTGGTTTTGGCAGTCCTCTCGTGATGTTAACCTGACACTGCCTAAGGAATTCTGCAGAGACCGAAACAGATGAAAATCTGAAGGTGCAAGGTCAGGACTATACGGCGGATGCATTAATACCTCCCAGCCAAACTCTCGTAATTTTTGTTGAGTGGCTAAAGATGTGTGAGGTCTAGCGTTGTCATGGTGAAATACCACACCCCTTCTGTTGATCAATTCTGGCCGCTTTCTCTCAATTTCTTGCTTCAATCTCATCAATTGTTCGCAATACAGTTCTGAATCGATGGTCCTGCCGGGCGGTAACAGCTCATAATGAATGATGCCCTTCCAATCCCACCATACACACAGCATTACCTTGTTGCGAGTTAATCCGGGTTTTGCCACAGTCTGTGAAGCTTGACCGGCCTTTGACCACGATCTTTTTCGCACGTTCTTGTCGTATGTGATCCACTTTTCATCACCAGTTATCAGCTTCTTCAAAAATGGTTCGGTTTCATTACGTCGTAATAAAGAATCACAAATGAGTACACGGTTCATTAGGTTTCTTTCAGTGAGTTCATGAGGCACCCATATATCGAGCTTTTTTGTGTACCCAGCTTTATTCAAATGAGTCAATTGCCAGATCTTGCTCCACTTTTTCAAAAATGGCATCAATTTTGTCCATAACAGGGCGACCAGAGCGAGATGCATCTTTGATATCAAAATTTCCGGCTTGAAAACGCTTAAACAACACTTGCGCTACTCTCACAGATACTGCATTAGGTCCATAAACATCACAAATTTTTTTCGCGGCTTGAGTTGCATTTTTACCTTTTATATAGTAAAATTTTAAAATGTATCGAATTTCTTCTTTAGATTCACTCATTTTAACAACAACAAAAACAAATGAAAATCACACAAATTCCTAATTTGAATTTGGAAGTGCCTTCTTTAAAATTAAAACTTTTTAATGATACCAAAACCAGCCAGATACAAATGGTATAGCCAAAGAGATTTTATTACAAGTTCATACATACTATATGCGAAAAGACTTTTTCCCCAACCTAATAATAATAACATAGTAAATAAACACTGATAATTTTAGAAGTTTCTAATGTGATGTCGTAAATAAACAAATTCTTTAGTAAAGTTAGTAACAGTTTTGCACCCGAGCGAAGCCAGGGTGGGTCACTAGTATTGAGGAGATATCATTGATATTCATACGATATCCCCGAAAATATACGAATGATTTCCGAAGTCAGTATAGTTACTCCTTTTGTGACGTACACGCTTACTTATATATTAGGTAAATCTGGACAACGTCTTCTTGTATTCACCACAGAGTATTAGATCAATTATAAACATAAATTAAGCACATTCAATAAAAAAAGAAAACCCAGTGAATTCAAATTTCGAACGAATCCGCAATCTTTATTTACGATTCACGTGTTCCAGACACTGTGTCTCTCCGCACAAATTAATAAATAATTTCGCAGAAGACACAACAGTACAAGGTTATATGTTTTTTGTAATATATACTTTTACTGCCAATACAGCAGCGATTTTGTTAAAAAACAAATAGAACATTCGAACAGCAAGCTCGTGCTTAAATTTTCTATTTCGAATAAAATATTCATATATTACATTTGGACTGGAAACTTCTCGAAACACCGGACTGATCCTTTGAACCGCTACAAGTGTAAATATATCACATTGTCTAGGTAGGATGTTTATTGCTTCTATATTTCAGCGAAGGCACCCGCGTCGATTTTATACGCCAGCCCGGGACCCTGACTGCGCCTGAGATTGATGAATTGGTGTCCAGGTAGTATTCGTCGATAGACTAAGAGACTAATGAAAATATACTCTTAATATCTGGAATTTAAACTACATGATCGATTTGATATTAATTATACATATAGATTATTATATATTTAACGTAGTATATATATGTTTACTATGTATATATATATAATTTCGTATAAGTATGTTTTTCTCTCATATATGTACACCTGAAACGTTTAATTACTGATTACTATGTCCTACGTAACATGGTTGGATGGCAGAGATCGCCGCTTAGCGATAAGGCCGCCAATTGTACACATAGATCAAGTTTTGCAATTACTGTATAATTTATTTATTCTTAGGTGTACAATGAAGAATACTTACTTACTTGAACAATTTTGTATGGGTAGTTGTTTGAAAATAAAAAATAATGAGCAAAAATTATTCTATTTATAAAAGATGACACAAAACTGTCAACTCACTGGAATCCGTGCCATTGATTTATTTTCTACTTCTCGTATTTGATTTTGGGAATAATTCGTATTGGCACTTTTTTTTTAATAATAATAAAAATTGAATTTATTATACCAAACAAAAAACAAAACAAACAACAGCCTGTAAATTCCCACTGCTGGGCTAAAGGCATCCTCTCCGTTTGAGGAGAAGGTTTTGGAACATATTCCACCATGCTGTTCCAATGCGGGTTGGTGGATTTATGATACCGTTTCAGTAAAATTATTTTTGTATTGGCTGGGATATCGTATTGCATCGTTTCAAATGAATATATTATCTGTCAAAGATGTTCTAGTAAAAATATCATTGTTACCTGTCATCTTCCATAAAGGTTGACATTTGAATAAAGATGGTCAGTCTATTTATTTATAGGTAGCTCTATCTTTAATTTAATTATTTAAGAGCGCAGTCTGTAAGCGTGGGAATTATTTTCGAACACACACATAGGTATTTTACAATAATACATTTGCATTTTTCGGTGTATCGTACGCATCCCCTGAAATACTTAGTTGCTTTTTGTCGATGCAACGAATAAATTATATTTTCATTGCGCACTCACAACGTAGGATTTATAAAAATACATTTAAAGACGAGCAATGTAATTAGCTATGAGGTTGTCACTCGCAAAATCAATCTTAAATTGTTTGTTAGCAAAGGGTGCGGTCCGAGTGCAATAAGATGCCTAATATACCTAATGATTTTTAGATTTTTAACTGCTTTTTATGCTTCTAAATAAATAATTATTATTTTGAGAATATTTTAGACACATTAAATAATCACTTACTAATATTTAATAAATAAAAATAACGGAAGCATATATTAATTATGTTGGCTTTTTTTCATTTCACTAAAATCTATTAAATAAATACAAAAAAATATAACAATTTGACAATTATTACGATAACGGCGATATGAAAAAAATATCTAACACAATTTTTTTTTATGTAAATTACAATCTGAAGCAGAAAAAACCAATAATTCATTTACAAAAAAATAAAAAAAATTGTTTGGTGTTATGGGGGATAAAAACTCTTTGTCTTGGTTAAACAAGTCAATGACACAAGAAAATGTTTTTTATGAAATAATTCAATTAAAATTATTTTATATTAGGTATATAAAAATAAAGGGGTTGGGCCGTTGACAGGATCTGGTTATAAAAGGTACTAAGCATACAGACAAATAATACACAGATGAATGTATATCAACATTTTTGTTTAGCACTATGTACTAACTAATGTATTAATAAAGCAGTTAAATATTTAAGAATTAAGCAGACTAACGTCATCAACATCATGAGCAATGGTATGAGTTACCGTTCGTTTTAAATTTAGAATTTAGAAAAAAAATTAGGCAACTGTGAGGCAGCAAATCCTCCACAAAACAGCAGCTCCAAAGCAGTAAAACTCTCCAGTAAAGTCAACCGAGAAATATAATAATACTTTGGAACATAATTTTAAAAATATATGACGATAGAGTGACTTTGATTAAATGATAGAGCCGCGTAGTTTTTTCTATATGATCTGTTAGACCAGCATGCATCAGTTACTACTGTGATCACAAGTATTCCGTTAATGTCTACTGCGACGTCTAGTAACACTAAATCAAATTCCTATGCAGCTTCTTCCATTCCATGTATAACATTAATCGTACAGGTTTTTAGACTTACAGGGTATTGCAAGATAAGCAGAAACCTGTTTTAATCCAGCATAACCAGTACCTTTCGACATAAAACCAGACACAGCAGTCTCATTTATATTCAGGTTTCCACAATTTTCATCCTCACAATTTTGTATTTCTAATTCGACATTACAAATTTTGCACATTAATATTTAAGATTTTACAGAGGTAAATTCAGAATGCAAATCCTTTTTTTTTTTCTTTTAAAAGTTGAAGATGCTTGAAATCATTTATCCAAATGCCGAATTGCGATTTGTGATTTTCCGTAATTGCTCGTAAAAGTGTACCTAAAGGGGCGCAACTTTATCTCAGTGCCCCAAGTCATCCACACCTGCATGTGGTGCACCCTGATCTACGAGGCCCTGGCGACCGATTGATGGTGGTATGAACATCTAAAACAGCGTAAATAAGTGATACAGACATAGTCACCTATGCGTGAACGCCCTGCGATTTCTAGCCCGAAAGCCAAGCTTGGCGAGTATATCATTTACCCCAAAAGAAGGACCAAAATGTCCACGGCCCCAGTCCACGGCAACAGACAACAGTAACAGTAGGGCAGGCTCTGCCAAGAAACTCCGTGTTACGAACGGCCCCACAAACAAACCCTACAGCAACAACAACAACAACAACAACAACAACAACAGCCTGTAAATTCCCACTGCTGGGCTAAAGGCCTCCTCTCCCCTTGAGGAGACGGTTTGGAACATATTCCACCACGCTGTTCTTCGGTTTCCTCACGATGTTTACCTTCACCGCAGAGCACGAGATAAATTATAAAGACAAATTAAGCACATGAATCAGCGGTGCTTGCTGGGTTTGAACCCGCAATCATTGGTTAAGATGCACGCGTTCTAATCACTGGGCCACCTCGACTCAACTAAACTGGTGACGTACAATTAACAAACGATTAGATTTGATGAACATCTGGTGCAACTGGAAGAGGAACTGAAATATATAAGATAATACCTTTGAGGTCTCTGCGAAGTCCGAAGAGAGGGAGAGGACAAAATCACTTAGATTCGGGTCCTCTTATGAACTTCAGGGAGGGAAACCAACAATCTCAAGGCGGGACCGGGTTTCTGGTGCATAAGGACCTCATTAATAACTTCAATACAAATAGGATATTTACCATATTTTTTTATGTTTATTAGATGCAGCTCCATATTTGGACATTATCTACGAATGTCTTGTGTGCATGAGTCTCATGATAAAAATAGCCAAGTTAATTTTAAATCTCATTAATAACGTTGTCGAAATCTCCAGTGAGTTGACAGGGGTTGCGTACTTTTTTAAAGTTGTACAGGTAACGCACCCAACAAGACACCTTCAGATGATGAAGAGGAAAATATGTACCAAGGCATATCAGGAGTGGAACTTCCTAGAAAAAGAGGAGCAATCTGAATTCATTCTTTAAGAAACAGTCCAACGGAAGTGGACAGGGCAAAGCCCCGATGCAATGACCAAAAATTAGATAGATTTCATCATAATGGACAAGCGACGGATACTAAGTGATGTCTCTTTGGTCACCGGGTTTAATACCTGAAGTGATCACCAACTCGTACGAGGCACTCTGGATATTCGTTTCAAGCTCGAACGTGCCTATTTGATGAAGTCTACGTTTAGACCTAACATGCTTCAAGCCGGAGATAGCAACCGATTCGCTGCCTTGGAAGCCACAAACGAGGTTGACCAGAAACTTGAACAAGTGGTAGGAATTCTGCGAGATGAAGGCAAGAAATTCCATCAGCAGAGACTCTGCAGCTCATGCAGGAGCGACGAGGTAACCATCTACTTCATCAGATAGGGCTCAGACAAACTACAAAATCACGAGACTCGTGCAACATGATCTCCACAACTCGAATATCCATTCCAGCGAACGGGCGATCGAGCTACGCGTTGCATCTTACAAATTTTTCGATATTTATGACCAAAAATAAAAATTAAAACAAAAATTGTTGCTGAGTTTTTGACTTTTTTGATCGACATTTTCATAACAATGACGACGATGATGACGATAACGACGAACGCGAAAATGATTAAGATATCTTTGTAGAGCACAAAAAAGGTACAAAAAAGGTTCTCGTAAAAATTTTCGAATCTGATTGCCGAGTTATTGCCGGGAACAAATTTTACCATTTTTTCAAGATGGCGGCCTTAGCGCCCCGGAATTAATGGCCTTTCATTGTCATTTATTTGCCTTTTTTTCGACGAAATGACTGCACTAATAAGCAACGATAAGTAAAACATTAACCGATTAGTAATCATACTTGCTCAGTTCATCTGATTCCTTGAAAAGTAAAAATTAACAATTGCGTCCCACGACACTCGGGCCCCACCCTTATGTTCGCTTGTCTATGTGTGCGTAGACGTTTCGCGTAATTATAATGTCCGGTTCGAAATAAAATTGACGTGCTCTCACCTTGAGCTCTGGGGAGGGACTGAAGATTTATTGACAGCGACGTCGAATAAAAAATCAAAACCGTCAAATGATTTTCTCCATACTAAAATGTATGGACGACGAATGCAAAAAAGTAAGCAATTTTTAAATAAAAAATACAAAATTATTGTGTAATATAATAAAAATTTAATGTGGTACACTTATTATTTATACTTTTGAGACCCTTTTTAAGCAAAAATACATGAATAAACTAGCAGCTAAATAGTTCAGTAAAGCTAAATAAAAAAAAGGTCGATTTCAGTGTTTGGAGTCATGTTGGCGATGAATATGCTAGGTTATTGATGTATATTTTAGATATATTATGATGTGAAACTTGAGACATATCTATTAAGATACTGCATGTAATTTTTTATCCATATTCGATACTCCAGTTTTGAGATATTTAAAAACTAGTAAGTGCAATTTTAGCGTTCCGTAAGGACGGCCCCCTTAAATGTTATATATCAGATATACGCACAATTCCCATTTCATTAGTTTCGTCATCTTAGTTTTTAAATTTTTCTGTTATCGATTTAGCACTTAATTTAATCAACGTATATGTAATAATTAAATTACACTAAAGATTGAAGTTATATAAAAAATTACACCTCATTCTTACGAACTTTTAAATATTTAATTATTGCTACAGTAAAATGATACTCCGAAATTGAATCGTAATTTATAGTAAGCAGGACTTGAAATCTTTAAAATGTAAAATTACACTTATATGCTTACATATAGGTATTTGGTTATTTACATAACTATAGAACGTGTAGGTATAAATTGTATACCAGGAAGTTTTTTTTTCACCACATGACCTAGAAAATTAAAGCTGAAATATTAAAGTGTTGTCGGCCACAGTGTCCTGGTTGTCTTCTCCAAGGGTGGCATGCCTTTTTCTTAAATATTAGCATTATCCACGTGTAAATGTAAATTTGACGATGTACCCTCTTTTATTTTTTATAGTACACAGATTTTTGAAACGTTCTTTTATCCCAAGTGAGGTCACGTTGAGATGGCATAATTTTTAGTTATAATGTAACTCAACTATAACCAACTCTAAAAACTGTAGAAGTCATTCAAGATCTGAATTTGTATCAACAATATGAACAACCAATTATTTTTTGGAAATTATAATGAATTCATTATTTATTTAAATAAAAAAAATATATTCTCAATGCCAGTCTGTTATAATTATAACCGCAGTTTATAAATTTACGGTATTATTGAGTTCCAGTTTGAAGAGTAAGTTAGTATGACTATAGACGCTTGTAAAACACCTCACTTCCCAACTCGGTGAGTTATTGGTAATATAGGGAATAATTAATATTTTTTACATTACCAACGTCTGATAGTGAACACAACCAGATAGCACAATGCACGTCACAGCATATAATATTTGTAGGTGTGCATTTTTAGTATATATATTTATAAACACTTGGACCTTGCGTTAATAGTGAAAATTCTTCATTAAAAATACATATAACACATGGCCCTATTTCCTCCACTGGTGAAAGAAAAAGTGGTTGATTTTTTGCCCAGATTTTCGCAATTATTTATATTTATAAATTACTGTGTTGGTGCTACTAATAATATTCATATATGATCAAATCTCTGTGAGAAATGTTTTGGGTCAACAAAGTAAAATGTAATATGACAAATTAGCAAATAAAAGTTAGTGAATATAATAAGTTATAATGTAACAAAATCACTGTAAAAAGATCATTGCGAAATAGAATGTACCTTTTTATGTGCACGTGACCAAAAATCGACATCTCGATAATGCGGGAAATGGTCCAAGATAATATGTCCATTCGTCTCATATAACAACTTCAAGGGCTTACTTAGATACTTTAACCCTTAAAAGTAGAGATTGCGTACGTGACAAACGGACGGGTCAAGGAGCTACGAAAACGAGACTAGACTATGAGTATAAAATAAATTTTGAAAAAATAAATCCAATTCACAAAGTATTTTCAATTAAGTCGAATAATACTTTATTAGAACATTACTTGATATATGATTCAATGTCTCTTAAGAACAAATTAAGAAGTAACATTAGCTTGGCATAATTTTACACGACTCCGTTCAACATGTATCCATTTAAATTTTACATCTAAAGTTCTGTTAACAACTATGTAGATACATTGAAATTCAGAACGCCTTTTTTCAAATTCATAGTAAACACAGAACATTAAGACTTTGTCAAATGTTGTTTATTTGTTACTCAATTTGCGATTGGAGTAGGGTATAAATGTCATTTGTCTGCCTCGTTTGTTTAGTAGCTAGTTATAAGACTGTATCCCGAGCTACTGGGTGAAAACGCCAGGACGTACCAATAAAAAAAAATCAAAATAAAAATATATTTATTGTTCTTATATCAAAATAATATCTCACAGAGGCCCTGTACTCCTAAACTAGAAAAACCCGTATCTTAGGGGCCAGTGACTTCTCAATCAATGTTTGTTCAACTTTAATGAAAAATCAGTATTAGCCCGAAGTCTAGTACATTTCTTTCTTATGTATAGGTAGGTGCGTTACGTTACGATTCGAAGTATATCTGGTTGTGGAGCATTTGCCGTCCCATTGAGAGTGTCAGAGAATAGAAAATGTCCCGATGTTGGCGCACAAACTTGTGTACTATAACATGTATTGCATCGTTGGCATTGGTAGTCTGCTTTGAGATTTTCCACCATTTCCAATTTCTGCTAGATGGACATCAGATGTCATTGTTGATAGCAACTTCAGCAATTCGTTCGAATTTAATAAGTTATTTTCATGGTAATTGATACTTGGGCATTCGAAAGGCAATTATTTATACCATTTTTAGATAACTAGTTGCTGGCCACGGCTTCGCTTCCATTTTATAGGTAAGTCGTTTGGTGTTGGTCATAAAAATAACAGCATATTTCCTTTCATCAATATCGGTTCAGTGGTTACGTTGATAAAGTACAACAGATAGACACACAAGCAGATAAAGTTATTTTCGCATTTATAATATAACTATAGTGTTAATAAGTAACACATAGTTGCTACTACTGCACGTAGCTGTTATACCTTAAAATATATACTTTCAATGGTATTTACATACTATCTTATTTACATATTATTCTTATCGTCTTAATGATTCTTTACCTTATTATGTCTATAATTCATTACCGATTTTTTCGTTAGTCATTATATTGCTAAATAAAGCTGCATATTTAATCGTAACAGTTAGTAAATTCTGTGATTATTTTTGTATAAAGAAGGACGCGCCAAACGAACAAGTTGACTCTCTAAATAACACAATTTCATCTATACTTATTGTGGTTAATTTCATGTTTAAATAAAACAAACCACGCCATTAATATTCACTAATCACGTTCTATACGATTAATAACGCTACAGGTTTATGAGTCGCAACGAGCTGGTAATCCATTGGACCGACAGACTTATCCATTGGAAAACACATCATAGCTTAAAGATATTTCAGTATTTTAATATATTGAACTATTCCTTTGTACATTTTCTTAAAGCTTAAACAATATTTGTTCGCTTACATCAAGCGTTGTTCAATTCTTATGTTCGATTTCAGCGGTTACTCTATTTGTTAACATATTTAAATTGTATAAATAATGGAATTTATTTGTTTCACTTGTTTACTATTTGGGAAATGCAATTGTGATAAATGTATGAAATTAATTGGTTGCTTTAAATACTAGACAAAATAAAACGGATTTCTAAATAGGAATAATCTTTTAATATTATTTAGTCTCAAGTCATTTTTATTCTAATACTTTTTGCACATTATATAAAAATAAAAAAATGGATCTTCTCTTTTCGAGTACTAAATACACTGCTTTAAATATGGAGGGGTGTTTATCTTTTGGGATTCTGGATTCCTAGGCTCTAGATGGTATTTGGCTAATCTGTTTATACTTTTGGGTTGTAGTCCAAAATCTCTATGATAGTATGTCATGCCAATATTCCCCTGTCTTCGCTGTCGTCGTTATAATATACGAATATTTACTTATGACATATTTAAATGGTCACAATACTTCAATGAAGTTGTTATAACATCGCCAACTAAATCAATAGCAATCGAAATTCAACTCAGCACGTTACAAAACGATCCTCAGATCCATTGAAAGTAACTGACATTATCCTCCGCAGTACCTCCGCTATGCCCATTAGCGAATAGTTCGCTTTAATTGTCAAAATAGTTATGATATATTACGATCTCGAAATCTAATAACAATACGAAACGATTCCAAATATTTGTTATTGAATTGAAACCTAAGGGTATAAATTGAAGTATTGCAAATAAATATGTACATAACTAGCTATCCGCCCCGGCATCGCTCGAGCACTTGATGTGTATCATAATAGTTTGCCCAAATTACATATAATCTATTAATCTGATCAGCCTATGCGTGTGTAAAATTTCATCCAAATCCGTTCAGTAGTTCTTTCGTGAAACAGTAACAAACATGCATACATCCATCCTCACCAACTTTCGCATTTATAATATTAGTAGGACAGGATGATAGTTTCCCAACTAGATTTCTTAATTTAACATAGGCAGGCTGGCTGGAATTTTGTCAATATCAGACATGGCACTGTGAGAAAAATCATCATTGTACTACCACTCTTGAGAAATAAGAAGTTATGTAATGTTACCGTCCTACTCACTCTACAGAAAACTAGGTAGGTTCCCACATAAATTGTGGGTGTGTAACAGAGACAAATAATGGTTTACAGATTCTATTAAGAGTATCGAATCGATTATCTTTTCAATAATTAAGTTTTCATTGTATTTTAAAGTAAACGGTAACAATAAAATATTTGATAATATATCTTCAAATATAATATTTAACACAATGTTATTTTCCCTAAGAAAACTTTACTCGGAATCACTTTCAAAGTTTTAGTTGGTAATGTTTGTATTTGGTATGTTTGTAAAGAAAATAGCGGATTATATTACATAGATATTTAATATTTACAAACATTTATGTGTTAACCAACAATTTCCAATCTATTGGTTCTGTAGAAGTATTATAATTGGCTATAAGAATACAACATACTTAAAACTAAACTTTATAAATAAATGACAATTGACAGCTGAGAGCAAGATCTGAGTTAATATTTAACTAAAATTCCAAACAAAAGTATAATATTCAAATCCAATCAAATATCGTTATCCAAAAATATTTTTTTTGTTTTGTGATGAAGAAAAGACAATACAAAAAGTTTGAGGAACTATAGACGCTCTCGTTATTTATTAGCAGGCCAAAAATATTTAGGATAATTTAAATATTAATAATTTCATTAACCTATATTTATACTTATAATCTAACGCTTAAATAAAGGTAAAAGCAAAATACATTACAACTCTTAACATTATAATATTTACGTATTTATGCACACCTTTATTTATTTATTTTTATGGGCATCTGAGTAACAAGGCATTAATTATATGTTCTATCATCGATTACTGCTTTCCATTTTGAAGAATTATTAGTTGTAATAAGTTTCCACTGAATATACTTCGGGAATACATTTGTTTCATATCATTATTTATACTCAAAGAATGTGTACTTATTTTTAAAATGAGTTGTTTTGTTAAGGAAGGAAAACAGTGTTACAGATACTTTTACCAAGTTGACCGACAATTTTTAACAACTTAAAATTTGTATTACATAATATTTGCTCATATTCTTCGAACATTCGAAGCGGTAAATTCTTGACTATCATAAAAATGTTTTAAAATCACTTAAAATTGATTACAATATAGCCGAGAAGTTATGTGGAAGGCGGCTATCATGGTATGGGCATGTAATGCGGAGGAATGAGGAACACATTGTGAGGAAGGCCTTGAGCATGGATGTGGATGGATATAGAGGTAGAGGATGACCAAGGAAACGATGGATGGATTGTGTGAAAGACGAGATGGCTAGAAAGAATGTTACTTGTGAGATGACGTCTGACAGAGAAGTATGGAAGGAGAAGACATGCTGTGCCGACCCCAAATAAATTGGGATAAGGGCAGGAGAATGAATGATGAGAATAATGAATTGTATGGAGGCTGTAATAACTTACACCACACATCCCGAACTCCTGTTCCATCGTGTTATCGCGACCTCCGAGACGTTGCGAGCCCAAACCGCTTATTTCTACTTAAAACTTATGATGCTATAACATTTTGACTATGTTGTATGAGCGCTAAAGTACTGCAAGTTTATACACGAAAATTGTGTAAATTAAATGAAATAATTATTCACAGCGAAGGGATATTCGGGGGGAATTATTTTAAGCGGAATTGTAGTCGAACTTTTAAATGAGATTTAATGTTTGAATTGAATAGGTGCAAGGAGGTTCTGCTGCAAGCAACACATGGGGTTCAAAGGTAATTAATTCAAAGCTGTGATAGCATGTTTTCATTTTTAGTAAATAACTTAAACTTAATAAAATCTTTCTGGTTTTTCGTTACAGAAAACGTTGATCGTTTTTTTAAGTGGTGTAGTAATGTGGTCAATTCTAAAATAGATATAGAAAATTGTATGTAAGATCTGGAGCTCACTGGTAGAACTCGCCTGTAATGTAACAATGAAAGATTCGATTTTGTACATTACAATACTCTCTACGAAAATTCGCATGTAATATAAAATGTAACAGTTCAGATTCGAGCATTACATAAGTGTGTTTTTGATAGATGTTTTCGTTATTGCTATGAACTTCACAAATTAATCCAATGGTGCTATACATATATCTTCTATAAAACTGTATTATTAATAAATAAAGGTCAACTTGACGAATTGACGAATGCTCAAAATAAATTAAATATAATAAGCTAGCGACAATCCCAATGTGGTGCAATGCTGATAAAATACTACAGATTATCTATATATATTATAACGTTCACGGCTTTTTTAACCGATTTAAAAAAGGAGGAGTGTTCTCAATTCGTCTCCAAATATAACAATAACTATAACAACGTTATATAATCGTAAATCGACTTTTAAGTAATCTCATATTTTTCATTTCATTTTACTTAGAAGGAGGACTCATTAAAAAAACATTTTGAATACGCAATTATTTTATTACTTTTTAGTGCATATTTATTTGTTTTATAATAGAGTTTTGTTTGAAGTCGGTTTTTCTTTTTGTTAATTATCTATAGACCATAGAAACCACTATGAGCTTGCATTTTAAATTTGTAATATCTTCGAATATATTCATTTAAAGTATATGATGTAAGGCCGCATTGATCTATATTAAATACATATAGAATTAAAGCTACTTAATGGTAAGGATTAATGAAGCTTGCTTAAAATTACTTTGTAAATAAGACATGTATCTTTGTAGTGATAAAACATATCTTACTGATGTTTAACGAACGCATTCTGGTGTGAGTGAAGACTTGTTTGTTTTTAATGTTAATAAATCTCTTTATAATATTAAGATGTATACTATACATATAGTAAAATTTGAGTGTCTGTTTGTAATATTAAAATAGCCCTTTTTTACTTAATTTATATGTATACACGGTACATATTCCAAAATAACAGTTTTTACAACTTTTATCTGTCTATCTGTCTGTTTGTTCCGGCTAAGCTCTGGAACGTCTGGACCGGTTTTGAGAGGACTTTCACTGGCAGATAACTGATATAATAAAGAGTAACTTAGGCTACAATAATATATTTATTTTTGTTAAATTCAAACGCGTACAAGGTCGTGGGCATAGCTAGTGTCCAATAATTATATCGACTATATCTTTAATTAAAATTGACCAGTACCTACACATCAATGAAAATTAATACTGTTTACATCTGAAAAATTAATCACTCAAAACGTGTAGTGTCTATTATAAAATAAAACAGAAGCACATTCAAAAATCCCTTCGTTTAAATTAATAAAATTTAATTTAAAAAATTTATCATTCAATTTGTAATTTGTTCACAAACAAAATAAAACATTCATTCATTCGAATATCGATACGTTAAACAATGTCAGCTCAAACAATCGAATGCCTTATTATGAATCTTTTTATTAGTGACTTTGCTTTGTGACAAACGTAATTTGTTACTGTAATTGCATGTTATAGAATATTTAAATTAAATCAATTAGCATTGTAAATTGAAATGAAAATCGGATACGTTGATAATTAGGTATTGTTGAACTATCCTCGCTACGGTACTATTCATTAAAAATTAATATGCTTTTAACAATTAACAGTTAATTGATAAAGTGTATTCAATACATAATAGCTACTCAACCCTTCTTTGCATGGATTTATATCGGATATAAATTTGTTTTATAAGATACTAGCGATCCGCCTCGGCTTCGTAAGGATGCAATGCGGAAACTAAATATACTACAGAACCTACTTACAACGTTATCAGCTTTTTTATCATTAGACAATACAAACCGCTGTGTTTCTACGCTTTAAATCTGTAATGTGTAATGTCTTCGAAAATATTCATTTAAATATCACACTGTATCACATCACTTTAGAAACCTATAAAATTATCAATGTTTTTTTACTATATTTTGCATGAATTATACATGTAAAACTTCCTCTCATTGATTTAAGGGGAAGTTTTATATGTCTATTATATAGTTATAGTTTTATATACCTATCTTTTAAGAAAAACCTCATCAAAATTCTTTAGGTAGGACTTTGTTTTATACTATTTAATGATTATATTATTAAGGCTTAGACGAATGTTGAAGATGAAAAGAAAGTTTTTCGAATGCGATGTTATCAAAGCGACCGTTTTAAACAACTACGTAATAGTAGTAGGCTAATGAGACTTAGTGGGAGGGCTTTGTGTAATCCCTTTGCAAGGGTACCATCCAACCATTATATATCGAACCATCAAACAGCAACCTTTAAAATAGCTATGTCCTGGTTTAAAGGATGGAAAAGTCTGAGTATTATAGATAAGGATTATAGGAATAACATGATAAAAAAAATAGTCCTAATTATATTACGTTTTTTAATTACAGCTTGTAAATTTCTCATTGCTGGGCTAAGGCCTCTTCTCCCTTTGAGGAGAATTTGGAAATATAATTTTATTAACTATTTTGACTATCTTCATCCTTCACGAGCTACTATAATAGCTATGATATTTTTTATATCTGACCAATTTTCTATCTGTACTTAACATAGGGCTACGTAAGTTGAGTGGATAGGCGATCGTATTAATGAATTAATGAATAAAGACATAATAATAGATGTTGAATCATAAAACAATCACTTATAAATTATTATATCCAACATTTCATTACTTAGAGTGGACAAAGGAACGTTTTGCCCGGTAAAGCCAGGAAATGTACGCTTGGGAAGAAAATATCGCTTGCCAATGTTAACGGTTTAAATGTTTTACCGATATTGGCACAAAAATGTGGATCTTATTCATAGCTATACAACCTTTTAAAAAAACTCAAATTTGAATTTAGAATCTTATAGGTACTTTAAAAAAATATTGTCTTGAAACGTTGTAGTGATTTTCTTAATACTTATGGGAAGTTTTATTTCATACTACTGTCGTCATGAGAAGTGGTAGGTGAATCATGTTGAATAATAGCTTACAATTTTTTTAACCCTTCGGGTGCCTGGTGGGTCTGACAGACCCGTCACTTCAAAAAATCAACGATAACTTTTAAATTTTTGTAGCAAACCCGCTGCACTCCCGAGTAGCTTCGCGATATAAACTAACGGCTATTTTGACTATTCTCCCGCTGTCCACAACGTACACCCATCTGAACAATACGCATTTTGTGTGCGCTCGGGTCTCAGGGACCCGACCAGGCACGCGGCGTAACTTTTAATCTTTAAGCTATTATTTTTGTTTTGTTTCTTTTATTTATATTGGGTGGTAAATTATTTATGGAAAAAATATTGATGCAGTTATAATGACTGGGCGATTAATAAATGATGAAATTCGCCAAGGTTTAGAGAGAAATTTTGAAGAAAATGAAGATTAGGATGTAGTTTTTGATGAAAGTGAAGATGAGTCAGATACATAATTCTGATGTTGACAAGGAAGAAGTAAAAGTCTATAACGAACCAAATAACAGGAATAATATATATATACAACCATCAAAAGTGATTTATATGTCCCAGCCATTCAGTAATTTTGGTCACAGATCAATATATAAAGGCCTTGATTATTGTTTCTGGATTCTCAACACTACTGGCATAAACGCAATGTTAATGCAAACGTTATTCATATGTTAAACAATCCGGATACTAGAAGGAACTTTATAAAAAAATGGGCATAGTATTGACTGCTCTACATCAGACTGAACGACGCGACGTAATAGTTGTAAGATGCAAAATCTTGTCTTACTTTACGTAAGAGAATCAGCTCTCATTTAGGGGAACCCTCAGAGCCACCACCCAAAAAACATAATGCTGGTACGAAAAAGCGTTGTTATGTATGTCCTAACCAAAAAGATCACAAGTCTAAATACATCTATGTGTCTTGCAAAGTCATATTTGCTTGAAACACGCAATTTTTGATTGTGAAAATTGTCACATAAATACAGATTAGTTACAAGCAATACCTTTGTTTCTTTTATATCAAAATATAAAAGTTTGTAAGTTGATTAATTAGTGCCTTAAATTAATGGAAAGTTTGATTGTTGACCTCAATTAAAAAAAAAATATTGTCGATTTAACATAAGTGTTTATTTTTATTACGTAAAATTAGAGACTTTTTAATTTTTTTTAATATAACTTTGTAGAAGAACTTTAGTTTAACTTTATTTTTCATTCATATAGCTAAACAGCTCTAAAATAAATATTAACACATTATTTGGCGTTCTGACTAATAAAATAAGCAAAAACGAGCATTTTGTTACCGGGTCCCACAGACCCACCAGGCACGCCATGTAAGTTTTACCCACCAGGCACCCGAAGGGTTAATAGATGTTGTAAAACAAACGTCTTGCGGCATTTTATTTTAAGTAAACTACATTATCCAATTTCATATTTAAGGCCAATTCAATGCGTTTAATTTATTGATGTAACTGCATTTGTCTTATTTCAAGGTTTTTGTAGTCTAGTTATAACACCTGAAAATTAAGAAGTCGTTTTTAATTATTTAACAGTTCTTTAAAATATGTGTTATGGATTTGGACCGGATTTAATTATTATATTCACGTTATGATCATAATCAGTATTAAATAAAATCCTTGACCTACTTAAGGGCAAACCAAATTCAATGGAATCACTCAAACAAACATATTAATTATAGACATGCATTTAAAATATCAACAACGACAACAGGCTGTATATTTCCCACTGCTGGGCTAAGGCCTCCTACTTCTCCTTCTCTACTCTCTACTTCTTCTACTCTCCTCCTCATTTGCTCTCTATCGTTAACTTAAGTTTAACAATTTCGATTTAGCTTCTGTATTCTATCAGCTCAAATGAATCTAAAATCAAAATTTAACTCAAATTTAACTTTTGATATTTTCTCCCAATTAGTACATCGATGTTTGGTCTGGATCAAATCAACAACAAAAACAACAGCCTGTAAGTTTCCCACTGTTGGGCTAAGGCCACCTTTGTTGTTGCTTTGGTTGGTGGAATTCACATGTGGCAGAATTTTAATAAAAATTAGACACAAGCAGGTTTCCCCACAATGCTTTCCTTCACCACCGAGCACGAGATTTTTTATAAACACAAATTAAGCTCATGAATACTCAGTGGTGCTTGCCTAGGTTTTAACCCGCAGTCATCGGTTAAGGTTATATATTTTTTTTTATTTTAGGATGTATCTATACTTCTATACTTATATTATAAATGTGAAAGTAACTCTGTCTTTCTGCCTGACTGTCGCTCTTTCGCGACAAAACCACTGAACCGAATTGGATGAAATTTGGTATGAAGCAAACTTGAACTCTAAGAAAGGACATTTTTGCCTAACACAGTCATGATAACCAGCACTATAAAACGCCAGATAAGCCGCGGGTGACTACTAGTATTATATAGGGAATATCAAGTTTTGTAGCTAGCAACACTGTCTCGGAGACTCGTAATGGACATTACAGAATCGTTCTTTCAATTTTAATTTCTAATGCTTAGAAGGACGTGATGTGAACCGAGGTACAGTCACGTACGATATTACTAGCGTGATTCATCCCTGCCCTAATTTCCAGAATGTACGTAGACGCACATAAATTTATCTTAAAAATTATTTTCACCTGAATTCGTACTTTATATGATTGACACAAGGATTATAATCGAATGTATTCGATTAATAACTGTTCTTGCGGGATAACTGTAATAAAGTCGTTATACCGTTTGAATTGTTATGTTTAATATGTCGTTTGCTGTTTTTATTGTTACTCGTATAAGTTTATATGCGAAGGAAAGTTATTATAATCAAAATTTAAATTAACGTTAGTCTCATTTTGAGCGTTAAATTGTTTTTGTTGACGAAATATTTACCTCTGGTCTCATAGATTAAATTTATATCAAAAATATTCCATGCACCGACGTTATTTTCTTTGTAGTTGAAACGTTGAATAAATATTTCTTTTGTATAACAATATTTTCTTTAGTCGCAAAAGAAGACGATTCATTCGCAAATAGAGCTGCTTGCTCTAAATGAAACTAAATATAAGGAATGTGCAATTTTGAGAACGTTTTCAACTTTTCTCTTATCCTAGTTTAATCAGGAATCGAAGACAGCGCCATGTTTGGTACAGTCACGTACAATATTGCCTCTGCGAGCTCGTCCGATCTACCTGCCACTGTCGGCAGGAATTAAAAAGCGCTTACAAATATCAAAAATTATTTTTCACTTTTGTATTCGAGTGTACGCAAACTGAATAGAAATTCATATAAGTTATATTTTTTTAACGATAACATGATATCGTTTCTGTTCATTAATTAAATAATATAAAGTCAACATATCTCTTATTAAATTCATCAATTTTTTATATGTATATGTGTTTGTTCGGTGTTTCCAATAAAATCTTGAAAGAAGGTGTCTTCATAAGCATTGCTGCTTTTTTCTTCGAGTGTCAAATAAATTATCAATGATGATAAATGATGAAAGATAGATATCAACTTCCATTAAACAAAATCTAAACAATGTTGACGAGTAAAAGTTAAGTAACAGCCTGTAAATTTCCCACTGCTGAGATGAGGCCTCCTCTTCCATTAAGGAGAGGGTTTGGAGCATATTCCATGACGTTGTTTCAAATTTGGATTGGTGAAATGCAGATGTGGCAGAATTTCGATGAAATTAGACGCATGCAGGTTCCCCCATGATGTTTTCCTTCATCGCCGAGAACGAGATGAATTATAAACTCCAATTAAGCACACGAATATCAGTGGTGCTTGAATGAGTTTGAACACGCAATCATTCTGGGCCATCTCGGCATTCAACATTTACTCATCATATACATATATCCTATCGCGGAACAGCACTAGTCTGTATTGTTGTCTTTTTTAGGGTGAGTGAGCCAGGGTAATGTCAGATACAATTAAGCACATATATAGTGTTGCTTGCTGGATTTGAACCCACAATCATCGGTTAAAATGCACGCATTCTAACCACTGGGCCATCTCGACTATTGGCGAGTAAGATCGTCTTAATTATTACTAAGGTATTATAGCAAAGTTATACTACTAAAATAGTAGCAACCGTTGATTTGCTGACATTTATTAAATAGTTATGTTGTCTACAAAATTTAAACTATTTCGCAATAAAACTCTTTTGAACAATGAGACTTTTGCATCTTTTATATTAAGGATTGATTCCCCTCTATATGTATATACGTATATACAGTTTTAGTTATGTATATACATTACCAAACAAATTGACATCCTCCTACTTCATTCAATAATAACATTATTATTTATAACATTGTTCCATACACTGTTAATAAATTAAAACATAAATTTACATATTAAAATGAAAAAAAACTAAAAATGATAGTTTTACTTCGTATTATTTTGTAGAAAAAAATATTTAGCGCCTGAATTAAAAATATACCTTAAACGTCGCCAAATAAATAAATTTAATAAAACATGAAGGCACTTGGCTTATCGCCGGTTATAAGCCCAGTTAAGGCTTATTTAGCCCATAAAAGAAAAACATACTTTATACGTACCAAGTATTCTAGATTGTCATTGTAGGATTTTAAATAAAAAACAAAAAGCATTTATCATTTAAGGCTCAGCGATCAATTTTGGTTTGATGTTATACAAGATAACTATGTATTTTCCACTGAAAAGAAATGTTTTGTAACATCAAACTTTTCATCAATCATAAAATCTATACATATAATAAAATTGGAGTGTGTTTCTAATAGCTCTTTTTTACTCGTGCATATATATGTATACATGGTACATATACCAAAATAACATTTTTTATAATTTTTGTCTGTCTGTCTGTTTGTTCCGGCTAATCTGTGGATCTGCTGGACCGATTTTGACGGGACTTTTACTAGCAGATAACTGATATAATAAGGAGTAACTTAGGCTATAATAATATTATTTGTTAAATTCAAACGCGTACAGTCGCAGGCACAGCCAGTATAACCATATAATTAAATTTATAAATCTTTGATTATTATGTAATCTTGTAGAGAATGATATGCTTTGTTGTGTGAATTCATTGGTTAATGTAAAATATCCTGCGAGTTTTAATTACAGAATCGAATATCCCCAACATGTATTGTCTTATAAATACGAAGACTTGGTGTTCATTTGAATATTAAAATCCATTGAATTACATTCTGTTCAAAATTAGACACTAATATTGTACTTTCCCGTCTGAGTAGATTACCACTCATCAGTTATTCTACCGCCATATAACAGTAAGTATTGTTGTGTTCCAGTTTGAAGGGTGAGTGAGCCAGTGTAACAGGCATCAAGGGACAAGGGACATAACATCTTAGTTCCCAAGGTTGCTGGCGTATTGACGATGTAAGGAATAGTTAAAATTTCTTACAGCTTTAGAACGCTTGCATCTTAAACGATGATTACGGTTTCAAATCCAGGCAAGCACCACTGAATATTCATGTGCTACATTTGTGTTTATAATTCATCTCGTTCTCAGCTGAAGATAAACATCGTGAAACCTGCATGTGTCAAATTTCATAGATATTCTGCCACATGTGTATTCCATCAACCTGCATTGGAACAGCAGCCCAGCAGTGGGAAATTGACAGGCTGTTACTTTACTTTACTAATTACATTGTCTATGGGTTACTACTTACCATCAGGTGATCCATATGCCATATAAAAACTTTGACTGTATGAATATGTCTGTGAACATTTCCATGTACTTAAGCAGTTTCAATTAATTTAAAACAAACGAACCCAAACAGACGTATCGGATTCGTAACCTCATCATGTTCGAACATGATACTTTAGCTAAATTTCAACCTAGTTCTGATTCCAACAATGAATTCTGAAACCTAGTCAAAACTTTTGCTAATTAATTGGGGAAGCTTTATCTTTTGCCTCGTTATAAGTTCTTCAAATCGCAGCCGGAAAACTTAACAGCTTAGTCATTTTTATAAGTTAAGAATACGATACGATGTATATTATATATATTATATATATATATATATATATATATATATATATATATATATATATATATATATATATATATATATATATATATAATATAATCTGTCGAAATATTGTGAGCCGTGAAATATGATTGCTATTTAACGTATTATTATTCGCTGTATTGTAATCTGTCGATGGGAACCGGTCAAATTGCGAACTGGCGTAGAAAGGATATATGTCGTGCGCTGATTGGTTGAGCGTTATGTCTCGTCAGATTGTAATTTAACAAATTTAGTAATCTTACGGTGACATATACATAAGAATGATACTGTCGATACAATATAGAAACAAATAATTATTCACGGAGTTATTTAAAGCATTCTTGTAAATACAGTGACTCAACAATGTCTGCATTTGAGGAAGTATAAATAAACTTAATGTACAAATAGCATTCACATAAACAATCTCAAGAATGTAATAAAATAAAAAAAATAGATAAAGAATAATGTTTTTTGTCGATCAAAAATTAATCTTGAATTTTCAGTGCGAAAAAATTACTTTTAATTGATTTTTTCTCGGTTGACAGTATAGAATAAAGTAGCTTTATCTTAGTTGTAAGATTTGGCATTGCCTTTTATTAAGCCCATCTAACATTTTTTTCACAGTAATCCACACGGTAGAAATCAACACATCCATTGAAGCCTAAATAGTACCTCCAACAAAATTTACAACATAAGATACTATCATAAAATGATTAAGATATATTTGAGTCAAAAAAACAAAGAATCCATAAAAATAGCTTTGTAATAAAATCTCAAATTAATCGCAAGCTTAATCGTTCAGAATAAACAAAAGGTTATAATCATAAATTACAGGAACAATAAATAAAAAAAAAAAAACTTGATACAATTCATCCAAAGTACGGCAGGTATTTAAATAATAAATTAAATCGTTGACAGTGAACAGGCGCGTAAAATAATATCTACAATGTAGTGGATATAATATATTTACTTATAGCATGACTGTATTTATACATTCAAGAGTGCTTATTGGCATCATCATTAAAATATAAAACACGTTTTATTTTGTATTCCAATATGTACAAATTTAATTAATACGAATTTTATATATGAGATTATATGAGCAACATTTTTCAGATACAATAAACAATTAACGTTGTATTCAATGTGATAAAAAAACTCTTACTTTACCAGTAATACTTTTTTTAATATTAGTAGTATTTTAAATTTCTGTTTTGTATTTAAATGAAACATTTTTAATACTGGTTAAAAAAGTCGCTGCTAACTTAGTATGGGTGTCAGTGTCTCACTACGGAAGAATATTTTCACAAAAATTAAACCTTGAAATTGTATTATCTAACCGTAATATTGAATTACTTAGGCTTATTCAAATGATAATAATAAATGCAGATAATGTTATTAAATTAATATTTATTTTATTTAATATTCAGAATAAGCTTCATTCGGAAACATTAATAAAATATTATCATATTCGCTTGGTGAACAGAGAGGTGTATCGACTTGCTGAACTTCTGATAGCTTGGAAAAATCCACATCGTACATCATTTTGTCCAAATTGTAACCAACCATTGGAACAAACCTGTGGCCCCAAAGTATATCGTATTCAGTGAAACTCGACCTAGCCTGAATAGGTTGGCCAGTCGACTCAATTATACCTTCAAATAGAACAAGAATTTCTAATTTAGTGCACAAAAGATCAGCCGCTGATAATCCATAAAAAGGGCTGCTTTCATCAATTACGTGAACCACTGTTACCGGCCAAAGGAAAAATGTTGATTCGCATTCATCAATATCCAATTTTAATTCAATTTGCTCTGAATCACCCAGAACATTATAATCTGAGTTGAATCTTAAAACATAGGCTTTTGGTTCTATATAGAGTATTCTAGATTTCCTTATATCTCCAACTCGAAATATAAGACAAAATTTTTCATTCCTCACATTTATAACTACATGCTTGCTAAAGAGAATCGTTTGTGTTCTCGCTCGTGGTCGAGTCAATTTAGCGAATAGGATTCCAACCATTATAGCTTGGAATATAGAGCTCACAATGCATTGCAGGCACATTGCAATAATTGTTTCTGGACATTCAAGTGTGATAGCTCTTCGACCGTAAGCGACTGTTGTATGCACTTCGACACTGAACAAGAACGCAGATGTGAATCCGTAAATATTTTTGATGCAAGGCGTGAATCCTGTGATGTTTTGATATGGGGGTAAATGATCATCGTTAAAGTCGTCATGGTTCAAAGATATTGCCCAGTAAATGAAACCGAAGAACAGCCAGATGCAAGTGAATGCTGTGAAGAAGTTCATTAGCGTCCATCGCCATCTCGTCTCAACCAGCAAGATAAAGTAATTCGTGAACAATTTCAACGCCTTCGTTGGCGTTCTATAAATATTGAATTCACCATTTTTAAACACAGCTCGCAAGTATTTCCTTCTTATTGCTTTCGGGTTTGATGTTCCTGTAAAGAAGAAAATATTTTTTCGTTTTAATGATTAATAGACTATATCTAATTTTTTTTTATTAATTCCCACTACTGGGATAAGGTCCCTATATCACTGAAGAGTTTATCCTATCGCAGGTTTTGTGACATCAAGATACTCAAATGAGGATTTAACATGACATCATATCAGGCACTTGTAAGTTTTCTCAAGAATATTTCTTTACTTTACCTCGTGTAGGATATGTATTGTAAACACCAATTCTGTGTTCCCTTTTAACGTCTTAAAATAGAAATTCCAGAAAACATTGCCTAGCTAATGGTTAATACAAAAGTAAGGTAAGAATTTTAGCATTTTAGGCTTTGGCCGTTTTAATACTAAATCAAGTACAAGATTTTATAAGAAAATGATGCTATAAACTGTTTACATGTTGTATGTAACTCTACGATTAATAAAATATGTTAATATTTAAAAAGTAAACAAAAACTGCTCGTATTTATTAATTCCCATGTAAGTTTAGAAAGCTTTGGGTGTATAATCAATTTAGCCAGACATGTAATGCTTACTGTTGCAGGGGTGATAAATTCCAGGTTGCACTAAAGATGTTGCAGAGCTAAAGTCATCTGCTTCTTGATGCAATCCGGAGCAAAGGTAGGACCATTGCTTATTATCTTCATTCATATCTAAAGCAAAAATTCAGTATTAAATATTTGAAAAAAGAACGTCTATTTTTAATTATGTCGCAAAAACAAAAGAGATAATTAAATGGTCTCAATGCTAATTAATCAATTACAATTAAATGCAATTCGAACTATTTGTTTTCTGAATACTGAAATGAAATGTTAATGAAAATTAATAAATTCGATTTTCAAATGATAGAAATATTTTCGAATCGCTATCACAATGTTACTAACGAATCATTTAAAAAACGAATGAAACAATTAAAAATTAAAAATGTATAAGCGAAAAAAGGTTTACCTTTTTAATCCAGAATAAAATGATGCAAAAATCATTTGATAGCCGAGTGCTTCATATGAGAGAGCAATGTTACATCCATTATGTACAGCTCAATCTTGCTATGGAATAAATCTACTCAATAACATTACCAAGGCAATGTATTTAAAGTCATAATTCTGCAAATAAGATAAGATAAATCAGTTTTTTGACGTCATTTCAAAATAAAATTAATTCTAACAAAACCATTTATACGTTCCAATAGACGCTTAACGAATTTGAATTCACAGAGGTTTCTATAATTTGACAGGGATTCGATTTTTTTCCTAGTTGGATTCAGGAGTTATGACGTTGCGTATATAAGCATTCTTGTAATTTGGAAAACACATATAGTCTGTATCACAAGATATTTGATAATGATATTGATTTGAATTTAGAACAGAATTAATTTAATTCGAATGATATACAGAATAAAAAACCTTCTAACGAAACGCATAGATGATCTATACAATGATGTATTCGCAAATCCGAAGCATATATCAATGAGACATTTTTTATGACATATGTTGGTAGACGAGCATATGGACCGTCTGATGGTAAGTGATTACCATCGCCCACAGATTGGTCTATAAGAAATATTTATGTACATCGCCAATAACCTTGGGAATTAAGATGTTATGTGATTGTAGTTATAAAAACTTACCTTATTTCGTCGAATTATTTTTGTTTTATATTTAAAAATTATTTAACCTTCCTTCACGTAACGAAATCGAGACACAAATGAGATGTAACAAAACGTAAGAGGTAATTTTACTAGCCTTAGCATAATTACTTATCTTATCTTAGAATAGTAATAGTTACCGTTTTATAATTTAACTGTGATCGCGTTGAACCGTAACGTAGTTGCTTCCTTATTTCTATTTTAAAATATTACAGTAGCAATGCATTTATATTTACAAAAGTCTGTGACAAATACAACAATATATTATTTTTTACAGGAAACTCAGGTACTTCTCGTCATTATAATTAAATTATTTTGGTAACAAAATCATCATTTGTACATAGTAAAGTAGGTAAAGTAAAGTAACAGCCTGTACAATTCCCACTGTTGAGGCCTCCTCTTCCATTAAGGAGAGCGTTTGGTGCCTGCCTGGATTTGAACCCACAATCATTGGTTAAGATGCACGCGTTCTAACCAATGGGCCATCTCAGTTCATTTGTACATAAATTATACCAAAATACAACAACAATAGCCTGTCAATTTCCCACGGCTGGGCTAAGGCCTTCGAGGAGGAGAAGGTTTGGAACGTATTCCACCACGCTGTTCCAATGCGGGTTGGTGAAATGCATATGTGGCAGAATTTCGATGAAATTAGACACATGCAGGTTTCCTCACGATATTTTCCTTCACCGCCGAGCACGAGATGAATTATAAACACAAATTAAGCACATATATACATATAGTGGTGCTTGCCTGGATTTAAACCCACAATCATCGGTTAAGATGCACGCGTTCTAACCACTGGGCCATCTCAGCTCATTTGTACATAAATTATGAGAATTGGCAGACATTCGCGCAAATATAATTAAAGTCTAAAAATTTTTTATAAAACACACTTTTATTGACTCATATAATAAAATCATTACGACAATCAGATAATTTGTTATAAATATCTATACGACCATACAACTACAATAGCCTGTCAATTTTCCACGGCTGGGCTAAGGCCTTCAAGGAGGAAAAGGTTTGGAGCGAATTCCACCACGCTGCTCCAATCCAATGCGGGTTGGTGAATTCACATGTGGCAGAATTTAGTTGCAATTTGACACAGGCGGGTTTCCTCACGATGTTTTCCTTCACTGCTGAGCTCGAGTATACAAAATAAGAACATGAAAATTCAGCGGTGCTTGTCTGGGTTTTGAACCCGCAATCATCGGTTAAGATGCATGCGTTCGAACCACTGCGCCATCTCGGCTCTGCGACCATGTGTTAGTAGGTATAGTAAAAACAAACTAATTTTAAATTAAATTCCACTTTGATTTGAATTAAAATTAAAAGTTAAAGGCAATGATAATAAGTTTTCAGGTATGATGTGCAGAAAAATTTGCAAATTTATCTTAATTATCAACATAGCTGTTTCTAAAAATAAATTCCTGTGGAGGCTGTCAAGAGCCTAAGATAAAATAATCTGGTAGCAAGAAATGGCATCGTGCGACGTTAAGGTTTGGTTACATTGTTTTAAACCGTCATGTTTAAATTATAATAATAAGTATTACATGAACTAATGCGGAATGGACCGACTTTACTTATGTCACTTAAGTTACTCATTACATCAGTTATCTGCCAATGAAAGTCTCCTTAAAATCGGTCCAGCCATTCCAAAGATAAGCCGGATCAAACAGACAGACCGACAAAAATTGTAAAAAATGTTTTTTTAGTACATGAATTGCACATAAAAAAGGGCTATTTTAATATTACAAACAGACACTCCAATTATTATATGTATAGAAGTTACTTTAGCAAGGAGCTTAATATATTCTATATATTAGTCTTCAGTATTCAAAGGACTAGTAATTTACATATGGACTCTCTATTTTCTCATTCTTATTGTTGATTTGACAGCAATCTGACAGAACTGAATCATGCACTGGATTAACTCCTACTGCATAATTCATAAATAAAACAATATTACATAATTAAGCTGACATTATATTGCTTGTATTATACTGAAATTTATAATTGGTTATATTATATTTTTTTTAAATGAATAAATTAATGAATCATCTTCACTGTACGACTTACATGTATATAATAATATACAGATTAGATCCTGTAGAAGTAAATAAGCTCGGCTTATAAAATCAAAATCGAAATGTACTTTATAGAATAGAGCTTCACAATCTTCAATTTTAAATATTAAAATGTACTTTAAAAAAACACTAACCACAGATTTATATACTACTCGCTATTATTCTGACGAAAAACCGACATACTTTACAAAAACATTTAATATCACTATATATAAAATTTATTTAAATTTGGATTATATACCGGAGAACATATAAGTGCTATGCAGACTCTTAAATAGCACAATTAAATAAAATATATTTTGTTTGTTTTAATTGTGCTATGTAAGACTTGTTTCATTATTTGTAAATTGTAACGAACAATTTTTGACGGATTTTAAAAATGGAAACGAACGTTATAAGATAAGGTTTTATTCCACTGTTGATACGGATTCGTGTAATAAGCCGACTCGTGTTTACATAGCTTTTACATTACAATGTAAGATTTGAATACATAAAGAATGAAGTATTATTATATACATTATCATTTTTAATTAGCTCTAGAATAATGTTTTATTTAGGGTCAAGGAACCTGTACAAATACTGAGACTATCTATGCTAATATTAAATGCGAAAGTAACTCTTCCTGGCACCTTCACGCTTAAGCCCTGAACTAATGTATGTAAAATTTAGTATTGAGATAGTTTGAGCCTTGGATAAAGTCATAAGAGCTCCTTTTTTATTTATCTCGAGGGGTTTAAATGGACGGTGTTGATCGATCTGCCATAGTGTGTTTGATGGTTTAAATTATACACCAGTGGGGCCTGATTAATGAAAAAGGTCAAATTTGAAGGTCATCAGTAGAGAAGCGTATAATTTTCATAGTATAAATAGCTATCAGTATCAACACATATAAAAACATGTAGGTCGTACTATAGTACGACACAACTTAGATGTAGCATCGGCAAATTTCGTAAAACCGATCACATCCGAAGATGTGTGTGTGCCTATAATGAGGTGGGTGAGTGAACCAGTATATGGTTCACTCACTCAAGGGACATAACATCTTAGTTTCCAGGGTTGGGGGCATATTGGCGATGTAAGGAATAATTAATATTTCTTATATATAATACCATTGTGTCAAGGCAACAGTGACCACTAACCGTAAGGTCCTTTTACTCGTCCGCCAAACTGTATCACTAAAAAAAAACATCTAGCATATCATAATTGAATGAAGCAGTATCCTTGAGATTATCTAAATCATGTTACAATATTCACAGAATCATCTAAAATTCTAACCTTAACTAAAACTTTTGTAACAATCAACTTTCTGTAATCATAATGAAATTTTAATCAAACGAAGATTTTAGGGCAGCGAGGTCTGTTTATTATTCAGACAAGGCTGAAAATTCATTTCAAGGTTTAGGAATTGCCTCTCTGAGATCCGGAAGTTTGAATAACCTTTAAGATTAATATTTCAATCGAGTGGAATTGAATGGTGACAACTGTGATCTCATTTGTAACATTCATCAGAAAAATATTTAATTGTATCGTACAATAAAAAATCAATAATAGCACAATTTATTTCACGCTTAGCCCATATCATATTAGCAACAATATTTCTTACAACAAAAATACAACAACGACAGCCTGTGAATTTCCCAATGAGATAAGGTCTCCTCTCCCTTTGAGAAGAAGGTTTGGAACATAATCCACCACGCTGTTCCAATGCGGGTTGGTGGAGTACACATGTGGCAGAATTTCTATGAAATTAGACACATGCAGGTTTCCTCGCGATGTTTTCCTTCGCCGCCGAGCACGAGATGAATTATAAACACAAATTAAGCATATGAATATAAAATGGTGCTTGTCTGGGTTTGAATCCGCAAACTTCGGTTAAGATGCACTCGTTCTAACCACGTGGCTATCTCGGCTCTTATATTTCTTACTATGTTAGTAATTTATAATTTTTATTTAGTTACCTAATTAACTTCCCTTTAGACACTGTGGTACAAGGTTCACAGACAAGTGTGTCTCAATACCTCAGCGAAGGACAGATACCGTCTTCAGTGTGACGGTGGAGCAAATCTATTCTCCGCATGCTCGACCTCGGCTCGACCGGGATTCGAATCCGAGACATCGGAATGGCGTACCCATTTAAATGCGGTGTACACTCTACTTGACTACGGAGGTCGTTAAAATAGACAATAATAAAAAGAATAATAATTCTTATTTATTCATAATATCAAATTTTTATATGTTTTTATTTGCACAATTTTATTATTTAAACCAGAAACATGCCATGCTTAAGGAAGGATGTATTGAAATACGTTAGCCAATATAAAATGAGCTCTTGTCTCCGAAATATATTTCAACATTACATTATTTCGATAAATAATATACTTGGAGTTTTTAAGACGAAGACTTAGAGCAAGTAAGAAATCCCACAATTCCATCCTCCATTATTTATTCAGAAACGAAGACAGCGAGCGGACGTCTCATTTTTGGGTTGAAAATTTTATCTTCATCCGTGCAACACGAGATTACCATTAATGTGTTTGAATATGTATTCTCATTCATTTTTTTAAATGCTCCGATGCTCTTATGGCTTGTTTAAAAACTTGCAGATTCTAAATTGAAATCCTAGGATCAATCTTACTCCAGTCAACTTTGCCTTTCTTTTGTCTTAGTAAGTGAGGAAATAGACAGTGCATACGAATTTATGCCCTGAAATATTGATAAGTGCTGAAGTTATTTGAAGCCGAGATGAGCTAGTACTTAGAACGGGTGCGTTTTAAAAGATGATTGCGTGTTCGAGTCCAGACAAGTACTGAATACTCATGTGCTTTATTTGTGTTTAAAATTCATCTCGTGCTGGCGGTGAAGGAACATATTTTGAGGTAACCTGCATGTGTCTTATCATTACCCTTGTAGAAATTCTGCCACATTTATATTCCACCAACCCACATTGGAACAGCATGGTATGCAGCGTGTTCCAAACCTTCTCCTTAAGGAAGAGAAGGCTATTGTTGTTGTTAAAGTTATTTGAAAATACAAAGAGTCCTTTATACTTTAAATAATATTATAATTAATCAAAAATTGATACGAATAAGTGTAAAGTCAGCGACCAAAATTATCTGACAAAAATGTTAAATTATTTAAAACGGCAAAGTAAAAATGAGCGCAACATATGTCAAACTTTGAGCAAGGCAAAATATGACATATTTTGTGCATAATGACTCTTTAAACTCAAATAAACAAAACAGATCTACTAAAACATAGCATTTTTAGTCAACATTAAATTTCTCACAATAAAACCAATACAATTGATTAATGAAGAAAAAATAAAATAATATTTATATGCAGCTGTCTTTATTAATTTAAATAACGAAAAGGACCTATGACAATATTATTGCAAATAAGTAACATAAAGCAATACAGTCGTACCTTCGAATATATTTTTTGTTGGTAGGGCTTTGTGCAAGCCGTTCTGGGTAGGTACCACCCACTCATCAGATATTCTACCGCTGAACAGCATTACTCAGTATTGTTGTGTTCCAGTTTGAAGGGTGAGTGATATAGTGAAACTACAGGCACAAGGGACACTTCTTAGTTCCTCAAGTTGGTGGCGCATTGGTGACGTAAAGAATAGTTAATATTTCTTACAGCGCCATTTAGACACGCCATTTTCTTACAGTCTATTAGTGGTGATGACCACTTACCATCAGGTGACCTATATGCTTGTCCACTAATCTATGCCATAAAATAATATATTCATACAATACTCTTCGAAGAAGGATGATTTACCAGTATTACAAACCGAATAAAGAATACTTTGACCCATTACATAATATAAGTCAACATCAAAATGGTTTCATTTTAAACGCCATTAAAAAAGATGGGACTTAAATTTATTCCAGACAAGGAAATTCTTCTACAAGTTAAGTTTTTTCCTCAGTACTAAGAATAATGTTTCAAACAAACAAATGTTCAAGTTAAAATCTCGTTATTAGTTATACAGTACAAGTAGTGGCAGTTTATTTGGATCACGAAATAAAATTAGTTCTCGTAGGTGTAATATTCGATTCGAATGGCCGAACTTGTTCGGCAGAAAGTTATACGGAAGTTTCTCAGCAAGTGTCCTGATTGCATAAGTTTGGAAATTTCAATGGTCACTTTAATAGATTTGTGGAATTTTCACGTTATGTAATAACAGTTTTATATATTAAATTTTATATGCTATTTTGGAATAGATATATTTTTTTTAACTTTTAATTATAGAATTGTTTATCTTATAATGTACGGAGTACTTATATTTTGCTACTGGCTAATGCCTGGGACTCCGTTCGATTCGTGCGTTATATGTTACTCCAAGATTACTAAAGCACTTCACTGAAAACCGTATCCAAAACGGTTAAGTCAATTCCAAGATTAGCGGTAACAAACGAACAGATAAACAATCAAACACATAAACAATCTAAATAGTTTCGTTATCTATTGCTATAATTACCCCGAGTATTTATTTTCTCAAATATCTTCCATTTACTGAATTCGATTAGTTTAGATTTTATTATATGTATAAATGCTCTATCTAACGATAATATGTACATTAATTTATTAATAATTTTAACATTAAGTATGCTAATTATAAACGTGAGGTAAAGTTTAAAGAAAATGTTTTAATTAATGTTGTTATCAGTTCAGTAATATGATGGTCACCATCTGAATGCAGACATAGAGCTAATAACTTTTATATATATTATAAGAATCCATAGATAAGGACCCTGTGATATATATATTCAGTCACGGTAGGAATAGTTAGAAAACAAAAACCAATTATATTTTTATAGTTACAGTTACTTGAGTTGAATTGAAATACTGCCCTAGTTTCAAAGCCAGTTTTCATTTACTTTCTCAAATAACAATGAATGAGCAACTGTGCTGTTACTGAACTTTAGTATGTATGTAAATAAACTACGTAATAGAAAATAGAGTCTAACAACAACGAGATTTCAAGGGCTTCATTGTATGGTACTTCTTAAGTCGCAAACTTCAGGATCCAATATGAACTTGGGGGCACTAAAATAAGGAAAGTTAAACTAAACTTGATTCCTATAACAACAACAACGAAATTTTGACGACCTCCATGTTCGAGTGGTGTGCACACCGATTTTCATGGGTACGCTACTCTGAGGTCCCGGGTTCGATTCCCGGCCGAGTCGATGTAGATTACCATTAGTTTTCTATGTTGTCTTGAGTCTGGGTGTTTGTGGTACCGTCGTTACTTCTGATTTCCATAACACAAGTGCTTCAGCTACTTACATTGGGATCAGAGTAATGTATGTGATGTTGTCTCATATTTATATATATATTTTTTATTTAATTGTTGTTGTTGTTGATCCAGTGAGCCCATGTAATTTTAAATACAAGCGACATATCATAGTTACCAATTTGGTGACGCATCTGCCGCACAGATTGGTTAAAATTTCTTACGATTGTGACGGAAATTGGTGACATCTTACCGATTGGAACTCTTACAAAGTCTTTGAGATAATTAGTGAGAACCAGCTTTCGCCGGCGGTTTTTCCGAACCGATACGACATGGGAACCTTCAAGAAAAGAGCCTACTCCTTTCTCAAAGGCCGGCAACGCACCTGCAAGCCCCCTGGTGTTGCAGATGTCCATGGGCGGTGGTAGTCACTTTCCATCGGGTGAGCCTCCTGCTCGTTTGCCACCTATTCCATAAAAAAAAAAACTATAATTTTTAGATGTCCATTCGACTAAACTGAAATCCGCAACAATAACAGCAAAAAAATTTCCCACGGATGGGCTTAGGCCTCCTCTCCCTTTGAGGAGAAGGTTTGGAACACCACGATGCTCAAATATGAGTTGGCAGAATTTCGTTTAAGTTAGTCACATGCAGGTTTTCTTGCGATGTTTTCTCTGCCGCCGAGTATGAAATGAATTACAAAAACAGAAATTAAGCACATGAAAATTCAGTGGTGCTTGCTTGGGTTTGAAATCGTAATCAATGGTTAGGATGCACGACGTTTTAAGCACTGGGCCATCTCGGCTAGCTAACTAATCTTAGATTCAATGGTGGGCGGTGCATATTAATGCTCGAGAATTATTAATTACTCTTTACCTAAGATAATGCCAATGTCTAAAAGCGAAGATAATTTAGTACCATCGTCAGTTACCGTTATTAAGGCGACAAAAAACGAAGCTTGTGATTTCCAGCTGGATGAACGAGTGACCAAAAGAAGATGGGATGGGTTCAGTCACAACTGAATAAGGTAAATTAAGAGCAGCATTTTGCTTTTGACAAATTATAGTAATTGATATCTTAGCCTTTTTCTTACTTAAATGATATTCTGATTTTATTTATTTAGTTAAAATCTGATTAATAGACTTACAAAATATTTTATTTATTTAAGACCACTCAAAAGAATGTAACGTGTATTGATTTTGAGTTTTTAAGAATCGTGTTTAACTTTCGTTTAAATATTGTTAAGCTTCGAACATTAAGCCGCTATTTCCAAGTTTAAGTACCCAACAATATACTTAATTTTTTGTTTTCTTTATAATAAATTTCCTTGTTTCGTTCTTTTAATTTTTGAATCATTTTTGATGTATTTATTTGTTTAATCTTTTTTTGAAATCAAACATCCATCCATGTTCGAAATTTGTCTTATCAAATAGGGAGTATATCTCAATTGAATTTAAATGACAATTTGACTATTTTAAGATTGTATTCTACCTGTCAGATATTCGTTAAGCTATGATCAGATATTTGGATCTGCCTATAATTAATGGTATAAATTAAATAAATACACGAATAACTTATTGTAATTTATTTTTTTAATTTAAGGTACAGTGTTATGATCATAGTTACCATAAACTCTTCAAATATTCTGACGCAAAACCACCAATACCAGAATCGCTGTGTTCTGTGTGAATTGAAGGTTGATCTTTGTTTCAAATTTGGAGATGTAACGACGATGTTAAGATCACTCAAGTCGAGTCTAGTCAAAAACTAGTTCAAAATGGAAATGTTTACATTTTCTTATCGATAGTCGAAAATCTACCACCGGTTCAGAATATAATACCTCAGACCTGAGAAGAAAAAGTACTTGAATTAACTTTAAAATGGTGTAAAATAGTAACTTCTATATTTCTTACTGCTTCTTCTTGATAATAATTGCAACTTGAATGAGGAATAATTTGATTATTTCGAATAAATCATTAATTGTTTTTATAAGATTAAAATTTATATTAGTAATGAGGTATATTCAAATTAAAGCCCAACATAACACATCATTAAAAGGAACCCTCACGGACTGTGATAAATAAGAAAATTTCTGTAGTATATTTAGCATTGCACCCGTGTGAAGCTGGGGCGGGTAGCTAGTATTGAAAATATTATTGCTCATGCGGACCTCGTAGGGAATATCTGACAATTTTAATTGTAATTTCTTACATAATAAGTTAAATATTAAAAAAAGAATTTGAATCGTTTAAAGTTATAACATTTGATTTGACATTTTTTCTATATATACATATATACATTATACAGGGATATCTCAACTGTGCGGGGCTGGCAATTATAATTTCTAACACGGTGTGGTCGACAGAATGTGCTGAGCTATCGACATTTTTCAAGATCACGCTGTAGAGCACACTTTTTATACATTTAGGCTCAATTTTACGTGGAATTATTTTTGTACTCATTTTATTCTGAGGCTTGTTTTATTGAAGGTCTATCTATCTATTTATTTTAGGGTTAAAATAAATTGATTCACGTTTCATTGAAAAAATATTTAAACAATTGTATTAAAATGGAATCATATTTCAATATATTTTCGAAGATTGATTTGATATACAGTAAAAATATTTTTTTATCGAAATGATTTTAGGTAGATTTCCTAACGGTTCATTCACAAACTTGAAGAGAAACAACGGGATTATGTTTTAGAAACGTCAGGGAGAAACTTTAATAAACAAGGTATTTTATCATCCAAACGTCGTAAGTTACATGATAACTCATTGGAAAATGAACTCTATATAATACGTTTTTGTATTAAAGTTGATCTTTATTAAACTTATACATCACCTTACAAAATATTTACTGACGAGGTTGGGTGGTTGTGTTCATAATCGCAAATCATAATTACTAGAAAATTTTGTACATTTTAACGATCGAATTTTCATCACTTTGTTAAAACTACCTTCTCTTTCTATAGTCTAACCGTCTTGCTTTCACAAAGGTAGAATAAACTCCATCAAAGTTTGTTTTGAATAACGTACATACAACAGACCATACAAGAATCGTTTTATTTGCGGAGGTAACGTTTGTATACTCAGAACTTACAAAAGTTTAATTATAATCGGAGGAATGGTTTAGGAACGCATAGAAAACAAACATATAAACATTATTTTCTGTTTACTAAGAAGATACGTTTATCATATCTTTAAATAAATTAAATTATTAAATTAAAAAATAAAAAAAAACCGCCTTCAAAAATTAACTAAAAAGAAAAAAATAATCAGTTACATCCATATCCAATTTACGATTTTTTAATCACCTCTCAAAGTCGGTGCCAACATTGCTATATATGCATATAGGTACATAATACATACATACAAAAACTAAATCTATTTATTGTATAGATGACACCATTAGACAAACCTTACTATCGATACAAATTAAATGATTTCAATATAGGAATTTATTTACTTTGTTGGCACCGCCTTCAAAAGGTGATTAAAAAATCGTAAATTGGATATGGATGTAACTGATTATTTTTTTCTTTTTAGTTAATTTTTGAAGGCGGTTTTTTTTTATTTATAAAAATTTATTTACTGCTTTTCAGTGTTGTTTTGTTATTTATAATTACAATTGGTAGTGTTTGTCATTCACTTTAATGCCGTTAATCATTGAGGAGTTCTCCTGGTAGTCCACCATCAGCTAGACTTCATCATAGGCATGTTTACTAACATCAATTGCTTGACGACTATCTTAAAGAAATAGAACTAAGCCCGTAAAATAGTTACTTACTAATAGGTTCTGATTACTAGTTGTGGTCTTCATCATCAGTTCCACTTCATCAAATGTCACTTTTCGTGAGCATATAACCAAGGCACTTTGAATAAAACCGAAATCACTATAGGTGTGCCTATAAAATTTGAGGAGTTCCCTCGATTTCTCCAGGATCCCATCATCAGATCCTGATCTCCTGACAATGGGACCACCTGTAAAACATGCCCTTTTAAACAAAAAAAGAATTGTCAAAATCGGCCCAGCCATCTTCGAGTAATTAGGTAACATACATAAAAAAAAAAAATAAAAAAAAAAAAAAAGGCCCCGACGAATTGAGAACCTCCTCCTTTTTTTGAAGTCGGTTAAAAATATTTAAATAAAGTAACAGCCTGTACTGTTGAGAGCTGAGATGGCCCAGTGGTAAGAACGCGTGAATCTTAACCGATGAACCTGGGTTCAAATCCAGGCAAGCACCAAAATATATATGTGTTTAATTGTGTTTATAATTCATCTCGTGCTCGGCGGTGAAGGAAAACATCATGAGGAAACTTGCATGTGTCTAATTTCATCGAAATTCTGCTACATGTGCATTCCACCAACCATTGGAACAGCGTGGTGGAATATGTTCCGAACCCTCTCCTTAATGGAAGAGGATGCCTTATCTAAGCAGTGGGAAAATTACAGGCTGTTACTTTACTTTACTTTACAGCCTGTAAATATTTATTGCTGGATTCACATGTGGCAAAGTTTTGTTGAAATTATAAGCAAGTAGGTTGACTCATGATGTTTTCATTCACTACCGATTATTAAAATTTTTCTGTATTTGAACCCTCAATCATCAGTTAAGACGCACACGTTCTAACTACTAGGTCATATTAATATATCTGTATGTCAAGCAATAAACTTGCTGCTAATATTATACTTACAAAGCGACGACCTCCGTGGTCGAGTGGTGTGTACACCGGTTTTCATGGGTACGTCATTCCGAGGTCCCGGGTTTAAATCCCGGCCCAGTCAATGTAGAAAAAGTTGATTAGTTTTCTATGTTGTCTTGGGGATATTTGTGGTACTGTAGTTACTAGTGCTTTTCCATAACACAAGTGCTTTAGCTACTTAAGTTGGAATCGGAGTGATTTATGTGATGTTGTCCTATATTTATTTATAAACCGTAGAAACTCAGTTGTATTTTCTCAAAATTGAACGCCCAATACTTAATTAAATTCAAGTTCGAACCATATATTTTGATATAAATGCCCATTTTATATTGATACGTTTAAATAAAATAACCATTAATTATAACATTCTATTGATATCGAATTTATAATTATAATGATTGTTTGTAACTGGTTTGTAGACGTCAAATAAACAACTTTATTGTCTTAATAAATCTATACGCCAATCTGGATGTCGCATATCACACGGAAACACTAATTAGGTTTTAATGAAACTTAGCAGACTATATCCCTGTCAACATATATATTTATGGATAAGATAACGTTAATTAAACGTACTAAATACAATGTTAAGGGTAGTCGACATTGCATAATAAGTATGGCTAACTATGTCACATTATAAAGAGACTTTACTACAACAAAATTTGATGATTGGGCTCTAATAGGATTAGTAGCCATCACGATTGCTTTCCTAAGTGAAACGTCCACCGAGGAGAGGGACCAAGTACCGCTGGTTTTTGGTGGATATTCCGGTATAATAGGGGCTCTGTTCACAGAATGCCGTCTCTGACTCGCTCCGCTGAAGACGACCGGGGAGGAGAAAAAGGCGCTAGGCGCATCTTCTCCGCCTGCCTTAATGGGTGCCGCAGAGACTAGGCGGGGTATCAGTACCCCGGGAATGACCCCTAGGTGTTGGAGGCCCACATAGGCTGTCTATATCTGTATGTATGTATGTATGTTTGTATATATGTATCTTTATCTTTATTTTTATTTATATATGTACGTGAGTATTTGTTTATGTATGTGTATGTATGTATATTTATATGTTTTGATATATATTTAGGTATTTGTGTAGTGTATCTACCTTGTCTAGTGTAATAATTTGTGTATAAATATAATTTCATATAGTATTTAACCCTGTGCAGTACACCCGCTTTCCGCTTTTTCACATTAACTCCTCCACGTTGGTTGTCTGGAAGAAATCGCTTTTAAGCGATAAGACCGCCTGTTGTACATTTCTTCTTTTTAACCGACTTCAAAAAAAGGAGGAGGTTCTCAATTCGTCGGGGCCTTTTTTTTTTATTTTTTATGTATTATATATTGTGTTATTGAATGTAAAATTTATTTTTTAGTGTGTGTGTACAATAAAGAGTTATTATTATTATTATTATTATTATAGGCGGGCCAACCGTCAGGGCGTCACGGTAGCATGCGTAAGCGATTCCGTGGGTATCACTGGTTTTTTAGTGGGTAACCCGGTGGACCTGGGCGCACTCGGCGTCCAGGGACCAGGGATTGCCACACCGCCCCCACACTTTCCATTACGTGGGGGAAGCGCGAAACGTATTTTTCCGGGGAGAAAAAAAAAGACAAAAAGGGATTCTGTTCACAGGCGACTCCCAAATACTTCCCCTCGCACTTCAATTAGGAGCAACGTCATCTCGTTTTGCCATTGAAATTAAAAAAGGCTTAGTGACTATCAACATATTTCATACTTTTAATTTCTCTTAACTTAATCTAAGTGTTTTATGTTTAAACAAGAATATGAAATTCACACAAGTTAAGTTGATAGTCGAAATGTAAACGAGTGAAACCGCGAAGCGAAACATATATTCATAGCCAATCCAAAAAAACAAGTTTATGTCAACTAATTAAGAAGATTTTTTCATACATACCTATATATATGTAAATATTTATATCAATATTAATCGGTCGTAATTCGACACCATATTAATAATAAAAAAATATATTTTATAATAAATTTCCATATTAATAAAATCAATCGAGAACAAATATATTTCACGTATTATTTTAAAATATTACGATTTAAAGTTATATATGAACAAAGGTAAATAAAGATTCCAATGTTCTTTATAAAACTAACCAAGCAACAATAAAGACCAGACTTCAAAAGTCTGAAGTTCCGTACTTCATTTAATTACCGCTAGCCAGAATGAAATTGATTCCGAGAATACTGAACCATGTCGAGATGTTTTCTTTGCTAATAGAATGACAAACATTCGATGTAGAGGGATCGCTCGTCATCTGTCAGGGTCCCCTTTACACGCGGTGTTTCTCGGGTATAAGAGCCAAGTGCTCTAACTCGGAATTCATCATTTTACTGTATAGTTTTTTCTAGATTTTTTATCTTATGGTCAAATTTCGAAAATATTTTTTATGAAATATCATCAGCAGCCCATTGTCCACTGCTGGACATAGGCCACTCCAAATGCACGCCACTGTAATCTTTCTTCGCATTCTTCATATTATAACAATGATAAATTATACCAAGTAAGGTTCTTCATTTGGTTTTAAATATATTCTATAAATCGTAGTATATGAATATCATAAACATCTTAAAAGTATTTTTGTGATAATCCAATATCCTGCAAGTTAAGTTCTTCTTCTTCTAAGATAAATTTTGATGTTTTATCAACTTGATTATGTATCAACTAGGTAAAAATTCTGCCGATACCACGTTTGTTACGAAGTTTGGAGTCACATCCAAACAAGATATAATAAAATAAAATAATACGGCTTACTGCGTTTTAGTAATGTGATGTTATCGATGTTTCCAAACAATTTCTGGTTAGATAATGCTGTAATGAATTATCAGGGGAGAGAAATGGGGAGACCAGGGGATCTTTTTGTTTGGTTCGTACTCGTACTCATGTGCTGGGACGTAAACACACCTTTATTAATGAAGAGCCTTGAGCGCAATTGCTCAGAAGTGAAGGTTGAAAATCAGCAAATATTTTATGATATTGAAATATAGTACGTATTTATTTCCGAACTGGTGTTATATTTTTTGGTGAGCCGTGATTGCTCAATGGTTAGAACGACTGCATCTTAACCAATGAGTGCGGGTTCAAAGGCAAGTACCACTGAATTTTCATGTGCTTAACTTGTGTGTATTGATTTTATACTCGTCGGCGAAGGACAACATCGTGAGGAGACGCATGCATGTGTCCAATTTCATAAAAAATCTGCCATATGTATATTAAATCAACACGCATTTAAACAGCGTGGTGGAATATGTTCCAAACCTTCCCCTCGAATGGAGAGGAGACATTAACTCAGCAGTGGTAAATTTACAGGCTATTGTTGTAGTTTGTTGTATGTGGAGGATATTGCCCATAATTGCCACGCTGGGCAGGCGGGTTGGCGATCGCAGTAGTTGTATACTTGTATATTGAGGATTTGTCCTTGACAATTTTTAGTACTCTTCTGAATCGATGATTACGGTTCCTCAAATAGAAATTTATATAGAAGCTAAAAATTAAAATATTTCCAAAGTTATCGATGCTCCTCTGGACCTCACCCGCGTCAGAAGGTACAAAGTATTGCCTATCGTGTTTGAACGGATAAACGAGTGTGTGTCGTATCTCGTCAAGGGATCGTATCCAGTGTCCGATGTTTCCTAAGTAAATATTGAAAACTGTGTTTGCTGTGGGCGACTTAAGTCATTCGTAATTGGGTGACTTTCTCGGCTTTGGACTTTTTCGGACGGGATTTGGCGCTGTCAAATAAGTCGTTTATATATGTCGGCGCGGAGCCACGAATTTAAAAAAAAACACGTGTCCAGAAATTATTATTTTAATAATTTAAAACTGTTTCATTGTTAAATGAACAATTTTTAGTGAATTTTGGAATGTTAAATTACTCTGAAATATTTTAATGTTTGTAAACAACTGTTATCTTGAGTGAATAAGTCTACCCACCTATTTTTGTTATAAAAGATCAAGCACCCGCCGGTATCGACAGACTTGGTCGAGCCGTCGGAGCGATCGGACAGTCTCATATTGGAATAAATCAGAGAGGATTATTTCCTAAGTTTTATTTCATACCACCGAAGATGGTTAAAGATCGAAACTCCGACACTCGTGACGTCAGCTATGCTGGCGTCATGTTTTTTAAAAACGCGCTCGGGCATGCCTGCTCCGTTATCAGAAGCGGGATTGGAACAAGCTCCGATCTCTGCTACGTCCTCATTAGCTTCGGCTCCACCTGTCACATAAGGATCGCTACAAGACAGAACCATATTGCGAAATGATAAGAAGATCTCTAAGCACTGCACACTTACTGCCCGGTGTAATGGGGCCCATCTATGTGGGAGGACCGCAAACCACGAATCCAATAAATCATTCATCAGCTCAAAGGCAGACTAGTGCGGGAGTACCCACTTCGTCAACACTTCAGGCGGCTACTTCCTACAATTAAGAACAATACGCTTCAAGGGCATCCTCATTTGCCATGCTGTTCATATGTGTGGAACATCTTAATTGAAAAATCAACAAGTGACCATGTGGATCACGGAGATCATGGATATCACGAGAAATGAGACACTTAAGATGACTAACATGTCAGGAAACAGCCGAGCAACTGGCCAAGTGAAAAATTTATTACTACCCTCAAAAACGAGTTAATAATAATCAAGAACTACGAGACCGAACAGTGCATCTAGTATATGGAGTTGCACCACTCTCTTATTACACAAAGAAAACATCGCATACCAACTGAACTTCTTAAACCTGATCGACATTAATAACCAGAGGACTTTGCAGCACTAACAACACAACAACAGCAACGAGTGACTCTTGTGCGGAATAAAACAGTCATCGCTTCTATTCTCAGAAAACTAAAATTAAACTAATTTCAGCATAAAGATTAAAGAGTCCACGTAACCACCATTACTTGATGTGATTAATTAATTGTGTCTTTCGAGATTTACAGGTTTCATTAGAACACATCGCATCGCATCGCGAAGGTGGTCGGCAGAGGGCGGTCGTGATCAGCTTCGTCGTGCACCGCAGCCGGGCGATCAAGAAATGCGACTGGTGCAGAGCACGCACCATCCCGCAGAATGGCACTAATAACACAACTACAGCAACGAATGACTTTTGTTCGAAATATTATAACAGTCATCTTTTCTATTCTCAGAAAACTAAAATTAATTATTTTCAACATAAAGATTAAGAGTCCACATAACCACTATTACTTGATATGACTAATTAAGTGTGCCTTTCGAGATTTACAGGTTTCATAAAAATTACGACAGCGGAAAAGGTAGTCGGCAGAGGGCGCTCGTGATCAGCTTCGCCGAGCACCACAACCAGAAACGCGACCGGTGCAGAGCGCGCACCGTCCCGCAGAATGGCCGTGACAGTGGGAGTTGCCATCCATATCACGAGCTGGTCAGTCAGTCCGAGTGGTCAGCATCGACGAGAACTAATCATCGCATAAAACTGTGAGGCAAAATTTACTTATCTTACCTCTTAAAATCTAAAGAAATAAAAAAGAGCAATAACAAAAAAGAAAAAAAAAAATTTTTGAATATTAATTACCATTGAGATTCCTCATGCAACCATAACTACACACGTACACTCTGGTTTGAGAGTGATACCTCTGAGCTAACCACGTGTTACCCTCGTACTACTCAAGGATCCTTGATGTATCCAAAAGTGAACCATGAGATACCGTTGGGAGGCGTTGTGGAGCCGTGGTAGCCATTTATATACCGTAATCTGGAGAGTGATACCTCTGAGCTAACCACGTGTTACCCTTGAGCTACCCGCGGATCCTTGATGTATCCACAGAGAACCATGAGATACCGTAGGGAGACCTTGTGGACCGTGGTTAGACATGTATACACCACAGATCTACGAGAACCTTTAGTAGCCATTTATATACCGTAATCTGGAGAGTGATACCTCTGAGCTAACCACGTGTTACCCTCGAGCTACCCGCGGATCCTTGATGTATCCACAGAGAACCATGAGATACCGTAGGGAGACCTTGTGGACCGTGGTATAGACATGTATACACCACAGATCTACGAGAACTTTTAACAGTTATTATGACACAGTTATGAGCATAGTATGCGTAAAACCTTCCCATATTTATTACAATAAAGGTGCATGAGAGATTTCTTTGTGTACTGTTTTACAAAGCAATTATCAAAGGTCAACATGATGTGTTGCTTACAGATACCTGCTTCAAAAATATTTTTTGATTCGCAGATTTCCAATCACACAACTTAGGCAGGTGCAGAGCGCGCACCGCCTGTCAGAATGGCCGTGTCGGCGCGGAGCCACGAATTTAAAAAAAAACACGTGTCCAGAAATTATTATTTTAATAATTTAAAACTGTTTCATTGTTAAATGAACAATTTTTAGTGAATTTTGGAATGTTAAATTACTCTGAAATATTTTAATGTTTGTAAACAACTGTTATCTTGAGTGAATAAGTCTACCCACCTATTTTTGTTATAAAAGATCAAGCACCCGCCGGTATCGACAGACTTGGTCGAGCCGTCGGAGCGATCGGACAGTCTCATATTGGAATAAATCAGAGAGGATTATTTCCTAAGTTTTATTTCATACCACCGAAGATGGTTAAAGATCGAAACTCCGACACTCGTGACGTCAGCTATGCTGGCGTCATGTTTTTTAAAAACGCGCTCGGGCATGCCTGCTCCGTTATATATAATATTGACTGATTATTTTTATTTCATGTTATCGGGATATATTATGGTATAAATTGCGAAAGTAATTCAATAGGTCTGTTATTTCATTACGATAAGGCCATTTATTCATGTACCCTTACATCGTCATTGACCCACAACCATTAGAACAATTACATATCCCCCGTACATGAAGATACATACATTGGCAGAATAATTCTTCAAACCGAAACAATACTAAACATTTTTATTGCTCAAATATGTGGCCTATTTAGTTTAGTAAAAATATCACTCATCAAAATGTAATTAAATTATTTGAACTGAAGGTTACAATATGTTAAAATAATGGATGCAGTTTGAAGACTGTGAGCCGCAACTATATTCAAAATTTTATGAGTAAAATGATCTTCAAATATCGGATTTTAAGCATGTTAAAGACCAAAAGAGGCACCATTAGACTGCAGCTTTCTAGGAATTGATTTGCACACCCCTCTGTGACTTTGTATTATAGTTCAGGAATAAAGCAAGATAAAAAATATCAGATAGGTGTCAAAAAAGACCCAGAAATTACTACAGCTGTATTCCTAAACTACAATATTGAGCCACAAAGGGGCGTGCAAACGAATTCCCGGAAATCTGCAATACTGGCGCTTCTGGTACTCCAAATTTTAATGGTAAAATTCAAGTAATATCAGATGATCAGATTTACTCGCTATTAATTTAAAAAATATTTATGTCGACTAAAAAATCAAAACACATTTTGTGGCTAGATTATTTGTGGATGCTCTAAGTTTTAATTTCAATATTTTACGAGGTTCTAATTAGTTTTGTGGAACAATATATTCTTTTATGGTGACATATTATTTATCCAGACCGGTTTTACATTCAAGACCCATCAAGACGCTATATGAGCTATTTTAATGAATGCATAAGAATCCAAACCTTTAACAGTATATTGTCTGAAAAAAACTACTATCCAAGTTATATTTCTATGTACCTTTACCTTCTGATCATGTTTAAATATTAATATATAAACAAAGAAAGGACGTCCGTTGTTTATTATTTAAATGTAATTCAGTATAAACCGTAGGCCAGGTTTTGCAAGATTGGCTTTCTTAAGTCAAATGAACTTTGAGATTATTGAGAAAATATGGAACCCTTTTAAGATTAATGCATAATTTATATTGATTAAATCAAAGGGTACATTTAGATGTCAATTCTATTTACTGTTGTATTATTTTATGCATTATACTGTTGAAGTGTTTTAAATACATTGAATGTTTAAAACGTAAAACTGTTTATGATAATAGCTAATTGCATCGTTAGTCTAGATATAATTGATTATAGCTGCTTAACTCGAGGTTACAGGTTCAAATGTAAATAAAATTCTTAAGCTCTTTCAAATTCAGGCAAGTAACAATGTGTTTTTATATTCTTAATTTTCACACATAATACATACCGTACACGGTGGTCAAAGAATACATCGTGAGGAAGCCTATATTTATCGAATAAAATTCCACGTGTATATGTATTATGCACTGATACAATTATATCGTTTTATTGACCTATTTGCCTAAAGAGTCTGGACGTATTATATTATGGACTATATACACACTAATTTAAGTTCATGTCAATAAATAAAGCTCATTTCTTATGCACTCTTTAGAATAAAAGCTTAATTCATCTAGATAGTAGTGGTTATCATATCTACTGTTGATAAAAATGAAATAGAATTATTCGTTTCGTTTATTTGAATCCAAACACCAAACATGGCAAAACACTAAATATTTTTATTTCATTATACAAAACGTACATTTTAAATGAGTTTATAATAATCCCACTTATAATGTAACATTTGTTCAATTTAGTATGGAAGTAGAATTGTAACAATTAAACGCAAATTTTGTTGCCATATTTGCGACGGGACGGGACCAACTTGTTTCCCTCACCGAAATCCGTTCTACATATGTTGACAATTTACTCGCAAACTTACTGGAGAATTTATTTCACTAGTTTATTTTCAAATACATTTTGAATAATATTCATTAATGAATAGAAATTATTTTAATCAGAAAAATGTTAGCTTCAGCATAGAACAGGATAGCTCTTACATCGATTTGAAAAGATGTTATTATTATGTCTTGTCGATAAAACTAGCTCCTGCTCAAATTCACAATATCTTATTATGAAAGTAAGAAAGTAAAGTAACAACCTGTAAAGATCGCAGGTAAGGTAAGGTTTGGAACATATTCCACCACGCTGTCCAATGCGGGTTGGTGGAATGAACATGTGGCAGAATTACGATGAAATTAGACACATGCAGGTTTCTTCACGATGTTTTCCCTTCAAACGCAAAAATCTTTCGCCTTTTCATGTTATGAACATGTTCTTAACTTTAAGTCCTGTAGGTTTACTAGGGAGGACCATATCGTATAACTTCTCATTAAAAACTATAAATTTTAAAATAGTGCCTTTATTAGCTGAAAATTAATTACCAATTATATTCTGAAATATTTTTGCAAGCGTATTTATATAAGAATTATTTACATTAAGGCCTTTAATATATATACATACACATATTTTATATAGACATATTCATGTTTTTACAAATAACTAGTGTACAAATATGACCGCGTGAAATGGTGACGAGAATGCTTGCTAGCAGCATTTCCTCGTCGAATCACAATTCCGATTCTCTGGGTGAAAAATGAACAAAGTCTCGCCAACCAATCAGCCTTCCTGTTAACAGTAGACAACAGCAAAGGCGAAGAGATAATTACATATGTATATTTGTGTTTATATTCCTTAATTAAAGTATCTGTAAGATTTTTTTTTTTCATTTTGTCTCAACATTTTTAATGGATTTATAATGTTTTATTTTATTAATTAACTTTTTACTATTATTAATTATATTATTTTATAATTATCTATGAAATTACCCAATTATAAATACATATGAGACAACATCACATACATTACTCTGATCCCAATGTAAGTAGCTAAAGCACATGTGTAATGGAAAATCAAAAGTAACGACGATATCACAAACACCCAGACCCAAGACAACATAGAAAACTAATGATAATCTACATCGACTCAGCCGGGAATCGAATCCAGGTCTCGGAGCGGCGTACCCATGAAAACCGGTGTACACACCACTCGACCACGGAGGTCGTCAAAGTATTTACGATGACTTTTGTTATATTGCGTTTTTATTGTACTACTTGTTGGTTTTGTCAAATAAATACTTCAGTTTTTTTTTTCTTTAGTAAAGGTTGAAGGACGAGCATATGGGCCACCTGATGGTAAGTGGTCACCATCACCCATAGACAGTGATGCTGTAAGAAATATTAACAATTCCTTACATCGTCAATGTGCCACCAACCTTGGGAATTAAGATGTTATGTCCCTTGTGCCTGTAGTTACACTGGCTCACTCACCCTTCAAACCGGAACACAACAATACTGATTACTGTTATTTGGCAGTAGAACAACTGATGAGTGGGTGGCACCTACCCAGACGGGCTTGCACAAAGCCCTACCACCAAGTAACACTAAAATGACGGACAATTAATTTAAGATCGTTTTAAAAATTTTATCTTCCAGTAATGCATCCATTCATTTAGCACTTAAGCGGGCACTAAGAAACAAAGTCTTGTAACAATTATTTATTTATTGATAATCCAATACAGTTGAACACATTAACGAGGAATATTCGATGAAAAATTTCTATTTCCTTTTTATTTTCTTATCAGGAAACTATAAAGTTATATTTTATTTGCTTTCTGAAATCGAATAGTATTCTTGGACCTGAGGCGATCAATCAAGTCATACAATAAAATACGATATAGTCAGCTACTAGGAATAAAAGTTCAATATTGGTCCAAGTTACCGGTTGGCTATAACTAGCTATATACATATATACCCCAAACGATATACCTCCTATATTATCAAATAATTACTTTCCTGTATATTATTTTGCAGTATATTAGTTTGTAAATCAACTTTACGTGATGTATTTCGAGGATCTATTAAGTCAAATATGCCTTGTTATTTAATCTGATTGTATACTTATTGACTTTCTTTTAGGATATATTATATGAATTTAATTAATATAACTCTGTGTTTCGATTTCAAAATATTAAAACAAATACTTAAATACTTTTGAATAAAAATGTATTCCTATATAAGGTAGCTAAGCATTAAAATATTTTATTTTTGTATTAGATATACTAAGTAAAAATTATATAAAAAGAATGTTGTAAGTGACCATTATTAATAATTGTTATGTATATTATGTAGACTACGATAGCACGGGCTGAAACCTCAGTGGTTATTTGTAATTTTGTAAAATGTTTAAATGTTATATAAAAAAAAATTTGGAACATGATAAGTACTGAATTACATGTTGGTTCGTCTCGATATGATCTTAGAATTATATTCTAACCGGTGGCTTTCCTAATTCTAAGCTTTGCTTTTACCGCAATTCTGTAATTATTAATTATTGTCAAAGATAAATTTAGTAAAATTATATTTTGATTTGATTATAATTATTAGCCTTTTCAATTGTTAGGCTTACCTTTATTTATTACATTCTTAATATTTACCAATTCTGGTTAGTATGTAACTTCTGTTATAAGATTTTATAAGCGAAAACTTAAAATATGTTTTATCTGTTTTATTACAGAGTCAAGTCAGTACTTTATTTATTTATTTTTAGAATGAGAGTAGTAGGAATCCCTTATACTAATTACGGGGTTACTGATATTCCCATTTTCCCTTCCTTAAGCTTGTGTTGAAAGTGGGGACGACCATAGCCAAAGTAGTCAAAATCGATCCTACTACTTATTAATTTCGCTGGGCGGCCCGTTAAACATGGCGTTATTGATGCTTAATTATTAAATACATGTAAAGTATAATAATAGTTTCTTGATTTTATAATACAATATAGGGTATATGTTTTGCTTACTTTTAAAAAGTTATATATGGACTTTATTTTTATACAATATTGAACCGAACGTCGTAATTAAATAAAGGTGTTTACAGATTAAACTGTATTATTTTTCTCTGCACGTTTTCGAGTACATATTAGATATCAGTTCAATTGAGCGTTGGAATTTTAACGTTTATTTTTTTAATAATAACAACTATATTCGTAGTGTTAGTGCAACATAGTCTAGTGAATAAAACCACACGTAGCCGGAATTTCTGGAAATTTCTGTACGTATACATTTCTGGCATATCGGTTGAAACTGGTTAGAACCGGGTGCAAATTGAAAGCCGCAGAGGAAACGTGTTTTGAGTTTTCCTGTGGCATATTATTGTTTTCGTGGCTTTGCGTGACGTCCTCTAACAATGGCTTTCAAAATACTTTAAGATATTAAAAAAATATTGATCATACTAGTTTCTCCTTTTATATACAGTATTATAAAAGAATAATTTAGTAAGATTTCGATTCTCGGTATTAGCTATTAGCTATATAAGATATACATATAATTGTTGTTTGCAATTATTTGCCTGTCAAATTCATTTTGAAAAAGGAACAACTTCAAATCGATTTTAATATCTTAAATCTATTAACAAACGATTAATGCCAATATTCCAAAAACAGGTCAAGTGCGAGTTGAATTCGCTTGAAGAGGATTTCGTTCAATCTCTTAAGAAAATAAAGAAAGACAAATGATTATGGAAATATTTCAATTAGGAATTGTAGGGTTAGTGAAGATGTGAATAGTATTTGTTCCACCACCTTGTGTATGCCGCCATGTTGGATTTAGAATGACGTCACACAGTTAACTATGCAATGTTATAGTATAAAAGCTGGTAGTATATTCAAAATTTCAGCCAAATCGGTTAAAGATATTTGTTTACTTATTAAGTTGGAAGATTGGAAGATGTCACTCGTACACAAATGACAAGCTAAAATAAAGATTGTAAAAAAATAAGATTCAAAATCAGACTTGATTCCAATCGAATACATAAAGCAGGGGGAAATCTCACCTCAGGTGAGATTACACCTACGTCGAATAAAACTCAATTTTGCGTATGACGGTCGCATCAATTGTACTGTGTGGAATACCTATAATATAAATACGTCTCGTGGTTGAAAGTAGAATATAATATAGACTATAATCTAAGCTGTATTCACTTCACGCAACTGTTAACTTTTGAATTCGAGTTCCTTTTTGTTAATCACCAAATTTTCACACATAATTATTCCGACACTAACGCCGCAGGTTTTTGAGGTTCTTCTATATGGCGCGAAACATACTCGTCGTTCATTGGTCAAAATACAAACTATGTATGTGTCTTGATATATGATCCCTAACACAGGTTGTTCTTAAAGGCTAGTTAGGATGACCTGACAGACTTTAATATTTATTTGTTTTCATTTAACTTTATAGGCATGATATTTTTTTATGGGCAGATGTCTACCAAAAGGTCGCCATTGTCCTTAAACGTTGGTGCCAAGTCTTTTTTAAAGATTTCTTCGCCAAGGCGCTATCATGTGTATGTGTGATGTCCCTTGTGCCTATAGTTATATAACTCATAAGTTCGACGTTATAACTCAAAAGTTCGACGGTAGAATATATGTATAGTAAGTGGATGGTATCTACCCTGGTGGGCAAGCACAAACCACCAAGTGTGTGTTCCCAAGATTGATGGCGCATTTTATCAATATAAGGAATCGTTAATATTTCCTATAAACTAAAAGCAATGGCGTTTGTGACCACTTACCATTTGTTGGCCAATTCGGTCGGCCACCTACATACATCATATGGAAATAGTAAAACTAACACAAGACCGAATCGGATGTTTGTACAATTTTGCTGCAAAGTTTCCAAGTTCTCGACGCATGTAGAACGAGTGTCAGCGGTGTAACAAGTCGGAACTGTTGCAAACCTCAGAGTTCAATTAGTGTCTAATTTGACAAAATATGTATAAATGATACTATATTATATTGAAAAGCCACGTTTTTATTTCAAAATCAGTTGAGGAGATGCAGGAGCTCCTTTGTCTGGAGATAATTATGGATTTCGAATAGGGCAAGGCGTATCGTAAAAAAGCTATTCGGTATCGGAAATGAACTAAAGTGAAAATTTATGACAAACAAATATTACAACCTCTAGGTTCCTCAAAAATGGTTTCTCAGAAAGAAATCTTCATAAATTCATTTGGTATCCCACGTCATAGATAGTCATGGTAATAATGGACGAGCAGAAACGGTTCAGAAATTAATGAGTATTTTTATAAAAATAAAAATTACCATTAAAATGGGATAAGATTGTAAATATTATGAGCCCTGAGCATCAAGATTAATTCTCTTCGAAAGTTGTCCAATATTCTATAAAATCCACGTTAAAACTTCCATCGTCTAAAATGGGGCTTAATAAATAATACTGTTCCGGTATAGGAACGTCACTCGAAGGCTCCGTAATCTGGAGCGCTAACGGTTCAACTTGAGAAGATTTTTCACGCAAGTTAGGAATTGGTACCATTAAACGCAGGAGGTAGATATATCAAGCGTTCACCCTACCGTAAGAGTTTTTAAATAGAAGGTGGTTTTCGCGCGCATTCAACGTTTCAAACCGATTGGAATTTAAAATACGTAACAATTTTGCATAGAATAAGGGTGTCTTCGAAATAGGTTTTTGTACATAATTTATTCAGAATATCGAAAATCAATGGATGCTCGGAAGGAGACTTACCACATTTACCTATAAACATTTTGTGTATATATATTTTTTAAATTTAACTTGCAGCTCCCAGAATTTTTCTTTGTATCGGATATGGGCGTATCACAATTCAGTTCTGAATAGAATAAAATTATTAATAGTACTCATTTTAAGCAGAGTCACAAAGCTGTTTGAAGGCTCGTTTTCTTCATTTGTTTCGTTTATTACACTGTGATGCTATGCTAGCCCACCGGCTAAGTAAGCTGAAGTGGCAGTTGGCTGGCCATATTTTTCGCGGAACTGATAACCGTTGGGTAAAACGTGTTCTAGAGTGGAGACCGCGTCTCGTCAAACGTGGAGTGACGATTTACGCAAGGCAGGAGCTGGATGCGAGTAGCTGAAGATCGATCACAGTGGCGTTCTATTGGAGAGGCTTTTGCCCAGCAGTGGACGAAAAAAGGATGTTGACGATAATGATGATTACACCGTGGCACTCATTATTAATAAGGAGATTAATCTTGAGCTAAATTTATATCAAATTTAACTATTCTTCACTTTTATAAAACCTTATTCCAGCGAAGGTTATGCTGGCACCGATATTCTTAAGACATTTTCAAAAGGATTTTCTCGTAGACCTTGGAAAATAAGGGCGTCCATTTTAGATATGGACACCCTCAACTCGATACCTAGTTGTTACAACACAACACCTCCACCCCGGATTTAGTAGCACACCTAAATTTACGTAGTATTTTGGGATTATATACGCCTTGTTTGTCGGCTTCGGAAATAAACCGCAAACCATTATACGTATCGAATGAATTTCTACCATATGTTTAAATCAACAAATCCGCCCCTTAAGATTTAAACATATACCTATATAATATGCATTTTTAAGTTAAATCATAAATAACCAAGTCACTTCCTAAACATATATATGATGGTTCATTCAGCGAAACCAATAGGTAACTTATAAAAAATATTGTATTAAAAATACTTAAATATTAATATTAAAAAAGCTGGCTGGATGCGAAATAAGGCCTGATAAGCATAATATTTAATATAATTAAATTTATGTGTCAGTAAGTTTAGTTGTTCATAATGCGACACCTGCGTAGAAGGTATTACCATATAAATCATAACTGCAACGATGACAAAGGAACAGTATGTTGTAACTTTAAAGTTTTAGTATCTAATAAGTGTTTCTTAGATAATTCAATTATAAGCGAATCTTACATTTATATAATTGTATTTGACTGTCAATTGTCGCTGAGGCATTGATCAAATCGTGAAAATTTAATAAAATAAACAAAAAATGTGGGTAGGTATATATAAAATTCATAAATTTTAAATATTTTCACAAAATCTAGAAACGTCACGTCTGTTTGAATAATATTCGAAGTCAAAGGTCAAAAATATCGGGTATTTGATTTTTTCTCGTAAATCACTCTCATATCCTTCACATACTTCGACCATTTCTTCTTATCTTATGTGACTTTACAGTTCGAACAATTCAAACGACAACGTTTCACGACAAAATGGTAATCAGAATGTTCAGAGAGAGATCAGAGACAGGGCAATTGTGCATGTCACCGTATGCAAGGAAACGTACTCTTCCAGCATCCTCATATTTTGACGTGGGAGGTAATGCCAAGGTCACAGAAACTGTGTGGCTGTTTTCAAAATATTTGGATTATATAGTTAAAGATTGACTAAAAATAAGTACGGTTATTAGACCTTGGAGAAAAATACCATGAAGCAATTATTCCAGTATTAAATTAATTTAGAGCTGTTACAATTTCCAGTAAGTTTCCAAGTTCTCGACGCTACATACAGCGGATGTCGACATTGTGATAAGTTGGTATGGCTGAAATAAACGTTTGGTCAAATTAGTGTTTAATTGTTTGCACTCGACTAATATATGTTTGAAACGCTTATTATTTTTATGTAACATTTATGTTGTTGGATTTGCGTTGTCGTTGCTAATGGCAACTAAACAGACAGAGAGTTATATCATATAAGATATATTAAGATCAATGTCGTGATTCTGAACGTTTGGATCTAACTACATTAATATATTATTGAGATATTTTTTTAATAATTAGCTCAATCATCAATGTATACTTTGTTTTAGGACAATTAATTATTTTCAATAAATCGTTAATTATGTTTGTGAGTGACCAAAAAATAAACGGTTTTTTCATAATTATTTCATAAATCTGACTTAACTGACTGATGCCTGATGGGATCTGTTTGCAGAACTGGAACTACTGACACGATCTGAAGAAGGAAGATCCAGCTGAGGACACCTATATAAATGATGGTAATATAATAATGCAAACTCTAGACATCTCCCATTTGCTGGCTTCTTACAGTAATTATTCTCATGGCTGCGTATTCGTGTAAAAGTTGATTAGTATAATACCAGTATTATGGCCGATCATATTAGTTGTCATTTTATTACAAGATGCGATAAATGTTATCATTTTTTTAGCTGGCAATACATTCCATATTTAACTATCAATTAATTTAGTTTGGAATGCATTGCCAATATTAATATAAGAAATTCCACATCAATTAGTATATGAATGTATAGTATATGAAGGCATATTTCTCGTCGGCGTTTTGCAAATAAAAACCAATGACGAAAAAATGAAACATTGGTATTTTTATACATTTTACGAAAACAGTTCAAGACATTGAATGCAATAAATTCAAGCAAAATTACTAATGGAAATTCAACATGAGCCCCTATCGTTTCCTTATGTTTACTCTCTTATAACCGATGTCACTAATAACAGCAAAATTGAAGTGGGTATAGAATTCGAGTCGAATGCCAAAACTTGTTCGGAAAGTTATACGCAACCGAGTTAGACATGATTAAACAACTTTGTGAAATGTCATCGCCACTCCACTAATCGCATGGAACTTGTGGTACTTTTTAATTGTCACATTATGCCGCTGATATCATTAAAAGTAGCTTCCATATTTTGCATATTCTATTTTGTTTATATTATTTAGCTGAGCTGAGATGGCCCAATGGTTAGAACGCGTGCATCTTAGCTGATGATTTCGGGTTCAAATCCAGGCAAGCACCACTATATATATATATATATATGTGTGCTGAATTTGTGTTTAAAATTCATCTCGTGCTCGGCGGTGAAGAAAAGCATCGTGAGGAAATCTGCGTGTGCCTAATTTCATTGAAATTCTGCCACATGTGCATTCCACCAATCCACGTTATAATAGCTTGGTGGAATATGTTCCAAACCGTCTCCTAAATGGGAGAGGAGGCCTTACCCCAGCAGTGGGAAATTTACAGGCTGCTACTTTACTTTTACTTTACTATATTTTTTATGTTTATATGAACTTTCATAAATAGGTGATATTATAAGTTAATTGATAAACCATTTTCATTATTATTATTATAAGGAATGCTATAATTTAAATTCAATTCCAAAACAATTTGGGTTTATTAGCTCATCGCAATTAAATGCCGAATAATTAAGAATTTCATATTAAAAACAGCATTAATATAATTATGTTGCTCATAATTGAAAAAAATTAAAACCAAAAGACTCGCTGAAATTGGATTACGTTAAAGCAAATGTTATCGTGAATATTCGTCAGTATTTCTTAATCTCGTTGACGGTAACCCCGGAAATTAAAATATTCATCGCTCGAAGCCTACCGTTTTCCTATACCCTTGTTTTAGAAAAGAAATCATAACATGCTCAGCAGTTTTAGACTTTATGCAGGTCGATTAAAGATCATAATGCAATGGTAAGATGGGAAAAGAGTTGAACCGTTGTATGGGCATATAATCGCGAAAGTTGATGCCTCATTTTTAAATGACGCTGTGATTTTAAATTTAGTGGTTACTCTTTTGGTATCTTTTTTTTTTATAAGATAACCGAAAATTCGCATATTTGCTTGTCAATTTAAGGTCCACTAGCAAGTTTTATTCAATTCATACGTTGAAATTAATTTTAGTATAATTATGATTCTTACCCATACAAATATATTCGGTGAAAATTTATCCTAATGTGAAAATTACTATTATAAATTGAAAAAGCCCATTAATTTATATATACATCATATTTTTGTATCTATAAATGGTATCTTTATTAGTATTAATCTCGTGAAAGATTCGTCGTAAGACACTATCAGATGTTTAACGCAAGATCTGTTTTTTTCCAACAATTTAGTACATTTCCATTCGTAACATATAATAAAAGGTATAAATTATATTAGTACAATATTAGAATACTAAACAGGATCTTTATTATTATATTTCGCATTCGTTACCCTCACCCCATTATGGTTCAGGTCAGTTAGGTCAGTTTCATTTGTGAAATATTGATGTAAATATTGAAGATTGAATTGCGGTAATACTATAGTTTGATGGGTATCATTTTAAAATTATAATCTTTACTAGTAAGTATATATCAAAATTTATACAAGGAAGTAGGATGACAACCGTACTTGTTAGTACTTCTGTTGTTGTAGTTTTTTTGGTTTATATTCTGGTCATAACCGCCCATTGATAATGGCACTGTAACACAATTAACCAATCATTACATCGCCAATGTGCCATCAGCCTTGGGAACGAACTTTGGTCTCTTGTAGTTACACTAGTTTATTCTTGTTTTAATAGTATATTAGGTTTGCACAAAACCCTCACACCAATTAAAGTGCTAGTGCTTATAGTTTTAATGGATACAGTCAAAACAAATACATAGGTACTATGTTATTTCAATATAATCCAGTTTTTCAATCCAAGGTTAGAATTGGGTGGTTGTATGACTCCATTCACACTAAATTATATATAGAGTTTTATGTTCAAAATGCTGTTTATGTGTTTACATAAACAGGTTATAAAACAAATGTAGCAATAAAAATATATTTAATACGAGCTAAACATCAAAGATCAAATTTATTTAATTTCCGTGGTGAATTTCATACGAAATATAACATCAACCTCAATTTTCCATATCAATAAAGACATAACGATAATTTCAATTAGCCGCGTCACTCGTAAATCCATTTCGTGGAGGGGACGAAATTTGTTTTTCCCCTTACATTAAACGAAGATAAGAGACAATTGCGAGGCCACAATTCGAAACGACCAGTAAAACGTTATCTCTTTCTGTTTTAAGAATATTTGAATATATAATTTTATGCTGTTCAGTTCAAATCGTACGTATTATAATTTTAAATGGAGTCGCGAATCAGCTGGTTGAGAGGGCTGACTCCGGTTTGTTTAATTTGTTTCTTAATTTATCTTTATTACCTATTTGAGTATCTTAATTACAACTGAGCTCAAGTTTTAATTTCTACAGATTGTGATGCCTGGTCTTCTATTTTGATAGATGAAAAATAAAAACAGTTTTAGAGATTTTGACGATGTTTACAATATAATCTCGGAAAACATGTTGAGTGTTTCTCTTGCGTCTGAAATATTTTCGGTGGTTTTAAATGGCCTTCATTGGATTACGAGAAAAAACCGGTTTATTTAGAAATTCGTGCTTTATTATTGTTACATGAAAATAAAGACCAGAATTTAGAAATTATATGACACGAAAGCCATATATATGTATATATATTCCAAAAAATATAAATAAACTTTATGCACTCTCAGTCGGGATAGTGACCAAATATACCATTATGATTATATACCAGTTTTGGCTTTATAATCTCACATACATACATACATGGATGAATATTGAAACCAAAATTCTCCTTTTTGGGCCATTGTGTAAAAAAATAAACAGATAAAAGAGAGTGGAAAATACTCTTTTTTTCTGAAGTCCGAATGTACAGCACAAATTTAAGTAGCAGGAATTATTTAAAATATATTTATACACATACATACATTAACGTATACGATTTTCTTGCTTGTCATCACCTTATTTACAATAAAGATTTCTTAGACCATTAATATAATCTTCAGATTAAACGAAAAAAATATTCTTACAAAAGAGATTTTATCTCAGATATTGTATCTTAAGAAAAACCGAAACAAATAGTGCTTCACTATACGTAGTCCCTACAAGTGTTTTGGGATTAGTAGTATTACAGGCTGAGCGCTATTCCTAAGCTTTGTTGTGTGAATGTTTAGAATTTAAACATACCGCTCTAGATGTTTTATCAGTCTGGTCGGCCTACTTGAAAAGGTTAGGTTATCGTCAGCCTTACTCAAGTACTAGGCAGATTAGGCGTCTGTAAATATTTTCTTTCATTCATTGCGTAATATATTATATTGGTAAATTAGAAAGCACACTGAAGATTGCCAAAATGCTATAAGAATTTGTCTTTAGATTTTTTGGCAATGAGCATGTTTTGAATTCATGCGACAATACGAATTGAGTCTCCAATTGAGTCAACATGAGGAATACGTACTTAGATTGGATTATTATCGCTTTGAGCAGAACCCATATACGTGGAAATGTGTTTCGGTGGTCATAATGAGATATTTTATAGCATAGATAGGCGGCCGGTCAAATAGCCATCTGATAGGCAGTTGACACCCATTTACATTGGTTACCCGTAAGAATTTTGTACCATGTCTTACATCGTAAATGAGCCACGAGTAAAGAATGATTTTAATTAATAGATTGAAGTAAATTGTGTTCTTTATAATATATTCATTTGATTGAACTGCATATCCATGATAGCAAAATGGTTATTTTTAATAGAATAATATCAGAGTACTGTCCTCTTTATTGCCCATGGAGTGACCTTGACCCTTACAGTACCAAAATTTTTATGTAAATCTATTTGATAAATTTGAATACAATTCTACCCTTTTCCATTAAAATTCGTAACTTGTAATTTGGTAATGATTACACTTTCGTGCGGTCGTTATCGATTACAACGAGTTTTGAGGAGGAGTGACGTTGATTGATTGCTGGCCAGGAATTTTGCTGTCACCGGTGATTTCTGGTATCGGCTCAAATTGTAAGACGCGGCAATTAAAATAAGTGACTAATAGCGAATTTATTTTAAACAATAAGCTGATGATCTCCATAATTCCAACATTGGCTGTTCTCAAAGGGGCCAACTGCACAGGTGATATTAAACACAACAATAACAACAACAGCCTGTAAATTCCCACTGCTGGGCTAAAGGCCTCCTCTCCCTTTGAGGAGAAGGTTTTGGAACATATTCCACCACCCTGTTCCAATGCGGGTTGGTGGAATACACATGTGGCAGAATTGCTATGAAATTTGTCACATGCAGGTTTACTCACGATGTTTTCCTTTACCGCCGAGCATGATATGAATTATAAAGACAAATTAAGCACATGAATCAGCGGTGCTTGCCTGGGTTTGAACCCGCAATCATCGGTTAAGATGCACGCGTTCTAACCACTGGACCATCTCGACTCTATTAAACACATGTGTGGCTAACATGGATGCACTTCTTATTTTTTCAGTCTCATTGTCATGTAATCTCACCCAAACTCTAACCAATGCCTTGGTAAGGGGCGAGATTACATCACCCTGGCTTAGCCCGCTTGCATTTGAATTATACTACTAATTATTTGTATTATATTACTAATTATACTTATACTATGATGTAAGACATCCTTCTTCTTGTACAAACACTTCAAAGTATCGGAGTATCGAATCCTTTTTCATAGTCCACATGGTAATAATATGAGGTGATTAAATTCCTCGGTCTTCTATATTCATTAACATAGTGTTTTTATTTAATTTTATTTTATTAGGACAACCAACAGTAGATACAATATCACATGAAAAATAAATAACATTTCAAAATTATCAAAGTTAAAGTTCTCCTATTTACAGGTAGTCTCAACAAGCATATTACTGAAAATATAAATTTAACATTATTTAAACTAAAATTATATAATAGAAAATAAAATAGTACATTAAAATATGCGATTAAAATTAAACTTTTTATGATAAAATAAAAATTAGTGTTTGTATATAGTCTACGATACTGGAACCTTTTCGGTGTCGAGCCTGTTCAACGGCTCGGCTTCATAGATTTTTATTGGGGAAGATTATTTGTGATTACTCTCAGAAACAACTTACAAATGCTATGATATTATGCTATAACAATGGCATAACTTATTATCAAAATTAGTAGCAATATTTTTTGTCAAATTAATAGAATTATTTTTATAGGGAAATCATCGAATCCTATGCCAATTTTTACCGACATAAACATATACTCAATCGAGTATCCATTATTCCTTCTTGAAATCATTCTCTTCTGAGTTCAATTCCACGAAACCTACCTTAGTCTATGAGTTTGTAGTTTTGTGAATAAGTAATAAAACAAAACGTTTCAGTACAAGAGTCAAGATTTCCCAGTAGACAGAACGTGAAAGGTCTTAGGTTTAAATATAACATTTAGTTCTTAGGTGCTAAGTAGTGTTCGTTATTGAAGTCTCGTCTTTAAATCGCCCTTTACATATAAATTTAAACTTTTAAGCCATAATTTACATAAAATATAATCAATAATAATAATCAATGCAACGTATTTTTTTATATATGTGACATTGTTTGATCCGACATTTTTAAAGAAAACAATTATTACTAATGTTATATGTTGTTTTATTTTACTTACATACTGTTAAGTATATTATGTAAAGTAACGGTATCAAAACGATCTATAAATGTATAACATCAAGGAAATTATAAAACTACTAGTTACCAGGTTTTTCCGCGTTATTGGTTGGTGGAGAGATTTAAGGGGTCCTTCTATGTACCCTTGTCAAAGTATATATTAAATTTCATGAAGATCGTTTGAGTAATTAGTACGCTAAAGTATTATAAAGTCACTCTCTCATTTAAAATATTATTCACGATAATTTATGTATAATTTAGTAAAAGTACATATGTGAACTGTTACTTGTAACCTCACCTTAGTTACCTTTTTAAATAAATTAATGAACGAAATAAGTATTTCATTAATGTATAAATTAAACCTACCTCTTAAGACATGCGCCACACAACACGACTTTCATTTAAGCCAACTTGAAAGTAAATATCGTTGAGAAATTTCTATTACAATTATTTGTTTTGAACGTGATTTCTTATTGACGTTATGAAAATATTTTCCATAATATATATTGACTGCTGTTTGATTGTTCGATGTTTATTTCAATTGATACTTCCTTGCAACGGTGAAGTAAATGTTTCAAGGTCAAATGAAACCTTTCTGACGCATGATATTAATAATAGTTCGAATATCGATTTCGATTTCGTTTCTATAATGAATTTCCACAGACATTTTTAACTTTGCCGTTCCTATATTTAAATCATTTGTTAAAAATACATTGTTAAAGATGGCTTATTATTCAGTGCAAGATTAAACAGACAATAAAAAAGCGTGGCATTAATACTAGATTTTCAGTTAGGATAAAAAAAAATTAAAGTAACATCCTGTAAATTTCCCACTGCTGGGCTGGCTGCTGTTCCAAAGCGGGTTGGTGGAATGCACATGAGGCAGAAGTTCTTTGAAATTAGTCACATGCAGGTTTTCTCACGATATTTTCCTTCACCGCCGAGCACGAGATGAATTTTTAAACACAGAGTAGGCACGTGATTATTCAGTGCTGCTTAACCGATGATTGCGTGTTGAGGCAGGGTTTAAACATGCAATCATCGGTTAAGATTGCGTTCTAGCCCATCTCGGCTCTCAGAGTAAGAAAAGACACTGCCCATAATATGGCAACGTAATATGGACAGAAAATATCCATATTTTCCTGCTAAACATAAGATATAAAATTATGCTTCTTCCTCAAATTATACTGACTTATCGATGCGTAATATTAACTATTAAGTACATAGGATTTACTTAAAGAGCTCGCAAAGAGTCCTTATATAAAAATAAAAAAAAATGTTTTATATTTGACAAGGACTCAAGGCAAATCTTATGTCTTTCTAGAAACATCAGCCGCTGAAAACCACTTAAAATCGTTATAACAATTATAATAAATATAATTTGAATAAATGCGTATTATGAATTTAATTCATGAATTCATTTTGTATAATATGCTAATTTATTAATAACTGGAACTCGTTTAATGCAATTCAATTTATTGACGTTATGCACTTAATTGAAAATATTGAATTTTAACATTTTTGAATAATATGTACTTTAATTTGTAATGTTTTATGATTCTCGATATTTTTCATTTTTCAATTCATTGTAACAATTAATCAATATACGTGATCAATTCCGGTGGTATTTTTTGATCTGAGATATAATTAAATTTATTTAAGTGCTTATTATGGTTATTAAAGTAACTCTACTTAAGTATCAATCAAGCCTTAATTCCATATTCCATAGAAGCACATGATCTACTTTTTTTTAATACCATGACGACTAAGGTAGCATTCCTTGCATGTTTCTTGAATGTGACTTATGTATGTGTATATTTTCGTATAGATTTGGGTAAATAATCATACTAATCAAAAATGACATCGCTTACTTCTTTCATCATTATATATTTCTTCATTCATTTCGTTCACGGATTATTATGGTCATTGATATTTGTCTATTTTATAGTTAACTTGGCAGGCACACAAACTGGCCAACCTAACGGAAAGGTAACATCTTCCTTTGGAAGAATAAAATGACTGGCTCACCTACAAGTATAGCTGTTTATCGGTAGAATGGTGATTAGGTAATACCCTCTCATACAATATTTTACAAAACAATTGACTTGGCTTCGTTGTAATAAGAGTAAAATCAGACAATATATCCTTGGCACTGTACTAGCCACGTTAACATTCCAGTGTTGGGCTCCAAGATTTTTTTTCCTTTTTAGGAGATGTGCGGATTATATGTATATATAAAGACTGAAAAAGTGAGCACGAGATTAATGATAAACAGAAAGCTTGTTCCGGTCTGTGCCACTGACCCATCTCGACTTTCAAATATAAAGACAGAAATAGCATTTTTATGCAAGTAGAATAATTGAGATTCTGATGTTTATGTTTTGCACTTTTGTTCGTTGCTGAGACCAAGAGTGAAATGAAAAAAGTTAATATAATCATATAACAAAAAAAAAAACTAGACTTTTTCATTTAACTTTTTCTTTATAAACTAACCTAGATTTTACGAAATAATACCTCGCTATCCGGGTTAGGTGAGGTGTACTAAACTTGAAAAGAAATATTCTATTGTGTTTATTCTTATCCACGACGATTGCGAAATTAAAATATAATACTAGCTTTTTGACGGAGCTTTCCCTGCGACTGCGGCTTTTGGTTGATATATTTTCCAATTTCATTTCATCTTACGTATACATTTACACTGATTTAAATAAACTTGTTTGAACTTCAAAGGTGCATTTTAATCAAGTTATATTTATTTTTCAATTATTATTATTAATAATTTCAGATAAGATAATGAGGAACATATTCTGAGGAAAGCTTTGAGCAGGGGTGTGGATGGATATAGAGGTAGAGAACGATCAAAGAAACGATGGATGGATTATTAAAGTTATTAATTTCGGGATATTTACCATGTTTTTTATTTTTGTTCGGTGGAGCTTGATATTTCGACATTATCTACAAATGTCTTGTTCACGGCACGGTTGTTCAGTCTAGTAACTAATAACTTTAATAATAAAAATAACCATGTTAATTTAAAATCTTAGATGAATGGATTGTGTGAAAAATGACATGGTTAGAAAGAATGTAACTTATGAGATGATGACGACAGAGAAGTATGGAAGGAGAGGACATGTTGCGCGGACCTCAAATAAAATTGGTGTAAGGGAAGGAGGATGATGATGATAATTTCAGATAAGTTTGCATCACAGTTGGCTTGATAAATGAATGAATTTGATTAAGTTAGTCAGTTAACTATTTAATTTGTATTTGACTAAAACAGACATCCACTTTCTGGTCTTTATTTTACGTAATATTGGTGAAATTATCTTTGCACAAAAGTGACTGCTATAATTTAATCTAGCTTAGAATTTCAGATAAACTAAACACCAAACAATTGTCATTAGTTTTGCGTCATTGATTTTTTGTGTCGAACGACAGTGACGAAGCGGTTTTTGAATAAAGTAACCTGTTTAAAAACCATATGAACCGATTGACCATAAAAAAGGTTGTAACCGCCATTGTTATTTTTTTGTTATTCAATTAATTTAAAGCTACTTTTCTTATAAAACAAAAAAAAATTAAATTAATTGTGTACCTCACTTATTTTGTAAAAAGTAATCATTTATCAATACTAAAATTTTAACTCACTAATATTGTAACATCGTGAGGAGAACTGAATGTGTCTAATTTCATAGAAATTCTGTAACATGTGTATTCCACCAACTCGCATTGGAACAGCGTGGTGGAATATTTTCCAAAAACCTTCTCCTCAAACGGAGAGGAGGCCTTTAGCCCAGCAGTGGGAATTTACAGGCTGTTGTTGTTGTTGTTGTTGAGGCTGTATCATTCCTAAGAGTTAATTTATGTTCATATGATATCATTATCTTTATAAATAAATATTATCTTTGCGTAGAGCTTTTATAAAAAAATCTTAATTACAGCCAATGTGAGACATCCATACAATTTTTCAGTGAGTTTCGAGTTATCTCCTGCTTAGCTAGCTTGCCAGCGGCTTGCTTAGCTATTTAGGTTCTTATACTAATAATTATAATGATGATTATCCATTCAGTGATTTCTGGCAGTTGAACACTGAGTCAACGTGTGTGTCATAACAGTTACGTCATAAGAAACTAAAGATCACTGCGTTGAATTCATCCATCACTATTAAGAGTATTTAGAGCTTCAACAATGCGTATGATACAATTATTATCAAGATTTAGCTGTAAAATTAGCAAGTGTCTATTTTTAGTTGTATCTCCATTAGGGCCAATTCATATATTACGTAAGACCATTGTTGCTAGGTATTGATCCCCCCCCACTTTATTATATGAAAAAATAACAACCGACCCTTTGTTTAATATTTATTACGTAAAGTTAAAAATGAATACACGTTTGTTTTATTTTTCAAAGTACCAATTTATTAAGGTACGAGGGAAACCCAGCGACAACGCGGTTTCCCGCGCTTCTTCTAGTTTTAACATTTTTCTGATCCTAAGTAAGAACGATCGTAACTTCTTTTCTACCCTTTCTAAGGAAACATAGGTCATGGTATACTCTCCGTTTCCCCTTAATTGGCAGAAAAAAATGTGGAAGAATTTCGATGAAATTAGACACATGCAGATTTCCTCACGATGTTTTCCTTCACCACCGAGCTCGAGATGAATTATAAACACAAATTAAGCACATATATATAGTGGTGCTTGCCTGGGTTTGAACCCGCAATCATCGGTTAAGATGCACGTGTTCTAACCACAAGGCCAACTCAGCTCTTCTCCTAATTTACCTTAAACTTATATTTTTTGAAGTCAAATAGGTCACCTATGCTATATGACCACAGTTTCCATAATGTCCCTTGTGCTTGTCACTCACGTGATGTGTTTCAAATTAGAACATAACACTATTAAGTACTAGTAGTCACCCGCGGCTTCACTTGCGTTTTATTATGTTAATTGTCATGTGTCAGAGTAGAGTAGGTATGTCCTTTCATGGATTTTAAGTTTGCTTCATACCAAATTTTATCAAATTCTGTTCATTGGTTATTTCCTAAATGACAGACAGAGTTACTTTGACATTTACATAAACATAGATTGCAAATAAAATATTATAAATAAATATAAGAACAAATTCATTGTCTTTTGATTTTAAATTAAAAAAAAACGCAAGTACATTTTTTTTTATTTCAATAACTGTTCGACTTTATCAAAACGTCAATACAAATCTCCTTTAAATGTTCAAATAATAACAAAACGGTACCCAAGAAAATGGCGACCACCACAAACGATTTCGTAATAGCCAATGGCGTTTGAGGTCGGTTCGGTAAGTTTTTAACTAAGTAAATCGACACCACTTACACACTTAAAGTCGTGTCTACGCCTAAATAAATATTTTTATATTGAACGAAGAGGTCCAAGTTAGAATAATAATGTTTGTCGCTTCTGTTTGCATAATTCTATGTAATGATGCTGTGTATAAAGCTGGTTCTACATATGATGTTTTATAATGAAGAAGTTCCATCGTTAGAAGTCGTGCATGTAGATATTTTTTTTCAGAAAAAAAAATTGACTTTTTGTCAGATCTTTAGGTCTGGCTTAATTAAAAAATCTAGCAAATAATTGTAAGAAACGTCCATACACCCAAAGTTTTGTATACTTAATATTAATTAGAAAATAATTAGTTGATGTTTATCTTACTTGGTGATAGGACTTTGTGCAAGCCCATCTGGGTAGGTACCACCCATCAGATATCTAACGCTAAACGACAGTACTCAGTATTGTTGTGTTCCGGTTTGAAGGTTGAGACAGTGTAACTACAGGCACAAGGGACATAACATCTTTGTTCCCAAGGTTGGTGGCGCATTGGCGATATAATAAATGGTTAACATTTCTTACGTCCGCCAACATCCGCCATAAAAGAGCAATTTGAAAAATATCATAACACTATATTTTTGATTATTAAACTTGTGTATTCAAACACCATTAATATGTTGAGTGCAAATTCGTAAGCTTATTTACATGTGTGTGTGCTTTTAAAATGTTTATTTATTATACACATTTTTTGTATCGTCATATATTATTTAACGATGATTAATTGTTTAATGTCTTAATAACTAACCTATTTTGATCTAACTGATTTTTTTTTTAATAACTCGTTGATTTAATCTTGATGCATATTATATTAACTATTAACGCCGTCTAGGCGATAGGCGAATAGCTCGAATCTGGTGATAGGAGGGTTGCCTCTTTTTTCTCGTAAGTATCGGAATTCAACAGGGAAATGTTGCTAGTTTTATTGCCGTCATTTCAATCGGCCCATATTTATTGAGTAGTAATTTTTAATTTCAATTTCTATATAAACTTAAAATTAATGCTAAGATTTAAAGTTAAATTGTGAAATATACATAAAGAATATTTTTATATTGTCTTGTTCTTTGTTTTATTCTTTAACTTAAAATATGATTCAAATTATATCATTAAAGAGTCGACACACATCAATACGACAATTTAAACAAACTTAAAAAAAATAGTAATATTGTGGTGTTGTATATTTACAGCATTTATTTAAAACTTCCCATTAATCTAAGTTGAAGTAAGATGTAAGGTTAGAAGTAAGGTATTCAACAAAGAGGTGTTGAAATAGACATTGGTGTGTATTTCCTCCTTAGGGTAGAATGTCCCAAAAAGCTTTAATGCGTATCTATTATTTTTAATAAGTATCCCAAGAATATAGTTTCATAAAAAAATATGCACTTCCATACAAACTAACAACTATAAATCCTTACACTCCCTTAGAATTTTTAAAATTATTATTACTTAGTAGATATCCCTCCTTGGTAGGTACCACCCACTTATCAGATATTCTACCGCTAAACAACAGTACGCAGTATTGTTGTGTTCCGCTTTGAAGGGTGAGTGAGCCAGTGTAACTACAGGCACAGGTTGGGGGCGCATTGACGATGTAAAAATAGTTAATATTTCTTACAGCGTCATTGTCTATGGGTGATACCATTAGGTATTTATACCATTAGGTGGCCCATATGCTCGTCCACCCACCTATTCCATAAAAAAAAATAGTTTCATGTTTCTAACATAAAAAATTATGCACTTCCATACAAACTAACAACTATCAATCCTTACACCCTTAGAATTTCCAAAATTCCTACCTTAGTATACATTACTCAACAAAACGCCCACTCACTAAAATTTCTTGGCCCTATTTTTTACAGTAAGGCTCGGCGATACTGAATCAGGCAGTCAGATATAATAATATAAGAAAATAAACAAAGTAAAAACAAATTGGCAAAGTTTAAAAATGACGAGGAGATAATTGTTATTAAAAAAATTTACAGAAAGTACGTAAACAATCTAAATACAAATCGAAAGAAGGAGATAGAATCAAGAAGAGAAAGAGAGAAAGACATCGCCTAAAGGAGCATAACGCTTTGCCTTTATGTGGCGAGCCAGTCCACTCTTCTGTAAACCGCGTATTAGAACCTCGAAAGAATAGAATCGTGTAAAAACTACCTTAGTTATATATCTCTCATAAATAAAAAATTAAAAAAAAGAAAAACCGACTTTAAACAAAACACTATTTTAAAACAAATAAATATACACTAAAAAGTAATAAAAATAATTGCGTATTCAACATATTTTTAAAGTCCTCCTAAGTAAAAAGAAATGAAAAATATTAGACTACTTAAAAGTCGATTTACGATTACATAACGTAGTTATAGTTATGGTTATATTTGGAGCCGGTGTCAAAATCGGTCCTCACAGTTAAGAGTTATTAGGTAACAAACATAAAAAAATACAGACGAATTGATAACCTCATCCTTTTTGAAGTCGGTTGAAAAATGTTCTTCACACAAATAATTATATTCATTATCTAATAATTTACATGTATTAAATTTTGATCAAATATGTAATATTTTGTAAATTACTAATTCAGTTTGTGAAATTTTAATCTAAATAATGCAAAAACAATTTTGATAGAATTATAATAATTACATAATTCGACAGCGGAATCATATCAATCACCGCCTTTACTATCAGGCTGGAGTTACCATCTTTAATCCAAAACTAATTCCTAACCATCACTAATGCTTTCAATGATCGATTATACGAGTCAATGAGTAATTAAAACGAAACTTTTATTTTAAAATGCATGCTATAATATAATTAGCTATCGTCCAAGTCATTGTCGCTAGTATTAAGCGATAAAGCTGTCTCGTTCAATTTAAATTATGATTTAATTGTACAAGTGTATTTGATAAGCGCTGTTTTCATTAACACGACGTGTTATAAGTTTGACGTGTCTGTGTAAATGTGTATGTGTCTGTCTGTCGCATCGTAGCTCCTAAACGAATGATACGATTTTAATGCGGTTTTTTTTTGTTTGAAAGTTATATCAGTCGAGAGTGTTCTTAGATATGTTTCATGGAAATCGGTTCAGGTCTTCAAGGTCATCAGGTCGTTTGTTAGGTGTGATAGGAAAGTTACACCCTCAGTTTGCTTACAAGCATATGTGGGATCTGACATTTGAAACACTAACGTCTTCTAGAACCACAGAGCTGGTCTGCTGTTAGGGCTCGATGATAGGAGACGTAACCCTGGACTGCCTTTTAGTAAACCCATCCAGTTTGGGCTAGTTGGATTTGTCTTAACTAGTTCTCTTTATTTTCCTAATTGACGAGGACCTGATGCCGGAAGTCTGGAACCTCTGAGCTGGTCTGATGTTAGGGCTCGAAGGTAGGAGAAGTAACCCTACTCTACTTGCTTTAGTAAGCCCATCGAGTTTGGGCTCATTGAATTTATCTCATTTGTAAGGGGGTTTTCTTAAATTTAAAATTTTTCGATAATGGGTTTTTTAAGAAAAAAATATGTCCTGATAATAATTAACAAAACATACATTTTTTGACATTTTGTACTGTTTGGTAGCAAAAGTTTGAACACGCGATTAAGTTTAGGGCGGTACCACACAGGCTGCTCAAATTTTGAGTGTTCGACTGCAGTGAAGTAAATAGTTTTCAAATTGTAATACCAATTACTATTAACTGATGTAATATTACAAATGGTATCATTACAGGTGACGCGTTGTAATGCTCATTTCTTCTCAATCATTTATGTAACACTTGAATCTATGCTGCTAGAATACGCGTAAATGCTCCCGGTGAGACTACCTTTACGCATTTTACACAGTGTTTTTATTAACTTATTTAACGTTTAGTCTAAAAATAAAATAAATAAGAACCATTATAATTGTATAAGTAGAAACAATTAAGTATTTACAAATTTTATCCAAAACACACGTAAAGCCTTCCAAGAGGTGAATCCTTGAACAGAATGAGATAAATAATACATACAAATCAAACAGACGAAATTCACTTATTCTCTATGGATTTGAACCCGCAATCTTTAGTGGGCAATCTCGGTTAATAAATGCCAGCGTAATTACATGCTCAAGGGTTATAGCACCTCAATCAAGTATTCAGCTGATTTTTACTTTTAAAATAATAATAATAATAATATTTATTGCATTGAAAACGATTAAGAAAACTAACAGTAGCTCAATTACACAATATTAATTAAATGTTAAAACTTACACGCTTACTAATTTGATAGAAGTGATTGAAATTAATTATACGAGTAGACCTACAAAAATAGACACGGCACAAAGAAACGTTGATGATTTCATTAACAATAATTAAACACGAAATCGACGTCGCGTAGAACAAATTGAGGTATGAAATATCTTTTACTTTAAACTTACGATCATATAAGAAATAAATAAATGTTTATTAAGACACGACACAATAATAATAAAAAAAATTAACTTTATTCAAGTAGGCTTTTACAAGCACTTATGAATCGTCATTTTACAATTAAGCGAAGCTACCGGTTCGGAAAATAGATCCTACCGAGAAGAACCGGCAAGAAACTCAGTAAAAAATACAAAGTCATGTTAGTTACATACAATTATTTAAATTAATAATAATAAGATCTATGTTATCCATGTATTTTACTTGAGAATGCTCCCATACTTTGTACCGTTCGTCTTTTAAGTAATAAAAGTTTAATAGGAATAGAGGAAGAGCGTTCGACGTTAAAGGAACGTGGAGATCTAAGTTAGATAAGATAGTGACCACGATGAGTCCCACCTGTAGTGATCACGAGCTAATTCGCACCATCGTCAAAATCATTAAAAAAAAATTGATTGATTAATAATATGACATTAATTTTATATCTTTATTGTTTATCGAATTATAATCAAAATATTATTCAAGTAGGCTTTTACAAGCACTTTTGCATCGTCATTTAACAACTATATTAAGTGAAGCTAAGGTTCGGAAAGTAGATTCTACCGAGAGGAATCGGCAAGAAACTCAGTACTTACTCTTTTACTCTGTTAGTTAAATACACTTATATAAGTATGTAGTTTAATTGAATGTATGGCCAATGGTCAGAGGTAATCAGTACATAGCTCTTTTAGCCATATTAACTATTGCGTATATATATTTGTGCCTGTGGTTACACTGGCTCACTCACCCGTCGAACTATATCACATCATTACTCTGTATTGCTAGTCGGGCTTACACACAGCCCTTAGACCAAATAAAAACAACTAATGAAATAATTTTTTTAATTACTATCGATTACGTATGTTATTATGTCTTCCAAGAAACAGCGGCTATATTCAATTCTATGAACTTCGCCAAATTAATAAAATCTCAAAATTAATTGAAGGCTCAATAAATAAATGAAAATGATTTTTAATCTATCACTATTCACATAAAGCCGACTCTCTACTAATCCATCAACTATTACAGTTAAATACACAATAAACGCAAATATAATACAATAAACACTACATTTCAACCGAACAAATTAAAAATCATTCCTAACTTTGATATTTATTCGTAACGTATTACCAACCTAATTTGTTTAACACTTTACGTAACAAAAAACGAGTTTGTTTATTAATTTCAACGCCTCATAACTAAAACTAATTTAGCGATCGCGTAACTGCATCTGCAGTAAATCAGATCTTGCTGCACTGCGTGTGAATTAGGATGAAAAAAAAAAACTTCAACACGTGGAGACGTAGCTTAAAATCGCTGGAGCTACTCCTGTGTACGTGTGCGTAACTGCAGCTGTGTGCGTACCGCTGCAGGTATCAACGCTCAGTTCCCTTCAGGCTGTCGCGCTTGAAACACGTTATGAGGGCTCCGTATCGCCGTTCCATTTTAATACGAGACGCGATCGCAAATTTCGCATTGTGAATTTAAAGCGTTCGATTTTTAAAAAAAAGTGCTCCACTAAATTTGAGTATAGAACACGTTATTGTTTAATAAGAATTTGGACAGTTTGGAAATTAATAAAATTAAAAAAATACTGTTAGTGAATGTGTGACACAACTTACAAACACATTGTGCTGTAGTGTAATCTGAAAATAATAGTGTCTTGACCACGTGTTTATGTGATTTTTAATTGGATTTCTGTGAGTTAAATATCGACTGGTTTTTTAAGCTGTGGTTGAAAAACATAGTGAGTTCGACCTTATTTATTACATTCTAAAATAAGAGGAATACCTAAGTACGTACTCAATAATTAAGTAGAGTTCTTAATAAAATATATATAGAATTATCTCATTGCATAATTTTATTATATTAATAAGTAGATGTCGCCCGCGATTTTGTTCCTATGTTAGGGTCAGGTGTTAGGTACGAAAAAAATTGGTTTGTCCGTGGAAGTGAATAGACGGAAAGTCAATTTCGAATTTAGAATATCAGTATAGATTAAACTTGTATTGTGTGACATTACAAATGAATTCTATAATTATATAATACCCAATATTAATAAGATATTATTTTATCCAAGAAGGCTTTATAGCTTTTGAATCGTCGTAATTTATTCGATGTTATCTAGATTTACGACAACAATCAATTTTATTTTAAGAATTATTCAGAAATTAACAAAAGCCTCTCCTACGTCTCATACAAAAGGAAGAAAATAAAACCTCACAGAGACATGATTTCTTATTTGCTATAAATTCGATAGTGAAAGTAATAAAAACTAACTGTAAATTTTAAGATTAAAATGTTGCCAAAATGAATGACGATAGAGTGCTAAGCTCTATAGTGTTTCTTTTAGAGTAATATCCAATTGGAATTTTTTTCTACATTGTTAACACTTTTAAATCAAGAACACGATAATACCATTACACCACTTCGATAAACAATTTTGATTAAAATCCACAAAATTCCCCAACTTAAAACATTCTTAACTTACTTATTCGGAACTATTAATCACTCTAAAAATTTCCCGCAAGAAACTTCGACAGATTTTGTTAATTTTAATTTATGTACGCTTTAAAGTAAAATTTAAGATTATTAAATTGTTGAAAAGTTAAACTTTATGAATTTCCCACGAATTATTTTCTCACAGATAAATTGTCAGTTTTCTAAAAATCAGTAGGTATTGAATAAATCTAAAACGAGAATAATGTCTTCGAATAGTGAAATGGTTTATCTGAAACTGCATTTTTACGACGCTTATAATATTTTATTTTAAATTCTTATCGCTGTAAGAGTTTAAATTAAGAACAAAAAGCGTTACAATATACTATTATATTTAAAAAATTGTATTTATCTCTCCAATCCAATCAAAATAAGCTTTATTAAAATAGGATTAACACTCATTATCGTATTATCATTTTATAAAATTAAATTAAATGTTTCTTGTTAAGTAATAATATGATTCTATTTCCTTATTTTTCAATCTATTTTCTTCTTTTTCATGTTAACGGAAAGTATTCATTATTTTATACAATACCTATAAAGTATATGCAGTTAAATAGATAGGAATTTCATAAGTACTGTAGCTATGAAATTAAAATATTTCCTAAAGAGTAATTGGAAAAGTATTACATTTTTCATTATGGCGTGCGAGCTCTGCGCTTATGAATTTGAAAGAAAGATTTTCAATGTTTAGCATCATCGAGATTTCGAATTGGTAGCCTTCAGCGCTATGGGTGCACCCCTTCGCGCCTTCCCTTCTTACAAAACACTCTAGGGGTAAGACTGACAACACTACATAGAATCAGATTCAACAGAGTGTTGAATCCCGATTTGTGTAATCTGTAAAATATTTTCTATTAACTTCTCAGAATTCCATTCAAAATAGGAAATAAATATATTTCACAGGAAATCTACATCAATAAATATTTTTTGAATTATCATAAGTAGGCTTAGAATTACATGTAATTTTCCCAGGAATTTTTTTAACATATATAACAAAAACATAAAAGTTCATGTTTGTAATGAAAGTCTAAATTTTATGCGAGTGATACTGCGAAGTATGCGTACTTATATAACAATATAATATACATACTTAAAACTTCTCCGAAACGAGATACATCTTTTCTTACAAGTTTTATGTATAATGGTTTATTACTTTTTCAGTTAACATATACAACACATTTGCTTCACTTATGAGCGTAGATAATCATTTCTATTTGCTTTTGATTAATTAAAAAAATATATTTAATTTTCATTTTAAAAGTGAAACATGCATCTCATGCATTTGTAGGTTTAGTTAGGAATGTTCTTCGCATAAAATCTTACTTTGAACACATTTGGATTTATATTTTGCTTAACATATTTTCAAAAAACATATATTGATGCTTCAGAATTTTAGTTACTTTTTTATTTGTCTAGAATACCTTTTGTGTTGTGAATACATTTTTTCTTAATTTTTTATAAGTATGGTTTCACGTTTCAAGTAAAAAATCCTCCTTTCCTCAAACGAAAAATGATTAATAAAAATAAATGTAATTTTTATCTATGTCATTGTATAGTAAAGCTTAGATTTAAAATGGCTTATGTAAAATACGATTGTATCCAAAAAGTTACCTTAAAATAAGTGAAATCACAGAATACATCTTGCAAATGAAGTGATCGCACCCAGGCTATTTCTAAAATTGTAAATATTTATAAAACACAAAAATTCCTAATTATGTTTTAGTGTTTCTTTGGTCGGAGTAGTCTTTTGGTTCAAGTAGTCTTTCTTTCAACTAAGTAAGCCAGTGAATTGTTGGTTGATGATTTTATTATATAAATACATTTTAAATTGTTACAAAATCAATACTAGTCAATACTGCTTTTATTCTTCGCAGTGTAAATTTAAATAGAAGCTATTGGTATTACCAATATATTTAACTGGGCTAGGAAAAAAGATTCTGAATTAATTACAACAAATTTATATTTTCCTTGGTTTAACTTTCAATTAAATAATTAAGTCCAAGCACCCTTTTTTTGTCGACAGGTGTGTTATTTACATACAATCCTTTAAATCTCAATTTAACTGATTCAATTAATTTATTGAACAATTTTACGACCACCTTATCTAGTAATATATAAAGTAAAGTTGTAAACAGCTAGTAAATTTCCCACTGCTGGGATAAGGTCTCCTATTCCTTGCCACATGTGACAGAATTTAGACACATGCAGGTTTCCTCACGATGTTTTCCTTCACCTGCAAGATCGAGATGAATTATAAACACTAATAATATATACTACCTATTAACCAAATACTATACTCGTAAGCCTCGCTTTATATTTTTACGAGTTAGCCTGTATAATTAAAAGTGTATACCAATAAAGCAAGTGATTTGTATTAAGTTTACTGTTCTTACTGTGTGTATCAATTTAACTCATAAACATGAAAAAATGTTCGTCTTTGTCAATAGTAAATTCGCTTTTTAGATATTTATATAATCATTGACTTTTAAACATTCAAAAGAAGCTTTTATGTGCTACATATTGGTGGACGAGCATATGGGCCATGATGGTAAGCGGTCACCACCGCCCATAGACAATGGCGCTGTAAGAAATATTAACTATTCCTTACATCGCCAATGCACTACCAATCTTTGGAACAAAAGTGTTATGTACGTTGTGCCTGTAATTACACTGGTTCACTCGCCCTTCAAACCGGAACATATCAACACTAATTACGGTTGTTTGGTGGTAGGATATCTGATGAGTGGGTGGTACCCAAAGAGGCTAGCATAAATTAAATAATAAGCTAGCTATAGAATTAAAATAGCTGACTTCGTCTATATCGTTTTTAATTATAAACTATAATATATTTGCTCTGTTTTCTGTACAAATACGGATATTCGAATCTTGATTTATTTTATCTTCCATTCGAAACGCATGGAAGTCTATTAATACGTTCCGGTTCACGATACGAGCTTTTTGACCTACTGGAAAGTCGATAACGCTATTAGTGAATACATGAAAACATTTAGCCTCGTAATGCTAGAGCTACAGGATATTAAAAAAAAATAGAACAGTTCTGTATATGACAGTTGAATGAACTGGTTTGGGTGTAAAATTACAAAATAAATAATTCAAATTTTGGAAGCTGTTCCAAAATAAGTTCGAAAATTAAAATAAAAAAAAACTACTTCTCTATTGTTTTCGTAAATGACGTAACATTTCAAGAGTCTCATAATCATAATTTTTAACTATACTAGCGACCCGGCCCGGCTTCGCACGGGTGCATTTCTGACATTAAATTTACTACAGAATTTGTTTATTTACGATGTGACGTTAGCGACTTCTAAAATTATCAGCGTTTCTTTACTAGGTTGTCCATGTTCATATATACAAAAACCTTTTTCTCGAATCGCTCTATCTATTAAAAAAGATCGCATCAAAATCCGTTGCGTAATTCTAACGATAAGAATACATAGGGCCAAACAGCGGCCATTCATATTCATTTAAAAATCGAACCCCTACTGTCACTTAACTCAATTACACATTTATTACAAAATATTTTCGTAACGTCAGTTACAGTATTGCCAGATTACATAAAAATATTGAATTCCATATTAAATTCATTACACATCTATCGAATAAAATAAAATATATACTTTGGCACTTACGTATTAACGCGATCGTAGCAAAATCTGCGAATGCGCCAATATCCCTTAATTTAGTTTTTTTTTTTTTTTTTAATAAATAAAACCTAACCTCTTTGGCTGCATGTCGTATACTTTTACCTAAATTGCGAGCGAAAAGTATATTTTTTTTTCAGTTATTTTATTTGTCCATATCGCGTCACCTCTAATTGAGTATAACCATTTAAATAAGCAGCTTGACATTTTGGAATAATCTTAAAATAGTAGAGGTCACAAATGGACGTCGGACCAAAACAATATTAAAGGAAATAATACTAATTCCAATCGAAAATAATTCCAAATGTCTCACGTAATGCGGTCAAGGTAAATGCTGTTAAAAAAGTGACATTAGGCGTTTACACCTAAATCAGTTCGATAGTACAGCGATTTAGATCTGTTCGAAACAAAGAAACTATACAGACATGCCTACGTTTAGTTTTTAATAATAAACGGAACAGGGAAGCTTAATGCGTTGGCGTCCATTTCGTTTAAAGACCATTGACAGGTTTAATGAAAGAAGTGACACTGTAAATCTATGAATACCTACTAAATGCTAAAGCATTCGCAAATTTTTTTCTACAAATATTTTAATTGAATTGTTTTTACTTTGATCCATCAGACAACATGAAAATATTTACATCCAAAAGCGTGTTTTCATTGCTAGGTTTTCTTGGTAGTATCAAATCCAATCGATAAAATACTTTATTGATATAAACATTTGAATATACAACAACAACAACAGCCTGTTAATATCTCACTGCTGAGCTAAGGCCTTCTCTCCCTTTGAAGAGAAGATTTGAAAAATATTCCACCACAATGTTCCAATACAGGTTGGTAGAATACAATGTGGCAGAATTTCTATGAAATTAGACACATGCAGGTTTCGTCACGATGTTTTCCTTCTCCACCGAGTACGAGATAAATTATATACACCAATTAAACACATGAATATTCAGTGTCGTTTGCTTGGGCTTGAACCCGAAATCATCGTTTAAGATGCACACGTTCTAAACATTGGGTCATCTGGGCTCTTAAAAACATTTAAATTTAATTGTTTTTAAAGAAAGTTGCTACAATTCAAATTTATCGGTAAGCAACAATTGCCATGTGGAGAAACAAAGTTAAGTTCGTGTCATGACTAATGATTCGCATTTGTGGTTTAAATTTTCAAGGACTTCTAAGAAAAGGGAAATCAAACAATTCTATTGTATTTCATATGTCGTAATGGATTAAACGAAATTAAGTGTAGCAAGGTACAGATTTTTAATCATAGCTTTGTAATTGAACTGAAACCTAATGGCTTAATGTGTACGTAGTTCTAAACCAAGGAGGTTGTAAATCCGAGCAAGTAATATAAATATAGGTTTTAATGATTAACTGTTCAACGATAAAGGTAATGTTAACACACCTTTATAATTATCAAACCCCAATCATCACGCAAGTTGCCTTGAATGCTTTAATAAACATTAATGTGTGTGTGTAATCTTTGTGATAAACGTCATAAATAGAAAATTAATAGCAAAGCTTCTAAAAAATATGAAATGAAATAGTTGGCTGTAAATTCATCAGCTTATATCTGATTAATAATCTTCATTGCAAAGTATAAAAGACAAAGAAAATTAAATAAATCTTGAACCTAGCTCGAACGCTAATCAAAAAATAATAACAAACTGTCACAAGCATATTGTCCGCTGTTTCATTATTCGCTTCATTTGCTAAATTACATGTATAATTGAATGTTCCACCTGCTGTGCCTAGCGGTTGAACATCTGCCGTATCACTTTCACCATCAACCATGTTTGGTTCATCGTTAATTACATTGCCTTCGCTGTTATCTGTACCATTAAAAAGATTTTTATAATCAACAACTAATCATTATTTATTTGTTATGATTGAAAAATAGGAGCAGCACTTGATGTGTATAGTAACATTATATTAATAATAGTAACACCCTTCTTCTGCCTTTGAGGAGAAGGTTAGAAGCAAATTCCACCACGCTGATCCGATGTGGGTTCATGGATTCACGTGTGACAGATTTTCGTTAAATTTAGACACATGCAGGTTACTTCACGTTTTTGTCCGAACCCGAAATCATCGGTTAAGATATACGCGTTCGAGTCATTGGGCCATCTTGCCTTGATTTGTATATAGTAAGAATAAAAATATACCTAAAAGTTTTTCTGCTGTTTCTTATAATCTTTGCTCGAATTTTTCAATCATTAGTTTCCATCATTTCATACAATTAAAAAAAACTGCTTCATTTTGAAAGATGAAAAATTATTATACGGAGGAATGTTGGACGACCCTGTTCGTTATACAGTTTACTATTTTGGGTTGAAAAGTACAGATTTCTTGAGATTCCAAACTTCTGATGTCCAGAACTAATTAGGGTACTACTTTGTAGTGAGGTTTAGACCTATGATGGCAAATATATAGCAATTGTGTTACCAATTATATAATTTATAAATTTGTTTTTGCTGTGTTATTTTATAAAAAAGGGTGATTCATTCGAACTGATTATATTATTATTACGACCGACCCATTAAAAGATCCATTGATTAAAGAACTTTTGGAAACTTTGACAAATTCTACATCGAAACATCAATATCCATTAAGCATGATTGCTTTCAAATATTGCAATGAAATTACTTTCCTTCACATCATTTTCAACATTCATTTCATTTCCATTATGCGAACAACACTTACCATAGTTTTTTATCCTAAAGGCTCTATTTCTAACCCAGACAGGCAGCACTTGGACTCATAAATCCTAGCCTTACTAAGTACCCAAGTCGTTAAACACTAAGTACTCCTAACGTAAGCAGTCTTAAATACTTAGCGGTTTCAAGTAATTGACATATCTTAGTCAAGTATAACTTACATCGAGGGCCTCGAAGATCACTTGAAACTTGTTACAGATGTAAATCTAGCTTAGTGTGATATACTAATTGAAATAGTTATGGAAACAACTATTATATTGCTATCGTAAGTAGTTTTGAATTATCAAACTTTTAGTTACCTATCTTGATAAGTCAGCGAGGATTATCTGTTTCAGTATTCTGTGTGTTTTCAAAATGTCCTTTACGTGAAATACGAAAGGTTCTTTATTTATTTCATTTGTGCCAAAATTGGTGGAAATTATATTTAAAAATGAATTCAGAAAGCACCGAAGCCATTTGGAGAGACGTAACCAAAAAAAAATATCTTTCAAAATACGAGTTCCGCTTTTGTCATTCTGACATTAAATTTCTTTTATAAACTCCAGAACACACCCACTAAAATATTAATTTTTGCAGAACGTAATTCTTAAAAATGTAATTACCATCTCTTCAGAGGTAATCTTGAAGATTAATCACCTAAATTAGCGAGTATACTTCATTATATGTACATTTTGGAATCTGAATATTTTCATATTATTTTAGTACATAATGTTTAAAAATATTAAGTGAAATTAGGCACTATTTTCGAGTTTAAATATCTCTTAATCCGATTAAGAAATTCGAGTTTTTTTTGTCCCATCTTCTTGGTCATTTTTCCTAGACAGTAAATGTGAAGCTCAGCGGAGATTTGCTAAATAAAAATGTGAAATTCAAACCTATTTAAAGAATACGAGTCTTGAATAATGGAAGGCTGTTAATATTTAAGAAAAGGCTTCGAAGAATACGATGTAAATACTAGATGGATTTAAAGTGTTCTTAAGTCTACAACAAAGTATTTTATTTTACTCGATCTTAAATATGCGCAAGTAATAAATTACCCAATCGTATTTGCACACGATACATATTTGATGAAGATTAATTGAAGAAATATTTTATTAGAGTTTATGCTATTGTAGTTAGTTTTGTTATAACAAATATATTATATATATTATCATAATTATCACGATAACAATCGGATACATTCATGAATATTAATGACCTGATTATTATATCGGGGTTATTTTGTTTCAATTCATTTCGTTTTAGTTATTTAGTGCCATTAGCAAATTTGCTACACATTCAATAAATATAATGATCCAATTAATTAGATATATTTAATTAAAAAATTATGAGTATCACTAATAATAATTACTTAATTTTAAAAGTACGGACTGTAACAAAACTGTTTTTAGTCATGCTTGTACTTAAGAGATACAAAATGGGTTAAATTAAATTATATGTTTTGTAAAAATGCATAACGTTTATAATTTAATATACACATATAAGCTTCATATAGAAACTTCTCAGCTAATAGAAACTAAGATTTAACCCGAAAGTCGTAGGTTCAAATCTAGACGAAAGCTTTTACAGCATAACAAGCCCAGACTTTCCATGGGTGCAATACTGATACTAAATATACTACAGAATTTGTTTATTTACGACATCACATTAGAAACTTATGAAATTGTCGTTGTTTCCTTACTATTTTGTTCATGTATTGTATACAGAAACCTTCCTCTCGAGTAACTCTATCTATTAAAAAAAATCGCATCAAAATTTGCGTAATTTGAAATTTATCATTTTAAGATCTAAGCATATATAGGGACAGACAGCGGTAAGCGACTTTGTTTTATATTATGTAATGATGATGATTAGGCAGATGGTCAAATGGATCACCTAATGGTAAGAGACCACCACTGTCCATGTACATGAGCACCATAAAAAAATACCATTACTACCATCACCAAAGAACCACCAACCATGGGACCTGAGATGTTACCTAAACTGGAACACAACTTTTAAAACGCCCTACCACTAAATGCATTAAAATTATTCGGCAGAATTACATTTCTTTTAAAACTTACTGTATACGCCGTATTGGAATTAGAGCCAAGCTATTTGCTTAAAAGCGAAAAGCCTTTGTCTATTGGGCATTAAAGAGACTTTATTGTAATATTAAAAATAGTATTAGGACAAGTAAAAATTTACTTTTGTAATTGGAGAAATGTAGTGACTATCTGACGTCTTTCCCTTCGAGTCTTGTCTACTGTTATAGTGGTCTGTTCTACTATTACAATATCAGCCTGGTAGGATAACTACCTTTTGCTATTTTTACATCTACTAGCAGGAATTGTATAAATGCCAATAGATGTAAACATAGCGGAACTTCTTCAACAGGTTTCTCAACCACGTTTTACAATCACAAACTAAGCAAATGTAAAAACAAAAGTGCCTGGCCAGTTTTGAACCCGCAATCTTGTGTACCAATCACATTTTGACCACTGTTTCATGATCATCAAAATTAAAACAATAGGAAAATACTAAATAGCGTTAAATGGATAAATTATATAATTAATAAGAGTAAAGCAATATATAAATAATTTGAAATTGACATCTTTTTGAGGTTCGATGTTTGAATGTTATAACTTGGTACATGTGTGTTCTCAACAACGGCCTCAACGCGAATGGCCAATTAAACTTGATGACAGGTCGGCCTCGAGTATCACGTGACAGGTGATGTATAGTGTTGCCATTTAAAACGACTTTCCCCGCTTGACGTAAAAACATTGTAGGACATATTTCTCAATTTTCAAATATTCTTTTATACTCCAATGCGGAGGGTGGGACATTGGTACATTTTTTGGGTCAAATTATAAATTTTTCCTATTGTACTTCCACAATCACCTACTGCATATCAGTATTTATTGGATCGCTGTTACTTGTGTTTAAAAATTAATTACACACATTAATTAATTAAACACTTACTTATTGATTGTCAAAAAAATACCAACACTGGATGGATATATCAGACGCGAGAAGAACCGGCGAAAGAATCTCATCGGACTTTTTTTCTCAACAATTTAGTTTACAATTTCTTATATTTTTATTAAAAACGGTCAAGACGACCATCTTCCAATGGTGCGTTATCATGTTAAAAGGCAAAAGTTTTATAATACATTAAGTTTAATGCATATCCCTCTAGAGTGTAAAAGACTTTTGCATAATAGCAAGTAAATTATGAAAAAAACAAGTATGAAATGAAAAATATCTTGGAATACATAATAAAACAATAATATTTTGAATTAACATGGTTATTTTTATTATTAAAGTTTTTAAGTTCGGGATATTTACCATGTTTTTTATTTTTGTTCGGTGGAGCTCGGTATTTCGACATTATCTACGAATGTCTTGTTCACGAGTGTCAAAAATAAAAAAAATATGGTAAATATCCTGAAATTAATAACTGTAATAATAAAACAATAATGTTTGTATTTTGCTATATTCGAAATCTACAGTGCTATTCTGTAAGAATTCATTTCGTATCTCACTCGCGAAATGTTGACAACTGACTTATGGTGATACGCCATTATGATAGGTGTGTCCTATAAATTTCATACTCATTACATTCAATGTCACAAATCCCCTTCTTACAGTACACGCGCGTGTTCCGCGGTGAGCTTCGAGTTTCTTGTTCCAGAATATCCGTACTGGTCTATTAAATCAAATACGTACATGTACTCTCACTATCTCATAAAATTGGGACATAGATTGTTATCAATATTCGTGGTACCCGCCTTCCCTTAGATAACCTACCACCAAAACGTATCATGAACTAATAATTCTCTTAAATGTTTGTACATTCCCGGGTAATCACATAATATACAACCGTTGACTTCAGTAGTATGTATTGCGGGAAGTCTAATCTCTTTAATCCGTACATCCAACTTTAGCTCATCTATCTTCGTACATAAGGCATATTATCATTTGCAATGATTGTATTACAGTCAGTACCCTAACAAGTCAATCATAAATGATCTCATTACCTTGTTAATTGGTGTCTATGGTTATTAACATAATTAAAGCGATCGATCTTAGACGAAAATTTAATAGGGCTTATGTTTTATTGGAAGAGATTGAGATAAGTCATTAATATTAAGTGTATTTGATTAGATAAGCAATAAGCTGCTTATATAATTGGAAATATATAACAATTTCAGAAGCCTCATAGTTCAATAATATCCTCATAGTAACGTGACAAATATGATATTTTAGAGTTAAATATGACATCAATTCTAATTTATATTGGTCTAATAAATGCATGAGGATGTTTCCAGAACAATGGACCTATTTATGTGTATGAAATAAATTATATTTAGTGTTCCAGTTTGTTTTGTTACGGTCATAAAAATCATTTGTAAAATTCAGCTAAATCAATTAGGTTTCAAATTAAGTTAACAGACTAGATTCTCTTGTATCGAGGCTTATTATATGGGCCACTTTGTAGTAATTTGTCTCCAACCATAGATGTTGATTATTTAAGAAATTTTAACTACACCTACAACATTAATGCTCACCAATCTTGGTAACAAAGTAACGACCCCTATACCTGTAGTTACACTGGCCCACTCAGCTTCACAAAAATACAATAGTACTAAGTATGACGATAGAATTTCTAATGATTAGGCGGTTCCCAGAATGGCGTGCACAAAGCCTTTAGGAATTACAACTAAATAAAATAATATGTTGTATTCAATTATAATAGGCGACATCTATCCCTTTATATAAACTTCATTAAACCGATATTATCTAAGCGCAAGCATTCTTCCAATACATTATTTATATATGTTAATATAATCAATCACAGCGGTTTCTGTGTGATTTGACCATAGCTAAACATCATGTTTACACAATGGTACAAACATTTCGTATGAGTAATAATATTTAAGGTTAAAGGCAATTGCATATGTACAAAGATAATACCTATCAAATCAATATCGACGATTTAAGCAAACAAGATCGCTAAGTGTTTTATTAACATAATAAAATTGATTACGGAATTAAGGTCACGTGAAGCGTTACGGTGGAACGAGTTTGGACAAGCATTTTAATTAAAATCGGTGAAATTCCTTTTTTCACCGAACTAAATTAACTTTATAACTCCGTTTCAAAGTTAAACATTAATATTCCAGATTCGAATCCTTTAAGAGTATCGAAAGAAAAATAAAACGAAAACAAGAAACGTTATTTTCAAAATCCAATAAATGCCGTGTATTCGAGATTCTTTACTCCACGTGTATACGAGAATACAGAACAAACACGGGAATTACTCTACTCTATGTAAATATTGACGGATGACCCGACATCCGACCCTGACTTAACCTTTTTTTTCGTTTACTTTATGCCCCAAGACGAGGGAGGACGAAATTTTGACTGAATGACACAATGGGAAATTATTTTTGAAAATCAGAAGACCCTTTGTATTGTTGGACGAGGAAATGACAATATTTATGAAAAGTAATACGCGAAGCTTATCTGTATCATAATGGAACATGATATTACGTATAATAATAATAGTTTCTTTACTGCATTTGTTAATGATGAATCTTATATTATAACAGTGATAGATGTGGATGACGATGAGGCAAGCTGATATGGTCCAGTGGTTAGATTAGGTTATATATTATGACTTTCAAACAAGGTTCAAACCCAGAAATTACATGAGCTTGGATATGAGTTATTTTACGTGTGTACGCGTCAACATTGGAGCAGTTTGGTGGAATTAATTTAAAAACACTGAATACTGATGTCGATCTGAGTCAATTGATAATAAATAAATAAATATGAGACAACATCACATACATTACTCTAATCCCTATGTAAGTAGCTAAAGCACTTGTGTTATGGAAAATCAGAAGTAACGAAGGTATCAATCACAAACACCCAGACCCAAGACAACATAGAAAACTAATGATAATCTATATCGACTCGGCCGGGAATCGAACCCGGGACCTCGGAGTGGCGTACCCTTGAAAACCGGTGTACACACCACTCGACCACGGAGGTCGTCAAAAATATATTCCATTATAAAGTCTTAACTTCTTCAATTCGTAATGAATTCAGGTACAATAATTTCATCATAATATACGCAAAGTCCCGTGTGCCGGATAAACTCACCCTAAGGATTATGCTAATTAAGCGTCCAAATATTTCGTGCTCATTTCAAATAATTTCCGCTCTGTCCAAATGTATAATGGAACAACTTTAAATCTACTTAACTGCGCCTGTTATCCCCTATGTTCTCCGGTAATCTCCCCCAACTTAGGCTTCATTCATAAGACAGTACCGCTCATATTTAGATAGAATATTTTCATCACCTTAATCTTCAAAATTAATGTTCTCATGATATTACTTATAAAACGGAAGTAACGTAAAAAACTAAAGCAACAGCCTGTAAATTTCCCACTGCTGGGCAAAGGCCTCTTCTATTATTATTCACCACGCTGTTCCAATGCCAATTGGTGGAATGCACATGTGGCAGAAATTCGATCTTATTAGACACGTACAGGTTTTCTCACGATGTTTTCGTTCACCGCCGATTACGAGATGAATTATAAACACAAATTAAGCACATATATCTAGTGGTCCTTGCCGGCGTTTGAACCCGAAATCATCGGTTAAGATGCACGCGTTCTAACCACTGGGCCATCTCATAAATCGGAAATTTTATCACAAATATGTGATAAAGTTTCAGATGTGATATCTCTTCGCGGTTGTACGCTTCTACTAATTGATTATTATCTATGTTAAGCTTAACGTTTGTTGTATTATGTTAAAATATATCTAATTCTGATAAATAATCTTATACAATTTTTCAATGGCGCAGTTTTTTGTCTCTACTAAACCAAAAGGGTGGATTATTCTTTATAATAAATCTTCGTGGTCTGAATAGAGCACGGGCTTAACTTTTGACTGTCGCAATTAGTATGTAAACAGCTTTATACTTCACTTTTTAATGTAAAACAGCTTACTAAAATTATAATTAATCCTGGAGAGTGTTTTAAACTACATTTTCACGAAATGGATTTTCTCTTGAGCGTACTAAGGGTAAAGACTTCGCTTTAAGCTCAGAAACTTATTTTCTAAGACAAACACGTTCGGAATTTGTAAACAAAATGGACGAAATGAAATATTTATCTTTTATTTTTCCGAGAATATAGAAATATTGTCGAGAATGAGAGAGCATCGTTGATATACTTGACTCGTTGTTTGTAAATGTTGTTGCTTTTCGGTTTCTCTTACTTTAGAAATATATCTCTAATGATGCAAATAATAAGTACGCTTGTTATTATTTTGATTCCACATTCTCATGTGCAGGATGTTTTCAAAGAGATGTCAACGTCATTCTTGTTTCTGAATTTAGCTTTGAATATAGCTGTTCTATAAATTGTAAAATTGACTTAATACATATGTATGTGATACCCTTGAAATTTTATTTCTTTGGTGCCAAATACATTTTATAGTCTTTTCAACCGACTTCCAAAAGGAGGATCATTTAAGTAGTCTACTATTTTTCATTTCATTTTACTTAGGAGGACTCAAAAAATTATGTTGAATACGCAATTATTAAAAATTTTATTTATTATAATTGAGAGATATGAGATTTATTCACTAACGTCGGCTCGCCTCTCCACGTTTAATTTCATTGCGTTCATCATCGCTTGTACTTACAAAATGTTTCAGTGTGCGTGAAAGGATTAACATAAGATACAAGACAAAAATAAAACAAATTAGACTATATGATTACATTTTAAGTTTTACGTGTAGTTACGGGAGGGCCCCTCCCCTCCCGTAACTTCTTGGTTATAGAGATGTATACATTCCTATCAAAAAAGTAGATAAAGAAATAAATCTAAAAGTTCCAACCGAGGATAAGTTTTTAGATGCGGCAACTATCACAAGATTCATAAGAGTTTTTAGTTGTTACAGTTTCAGTTCTTTACTGAAAGAATATAACTAAATAAATTTCTTGGCTTAATTATACTTAAATAAATAATTATATGAACGGTACTGGATTTATTCTTGACAAAACTTTTTTAAATTTAACACAACATACATATGGTTTCAAACAGTAATAACTTCTTGATCTTCTCTTCTAGAAAAGAATAGTTTGGAAATCCACAATGCTCGAACGCTGATTGGTGGATATACATGTAGTTGAATTTTCAACACGTGATGGATAAAAATGAACAATTGAACTCACATATATGGCTTTCGATTATAACCTGAGATTGATCCCTTACTCTTCGAATGTTTCATTTAGTTTACTAGTACAAACAACAACGGACATTAAAATTTGCGCAATCGATGTTTAAATTAATCTGTAATCGTGAAATGTATTCATGCAATGATATTCTAATAAACAGATATGTTATACCCATACTAAACAACAGAAAAAAGTATGCCGCGCCGGGGACCGTTTATTTTACATTTCATTACAAGTAAAAAGGATAGCTTGATAAAAAAAAATAAGTAAAAGGGATAACTAGATGTTTTAATTACGCAAAACGTATTACTACATAAGTATGATGTATTATAACGTATTACTGGCATAATTATAATGAAGACGACTAAAGGCAAACGTCCCAATTAGGACGTTTTCTAGTCTTCACTTTTTGCGCGTTAATGACATATCTGTTTACTAGAACATCATTGTATTCATGGGTAACCATGTCACCAATAGTGATATAGATATTTCACAATTATTTTCTCTGTGGAGGCAGTGACAACATTCCATTTTTTTCTCATTATTACACTGTCAATTTCCGGTGCCTCGTCGTTATGTCAAAGGCAAATGTCAAGAGGCATTGCATTAGAGGCGAACATAATCAAAACAAGAGTTCAATGACGAGCGAAAATGCATAGAACTTCAAGGAATTCTAGTTTTTATGTGCATTGAATAAATGCTAGTATCCTATGCACGTGGTGTGCTTTTGTCTAAATTTTTTGAACTTTATACGGAGTGAAAGTGACAAAGATGTGAATGTTTTATTTTTATACATTCATGAATGACATTCATTCCGTTTGTTGTTATTGTATTTATTTATTGATATCGTTATCATTAAACGGCTTTCTTTTTAAACTATTGTACTTTTGTATACACCTGTAGCATCGTATTCTTATATATTTTACGTCAAAAAATCTTCTTCCACACTAAAAATATTTAAAAAGGACGTATCCCAGTCAATACTGCTTTTAATAAATTAATGAGTTAGAGAATAATTAACTTCAACGTTTCACATGAAACATAAATAAAAGAATATATTATATTCTTAAAAGGTAACAACTTATCAATACCCCACAGCTGGGCCAAACGTTCCTATCATTGTAACAAGATTCGAAGCCCCCACTACTGAATAATCTCGACTTAAATAATCGGAAATGTGGGTATTTATTCTTATCACTCACATTGTGTCTATAATTCATCTCGTGCTCGGCGGTGAAGGAAAATATTGTGAGGAAACCAGCATGTGCCTAATTTCATCGAAATTCTGCCTCATGTGCATTCCGCCAATCCGCATTGGAACACAGTGGTTGAATATGTTCCAAACCCTCTCCTTAGTGGGAGAAGAGGCCTTAGCCCAGCAGTGGGAAATTTACAGGCTACTACTTTATTTTACTTTACTTTACTCATATAAGACAGAGATACAAAAGCTTTAAAAGAGTATGTTACAGTTGTTGTTAATCGTAGAAGTAAACAGCCTTATATGAAGTTACTAAATTAACAATTTAAACATACAATCATTTAATTCATCAAAGGCTATTCAGCTCCGGTCGCTCCTATCAAGATAATGAACATAATCTTAATTCTTGTGCCCTTCAGCTTATCTTTGAGGCGTCAGTTCGTAAAGGGCTGCTCACAAAACTAAACCCCCGTTTAATCCCAAAGCACCATTACCTTTTAATCACACCCTTTGCCTAATTAATAGAGGGCTACAATGCATGGGTTGAATTAATTTAAATGCAAACAGTGACTAATATTTATGACAAAACTTGTCCCTTTTAATTTAGACGAATAAATTTCTATAATTGTTTCTGTAAAAGCCTAGTGGCTTAATAATCTTATAAATTCACTCGAAATATAACTGGTTAGATATTTTTGATATTTAAATAACAATAATATTATTAATTATAACTAAACCATACCTTTCCGCTCTTGAAATAATAAATTTGTAAAATTATTTCTTAGTAGTGGCTGATGAATGATAGCTTCAAAATTTCAGACTCTTAAAAGTTTAAGCGTTGATTATTTATTTAATCAGGAAATACCCAATTTACCAGTACAGAACAAGGGCGATCATCACCCACATCGCAATGTAGTTTCTACTTTTAGGACTTGTTGTTTGAAAGACCAAAATCTGCCAATCGTACGTCATTTTATTTACTGGCAAGTGGACAATCACCGTCTATGGATATTACCACTATAGGCAATACCCATCCATTATAACTTCAATGCAACCATCTTTCATTCAACCATCGGGAGCTCAGATGTTACGTCAGATTGGGTGGTACCCGATCAGACGAGCTTGAACTCTCTGTTCAACAACTAAAAAAATCTTCCGACCTGTGCTCGCGGCTTCGTTTAATTTAACGCGGGGTATTTAAAAAAAAAATTGTTTACTTCGCACATTTTTAGTTATTAATTCTGGATTAGGCATATTTTGTGATATCAAGTCGTTAAGACCTGTGTGCGGTACTGGATAGTATTTGTACATTGTTACTCCTTAATACATCAACTATTTGCCAGTAAAAGTTGGGACTTTTACTCAATCCCAAAACAATCCAGCTGTTCTAAAGATTAACCGAAACAAACAGACAGAATAAAGTTGAAAAAAATGTTATTTTGGTATATGTACCGTTTATACATACATATGTTATTATTAAAAAACGCTTATTTTAATTTTACAAAAAGACACTTCAATTTTATATTATGTATATGTACTTTTGCATTTGAATTCGATGGCACACACAATACGAAGTATCGATGCATGCTATCAATAATCCTAAAATGGAGAAAATCCGACTGCATTTTCAGTCTGTTTTCATAAATTTTGTTTTATCATATATCAATTTGTTAGTAGATTTAAAGAGCTTAAGAGATAATGTTTTACGGTGCTCCCCCTGCTGATAATATATTCGGTAATAATTACGATATATAGTTGAAAATTATCCCACTATGAACGGCTTTTAATCTACCAGAGCTTTTATAAGGCTATTTTTAATGTGAAATTAATAATGCCCTCATAAAGATAGTGCGCCTTTAAATATGAGGGAAAATTATCCAACAACAATGAAAAGGTAATATTGTTACTATGTATGAAATTATAATATACGATGATTATTATATACGATGGATGGATGGATTGTGTGAAAGAGGATATGGTTAGAAAGAATGTTACTCGTGAGATGACGTCTGACAGAGAAGTATGGAAGGAGAAGGCATGCTGCGCCGACCCCAAATAATATTGGGATAAGGGGAGGAGGATGATGTATGAAATTATATTATAAAGTTGTTATTAAAAATTATTGAAAACTCGCACGTCTAAGGTGTGCATATAATTGCATATAACTAAATTCTTTTATAAAATAATTTATATTCTACTAGTAGTCGCCCGCATCTTTGCTCGCGTTTTAGGGTGTTCGTTGTCATATGTTACTCAAAAAAGTAGGCCATGTCCTTTCTTGGAGTTCGAGTTTCCTTCATACCAAATTTCATCAAATTCGGTTCAGCGGTTTTGTCGTGAAAGAGCGACTTTCAGGACAGAGTTACTTTCACATTTATTATATTAATATAGATGGTATAGTGAGGCAGATAAACGAATGATAAGTGCTAGAGAACCAACTATAGATAATAGCGAATATTAACATTCCCTAACATGGCACTGTAAAATAATTAATCAATCATTACATCGCCAATGCGCCACAAATCTCGGGAACTAAGATGTTATGTCCATTGTACCTGTTACACTGGCTCACTTACCCTTCAAATCGATTTACAACAATATGGAATAATACTGTTTCGCAGTAGAATATCTTCCCTACCCCAACGGGCCCTATTACCAAGTAAATGTTCCAAACTCGTTATAAATCTGATTAATATAATTAGATTTCGTGAGCTAAGTAAATTAAATAATCTATTTTGATATTTAAATTAATTTATAACAACAAAGATAGTTGAGCTTCTACTAATATTATTAAGATAATAGCTTAAGTACTTTGGATCAATCTTGATCTTATATCGCTGTTTGAGTTGTTCTAATATTAAATTCGCAAATCGAATGTTATTCTGAGTGAATTTTTTTGGGTGTACAAATAAAATACACTCAGATTCGAGCTTTAGAAATACTGTTTTTAGTATTGTAATTAAATAATTTTCTGTAACCCTACTCCTAATCCTTATCAGAACGATCTTATGTGTTAGGCATGATCGGATTCTGCATCTTGTAGTAGCTGCAGGTTGAGAACTAACATACGGCTAATTAAAACACACTAATATAAAAAATGCGAATGTAATTATGTATGTTTGTCTGTTACATTTTTATGTTAGCTAAGCCACGAGCATCGATGAAACTCAGTAAGCTAAAACTAATATATTTTTAATTCACCAATCAGATAAATATACATTTTGGGCAGGTAAATTTGCAGCTTCAGCTAGCATATAATAAAATCTATAAATCCATATTGGAAGAGTTAGTGGAGTAAAAACATTATTTGGAACAGTTCATGAAATATTTCAGCATAAGCATACTTATAAACTACCAGTAATATTTTAAGTATACTGTAACATTTAATAGATAGGTATTAGGTAACAAAGTCTTATTAATAATAGTCAATTTAAAAATGTTACCACTTTAAGATAAAAAACTATATATAAAATAACGTAGAGAATCTAAAATATGTATTATAATATCTGTACAACAATATCGAGAGTTCTTGGAGATACGTGCATTTTAGATAAATGCAATACTGGAGCACTTTAGCTTGAAGTGCGCTACTTCCTTTGAAACAGAGAAACTGTATTCTGTATTTTTTTTTTTTGTTAAACTACAGAGAAAACTCATATGATAGTGGCGAAAGGAAATGCACCTCAGCCTTAAAATCTCGCTGTTTTAAACGTTTAATTTAATTTTCAGGTCCAATATTTTTTGGCAAATCATTAACATAGATTACTTTGATAATGCTAGTTTTAGATTTGTTTAATCAAATAACATGACGTTTCAAACGTGTTTGTTTAAGCCTACGTGGAAAAGTTATATCTTGATCTAATTTGTTTTGACTGGAGCAAGTTTTACTTGTATAAATTAATAGTAAAAAAAAACATTTTGAAACAATTTTATTTAAATAAGCTAAAATAGAATTAAAATTAGAAGTTACTCCAACCTACTGCTTTGTTTCATTATTTGTATTTTATTTATATATCTATAAATAGGGAAAGACAAAACATTTTAGTCCTTTTTTATATTCTGACTATCAACATATTGTTTTTCGAATCCTATTATTACAATTTCGATAGTTCTTAATATTTCGGTTAAGTTAGATAAGAGTTTTTATAATGTAAATGAAATTTACTTCGATAGATTATAAACTGTATTCCTATATAAGCGGTTCACAATCTTTCGACTGTTACCAATCTCTCGAGACAGATTATAATCTAACGGTATTTACAATTTTACGGTGACATATATATGACGTTTTGTGAGGCACAAGTAAGCTATCACACACACACCATGATAATAAAGTTGGTTCGCCTGTTTTATTGCTATCATAGTGAGCACTATATCGTGTATAAATACTCTAAGTTAACGTTATATTTTAAACAAAGTAGAACAAAAAAAAAACGGAACATGAAAATAAAAAAATAAATTTTAGACAACATCACGTTCATTACTCTGATCCCAATATAAGTAGCACTTGTGTTATGGAAAATCAGAAGAAACGACCTAAGACAACATAGAAAACTAATGAACTTTTTCTTCATCGATTCGGCCAGGAATCGAACCCGGGACCTCGGAGTGGCGTACCCATGATTATCGGTGAATACACTACTCGAAGGTCATTATTAATGATTCATTTTTATCAAGCGTTTTTAACTTCTTATTAAATAATATAATAAAGCGTTTGGATACTTACTAAACAAGGCATAACAGTATTTTATTAAAATATCGGTTAAATTTTTAAGTGCATATGCTTTGCAGTTTCCGTACGTAGTTTCTGCTCTAAACGCTAAAGTTCTGCGAAACTTTAGCGGAGTTTGATCCGTGATGACGCTTCGATTCCAAAGGTAGGTCCCACATCGGATCGAGTTTGATTTCGAACTTCCTGTATTGCGCATTTGCGAATTGTACCTTGCACTTGTGTTAACAATAGGATAGATACTATACATTACATTAACCTGTCTATACTTAGGGCTTGGCTTAGGGATAACTTATACGCAATCACATCAAGAGATTCTACATTGAAATGCCGCGTGAACTAAAAAAAATTAACGTGTTTTTAAGCAATCATCATCGTTATCATTTCATAGTATAAAACCAAGTCGCTTACCATTATCTGTTCCTATGTATCCTTAGATCTTTAAATTTACGGAACGGATTTTGATACGTTTTTTTTTGTAATGGGTAGAATGATTTGAGAGGAAGGTTTTTGTATGAAATACGTGGATAATATAGTAAAGAAATACCTACTGATAATTTTAGAAGTGCCTAAAGTGATGTCGTAAATAAACAAATTCTGTAGTATATTTAGTATCAGAATGGCATCCATGCGAAGGTGGTGTAGATCGCTAGTATTATTATAGAAGCCATGAGGCTTTGTGCATGCCCAGACATACCTAGTCATCATAGATTCTACAGTAATATAGCAATACTATACTCAGTATCTGTTCTGGTTCGAAGAGTGAGTGAGTGTTACTATTAACGGGTAGGGTATACTATTAACATAATAACTGTTTAATATAATAATTGGTTTAAATTTATTAAGGTGCTAATGTTTATGGGTAGCAGTGATCTTCAGGTAGCCCCCGTCCTACTCTTCCTTCTATTTCTTTTATTAAAAAAATATGGCGTTTCTCTGTGTCGTTCGCTATCCCATTCGATAAAAAATATTTGTTGAAAATATGAGATTGTTTTTTGATTTGTGTGAAGAACAATTCAATAAAAGAACTCATAGAATTTTATTAACTCACAACTTATTGGGCATATAGTCGTATGATTGATGAAAAAGTGTTTTTTGCAATTCGAACCAATGGTAGTCAAAAGACTTACATTTTTTAAATGTCGATTCAAACATGCTTGTAAGAACTTCCATTTTATTCCATACTTATTAATAATATTTTATTTATATTCACATACAATACATCGTTAAAGCGTTATTCTTGAAAACTAATAAGACATAATTATGTATAGTACGACACAACTTAGTTGTAACATCGGTAAGATTCGTAAAACCGTTCACATCCGAATGAAAACTCTTCGAAATCATCAATCTTTATTGATTTATCATGCGAAAATGAACTTTACGCAAACGTAATAATTTGTAATGTCGTATAACCAAATACATTCGCTAAATTAACGATTATATATACTATATTAAAATGGCCGCTCTATGAGAAAAATCTCTTAAAATGTTTTAAGATTCTTTAGGAAAGCGAGGAATTGATAACGTACCGCAAATACGTTTTCTCGTACCAATATCTCATTAGATATATATCCTATCTACGTCATTACGTAGATAGGATTTAAATATTTTTTATTACATTTAGTCTGGACACAACATATATGAACATGTTCCAAACCTTCTCCACAAAGGGAGAGGAGGCGTTATTCCAGCAGTGGGAAATTTACAGGCTGTTGTTGTCGTTTGTTGTATACATATGTATATGAATATAAAGGGTTATTGGTAATTCATAGGAGAATTTGAACTAAATATAAAATAAAGAATATCAAAATTATCGTACTTTAAAGTTTACCGCGAAATGTCAACGGTTTATTGTCTTTTTTTTTTTGAAGTTCAAACTTAAAATATCACCGCCTAAATTTGTGTTGCAAAATATAGCACAATTTATGTCTCAGAATATAGCCTATTTTTCAACTAAAAAAACTTCAAATTCAATTAAAAACTTAGAAATAATAATTTGAATAACAATTAAGTAAAGTTTAAGAACGTTTACTTTAAGAGAATAAATTCGAAAAATATTTGAATACTTATAAATAAATCGAGGCCATGAACCAAAGTGGCTTAAAATTGAAACAATAAATATTCACTTCGTGGCAGTATAATCACTGCTACGGTTTTTAGCCTGTGATTTAAAGGTATGGCACCTTACTGGCCTTACTAAGATAGGTCTTTATGGTTCCACGCCGATTAAATATCACTATCATAATTATATTTGTCGACCTCCGTGGTTGAGTGGTGTGTACACCGGTTTTCAATGGTACACTCCGAGGTCCCGGGTTCGATTCCCGGTTAAATCGATGTAGATTATCATTAGTTTTCTATATTGTCTTGGGTCTCGGTGTTTGTAGTACCGTCGTTACTTTTGAATTTCCATAACACAAGTGCTTTAGCTACTTACATCAGTGTAATGTATGTGATGTTGTCTCATATTTATTTATATTAGGCTAGTTTTTGACAATCTTTTGATAACATTATTTATAATTTATCAAATTATGATATACATATTATAATTGTGATTGTTCTTATGTGTTTTAATAGCAATTTTTATTATTATTATAGTGTTGCATTTAAGGTTTTTAAATCTGTCTACTAATATTATGCCTTAAAAATTAATTCGAGCCTGTAATCTCGACGGTACCGACCAATCTCTTTCGTCTCTTCTCCATCACAGATGACATTAGCTAAATAATTTGTACCTTTTTGACACAAATAATATTTTAAGTAAGTGGTACCACTTTTCCCCCCTTTCTTTCGTACTTATAATGGTCTGTTCCAGTCTGATTGGTAATAAAGTCAGTGACAAGTCTTATTTTATAATTTAAACAAAAAAATAAGCATGTGAATACACGATTTCACATGCTGAATTTGTTGTTTGAATTGGAATTGCTTGGTTGGTTTTGTACATACAATTTTCGTTTCATTCGCTTGTTCAGACATAACAAACAGTAATTATATCTTTAAAATCAAAATGTGATTTCTATAGAAATTAAAGTTAGAAACATACTTAAAGCTAAGTAAACACTTAATATAAAACTTTTAAGGAACCTTAGTTATCTAATTTCAATGCTTAAAGAAACAAAGTATGTGAATTATCAAAATAACAAAAAAACAGACAACAGCCTGTAAATTCTCACTGCTGGACTAAAGGCCTCCTCTCCGTTTGAGGAGAAGGTTTGGAACATATTCCACCACATGGTGGAATACATATGTGGCAGAATTTCTATGAAATATGTCACAAGCAGGTTTCCTCACGATGTTTTCCTTCACCGCTGAGCACGAGATAAAGAAAAATTAAGCACATGAATCAGCGGTGCTTGCCTGGGTTTGAACCCGCAACCGTCGGTTAAGATGCACGCGTTATAACCACTGGGCTATCTCGACTCTTCAAAATAACATTTAATTATAAATTAATAATAGTACTATAGTTATTATATAAAAGCCTAATATACTATGTATTGGAGTAGAATCTATACTAATATTATAAATGCCAAAGTAACTTTGACTGTCTTTCTCGCTTTCACGCCATAATATTACTGGACCGATTTAAACGAAATTTGGTACACAAATAGTCCTAAGCCTGAGAAAAAACACAGACTATTTTGTAATTGGAAAGAAGTATTGTAAACAAAGAGGTCTTACATCAATGGAATATTTTAATGTAATTTGTTAATAAATTCATACTACGCGAGAAAAGCCAGCTAACAGCTAGTACATGATAAATGAATACAGACAAACTCTTACAAAACTATTTCAATTTAAATTTGGAATTTAATAATTGTTTGTTTTTACACATACATACAAGTTTCGTTTTGATATTTTTGTATTATTTACAAATATCAGTAAATTATATTTTACTTTGCTATATATTATGTATTAAGTAATAGACAACGGAATATAGAAATAAAGTTGTAGTAAATTAATTAGTTATAATAGAAAGAGATGGCGAAAAAAGAGAGAGAAAGAAACACCGCCCCCGGTTTCGTAACGTAACGATTTCTACATCGTTCTACTTATAAGTCGCGTAAAAGAACTTTATTTTAATAAATATTTCTGACATACAACACTATTTGAAACAAAAATAACTTAATAATATGAGTGTTCAAAGAACGTCCTACTTAATGTCTAATAAATATTTAATTAAAAGAATTCATAAAGGGAGGTGAAACACATATCAACTGAGTATAATTTGTTCTGATATATTAAAAAATAATTATTACAAGTCCATGATTGGTGGAGCGAAGACGATTTAAAGAAATTTTATATTTCTTGCAGTACAGTGTATGGACGGTGGTGATCGCTTACTTTCAGATGGCATATGTACCTTTCTTATATAAAAAAATCGTAATAAATTTATTTCATACTAGCGGCCCGTATTGGCCTTGCAAGGTTTGACATAAGTTTTTTTTTTAATATTTTTACCTTTTATTTATATTTTTTGTAGCTCTTTTCCGACATGATTAACAAGTGTCGTTCTATTTATTTTAACAAAAACCTTAATTCATTATATATCTAACCCTTTCTTATAAATTCATCCGTCTATTAGTGAAAAAATCTGTTGAGTAGTTTTGGAGTTTATCGCGAACATACAGACAAGTAGAAGCCGCTGGGGAACTGTTTTTATTATATGTAGTGATTATAAATATATTAATTTATCGTTGTTATGTAACATTTTTATTTATCTCTTATCGGTCCATAAAGTAAATCATCGAATTGTCGCTATTACCTTGTAATATTTCCCACGAAATTACCCGAAAGTACTTGTATAATACGAAATAGAATTTATCCCAGAACGTCCTAATTGAAGTTACCACGCGGGATGATATACTGAGGGTCCAAATAAGCCGAGCCGAACGTAGCGACTATTAGTCGGCCCTTCCTCGTAATAGTTTATTTTTATTTCAATTTTTTCACCGCAAACTATTACTTATCTCTGACTTACCTGTATCTGGCCGCTGGATGATGTACAGCCAATTCAATGTGGTTTATGCCTTGTTTTCTTTTTGGTATTCATGTTCACGAGATATTGACAGCTATGAGGATGCAAGTAATCGTGTATTTGAATTTCGAATGGAATTGAATGTCAACGTTTAAATGTTCAAAATTGAATGAATGTAACACTATTATACAGTAAGTAGGTTTTAATTACCTGAAAACAGCTGGACTAATCAATTAACGTTATATATATTGTATTTCTGAAGTTATGAGATGGCCCAGTGGTTAGAACGCGTGCATCTTAACCGATGATTTCGGGTTCAAACCCAGGCAAGTGCCACTATATATTTATATATGTGCTTAATTTATGTTTATAATTCATCTCGTGCTCGGCGGTGAAGGAAAACATTGTGAGGAAACCTGCATGTGTCTAATTTCATCGAAATTCTGCCACATGTGCATTCCACCAACCCGCATTGGAACAGCGTGGTGGAATATGTTCCAAATCCTCTCCTTAATGTTAGGGAAATTTACAGGCTGTTACTTTACTTTTAATTTTATATTGTATTTCTGAAGTTATGTTACTAAATGATTCTGTATTAATCATGTTTGAAACATGAATTAAAAAACAACACACGTTACAAGTTATTCATTGTTTAATAATGTTTTATATGATGTTACTGATATTATATAAATATATATTTTCATTACTTACAATGCCAATGCGCCACCAACCATGGTATCTAAGATGTTATATCCTCTATGTCTTTAGTTATACTGGTTCACGCATCCTTTGAACCTGAACACAATACTAAGCATTGCTGCTTGTTACATGTTAAAAACTAAAAATAAATATACGCCAAACGTAGCGCGTAAATCTATTCCTATATAGTTGCGCGTTAATAAATTCCAAAAAGATTTTGTTTTTCGAAAATCGGCTATAAATATCGAAAAAAAATGTAAGGTAATTTTTAAATCCGTTACAAAATATTATTTTAAATTTAATTCGATCGATATAAATTTATAACGTAGCATAAATATCTTATCAACAAACACGATTTAGATCATCCTTTCGCACATGCACTGAATAAACGCTTCCCTTTTTGGCGGCGTTCAAAGGGCCTTACGATGTCTTATAAGGCGTAAACTATCAATGGCTCGTGTTTCTCCATGAGATACGATACACCATGGTGCAAGAAAAGAGCTCTTAACGAGCTATTACGCTGCATGTTTATTCCATGCGATGACACTATCTTGAATCTCTAAAGAATGCGTCTAATCTCAGCGAACGCTTAGAGTTTTCTCAAGTACTTTGGTATAGAATTGATACTTATGTGACATTCTTTATTATTACGAGCTAATCATTTGTAAATGTAAAGAATTGGAATTATTTTAGATTGTTGATGATAGTGAATAACAAAGATTTTTAAACATACTAAATCTAAATAAATATGGCTTTATTGGTGATTAATTATAGCAAAAACAATGACGAGCTTAATTTGAATACTGAGATTATATTAATGTTTATTTTAAAATATAAATAATTGTTGTGATCTCGAATAACGAAAGTAGCTTTAACTTTGCTATTTGGAATGATTATATAACTAACGTCAAGGGTTGCGTTAGTATTTGCATCTATAAAGCAATTAAATCATATAAAGTTTTTGTGATGATCTGATATATTATCCTTTTATTTACTTTTTCTTTTTTTCTTTCATAGTTTAAGTGGATCTATATTTCGAACAGATAATTCTAAAGGGTATATGTACCAAATATACGGGTAAATGTATCTAAATTCTACATCTATCTACGTTATTTATGGTTTAAGGAAATGTTGAATTTAACGATCTCATCTTGGTGTTTCGAATATTCAAGAAACGAGTCCCAAGCGCATTGCTTGTACCACACCACTAATATTCAGCTTGAGTGAAAATTTTGCGGAAAATGATAAATATGGGATCTGAAGGCATCAGAATTTTGATGGGGACCCTTTTGTAACTATATCTTGTTTCAAAGTGAGCTTATCCGTTCTTGATATAATAGTAGAGCGTATTGTGTTAGCATTTAACCGACCTACGGACAGAGGAATTTATAACGTTATCCCTCATATTTACTTTATACGCGCCTTGTTTGTGAATAGGTATGCTGATAAAGACCTTGGACCTTTATGGGGAGGGTTTGGGGCATTCTAAGGCCCAGCCGTTTCAGCGTTATGCTAAAATATTCTGATCTACTTAAACATGATTTAAAGAGTTTATTTCACGAGACAAAAACTGCATCAATGTTAGTATCTATTTAATACCCAAAACAAAGGAAAAAAGTACAAAGGATTTTTTAATTTCACTTAAAATATAGAACAGTATTACACTCGCTATTATGAAAAATATACTATCAACTTCGAACGCGAGAATAATAATAGAAATAAAAAGTAAGCAGGAACTTTTTCTGTTCGATTATTAGCATAAAAGCTGAACCTACACGATGTTCTTTAAAATTATACCTATACCATCTATGACGTCACGCCCCGTTTGACTTCTTCAATGAATAAAGTTCAAAAATAAGCCCACGTCCTTCTCCGGATTTCAAACTATGGATTACATATAAATCCGTACAGTGGTTTAAGCGCGAAGAAGTTATAAAGTTACTTTCACATTTATAATATTCATATATATACCACAATTTGTTATTGAAACGACCACATATCTTGAATTATATGTTCTAGTATCTATTCTAATAATGCCTGTTATTTAATTGAACACGTGGTTCGGAATATGAAAAAGAATTAAAATAGCTGAGATGGCCCAGTGGTTAGAACGCATGCATTTCGGGTTCAAGCACATACATATGTGCTTAATTTGTGTTCATAATTCATCTCGTGCTCGGCGGTGAAGGTACACATCGTGAGGAAATTCACAATCTGAATTCATGTGCATTCCACCAACCAGCATTGGAACTCTCCTTAATGGGACAGGAGGCCTTAGCCCAGCAGTGGGAAATTTACAGGCTGTTATTTTACTTTACTCCGGAAATTAAATTTCTCTAAAATTTATTAACGCATTATTTATTAACATATTAAAATAAAAAAAATTACTCATAGTACAACACATTTTTACCAATACATATTTTATCATATACCACGCGATAGATACGTTAAGGTGTTTTCCTATCTTAAATTCGAAGCTGCGGCCGGATTATGGGGAATTTAGCTTTTTGAAGACGAGAAAAAGGATCGAGCTATAAAAAAACAGGGATAAGTACGGCCTAGAACAGTAATAGGTTCCATTAAGGTAACAGCGATAATACCATTAAATGGATTATCTGATGACAATATCGGTATAAAGATTTTTGTTTATTGAAATGAAACTAGGAGTATTATCATGGAAAATTACTATCCCTGTATTTTACTATCTCAGTGTAATTGTTGGATTATTTAGGTTCTTTGTGGGACTTTTTTGAATAGCTAATATTTTTTATTACTTTCAATGTATAAAGAATACTAGCGACCTGCACCGGCTTCTCACGGATGCAATACTGGTACTAAATATACTACAGAATTTGTTTATTTACGACATCACATTACAAACTTCTTCTTCTTCACTATATTGTCCATGTATTATATATAAAACCATCCTCTTTTATTTAATAAAAAAAGCATCAAAATCCGTTGCGTAGGGATATAGAGACAGAGAAAGCGACTTTAGTTTATGGTTTATATAGTGATGAAGTATTAAATAGTTCTTGTGATATTTGACCCTTGATAACGATTGATTGAGATTAGATAGATACCTAAAGTTATATGGATAGAAAAAAATTACAAATTATTTGTAATAAAATATTCTTAAAGGAAATTCAAATCTTTATCAAAAAATGCGAATATTAAATCCGATTATTTTAACTTTATTACGTTCAAGAAAATCTACCGTGAACGGAATAGGTAGACGAGAACTAAGAAATTGGCCATTAAGGAATTTGCATCGACTGGAAGGAAGGCTTTCTATTAAAATATCGTGTTACGAAATATTTTATAAAAAATATCACCAGCACAATTTACATAATGGACTTTGCTTTCAGCGTCTTCAAACTCAATGGAGGGCCGCAGGGACCAGATAATGCTTTCTACATTTACACGGGGCCTATATTTCGGAGATAACGGTAGATTACTCTATGGTGTGGTGGTTCTTTAATATTATGGCCTTTGATGTAGGATTATGTTCGGGCACGGTTTAGAGGTCTTATCCTCACGCAACATCAGGTGGGCGTGCTATGGACAGCTAAGCCTACTAGAGTGGAGTTAAGTAGACGAATGAATAAAAGAAACTCCGACAATAGCTCGATGAATATATTAAGTACGTGTACTTTTACGTGTATTTCGCGTACGGAATTGATTTTATTAGTCTGATTATATCGCCGTCCCCGGGGAATAAAAAGATAACTAACAAAACGTAAATTTTCAGGAGAATTAAAAAACATGTTTTCATCAATAACTTTTTAAATACTGGACATAGAAGCGTGATTTAAAGTTTTTAGAAAATAAGATTTTTAAAAGCTTTAAGTTAATAACGAGAAGAACCTGTAACCTATGTTGAAACGGAGATATTTAAAAAATAAGAAGTTAGCCAAAATCAATCATCACCTGTGTTGCCTAACGCCCGTTATCATTTTATTCACAGTATTTCCTATCCAAAGTCAAATATTGTACAACAGCTATATCATTTTATTCTTAGGGTTTCAAGAGTCCAAATGCAAATGATAATACAATAATATCATTTTGTTCTCGTAAATATTCATTTACCATTTTATGTTTAATGACTGTAATCGATTTTTCTTATAAAATTTTGATATGGTTATCACGTTTAGTTTTGCTTTTCTCATGATACCTTTTTACTAAAACAAAATTAAACCAAGGAAATACAACAAAACGTCCAATATTTTTCATCTGTTCATCTGTGTTATTTTAATCCTTCATTAAATGGAGTAAATAAGTAATCCATAGTTCCATATAATTAATTAAAAACCTTAATACTCAACTGCAATACTCAACTCATCATCATCATCATCATTCATCATTCTCCTGCCCTTATCCCAATTTTACTTGGGGTCGGCACAGCATGTCTTCTCCTTCCATACTTCTCTGTCAGACGTCATCTCACAAGTAACATTCTTTCTAGCCATATCGTCTTTCACACAATCCATCCATCGTTTCCTTGGTCGTCCTCTACCTCTAAATCCATCCACATCCATGCTCAAGGCCTTCCTCACAATGTGTTCCTCATTCCTCCGCAATACATGCCCATACCATGATAGCCGCCTTCCACATAACTTCTCGGCTATCGGTGTCACTTTCAAACTTCCTCTTATATACTCATTCCTTACTCTATCCATTCGCGTAACACCACACATTCCTCTCAGCATTCTCATCTCCGCAACATGCAATTGTCTTTCAGTCATCCCTTTTGTAGCCCTACACTCTGATCCATACAGGACAGCAGGTCTGATCATGGTCTTATAGATCTTCCCCTTAAGTTTAAGGGGAATACGGGGGTCACAAATTGTTCCCGTAACCTGCCGCCATTTCATCCATCCTGTGTTAATCCTGTGCTTCACCGTTCGATCTATTTCGCCATCGCCTTGAATGAGTGAACCGAGATACCGGAAGTCGGAGCAGACTGGAAGAGCTGCGCCATCAAGCGCTATGGCTTCGGGACCGGAGAGACCGCCGAAATCGCAGAACATGTATTCAGTCTTCGTTCTACTGAATACTAAATACTAATATAATACTAAACTACCTAATCAAATAAATCAGTTTTAATCAACAACTGAAATATTAATCATGATCTTCTTCCTCGTCATCAGCATTGCTTCCAGAGTTACCCTGATGAGTTAGAAACTTGTTAAGAGCGTGATAATGCTTGAGATATGTCCTGACTTGGAAACGCACATAAAACCATCATACATAGCCTTGCTTACTGGAAAAAGTTTAGTATACATATGTATAGCACTGGCAACTCCGTCACATCGCTGGGGTTTGGACTCACTATCTGTCGGGTGTCTCGTTTATACTGAATCTTCACAGGTTCTATGTTTAAATCATATCTGTATTTTAATACTGATTGCTGTGAATGGGTAACACTCTCTTCCATAATTTGAGTCCACAATAATCTCTTACCATCTTTCCAGTTTTTTAGGCTGCCCCTTAGGTTGTTAAACTTTGATTGACCATTTCCTTGACGTTATATCTGTCGCCATTAACACATGTGTTCCTAACAATTGAGTAAATTTAATCGGGAGTATATTCGATTCTATGTTTCAGTTAACCCTCAATATTGAATTGCATCGAATCCACACTTTGGTCTTGGCCGATCTCAAAACATCTGTCCGTTGTATAAAATCCAAGCTTTTGTGAGGTTAATATCAAACTAAAATAAATCTGTTTTTATTTTGACCGTAACATACATCGGAGTAAAATAACATGTTATTGACGCCTCTTTTCTTCTCATGGAGTAGCAATTGCCCCAAGCAAGTACCTATTTTGTTAGCACCTCTTTTCGCAATCTGAGCATGCCAAACATAGCAATACCTAACAAGCCTTTACAATTAATATCATCATATACAGTGAAGTTGTGAATAGGATACTTTCTTTTATAGTAAAAAGTACCAACTTCAGACTATGAGATACTCAAAACCGTTTCGAAAATTGAAGACATCTATGGTCTCTGGTGTCAATCTTGCGCGAAGTCTCGAGGAATTCTAACCCCCTGAACAGGCTGGGTTTCGGACTGGTTTGGTAGAACAACCTTGAGGACGAGGTGAATAGAAGAATTCAGCTAGGTTTGGCAGCGTTTCGGATGTTACGTCGAATCTTTACATCGTCGATCCTACAATGCCTTAAGACGATAGTCTTCAACCGGTGCCTCCTACCCGTCATGACATACGGAGCCAAAACGTAGTCAATCACGTCACGACAAAGCTGGTCCACCTGTTTAAGACTTTAAACCAGCTCAGCGTTTCTCTGCGGAATCACATCAGAACAAACATCATCACAGAACCGATAACCGTTGGGGAAAAAGTGTTCTAGAGTAGAGACCGCGTTTCGGCAATAGTAGTGTAGGACGTTCTCGGGCGCGGTGGAGTGACGATTTACGCAAGACGGCTGGCAGGAGCTGGATGCGAGTAGCCGGAGAACGATGCGTGCAATTGGCCTATGTCCGGCGGTGGACGAACATGAGCTGTTGATGATGAATACATTCAAAATCTCGTTGCTCTCATATGCCATGTTCATTAATTCCAATATTTCCTTTTGATGGTTCATTTTGATTTTGAAACCATTCATTGGCACCTCCTTGATAATTTTTTTTTTATATTATAAATCTTAGTTGGAGTCAAGTCAAGAACACATTCTGTCTTGGTTTAGGATTATCTGAAATTTCATGAGCTTCGTATATAACTCATAGCGATGCTATGATATTTCTTGTGTTAAAATAAATAAATTTTGGATATTGTTTACAATTTTTTAGTTGCATTTTCTATGTAATCCGAATTGCCTCCAGTACTTGACAGACAGTTGAATTGAAATATTTTTGATGTTCTATGTAGACTCGACTAATACTCAGATTCGTCCGCCGAGAAATCTTCAGCTATATCATTTTCCTCGTAATAAATTCCTTCTTTTGGGCTCTTTTAACATATAACATGGTATGAATTATAACTACTTCATCAAAAGTATTATTACAAACACACCTTATACGAAACGCGTAGACTGTTTTGCACAAGAATAAAATGATAACTGCTTTTATCACAAGCCAGTCGAGAAGTTTTCACGAGAAAATAATTGTTAGGCTGTTTGTCCTACAGTAAGATATAAAGACATTTAGATAATAGTACAATATATTTTTGTTCTTGAAATATCAGGTATGAGTATAATCGTAGAATAGTAGTGTAATATTTTGTAACTTCGTAAGTATCACTACAATATTTATGAAAAAAATTGAGCAGGTGTATTAGTATCCAAAGATCTCAAAAATGACAAAACACTAAAACGATGATAATGGAAGTTATCATTTTGTTCCCCGGGGACGGCGATATTGTTACAGGATGTATTGCAAATGTAATAATCTCGAAGTTTTGATTATTTATATCACAGTAACAACCAGAAAATATCCCATTGCTGGGATAAGGCCTCCTCTCCTTTTGAAGAGATAGTTGAAGTTTTTTCCAACAGTGGGGAAACAGGATGGTGGAAACAGATGTGGCAGAATTTCGTGGAAATTACACACAAGCAGGTTTCCTCACGATGTTTTCCTTCACCACCAAGCATGTCATGAATTATAAATGCAGTGATGCTTGCTGGGTTTGAACCCGCTATCGTCGATTGAGACGCACGCATTCTAAGCACTGGACCCTCTCGGTTCTCGGATATTAATATACTATTATTCTTCTTGAATTGATGAAGAAGGTCTTCTTTTCGAATAATGCAAAGTTATATTAAGGTCTTACATACGTATATAAACGTGTAATATTTACAGATATAAATTTTACTATCAATAGTAATAAAATGCATGAGTTATTTATATAGAGAAATGATTAATTAATTATTTATACGTCAATATTAACACAAATATTTTTGTTGCAGATTTAAATATTCGAAGAATATAATGTGAGTATTTTTTTGTATATTTTTCGTTACTGTAAATATGTAATGTCTACACCAATTAACTTTGTAATTTTTTTTTTTAATGGAGACGTTTTTTTTAATGACCTACGTGGACGAGCACATAAACCACCAACTTGAACAAAGATGTTACACTCACTCTTACAAACCGGAACAAATCATTACTGAGCACTGCTGTGTGGCGATAGAATAACTGATGAGTAGGTCTCGTCTAGGTAGGTAATACCTACCGAGACGAGAAACGACGAAAGCCCTACCACCAAATAAAGTCTATAGGTGTATCTAGTAAAATTTCGAATTGCTAATGTCAACTTTGACGATATTTTATAGAATTGTTTAGAAATGAAAGTATCATATCGTATTGTCTATAAATACCCTGCTACAATATTGTTATTTGTGTGTATAAATAATTAAGTAAATCAAGTTATCTTGGAACATCGAAAGTGTCCTTGTTAATAGCTTTGTTTACAATTAATCAACATGTTGATTGCCCGTTGAATCACACGAATCAAACGAATTGATAGACACTCGGTCAAGCACTAAGGAAATCAAGTTGATATGGCGCGTTTCAATCTATAGATCTCCGGAGAAAATGTTGTTCGAATAAATATGAATGCATGCGAATATCATCCCTATGCCGCTCGTAATAAAAAACAAAAGAATGAAATACTAGAGGAATCTATAAGTTTGGAAATAGGTCGACTTGTGATGGGTGAAGAATTGATTGAACACGACATTTTATTGGCTTACACGTTTCGTCACGGTATATTTTATGTTGTGGTAGGTCCTTGTTGGGTGGTATATAATATAACGCTTTATTCAAATAAGACACTATAAGTTAAGATGGAAAGTAATAACGATTATAATAACTCAATTTCACCTTGTATAATTGTTAATAGTTTCGATAACGTATATTAGGTAATTTTCGTTTTGGTGTGGGATGCTAATAGTAATAAAACACGAGTACTAATAGTAACTTTAATTATCAAATGTATATTTTTGTTTTATTTGAATATTATTTTAAATTATTCGAATTTATAGTAAGTTACCCGACCGCTACTATAAGTATTAAATATGCTCGAATAAGGGGGAAAGATAAATGGAATTAAAAAATTAATAGCCCATAACTTTGGTTGAAATAACTTGATTGAATAGCTCATACTGTTCGGTTGATTTCGCGAGATTGACGCACACGCGATTACAAATAATTAATAGCTAAACCGCGATGGCCTAGCAGATATAAAGTTCCACTAAAGACGTGACTAAGTTTTATTGGGTTTTGTTCATCATTTTAATTTATGTTCTGACACTCAACATACCCTGGAGAAATCTACAATTTTTGGTAAAATTATATTACATGTATTGATAATCAATATAGACAAATTTCATCATCTCGCATTGTGGTAAAATACTCTCAAATATATTAATATATATTAATATATATTTGAGAGTATTTTTATCCATATCTATCTATCAAAAGAATAGGCTCAAGACTAGTGGATTAATATAAATAGACTGCAACTTTAAATTCAAACACCGATATGGCCCAGCAATTACAATGTCCTTACCTTAACCCATGATTACATAACTGCTTGAATTTTTATGCAATGGCCCTCACCTTAACCGATGATTTTACAACTGCTTGAATTTTCGCATGTATTCATCTCTTTCATGTATCTAATTTCAATACAATCTCTATACGAATCCGTATTGGAGTAACGCGATAGAAACATTAACATGAGCATATAGCCCAGCAGTGACCATAATCCAAAAACTTGAACAAAAAAAAATCTGCAAAGTATTATATTTATAGAATATAAAAAGGGATATCGAAGGTATACAAAACGGAAACTTTTTAGCTTTAATAAATAACCTGAAGGGATTTACAACAAAAGCTAATTACACTAATTGGTTTGCAACAACGGTTGAGAATCGGCTATTCCCTTTTATATTTTAATCAGATAGACGAAGCGTAGGCATCGTATTTTTTCTTATGAAGATAACTGATTCCGAAAAGATCTGGCGCAATATTTCCCTTGGTACCTTGCATTTCAAGTCTTTAGCGATAGCGGTATTACTATTTTATAAACTCAAAATCATATCGTATCATAAATAAATACATATTTTTTTGAATAAATATTGGACAACATTCCATACATTACTTTGATCCCAATGTAAGTATCTGAAGCACCTGTGTTAACGAAAATCAGAAGTAAAGACGGTACCTCAAACACCCAGACCCAAGACGGCATAGAAAACTAATGATATAATCTACATCGTCTCGGCCGGGAATCGCACCCGGGACCTCGGAGTGGCGTACCCATTAAAAAAAACGACCACGACCACGAAGGTCGTCAAAAATAATTAATATAAAAGTGATGATCTCTGTAAAAATAAACCGGTTAAGAATTCTGGTGATCGGAAAAGATAAATATATAAATTTTATTCAATTTGATCTTTATTATAAAACGAGATGCATTCCATTTAAATATGTTTATAGAAATAACAAGAAATACGTCTGATCGATCACTTACATGATGATTTAAAATGTCATTATTCGGATATATAGAACAAGGGAATATGTTAAATTTTTAAATAACAAATCTAATCACAACATAAAGCCCTAAATTTAAGAGAGTTCAGCGGTGAACTGGATGTTCGGATCATATTTTACTCATAAGTCAGCTCCATTAATGAACGCTGGAACGGACTGATGGGTAGAAATCTGATACGAAGATAAACTCCAGAATACTACATTCAACTACGTAAATACGAAATAATAATCATATAAGCCGATTCGATACTAAATTCATGATCTTGAACCAAGTGCAAACTTGTTCAATAAATTATTGATGTCAATAATCATCGTCATGACTATGAATACATTGACTCATGACGTATTTTTAAATTGGATATTAAAAGTGATTCAAAATATTAATGTCACTTGTTCATCCCTTGGTCCATACCTTGTAATTACGACATGGTTTTAAGTTCATTACATTAATTAGTTAATGTAGACTTTATTAAGCTAAAATATGACTAGTACAATTTCAGTAACCATTTTTAGGACTTTTTTTAGACTTGGAATTATTTAAATCCCAAATTGCTGAGAGCTCTCATGATATGTTACCGTAACGTCATCAAGAAAATAATTAGGGTTTCATTAATCTAATAAAAAAACGAAGCTTTTAGAGGATTACTCCGCGATCTGTCATGCTCGTCTCTCATAGCGTATAATTTTTTACGTAATGATTTTGTGAGTCCTTAATGATGATGTTCATTTTATTTTCGTTTATTTATATCACAATTGAATTGATATTGCATTGATATATTCGCTAGTTCAGGCTGTAGACCCTAATGTCTGCTGTTCAAGCCGCAGGTCAGGTTTATGATTTTTTTAATCGAAAAAATCTCAGTATTGACTCAGATTATGGGAGTTATAAGTGTGTACATTCCATGTCTGTGAAAGCAGGTGAGTGTGAACTTGTGAATGAGCGTCATTGTCTATGGGTAATTGTGGGATGGTAACTACTTACCATCAGGTGGCCCATATGTTCGTCTGCCAACCTATTCCATAAAAGAAGTCGTAATGAAGTCATTTGAATGATCATTTTTTTATAATACAACTATATATGAGTAACTTGAACGGTCCTGCGGTGTTGCTCATAACTACTCTGTTATCATTTCTACTATAATCACAAGCTTCAGATAAGTATTATTATTTAATAAGAGGGATTATAGAAATGATAACATTTTCCTGAAGTAAAAACATGATATATTAATGAAATATATAAGCTGAATGAGATACGAAACGACTTTATTGAAATAGTCCTTGTTTCAGAAAAAAACAAACAGCCTTACAAAATCTCACAACAAATACGTGTTTGCTATTTTATTTATCTTACTTTATTTAACAATGATGTCTGAAGTTTTAATTAAAGTCGCTGCTATTTGAATTAAATTTGGAGGCGGTAAACCGAAATCAAAAAGTCAAATTCTGAGGCCACGTAGTATCCGAAGTGCTCAACAAACACGGCTAATTTTAATCAAGTTCAAGCCTTACAGCATGCCAAAGTCACGACGCTCTTTTCCACCCAAGTTTGTAGGTAAACTTTTGCCGCAGGCGGCGCGTTAACCTTTGTACGGCATCTGATTGCTTTGTTCCCAACGGGTCGAGATTTGAATTTATCATTAGAACTCTTCTTGCTGCTGGTGTGGTGGAGCCACTGAAATATTCAATGCTATCGGTTTTTGTTTCTCGGCACCGGCTCTTGTAGTGTTCGGTAATATTTTATTGGCTATATCATGGAATAAATTGGAGGTGCCATGAAATTGAATTGGATACAATGAACTCTTTTATAATTCAAATTTAGAATGTAGCCTATTATTATCGAAAATTAAATATAATGTCTGAATAACCTATATACCTAACGTAGTAAAATATCTAAAGATTTCTTAACTTTAATATTTGTCTATAAATTTTAATTTATATAAAAAAAAAATCATAAAAAAATGTGCAGCTGTCTGGGGGAATTCCGTGACGCCATAAAGAACATCCGATCCAATCACGACCAGCTTACCTCTTGCGAAGATTACGTTACGTTACGAAGCTATGCCGCGGTGTTATGAGACGAAATTTACGGCCATGAATTAGTTTGGGCCTCGAAAAGGATAAAAAAGTAGATAAAGATTATTTATTAAAATTATCAAAAATGACTTTAGATAAGTTCTATTTTGTACGCGGAGAAAACCCTGATAAACGCCACAATGTAATAACACAGAGGATTGCGTCAAATATTAGTTTTATAGAGCATATAAACTTTAGAATAATTTTATAAAACAAACATAGGTATCGCTTACTTATCTAAATTACGTTAATAAGGGCGTTGATACGTATTATCATTGTTCTTTTAAGCTCCGGTAACATAAATGGAAGTTTATGGATGCATGTAATGGTGTAGGTGCGACTGCATAATTATTACAATCATTGTTAATCAGCTTAAATAATATGTTTCAAATTGACAGTTCAAAGTAATTTTGTCATCCCATATATTTTCAAAAGAATAATATTTTTAAAATGACACGGGAGTTTTCTGAAAAATAAATTCTCGCGTATTCCCTAGCCACATACAAATGGAATACAGGAAGTACCTAAACGCTTCGTTTAACCTTCGATCCCTGAATGGAAATTGGCGAAAGCACCGCGTACGGACACCGCGTTCGCGCACCTGTATATGTAACACCAAATCTAATTTATGAGCTTTAACACCAAAGGAATAAAGAGTAAAATCAAACAAACTAACCCATGTCGCTAACTGTACACGCGAACACGCGATACTTTTGTTATTTATACGCGTTTCTTTATCAATACAAAGATCTTTGGTATAGAAAAATATGGGGTATGTATCATTATACTCTTAGATTCCCTTGTATTTTGCTGATAAGCTCCACTTTATATGAATGTAGCGTGATTCGATACCTGTCTTTCGGTATACTCAATTGATGTCGTAGTGATAAAAGAGTTCGATTTCTCAGATAAAATGCAAATATTTTACGTGTATATGTAGCAACTTACTACTTTCCAATGTATATCGAATTGTTCGTGTATCGTTTTATTGCAGTTATCTGACGGAACGGATTTTGGTGAAATATTAAAAAAAATCAAGCAATATCCATTTTGGAATTTCAATGCTTTCATATTCGAAAAATATTCACTGCATATTAAAGCAAAATGAGGAAAAAATGTATATCACAATCGAAAATTCCTCAAAACTCCTCAACGGAAAAGAATGTTCATTTCAGTTGACGTTGATTTACAGACTGTCAATAAAAAAGGAAAAACTGTAACAAATAATATAGAATTGATTGTAGCCAATCTGTGATACATCGAATTAATAAAGTCAAATGTCCTATAATAAATAATAGATAAGTAACTAAATATAGTGAAATGCTTTTAAATTTGGATGACACCAACTATTTTGTATGTAATCGAACAAACAAAATTCAATTAGATGCTCGATTCGAATAAATGTTATTTGAAATTTTCATACAATCTAATCAAAATGTCTCCTTGTTTTATTTACGGCAAAGTCTTGATAGCCTAATGGGAGATAAACTTCTTAAGACGATGCTTCAGATGTCGTTGTTATAAAAAATTGGACTTTCAGCCTTGATTGCTCGGAAATAGGGTTTAAATTTGCTTTATATGCTATTGCTATCTTGACCTTTTGATGTGCCGATAGACCTACATTATAGTGTAAAGACATTAATCTGTCAACGTGATCAAATGTATAAATAATAAATTATTCTTAGATATAGATAATCTAACCTAAGGTTCAATATATAAGATTAGACATAAGTGGAAAATTGATATGTTTTTGTATAAGGTTAAACCAACTAATTAATGAAAGGCGTCAATGAAACCGACGTAATGCAATCGATTAATTGAAACTGAGATGGTGCGGGAAAACTTACTAATGTTAGCCCACGGTATTACTTGCTTTATGGATTTTACTTTAAACATGTACAAATTGCGTTACCTTTCCAATTCTATTTATTTTATTATTCTAGATCGTTGCATTGTTTGTTAGGAAAGAAACATGTTTGAAAGAGACTTCAACAAATGAAAATTATCAATTGGACTGCATTTTTTTTTATTTATTATTTTTGTTACTTCATAACTTTCGACAGGGTTGTAATATAAAAGTAATCGACTTTTAACTGGTCTAATATTTTTCATTTCATTTTATTTAGACGAAATCTAAAAAATATTTTGGTTATTGTTATTTATCAATATTTTATTTCAGTTACATTTAAAGTAACCTTAATTATGTTTGATGTCGGTTCTTTTTTATTCAAATTTTTGTTTACGTATATAAAGGTCATCAATACATTTTGTTGAGTTTACAAATATAATTCATAATAACATTTCCTAAATAAACCAAATTCAATGTTAGTATTACGATAGAGTTGATTCTATAAAAGTTGAGGAGAAGAGAATTGAACTCAGTGACTTTAGAACTCGTAGGTTCGACTAATGAATGTATGATTCGATAGAAATGGAAAGCGAACCGGTATGTTTGCTTATGAGGCACATGGCGTCTTAGATTGAAGGTGTATTGAAGTAAAGAATGACTTATAGTGTTTTTATTTGTCGGTATTTTTAATGATAATGTAAGTCATATAATTATTTTTATATAAATATTTTATTCATGATAGAACAAATACTACAGACATAATCTAAGATATAGGTAATATAGATTTTAAAATGAATACCTTCTCATAAAATCTGAATTGAACCAGTAAATTATAATTTCACCTACTAAAATTGTTTTGATCCATAGCTTAAAGATTTCAAGCCCTATTGGGTTAATTTCAACAATTTAGTATCAATATTACATGATAATACTGAACACAATCTAATATATGCTGCGTCAATTCATAGTCGTTTAGTTTTATTTTTTGTAATTATAATTTAACTTAAGAAACGCGGTGACCTTTGCAGAGGATACGTATTTGAACTCTGTTCGACTTAACTGGTGTCCTCCAATTTGAATATCGAATCTGCGCCATTAATACCCGTTTACAAAATTCCAGTATTTATTATATATTTAATAACGTATCAAAATGTTTACATCCAAAGCAATAGTCCTATTTCCAAGGCTTGTTCTACTCATAAGAATATTGAATCGAGTTATTTCTACCACTGAAAATTGAGCTGGTGAATAAAGATGTGGAAGATTTTTATCTGGTAATGCAGGTTCCTTATGGTTTGCTTCAATGATGACCACGATTACAACTCTAGAGAATTGTACTGGAATTCGTCAGTTAAGATTTACGTTGTTTAATTGTATCATTTGGTTTTAACTCGTCTACGTGCTACCATCCAAGTATTAACTTACACTGGAAAGTCGCCTGCGAAAATTTGCATTTATTCAGTTGCAGAATGACTGGTTTTGTTTAAAATTTAACTTCATTATAAACTGCAAATCACTCATCTATATTTGTATTCAAATATTTTTTTTAATCTCAATTAGAATAGATGAGTTCATTTAGAATTGGAGTTTGTCGATAGCAATTGCTGGTTTGACATCAAAATGAGACCATTACAGATTTTTTATGTGCAACTATCGCCATAATCACTGGGACAAAAATCATATATAACTTATCTTAATGAGTATCAAAATAAATCGTAAACAATTTATATATTCTAAAATAATTTCCGACGTATAAATGATTTAAAAATTTATCGTGTCAATCAATTTGTAAATTATAATGTACTCCGAGTATCTTGTTAAGCGATCTTTCTTTTAATGACTCCAGTCATTCCAATGCGCCCATTGACAGTTTTATAAGCTTCATTTAAATTCAACGAAGTGTACGATATTATGTTATGAATTATGTTTTTTGTTAACCATTTATCGTGAAAAAGGTTGCTTAAGGTTACCGTAGGTTAATTAATATGGTTACCGAGGTAAATAATTATCGTTTACTTGATTTATTGTCACATATCGTATATTCGGATCGATTTGTCGAATAAAAAACGATAACAATTTTTAATAAATTAAATTTAAGTCTTAAAAGATTGAAAGCAATATTAAATTAATTTTAATTGAAAGTTGGAATTGATATAAAAAATGTTAAATTTATTAGTGATCTTATTGATAGAAGTCCATTTGCATTCAAAGAATTATAATTAAATTTAAAAATCCATTAAATAATTTCAAGCAATTCAAAGAACTTGATATTTTGAACAGAGATAGTTCATACTTCGTAAAGTGAACTATTTATGATGAAAAAATATTATAATGTACCTTTGTAACTCCACAGACCTGTCCACCAGACTTTAGTGTTTATTTAATTTTATTTGATTTTTTCTTTAATTATATATATAGTACCTATTTTAATTACCATTATTTTAGTCAGGGTGATATTTATGTGCAATAATATAATCTACTTGAATCTGTAAGCTTTAGAAGTAATTCAAGAAACATCTTGACATAGCGTCCTCGTCCTTGAAATGATGTTCATTTCTGTTGTATAGATGTGCATTATTCTATATATCTAGAACCTCCTCTAATGGTATATTCTAAGTTTTATGAAATAGTAATACTTGTTTTTCTAACTTGCGTTAAAATATTTATTAATAAAAGAGATTTTATTGACATCACAAATTATCATAAATTCCTTAAATAATTATTTAACAAAATAATTGATTAAATACTTAAGGAATACTTACCTGAATTTTATTAATTATCTTGACATTTATGAAAGTTTTTTAAATACAGTAACACTATTAACGAAATGAACAATTATTGTATAAGGGAGGGCCCTATTCCCACGTCATATTATGTCATTAACGCCTCACAATTCAGCAACGTTCATCATTTATTTTTGTCATATATCTGTCATTAAAAACCTTAAAAAATTTAAAACCTTCCATCTAAGGGAGAGAAGGCCTTTAGCCCAGCAGTGGGAATTTACAGGCTGTTGTTGTTTTTTTTTATGCTATTGACTATTCGTTAAAAAAAAAACCAAGATTCCTATGGGATTGCAGAAAGCCCTAATTATCACATATTTGTTTAATATAGAGAAACTCGAAACCAAATAGTGTTGTAGCTTTCCTTGATAGCCTTTCTTAATATCTTCATTCCATAAAAAACATGTCTATATATACAGTCACGTTGACAACAACGTTGAATATAATATCTTGCCCGCATGTTATTGTATACACTCGGGAGGCCTCAAAAATTTATATGAAAAAGCAAGTTATAATTTTGACCAGATCCGCTATACTTAGTGCGATAACTCAATACCGCGACAATTCGCTTCAAACGCCGCGTTTTGTTGCGTACGGTATTATTTTGTATACCAGTTCTGTGGCACGACGAAATCAAAATGAAAATCAAAATAAACTTTATTCAGGTGGGCTTTTACACGCACTTTTGAATCGTTATTTAACAATTAAGTGAAGCTGCCACCCGTTCAAAAAGTAGATTCTACAGAGATGAACCGGCAAGAAACTCAGTAGTCAACTCTTTTATAACATTTAAAAAACACAAAGTCATGTTAGTTAATACAATTATTTAAATTAATATATCCTGCGTGGAAGTCGACAGGTATTGATTCCACGCTTTTATATCATCTACAAAATCTTGTATCGAATAATATGCCTTTTTTACCAATGTATTTTTTATAAACGAGTGGAATTTACGAAACGGCAAAGTTAAAAATGTATGCGGAATTTTATTACTGCTTGACGTCTTGTTGCGTTACAAAAACGCGCGTTATAATCGCACGCGGATCCGCTGCGTGCGAGCCGTCGGGTATGCTACGGCTTTTATAGCTCTGGTAGTTAAAAATTTGTATATTTATAGAATATTTTACGCCATTCGGGTTTTTATTATTGCCTAAATATGATTTATGTTCTTTATCATTTTGTAAGTATATTTTATTACAGAAATATTAAGCGGTCATAATATAATGGTTCGGTATTCAGTCAAATTGCTCATAATATAAAAATTTGTGCTAATCTAATAAATTATGATATTTGTTTTGGTTCATCTCAACGAAAAAACAGGATGGAAATAATTCGTCATACTAACAGGACTTGCAATTGGGATGCATATGTATATGAGACAACATCACATACATTACTCTGATCCCAATGCAAGTAGCTAAAGCACTTGTGTTATGGAAAATCAGAAGTAATTATGGTACCACAAACACCCAGACTCGAGACAAAATAGAAAACTAATTATAATCTACATCGACTTGGCCGGGAATCGAACCCGGGGCCTCGGCGTGGTGTACCCATGAAAACCGGTGTTCACACCACTCGACCACGGAGGTCGTCAACACTAAAAACATATACTCGTGAGATGATTTTTCGCAAGCTAAGTGTGATTAAAGTAAGTAATTAATTTAAGTAGGTATATGATATGAAAGCTACCATATGTTCTTTTCGAGATAAATCTGAAAATTAAAACTTATAATTTAATCTTAGTATACCAATTGATAGCACAATTTATACACATAACCAATCAATCAATGAATCAAAATAAACTTTATTCGAGTAGGCTGTTACAAGCAATTTTGAATCGTAATTTTACAATTAAGTGAAGCTACCACCGGTTCAGAAAGTAAATTCTACCGAGAAGAACCGGCAAGAAACTCAGTAGTTAATATTTTCTAAATATAAAAAATACAAAGTCATGTTACATGTTAGTTAAATACAATTATTTAAATTAATGTCAATATATCCTATTACTATATTAATATAACGTCCTTCGAAAATTAAAAAGAAATAATTACCATAAGGATCCTGTTTTAGTTTGACTTAAATTATGTTAAAAATTTAACCGCAAGGTAACGCTCTTAAATATTAAATTTAATATTAAGCCGAGCATTTCGATGTTTTCATTGATAAACAAAACATCTTCGAAACTCGTTTAACTTGTTAAGTAATTTAAATTAACATATGAGGACGTAACTGTGTGAAAATTATCATTAAAATCTTGTAGATGTTTTGAATTTCTCGTTCCAAGGTTACGAGTTTCGATGATCTATTCTTTTTAATTATATAAATAGGTAAACAGGCCAATTGACAGCCTTACGGAAAAATGTAGTCATTGCCCATAGACATACTCTCTGTAAAAGATTGTCATTATGTACAGTCGGGGTATGAAAAGGTTCGTCACCTTAAGATGTATTTTCATGTGCTCAGTATGAGCGATAATCTGCTTTACTGATCGATACTGATATATTATGTCGCAATGATTTAATGTTTAGATTGAAAAGGTACTATTTCTTTATGGTATCGGTTGGGGGACGAACATATGAGCCACCTGATGGTAAGTGGTCACCATCACAAATAGACAATGACGCTGTAAGAAGTATTAACTATTCCTTATATTGTGTCGTCGTGCGCCACCAAACTTGGGAACTGAGATGTTATGTTCCTTGTGCCTGTAGTTACACAGTCTCACTCGCCCTTCAAACCGGAACACAACAATACTGAGCACTGTTATTTGGCGGTAGAATAACTGATGAGTGGGTGGTACCCACCCAGACGGGCTTTCACAAAGCCCTACCACCAAGAAGAATTTAAGACTTGATAAAGGAATGAATTTGAAAACTGACGAAGGTTTTTTTAATCTGACTGTACTTAGAACATTACGCGCCACTAGCTTTAGGAACTAAGATGTTATACCCCTTGTGTGCCTAGGCGGGCTTGACAAAGACATTTTTTTTTGTTTCTGACTTAATATTCATTGATAAAGATCTAGTTTTGTGAGTTCAGATCCAGTCATAATATTTACATTAACTTGTTATCGTTACAACTTTCCAAAGACGAGTTTGAAATAAAAGCCGCGGGGAATAGACATTTTTATCAGTTTTATTTTAATTGTGGAGCTCGTTTCTGATGTGTGCGTTTATGAAAAGCGATAAAGTAATTTGGAGCGAAGGCTCGAATGTCAATCATTTATAAAGTTCACTTATAAATGACGCATTTATAATTTTTATTTACCGATTTGATTATCTAATTTGAATTTAATTTAAGATCATATTGGTGAGAACAAATTAACTACAGGTTCTTATATAGTGCTTACTTTCATTCCTAAAAATCATTCCCAGACTATCAATCCAAAACACACAATAAAGTAACAACTGTATATACTTATTATATATACATTAAAAAATAATAATAATTTAAACTCACTCATACTTAGAAAATAGCAACACACCTCGCAACTGGATCGTGAATTGATTATGATGATAATATTATCATTTTATATTTATCTTTATTAATATTATAAATAAATGAGTCTGTATGTCTATCTGTCGCTCTTTCATGACCAACCTGCTCAACACAATTTGATGAAATTGTGTATGAAGGAAACTGGAACGAATGACAACTAACCGCCAAAAATAAATAAATAAATAAATATGAGACAACATCACATACATTACTCTGATCCCAATGTAAGTAGCTGAAGCACTTGTGTTATGGAAATCAGAAGTAACGACGGTACCACAAACACCCAGACCCAAGACAACAAAGAAAACTAATGGTAATCTACATCGACTCGACACCACTCGACCATGGAGGTTGTTGAAACGAGCAAAGCCGTGAGTGACTACTAGTCTAAAATAATGATAATATTAAAACTAATATAATATTTCACAAAGTATCAAAATAATTTTCGTTGAACGACTGAATTCAAATCTCAAATAAAAAAACATTTTATTTTAAAACGAAAGATATAACTAACGTAATTACTTGATAAATACTATAAAATATACAGTCCGTTCGATATAACCAATAACTGTCATCATTTATGTATTCGTTATATATTTGCATATATTAAATTATGGATAATGTGATGTAATATCTTTGAATGACTATATTAAACGGTAACGCGCAGACTGAACGGTGCCGATATAATATTTAATCAAATATAATGAATAAGGAATCAACTATTTATGTTTGATTATATTTAAATTGATTGTAGCCTTATAAGTATATTCATTTAATTTAAAATGTTTTTTTTAAACATGTTAAGATGATCATTGACTCTTATCTATCAACTTCCAGCTTATCTCAATTTTATTAACCATATGTTATTTACCAGAGAACTTTTCTCTGGCAAATAACATATGGTTAATACTTCGTAGTTAAAGTCGCACGCACAATGTTTACTTATAGTGTTAAATACGAATAAACTAAAATTAACACCACAATAACTCATTGCTTGTCTTAATTTGAATACATAATCTAATCCTTCGCCCTTACCCCAATTTTACTTGGGGTCGGTGCAGCATGTCTTCTCCTTCCATACTTCTCTGTCGTCATCATCTCACAAGTAACATTCTTTCTAACCATATCTTATTTCACACAATCCATCCATTGTTTCATTGGTCGTCCTTTACATCTATATCCATCCACACCCATGCTCAAGCCCTTGCTCATAATATGTTTCTTATTCCTCCGCATAACATGCCCTTACCATGATAGCCGCCTTTCACATAACTTCTAGGCTACATCGACTCTTATGTAATCTTACTTAAAGTAAAGTTAAGTAACAGCCTATAAATTTCCCACTGCTGAGATAGGGCCTCCTCTTCCATTAAGAGGGTTTTTAACGTATTCCACAACGCTGTTCCAATGCGGGTTGGTGGAATGCACATGTGGCAGAAATTCGATGAAATTAGACACATGCAGGTTTCCTCACGATGTTTTCCTTTACCGCCAAGCACGAGATGAATTATAAACACAATTAAGCACATATATAAAGTGGTGCTTGCCTGGGTTTGAACCCGCAATCATCGGTTAAGATGCACGCGTTCTAACTACTGGGCCATCTCAGCTTATTTAAAAAAAGACATTTCGAAAGATATTTTTTTACTTAAAAATCATTAAGTATTTATTTTTAATTAAAAGTAAAGAAATAATTGCTCGAAACATTTCTTAGTTTACAAAATATCTATCTCAGAATGTCTAAGAATATATAAAACAATTCGAATCAAATGATAGTTGTGATAAGGTAAATTAATGTAAAACTTAAATTCGTGTATCTTTAATTAAACGGTAAACGATACAGTAGGCGTTTCGACAAACGAAAATTAGGTATTAATTGAGTTCAAACCAGTAATTGGTTCAAATTGTTTGCAATATCGTAGCATTGGACGTGTATTTGTGCGGACAATACGAACGGTGATCGTTTTCAAATTGATTTCGATTAAATGTTACGGTATGTTAATTTTGGTTTACATAATGGAAAAACTATTATGAAAAGAAAATTTTATAGAAAAAAGCGACCCGTCCCGGCTTCGCACGGGTAAAATGATATCACATCACAGTAGAAACTTCAAAAATATAGGTGTTTCTTCATGTATTATATATTAAAACCTTCTTCTTGAATCACTCTATCTATTATAAAAAAACCGCATCAAAATCCGTTGCGTAGTTTTAAAGATTGAACCATATAAATGGATATAGGGACAGAAAAAGTAACATTATTTTATACTATTATTGATTAAATTGTATCAAAACGTGTATAATCTTTGATGTTTTATTGATTCTTAAATTTGCTTATTTAAAACTTACGAGCTCCCATCAATTTTCATGTATTTAATTTTTGTTTGTAATATCTATGAAGAAAACCTAAGCTTATTAGAGTTTGATGGAATAAACAGCATGCAACTGTGTTATAATGGACAGTGACAATTATTCAAATCATATAAACAATTACATTGGTCTTGTAACTCATACAGCTGAATATTCCAAATTCATATTCATCGTGTACAGTTCGGCTTATCCAGTATGGTGTGAGAAAATTTACACTGCTGCATGCCATGCCATTGATTCTATAGCTAATGTATTACCGTCTCATCTAAGGGAGTGCATCTGTGTTTGCGCCTACACATATCATGCGTGCACACCTAAGTCTACGAAATTGGTTGACGTAGCAGATTGTCTAGAGAATATTGTTATTATTGTTACCAAATATATTGTTACCAATAACAAACAAATAGTATATATTACTTAGATTAAACAACTTATACAGAAGATATAAAACGAAGGTAAAGTTCTCAGTCCTTGAACAAGTTTCCTGGAAAGACAGGTAACGAAAAAGTTTTGTAACAAACTTAAATAAAGTATAGAAATTTGAAAATCAATTCGAAATATTCCAGCTAATACAAAGAGAATATTAATGATTCAGAAACAAAATTCTTGTATTTAGGTATTTTAATGAAACTTTAAAATTGGATCACAATTTAACAAAGCATTTAATAGCAATGAAATGTTTTTATTCTTATCTCTTATTGTTAATTAATTACTATTATTAGTGTTAAATAGATATATTTTCTAAATCCGCTAAAATATTATAATACTTCGAGCCTTCGAAGAGATTAATCATAAAATATTTCATGTACGTAAAATAAAAATATTTTACGAATCAAATTGTTTTAAAAGATTAAAAATTTAAGTCGCTATAAATACACTGCTTGTATAGTTATATATCTACATTTGGTATTGATTAATATTTGAAATACATATATTTGAAGTAATTGCAACCAAATCCATCAACTGATTAATCGATAATTATTAATCATGATGGAATACCTCCTCAGGTTATACATCTTTAAATGAAAAAAAAAGTATTACCTCGTCACCACGATAATGTAAAGAAAGATAGATAGATAGATATCTTATAAGTATTCAAGCTAGTCTTATAAGATATCTAACTCACGACGAAGACTGCAATCGTGAGTGGTCTTATTGGATTGTAATTGGTTTTTGAAGGTTTCTGACTATACAACATCTAGATATTAATTCGTTTTCTTTAAAATAATTTAAAAACTAAATTAAATAAACTGAACGTACTTGATAGTAAGGCTTTGTGTGAGCCCGTCTTCCACCAAACAATCCAATTTTGAAACGTAACAACTGGTATAGCTGTGTTCTGGTTTGAAGGGTGAGTAAGACAGTATAATTACCAGATATGATTACAAGGGACATAACATCTTAGTTCAAGCGATGTGTGGTTCATTGGCGATGTGTTAAAAATTTACAGTTAATGTTCTTGGGCGTTGGTTATGGAGCCACTTACATTCAGGTGGCCCATTTGACTGTAAACCTAAATACAATATGCAAAAAATCATTTAGAACATGGAAAAATAGTGCTTTCAATAGGAGGTTTGGTTATACTTGGCCTAGAAAATTGGAATTAAAGTAATTGATGTAAGCATTCCACTTGCTCAATTGTATAGTAGCATTTCTTTCACTCGATTTACACTTATGATCATGATCTAAATAATTCCTATTTAAATAAATGTATTAAAGATAGAAAACCAAATCTACGAAATATTTATCAACATTGTTTTTAGGCGCTAAATCCTAAACAGCCGACCGTCATAAAGAAATTGGATTTCGACTCATGAGGTTACTGATTCAATTTAGACCACAACGGCCTTCATCAAAGTAGTAATCATATCTTCTCGGCCTTTTCTTGAAATCATTATTTTTAATGAAAGCAGAGCGAGCAAATAGGCGACATAATTCGAAACGGCCATCTTCATTCTTATACATTGCCATTCATAGGCCCAAACCACCAAATCGGAGATGACGAAAAAAATATTTCATAAACAAACAGCCTTATTGTTAGATTCACTTGTTACTCATTTGTGACTATCTAAGATGATATTTGTTACTTTGTCAATATACTACCATTCCCCAACTTCAGGTTAAAGAACTTTATTACTCATAAAACCTTACAGTTCACTTTACAATGAGCAATACATATATCTTATATACAAAGTTTGTTTTTTGTGGTATAACCTGCGGCAGTACATATCCACATTGACTCAAAAAAAAAAATAATGGCATATGATGTTGTAAATGCTTAAATTTTAGTAACATTACATTGTGTTTTTTATATATAGAAATAATATTTATTAATTTAATCATATATATGTATTTTCAGTTATAAATATTTTTAGTTATAGTATTCTTGTACACTCTTTTGTAACTTTCCGTATCATAGTTTGATAATATTTCTTTGAAGTGAAATTATATAGTGTTATATTAATAATAGCTGACAGGTTTACGCCCAAACTATGATATGATATGTTCTAAATCTGATATCAATACGATTATTCTTTATTTAAGAGCACTCATAAAACCACTTTTGTATCGTCACTACAGTGTTGGATTAAATGTAAAACTACCACTGGTTCGGAAACTTCATTCTACCGAGAAGAATTAGCAAGAAACTCAAGTCATAATGGGTAAATATGACATTGGTCCTGAGTTATATAGCATATTTGCGATATGTGCTTATATTATTTGAGATACACGAATAATGCCAGGTGTTGTTGTCCCAAATTCCTAGTCCAGTTGCTATTTATCCGAACAATGAACACAATGTTCGATATATTCTGGAATATATATGGATAAGTCATTTAATGAAGTAATTTGTTTGGCAATATTAATCCTTATAAAATTAAGTACTGGTTGTCGTACCACCAAAGAGATTTTAGACGTCATTATTTGGCATTCGGAGAGAGGATTGCCTCTACGCCTTCTTAAAGAAAAGAGTTCTTACGAATAAACAGACGGGACCCAAAAAAATAATATTTTTAGGTGTTTAAAATAAGAATAACGGCTACATACTTTACAATACAGTTGCAGGATATTATGTTTATGGTGTGTAACAATACCAAAATGAAGGAAGAGATTGCTCCAATTGATATTGGTTTTACATTAAAATTTATATATACCAATAGATTCTTTTTTCTTTAAGTCATGTCAATCTTGCTCAGATACTTTTTCTTCTGCCTATGTAATTCAGCCTTAATAAAAACAAATAAAACTTATTACAAATTCCTTTAGCAACGACCGGTGCAACATTTGAAGTAAACAAAGGAACTAAAATGGAAATTATTAAATATGATAGCTTGGCGCCAATTTGCAGCAAACTAATTAATTCTGTGATAATCACCGCACTAACGAACCGATTTGTCCACTTCATTTGTAGATCCTTCTATATCGATTTTCCTTTGAACGCTCAGCTCTAATGGGGATGTGGTCACATGCGTCTATTAATTAGTATTAAATGTTTAAAGCGTAGTTTAGGTAAAGGTGCCGAAGCAACATTCAATACAATGTAAGAAATTGTTGAAGAAGAATATCCATAATGTGAAGAAAACCAAAGTAACAGCCTGTAAATTTTCCATTGCTGGTCTAAGGCCTCTTCTTCCATTAAGGAGAGGGTTTGGAAAAAAAATCCACCACGCTGTTCCAATGCGGGTTGGTGGAATACACATGTGGCAGAATTTATCTGAAATTTGACACATGCCGGTTTCCTCACGATATTTTCGTTCACCGCCGAGAACGAGATGAATTATAAACACAAATTAAACACATGAATATTCAGTGGTGCTTGCCTGGGTTTGAACCCGTAATTATCGGTTGAGATGCACGCGTTCTAACCGCTGGGCCATCTCGCCTCAATATCTACATTAGGATATATTTAATTCTTATTTGTATTAAGTGCTTACATGTCATGCATATTTAACTTGATCAAGCATTGGTTGGATGAGTAATACCTCAAAATTGTCCACACTTTCTTGTATTTTAAAATGTGTCGAAAGTATACCTATCTATTACAATTATTTATGTATCGTATAAAAGAGACAGTTTTAATACTAATCAACATGTCCCAAAATATTTTCATGTTTTTTATACTTGTGTAATTCGTTAAGACTTAATTATTAAACTATGTACCTGGACACATCTATACAAAAAAAACTTCAGTGAAGACATATTTGCAAACTCATTATTCATTTCAGAATCATCATCCAGTTGATAATTAATCATCAAACTTATTGTAATATTTTAAATACCAAATACATCAGTATTTATATTTACTGCTGAATTAGTTTTAATTAACTATGCTAAAAAATTCTAGAAATTACAATTTTGCGCAAATAAAAAAAGCCTTGGCGTTACATAATCTAATAAAAGGTAAGAAAACATTTAAGGAATTTAGTTCATCTCTTTTGACGACGAAGACTCTTCAGACAAGATCTCGCTGATTCTAAATATTTGTCTTAGCTGTTTTTAACAGACTTAACCCGTCTGGACCTGATAACGCAGCTGAAACTTAAATAGCCTCACTGCCATAAAGACGAAATTCTAACAACAAACAATATTATGTAAATATTATTCCAACTCCGAGTACAAATTCTATATTACTCAGAGAAATTATTTAAAATTAAATTGGAGTCTAGACTGGAAATAGAATTAAATGTGACTCTCTGTCTGGTCTGAGTTTACCAGCAGTTTTGTAGATTTTAATTAGCTTATATAATGTCCTCGACATTTATACTATAATGGTATCATTTTGCCCTCCTTTTTATGCTTAAGGTCATCACCAAGTCTGAGATGTGCAGAATTATTATATCCCTTTTAAGCAAAGTCTTACATTATAGTTTGAGTAAGTCGTTCATCAATCCCTAACGCAGTTTGAAAGATCATTCAAAGCCCAACTTTGATGATTTTGTGTTCTATTCAGTCAGATTTGCTCAAAGACCAACTAGGGTAATATTCATACCAAGATATTTGCAATATATAAATTATAATAAACATAAATTTATATGTTTATTATAATTTAATATATCATAATATATAATAATCATAATAAAAATCAATGCTTCAAATAGTAACAATAATTTTGTATCTAAAACTGTTTCAGATTATGAAACATCATCTGCAACATTTTGTATATTTGTAATCGTTTTGACGTTAGTAAAATCATCGTCGTATTGATATTTGTCTTTTTTTCTTCTAAAATTTTTGATTGAATTAAAAAAAATACGTCCATGTGTTTCAGCTTTATATTGTCCATTCGTTCGCTAATCAGCCGACGTCAATCAAGTTTGTGTAACGTCAACCGCTGAGTTCCGGCTGCAGTGACGATGCGGCATGTATTTAAATTCCCTGCAGATCTGTAATTGAAAATTATATATTTAAGTACCTAAAATTACGCCACAGATTAAGTCGATAAATTGACGTAAATTTTTAATCACCGAGATTATGCTACGCCTATTTGCTAAGGCAATTTCATTAATCAATTTAATAAATGCAAAAGCAATTACGCTTGCTAAAAAATGCCCGATTAAACATGATTCGTTAATTCTAATTATACGATAAATTGTCAATTCCAATATATGTTTATTATGACAATTATTTTTTATGGTTGGATATACATTGGCTGAAAAATTGCCATCTAATTAAAATTCTAAAATTATATTTATAAATCAAACAATGAGACATAAATAGATATAGTAATATACAATTTTATAATTTATGTTAATAAATAATAAAGATATTAAATCGTTAATAAAGAAAGACAAAAACCCGTTAGACATTTAACAAGCTGTAGAAATTGATGCTCTGAGAAATATGAATATGTCTTAGCAGAAGGAAGAACAAAAAATACAACGTGAAGAACTTTATTGGGATCTACTGATATTATCAATAAGTGCTAGCAAATCTTTAGAAATTTCTCCACGATATTATTACATACTGAACTGGACTTCTATTTTGTGAAGAGCAGCCTTAATAATATAAACATATAAAATGTTTGATAGTTGAATTTGATAGTATAAAATTTAAATTCCGAGTAATTTTCAATATAGTTTTATATATGAAACCCATTTCGGTGTCAATTTCAAATTCGATGAATTCAATTTTATGACGTATGATAAATAAAAGGGTGTGTTTATTTTATTTGAAAGCAGGTTAATAAATCCCTTAAGTAAAGACCGTTGTGTAAATAAATTATATTTTTTTACAAAATACTTTAATTCTATAAAAATTGTTTGTATACTTATATTATGTATGTATGTATATTTAGTTAAATAGTCTTAATGTTGAAGGAATGCCTGATACATACGATACTTTCATTATATTTCTTAGTAGCTAATTCTCAAAAGAAGAATGATTCTTTTTTGTCCAGGAGCTGGATAGGCCACGGTAGCATGCGTAAGCAATCCCGTGGCGCCCGCCAAAAGACGGAGAGGGTACCGCTGGTTTTTTAGTGGGTAAACCCGGTGGACCTGGGCGCACTCAGCGCCCAGGAAACCGAGGAGACCCACACCCCCCCACTTTCTATCACGTGGGGGAAGCGCGTAGAGCGTTCTTCCAGCGAAAAAAAAAGGAGTTGGATAGGCGATTTTTAGGGTTCCGTAGTCAAATGATAAAAAATTAAACCCTTATAGATTCGTAATTTCTGTTTGTCTGTACGTCGGTACATCGAAGTCATTTTTTCCGCAACTATTAGAACTTGGTAGTAGAAATAGGCAAGTCGGTGTATTCTGTGAACTGTTATTTTAATTATTAAAAAATACATGATACTTGTATTTGATAATGGTGTTTTGTATGAAGAATTTGAGATTATCCTTGCTATATAAATTTATACTTGAAAGTAGGCCTTTGTGTAGGTCCGTGTGATCGGGTGGGTAGCTCAGTAGGAAGTCAACTCATTATTTATTTTACAGCGACATCAATATTGTATAGCTGTGTTCCAGCATATAGACGAAAGAAATAACATCTTAGCTTATTCTTCTCACAGTGGCGATAACTATTGGTAAAGCTGATGGTTGATTTACATTTATTCCTTAATAAATTAAAAATGAAATTAATTCATCACCTGTTTCCAGTATTTATTGAAGATAAAACGCGTCATAGCCTTCCTAGTAACACTTTCATAGTAACTATCCAAATTGCTGTTCAGCACATTTGCTTCGCATACCATTTTGACACAATAGTATAAACGTATATTAATATTAATGATTGCATTATACGGTTGTCTATCAAACGCATTGTACGCATAAAAACAGTATCTCACTAAGCAAATAAACTCACTAATGAAGGCCTGTCAATCAGTCCGTTTGTCCGTCTGTCACTAGCCCAATACAAATTAGTGACAACGCCGCGCGACGTACGAATCCCTGTTAATGATCTTGTCTATAACACGTACTGAACCACACCACGTTACCGCAACCCTCCAAAACTCAAGCGACATTGGACCTAAATATTTAAGCTTAGATATTATATTTGCATGAACGCATTTGAATACGTAAATGGTAACTAAAATGCCGACTGTAGATTCTCGTTCGACGCGCGAAATAATTGATGATGTGTCGCGTTTTATGATTTTCAAATTTCCTGTTATTGAAAAAAAATATATATTGAATCGCGTATTGTGAAATTGATTACGCGATACGAGGATTGATAGAAAAATTAAATATTTCCATCGTTTTTTGAATTTAGAAAAATTGATTTCAATACTCGAACTTTTATGAAGTACTAGCGACCCGCCCCGGATTCGCACGGGTGCAATACTGATACTAAATATACTACAGAATTTGTTTATTTACGACATGACATTAAAAAATTCCAAAATTATCAGTGTTTCTCTACTATATTGTCCATGTATTATATACAAAAACCTTTTTCTCGAAATACTCTATCTATTAAAAAAAAACCGTTGCGTAGTTTTAAAGATTTAAGCATAAAAAGTGATAAAAGGACAGTTTTTTTGGGTGATGTATTGCTGTTGCTACTGGCCTTTACAGCGTCACCGGACTTTCGGGCGAGTACTAATGTCCTCAGCCCTGAGGTTGAGCGCTGAGCTCGGATTTAAAGTTCGTCCTGAGGTTGTCCCCTATGAGATCGCACCTCGGCTCAGAATGAAGTCGGTGGGGTGAAATGGACAGAGAAAGCGACTTTGTTTTATACTATGGATTGATAGAAATTTGGTAATCATTTCTAATTTTACTTTTCAACGGAAGTAAGGAGGATCCAACTAATAATTTACACAAACAAACTGAAGATAAATATCCTATCTCGTTCGTTTTCTATATTACGGTGAGACAGGAAAAAAAAATACAAAACCTATTTGCTTCTAAGTTCTTAAAAACTAACAGCCTTTTGAAGAGAGGGTTAAGAGCTTAGTCTATTTTTTTCAGGCGAGTCAAGTCAAGTGTTTACATAACTTACTTTTTATTCATAGCAATATCTCTGACCTCTTCGTTTCTGAGCGGCGTAGTACGTATTGGGCTTAGATAATTTCTTGTCTATAGAGAATTATAGCTCTCTGAGGTACCGTGCTAAGTGATCGTGTTAAGGGAACACCTATAAACATACAGAATCAAATATATTATATACATTTCGTAGTACGAATATTTATTTGTTCCTGAAAATTGATATGCTGGGTTTTTAATCTTGTCATACTTATTATTTTTAATTCTTTATTGCAAGATTCTTCTTGGTCAAACTTCAAATGTAAGAGAAGGATGCAGAAAAAATATTATTCACTAAATACTTATATAAATAGAATCAGGTGGGTATATGATGTATCATGCTTATGATATATTTATAAAGACGGCAATTAATCTTCTCTTAAATGACTTTAAATCTTATTTAACAAAACGTCTGCAGTGCGAAATGGTATCTTCTATTGCATGTGATGTGGTGGTGTTCACTTATCATCAGATGATACATCGCTCGCCGATCTACCTATATCATAATAAGAACGGCTAATTAACAAAAATAATAAAGAATAAAAAAGAACATCAATCAAAATCATTTTCCTGTTTGTTTGATGATAAAGGTTGGTGCACAAGTAAATGGGCCATCTGATTGTAAGCGGTCACCACTATCCAGACACGATGGTGTTGTTAAAAATATGAACCATTCCTTACATCGCTAATGCGGCACCAACCTTGGGAACTAAGATGCTATGTCCTTTGTGCCTGTAGTTACAACACTGTACTGTTATTTTGCGGTAGAACATCTGATGTGGATGGTACCTACCCAGACAAGCTTGTACAAAGCCCTAAAAAATTCAGATATTTTATTGAATTAAAAATAAAAATGAAACAGATTAAAAACATAGCAATATCATCAAAAAATCAGAGCATTGACCGTTTGATCGCCTCATATAATTGGATTAAAAATTTATTCAAAAAAATGCGTACGAAATCAATATGGAATTGTATCGTCAACAACATATATATTGACTGTATCGATTTTATGTTCAGCTAAATTATATTAATTAATGCGATTCCGGATTCGAAGTCGTTACAATTTTTAAAATATATAAATTACGACACAACTTAGATGTAGCATCGGTAAATTCAATAAAATTACTGCCGATTTATAAAACCAATAGAAAAAGCTTCTATCTTCTATCGCGCCATTCGACGCTATTCGTCGCTATAGATTCTCGCGTCAGTTCAAGCCGTGAAAGCAACTGCATGTAAATCGACTTGTCAAATTGACGAATATATTAGGTTATATGATATTACAATTGTGTGAAGATCATATTCACATAAGAAATAAATATTGACAATTTGGGATAGCGTGATTCGGATGTGATCTGTTTTACGAATTTTGCCGATGCTACATCTAAGTTGTGTCGTACTATACCTAAATGTTAATATTATGAGCTAATGCAAAATATTAAATGTTTTTATTAGGCATGACTTATCGTGATGAAAAAGTTGGGGCAGTTTTTATTGTATTTATATACACTTCTATGGTATATTTAAAGCGATTTCATATTGTAAATATAAGGGAATTGAATTGGAAAATGAAATATTTGATGATATTGTATTAGCTCCATTTAACATAATTGTATTTGTAACAGCGTTTGCGTTTGCTACAGCGGAATTTGTTAATATCCTTTTTTGTGTTAGAATATTTGAACTAAGAGAACAGTGATGCATAATTGATATCTTACAAGCGTATTTGGCGGCCTCCGTGGTTGAGTGATGTGTATACACTGGTTTTCATGGGTACGCCGCTCCGAGGTACCGGTTCGATTACCAGCCGAGTCAATGTAGAAATAGTTCATTAGTTTTCTGTTGTCTTCGGTCTGGGTGTTTGTGGTATCGTCGTTACTTCTGATTTTCTATAATACAAGTGCTTTAGCTACTCACAGTGGAATAAGAGTGATGTTTGTGATGTTGTATAATTATATGTACGTATACATTTACAATATTTTTAGATATAGAGGATAATTGTAACCAATCAGAAATATCTTGCGTGTCTTAGTAATCTTTGATTGGCTTCTAAATGCGATAAATATAACTGTTTATAGACCACAGTTTCAAAGAATTTACAGGAGTTGTACATAATTCTATATAGTGTGATCAAATTTTCTCACCTTTTTTAGTAATGCTTGTATCACAGTCATGTTACATGAATAAGTCAGTACAAATGATATTATACTCTGGACATTAGAAATAGTTATTTGTTTCAATTATCAACGACATCTGGCTTTACATTTAAGTCAAAGCTGTAACATTCTCTAAGAGTCTACTTGAATCAGGATTTTGCTTATTTTGATTTTGTCTGCTCGTCACTTCTGTCTACTTATTCGCACGACTCACCAGTCGAGATTAATCATACGCGAAATTTATTTCATACGCGAAGCCCGTGTTTCTCGATAACAGCTAGTAACTTACACATTTCACTCCATAAATTCTTCTTTTTTGTGTATCATTTTTTGACTTTCTTGTCTATTCTCAGTTTTTTTATTATAATTTACCAACACCCGGCTCATATTTGCTGCTTTTTTAAATTCTACTGTTTTGGTGTTTTACATTTGATATATAACATACATACATAATTGTATTTAACGAACATGTCTGTATTTTTTTAATGTTGATAAAGAGTAACTAATGAGTTTCTTGCCGGTTCTTCTCGGTAGATTCTACTATCCAAACTGACGGTAGCTTCACTTAATTGTTCAATGACGATTTAAAATTGCTTGTAAAAGCCCACTTGAATAAAGTTTATTTTGATTGATTGATTGATTGATTGATTATAACTGAATATCAGCAGATCTTCGCTGGACTATTCTTAGCTATCAGCCTCGGCTTCACTCGCTTTTAAAGGGTTAGTAATTAAGTCTCTAGGTTATAAGTTTAAAAAGGGCATATGTCCTTGCTTGGAGTTCAAACTTAGCTTGATACTTAATTATATCAAAATCTTTTTTAGTGATTCGGTTGTGAAAGCGTAACAAACGTATTACCTTATATGAACTATTAGCCGTGTTCACTATCTACAATGCAAGTGGTACATTTGGTGTATTTTATATAAGTGTATATATTAAGTACCAAAATATAATAAAATAGATTAAAACCATAAATTCCCCATTTTCTTTCATAATATTTAATACTTTATGGTAACAGACGCTATCGTAGGCGACCACAGAAAAATTCTAATGTAGTTATTCGTCTTTTTAATGCGACATTTCGGGGCAATTACTCATCATACAACCTTTTGGGAAAAATTTGGTTACGGCCTAAACCTCTCTTATCAGAAAGGGTCTTGAGCGTAATAAGAAAATGTCTAGTTATTAATTTTCCATAAGAATTTCCAAACAATATTTTCGAACATAATTTAGTAACTAATAATTTTTCCAGTACCCGATACTATTTTAAATAGACTGAAATATAATAATAATAGTCATATATGTTATCACTACCCGCCCCCGCTTCGCACATAAATATATATATATATATATATATATAATATATATAAATTGTAGCCTATATGTTAAACTGATGTATAACCTATATTACTGAAAAGTTACATCAAAATCCGTTTAGTACTTTTTTCGAAATATAAGTACTACTAAAGACTTGATAAAATACTTAGAAGAAGCTACAGTGTTTTTGTGTTCAAAAATAAAAATTGCAGAAGTTTATACAACAGCAACAACAGCCAGTCAATTTGCCACTGCTAACGGCTGTCTTCCCTTCTAGGAGAAGGTTTGGACCATTCCACCACGCTGTTCCGATGCGGGTTGGTGGAATGCACATGTGGCAGAATTTGTATGAAATTAGACACATTCAGGTTTTTTCACGATGTTTTCCTTCACCGCCGAGCACGAAATGAATTATAAATGCAAATTTAGCACATGATATTCAGTGGTGCTTGCCTGGTTTCGAACCCGCAATCACCGGCTAAGATATGCACGCGTTCTAACCACTGGGCCATTTCGGCTTAAGTTTATATGAAATTTGAAAAGCTCGAAACAAAACGAACCCATTTTAACAACATAATTAATTTTAAATTGCGATACAATTTAATTTGAAATTGTCTATTGATTAAAATCTTCAAATGCATTCCGTTTTTATAAAACAGAATCGACATTTAACTATTCTAGTCCGTTATAATCGTTTTGTGTTCTGGGAATATTGTAATTAACGTTTTGTTTAAGTCGAACAGTTCATTTGATGGAGTTCGGTATTGCCTATCAATAATTACCCTTAAACATTAGCCGGACTGTTTACTTGTGTTCTCTAATTGGTTTTGGACAAACATGGGTTTGTTCATAAAGTAATTGCGATAGGATAACTTGAGGTCAAGCTTGATGCTATCGGAAGCTTGGGATTGTTCCTGTTTTGTTCATAATTGTATTGACGTGACGTGGTACTTCTAAAATCTGTTACTATAATAATATATGACTTTCCGAAACTTCGCATTTGATCGACATATTTTAGGTATTTTGAAACCTATGACAGGTTTAATTTCGTTTTAAACTGACGTCTGTTCGCACTTTTCGGACCTGGACAGTAACCAATAATTTTGCCCAATTTCTTATATCCAAAATTATTTGTTAAATCGTAATATTTAAGTATGATGCAATTAAGACACCTTTTCCACTATCTGCCTATTTACGACTAGAATTTTGCAAAATAAGACTATACCCGATCTTCTAGCTTCAACTATCGTCCAATAATAATTTTGACAATCGACTTTCGCTCTTAATATATAAAATATGTCAGTGAGAATTTTGAATATTATTTGCATATTTCGTTAACTATTTTCGGTTGAATCTTTTGAGATTGTAAATTGTTTTCCACAATATTGATAACAATACAAAATATTCTCGTTATAATCTTAAATTTTCTCAGAAATTCGAATCGTTAGATGTTTGACAACTTACACGACCTGTTTCAAACCCGCACGACACCATTTTCAGAAGCCTGTGTGTGCGTAAACACACACAGCCTTCTGAAAATGGTTCGTCATCAATCGACCCGTTAATCTTAGCACTGATATAACGAAAATTCACCCCCAAATAAAAGCTTGAAAGGAATTTTGACGGAAGCTTTTTTCGTTGATACGAGTAAATCGTACAAGAGTCACGAGAGAGCCTCATTTGTGACGGTGCCCGCTTTGATCTTCGCGAATCATTTCCTTTGACAAAATCACATATTTTTGATATTAACGGATTGTTTTACATGCATTCCAAACGCAGGAATGATATTTCATTAATATGTTGTGATTATAGATGAAAACATTTAATTGTTTTTTACTTGCAGATGTTAGTACTTATTTGTTTTATTTCTATTTTCACTTGTATAGTTTGATTTTTAATTTAATTCGGCAGAAATTTTTAACTTTGCCGTTTAGTAAATTCAAATCGTTTGTAAAAAATACATTGGTAGAAAAAGCATTTTATTCGATACAAGATTTTGTAGATGATAAAAAAGCGTGGAGTTAATACCTGTTGACTTCAAAGCAGGATACATTAATTGAAATAATTGTATTTAATTAACATGACGTTGTATTTTTTAAATGTTAAAAAAAGAATAACTACTGAGTTTCTTGCCGGTTCTTCTCGGTAGAATCTACTTTCCTAACCGGTGGTAGCTTCACTTAATTGTAAAATGACGATTCAAAAGTGCTTATAAAAGCCTACTTGAATAAAGTTTATTTTGATTTTGATTTTGATTTTTGATACGTTGAGCTATATTTTTGTATAATTGGTAGGCATACGGACAAACAGACCACCTGATGACAAGTGGTCACCACTGCTCACAGATATTAGCGTTACCCGTAATACCTATCTAACCTTACTCATACAAAGCCGTACGTACGTACGTAATTTTTCATTAATATTAATAATGAGATTCAAAATAAAATGTTAAAATAATTTCATACTTTGTAAACATACGAGTTCATATTTAATTTAATTAAAACCATACGTTATAATCACCATTAAAAGAATCAAAATACATCACGATCATATACGAAAATTGTAGACAAACCATTAATTTAACGCGAACAATTACTCTGGATGTCATCACGATTCCCTGACGTCAGTAATTTCAAGTTACGTTAAATACCCCATTGGCGGGTAATTCCATTGAATTCGCGCTTCCTATCTACCATTAGGGGCATCGTATGATTATTGTTGTCCAGTACAAACATGGGGTCATCGCGTGGCACCATTACTGATCGAGTTAATTGGTGTCGCTGTAAACAAAGATTAGGGACACCTTGATGGGGTTTCACGATGGATTAGTGATCATTTCTCTGTGTTCTGTAATTTCACGGTGCCTTTAACGTTAACATATATTGTGGGTTTAGCCAATTTATCACCGAAAGTTGTTAAACATTTAATTATAAATGAGATAGAAGTAATAATTGCGTTTTGACAGACCAGCTTTAAATTCGCTTCCAGCGTCCAAAGAGGTTTCACTCTAAGAATTATTTTCCGTTTTAGGGAAGGATTAGAGTTTTCCTTTAAGAGGATTGAAGTAGGACAACAGATGAAGGATGGAATCTAGGAACACACATCAATATTATCCTAGTTTTCGTATCAATGATTTATTTGTCAGAAATAAATTTGATTTTATGAAAAAAAAAAATTATGCTGTCACTGATACTCGGTGAATGTGGAACATCGAAATTTATGTTTCATTAAATATTTTTTAATTAACGAAAACTATTAAATAAATACGGAGTAATCAATATGAAACATAGAATTTTGTTTATAAAATGAATATATTTATCTTGTTATTTTAATAAAATCAATTACAAAAAAGATATTATTTACTCGATGGGTTTTGTGCAAGCCCGTCCGGGTATGTACCACCCACTCATCAGATATTTTACCGTCTAACAACAATACTTATATGTATTATTGTATTCCAATTTGAAGAGTGATTGGACCAGTGTAACTCTAACCAAAAGAGGCATAGCATCATAACTCCCAATGTTGGTGGCGCATTGGTGTGATGCAATGAAAGGTATGTTTTTATGAGCTTATGTATATGGGTGGTATTCACCGGGTAGTAAATTTTGCGCAGGGCCCGAATATGTATATTCCTAGCGAATCCCCGGTTTCGCACTATTGCAATACTGATACTAATTATACAGAATTTATTTATTTACGACATCACATTGAGAATTTCTAAAATGATCATTGTTTCTATAATATATTGTCCATCTATTATATACAAAAAACCTTTCTGTACAATTACTCTATCTAATAAAAAATCGCATCAAAATTCCCTTGCATAATTTTAAATATCTAAACATACATATGGAGAGAGAGCGGTAAGCAACTTTGTTTTATACTATGTAATGATGATGATAAGCGCCATAAACATAAGGGGGTGTATAATAATGGTATGAAAGAACGTCTTGCCGTTGTCGTCACATGACATGTAGCCATCATGGTTTATAATACATACAACAACAAACAACAACAACAACAGCCTGTAAATTTCCCACTGTTGAGGCTTCCTCTCCATTTTGAGGAGAAGGTTCGGAACATATTCCACATTGGAATATTGGAATACACATGTGGAAGAGTATCTGTATAATAAATACACATACAAATAAATGCTAAGCAAAATATGTCACATCATGTACAAAGTATTGTTCATCAAAATTCAATGAGAATTTTAACATTTTCATAACTGTGAACATATTCTTTTTAAGAGTACCTTTTAACCCATTTAATAATTTCCACTGTAACAGCTTTGCATATTTCTATCTTCAGATTAATTTCGTTTCGGGACGGGCCTATAGGAGTAAATAATAAATATTCATAACTAGTTTTCCGGTCCACAGCTTTGAGTGCTCTTTCTCAAACAAAATTGCTAATGTGATTTATGTAAGACCATTTTAATGTTATGTATTCAGCGGCTAAATATCATCTTCTTTCATGAAATGAAATGTTGAATTTAGTTGAATTTGAAATGATGCAATAAATTCTGCAAACTCGAAGACGGAATGTGACAGTGTTTTTATTAATAAAATACGGTCAAGACCGTATTTGAATCGACCATTGTATTTCGTTAAATTAGTTAGTATGGCTGTATGGTTTATAATTACAGATTTCATACTTTTAAATATTGACGTATTCATTATAATATTATAAGAAATATATTGAAATATCTATTTAGATATATGTTTATTATATTGATGTTATATAATAATAAAACTTGGTTAAAATGATATGACGGATAGACAGAAAGACACAAAAATAAATCTAATATTAAAAATAATCTGTAATCAATTGAAGCTTTGGATGATAGTTGAATGAGATAGCTCAGTTGTTAAAACAGGAGCATATTGACCGATGATTTCGTGTTCAATCTTAAGCAGGCCTTTAAATTTGCAGACAATATGTGTCTTTTCAATGAAGTTCTACCACATATGTATCCAATAAGCGTTCTACTCGCATGATGGAATGAACTCCAAACTTTCTATTTAAAGAGAGATAAGGATTTAGCCCAGCAATGGAACACTTTCATTTATTATTTCACTTAAAATATTTTCAATATATTTGTCAGTTAACAGAATGTATAGTGTTTGAATATACATATCAATTTGTACATAAACGCGCCTCAAGTATAAGATCCGATCGAACTCAAATTTCAAATATCGAATGTTTTGTCTGAAACGAAATTTCCATCGCAAGTATGACGTTGATCTTCAAACCCCATTCAAGTTGGAGGCAGCGCGTAGGCTTCACAATATCAAAGGTTTACTCCCACTTCAAGCTTATAACCCTTGAACCGTTCAAAACTCTCACCTACGCCCAACAAGGCGTTACAGAAACGCAATAAATAATACCTAACAACAATATCCCTCAGAGGTCTCGATTGACCTTACCGCAACCTCGCTTCGGTGTACCGCATTGTATCCAGATTATAATATACGACTATAATAATATCGATTGAATTTTGATCCGGTTCATATTATTAAGTTCATATAAAAAATATTTGTTGATTTTCATGCTGGATATAAAAATTTAATTGTATTTTATTGAGTTATTTAAGTAAGTACTGAGTGTTATGCGGTCTGAACCTTTATATCTATACATATTATAATAAAATTGGAGCGTCTGTTAGTGATATTAAAATTACATCTAAGGAACGGCTGGACCGATTTTGATGGGACTTTCATTGGCAGATAGCTGATGTAATGAGGAGTAACTTAGGCTACAACAATATTTTTTATGATAAATTCAAACGCGGACGACGTCGCGGGCCTAGCTAATTGAATATAAAGTTGTAAATGACGATCATTCAGATAGAAACAATAATAGTCTTACATCTTTATGCACTGCTGTTCAAAGTTACATTCTTTCCTTAAAAACTACTACTAATATAGTACTTTTTTAAACAAATTATTGTGGGAACCATTAAGAAGTGTCTGATATTTCTATTAACCCCTAATTTTAAGCCTGAATAATAGCCTAAAGGATCAGGATCGAACCTGGGACATTTTTCATCGCTAAGCGGCGTAAACCATTGCGCTATTGACGCTTAATTAATAAATAATTGACTAATAAATTATATCTATTTAAGTAGTAATATTACAGAGCTGTTATAAGCAATTAGTTTTACAATTTTTAATCAATTTCAAAACGAATTTTGCAACCGAACACCGCACGAGATTTAATAGCCGTGAAATACAAAACCCTATTCTATTTTTAAAAATCTGTTTAAAATTTTAATTAATTGCTTGTTTTTCTTAACAACTCGCTTATTGCTTCACGTTTTGACAAATAAGACGTGATCGACAATAATGAAAAATAATTTCAAACGCAGTCTCCCATGTTATAGTTTCTCTAACGGTAAGTTTGTTTACCTATGATTGGAAAAGGGCTTAAGAGACATATGTATTATAAGTTTACTTTCGTTAAACTAGTTAAGAATATAGTCTTGAGGTTAAAGCCCAAACTATAATGTTCTAGAAATATTGTTTTGCATAATCAAATATGTATTTATTTGTTAATTGCGAAAAGATTTCTACTATTCAAGAGATAGATTTGATTTATGGAACGTGAGCTCAACTACAATAAATAAAAAATTTAACAAAAATAATAACCGACTTCAAACAAAATACTATTTTAAAACAAATAAATCTGCACTAAAAAGTAATAAAATAATTGCGTATTCAACATATTTTTAGAGTCCTTCCATGTAAGAAAACTATTAGACTACTTAAAAGTCGATTTACGATTATATAATGTAGTTATAATTATTGCTATATTTGGAGCCGATGTCAGCGACGGGCTCGCGCCTCAACAATCAAAGAAATAATCAGTACAAGCCCCTTGATTGACCCAGTATATTATCGTATAAAAGGTAATTTGTAAAAAACATACTGTTAAAATATTTTCATATTGTTTTTTGATAGATATACGGTAGGGTTAACGTGGCTGATACCGAGTCCAAATATGGAAATAATTATAACTACATTATATAATCTCATTTTTTTAAGTCTTTTAAAAAATAATTCAAAGAAGAATGTTATAACATGTATGTAGTAATTGTATATGATCGAACCTTCCTCTTGAATTATGAAATCGGCTGCGTAGTTTAAAAGATCTAAGCACAAAGACGGTTTTGAGTGACATATATGATGTAGAGATAATAGATTTCCTTGTAGATAACTTTTTGAAAATCAGGATTTAACAAACATTTGTTTTTCAATCGAAAAGCATGGACCCGTCAAAAGATGATCCATCGATAAGCCATGCAACGTCACCGAAAAATCGGATAACTTCAAATCCAGTTTGATCCGGTATGAACTAGTTCAGATACTCAAAATATTTAAACCACAAAGTCAAAGGTGCGGACAACATCGCTTTTATTTTTTAAAACCAATTTTTGGTAACAAAATAATGACATATCTGCCATGTCAATGCTTCCACTGATATATTCAAACACGACATTGAAATAAATATAAATAAAATTTTAACAAAAAGAAAAACCGACTTCAAACAAAACACTATTTTAAAACAAATGAATATGCACGAAAAAGTAATAAAAATAATTGCGTATTCAACATATTTTTTAGAGTCTTCCTAAGTTAAATGAAATGAAAAATATTAGACTACTTAAAAGTCGATTAACGATTATATCATGTAGTTATAGTTATTGGTATATTTGGAGCCGGGGTCAGCCACGGTGCCCTTGCCCCAACAATCAAAAGAAAGACGCGATACGAGCCCCTTGATTGATTCAGTATATTATTGAGTAAAAGGTAATTTGTAAGAAACATATTTGTTAAAGTATTCTCGTATTGTTTTTTGATAGATATACTGTAGGGTTTTATTGGCTGACACCGACTCCAAATATAACAATAATTATAACTACATGATATAATCGTTAATCGACTTTTAAGTAGTCTAATATTTTTCATTTCATTTAACTTAGGAAGACTCTAAAAAATATGTTGAATACGCAATTATTTTTATTACTTTTTCGTGCATATTCATTTGTTTTAAAATAGTGTTTTGTTTGAAGTCGGTTTTTCTTTTTGTTAAAATTTTATTTATTTTTTGATTTTAAGTGAAGCTGATGTTGACTAACTAATTTTTTTTAATATGGATAGATTAAGCGTTCCGTTTATATGAGTCAGAAACTACTTCGAGGACAATTTCAAAGGAAACTTGCGAATAAAGCAAAAATAGACTTTCGAAAATGCGGATTTAATACGTCACGCGGCGTAAACTACAAGGATCCCTCGAAAGAGCTGTAATCGAACTCAGCAAAAAAACTTTGAAAAAGACCAACTATATTTCGTACATCATATGACATCACATCACATACACAAAATTTGATTAAAGATAGTAAGAAATTCTGCCCCATATCGCACCCTAACTGCGAGCCGTATAGGAGTTCCATCACTACATAGTATAAAACAAAGTCGCTTTCTCTGTCCCTATATCTTTAAATCTACGCAACGGATTTTGATGCAGTTTTTTTTAAAAGATAGTGTGATTCAAGGGGAAGGTTTGTGTATATAATACATGAACAATATAGTAAAACACTGATAATTTTAGAAGTTTGCCATGTGATGTCGAAGTCAACAGGTATTAACTCCACGCTTTTTTATCATCTATAAAATCTTGCATCGCATAAATATAATAATAAACGATTTGAATTTACGAAACGGCAAAGATAAAAATGTCTGCGAAATTTTATTATAGAAACGGATACCTTGCCCCAAGAAGGATTTATTGTGTATGATTTAATACTATTTTTGTAGCGTTACTGCATATTTGGGTATTTTTTCATTAAAAATGCTTGTTTCCATAGTTAAACATTTTAGGCGTATAATGCAATAAACCTCGGTCTTCAAGGGATAAAGAAAGTTGACGCCTTTATAAACGGCACCACGGTATCTGCAGGAAGAACGCCAAACTTCAAGTTTTGTCCGGTTACGTCCAGTGACGTCAAAAGGTCATTTTCAGTGTATGAATTGATATTAAGTAGACAACGCAACAAATTTGCTGTGGAAAATCTGGAAAAATATACTTTTGTTTATTTTTACAAATAATATCATAAATAAGATATTTCTCTAACTATAATTACTAGTAAGAACTAGTTATAATTTAAAAAAAATGTCAAAATCTAATTAGAAATGGCTTTTTGATAATGCATTTTTCAACATTTTTAGTGCATATTTGGATGCATATTTTGTTATTTTGCATATATAGTGTACCTTGTTACCAGGGAAAAGAACTTCGTAGAGCTAAAATCGCACGCATAATGTTTGTCTATAGTGTTGAATACGAATAAACAAAACGATAGCTCAGTGCTTGTCTAAATTTGAATCCATAATCTAATCCTTCGCCCTTATCCAAATTTTTCTTGAGGTCGGCGCAGCATGTCTTCTTCTTCCATACTTCTCGGTCGCATGTCATCTCACAAGTAACATTCTTTCTAACCATATCGTCTTTCACACAATCCATCCATCGTTTCTCTGGTCGTCCCCTACTAAATCCATTTTGTGAGTACAAAATTATATTTTTCCTGTAGTTGAATTTTATTAGTAAAATAAAATTTATCGATACATTTATTTATTCACAATCCCGGCCGTAATAACATGTTCGTACTCCACTAAATAAGTTTGATAAAAGCTATTAATATTCCATATTGAAAAATAAAGTTAACACAGGTATATTTTAACAAGAATTTCGACATGCTTTTGTTGAAATTTCGCACAACTTGTAATGAAATGGAACACAATTTATGCATAATGTGATGTTGATACATTACCGAACGTTTAGCGTGTGCCTTTATAAAATGCGTTGGTAATAGTACGCGAGTTTTAGCTACCTGACTAGCGTTGAAAATTAAATTAAAGTGAATTTTCCTCTCGATTATACTCCATAAAACCTCTTTTGAAACGTAAAATGGAACGCAATTGGGCACGAGGCTTTCCCTACACGTTCGTGTCTCGTTAGTTTTAAAACTTGGAGAAGGTTTTAGAAATACACTGTTTGGCGAAACGTTCCAAATATCGTTGCTGCTATAAGAAATTTTAGCGAATTAAAAACAATTGGACTATTCAGCACGTATTGATATATTTACTTATATATATACCTTAATATATAATATTATAACCGCTAAAATAAAGACAGTTCATTTGTTAGATGTTCAAAAGTATTAAACTGATCATTGCAAAATTTTGTTTAAATGTTCTGATCAAATCAAATGAAATTAAAATATACTTTGTTCAGGTAGGCTTTTATAAGCACTTTTGAATCGTCATGTAATAGCTATATTAAGTAAAGTTACCACCGATTCGAAAAGTAGATTCAACCGAGAAGGACGTCATTTAATAACTTGTTAACTTAAATTAAGTGAAGCTACCACCGGTTCGGAAAGTAGATTCAACCGAGAAGGACCTGCAAGAACCTCGGTAGTTACTTTTTTTCAACATATAAAAATACAGTCATGTTAGATAAATACAATTTTCTATTTACGTAAAAACACATAAGGTACCTAACATCCCCCTGATCAGTAAAGGTGCCGGTGGAAATTCATCAGCTATACATTAAGCATTCATTGTTACTAAATATAAATAGAGAACCGAGATGGCTTGATGGTTAGAACACGTACATCCTAACTGATGATTGCTGATTCAAACCAAGCAAGTAATACTCAATTTTTATGAACGTATTTTGTGTTTATAATATGTCTCGTCTTCGGCGAAACACATTGTCACTTTTCGTAGAAATTTGTCAATTACAGTAACACGCTAAGTTGATACGTATATATATGACATACGCATCAAAATGTCGTATCATTGTAATATAATTATTTAATTACTGTAAATGTCGCATAACACATTCTGACACTAAAATATACCGCATTATAAATAATTATTGCGTTCTTTTATGTTATTTTTAATTTATAAAAATGTATTGTAAAGTAATATAAAATGTACAATCTGATCCAATTAAGATGCATGTTCAATTACATGCATCGTAGCGTCCAGACCTATTCTCTTTAAGGAGTTACACTTACAGGGTAACATAAAATTTAATTAAAAATCCAATAAATATCAAGTTTTAATCTGTTGTTTCTATAATAAGATTCAATAGTTATTTTTAAATTGGTCTGTAAATGTATAGAATATTCCTGTACAAAAAAACATTGATAAATATGGCAGGTTAGGCCTATTCTCCCTTTGAGGAAGTTTTGGAAGATATTCTAACACGCAGCTCCAATACGAGTTGGTATACGTGTGGCAGACTTTCGTTAAATGTGATACACGCAGATTTCATGTTGTCACCTTCACCAACGAGAGATGAATTATAAACACAAATCGAGATACACGCGTTCTAAACATTGGGCCATCTCTTTAGTCAATACCAGACTATATTCATACTAAAAAAGTGTGAGTCTAGTACTTATTTGTTGTTTTTCAAGCATATGTAAATTAAATTGGTATAAAGTTTCTAATTAAAATGGTGGAAAAGAGTAACCTCTGAGTTTAATACCGGTTCTTTTCTACAGAACCTACTTTAAGGAACTGTGGTATCTACCACAGGTCCTTAAAGTAAATCTTTACGGTTCAATATCGTAATATGACGTTCCAAAAGTGTTTTTATGTGCCTATTAGAATAAATACTATTTTGATTTGATTTGATCATAAAGGATACATCGATGCGGGTAACATGAATGCTATGAATCATGTACATTTTTTTAAATACCTGTCTGATATGACGAATCAACGAAATATAAAAATAGAAAAAAACAAAAGATAGTTTGATATAAAACAAACACTGTTATGTCGTGTATTCATGTTATGACGTAAAATACAACAAGAGTTACTGTAGTCGGTATAAACCTTGTAAGCTTCACCTGTCATCCGTCACCATAAAAAAAAACGGTAAAACTATCCTTTTTTATTATTTCCTCCCGTTCCTTTACGACTCTACGCGGTTATTGTTATTGTCTGAATAATCTAAAACGTTATTTACGTGTAAGCTTTAATATGAGATACGACGATTGTAATATTGTATTGTTTCTTTTATATTACACAGAAAGAGTTACCGTTATTCAGTAAATTGCAGTCCATGCCTTGATTGTTCAAAGGCGCGTTAAAATCCTTGTAAATATTTAAGCTTACACGTAAATAAATTTTAGATTATTCACACAATAACAGCTGTAAAATTAAGAGGAATAACTACAATGACAGCAATGAAAAGTAAAACTAACATAGTCAAAATAGAAATAAGAGTATCACTTGGTGGTAGGGCTTCGTGCAAGCCCGTCTAGGTAGGTAACACACTGGTGAATACTCACCAGTTATTCTACCGCCAAATAACAGTACTCAGTATTATCGTGTTCCGGTTTGAAGGGTGAGTGAGCCAGCGTAACTACAGGCACAAGTGACATAACAACTTAGTTCCCAAGGTTTGTGGCACATTGACGATGTAAGGAATAGTTAATATTTCTTGCAGCGTCATGGTCTATGGGTGATGGTGACCACTTAAAATCAGGTGGCCCATATGCTCGTCCGCCAACCTATACCATAAAAAAGGAGTAAAACACAATGTACGTAAATTCGGGATATGTAGTTTGTATTTAATATTTGTATATAAAACGCGTATCCCTTATCTTAGCCTTCGGTACCCTTAGACTCAGCTAACATTACAGAAATTCTTTGATGAAGAGGATGGGAGTCGTAAATTTTTTACGCTCTGCCAAATCTACCCATTCCTTATATCGAGATTCTGAAGGTTTTATTACCGAAATAATACAGCAGTCTTGTGTTTAGGATTTTGTTTGGAAATATGACATAAAAAACATCGGATATCTGTAGATGATTCTTTTGATATTGTTAATTTTGAACGGGTTTTGTTTTACGTTGAGATGGCCCAGTGGTTAGAACGCGTGCATCTTAATCGATGATTGCGGGTTCAAACCCAGGCAAGCACCACTATATATGTATATGTGCTTAATTTGTGTTTATAATTCATCTAATGCTCGGCGGTGAAGGAAAACATCGTGAGGAAACCTGCATGTGTCTAATTTCATCGAAATTCTGCCACATGTGCATTCCACCAACCCGCATTGGAACAGCGTGGTGGAATATGTTCCAAACCCTCTCCTTAATGGAAGAGGAGGCCTTATCTCAATAGTGGGAAATGTACAGGCTGTTACTTTGTTTTACGTTGTCAGTTGTTGTGTTTAATTTGAGGTTTAAAAGTCATTTTATACAAGTCGTACTTTTGCTGTTCACTCGCCTTGGGGAGGGGTGAGGGGAGCAGGTATTAATATAACATGTATTTCTGTGCCCTTACAACCAGTATGTGAGATTTCATGATGATTGACTGTGCAATAAAGTGTAGCAAGCAGAAAACAATCTATATTTCTATATTAATATTATAAATATGAAAGTACCCCTGTCTGTCTGTCTTTTGCGACCGAACCGCTGAACGGAATTTGATAAATTTTGGAGTTAAGCAAACTTGAACTCAAAGAAAGAACATAGGCTCCTTTTTGTCTGATTCATGATAACCAACACCTTAAAACGCGAGCGAAACCGCGGGCGACTACTAGTATATTATATAGCATTACTTTTGTAAAGTGCACTATTAAAAATACGAAGCTCACTTCCAACTTACTACTTCTAACAAACTTCTTCTTACACAAACACTTCCACCCTTAACTACTTCTTACATTTACCAAATCGATATGTTTGATCTTCCAAACATTTTCTTGACTGATATTTTTTAATGTGACGTCATAAAATACCAAAAAATGTCACCCATACAAAACCAGTGTCATAATCGATAATTTTATTTCACACGTCTAACCCTTAAGACGCAGCAACCGCGTTAATAACCAATAAATTTTATCCGATAGGCTTCCGAATAATTCGAATAATCGATTATCGCCCGGGGTTCGATTCTAATCGGAGATAAGAATCGTGACCACACGCAGTCATCGTGAAAATATACGAGATGTTATTGTGTCAAAGAACGCGTCTTGTATTCAAAAACGTTAAATTATAAAATAGTTTCATTATGTTTCCATTTAATAGTAACATACTAATTAATATTTTTTTAATAATAATATTTAATATACATAAAATTTCAATGTATAATAACTCATTATTTTTACTGTACTTTAAGTAATTACAAACTCATGTCACTCACTGTAGATTGGCTGGAATCCCGTAGAGAGAGGACGCATTCGTATGTAAAACCCTGTTTTGTATTAAATATTTTAAAACCATATAATATAGTAAATATAAATAAAAAGGAAAGTTTACATACCAGTGATTATACGATTTTATGGAGTTTCGAATGAAATTCTGATTTATTCGAAATTCAACCAATCAAATAGTTACAAATCCGTGATGAAATAAAAAAAAAAACCAATTAGTTCACGCAGATAATAAAAATGACCTCGTTGACAATCAACAATGAAAGTTTTTTCATATCATTAAAGGATCAAGTAATATGGCGCGGCAATAATGTTTTCTTTCTTACTATATAATGTTTCAATAGTAATGACACGTATAAGATTAATTTAATGACAAATAATTGTTCAGAACTTGAAGAAATATTAAGGTCATTAAACAAACTTTTTATTTTTATAATTCGAATGTTTCTTTCCGTTAAAAAAAAAAACAAAAGAACTCAGCTCGGAATCGAGTGCGTATGTTTTTGCTGTAATAACAACAATTAAAAAAGATATTATCTATCGAATAATTTAACAGAAAACTTAATTAAGGCCTCAAATATTGGCATACACACATTGAAATATATTTGAGCAAATTTCTTTTAAACGTACTTGAACATATATCCAAGAATCGTTTCTTAAATAATTTGGCTATAAGTATTTAATATAATTTTAATTAATAATTTGTACAAAATATAATTCATGTATCAATTTTGATATTAAAAAAATATTTAATAATATTTAATGATTGTACGAAGAAAATTTACTTTATAAATATTTATTATTCCTTAAATCCTAATCAAAATTACTCTGAAAGGTAATCTTTCGTGAAGGGACTGGGGTACAATCACATTACCATCAAGCGTCCTTCATTCCTCAGTGAATGAATGAAGTGAATGAGTAAACATCTGCTCATTTGAACGATATCAATGTTGGCAATTTATTTAAATAAATGTATTCCCAAAACGAACATTCGAAATACAATGTTTTATACCGCTATTTGAACTATGTAATATTTATCGTTAATCCGATGTAATACGCCTATTTGAATGTACAAAATATTTGAAAAGGAACGTTAGGTAAGACGTGTGTTTTTTACTTTACAAGATTTTCACTAATATTATAGAAGTATCATCAATTGACTACCTCGCTAATAAATCCGCTGATCCGAGGCCCTGGTTTCGAACTGGGTCATTGAGTTTTTCATTCAACAAATTATTCTCAGTAGTCTGGAAGTTGTACGTTTGAGTATTTCGTGCCATTGAAAGCATGTAAAGCTATTGGGTCAGACACCTGAATTCTTTCTAGTCAGATTCTTTTCTTTCATGTTTGTATCTCATCTGATTATAACATTGCACCTATATATGCGTACTTTAAGCTGAATACAGAAGTTTTTAAATTCAGATCAATCTTGTTAAATATTATTATTGATTTCAATATAATCTCAGCAAGTTATAACGCTCAATAGCGACAGAAAGTACTCATTGTCCAGAATATTCATCGTCATCATCTATTTGATGCCTGTATATCATCTCAATTCTTCGTTATGTAATTCAAAACAGTATGATAGTATAAAGACTTGCCTGTTGTTAAGTATGTTTATGGTGGCAAATATAGCTATACTACCGACAAAGGATCGAAGATGTTACATCTCTAAAAATATTCTTTCAGCAGTTAACCTTCTTCCCTTAAGTGTTACATCACTTCGTATCTTGTTAAATTTTATTCATAAAAACTGTATTAAGAAAATTTTCCTAAAATTTCTTCAACGTTTAAAAGTGTATAACTAGTTTTTAAATACACCCTTGATGAGCTTGCGAGGGAACCTTTTAGCGAGCTAAATAATTATTGAAGCTTCTACAGCAAAGATCCTGAATTTTTAATGACACCAACCTTAGGAAAGAGACAATTAAGCGACCTACTTATAAAATAGTGTATATGGTCATGAAATGCTTAAATTGTGGTCTTTAACATTTTATTATACTTCAATACGTTCACAAAAAGCCGAGATGGCCCATTGGTTAGAACGCGTACATCTTAACCGATGATTGCGGGTTCAAATCCAGGCAAGCATCACTTAATATTATTCATGTGCTTAATTTGGGTTTATAAATTCATCTCGTACTCGCCGGTAAAGGAAAACATCGTGTGACAAATATGCATGAGCATGTGTCTAATTTCATAGAAATTCTGCCACATTTGTATTCCGTATTGGAACAGTGTGGTGTAATAAGTTCCAAACTTTCTCCTCAAAAATGAGAGGAGGCCTTAGCCCAGCAGTGGGAAATTTACAGGCTGTTGTTGTTGCAGAAAAAATGGACTCATTGTTTTAGTTAGTAACGAAAACGATAGGAAAAATGTGCCCATCTAATAGTAATAGCTACAGATACGAAAGTTTTATAGACATATATTCAGTGCAGTTAGTTCTCCTCAAATAAACGATCATCCGTAACTTAAAACCGTCTGCCATAAAGGAAAATCTATTATGAAATGCTGTGCGAATTTTTAATCTGATTGAAAACCAAGTTATCCATTGTTATTTGCCCGGCGTTCAGAGGCCATGCCTCATCAAAATTCATCTCCTGAATAATTTAAAACATTCACGTCTCGTGGTCTCGGCTTAATTTCAACACAGCTAATTTGAAGTGCGATAAATTTGAAGTGTAAAGATGCTGGTCTTGACAAATATTCTGGAACATTTGCTCATTGTTTTCCTCCATTACCATCGAAATTCTATTGAAATACATGAAACTATATGTTTTCAAGTCTACCTTGTGTGTTTTAAAACCATCCATAATGTATAAAATCGACCTCACGTGACTCGTACACGTAAACAAAGATAATTCCTACTAAAAAATTGGGATATCGTTGTTCTCATAATGTTGTCTTAGATTTTCGCGATTATTACACATTGAAATAAAACTAGTTTTAACGGATTTAAATCTCGTATATTAATTATTTTTATTATCCCGACGTTTCGAGCACTATTACATTATGGGATGATAAAAATAATTAATATACGCGATTTAAATCCGTTAAAACTAGTTTTATTTCTATCGTTGTTCTGTCTGACTATATTTAGCAATCGCTAAAACCATTACTTGATTTAGAATATTAAAGTAATTATTATTATTACGGTGGACTGCTGTACCGTAACACATCAATTAAAACGCCATGACAGCCATTTAGACTAGATTACAAATGTATAATAAAAGTTAAATTTTCAAATTCATTAGTATTTATTTATTAAATATTTATATTGTACCTCTAAGTAAAAAATCAACTTAAAACAGACGAAATATCTAAATATAAGTTAAGGCGTTCGTTTTCCGTTTCAACTCACAAAGCGTTTACGAATTTAATCCCTTTTGAGTCAAAAACAGTAAGAAATTTCCAAATAGACCAACCGAACGATATCTCGACGATGTTTCGCAAGAAAGCAAGCAATAAGTTTATTTCGCCCTTCTTTTAACTGAGTAAGGGTTTAACGGAGGGTTTCGTAAATAAAATGGTAATAAATTCAGTGAGCTATAAGGAAAATTATGTTTCTTGATGTCTTGTGAACTATCGTGATGAAAAACAGCTCTGAATGTTGATGGTGTAATCATCATTACTAAAACTATAAACAAGCGCTCTTATTCTTTTGATACATAAATCTTAATTATAAGCCGATATGTCTGTGTTAACAAGAAGTGGACTTATCGTTTTTGTTAGTAAGGAAACAACAACAAGAGCCTGTAAATTTACCACTGCTGGTCTAAGGCCTCCTCTCCTATTGAGAAGGTTTGGGAACATATTCCGCTTTGGTTCCACCAATACCCATGTGCAAAATTTTCTATGAAAATAGACTCATGATGTTTTCTTTCTCCGCCGAGCATGAGATGAATTATAAGCACAAATTAAGCACATGAAATATTCAGTGGTGCTTTCCTGGGTTTGAACCAGCAATCATCAGTTAAGATGCGCGTGTTCTAACCATCTTGGCACTAGTAAAGGAAACGACAGAAAAAAATGGCGCACCAATTGTGCCCATCATTAGAGTAGCGTCTGGAAATGAATTCCAAAATCTTCCTCCTTAAGTGGAGACGAGTTATTCTTATATATTGTAATGTATTGACAAAAGTCAGATGGCATCCAGTCCTCTGGCAGACAGAAATTCATTACTCACGGATGTCGACAAACAAGAATAGCATTAGCGCAAGTCGTTTGCATGGTTGTCCGTGTGTAATGTCTATATATCTGAATGCAAGACAAAATCGTGTAGTCCGTGCTGTTCTTAGGGGTATTGTAAAACATTAAATAATGTAAAAGTAAAATGTACTTGATTTTGGTCCACCTCATTTTTCTGAAAATTATCTATCCTTAATTTTAAAGTAGAGAGATTATATTTAAGACCTCGCTCCAACTTAGTATTACAAGTTTTTCTTGACTTCTAATATTTATGGACTGTTTGTTAGTGTCTCTCAAAAAAATCAATATAATTGTGTATATAATGTTGTTTTACGTAGAGCAGAAATCGTGGGGTATAATTGTCTGTTTCTGTTTTATTACAGAAACAGACAATTATACCCCACTTTAATATAACCCCACTATAGTAATTATACTTTTTTAGTCCTCCAAGGGATGTCAAAGGACAATTCTACTCTTTTTTAAAGCTATAGTAATTGATGCCCAATATCTTATTGTCTGTATTTAAAGTATCATCAAGTAACTAGTATCTGATATTAACTTAAAGTTTTTTTTTGAGATAAGTCAACGTAAACATATTGACGTGAAATGGTAGGACAATTATGTACAAAAAAAATAAAAGTAAACCTAGAATTGATCCCTATAGAACACCCGCTTAGCACAGCTAATGTCTCATAATATCACATTCTGACATTTCATATTATATTAAAGTATAACAGTATCGAACTCATTCAAGAGAAATACTAAATTTCAGTGTTAGAAAAATTCGACATTTTTATTCAGCAAAATTAATATTCTTGAAAATTTTAATAAGAAATCTTCGTATTATACATTTTCACAGAAGAGATTATACAAACGAGCAAATGTAAAACTGGAAAGAAAACAATTTAACTTTTTAAATTACCATTCATGAGCTTCTAGCGACTAGCATTTCATTTTCTCTAAACAAATAACTCAAGATTTTACAAAAATACCTTGAGTTTTAGAAAATCATTCAGAATTTACATGACAAGCTCACTAACAAAATTAGATGTAAATTTAGATTATTATATTATTCTTATATGTAGTCTTTGTTTTATATTACCATAATATATTTGTATTATGATTATTATTTTCATATAGATCTGCCTTGACTTCAAATAATTTATAACATATAAGCTAATGTAATCTGATTGTGAAAGTACTTCCAAAAACAAATCTTTAAGTTTCAAAGTTGTCTGCCAAATGAATGGAAATGAGTCTATAAAGGTTTTATTACCGAATCTTTTATTTTTCCACCTTCTTCACACTGAGGTCTGTTGTTACACAAACAAAAAAAGAATCTGAATCGATAACCTTATATTCTTTAAATATATATTTAAATATATCATCAAATGAACTTCTTAAAGTGAAGTTTTATTTGCGTTTTTTTCTTCAAAATTTTTGCTTGCGCAGATAGCGACTTATTACTTTTTATCTTATTTTTTCGTCATTTCTTGATTTTGTCATGATGAAGATAACAAATTTTCAATAAATTTCTTAGGCAGGTCCATACGTTGCCTCGCACGAAAAAAGAATAAAGTGAAGTGACCGTACTAAATAATAAAGATATATAGAAAAAAAAAACGTAAAAAGAGGTCGATTATGAATAGATTATCTAAACGTGCGGACAATGCCAAAGGACTACATAGTTAATTGTATCTTCGAACTTCGAATATATAATATTAATAATATTGACGATGTAACAGAATTCAATCGTACCGCTAAATGTATTGGCTCGTGTAAACGAAACGTTGACAGTTAGCTGTTAGCAGAAAACGTTCCGGTTTACATCGACTGATCCGATTAAAAAACTGCTGACACTAGCCGAATGACGAAACACGCTGAAGAACTTTGATTGCAAAATTTTGTACATTTAAAGCTATGTTCTGCCATGAATTTCGATTACCAGTTGAACAAGATTTGTGGGAAATCTGTTATATTAATCATAATCATTATGATACTAATGTTATTTCATAAAAAATAGCCTAACAGTTTAGGTTAGGTTCATTGGGCGTATATTTTATTTAACAATTTTTTTGATATACCCGGTAAGCACAACTGTATTTCCATGTGCCTAATTTGTGTTGATAAATATTCACGTATTAGCGTCGTGCAGCATGCAATAGCGTAGGATAGCATCATAAGGATAAATGATATTCTGCCACATGTGTATTCAATGCCAATTTGGGCATAACTGAGTGAAATTATGTTCTAACTCCTTTCCTCCTTATACGAGCCTACTTCTATAGAATATGTTTAAAATCTATTATTACAGTGTTAACGCTAGACACAATTCACAAATAAATTATTTTTTGCAGGTGGATTCAACGTCGACCGGTCATGTAGAAATGTAAGTATGACTATAGATTTTATTATGTAGATATACTAACTTACCATCAGCAGATTTTGGGTTCCAAGTCCAGGTCAGACTAGTAAATATAAATTCTGTAGTACGACACCATAAAATTTCTGGTGTCTTGCTTAATTAATAAATCTTTCTTGGGACAAGGTATCCGTTTCTGTAATAAAATTCCGCAGACATTTTTAACTTTGCCGTTTCGTGAATTCAAATCGTTTATAAAAAATATATTGGTAAAAAAGGCATATTTTTCGATACAATATTTTGTAGATGATAAAAAAGCGTGGAATTAATACCTGTTGACTTCTAGGGAGGATATATTAATTTAAATAATTGTATTAACTAACATGACTTTGTATTTTTAAATGTTGAAAAAGAGTAGCTACTGAGTTTCTTGCCGGTTCTTCTGGTAGAATCAACTTTCCGAACCGGTGGTAGCTTCACTTAAGTGTTAAATGACGATTCAAAAGTGTTTGTAAAAGCCTACTTGAATAAAGTTTATTTTGATTTTGAATTGATTTAATTCTCATCAAATATCATTAACATATTCATGTATCCATGGAATCAGTCATATATTATCAAAATATATTTCGTTTAGATAGGCTTTTACTAGCACTTTGAATCGTTATTTTACAAACTATAATAAGTGAAGGTACTATCGGTTCGAAATGTTTTGTTTTTTTTTTTGTTTCTTATAGTATAGATTGCCGGACGAGCATATGGGCCACCTGATGGTAAGTGGTCACAATCACCCATAGACAATGACGCTGTAAGAAATATTAACTATTCCTTACACTCCTTTTTTCATCTATTATAAATTACTTGAGTTTATGAATCGACAAACTTAAGTGCTCGATAACTTGAAGTTTAAATTGAAAATATTATCAAAAAATATAAGACACCATAATCCCTATAATACAATAGAAGTTCCATATGCTTATTGATGACAGGAGCATTGTTCCTATTTTTATTACAGTATCGCTATTTTATATCAGGAATAACGAGAGGGCATTGAGGGGCAATAAAATGGTATATTCCTCATGTTTATGGACCAAGGAATCGGCAGGTTGCGATTTCCGTCACGTAGCACGCTTTTTCGAAGATTTGACGCTTATGGGTCTAATATGAATTTATATTAGCATTTACTCGTAACAAAAAAATCTATTGATTCATTTATAATATAAATAAATTCTTTGTTTAAATTGTTATTAGTTAAATATTCTTGATTTTGTTTAAAATTATAACGTATTGTTAAATAAATTCAAATTTAGAAACATTTCTTAAAATGGGTATTGATTCTTTTTTTGAAAAACAATTTACAAATATTAAAAAAAATCTTTATCTTTATTCTTTGTGCATTTAAAGAGTCAATTGTTGTCACTTCATTAGTATGAAATATACATACATATATATGTCTGATAATTTATTAAAACTTGTACCACAGGCTCGACGCTGTAAGCCCTAGAACTTCGTTTCCTTTTAACGTTAGTTCTTTGAGAACAATCGAATCGAATGGAATATACCAACGCTAATGATTCCGCCAGAGATCTCCGGGTCGTATTCTTTTGAAATTTTCTTTACTACACATTCAAGTATTAATTCTAGTATGAAAAAATTTACTGAAGAAATTGAGACTGTTACTAGTTTTTTGGCAAAATTCCATACCATTCGATTGGCCTATAAATTTGGTAACAGTCTATTTGTATTAGACTAATCACTGGTAATGCACGTTTTTATATTGTTCATCAGATCACTGGTCTGTCTGCCAAAATAAAAAGGTTTTATTGTGATTATTTTAAGTCACTCAGTAAAAAATATCATGCTATATTTAGATATACGGAACACTATAAAATGTTAAAACGCTTCCAGATAAAATATTCAACTAACGAAATTCATCAAAATAGAATCATAAATAATCAGTTATCATTCCACAAAAAGCAAGTAACAAATCAAATATAAAAGCAGATTTTCCGTCCCCAACTTATTATGAGTACCCTTGAAATCCGAACGGAACAATTAGACTCCTCTCCGAGGATTCCCTTGCGAATGGAACCGCAAAAAGTCGAAATTACTTATCTTTGGTGAACTACTAACGGACTTAATTAGAGAAAGTTCGTCGCTACTCGGTTTTTACGTCATCTGACGTTTGATAGAATGCCGAAAATGAGTTCAGGGAGTCATTTTCTATCTCACTTCTGTAGCTACAGTTGAGATATACGCATAAAAAATGTAGATAAACTTTTTATGAATAAGGATGATTTTGCTAACCGTACTTGGTTATAAATTTTACGAAACGCCCTACGATTATACATTCTTTCATCATTCATTCGTTCGTTAATCTTGTTGATTTTTCCGAAAATTTTGTACTAAATTCCACTGCATAACAATTATATCAGAAGAAGTTATTGGTATGGATTAGGCTTTATTTATTTTCTATCTGTAAGTAATGTTTCAAATTGAAGTTATGGGCTATTAAACTACATTGCGACATATGTGATGTATGTCGACATTTATAATATATGATATTGACTATTCTAAATACTTATAGATGCAATTAATCATTAATAAATAAAATACTCAAAACTGTTTATGGCAGTGAAAGTATAGTAAATAAAGAGGTTACTTTAACATATTAATACTTATATACTGATTTGAATTTCATGAAAGTGTGTGAAAATCAAGAAAGGACATAAGTAACATTTTCATACCCTAAACTTACAGCAAAGGCGCGGGTTATATTTTATGGATTATCATTTTTAACAGATTTTTACACTTACACAAAATTTCATCATCGTGTTTTAAAATTCATATTCAAAAAATAGTCAATATACAACCAAGTTATAAAGCCTATTTGCGTTATGAAAATATTTGGTCAAATGGAACTTTTATTTTTAAACCCATAAACCTACCTTGTCCAACAATACTATTGGAAACGGTTTTGACGAAAATGGTTTAACGATAAAACAATTTTCAGTCCGTAATTGATGATATTTTATAATAAAATACATGAGTACAAATATACCTTATTAGATCAATTAGGAAAACTACATTTATCCCTTCTATTTGAAATCACAGTAATATTTGAACTCAAACTCAAATTACTGTATTCAACGTAGAAGCATTACACTTTCTTATTGATGGTCAAATTAAACACTACCACCGATTCGGAAAAAGGAACACCCTGACCTGAGAAGAACCGGCGAAAGAAAATTAGCGGGTCTTTTTTTCGTCAAATTAATTAGATATATATTCTATATATACATAAATAGAAACAGATTAGAAGATTACTACTTAATCACTATTACTTTTATGATAAAAAGACAAAACAAATCGGAGACAAAATAAAAAAAAATCAAATTAACTTCAAAGCACATCATAATATTTTAAAAGTTTCAAATTGCTACCATTATAAAAGTCCGTAGAGAAATGAAAATTTTATAATTCGATAAATCCAGTGAATTTATTTGGTAACATTTAAAACGTTATAACACGACCAATAAAATTGATATCGACAAAGTTATCTGACTCGATAAATTCGTCATCATTTTTCTCATAATATACTTCGGATTTCCGTCCTGTTGAATATTGAACAGAGAATAAATTATCTATAACACCGGTTAGTTGGAAAATCGTCGCGTTTGCCCAAATTGGTAATTTACATTTGAAATTACTGAAACTCTACAAGTAATTGACTGGTCGAAATATTCTCATTGGATGTTCAGTTTAATTGCTTATTGATGTATTGATGACGTGAATTGGATTTGTATTTGATTGCAATTTTATTATTAACACGTAGCTTAAAGGGTTGTTATGAAAGCAAAAACATCATTTTCGTTAACCGCGCCCTACATCGACCAACGTAACACTGGATTCGTCTTTGGTTACCTCACAATATTCGTCATGGTCAGATCACAATTCATTGAAAACAATTTCGTAGAGTTATAAAAATCGCTTATCCACGTGCCATTTATTTGGAATTGTTATTAACTGTAATGTATTAAGAATTAGGCTTTTCCCAGCCGAAAGTAAAGTTCCTGGGGGAATTTTTTGTTAATTCAAGACTAACAATTTATATTATAATTTCACATCGCATATCGCATCGCTTACTCACCGATATTGTGTTGGCACGCTTATCTTAATATTTTAGCGGTGATCATTTAGCATTAAATGGTGAATAATATAACGAAAATAAAAACAAAACATGTTTAGCCACAAATTATCAAAATTCACCTAAAAGTACTTAACTTTACTTTACTTGATGGTAGGGCTTTGTACTTTGTACGGGCTTGCCCGTCTGGGTAGGTACTACTCATCAGTTATTCTACCGCCAAATAACAGTACTCAGTATTGTTGTGTTTCGGTTTGAAGGGTTAGTGAGCCAGTGTAACTACAGGCCCAAGGGACATAACATCATAGTTCCCAAGGTTGGTGGCACATTGATGATGTAAGTAATAGTTAATATTTCTTACAGCATCATTGTTTATGGGTGATGGTGTCCACTTACCATCGAGTGGCCCATATGCTCGTCCGCCAACCTATACCATATAATACATAAAAATAATAAAGTTTTTATGATTTAAAATGATGCCGATCAATATCGTAAAAGAGAATTTTTAATAAACATTAAAATGTATACTTATTTAATACGATTTGTATAAAATTATAACGGCGCTTATAATTTCGATGGATTAAGTTACTTGTTTAATAGAGAAGATAATTTGTTTAGAAAAATGAGAAAAGTATTTACGCTGATTATTTTTTTCTTTTGCTTGTTTTTTTTTAATTAAAAATTAATTTAAGTAAAGCGATTCATGTTTCTTGCGATTAGATTATTCTTTGCATACCTTTATTTGATTTAATTCGTTAGTCTTGTAGAGCAGTTGTTGTATTTTAAATAAGAAACAGTTTTTCTTACCCGACTTGATTTGACAATACATTTTCGTATAACATTAAAATATGATGTACTTTTTTCAAATATTTTGCATTAGTAAAATACTTAAACTTTAATTCTATGTTAGAATGCAAACCTAAAAAGTTTTGACGGAGATTATCTAAGGTTTCATTCACTAGCATTTTCGTTAAAAATAATAGTTTTTGAGTAGTTGGAATATCTTTTAAGTAACGCTAAAGAGTGAAGCATTAAACTAAAGTAAGATCTTTTACTAGTCTTTCATTTGTTAGCCTAGCCATTTTGCTTAACACTCAGTAAAAAGGCTAGGCTATAAATTAAATCAGTATTGAAGTATATCTGCGATGTTTATATAACTCTGTCATGTTTTCAGAAAGTGATTGATATTTTATTTTCCTTCCCACATAAAAATAAATTCAGTCAGACCCCTGGGGCATCCCGAGAGGCTAAGGATTGAATCTCTAAAAGTAATATTCGCTAGGCAGTTCATGACCAATGAATAAAAATCTACAATTAATATTATGACTTAATAACTCAACACAAACATGTGTTAATGGAAAAACGTAATTATACTTTCAGAGTAATATGTAGCGAAGTAAATCTAGTAAAATAGTATTTAAGTTCAAGTAAATAGTAGAACGTAACGCGATCAATTTGCTAGATACTTATTAAAATAGACGACGTAAATGAAGAAAAACTTTTGGCTAAATAGGATACGTTAGGAATGAGCGATGACTGACTGAGTGGAGGCGGAGAAATCGCTTTACTCGGGACTATGCTAAATTGTATATCATAGTTCAAGTGGTAAGTAGATGTTAGGTCTCAGGTCAGGTCACACAGGGCATAGTTATTGGGTTCTATGAGATAAACTTTCAATAGCAGCGATAAGTTTGGGTGTTACATAAGTGTTCACATTTCCGTGGGTAAGACCCCATTGGATTATAAGCGGGACAGATTATTATTATAATTAATATGTGTAATGACTTCTATTGAGAGTAGCCATAAATTGATCAAGAAACATTTAAACATGATGAGTAAAAACCTAAAAAATGAAGTAGTTTTACCAAAATACCATTTTCCTTTGTTTTGGGGAAAAATATTTATACATACACACACAAACACAAATGAGCATTGTACGGATACATCAAAAATATTAGTATAGTGTAGTGTCATACTTTTAATTTTACGCCACCGATAAGCAGTAAATAACAAGAAGAAATTAGCTTAGAATAGGGAAAAAAATAATACTTTTTTTTATTCTTGTATTTTTAAGGGACCTTTATAGGCTTCCTGTATGTCGGCCCCATATACGCTAAATACAATAAAAAAAGAGTTAGACTACATCAGTTTGAGAGAATGACTAATTAATTAATATACATATTTTAAATGATGAAATACTGGAAGGCTTACTAAAAATAGAATTAAAAACACCAATATTAAATAAAAAAACAAAATATCTATACATACTTCAGTAAACGTAACAAAGGTTGGATGTTTTTTCTTATTAAAGTTTCATGTTTTCTTATAAATAATAAAGGGCTTTCATTCAACTTCCTTTGGGATGTGTTTTGACGAGAACGAGGTTAATAAATTTAAAATTTTAATGTACTCCGTAGCGAAAGTACAGGAAGTGGTTTGTATTTGTGGTAAGTTATTACTAAGTAACTATTATAAATAGATATTTGTTTTTTGTCGTGAGGCTTATTTGGTATTTAATTGACTATGAATGTGTCTGTGGCTTTGCATGCTCATAATTCAACTACATTTTCAAAATTGGAATAAAATATAGCCTATAGTTACTTCTGAATAGAGTAGCTTATTAACATATATATTTTTTATTTAAGATTTCACTGGGGTGCCTGATGCTAAGTGGTCTTCGCTGTACATAAAAAAATTCGCTGCTAGAAATATTAACCATTCCTTCACCAATGCGCCATCAATCTTGGGAACTAAGATGTTATGTGCCTTGTTACACTGGCTTACTCGCCCTTCAAACCCGAACACAACAATACTGAGTACTGCTGTTTGGCGGAAAAATATCTAATAAGTGGTACCCAAACGGGCTTGCAAATAGCCCTACCACCAAATAAAATATTAAATTTTTTATTAAATACGTATTTTGAAGAGTTGAATTTAAAATGTGGCATTTTAAACCTTAGTGTCCAATAGCATTTTTAATAATTTAATTAACAACATATACAGTAATATTTGTTGGTAAGCATATGAACAATCATAATTCGTTCAGACTTATCCTATTCATTTGGAATCAACGTTAAGTCTTTCTATTCATTTAATCTCTATCTTCCTCGTGACCTCTATTATGTCTTTCTTACTAATATTATCCACTAAGTCCTTTCCGCTTTACTGAGGTTTCTTCTATTATTATATCTCATATTACTTTTAATTTCAAACACTGCTTTTGAACCAGCTCAATTAGCCACGATTAATATTAACTAAAGATTTTAAGTTCAAATTCAGGTAAACTCAGGCGTTTAGCTAATTTATGTATTTAGTTAATATCTGGATTGGTTATGGAAGAGAACATCGTAAGGTACAAACATACACTTCCAAATTAAGCCTACGTACTTGGAAGCCTAAACGGATATTCAAATATTATTCAATTCTAACAATGCTATTTACATACTTGTCGAATAGATAACCTCTTTTTTTAAAGTTGTTTAAAAATGGAAATTCAGTAAAATAAATGAAAATTTAATTAATTAAAATATTTGAAATGAAGGAGTTACAATGAAAGCAAACAAATGAATGTTTATACATTTTTTATTTTCAATATCCTGTCTTCAAGTTTGAACTGGAAACAGTAACTAGAAAGTTTTCATGTACAAGTATAAATGGAAAAAAGTCCACGATTATTCAGCAGAAGAAAACTGGCAAGTTTTCGAAAATAAAAATAAATCGTTCAACACCAATCGTATCTTCGCTTTTTCTTCGTTAAAAATTCCGAATCCTCATCCTCAGTAATTCCACCAGCGGCTGTTTAAGTTTTCATAAACGGACTCGAACTTCGAAAACCTTTTGTTATGACTTAGACTATTGAAAAGGTGAGGTTTGGTACAATCTATTGTTTTACATTATATTCCTTGTAATATTTAATAGCAGCTCCGTCTTTAAGCCTTGTTTCATCCAAGGTCTTTTTAATTTAATCTAAATTTATAACAACTTCAGCTCTCATTACTGATGGCCTTCACAAGTCATTTCGTGCAACATGTAGCCTCTCAGTGATAGCTCTTTGCTTAATATGTCTAAACAAAATACGTTCAAAAACATTTTTTTCATTAAATTTTATCGAGTAGTAAATTATATTTTACTTGGTGGTAGGGCTTTGTGCAAGCCCTTGTGGGTAGGTGCCACCCACTCACCAGTTATTCTACCGCCAAATTACAGTACTCAGTATTGTTGTGTTTCGGTTAGAAGAGTGAGTGAGTCAGTGTAACTACAGGCACAAAGGACATAACATCTTAGTTTCCAAGGTTAGTGGCACATTGACGATGTAAGGAATAGTTAATATTTCTTACAGCTTTATTGTCTATGGGTGATGGTAACCACTTACCATTAGGTGGCCCACATGCGCGTCCACCAACCTATATCATAAAAAAAAAATAAATAAACAAAAATAGTATCTATCATATTTGTTTGGTCTCAATTTATTGTAAAAAGTGATTTTGATTGATGTTAGTTAAATATAATATTGACTTAGAATTAACGAAAACCACGATAGCTAGGGCTTTATAAAAGCCCGCTTGGGTACCATTCACTTATCATATATTCTACCACCATGTTGATGATGCTATGTCCCTTGTGCCCCTTATAAACTCTGGTACGTAACTAGGGGCACAAGGGAATAACATCTTAGTTCCTAAAGTTGATAACATTAGCGATGCATGGAATAGTTTTTTTTAATTGCCCCAAATTTTTGGTTTTCTGGATTTATTATAAATTTTCAATTTTAGATTGAGCTGGATTTATTAAATAAACATTTTTATTTCATTATAGGATAACAAATTTAATTAAAAAAATTAACACTATCAAAATTTGTTATACTATTTATAAGTATAAGAATATTAGCACCATAAATTGATTAACTTATGAATAATTCTTAATCAATTTCCTTAGGGGTTTTTTATGGTATAAGTTGGCGGACGAGCATATGGGCCACCTGGTGGTAAGTGGTCACCATCACCCATAGACAATGACGCTGTAAGAAATATTAACTATTCTTTACATCGTCAATGTGCCACCAACCTTGGGAACTAAGATGTTATGTCCCTTGTGCCTGTTGTTACACTGGCTCACTCACCCTTCAAACCGGAACACAACCATACTGAGTAGGTACTGTTATTTGGCGGTAGAATAACTGGAGGTAACTGATGGTGGTACTTACCCAGACGGGCTTGCACAAAGCCCTACCACTAAGTGGTAGCAGGGTCTTGGTCATGCATTTTCAACCGACTTCAAAAAGGAGGAGGTTATCAATTCGTCTGTATTTTTTTTTAATTCAATTTATCTTATCCATCGCCAGTCTTAATAACTGTGTCATCCATATGTTATCCTAATTGCGTTTTCTTCCGTTGTCTCATTATCATCCATACTTAGCACCATTGACGGCATTCATCATTACGCCTGATTTATGAATATTACGTAGCATTATGGTAATGACAGGAAATTTGTTACCAAATACCTCGCGGTAGATTCTGCGGTTACAACTGTTTACGCATCAATATAGTTTGTAATTCCATCAAAAGAAGCCAATTTACATCACGGTTCATTGATCAAAGTAATAAAAGGAAAGCTGGGCCACTCAGAAACTCCCCTAGATGTTGTTTTGATTAAATTTTCATGTTCTTCTGAAGTAAAGGCTGCTTGCAGACGATCGTAGGTTTTCTTTGTCTTGTATTAAAATGCTGTTGGTTTTTCTCCGGGTGTATTGTCTTCGCTTTGTATTTTTAAGCTTTTTAACTTTCTAGTTATTTTAATCGCGTACAGCTTCAAGTCGCTTGATAGATTCATTGCATTCAAACTTCGATTATTCCACTCTCCTTCCTTATTGATTTTAAATTTAAAACTATTACTGGTTAATGTATTCTGAATAATGATTTTAAAATAAAACTGAATTCTTTTTTGGAATAGATCTGAATATATCTTATGAGTTAATTATTTGTGTATTTTAGTTTAGTGTGAATAGACTTAAGAGTCGAGATGGCCCAGTGTTTATCTTAACCGATGATTGCGGGTTCAAGCCCAGGCAAGCATGTGCTTAATTTGTCTTTATAATTCATCTCGTGCTCAGCGGTGAAGGAAAACTTCGCGAGGAAACCTGCATGTGACAAATTTCATAGAAATTCTGCCACATGTGTATTCCACCAACCCGCATTGGAACAGCGTGGTGGAATATGTTCCAAACCTTCTCCTTAAAGGGAGAGGAGGCCTTTAGCCCAGCAGTGGGAATTTACAGGCTGTTGTTGTTGTTTGTTTGTTGTGAATACTTTGACTTTGGTAAATATATACCATTGATTATGGGCGTATTGATGATTCGAATACAGCCCGAACTATAGCCGCTTGTGGTTTACAGAAGTCAGACTTAAATATTAATGAATATTAAACTCCTACAAAATAGAGGTATTTTTTCATAGCTTCCACAAATAACTGCTGGTCAAATAATTACAAAATGGCGGCGATCTTACATCTCCAAGGCGTAAATTTTTATCATTCACTTTATGAAGATCGTGGCTTTACTGTTAGCACTCAAATCTTCGGATAAAGTAAGAAATAAAACTCTATGTTTACCGACACCTGAAATTGCTTCTTACAAGTAAACAAGCTTTTTATTAATATTAAATTTCGAGACTAATATCTCTTTTGGAAACGAGATTCATCAGATCATACTATTTCTTGGTGGAATTATTTATTTTACGTCAAGTAATTGAAAAAAGTATAAAAGACTAGTAACAGATCAAATACTTACGACTTTATTGTAGCAAAGTTACGTAATCCAATTCTGTATTTGTTGTTTGTTCACGTTTATTTCTGTTTCAAATTAATACATTTTTGATTGAGCATCACTCATTAAAAGTATTGAAAACGTCGATTCGAAGCAAAAAACGTTTCCACTTTAAAAGTTTCGCAATTTAAACTTAAATTGTGACGTTTCAATCGAAAAATAAAGTTCGAATTAAGTTATTATTTTTACGATTCACGAATTGTACGTTGATCTTATTATATAAAATTTATATTGCTTGATAACTCTAAGCTAAGCACAATTAGCATATTATTATTATCACAGTTACATTGCTTAACGAGTTTAAATTAAGAAAAAAAAAAAAAACAAATCGAATTATCGTCGCTTAAAAAAATAAGCACGTGTTCTGGTTCATTCATCTCAACAACAACACCCTGTAAATTTCCCAATGCTGGGCTAAGGCCTCCTCTCCCTTTGAGGTATAGGTAGGAGGTATTTGGGACATATTCCACCTTGCTGTTCCAATGCAGGGTAGAGCAAAGTGGCAATGTGGCAGAATTTACGTGAAATTAAACACATGCAGGTTTCCTAACGATGTTTTCCTTCACCACCAAGTTCGAGATGAATTATAAACAAATTAAGCACATGAATATTCAAACGCGCTTGCCTGGTTTTTTTACCTACAATCATTGGTTAAGATGCACTCGTTCCAACCACTGGGCCATCTCTGCTCATCCTTTCAACTCAGCATATAAAAAACTAGGTACATAACTAAATTATGATTATTAACTAAATATTGATTTATAAATTATTGGCATGAATCAAAGACTATAACTTATAAAATTATCTTATAAGGAGACAATGCTGACACTAGCATGGATCAAAATCAAATTCGATTATACTAATTGTCATCACAACTGCACGCTTGTGATATCATTGATCCTTTAAGAGGACGTATTTCAATTAAAATTCGCAAAATTTCAACTGTTAACTTTTATTTCCGAATACAGTAGTTTTATATCTTTTATTAACACGCTATTCGCATCAAGTTAATAATGCGTTGTGTTTATTGATTGAATCAATAATTATATCACAATGACTTTGATAAATCGCTTATTATAAAATTTTCTTGTAATTTTTAACATGTATTAGTGTTGCGTACTTTTTCTCATACATATGATCGATGATATAATAATGTGTTCGTAAAATTATAGCAGTATTAAATTTCAGTTTGCTTTACACAGCTTATAAAACTATATATTTTTTTAAAAGCGGTCCTTACACTTCAGATAGAGAAAGACATTTTTCTTGTGACATAGGTATGCAAATGGGCAATAGGTCCCTCTAATTAACCATACTTAATATAGCCAATGTGCCACCAAATTTTGGGACTAAGATGTTATGTCTGTTGTACATTAAATTATACTTACTTACCCTCTTCCCCTTTCCGCTTCAAACTGGAACACAACAATATTCAATATTACTCATTGGTGATAGAATATCTCGAATATAAGCGAGTGGTAACTAACAGGCGGGCTTACACAAAGCCCTATCATAAAGTAATTAAAATAAGTACAAATTTAGAGATTATTAATAGAAATAAATTACGTAAATAGTCGATCTTAGTTTATATTAAATTTCAAACCTTGTGTATATTTAAGCACGATGTTGGAAATTATGTAAACGTTATACGATCAAGTTTAAGTATTGCTTCAGTGAATTTTCTTACGAAATTTCATTACATACCAAGAAAAAAATTATTTAATATTTCTATTTTTACGAGTATAATACAGTTCTATTTTAAGTAATGTAATATCATTCATCATCATCATCATCATCAACAGCCTATTTTTGTCCACTGTTGGACATAGGCCTCTCCCAGTGCACGCCACTGTGGTCTTTCTCCGGCTACTCGCATCCAGCTCCTGCCTGCCGCCTTGCGTATATCGTCACTCCACCGTGCCTGAGGACGTCCTACACTACGTTTGCCGAGACGCGGTCTCCACTCTAGAACACGTTTTCCCCAACGGTTGTCGGTTCTACGACAAATATGACCAGCCCACTGCCACTTCAGCTTACTAATCCGGTGGGCTATGTCGATGACTTTGGTTCTTTGACGGATAACCTCATTTCTGATGCGATCCCTCAAAGAAACGCCGAGCATAGCCCTTTCCATAGCACGCTGAGCGACTTTAAGTTGGTGGACCAGCCTTGTCGTGAGTGTCCACGTTTCGGCTCCGTATGTCATGACGGGTAGGACGCACTGATTGAAGACTTTCGTCTTAAGGCACTGTGGGATCGACGATGTTAGGATTCGACGTAACTTCCCAAACGCTGCCCAACCCAGCTGAATTCTTCTATTCACCTCGTCCTCAAGGTTGTTTCTACCTAATCGCAGAGTCTGCCCGAGGTAGACATATTTTTGAACAACTTCGAGAACGGTACCGTGTATCGTAGTCGGTTCCGGTAGAACATGTTCATTGAACATGACCTTGGTTTTATCCAAGTTCATCCGTAGGCCGATACGCATAGAAGAATCAGCCAGCTCGTTCAGCATTTGTTGTAGGTCCTGCAGCGTTTCTGCCACGATGACGATGTCGTCTGCGAATCTCAAGTGAGAGATGTATTCGCCATTGATGTTAATGCCACGTCCTTTCCAGTTCAGCGTCTTGAACATATCCTCCATTGCATTAGTGAACAATTTGGGGGAAATAACGTCCCCTTGTCTCACTCCTCGATGCAATGGTATGGGATTTGTTTGCTGATTTTGTACTCGGACGGACATGGTGGCAGCTTCGTAGAGACATCTCATCACTTGGATGTATCGCCAATCAACTTGGCAACGCTGCAGGGACTCCAGAACAGCCCAGATTTCAACCGAGTCAAAGGCCTTCTCATAGTCCACGAATGCAAGACACAGGGGCCGATTATACTCATGGGACTTCTGTATAATCTGCCGCACTGTATGGATGTGGTCTATGGTGCCGTATCCGGTCCGAAACCCGGCCTGCTCCGGGGGTTGGAATTCGTCGAATCTTCGCGCAAGACGGTTCGTGATCACTCTTGAAAACAGCTTATAGACATGGCTCAGTAGGGATATGGGACGATAGTTCTTCAGCAGGGTTTTGTCTCCCTTTTTGAAGAACAGGACGACCACACTCCTACTCCACGCCTCCGGAGTTCTCCCTTCGAAGAGGACAGAGTTAAAAAGCGTCTGAAGTTCCCTAAGTACCGGTTTACCTCCCGCTTTTAATAGCTCTGTGGTAACGCCGTCCTCTCCAGGGGCTTTTCCATTTTTAAGCTGTCCAAGAGCAGTCTCGATTTCGCCAATACTGACTTCAGGCAGGTCTTCGGAGAAATGGCGTGTTAATGTAGCTCTAGGATCCTCATTTTCGGGATCAGGTCGAGATGCATGCGATGCGTATAACCGGCCGTAGAAGTCCTCTACTTCCGAAAGTACTGCCGGCTTAGAAGAAACGACTTCTCCACTTGCTGTGGTCAACTTCGTCAGGTGGCTCCTTTCAAGAGATTGTACGAACACCTTAGACCCCCGATTCTGCTCAATAGCTCTTTTTATTGCAAGAGTATTGGAGCACCGGAGGTCGTGTCGTACGCGCCTGCTGATCTCTTGGTTTAATTGCCGTTTCTCTGACGAAGTGACAGGTGGGTTTTCACGTCGTTTCTTCATGAGCCCCAAAGTCTCTTCCGAAAGGTTCGACTTCCTGCCCTTACGCTGCATGCCACAATATCTCGTGCCTTCTTCCCTGAGAATTCGAACTACATTTTCGAGGTTCTGGTTTACGTCCGTTGTGGTTTCCACGGCAGCGAATCGGTTCTCCAGGATTGACTGGAATGTTTCAGATCCCGCAATGGTTTGGAGCAGCTTTGGTCGGAGCGTGGACTTCATCAGACGGGCGCGCTCGGCCTTAAAATTGATATTCAGAGAGCCTCGGAGGAGTCGGTGATCACTACCGGTATTGAACCTGTTAATCACTGAGACGTCTCTGAATATATGCCTCTTGTCCGTCATTATGAAGTCGATCTCGTTTTTCGTCATAGTGTCGGGGCTTTGCCACGTCCACTTCCTTTGCGGCTGCTTCTTGAAGAAGGAGTTCATCAAGAAGAGCCCCTCCCGTTCGAGGAAGTTGACAAGCATTTGCCCCCTATGATTCCTGCTTCCAAGTCCATGGGGTCCTACTACCGATTCGCTGCAGTTCTGTACTCCCACTTTAGCGTTGAAGTCCCCCATGACAACGTTGTAGTGGGTTTTCGTGGTGAAGTGGAGGGCCCTCGATATGTCATCGAATAATTCTTCCACTTCATCGTCCGAGTGTGTCGAGGTCGGTGCGTACGCTTGCACCACCTTGAGGCTGTACCTCTCGGTGAGCTTTATAATGAGGTACGCTACCCTGTTCGACACACTGGAGATTTCCACCACGTTGTCAACTAGGGACTTATTTACCAGAAACCCAACGCCACCTTGGGATTGTTGGTCACCCTCTCGGAAGTACATTAGGTGGCCTGATTCGAGGGTTACGGTGTCCTCTCCCTCTCTACGGACTTCACATAGCCCTAATATGTGCCACCTAATTTTCCCAAGTTCTACCTCAAGTTGCGCTAGATGCGAGTCAAGCCGTAGCGTGCGTCCGTTGTACGTCGCAAGGGTCAGTCGGTTGTGGTGGCCTCCCGTAGCCCGGTGATTCTTAGCACCCCCCGTCCCGCCGTTACCATCGTCGCCACCATGACGAGGAATAGCGGGGCTGCCGGGAACTGGGGGCCGTGGCTTGCGTGTGTGCTGTATGTGGAGGTTGTGCCCATAATCGCCACGCTGGGCAGGCGGGTTGGCGATCGCAGGGCGTAGCTTCTCGCACCGGTGACGCTGCTGCCCGTCACCGGCCTGTGGTATTTAGCTACGCCTATTATGTTGATGGTTATACCGCCATCAGTCGGTCGCCAGAGCCTCGTTTGCTGGTCGGCAGGATGCACCACGGGCAGGTGAGGTTGGCTTGGGGCACTAAGGTGTAGTTTGCGCCCCCTTACATCCATCATTAATATCAATAAATCGGATATATTTTGCGTCCATTCACTTCAGAGGGTCCACGTTAAATATTATCGTAGCTGGAAATACTTTTAGAAAAAAAAAACCGGTAATTCGGTTGCGGCTGTATTTTTATCGGTAATAAAATTTCAAGCGCTACCCCAACTGAAAAATCGGTGCCATTCAACGTATTCGGACCGAGACCCAGTCGAACAAAAGAGTCTGAGACAAAGGCTTGCCCACTACAATAAAGAGTCGTGGATCTTTGACTTGCTTTTTATTGTAACCTTTTTCGTTGATCCGCTCCCTTGTTTAATGACCTTGGATATATTACACATTTGTTTCATGTGTATGTATTGTGTATTGTATTGAATAAGTACTGGGATCCTCTTTTATTTATCCGTTGGTTGGGATTAATTCTACCTTTTTCCATATTAACTTCTTTATGTAATCACTCAGTAACTTCTACGCCTTTCATTGTCGAGTGACTTCGCAAAGGTTCCAAATCTTTATTGTGACTTTTTATTTAATAATCTCTGAAACTTTTGTCAATTACATTCGTGTGCTCGTTTTACAAATTCACAGATTCAGTGTTTTAACATACTTGAATATTTCCGTCGTATATGAATATTTGTTTAATAATATGAATATTCTCAAGTAATTGGTTTACTTTTACAGAAATTTTGATTGTTAATTACCATTTCAGTGCTAAGATATTTAATTTCGTTTAAGTTAAAATAACATTTCAACTGACTGACATCGGATATCGCTTCATTAATCAATTTATACTTTAGAATTTAGAAGTCATAGAGATAACATTTCAAGAATAAGATTTTATTACTGTAATCACCTTCATATGAAATGGGATCAAGAAAAACAACAACAGCCTGTAAATTTCCCACTTCTGGGTTAAGTCCTCCTCTCCCTTTGGGAGAAGGTTTGGAATATATTCCACTACGCTGTTCCAATGCAAGTTGGTAGAATGCACATGTGGCAGAATTTCTATGAAATCAGACACATGCAGGTTTCCTCACGATGTTTTCCTTTTGACCGAGACGAATTATAAACACTAATTAAGCACATGAAATAGTAAACCTATAATATATTCTTAATCACCCTTAGGTAACTGTTTCAAGTCTCGATATTGGTAAAATTATATCGAAGCACTTGCAATATCTGGTTTGTTAATCTATGACATTATCACGCATTGCAATCATATATTATGTGATGATATCCAGAACCGATGGATTAACGCAATCAACCACTGGAATCATTTGTTAATCATTATTGGAACACCAAATATAATTGGATTACAGCATTGCAAATAACTCAAATTAAAATTGTTTCTGTGTTTTACGGAATCAACTGTTAGTAACTTTGCCGAATGTATTATTTTTATAACATAGCTTGGTGGACATACATAATGGCGCTATAAAACATTAATGGTCAAATTGACCATTCCTTACATCGTCAATGTGCCACCAACCTTGGGAACTAGCATGTTATGTCTCTTGTACCTGTAGATACACTAGGTCACTCACCCTTCACATCTACTTCACCCGAACACAGCATTACTGAGTTCTGTTGTTTGGTGGTAGATATCTGATGAGTGGGTGGTACCTACTCAGACGGGCTTGCACAAAACTCTACCACTAAAATAAAAATAATTCAAAACAAATTAGACTGTCTAATTAATAATTTAAAAATCCTTCCAATTGCTTTTACAAGTAAACAACAAATTTGCGATCCATAAATAAAATGTCATGGAATTTGATTTATTAAAGATTAAAGTATTAACATCTGATATAAAAAATTGAAATTGCGCTTTGTGCTAGAAATTGCTTAATACAAATATGTTTTAACCAAGTCTCGTTTATTTGCATCAGATAGATCAAACTGCATTGGAATACCGTGGTGGAATATGTTCTCTTCTTCTGCTCAAAGGGAGAGTAGGCCTTGACCAAGCTGTTGAAACATTACAGGCTATTGTTCTTGTTGCATCGAATAGTAGTATTTGTCAAATACAATAAAGCATCCTTCGTAAATCTCTATTGATATTATAAAAGCAAAAGTAACTCTTTCCGTTGACACTTAAACCGTAGGGACGATTTAGATGAAATTAATTATGTGGATTGCTGGAGTTCCGAGAGTTTTTTAATTTCACCCCTTTTGGGGGTAAAATTGGTATAAAACTGTGAACTATAAACTGGTATAAATTCCGCATAGATAAAGCTGCGGATATCGTTTTATATAAATATTAGATTGTATTTAATAAAAATAAAAGTCTGTAAAGAGATATATTTGCTTTAAATATAAGCTCAATCGATGTAGGAGTAAATACTGGATGCGCGCACTTTGTGTACTTGTAGTCGAGCCAGTCAAGCGGAAATACAAAAACGTAGCTGTTATCTGCATCACTGGATGTATATTTGGTTAAAACTATGTCTTATATATAACAAGTCATATATTGTGAAATCGATTTTCCAAGTGAAACGACTTTGGTTCAGTTTGGGGGTAGAAATTTATGGTCATACTTCAACTTTTCTGTAAGTAATGCTTTTGTTAAAAATGTTGGTGTTAAGGTATTTTATTTCTGTCACGTTTTATGCAAATATAATAATAATAAAATAATAAATATGAGACAACATCACATACATTACTCTAATCCCAATGAAAGTAGCTAAAGCACTTGTGTTATGGAAAACCAGAAGTAACGACGGTATCACAAACATAGAAAACTAATGATCATCTACATTGACTCGGCCGGGAATCGAACCCGGGACCTCGGAGTGGCGTACCCATTAAAACCGGTGTACACACCACTCGACCACGGAGGTCGTCTTCTTCTCAATATTCATCAATATCTTCTTGGCTAAAAATACTTTTATATCAATTGATACAAGTTTGGGCATAGAGAACCTTCTTATATATCTTATATTTTGTGAGTATTATAGAACATTATTTCTTCAATTATGATATTATGCTATTATGACATCAGATACTTTTAGTACAAATTTTAAGGTTGTTATTAGTAAGATAATATTATCAAGAGGATATTAAAAGGAGTTTAAAATTTTAGATCCGAAGTGTAGTCTTTATCTTTCATCTATAAAATTTCATGGACTAACAGAATCTCTGACGTCAACTAAATACGAAGTGACCTCATAAAAACAAACTAAGCTCGTCAAGCCAGACTATGGACCTAACATTAGTATCTGAAATTTACGCCCCGTTTTATGTGCCACTCGAATTTCAATGAAATGGCCGGACCGTTCCGACCAAGTATCCGTAGTAATAAACGGATTTACCAAAATCCTTTGACTGTACGGTCTGGTGCCGACCTTTTTCAAGTCTTCGATCTGATAATATTTAGTTGTATTTTCAAACTTTGGCATCGTTAATGTTGGGATACGGTGTGCCCAAAATAATTTAGGATTAACGGCCGTTGTTAACATAGATATTATTTTAGCTATTTTGAGTTCCCGTGAATCCTTTTAATTGCATACTTGGTTATAAACAATTTACGCGCGAGAATTCTCGAAGGTTAGATATTTTTAATCTTTTAAATAGTGTTGATTATGCATGATAATGTGGCCGAAATGCATATAAATAAAAAACAGTATAAAGAGCACATGTCTTTGTCTCTAAGAATCCTGTTATTTACAATGTCTGAAATACAACAAGCAAACTGTTTTAGTTTGTTTATAATCTATTAAATAGACTTCAAGTTTATGATTCTGTTTATGTAATAATAAAAGATGTACATACAAAATCCAAGGTTTAAATAATAAATAATATTATTTCAATAACATAAAGATTCTCCTAAGCGCTTTTGATAACGGTCATTTCCAACAGAGAATCACTAACTACATTCTAGTGCTCAAGGGTATGCGTTAATACCGATGCAGTCTGTATATCATAATCCAATAGAACAATCCTTCTAAAAGACCGTCCAAGCGCAGTATAAACAGCTTTCCGTGCTACCGAGGCACGAAAGTGTAAATACTCGTAACTTCCGAACTTCGGGTTACTACTGAGAATTTTAACAACAGAAAACCAAATAACAATGCTGTTGGGATTTTGACCAAGGACATCGGGATCTGCAGCCTTGAAAGCCAGTCTCTCGAGACGATTAAAATTTATCAACAGTTGGTGGGAATTATTGTTCACATTTATGACTTGCATATTTTTTTGAACATTGTTGTCTAGATTTGTTAGTATATAATAATTTAATTTATGAATACCTTCTTCAAAAAATCTAAAAATCAAACATGGAAATGGAGATCCCTTGACGGAAAAACAAAGAATGAAGTTGATTGTATACTATCAACAGTATCCAAAGATAATTATGCAAATAAAATATTATTCTGTGACATCGCTGTAATATCCAAGATCCTGAAATACTTATGAACGAGAACATCAAATCATTCAAGAAGCATCGATTTATTACGAATCACAACTGTTGATTGATGGAATGAAATACAACAAAAGTAAAATAGGAGGGATTTCGTTACAAATCTCGATACGTCTTATCTAGGTTGAAGTTCAGATAAAAGACATTTCGAGATGAAGAGAAAAAATTGAGCAATATGTTATAAAACGGAATACGGCTTATAGATCTCTGACGTAATAAATAAAAGGTAGACAGAAAACTTTGTTATATACTTGCCAATAAAACCTTCGATCTCGATTACACAATACAAAATTTCGCTGACATTCCATTGGCTGATTTATTTAAGGACCAATAAAAACATTTAGTAATAAGGCAGAATGTAATTCTACCCTGACAACCACTCTCAGTATTGAGATTAAAAAACTTTTCCCAGAGGCCTGTGGCAAGGACGGGGAAAATATTAATGAAATTTTTAAGAAACCACTGTCCGATGACCAAAAGTCAAAAAGTTCATCAAAGTATCTTCTTTTACGGGTACGCAATTAAGGGATTCAATTTTCTGTTCCGTGAATAGTTTATTTAACTTTTTGATGAGATTTTTCGAGCGTAAATAACAATATTGTGGAATAATAATCAGATATTAGAACGCGTGCATCTTAACCGATGATTGCAGGTTCAAGTCCAGGTAAGCACCACTGATTGTTCATGTGCTTAATCACGTGCTCGGCGTTGAAAGAAATCATTGTGAGGAAATCTGCATGTATAAAATTTCAGAGAAATTCTGCCACCAACTCGCTTTGGAACAGCGTGGTGGAATATCTACCAAAACTTTTCCTCAAAGGTAGAGGAGGCTTTAGCTCAGCAGTGGGAAATTTACAGGCTGTTGTTGTTGTCAAAGGTTTATAATTGTTTTTTCGCATTTTGTCTTCTACATCAAAGTGTATAATTTCATCTCGTCTGGTTTGGGCAATTATTTGTAAAACCATTTTAGTACTTGTGTATGGTTTCACACCAGAAAACATTTCATTTGTATACGTTTTCTAAAATTAAAGTCGGAAATTTAAATCTAAATGGAAACGTAAGGGGCTGCGGAAACTAAATGGAGTTCGGAAGCCTTAGTCTGGCTTCGAGCCAGAAGAATCTTTGTGTAAATATGGTATATTATACAATTGCATAAACTATAAAGACATTTGCAAAATTCTGTATAACGTGCGTTCTAAATTCAATACATTTTTTATTTTTCATTTGGAATTGTTTTGAAAGGAATATTTGATAAAACTTTAAATGATTTGGATTCTCCGGAGATTTCTTCTTTACTTTTAGGGTTTTTTTTCATATTAATAAAACAACAAAAGCCTGTAAATTTCCCACTGCTGGGCTAAGGACTCCTCTCCCTTCGAGGAAAAGATTTGGATTATATTCCACCACGCTGCTCCAATGCGAGTTTTTGGATTGAATTATTTTATGTGGTTTGGTTGAATTATAAACGTGTTTATAATTCAATGCCTGGGTTTGAACCCATAATCATCGGTTAAAATGCACGCGTTCTAACTACAGGCCATCTAATAATATTTAAAGATATTGTAAGTGTACACATTTCACCAACTTTCTGATGCTGACTGATTTGGGATGATTCATTCTATTATCTGTATTGATTTCGATCTAGAATAATTAATTTAATTGGATTGTTGAGTGGATGCTGCTCTCAGGTGGACTAACACAAAGCCCTGTCACCAATGTGTTCATTCGAGCCAGGTTTGAACCAGCGGTTTGGATGATTGAATGTGTATGTGAGTGTCGTATCCCATATCTTGAAAACAAATGAATTTCACACAATTGAATCGAACTGGCCAGTAGATGGACAGGCCCCAAATTTAACTAGACCATTTTTTATGTTAGTATTATTATCTTAATAAAACAAATGTAATCTGTGAGTACGTAGCAGTATAAATTACAGTAAAGAATAGGGTACCTTTCCTCCACGAAATAGGTAAGTGGGACATAATTGAAACAGCATGATTTATAAGCCTCCAATGTTTTCACCCTTTCTTTTCTACAGAAAGGGTTTGAGGGTGGTAGCTGAAATATAGCCTTTTAAATTCTTTTTCCTCTGTTATCGTTGTTGCTTCACGGGACAAAGAGATTACGCCATCTATCTTGCTCAGTACCAGTAAATTGGCGCTAGTGATAAACATCTTTTATAAATTATTACGTTCATAAGATCTTTAAGAATTTGATTAAGTTCGAAACAAGTTTCTTAACCAGTCCTGAGTTATTTGTAACTGACAGGAATCATAACTTAAGTAAAGTTTATAATTATAAGATAGATTGAATAAGATCAACAGTTGGATACAAAATTTCATTTTTCTTTCTATAATATTTTCCATCTATCTATCTATCTATCTATCTATCTATTTATCTATCTATCTTTGTGTGTATTGCAGACAAAAGTACAAGATTAATTAAAATTCGGATCATGATAAAAAGAGACTACTTTTGTTGAAGGAAACAAAACCTTTATAATGTGTATTCGCGTCCGAAGCCAACGTCCACGACTGCAATGGCTCGTTTGTATAAAATATATTTCGAATTCATCAACATTCATCAACATTAATAAAGACAGTTGATTCGTTAATATATATTTTTTTATTCCAACGAACGTATTCCCTCGTCACGAGATACATTCTTTTCGTATTTGTTCATTACAATGCTGACGTTCAAAATACCAGCGAAAAGAAAATATTCAATTAAATATACCGAGAATATTACAGTGGAATTTTCCGACTCCTTCCAACCCTGAAATAATACTGTCTAACGTAATACCATATAAATTATGTATGAACATGAATGCCAGGCACTTTCTTTGTTTGATCGCGTTGAAAATGATTCTGGTATTTAAAGGCTAGTAAAACATTAAATTGTGTACATTGCATAGCTTAAGGTAAATGATAAAAAAAGGAATGAATTGATTCGTCCTTGCTTTGCTATTCTTATACCAGAGTTACCTCAGCCAGAGGCTACATTTACCTTGCTTCGTATGAGTTACCTTAATCAGAAACGTTATTAATAGTTTTAGTTAACGTTGAGAAAGGTAATTGTTAGATTTTTATAAATATTTAACAATATCATATACATTACTCCGATCCCTATGTAAGTAGCTATGTAAGTAACGACGGTACCACCAACACCCAGACCCAAGACAACATAGAAAAGTAATGGACTTTTTCGACATCGAGTCGGCTGGGAATCGAACCCGGGATCTCAGAGCAGCTTACCCATGAAAACCGGTGTACACACTACTCGACCACGGAGGTCGTCGATTATGATTTATAATATTATGTGTTTTGCGATTACTTGGCAATTCTGACAGTAATCAAGTATTTATTTGTATTTTTGATAAGGTCAATGTGATAAATATATATAAAATGTTCATATCGTAGGTTGTAGTTATAATAATAGGAATACTTTTGCTTTGTTAGTATAAAAAATATTTATTAGTAGAATACCTGTTGACTTCCAGGCAGGATATATTACATACATATATAATTGTATTTTATTAATATGACTATTTTTTACATATTGAAAAAGAGTAACTACTGAGTTTCTTGCCAGTTCTTCTCGGTAGAATATATTTTCGGAACCGGTGGTAGCTTCACTTAATTGTTAAATGATGATTCAAAAGTGCTTGTAATAGTGTACTTGAATAAAGTTTATTTTGATATATGAAATATCAACTGATGTATTTCAAGATGGATGCTAGGAAAATTAGTAGAACGTCAAATCATCTTGTCAATAATTTCATACTTAAACCGTTCCTTTTGTAAAAAGTAAGTTTTTTTGTCATAAATTTGTCAGTTATTCCATAGCTGCAGACAAAGCATCTTATTTCTTTGCTTTAAACGAACGAAAAACTATACTCGAAATACTTTGTGTAACATTTCTCTTGTTTACGAATATTAAATTTTTCATTTGTTCCATTTGACATAATATAACGAGTCTTTCGTTTGCTTTTTCATTCCAGGGTTATAAAAATACTAGTGATCCGCTCCGGCTTCGCACGCGTGCAATACTGATACTTAATACACTACATAATTTGTTTATTTACGTCATCACCTTACAAACTTCTAAAATTATCAGTGTTTCTTTACTATATTGCCCATGTATTATATACGAAAACCTTCCTCTAAAATCATTCTATCTATTAAAAAGAACCGAATCAAAATCCGTTGCGTAGTTTTAATGATTTAAGCATTCAAAGGGACATAGGGACAGAGATAGCATACTTCACTAATTCTAATATATGGGTTATTAAAAAAATTTACTAAAAGTGGCTCAATATAATCTACTGGCACTAAATCTCCACACAGCCCTATTCTGTACTCACTTCTTTTCTGACTCGTGAAATGTTAAAAACCCCACTTACAGTGATACGCTATTTTGAGCCGTGCATCTTTTAAATGTAATATTTGTTATAGGCGATGTCGCTTGACGCATTCTTACATTTTACGGTCGTGTTCTGCTGTATTATTCTTGAAAATGTCACCACGTATTTTACTCGTGAAAGAGCCGCTTCCTATATGCTACTTTCATAATTATTTGCAACGAATTTATACCTTTTAATTTATAATTCTATCGACAAATTGTGTAGCTTTGTATATCCATTTCAGAAACAGAACAATTCAGGATGCTAATATTTTCCTTGTACCTGTTCAACGCTGGTTTATTCCATTTTAAGCTAAAATAGTATTACAATGTACTGTTATTTGGCGCTAGAATATATGTATATTGTGTTGTCCATTCAGATATTCCTTCTTTATTGTATTGTCATATTAAAGTTGGAAAATAATATATTTAAAATAAATAGAAAACTATATTTAAGTGGTAGCGCAATAACTTAGTCCATTTGAGCAAAGCAAGAAACAGGTGACTTTGTATATAATACCATATAATTACCATTGCTTTCAGCTACGTAAACTACACAGGCGTTAGCTTTATCATATAAGTTATCTACTGCATATCAAAAACAAACAGCAACAATAATAGCCCATAAATTCCCACTGCTGGGTTAAGCTGGGCTACACAACACAACAAAACACAATATGTATAAGCACATACATATTCAGTGGTGCATGCCTGGGTTTGAACTCGCTATCATCGGTTAAGATGCACGCGTTCTAACCACTGGGCTGGACTGTATAGCGTCTAGTTATATATCGTCTATCTATAACTATAGTTTTGTCCTAATTTATCAGGAACAGCGCGGGAATTTCGCGATTCAACACTTGAATACGAATGAAGTTTTTGCTTGAATCGCATTATGCCGTTACTCGGCCGTCGTCGGCCCGTCTTCGGCTTAAAACCCAGTAATTTATTACAAATTGATACAGCCGTTATGTCCTTGGAACTTTTTTATACAGCCTATTTAAAATTAAAATAGAACAATTTCAATATTTTGTTTGAACAGGGAAATAGTAATTACATTGATATTTTAATGTACTGTTCATTGTATCTGCTGCAATCTACATGACAAAAAGGATTTATTTCAATACAAGACCATTGAAGAGTGAAAAATTATTGAGAATTTGTGCAAGCGCTTCTGGGTATATCACCCGATAATAAAATCTACCGCTAAACGACAACAATAACAACACAACAACAGCCTGTAAATTTCCCACAGCTGGGCTAAGGCCTCCTCTCGCTTTTGAGGAGTAGGTTTGGAACATACCATTCTACTGCTAAATATTTACTTACCAATATTTATTAGTGCAGTATAATGGCTTTGAAAGTGAGCCACTAAAAAGGGAAATAATATCTTATATACCAGGGTTGGTGGCGTTATGGTGATAAAAGACCGTTAGTACTTCCCTGAGTGCCAATGTCTTAAGGTATCATTTAAGACCACGTGATCCAAATGTCAGTTCGGTCACCCAGTAATATAAAAGACTATTGTATTATTAGTAATACAATAGTAAAATATAAATACAATAGTAAAACGTATAAATTCTAAATAAACACATTTTATTAACATAAGAATTAATAACATTAAATGCTTAAATATATACAAATATGAACTAAAACTAGTTACTATATGAATCTTGACCGCGTGGAATGGTGGCAAGAATGCTAGCAGCATTTCCCCGTTGAATCGCAATTCTCATCCTTTGGGCAAAAAACGAACCAGCACTCCTGCCACCAGTGGAGGCAATGAAGCGAGGTGTTATACGTTCTTGAAATATTGAAATATCGGTTCTTAATTAATTTTATTTGACTTGTATGTACAACAAAAACTCATAAATGCGAATAATTAAATAAATCTCTTCTAAAACGTTTACCAATTTTAATGACTATGAATAGATGTTAAAAATTAAATAAACCTTACGAAATACTAGTCAAGATCATCATATTCATATGTTATGCAATGTCAGAACAAAATAAGGTCTGCGAGAAATCGTAACCAAGATATATTTAACCAGTACACATAAATTTACATCAAATATACGAAGATATATCACAAACGCTAATTCAAAGATATTGATGAATTAATTTGTCAAATTTTAACATATTACTTTCGTACCGTAAGGTCCGTTTACATTTTACGACCTACTTACTAATTTAAATGCTCGCCGCGTCCCACGACTACTAAATATATAAAAAAAATATGTAACATAAATCTAGAGTCATAATATGAATCATTAATTCATTGACAAGAGAAAAAAGAAAGACTTATTAAAAATAGAACTTCCATAAACATTAATTTGATTTTCTATTTATATCCGATATCAATGGAAATTTAGTGAAAACTTTCAAAATTTAATAGAAACAATTTACACTTCCTAATTTATTAGGGTATTGTCTAAGCTATTTTTGAACTACAGTCATTAATCATTTAACTGTCAACTACTAATTCAATTAAAATTCCATATGAAAACTTGCTTATAACTTACTTATTGATAGTCTACTTGACTATCGTGTATAAACAACTACTTGAGAGGCTAAAAAGCCATGAGGAAACTAATTTATGATTGCTTTAAAGATAATACTTTACCATTTCAGCTGAGATATCCCAGTGGTTAGAACGCGTGCATCTTAATCGATGATACCGGGTTCAAACCCAGGCTAGCACCACTACATGTGCTTAATTTGTGTTTATAATTCATCTCGTGCTCGGTGGTAAAGGAAAACATCGTGAGGAAGCCTGCATGTGTCTAATTTCATCGAAATTCTGCCGCGTGGTGGAATATGTTCCAAACCCTCTCCTTAATGGAAGAGGAGGCCTTAGCTCTGCAGTGGGTAATTTACAGGCTGTTATTTTACTTTTACTTTTATTTTAGTACTATATACTTTATAGCTGAATGTAAATACAGCCACGTGGGATAATAAATATAAGCTACCGCACTTGAAAGCGCATTGACGTTTGAGTAGTTTATAATTCAAGCTATGCCATTTATAATCAGTAGTGCTGATCTAAAAGAACTAACTTCTCACCTGAAATATCGAAACTTCGGACACATGGTAGTTCGTTTATCACTTAAATTTTAATAGACAATGTCTGAGTTCTGAGGTGAGTTTTCGGTTTCACAAAATAGCTCTTCAAATGTCCAATTTATTGTCAATTTTAAATAAAGAATAAAAATAAGTTTCAAACTATTCGCTATCATCATCCAAAGTTTAAAGTAACTTTTTTTATAATTAAAAGTGAACGTGAAATGATATTTGTTCGTGTAACAGGGCCTTAAACATCCGAACACAAAAACCAGTTGCTGTCATTTTAATGACATATCAACCAAGAAATTAATTTGCATCTTAAACAGAAACTCGAGGAATACCAGTTTCGATTTTTATTTGTATTCGATTTTTACGCTTCATTAGAAGCAGATAAGTAAGTTATTTTATCTATTTAGTAGCATTTCGTTCGATACTTGATTTGAATTTGATGAATAAATTATAGATAAACGGTAAATTTAACGTTGGTACTTATGTCATGGTTTTTTTAAACAACAACTACAACAACAGCCTGTACATATATCACTGTTGCGCTAAGGCCTCCTATACCTTTGAGGAGAAAGTTTGGAACTTGTTCCACCACGCTGTTCCAATGCGGGTTGGTGGAACACACATGTGGCAGAATTTCTATGATATTAGACACGTGCATGGTTCGAGCACTTGTATGTGGTGCTTATCTTCATTTTTAACTTTACCGTTTCGTAAATTCAAATCGTTAATAAAAAAATACATTGGTAAAAAAGACATATTATTCGATACAAGATTTTGTAGATGATAAAAAAGCTTGAAATTAAACATACATATATAATTGTTTTTAACTAATATGATTGTATTTTTTAAATGTTGAAAATGAGTAACTATGCACTTGAATAAAGTTTATTTTGATTTCGATTTTGAACTAGGTTTGAACCCGCAATCATCGGATACGATGCACGCGCTCTAACCACTGGGCCATCTCGGCTCTTAAAATCAAGTGATACCAATATCAGATGAAACATCTATGGGGTAAGAGTGACTCGTATATCGTGACGGCTTACGGCATGACTCTCTCCCATACAGTTATGCCACCTTCGCCGGTACTTTCTAATCCCTTTTATGCTTGGCACTCATAATATTGAAAATATATATTGTATTCATTTTACTTCAAATTTATTTATTAGCTTTCTTTAGTTATAAATTCTTTCAATAACAATTTCGATGTCTCAAATCTGTTTGTTAGCCGCGACAGCTTCTTATTTGTATGAGAATGGCGTGAGAATTAACATATTATTTGTATTGTAAATGGGTTTTTAATATAAAGTGTTTATTTAATGGCTAAGATACAAACCTCTAACTAAATTATAGGGTACGATATTTTTATTCATATTCTTAAGAATAATAGGAATGGTTTATGTACAAAAGTAAAGTACCTACAGATAAATAGGCATAGTACCCCATTTTTAATAAATAAGCAAATTGGCAATTTACCACCTTATGATGGTAAGTGATCACAACCAGTAGTGCGAAAAGACAGTAACAATTCCTTCCATCACCAATGCGCCACCAACATTGTGAGAAGAAATGCATATTTGATCTTTTGTTTGTAAATATTGCTGTACGGTGGTAAAATTTGTGATGATTGCATGGTAGGTACCATCCAGACGGAATTCCAAAAAATTCATGTCACCAAGAATATACTTATCAACGATAATGAACTGTATAATACGATGTTAGATTTGCTCTTACCTTTAAATATTTTTAAACAAATTACCTACATTAGAACTGAGAAAAGTTAGAAAAGAGAATACCTAATATGACAATGTTAAGTTATCAAAACAAGTTATCAAAGTTACTAATGTACGTACTACTAGAATATCTTATGACTTTATCAATTCGCTATAGTTACTGTACCAACGAGATCGAAATCTATTAAAGTCGATTTGTATAAAGAAGTTTACTGTTCCCAAAGGATACCTTTTTGCAGGATCCCTTGAAAAAATAAATGTGACCTCGAACGTTCGGGATGTGACAGACAGACGGGCAATGACAAGGGTTCAACCTCATCGGGGGCCCAAACGTGACCGCCCTAGTGAGTAGGAGCTGGAGCCCCAGAAATAGATTAATTCCAAAAGGCCGTGATGCCGAAGCGAAATGAAGAAGGAACTGTGATTTTAAAGCGGTCATTTGTATTTGTCTAGCTTGATTTTATAGTGCGAATATAACGTTATTTTGTTCAATGAAAATAACCTGATTCTTGAGGAACTCCGTGGTCGAGCAGTGTGTACACCGGTTTTCGTGGTTACACCAATCCGAGGTTGAATGGAACCCGGTTATATTCCCGGTCAAATTTATGTAGAAAAAGTTCATTAGTTTTCTATGTTGTCTTGGGTCTGGGGGTTTTGTGGTACCGTCGTTACTTCTGATTTTCCATAACAAAAGTGATTTAGCTAGTTACATTGGAATCAGAGTATGTGATGTTGTCCAATATTTATTTAAATATTAATATTATATTTTTGGTATATGTACTTAATTAAAGTTGAGTTGTATGGTATCTTCTGGAATACTTTAATGGATGTAGGTATGGGTACCACACAGCTGTACTGAATTCCAGCTTTTTGAGTGAGAGACCCTTACTATTATTTTTTACTATAAATCTCATGCAGAAAAATATAGACAGTTAAAGACCATTAGTTAAAGATTATTTTATGTATAAAAGAGAACGTGAACTTAGTATTTACTGTGAAAAGAGTAATTACCGACTTTCTTGCTGGTTCTTCTCGATCTACTTTCCGAACCAATGGTAGCTTTACATTTAATTGCACAGTGTAACAAGATTCGAAAGTGCTTTGATGAGCCTGCTTGAGTAAAGAATGTTTTGATTTTAATTAAAGGCACAAGAAATATATCATCTATTTGAGGTACACAGGATTTAAGCGATGGTAAATAATTCTTTCAGTGCTTTTTCTTATAGATGACCAATTTTTCCATCTCCCTTCCAAGTACTAAAAATTGTATCTCAAGGATTTTAGTTTTCAAATTAAAAGAATTCATAATATTCTTATTGAACATTCAGATTGGTCCTTTAGATAGAAAATATGAATCATGACAGAATATTCTTGATTGAAATCAAAACAAGTAGGTAACACTAAATTAATTTACGTTTTTCTATAATTGGTATAGTATCAGTGTATCAGTAGTGAAAAAGCACTGCGAGGAAAATTACGTTTGATGAATAGAATTATGGATTTGAATCAATCAATGGGCATTAAGGAATTATAAAATCCAAAACTTCTCCTTAGGAGAAGAGATCAGGAGTCCTCGACGTGGTATGCTTTACTTAAGGTTGATATAAATTTTTCACTTTCGGGCCTTTGCTCGTTGATATTACACACATCTACATAGATTTTTAAAGCTGAAAACGAGTGAAATTTAGGGCCTCCTATTGGCATCTAAATACACGCACACTAGTAAAGTACTGACGTTTGGTAAGTGTCAAACTTCAGTTAAACGTCAGCTGTCACGCACACCAAGATAATACAGTTGGATTTTTGTTTCAGCTCTTTTGTAATGTGAAACTATTTAGATAAATGAATAACCTAATATTTTTTCTAAATTTAGGTACTAATAACATTCCATAAGGCATTACTTTGTCTGGCTTATCACAAGAAAATTTCATTAAAAAGGTCAAATTGAAAACTATTAATTTATTTTTAATATTACGACAGGAATGAAAAATTTTCAACACATTAATGACGTATTTCACAAAGCAACCTAACACAATTAAATATTCTCTTGAATATAGTTGAGCTGAAAGTACTTTTCAGAATAAAAACAAGATGTTCGACCCGCCTCAGCGAGAACTTCGTAACAAAAGAATCGTCAGAAAGGCATAAAGTTATATTATGGGCTTCTCATGTCAAAGTTCGTATTGTTTTTAAAACACGTTGTCGACTCCCATTGAATTATTCCATTCTATTTAAAGTACAAATGAATGCAAGCGAAAAGTTTGCGCTGGTACTGCGAACTGCCAACACAAATACTCGTAACTTGATATATTCAAGTAGATGTTACTTTTAAAATTAAATTTATTGAATTGACATTTATAACGTCGTTTGTAAAAGCGAAACATTGCTAAGGAAACATAACATGCTCCTCTTAAGTGGAACTGCAAAATTTTTGTTCTGTTTTAGTACCTCACTAAGTTGTGTAAAATTGGTTTGAAATGGAGTGGCAAGATTGAACCACTTGTAAGCACTGTCGGCCTAAAACGTAATAAAATGACAAATCATGACAAATCAAGACAAATAAATATATTTTCAAGGATATAACTATTTTTTTTAATTACATATTGTGTCAGTGTTAAAATTATCAGTCGTCACTAAGTATTTTTATATTTTTCAGGTACATAATCCGTAAAGTAAGAGTGGACCGGACCTAGTGATCTAGTGCAGTGTAATGAGTGTAGTGATGTTATCGTGAGAACGGGGCAATGTTGAGGCCGTTTGGTCCAGTTACGTGGGCCTGGCTGGTGCTCGCGTTGGGCCACACTACGGCCTACACCGACACCGAGGATTTCCTCAGCGATTTGGATAAACCAGGTCAGTACCAAGTTAAAACATATTAAAATATGCCTTTCCTATTTGAAATATCATTTTAAAAATATTGTTTTTGTTATTCAACTTAATTATTGTAAGAATTCTATCTTAACTTAAGTTATATTTTAGCGCGGCGTTTTTCATAATGTTTGCGTGAGGTGCTCATTTTATGGGGAGAAGTGTCTGCCACATTTCTTGAGAGAAGGTAGTAACAATAAGTTTAACTTAAAATCTACGCATTTATATAATTAATCTTTTTTTCTTTGCGTGTCTATTGAGTGAAAAGGTCGGTAGGCATGCGTTGGCTAATCAACGCCCACTGTAATAGATTATGAATAGTTTACAATCTCGTCAGAGTAATGGATTGTAGTTGTGCAGATCCAGAGCTAAAATTCGAAAGCCTTTTAAGAGCTTAGTTTATTAGTTCCTTCCATAATTACCATAACAAGATCGGCCTGGAACATTTTGTCTTATTATTAAATAACTAACTATGCTTCACCAACATTTAGATATATCTTGCCTGTTTTACAAACACAGTCGTATATACTACTACTCATTAACTGAAGATCAGTATAGTATACCAGTATTTATTCGAATGGTTAAAACAACCGTACTCTATAGGGTCGATCAAACTTACATTACCTGACATTAGCACTTTTAAACATACAAACAGCTTTGTAGTTTTAGTCTAAATATCAAGCAATGGTTTCTTTGTGTGTAGTGTTAATTTTTTTAACGCATCCATCTATTTGATCTTAAAGAATTATAACTCAATAAAGAGCAACGTTGTTTAATATTGAAGTTATAGTTTAAGTAACGTTGTATCAATTTTTGTTTTAGAATTAAGTTCTTTTACTTGGCATATATAGTAAACTATAGTATATAGTAAAGTGAAGTGGCAGATCAGACGACCTTTTCCACTTTATTTCTCCCGACTCTTTTATGTATATATTGTTTTTGCATTATTTTAATTATTTTTTGTTATCATAAATTTACAAGAGGTTTTTAATAATAATTTTATTTCTTCTCATTATTTATTTTCGTTGTTAATAAATTTTATTGTGCTTGTCATTAAATATATAACATATACCATGAACAACTTCAAAACATTAGTTTTTACTATAGAAGCAAACTAACAAAGGCGTGAGGTTGACATTAACCAATCAAATGATTCAATATAGAAGCATTACACTTAGGCATTACCATCAGATCAGAAAAGAAAATAGAGAGGAACCGGTGACAGAGACTCGGAGGGCATTTTTTTTATATTTTACACTTATTTTGATGTAATTTGATAAGGTTATATCATTTGGCGATGGCATGTATCTCTCAATCGATTTATTTATATCAAATCGTAATAACGAAGTTTACCTAAATTATTAAATTAGCTTCGATTTCCAATTCGTTCGTTGTCACGTCGAATATTTCGAGAAGGGTTAAGCTATACGAACATCAAATACTGTCAAATTTTTTCTCATTTTATTAATGAAATTCGATTATTTGTGTTTGTTAATTAAACAGACTTTTGTATAAATGTTATAGAAATGTAGAACAAATACGCAAATATAAGGACTTACGTGTATTCGAAATTCTGGTCTGTATTTTATTCAAATCAATTCAATTTAATGCAAATATTGAATTAAATAAGAATTCGCAGACAATTTTATATTTACCGTCTAAAACAATTAAGCTCGTTCTAACAGAACTATTTAATGAACCATATTATTTTGTACAGACTATATTATACATGATAAAAAACGTGGAGATAGTATTTTGATTTTTATTTATACAATTTTTTACTGTATAAGATTGAAAGCGTGAGTAAGTATAGGGTTTATATTCGGCTTTTGGAAGTATCAAAGTGCCAAACCAGTAGTCTTTATTTAAATGTTATTTTTCTAGATACATACAGGTTTCCTCACGGTCTTTTTGTTTCACCACTGAGAAAGATATCAATTATAAATAAAAAATTAACAAAAAGAAAAACCGACTTCAGACAAAACAATATTTTAAAACAAATTAATATGCACTAAAAATTTATAAAAATAATTGCGTATTCAAAATATTTTTTAGAGTCCTCCTAAGTAAAATGAAATGAAAAACATTACACTACTTAGAAGTCGATTATGATTACATAGTGTAGTTACAATTGTTGATATATTTGAAACCGGTGTCAGTCTTGGGCCCGGGCCACGGGCTACACTACTGATTTATCGTATAAATCAGTAGTGTCTGTCTGAATTTTAAACCCACAGTTGTCAGTAAGGATACACGAGGTTTAATCACTGAGGCATATCGACTATATATAATAACTCGATTCTGCCTTAATTCGTGTTCAAAATTCCATTTCATCAAAAGTGTGAAGCGACCCAATCCTGATTAAGATTTTAGTATTGCGTGCCTCAGAAAGGTAAGTTTATGGAGGAATCCGGTCGTTTTTCTTATTTATAATTCAAACGATATCCAATAAATGGGGTGCTGGATGGTTAAACCAAAGAGAACCACTGTTTTATTGAACAAATGCTGTGTAAATCCGAACTCCCAGCGTGAGATTGTTTATATTCCCTTTTGGTTACATGTGGTATTCGTGCGGTTAGTTAGTTTAAATATTCGATATTGTTGTTTTTTTAACATAAGTTAGGGCAAATGGGACACGTGATGGTAAAATTACAACTTTCTATAAACATTTAAGCCTTTAGATAATGTGCCGACAATCATGGAAACTGAGATGTTAGGTAAATTGTGTCTGTTACACTGGTCCACTCATCCTTAAATTGCGAATTCAATAATATCGCTGCTTGGTTGTAGTGTATGATGAGATGATAAGTGGGTTGTAACTAAAACTACCAAGTAAAAATATAACACAATAAATATAATGAATGAAGATAATTAATGTTACGGTATATTTTTGTTTTTTTTTTTTTATGGTTTAGGTTGGCGGACGAGCATATGGGTCACCTGATGAGTGGTCACCATCACACATAGACAATGACGCTGTAAGAAAATATATTAACTATTCTTTACATCGTCAATGTGCCACCAACCTTGGGTACTAAAATGTTATGTCCCTTGTGCCTGTAGTTACACTGGTTCACTCACCCTTCAAACCGGAACTAAACATTACTGGGTACTGTTATTTGGCGGAAGAATAAGTGACGAGTGGGTGGTATCTATACCAGACGTATAGCACAAAGTCCTATCACCAAGTTTTATTTTTGTTTTTTATTACAAAATAATTTCAGACACGATAAGCACCACTTATTTTTCCTGTACAATATGAAATGCGCGCTTAAATGTTCTTTGTATATCATAAATATTATACTATTTGTTTGTTTTGTTTCATTCGTCTGTTTTTTTTTTTTCAAAAAAAATAATCTACCATTTCGAATAAATCATACGTTCGAATAATATTTCAACATCTCAAATCCGTCCTATTCTGTGTTTAATATTCTCGAACATTTTTTCATCGTTCTCAAAGAATCCTTTATTCAAATCAACTCATAAATTTTAAATCTTAGCTCTGTATAAATCATTCTACAATTAAATGAACATTTATATAAAAAAAAAACATATTTAATCATAAAAATACAGGGTTGTTGACAGCCCTACGATATTAATAATGAATTACGGACGCGGCAACACTGGGCTTTATTAATGTTGCCAGTGAGAAAAAGTTTAAAGGTATTATGGCCACGGAGTCCTTTTTTATATACGTAACTTGCGCTCACTAAAAAAATCTTTTTCGACGAATATTGTTTGACACGCAGCCGGCGTAGTCGTGTTTTGTTAAAGATGCTTGTTCTTTTCCAATTGATTTTCAATCAACCAGACTGAATAATACCGAAAATAGTCAGTATCAGATGTTTACCTGTTTGTATAGATATATATATTTTTTTATATCGTTGCTTTCAGTGAAGTTCTAAGTTTTAAAGAAAGAATTGAAAATTTTATTAATTTTTATATTTAAAACGAATATTGGCATTATTACACCTCCCAATAAATTAAATTTTGAACAACACTGAAAAATCTCGAACAGAAAAACACTAATTTATGATACGAATAGAATATAATAACAGCCTGTAAATTCCCACTGCTGTGCTAAAGGCCTCCTCTCCCTTTGAGGAGAAGGTTTTTGGAATACATATATTCCAAATAAAATTATAATAGAATATTCCATAATAATTGGAAGCTATGGCTTAACTTGTACCTGTAGTAAACCTGGCTCGTCTTTAAACCGGCAATCAGGAATGCAGAGAATTGTTGTTGGCGATAGAATAATTTATGACCATGACGGACTTACCAACTGCCCTGTTCCTAATATAAATAAAATATACTTGAAAAGGAAAGTATGAAAAAAGAGTACATCATGCATTTTTTTGTTTTATCAGTAAATGTTTTGGTATTGATTAATTCCGACGCAAAATCTAAAGTAATCTAAGTACCTATGTTAGTATGCTAATTTGTTCCCGAGTTCAAGTTGAGATACCCCAGTGAATAGATATATGTACAATATATTACCAAAACTAGTATGATCCTATATCTGACCTGAAATTAACCTAAAATAATATGAAAGTTAAATACAAATTAGCAGTTTTTACGAAGAATCTGATAGAACAAAAAGACACACCTTTTTGTAATATTCGTAGGATATCGTGCTTCATCGTAAATAAAAATATCGTGAGCAATCTGCAATGGATTGATACATTAAAGTCCCTAAGAGGAGAGGAACACAAGCCCAGTTGTGGGACTTGTGGAAGCTGTTAGTTATTAACTTATTACTATATAATTACTTTAATGATATCACAAGAAATACACTATAAACATAACTCATATGAGAGATGTAAGTGTTATACATTTTCAAATAGTGTATTTTTTTAAACTATCTAGCCCACGACTTCAAGCGTTTAAAATGAACTGAAATTTTACACATAATTCTAAAATGTAAGTAGCCTTATTTACCTCTTAATACATGTTGCTATCTGCCAGTAAAAGTTCCGTTGAAATCGGTCCGGCCGTTCCAAAGATTAGCCAGAAAAAAAAACAGACAGACAAAAATTAAAAAAAGTATTATTTCGATATATATATACCGTGTATACATACATACATATGCATTTAGTAAAAAACGGTTATTTTAATATTACAAACAGACAATCCAATTTTATTATACGTATAGATGTATAGATTCTCATTCATGAAACAAAGTGACCTGCAGAATTTCGCTGAGAGCTCGTCAATCTTACGCTTCGTTTTTGAGAACAAAATGAAGTAAACAAAAGCGAAAATAAACGAAATTTTCCCTTTATTTTCCGTGAAGGCGGCATGGACATATTCTCCAACTATCGTGATCCACATATGACGATTATTGGTTTATTGGAGCGAGTCACGCGGGGAGGAATTATTGACAAGGTTTTAATACTGGTAGTGTTTTATTATATTGGTTCTGTATATAAATAGGTCTTATTCTGTTACAATTTTAAAACCTTATCAATGTTTATTTTTTTTATGTAGAAGACTTAAACCTTTTTTTTTCGATTTGAGCTTGAGCAAATCCCTCATTTAATTCGGCATTTTTGGCAACACTTGGATTAGGTTCAATGTGCTTGCTACCGCTACTGGTTGCAATTGAAGGTTCCACTTATGATGGTCACAGCGGCAGAACTTTGCGCAAACCCAAACGGGTTAGGAAAAGGTAGGTATCACTCAATCAAATATTGTACCAAACAGCAACACTTAGTACGTATAGTGTTCCAGTGTGGACAGGCACGAGAAACATGTTAGTTCCCAAGGATGGTGTTGCATTAGTGATGTAGGGAATGGTTAACGTTTCTTATTGTGATAATAGGCATGGGCGATATTGATCATTGACTATCAGTAGTACTAAGTACATACAGGCGTATGGGCTTCTTAATACCTTCCAATCATAAAATAGGAACTGTAAATAACCTCAGTATTTTCTTTGTCAGAAATGAAATAAATAGTCAATTATATATATATATATATATATAGTTCTATTAATATGTCCTATAAGAAATGAATACAACACAAAGTTTACCTCTTATCGCATGTCACTAATAAATGTTTTAATTTTAGACTGTGATCATGTCTGTAGTATAATATGGTTAAAAACCGAGCAAATATCCGTTTCATTTACTCATTTTTTATTTCAATTAATTGGTATAGGATTCATCCTGTATTCTACGATGACAGAAGAAATCACGAGGAAACATATATATATATATCGGTAGAAATAAAAGACTTCCCAACCTACAATGGAACAGCGTGGTAGAATAAACTGCAATTTTCGTCTTCAAAAGGAGAAAAAATCTAAACCCAGCAGTGGGTTTATTAATAAAAAAATAATAATTAATAAATATTGCCCAACATCACATTGATAACTCTAGCTAAAGCGCTTGTGTTTTTGAAATCTAGAGTAACGATCACAAAAGTCTAGACCCAAAACAACAAAAAAAACTAATTAACAAAAAGTTAATTAAATCGACTCGGCCGGGATTCGAACCCGGGACTTCGGAGTGGCGTACCCATGAATATTGGTATACATAGTACTCGACCACGGAGGTCATTAATATTATAAACTTATTATACAAACATGTTTTCAGTAAAAAAAACTCTCAGAAAATAGTACAGTTCTATAGACGAATAAAACTCTTGTCAACAAATTTACTTTTCGAATGGCTGAGATTAGCGCGTTCAAAGAAACAAACACTCCAGCTTCATAATATTATCGGTACAGATAAAAAGAATGCTACAACTAATCCGTTCAAAATCAAAATTGCTTTGCTAAAGTCGCCTCTTAATAGCACTTTTGAATCGTCATTTTAGGAGATTATAACGACAATGGGTTCGTAGATTATATCGAGAAAATTCATGAAATCATTTCAAGTACAGTCAGAGTAAGAAAACCTTCGTCAGTTTTCAAATTCATTCCTTTATCAAGTCTTAAGCTCTTTGTACCTTTTGGATCTAAACATCAAGTAATTGACGCAATAATATATGTCAGTCTCAATCGGGAAAGCAGATTATCGTTCATACCGAGCACACGAAAATAGACCTTAAGGTGACGAACCTTTTCTTACCCTGATTGTACAAAACTGGTTTTGTTATATATGGACATAACATTTTATTATATCCATAAGCGGGTAAAAGAACTCACCTATTTTATTACTGAATCCGCTTAGATAATATCAAAGAAAATATAATCGTTTTATTACGGCTAATGAACCCTGAACTTTCCAACGTATAACAATACGTCACAAAATTATCATACGAGGGTTCGATATTGTACCGAATATTACTTGAGTTTTCTTTATATGTAATAAACATGATATTATGAAACAAGGCTTGGTGTATGCTTTGTCATGTCATGATATTTTATGGCTATTTATAGTAATGTGTATTTGGCTTAAGGTTCTGTAGGTATTGACTTTCAGTTGACATTTAAGTTAGACAATTATATTTTATTTTGTCATCATCTGTAATCTCTTCAAGCGATTTCTTTTATATTCTGCCATTCTTACTGAATAACACCAGCGCAGATGACATTATTATAATTATTAAAATTAAAAATTAGCCAATACAAACCAGAAAATGGTTTAATGGCTTGTAAAATATATTAATGTGTATGTTTTATTATAAAAAGAAATAAATAAATAAAATAATTATATGTGCAAACACAATTACATTTTATATTGACTTACATTAATCATCATGGCATAGATTCAATGACAAATCCGATCCGGAAAGGGTTCAGTGCTGGAAAAAAGACTCGCTTTGCAAGACAAAAGAGTAAGCACTGTCAACTTCCAAGCGGCAGACTTCTCTGGAGTATGTCCGAACAGATTTTTGTGTGAGTTTGTCCTTCAGTTGGAAATTAGGAGATTCTTCTCCTTAACTTAATCTGGACTGCCATTATTTTATTGACTTCCTCTTTTTAAATCGCTGGTTGAAGTTGAATTTACTAATATCAATTTGACATCTATGCTGATTGGTGGATAGCAAACGATGACGATAAAGGCGACCAATGAGTATTCATTATTTCGTCAACTTATTAAAACTTTCTTTGATTAAAGTTGTAGTTATTGGACAGTCAGAGTAATACAACCTTGGTCAGTTGTCAAATTCATTCCTTTATCAAGTCGTAATTCTTAGTACCTTTTAAAACTAAAACACTAAACACACAACTGCAAATAAAATTAAACTTACATAGTATTATTTGCTATACATGACTTATAATGCATTGCATTGCATTACAACGTAATATGTCATTCTCAATCGGTAAAGCAAATTATCACCCATACTGCACGAAAATAGATCTTAAGGTGACGAACCTTTTATTTACCGTGACTATACATTCAGTAATAATACTAGTTCGTTACATATTATTATGTTCATTCATTGTTTCATTCTATGTAACCTACCCCTGAAATAAACATGTGTATGAAAGACAAGATGATCCCAATAAGACATCACGTAGCCCTTTTATATTTTGTTAGGTATTTAGTAAACGAGTTAGTAAATATTGAATTTCTGGCCAGTTCTCATCGGTGGAAACGTTCTGTACTATTTATATACATCAAGTGTTTCACTAGCAACATCGCCGAGGCAATAATAATTTCATATTTCCCTTCATGTTCAGCATTTTCTTCGTAATAGAAAATGAACAAGTCTTTTTAATTAGACCGAGCGTGAATTACAACGAGTCTGAAGGCGTGAAGCTGTCAGCAATTAGAGGTCGAAGCTAACCCCTTGCAGACGTAAAGTGCACGCCATAAAACATTGAATCGCGCGAAATTAACTTCATTGCTATTAAAACCGCAAACCGTCGGTTTTCTCTCACGGACTGAATTAGTTTCACGCTACTTAAATAGCAATTTTTATAACTGAGAAACTCGGGTTCAATATATAAGAGTTTTTACGATGTACATAATCTTAAGTGCCGTGCTTGTGACAAAGTTTGGTATTGGAAGTTGTTTCATGTTGCTATGGATCCTGTTTGCAATTTTAAGCGAAGTATTTCAGCGTTGCTGGGTTATACTTTTTTGAAGACCGTATAAACGACATGAGTAATAAGTTATTTAAAATATATTATTAAGTAGTTCTCTTGTCAGTTTTTTTGATAGAATCTAACTTTGAAAACTAGTGGTCACTTTACATTTAATTCAATACTGCAACATGACGAATCATAAATCAAATGTGGTTTCGAGACAACTTGAATAAAGAACATACTGATTTTAAAGGTACATCAATATCCAATCAATTTATTAATGGCACAACAAAACAACAGATAATTTTCTATATTTCCACCTGCTGGACTAATACACCTCTTTTGAGGAGAAGATTAAGAGCAAATTCCACTACGCTACTCCAGTGCAGGTGGATTCCCATAAGGCAGAGTTCCGTTGAAATTAGACACATTCAGTTTTTCTCACGACGTTTTCCTTCACCGCCAAGCACAAGATGAGCACATGAAAATTCAATGGTGCCCGGGTACCAACCACTAGGCTACTTTGGCTCGTATTAATGGCACCTCTGAATATTAATATATTATAATATTCAAAATTCAACTTCATACCTTATAATAATCACACTAGCATTTTTTTGTATCGTTTTATTATTAATAAAAAAGCCTTATAACTTTCAATGCTTTCCAGTCGTACTCAATTATACTGTAATTCCTTCACTGTGAGAGCTGTCAAATTATAAAATTCCCTGCCTGGTGAAATGCGTAAAGTTGTTTTTTTCTGAAATCGTTGAAATAAGTGTAAGTTTAATCATTTTTTTCTCAAATTATTATTAATTTCGAAATATTTTCATTTCGTTCGAACACAATTTCGTTATGAACATACCAAGAAAATTATTGGTTAAATCGATAAAAGTCACACAGCCAAAAGTTTTTATTCAGGTCAAACAGTAACTTAATCAGTAATCATGATCTTTGCGAGTATGTTTGTTACACTGAGACAACATCTAGGCACTGGTCAATTAATTATTTATAAATAAGTTTTAATAATTATAGGGAGCCAATTTTTATAGCACAGTCAACTTGTCAATATGTTAGTAAATTCTCGATTACTCTGTCGATGGTTCGGCCAAATTTCGAAGGGTTGTGACGTCACTCGCCATTCAATCATCCATAATTATTATTTACTAAAATCACATCTTCGTAGAAGCTATTAAAGGTGCATTTCCTACTTTGTTAATCTGGACCTGATTGTATGTTTAACTAGCTGAACATGTGGCTTAACCTGAAGTTTATAAAACACAAAATTCCAGTCCCCGTTTTACTCCCTTAGGGGTGTAGTTTCGTTTAGCAATATTCAATATTAATAAGGAACCTACCTACCAAATTTTATGTTTGTAGTTTTTGAATTTTGTGATTAATCAGCAGACCCCACTTTGGGCAAGTGCCCAGGGCCGTGATCGAATGCCATAAGATTAAATAAAACCATATGCAAAGTTTTCAATATTTAGATTCTGACTTGTAAATCAATCAATTATATATCAATCAATTAATCAGTAACTAGGTATTTCAACAAAGCATTATTGATTCGCAAATTGAAGAACAATGAAAATTTCTGTGTCTCTTCTAACAAATTAGTGTTCTGTCAAAGTCATAGGGCACCATTATCCTAATGTGCTCAGGGCCCCTAATAGGTTAAAGACGTCTCTGCTAATCAGTGAATGGTATTTCGCTTTTATATCCGTATTATGTTATTTTAATTTGTTTATTGCAAGTGCTTACTATTCCTGTTTTTATCTTTTGTTCGTTACTCTAAAAAGACGACCTGAAAGAGATCACTTCAAGCGATTAGCGCCTTTGCATCCTTTATGTTTAATTCGCTTTTGCTTTGCGTACATTGTGTCCTATGTTATAAAAACACAATAGTAGGTAATGTAAGGTTATTAACTTGCGTATCTCAGGAATTAATCCTTGCATTATTCTATATTCAGCGTTCACAGCGTTGAATTTACGCGACTAAAATATACGTATTTTTTTTTAATGGACTCTTTGCACGTCTCCTACATTAGGAACTATACCTTTACCTATTAATTTGAGAGATCTTGACCTGTTTACTTTAACTTTCGTCTTTTGGGTCATCTCGAGAAGGGTGGGCCGAAAGACGTTTGATGATTTTCGTTGAGACTTTGAATATAATTTCTTGTATGAATTTTAGAATGGTAAGGTCTTACATATAATTGAACTAGTGGCCTAACCCATCGGCTTTACAAGGGTGAACTTAAGGGTAGTAGTGGGTGTTTTAACAAATACTAGCTGTGCCCGCGACCTTGTACGCATTATAATTTAATAAAAAAATTGTAGCCTAAGTTACTCTCTATTATATCAGTTATCTACCAGTGAAAGTCCCGTCAAAATCGGTCCAGCCGTGTACCGTACCATGTATAAATACATATTCATTGAGTAAAAAAGGGCTATTCTTATATTACAAACAAACACTCCAATTTTATTATACTCATGCATAGAAGATATTGAAATATCTTTATTATTGAAATGAATTTTCCGACATGTTTAAAAATTGACATTCTATTTCATCTTACTTACACAAAAACTCTAATAAATTTATACATATAAATCTTTCTCATGAATCCATCTGTCTATTAGTGTTAACCGCATGAAAATCCGTTCAGTATTTTTGGAGTTTATTACGAACATACAGACACAGCCGTGGCCGGGGACTATGTTTTATAATATGTATTGATGATATTCATTTGATACAGTAAAAAATCAGTAATATAGGATGACGTATCTCGTCAGTATGCCACCATAAGGCCCCGAGAAGTTAACCGTTCAATCAAACGTGCCTGGAGGGTGTCTCAGCGAACCAAGAACACTCCCAAACATAACCCCTGTAAATAGAATATTGCTTCTCTCGCGAAATTAAGACGTTTCAAAGGGATTTTACAGAAACTTTATATCCATAGTCGTTGTCCTCGTGTACAAAGGGAAAAATATACTACATACATATACATATGAAAGATTTTCCTGATGTACCTTACAACAATAACAACAACAACAGCCTGTATATTTCCTACTCCTGGGCTAAAGCCTCCTCTCCACTTAAGGAGAAGGTTTGGAACATATTCTACCACGCTTTTCCAATGCTGGTTCGATCGATCACGAGATTAATTATAAACACAAATTAAGCACTTGAATGAAGCGGTGCTTGCTTGGGTTTGAACCATCAATCATCAATATAACATGCACGCTTTCTAACCACTGGGCCATCACGGCTTGTTATTATTGTACCTTATGTTGGAAGTAATAAGTTAAAAAAAAAGAAACAATAAACAATACGTAATGCAAAAGAGGCTAGGAAGGTCAAGTAACGTAACATAATTTTTCCTGTTTGCTGATTTACGGTATCCTTTGAAAGTCAGTAAGCAAATTTGCAATGCGTATGACCATGACAAGGCTATGTATCATGGCGTTTAATATTATTATGGATTCCTACTGAATATGTATGAGAAACGAAAACCGTTCTCATTTTTAGCTGGAATATTTTTTGACTTACAAAATTTGTTAGCCGAGAATCACATTGAAAGTTGTGACTGTTGAATTTATTTTGATACAATTTTTTGCTTGTATTAATTAATTAATAATGTTATTTGTATAATATAACAGAAACTAGAATAATAAACATTAATATTTACCTTTAAATTTTTTAATTTCGTTATGTTTTTTTAAAACTGTTAGTTCAACTAGTGACACGATTAATTATAAACTGTGCATAAATATATTTTGGTAAATTTTTATATTCCCTTTGAATATTGTTTTTTAATTAATTTTATAAATTGATATGAGTTTTTTAAATGTTTAATCATGGTAAGCTCACCATGTCCCATAAGCATTGATATTATAACATGTTTAATATTATGACCAAATATATTTTTTCCTTTGGAAAAATCCTGTGAATTAAAATAAAATAGAATATTTATTGAAGAATCCGCGTTGTAAGAAGTTGACTTTTTAATAATTAGTTTCATTTTGTTATAGCAATATGGTTAAATTTAAATAACATTCCGATCTAATAGACTATTCAGGAGTGGTTGGATACCCCTGCTTTTACCTGGTATTAGGACTCGTATGCATTTGAAGGGGAGAGGTCTGACGAAATATGCTTTTAACTATGGAAGAGAAAGGGTTGCTTAGACAAGGAATATTTAAGACATAAGACGTTTTGAATATTAGGACACACAATAGCCGAAGCTATAGACAGCTAAGATCATGTTATGCTGGCTGGTGGGGTGGTTACTAGCGGAAAGATAATTCGTAGTGATAACATTTTAACTATAACAATAATTTTGCTCATGTCATAATATTTAAAAACAATACAGTAAAAACTTAATTCCTCAAGAAAAAGGTCAAACAGTAATGTATATGAACGCAGTTTGTTCGAAGCTTATCTATTAGATAAAACTCGGGTCATAAAACCGATTATTACCAGATAAAGAACGCACACGAAGATCGGAAAACATCGTATGTTTTATTGTTAAGACCTTTTTATACACAATAAATTAAATTTATATGATGTGATGGAACTCAACTAGTTATATAGTGCGGTTTGTTTATCATTATCTTGTACTCGTTGGGAAAGCGATTTCTCCGATTGTTGGGGGGGGGGGGGGTTGGGCGTTAGTCGCTTTGTGGAACTATCCACCACTATTCATCCAGCTCATGGAGGTCTGCCAAGTGATCACTATTAAAAAAAAAAAGAGTTGTATTAGTATTTGTTGACTTCCAGGCAGGATAAATTACATACATATATAATTGTAATTACTAACATGAATGTATTGTTAATGTTGAATATTTTATCAAAAACAAAAATCGACTTCAACAAAACACTATTTTAAAAGCAATAAATATGCACTAAAAAGTAATAAAATTAATTGCGTATTCTACATATTATTTAAAGTCCTCCTAAGTAAAATAAAATAAAAAATATTAGACTTCTTCAAAAAAATCAAAAATCAAAATCAAAATAAACTTTATTCAAGTGGGCTTTTACAAGCACTTTTGACTCGTCATTTAACAATTAAGTGAAGCTACCACCGGTAGTCGATTTACGATTATATAACGTCATTATAGTTATTCTTATATTTGGAGCCGGTGTCATCATCAGATGTTATCATCAGAACTAGATTAAATTAAAAAGGTACCACACGGGAAGTACTAGCATTGAAACAAAAAAAAATCAGAATCGGTGCTTACAATGAAAAGTTATGAGGTAACAAACATATAAAAAAGAAAAAGATACCGACGAATTGATAACCTCCTCCTTTTTGAAGTCGATTGAAAAGAGTAACTACTGAGTTTCTTGCCGGTTCCTCTGTGTAGAATCTACTTTCTGAACCGGTGGTAGCTCCACATAACATAGTTGTTAGATGACGATACCAAAGTGCTTGTATATGCCAACTTGAATAAAGTCTATTATGATTTTGAATTGTAATTAAATTATTCTTAAATGTCTGTTAGCTTTCGATCTGAAACACACAGATAGATAGTATTTATATAAAATAAAATATGTACTTATAATCGACTGACACACACAAGGGAGTAAGAGCAGCGACGGAGCATGCCCATTGCCGTCATGTGTCACCTCAAAAATGGGATCACTAGGGACTCCCAGTACAGAAATGAACTTTATGGTACGCTTTATGGTTTTATGGTTTTGGTTGTCATGTGTCAGGCAATAAAGTAGCCTATGTTCTTTCCTGGAGTTCAAGTTTGCTTCATACCAATTTTCACCAAATTCGGTCCAGCGGTTTGCTCGTGAAAGAGCGACGGACATACAGAGCTACTTTCACATTTATGAAATTATAATATATGTAGATTTATAATTTAACAAACAAAAACAACAACAATAAATAAATATGGAGTAAAATAATATAAAATAAATATAATTCTTATTATTATAATGACATATATCTACGGGAGTGGAATACTAGGGGGATACAAGGGTAACAAAAATCGTCATGCCGTTTGCCGTCCCGGCATACGACTTAGTCTAACTCCCGAGGCGGTTCAATAGATATAAAAAAGATGTTTTACACAAACATTGTACGCAGTCGCTATCTTGACGCCTTTGTTCAACCATTTCCATAAAAAAAGTGTTTCGTTTCAAATTTTTTTAAAACAACACCAGTCAACATTTCGAAATTGCAGAGGATTTTTTTCTGTAAAACAAGTATTGGAGTGTCATTCTCAATATTATGCCTTTCTTTGCTGTTCACTTTCAAAGTTACACGGCATTATGACGTCATTAAAACAAAGAGCCCTCTTCAAGGAGCATCTTAAATTAATGACGTTGTTATGAAAATGTTTCAGGAAATGACGGGATTGAATCGAATATTATCCTAATTAAGAGTTTCGAAATTCAAATATTCTTAGAGTTGAGTATTTGGGTAGCGTACAATCCAATTATAACAAGTCTTAAATCCATTTCTAATGTCACTGTGATATTTTTCTTGATCTCCTGGCATGGTAAATACTATTACAAGTTCTCCAAGTATTCATACATAAACGTTCACCAAAACAAAATATTGAAGGACGTTTGTGGGTGATTATGAAAGTAATCAGTTCTTTGAAGACATAATATATTGGGAATCAACCCTTTGGCTGCAGATTGTTTAAAAGACAAATACACTTGCACCAATGATTATTAAAGAAAAGTAAAATTTATATAACGATTTGTATCTGAAACGATATATTTCTAAACCAGTTTTTCTAGCATACGCTACTCAATTCTTACTTCAAAGTCTAAAACCCGAATAATCTAAACATAAATTGGTCTTTTATCACAATTCAGAACAAAGAACGTCCCTGGATGTTAATTTTTAAAATATACCCTAAAACTTTTTTAATTACACTATCCAAGTAAATCTTACGTTTAGTGGATAATCAAACTGTGTATTTTCACATTTAACTTTGGACAATGTCATAACTGTTAGTATTATATAAAAAAAATGACGTATTAATAAATCAATACTAATCAACTACAAGCGTTAAGCCATTAAACATAACTTTGTACTAAAACGTCTTATGCTTAAGAACGACCTAAGTTCGAAGCCGCAATGCGTCATAAGTCAAAGGCGAGGGTGACCATGGTTTCACACGCGAACAAGATTTCGTACCATTCATAACACGGGCCGCGGTCCCAGTTAAAGTTCTCTCCATAATTTTATACCTTTTCAGAATGAAACTTTCGCCTCGCGTCCAAAATGAAACTCAAATTTTAATAAATTCAAACTTGCGGTTATAAGTATACAAAGTTGGAAAATTTTTAGTGCTGTCAGACCTATCCGTTTCAAAGATGGAAATTTTTAATAATATACTTTTTTCAAAACGTTATATTGATCTGTCACTACATAGTATAAAACAAAATCGCTTTCTCTGTCCGTCTGTCTGTTTGTATGCTTGAATCTTTAAAACTACGCAACGGATTTTGATGCGGTTTTTTTTTAATAGATAGAGTAATTTGAGAGGAAGTATATAATACATGGACAATATAGTAAATAAACGCTGATAATTTTAGAAATTTGTAATGTGATGTTGTAAATAAACAAATTCTGTAGTATATATAGTATCAGTATTGTACCCGTGCGAAGCCGGGGCGGGTCGCTAGTTCTTCATAATAACAACTTCACCTTTAAGTAATCCACTGAAGGACGATGATTATATTTGGCGAAAACAATAGAACTGTATTCATCGCACTACTTAATTTGAAGCATAATGATGTTAGACCTTTTTAAAGACATACTGGTTCCCTCGCGATGTTTTCTTTCAACACAAAGTTGGAAATGAATTTAGAACACTAATTATGCAAATGATGAACACGAGCTTGTTCAGATTGTAACGTTTGTTTAAGATCTTCGCGTTCTAACCTCTTTGGATGAATCAAATGGAAATCAAATTAATGGAAATTGAACAAACTTTTTTTTTCTAACTAATTAAGTAGGATTTGTGAACATAAAAAGTTAAGTTCGTGTATTGATTATTCAACTGTTTAAAAGAGGATCTTTGTTATATATGTGATCGTACGAAAAGAGTAGCTTATATGACATACAATATTTCCTAAAGGCTTATCCTACCTAAGGAGGCTCGAGGTTCGGAAGTCGATATATTGTAGAAAAGAAAAATTACAATAACAACAAATGCATGAGATAAAGTCTAATCTCCATTTTTAGTACGTATGTCTATCTAAAAACGGTAAAAGGAATAATGATCAGATAAGGTTTTGACTAAATATTATAATACAATATAAAAGACCATGCGAATATATAATATGTTTTTCATAATATCTTTACCAATACAATATGATCTTAGAACAATTAATTATATGTAAAAACTATTCTCCAACTGAACGGACATTGCGATTTGACAAAGTGATATTACTATAGTTTATATATGTGAATATTACTATAGTTTTATAGGTAACTGGTTGATTAAGGCAGGTTGAACCTGCTTTACCTGCACGATATATTAAAAACTTTACCAGTTCAACGCAAATTGTCAAGCCCCATTTTGTAGCATTGAGTAGTAAATTGAAATAAGTAACCTATACCCTTCCTTAGGTTCCTCAGGACAGACAGACATAGTTACTTTCACATTTATAATATTATTATAATCATCATCATTACTTTTACATCATTACATAAAATAAAACAAAGTCATTTACCGCTGTCTGTCCCTATCTATTTAGATCCTTAAAATTACGCAACGGATTTTGATGCGGTTTCATTTTGAATACAGATAATTTTAGAAGTTTCTAGTATCATGTCTTAAATTCTAATAGATATTAAGTATAAGCATTGCACCTGTGCGAAGCTGGGGCGGGTCGCTAGTTACGTATATATTAGTAGGATATTAATAATGAAACTATATCATATATTATTATGATAACAATCCACGATTTCAATCTAAAGCATGGTTACCGCGTTCCACTAAGAGCGTAAGGTGCGTATATTTAATGCTCTAAGGCCCGGTTAAACTATATAATATAATAGTTAGGAAATGAGCCAAGTAACACTAATGATTCCTTAATTAACACGGGTATTATAATTTATACAGGCTGTTTCTCATGTTAATCGAAACAATATGATTTTTTTTGTTATTTCATTCACAACTTAACCAAGATACTGAGATATATTATTGAAAACATTATCCACTGGTCCATTTCAACCCCAAAAAGACAGAAGATTGCGCGTTAACCGCTAAAAGACCATTTGTCGTATCTCCACGATTTGAGAACATCCCGATAGCCGCTACAGGTACTTGGCGTTCAATTGGAAGGCAAAGCCAAATTGGTTTCAAAAAAGCTCGGCGTGCTCAGCAAGGCAGTATTTTACGTCGGCCCATCGCCTAAAACTTTACAAGGCGCAAATTCGTCCTCACATGGAGTACTGCTCTCAACTCGGGGCGGGTGCCCCCAGTACTAGTTCCTTCCATTTGACCGTATCCAACGCAGAGTGGCTCGAGTTATCGACGGTCAAGCCCTTTCCGATCTCCTTGATCCTTTGGCTTTGCGTAGAAATGTTGGATCACTCTGCATCTTCTACCGGATTTTTCACGGGGAATGTTCAGAAGAATTGTTCGGATTAATCCCGGCTACTGAATTTCACATTCTGACTTCTCGTCAAAATTCGAACAAAGCGCGATTTCTTAGATATTTTCTGCCTCACACAACCTCTCTGTGGAAACAGCTTTCGCCGGTGGTTCTTTGAACCGATACGACATGGGAACCTTCAAGAAAAGAGCGTATTCCTTCCTTAAAGGCCGGCAACGCACCTGCAAGCCCCCTGGTGTTGCAGATGTCCATGGGCGGTGGTAGTCACTTTCCATCAGGTGAGCCTCCTGCTCTTTTTCCACCTATGTCATAAAAAAGAATAGGAACACCTTTAGGTTTAAGATTGGCTGATGTATAGTATAGTGTCTAAGGTAATCTATTCCTCATTCACTTGGTGATAACTTTGTGTAAGCCCGTCTGTTTAGGTATCATAGATTCGTCATACATTGGTTTTGAAATATCGTTGTAGCTACAGTCAGGAATATAACAACTTAGTTTTCTAGTAGGTAGGATGTTGGCTTTTTGGGATAGATAATATTTCTTATAGTTCCAATCAATACAAAACATCAGTAATAAAATGAATTGAATATCATATCATCATCCTTCTACTCTTATCCCAATTTTTTTTGGCGAGCATATCGTCTACTTGCCTACTTTTCTTTCTGACGTCATCTCACAAGTTCTTCATTCAACATTATTTCCAGCCATATCATCCTTCACACACTCCATCCATCGTTTCTTTGGTCGTGCTTTTGAAAATAATAATTTTATTATTCAATAATTACGTTACTATTATAAGTAAGTGTTCTGACAAAAACGTGATGTGGTTTCATAATATTTTATCACTAACACTGTTAATCTACTTTCCGAGGTAAGTAATTTGTTTAATAACATTAATGTAAAATTATACGTTACACGAAAACATTTGATAACGTTTGCAACACTGTGACAAAGTGTTAACAAATTCAATAAGGACTTATAATATTTCATGCAGTGTGGTAATACCATAAACATGTACCATTTTAAATTTAATGATCGGTTGCATAAAAGGTATAGTTAATGTCTCAAACGAGAAATTGAAATTCCATTTTTAGAAATAACCATTTGGTATTGATTGGTTTGCTTAGTTCATTGATTCTGGTACGACGTATTTTATATAAAGTTCTTCAGCCGATGATTAATATCTACATCAATTATTAGAAGCAATTTATAATGATGTAACAGATCACTCGATTGTAAGTGGTTATAAAGTTGTGACCGAAAGAAATGAACAAAGTATCCTTATAAGTTACATACTGTAGTGTAAATTCACCACAAAGTCTAACACGCCCGTGGACTTACTAGATGCCCTACTGCTTTAAGTCAAAAAGTCGTGGGTTCAAATCTCACATCGGCGAGGATTATATTTTTCAAACAATTTTTACAACGATGGATAATATAACGCAAAGAAAACAAAGAAGACGTGCAGTTTCGCTTTCGGACTCAGATTTAAATCTTTCGTACAGATCACTGAATAGCTCACTGCTTAATTCTACGATGAACGAAAGTACCAACAATTGCACCAACAAAAACAACAGTTTACCTCCAGCTTCAAACTTAGACACATCATTAGTTTGCGAACTAAAACAAAAATTAGAAACTGTACAATACGAACTTTCTTGTGCTCATGAAGAAATAATAAATTTAAATTCCGAAATAACACGACTAAAACAAATATCAGAAGAACAAAATAAAAAAATCGAATTCTTGAAAAAAGTAAAGACAATGAGTACTCCTATTATCAAAAACGCGATTCCTAATAACAAATTATCTTTATCAGCGCGAAAGAAAACCAATATGGAGACTAATATTAACAGAAACGTTTGCTTGAATTTGGAAAATGAATTTAACAATAGTTTAGATAAGACTCAACAGCACTATAAAACAGAATTAATATTGAAATCCAACGATTCTATAACGAAGCAAAAGGATACAATTCATCTCACAAAGGACTCAAATAAAAGCGACACCCGTTTAATTCATTCCGAAAGTAACCAAATCTCATTTCCCATACAAGAACAAGATTCTGTAAAGAAATATCCTAGAATTTTTATTTTAGGAGATCAGCAAGCGAAGGGTTTATCGATGACTCTTATAAAAAGTCGTTACAATAAATGGAATGATATTTACAAAGTAACATCAATGGTAAAGCCATACGCCATGTCTTCCCAAATTCTAAATGGCTGTTATAATTTAGAGTCGGACATTTCCCATTGTGACATAGTCGTTTTACTCATTGGTAGTAATGATAAAAATCCTTATGAACTATTCTGCAATTTATGTATTGCTCTTGATAGACTGAAACAATGTAAACGAATATTTTTAACAAGAGTTCAAAGAAATATCCATCTAAATGAAAACTTACTTAATACCAATATTAAATTAATAGTAAAAAAATATCCTAATTGTACATTTCTAGATTTAGAACCTAAATTAGATTTTAAACAAAATTTAAATTATTTTGTTCGTCGCGATTTTATTAAATGTTTATGTTTTAAGTTAAATACCGAAATAGATTTTCTAGACTACAAAGATAAGTACTTGGTAAATCCTCTAAGGCAAAGAAAAATGACACTAACAAAAAATCTTTCAGAGTCACCCCATATTTCGTTAGATAATGCAATAACCTACACCCATTACAAAAATAAGTTAGAAAGTTTAGTCGAACAACGAACTGAGTGCAAAGGTACAATTCCTTATTATTTCAAAAAAATTAAATGTACTGCTGAACAAGAAGTAACAAACAAAACAAATTTACAACAACAGTTTTTTCGGACATAAATCGCACTTTAAATTATTTCACCAAAATATTGCCGGCATCTTAAGTAAACGGGATCTGGTAGATATAGCTCTATTGGAATTGGGGGAAACATTGGGAGACATTGATGTGATTTGTTTATCAGAAACGTTTCTTAAGCATGGTAGTGAGTTCAACTTGAACCTACAAAATTATAAACTAGCATCATTTTTTTCTCGTCAAAATGAACGGAGAGGTGGTACTTGTATTTTGATAAGAAAGAATTTGATTTATGAACCACTTAAAATAAAAAATAGTAAGCCCTATGTGTTTGAAAGTTGCGGAATAGATTTGTTAAATTACAAGATCATTATTGTCTGCATCTATAGAACACCATCATCAATAGTTAGTAGTTTTCTTACTGAACTTGATTGTTTGTTACGTTCATTAACTCGAAAAACCAATAGAAAAATAATATTGTGTGGTGATTGGAATATTGATGTTTTAAAGAACAACAAGATATCGAATGATCTTACAGCAATTTTAAATATTTATAATTTTAAGAACCATATTGTAAAACCCACCAGAAAAAACTCGTGCTTAGATCTTATTGTAAGTAACTATGATAAAGTTATAGCTAACCTTCATAACCTTGCTTTATCTGATCATGAAACTGGCCAGAGCCTGTTGATAGATGTATTACCAGATTCATCTCTTAACCAAAATCCCACTTTTTGGTTTGAAACAAGACGCGATTTTAACAAAGATAATGTTAGGAAATTTAAGGAATATCTAAAAGCCCTTTCATTTACAGACGTTTACACAGAAACCGATTTTGATAAAGCATTTTCAAATTTTCACGACTGGCTAACTCTATTATTTGAATTGTGTTTTCCCATGATATACATTAAAATATCTCGCCAAGCACTCCGTAACAAGTGGATAACTAAAGGAATAAGAAAAAGTAGTATAATTAAACGACAGATATACATAAAATATCTCTTATCTCCGAGTAATAAATATTACAACAAAAAAAAGTATATCAATTACAACAGGATACTTAAAAAATGTATATATCTTTCACAAAAAATCACAGCTACAAGACATGTAATAAATTCTAAAAATAAATGTAAATCATCATGGAATATCATAAAAAAGTCATTTGATAATACAATTGATAAGAATGACATAAATGAATTAATTATTAATAATAAAAAATGTACTGACTCTAAACTAATTTCTGACTATTTTAACAATTATTTTATAGATTTAACTAATAAAGATTTGACAACTTGTAAAATGACAAAAAATACTACAAATATACCTATAAATAATAATTCTATGTTCATTACACCAGTAAATGTGTCTGACATACTTAAAATAATATCCGCACTCAAAAACACAAAATCTGTTGGTTACGATCAACTAAATACAAGAATTATAAAAGAATGCGCCTATATTATAGCTGAACCATTGACTCATCTAATAAACAAATCCTTAGAAGAAGGTATATTTCCATCACGACTAAAAAAATCTATAGTAAAACCATTATATAAAAGAGGTGATCCGCTTAATACCGGTAGTTATAGACCCATTACCTTAGTACCAATAATTTCAAAAATCTTCGAGAAGGTAATGAGTGATAAATTATATAACTTTTTAACAACATTCAAGATATTAAAGAATTGTCAATATGGGTTTCGGAAAAAAAGTTCCACAACATTAGCCTGCTTTACACTCATAAAAAGTATAACTGAAAGTTTAAATCGAAAAATATACCCTTTATCAATTTTCTTAGATATGACAAAGGCTTTCGATTTCGTATCTCACAATTTACTATTACAAAAAATGTATAGGTATGGTGTTAGAGGTCAACAGCTCGAATGGTTTAAAAGTTACCTATATAACAGAGAACAATGTGTGCTGATAACAAAAGTTTGCAAGTCTAAAAGGCAATTTTTTTTCTCTAATTATCTGGTAAATCGCTACGGAGTTCCACAAGGGAGTGTTCTAGGACCTTTACTATTTCTTATTTATATAAACGACATGCCAGATGCGTTAAATCACGAATGTATCTTATTTGCTGATGATACAACAATTAATATAAAATGTAACAATAGACAGGATATTGAACGGGAAGCCAACACCGTTTTGACAAAAGTAATAAACTGGCTAGATAATAATAATCTACAAATCAATCTATCTAAAACTAAAATTATACAATTTCAAACATCGAATAGTAATTTTTTAGATATAAATGTATCAGGGAACAATACGAAACTTGAAAACGTTAATTCAACGTTATTTTTAGGGGTCCATGTAGACAAATACTGTAATTGGAAAGAACATGTGAATGCAATATGTGATAAAATTGAGAAATTTGTATACGTTTTAAAACGTCTCAAAAAAGTAGCCACTAAAGAAGCCGCAATGTTAGCATATCACGGATATGTATCTTCCAATCTTCGATATGGAGTTATAATATGGGGAAATTCCGTAGATTCCGATAGAGTTTTTAAAGTTCAAAAAAAATGTTTAAGATCGCTATGTGGTGTAGGATGTTTAGACAGTTGCAAACCGCTCTTTAAATCATTAAGAATTCTTCCTTTTCCTTGTCTGTATATATACGAAGTAAGTGTGTTTGTCCAAAAACATCGACATTTATTTAAGACAAATGGTGATGTATTGGGTACAAATTCTAGACATAAACATAAGCTCTATGTTCCTGTACAAAAGTTAGTTTTATATAAAAAAAATGTATACTGTATGGCGATACGCATATATAACAATATTCCCGACCACTTAAAGGATTTACCATTTACTATGTTTAAAAAAAAGGTATTTGATTTGCTTTTGAATAAATTGTACTATAACGTTAATGAATATTTATGTGACAAAAATTGATGAAAATATTGAAACTATTTGTATTATTATGTAATCCTTATTTTTTTTAATCTAAATTATTTATTCCTTAATTTTATTTTATTATTTTATTTTAATGTGATTGAATTTATGGTAGTCTTGCTTTTGTTAATGTTATATAAATTATTATTTATGGCATGTTTAATACTTTGCACACCGATAAATCGGTAGAATATGAGAATTTATATTAATGAACACCTGTATTGTGTACCATATTCTTGCAAATAAATAAATGAATTATGAAATGAATTATGAATTATAACACAAGTACATACTTTTTACTTTACTTTATCATTGTGTGTATTGTAGGTAGTGAGTACTTATAGTTGGTTAATATGTCTTTATTTTTGTTTTTTTTCTTTTTTTGTTTTAATTTTTTTATACTTCTTATAATTATTGTGTTTGCTTATTTTGTAATGTGTCCTTATAAACATTGCTTTCTTTCTTCTTTCTTTCTATATAATAAAGGGATAAAGCACAATGTCAAATAGAATCAAGTTATAAACCATAGACACGGTGATGATGATGAGGTTACGTTTCCAAATAAAGAAGCATCCCTAAACTTAAATATACTTAACAGTGTAATGGGAGATTAATTATTTTCAAACAATATCTCTCGATATTACGAAACCCTTATTTCGGGAAACTTCGAATAACAAAAATAATCCATTACGCCATAGGCGTTCTTTTGTGTAAACATCTTTATTTATTGTCTTTAATTAACGGCATTTCACTTTAAGTTGAAGTTTAAAACAAAAACAGCCTAAGCCATAGCTAAACAAATCCCACCAATCGTTTTGAGAGGAAGGTTTGAAGCCAAGTCTACACTTCGAATGCGGATTTGTTGATACATATATGACAGATTTTTACATGACACTTACCCATTTAAAATAGAATTAAGTACATTAAATTTTATTAATGCTTCCCTCCAAACGTATTACAACCACAAGCTACAGTTTTAAGGGGCATAACCATTATATTCGCCTAGATTTCACCTTAGATAATATAGGCATCAAACTCACACTTGCTTACAGTATACCAGATAATTTGACGTTTATGGTTATTGCCCCGCTCCTTTGCGTGACGTTGTATCGCCTATTGCGAAAATAATTATTCACAACGAGGCTGGTTAAGACTTACGCTTTCAAATATACTTATAATCCGGTAAATGTCTTCCTACCCGTTGATATACATATACTGGTAGGATGTAATACAGGTATAACTTGTCGCGCTGCAGCCTAATATCGCTCGAGTTACAGTAAAGTGCGTATTATAAAAACACTTTAAAAGAATATATGTATGCCAATTTTCTCGGTGAACGAACGGCGAATTGTATTCAAATGTATTCTCACAAGATGTGTATTCATATATATTTATATATAACAAAACATAGTGGCAGGTTTCACGATAAATTGGCTTTGTATAAAAAGGCCTAACTCGTACATGTAATTAATATGTAGTTAACATTTATGCTTGACCCTAACATGTGTTTTTAATATTATCTAATCGATTGGGTCAAGAGACATCTTAAGAGCAGTTTTACTTTCAATCAAAGTATTGAGTAATGGTTTTGTGCTGCTTTGAGTGCAATGATATTTCAAGGTCGCTTATTTTATGTAAAGAAATTCCTAAAAGTAATAAGTTGGCAAACGTTTTGAAAATATGACAATGGTTGGTATTACAGATATACTCAAATGAATTCTCATGGAATGACACTCTAGTTTGTTCACAAGACGTCAGGCAAAGAACCCAGTGCATGAATTTGAGGCACGAGAATGTGAACATTGCCTAGCTCAAAACTGGAATAGATTTTAAATATGGAATGTCGTTTTGATTTTGGTCATTAAGGAACACTAGAAAATTTTATTATATCTCTGAGATAGATACACCTATACAATGTATATATGTAGTAATACGAGTATATTCGAAACCATTTTAAAATATGCATCCAATTGAGTCACAAGATTGTTGAAATAATTAATGATTCCTTTCATATTGTTAATTAAAAGTGCTATGGGACAAAAATATATACCCATATAAATGTTTTTGTTCCACAAACAATTTATTTAATGGAATTATTTTATTTCAGAATATTTAACTTTAAATAGGTGTATTCGTTTCAAGTACCTGTTTTTAATCATTCACGGCCTATAAAATCCACAATAGCACTTGGAAAATGCAAAATGTTTCATTTTAATTTGAAATGTTTAAAATTAACTGAATATTTTTTTGTATTATTTACACGCTGTAATTAATTAGCAAGCATTGTTAATTATCATTGTAATTTGAAATTGATACGGTTTAATTATGTTTCAAATATTCAAGTTATTTTGCATACTACGTGATGGTTCCGTTGACGTCACACGGCTGAGCTGATACTTTTGTGAAGAAAAAGAGTTTTCTTATTAATATAAATAATATAAATTTTATTGCCGTTGACCTCAGGAGGGCTAGTTTTGGACAGTGTCGCAGTATTGAGTGCCAAGTAATGACTGAGTAAAAAAATGGTAGCCTAAATTAATGAGTCCTAATATAGGCGAGAGTTTTGAGAAAATATCTTGAAATAATGTAGCTTTATTTGAGAGTTTTTGGAATAGAAGAGAAAAGGGAAAAGAACGTAGACACTAAACCACTTGGTTGACCGTTTGAGTGTATTTTTTTCCGTGGTAGGATTACACCTCACACGCAAATACAGCTTTACACTCAAATCATTTGTTCAACGCCGTTCCCGAAATGAATAATAGATACAAATCGAGCTAGTGAAGTGATTGCCAAGATTTCATCTCGCGCCATCCACGTGTTTTATCCATTAAGTAATATCGGTTCTGTTTGCACCGCATTAAACATTAACAATATTGAAAACTCGTTACTTCGTGTAATGAAGCGATAACAACTACCTAATTATACATGTTGGCCTTATTGTTAGTTCTTGGCGCTTCATAAGATATTTTTACTTTATCTTGTATCGCTAAAGAGTTCCAAATTTTTTTTGTGTTTTATCTGATTTTTTAAGGCCCATCGATGATCATTGGTTGATCTCGTGATCAGATTCATCTTCGCTTGTAATTCTTGGAGGTGATGGATATTTTCATGCACCAAAAAAAAACTTGAGACGATGCCTATATATTAGCTTTGGCACATATACAGACGGTTACTTTATAATAATTGCTAGTATTTATAAAATAATTTCTATTCTTAATTCCAATCCCAAAGAAGAATTTTAAGCATAGAATTAATTTATTTAAAGCTCAGATCAATCAACCTCTTTACTAAAATATCATTTAAATTAATTCAAAGATCAAAATATAATAGTCACTTAGACGTATTTGTTATCATATTAGTAATAGGAAAGAAATATTTAAACCATTTCGTATAAAAAGCATTTTGGGTACAAACAAAAAGGCAGACCACAAAAATTGACACTGGGATCTTTACGAATGTTTTTCGTCGACGGACGTGAACGTGAATGTGACGTCAACTTTGTCATCATTCTATGACGTCATACACAAAACTAGGTTAGTATATATTTTTCGAAAATAAAATATTCGAAACTATAAGCTCCACGTCTGTGCTCAATTTGATAATCTCGAACTGGGTGGTGAAGTAAAACTTGCATGTGTCTAATTTCAATTAAATTCGTTCACTTATTTATCAACTAATCCTTATGCTTTAGCCCTATAGTAGGACTTTTATAGGTTGTTATTGTTATAATATTTATGTTGGGGGTGTGACAGTCGAGTGCGACATCAATGCGGGAAAAAAGACAAACCTACAATTACACTAACCCCACTTTTTTAATATATAACTGCAATTTAATAAATAATAATTTCTATTCCATAATATTAAACTGAAAAAAGTCTACTAAACATGATATTCTATAAATCTTATACTGGAAGATGCCGAAGCATTTTGGGGAAAAAATCATTATTTTTAATGGTAAATTTTAGTCATTTATATTCGGTAGACTTTTATGCAGGTTCGTCTCGATACGTATACCAGATACAAAAGATATTATTGACATCCAATATCGACATAAAAAAAATTAAATGTAAGCTGTTAAATTAAATTAGAATATAATAGGATAAATAATCTGTATAATTAATCCGGAAATCCGTTGAAGTCAGTTATGTACAGACAAGAAATCTTAGTACGCAAGTGGTAAGACTGTTTGACTTCGAAGCGAGCAAGCAGAAATTTCCTGTTAAGTTCGATTGATTCAGATCGTCTATCGGCTTGCGGTAATTTGTCACGTGGATATTCAATATTGATAGAAGGGAAACTACAGAATTAGATATGGAGGAACTGCAGTCAAAGAACTGACTTAGATCAAGGGAACGAAGACGTAGCTGATATCTGACGCTCGCAGGTTCGAATAGGTCACTAATTCAATTTTAATTCGTGCATAGTAATTTTTGGATAAAACTTATGATTGTGTTAATATAATAGAAGTCAAAATGGTTCGTACACATTTCGCAAACGGTGACAAAACTTTAAGCAAAACACAGATACCTATACTAAAACTACGTTCAAGTTATTTATACGTTAAGATATCGAGAGAAAAGTTACGCAAATTATTTTGTAAACGTAGTTACGTGTAAAACATTACTTACAAAATACAAACTATAAAAAACAATAATAAATATTAAGTAATATCTGATAGCTTTATTACACTACTGAATTGAATTGGAAGCAATCAGCACAGTTCTTAACAGAAAAATGGCGTTTACCTAGAATAAGGTAACTTACAGGTGCTTCTTTTTACGTCATTTTATAATATGTTAATTAATTAATGGTTATTTTATGAGCCGATATGGCCTGCTTGTTAGAAGGCATACATCTTAACCGATGATTGCGGATTCCAAACCAGGCCCACACCACTAATTTGTGCTTAATTGTTCGTCTGTGGTAACAAAATGTTTCTTTCATCCATGTTGTACGTTTAAGTGGCGTCCTCTACTTATACGTACTGTAAGCATCATCTTTTGAATAAAGTTAGTTGAAAACGAAAAGCCAACGTGTTTTAATATTAATTTGAGTTTGAAATTCATCTCATGGTGAAGGAACACATCCTGAGGAAACCTGAATGTGTCCTATTTCATCGAAATTCTGCCACATTTGAATCCAGCAACCAGCATTGGAACAGCGTGGTAATATGCTCCTAACCTTCACCTCAAACGAAAAGTCTAACTCGACCTAAACCCAAAAGTGGGAAATTTTCAGGCTGTACATGTTGTATGTTGTTATTAAATCTCGTTTTAAATTTAAATATGTTTGTTTATAGATTATATACCTACCTAATTATATAATTAGGTAGGTATTTAGGTTATAATATTATAAACCTTATCTCAAGCAATATTTGACCTTCACCTAAGCTGTAATTAAACTGGTATATTTATAGTGACGGTTGGAGTTAATTTTATTGATTATTTATTTTTACCATTTACGTTTTATGTTTATTGGTTTAGTAGATTTTCAAATACGCAATATAAAAAGGTGTATTTATTGATGACCAATGACCGTTTTTTTTTATGGAATAGGTTGGCGGACGAGCATATGGTAAGTGGTCACCATCACCCATAGACAATGGCGCTGTAAGAATTATTATCTATTCTTATATCGTCAACAACCTCAGGAACTAAGATGCTATGTCCCTTGTGCCTGTAGTTACACTGGCTCACTCACCCATCAAACCGGAACACAAAAATACCAAGTACTGTTGTTTGGCGGTAGAATATCTGATGAGTGAGTGGTACCTATCCAGGCGGGCTTGCACAAAGCCCTACCACCAAGTAAAGTTATAATAATTATATAAAACATCAATAAAATTTATGAGTAGATACTAAATTACGAAGAAAAATATTTACATTAAATACTTTTTGATGTTAAAATATGAATGGGAAAATTTATGTCAGTCTTGAACTTTTAAAAAGAATAACGCTGAATATGAAATAAGATAATAATTTACGAAGTTTTACCATTGTAGTTATTTTTATACTTTTTTTTTTAAATCAAAGTAACTTGACAAAGGTCAACAGAGAGATCTTTTTTTTTTCTATTAGAGAAAAGGTCTTGGAAATGGATTAAGTTGCCACACAGCGGGATGTTTAATGTCTTCTTGAATAGCTTTCTCGGCATATTTTCTCACAATTATTTTCGCAAGACATATAATACTATTTTCTTAAGGACTCGTTCAAACTATACATGTTGCTTTCATAAGTGTTGTAATAACATAAGATTAGTTAGTATTAGTGAGAATTGTTCCTTGAAAAAATAATCTCGAAATCAAAATCAAAATTATTCAAGTAGGCTATTATAGGCACTTTTGAATCGTCATTTAACAATTAAGTAAACCTGTTCTGAAAGTATGTTCTACCGAGAAGAAATGGCAAGAAACTCAGTAGCTACTCTGATCACAATGTAAGCAGCTAAAGTACTTGTGTTATGGAAAATCAGAAGTAACGACGGTACCACAAATACCCAGACTCAAGACAACATAGAAAACTAATGGTATTCTACATCGACTCGGGTGGGAATTGAACCCGGGACCTCGGAATGATACCCATGAAAACCGTTGTACATACCACTCGACCGCGGAAGTCGTCAATAAGATGATGATGCGTGGATAAATTGAATAAGAACAAAAACAAGGAATGAAAGAAATCAATATTAACCGACCCAAAAAGAAGGTGATTATTAATTAATCGGGCTTTATTCGTTTGCAGATATTCCTTGGTATTTTTCCCTATTTTTAACTCTTTTTAATGAATCCTGTAATCCGATTTTAGTATCTTCGGATAAGAGTTATCATACCTATAATTTAGCACTTTTTAAATAAATTGTATTATGATAAAGTATGGATCATCAATGTTTATATAGTTAATAGAATGTTTGATTAATTTGTTGAATGTTTTTTTAAATAAATAAATTTGTGTTTATGTATTTGCCTTGATATTTTTTTGTCATATAACGTTTCATTCCATTTTTTTTTAATAAGTTGTCATACGGTAATTGTTTGCGTTTTGTTTATATTTAATTTTATAATTGTCACTGCATAGTATAAAACAAAGTCAAACAAAGTTTAGAAGTTTCTATTGTGATCATATCATTGCACCCGTCGCTTAAAGCAAAGCAAACGATAAATAAATAGAAACAGAGGCATCTAAAACTATACGCGAATTAAGGTCAATCACCTTCATTTATTTTTGTTATTTCCTCTTGATTCTGGAATGACAGACAGAATTCACTGTTCTTTATTCTATCATTTCCTATTATTTAGCAAGCGATACGAAACAAAAGGCGAACGCTCGTCTTTGTTGCAAAGGTAGAGCTGTCAAATTCGATCTTTTATTGTTCGAGCGGTAACAATGTAGATTCGTTTTGTTTTGTTTGTAAATAATAAAAACATACACAATTAGAAATGTTTGATACACGACATTATCACAGAGATTTTGATATTGTTTGATATATTTATGATTAGAATGCAGACTATTGCATGCACTACTGCAAATCAGTGTATCATGTGCGCCTTCGCTGGCGATTTTGAGTGTTGGTTGTCACGTGTAAGGCAAAAAAAAGTAAACTACGTCCTTTATTACAGTTCAAGTTTGTTTCATACCAACAACAACAACAGCCTGTAAATTCCCACTGCTGGGCTAAAGGCCTCCTCTCCCTTTGAGGAGAAAGTTTGGAACATATTCCACCACGCTGTTCCAATGCGGGTTGGTGGAATACACATGTTTCAGAATTTCTATGAAATTTGTCACATGCAGATTTGATCATTTCCTTTCTTTTCCTCATGATGTTTTCCTTCACCGCAGAGCACGAGATGAATTATAAAGACAAATTAAGCACATGAATCAGCGGTGCTTGCCTGGGTTTGAACCCACAATCACCGGTTAAGATGCACGCGTTCTAACCACTGGGCCATCTCGACTCGTTTCATACCAAATTTCATCAAATTCGGTTCAACGGTTTGGATGTAAGAGAGCGACAAACAGACAGACAGACAAAGTTAATTTCACATTTATTAAATTGAAAAATAATATAGATATGGATATGTAAACGTGCTTTCATGAGTGAGTTTTAAATATAGCATACAGATAGTTGTAAAGCGTCAATAGCGCACTGGTTTACGGCTGGAGCTGTATAAAGCTTAATTGGAGGAATTAATAAGAATATAAAACAAAATATTTTTCATACATTAGTTCTGGTTTGCTTTACATTTGGATCTTGAAGTGTTCTGCTGAATTGATTGCCTTAAATTATATTTTAATATTGTAATTAACAATAAAGGTCTAAATATTAACAATCCATGTTTAATGGAGGTCAAATACTTGCGATTTTTTAAGCCTTGTACATACATATGTTCGCGGTCATTTAGGGTACTTATTTATAAAACGTAACATTATTATTGACACCGCAAGCAATACTCTTTATAACCCGTATTAAGGCATTCAGATCTAAGGTCGTTTGTCCCAGTAACTACACTCGCTCACTGATCCTCTAAAAATGAGTGATTTTGGTTGTAGTTAAGCGGATAAGTAGGTATCAGTCAGTATCTTTCCGCTTGTGAAATATATTTTGGAACAAATTTTAAATACCGAATAATCCCCCAAGATTTTCATAAAAGGGGATGAATTTTAATACCGTATTCATATTCAATCTCGTTCGTAAATGAAAAAATTTCCTTGTAAAGAGAATTTTGATTATACCGAAAAAAAAAATGTCTCATTTTGAACGAATGAAAAACCACCAGCGTCAATTTCCTTGCTTAATATAAACAACTCTTTTTAAGCGCGCTCTTGTAAAGGGTTAACGCTAAAGTAATCGAGTGTCATTACTCGACTATGAATAAATTACACAAGTTCCAAGCAGCGCTTTGTAAAAATGGCGCAAGCTGTGAGCGATGGGCGGTAAAAACTGCAAGGATGGCTAGCGAATGAGCGAGAAATCTAACAGTTGGTGGTAAGGCTTTGGATATGCGTCTGGGTATTTAACTGCCAAATCGTATTGTTGTGAGACAGGCACAAGATAAGTATCTTGGTTCCTAAGGTTGGTGGTGCTTTATCTATGGCAATGGTGACATACCTTTAGGTGCTGTATTTGGCCGTCCGCCTTAGATATAAAAGACATTGGAAGTGTGCAGTAGTGGAAATATGTGGTTCGCACATTGGCAAGACAAACGGAACTATGTTAATGACCCCAACTTAATGAATACAAGGTCTAATGGCTAGTTTATAAGGCCGGTGATGCTGGTTTCATACTTCAGCTCGCACTAATATTTGTCAATAAATTTTCCTTAGCAGCCCGCATCATTTAAAGCACATCATCATACCCTTAGTTCTTCGATTTAAATCTTCTCGATCGTTTTGGTTTCGCCACTCCATTAATTTACAAACGAGTAGGAATCGATTTTGTCCATGGGTCTACGCACTTTTGTATATAATAGACTGTGATAATATGACCCATAAAATTAGCTGGTCTATTAAAAATCTGGAAGACTTCATCATATTCAGTTTATATCAAAATCATTAGATAATTTCGTATAGTCTTAAGAACACTATTGATATTTAAAAATCACAATCATAACATTAAAATTATTTTATACTAGTAGGCGTCCGCGGCTTATCTTGCTTTTCAGGGTGTTGGTTGTCATGTGTTAGACAAAAAAGTAACCTATGTCCTTTCTTGGAGTTCAAGTAAACTTCATACCAAATTTCATCAAATTCGGTTCAGCGGTTTGGTCATGAAAGAGCGACAAACAGATACACAGACAAAGTTACTTTAATTAGAATGTATATTTGATATAGATTTTCGTATAGTCTCATGAACGCTATCGATATTTCCAAAACACAGTACTCATAGATGATCCATGCTATAATATCGTTAGTAACAATATGTTTATCTGTATGTTATAATCGCTCAAGTTCGATCCTTGTACTGTAATTTGCGCCTTTAAACGTACTCGAACCGAGAGCGGGTAAAATTCGCCATTATATCGCGCCGTCTTTCTCTAAAATTGTCCCAGTCCGCGCTGGCGGCGAATTAACTTTGTAAGGCTTTCGCGGCCGTAAAAATATTACACGTAATGTATGGCATTATCCATATTTTAGATTTGAGCAATCTGGTAAGTGGATTGGGTTTTATACGCGAGAAATTTGTTTCAGTCACTTTGAATATAATGTAAAGTACAATTTTTTATGTTATAATGTTAAATATTAAAATATAAAGAATTGGAGAATTAGAATGAGAATATTAAATACTATAATGAATCCAAATACTTAATCCTTCATTACAATAATTCAATATAAATAAAAGTACTTATTGCTAGTGGAGATTCCACTGCGGATATAAGAAGCTCAGTACGAACTCTTTCACTAATGACGCCAATACATCCTACAATCAACGAATAATAACTATGCGCCTTTGTACCATCTTCACAATCACGTATAGTATAAATTATCTCATTTATTCTTTTTCTTTTATCATATGCCTCAAATATAGCGTAAAGTGTGAAGTCTGTAAGTGTCCTACGATTAAGTTATGGCTTCATCTCATTCGAAGAAGTGAATACAAAAGTAGTAAATTTTTGTGCTTTCTTCATCACAATGTCCTTCTACATATTATCCACAAGGTTTTCTTAGCTCATATAGCTGTGCCTATGTTCTATCTGTCAGTGAAAGTCTGTTAAAATCAGTCCAATCGTTCCTGAGATTAGCCGGAACAAACAGACAAAAATTGTTATAAACGTTATTTTGGTATATGTACCGTGTATACACACATATGCATTTAGCGGTTAGGCGGTAAAAAGCGGTTATTTCAAAATTACAAATATCACATTTTATTTGGATAACAACAATGTTTGCTTAAAGTATTATCAGTGAAAGGCTAAGCGTGAAAATTATTAAAATGATAACCTTTAACAAAAAAGGTTCATATATCCTAATTGACCTTTTTCAACATTGCCCCAATCACGGCGGTACTTATAAAGGTTTTTATTTTCAGTTTATTAAAAACTGTTAATGAGGGTCAAATTTCAGAAATGAACACGTAAAATATGCTTGGGCTTTTCTAATTGAGGTTATTGAATGTAAAAGTTCATTTATAAATAGAAAATTACATTTTATCTGATTTTAAAGCTGTTTAACCCTTCGTTACACTAATCGTCTAAATTTATTTTGAGAAGTATTGTAGTGTGCGTAGTGATATGATCTACCAGTTTATTAATCTTTATGATGTTACTGTTAATGGTTGTATTTTGTGCAGTGTGTTATATGTGTATGCTTTTTATAAGTAGGAGTGTAATTAACTATTGACACATATGTAAGTAATATTTATTAAGACCACATGGAATACTGCTCTCCCTCTGGACGAGTGCACCCCAGCTTCGTCCAATCGATCGCATCCAACGTAGAGTGGGTAGAATTATTAACGATTAAGCACTTTCCGACCTACTTGACAACTTCAAATTCAGACATCTCGTCAAAATTCCAAGTTCCATCCGAATGTCAAAAATTCACACCAGCATGATTCCTAAGGCATTTCCAGCCTTGCACAACTTGAAATGATACCAACTGAAGAACCTTAAAAAAGAGCGGGCTGGGGACTTTCCATCAGATGAGCCTACTGCTCGTTTGCCAACTATACCATAAAGGGGCGAAATTGACTTTGGTCTAATTTTAAATTTTGAAGCAATTGTAAGAGCTTGTTTAAATCCGAATAAATGGCACTTGACATAGAATTGACGCGATATGATTGGTCGAGAGCTTGAATAATCTATGATATTCATTATGGGTTTGCGAAAAAAATAGCGTTTTGAATGTCGACATGCTCTGATCAAATTGATATAAGTAAAAAAAGTAAAAGTAAAGTAACAGCCGGTAAATTACTCACTGGGCTAAGGCTTCCTCTTCCATTAAAGAAAAGGTTTGGAACATATTCCACCACGCTGTTTCAATGCGGGTTGGTGGAATTCACATGTGGCAGAATTTCCTTCACCGCTGAGCCCGAGATGAATTATAAACACAAATTAAGCATATGTATATAGTGGTGCTCGCCTGGGCTTGAACTCGAAATCATCGGTTAAGATGCAAGCGTTCTAACCACTGGGCCATCTCAGCTCTAAGATATAATAATATGTATAAGTATAGGATATAAGTAGTTAAGTGGAATAGTGTTATATTCTTAATAAAGATACATTAATCAATAAATATGAGTATATACACGTACATACAGATGAGCTATTAGCAAATTGCATGAAGTTCGTAAATCTAAGGTTTGGTAATCTTTTTCGATTATTTCTTTGATTGGTATACGTTACACATGTGTGTGTTTACTTATGTGTGATTATTTGTATGCATGTGTAGGTTTATTGTTGTGTGTTCTTATTTTCGTGTAAGAATGAAAATTGCATATATGTGTGAGTGAGTGTTTGCATATATACGTATATTCTCAAATGTGTGTGTCTCTCATACCTGGAATATTATTCATTTGATGCATATAAATGAGATTGTTATTTCACTAAATTCAATTCAATGTTTTTTATACTATTTATTCAAATGGGTAAATAAAGAGTAAATACATATTGTTAAATATTAACTTTTTGAAGCTGCAATATAAAACCTGTTTTAAATCATGTTCTATATTTAAATTTTATAATTATGTTCCATTAATTAAATAAAGTCACAACTATTATATAATATAAAACAGTCGCTATGAAGTTTATTTAATTTGCATTGACTGCGGTTTTGAGCGCTGTTAAATAAATTTATTTTTTAAATAAAGTCTATTAAGTTAGCAAGCTAAAGTCATAATAACTTTGTCAAGTGCAGAAGCGATCATTACTCAGTTAGTCGGAACGTATTAAATTCGTTTCTCCGGCGTTATTGCGATATAAAATATTTATATCTCGGTAAAACTACCCTTGCCTTTTCACTGTTGAAATATTGAAGATTTAAGTTATTCCCGAGAAATATATGAACGAGGTTTATTAAAATAAACATATGGCAAAGTGCAATGGAGAAAGTAATCTACGTGGTTTCGTAAGAATTTCAGTAACAGATTTTTAAATTATTAGACGTAAATATGGAAGATTATTATTAAACTGATTAATGATACTTCTTTAGAAGTATTTAGACTACTTCTTCGGAAGTAGTCCCGCTAGTGGATGATCTGATGAGAGTTGATTTATCTACAATAGCTAACCAAAACTAAAATGTATATGAAAATAAGGTGTAATTTCGCATGTTCGACTCACACCTTTAAATCTGAACACAGCGTTACTAAGTATTACTATTTGAAGGTATGTGATGGGTGGGTGGTATCTACCCAGACCATCTTACTATTTAGAGATAGTTGCCTGTAGTAATAATACATCGAAGACTTTGCAAGTAGTATGTGTATTATTTTGCTATTTTAGTAACGATGGATAGTCAGTGTATCTGTCAGTGAATAGAAAACCTTAATCATAAACGGAGATCGTGGACTCTCTCGGACAAACACTAATGTTTTCTAATATGCTGCGTTTTTGTTCATGCTGATTAGTCAAGTAAAGTAGCACGATTTCATAGATGTCAGATCAAAGTATAACAGCCTGTTGGAATAAACTTATTTTCTTTTTATTATCTTCAAATTAGTTACATTAGCTTTAGATGTACATGATAGTGGATTGCAACCTTCATAATGTTAAAACAGTATACTTATTGCTTATGTATAAATATAATGGAATGTACTTTATTTAAATAAAGAACAACATATAAGAAATAACAACAGAATATTGAAACGTTATTTAATAAAAAATATATAATGTAATTAATTAAAATTCATACACAAAAACTTTAAGCAATTAATTTATCTTTTATATATGTATGTAACTATGTACTTAGTTTATCTAGCTTATTTGGCAAAAATATCGTCGACAATTTACAAAAAAAGTAGTGCAGTTATTATGCCAGTAACAGTTACACTAATAATTTAAGCCGTAGATTAAATTTTGAATGACATTATTCTAATTCAATCCCTGAAAACGGCATCCGAACAAACAATCGGCCACTTTATTCTCACGAACCGCAGTAAGTAACCGTCAAACTTTGGAATGCACTACCCAACGATATTCGGCAATCGAAATCCTTGTCCATCTTTAAACATCGCTTGAAAAACTATTATCTGTCCATATCCCAAGAATGTATGTAAGTATGAAATAATATGTAGTTTATAATTATGTATATATATTGATATATATTATATGTATATTATATTATTATATATGTACTATTTGGATGTAGTTGTGTGTAGTTTATTATTATACTGCAATATTAGTCTACTTAAATTATAGTTATTATCTCTTAACTATTAATTCTATTTGCACTTACCTGTTCTCTCGTCTTAAGTTCCTGTCACCAAAGGTTGTCTGTGAGAGATCGCTATAAGCGATAAGACCGCCTTTGCGCACCATTTGTTGTTTTTTTGTCTCTCTATTACCCATTGTCGTGTAATGTGTTGTGCAATAAAGTATTTTAAATAAATAAATAAATAAGTACACTCGGTCTCGACAATTCTTTACATTTCTGTCGAGTACAAATTATTTTTCTTTTAAAATGCTCATCTCATTGTTAACGAAAACTTTTTGCGACTTTACAAACTGGTTCCGTGTTATGAATAAATTAAAAAAGTTCTTTGTGAGTGTGGAGCCATTAAACACGAGATTATTATGTTATATAATCTCGTGGTTATTCAGTGTCACTGAATGAAAATTGAAGTTTATTAAATTTTTTTTTTCGTGAATTTAATAATATGAGAAATTATAATTCTATGAAAAAAACCGTACAAAATTACAACAAGGTTATAAATTTTTATTTTTTAAGCAATATATCTTGGATTAGTTCTGCATTACCTTCATTAAAAGTATAACACGTCACCTTATTGCCTCCATTGGTGACATGAGGAAATTTTAATTTTTTGCCAAGAATGAAATTATTATTTTAAGAGGGTCGGAATAACAATGCCCCGTGGAAATGCTGCATTCATATTTTTCTTTTCTATGGTGTCGGGTGGTGGATGAGCAAAGGACGAGCAAAGCCACTTGATGGTAAATGGTCAGCACAGCTTATAGCATAAATTTTAAGAAATATTACCTATTTCTTACATTGCCTTTAATGTTGGAACTAACATATTATGTCTCTTGTGCCTGTAGTTACACTAGCTCACTCACCTTTCAGACCAGAACACAACAATACTGAGTACTGATGTTTGGCGGTAGAATTTATGATGAGTGGGTGGTACCTTCTTACAAAGCTCTAGTACCAAGTACTTGATATCATCCGATAACCTTTGTTATTGAATTCTTGCAACGTTTCAAGGGGTCATAATTTTATACAGTAACTAATTTTTAATTCTTATTTGTGGATAAAGAATTTGTAGATAAAGATACATAATCAGACAGTAATTATGTTATATATTTAATATTATGAATAAGAAGATCATTAAGGACTTATATAAATATAATATTATGAAGACCTCCGTGGTCGAGTGGTGTGTACACCGGTTTTAATGGGTACACCACTCTGAGGTTCCGGGTTCAATTCCCGGCCGAGTCGATGTAGATTACCATAAGTTTTCTATGGTGTCTTGGGTCTGGGTGTTTGTGGTACCTTCGTTACTTCTGATTTTCCATAACACAAGTGTAAAGCTACTTACATTGGGATCAGAGTAATGTATGTGATGTTGTCTCATATTCATTTATTTATTTACTATCACAGATCAAAATTACACTTAAACGTATTGCTAGTATAAAGTATATAAATCAAGTCATAATCCCTATTGTACATAAATTAATCTTGTACACGGAATAAAGTAGAGAAAAGTGTACATGAGCGGCCATATCGCTAAGTCAGCCAAGTAACTTTAAGGCGCTTCTTCAAGCAAATAACTTTGAGAATTCGTAAAATGCTACAAACGCTGTCGAGCCGAGGATTATTAGTTTAAATTAAAGAACTTAAAATGTATAGAGGCGGCAAAGTGTTTTTTTATTTAATTTAATAGTTCACAAATTTTGTTTCTGAGCATTGATCTGCGTTTCAATGAACACAGACATGAATTGAATTTAAAAAATATATGTTATATATTATTTATTAATAAGTTAAATAATTGATTTCATACTAAACTCACAAGTACAATTTCAATACTGTGTGCTATAATATCTAGTATAGACCTATAAATAAATTAAATAAAAACAAAACATAATAAATGTTTTTCAGTACGAAATATCAACTCAAAACATAAATTAATTCTTGTTATTTTTTCAACGTCATAGCGTTATAAGCCTTACCGGATTAGTTACAAATATTCAAATTCAGTAGTGTGTCATAAAAAAACGATATATCGAATAGAAGCGATTAAATCGATTTGTATTGTAAGGTAAATACAACATTAAATGGAATATTTTCATGTCACCATAGACTATTTAAAATGTTTTTTTTTAAGTATTTTATATGAAACCTCTTTTTCTCTTTTTGTTGTATACTCCTTGTATCATACAAATAAACCTGTACTTAAAGTTTTTACTAAAGCATAAATTACTTAAATTAATTATAATAAAATTCTACCATTCCATAAATTATAAAATAAAAGTTACGTCCAACGACGAGTCTTCACGACGGAAGCCACATAAAATAACGTTAATAGGCGGACTAATGTTAGCATTTTATTTATTAAAGATGAATAAATATTCATTAATTATAAAATACAACGTTGAAGATACAACATTATACTAACACAGCAAAGTACTTCATTTCATATTATACTAAAAGCCTAAAATAAAGTGACAATATAACTCAACGCCCTTATCTCTACGTAACCACCTACTTTCCAAACATAATATCTAAACCGCTAGCTTCCTGGCTCAACGCCCAGACGCGTCTTCATGCTATCGCCTAATGGTTATATCGTCGACTGTACTTCGGCTTTATAATGCCGACTGTACTTTTTATAGGATGAAATTCAAATTCAAAATAGGAATGGCACTTTTGTTTTTTATTGGACTTTAGAATGTCTTGCTTTTACTTGTTATAACTTTAAATTAGTTATTTATTTCAATGTTCTGATAAAACCTTATCATCGATTTTATATCATTCCAAATTTAGAAATTGAATTATTTTAAATTTAAATATAGAATTTTTTTTTAAAGGCCGCCATAAATTAAAATATATTTATAAAAGCGATTGAATCTCTAGGGTTGAAATAATATGTAAGAACAGAATTATATCTAATCAAAGCAATATGTATTCATATATTCATACAAAAATTGTATTCAATTTATTTATTCAACACAGTTCTTTCAGAAATAAATGCTGTAGTTCTAGATACAGTTGCTCGATTTCACTTCGACTACGGGTATTAGTGAAGTGAAAATAAAAAAATGAGTCCTTCACAAGATACCTAGTGAATCATTTCATAGTATAAAACAAAGTCACTTTTTCTGTCCCTATATCCCTTTGTATGATTAAATCTTTGAAACTACGCAACTGATTTTGATGCGGTTTTTTTAAAATATAGAATGTTTCGAGAAGAAGGTTTTTTTATATAATACATAGACAAATTCGTAAAGAAACTCTTATAATTTTAGGAATTTCTACTGTGATGTCATATCATATCATAATAAAGAGTTTTTACATAGAATTTATCTTGTTCTGTGCTAGCTCATATGGGTAGATGCAAACTCATCAGATATTCTTTCACGTAACAGTAATACTCAGCATTGTTGTGTTTCAGTTTTGAAGGGTGAGTGAGCTAGTGTGCACAAGGGACATAACATCTTATTTCCCAAGGTTGGTGGGAAAAACGAAGTAAGGAATGGTTGATATTTCTTGGACAATATAAAAAAGAAATAGTCGGTAATTTTATGAACAAACATCAAAATCGGTATAATTAAAGAAATATAAGTGCTTGATTTTACAATGAAATATAGTCTTTATATAATCGATATAAGTCTTTAATAACTTATAAATACGTTGATATTTGAAGTACATTTAAATCAGCATAAGTAGATGTTTTCCATGTAATTAAATGATTACTTAACCTGTTTTATCATTCAGTGGAAATTATAATTGGATAGAATTCCTTGAATTTTCCATCCAGCAATCCGTGGCGAAGCGGTGTTGATTGGACTTCCATGAAGAATTCTCATTCACTGGATGGAAAAGAAATGACATTTATAAATGAGAATGTGACTATTACAAGCTTCTTTACTTAGGCTTAGCTAGTGGTAACATTACTCTAAATGTGCGTTTTTAATATGTTGTGGTTTCATTTATTAATAAAATAAAATATTGTAACAAAAACAGAAAGTTCTTGCAAGTTGTCGCTATTCTATAGTATAAAATTCCCTGATATTTTAATTGAGTGTCCTCTAAAAATTTCTTAAATCCAATGAATTTAAAATTGATAAATTTCATTTATTATATTAATATTACATCCATATTTAATTCCACACAAAAGTATAATTCAAAAATTCAACAAAATATATATAATATACAAAATGCAGATTAATCAAGTATAAGAAAAAATAACAATCTGATTTAATTATTGAGCTTCTCGTGTGCAATTGTATTGTTGTGTGGATCCCCTACGGGTAAAAGCCTCCTCCAATGAATTCCATCTTTCTCAATCCCTGGCAGCAACCATCCAATCCTGGCCAGCCGCTGTCGTTAGCTCATCTGCTCATCTTGAATATGGCCTGCCTCTTGCTCTTGTACCTTTTGGACCCAACCAATTTAGTATCCTAAAGGTCCATCTGTTGTCCCTGTACCTAGCGACATTACCCGCCAACTTCCATTTTCTTTGCAAGGCAAAAGTTAGAGCATTAGTAACTTTTGTTCAATGGTTTCAATAAATTTTTAAAATATAAGTAAAAAATCCAACCAATATTGGAAAAACGTGATGATTTAACCTCCAAGCCAACTCAAAGAGGAGAGGACCCCTGGAGTGGAATGTTAGAACTCCGCTATAATTCAATTTAGATAATTTAATTAGGTATTTAAGTTAGTAATTTAATACATAAAAAAATCTTATGAAAACAATACATAAATATTATTTAAAATATATATACAATTAGTAAGAGCAGTGTGAATCATTTCAAAACACCCCATGATCACAATGATGTCAAAGTCTTTCCATCATCACGGCTATTTTGTTAGAACTGATGTCGTATAACAACCATTAATTATTGAAAATCGCCTCACAGCGATACGCCATTTTGATGCAACAACAACAACAAAAGCCTGTAAATTCCTACTGCTGGGCTAGAGGCCTCCTCTCCCTTTGAGGAGAAACTTTGAAACATATTCCACCACGCTGTTCCAATGCGGGTTGGTGGAATACACATGTGGCAGAATTTCTATGAAATTTGTCACATGTAGGTTTCCTCACGATGTTTTCCTTCACCGCTGAGCACGAGATGAATTATAAAGACAAATTAAGCACATGAATCAGCGGTGCTTGCCTGGGTTTGAACCCGCAATCATCGGTTAAGATGTACGCGTTCTAACCACTGGACCATCTCGACTCTCTTTCGTCTCGACTCAGTGCATGATTTTGATGCACTTCACTTCAATTAATCAAATCAATTTTATTCAAGCAATACAATGAAGCGTTTTTGAATCGTCAATAATTAAATACTACCACAGTTTCGGAAAGCAGCTTCTAGCGAGAGGAAACGGCGAGAAACTCGCATAGTTGCTCTTTTCATACAAACAAATTTACAATGCTGTTATTTACAGTTATTAGTGTCCTATCATGGAACCCGAGCCTAATTCCAGGCGTTTCTTCAAAAAGTACTCTTTTAATGAATAATACGATTTATTTATTAATTTAGTCTTAATAACCTTTTTAAATTTTGAAAATGGTAAATTGATTATATTTCCCGGTATCTTATTATATATGCGTACCATCATACCATTGCCTAAAAACGTTTGTCTTACCGAATGCAAACGGAAACTAGGGGTTACAAGTTTATTCTTATTTCTTGTATTAATAGTATGTATTTCAGCTTTGATGGAATACTTTTTTATATTCTTTTGTATAAACATTATATTATCATAAATATATTGAGAACTTTAAAACCTTAAATCTTATAATATTCATATTCACAGTCAATCTCATTCTGAAAATTCTATTTGTATCGAGTTTCAAGTTTATCCGAATATCTCAACAGAAGTGAAACCTTTATATGATATAATTATTTCAGTTCTATGTTAGTATATAATTAGCAATTCATCTTAATTAGCAGTAATGAAACCGCAACAGGATATACTATTCAAGATTCAGTCAGCTGAAGCCTGAAAGTGGCTACGTAATATGTTCACAAGACGGTGCTACGTCTCAGACGCTGTCGTAGCATAGGAGCGAGTGTCGCTTATAGACAGTTAAACTAAATTTTATTTATTATCTGTGTAACATAACTTTGATATTTAGTGTCATATTTGAATTACCATTGAAATATTTTACTTTAACAAAACATTTTGATAACGTTTTGTATTTTACTATTTTTAACTTGTTATCATTGACATTTTAGCTGGATATATATAAATGATATAATTAAAATATATATGAAGTTATAAATTTCGGGATATTTACCATGTTTTTCATTATTTTTCGGTGGAACTCGTTATTTCGATATTATCTACGAATGTCTTGTTGACGAGACTATCCCGAAATTAATAATAAAAATAATCATGTTAATTTCAAATCTTATAAAGATATATATATCCCAATATTATAAGATACCTTGGAATGGCAGTAGTTATTTCGATTTAATATTATGTAAATATAAATTTCGAAATAATAATTCCAACTAAAAATATGTTATAATCTTCTAACTGATTTATATCTACAGATTTATATTCATATATCGTCGGCTTATTGCAAGAACTCATTAAGTGACCAAAGTAAAATAATGAGTAATCAATTAATGAACTTTTTCAAACTTCGATATACAATTTCGATGTGAAATGAGATAGGAACAAAGAAAAAACAAGCAGAGAAGTAGTGTTATATTTATTGTTATTGAAATAAACAAGAATATTTTTTTAAACATAGAACTGTTTTTTTTAAAAGCTAAAAATACAAGTTAATGACTTCTTGCCAAAAACAATTTATCACTTATCTTAACTTATCATTTTCTGAACTAAAATTTCAAAATAAAATAATAGGCTTCGTTTTTATAAGAATATTATTTGTTATGGCAAAAAATCAAAATATTGCTTAATGAAAATAAACCAAAATTAACTCCTAAAGCAAAACGAATTTTTAATAACAATTTCGCATAAACACAAACCTTGGCAGTAAATTAATAGTATATCTTTGATATGTAAGTTTGTTAATATTAAGTTCTATATTTATTTATTTATTTATTGATCAGCCTCCGCATGAACACAAATTTGTATTTTATTCTAAATACCCTAATTCTTTGGAAATTAAAACACAATTCTTCAAGTAATAATGAACCAGTACAACGAAAATAATCTAGTTTCGGTAAGGAATGGAAACAAATAACAAAGTATTAAAACCCTAAAATAAAATATCAATATAATTTTTTTTATCATAAATCAATCAGTCTTAAAGTAGGAACTTCGTAAAAACAGTCAGTAAACGCCTTTGTTACTCTTCGACATCTTCTCTATCTGAGTATTCTTCTTCTGGCAAAAAGTCTTGTCCTTCTTTCTCTGGTAAGTTCTGGTACCAATGATGTAGTTCAGAGGGTATGATTTTTTCTTTGCACATTTTTAGTAAATCCCTTTTTTTGGCTTTTGTGATAGCTAACTTTTTTTTATAGGCTTTCTTCAGAGTGTAAGTATTATATATTATATATATATCAAATTCACGGTGCACGGTGTCTTTGTTATGTTTGCGCTTTCGTAGATTAATGTTTTGACTACCTGCCTGACTATCAGCAAATGGACTTGATATGTTCACTTCCTTATATTCGGATGTGTAATCATAGCGATATTTAACGATATTGGGTGTTGCTTTCTCAAACCTAAAACATTTAACTTTCAGCCACTGCATTTTTTCCCCATCAGTAGAAACTAATCGATTTTGTAATAAATTTTCTTTTAAATCTTTTAAGTCCAAAATATCAGTATTTTCCATCACTATAGGTTCATATGGTTTCTTGGCGATACTTTGCTTTTTATTTCTGCTTGACCTCGCTAGTCTTATGACATTACAAAGATCTATCATTGACAGCACTGGCATATGTCGCATTTGATGTTCAATCGCGCTGTGCATACTGTCCACTTCCATGTGAGTGTGTCCAGGCTCTAGATATTTGTGCTCTATAACTTCGAGGTGTGTTGTCTGCAGCAAATAAAGAAGCAAGCATAACAGATATTGGTTGCGGTTTTGCCCCCCGCAGGTATCAGAAAATATTGATATCTCTGTTACTTTTAATGGCAAACGTTTTATCCATAGGTATAAAGCTGTTCCTACCTCAGCACTTCCTTTTTTTCCATCTATTTCCGACCATATATAACAAAAGCCATCATTTGGAGAACGAGCTTCGTAAATAGTAGCATTGTAAACGTTCAGCTTCCGAAAGTAATACAAAAGAGAGACATTACTTGATGGCATATGAAGAACCTTTTGTAAATCTAACGTAATAGAATTAAAGTTTTCATCTGAATTAGCCCGAATTTTGTCCTCCTCTTTAGCTTTTCTACTTTGTTCTTTTAACAGCATATGTTCTTCATACTTTTGATCCAATAAAGGAAGATCTGCCGACTTTTCTTTTTAGCGGTGTTATATTTATGGTGTTATATTAATTATTTTTGGCCAAATAACTATGAGAATTAACTAGTAAATTACATTAGAAAAAGTCACTAAGATTCTTTTAAACCCTTTTGATGCGCATAATGTTTTAACAGAAATAATTATGTGCAGATAATGAATTTTAGCCAGTTGTTACTAACAATTTTGTAAGTAAAACATATTCCTATAAAGTCATCAAGTACCTTTATTTTTTTCACACATACATTTACCTTTACCACTAGGAATCACTATTGCTGGTTAGTGATTTTCGAGCTATCATAAAACAGAAAATAGTAATTATCGACTTTATGTGTTGGTTATAATGTCTTAATTTGAAAAGCTAAAAGATCGTGAGTTTTTGCAAAATATTAAGATTTGACAAGTAAATTCCTTTGTGCTTTTAACTGTACTTGATGACTTTTTGTAGTTAATGACTTCTTGCAATAAGCCGACGATATGTTGTACAAAAACATAAACATCATATTTCTCTTTCGTAATATTTTGATTTGAAAAGTTTAAGAAGTTTTCTTATCCTTAATAGCAAAGAAACAGTACACATAAAAATGCTTTTATTCGAATACAAATTTATATATTTATAATAAACGTATCAGTCGTAAACCGGCACCAGCTCTTGGCCTATTTTATGCTCATTGCACTCAAGGAAATGCAATCTGGTCTTGGATTACACCAAGATTGCCTGATAACGGTACTAACAAGCGCTTTATACGTTATTTGATCAAACTACTTGATTCAGTTTTGGTCCATTGTCGTCAGATATAGCTTAATTTCTTGTATTTAATTACGATTGTATTTCGTTACTGGTAACCAAGTAATCTATACATATAATAAAAATGGAGTGTATTATATATAATGGATAATATTATATTATAATATACACGGTACATAAAACAAAATAACATTTTTTTTCTGTCTGTCTGTTTGTTCCGGATAAGTTCTGGAACGGCTGGGCCGATTTTGACGGGACTTTCACTGGCAGATAACTGATATAATTAAGAGTAACTTAGGCTACAATTTTTTTTTACACAGCTAGTAATAAAATATCATACGCTCAAATAAATAGGTCATAGTATATTGGATTGCTTTAAAGGCTATCATTAGAGCAGGCCTTCATCTCCACATGATCAGGGTTATTGCTAAAAGTACTCTAGATGGTAAAAACTAGTATGTATTAATTTATTTTTTCATTGGAGTGGCATTAATCATTAAAACCAGTGTACACACTACTCGACCACGTAGGTCTTTAACAAGGAGATATAAAAAACATTTTGTCAATTAAATTTATTACAAATGAAATTTCTTAAGGATTTGTTAAAAACCCCTATACGAAGTAACAATACATTGTTGAGTATTCAAAGTTCAAATTATATAATCAACGTAGATTTAATTTCTAGTTCATTTTATTCTCCGTAATCGAAGCAATAATCATTCTATTCAATCTATCCGAACTAAAATATCAGAATAATAAAAAGAAGACTTATTTTTCAACTCAATTCCAGAAGGTCTTTAAATGGTTTATTGAAAGAAGTCGCATCAAAAATTCAAATGTTTTTTTTTCACTCACTGCATGCAACTGAACGAATAATTTGTTACCTTTGCTTATAATCTGTACTGACTCTGGTACAAATAAAAATACTGAACAGTTTCGTAAACTTTCAATGCTTCGCCAACATAAATCAAAGACATTTCTTTGTAAGTTTTTTTGGTTTGAATCATTTCTTTATATAATTATTTTAAAACAATGTTAATTAATTTAGTTGTGTCTTTATTTAAGACATAATATATAACAAAAGCAATTTCGCTCCGGTCGGGAAACCCACGAAGCGTTTTTTAATCTATTTTTAACCGACTTCAAAAAAAGGAGGAGGTTCTCAATTCGTCGGGGCCTTTTTTTTTTTTTTTTTATTTTTGATGTATGTTACCGAATTACTCGAAGATGGCTGGGCCGATTTTGACAATTCTTTTTTTGTTTGAAAGGGCATGTTTTACAGGTGGTCCCATTGTCAGGAGATCAGGATCTGATGATGGGATCCTGGAGAAATCGAGGGAACTCCTCAAATTTTATAGGCACACCTATAGTGATTTCGGTTTTATTCAAAGTGCCTTGGTCATATGCTCACGAAAAGTGACATTTGATGAAGTGGAACTGATGATGAAGACCACAACTGGTAATCAGAACATATTAGTAAGTAACTATTTTACGGGTTTAGTTCTATTTCTTTAAGATAGTCGTCAAGCAATTGATGTTAGTAAACATGCCTATGATGAAGTCTAGCTGATGGTGGACTACCAGGAGAATTCCTCAATGATTAACGGTATTGCATCGGGAAAAATGGTATTGTCTAATTGGCGATGAGCAGTTAACATTAGGCTATTGTAACTTAGGTAACGCTTAATGTGAGTTGCAGTCCACATCGTATTGAAACGGCGTTGAGTTATGTTTAGAGTCGAAAGCCGAAATGTACTGAGTACAATAAAGTGAATGACAAACACTACCAATTGTAATTATAAATAACAAAACAACACTGAAAAGCATTAAATAATTTTTTATAAATAAAAAAAAACCGCCTTCAAAAATGAACTAAAAAGAAAAAAATAATCAGTTACATCCATATTCAATTTACGATTTTTTAATCACCTTTTGAAGTCCACCACTGATTTCAGTGTGCGTAAGTTAGTTACCTACCATTTAAATCTGGTCAGAGCGATACAAGGTATTATTGTTTGCTAGTGAAATAACAAGCAAGTGGGTGATACCATAAGTCTTGAACAAAGACATACCGCATGAAATTCGAATAACATGATGTTGGGATCATTCTTAAGCTTATCTTCATAATCTTCGCTGATTTATAGCACATTCGTGTCATGTCTGTTAATGGAACAATTACTCATAAAACATACATTGCCTTTGGTAAAACGAATGTCTTTTTTTACTGTAGAAAGCGCTCATGTATTTTTTTTTTATGGTATAGGTTGGCGGACGAGCATATGGGCCACCTGATGGTAAGTGGTCACCATCACCCATAGACAATGACGCTGTGAGAAATATTAACTATTCCTTACATCGTCACTGCGCCACTAACCTTGGGAACTAAGATGTTATTTCCCTTGTGCCTGTAGTTACACTGGCTCACTCACCTTTCAGACCGGAACACAACAATACTGACTACTGTTATTTGGCGGTAGAATAACTGATGAGTGGGTGGTACCTACCCAGACGGGCTCGCACAAAGCCCTACCACCAAGTAAATGTAAAATGTATTGGAGGTTGCCTCAAAATAATAGATATATTTTTTACAGGATAATGTAAATATGCATAATTTTGGTAGAGGTCCTTGAACGAAAAATATAAGTAAGGCACATTATTAATGAGCCGAGATAGCCCAGTGGTTAGAACACGTGCATCTTAACCGATGATTTCGGGTTCAAACCCAGGCAAGCACCAATATATATGTATATGTGCTTAATTTGTGTTTATAATTCATCTCGTCCTCGGCGGTGAAGGAAACCATTGTAACCATTGTAGTGGAAACCTGCACGTGGCTTATTTCATTGAATTCTGCCACATGTGCATTCCACTAACCCGCATTGGAACAGCGTGGTGGAATATGTTCCAAGCCCTCTCCTTGATGGGAAAGGAGGCCATTAGTCCAATATTGGGAAATTTACAGGCTGTTACTTTACTTTACTTTTTTACATTATTTATATTCAATAGAGGTCGTAGATATTTATTAACAGTATTTATTTGTAACCCTGTTGTCATTACATATATTATATATGTCATACTGGCTCGCTTACCCTTCAAACCGGAACACAATTAGTAGGCACAGTTTGGCACTATAACATATAATGCAACCTTATTTATACTTTTGATGTTCTGTATGACACAAATTAAATAATAATAGTTATATGTGCTTAAAAAAATAATTCGTATCCATGTTAAATATATGAAAGAATAGCTTTATCAAACTAAGTAAAGGACATGTAAATTTATTAGAAAGGTCTGGTATATAAAAAACATAAAAGTATAATTCTTATTTACAGACTGATGTAATTTGTCACGCTCAGAACTTAAAAGTTTCTCTTGTTCAAATAAAGGCTGTCTGCCAAAGTACTAGTACCTCAATATCTTGTAAATAAATTAAATAACTTAGTTTTTTAATATTTTATTTTATTCAAATCAAAATAACAGTGTTATTTGTCTTCGAGAAACCTGATTATTAATTATTATTAAAATTTCCACTGTTAAGATAAATAGCTCAAATATCTTTTAAGATGTAGTCGACTATAAATGTTTATAATTATATAAAATAATTATATGAAGTTATTAAATATATAAAATATATTTAAGCAATAATATAGATAAAACCTAATTAAAAGTTTATTTCTGACTTAAATTTCTGGCAATTTTTTAATATAAATAAATATTATTAGTCTTTTTGTACTAATACTTTTTTATCGTCTAATTAATTTGTAGAAATCAAACAGCTAATCATATACTTCTGAAGAGCGTTTTACTATGTACAAAGATCACCTCTACATTTAGTGATTGAAAATTTTAACCACGCGATAGGTACTCTATAAAAGCAATTATATTTCAAGTCCTTTGAAGTGGAAGATAATAAAATTCATTCTACTGAACTCGTATTGCCATCGAAATAACCAATAAAAGGGGTTTTGAGAATCAATTCAGCAATTGTTACCATTTGCAAGTATCCATAAATCTTTGGGGTTTGTGTTTACAATTAAAACAATGGGCCTCGATGTGAATTTATGGTATGAAGGACCGAAGGCTTGCTATCCTTTGTCGGGATACGTGCTTGGCCTCAAGGATGAGATGCCGAAATACTTTTAAGTGATTTTTATTGCCACTTACAGTCTTTATACATTTGTATTCCATGACTCTTGGTTCAATTGGGCATGTGAATGAAAAGATAAGAATACAAATACTATCGAATTTGGTTATAATTTATTTGAATTTATGACATTGCGGAAATATTTTTATTATTATAAATAATTTATATTACTAATAGTAATAGTGTATATTGCGAACATTGTTAGATATATGACCTACGGAGATGTGCCCCCCACTGTCTATTATTATCGACATGCATTAGTATGAGTAAATGACGTTTTATCTTGGTGTGCGTGTCCCGACTAAAAATGCAATAAATACAAATTAGATATTATTTGTTATGTAAACTTTATTCTTAATTAATTTATTTATTCTTAATGAAACTATACAGGCGGTTAGTTTTTTTTACATAATTATTGACTGTCGATATTTTTTTAATTAAAGGGAATATTAAAAAATAAAAGTAATAATCAGTTATAATTATTCTTATTAAAATATTATTTGTTTACAATTAACGTATTTTCTTTTTTGAAACGCCTTTGAAGCTATTGTTTCGTTCATAATGGGTTTTTATTATTTAAAAAGTCATTAGTAATATAATATTATTTACAATCCAATCGTTCATTTATTTTTTTAAAGAAAGGTTTTCGGACAGGAAGTATAATATTAATTCTGTATATTCGGACGTACCTAGTTTATACTGTCTTGTGTAAATAATATCTAAGTTACTTTAAGTATATTATTTTATGTTTTTACAAATTAACATTAAAAGGCCACAGTAGGTTATTTAACTTTTTTCTCACTAACCAAAGAGTGTCTTTTACTACTACTATTACCTTAGCATACTACAGTTTTTTATGGTATACGTAGTCGAATTAGCAACTGTGTAATCTAGTGAGGCATCACTACCAATATGCGTATATTGGTAGTGACTCCTAGTACATTTATAACACACTCTATTATGTGCTTTATGTCTTTAGATATACTGGCCCCTTCATCCTTCAAACTGGCACGGACCTATCAAAGTATTACTGTATGGCGGTAGAATATAATTAAGTAAAGGTTACCTACCAAGTCTTGAACAAAGCCGAGTCAAAAGGTTTACAAAAAAAACGTATCAGCTTATTGATGATTTTGTAAAAAAAATGTTAATTGTATGGATTTGTAACAGTTTATAATAAGTGTTTGAAATTTGATAAGAGGTTCAGGGCACAAAATGTTATACAGTACAATGTAATTCTAGTATAATAATACCGAGGTAACAAATCTCTGAGAGCAATCAAATGCTTCGCTGATCCGAAATTTGCCGAGTAAAGACGGTACCATCCGAATATAAATTAATAAAGTGCTAGTATCATGAATATTTATATACGCTTCCATATTTGAAGTTATGTGGAAAATTAACACAAACAGCCTACTGGCCCAGTGGATAAATAAAACACTTAAATCTCAAATGTAAAATAGTATCGCTGTATTTCAATTTACCTGTGAAACGTCGTGAAGAAACATATGTAGACTGACTGACTCTAATCTGCATGGGAGCAGCATCGTGGGGCTATCCTGAGCGTTTTCCTCAAAAGGTTTCACGACGAGTACATGATAAATAAACTCAACAAAATAATATAAACAACCTTGTATTTTTCTCTCTTTACACACACTAAGACATCTTTTAAACATATGCGACACACATTGAAAGTACTGCACAACAGTAAAATTATTTAACCTGGAGGAGGAACGTGAGTGGATTGATCTATGTATTATCCATACTAATATTATAAATGAGAAAGTAACTCTGTTTATCTCGCTTACACGCCCAAATTACTGGACTTATTTAAATGAAATTTGGTAAACAAATAGCCTAGAGCCCAAAAAAGGACATACTACTCTTTTAGAAGCAGTGTCTTTGTATACCGATCAATGAGGTCATATTTTAAGTTAATTTGTAAATTTATTCATATTCTACGCGAACAAAGCTTGTTAGCTATGTATCCAGGTAGTTAAAAGTAAAAGTGACGTCACATTTGACGTAATAACAAAAGAAAGCGTCGTATTTACTTTTGTCTCTTCACAATAATATATCTCATACAGCGTTTGTGTTTTGTTTTATTATCTGAGTTTAACCCAAAAGAAAACATGCAACTTAGTTTACGAGACAGAAAAGAGACTTAAGAATTGAATAAAAAATACAAAACGACCTCTCTGAGTGTTAAAAAGCAGGATAAAGGTTAATCTACGCCTTTTCAAAGAGATTTGTCTACACAGCCCAACGACGAACACATATACGTTTTTCCATACTTCATGAAATTTTAAATCCTTTTGTTTGAAAGTTTTCTCTTATATAATTAATGGCCGTTGATTGATATTTGTCTTTGCCACCTTCAATTTTTTTATGCTACTCATAGAATCAAATGAAAGTAGGACTCTTGACCACTTAAAGCTTTCCGATGAAAGCCTTTTGTGATGTGGTATCCTGGACTGCTCGACGGTTTGGCGGAGCTCTTTGTACTTACCCACTATCTTGTCGCTTGTGTGTACAGTAGGTAGCAGTTCTCTTTATAGCTATCAAAACACGTAAGATAATGTACAAAATATACAAATGGAGGTGTTCACTTAGACTTCACAATAAGTCATCAAGATTCCCTCTCCATACACACAAATAAATGGCATGGAATTCGTATCTGTATTAAGACTTAGTAAAGATTGGTTACCAATTACCACCAAGTAATAATTTGCTTTTACAATCACTTTTGGATCGTCATTAACAACGATATAATTGAAGCTACCACCGGTTCGGAATGTAGACTTTACCGAGAAGAACAGGCAAATAAGAGAAAACCAATAATTGAATATTGGCCCATCACAAGGTTGGACCCAAACCTCTATGAGCTAGACGTTTGACCAATGAGGCAGTCAAACCAATTAAAGCTAAGTATAGCTTAGTACGAACCTCCTGGGTACTTACTAGAAATTCTATCGCCAAATAGCAATGTTTCATATAATTGCTGTGTGAATGAGACGGTGTAATCACAGGCCCGGGGGATATAACAACGAGAGTTTGCAGTGCATTAGTAAAGTTAGAAATGGCTTATACCTCTTAAAAATCAATGAGCCTTTGTAAATGATTGAGGTTACATTTCATTTTTTTACATTAACAGTCTGTAACCAACTTATATGCATTTCCAACTGATTGGCTAAGGCCTCTTGAGGAGAAGTTTTAGAGGATATTCCTCCACGCTGCTCCAATGCGGCTTGGTGTATACACATGTGGCAAAATTTTGTGGAAATTAATCAGATACAGGTTTCCTCACGAAGTTTTCCTTTACCGTCTCAATGATGAGTATCTGGCTTATGTCAAAAATGTATTAACTTAATCGTAAATATATACGCTGTGTTCAAATTCAATTGACCTTGAAACGTACAATCACGCCCAAGGGGTATCCTTCAGGTATATTCAATATTTTCATACCTCCTTTTTTATAATATTATCTTTATCAGATCGTATCTTTTTATCTTAGTAGCTTTTTGCTATTTAACGCTGAGCAGATTGTACTACAGACAGACTACTATGTGACTTATGTTCGAAACATTGTTTCAGATGAAAATACTAATACTATTATCCCACGAGCGTATTTCTTACATTCTGTCGGCGTTAATGAAATAAAGAAAATATTATATTCCGTTACAGAATATTTTCACCGAAAAAAATATTTTATCTTAGATAATTCGAATAACGATGAAATTTCATATCAAATTTATTGAAGGTAGAAATTGTTGTTATTACCCTTAGGTGTTGGATTTCTGATCGTATTTTTTAATCAAAATTTTCGTCTCATACCTTTATGTATGACACGTGATAAATCGCAATAGACGTTACATAGGGTAAACTTCTGAAGCATTTTAATAGAGGTCCAACATCGAATGACCAGATAAATAATTACAACACATAATTTCTCTTTCGGAAATTCCAGTACCGCAGTGATTTCGTGGAATGTTCGAGAATATTCGAAAACAATAAAACGGTTGGACGATTTTAATCCTTTGTCTTACGGACCGTTAAGGGATGTTTTTGCTTGATTAATCTAATTCCTCATCGGATTGTAATTGTTCACGTAATGTTAGCTGTCTCCTCTTAGGATTGTCTGCGGGATTTTCGGAAACATTATCTAATATTGTCCCCGTTGTTGTGATACAATTTGAATTTCTGCCGCCCAATTTATTATCGACGAAAGTTATTGATTCGATCATCTTTTTAGTTTTTTTCTTTATCGATTACATATAAATTATTTAGATTAAATTTATGTAAAACAATTTTATTTTATTTTAACTGTAGTTGTTTTATATAGTACGACACAACTTAGATGTAGCATCAGTAAAATCATCGCTGTCCCAAATTTTTAATATTTATTTCTTATGTGGATATGATTTAATACGTCGATTTACATGCACTTGCTTTCTCGTGTTGAACTGACGCGAGAATCCGTAGCGACGAATAGCGCGATTGGGAGCTATTTCTATTGGATGTGTAAAACGACAGTAAATTTTTAAATTTGTCGATGCTACATCTAAGTTGTGTCATATTATAACTATGTATATCAACAATACAATTAACTAAATATAACTTCTTTGTTTCAGGTACGTCTTAAGAAATATAATACATTCAATTAGCATTCAGACCACATCGATTGGTGAGCGTTATAATTTCACTATAAACTTCCTGAAACATCTCAACCATTAGTCTGCGGATTCAGCGCAATTTACATAATTTAATCTCCTCGAAGGACCCAATTTAGACAGTCTGACAGATGTAGGAACACCGATCGTATATGTATAAGTAGATAAGCCAGTACATTCTAATAAATCTGATGCTATATGATAGCCGGGTAGAATAGACTAACAATTCAATTGGAACTTCTAGTAACAATATATTACAAGTACACATTATATAAAATTGCTTTTATTAGTATTGATTAATTAAAATTTTTTTATTGATGATAAAACGACGTTAGAATAATGGTTATATAAGGGAAAACAAGTACTAATTACAAGTACTATTAGTTTAAGAACTTGTCTCATATCACATCGTATCGTATCGTATCATATCATATTCATCTAAAACATTACCATTTCAAATATAAATATTGTTGTATATAATAATTGTGTGAAAATTTGAAGTAGTCGTTGTATAAAAGCACTAAAAGAGATATGTGTTTTCTAGTTCGGAGTTCCCATTCCAATTAAAAAACATGTTTAATCGAAGTATGTTCCTTACAATCACTTTTGAATATCGAGAAGGAACTCAGTCTAAAATTAAATACAATACCAGTAAACACTAAACCAGTAATAAATGTAGAAATATCAATTATTGTTTTTTTCGGTTGGTTTGATATTGAGGTTTTTTTCTGGTATGCATATAATTCTTCCTATTGAATCACTTTTTTTATAACTATTGGAATGTGTTGCGTAGTTTATGATATCTGAGCGTATAGAGGGCGGGAAGTTATATACTAGCGGGTAAGCGGGTTTATTATATACTGTGTCACTATTGTATATGGAAACTAAAAATCATATACATTATCGATATACAATTGTAATATATAATAAGTAATGATTGTTTTTTGCTAACTAAATACTACTAAGATCTTTACCAATGTATGTCATTACATTTCAGTCCATGTTTGATCTTTGATGATTCGATATTAACGTATTCTCTATATTATTACAAATCATCAACATAGTACGAGTCACTCCGTTAATTATTATCAAAACAATCTTACCAGCGTTAATTATCGTTCAAGAGATTCGACTACAGTACATCAGGTAACGGAAATTCTATGTTTACTATACGATATTACATTTCAGTTTAACCGGAGAGCGTTGAAATCAAAATAAGGATTAGTTATTAATGTAGGCTTTATTGTACACTAATGGCAATGAAATATTGAATAGATTAGCTATATCATAAAGTGTACAAAACTGATTGAAACACTTAGAACTATCTCTTTCAGTCAATTTCTGTAAGATAAACTAAAAAATTCGGGAATAGTGCAATTATTTATAGTAATACTCGGATATATGGCCTTACATACATATTACATTAACATAATATTGTAAAGATTATAGCTATATTGCCAAAAATTATGATGCCAACGACTTACAACGCCAACAACGACTCAATGCGGTAATCATTTGACAGCAAATTTGAATGATTTTGATGATTTTGATTAATTCTGAATTTTAGTATCAATTTCGGAATTCAAATTTAGAAGAGTATGAAAGATGAGGTAAACCTTTTTGTTTTGTTAGTTAAGTTATGTTTGGCAACCACGAATTGACAACCACTTTAATATTTTACGATGCTCGGTTACATGTGTATACATATAGAGTGAATACAGTCACTACTTACACTCCACCAGAAGTGCTCATTAACCATATTTTAGCAAATCCTCAGAAATATCTAGATAGATAAGTTCGGCATAGCTCAACGAGTAGGAACATACTTTATGATTTTAAATGGAAAAAAGGTTTTCCTGCGTAAGTGAGTCAATTTTGGCGTAAAATTTTTGACCTATTTAGTGATTTCATCTTTCCAATAAGTTTTAACGGCTGAACAGATTTTATTAAGACTCTGCTCAATAATAATTGTTCCACCAAAATTTGCTGCAACATTTGGAGTTGGTGAATATGCAATAAGCAAAATTTCATCCGATATATACTGATTTCCTCACAATGCTTTCATATCTATATCAGATCATCATCCTCTTGCCCTTATCCCAATATTATTTGGTGTCTGCGCAGTATGTCTTCTCCTTCCATACTTCTCTGTCAGACATTATTTCTAACCATATCCTCTTTCACACAATCCATCCATTGTTTCCATGGTCGTCCTCTACCTCTGTATCCGTCCACATCCATGCTCAAGGCTTTTCTCACATATATCTATATCAGATAGATTATAGAAACAAATTAAGCCCTTGAAAAAGTAAATAGTAGTGGTATAAAGTTATAAATACAATAAATTTCCCTCCATTTGGATATTTCAGTACTTATAAATCTGCTGTTGAACTTTGATCATTAAATGAAACAATATTTTGGTATGCTTTCAGGTATAAATTGCTTAAATTAATAGTCATTTCAAAGCAAAGAATAAATTAATCTCTCTAAACAATTACTGAACATTGCGAAAACCCAGGAAAGTAATAATTGGCTTATCATATTATCCTAAAGTTACGAATTAAATTGTACGTACAAGGGTTTTCGGAGGAGAATTTTGCGAACAAACCGAATGTATATATTTATATCTACTTGTGTATTTTGAGGATACGTGATGTAGTTGTTATTACTTATATAAGTTGTGTGTTTGTTCGTATCTTGATTAGATGCCTTAACCTTAAAGGTCGGCAAGGCACCTTCGAGCCCCTTGCTATTATAGATGTCTATCCAAGGTGGTAGAAAGTTTTCATCAGGGAACCTCCAGCTTGTTCGCCATTTATTGTGGAATAGGAAGTAAAAAGTGCAACGGCAATTCGATGTCATAAATAAAACCACGTGAAATTACCAAATCGCCCATGTGCTAAGGTTATTATTATTATCGTATTTTTATCTTACTTTTTCTCTCTTATGAGGTAACTGAATACTACACACACGGGCCGTAGCCAAGCGATATTAGGAGCTAAGTAATGGTATAAGCAGCTGAGATGGATGAAGTCGTAAGGAACTTGCGAGTGAGGCGGCAAGTGTTAAGGATTACTGGCTTTTGGAAATGATTAGTGTGATGAGGAATGTGTAATATATCAAGGCTACGTTGTAGGCTTTTGGGTACGACCCCAGTTGATGAAATGACTATGGGAACAATATGGATGGTGTTTGCACACTGACGCTTCAGTTCTAATGCTAAGTCTTGATATTTACTGACCCTTTTTATGTCAAAAAAGGTACGTATTAATATTTATTTATTTATTATTTGGTTGGGAGAAGAGTGGGTCACCTGAAATTAAGTGATCACCAATGTCCATGGACAACGGCGATGTAAGAAATATTAACCATGCTTTACATTGCCAATGCGCCATAAACCATGGAAACTATGTTATGTCTCTTGTGCCTGAAGTTACAATGGCTCACTGAACCTTCAAACTTGAACGGAACAAAACTGAGTACTGCTGTTTGGGGACAGAATATTTTTTGATTGTGTGGTTTCAATCCAAAATCAATTTAAGCAGTGGATATTCCATGAAACTAACTTCCCTACTCGTTCGTGGAATGTTTAAAACCAACTACATTGCAATGTTATTTCGATCCTTTGAATAATAGCATTAAAATAGGTAATATTGGATGTCAATTTCTGGTTGTTCTTACAGACAGCTCAATAGGAAAAATGCACTCGTGCATTATACCTAGGTCTTCTATAAATATACTTTATTAATATAATTCATACTAAATATTCACAAGCAATTTATACAAAGCTATTTCAACACGTACAAAGTCTGAAACAGTCAATACTAATTAACGAGGTCGAAACTGGACGGTTGTTTCCAACTAAATTAAAATTTGTACGTGTGTGCGATCAGTTCTGGGATTTCATTAAAACAGAAACACCGGTTTCTATAAAGTAATAATCCTGGGTTTGCTTTGGTAAGCGGATATTCCGGAACTCATTAAAATCGGTAAAGAACGACTTAACGGTTTCATTTCTAGCTGACAACATTGGTCCCTAATTCACTTGATGAAATTACTAACCCACAAAGTCGATAGCAATCACTTTGTTTCTATTGAAGGATCACGTTTGAATAGGGGTTCTTATAAGCGTGTGCTGGTCAACGTTCTTTGTACGTGCTTGTAACGCAAATCACTTATTTGTTTGAATATAAAACGGTTTTCTAGAAAATTATATAAAGTCTATTAAGACATCGTAATCCTCAACGATATACTCCGATATAGTAAAAAGCAACAAGATTGATCACTCAATTCCCGTTCCTTACAAAGTTGGGATTCTTTTAAAGATACAAAGCCGGAATCACTATTATTTTCACCTACCGTAAATACTGGAAGATATTTTCAATTGCACTAAGTCCTAACTGACGATATAGGTACAGGCGATTTGAGACTTAATTTCAGTATGTCATGAATGGTTTTATTTATTTTTTGCTTATCAACCCGTGGTCAAGACTCTTTTCTTTAATTTAGAATATTTATTTAGGATATTATCGAGTATATGATTTTCAGTTTCTGATAACATTAACAACATTTTTGGACTGTATTCCTTTGGTCAATGATATTCTAATAAACAGATATGTTATACCCATACTAAACAACAGAAAAATGTGTGCCGCGCCGGGGATCGTTTATTTTACATTTCGTTACAAGTAAAAAGGATAGCTTGATAAAAACAATAAGTAAAAGGGATAACTAGATGTTTTAATTAAGCAAAACGTATTACTACGTAATTATGATGTATTATAACGTATTACTACGTAAAATGACTAAAGGCAAGCGTCCCAATTAGGACGTTTTCTAGTCTTCACTTTTTGCGCGTTAATAACATATCTGTTTACTAGAACATCATTGCCTTTGGTACAATGAAATGTCTTAGTAATGATTGAGCTGCTATCTTAACATTAGATGTCCCAGTTTACCTCATGTTATTCATCGAGCAATACTCGGCATGCTTCAAGAATATTACGATCGACATTGAAATCAGGTCGTCGAGTAACGCCTCCAGCCCATGATGGGAACTTGAATATAACCGCATATCTTCAATACACACAAACATGATAAAAATATATTCGTCTATACATTTGTCAATATGTTCCACCCTTAGTGTTAGGGGAAGACTAAGCCCAGCAGTGGAGAATTTACAGGCTGTTACTGTACTGTATTTGTATTTGTCATAAATCAAATGTCCTGACCCCAAATTTGTCAGAAATCACTAGAAAAGTCAGTTTTTTTTGGAGACTATCCTATATTTTCAGCTTATTTTTAAAAAGTGAATTTTGTTTCAATTAAATAAATATATACAACTAAGCTCATGTAACTTAAAACTCAATTAGTTTTCTAGAATATTCTAGAAGGAAAAAGATTGTCAAAATTTTTTTAATATTAAAATGTTACTTGATTTATAAATCAGTTCAAAAATATGTAGTATGGTATGGAGTACTGTAAAATAAAAAAGAAAAATAAACGAATTGATAAACCTTCTTTTCAAAAACATTTAAATACATGAAATTCACACTTCAACCAAAACATTGACCATTACCACGTGTACTCGTATCGATATCAATTACTTCATTTACTGAACCGACTGCTAGTAAAGGTTCTGTATTACAAAATTAAATGATATTTAGATTAATCCACCCCATAATTAAGTCTTGTTCAGATAAATGGGTTCCCGATATTACTCGATTATATGAACAACGCTTTGGAATTGTAAATCCAGTTTAGGCCGATATTATACTTGTAAATTATAAGCAGTTCGGTCTCTTGATATTGGGTTAGATACAAGGCTGTATAGATTCAGAAATTTCAATATTTTGCCATTCATGCTTAATATTAAGGAAGTCTGATCGAATACTAAATACCAGCATCTTGTTAGAAGGGCTTCGTGTAAGCCCCTTTAGGTATCATCTTATATCAAAATCAAAATCTTCTCCGTTCAAGTAGGCTCGTAAAAGATTTTAAATGTCATGTTACATTGTAGAATTAAATGTCAACGCCAGTTCGAAAAGTAGATTCTACTAAGATCCGGAAAGAAACTCAATAGTTAATCATTTCCACCGTTTTAAATATATATGTCAGTAAAGATGCACGTGTTCTAACCACTGGGCCATCTCAGCTATCTCAGTAAAGCAATTTTTATAATTTCTGCCTATAATCAATGTCCATAGTCCATGCTTTTTAATCTTTTATATAATCTTGTATTGACCACTATGAATTATTTAATATTTTATGACATAAGCCTTATTTTTTTTGTAACAGGTCAAACTTTTTAACGAATACTACTAATCAGTAATACTTCTCGTTGTGTTATGTTTTGAAGGTTGAGTGAACCAAAGCCACAATGACATGACATTTTTTTTCGCAAATGTTGGCCTCGTCAAGGATGAGTTATATTACATAATATTTATTTCTGTTCCGATTATCATCAATTTTTATTATGGGCTCATTTTTCACCCCACATATTTTCATACTAGTTTAATTTTAAAAAATCTCTCACTGTGTTATTATTTTGATGTTTATCATGATGCTTAGCCAACGATAGCTATCAACTGTATAAAAACACTTTGACAAAATCGTGTAAATTATTTAAAATTATGCATAATGTATGCATGATTTTCATTATATTAGCAATATAAAAATCGATGAAGTGTTTTAGAAAAACAAAAAGAATATCCAGTCGAAACAAAAAGGCAACGCGATCGTTTTGTTTCAGTATTTTCCTGGCGTTTCGATTGATTTCGATTGAAACTCCAAGTTTCACCCGCACTAACTAAATGTCTGAAAATCGACAACTCTGACACACATAGCAAAAAAATGGTAGCTTTTGTGATGGGATCGTTATTGAAATTCAAAAATAAAATAATATAAAATAATAACTAAAAATGATCTTATAATAGGTTACAGAAATGTTTAAAAGTTTAAATTAAACGTAAATCTACAGGAAAATGTACACTACATACGTGGAGGTAGAACTTGGTGCAAGTCTGTCTGAGTATATTCATCCCATATGTGCATATCTTCAAATAGCAAAACTTGGTATTATTTTGTTCCGGTTTAAAGGGTGAGTGAGCCAGTGTTACTACAGACAAAAGGACATAACATCTTTGTTCTCAAAGTTGTGAACACATTGCTGATAATATCCGAAGAGAAGTGAAGTGGTTTATATTATTACAGTGAGAAGTGGTGACCACATACCATCTACTGTTTTGATGGAATTTACTAAAAAATAAAGTGCGTGTCCTTTAGAATAGAAAAGAATAGAATACGGTTTATTCGGGAACACACACATTTACAAATTAAAGAAATACAAAAGATAAAAATTAAAAAAAAATAGTAACAAACTTTATCAGGAAAAACAAGAAAAACAAATGTAACATGCAATTATTACATAAAAATATACCTACAACAATAAAAAGAAAAGGAAAAAAAACATGACTATAAAAAAACTAATAATAAAAAAATAAATAACGAGAATTTACTTACTTTAGATGTTAGTCCGTCCCTTTTCACTGAAATTTCAAACATATTTTACTTATCTTGAAAATAAACTTGTATCTTAAGTAGGAGGAATAATTTAATAATAAAATATATAAAGAAAATCCCAGCAATCCAGAGACTTGGTTATAAAACTTAAACCAATAAAATTATTCAAAGCAATTGTTGACGCAGCTCTTTAATGTGCGACAATATTTACATAATAAGACAAACACACACATAAAAAAACGTCACATGAATACAGCACGTGCCTACTTAGACCGTAATACATAGAATATTGCTTTTTACTTCGCCATCCATCATTATTTTCGCAGACTCCACGCACGCTTCACACGTCGAGTGGATTGATATATTATTGACCGAAAAAATGTACACCGAACATTTTTAGGACGCAAATGGAGACATTTTTACATATAAAAAAATATTTTATTATAGACCTTTCGACGGGTTACTTTATCTTCTAACATTGACAGATTTCTGTATTCTGTTATGGGCTTTAAATTAATTTATTATTCTTTATTTAAAAATAGAAGCATTTTTCGTTCGTCGGGTGTAATAGTGATGATGTATGTATACAGTAATAAGAAATATAAAATGGTAATATTGCAATGCCAAGTATTTCTATGAAAGTTCAAATTTCCTGATAAAATTATACGGTTCATTAATACCGTAATACATCTGCGTTTACAACGAAACGTTATGTTTCTCGGAAATTACTTGAAACATTGCATCAATCTCGCTTGATAAGAATAAAAATCAAAATATTTCAAAATAAAAATCTTATGCAAATATCGCCCCTTCTAAAGGAAACTATTTAAATGCACAACCTTAAAACAAACGCGAAGATCATTAATGTACGGCGTCAACTTTTGCAATTCACAAAAGCGTCGCAGTTGCAAGCGTCATGAATATTGTAATTATTAGTCCATAAAAACTCTTTTGTTTGTGGGCTGGTTAGCGTTTTGTGTTTGGAAATGGAGGGAAAACGGTCTGTAGTAATTTACTGAGGGTGGTAACTGACATGGATAAACAGGGCACTGTGTAGATAGCTGAATTTTTCTCTTTGCCCCTTTTTGTATTTAATTTATCTAACTCCACAGTGGGCGTGTGGCTATTCGGTACTTCCTAAATGTTTTTTTTATTTTATTCTGCGAATATAGTTGTGGACTTATATTGATCTGGTGAAACGTTGAATTTGTTTGTTCAGTCCAATTCGCTTTGGAATGGTTTCGACGCATTGTATTTATCTATTTTCCTGATACATCGTTTCTGAATTTGTTTTTTTATGTATTTGAGTAAGATCTTGATGACTTTGAGCCGAGATAGCCCAGTGGTTAGGACTCGTGCATCTTAATCGATAAATGCGTTCCGGAACGTTACTCAAGATATCAATTGAGAAATCGTTGGCGGTAGTTGTTAATAATATTTCCTTTGTTCTTCAAATAGACAAATGTCATCTTAGTCTACCCGTGACCACGAACACTGCAAAGTGCTCGAAACGTCGGGATGTTTAAAAAAAAAAAAAAAATAATTAATATACGCGAGTCATCCGTTATAATTAGTTTTATTTAAATAAAATATATTTTTGTTAATAATATTTATTTTTGTTGTTGTTTTTTTGCGCTTATATATATCAGTTATTTTCTTCTTGATACTCTTATTTCAAAGATAAATGTATAAAAATATTTTTTTCTTCATTATTATATTCCTATATAATTATCTAAACAAATCCTAAGACCAGGGAATTTATTAGTAGTATAATTAATATAGCAAGCTACACATTAAAATATACAACCTCTAGACATACATAGCATTTCTTAACGTTATAATTACTAATCACAAATTCTTCTTAGTTCGAAATGGGATTGAAGACGTAATTTGTTCCCAGCCATTGTAGCCCAGTACTTCCAGCCAGAGAATTGGCACATTTTCCGACTATCACTAAAACATATTCACACTTATAAAATTAAAAGATAATATAAAAAAACAATAAAACTTCCATGGCATTAATAAACTACAAATGTAGCGCTTGCCATTATTATTTCAAACTCCAAATAGGTTATATAACAAAACTCAGCAAGGGCGGCATTATAAGAATTATTTATTCAAATTTAGAATAAAGTTTTCATAACGCTATTAATATTATTAATATTATCTAAGTTATTAATAATAAAGTTTAATTTCTAGAGACTGTTTTATGTCTTTAGTGATTTGAAATGATAACAGATATATCGAAACAAAAATCAAAGTCTAAATTTACTTTATTCTAGTAGACCTTACAAGCGTTTTTAAAAAACGTAAAGCTGATTCAAATTTTTCTTTCATCATAACCAATATATGCTCGCACTGATGCAAAATACTAGTTGTCGCCCGCTACTTTGCTCGCGTTTTAGGAGTTTGGTTGTCATGTGTTAGGCAAAAAAGTAGCCCATTCTTGGAGTTCAAATTTTCTTCAAACCAAAGTTAGAGTTACTTTCACTTTCATAATATTAATATAGATTGCTATAACAAACAACAACAACAACAGCCTGTAAATTCCCACTGCTGTGCTAAAGGCCTCCTCTCCCTTTGAGGAGAAGGTCTTTGGAAGCGTGGTGGAATATGCCACGCTGTTCCAATGCGGGTTGGTGGAATACACATGTGGCAGAATTTCTATGAAATTTGTCACATGCAGGTTTCCTCACGATGTTTTCCTTCATCGCTGAGCACGAGATGAATTATAACGAATTAAGCACATGAAACAGCGGTGCTTGCCTGGGTTTGAACCCGCAATCATCGGTTAAGATGCACGCGTTCTAACCACTGGGCCATCTCCATAGATTGCTATGCCAAAATGTTTTGATTTGACAGCAAAGTGTCATGTATTCAGATGATTCAAAACCATGAATGCGCCAATCAAAGAACTAGTTGGGGTATATTGTATCTATAGATTGCATCTACACACGGACAACGCTTTTACAACTTCACTTAACATGAACTAACTCAAAATTCAATATCCAACACGACATTTCGTTGTAAACATCGCGTGACAGACTTAAGGGTTTGGCTTAAGTTATAAAAGAGTGTTATTTAGTTTTATTTCACTGCTATCGGCATCCACTCCTACGTCAATCGTTTATAGAAGTGGTTTATTAGCATTTATTGTTCTTTCATGCTTAAGCTTACTCATAATTAACTGTTATAATATTATTCTTGTATAAAATTTATATAGATGTAGTTTAATTCCAAAATGTCAACTTCAGATTATCTTTTTAATTAATGTTAAGCCGTTCTTACCAGCGACTTTGTTCTTTTGTTTTTTTTTTCGAGACACAAAATTGTCTCTCTCACCCAAAACCCTGAATCCTTTGTTGCGTTTACGTTTCATTTCCCAAACATTTCCCTGTTGTGTGTGACTATACTATATAATAACTGATCCTTTTGAATTTATGTTTTTGTAACGTGGATTGAATTACATAACGCTCTTATCAGAAGAAACATTTAAATATAATTTTGTAGTGTATTCATTTGTATCTGTTATTTTATCGTTTAAATAATTAAGATGGTATTCAACTAATTGTTCAGTTTCATCTGAACTGATATTTAAAGTTTTATTAATCGCTTTCACTTCTCACTTACACCTGAGACGTTTTGTTGCGTCATCGATCATCTTCAAAGCGTTCACGTCGAGTGTCGAATATTACTTACGGGAGTAACTTGCAGATGTAAACTGCTTTTAGAGTTCCGTTACGAAAATTAGAATCACAGTTTTAACAGTATTTCCAGATTCCGTTGCTCTGTTTGTTCTATTGTGTGCTTAGTTTTAGTGCTTGGAAATGCCTTTTACTTGTACAGTAGTTACATACTTAAGCTCATTAATACAAATGTTGCTTCTGTTGAACGAGATTGCTTTAAGCGCTTTAGCGATTATAAGTAAAATTTAAGAATCATTCTAGCAAGTAGCGATCATTTTTAACTACATTTAACAGTAGTAATATACATTTTTAAATTCAATGTCCCATTACTTATTAGTCAAAGTAAAGACTACCATTCTTTTAAAATATAAAACCTCTTTGATCTTCTCAATACTAATAATATAATCAAATATGTCGTATTAAGACATATAGATTTTTATGGTTAAAGGGCAAACGTCAAAGCTTGAATATTTAGAATCTGCTAGTTAATTGCAAAACAAAGAAATCCTTATGATAAAACGCTGATTAGTGCTTATTATTTATTTCTTAATAATGAACATATTTTATGTATTTGTAAATAATTTTATTGAGAAAAAAAAAACGGATAACTATCTTCTTGGAACATTTTAAATGATTGTATTATTTTTTGTCATACTAACTTGTTATTAAAATATCGTACAAATATTTGACGTACCTTATACATTGCTGAAGTAGTCTTCAGAATAAGATTAGTTTCCGACTTCGCAAAGTTAATAAATCTGTCTTGGGGCAAGGTATCCGTTTCTATAATATAATTCCACAGACATTTTTAACTTTGCCTTTTCATAAATTGAATTCATTTGTAAAAAATACATTGTTAATAAGGCATATTATTCAGTACAAGATCATGCAGACGATAAAAAAGCGTGGACTTCCAGGCGGAATAAATTACATACATACATATATAATTGTAATCAACTAACATGACTGTATTTTTAAATGTTGAAAAAAGTAACTCCTGAGTTTCTTGCCAGTTCTTCTCGGTAGAATCTACTTTCTGAACCGGTGGCAGTTTCACTTAAAATAGTTGTTAAAGGACGATTCACAGGTGCTTGTAAAAGCCTACTTGAATAAAGTATATTTTGATTAATTGAGAATTAATAAACAATAGCTCAATGTGAATTAATAATTCCAGAAAAAATATTGTATTTGTTAAGTGGAACATTAACTCTGACCTTTCCAGCATCACAAAAACCGAGTATTACACTCACCTTAAAAATAAGAGCGCTCGATCGTGCTTAGAATGAGTTACATTTTAAAAGGATGTCTCGTGAGAACGCTGATTCCGAACATAGTTTGGTAAACTGCGTTCATTTTCATAATCTCAATAACTCTATTAGTTAAATTTTTTTAGAAAATCGACATAATTATTTATTCATAATGAATTGTTTTTATATCATAAATGCGATGAGCTCAAATTTGTGGCAGAACTGGAAACAATTACCAACCACAGTCGAAGGGTTTTGGGCAAGCCCATCACTGTAAATACTAATACTTAGTATCGTTTTGTTCCGGTTTGAAGGGTAAGTGAGCTAGGATCTAGAGATATAAAATTTGATACGGTACCAATCTCTGTCAGCTGTGGTTACCACAATAAAAAATTCATTGAATTTACAGCTTACTTATTTGTACAATATTAATGATTAAGGCATACGTATGAAAATTTGAAAACATTAGCTATATCACAAGCAAAGTGCCGGTTATTACCAGCGTATTACACAATGGAACCTTACTTTTCCCTGAATAAGCCCAAACGTTATATTATACCTACGTCACGTCTTCATAAAGTCATGTCAAAATGTGGTAATATGCTACGGTTTGAGTGATGTGATGTGACTTATATCGACATATATCGACCTGATTATTATATACAAGAAACGAATTCTTTTGCTCAAGGAGAGTTGAATTGTTTAGAAGCTAATATTGACTTGTCACTTACGGATATTATGTAGGTTTCGAATAACTGTAAGTGCGGTTCTAATGTTACTTATTATACAGGAAATGTCTTTAGATAGGCAAAAGATTTTTTCAAAAAATACTTGACTTTTTAAGAAACCATATTCACGTATTCTACCGCCTAAAATTTTATGGATTTTAAGGATGCCAGGAAGCCTGTGTATATACACTGAAAGCACAAAACATCTTAGTTCTTAAGATTGGTGGCACAATGACGCAATTGTAATATGGGAAACTATATATTGTCGTGCAGTAATAATGTTTATAGCCAGTGTTGGCCACTTACCATGAGGTGACCCATTCGCTAGTCCACCTTCAAGACATAAGAATAACCCGAAAATATAATCAGGATAAGAACAATGTTTTAAGAAGTTAATTAAGTAATTAAATTAATTCATGAAGATTACGTAGTATCGATACTTTTAATATCGACATAATCGCACGCCTACGCCCATTATTTTTATGAGACAAAGGAGAAACATCGGCAGAGGGATGATTTTGACGAGACTGTAAAAAATGAACAAGCAAATAAAGCAAAGAGTTGGAGGACGCGTGGGAAATTCAAGGAATAACTTAGCGAGGAAAATTACTGTTTTGTTAGTTAGAGTTATGTGGCTGCAAAGGGCATCTTTCATTGGGCTGGGTGTTTGATGTGATGTCTGAACTGCGGTCTACGCATGTGTTTGTTAAAAGACTTTGTAGCATTTATTACGTAAATGGGGGGCCGCGTCTATGAGAAATGTAAATAGTATGTCTTCCTATGTGATGTATGGTCGTAAAAATATAGACAAACTATTTTATTGTTTGATTTTGATTTCATCAAAAAGGGCCAATTTTTTATGATAAATTGTTGGTTAAGCAAATGAGATACCTTATGATCAGTGGTCACCACTCTAATAATACTAGGTTTTGCTTGGCGGTAGAATGAATAGGTAGATACCATAAGAAGTTAATTTGTAATGGTCTTTCTCTTGTCTATAGGTTTAGCTCATTAGAAATACTAAGATAGTGTCTAATATAATATTTAAAAACCTTACACCAAAATTGTAAAATATCTGTGTGTATCGAAACAAAATAGTCCAATTTCGAAGGCTTTACAAGTGCTATAAAGGAAACTATTATTACAGCGTTCGCTTTATTTTATTATAAATCATACAATGTTTTATTAGCAATTTAATGTTTAATTTACACCTAAAGTAATTGTACCATTCTTGGTAATTACAGCGTATTAAGGTTCTATGTAATAGTGTGTTCATACTTCCAATCGAAATTCAAACACATACCAATATTATAAATGGAAATTGTTACGTTTTAGCTACTGAAAAGGTATTTCTTTTAAGAACAGAATTTGTGGCCAATAATCATAGCATAACATTCTAAATTCAAAAGCTGGCAAATCTGCTAGCCCAGTGTTGCTTATGTCTAAGGGTGGTAATAGCACAAAAAATATAAGTTTTACAAGAAACGCAAACCAATCCTCCTTACACTATTATTATTACAAAATAAGTAGACATACTGGCAAATGGACGCCCAACGCACATTGCTACCAAGTAAAATTCTCCCTACATTTTGTCTAAATACCAACTATTCTACGATTTAATTAAGTCTAAATAATTCATTTATCTAAATACCAACATATAATGAAAATAGATCGCTATTGTCGATAGTCATCAACTCCGATCCCATTTCGATTTTCATGAATAATAACTTATAGGTAATAAAGAAAGCCGTTGATCGCGTGATTTTAAGCAACTTACACGCACACTGTGATTAATTCCCAGTCGAAGGTAGCCGTGTTACGTTGATGTGGAACGCGAGTCGTATTACGGCGACACACAACCAATAAGTTTGACACTTCGACTTAAATTATTAGCGCAAAGCCCTTTGAAGCCAATGGGAAGCCAACATCTGTTCCATTAGCGGTTCAAAACGAAAATAGTTGGAATGATTTTGCTCAAATGTTTTTTCTATTTTTGGATACACGATACGTTAGCTGATATTAATTGACATGAGTTCGTATCATGAAGTGTTGAAACATAAGACATATAACTTATAATTTATTTGCCAGATTTTGCCAAGATTTTTATAACAAGAGGCATTAAGTTACACATAGTAATGTCACCACATATCCTTTTATTAGCATTTAGCAATATATCAGCAGTGATAAGTGCTTAGTTCTCTTTTAATTGATTACAATTGCAAACGTCGCATTTCAAAAATGGACGTATTTAGAAATTATTATAACTAGTTTTCGAGTTCTACTTACCTTATTAGTAAAACGTAATATAGAGACGTTTGTAAAAGTTTATTTTTCACTCATATAACAGGTATCCGTGTGTAGCCATCGTTATTTCCTCCCAACGCCCTTTTATTGGTTGTGGCGGAATTCTTTATAAAGGTCAAACCGTAACTTGGAACTGTTTCATTTGTTTCGGTCTAAGGGCAATAGATATGTTCCGGTTTGGAAGCACTAACTTTGTTTTATTACGTTGTTTACACGGATCAAAAGGCTCGCATTTGTTACCGAAAAAAAAATTACAGCAATCGAATTTCGAACGTGATTCAGTCAGGAAATCTCGCAGTGAAGATTATGGTTTTTGATTCGAATCAATTCTTCATTTAAACTCGGCGTTCCTTTTTTAATTTTAATAAAACTTAATCCTTAATACGGCCTGTAAATCCTCCGTTCCGATAATGACAGACGCAATTACGCGAATTGTACGCCAGTGCTGTTTACAAATGTCCAATATTATTAAATGATAAAATTGCCACAATTTAATTTTGAACCAATGGAACTTATAATTGAGGAATCAAACGTTATTCTGGATTAAACCGGTGGTGGACATACATTTCGTAATTAGCTCTCGAAATATTTGCAATACAAACCCTCCAATAATCCGAGACGAGATCGATTGGGATTGTTCAGGGACGTGGAAAAACTAACAATTATTAAATGAGAATATTACTCGAGCTATTATTTAAATATAATATAACAACGCAATACATCACATAAAAACTTGAAATTAAATGTTATTTTTTGCTCATTTATATACTTATGATACATGTTTCACAGGATTTATTAGTGGAAGCTTTGGATACCAACTTACTAATCATAATATTATACTGTATTACAACAGAACATAAATTACATAATACTAGTTGAGTTAGGTTTTGAAGGGGAATAAGCCAGAAAAAAAGGCTCATTTTTTTAATGTTATAGGGGGTAAACGAGCCGGAGGCTCACCTGGCGGAAAGTGATTACCAGCGCCTATGGACATCCGCAACAACAGGGGCTTGAAGGTGCGTTGCTGGCCTTTAAGGAAGGAGTACGATCTATTTTGAAAGTTCCCAAATCGTATCGGTTCGGAAAAACCGTCGGCTAAAGCTGGTTCCACAGAGTGGTTGTGAGGTAGAAAATGAATTAGTGATACGAGAAGTAATTAATATTTATAACTACTAGACACCAGTCGATAGACATTATCATTTGCCATGTCATGTCCATTTTTCAGCTCACATCAAAATAGTACGATTTTCAACTCATAACAATAATATATGTATATATTTCATGCATTAGAACGAGACAGAACAGAATATTTTTTCTCTCTTTCCATAGCCACGATTCTATTTCATAAAAATAACATATTTCATGCATTAGAACGAGACAGAATGTAATTTTTTTTTCTCTCTTTCCATAGCGTTAAAAAAATTCCTGACGAGTTCCGCTTCGACCGTCATCCTCAGTTGTTTTGTGGCAACATTTAATAAATTTGCGTCTTCATTTCTGCTTGTCTAAAACAGCTAGGTATTTTGTTTGTAAGTCGTAGTCAAATCAGTTGTGGCATTTTCAATTAAATGTTTTCGAGTTTTGAAATTCTAATCTTATGAAATGTATATTTTTGGAAGAAGTGATGTCTTATTACGGGTCAAAAGATAATCAAAAACTTATAATTATGTACCTGATGTATCCGAAATTTCTCGAGACCTCACCTGTGATTTCACAATTTCACCTGTAATTATATCACTATAAGGCTCACCATATTTTTCCTAATGTAGAATTGAAGAGATAAATAATTTTATTAGGAAACAAAACACAATACAATAATAAATTTAGAACAACATAAGGGGCCATCCATAAATTACGTCACACTAATTTCATTATTTTTGGCCCCCCCCTCGTCCTTGTCACAGCTGGTCACATTTGTGAGACCCCCCCTACCTAGTGTGACGTCACATTTTTATACTTATTTTTAAAACGAGAAATAATTATTTAATTTAAAACAGCAGCTACAATTTTTTTTTATTTCGATTTAAATTATTTTTTAAAAATTAAGATCAAATCAAACATTTAAAAGAATTAGTAAAATAAATACGATTAATTATATTTACTAAAGAACAAACTACCTACTTGGTGGTAGGGCTTTGTGCTAGCCCGTCTGGGCAGGTACCACCCACTCGTTAGTTATTCTTCCGCCAAATAACAGTACTCAGTATTGTTGTGTTTCAGTTTGAAGGGTGAGTGAGCCAGTGTAACTACAGGCACAAGGGACATAGCATCTTAGTTCCCAAGGTTGGTGGCGCATTGACGATGTAAGGAATAGTTAATATTTCTTACAGCGTCATTGTCTATGGGTGATGGTGACCACTTACCATCAGGTGGCCCATATGCTCGTCCGCCAACTTATAAGATAAAATAAAAAAAAAATTAATCATCTTGAGTCCATGGACTTTGAACCCACTCCTTTAAATTATTTATAACTGGCATATATATTTATGTCAGGAAGATTCGATGTGTCAACATCTTTTTTATCAAACCATACCGCATTATCGTCTTTATCCATACAAAGAATTTCTCTGGCACGTCTAGCAGCAATTCGTTGAGGACGAATCTTCGCGATGGGAAACATTTCTTGTTGTTTCTTATGTAATTCCTTGTGTTGATTAGTGGCCTTATATGATGCAAAATATAGACCACAGGTGCCACGTGATCGCTTGAACAAGTATGCCTCGACACTGACGCAATAGCTATCATAAGGAACTTGCTTTAAATGTGATGACGCTCGAAGATACAAATCTAGCTGAAGTAACAGTGGAGCGAATTTACCCTCGGGGTTATCTTTTTCTTGTCGCATCATTCTTCAATTCCTTAGCCTGTATATTATTCAGTCCAGTATCTGTTGGCCCAATGTATTCGGCAACCACAGGAAAATCATCAATGACCAATTGGCTCCAAATATTAGACAGCGAAGGCCCAAACGGAGAGCTGGAAACTTTTCTGCAATAAACAAGACAGGGAGACCGTATGGGGAGGCATATATAGAGTAATCAGCAGAACATCACGCAGAGAGGAAGACTTGCCGCTACTTGAGAACGGTCGGGAGTTAGATGCAAAAGGTTCAGTAAAGTTAATAGCAGAAACTTTTTATCCAGAAGACCTCGAAGATAGCGACAACTCTCGACATCGCCAAATTAGACAAATGGCCGATGAAATAAACATTGGAACCCAAAATGAACTTTACGATCCAATGTTTACAATACCGGAATTACAGACGGCGACCCGATCCTTCAATCCTAAAAAAGCCCCAGGGGCCGATGGCCTCACTGCCGATATCTGCAGCCAGGCAATAAAAAAGGATCCCACACTATGCCTGAAGCTCATGAATAAATGCCTGGAACTGGGCTACTTCCCGGACATGTGGAAAAGAGCCACGGTAGTCGCTCTACGGAAGCCTGGTAAAGATAATTATATGGTCCCGAAATCGCTCAGACCTATTGGTCTCTTACCGGTCCTTGGCAAAATCTACGAAAAAATGCTGGTCACACGCCTAAAATTCCATCTGTTACCCAGGATTAGTACCCGTCAATTCGGATTCATGCCACAAAGGAGTACCGAGGACTCCCTCTATACCTTAATACAATACGTACACAAAAAACTGGAAAAAAAAGGATAGTCACGATAATATCATTGGATATAGAGGGAGCCTTCGATAGCGCCTGGTGGCCAGCGATAAGAGTCCGGCTGGCTGAGGAAAGGTGTCCAACAAACTTAAGAAGAGTCTTCGATAGCTACCTCTCAAACAGGCGTGTGATAGTTAGATATGCCGGAGAGGAATACGAGAAGCCTACTAATAAGGGATGCGTGCAGGGCTCCATCGGAGGCCCTATTCTTTGGAATTTACTATTAGACCCACTTCTAAAACAACTCACCGAAAAGAAATTTTACTGCCAGGCTTTTGCGGACGACATCGTCTTGGTATTTGATGGAGAGACTGCACAAGAAGTGGAAGGACAAGCTAACAAAGCGCTCGAAAATGTACAATCTTGGGGAGTCGAATACAAACTCAAATTCGCACCTCAAAAAACCAGTGCAATAGTTATAACGAGGAAGATGAAGTACGACACACCCAGATTGAGCATGGGCGGGATAAAAATAGCCACGACAGACGCAATGAAAATACTAGGCGTCACTATAGACAACAAGCTTACCTTCAACAAGCACGTATCCGAGGTGTGCAGGAAAGCAATAGGCATCTACAAGCAGTTGTCACGAGCGGCAAAAGTGAGCTGGGGACTGAACCCGGAAGTGATAAGGATGATATATCTGGCAGCGGTAGAACCAGTTATACTGTATGCAGCTAGCGTCTGGGCACCAGCAGCAGAAAAACTGGGAATAATTAGGCAACTTGGAACTGTCCAACGTGGTATAGCACAGAAATTGTGCAAAGCATATAAAACCGTGTCCCTGAACTCGGCCCTCACATTGGCCGGTATACTCCCGCTAGACCTTCGTGTCCGGGAGGCGGCCTTACTATACAAAGCCAAAAAGGGAGAGCCGATTCCGATATTAGCAGACAGAGAAGTGGAACAAAGATTCTCAGCACTTGAAACCAAACACCCCACGGAATATGAAACAATAGAAATTATGAACATATCAAATCAAAACGAAGAAGAAGGCCAAAACAAAAAATTTGATATGCGCATATATACTGATGGGAGTAAAATAGAGGAAAAAGTGGGAGCAGCAGTATCAATATGGACTGGGGACATGGAAATTAAAGTAATAAAATTGAAATTATCACAGTACTGCACGGTATACCAAGCGGAACTTTTGGCTATTCAAAAAGCAACAGAGGAAATTGGGAAAATCAGGACTCCGACAGTGGCAATTTTCAGCGATTCCATGGCGGCACTACAGACCATTCAAAATCCTAATGCCCTGCATCCACTTGCTGTACAAACCAGAGAAAACCTACACAATCTATCTCTGCAGGGCAAAGTTGTTACTTTGTTCTGGATCAAAGCACATGCAGGGTTAAAAGGTAATGAGAGGGCTGACCATCTAGCCAAAGAAGCCGCACTAAAATCTAAGCGACGACCGGACTACGATCGGTGCCCCATATCGTTTGTTAAGCGAAGTATCAGAACGGAAACACTTGAAGAGTGGAATACAAGATACGCAGCAGGCGATACGGCATCAGTAACGAAGATATTTTTCCCAAATGCTAAAACAGCCTACCGTGTGGTACGAAAGTTCAATGCCACACGACTAACTACGCAAATACTAACCGGTCACGGTGGGTTTTCGGAATACCTACACCGTTTTAAGTGTAAGGCGAGCCCATCATGCATCTGTGACCCAGGAATAGACGAAAATGTTAACCACCTTTTATTTGAATGCCCCGTTTTTGGAAGAATGAGATCACAACTAGAGTGCGAGCTAGAAATGGAAATAAATTCAGGGACCGCGGAAATAATTATGCAGAGTAACAAGAGAGAAAAATTTTTAACGTACTGCTCAAGAATAACAGAAATGGTAACGAACAGAAATAAAACATCATAAAGGAATATGGTTAACCGAATATAATAAATATATTAGGATAAACATAGGAGTAATTTGTAAATAATAAAAGAAAGGATGTATAAATTAGAATTGTTAATTAGATGTGTAATAAAAGAATATTGTAAAATTACGTAAAATGTAAAGTTGTAAAAAAAAAAAAAAAAAGTATACAAAGTTGGAAAAAATGTAAATAAAGAGCAGTTTCAAAAGTTACTTACCCCAGACAGAATTGCGAAAAGACATAGCATATAGCTACTAGGTAAAATAAAAAGTACATAAAAAAGTGGGAATCCCCCCCATGAGACTAAAAGCGAAGCGTGAAAGGATTGAATGTTAGTACGAGAAGAACACTTGCGAGAACTGGAATGAATGAAATTGATGATATAGGCTCCGATTATGTTGGAGGTAGCAGATTAAAAAAAAAAAAAAAAAAAAAAAAAAAAAAAAAAAAAAAAAAAAAAAAAAAAAAAAAAATATTAGACAGCACAATGCCTGCACTCTCAAAGTTTCGTTTTTCTAACTCCAAATCAGTTGTTCGATTACTGGAATCGAGATGGGACCCAAAATGACATATTTTAAAACAACACCAGTAAGTTCGCGACTAAGAGGCGCCATTCGTCGTTCTACTCTGTTGAAAGCACTTTTTCCTGGAGCATTTGTGGCAGTGTAAATAGCATCCAAGTCAAAATCTTTAAAATGTTGTATAGCTGAAACTATAACTCGCTCGTATCGTAAATTTTTCGTCGGGAACCCCATCACAAGTAAAAATAAATACGGGTTTTATAAACTTTTCAAAAGCAGGCATTTCAGAAAGTTTATGAATGTCTGTGGCATGAGTCTTTACATTAGAAGAAGAATGCTTTCCACTACAAATTGCCACGTATGTAGGTCCAGAGTGGGTCACAGCTTCAGGTTTCCCTTCACCGTCCTTCTTTATTACAATGCCTGCATAGATAGAGGGAATAAGTTTATGTTTTTCCGCGACCACGAAATCATGATCTGGTAATTTTACACGATAATCAAGGTACATTAATATTGGTGCTTGAGGGTTTACTGCTGTTATACCCAATGGCACGCGTGCTTTGTCATCCATTGAAAAATAAAACTTGATCAGGACCCAAAATTGAAGCTAACGATTCAAGATTTCTTATAGTATAGTACAGAATGTGCCATCTTTATGTTTCAAATGTAGCGTAGAATCTGGTTTAGACAGTTTTACAGGAACAGTTACGACGTGTCTTTTTCCTTCCTCTGTATTGACTCGTCTGGGAAGAAGTCTCAAGTATAACCCTGATCGCTTAGATTATAAAGAGTTTTGAAATGTGACGTCACCGAATTTAGGACCCCTCCCTCCCCCTTGTCACACAATGTCACACTACATCGACCCCCTCCCTCCCCCTTAACTTGTGACGTAATTTATGGATGGCCCCTAACTAATACTCTTTAACTCTATAAATTACTACTGACATCAAAGTGAAGAAAAATAGAAATAAAATGTCATCCAGAAAAAAAATTACCAAAATTATATGAAACAACAAGTACTGTATAAGACTAAACTGTTTAGTAGTGTGATTTCAAATCGGAAGACCATTCAGCCCTACTCGAGGCTTTGAACCGAACACTGATTTACAGAGGCAACAATGATTTCTCTTCCTTTGAAAATAATGATTGGAGTTTATTTATATTCGAAACAACAAGGCAAATATTATATATTTTTGTACTAACTAAAAACAATATTATATTTAACTTTAATTAATACTTGAGACACGTTGTTATCATATTATCATTGTGATAATATTATGTTTCTTTAAATTAAAATTTTAAATCAATAAATAAAATTCTATCTCGCTGCTCAATTTTCGGTTGGTTGATAGACGCATAGCAATAATTTGTCGAAATTAGTCACATACAAGTTCCCTCAAGACTTTTGAAAATTTTAGTGGTTAAATTTTTAATAAGTAGGATAATATGAAACGCTTTTTACCCACTGATCCTTCTCATAAATCTTTTTCATAATAAGTCAGAATATTGCTTGGTGATACATAAGTCTAAAGTCACTAAGCTTAGTCAAAAGTAAATTTTACTTGACTATTATTTCATGAATAATTGTTATTATCATTACGATTATAATTAATTTTCCATCCAGCAGTATCTTAAATGGTTGATATGACTAACGACGCCATTTTATCTCTCTACATTTATAAAAGTATAGTTCTAATATATTATAGTAATACGTAGGCATATGTATGTAGGTTCGTGTAAAGGGCTGGTAGTGATTTGAGAAGTTAGAAACACACAATTTGTCACCTCAAATCAAACTGTAATTCTGCTGCTGAAGGAAGAAAGTTCCAAACTTCAACCCCGATCAAATTTTCAGAATAAACGTATACGTATATGAGTCGAGATGGCCGGATGATTGCGGGTTCAAACCCAGGCAAGCACCACTGGAATATTCATGTACTTAATTTGTCTTTATAATTCATCTCGTGCTCAGCGGTGAAGGAAAACATCGTGACGAAACCTGCATGTGACAAATTTCTATGAAATTCTGCCACATGCTTATTCCACCAAACCGCATTGGAACAGCGTGGTGGAATATGTTCCAAACCTCCTCAAAGGGAAAGGAGGCCTATATTTAATAACTAAACTCTGTATTTCTGTCTGTCTGTCGCCCTTTCCCCAATGAATTTAATTTGATGAAGCAAACTTGAATTCCAAGGACATATTTTACTCTTTTGGCCTATAACTCGAGCGAAGCCGCGGTCAACAACTAGTATAATATAATTCCGTCCGAACAACGTAGTTCAAATCCTGCAAAATTATCAGAACTACAATATCTGAATACAAATGCACAATCAAAGCCTCAGATATTGCTCCTGTTGTTACAATATATACTTGTGTGTTTACAAATAAATAGCGCAGTCTGCGACCGCCCTGTTGGCTTATAGTATTAACTTATTAAGCCCACTTCATGCCTTGTCAAGCACACTTAGCCCCGTAATCATCAGATAATAAACGATAATCCGTTAGGTGACTGATAAATGTTATGTGTTCTCCATTTATTGCGATAACAACGCTTATGTAAAGCGATTTAATTGTATTCAGATACGATTTAAGGTAAATTTGATGATTTCGTGTTCTATTTTCAAAAATTTTCTATGAATAAATGTTCGTTTCATTTGAAGGATTCGTAGGCGTGGTATCGGAAAACCTATTGTTTGGAAAAGTGATAAAAATCTTTCTAAGCAATTTAAGGAAATTGTGTGCATATTTACTAAAAAATATTTTATGTGATTTCAATCGTAATTGATTAATATATAAATTACATGTAAATAAAAAACTATATAATAAATAATATTTTCAGATAATAACAAAATACGTTGTGTATTGTGTTATTCCCAGCCAGATACTGCATACAATGGTGTAATATGCTTAACCAATTTATTTAGTTGTTTTTAGGGTAATTCTTTAACTTAGTGGCTGAGCAATAAATTGACGTAAGTCTTTGGATAGACAAATAAACATAGGCTTTTCTATATCCATTTATTTTATGTTTTATTTACGTGCCCCATATTATAATATAATAAAATGTATAGAAATGTAACCCATAAAAACAGTTTTAATAATAAAATCAGGATATATAAGCGATTACGACTATTACGATTTTCTGATAAAACAATTTAAATCGTAGTCGTAATCAGAACTCCCAAGAAGTTTAAACATGCTCCCAACTCTCGATAATATACAAATTTAGTTGTTAGACCTAATGTGAATTACAAACAGTTGTTACGTAAGGTGAACCAATTAAAGTGACCTTTGAAACAAAAGTGTAATATAATCTTAGATGTTATTAATGCTAATTGCTTTTAAATAGCTAAATCCTTTAGACCTTAAAGAAACAATTACCATTATGAGACTTACCCAGTCACACGTATCCTGGCTTAGTATGAATCCCTTGTAAAGGCCTTAACATACTGTGTGTCGTGCAAAATAAGTGGCATACTTACGCTGCGGATTAAGGATAATAGAAAGGCCTAAGTTCAAAACGAATTTGAATCTTATAACTAAGCCTTAAGGTCTACTAAGGCTTATACCTCATTCATCATTTGTACGTGTAAATTCAAAGGTCAAAACTGTTTCATAATATAAAAGATAGATAAAATGCTATCGTGTTTTTTTTCCGTTCGATTTAATTTTTAATTGTACCATAACGTGCATTTTTATTTCAGTCCATATCGTTTGTTTAATTTTAGTACGTCAATATAGTATTATTTTAATGTATACTGTAAACATAATATGTCCGTATTATTTAAGTATAATTTCACAGTTTGTTAGTGTTTGTTAGTTTGAGATTGGTATAAATAACATATATAATCTTTGATCTAACAAAACATTTATTCGTTTATTTTTTCTAGTCTTTGTATTATTTTATCTAGAAACTATTTATGTAATGTGTTTTAACATATTTGTAATAGAAATAGTATCGTAATCTTGTTATAAATAAGATAAACTATTAATAAAACATATATCAAAATTGTAACATGAGGCCGCCCGTTTCGGAGAAGGTTTCAGTATTCAATGACAAATAACATCTGCAGACTAATATTTTTGTTTATAAATAAAGTGATATTATTTTGAAAATGACCTATAGTCAATAGACAAGTTAGGTGTGAAGCTGAGGTCTGTTTGATCGCACTTATTCTAAACCTTTCCTACAAAAAATCGAGTTGATAGATTCCAATTTGAAAAAGTCTTTTAACGCTAGATAAATCATTTATTGAGAGAATCTGGGATTCACGACGACGAAGCTGTGAAGTATAACTTGAGGTCAGGTTTTTGTATGTGCAGGATAGATAAATGCTTCCAATTCACTTGATGGTAAGTAGTTGTTAAGTTTAAAAGCAAAACGGCTAATACCGTCAGGATGAAACATCTGAACTAGCATCGCTCGCCATGTTGGCCAAAATGCCTCTTCACGCCTCGTTTGAAGGCACCAAGGTTAAGAGAAAATTTGCTAAATTTCTTTGTGCGCGGTGGAATTGATGTCACAGTTATGTGGTGACTTCGAAGCAAGTACGCGTGAAGGACAAAAGCAAGCATTAAGGAGAATAATTCCTCAGAGCACTCACCTTGATAAATCACGAGGAGTAGCTAGTCCAGTTCTCTATAGACTTAATTCGAACAAAAATTTAATTCTACAAGTTAACATTTTCATGCACATACAGTTTGAATACCTTGTATGAAGTTATATATACTAATGTAAAGTACCAGATCATCGGCTTAGTCTCAACTTGGACCACAAACTTGGTAAGCGTAGTCGCAAAGTTTTCCATATCATATCACTATCAAACGTGGCATGTTAGCTGTCTACGATTTGTATATGTTGAAATATGTACCGAATAGCGATGTATTGTCTAATTCCTGCACGTACGTAGGAACTGGTGGCGGTAGTGATACTATTGATTTTGTTAGAACTATTTCTCGTGTCTTGAACGGATGAAATATTATTTTGTGTAGCTACGTTTAAGTTTAAGGTGATTCGAGTTATGGTCTATAAATTATTTGCTTGGTGATTGGACTCCGTGAAAGTATTGATGATGTCAACCACTCATCTGCAATTTTACCGCCAATCAGCAATACTTAGTACTGTTGCAATCTTGACATTACTGGTCAAAGCGGCATAACATCTTACCTCCCATCGGTGATGTAAGGAATGCTTAATATCTACTTAAATACCAATTAGCAGGGGTAATCACTTGTCATACTTACATCATGAAAAAGAATCCCACAAAATGCGATTACTGGGCTGAAGGCTGTTATCGTTTTAAGGTATCTTGAAGCTTATTCTAGTTCACTGTCCCAATGCTGGTTAGATATAATTACGTCATAAAATATTCCTCTATAAATATGAGTTGGCATACAGAGAAAAACAAAATTTACCCCTGAAAATTTTTAAGTTACGTTTTCTCAGATTTAAAACTGAAATCTTGCCGTAATATTTCACGACTTCCAAGTACTGTGCCATCTCGACTGTCTTGGGTACAATAACAGAAAAAAGTTTATTAAACGGCGCTCCGAGCTTATAACTTTTGTTCTCAAATTTAGTTTGTGTTTTATTTGTTTGTAAATAAACAAAAAGTTGTGTTTTTTTTAGTAAATCAGATGATGCTATTATTGAGACGTTAAAATAATAGTAAGAAGTAATAACGTACAATTAAGGTGTTGGTAATCAGGAAACAATTTTCAATGTTTCTGTAACTTTTTAATTTTGTCATTTATTACATTTAAAAACCACAGACCAGTTCGATAACAGTATTGTGAAAATTCCTCATTTTAATTTTAACGAGAAGGTTTTGGATCTGACTCCACCGTGCTGTTTAGTACGAGTTAATGGAAAAAAAAACTTGTGTAGGCGTTATAGTAAGAAGCAGAAACAATTTTTATAGATTTTGTAGGTTAGGATAAATACTAAATTTCTTGTCATATCATTTCAGTAGGAACATATGTTAAAACGCACAGTAACTTAAAATATTTTAAATTTAAACAAAAAACATTTTGATTTTAATTTTTGTTTATGTAAGAACGAAACTCATCTCTGTAACACGTATTGAGTTTATCAAGATTTTACTCGAATATACTCAATAACATTAATGCATAAACAAAAAATCAAAAAACATTAAATGCGTTGTTTTTGCTACAAATATTCACTTCTCGTATTTTCCAGTATTCAATGTACAAACATATTCTATTTAATGTAAAGTTTTTAGTCTTTTATTCTCGCATGACAGACAGCTTAGTTGCATTTTATTTCTTGCTGCCTTGCATGTTATTATACTGCCATTTACTGTCCTGATATACTGTTTTTCTTCAACTGTTCATTTTTTATTTCATGATGACATTTATGTCGTTGTGACCATTCATTTATACAACTTTCAATTCTAACAAGTTAAATTATAGTTTAAAATAGTGTTAGTATAAAAGAGCCTGTATATTTGAAACCTATCTTAGTAGGTACTAACTATTCCTCACATGTTTTATAAAGTAATAGTGCTTCGATAAATGATGAGTTTTATTGATGAGATAAAGATAGTTGGACTTTTCGTAAATATCCACTGAATTTCGATATTAATAAAATTTTAATTAATATATATACAATATATTATAATATGTATATTAGTAATTGGTACACTGATAATATTTCTAGAATATTAGCTTAATAATTGGTGATGGGAATTCATAAAGTCTGTTAAACAACAATGCTTAACATTGTATTCTACTTTGAATATTGAAAGTCCCAGTGTAACTAGAGACACATATTGTCGAGGTATTTTGGTACTGATGTCTAGGTCATTCTTCCTAATAAGACTAAAAATGGCCTATCCGGGCTACGGTTCCATTCTTTCACAATTGGAGATTATTCTGTGACGCATTTCCTTTGCAACACCCAAGCATTCATCACAGCGCCAAGCACTGAAACTAATTATTATTTTTTATGGTATTATCCTTTTGGAATGGGTGGAGGTCTACTGCTTACACATAAAATCTCAGGCTTAAGATTGATGGACGTGTCTGGACATATCTACATCTATGGACACTCGAAGCCTCATTTGACTTATGAATCATGATTTTATTGACGTAACCTACAATCGATTTAAATTTCCTTATTCTAACCGTTGTCTTAGCTCTATATTTATAAATAAACCTTTATCGATTCAAACAATACAACAAACAGGTACTAATACAAAACTGAAGTCTCAACAGAATTGTCCATCAGAAATAATATTTTCCGTCCTATTACCGTTTTCTTCATGCAAATAAATCACCAACCTTACGTCCGATAACCCAACTTTCCAATATCAATAGCAGGTGGTAAATATCAGATTTATCAAGGGTCCTTTTACAAGACCCGTAAAAACTCTCCGCGGAATAAACACATTAGACGACTGACCCTAATTTATCGCTCCTAAGGGTTCCATATGCTTGTACGTATTCATTTAAACATTGGATTATTTAAAAATTTCGCTTTTTATACTTTAATGTAACCGTTTGAAATGTTTCGGGTTTTGGAACTCTTTTGTTGGTGCGATTGAATTAATTTATATTTGAATTGAGGTTAATTTACAAACGTTTTGGAATAATTTATGGAACGTTTTCGAATTTCAATATTGGTTTTAGGTTTAGAGAATATTGTTTTTAAATCCATTCCATTAGATGATATAATGAAATGGCGTACATTACAAGCGTATTTTGCGAGCGCTCGTTTCAATGTTAGGAGGAGCGAAATAAAAAAGCCTTGTATCTAGTTTCAACGTGGCAACAATATGTTAGACGGTTTAATAAGCTAGTTTAATTATTTTTTTTTTTCTAGATGCTATGTCTGCATAAGAATAATATACTCAAGATTTTTTTAATAATAGTATTGTAATCATTTGTGAGCGGTTCGTTGCCTAGTTTAAAGATACGTTGCTGGAGCAATTTATAAACTTATTTTAATTAAAATATTACGACTTAAAAATTAGACATGTTTTAATATGAAACAAATTTGTTTATCTTTTTTTAATAACTTATAACCAACTTATAACAAAAAGCTGCAATTTACTAATCTACTACGATTTAACTATTACCTTTAGTAGTTCCTTGCATTTAATTTTTTTTTTTTTTACTTTTCAGGTAAATGCAATTTCATCAAGGAGAATTTCTCGTAAAGGTACTTTTTAATTTTATATATTTGTTCATTATATCACTGCAAGATTTTCGCTTTGAAAGGATTCTCTGCAACAGAAGAAAGATTTGAATTTATTCCTCACTAAGGTATACCTACATGATGGTATATACACATGTGGTGGAATTTCATAGATCACTAAGTCTGGTGATATATTTTTTAAAAATCGAACACAAAATCTATAGCAACTTAATAAAACTGAAGATTTTGTTTTGAACGCATTTATCTCGGGAACTCTCTGTGGGAATTGAATCTTTTTGGAATTTGATGGCCCAATTCTTGAGGAAGATTATACGCTATTAAGCAATCACGCTAAGCTCCACGGGGACATAACAAGGAATAAAGCTTAGAGCAGAAATTATGAGATTAATTAATTATCAGTTCAGAGTCCACGTGTTCTAAACATTAGACCATCACGGTTGAAATTATAAGCAAAATCCAAGCCAAGCTAAATACTTCTTTCAATCTTTATCATGAAGACTCATTTTTCTGTAATCGATAATAAAACTCAAATGATCGACATCAACACAACAACAACAGCTGTAAATTTCCCACAGCTGTGCTAAGGCCTCCTCTCCATTTGAGGAGAAGGTTCGGAACATATTTCACCACACTGTTCCAATGTGGGTTGGTGGAATACACACGTGGCTGAATTTCTATTAAATTAGTTACGTGAAGGTTTTCTCACGATGTTTTCCTTCAATGCCGAGCAAGAAAGTAATTATAAGCACAAATTAAGCACATGAATATTCGGTGGTGCTTGGCTGGTCTTGAAGCCGCAATCATCGGTTAAGATGCACGCGTTCTAACTGGCCATCTCAGCTCTCAAAGGTGAACGACATCAATGATATCAATTTGAATATTCCCAAAGCAATCATAGAACATATTTTCTGAAACAATAAACGTATTAGCTGAATCTCGTGCCGTTTCAATGATAATTCATACTTCAATTTTATTATCACTTCAATATTCTTCAGAGATCATAGCATTTCGTTATGAAAGATCGCCTTCTGCATTATCTTTATGAGTTCTACTGACGAAGGAAGATTATTCCCCCTACTGGTACTAAGATTATGTGTAGACGCAAATTATGGAATAGAGCGATATCAATTAAATATATTTTATATTTGACACTAAATTATAATTTATTGTTAGGCAGATTCGGCCTCAATTGTGAATTTAAAGATTTATTTTTCCAAGTCCATCCATTGTTGGTGAATAAGCTTTGCACCATTTAATTATAATTTATGTTTGTAATTAATGTATTTCTTGATGATGAAGAAAACACTGCGAGGAATCTTGCAGGAGTTGACTCCTTAAAATCGAGGGAGACCTGCCTACTCGCGGATAATTTACTGAATGACTTTTATTTTTTTTTAATTGAATTATTAAAAATAAAATATATGAAATTGTATACAACAACTAAGTCACTTAAGCCTTGACTGCTTGTCATATAATATAGATATATTAGCTAATAACAAGAAAATAAACATATCAACTCAATTATTTATTTGCTTATAAACTTTATAGAGCCACAAAATTATACAGTTCAAATAAGGCGTATCAAAAGCCTACAGGCATTTTCTTCAGTCAACCTTGAGTCTGAACATAAATAAACGAAGGCGGTATACCGACAATAAAAACAACTCTATTATATAATGAAAATAAAATGTTTATCCTTAAGTTTTATTTTTATAATTATTACTATTAAAAATGTAATGTAAAGTCTTCAATATCTGTAATATAATGTCTGTCTAGTCTTAAGATATTTTTATAAAATACGAAGCATGTTGTGTTCTCCTATAATTGTGAGTGCATAGGTATAGGTTAAGTTTTGTGAATGTATTAGTGTAAGTTTTTTGTGTACTAACGTTGGAGATCCTTATAAAATAAAATAAAAATAAAATAAATTATATACAGAAACGCTAGTTATATAACTGTAATAAAAAATAAGCTTGTCAGCTGTTCCACGCAATTGCATTCATTTCCATCGTGCAAACTTATATATGTATGCCCTCGAATAGCACAAAGAGCTATTGTTATTTTCTATATGATAATTATGTGAACGAGGAAATAGGGTACATGATGGTACACTCCATCGACCATAGATATTATCACCCTAACAAACAGTAACCATTCCTTATGTGACCTTTCATGTACTACCAACCATGGAAAGATGTTAAAATATTTGGACAAAATCACATACATTTCTCTGATCCCCATTTAAGTAGGTAAAGCACTTGTGTTATAGAAAATCAGAAGTAACAGCGGTACCACAAACCAGACCAAGCCAACATAGAAAACTAATGAACTTTTTCTACATCGACAGCCAGCAATCAAACCAGGGACCTCGGAGTGGCGTACCCATGAAACCCGATTTACACACGACTCGACCACAGAGGTCGTCTAGAATTCCCTTATGTCTGTATTTACACCGGTATTCCTAAAATCATTATTTCTCGCCGATAACATATGACTTGTACCAATAATTGTCATATAACGTCATGAAAAAGACATCAGCCCGTGAGATTTTGGACTAGGTGTGAAGTCGCATGGCATATGTGATTACCGTTTACGACTTAAGTGATTTATTTAACAGCGTCTCATTTAGACGTATCCTTGTCGAGTTGAGATCTTTATGGCTTCTATGGCGTCTTAACGTTTTATTGTTGACATAATAAGTTTATTCTTCTTATCGTTAGATTTGTTTAGTTTTCTATTATAGTGTTTAAAGTTAAATATTTAAGAGGTAAAGCAATTGACACAATTCTTGGTCTGTGCAATAAAAGTGTAATATTAGTTCTCTAGATTTTTCAATTGGAAAAATTGAGCAAGAGGTTCAAAATTGATTTCACTATGTATTTCTAAATATACTTAATAAAAAGATATATGTTTGACCGATATAAAGAAAGATACAGTTTTTTTTTATATATTTTATAACAAGTAACGAAGCGTATAGTATAGACATCACTCAGATGCTAGTGAGAATGCCATGTGACTACCGTCATAACACACGAGCCGAACTTATTTATATTTTTGTGACATCAGAAGGTAAGGTCACCAGCACCATTTGGCACTGTAAGAATCCATTACCCATTGTGCAACCAACCTTGTAAACTAAGAGATGATCACTCTTAGATACACCAGGTCACTCACCGTCAAAACCAGAACACAACAATACTGAATACTATTTAGTAAAATACCTCATGACCAAAGTTATTTTCATCAATTATATATATTTATTATATATTTATATATATTATAATATTATATATATCAATTATATATTTTCATATATTATATACACATTTCAGTTAACCAAACCATTACGCTACAGAGTACTTTAATCCAATAGCTTAAATAATGAGCTAAAATTTAGCCTTCAATATATTTTAAGCCATAAACCTAATCCACATAAAATTAAGACAAAACTACCTACACTACAATTCAAAGCTGTTAAGGCATGTTAAGCCGTGTAATTGTAGACCATAACTTAAACGTAATTGACTTTACTATAGCTAACTATTGCTGTAAATCATTTCTCTAACAAGTTACCGTAGAACGCTTAAAGATATTTTCCATTCAATGTCTGGCTATCGATAATACACCAATAGGTAGGTATGATTTGATAACAAAAAATGAATAGCAAAAAAAACAAATGATATATTTTTTAATTTCAATTTAATGTCTTGAACATTTTACCCAACATTGCACGCAGAAGATTTAAATAGTTGATCGAACAGAATTAAGAATTATATTAAATTCCAATTAAAATATGAATTTAAAAATTTCACGCAGCAAATATGTACTTATTTATTAATTTCAAAGATTTTCTGAACGATTAATTGAATTCTCGTCTTTTGATTTTTTTTCCATTCAAACAAACATCATGATAATTAATACCTTTTTTCAGTTTAAGTAAAATAAAATTTAAATACAACAAAAAGCATACTCACAACGAATTGCTTTTCACTATATTTTATTAAAGTTCGCCTGTTAGTACGTTCGAGTTCAAGTACTTGAAATAAATGTGAAAGTGTTTCTTTACAACCTATCGAGGTAAAAATCTCCAAAAAATCTATATTATCGTATCGTAACGTAAGGTGCAATGCAGCTGATACAAATGCGATGCTTGTTTTGAAACGCTTAACTGATAACTCTACTAAAGTAATACACAAAAAAATTATACCTAAAGTTGCAAAGTATATCAGTGGTTTTTGTATATAACTCACTGAACTTTCAAGCTTACTTCATATTTCATAGAATAGTGACGTGCCAAATGTAAGTTATCTTATTTATCTAAAATCTTCTAAGATACAACTCTAATGGTATTAAATAAATGGCAGGAATTTAATTTTTCCAGTCCAGCTGTTTAAGGTGACCTCAAACTGGCTATTTAGAAAAGGATGGATGATTTTTGCAGTTAAACCGACATTGTAAAGACAGGCGCTCGTAAAAACGCAGTTAAAAGCAATAAAAAACAAATACTGCGGTGTTATGTCCTGGAATTGTCTAAAGGGAACGTTTCTGACAATGTAACGGGCTCGAGTCTGTCTATTCTTAGTTCTGGGTGTTTTTTTCTATGTCGTAGTGGGTCGTTCTAAGTTGGTATTTAAACACTTAAAGACGGCGTATTAACCACTTTTTACAAGTGGTTAATGGTTGGTTAATTTAAGCGTGACGGCTGAATCGTTTTTTTTAAACGCTATAGCCTTGTACGGTACTACTAATTTGAATAATATGCCAAGGAAGTTACACCTGAAATAAGATGATTATCCTACAGATTATTATGAAATTAATGTTGCTAGCTTTTATTTAACTCGTGTTAGTGAAATTTAGAATGAGAATAATAATTTGCCTCAGGACACGAATGTTTTACAATTGAATACATAACGTTGGATATTTTCGTTAATAATTACAACACATTACATAAATTTCTAGAGTGTACTTCAGACCACTTCTACCCAACTGATAGATATGAAATTAAGATTTTAAATTAACATGATTATTTTTATTACTGATGTTATTGATTTCGGGATATTTACCATGTTTTAAATTTTTGTTCGGTGGAGCTCCATATTTCGACATTATCTACGAATGTCTTGTCTCGTGAACAAGATGAGACGAATAAAAATAAAAAAACATGGTAAATGTCCCGAAATCAATAACTTTAGATATGAAATTTCTCAATACAGACAATTGTCCTTTTTTGGTATTTAGTTGACACTCAAATAGGCCACCTGATAAGTCATTAGGTAAGTCATCACTGCCTATAGATATTTTGATCTGCAATTTTAATAATTTCTTATATAATCAATAAGCCATCAGCTTTGAAAATTCAGATGTTATGTCCTTGTAATACTGCCACACCCTTCAAACCGGAAGGGTAGAGATTATTTAAAATATAAATTTTTAGTGTAAGAAATATGTATATCGAAATATTAAATCTGATTTCTGATACCGATCTTTTCCTGATAAAATAATTGTAAAATAGAAAAGTGGATCAAAGTAAATATACGTAATTAAATTGGTCGGTTCAAAGAATTTTTAGAGGAGTATTTAACTCAAATCCCACTAAAGCCAGACTAATCATTTTAAAACTGAACTTTTAAACAAAATGTTTGCCGAACGTGTTGTAAATAGCGCTGAAAACAAAACAAAGATAAATAACTTGCTCGTACTTTGAAAATATATTAACGAAGCAAAGTAAAATGCCTTTTTTAAATTGGATATATAACAAATAATTGCCAATAACATTAATCAATTTAAATGAATAATATTAATAACAGAATCAACTAAATTGACGAAATTTCCATGTCTCCGAAATAATACGAAATAGTATATACGAAGCACTCAAATTTAGCGCAAAAAACTATACCCAAGCCATTGTGACACGAGAAACTCCTTTTTAATTAATTAATAATAATAATAATTACCCTTTTCATTAATGATGCAGAAGACAGTACTCCTCAGCACGGCGCGTATTGTGAGAAAGTTTCTCTCTTTGGAGCCCTGACCACCGGTGGCTTGGACCCTCTTCCCGCCACTGGTTGACCTCTGTATTTTGTATTTTTAAATATATTTTATATTTAAAAATGTAATTATATATGAGTGAAAATGAATAAAACGAATATTAATAATAATTTATTTCCTCAGTAAGAAAAAACCTCACTAACTTTACAAAGGTTGACTTCTCCTTTTGAGTGCAGTGTGCTTCCGTGCCAGGAGAAGTTACTCTTCCTTAACTCTCTAATACTTAAATACAAATTATTGACTTGACTTTAATTGATTACGACAAGATATTGATGTATTGGGGGGTAACATTATTTAAATTTCACGTATATATGACGACCTCCGTGGTCGAGTGGTGTGCACCGGTTTTGTTGTCTTGGGTCTGGGTGTTTGTGGTATCGCCGTTACTTATGTTTTTCCATAATACAAGTGCTTAAGCTACTTACATTGGGATCAGAGTAATGTGTGTGATGTTGTCTCATATTTATTTCCGTATATACTATTTTATGTGTATTTGGTCATGATGTTCAGCTACCGCTTTTAATGATCATACTCTGATGGTCTTATGGAGACGTTATTATTTTTATGCGCCTTTAGGGAGTTGAAATTCCACAAACAGTAGCTCAAGAGACAGTAAAGAGATACGGCGTTTAATTCCCTATGTTTATTTTCGAAATATTTATGTATGTTTTATATTATGAAAAGGAAGCTATAGTAATAACACTTAGTATTAAAGAAGGAATAATACTGTTGTCAGGTACAAAGATACTGAAGGGATGTTTCTACTAAAATAGTTAACAATTATTGTAATTTTTGTAGTATGTATCTTATACATATATTATGTTAAAAAACGCAGCTATTTGCTTTGCCTTATAAGGTTATGCTGTAACTCATGTGTAATAGAAATTTCACTTTATATGATTATCATAAACGAGATATCCATACCAAATTTTCTTCGTCTTCTTCTTTTTTATATTAAATTACTAATAATAGAAAGAGACAAATATATACGTCACAGCTACTAGACAAGGTGAATTAGTTGTGCCGATACAAAATAATCGCGTCACTTAAACGAGATGACGTAATGATAAAAAAAACAGGATATATAATCTGTTCCGTACATTTTTCACGCCGCTAGTCCCGGACAAAAGGCTGTCGGCCTCGTGAAGGGGCCCAAATTGCGACTCCATTGTGGAGATGCACTCGTTTGTGTGTGATGCTGGGCGATGAATCTTGATTAGCTTTAATATCGCTTGTTAGATGGGAATTTCAAACGTAAAAATGAGATCGACCCATTCTAGTCTTATAATACTGCATTTTCAAAGTAAAACTTCTTTGAGCGCGAATATAGTCTTATTTCAAGGACGAATTTGAATATAACGTTTGTGTACGTTATGTACACACACTTTATGTTCAAATTCGCGTAGCCAATTTTTTTTTAAATGGTTGTTAGGCTGTTTTTTAACCCGAGGCCAAGTGATACTTTCCTTCAATGACTTAGAACTAGCGCACACTGGTAACTTTTGTCACGGTGACTGTTTCGTCACTCTTGTCAAGTCCGTCAATCTGTCAATATTTACAGATGCAGACACAAAAGTCACATCGTAATGTGCGCGCACCTCCATGTTCATGGACTCGACAAGAGTGACGAAACAGTCACCGTGACAAAAGTTACCAGTGCGCGCTAGTTCTAAGGCGCTATATGACAAGTTTTCGTTGTTTACAAATACTAATGACATTAAGTTAATTGTATCATATATATCTAATATATTAGAATTTAATAGTTCAGTGGAGTGAACAAGACATAAATCGATCAATCTAAAAATGACAGCAAAGCAATGTTAAAATAAGTGATTAGTATTATCGTAACTAGATAAAATAATTTTACTAATAAAACCTTTTTTACCAAGGCCTGTTTGGTCCTATAACGATCAGAATTGCTCATTGTTGGAAAGGCTGGAAAATTAAAACAAATTGATAGTTAAGATAAAAATAAATTGAATCAATTAAAACAAACTACAGATTGATAAATTCGCTTATTTTTATGAGTTAATCCAATTTATCTCAAGATATTGCTTTATTGAACTATAAATAGAATTTGCTAAGACTATTGAATAACGATTTTATTACTATAATATTAAAGTAGACTGAAAAAATTAGGGCTTATTCATAAAGATAAAAATAGATTTATTTTAATTGTTAATCCTTGAAATTCAACGGATATTTGTACTGGTGGGAGGGACTTATTCAAACAGTTTAAGGTTATATACATATATAGGTATAGCAATAATTATACTACTAAAAAGTAAGTATATACAGGCATTTTGAATGGATTTATGTAATTAGGGACAAGAGTGACGAATCATACATTGATTGACAGTTAATTGACAGATTATGTAATATTACTTTTTTTTTTACTTACTTTTTTAATTTAATTTTCATAAATTATGTTATTAAATTATGTTAATAAATTATGTTATATTTTTTTATGTTTTTTTTTAATCATCATCATCAATCATTATAAAAAATACATTGGTAAAGAAGGCATATTATTCAAAACAATATTATACAAACGATAAAAAAGCTTCGAATTATGCTTGTTGGCTTCCAGGTCGTGTATATTACATATATATATATAATTGTATTTAATAAACATGACTTTTTATTTTTAAATGTTGTAAAAGAGTAACTACTTAGTTTCTTACCGGTTCTTCTCAGTAGAATTTACTTTCCGAACGATGGTAGTTTCACTTAATTGTTAAATGACGATTCAAAAGTGCTTGTAAAAGCTTACTTGATTATTTTTATAATAACAATCGTATTAAAATGTTTATTAAACAAAATGTTCTGTATAAAAGGTATATTATATGCATATTAAATTAAATGAATTAAAATTTTCATAAAAAAATTATTCGTGGAAGTGTTAGTGTAATATTTATTTGAATCTCTAAAAAGTGATTTTGTAACGTTACATATGTTACATTAAAAATTATTCTCATAATTTTAACTTTTTTTTATAATTATATAAAACGTCAAAAAAGTGTCAATTCGCTAAATTCGGTGCCATTGACCCATTTCCCACTTAATTTATGTCGGTGTTGCTAGTATAACGCTTCAACTTGGCATTTTCTAAAATTTTAATTAATAAAATAAATTACATTTATTTTAAAGGTGCATTAAAACAATTATTAAAATAAGATTTTAATCATCTAATTCGTTTGCTGAATTCGATTAGAGGTCATTTCACATCGTTTCAGATTAATTTAATAGCTGTCTTCCAGTTTAAAGGTTAGTTCTTCGATGTAGGTGTCGGAGTCTAGTTATGATAAATTTACTTTGCCTCATATTTGGCTTTTCTTAATTTTAATAATTATTCCATAATTATTTCCTTGATTTTATTATGGATATAATTCCTTTTTCATTAAGGGTATTTTGGTAGTGATACTGGCCACACTCGTTAACCTTTCAAAGGTTCGTGAACTTTCGATTTCGTGCTTTTTGAATTTTGAAACTATCGGCTTCACACCGAATTCAAACTTCTAATTCGATATACTGAATATATCGAATTTATATTAACAATGAAGTTTTGAAGTTTGACAGAACTTTATATCATGTTTACCGACTCGTAAGAAATTTGACCCTTTGAAATGGTTCTCCGGAGTTGAGATCGTCAATTTGTGTAAGCGGGACTTTGAACCTCCAGAAGGAGGTTTTTTTTTTAATCGGATTTACCCACCACGTGGACTTCTTGAATGGAAATATTAAGAGTGAACAGCTCCAGGTTCCTGGTTGAGTGTGCCCAGATAGCGGCTGGTGCAACTCCAAGGACGGCAGGCCTGTTCCCTAAGCCGTTGTCGGTATCCACGTGTAGCTGGAAACTTTGGTGATGTACCCCCTTTCAATTATATTATAAATTTGGTTTACACCGGTCTGGCGAACGGTGTATTCCTTTAAACCACATCAACTAATTTATTCGTCAGTGGCGCCTAATTTTCAACCTTAAATTTTAGATTAGTAACATTGAATTTTCAAGCTTGCCTTTTATCCCAAGTGACCCACGCTGAGTCTAGCTGGCATAATTTTTATATAATAGTCATTATAAGAAGTAACATAAGTAACTAGTAAATTAAGTCATTGGTTGTTTATAAAACTATGTTACTGTGCATTAAAAATTTTATAACCTAATATTGTTTCTTTATACCCACACCACCAGGAAGGTAATAGTGGCACCACAACGGTAGGGGCGTGACTTGGGATAGTCAGTATGTCTGTATTTGCTATATTGAAATAAGGCATTTGAAAATCAATGTTTAATATTGTTATTGTATAAAAACTATTATAAAGATTTAACAAGTACTATTTTAATAATTATGTCCTTTATTATGTGTTTCAAATTAACTTTACAACATTTCATATTGCATTGGTAGTAAATTTTAAGTAAATTATCATACTGTGATATTACTTTAATTATATAATAATTATTACTTTAAGAAGATTAATTTAAATTATTGATGCAATTATATTTTAAACAGGTTTAGTATTAAGTGACTTACATATTATTATATTGTGAAGCCAGCTCGACTTAACTTTTTATTATCAGCATTTAATACGACAATTAATTCTACTTGCACTTTGGACTTTTGCACATTTAGTTTTATTTGAACTGTGATTTAAATTTATTTGTTTTTGAACCTTATTCATATTGTTTGTGTGGTTCTTTAGTATTACAACTTTTAGGGTTCTGCAAATTTTTATACTGGTTCAATACAATTTTTTTTTACTGAACTTTTTTTTAAATAGTTTTTTATTTTGTTTTATATCTATATAAAACCAGTTTTCATATTCATAGCTTACACTTAGAATATTTTTTTTGGGGAAATATTTTTTTTTTTTACATCATGGAAAGGCCTATAGCTTATCACTTACTTAGGAAGGATGAACTTATTTATGAAGTTGAGATAAGGGATGCTAAACCTAAAGGTTCAGTTGAAGAGTTGAGGATTCAGATTCGGGACTTAGTGAATTCAATTCCAGCTGATGAGATTTTAGAAACATCTTTGGATCCAGCCAGCGAGTTTGAAATTATTGATTCTAAACTGGATGAAGTCTTACTCACCTTGTCATCTAAGCCTCAATTTAAAAGTTTTAACCGGTTAAGAGCTATAGCACATCACCTTTTCCATCGATTTGGTAGGATTGAAGTTGATGTTAATTTATTTTATAAAAAGGAAGAATTGAATGTGAAACTTAAGGATTGTCTTTCGAAAGTGGATAGTTTGTTTCAATCTTTTAGGAAAACTTTTGAAGAAGCTGCTAACAATCAATCTACTGATCATTCACCTGCTTTGATTAATCCTTTGCCTATTTCTAATATTTCTTGTTCGTCTGATAAGTCTATTGCTCGTTTAAATTTAAAATTTAATGGTAAATCATGTGTCCGTTTCTTTATTCTTAGGCTTGAAGAACTTTGTCTAGCTCGAGGCATTTCTGATGACATTTTATTTCAGTCAGCTGTTGAACTTTTTTCGGATGAAGTTTTAACATGGTACCGCAGTGTTCGTTCGGAAGTCGCAGACTGGCAGAGTTTAAAGAAGAGGCTGATTGAAGATTTTTCACCTTTGGACTATGATGAGCAGCTGTTATCTGAGATTCGTCGTCGAACGCAGGGTCAGTCAGAATCTTGTTTAATTTTTATTGCGGTCATGATTAATTATTTTTCGAGACTTTCATATTCACTGCCAGAAAGGGATAAATTAAAGATTATACGTAAAAACCTACGTCCGTGTTTTACGCAAGCGCTAGCGCTGGAGAATATTGATAACTTGCAGCAACTTCGGGATAAATGTAAAATTTTAGAATTTACTTTTAAACAAGTAAAAGAGTTTAGGGATCCACCAAAGATTGATGCTGATACTTTAGCTCCTGATTTAGGTTTCAAATATAGTAAATCTTTTAAAGTCGAGATGATTCGCGGCAATAGTAAACCTGGTTTGTTTTGTTTTCGTTGTAGGGTTAAGGGACATGATTTGGGTACTTGTAAGTCTAAGGATATTGTCTGTTTTCGTTGTGGTACTAAGGGCATCACCGTTAAGTCCTGTCTTAATTGTAAATTTGCTGATCCATAAAACGGAGAAGCCTTCCGTCAAGTCGTTCCGCTAACTTTGATCCTGACGATTGGCGGAAGTATTTAAAACGAATCTCACTTTTCTTTACTCATAGTGTAGCGGCTATGCAACGTCCTCCGGATGACATTCGTCCTTATTTGTCGGTTTCTATTTTTGATGAACAGTTTTGTGGTTTATTAGATTCCGGTTCATCCATATCTATCTTAGGGTCAAATTTAGGTCAATATTTTGTCGGTCTGGGTGTTCAGATGTATGACACATCTGATATTTCTTATATAGCTACGGCTAATGATGCACGATCCCGTGTGTCAGGTTATTTATTTTTACCGATTACGCTGAAGTCTAAGACTAAAGTAATCAAATTTTATGTTGTCCCTAGTGTGACAACACCCTTAATTTTTGGGGTTAATTTTTGGCGTAGGTTTGGTTTACACCAAACTTAATTTTTTGATGTAAGCTTTGATTCATCCGAAACGAATGTAGTTTCGGGAGTGAAGTTCTTACATCCCCTTACATCCCCTTGAGGATTTATCTTCTTCGCAAAGCGTAATTGCGAAGGAGGTGTTTGGTAAGTTTGAGGAGGTTTCCTTCGAAAGGAAGGGCTTATGTCGAACGGATGTTATAACACATTCGATCGATACGGGTGATACGGCACCCATTAAGCAACGTTATTATTGCTTGTCTCCTGAACGTCCGGACAGCAGAGAGGAGAGGGGTGTAACATCAGTCCTGACAGTTGGTTTATTAAGGTATGATAGTGTCGTTAGGTATTGCAATGTGTGAACGTCCGGACAGCTGAGTTTATTGGTGTGAAACATCAGTCCTGACAGTTGGTTTATTATGGTATGGATAGCATTGTCTTTAGGTTCCGTTTGCGTTCGTTAGGCATCCTTTTATTCCTCTTCCTCACCCTAAAATCCTTATGGAGCGGTTGGTAACTCCTTAAATAAGCCCTAATACTCAGAGCGGATTGTAACTCTGTAAAAATAAGCCTTACGACTCAGAGCGGATTGTAACTCTGTAAAAATAAGCCTTACGACTCAGAGCGGATTGTAACTCTGTAAAATAAGCCTTAAAACTATTCCTTCACGTTTGGTGACCGTCCAGTATCAACTTTGTGATAGTGTTGTATCTGTTTGGCATCCTTTTATTCCTTTTCCTCACCCTAAAATCCTTATTGAGCGGTTGGTAACTCCCTTAAATAAGCCTTAATACTCAGAGCGGATTGTAACTCTGTAAAAATAAGCCTTACGACTCAGAGCGGATTGTAACTCTGTAAAAATAAGCCTTACGACTCAGAGCGGTTTGTGACTCTGTAAAAATAAGCCTTAATACTATTCCTTGACATTTTGTCACCTTCCAGTGTCCACTTCTGTGTTTGCGTGGTATCTGTTTGGTTTCCTAGTATTCCTTTCCCATCCCGTATTACCTAACAAGTGTTGTTGTGCGTCTGGTCAGTAGAGAGTCTTATGTGTGAGTACCATCAGTCCTGACGGTTGGTTTTATCATGGTTTGTTATGTCTGTTGGTTTGTATATTTTTTTTTTGTATAGCGTGTTAAGGTTAAGACTGTTAACTTCTCGTGGGTTCGAATAGTTAATTAGTCATATTATTTTCGCGAATTTTGGTGTCGTGATACTATTTTATAGAGGTTAATTATATTCTCTATTTAGTGGCATAGACTACTAGTAATTTTTTTAAGATGCTTATGAGAAGCATTATTTTTTATATTATCTGTGTTAGAGCAGATATTAGTTTTGTTCATGCGTCTGGTTATGCATGCAGCGAAGCTTTTGTTGAGCTTAAGCTTAGGTGGAGTTTGTCCTGCACATATCGTGGGAGCTCTGTTTGTTTTATTTGGTTGTAGCCGAATAAATGAGTTGTGGTGAGTAGTAGTTTTCTTAAGTTGGATTTTCCACTTTTTTTGTCATTTTTTGATTTCACATTTGAAATGTTATTTCAATTAATTATTTGTGTTGTTCGAGGTTCTGAGCTGGAGGGCCAGCTCGAATTTTTCTCGTTTATCCTCGCAAAATTCTTCCGGGAGGGGAGGTACTGTTACATTAAAAATTATTCTCATAATTTTAACTTTTTTTTATAATTATATAAAACGTCAAAAAAGTGTCAATTCGCTAAATTCGGTGCCATTGACCCATTTCCCACTTAATTTATGTCGGTGTTGCTAGTATAACGCTTCAACTTGGCATTTTCTAAAATTTTAATTAATAAAATAAATTACATTTATTTTAAAGGTGCATTAAAACAATTATTAAAATAAGATTTTAATCATCTAATTCGTTTGCTGAATTCGATTAGAGGTCATTTCACATCGTTTCAGATTAATTTAATAGCTGTCTTCCAGTTTAAAGGTTAGTTCTTCGATGTAGGTGTCGGAGTCTAGTTATGATAAATTTACTTTGCCTCATATTTGGCTTTTCTTAATTTTAATAATTATTCCATAATTATTTCCTTGATTTTATTATGGATATAATTCCTTTTTCATTAAGGGTATTTTGGTAGTGATACTGGCCACACTCGTTAACCTTTCAAAGGTTCGTGAACTTTCGATTTCGTGCTTTTTGAATTTTGAAACTATCGGCTTCACACCGAATTCAAACTTCTAATTCGATATACTGAATATATCGAATTTATATTAACAATGAAGTTTTGAAGTTTGACAGAACTTTATATCATGTTTACCGACTCGTAAGAAATTTGACCCTTTGAAATGGTTCTCCGGAGTTGAGATCGTCAATTTGTGTAAGCGGGACTTTGAACCTCCAGAAGGAGGTTTTTTTTTTAATCGGATTTACCCACCACGTGGACTTCTTGAATGGAAATATTAAGAGTGAACAGCTCCAGGTTCCTGGTTGAGTGTGCCCAGATAGCGGCTGGTGCAACTCCAAGGACGGCAGGCCTGTTCCCTAAGCCGTTGTCGGTATCCACGTGTAGCTGGAAACTTTGGTGATGTACCCCCTTTCAATTATATTATAAATTTGGTTTACACCGGTCTGGCGAACGGTGTATTCCTTTAAACCACATCAACTAATTTATTCGTCAGTGGCGCCTAATTTTCAACCTTAAATTTTAGATTAGTAACATTGAATTTTCAAGCTTGCCTTTTATCCCAAGTGACCCACGCTGAGTCTAGCTGGCATAATTTTTATATAATAGTCATTATAAGAAGTAACATAAGTAACTAGTAAATTAAGTCATTGGTTGTTTATAAAACTATGTTACTGTGCATTAAAAATTTTATAACCTAATATTGTTTCTTTATACCCACACCACCAGGAAGGTAACACATAAAAAAAGTTGACGCTCAAATTCACCTTTAAAATTTTATTCACATCCAGCGTAAAAAGTTTTACTACAATAAAATAAAAATAAAAAATTAAAACATTTTTATCAATAAAAAAATTCATATAAAAATTCTATTTCCGAAAACATTTTACTCAAAAATACTCGTCCAATATAAATTGATACAATGTATAAACACATTGACAGACTCAATCCATCTCGTCAAGTTGAAGCCTTAGACGGATTTATTGCTGCATCGTAAATTACATTGATGGTTATTGCGGGACGAAATTGGCAGGTGGCTGTTTTACCCACGCAGTGGATGCTGAAGGGTTAAACTAATCAACTTACGGTAAATTGATTATGCATGTGGTGACAGGGTAAGCGATCCGATTATGATATATTTAAAACAAATTGTTAGGTGATTTCGTTTACAGAAATTGTCCATCTATACTTAATTATATTTTTTACTGGACTACTTTACTTTCTTAAAAACTCTGCATCAAAGAGATTAGATAAAAGATAAGATCGAAATTCAAACTTGGAATACAGAAAACGTGTTCAGTACATATAATATGTTGACTATATTTCAAGTATTTACTTCATTGATATATTATAAAATTATTATAACAATTTATTATGTCTTTCTGACTCTTTGTTCCAGCTACGTTCTGGATCGACTGGACCGATTTTAACGGGACTTTCGTTGGCTGATATCTGATGTAATAAGGAGTAACTTAAGCTATAATATTTTTTTATTAAATTCCAATACACACGAAGTCGTGGTACAGTGATTTTTAAATATAATTTGAATAAATTGTAAATCGACATTATTATCTATTTTGTATTTACTTTCAGTGATATGCGGTCTAGTGGTTCTCTCATTAAATTTCTATTAATTACTTTTCTGTAATAACCCTTTAGGACAGTAATTAATACATTCGTAGTAATACACCTACAGAGTTTAAAAGTAAATATTTTATCTTATAATTATACATCATTGTACAGTACACGAAAACGGTAAAGAAAAATATTTATTCGTAATTGACTAATTATTGAATTCTACAAGACACGGTCTTGTACCTAATTACTATTTTCCTCCGCGCCATATAAAATACTTTTTCATATGTACAGTCCAAAAATATTTAGCTATAATTAAAAAAAAAACTTCCATCATTTCTGATGCAATCATTATTTAGTGCTAAAGGGATATAATTATGAGTGACGCTTGTGTTTGTAATGTGTCTGTGTCTAAGACTAATAGAGTAAGGACAGCAAAAAAATACAAGTTAGATAACATTTGCACGCCGTTAATTTATAAGATAAGATTTATGTATCTTATTAGTATAAAGTCATAATTCCATCATTAATCAATACTGGTATATATTAGGTCTTTAATTTAATAGTATATTGTGAGTCTGACGTCTTGGCAATACAATGTTATAAAGTAGTGCGTTCTTTTAAAATAATAATATATCAAAATCAAAATCATATACACATATGTAGATTCATAAAAATAATTTGAAACTGTGGTTTTCAGTTAGTTAATGAAGCAGTGCTGAGTTAGGTCTTTATTATACCAGAGCGGATGAGATGGATTGATATACACGTGGCTGATTACTCTGACACATGTAGAATTCTCTCGATGTTTCACTTCACCTCGTATGAGATGAATTTAAGACACATCAATTTATAAAACAACAGTAATGCTTGCTCGTCCGTCGTGAACAATTCTCAAATTATCCATGTAATAAATAAAACAATTGATTCATGTATATAATATGTACAAGGTGTAGACTGAAAAGCAGCCTAGCTGAGACTACGACCTTTTTACCAAATCATCAAATATCATATTGTTAACTCTTTTTTTTTATGGTTTTGTACCTTAATTTTGTCTTTGTTTCTTCTTGGTGAATAAAGTTACTTATTATTATAAGCTGGAGAGTTGCCCTTATTTTGTCTTTTGGGCACTTTGATATTTTGTAAAATAGAAACCGATTTGCATTTAATTGAAGGCAGGCCAAGCAACCAATAAATATTAATAATCTGTATGTCTATATTTGATTTGATACGTGCTAATGTACAGTCGGGGTAAGAAAAGGTACGTTACCTTAACATATTTCCGTGTGCTCAGTATGAGCGATGATCTGCTTTACCGAGAATTACATATTGCGTCGCAATGATTTGATGTTTAGATTCAAAAGGTACTAAGAGTTTAAAACTTGATAAAGGAATTAATTTGAAAGCTGATGCAGGTTTTCTTATACTGACTGTACGTCGTTGTAAGGGACGTAACATCTTAAATCTTGGGCTAGGCTCAAGTCGATTGTATTGGAAGTTTTTGTTCTTAGTCTTCTTGTTGTGTCTACGAATGTTTGTCATATTAATAATTCCAATAATCTCAGGGCACGTTATTGGTCTGCCTTAAAATTAATTGGCGTTTAAAACTGACGCCCAAAAGTCTAGGTACCATTTTAGTGTTTTAAATTATATAAAAATAAATAAAAGCCTATGAACATAGCGATATAACACAGGTATCTCTACAACAAAAAAAAACTCCTTTGGTACGAACGAATATAGGGGTGATAAATTACTGTATTGTTAAATTGGGTCTATCTTCATACTGAGCACATCCTCTACTAAAACCTTCGATCCATATAATGATGAGATAACATTATACAGGGTACGATTATTTTTTTTTTTAAAAGAATGGTTTAAGTTATGTTGATTTAATCGTTATTAACTTCTTCAAATAATTAATTTTATAAGTTATATTAAAAATGCGAAATTAGTTTATTGTTACCTTTTTACGAACTATTTATACCGATCAATCGTTGTCAGGTGTTCGGAGAAGTTCATTGGGTACTTAAGACCAAATATTTCTATTCTAGATCGATATTTAAAGATTTTATTTAAAAAAGGAATACATTTATCATCTGTCAAAAGTAATTCCCGAGTCAATTTATTTTATTAGTACCTCGGTTAGCATGAAAAGATGTTCACCCCACATGTACAGCTTGTAAATTTCCACTGCCGGGCTAAGGCCTCGTCGTCCTTTGAGAAGGTTTAGAGCAAATTAAGCACATAAAAATTCAGTGGTGCTTGTCTGGGTTTGAACTTCCAATCATCGATTAAGACCAACGCGTTCTAACCACTGGGCTGTGTCGGCTCTTGTTATCTTGTTAGTTCTACGCCTGGGCTTTTTCCAGTCGTATTGGATTGGCTGTTATTTGTATCGAACCTGGTAGTATATCCTTTCAGCTCCGGCGTAGTCGAAATCGATCAAGAATATATCATCACAACTGCACTTATCTCAATATGTATAAACGACTGACGTGAGCAGTTACTATTTATATACCAACAACCATAACAAAGTGTAACAATCTAATTGCTATAGCTATATAGAGCGATAAGATGCTATATCGCGTATGGTAAAGTGGAAAAAAGACTTATCAATGAGCTCACTTTTCATAGAATGTTTGAAATCTCAATAGTGATTATTAAAGAGAATTCAAAAATGGAATTGAAAAATCCAGAGCATTTAATTGTCGGACATAAAACGATATGTGTTTATCGTATTCGTTTATTTTTAACTGGTTATCGAACGAGGGTTCATTCGTGTTTAATTAGTTTTGTATTTTAAAATCATAACGTAAATTTGACGGGCACAAAAATACAAAATTGTTTAGTTTATGAGGCTATAGATTACGAAGTCATACCCACGAGTGCAGTGAATCCATATAAGCAAATGTTATCTAATCTAGTATTAGGATACAAGAATAAAAAAATATATTCATTATTTTTTTATGGAATTACTTAGCTTCTTAAGTAAGTAGAATATTAGAAGTTAAATATGCTCTTAAACGTTCGGAGCATTTTATACTTCCCAAGAGTATGTAAGGACAGTCTAGTTAGCCTGCACACATGCTAATGTTTTTATTATTATTTAAACACTTAACTATTTATCCTGTGGAGAATGTAAACAAAAATATTATTATAAATTACAGAAAACATTTTAAACTATATAATAACTGTTGTCATCGTTATCAAGAAAGTAAATAATTATTATATTTGTTAATAAAACTAAAGCTCAATAGCTGATGATGGTGTTTGATGACGGTGATGTCATCCTTATCAATTCTTCTTGATCTTGGATTTGAACCTGTGACCTCAGGATATATCTAGACCACTTCTAGACATATAAGGCAGTCAACAAGTATTAAACAGATTTCTTTTCAAATTACAGAAATATATTTCACTTAACCACCTTACGTATAAATAATAATAATATTTTTACAAAAATAATCAAATAAGTCATAACCAATGATACATTTAATCGGTACTAAAGCCATTGAAATCGAGACTAATATTAATAAAAGAAAAAAAAAATTGTTTATAATCGCATAAGTTAAAAGGAATACGAGATAACCATAAAGATCATTTCTCAACATGCGATCCATAAAACATAACATTACCAGCCCACCGACCTCATTTAACATCAAAAAGGAATTCTTTCACTGCGGGATGCTATGGATCCGGAATTGGGAAAAAAAATAAATTTTCAATTTGATCTCACAACCAGCTGCGCATGCGCAACTAAGAGAGACAATGATCTGTTTATTTTAGTGAAACATATGCTTTCGTTTATGATATGCTGCACACAAGTTTATTTTTATTTATAAATCTGTATTCTTTGTTCGTTTTAAATAATGCTAATAGGTCTTTTGGTTTATTTATAGAAGTTGAGTGTTGAAATCTGGGTCACGTGGTAAGTGATCTTCAAACACTCATTCTGTTATCATTTTAGAATAGCGTTCTATTTCACACACTAGACTAATAGTACGCATAGTTTATTCCAAAAGAAGTAAAAATATGTATAAACAGACCTCCGCTGTGTTGTGCACTACTAAATGTTTTTTTTTGTTAATGTATTTCAATATCAAGTGTATTTACTTTATTTTCGCTTCCAAGCAGTGATAGTTTCGCTGACTTTGAAAACGAAATTTTTCGCAAATCCATAGTGAATATCATTGATTAACCTCTCGACCAATGACATTATCGTATCACTTATAAAACTTTGGGAAAAAATGTTTTTTTGAATCAATTAATTATATAAAGAATTAAAAACTAAAAAAATATTACTTTTTTAACAAATATAAATAAAATAATACTTATTAACTACCAGACCTAAGAAATTTTATATATTTATATGCAAAAATAGAACACGAATTTTTTTTTACACAATGATCAAAGTTCACAGGCACCTTCACACGATTTAAATTCGCACTTTTCCCGTTTTCACGTGGATTTGTTCAGATCGAAAGGTCAAAAGAAAATATTTCATCTTAAATTCAAACGAATTCGTGAATACGTATCTCGTACAGTGTTGTTTTATAGTTGAACATGTAGTAAAAGAGTGACATCGATGTATTTTATTTTTTCTTGTTGCTCTATCGAATACCTACGAGATCTTTCCTATTATTTCAACTCGCTGTTCCGAAATTTCATCAACTCCCAATCGTTTCCAAGGTAACAGACGACCGTGAATGTTTCATTGTCTATTCGTTGGAGTATTTTTTTTTTTATCTTAAAATCTTAAATAGACATTTTACGATATTTTAGTTGTTCTTAAAAAAATATTATATTGCAAAGATATACATTTTATTTTTCGTTCTACTTCATAGATATTTATTATGATGATACTTGCTTATTGAAGCAATGCTTTGAGCTTACTAATTAATATAATATATTAATTTTTAAAAACATAACAATATATTTACTTTAAGTTGATTTAAAACACCAAGTAAATAGTTATTTATTTATAATTATAACATTATTAATTTTTATTAATGAATATTTTATTACAATAAAAAAAAAACAAAAACTAAAATAAGTTAAACTTAAAAATAAATATATAAATATTATACCTATAGAACCTCTTTCAAAACTTAGCAAATAATTAAAAAAAAAACATTATTCAATAATATGTCTGAATGGCTCCACAATTAATTGTTAAACGTTCCGATTAACTGATCAACTTTAAAACTAAGCATGTCACGAATAAATCACTCACTTCCCTAACGATGAGTTACAAGCAGCAGTGCGTTCTAAAAAACGCCGAAGTGTCAGTTATAAGATTTACAGCTTGATATACAGCAGTTGCAATCGAAACATTCCTGGGAACAAATCGCTGGACAAAATCGAAACAAACGTTTGCAGCTGGCGACTGTCAGTTCCCTCTGAATGTATACAAACTAATGCTTCTAAAGAAGCCCTCGTTTGCGTAAATAGTTTAACATAGACCAACAAACTCGTAGAAGTGGCATTCATCTCTGACGTAATTACGTCATAACTCAAAAGTAGTTTTGCATAAGGACTTTATAATTTATTAAAAACTAGCGATCCACCCCGGCTTCGCACGGTTGCTGCTATAAAGATACCACATATTTTTTCTTGTGTCTTTACTATACTATTCGGTAAGTGACATATTTATACCATATCATGACAATTTATTATCTGTGCAGTTATTGATGAATTAATATGATTGTATTACACATATACATTTTATAACATTTAATGACAGCTTTGTCCAATAGATGTAAACAAGACTTCATGATGTAGGTTGATTCAATGTCCTAGTTATAACAAGGTTGTATTATGTGATTGTGATGGTAATAAACGAGTCAATTACTAGTAACTGCTATTTTATAATAATAAATAACAATTACTGTCAATTTTGAAATGTACATTAACACTCAAATGTAGTACTCACAAATCATACACATTCAATAATAAATATAAAACTTTTTTTTTCTATTTGGCTTAAGTCATTACTTAAAGGCCAGCAAAGGAACTGCAAGCTCCCAGTGTTGCAGATTTATATAAATTCTAATTCTTTATTCCATGAAGAAGTATTAAACTTAATGATAGTCAAAGTAAACACTACCAGCGTTTCGAAAAAGGATATTCAAGGGCATATCCGTAAGGCCGTGAGAAGAAATAGCGAAAGAAACTCAGTGGGTCTTTTTTCCATGAGCAATAGAAGTCACTTTCCAATTGATGAGCCAGGAGATTTCCTTGTATGTCTTAAAAAAGAAACTATTATTATTCTATAGTGCATATTTTTTCCTTGTTCAGCTTAGGCTATCACTTTAACAGGGAACAAAAATCATATCATACTGTGAAATGATTTCGACTACAAGTCAAACTATTTATGACGCCATTTCTACAAACTTTGGTCTGTGGAAACTGATTGCTCTCTGTCGATTGGAGGGATTTGTTCGGCTATATCCGATTGCGATCTTACACCCTCCTTATCCTTTACGGATTTATTTATACAGCTTGTGTTTGAATAAAAAACTTGGATTCTACGTAATCTGTTACATCCTTCTGTAAATAAATATGGCATCGTGTTAACATATGTTTCCAATGCTACTGTTGTGTTTCCGATAATATGACTAATTGGGAGTGGTTTTAGCTGAAAGATTAAATGAGTATGTTGAAAGTTGGAAAATGTTAAGAAATTCTACTTTTATTGGTATTTCACTTTTATATGATTTGCCTATTATATGAAATGGTTATAGTTATGTATCTAAATTAAATACATTTTATTTTTAACTAGCGACCAACCACAGTTGAAACGCTGATAGTACGTATACTACAGAATTCGTTTACGAAATCACAATCAATCAATCAATCAAAATGAACTTTATTCAAGTAGGCAAGTAGTATACAAGCACTTTTGAATCGTCATTTTACAATTAGATGAAGAACCGGCAAGAAACTCAGTAGTTACTCTTTTTTAACATTTAAAAAATACAATGACTTTGTATTTTTTATTTTTTGTCAATTAAATACAATTATTTAAATTAATATATCGTGCTTTGAATTCAACAGGAATTAACTCCACGCTTTTTTGTCATCTATAAAATCTTGTATCGAATAATATGCTTTTTCTACCAATGTATTTTTTACAAACGATTTGAATTTACGAAACGGCAAAGTTAAAAATGTCTGCGGAATTTTATTATAGAAACGGATACCTTGCCCCAAGAAGGATTAATTGACTTTGCGGAGTCGGAAACTTGGCGTTATAAGCTTATCCTTACTCCTAGTGCACATACATGATTATCACTACGGCATCACATTAGAAACTTCTAAAATTGTCGGCGCAAAAAAATTCGCATCACAATTCGTCGCGTAATTTTAGAGATCTAAGCATACATAGGGACAGACAAGTGATTATGTGTTACTATGTAAAGATTAAATAATTCTATACATTTTTTTAAATTCTTTTGCTGTCTTTACTTTTACTCGTCTCACGCACACAAAGATATATTGTAATTACGAGTGTCACTCACTCACGCTAATGCACGCCGATTATAATATTACGCGGAGGGAATAAGTACATTTATATTATACGAAAACCTTAAATTTAGTATCCGTGGTCATATAATTTGTAACTTTGTATATTAATTTAACGCAGAGGATTATGTCTTTTTGTGTGAATAATTTACATTATTTTTAATGTATATAACAATAATAATTATTAAGAGGTTAACCTAGTAATTTGAAATAATAATTCTCGCTTTTGTACTACAGTAATAATATATTTATGTAATCTATATTAATATTATGAATGTTAAAGTAGTCTCTGTCGCTCTATCACGACCAAACCGCTGAACCGTATTCGATGAAATTTGGTTCGAAGCAAACTTGAATTCCAAGAAAGAACAAAGGCTACATTTTTGTCTAACACGTGACAACCAACACCCTAAAACGAAAGAGGGATATTTACGGAATGTTTCTCCTACTATTTTTATCTATTTTTTTTTCAAGCTATTATATGCTAAGCACGCTGTCTTCTGGTATAAGTTTTATTGGTTTAGTACTTTTTCAATATAGCAACACTGAATATAGTCCCCTATTTGTTAATATATATGAATGAGACACAGCTTAGAACGGTCAGCTGCAATTCGATTTATGAAGTTTCTGTTGCCATGTTTTTTCAACGTTGTTTATAAATGGCGACTCCAAATACGGTCTTTTTTCGTCACCCGCCACTGAACCGCAAAGATTGAACTTTGTTATTTTTTTAGCGCTTAGGATTAAATTTTATGTGGACAGTCGTTATATTGGCCACATATATGAGTATGACTAGCCGCCCAACCCGGCTTCACATGGTTGGACATAATTTTTTTTATATATTTTACGTTTTATTTATAAAATGTTTGGTGATTTTTTTACGACATTTTAACAATTGTCGTTCTATGTCAACTTATTTACACGAAAACCTTTATAACTTCATTGTATTTATTTGTGAAAACCGAAATGCAAATCAACTCGGTAGTTTTGGAGGTTATCGCGAATATATAGACAGACAGACGCAGCGAAGGACTTTCCTTTATAATATGTAGCGATAGCCAAATATATATAATGGATCAATGTTTAATTTGCACAGTTTAAGTCAGATAATGAAGAAGAAACATTATAAAATTATGATTACCATTACAATAACTATAGAACTGGACTGCTAAATTTGCTCTTATCATCTTTATAGAACGACACATCTCAAACTCAACTCTAACTCAAATAACTTTATTCACTATAGAAGCATTACACTTTCTTATTGATGGTCAATTGAAACACTACCACCGAATATAGCATCGGCTATATCGGCAATATATAGTAGCATCGGCAAAATTCGTAAAACCGATTACATCCGAAATAAGGCCGCAATATTATCTTAACACAAATATAATAATAAATAACTTATAATATCATAAGACCTAATGTATTCGTCAATTTGACACGTCGATTTACATGCTTTCTTGGGCTAAGCTGACGCGAGAATCTATAGTGACGAATAGCGTCGAATGAAGCGATAGGCAGCTATTTCTATTGTTTATGTAAATCGGCAATAATCGGTTTTATAGCATTTACCGATCTACATCTAAGTTGTGTTACTATACCAGGAAATATTTTGATAACTGTATAAAATAGCACCGGGACAATTGTAGGTGAAATTGCCTTGTTTTTAGTTCACGTGCCTCGAAGGTAAATTGTCGTGTAAACATTTTTGATGCAGTCAGAAATATTTGCTGTCGTGGATATGTCAGATTCCGTTTCATGTAGTCCGAGGGGATTTAAAATTTGTAACTTTTTTTTACGTGTCGCAGAAAATGATAGACAAATGCAGTGTACAGGCAGTCATATCTTTGTTCTTTTTTTTGGTCGGTTCAATAATACGATCCTCTAACTGCAATTGAAAACCTATACAGTATCTATCTATCTATCAATGAATTGATTTATAGTTGTGGTACTAATGGCAAGTGGTCACCAACGCCCATTGGCGCTGTCAGAAATATTGACCAATCCTTACATCGCCAATACGACACCAACCCTTGAACTAATAATTTTAGTTTGAATAATTGTATTAACTAACATGACTTTGTATTTTTGAAATATTGAAAAAGAGTAACTACTTAGTTTCTTGCCGGTTCTTCTCGGTAGAATCTACTTTCCGATCCGGTGGTAGCTTCACTTAATTGTTAATTGACGATTCAAAAGTGCTTGTGAAAGCCCACTTGAATAAAGTTTATTTTGATTTTGATTTTTTTTGATTGAAGATGATATGTCCCGTGTTACACTGGTTCACTCACCCTTCAAACTGGAACACATACCAAGTACTGTTCATTGGCGGTAGAATATCTGATGTGTTGGTGGTGATCTAAAAGAGCTTGCACAAAGCCCTACTATCAAAGTGAATTATATATAGATCGACTCATTAGATTAGTTCTATCTCTAGTGTGAGTATAAAGATATAAAATAAAAGTTTATTTGTGTGCATGCCGTGCGCTATTAAAAACTCCGCGGACATCAGCTACGACAGTTTTCGAAACATAAAATGCTACTAAGTGGCATTGTTACATAATTCGTGCTTAACATTATTTTATTTAGTCCTTTGTTTTAAAGAAAAAAGTTTAAAATATATGAGAAACGCTACGAAACACACATTTACTTCGAATAACGCGAAAAGAATAAATTCCCTGTCAAAAACAGGTATTTGACCAAAGTTATAATATTCGAAGGCTATGTAAATTTATCTACAGCAATATTACAACATAGGGCAGCTGTAGAAGGAGTTTTTCGATTTATATTAATACATTCAATTTTACCTCCCATAAAACTCCTAAGAGTTCCATTGCAGATAACTTTTTTATTTTGCGGTGACAAAATCACATTATTCTTCATAAAACCGCTTTTCGACTGGCGCTAATTCCACAAACTTCACGGCACGCCGGCTGCGACACCTGGCAGCCATTTTGAGAACTCCAATCCAAAGGACCTGTCTCCATTCGTAGCTTCCGAATATTTAGACGGATGCTCTTAGCCACAAGCATTTCGTAAACAGAATCCGCATCATTTGCATATAACAATTGGAATTGACATATTTTTATTTTTTTTTGTTGTGGATGCGTTTTATTTTTATTTAATAATTCCATTCTTAAGGAATAAAATCAATTTTTAACCAACTTCAAAGGGGAGGAGGTTTCTTCGTATGGAAAGCAGTTACTGATAGATCATTTCCCATTATAATTTTAACAGCGGCAAAGCGCTCGCTCATCCCATAGCCCTGTCAGTGTTTTGCATGGCTCAACAAGTTTCAAAGTCATTGTGACGTCACATTTTATTTTACAATACCAAAATTACTCTTCTATTCAAATTTCTGAAATTTTTAATTATTTCATTTTATTTCTTATGTTGTGATATTTTACGCGTGTAATATTTATATGTACTAAAAATCTACCAAGGATAAGTTTCTTTAATTTTATTCTTGTAGATCAAGATGAATGGTTATTATTGACATTATATGTATTTTTAATGACTATTGTATAAAAAGATAAAACGTTTCCATTAATTCGTGTATATACTCGCAGCTCGACGGATAACCATTTGTGTATAATGGAAACAATCTCTAATTTTACAACCTTTTGAATCGTTTGTCTCAGTGGTGCTTAGGGACGAGTGTATTTGAAACTTTGCCGATTGGCCGTACCGTGTTTTTCTTTTTTAAAACTTCGACGATCGCTCTCGAAGTTGAGCTTCATCGAATTCGGATTTTGTTTTTTTTTTCCGTCGATGAAATGAGCACTTTTCAATGGTTCATTGGCAAAGTTATTTTTCGCGCTTCGGAAAATGTAGTTCATTCGTTCCGCTCTTTAGACACAGATGTTTCTGTTTTTCCTTAAAGGAAAGGCGATTTTAGGTTACTTCAGATTATTTTTAGAAGCTAAGTAACATTTAAATTCAAAGTAAGATCTAATGTCATAAGAAGTTCAATCAATACAAATATCATTCATTCACTTATTTAATTATTTTTTTTAATAATTATGGACCCTTAATACTGCTCGAGGCTTGAAAAACTTCATACCTATGTACGTTCTCATTTAAATTACCATCAAATTATTGGCGTTAATAAAACCAAGAAGCGAGTTATTTTAATTAAATTAGTCTGGCTCTGTAATATAGTGTAATTAACAAATTTTTAATTATGTCCATAATAGTCATTAATTAATAATTCAATAATTTTTAATAATAAACAAATATTTTATAAAGCAAAGATTTCAGTGCTCTTTCAAACTAGATTACATTTGGCGACATAGACAACGTCATAGCTAAGAAAAAATGATTTTAAATTGATTAAAATATATTAATTATTACGGTACTATTGTACTTGTTAACTTCATTGTAGTATATATTACGTACATATATAATTGTATTTAACTACCAAACTTTTGTATCATTAAATGTTGAAAAAGAGTATCTTTCCGGTTATTCTCGGTAGAATCAGCATTCCAAACCAGTGGTAACTTCATTTAATATAGTTTGTTAAATGGCGTTTTACAGGTACTTGTAAAAGTTGCGTGCATAAAGTATATTGATTTTGTCTATTAATATACATTTTTTGTATGAAAGCAAACGTGTGAATTGAAACTACTTTTATTACAGGCAAAGTACAGCTAATTATGGATCTAAGACATAATATCTTTTTTGTCTCTAATGAGACCAGTTAGCTTACACCAAACCAGAATACATGCATATTTATTATGATCGTTTGTTGGTAGAATAATGTTAAATTAGTTGCCCTTACAGCATTACAATTTTTTTTAGTAATCCACATTAAATAAATTATAAATCAACTTTATTAATAATTAAGTACAGTTATTCGTAGTTGGATTTAATTATTTGTAAATGTGTTTTTTTCTACTTTGTAAACAATAACATAAAGTGCATAAATGCATACTTATATTCTTGGTGGCTTTGTGCTAGCCCGTCTGGGTAGATAACGTCCACTCATCAGTTATTCTACCGCCAAATAACAGTACTCGGTATTGTTGTGTTCCGGTTTGAAGAGTGAGTGAGCCAGTGTTACTACAGGCACAAGGGACATAACCTCTTAGTTCCCCAGATTGATGGCACATTGACGATGTAAATAAATAAAATTTTAACAAAAAGAAAAACCGACTTCAAACAAAACACTATTTTAAAACAAATGAATATGCACGAAAAAGTAATAAAAATAATTGCGTATTCAACATATTTTTTAGAGTCTTCCTAAGTTAAATGAAATGAAAAATATTAGACTACTTAAAAGACGATTAACGATTATATCATGTAGTTATAATTATTGTTATATTTGGAATCGGTGTCATTTATTTTTTGATTTTAAGTGAAGCTGATGTTGACTAACTAATTTTTTTTAATATGGATAGATTAAACGTTCCGTTTATATGAGTCAGAAACTACTTCGAGGACAATTTCAAAGGAAACTTGCGAATAAAGCAAAAATAGACTTTCGAAAATGCGGATTTAATACGTCACGCGGCGTAAACTACAAGGATCCCTCGAAAGAGCTGTAATCGAACTCAGCAAAAAAACTTTGAAAAAGACCAACTATATTTCGTACATCATATGACATCACATCACATACACAAAATTTGATTAGATAGTAAGAAATTCTGCCCCATATCGCACCCTAACTGCGAGCCGTATAGGAGTTCCATCACTACATAGTATAAAACAAAGTCGCTTTCTCTGTCCCTATATCTTTAAATCTACGCAACGGATTTTGATGCGGTTTTTTTAAAAGATAGTGTGATTCAAGGGGAAGGTTTGTGTATATAATACATGAACAATATAGGAAAGAAACACTGATAATTTTAGAAGTTTGCGATGTGATGTCGTATATAAACAAATTCTGTAGTATATTTAGTATCAGTATTGCACCCGTGCGAAGCCGGGGTGGGTAGCTAGTTGATTATAATATTCGACTATGATAATTACATAAACATAACCACATTACGGAAGGTGACTCAAATATCCAAATAACCTATAAATAAAAGATTCGACCGAGTATCGCTAACGTGCTCCTCAGAATTGTTCCGTTCCCTTCCGTTCCGTTACTTTGTCATGGATCCTGTGCTCAGAACCTTACCAAACTTTCACCAAATTACCCTTGTAGTATATATTTTATAATAAAAAAAGAATTATCAAAATTGGTTAACGTCATTTTCAGTTATTCACCTATTTGTCGCGCATATACATAATGCAAATTTAAGACTTATGTCGTTTTCACATGGATACCACGGGAAGCACTACCTTTCAAACAAAAAAAAATTATCAAAATCGGTCCACCCAGTGAAAAGTTATGAGGTAACAAACATAAAAAAAAAAAAAAAAAAAAAAAAAAAAAAAAAAAAAAAAAAAAAAAAAAAAATACAGACGAATTGATAACCTCCTCCTTTTGGAAGTCGGTTGAGAATAGTTAATATTTCTTACAGCGTCATTGTCTAGGGGTGATGGTGACCCATGTACTCGTCCGCCAACCTATACCATAAAAAAATTCAGACAGCATAGTTGAATTTTAAGATTGCTAAACTCGTGGGCAGACTTAGACGCCCACGTAAATGAAAGTTCAAAATATTTTGTTGTAAAACTTTGATATAGTATTGATCAAGTGGGCGAACCTAGTATCTACCATGACCTTAACGTCGGTCAACCGATAATCCCTTCTAATTATTTATTTCCGGTTTACGAAAGAAACGTACAATCAATAAACGAATCATTTTTATGACATATGTTAATTTTATGTTTTTATGTTCCACATGAGTTGATATTCTATTAATCCCATCCGTGTTTTCTGCTATAGTGCTATTAATTTATGATTACGTCATCCTGATAGATTTTGAAGTCAGTGGGTTTTCCCAAGAAAAAACCTAATGTTTATGGTTACAAGTGTACTATGTGTAATACGTAAACATAAGTGCACGAAGCTTTCCTAGGCCAGGTAGGAACTAAAAATTTGTGGACAGAATTACCCATCCGATTGTCCGCATAATTAGGTAGACAAGAGCAATCTGTGGGCACGGCAGCGCCCCAGCCAAGTCTCGAGCAAAACGGGCACAGCCGTACCATCTATTTACTTGGCAATGAGCACAAATTAAAAGCTGCTTGCTGCCTGTAATGTTGTGTATACACTTGTGCACTAAAATTATGTCCTGCGCAGTTTACTAGTCTTGGATGAGACTGACTGCCGTTGCCGAAATTCGATTGAGACGACACGGATAAACCAAAAGAAAATTAATTTTGTGATATTAATGTTTACGCATGCGGTGTGTGTAACTTTCAACTCCTCCAAATATGCCGTTTTATTTATTTCTTCTTGTTCTCATTGCCAAGTCACTATAATTATAATATAAAGAAAACTATTGATACAATTACTAAATGTTGATTTATAACTACAAAACAATTTGAAGACGACTTGGCTTCTATGAGATCTCAAAAACTTTTACGATGGAAAGACCGCATCGAGAGTTTTGGCATTTTTTCACATTTAATGTTTTTTTATGGGATCGACTTTTCTGAAATATAAACGGTAATAGTTTATTTTAAAATAAGAACTACCAACATGAAAGTAAATATTTAAAAATACTTAATATTCAAATCGTGACCGCGTGTTATCAATATTAACCAGAAAAATTAAAGATACATTACAACGCATTCATTAGTTGGCAAGATAGAATATTAATCACAAGATTTGTCTTGCCTAAGAGAGTAAATAGTCGTTATGTTACAATAAATATAATAAATATTATCAGGATTATTTTTTAATTTGACCTTCACTTCCAACGAACCTCATTTTATAAATAGAGATTAAACTAACACAGGACAATAACATTCCAAATATTTCATTCACTATCTAAATATATTCGAATGCCTCGTACTTTGTCTAATACCAATTGAGAAATATTTACTATCATTACTTTGTCCGTTTGTCGTCCAACGAATGTTAACAAGGTACTTAACTCTCAACTAACATGACACTTACGTCTGTCACTTGTCACTTTCAACGAATTTACAATGCTAATTGTCCTAACAAATACTTAAGACGATTACATACAATCTCGAAACTAAATCTTTTTAAGAATTCTAACTGTTTAGTTCGGGTATAATGTATACAAAATGCGGAGATAATTGTATCTGTTTTGTTGATAGGGTTTTGTGGATGACTAAATTTTGTCATGTAATCACTTAACATTATATTGATGAGGCGGTTCGTTTAACGATCGGTTTCGATAGTTTGAGATTGTATCTTTTTATTTTAAAGTTTGAGAACTTGTTTAGTAATTTCAAACTTTACTAGCCATTTTCTATAATTGTTTTTAAATTTAATACTTTTTGATAAAGGAATTTATTAACTGTTTGAATTATGAAACAGGATTACAACCCTGTGTACTATACGACTTAGACGATCCCAAAACACCAAATAGTTTCTACTTTTAGTTAATAATATGATATTGTTGAAAGCCATGCAACTAGAAATTATGTAAATGTAAATAATATAGATACTTGATACTCTTTTTTTTTTTTTTTTTTTAATCTTTTTATTTAACCTGGGAGTTTAGTCACAAATTTGACTATGTCACCCCCGTACAGGAAAGACGCAAAATTACATTATTTCTTACAATGCTAAACAACTAATATATTAATTATATTAATTATTACATTTAAAAATCATACCTTCCGTTTATGTATACAATTTTAGTAAATTCTTAGCGTCATTTGTCGACGGTGCAGCAAGTATACTATTACATATACCCACATTATAAGATTTTAATAAACGCGGCCGTAGCGGCTCGTTCCGCACACATTCCATTAGCCGGTGATAAACATCATCTATGCGATTACATTGTAAACATTTGTTTGTGTTTGACTTGCCCATCATATAATTAAACATATTTGATGGTATGTGACCGGAACGAAGTCTTAAAAATTTTACAATATTTTTCCTACACATTTTTAAATTTTGGAACCATGGACAAGAAGGAAGTTCACAAACTATAGTTTTGTACCATATACCTTTTTGTCGTGATCTTTCATCAAAGTACTCTTGCCAATTAATTTTACATGTTTGTTTGACTTTCTTTAAAATTTCAGTAGATAAAGGTGTACAATTATAAGGAATTCCATCATATACTGCCTGTTTTGCTGCCTTATCTGCTTCCTCGTTGCCCATGATTCCAATATGTGACGGCATCCACTGGATAACAATTATTTTATTCGTGCGTTCAATATTATATATTGACTCCAAAATATCATAGGCTTTCGAATGTCCTCGAATAGTCGAGGTCAATCGAGCCAAGTGTAAAAGAGCACTCTTTGAGTCCGACAATATGACAAACTTATTTGCGGTACAAGATAAAACATAAGAGAGTGCTTCTGAGATTGCTATCAACTCACTGTGCAATATAGACACATCTGCTTCAATTTTAAACTTGATTGTTATATCTGCTTGAGGGTCAAATATTGCTGCACCTGAACCAGTTCTGTCTTTAGACCCATCAGTGTATAATTTATAAAAAGAATTATATTTATTATCCAGTAGAAGCCGACAACAATTTTGCATATCTAATCTATTACATAATGATTTAGCCATGTTAATACCTTCAACAAAAGAAACTATATTTTTTGATATATCTAGGCTACTGATCCAAGTCTGAAGAGAATAAATTTGTAATTTTTTAATCACTTTAAATGAATATTGATTTAAATACCTATATACAGTGATAAGCAAAGGTATTTTTTTGTTTCTCCAATAAGAACTATCACAAATATTATTTAATGACTCTAATACATCTACAGTTAAGTTATCTTCGAAAGATTTTGACTTTAATATAAATTTACCAGCTAGATATTGCCTTCGAATTCGAAGAGGTGGAATATTCAATTCACTCTCCATAACATGTATCGGTGTTGTTCTAATAAAGCCGCCAATGATTCGTAGTGACTGATTTTGCACTTTGTCTAATTTGCTTAGATGACTTTTTATGCTATTGTCGTACAAAAAGCTCCCATAATCTAATCGGCTACGTATAATCGATATATACAGACGCCTTAAGTGATTCGGATGAACCCCCCACTGACTACCAGCCAAAACTTTAAAAGGATTTAAAAATTTAAGGGTTTTGTCTTTAATCTCATTAATGTGTCTTCCCCATTTTAAACTCCTATCAAGCCACATTCCCAAATATTTAACACTATCAACTTGTTGTATATTAATATTATTATTAACTAAAGAAAATTCTGTATTACTTCTGCGTTGGCCTCTACTAAAAATACACATTTTGGTTTTTCTTTGCGATATGTTTAACCCAAGCTCTTGTATAAGATTACAAAAAATATTTAATGCACATTGAACATCATTAACAGCCAAGCCTATTACCTTATTTGAACTGTATATCACAAAATCGTCTGCATACTGGGAAATATATACATTCTGAATTTCTCGACAAATGTTTCTGGTAGCAACATTAAATAATAAAGGTGATAATGGGTCACCTTGGGGTAAGCCCATTCCAGAAGTACGAGATACTTTTTGATTGTTGCTAATTTCAATAGTCAAAAACCTTTCATGCAGATATTCCCATAGGTATCGACACAATAAAGCGCCTATACCTGCATCATCGACAGAATTTAATAAACTTGCTATATTGATATTATTATAGGCGTTATCTACATCAATAAAGCATCCAACTGTCGAGATGCCTTTAGTAAAGCCTGTTTGAATTCGTGTTATTAATCGTACTAGATTATCATAACAGGAACGTGATCTCCTAAACCCTATAGTGTCATTGGAAAAATAATTTTTCTTTTCAAGGTACCAGTCTAATCTACGGTTAATGATAGTATGTAGTATTTTACAAATACATGATATTAGTGCAATGGGTCTATAACCGGATATTGATCTATTACTTGTTCCCGGTTTCGGTATAGGAACTATCTTAACCTGCCTCCATTGATTTGGTACAAAACCGTCTCTCAAGAATCTATTGTATAATGATACAAGTAGATTTTTTCCTGATTCCGGCAGATTACCAATCATGGAATAGGTTATACTGTCTTCTCCCGGTGCCGTGTCTGAATGTTTTAAACAATTGTTTAATTCCTGTACCGTAACCGGGCATATCAGCCTTATGTTCTCGGACTTAAATACTGGCTGGTTTGGATTCACATAATCTGGTGCCAAACTACATAGTAAAGATTCGGATATTTCGCGATCCATACACGATTTCGACAACTTGTATCCCTTAATCCACTTCATACGGAACCACATTTCACAATAGGTGGTTTTCTCATTCACTTTATTACAATAATCCTGCCAAGTTGTAAACCTACCACGTCTTATATCTTTTTGTGAAATTCCGATCCTTTCTCGTAAACTATCGAGATTATTAGGAGTAGGGTTTTTTCTAAAATTTGCTAGAGCTAATCGTCTTTTAGCCACCGACCACGATATATTTTGTGACCAATAGGGTTTTGGTTTAAACTGGTTATTCTTTAAAGGGTTTTCAGATATTTTAATGTAAGGAATGGCTTCTTCTGCGGCAAGATTTACAATGCTAATAAACCCTTCATATGCAAGCTGATTGTCACTAGGAAGACTGTATTCATTTAAGTAATGTACTATAATTTCCCTATATAATGTCCAATTAGCCTTTTTGAAATTTCTATATTTTTTAATTGCGGGATTTATGTTAGTATCTAGTTTAATTTTGAGTATTAAGTGGTCACTTCCCAGACTTTCATTTAAAACCTTCCAACTTAGTTTGATAGCAATATCTTCAGATGCCAACGATATATCAGGAGACGTTCTCTGGACCACCCCATTAACTAGTTTTATACGAGTATCAGTACCATCATTAAGAGTAATACAATTACATTCTAAAATTGCATCGAATATCTGGGAACCACGTAAATCAGACTTCGTGGACCAATTAGGATGGTGTCCATTAAAATCTCCTGCGATTATTGATTTGTGCCCAAACATCGAAAAAACATCGTTCCAATCTTGAAAGCAAGTGTTAACATTTGGAGGACAGTATACTGAAACTATATTTTCAATATCACCACAATTATATAGTTTTACATATACATTTTCTATTTCAGTGTTCGAAATATTTAAGTATTGTTGTTGTGCTTGTATAGATCGGTGTGTAATAATAGCAACTCCTCCAAATCCATCTCTCCGATCAGATCTAAAAATGTTATATCCACTAATATGAATACTGCTGTCCGGATCTAACCAAGTCTCACTAATTATAGCAATGTGTATCTTTTCCTGATATAACAGTAACTCAAATTCAGACAGTTTTGGTCGTAGACTTTGGGCGTTCCACTGGAGTATATTTATTGATTGTAAGTTATTGCTATTATCCATATTGGCTTAAGAATTTTACACATGGCCAATCTGATATAAATTTCACTATCAATAATACAACTTCCTTATATATGATATTAAAGCAATCTTTAATTTTTTCTTCCCACGTCAAGTCTTTTTCCAATATTTTCTCCTTTAATTTTATAAAAACTAATTTCCATTTATTAAATCCCGTCTTTGCTTCCTTTTTGTTTTCTCTCTGATCTTCCGCTTGCTCTTTACTGCTTAATGACTCTGATTCTGAATGACTTTCTTCCATAATCTCCAAATTAATTGTTCCATTTACCTCCAAATTATTATCTTTTTCATGATTCATGGTTCTCTTGTTTCTAACTTTCTTCTTCGACAGTCTTTTATCATTAGTTTTGGCCTTAGTTACCTCAGCGTAGGTGTTTGTTAAATGTACAGAGGTTGTCTCCGAGTTATTTCCAAAGTCTTTGGCTTTATAAGTACCTTTGTATGAAGTTGGGAATGTTTCCTTTGAAATTTGAAGCGCTGGAGGAGGGCTCGGAGGAACATATATTGTTAGTGCCTTTTTATAAGTGCAACCAAACTCAGCCATAAGCTCTCGGATTCGCTTTTCTTTAAGGTAAATAGGACATATTCTTGCCATGGACATGTGATTGCCACCACAATTATTACAAACAAATGAAGTACGCTCACAATTTTGATGGTTATCACCACATTTTGGGCAAGTAATTTTGTTTGATGGACATATCTTTATTGAGTGTCCATATCTCCAACAACGTGAACACTGCGTAACAGGAAATACATACGGCGTTACTGTTATTGTAGTATCAAATATCTTTATTTGTGACGGTAAAGATGAGCCCTTAAAACAGATTCTTATAGCTTCACTTGCCTGCCAACTTCCATTAAAACCATTTCTTCGTTTTAACCGCTTCACTCCTAAAATTAATATGTCACTATATAAACTTTCTAAAATTTCTTCATCCGTAAGATCCAAATCTATATCTTTTATCACACCATATGTCTGTTCCATATCCATAGTCTTATAGGTTCTATATCCATTTTCATTAAAAAATTTATTACTTATTAATTCTTCTGCACTGTCTTCTTTGTCAAACTGAATCAAAACTTTAAATAAATTAATATATTTAACTCGAACGACATTTTGAATATTTTCTGATTTTAATGTTTTGGCCAATTTAAATTGCTTTGGAAGTGGTTCATTGGATGTAATGCAGACTTCAATCATATCCTCTGGTATTCTCTCCAACTCATTTAGCACCCCAACACGAGCAAATCTTTTCCCTTTTCTTTGCACCGTGGTCCAAACTTCTTCTCTGTTAGTCACCCTGGTTCTCTTATTTGGTCTTATATTGTTGTCGTTTATCTCGTTATTCGAAAGCTCTTCAACTTCCTCCGAACACTCCTGCATCTCACATTCCAAATCATTCCGAACGTCTGAATCACTGGTCGTCATATTCCTTGCTTATTCCGTGCGAATGCACTGAACATTGTAAACAACGTTATCACGCAGTGTCGAGCGCGGCGGCCGATGCAATGCTACAATAACGCGTCCACTATCTACAAGCGCCCGCGCGCGAATCCTCCTTGATACTCTGCTAATAAGGTTTTATTCTGTTCTTTTTTTTATTAATGAAATAGTAGAAAATATTTTTACTGTCAATATCACTAAATATCACTACACAGTATTTGCTTTGGACAGCAAACGTTTCTATACAAGTATGTTTTACGAAGAGTCAGTCATTCTTGTGAAGGTTGTTGTTCATAGTACTTATTAACTGGCTTGAAAGGTTGTAATGTGTTTGATACATATTATGGTTTTTAAATGTATGAGTATTACTCCGGTTACTCGGAAACAATGAGATCGATTCAAAGTGTATTGGTACGATAAAATATTTGATGTAATATTTTTTAGAGATGGCCCAGCGATAAGATGGTGCGCATTTTAACCTATGTTTAAGGCTTCAAAACAAGTGCATCGCCAAATCGCCAAAATGTCACCAACCTTGGGAACCAAGACGTTATATCCTTCGTACCTGTAGTTAGGCTGACTTATCCTTTAAATTGGAACACATTTTCACCAACCTTCAGCGTGGATAAAACCTAAATGTTGCTTGCCCGGATTTATCTTTCAGTTACCCACTTGTTGGTCTTCGGTCTCTGCTGCACTACAATAGCTATAGAAGTGGTATAGGAGTTTTATTTAACGTTCGCAATATTTCCTTCCTCACTGATAAAATACGAAAAATATTCTTGACTTTAAACTAAAGCTAAGTGTCCCCGTTTTCCATTACCGCAGTGTATGTTATTTATCATTTACGTGTGCGTCTTGAGGAAAATATAAAAGCAAGATCCTGCGCTTTTCAATTTAAAGTTAGTGTAGAAAAGAAATTATATGAAAATTTACAAGCGTAATTCTTAGTGCGATTTTTTTTTGGTCTTGCTAATATAAATATTCGCTGAACATATAATGTATTCGTTTGCATTAAAAACTATTATAGTATCTCTCAATAGCTAACTCAACTTATAACATACTCGTGCGATGTTAAAAACTTATGACGCTTTGTTATTTTTATGTATATTAGATATTGGGTATACACGTGGTGCTTTGTGATAAAAATCAAGATTATTTTTAGATTTGTTTTAAAGACACAACATAATTGGGCACACTTTACTGGAGATCGAAATAAAAAAAAAAGTTTAAGTTACTTCCATGATGCCATGCACAGACTGGTACCAAATCTCGAGACTGTGGAAGCTAGTTGTCGTCAATAGAGCCGGTCGTGAATCAGCAGAGAGGTCATGCACATATTATGTGGCTGTGTGAGGCAAAAAACTATATGACCAAAAATAAATTAGAGATCTTATGTATCAAGAAGTGACATATTATAATTCTTTCACATTCCACTTTAGTTTGGGCTCGCTCCACAAACCGTCGACCTCTATGGATTTTAAATCTTCACCTCTACACTCAAGCCTATCGAATCGAATTCAATAGATGAGAATGAATTCCAATTTAATCTTTTGGTTAGTGCCATTCTTCTTCCCATACACTCTTACTTGGATTAATTCTTACCATGTAAAATTAAAATTGAAATTAAATTTCTATCACACACAAGACAATAAAAGAGATCTATTCATACAAGAATCTTAATTAAAATACTTACAAAAGAATGGTAATTGAGACAGAACAATGAAATATCAGCGTTCGCTTTTAATTCCTCTGGCAAATGACTGGCAACAATAATCCGCACCCTAATTGATCTTCCAACTAGGTTACGTATCGGAATGGAAATGTAACATATTAGTTTTAATCATGCATACTTGGTAAATCGTGGAAAGACGCTATCTGTCAATTATAAAGATTAAAGAACTCAACGAAACCTCATTCGAAATAACAGGCTGATTTTGGCCTTCGCTCTTGATTTTGCTCTTAAGCTGTGTTTAGGAAGGTCTTAAGATCGAATGATTTATAATTTAAAACTTATGTCAATGATAATAAAGATAATGTAGACTTCACATGTCTTCCAGGACATTATTCATAGAAATTCACGCTGTACGATATTTTAACCATTTATTACATAACTAAGACGCCTCCAACTATAGGAACTGATATTTTACATATTATACATAACTAAATATAAATCTTCAATAGGATGTACACGTGTCGTAATTACTATACTAATCCGACATTTTATTGCAACGTCAAAATCAAAATCTTTTATTCATAGAAACCTTATACTTATTGCCTATCAAAAAATGTACCACCGCTTCGGAAAAACCGCCTCAGACCTGATATAAATTGTCGATAAAATTTAGTTAATCTCAGCGAATGTTTTTTTTCCTTCGTATTTGCAATCAACCCTAAAGCTATGAGCAAATCTGTTCTCTGATGCTATCATGCAAAGCGGCTTGAAGGCATCACTCATCTGTAGCTCAGTAAATGTATCTCTAATTAATCGAAGGACATAGTTCATGATACAATATCAGGCGTGTCGGTGCTATCACATTCAACTATTGGCTTAGTTGCTACATGCAAATATCCCACAATGAACAACAGGATTGGCACAAAAATTGTTTAAAAAAAAAACAAACTTCTTAAGCCTAGCACCCAAACGAGCTAGCTTTATTGTAACCCACCTAGAACAGCATATAGTAAAAAAAAAAACTTTACATATGAAGGAGCACAATTTTATAATAAAACATCTGCTCACATAAATAATGTAAACTCATTCAACGAATATAACACCGAATTGCCTAATAACATAAAAGTCCAATCACTTTAAAATAATAATAATAATAAAATAACAATAATAAGCCAATGCGTTGGATGGGTAGCTTTGAGGACGATAACGACTGTAATGTTACTATATGTGTATTCTCATCTAAGCGACTTATGTCTTTTTTGAAATGTCTATAAACCTAACCTTAACAACACACGCCAAAATAATTTGAATTTGGAACATAGAATTTAAACACGTACAGTAATAATTTATGATAACAGCCATTAAACTGCTTAATTATACGTGTGTCATAAATGGAATATTAACACTTTGGACACAATAGCGCTAAGAAATAATTAACACCCACCCACCACCATTTTGATTATAATTGATGGTTTTAACATATATTCTTTAAAGTTTTATCACTGAGATTACATAAGCGTTAATAGATACAGTATTATCTGATGAGCGTTTATGTTTAATTTTAAATTTAATTACAGAATATATGTATATATAAGTACACGAGCGTACGCGTTCGAAATTTAGCATATATCCGTAAATTTTGGATCAGTAAATCGATCAAGTGGATCTTGATTATTGACACAATAGAATTCTTCTTAGTCTTTTTAGAATTTTATATTTAACTTTCCTTTGTCTTTGGTTATTAGGAACTATAATTATTGTATATGTATTTTGTGTCCATAATTCAATTATCTTATTCTGATGTATTTGACATTCTAATTTTAAAAGCGGTGGGATCGCAGTTCATTTACACATATACTCAAATTATAAACTTTTGGTATAAGTTTTATGTATATTGATTTTATTGCTTTTTAAGGAGGCCATTACGAAATAGTTTACATCTATATTAATATTATAAATGTGAATGTTTCGCTGAACCGAATTTGGTATGAAGCAAACTTCTACTCCAAGAAAGGACATAGCATACTATTTTTGCCTAACACGTGACAACCAAAATCCTTAAAGGCAAGCGAAGCCGCAGGCGACTACTATCATCCATATATATATGTAATAAATGTATACAACATTCAATATATATACAAGATGTCAAGATGTGACGTCTGTCAGTCGTGATTACAATACGTTTGACTAAGTAAGCTTGATAATGATCGCTTTGAATCTGGCGTGTCCATTTACCTGGATTAATTAAGATATTTTAATATTGATACATACTACCTATTGATTACTGTATTACAAATCAATGATTTATAACATCTATATATATCTATCAAAAAAGAAAAGAGAAGAATAATATCTCATTGGTCTAGCTTGATAAAAATACTCTGTATTTCTAACGATAAATTCTCAGTTGCAGCCAGGAGTGTGGAAGTTGTAAGTAGCTCGGAAAGCACGAAAAACCGTAAGTCCTTTCGTCTGAACTCTTTCCGGTCGCGTCAGATTTACCGTCCTATCGGATTATGACAGTGATTGAACACAAAGTATAACTTTGCTTACGCACACACTTGTATCCTACAAAAGGTCCAGCGTAGTTGGCTGGTTTCTATGGCTGATGAGTATGTCGGTCAGATGGAGATCAGGATCACTGCAAATGATTCTTTAAAAGCAAAATGTGATGAAAACTGTACAACAAAAATTGGGTTACAAAAAGTCAAGTACTACATTTTTATTCAGAAGATCAATATATCCTTTCTGAAGCAAGATTATTTCCAATAATAAAATTCCGAAGGTAGTTTTAATTTATCCAACTAATAAATTAAAATTTTTTGTTCAAAAGATAAATATATAAAGAATTTTATTCAACATAAGATTGTATAAAACGATAAAAAAGCGTGAAGTTTCATGCAGGATACATAAATTTAATTAAGCTTAATTAACATACCTAAGAAATTTAATTGGTGTAAAAGACTAGCATTACTTGCTTATTATTTGCGGTAGATCACTAAAACCCAGTCGCTCTCTCTGTCCCTATATGCCTATGATTTTGATGTGGTTTTTATTAATATATAGAATGTAATTCGAGAGGTAGGTTTTTGTATATAATATATAGATAATATAGTTCGATGTAATGAATAGTTAATATTTACAGCGTCATTGGCTATCGGTGATGGTGTACACTTACCATCAGGTGGCCCATATGCTCGTCCGGCAAACTATACCATAAAAAAAGAAACACTGATAATTTTAGATGTTTGTAATGCGATGTCGTAAATAAACAAATTCTGTAGTATAATATTTAGTATAAGTATTGCACCCGTGCGAAGCCGGGGCGGGTCGCTAGTCTAAATTATGAAACGGTGGTCGCTTTAAATTTAATATTCTCGCAAAATAATGACTCAAAAGTGCTTTGATTTCGTGATTTTCCGGCATGTAATAATACACAGCTCAGCTCTTGAGGGCTTACATTTAGTTGCCTTGAGCAAATTCTTAATGAAATCATAATAGTTTGTAGGATACTATTGTATTTCGATATTGCAATTGCTTTGTCTATAAATAGAATGCATTAGGTGGAAAATTATTCTAACCCAGTTTGCCTTTAGCGCTAGAATAGAAGTCAGATTTAGCATTGCAAAAAGAAATACCATTCCTGAATATAATTACTCGCTAATAAATCTAGAAACGCTTTAAATGGACATTTAGTTACGTTACTAAGGATACTAAATAACGCTACTTTAATGATATTAACAAAGTTTTTGTAGATACTAGCATAAAATCGCTTGAAAAAGACTCTTAAACTAGCATTATGGTAAAGTATTTCGAAAGAATTTAAAGGTATACTCTTAACGGCAAAGACCGGTACGAAAGTTTCAGACAAACTCGACCGAAATTTGTAATTTCTTGTTCTGCACTTCGTAATTTCCATATCTTGTTATTCAGGTACAAAACTTAAACACAAACTTAAAACTAAGTTCCTAGTTAACTGCAGTGCTAAATATACGGAAAGATAAACTGGTGAATGGTCTCCTAAAACTTGGGGACCTTATTCATGGAGCGCGAACAGTGTCGTCGAATGCATCCTCATCCTGCTTTAAATATGATTGTTGAGTGCCTTTTCCTCTGCTATTATGTTTTGGCTAGAATTTGTTCAAATCTTAGTGTAGCGTTTTTGCGTTTTGGTAGTTTAACTTTACGTAAATTGTTTTGTATTTTTTTGTCTCTTTAACATAGTTATAAGAAGGAAATGACTGTTTTTTGTTTCTTTGTGAAGTAAACGTAATTATTCCAGCAATATCCGTAGACTATAGATACGGAGAATATATACTATGAATAAGTTGTTATGTCCTTTACTCCTGCGATTTCATTGGCGTATTAATCAAACTGGAATACCGCATACAAAGTCAATACTTTGTATAGCGGTATTTCAGTTTCAATAATTAATATTTTAGGTACCAATACAGGTAATGGTAAAGTAAAAGGTAAATGGTTAGGGGAAACTCACTATAACGAGTCGACGTCAATTTCTGGAAGTGACTACTAATAGAACCTCAAACTTTTTCATTAATTTCTCAGCGCTTGTTATTGTTTATGAATTTCTTGAGAAATGTGTCAAGAACATTTTGAACATCTTAGCCTAAATTGGTATTTGATTAATCAACACTTACATTCAATTTATCTACTTTTTTTAAAGAAAACCCTTTTTCCTCATTGTTTGGTATAACGTGTGTTAGATTGTGTTGAATTGACATTTGTCATATGAAACAATTTAAACTATTTAGAAGATTGCAATTTTGTTGCTCGAGCCGGTTAACGTCGCACGTTCATGAACTGTATCTTTATAAAGTTCAGTAACAAGTTAGAAATTTCGCATTGCTTCGTAAGCTTCATTTTTCGCTTTGATTGTTTCAGCTTGTCGCTATTCAGTTTATTTTTAGGATTTGAAGTCAATTAATATTATGTTATCTATTCTCTCTCACTGTTTTTAGAATTTTGGACCTCCTCTAGCCTTCATGATTTGGTTGAGGATTGCTTATATAAACTGATTTATTATTAATAATAATATTTTTCATTTACAAAAGAATTTTAACATTAAGTCATTAAAATAAACAAATATGATATAAAAAAAATTTAATATATAAATTCACCACGTGAAATGATGGTACGAAAGCTAGCAGAGTTTCACCTTTAAATCAAAATTCCAATCCTCTTGACAAAAAACGAATCATAATAAGGTGAGGTGTTATACTTTTAATGAAGCCTTTTAAACTGTTGATTCATTAAAGGTCAAAGGGTCAATTGTTTCAACAGAATATAGGACAAAAAAACTAATAAGAAATTAAGTAATTAATATATCTTTATTTTTAAATTTTGTCGCATTAAAGAATATTATGTACAGGTATATATTCTTATTTAAGTGTATTATAGTGTTACTTTAGCTATATCAAAAGCGATTCTAGGTTTATCTTTAATCTTCACAAAGATAATTACACTGAAATCCAGTTAGAACGGCCTCAGCTCCGCTATACGTTGCATTATTATCTTAACCAATCTATTTAAGAGCAAAGGTGACCATCTTGTGATAGTATCTCTGTTGAAGTAACTACATAGTACAATTTATTCGCAATCATATTTTATCTGCTGATCAACTCTCTTAAGCTTCTGCTAAAAATGTGTTAATTTTAATGTTTTATCGTTATAAGAAAATTAGTGAAAAAATAAATAAAACTGGCCAAATTGGATAGGAGACAACTCGGTATTTTTTTTGGAAATGTTGATAAAAATGCAAAAATATATAGTGGGTTTGTTGTAAAGTAACTGGTAGTAGATTACAAAAGTATCTAGCCCGAAAGACATTTTATTTATTTATAAATAAAACCCAGTTGTCGATTGATGTCTTCAATAAAATAGGTCACGTAAATAATTAAAGCATTTGGACGAATTAAACATTCAAACACCCGCCACGGATATTAAATTTTCAGTATCTTTATACATCATTTACTATATATTTAATTTGAATTTATGGATTTTCTCTATAATACTATAAAAACTCTATGACATAACAAAGAATTGATTTCAGACCAAAAATAGAATTAGGAATAACTTATAGTAAAAAAATATATACATATATTAAGCAATGAAGAGGATAACCAAGACCAATTTTATTGAAGATTAAGTTTGATGTTGGTGTTATTGGCCTTGAAAGTCAAGAATGAGATGGAGTGTACTAAACTCAAGCCATATTTATCCCAAGTCAGCAGGGTCGTGTTATACTCCTTGAAGAACAATCACATTATGAAAAGATCTTTTAAAGCAATCAGTGTCCCGATCTTTATAAGTGACATTTTCAAATACTACCAATTTACAAAATATTTTATACCAAGTACAATGTAAAACGACATGGTCGTTACGCGATATAGAAAAAACGATGGATCAATTTAAAATTATCTGAAAAATCTAAAATCGCACCGGTATTGCCGAGCAGGTAACTTAAGACTGCACTCCTCTCTAATCAAGGAAACTACGGAATCTCGTTATGATGTATAAGTGACTCGTGAAGCGAAACTAACTCGATTGATGTACTCTATTGGCAAATTGTTGAGGCAATGCTGATTTTGCCTCGATCTCCATAGAATTATCTCCGATAAATAGACGAGCATGTCACGTTGTCTCGTTAGATTCGATATGCATCATCTTGAAATACATAATTATGTTGTTTTGATTTATTAACATTTATAAATTGTGCTGAGATGTATCAGCTATATGTCATATGTCATGTCCTATAAATGCAGATTAAAAGTTTTCGTTTACTTTTAATATGTGACGTATCCAACACCTCTTATTAAAACTTTTATTACAGTGGTGGAAAAAGCTTTAAACTTTCTCTTCAAATGGTATTAGAGCAGCAGTGAGACATTCTTCAGTTCTTCAAGTCTTCTTCAGTTTTAATCTATTCATTAATTCTTTATTGCACACTAACTTAAAACTAGAAATTACATTTTGCTAGTACAAATCAACTTAATATTATTTTGTATATTATATATGTGTTATGAACCTATATATTTAAATTACTAAGAAAACATCATTATGTTTCTTGTAGGCGTTTCGTTCTAAAAATTCGTACATATTTATATTTTTCCCGTATTTTAATACACCTTACACGCGTGAAGTCAGAGCAGGTAGGCAGTCTATCAAAACAGGTAATCAGCCATGAAAAGGAAAAGGAAGGCACGACCGTGTGTAATCATTCGTTACTTGTACAATAAGATCGGGTCGTGTTAGGAACACATGTTTACAGATGTGAATCCACCTGGGCTTCAGGAGATTACGTCGGTGTACGTTCTTCGATACAGCCTTTTTTCTACCTTGTTAAATCTTTATAAAATAAACGTAAGCCTGTGTTTTTAACGATACAGGTGAAAATAATCTACTATTCGTATTAATTCGAAAGTAAAGTAAAACCTCGTAAATAGATTAATGCTCGGAGAAGATTAGAGTAGGAAAAAATAAATTGTACAATGAAATATGGAATTCTTTCTTAAATGAACACTTGATACTACCACCACAATTAATATTACTTTTTTATACATCTGAATCCAATCCAATCCAATCCATCAGCCCATTTCCGTCCACTGCTGGACATAGGCCTCTCCAATTGCACGCCACTGAGATCGTTCTTGGGCTACTCGCATCCAGCTCCTGCCAGCCGTTTTGCGTAAGTCGTCACTCCACCGTGCCCGAGGACGTCCTACACTACGTTTGCCGAGACGCGGTCTCCACTCTAGAACACGTTTCCCCCAACTGTTATCGGTTCTGCGGCAAATATGGCCAGCCCACTGCCACTTCAGCTTACTAATCCGGTGGGCTATGTCGATGACTTTGGTTCTCTGGCGGATCGCCTCATTTCTGATGCGATCCCGCAGAGAAACGCCGAGCATAGCCCTTTCCATAGCACGCTGAGCGACTTTAAACTGGTGGACCAGCCTTGCCGTGAGTGTCCACGTTTCGGCTCCGTATGTCATGACGGGTAGGACGCACTGGTTGAAGACTTTCGTAGATGTATTCGCCATTGATGTTGATGCCACGTCCTTTCCAGTTCAGCGTCTTGAACATATCTTCCATTGCATTAGTGAACAATTTGGGGGAAATAACGTCCCCTTGTCTCACTCCTCGATGCAATGGTATGGAATTTGTTTGCTGATTCTGTACTCGGACGGACATGGTGGCGGCTTCGTAGAGACATCTCATCACTTGGATATATCGCCAATCCACTTGGCAACGCTGCAGGGACTCCAGAACAGCCCAGATTTCAACCGAGTCAAAGGCCTTCTCATAGTCCACGAATGCAAGACACAGGGGCCGATTATACTCTTGGGGCTTCTGTATAATCTGCCGCACTGTGTGGATGTGGTCTATGGTGGCGTATCCGGTCCGAAACCCGGCCTGTTCTGGGGGTTGGAATTCGTCGAATCTTCGCGCAAGACGGTTCGTGATCACTCTTGAAAACAGCTTATAGACGTGACTCAGTAGGGATATGGGACGATAGTTCTTCAGCAGGGTTTTGTCTCCCTTTTTGAAGAACAGGACGACCACACTCCTACTCCACGCCTCCGGAGTTCTCCCTTCGAAGAGGACAGAGTTAAAAAGCTTTTGGAGTTCCTTGAGTACCGGATTACCTCCTGCTTTTAATAACTCTATAGTAATACCGTCCTCTCCAGGGGCTTTTCCATTTTTAAGCTGTTTAAGAGCAATCTCGATTTCGCCAACACTGACTTCAGGGAGGTCTTCTGAGAAATGGCGTGTTAATGTAGCTCTAGAATCCTCATTTTCGGGATCAGGTCGAGGTGCATGCGATGCGTATAATTGGCCGTAGAAGTCCTCTACTTCCGAAAGAACTGCCGTCTTGGAAGAAACGACTTCTCCACTTGATGTGGTCAACTTCGTCAGGTGGCTCCTTCCAAGAGATTGTACGAACACTTTAGACCCCCGATTCTGCTCGATTGCTCTTTCAATCGTAAGAGTATTGGAGCACCGGAGGTCGTGTCGTACGCGCTTGCTGATCTCTCGGTTTAGTTGCCGTTTCTCTGACGAAGTGACAGGTGGGACGTCGTTTCTTCATTAGCCCTAAGATCTCTTCTGAAAGTTTGGACTTCCTGCCCTTACGGTGCATGCCACAAAATCTTGTACCTTCTTCCCTGAGAATTCGAACTACATTTTCTAGGGTCTGGTTTACGTCTGTTGTGGTTCTCACGGCAGCGAATCGGTTCTCCAGGTTTGACTGGAACGTTTCAGATCCCGCAATGGGTTGGAGCAGCTTTGGTCGGAGCGTGGACTTCATCAGACGGACGCGCTCGGCCCTAAAATCGATATTCAGAGAGCCTCGGACAAGTCGGTGATCACTACCGGTATTGAACCTGTTGATCACAGAGACGTCTCTGAATATGTGCCTCTTGTCTGTCATGATGAAGTCTATCTCATTTTTGGTCATAGTGTCGGGGCTTTGCCACGTCCACTTCCTTTGGGGCTGTTTCTTGAAGAAGGAGTTCATCAAGAAGAGCCCCTCCCTTCGAGGAAGTTGACAAGCATTTGCCCCCTATGATTCCTACTTCCAAATCCATGGGGTCCTACTACCGATTCGCTGCAATTCTGTACTCCCACTTTAGCGTTAAAGTCCCCCATGACAACGTTGTAGTGGGTTTTCGTGGTGAAGTGGAGGGCCCTCGATATATCATCGAACAATTCTTCCACTTCATCGTCCGAGTGTGTCGAGGTCGGTGCGTACGCTTGCACTATCTTGAGGCTGTACCTCTCGGTGAGCTTTATTATGAGGTACGCAACCCTGTTCGACACACTGGAGATTTCCACAACGTTGTCAACTAGGGACTTATTTACCAGAAACCCAACGCCACCTTGGGATTGTTGGTCTCGGAAGTACATTAGGTGGCCCGAATCGAGGGTTACGGTGTCCTCTCCCTCTCTCCGGACTTCACATAACCCTAATATGTGCCACCTAATTTTCCCAAGTTCTACCTCAAGTTGCGCCAGATGCGAGTCAAGCCGTAGCGTGCGTCCGTTGTACGTCGCAAGGGTCAGTCGGTTGTGGTGGCCTCCCGTAGCCCGGTGATTCTTAGCACCCCCCGTCCCGCCGTTACCACCATGACGAGGAATAGCGGGGCTGCCGGGAACTAGGGGCCGTGGCTTGTGTGAGTGCTGCATATAGAGGATATTGCCCATAATCGCCACGCTGGGCAGGCGTGTTGGCGATCGCAGAACGTAGCTACTCGCACCGGTGACGCTGCTGCCCGTCATCGGCCTGTGGTATTTAGCTACGTTTATTTTGATGGTTATACCGCCATCATTCGGTCGCCAGAGCCTCGTTTGCTAGTTGGCAGGATGCACATGCAGGGGGCGCTAAGATGTAATTTGCGCCCCCTTACACCCCTTTGCGCCCCCTTACACCCCCTCTGAATAAATTTACCGAATATTGAGTGTGTGAATAGTTGTATGCCACGACATACAAACACAAATATAGATAACTGCAAGAAAGATGGTGTAAACTATATAGTGAAACAGCATTATCATCTTCCTGCCCTTATCCTAATTTTTTTGAGGTCGGCGCAGCATTTCTTCTCCTTCCACACTTCTCTGTCTGACGTCATCTCGCATTGAACATTATTTCCAGCCATATCGTCTTTCACACAATCAATCCATCTTTGGTCATCCCCTTCCTCTATATCCATCGACGTCCATGTATGGACATGGACATGGGTTCATTCATAGTGAAGCAGTAATGAATTATAAAACATATTAAAACATGTACTTCACTTTGGATTAAATCGGAAATTATTTCATTTGAAACAAAAGCGTTGTAAAACAGAATCTCTTACATCACAGTTAATTTCGGATTAGCGAACCCTTGTTCGTGGCACGATCTACTGGTAATATGGATTAAGTATTGATTAAAAAAAATTATACGCTTTCAAAGAGCGTTCAAACAAAACGTAATGGTTGATTTCCTTTGTGTGGACACTTCACAGCAGAAATTTAATCGCGTGATGATTTCGAAGGTGGAATTTACGTACTTTTCTATAAATATATATCGATAGAAATAAATATATAAAAACAATAATAAGTATATACGACGAAGAAAAATCGAAAAGTATCACGGGACTTCTTGTTGGAAAATTCTTTTGTTATTCAAATGAAACAAAAAATAAAATATAAAGAAGAAATAATAAGGATAAGAAGGAACAAAATTGTAACTTATAATATACCAGTACAAATACAGCAGCTTTGCAAGCCAAGTTTTCACTACAGTAATATGCATCGACTAGCTGTTGCCTGCGGCTTTACTCGCGTGGAACTTGATTATATTTTCTTCATATGGACGTATTTGACCCTTTCGGGTAGAATACGTTAACACTTAAATACGTTTCTAATCATTTTCGATCAGTATCCCAAAAATAAAGTATCATGTTTCTAACTTCAAAAATGACGGGCATCCATACAAACTTAAAACTCTTATTTCACCCCCTTAGGGGTCGAATATCCAAAATTCCTTCCTTAGAGGGTGTCCACTTTATAAAACGACCCTAATTACCAAATTTCAAGACCCTAACTTTAATAGTTTACACTCGGCGTTGATGAATCAGTCGCTCTAACCATGTTATTATATGGACGTATATATAGAGAAGATATACGCTGTAGAACACACACACACACACACACACACAGTATTGCAATGACAATGTTATATAATTTTGCATTTGTTTCAACCTATGTACATCTACCATGCACCAAATATCTGAATTGCGTTATGGAACTTTGTTTCACATGATGTGGTATCCTACACATATAGCTTCGATAATATATGTATTGAGGTAGAGCTGTCGTACTAAGAACTAAATCAAGCAAGCCAACTTTTTTGTCTTTGTGTGCGTCATGGCTATGCTTCTCACTTGCCAAACGACATACTACTTTACCAGTGTACATGTTCTTAGGGGCCAAAGGTGGCCAGGTTTTTTTTAACGCATTCTTAGCTTCAATAATTGAAGACAGTTTTTATTTAATATGTTTTTTCTGTGTCAATTATGTGATGAATTATGATCACAATTTAAGTAAGTGATAATTTAGTGAAGCTTGGTCAGATTTGAAGGTCTTCAAATATAATTGAGGTGTCATGCTGTTCTATATGTTTGATAATTCTTTTTTCAAATAATAAACCTAACAATAAGAATCACAGAGAAATAATCTCTTCCGAAATCCGAATGTACAGTCGGGGTAAGAAAAGATTCGTCGCCTTAAGATCTATTTTCGTGTGCACAGTAAGAGCGATAATCAGCTTTACCGAGAATGACATATTGCGTCGCAATGATTTGATGTTTAGATTCAAAAGGTACTAAAAGTTTAAGACTTGATAAACAAATAAATTTAAACACTGACGAAGGTTTCCTTACTCTGACTGTACTTACAAAGCAACGCAACTTACACAGTAGGTGGGCGGACGATCTTCGTCTGTTTTTGACCTATTAAAACATCAACGTTTTACATTTTTGTTTTTGTATTTCTTGCGAACTTTTTTTTTCAAGTTACATTTGAAGAAATTCTTGTAAGCGTTGAGCCGTGGGTTGTTTTATATGAAACGAGTGATGTTTCGACGGCTTTTGATTTTTTAATAAGATAAGATTTCACGAGTCTTCCTAAACTTGTTTATTGAATGCCACACTTTTAAATGTCGTGGGATCATTACTTGCTGCTTTCTGATTGCTCGTTATCACGATCTTAAATTAAATTTATTCGTTTTTTTTAATATAAAAGAAAATTTTGAGTTATTTCACCATGCAGGTTTTATTAAAAGTTTACCAAGCGTTTTGAAATTGTACAATTTGGTTTCATACAACACAAGTGCTTCAGCTACTTACATTGGGATCAGAGTAATGTATGTGATGTTGTCTCATATTTATTTATTTATTATTATTATTTATACATAATATTACAATGGTACTCGACATTTATAGCTATTACAAATAAGTCGGGATTACAAGTAAATACACAATGTGCAGATTCAAATCCGAGTACGCTCCAATGAGTGATTTCATATACTTAATTTGTGTTTATGATTCATCTCATGCTCGGCGAGAAGGTCTTTAATAATGTCTACACAGGACGAGAAGAACATTTCCTCAGAAGTAGCAACAGACATGACAAAATAAATATTTATATATATTTAGTTAATTGCATTTCTAATTTTATTGGACGTGATAAAAATATTTTGCTACAGTTATAGCAAAAATACTGTTCAATTTATTAAGGAACTAGTTTTAAATAAAATAGATAGTGAGCTTATTTGGATAAAATTAACAAAATTTATTGGCAAAACTGAAAATGTGACGAACTGTAGAACGAAAATAATCATGGAATTACAAAGCGACATGTATCCTGGATTGTTTACCTTTCATTTTAGACTGTTTAATGGCATATTTTCTTAAATTCGATCTTAACCTTCTATTACTTTATATAGATTATAGCAATTTATTTGTATTCTAAACGGTATATTAATAGAATTGTCACGTATGGTATATAAAAAATTTGAACCAGTTATTGATTTCGGGGTATTTATAATGTTTTTTATTTTTGTTCGGAGGAGCTCGATATTTCGACATTATCTACGAATGTCTTGTTCTCGTGAAATATCTCGAAATCGGTAACTTTAATAAGAAAATTAACCATGTTAATTTAAAATTTGATTTAATGATTTAATGAAAAGTTTATACGATATTACTTTACTTCTAAATGCATACCAACATTCTGATATTCAAAATTGTCTTAACTTTACGTTTCAATATGAGATTCGTCTATGTTGAGTACAGCATCGAAAATTGTATTCCTTATAACAAACTCTTTGATTTAATACATTTCTAAAGATTGTAGGCTTTCATTAGCTCGAATAGTGACAGACGAGCCATATTGATATGTCTACCTGCGTCGACAGCGAAGTTATGTTTCCAATTTCGCTCCGGATGGAGGATGAGATGTTATTGCATTCCAACATTTGGTTTTACTCTTTGTGTATGCGAAAATCTCGCATTGAATCTGAATATTGCAACGGTATTGATAAATTAAAAAATTTCACATTCTCTTTGCTGAATTTTATTATTTGATTTCGTTTAAATTACTCACAGAAGTGAGAAATATGGCTTATCGCGTTTAACATTATATATTTAAATTTTAATTATGATGATTACTGATGTTATTCTTATAACGTGATTCTGATGGCAAAAATTGCGATTTCAAAAATGCACCACGGAGTTTCCTTGTTTATTTTGAAAATATTCCACATGTGTACCCAACCCTCATTAGAGCAGTGGGATGGAACACATTTAAAAATTTGAGCCGAGCAGGTTTCCTTTATGAAATTGACTCAGCTGTGCTTGCTCGGATCTAAAACAGTGACCATGAAATCATATTACAAAAACAAAAATAACAACAACAGGATGTAAATTTCCCACTGCTGGGTTAAGGCCTCCTCTCCCTTTGAGGAGAAGGTTTTGATTTTTGATTCTATGTTGGTGGAATTCATATGTGGCAGAATTGGGTTTGAACCCGCAATCATCGGTTAAGATGTACGCGTTCTAACCACTGGGCCATCTCAGCTGTGATCTATTAATAGCCGCATATTTCATCCACTGAGCTTTTTCCTTTCATCTTAACATTAAGTAACACACAGAAACAATAATATAATATATTGCTATTAATTTTTTTGAAAAAATATATTACGAGTATAAAATTTCAAATATGGAATTTATTCAAAAATTAAACAACGTAAAGTATGATAAACTAACGCTGAACCCACAACTTTTATCAATAACGGTAGTCTTGTCTCGAACATAAAAACCAAGCATCACCGGAAACTAACAAAAAAAAAAAAAACTAAGCGTTCCAAAGATATAGATTGAATCACCCAATGTCGTAAATATTCGCCCCACGGGTGGTCACACGTCGACGTCACAATGGTGCGACCTTTCGAATAAACTCAATTGTGTTACGGCCATTACAATAGAATGTTTTTGTATGGACTTTCGCAACTATTGCTGCTGTAACTCAATTTATGTCATTTAAATTGGGGCTTAAGATCGATTTGTTTGTTTCTTTATCATTCTCGTAGTCCGATTTATTAATTGGTCATTAAAATACTTCTGCAGTCTTGGGCAGGGTGATTTGAATTTTATTAACGTTATTGTAAGTAACTTGTAAGACAAAACATTGTAAATAATGCATTCTTCGAACACATAAAGTTCTATATAACATATCTATAGAATTCTGTTATAAATATATCTATTTTTTATTTTATTCCACCTGTTCACAGTTTCCTTTTTATTTTATGTTTTTTATTTATGTGTGGTAGTTTACAATCTTCTTACTGACTCAACATCAGCAGACCTTAGCTGGTTTTGGAGATCATCGTTTCTCTCGAATAACGACTCCCACACTTTTTTTGTTTAAGCCACTATAAAAGGACATTTAATATAAAATATACATACTTAAAAATATCGTGTTAAACATTTTGTTAAAATTAAACAGACCGAGGGCCTCCTCATAATAGTCATTGCCCCCATTAGCACTGTAAGATATGTTAACCAAAACTGTTATCGTTAAAGCATATCCAACCTTTAGTACTAAGTAATATCCTTGTACTCTGTTCACTTAAACTGGAACACAACATTACTAATTGTTACTATATTGCGCTATAATATGTGATAAGTGGATGATATGGGCTCGCACAAATGCTTTGAAGCAATCGGAGCGGATTTAAACTGAACTTTATTATTCACAAGATTGTGGATTAAATTGTTTGACAATAATAATCGAATTTTAATTTCAACCTTAAGTAATATTAATAATTGTCATAATCATTACATTTTGGACTAAAACGCTGCTCGTATTTATTAGGCATACTTTAAGGGTATGTATTACTTAAGATCTATTTCAATTCAAACTTTCCATATCCATTTGAAGATTATAATTTTTTTACTTAATAGATGCCGCCCACTCGTGTTTTAGGTATTTGTCGTCAAGTATGATCTTTATATATAGTTGGAGCATTAAATGACCAGACATTTCCAGACCAGCCTGTACATTCAATTTTTTCATAGGAGTATGTACTTGTGAATGAGTCACAAGTCATCACAGAATTATGAATCTTCGTATTCCTTTCCCCATTAACTACTTATACTCTCAGCATAAGTAAGGAATGGAGACAACGGTAGCCTACAGAAGAACAAAAAAAATCAAGGGCGATTGTGAAATGATGCAGTGTGTATTTAGATTTTGATGCTCATAAACTACAATCAGATACAATACCTTTGGTTAAATTGTCACGTGACAAATGCCCTTAACCAGAGACGGTAATTTACCACCACAACTATGACCTCTTTGCTAGAACACATTTTATAATAGGAACATCTTAGACAAAGACAAATCACCTTTGAGCAAAGACAAATTAAATATAATAGTTCATGTCTCGGATACCTTTTCAAAGGTCTAAAATATCATACTAATTATAAGAATATCGAAGATTACTCCCACCCACGTGACCGTTGGTATATAATTATTAATCACGATTAAGGGGGGAATTTTTGAAGCGATAATGTTTATCGATCTATTTTCATACCGTCCACCCACTCTCTCATCCTACCATAACGCTAGCTTTATCGTAACGCTGACGAAAGGTTTTGGCATCCAATATCTTTGGCATATCTACAATTCAAGGGATATAGCGATTATTTTTGAAATTCATATTTGGCAAAAATAGCAATAGGTAAGTTGATGGAACATTATTTATATATACACCTATTTCACTAATCAAAACTTGAGCACTAGTGCTGTGCTGTACCGATTGTATTTACGTAACAATAGAGCCTAACAGAAAAAACGAAATGAAGAAACGTAAAAATATTTTGGGTCAAATTATTGCTGAACGTTTGGTATTTGGTAAAATAATTTGCAATATTTGCAGACAAATTTTGTCGTGAGTGAGTGAAGCTGATTAAATATATTGCTCTTACTGGTGACTTTCAGGTCCGATTCATTTTTGTCAGATAAAGAATCACGATTCAACAGGGAAATGTATTTTTAACGCCTTTCAGCATTCATTAACACAGTAGTTATTTTTGATGTAAAAATAACGAAATGTTTATTATTGTATTTTTATATGTATAGTATATATTAATTTTAGCAAATTACTTCACCAAAATAATACAAACAGATAAACATTACTGAATATTGCAGACCATTTTGTGTGAAATAAAATACGAAATGCCTCAAGTTGTCGACACTGACATTTCAACACAAATGAACGCTTTGAGAATATAAATTAGACCAGCGTCCAAGCTAATGCCTGTCACTTCGGAAGAAGAATCGCTTTATATAAATTCTCCGATGCAATTAATTTCTGTTATATCAAGGGTTATCGTAGTTTAATTAACCTTTCGGCTTTTGAACGTTAACTTTGAGGTATTCGGTTCGTTATTTGTTTTTGAAGTATTTTTTTTTTATGGGATTTTTAAATTATCGTTGCCAAGGGATAATCTCGATTAGAAGTTTTTTATGGGTATTCAGTAATTATTAACACTTTTCTTTTTGTCATTGTAATGAATGAATACATCAACTCTGAAAGTGTTACTGTAGTTAAGATAGACCACAATAAATCACATAATTGAAATGTAAAGCTATGGTCACACTGTGGGCACAATGTACTTAAAATCTTTATCATTGTAATTTTGTTATCATTAAATTTTGCAAAAATCGTGTGATGCAAAAAACAATACGTATGAACAGTTGCAACAAGACTTCCTTAAATGAGTAACAATATCACTGTGCCATGAGTATCCTTTGTACGAGAGAGAATTTATTTATATATTCTATAGTCCTTCATCCTCTACCCTACCTGCGATAAAAATCGATCTACCTGCGTTAGATGTCCACAGAGCCCATGATTTTCATTACTAGAACCTCAATAAAGTATACCCCTTGTGTAAAAAGTTGATTAGGACATAATGACTAACCTCAATTACAGGTGATAAATATATTTACACATAGCAATGGCAATTATAGTAACAAATAATTGAAAGCAATAACTAAAACTGAGTATTTTTTTGTTTTAAACATGACTTATTTTTTCAAATATGAGAATGTTATCATTAAACAATAAAACGATATTACTATAAGATTTCATTCCGTTGGTGCTCGATAAGCTAAAATGGACGATAATTATCCTTTGTGACGTGGCAATAATCAAAGGACTTAAAATAACAAAATGCATATATATCAATTATTATTAATTGGTTTTATGGTTAGTTTTTGACGCCATTGAAATACCCGTAACGAAGTTACTAGTTTCCTATCTTGTGAATTTGTAAAAACTGATAAGAGGCGTGCTGCCTCAGGGGACTCCCTAAATTTCTATAGTGATAACACACAGCCTGCGTACACCTCAGTCAATAACAATAAATAAAAAATAAAAATAAAATAAAAAAGCCTTTTATTCCATGCATAAATTTACATATTACGTTATACAGTTTTGTTAAGTTATATAAAAATAAGGTTTTAAATATTTAAGTAGAAAAAAATTTTGAAATTTTTTAGATATATAATTTTTGAGTTCATATGTAAAGTGTAATGTTTTCTTCTTGGAAAACTTGTGTTTGCATGGACCCCTCTCAGGTGAAGGTCTCCTCCAAGGTCCTCAGTCCTCGAAACCTTAGTCAATAATGATACATTATTATTAGCTATAAACTTGCAAAAATAAGGGATTTTGCCTGGATAAAGCCTGTTCAATCCATAAGTAATTATAAAGTTAATAAGCGCCATCTATTGGGTATTGAAAATAACATTGATAATTATCCAACACGATATAAAAACTGTAGATCTATACTAATATTAAATATGAAAGTAACTATCTGTCTTTCTGTCGCTCTTTCACCAAATAACTGAAAAGAATTTGTCTAACATCTCGAAGTCTCGGGCGACAACTAGTTTTTAGATGAAACAGTTGCTGTGTTATGTCAAACCGGATACAAGATGTCCGGGAGACGAGACATCCGGGAACCGGTGGAGTTAAGACGTTCATTATTTATTCACATCACCGCAGTCACTTAGCCACATGTAGCCGGAACTTTATAGATACTATAGCATTATCGCTTACGCTTCGCTCGCCGAGGCAGATGTGTTCGATCCTAATTGCTTGCAACAGGCTTCAATTACTAATTAATCCGCAGTTCCTGTAAATTGCTACCTCCAGTTGTATCGGATTGCAATGGAAACTAACAAGCGTTTATAGTCACGTTATATGCGACATTATTTTAACCGCAGCTTGTCTTTGGAATCCATTTAAATGCCGTTCCAATTATATATTTGCTTTCAGATAATATATCGAACAATACCCAGTGCAATCATTGGGTTAATTTTAGAGATGGAATTGTGAATTGCGTGAACAATTATGTTTTTAATTCAAATTATCGTTTTATTTTATGAAATTATACAAATGCGAAATGTAATGATTTTTATTAACAACGCACTTTTCGAAGCAATACATTCAATGATGTTCTAGTAAACAGATATGTTATTAACGCGCAAAAAGTGAAGACTAGAAATCGTCCTAATTGGGACGTTTGCCTTTAGTCGTTTTACGTAGTAATACGTTATAATACATCATAATTACGTAGTAATACGTTTTACGTAATTAAAACATCTAGTTATCCCTTTTACTTATTGATTTTATCAAGCTATCCTTTTTACTTTTAACGAAATGTAAAATATAAACGGTCCCTGGCGCGGCACACTTTTTTCTGTTGTTTAGTATGGATATAACATATCTGTTTATTAGAATATCATTGAATACATTGAAGAATCTTAGATTATAAAATAATAATAATAAATTCGTTAAGTTGTGAAAAATCTGTGTCATTTCGTATGGAAATCTGTATTTCTTTTGTTACTTACTTTGTTCAATAAAACGAGATCTTTGAGTGTCTTATTATTACTTGTATCTCTTTGAAATGTTGAAATCTTATTGACAGTGATACGTTATTATGTGTCTATAATTTCAATGTTATAATAATCATTTGACATGTGTAGCTTTTAACATCACATATTCTATCAATTCACGATCGTATACTGCGATGTGTTTTGAGTTTTTTTCTTACACAATAGTTCCAAAGTGTTTGTTTCAATAATCTACACCCGTACTAGATAGACGTCTGGGAAGGATACGCGCATGGAATCGTGTAACTCGTTTTAAAATGTTTCCTTTCAAATAAACTGCGATAGCCCAGTAGGTAAAGCATATGGAATTTAAAATGAGATATCCAAATTCAATCACAGTGAGCGTTCCTTTGTTTTCTTATTCAAAATTCGTGCTTGTACCCAACGAAGAAGGACAATATCATGAAAAATTTACATGTATCGGATAGACAGATGCTTATTAGCAATTTTTATTTGGCACCTCTACGTTAATATGCTTATCAAGAAGGTCAAATATTAGTGCACATAAAATCAAGTAAATCAAAATCGAAATATACTTTATTCAATTAGGTTTATACAAGCACTTTTGAATCGTTACTTAACAACTTTTTTAAGTAAAGCAGTTACCCGTGGTAACTGGTTTGGTAAGTAGATTCTACCGAGAAGAACTGGCAACAAACTCAGTAGTTAAACTTTTTCAACATTTAAAAAAACACTTATGTTAGCTAATTACAATTATTTATGTATGTAATTTATACTGCCTGGAAGTCAACAAGTATTAATCCCATGCTTTCTTATCGTCTGCATAATCTTGGACTGAATAATATGCCTTCTTTACTAATGCATTTTTTTAACCAAATGATTTAATTTTATTAAACGGCAAAATTAAAAATGTCTATGGAATTTTATTATAGAAACGGATACAAAGAAGGATTTATTGACTTTGCGAAGTCGGAAACTTGGCGTTATAAGTTTATCCTTACTTCTTATGCACATAAAATGATCAATGCTATCACAGATTTTATCAAAGTGATCAATGCTGCTATGAATATACATATACATATATTGTTTAGATATACGCTACTGGTTCAAAATCACCGGCTATAAATCTCTTTATGTGTTGATATATCCATATTTATGTCACCTGGCTGCTAGCACAGTGCAGGGCAACAACCGTATAATTGATTAGACGCGTCTGTTGACTGTTGACTATGGGATTAACACAAGGAGTCGTAACGCGCAATGAGCACTATGATTTAGGAATTACATTGATGACAATCTTATAAGCCGTCTGATTATTAATGACTGCGTAATTTGCATATTGATTAATTCGTATCATGAAGCGGAAATATTGCGCTTTGAGTAACGAAAAAGATAAAGTTTTTCCTTCTTTCAACGACAACAGCCTGTAAATTTCTTACTGTTGCGCTAAGCTCTCCCTTTTGAGAAGAAGGTCTGGAACATATTCCACCATGATGTTTCAATGCGGGTTGGTGAAATACACATGTGGCAGAATTTCTATGAAATTATTCACATGCAGGTTTTCTCACGATGTTTTCACTGCCGAGCACGAGATAAATTATAAACAAAAAAAAAAACCATAAAGAATCAGTAGTGCTTGCCTGGGTTTGAAACTGTAATCAGCGGTTAAGATGCGCGCTTTTTAATAACTGGGCCATGTCGCTTCCTTCAATCAAAAAACATATTTCTATCTCCAAAACCTATGGGAATACCCGGAGTACGAAAAATTTCTTGAACATCGACAAAGCTTATGTTGGAGGAGAAGGAATGAATGGCAGTGATGTCTTCTCCAAGAAAAGTCTCGATAAATGCCGCCAAGGATTGGCGTTGGTGCCCAAAGCGATACATTCCACCAGGTTGCGGCACCGTATCCATGGTTAGATGTAGTAGTTCAATGCCCTTCTAATAAGGTCAACACACTCTGCATCCTGGAATAACAATCAGCGTATGAGAAACTGTTTCTCTTCAAAAAAGTTAAGGCCAATAATTAACAAAGGCCGAATTCTACTAAAACCCATTGTTGCTTCAAGCTAAATAGTGTTTTATTTCCTTTACTAGTATATTTTGTAATTCGTTTTGTGTAACAAATAACAAAAAATATAAAAAATAGAAATAAATAATCTATAATGAAACATTTTTTTTCAATATACATGATTTCTGTTTTTATAAAACTTTATAAAACCTTACAGTGCTGGTAAGAATAAAATAATATTCTTTTTTATCGATAAATAAATAAATATATCATTAATATTGGACATCACATTTATTGACATGACACATCAAACCAGGGACCTCGGGCTGGCATACCCATGAAAACCAGTGTACAGTGTACACACTACTCGACCACGGAAATCGCTGATCAATATTAAACCTAATACTTGGCTTATTAAAATAGCATACCAAATAGTAAAGCAATTAGGTATTAATAATTTGCATTATTTTTGATTAATGAAGTTACAATGAACTTACATCCGGGTTCATCATCTCGCTGAGTCATTTCACTTCAGAAGTGTTTGTGGAATTTCCTGTCCGATCTATTGTATTGATTGTTTCCTAGAACACTCGAATTTTTTTAAATAGTATGATTGATTTTGAAATATATTCTAAAAATCTAATTCCATGGTTGAAAAGATCACGATGGATTTGGTCAATGTAACGAAATCCAATATAAGTGAAGATTCGATGTAAACGTTGTACAGAGTATTTTGTAGTCTTGAGGTACAAATAGTAATGTTATTCCAGTAAGTAAGTAATATACCGAAGAAATAACAATTAGAATGCGTCTTTAGATATTCATATATTGTTCCATACTAAATAATATGTATCTTTTAAACATACGATATGGCATCTGCCACGCTTTGCGCTAAATCACATATGATTCATTTAATAGTTAAAAACCAACATCGAAATATTCGTTTTTAAAAGGTCTTAAAAACAATCGTCATGCTACATAAAATTGAATACAATCGAAAAGAAACAGAAACTCATTATTATATTTCCTATACTTAAACAAAAAGGTTAAATTAAATTTCGAAAATCTAATTGAATTCAAAATTCTATTTAATTCAGAACAATAGTTCTCGCTCCTTCTAGTAATAACAAAATCCCCTGCATAGTTGGGTTCCAACTTGTTTTAACTCCTTTATAAAATTACGATTCAGAAAGTCAACAGTAAATTTCTGTTAAGGGAAAGTCGAGATATCAATTTGGATCGTTTGCTGAGAATTTTCCAATATCCTGTTGTGGATAATACTTTTTACTGACAGTCTTCTACACAGAGCTTTTAAGTAATATTTGCACTGGTTGGTCGTTCTCTTACGTGGTACAAATTTATGTATATCTACATCCTTTTCCAACAATTATATTGGTGATAGAACAGTATGCAAGACCATTTTGGTATCAACCACTCATCAGATATTCCACCGCCAAATAGCAGTACATAATATTGTTGTGTTCCAGTTTGAAGGGTTAGTGAGATACAGACACAAGGGACTGAATATCTTAACTCCCAAGGTTCATGACGCATTTGTGAGATTTAAGGAGTGTTTAATCTGTCTTACTTTTCGATATTCGATTTATTTTAAATCTTATATTAACTAACCTTATGTATATTTTAGATTATAATAAATATGTAAGTCGGCAACGTCTACCAGTATTAAAGTTCTTGGAACCACTTAGCATCTGGTGAAAGGTGCGATCAGTTGCCACTCGTGTCCATGGCAACATATGATCACATACCATTAGAATTATTTCCAACGTCGTTATAATGAATGGACTTGTTGACGTGACTATTATCCATTGAAAAAATGTAGCTAGAAGATAATCATAATACCATGTTATGTTTTGCTAAAGCTGCTTTATCTAAATATATTAAGGATATTTTTATATTTGTTTTATAATTAATATATTTTTTCTTTTACTATTCCAATAGTCTCTAATTAAGCAAGGTTTGATTTATTTGTACGTCATTGGTAATTCCTTCTGTAATAAAATAAATAGAAATCGTTGATAAAATCCGATCTTATCTATCTTATGACCTAACACGAATTTGTCTAAATTAATTATTACTTTAATTTTTTTGACTGTGAACAATTAATCGTCAAACATTCAAATATTCAATTTGGTTTTTTTTTTTTTTTTAATGTCAAAGGTTGTCAAAGTTCACGGACAGCAACTACCGAAAATGATTTTAAAAGTGATTCGTAATATACATCTGTGTTTATCAATCATAATCCACCCACCCGATAATTGTCATACCGGTCCTACGCAAGTAAAGTTGTGTGCAAGTTATAAGCGTATTGATTTTATAACCCACTATCCGATCGCCGCGGATTCATCTATTGTTGAGTGAATGAGAATTATAATTGTAGTCACAGTCAGTCACTATATACATACATACCCATATATTTTTAATGATATAAGTAGGATTGGTACGGTATACGGTCACCACTTTCCAAAAACATTGGTGGTGTCATATTAAACTTGTCTTCCATTGCATGTACTACCGATCTTGGTTAATAATATGTATTCAGATATATATGTACCATTTATACAACTGTGTATATCAATTTCGCCTATCTGTTGGGTGGTATAATATTTGATGAGTTTAATATATGTATAATAGGTCGTATAAACATAGAATATTTTACTAAATTTGTGACCTAATATTTTAGCACGAGCATAAACTTGTAACCTTTGTTAATTGAGTACACAAGCCTAGCTTTATTTTAGAACAATAAAACGAAATAACAATAGAACACAAATAATTTGTTCAATTGTTTAATTAAAAAAAAAAACGTATTACATTGTAGATACCTTAGGAATGAAACGATTGCCTCTAGATCGTTTTGAATGAAAAATATAATTATAAATAAACCATTGTTTAAAGAAATAAAATTCCGTAAGTTTTCTTTAGTCGATACTTCAATTTATTTTAGAACCGGTGGTTGATATATAATTACTTTTATAATTATAATTTTTCAATTAACAAGCAGTTAATTACGTACTCATATTTTTACAATTAAAAAGTTTGACGTAGCTATATTCTTTTAAAATATAAATAAGGTAACAGCATCTTGATTTCGTTTTTACGCGATATTACTATATCTATTAACTTGTTGATAGGCGTTATAATAGCCATACTCTCAAACACCGAGCCGAAGAGTCATAACTAATCTTATTTTTTAAGTTTTCAAAATATTGGCGATGAAATTTAAAAAAAAAATTCCCATGTCAATAATACTTTAAGCTGCTGGCCATTTGAACGTCTAATAAGAAATATATTAAACTCCTCTGTAAACAATAAAATGAATTGTACACACACAGAAAATAAAAATTAAAAAAGAGGTTTTAATGTATTTGCTAAATACAATCTAACCCACACATATAACTTAGACCAAATCAACCCATCAATGTACTTTTTGCTGATAGAACAAGTTATATGACTCAATTATTTTTTTTCCATACAAATGTTACGTGTAAATCATTACGACAGCATTCCAAAATGATTTATTTGTAAGATATCTAAATGATATTTTAAGTATTGAATACGATTCGTCATTGTATCCACGTGGGTAAATAATATGTTAATGTAATAATAGCCGTGATGAACCAGGATGAAGTTTTTATTTTCGTTAAATACTTATTTTCATAAAAAAAATATAATAAATCAAGATAGCGTTCAAGAAGATTATGTATTAATAATGTATATATATTATAATATCACAAAACCTTGGGCTATACTTATGTAAGTATAGCCCAAGGATAGGACTTTCATACAAATCTCCAACCCCGTAAAATCCATCCAAGCGCGTGTCTACATCAAATCAGGAACTACCTAAAGTTTTTGAGGTTTTGTGATTATTATAATATATATACATTATTAATACATAATCTTCTTGAAGTTAAAATTATAGCTGTATATACATATATACAGCTATAATTTTAACTTCAATTACCGAAAATTGATACACAAAAATAATGTTTAAGACCATCGTATAATAAATTCGCTTTATCATCTACTATTTCAGAAAAACATGCCATATTTATTATTTTTTGTAACATCAGCTTCAAATTAATTCATTTGTAAACAGCATTATCAGCATCAACTGTAGTGACCGTACAGCTACTATACGATGGATTGACGAGAAAAACAAAATCACTACATACTATAAAGTCGCTTTCTCTGTCCCTATATACCTGTGTATGCTTAAATCTTTAAAACTACGTAACGGATTTTGATGCGGTTTTCTTTATGAGGAAGGTTTTGGTATATAATACATGGACAATATAGTAAAGAAACTCTGATAATTTTATAAGTTTTTAATGTAATTTCGTTAATAAACAAATTATGTAGTATATTAGTATCAGTATTGCACCCGTGCGTGCAGGCCGGGGCGGGTCGGTAAATATTATAAGTAATATATTATTAAATTAAGGAACTTTATATTGATGGGGATCGGAAATCTATCCGATTAGAACAGGTAAGTCGTTGCTTTGTGACGTAGTTTCTGATTTATACAAGACGTGTGTTGTATTGCGTTTCTAGTTGTGAATTTGTAGCTGACTGGATCTCGGGCTTACACGGTATGCTTAGTCGTATTACGTCATTTGAAATGTGGAGAATATGTGTTTGAACCAAACATATCGATAATATTTTTTGTCATTGGTTTCAAATTCATTAGTAAAAAACCAAAGAAAACGATGAAAAAACATCAAAGTTTATTAATTAAGATCTCTGTAAAAACATAGCAACTATAAGCTTTAAACAACAACAACAACAGCCTGTAAATTTCTCACTTGTGAGCTAAGGCCTCCTATCCCTTTGATTAGAAGGTTTGGAACGTATTTCAACACGCTGTTTCAATGGGGGTTGATGGAATACACTTGTGGCATAATTTCTATGAAGTTAGACACATGCAGGTTTCCTCGCGTTGTGTTCCTTCACCGCCGAGCACGAGATGAATTATAAACAAAAATTAAGCACATCAATATTCAGCGGTGTATGCCTGGGTTTCAACACATAATCGTCGGGTTAAGTTGCACGCGTTCTAACCAATGGGCCATCTCGCCTTATATGAGTTAAAATATAATTCAAAATAAATACTAAGGCAATAGATACCGTCAATTCAACGAAACATTTCGACTCAAATTTATCAGTATATATTTTAACGTTCGCTCCCTGAAACGTTTTAATGAGTCCGGTGAGATTTAAAATTTACGATGAATTTCTGATCGGAACGAAATGAAATATAAAATTCAAACTATTGCGTACTTTTCAATGTTTTGCAACGGATACGTGTAATATTACGCCGTTAATAAAACGAGATGGATTTCATGGTTCCGTACTTCGTTTGGTTTCCGTATCGTAAAGTTTTAATGGTACCTGGACTGTATAAATGGGTACATTTGATTATTTCTTTCATCAATTTTAAAAAAAAACAACGACAGCCTGTAAATTCCCACTGCTGGGCTAAAGCCCTCCTCTCCCTTAGAGGAGAAGGTTTGGAACATATTTCACCACGCTGTTCCAATGCGGGTTGGTGGAATACACATGTGACAGAATTTCTATGAAATTTGTTACATGCGGGTTATCTCACGATGTTTTCCTTCACCTTTGAGCACGAGATGAATTATAAAGACAAATTAAGCACATGAAACAGCGGTGCTTACCTGGGTTTGAACCCAGAATCATCGGTTAAGATGCGCGCTTTCTAACCACTGGGCCATCTCGACTCATCAATTTTATAGACTGCATTGTTCTGTTTAAAGGCAAGAAAAGAGACGCAACTTCTTATATTCTAAGGTTGGCGGACTGTTGTTTATGAACTCAAACATAAGCCCTCATTATCTATGCCTATAATAAAATTGTAATGTCTGTTTGCAATATTAAAATAGCCCTTTTCTACTTAATGCATACGTATGCATATCGCTATATAACAATAAACATTTTTTACTTTTTCATTTCGTCTATTTGTTCCGGATAATCTCTGGAACGGTTGGACCGATTTCGACAGGACTTGATATAGTTTGTTGCGAGTTTTATTCCCAAGCATCTAGTAGCATTTTTTTTTATTAACGTGAAACGCGTACTAGATCGCGGGCACAGCTCGTCTACTTATAAAAATGATGTCTCAAAACATAATTGAAGTCAACTTCGCTTTGTAATTTTTACAAGAACTTTATATGATAACTTATCTCGAAAACTGCGATATTTATGACTTACCTCATTCAGCTTTTCAATAATCTTAAAGCTAAGGTTATCGTTCACTTTGGCATCTTAAGATTTATGAGCACTAGGTAGGCTGGTTGTATGCGGGTAGCGATTGCCTCAACGCTGACCAACAAATAAATTCCACCTAGTTTTATAACTTATAAAAGACATACATATGTATAACTTTTATAAATTATTGATAAAAATCAATTAATAATTGTGTAATTTGTTTTTACATTACAATTTATACTAATATTATAAATGCGAAAGTTATTCTGTGTTATTTCTTCACGATTAAGCTGATGAACTAATTTAGATGAAATTTAGTATGGAGGTAGTTAAGTCCCGGAGAACAATATAGACTACTTTTTAATGCACTTTTCGAGGAGTAAAGTGGGCGTTGATAGTTTGCTTGCTATTGTATATCATCAGCATCAGCCTTTTGCTGTCCACTGTTGAACATAGGCCTCCTTGAAAGCGCGCCACGCGGGGCTTGGCTATTGTGTAATACTTTATAAATTCGAAGTGGCTTAAGTCACCTGTTAAGCTAATATTTAATATGACATATATGAATCGTCACAATAGACTAAAATTCGATGTCACAATTTACAAAAACATATGCTTCAAAAATCTCGACAAAATCGAATAAAGAATAGCGTATTTTAGCCAAATTCGATTTCAAGAGACATTATAACTGAAGATGGAGTATCTTAAGTTATATATTTCTTCGTACCTAGTGACAGCTCATTCATCATCGTAGGTGCGTTGTTAAAATAAATCGATGGTATTTAAAAGATAATTAAGAACTTTGATCGACAAATCATATTCATAAATATTAACTTTAATAATTTGATTGAAGTTTTTTATTTTCTTTCAACGTTCTTTCAACGCGTTCTTTCAACTTCATATATAACAGAACCATGTTATATATGAAGTTGAAAGAACGCGTACGGGTTCAACCTCAGACAAGGACCACTCCCATGTATCCAATTTGTATTTCTAATTCATCTCAAGGCTTGGTGATAAAGACAACATCGTCAGGTAACCTGTATGTGTCTACTTTCAATGAAATTTTGCGATGTGTGTATGTACCAACCCGCATATGGGCAGTTTGAGTAACCTTCAAACATTTTCCTCAAAGAAAGAACCTATTCTTTATTGGAGAAAAATGTTTGACGGATATTAACCATTTTACTATATAATATAGGCCAGCCGTAGGAAATTTACTATACTATAAAAAAACCGCATCAAAGTTGATGTATATTAAAGATCCAAGCCTACATAAGGACGGACAGCAAAATCAAAATAAACTTTATTCAAGTAGGCTTTTTCAAGCACTTTTGAATCGTCATTTTACAATCAAGTGAAGCTACCACCGGTTCGGAAAGTAGATTCTACCGAGAAAAACCGACAAGAAACTCAGTAGTTACCTATTCTAAGCGGTAAGCGACTTTGTTTTATAATATTTAATGATATGTGTATAAACCCTGCCTGGAAGTCATCAAAGTAAGGTTCGTTCGATTCATCCTATCCAAAGCCTGTTAGTTTTGATTGGAATTTTTTACGACATACCCAATGAGCAACGTGTTAATTTCACATTAAATTACGTAAACCGAAAAACGTCATGTGTAAGGTAAATTCAGAGATATCGAAATGTCATCATCAAACAGCGAGAGACGTGAGTCGTTTGACGATCAAAACCGATCGCGGTTTCATTTTATACCGAATGTCACGTAGAGTTATCCAATTTCCGCTGTATATAATGTTCGGATTTTATGTTAAAACTTTAGGACGTTTCAACTTTGACGATTACAGTAATTAGTTTTGTGACGTCACGGCTCTGGTCAGAGCTTATTTATGATACAAGTTTTGATCTGATTTTTGTCTGAATTGAATGTTGATATTTTGTAATATCGTCATAATTTATTTTGTGCTTTTCTTTATAATCACTTAAGAGAACCTAACTAATTCTACAAGTATTATTATATACATTGACATAACCTCAAATGGTGATCTATTTTAGGGATGACCATTTTGGGCAAATTGTTTAACTACCGAGAGTCGAGATGGCCCAGAGGTTAGAACGCGTGCATCTTAATCGATGATTGATTCATGTGCTTAATTTATCTTTATAATTCATCTTGTGCTCAGCGGTGAAGGAAAACATCGTGGGGAAACCTGCATGTGACAAATTTCATAGAATTTCTGACACATGTGTATTCCACCAACCCGCATTGGAAGAGCGTGGTGGAATATGTTCCAAAACTTCTCCCCAAAGGGATAGGAGGCCTTTAGCCCAGCAGTGGGAATTTACAGGCTGTTGTTGTTGTTTGTTGTGGTGTAAATAAGTTGAAATAGAACGACAATTGTTAAACATGTAGTATAAGCAACAAAAAATATAAATGAAATAAAAAACTTTACATACAACCGTGCGAAACCGGGGCACGCTGCTAGTACTATACACAGTACTTGAATTTTGATCATGATGATATCGTGGAGTAACGTAAATTTTAGCCAAGATATACTAAAGATACGTTACACTCATCAGTGGTTAGATTGCTTAAAGAGAAAAGCTATATAAACATTGTTATACTTCCTCTACACACAACTAATAATGGAATTATTAATATTAATTATCCCAAGAATTCAATCTAAGATATCAATATTGTATTCTACTGAAACTAGTTCAGTAAGTTACTCGTAACAGTTATACATTTTTGATTTGCTTTAGTATTTCTATTTCACCTATAAGAACAATTATTATGAGTTTTAGATTACTATTCAATTATTAATCCGAAATTTTTGTTGAATTTTATGATCTTTAAAACTTGAGTGTATAAGTCAAATCTTGTAAGTTTATTAGTTTGCACAATTTTTCGCAAATATCGATAGGTATTTTCGTCTGTAGTAATGCTTTGTGTAAGCTGCCTGGTTATTGTCAAACAACAATGCTTAGTATTGTTGCGATCCAATTTGAAGGCTAAGTGAGCCAGTGAAACTAACAAAGGACATTACATGTTAGTTCCCAAATTTTTAGTACATTAGAGATTTATAGACTGGTTAGTATTTCTTACAGATCTGATGTGCATGCTGATTATATAGAAGGGCCTTTTAAATTTTATGGAAAGGCATTCATTTCTAATAAAAGTTAGTTATTCAATAGGCTTATAAATATTTTAATACAACGATAGAAGTATAAAATATATCGATACGAAAATTCGAATACAGTGTAGCGTGCTGAAATACAATAATTTTGTCTAAAGCACGAATACCGATGGAATCATCCGTGACCGAGTTCGTTAAAGGGAAGTAACAAGGTACTTCGTGTCTCAACACGTTTGATTGCCGTTAAAACGGCAGTAATTCCTTCACGTTGAAAAGACACGCCCTGACAGCTTCAGTGTAAGCTCGCCCTATTTAATGTTTATTACGGCTCATTTGTGAAGGGAAAACATGATTTTTTTTATCTTATGATGACGCGACTTTATCTTGCCACGTTTTTGTAGATGAATAAAATTATATATAATTTATTATGATAAAATAAGTTCCGTATTCTCACGATGTTTGATTATCATTGACGTAAACTATGAACACGAATTAAGAAAGTGAAATAGAAGTGGTACTTAAATTTGAACTTACTTCATTACATTTTTGAAAGAACTTTTAGAAAACGTCAAGTTTCATGAAGGAAAAAAGGACCCACTAGTAACCATTGAAGTCTTACGATTACGATTTTCTTACATAAAATTAAATTTGGTATTCTTATATAAATATGCAATATAAATATCTGTTTCAAACGTCGTAGATTTTAGATGATATCATCAATGACTCGGAATGTATCCTTGAGAAGGTGATACTAGTCTTCGTAGATACCTGGATTTCTGATCTGACTACTTACGTCAGCTAGACTATAAAATGTACAATGAACACATGTAAAGAAAACGTTTATAGAAATTTAATTAAACAAATAATTCGAATATATATTTCTCATAATAGGCAAATGTAAATCTAGTTTAACAAAATAAAGCACTCTAAAGTTAATCCAGAAGACAGTTTAATATCTTTCTAGCTCTGTATAAAGGTTTCATTCAAATTCCGATTACGAGCTATCTTAGAATTTCAAACCGAAATAGACTGCAGAAACTAATAATATTGTAAATTTTAATGCGACGCTTAATAGAAGTAAGATGATCTTGTAGTTTGAAATCATATTGGTATTCAATTTGTATTATGATCGTTCATAACTACACATACACACACATAGTCACACACACACACACAACACTTTATTCATTGTGTCTTTGTGTCTGTATTCCATTTTTAAATGTGTTGGTATTAAAACTTGTATTAAATTAAATTAAAAAAAAAAATCGAAAGCAGAGATTGTATAATGCTGATATAACTGTTCAAATTTACAAAGCCGTGTTTATTGAATAGTATATATGGTTACATATACATAACTAGTAAAGCCCCACCAAAGGTTATTCTGCCTATGTATATAAACGAATTATCAAGCAATTAGGTAAACGGCATAGAAGCTTAAGTGCAACGCCATCTAGCGGCGAGCTGCAACAATATGAATAGTACAAAAATCTTCACCATGATATCGTAATATCAATTTGTACGACAATCACCAAACGTTTGAAGTACTTTAATCTCAAAGATAAGTCAATTAATAATCATCATATACATCTACACTAATATTATAAAGAGGAAAACTTTGTTTGTTTGGTTGTAATGAATAGGCTCAAAAACTACTGGTCCGATTTTAAAAATTCTTTCACCATTCGAAAGCTAAATTAATCCCGCATAACATCGGCTACATTTTATTTTGAAAAAAAAATAGGGTTCCGTAAGATATTTTGGGTTTTTCGGACAAAAAAGGAAAAAATCTACCAAAAAAGTTGATTTTTTGCGTATGATGCTTAAACTATAAAAGATAGAACTATAAAATGTTCTAACTCCGGTCCTTAGAGGGCATAATGGCCTCCGACCCTAAGAACCTCATCAGATTCGTGGCTGTTGTTGTGTTGGTCTGGCTGAGGTGTTGTGATCACGAATTTGAGGTTTATCACAATAGATCCAAGCGCCAGTTGCAGTAATTATTCAAATGTTAACGTGCCTCAGCAGTAGGGATATTAGAAGACTGATTATGAACCGTTATTTACGCGGGCGAAGCCGCGGACGACCGCTAGTATTTCATAAATTTATTGCATAAAACATTCTTCCTCAATTATAATTATGCATCCCTTGAAATTATTTGGTTATTGATACATCTCTAAATAAGCAACTATTATTGATTATCGTTCAATTACGAAAAATCTTCACTAAAAGATTAATCAGGAAAAGTTAAAAGTATTATTATAAAACGAAATCAACTTGGACGAATATAAATTAGCATCCAATGGAGCAGTTTTAAATATTTATAGTCTCGTGACAGACGTTCTCTTAGACAAGTCAACATATTTCATTCAACTCAAATATTTACACAGAACTGCAATTCTTTGGATCGCTGTGTCTCTTAGTTGTCGCATTAAGGCGTCTGCAATCCTTGTTAAGACTTCTATATTTGTCAAAAGACGGATCTCGAGTTTAAGCCGACAGAGAATTGGGACAGTACCACAGTTTTCTTTTTAAACTAAGTAGGTCTCGAATGTATTATAGTTATGTAAAGAGCTTTATTTCGAACGTCACTTGAATGGATTCTTTTTCGTATCGATGTTGAATAATCTAGTATATCTAAAAGTTTAACATCAGTCTGTAAATTTCCCATTGCTGGGCAAAGGCCTACTCTTCCTTTAAGGAGAAGGCTTGGAACGTATTCGACCACGCTGTTTTAATGCGGGTTGTCGTACTAAACATGTGGCAGATTTTTTGTGAAATTAGACACATACAGGTTTCCTCATGTTGTTTTACTTTACCGCCGAGCACGAGATGAATTGTAATAAATAAAAATTTTAACAAAAAGAAAAACCGACTTCAAACAAAATACTATTTTAAAACAAATAAATATGCACTAAAAAGTAATAAAAATAATTGCGTATTCAACATACTTTTTAGAGTCCTCCTAGGTAAAATGAAATGAAAAATATTAGACTACTTAAAAGTCGATTTACGATTATATAACGTGTTAGAACTAATAACAATCTTTATTAACATAAGAATTAACAACATTAAATGCTTAAATATATATATACAAATATGAACTAAAACTAGTTACTGTATAAATCTTGACCGCGTGGAATGGTGGCAAGAATGCTAGCAGCATTTCCCCGTTGAATCGCAATTCCGATCCTCTGGGCAAAAAACGAACCAGCCCTCCTGTCACCAGTGGAGGCAATGAGGAGGAGGTATACTTTTGATGAAGCTTTTTGCACCACTACTCCAAGGGCCAAGCGTTTCGACAGCATAACGTGTTATAGTTATTGTTATATTTGGAGCTGGTGTCAGCCACGGGCACAAGCCTCAAATCAATCAATCCTCAATCAAAAGAAAGAAGCGATACGAACGAGCCCCTTGATTGATCCAGTATATTATCGTAAAAAGTAATTTGTAAAAAACATATTTCTTAAAGTATTCTCGTATTTTTTTATAGTTATAGGTTTTTTTGGCTGACACCGACTTCAAATATAGCAATAATTATAACTACATTATATAACCGTAAATCGACTTTTAAGTAGTCTAATATTTTTCATTTCATTTTACTAAGAAGGACTCGAAAAATATGTTGAATACGCGATTATTTTTATTGCTTTTTAGTGCATATTTATTTGTTTTAAAATAGTTTTTGTTTACAGTCGGTTTTTCTTTGTTTTATATTTTTATTTATGTGTTTACTTCGTACGTGTTACCGAAAGTTATCTAGGACATCGGAAATAATATATACATATATGGTCTACATGACTTGATGAATTATAAATTATTTCTATTTAAGTACTAATAGCAGGAGAACTTTGCCGATTCGACAGAGGATTCATTTAGCGTTTTCTATCTACTTACCTATTAAGGTAATAAGGGAAAACGAGGTTAGTTACTCTATCGATAAGCATAAATACTTATTGCTTTTTTATAATTTTATAAATTAAGAAGACGATGATAATAAAAGAACGGTGGATAAAACGTATTGGTGATTGGAAGCGTTTGATGTTCAAGGAATTTTTTATACGTATTGATACAATGTATGTAAACGTAGATCTTATATAAAGTGATGTATCACTATTAATCGGTCCTATTAAAATTTTATTTTATTCTATTCTATTTTTTTTATTTTACAATAACGACTATATAGTGGTAATATAGCTTCTATTCTTGCCATTAGTTGTGATTATTAAAAATATTTTTTTAGTACCCTATAAATTATGAAAATATCATTAAACGTGGAAGTTATATTTGACCTAAATAAATTCTTTTTCTGCACAAAACTTTTGTAAAATACAGATGATATGTGACATTAAATTCTTAATGAAAATTGTGATTTGATCCTTAATCCTCTTAATTATAATAAAATATTTTCTATAGATACGACTAATTAATTCTGAGATAAAAATTAATGAATTTATTATCTCTTGTTACAGTGCCTACGTCGGATGTTCAAGGGGTGTTAGGAAAGAAAGCGTCACTGCCCTGCGACATCCAGCCTTTGCATTCAGATGACGCAGTGGTCATGGTTCTTTGGTTCAAGGAGTCGGATGGAGAACCGCTGTACAGGTAACTGTGTAACTTGCTAAATCTAGAAATAACATTATATAATCATTATTTTATAGGAATTATGATACTTGGTGGTAGCTTTGTGCAAGCCCGTCTGGGTAGGTGCCACACACTCATCAGATATTCTACCGCCAAACAACAGTACTCAGTATTGTTGTGTTCCGGTTTGAAGGTTCCCAAGGTTGGTGGCGCATTGGCGATTAAAGGAATGGTTAATGTTTCTTACAGTGCGATTGTATATGGGTGGTGGTGACCACATACCATCACGTGGTTCATGTGCTCGTCTGCCAACTAATAGCATAAAAATAATTGTTTGTATTTTACTAGCCTAGAAATTCGAGTACCAGATATTTAGTATATTATAAAACAAGCGTACTTTGTCATTTATATAGGGCATAAGATTGCGATTATCTGGGCCCTGTTAAAAGTCCAGCTCGGGTCATAATATGGGAGTCACTGGCAAACGGTGTGAATTCCATGTTTTTTGTCTGAACTAGGTGCGCAGTTTGACTAATGTGTCAAAAACCTGATGGCCATCCCCATATATTCACTAATCCTTATGTCCAATGTGGCACCAACCTTGGATGCTAAGATGCTATGGATCTTGTGCCTGCAGTTATACTGACTCACCTTTCAAACCAGAACACATCTGTAGCAGTATTGCCGTTGGGCGGTAGATTATATTATGAGTGGTAGGTACCTCGAAGGGTTTGCAAAAATCAAAACAGATTACTTGTAAAAAACCATTATATTTCGTCTTTATTTCCAATATTAATGCAAAATATTCGAACACAGCGCAAATATTTCGCTCACTCAATATTGTTCTGTTCACGCCATTGAGTCTTTGAGCAAATGTGGTTTTTATTATAGCGAAATGCTTACGTAAACCAAAGGATGTCATTCCATTTCAAATGCCAGGCGTATTCATGAGATCATTTTTATCTGTGGCTGTTCATATTAATTTAACTAGGTGTGCTATATCCGAAACGAACGGTTGCGGTTAAAAATATACAGACCAACAAATCTGCAGTAAATGAATATTTATTATGCTCGGAACTAGCTAGATTGATTGTCATGTCCGGAAAGTTATCTCGGCGATGCAAATAACTACTACCATTTAGTATATAAAACGTTTGATCAACATAAAAATATGACCATATCGAATTGAAATACATTAAATGTGACAACAACGTCATATCCTATATTTATTTACTACAAATATGGTACGTGGTGGTATTCATAGATATTGGTGATGAGAAATATTAACCATGCCTTATATCCAATCTGTCACCAAATTTGATAGAAAGTTGCAATGATCGTATAAATATAATATCAATATCAAAAAACGATTGCTGTTTGGCGGTACAAATACTGATGAGTGTGTGGTACCAATGCAAACAGGTTTGCACCAAGTAGTGTGCGTGTATTTCGATTGTTTTACTATAGTGTGAATGCAATCATATCAATATTCATACTTTATAGTTTTGCCGTTGGTATTGGGTAAGTCCTCAGTTGATGCAAATTATATACACATGGACTTAGCAAGCTTATGTCCTGCCAAAAAATCCTTCAGCGAATTAGGTTCAGGGGTTTGGGTGTGAAAGGGCTACCTTTATATATTTGTATAAGGTGTTTGTTAAATTTAATTATTATACAAAATATCATAATTACAGCTATGACATTCGTGGTCGAAATGTCAACCAACCCAAGCTCTGGTCGTCCGCACTGGTCTTCGGCAACCGAGCGTACTTCAGAGGTGGTGCAACACCGGCTGTCCTCATGGTGGACAACGTGATTGCAGCTGATGCGGGAGTGTATAGATGTAGAGTGGACTTCAGGAATTCTCCGACGAGGAATCTGAAAGTTAATTTTACCGTCATAAGTAAGTATATTATAGTATTACTAAATGTTACAATTGTTTGTTTCACTATTAATTTATCCGATTTCATTTAAATTAATGAAAGATACTTCAAACTAAATATACATACAGAACAAAAAAAAACAATATTCAAGGTTAAATGATATTATTCAATAAATATTGAAAAACGTTTTATACTAGCTGCTAGTCACGAGTTGGTTCTGAAACGATGAGTATTGTATTTACATCTCATCGCTGCGCCACACATCGCACCTAATTTAAACCAATCAGAGACCCACTTACAACGATTCAGCCATTTAGAAGTTCATTTACATAGTCAAGTACAGAAGATTTTCTATAATTTCTTCAAAAGAGGCATGAAGAGACATCTTGCGGGTCGGCATTCTTACTTCGCGTTTGGACTCCACTTTCACTTACTATCAGGTGGAGTGGAGTCATATGCCTTACCGGAACGTATAAGAAAACCAAGGACACAAATTGATTCAAATACACATAAGCACATAAGTCGTTTTTCGTGCGCATATCTACTTCTATCTGTTCTATTCATAAACATACATGTTGTTACTCATAAACGCAGTTTAACGGATGTTTAATTACAATCTAATGTATGCCTTTCTGTCATTATTGATTTGAAAGAGGAAGACAGAACATCCCTTGGTCGATGACGCTCGTATGTGTTATCGCCCATGATATGTTCGCTGTTCGTGTAAAAAAAAAAATTTAAATGAGGCATTTTACGTAGAAGCTATAGTATATAAAATGATATAAATTGTTAAATTAACACAAATAATATTTCAGGTGATTTTACAATTTAAATCATTAATAAATAATAAAAGTAAAACCTGGATGTATTCGATATTCCAATTTTAGATCTTATTTCACTAAATTTAATATTTCCTAATAAAGTTAAATGGCTCGTTCTCATTTCTAAAATTATTTTCGAACTTTAATTTATGGTAAATATGATACTATAATAATTTTATAAATTACAATTAAGAGATATCATTTTTCGTTTAAATTATATTCAAAGTTTTGCTTCATCAGTTTAGTTCTTACGTCAGTGGATCCGGTGTGTTGGACTTAAATCTTTAAGCGTGAGGATAAAATGTATATGATAATGAAAAGCAAGTGTATTAACAGACACTTTATAGAAAATAACGATTGCACATAGAAAGTTGACAATAATGCATCGTCATAGAATCTCGAATCTCTCTCGGTAGAATCTACTTTCCGAACCGGTGATAGATTCAAAAGTGCTTGCTAAGGCCTACTTGGAAAAAGTATATTTTGATTTTGATTTCGATTTCATGCCTAGGACTAACACTCCCATTGTTTAATTATGCCATTCTATTGCATTTGCATTACATTTATACAGTACAATATGCAATTCGCTATTTTATAAGACCGACTCTTTACCGAATCTCTTGACCGAAAACCATTCAGGTGAACACTATTAATTCTTTTCCACATTTTCAGTACCACCAAGTCGTCCAACCATATACGATGCAAAGAGACGAGACAGGACCAAATTAATTGAACCTTATAATGAAGGATCCAATGTACTGCTGATTTGTGAAGTCGACGGAGGTATGTTTTATTTATAAGCTGTTTTCCTCTAAAGTATAATAAGTGTCATAGACTCTCGTGGTGTGGTAGTATGTAATTTTGTACTTGTATGTCTGACTGTCCGTTTGATTGTGGCATCAAATCTTCCACTGTATTTTATGATTTCAATGATAATCAATCAGTCTTATTATTAGATACAATCTAATAATTAGAAAGATTTTAGTTCAGGTCTTTGAAATTTATATTTTATTTTCATACTGTGATATTGAATTTAGGTAATAGGTGGCAGTAAAAATTAAGTAAGACAAGTAAAACCCGGGCTAAATTTAGAAAAAAATGTACCCAAAAGCTGAGATAAATCTCAGTTTTAAATACATTTATTTAATGCAATGTTTTATTAATAGTTTCGTTAAAAGTATGTAAAGGGTATTTGGTGATTTAAGAAAATATGTCATCTAATCATCAATTTTGGAAGGTTGGTTGACCCTTATGAAATGCACTGAAATACTCAGTATTACTGTAATACAGTTTTAAGGTTAAGTGATCTAGTATTAGTACAAGGGACTTAACATCTTAGTTTCAAGGGTTTTGCGGTGATGAAAGAGATGGTTAATAAATGGGCGGTACCACCTATTAAAATATATATATTTACATCAAACTATTTCAAAGCAATAATCACAAAATTGATTGACGTCAATATTTAAATTTAACCCGAGCTAATTAATTTTTGTAATTAAAATTTCGAGACCAGTTAACGTGAAATCAAATTAAACGTTTGATCGATTCAAAACGTCATTATCGAAAGGAAAACTTGAGTAAACAGAATTACAATCATCATTACCGGAACAATATTTCAAATTGTAAATTGTCAACGCGAATTTCACCGGAATCAATAATGGGTTTTACGTTAACGTAATTAATGTCATTTGAGTCTGTATTATCATCATTCTTCATGATAAGTTGTCATTTAGTTGCAATGTTTTCACACACTGAAATCATTACTGTATCTATTATATCTTCATGTTACTAAATACATCTGATGACGTCGTTGGTGTTGTGGCTAAACATATTATTTTATTTGACGACCTCCGTGGTTAAGTGGTGTCTACACCGGTTTTCATGGGTGGCGTACTCCGAAGACCCTGGTTCGATTCCCAGTCGAGTCAATGTAGATTATCATTAGTTTTCTATGTTGTCTTGGGTCTGGGTGTTTGTGGTACCGTCGTTACTTCTGATTTTCCATAACACATGTGCTTTAGCTACTAACATTGGGTTCAGAGTAATGTATGTGATTTTGTCTCATATTTAATATTAATTTATTATTATTATGCCTGCAAGTATTGAGGTAATGGGTTCTAGATCGGGCCGATAAAAGTTATTGGAAATTTTCTTTAGATCGAAAATCTCTCAGTAAAGGTAAAAAGTCTGTGGTCTGTGTGTGTCTAGGAAGATACGCGAGTTAAGTATAGCTGATTGTCCTGTGCATGAACTCCTTCGGGTCGTGTCAGATTTAACGTATCATGGATTTATCTCTCACTCATTTTTCAAACCGGAATAGAACAATACTAAGTTTAACGGTATAACATATTATGATCAGTGGGTTGTATCCAACTAAACTGGCTTGTGCATAGAGTACCGAGTTCCTTTATATATGACGCCTGGAGCCAATAATTGTGTCTATAAATGTGTATATGAAAATCCAATACGACATGGTGGTATTATTCACAAACTTGTTAGCTTACTAAGTAGTTACTTATAGGGCTTCAGACGGGGCGGTCTCGTATTGAGTCATCAAAATTTTGAAATATTTCCAAATTCAAATGTAAAAAAGTCCGACTATTGATTCACCGTCATAATGAATGACTTTGTATTTGTGTAGGTACATACTAGTGTACTACAAATAATTTATACGAATTAAGAATAGCCATGGTGACATTTAAACAGTATTGCCGTGAAAAATAATTGGAAACTTTCTAAAAATATCACACGATACACATTCATCAAATGGTCATATAATATTCAACACTTCTTATCGTCCAATCTAAATATCAACTCAATATGATATAAAGATAATCGTGAGTTAAAATTGTGATCGTTATCGCTGTGAGTGCTTGCCGACCACCCGTGTTTGCCACCATTAGTGTATCGTTACTTGTCACACTCGATTGTCTGGTGACGTATTATTTGAAATTAATTGGTATTGTTTTGATAAATGATGTTACGTTTTTTTATATATTTATCTTTACTTTTGGCTTGTTAATATGAAAAGGTTTTTAGATATGAAAATATTTTTGTGTAAAGAGTTATTTGCATTTGCCGAGATAAGCATTTACACTGAAATAAAAAAAATACAATGACTTTAAAAATTAAAACCATAGAGCTGAGTGATAAGAAATAACAAACAAAATCATTCGAAATATTTAACAATTGTTTAAGATCGTTAATATGACCAAAAAAAAGTAATGAACTCTATTATCTTCTATCTAGGTTATCCCCCCCCCCGCCAGAGAAGGTAGTAATGTCGTGTGTATAAGACAAAATTTTTCTTTTTTTAATTTAGCTGAAAAGGTTTTGATTCTTATTACTTGATTATATGTTACACCAAATACATAATATATTACATTTGTTATCAATTACATTATTAGTAATTTTTTAATATAAATGCTAATTGCATAATCTTCCAATTTTGTTGATTGCAGATAGACTGATAAAAGGAATTATGTATATTGCATTAATTTATGTTATGCTAGCTGAATTTATTATGTATAAAAGACAAACATGCAACTCTCGTTTTACGCCCTTTGGCCACTCCTAAGGGGGTGAAATTACGTAAAATCCGTTCTCAGCGGATGTCTATACCGTATAAGGAAGCTATCCTAACTAACCTCTGACATTTTTTTGTTAGAGTTTCGTGATACAATGAGTAGTATTTCACTTCTATAATAATCTTTACCTATAAAACTATCGTGGCAGGTGAAATACTTTATTTATATATATTCAAATTAAACAAAGTCTATGACCAATTGACACCTATTTGGAGACGTTTGAAACAATATTATGTTATGAAATATTTTTCATTCAAATGGCTCTCTTATAACAAGTTTCGAGAGCTGTCAAGCGGTTAAGAGCTACTACAACTTTACGCCCAAATATTTGTGAAAATAAAAATGGAGCATAAAAGTTTTTACAATCTATTCTCGACTAGTTCTAGTGGTACTTGATCTCAAAATGAGCCATGAACTGAAATTCTATACTAATATTTACATTTGAATGAATGAATACAAATATCAATAAACATATTGATAAATACTTTAGTAGAATGAAGGTATTTTTTTTATTCAAAAACAGATAAATCAATCTACTGCTCGGTTACCTGAAGGGTAAGTGGTCACTGTGCATAGAAATAATTATATCATTCAGCTTATATAATCAATAGGTCATTAACCTCTGTAATAGAAAATTAAATATGGTAGATTCTTCCAACCACCTTTCCAACCGGAACACAACCCTATATGTACACTATTAATAATAGAGTATGTATATATTGTAAGTCAATACCTTTTTATATAATTTATTTTAATTAAGTTATATAAAACCTTTTGCTGCTTTGATTGCATTTATAGCAGTACTTTGAAACCATTTATACACTATGTTTACTTTGATATGGTTTTACATAAACGTGTACAGTAACTTTGTGTTTTATTTCAATTTATAGTTCAATGATTAATATATTACTAACAAACGTAAAGAAATAAATCGAAATGTTATTTATAAAACGAAACAGATATAACAAACGAAGACTGTCCTTTCATAAACATCAAGTCACAACTTATAAAAGTCCCAATACCGGGAATCGTCTCTATTTGCGGTGAAATGTTTTGACCTTATTCCACCCAGTGATTCAATGATGGTCTAACTCTATCCGACTAATGCAACTTTATTTACAATAACTTTACTAACCATTGAGATATGAATAATACTTTACTTGGTGGCAGTTATTCTACCGCCAAATAACAGTACTCAGTATTGTTGTGTTCCGGTCTGAAGGGTGAGTGAGCCAGTGTAACTACAGGCACAAGGGACATCACATCTTAGTTCCCAAGGTTGGTGGCACATTGAAGATGTGAGGAATAGTTAATATTTCTTAGAGCGTCATTGTCTATGGGTGATGGTGACCACTTACCATCAGGTGGCCCATATGCTCGTCCGCCAACCTATACCATAAAAAAGTAAACACACGTAAATATTCAATTTGGTGCTTGATAGGGTTTGAAGCCATCATTTCCGCCCACGATTTCATCTTGGTTCTATCAATGATAATTTGACCTTACTTTCAAGTGTAATTATTGGATTTAAATTTAGATTGGGATAGGAGAAAAGCGAGTTATATATTTCATAGAATAGCCAGCATTAATTTTTCTGTATCAATATTTATTTCATACCACGGGAGGAGATAGGGCTATTTGTCAATCGATTTGAGTAGATTGGCGGCGCATTGACGGTGTAAATAATGTGAACCAATGTCTATATGGACGTGATCACTTATCACGTGACCTAGCTGCATATCTGACTTCCCATGATAAATTATAAATAAAATTTTAACAAAAAGAAAAACCGACTTCAAACAAAACAGTATTTTAAAACAAATTAAAATGCACTAAAAAGTAATAAAAATAATTGCATATTTAAGATATTTTTGAGAGTCCTCCTAGGTAAAATGAAATGAAAAATATTAGACTACTTAAAGTCGATTTACGATTATATAACGTAGTTATAGTTATTGTTATATTTGGAGCCGGTCAGAATCATCGAAATTGGTTTACGTGATTTTGAGTTATTCACCTATTTGTCGCGCATATACATAATGCAAATTTAAGACTTATTTCGTTTTCATACGGATACCATCATCGGAAAAAAAAATTAAAAAAAATGGGACCCCAAGGGAAGCACTACCTTTCAAACAAAAAAAAATTATCAAAATCGGTCCACCCAGTAAAAAGTTATGAGGTAACAAACATAAAAAAAAAAAAAAAAAAAAATACTGACGAATTGATAACCTCCTCCTTTTTGAAGTCGGTTGAAAAAAAACATAGCCTTTTTATTAAAACCTTTATCTCTTAAAAGAAGAATCAAAGATAACTCAATCCTCAAAATGTTATTCTGTAGCATAAGACTAATTAGAAATAAAAATTTCAATACTCCACAATCTATATTATTAACATTATAAGTGTGAAAGTAACTCTGTCTGTCTGTGGCTCTTTTACGTCCTAACCGCTGAACAGAATTTGATGAAATTTGGTATAAAGCAAACTTGATCTCCAAGAAAGGACATAGGCTACTTTTTTGGTTAACACATGACAACCAACACACTAAAACGCGAGCTAAGCTGCGGGTGACTAATAGTTTAAGATACAATTTTGAGGTAAGCGTAATGTTAAGTGAATTTTAAACCAACAGGTATACCAAGGCCGAGAGTGACGTGGTACTTGGAGAACGTTGTGATAGATGATTCGTATGAAGAGAGAAAAGAGGGAATCACAGTAAACACGCTGACGTTCCCGAACGTTGGCAGACAACACCTCAACGCAAGACTTGTTTGTCAAGCGTCGAACACTAATCTGGCACCACCTGAAACCAAAGTGTTGATATTGGACATCAATTGTGAGTACCCAAAAGATAATGATGATAAAACAACCTGGAGCTAATACTTGTTGAAAAATATATGTGTAATTGTATTAAATTTCTTAAATAACTTTATACTTTAAAATTTTGAAAGTGGACCTACTGACTTTCTTCTCGGTTCTTCTCGATAGAATTTTAAGCTGCATTTAAAGCGGTGGTAGCTTCACTTAAATGAAAATTAAATGACGATTCAAAAGTGCTTGTAAAAGCCTCCTTAAATAAAGTATATTGATTGATAAAGTTGTGATGTAGCAATAATAATGTCACTAGAATTAATGTTTTTTTAATTCATTATGAAGCAGTTATACGTTATATTATTCTACGTTTCATATTAATATTTTCGATGTTAAAGTTTTATTTCGACTTCAAAACGAATTACCGGGAATTAATTCGAGAAGATTGTTAAAAATGATAATCGGGTTATATCTCATTAAATCATTTTCTATAACGTTTTTTATCAGGAAAGAGTATATCAAATATACTTGGAAATAATATGTCAAACAAAATAAGTAAATTAAAAAAAAGCATATTTAATATTCATATTTGAAGTTCTATTTTCTCCGTAGAAATAGACATTTCGAAATACGTCGTACATTTATAAATCGAATACGAATTTTCTATAAATCCTTTACGCAAACATTCGCAAGTAAATATTCCCTTTCATACAATGAGGATGCGAAGCAATACACAACGGAAGCTGAACAATAAATCTCATTTCTCCAACAGTGAAACCGATAACCGTGAACATATTGACCAAGGAGAAGCAAGTGTCGGCGGATAAAAGATACGAAGTTGAGTGTAAGACTACGGGTTCTCGCCCCGAGGCAACTGTCACATGGTGGAAGAACAATAGGCAACTCAAACGGATGGCGAAAAACGTAAGCCCTTTGTCCATTCGACGATCCTTTTGTCCTCTAATTAATAGATTCTTTTCAATTTTTCTTCTGCTGTAATAATGCCGTTCTTGTCTCCGTTATATTTTTTGGAAGTAATTTCGAGGCGAGATCGCTATGATACAGAGCCTCGTTGTCGTCACCTTTATATTCTACCTAATTTTAAGAAGTATAACTGTTCTGTTATTGTTTCGTTGATAGGGTTACTTTTGTTTTTATTGTTTTGTTGATACTTGTGATTTTTTATTTCGAATGGGAATTGAGCATTCATTATTTGTATTTTTAAAACGTTTCATTTTTTTTTTTGTTTACAAAATGAATCAAAATATTGCAAATGTATCGTTTTATGTAATGTAGGGATTCATTTATTTTGTTAAGCTGGAAAACATTTAATATGAATTTATACAGCTCTTTTTTATTATTCTTTACGTATTTGATTTTATAAATCCATCTTTTATATTGAATATAAATATGAATTTATATTTTAAAGTAATGGAAATAAGCTTCTGAAATTAATTAATCCCCTCCTCTCTTTTTAATATCTTGTGATAAATCAGAAAAAAATATTTAACATTTTAGTTTCTTTATTATTTAAGCAAGTAAGTCGATCTGCGTCTAATAATTCGTCTAAATCAAATATCAATTACTTCTTATTAAAAATAAGATTCGGCCTTTTGAAATTAATATCAAATTTAAGGTATATATATATAGTATAAAAAATATTTCGTTAATTAATTTTAGAATTCATTCTCAATTTTTTATTAGATATCTTTACATATTTCATAATATATTTGACTTGTCAGTTTTCTGAGAATAACGAGACTCTCAGCGTCCTGAGTCTCGTCCCGGGCGTGGAAGACGATGGTAAATTTTTGACGTGCCGTGCTGAGAACAAGCACATACCAGATTCAGCCATAGAAGACAAGTGGAGACTCAACGTACACTGTAAGTTTAATGCTATTTTTACTCAGCTTGGCGAAATTACATGCGCTACTCAAAATACGTGGTCGTGTATATATTTAATAATACTAATAGTTTTGTCATGGAAACATTATTCAATGAATATTTTAATTAATGAATACTTACTGCTTTGGAAATAATGTTAAATAAATCATAATGAATAGAAGATTCATCTCATACAAATACGCGAATTCATAAACAAAATAGAATTTCTTTCGCACTAATTTTGAATATTCTTAAATTTCCTTGTATTATTGTTTTTCATAAGATTTGCTTTAAGTTTATTTTAATTGAGCTTAACCACGATACTTATAATTTTTTACACAATTCTCATATTATACAAGAGAACTAGTGTATACATAACTTAAAACCAAAAATTGAAGTCGAGCGTGACAGTGAAATCTCAGAGCATCTTAAAAAAACATCTTAAGTTATCGCGAATAAATCTTTAAGGGTCGTAGCGCCGCCGTAGCGTCGCAGGCTTGAAAAGGAGGATTTTAATAAATCTCTGAGAACGACACGTAGGTACAGCAAACGAGGGGCAGAGATGTAGAACCTCTTTAAGATAAACTCGAATTCTTTGCATTAATAAAATTCCTTACAAATGAAGTTATTCATGAAGAAAAATTATTTAAATTACATCTGATAGTTAATTTACGATAAGGAGTTTATTTGAATTAGTTCAACACGAGTAAGTTTTATTTTTAAATTCTACTTACATTTTGCATATATTTTTGTTCTGCAATGGATAGAAATATTATGAAAACTTTCTACATAATTGAAAAACTGAGATATGTATTCTATAACTACCTCGTTGCTCTAGTAAATCCATTACTAGAGACCCGATCCAGCCAACCCCTAGTACTGGTTTCAATCACCATTCGATATTAAAGTAATCGGGATTTTCGCCGCCAAAACTTCATTAGCATTCTTATAGTTGGAAATGGTTGTAACCATCATGTTATCCCTAAGAAGCAGTTAAATCGTATTGGATTTGCCATCTCATCAGAGAATCAGGGATTAGAGAGTGCGTCTGTGCTTGTACCTCCAATAATGGGAACCATGTAGGTATAATAATCACTTATTTGAAAAAAAAAATCAAGGAATAATTCAACTTTTAGATCTAATTTGCTAGCGATATATATTAAGATCACCAAATTCCTCCAAATTAACCCCTGTTTTTGTTACAGATGTACCAATAGTAGACCTCAAGATGGGATCCAATCTCAACCCTGACGAAATAAAGGAAGGGGACGATGTTTACTTCGAATGCACGGTCAAAGCTAATCCGAAAACACACAGGCTTGTTTGGTTTCACGACGTGAGTACACAACTATATTTACACGAATCTAAGCCTTATTATTTAAAGCGTAAAGGAGATTATACAATGGAATGAATTCCATAAAAAATTGAGATGTAAAATATTTTTAAAAAGCTAATACTGATAACGTCTCATTACAATAGATTATAATTTGAATAATTGTAGAAGAATGTTATGAATTTGCACAATGATTACATTTTACACAAGACTTTAAACTGTATTCATAAATTTTATCTAAAAAACCAATTGAGTTAATTGTGTATAATTTTGTCACTGAATTACGGACTCCGTTAGTTGACTATAAATCAAGCATAATTATAAAGTGATCAAAAATGTTATGGGAGTAAAATGCATAACATTTTTAGCCTTATTATCTGAGCTAGGTAATGTTATCTTTATATATACTTGTTTTGTATGTGTGTATATTACTCCTTGATTATGATGACCCTGTGTGTGTTTAATTGGATCTGTTGATGCTGCAATTGAGATCCAAAACTTTTCTTTTTACTTATTTCAGTAGAGTTGACAAGGTACTCATAGTATAGTATATAGTATATAAATTTAAATGCTGCAATCATGGTTCTACGAAATTATACAAAATCTAAATTTAGTATTAACTAACGATCCATATTATTTAGAAACATACACATGAATTACTGTAATCATGTATTAACTAACATTAAAGCCTCTTATTCATTAGCAATTCAATTATTAATTGTATACATTAACTATAATTGTATTGTTATTCACTATAACATAAATAATAGTATTTTAAGCAATGTGAAATATTTTGTCTAGAATACTGAGATCTTCCACAACGAAGCCCTCGGTGTGATACTGAGTGCTCAAAGCTTGGTACTTCAAAGTGTCACTAGAGCTGCCGCCGGCGACTATACGTGTATGGCTGCGAATAGTGAAGGCAAAGGAACAAGCAATCCTGTGTCACTATTAGTCAGATGTGAGTATGAGCTAAAGTATTACTTATCTCTATTGAATTAAGGTTAAAAATGCATCGACGCTTGATATAGTTGGAATGGTTAATGAGACCAATTTAGACATTCATTGGATGATAAAGAAATATAATGAGATCTTGTCGAATTACAGATTTATTCATAAAATCATGATTAACTCGCTTTGAAAAATTCAAAAGCGATAGACTCATTATAAGACCTACTTATGAATATAGACGAAAATAAAATGAATTACTAGGTGTTAAGGCATATTGCAAGGTCGTCTGGATAGTTACAGCCAGATCACCAGATATTCTACTACGAAACAGCATTTTTTATGATTTTGGCGTTGCAGTTTCATCGAGCCAGGATAACTAACAAGGGATATAATATATTAACTCAAAAATTTATGGCCTCTTCGTCTTATGCAAAGACTATTTAATATTTCTTACAGTGCCAGTGTATATGGGTGGTGATGATCACTTTAGATCGGGTTGCTCATTCCAATCCCCCTATCTTTTACACAGAATGAAACTGTTACCTATACAATTTTATTGAAAAATTTAGTAGTCACAAGACATATCATACATAATTTCTACTTAAACAAAAACATATATATTTAGACAAAACGAATGATAATAGCTGAGATGGCCCAGTGGTTAGAAAGCATGCATCTTAACCGATGATTGCGGGTTCAAACTCAGGCAAGCACCGCTGATTCATGTGCTTAATTTGTCTTTATCTCGTGCTCAACGTCGAAGGAAAACATCGTGAGGAAACCTGCATGTGACAAATTTCATAGAAATTTTGCCACATGTGTATTCCACCAACCCGCATTGAAACAGAGTGGTGGAATATGTTCCAAACCTTCTCCTCAAAGAGAGAGGACGCCTTTAGCCCAGCAGTGGGGAATTTACTGGCTGTTGTTGCTGTTGTTGTAATGATAATAGACTATCAGTTCAAACATAATACATCAAAGAAACGATATTGTATTTTAAACAAGGAAGTATTTTAAATTTAACTTCCTGTACTTTCAAAAGGGTATCGAGTGTCACGAATCGACCCTTCTAACTTTCTTTCCCAGAACCGAAACCTTAGACTTGAACTGCTAATTCCATTATGCTCGAGGAGCTTTCATTTTAACTTACTCATTGTAAACGAGACTCTCTTCGAATGCATTATTTTATATCTTAATAAAAAAATTAAATACTTGAAATACAATACAAGTCATGATAATAAAGAGGAAAATTTTAACGACACAACTTAGATGTAGCATCGGCAAAATTCGTAAAACCGATCACATCCGAATTGAGTATGCTATCCCAAATTATCAATATTTATTTATTATGCGATTATGATCTTTGCACAAACGTATGTGATGTAATAGCGATGAATAGCGTCGAATGGTGCGAGAGGGAGCTATTTCTATTGGTTATGTAAATCGGCAGTAATCGGTTTCATTTTCATTACATTGCATTTTCCGATACTACATCTAATTTGTGTCGCACTATACTATGTTCCTTTGAACGGAAAATCAACTGAATATTTATCAAACCGGACGAAAATAAATATTGTTTTAAGTCACCAGAATATTTGACAAGTAGGTAGTACTTAACCCGACCGGTTTATACAAAGAGGAACGGATACTCAAATCATGTATAATTATTTATTAATAAACAATACCGATTTTTATAGCAGTTACAATTGGACTTAATATAACAAAAGTCGCTTACTATCCGTCCCTATATATGTTTAGCTCTATAAAATTACGCAATGGATTTTTTATGTATAGAGTGATTTGAGAGAAAGGTTTTAGTATATTTAGTTTAAGTATATAATACATGGACAATATAATAAATTAACACTGATAGTTCTAGATGTTTCTCATGTGATATCGGAAATAAACAAATTCTGTATAATATTTAGTATCAATTTTGCAACAGTGCGAAGCCAGGGCCCTAGTATATTACAAAAAACTTAAAATAGAAAATAAATTAATACAGTCCTTGAACTAAAGTATAAATATTGGTTAATGATAGTTTGAATAAAGCTATTTCAGATTAATGTGAGTTACTAATTAAAAGGTTTCGAATGTTTCCTTATTAATAATAAAATTATTCCTGAGGATTTTAATTGAGGGTTATAAAGCCATTATAGCCTTTACATTTGGTTTCGTTCTTGTAATTTATGCGGTTGTGTTGTTAAGCCAGCATTGTGATATACCCTTTGTTGAATATATATGTGTGTGTGTGTGCGTGTAGGTACGATATATTTTTGTAACTTATGTCAAGGATATATTTATTTAATTTTATGTTAGTAGGGTCAAAATTAGTATTTGCTTTTTATTTATTTCACACACAAGTTTTGTTTACATTATATAATGTCAGCCCTGAATTCCAAACTAGCTTTCGCTGTGTTTTGGAACTCAATTCCTTCCCAGATGTTAGGTTAAAAATTTGTTTCTTATTTTAAAAGTGAATGAAAAAGATAAAAAAACCGAAAGTAAAAACAATAATAAAAATCAAAACCCAAAAGAAATTATTAACCATTCAAAGTAGTGAGCTAAAGTAATAGTTACTTTTATGCACCTTGTGTGTGTGTGTGTCTGTATATGTGTTTTTATGTATCATGGAGACTCATATTATAATTGCACTTTATAATACGGCTTTGTGGAAGTTTGGTGAAGTATTATATTAGTAAGGAATGGTTAAATAGTTACGGAGATAATGTCATTTGGCAATTTTGCACTGGTCTATTTATTCTTCTTATTATTTATATTTATTGAGGAAAACATCCCACACAAATTAGCAGGAAACATGTTGTAAAAAGTTTTATACCTTCTCCTTATTTTATGGTATGGTGGTTTTTTTTCTGCTTCAATGTCTTGAGCTTTTTATAGCTAGAATTAATTATTGATGAAATGTTTATACAGTCAATACATTGTCCATTTAACATAGTAAAAATTTACATTTTTTGATAGCTAGGTGGTCACAACTTATAGGCAGTTATTTTAAGGTATGTATATTATTCCTTCACGACCTAATCCCTGCGCCGAATTTTATGAAATTACGTATAGGATTAAGTTGCATCTGAAGGTTACACGTGTTACTTTTTTATACTTGAAACCTGGATGAATGAATTAACACATAATACACAATTGAAGTCGCTAGGTAAAAACTAGTATTAAATAATTAAGTCAGGATAAAAATAAACATTGCTTTCAGTGATACTACCAAAATAATCGAACTTTTTTCCTTTGTTAAATTAGATTTGTTTTGAAATGTATTTTTTGAATTCATTTATTTACATATATTTTAGTTTCAATGTAAATACATTTTGATTTCATATTAACTATAGTTTAATTTTATTTACAAATATGGATATTTTTGGAACGATAGTTTTGTATATGTTGGTACTCTTTGGTTTTCATGAAAGATATAATATAGTAATTTAATTGTGTTTTCTCTACACGAGCCGAGATGGCCCAGTGGTTAGAACGCGTGCATCTTACCCGATGATTGCGGATTCAAACCCAGACTAGCATGACTGAATATTCATGTGCTTAATTTGTGTTTATAATTTAGCTCAGCGGTGAAGGAAAACATCGTTAGGAAACCTACCTGTGTTTAATTTCATAGAAATACTGCCACATGTGTATTCCACCAACGCGCACTAGAACACCGTGGTTAAATATTTTCCACACCTTCTCCTTAAAGGGAGAGGAAGCTTTAGCCTATTGGTGGGAAATTTACAGACTGTTGTTGTAGTTGTTTTCCTACATTCCAATCTTTAAAAGTGTACTTAAATAATGAAAATTTCAATATTAATTTAAGCAAACTAATATTAAACGTTCATTTAGATGCTCCGTTTAAAAACGACAGCAATGCTTTTCGAGTATGGGTTGTAGAAAATCATAAATTGTTGTCAGAAAGCGCATGCATATTACCGAAAATGAAATATCGTTGTTAATATTATGAGACAGCCGTTTCGTTTTGCGGTTATAGTGATATCCTTGTAATTGTCATTTATACGTTTAATGCGATTATGCACATACCAAATCATATCATACTAATAACGATAAATTTATTGCACTTTTAGTAAACTTACTCTATTATAGATATCAGCCGGATACTAAACGTACTACAGAATTTGTTTTTTTACGACATCACATTAGAATCTTCTAAAATTATCAGTGTTTCTTTTCTATATTGTCCATGTATTATATACAAAAACCTTCCTCTCGAATAACTCTCTCTACAAGAAACCGCATCAATTAGATATAAGCATATACGAGTATAGGGACAGAGAAAGCATCTTTGTTTTATACTATGCAGTGATATTGTTGTATTCCGTGCAAAGGATATGACATCTTAGTTTCTAAGGTAGGCGTTAACGCCTTCGTTAGTGCGCAGAGATGTCTAATACCACTGACCATAAAGCAGCCGGATAAATATTAAATAATAATTATTTTCTCACTATTTAATCATTGCCTACTAAATATGTGAATATTTTGTGTCCATGTTATTTTTTATTTTGTTTTATTCCACTCCGTGAATATCGAATTTTAATTCGGAAAATAATATTTCGATATAATATACATTCGAATTATTTGGGTATATTTTTGACTTAACTGATTATATTATTATACTAAATCAAAAACATAGTGTGTAACTTGTGTCTGTTTTGAAACTTATAGCTATCATAATATGAAATTTTCACTTTATTCGGTCTAGACAGACCAGACAAATTAACTGTATAAGGTATTAATATGATGTTATTTGAAATATGAGATATTTTTTCTCATCGACATAAAAACTTAAATACTATAGGAAACGAGGAAAGTTTAAAACACCACTTTTATCCGACAAAGAAGCGAGAAGCATTTTTAAAAGTTAGACATCTTTCGAACTAGAGAGAGGCCGAACGAAACTCAGCGGAGTATAGCGCATAATTTTAATTTCACAGCTTATGGTGCGTTTTATTAACGACCTCCATGGTCGAGTAGAGTGTACACCAGTTCTCATGGGTATGCCACTCTGAGTTCCGGATTTCGATTCCCGACCTAGTCGATGCAGAAAAAGTTCATTAGTTTTCTATGTTGCCTTGGATCTGGGTGTTTGTGCTACCTTCGTTGCTTCTGATTTTCCATAAAACAAGTGCTTTACGCAACGCACTTGGCATTAGCTACTTACATTGGGATCGGTTAATGTATGTGATGTCCAATTTGCTGCACCAAAGATGTACAGCAAATATTTGCATGTCATATTGAACTGACCTAAGCTTCTATTGGAGCGGGGAAATTCACGATTGGATGATTTAACTAATAAACAGGAAACTTAGATAGATATGTTCCTGAGAGACTTACCGGTAGTCTTGATAGTTGTCACCTATAAATTGGTATATTCGGTGTCAAATTATTGAGAAGGTAAACTGTGGACATGAATTTTTGATCCATGCAAATACAACAACAACAACAGTCTGTAAATTCCCACTACTGGGCTAAAGGCCTTTTCACCCTTTGAGGTGAAGGTTTGGAACATATTCTACCACGCTGTTCTAATGCGGGTTGGTGGAATACACATGTGGCAGAATTTCTGTGAAATATTGTCACATGCAGGTTTCCTCAAGATGTTTTCTATCACGAGAGCACGAGATGAATTATAAAGACAAATTAAGCACTTGGATCAGCGGTGCTTGCCTGCGTTTGAACCCGCAATCATCGGTTAAGATGCACGCGTTCTAACCACTGGGCCATCTCGACTCTCACGACTCCATGCAAATAACAAAAGGTTAAAAATAATTTATAATTTACAAATCGATATTATTATTATAAATGTGAAAGTAACTCTCTCTCTCTCTCTCTCTCTGTCTGTCACTCTTTCGCGATCAAACCGCTGAATTGAATTTTACGTGGAAGGACATAGGGTACTTTTTTGCCTGACAAAAAACACCTTAAATTGCGAGCAAAGTCGCGGGTGACTACTAATCTTTTATATATAAAATATTTTTATTTTATGAATTAAATTATTTGTAAGATCTCCAATATTACAATAAAATGAATAAAACATGATTACACGAAAAATATATTTCTAAATGAGAGAACGGTAGCTATAATTCCTTACGATACCATTAAGACCAGCTGATAGGCCCTTAGATGCCTTCAAACCTGCACTTCTCTGGACAATGCTATATTATCAGCTTTCAACGCAGACATACGAATAGGTTGTAAAATTTTATAACGCCCGTTGGACCGACCTAAAACGATTATTACGAAATATTTTGAGCTGCAGCCGTCTTGCTGGTATTATATGTAGATATCGTGTTTAAAATTCAAATTTTGACGTTATGTTCTCCTATGTGTCCTTGTTATCCTTGCATAAGATTGCTATTTTAAACACGTTTCCAATAGTTCTTTACTTTAGATATCAATGAGAAAAAACCCATGTTTCAAATAATGTCACCTTAATTTTCATGAGAACTATTAGTTAAGAATAGATACGTTTTACAGTACTGAGTCTCTTGCTGGTTATTTAATTAAAGGTAATTAACAAGCTGGTAAAATTTGTTCAAGATGCAAGTGCACTTCTCTTTATGTATGTGATAGTGCCTTCTTAAAGAACAAAAAATTATCCAAGTGTATTACACAAAATCTATACAAATGATTGCTTGTAGTCTTTATGCGTCTCTAATGAAACTGACTTACATTAAAACCGGAATCGTAACATTGTTTTATGGAGGTCAAACATAATATAACGCTTGCATTGTACCATTCACTGATTAATAACAAAATCTCAGGAACTATAACATCTATAAACGTGAAATTTGGCAGGTAGACATCCACTAAGAATTTACGAAACTTCCCTCTTAACAATGAGAGTCGGAAGTAGTAGTAGTGTTTTATAAAATTTGCGCGAGTAAACCCGCACATTCAGCTACCATAATATAAAGCGTTCATTAAACAAATTTACTAAAAAAAATACTTTATAGTAGAGCGATCTACTCGTCAGATAGCAGTAGTGTTCCGTTTTGAAGGCAAGACAGTGTACAAGAACAAGGGACCAAACATTTCCCAATGTTGATGGCGCATTGGCGATGAGAGAACGGTTTATATTCCTATGGTTAACAGTGACCATTTATCATCAAATTACTCATTAGCCCATCCGCTTACCAATAATACAAAAAAGGTCCAACGATATTCCAATTAAATATACAAAAGACACATAAGTCAATGAATATTAAATTTGAAATTGGTGAAATCCCGATCGTAAACCCAACCCTTCAGCGTGGTCCTTTACATTCAGCGTTATTACAGACGATGCAAATATAAAGGGCAAAATAACAGTTTTATTAGTACTACTGAACGGTGATTGGATTATATGAATTGTAATTGAATTTTTGTTTTTATTCCCTTCAGCTGTTGTTCGAACTCCGATTCGAGATTCTAATTTGATTGCATCTCTTTATTTCTTTCATTTGGACGTTCGATTAACTTCCACGGAAGTGAGTGTTCCTTTGTTAAAAATACATTTTTTAATTAAATCACATTCTATATTTGAATCGTTAGTTATTTAAATGTAGGTCGTTTTGTTATTAATGTATTTTCCAATATTAATACCAGACTTTTGACGAGTCCGTTTGGTACAATTCACTCATCAAATATGCTACCGCCAAATGGTAATGTTTAGTAGTATTGTGTTCTTATTTGAAAGTTGAGTAAGCGAGTTTTATTACAGGCTCATGGGACGTTACATCTTACCTTACATTTAAGTTTATTAAGTTGGCGGGGAATGAAATGTTTATTTACAATGATGACTACAAATCATCAGATGGCCCATATTTATATACATAATAAAAATATTGGAAGGTTAACCTAAAGAAACTTCTCAAGAAGACATTAGCTCCAGTTGCATAACTACCATAGCATTAAATGTAAAGTGCCAGAGATTCAAAGCTAAGAGCCCCCTTAGGTATATTATATCACTATGTGATGCATTATTGTTATTATGTTTTGGTAAACTTACTTTTACAATACATTTAATAACTACCAAGCTACCACCAATCTGATCCACTAATTTTCCAGCCGAGCCTAAATTGATTGTTATATTACGTCTATACATGAAAGTAAAGCAAATAACTTTACGTTAGGAATAATTTTCCTACATTCGTCGCCTTTGAGAAACCTTAACGTAAAGCTCGGAGTGTGTACGACAGATGTTCTCTTGACAATAAGATAGCGTTTTTGTTAGGAATACTCGTTGAGATGTTTGACTACATTTTCATATTTTAAATATTTTTTCTTTTGTTCATATAATATGTTGAACTAAAACTTATACTTATTAAAGTATTTTATAAAATGTCCAGTAGGTAATTCAAGCAGTACACAGTAAGGAAAGATCATAAGACATAGCAAACAGGCATTAAAGAAAAATGTAATTGTTACTTTGAGGAATTGTAGGCTGTTCTTACATTTGGTACTCCACCGATATCATAAAAGTTTTGAATATCAAACGCAACGCGTTTTCATTTATCTTACTTTTAATGCTGCCATGATTATAACCAAATATCGAATGAATTTCAAGAACATATGTAATGGACAGCATTGGGTGGCAAAGCTGTCTTTACCCCGCATTTATTTGGATATTTGTATTGTAAGAATGCCAAAGTATCGTTAGCCCCAGCCAAATTTTTCATTTCTTCCAAATCTATCCATCATAATATTTTTTATCAATGAACTACGAAATTATGACCATAGTTAAGTTAATTTTGGAGTGCCCAAAATGAAATATATTAATTAATATTTTTAGTAACATACAATTCATTTTTTTATATAAGATTGTGACGCAGATATTCTATATACGTGATAAATGTTCTACATTTTGTTTTATTTCATACAGATGCTCCAGTTTGCGCCGAACGGAGGGACAACGAACTATTTGGCGCTTTGAAACACGAGACGGTATCTCTACATTGTTCGGTCGACGCCAATCCTGCCCTTGTTTCTTTTCATTGGACATTCAACAATTCGGGCGAGCAAACAGAAGTACCTCCGAGGTAAAGAAATAAATGTACATGTTACTATTTTGAAAATGAATTATGTTATTCAAACAGTAATTGTTGTTATGACATTTTACTATTAAGGTTGTATTATGTAAGATGAATGGAACTACAAAATTGGTCAAAATTAAAAGATTTTTAAATGTTCTTAAAAATAATTTAATGTTTTTTTAAAATAAAAGATTTTTAATTACAAATCATTAAAAGCCTTTTTCCTTTTTATCCCGGACTTATATCTAACCACAAATAAACGAGGCAGTCATCATTTAGCCAATAAATATGTATCCAAAAAGTAATATAGAAATATATTTACAAAAAAAAATCTATAACGTGTAATCTTTATACTGTAATCGTATGAGTTCGTTATAATGTAATCGTTTTTAACTGTGATCAAAACATTTATGTCAATCAACTCGTATTGATAAAATTCCGATAAATAAATAACACAATACTGACTATTCATTATATTTTTAGATTGTACAGCAGTCACGGGCACACGTCTACTCTTAATTACACGCCAACTACAGACATGGAGTACGGAACGCTAGCTTGTTACGGAGAGAACGCAGTTGGGCAGCAGAAGGTGCCCTGTCTTTTCCAACTCGTTGCTGCCGGTGAGTAATAACCAATTACTTTTAAATTCGACATTATTTCGTAGTCTTAAGACGTATCATGTTATATTTGACATAAGACCTTTTTAATTATAATAAGACAGTGGTAGAACTTTTTCATTTTAATCGAAGATGCTCACTTCGCTATCATTGCTGTGAAATTAATTTGGTTAAATTTCGACTAATATAATAAATTTATATTGGCATAGAGTTTGATCTAAACAGACTGACATATTTGTCTTGGAGGTTTATTATCAGCATCAGAAGAAGTTTTTCAGAGGGTTGCAGTTAATAAGGTTGACAAAGGAATGGTTTGAATGCCTTAGAAGGGTTGACTTCTTGCCATTGCTCGTTAGGTACTGCTATCAACCATAAATATGTTATTGGTACATACTTCTTATTTTGATTTGATTATATGATTTTTATTAAGAGTGTTTGCATAAGTCACGCGTGAGCACATGATTTAAAACGAGTTACATTTGCAGTTTCTGGGCTTAAAATTGCCGTGGACATTATCATATGCTTCAGGATATATGACACATTAAACTCACCATGAGCTGACTTTTGGGATCATCTAATCTCCATAAATAGGCTAATGATTTTATCACACAATTAAATATTTACCTTTAATCTTCTTAGCGAGTGGTAAAATATTATGACATTGTTATCATCATCATTATTATTAATTGTTTCGTTCAAACAGGTCGTCCATTCCATTTGCAAAATTGTACAGTTGCAAATCAGAGTTTGGATTCGCTGTACGTGGAATGCGTTGAGAATTTCGATGGCGGCCTTCCACAAACCTTCTTAATGGAACTGCTGGAACTTCCTTCACTCACGGTAAAATACCTTCATTATATCTATATATACCTATATTTTTTAATTATGCAGAAGAACTGCTTAATGATGATAATTGGTTCCACCCACCTGTAGACATTGGCACTGTAGGGTATGTAAATCGTAACTTATGACATGACAACTAAGATGTTATCTACCTTGTGCCTGTTATTCCACTGGCCCACTTTTTCCTCAATCCAGAACACATAAGAACACATTTGCCGGTAGAATATAATGTTGAGTGGGTGTTATCCAGACTTACAAACCCATAGCCTTGCCAATATTCCATCGAATCTGTTACAAGAGTATGTCAGAAAATTTTAGTTCATGTCTATTTTAAGGGGATCTCATGCATCATAATTTCACACATGAAGTATTGATTATAACTTGATGACAAAGTAAAGATAAATTATAACAGAGACATTACCTTCACTGATGAAAAACTTTGAGAACAATTGTAAACTTGAAAATGAAATCATTTCCAGTATTTCCATATAAAGTATGCAATACAAACATATTGAATAAGAAAATTTCCATCTTGATCCATACAGGTCCGTTACAATGTCTCCACAAATAGAACACCACCCTACTTCGAAGTGCGCGGCCTCCCGCCGGGCGTCAGTTACAGAATCGACTTATACGCCGTCAACGCCAAAGGACGTAGCGACGTTTCTACGATAGAGACCGTCACGTTGAAGGGACAGGCGAAATTTACTGGTTAGTACGACATCGGTATATTTTTTAATATTATTTCACAAGTCACTGTGATCACAGCTAGAGATAAATTCTATAATTATATGAGGATAGTGCACCCAATTCCAATGGGGTTATATAATATATTACCTGTTAGCGTTTGAATTAAAAAAAAGGTAATCGTTGTAGCCAAAGTTACACCCTACTACATCAGCTATATATTAGTGGAAGTTCTATCAAAATCGGTCCAGCCGTTCCAGAGATTAGCTGGAGCAAACAGATACATAAAAGTTATAAAAAAATGTTATATTGGTATATGTACTGTGTATACATAAACGCATATGCGTTTAGTAAAAAACTATTATTTTAATATCACAAAAATACACTCATTTTTTGTAATATGTATTTATTAATATGTTAAGAAGACATTCTTTATTATAACATAAGTGTCTGTCCATTCAGAGTATTATAATATTCTAGTTGAAATTTGAGATTTTGAGAATAGCTTAAATCATATGTAAATAAGTAAATAATATCTTACAGTACCAGCACTGTACTGCACCTTGAAACCTATTCAGTAATTTTATTAACTATAGCAGATTGATTCTTATCTAGCTGATACTATTATTATTGTGAAAATATTGTTAGTAATATTTAAAAAGGAAAAGTATTACCAAGCGAAGTATAAATTAAGTACAACTTTCCGAATTGCTAGGTTCGCCTGTATCATTTGTGTCGTGTAGTCAATATTGGGCCACAAATATTACTTATAATCCGTGTAGCCTCGTCACGCAATATTGCGGAATAAACGACTTAATTCAGACTTTTTATAGATATGAAAAATATAAATTGCTTCGAATTGCTATTTTCTCGCTTTTATTCAGCAACGAGGTGTTAATAAATTCGGTGGAATGTTCACGTGTTGTAATTTTTTAAATTGAAGATTAAATAATTCAAGACACGTCAAATGAAAATTAATATTTACATAAGAACAATAAATTTCACCGTAAAATATTTTTTAATATACTAGTTACTGTTCGTGACTTCTTTCGCCTTTGTGAGGAGGGGGTGTCTTGCAAGCGTAACAATTAAAATGGCAATTCATTTTACATTTATACTATTAGTTAATAGAGATTAAATTTTAGGGTCTCAGCTCGGAAAAATCGTATTTCATTTGTTTTATCTTAAACACACTGTAATTATAGCATAATAAGCAATAGGGAGAGAGCCGAGATGGCCCAGTGGTTGGAGCGCGTGCATTTTAACCGATGATTGCGGGTTCAAACCCAGGCAAGCACCGCTGATTCATGTGCTTAATTTGTCTTTATCATTCATCTCGTGCTCAGCGGTGAAGGAAAACATCGTGAGGAAACCTGCATGTGACAAATTTCATAGAAATTCTGCTACATGTGTATTCCACCAACCCGCATTGGAACAGCGAGGTGGAATATGTTCCAAACCTTCTCCTCTAAGGGAGAGGAGGCCTTTAGCCCAGCAGTGGGAATTTACAGACTGATGTTGTTGAAGCAATAGGGATCTCCTTATATCGGTTGTCGGCGTAAAATGAGTCACTTTATAATCAGCTGTAGCTAAAATTTTATCCAGCTTAGCTTCATTTACTTCTTTATTCGACGGAGCATTTTCATTAAAAAAATCTCGAAAAACTGGTTAATTTCGTTCGCGTGCTTCGAAACTTTACTCACAACGCTTAAGTCGGTAAATGAGGAGTTTAGTTGATGGTTTTACCATCGCCGCTATTTATTGCCAAGCGTTTTTCGTGAAGCCTCTCTTCCAGGCCGCGTTTGACGCTCGTACCTTTATACACATAGATTTTTAAGAGAAAAACTTTTATTTCGTGTACGAAGTTCGATAGAAAGTTTTGATGTTTTTTTTGCGGTTGAATATTTTGCATATTTCTCATATCGAACTTCTCTATTATTCAGCAGGAAACCTTCTAGACTTAAGTATTTATTAAACATTAGCACAAATTTATGTAGATTTTTATGCGTAAAATACACCCAAGGTGTAAAAACAAACGATTAAAGGTTAAAGTAAAAATTATTTAAAATTACGTACATTAATTGCAATGACATTGTTAATATTTTCTAACGATCGATCTACATCTTCATGAACGCAAATATGCTCAGTTGCTTGGAATTTAAATACAATATAAAACCTTGAAACATATGTGTAGTGTTCTTAAATCTTATAGTATTCATTAATTTGTTTTTATTTTCCAGTCACATGTAATATAATGATTTATATTTATAATTGTTCATCAAAGTAATTTACAGTATCTTATAAATTACTTTGATGAACAAGCAAATAAGTTCCATATTATTCGGGCACTAAAATATCAAGGAGACTTATAAATAAATGAAGATCAAAGTGATGATTATTTGCTTTGTTTAGGTGAAAGTAGCTCACTGGGAATGTCGCCAGTAGTAGCATCGATAGCAGCGATGTCTGCTCTATTGGCAACAGCTGTTTGTGGTGTGCTTGCTATTCTTTACAAGCGTCATGCGAATCGTCACAGACATTTACCGGCTAAACATGCACCTTTGAGGTAAGCATTTATCAATATATACATGTACATGGCAATATCTTAAATTTTTAGTTTGATTTAAAAATGTCATTAAGGTCATTGTCCTGTTTAATCATATGAAATTAATGTGTTTGTATTCACCATCATCATTACATTTAGCATCATCAGATACATATTTATATTATACTATAAAAAATTGCAAATTATATTATAAAGTTATACTAAAAAATTTAAATATTATATTATAAAAAATTGAAAGTTGCCGGACGAGCATATGGGCCACCTGATGGTAAGTGGTCACCATCACCCATAGACAATGACGCTGTAAGAAATATTAACCATTCCTTACATCGTCAATGTGCCACCAACCTTGGGAACTAAGATGTTATGTCCCTTGTGCCTGTAGTTACACTGACTCACTCAACCTTCAAACCGGAACACAACAATACTGAGTAGTGTTATTTGGCGGTAGAATATACAAGTCGATTATCACCTTTTATTTCCCATCTGCCACCAGCCATTCCCATACCTAAATATTTGCTAAGATGCCATCTCAAAAAGTCATCTAACTTATCAGGTATTGGTCAGTCATCTTTATCTGCAGCACATTTACCAATGTGATTCGAACGTTGAAAACTAAGGTGTTACGTCCCTTGTACCTCTAATTACATTGGCTTACTTACTCGGTTTGGCGGTAGATCTTATGATGAGAAGTGATATCTACCAAATTGGACTTCCATTAAACTCTAAACCAAGTGTTTAACATAATATTGGACTTATTTCTTTCTTAGTAAAATATAGAGTATATATTTTATTGAAAATTGTTAACGTAAAAATTAATGTGTAGGCTTTCAAATGACAAGAATTTATAAAATTGTACATAAAAAAGATAGATCTTTCAGATAAGATCCACATTTTTTTATTATCTAGACCGTTCTATGTAATAATTTCTAAAATAGAATTACCATTTAACATCGTAGATAGTCTATCTATAATTCCATCTAAATCCTTGTTTGAATGCCAAATCATCTTTACTACTGAATATTCAATTAAAATAGCCACTGCCTAAATCGAAATCAGGCTGCTAACCAGATTGGAACAACTTGCACGAAATAGGCTTGGGCCGATTAAAAGATTTGTACTTCGGTTCTCTAAGCCCATAGTGAATTCATTCTGCACCACTTACATCAGCATATTTCGATAATCAAATATGTTGATTATTTTACTAACGAGAGCTGTGATTGCCCAGTGGTTAGAACGCGTGCATCTTAACCGATGATTGCGGGTTCAAACCTAGGCAAACACCACTAATATATATGTATGCTTAATTTATGTTTATAATTCATCTCGTGCTCGGCGGTAAAGGAAAATATTGTGAGGAAACCTGCCTGTGTCTAATTTCATCAAAATTCTGCCACGTACGCATTCTACCAACCCGCATTGGAACAGCGTGGTGGAATATGTTTCAAACCATTAATAGAAGAGGAGGCCTTATCCCAGCAGTGGGAAATTTACAGGCTGTTACATTTTCTACTTTTTACTAATGTCTGAAAACATTGGTAATATAAAATCGTGTGTAGTTTTTGAATTTGTTTACATATTTGATAATAATATTTTGAAGCTTGAAAATGTTTACAGTGAACTGAAACTGCTAGGAAGAGATTACTTAAATAAATAAATTTAAATTTCGATTCTGAGAAGTTAATTTTGATAGCATTCATTACCGCAAAGACTTAAAATATGTGTAATTTTATGTTATATGAAAACCCAGCTTTAAATAAACAAAAACATCAAATAATTAGCAATATTTATTACAGATTACAATATTAATTTTTACAGTTTTCGTTAGAATCTTCCGTATTTAAACTCAGATTAAAAATTCCCATGTTCAATAATATTATTTTTCTACTTTTATTTATAAAAAGTATCCAAGTCTGCAAAGATCATAGGTTATATATTTATATTTATCGTCAGTTGAAAGGAAGAAAAGCCAAAGAGCCAAAAGGGTACTAGTGGGAAATAGCCTTAAAGTTTTTATTTTAAATCTTATTTCCCAATGGTACCATGTACTATTGACGATACATTTCTTTGGATTAAATAAATTTGACCATATATTCAATAGCCTGGATTTCATAATATACTTCTTGGTTTATACTGCCATACCTAAGTATGTAAGCTGTTGGCACTACGCCTGAACTTTATGAGAGAGAAAATACAGGGTAAACATGCAAGTGCACACATACTGTACTGTTTTTTTTTTTGTATGTCATAGTTTGTTTGGTTGTTCTTTAAAAAGCGTAAAACTGGATCAAATGCTATGTACATATATATACTGCACCCTAAAATAATAACTTGATGAAGTGATGAAGTATATTAAATGATTTCGATCACAGCGTCCAATCCTATGAGATATCAACGAACTATGAATTATTGTGCATAGGGGAATATGTGTGCAAGCACAGGGCGAGCATCATCATACGGGTTGTCAAATTCGATACGACTGGACATGGTTCAGGTGCAGGATCAACGGCTTTGTGTGCAATCCGAGGCACGGGAGACAATTTTACCTTCCAGCTTCGGGCGAATACAAAAAAATATGGCTTGTAAACCCAATAATCTTTGAACAGCTTGACCTTGGATTTGAGCCCAGAAACAGAATTTTTGCAGCTCTATACCTAAACACAGTGGCTAGTCTCTAAGCCCACGAGGCGCTATAAATAAATATAATATAATAGGTAGGATTTTTTATTCTAAATCTATAAATAAGGATACAAAATAAATATGGTACTTTTTGATTCCACGTTCCAATTTGTAGGTAGCTTTACATTGAATTTCAACTTGTATATCAACGATTCATTAGTGCCTCGTCCCGACCTACGTGTAAAAAGTATATTTCGATATGTAAAGCATAACGAAGCGTGCCTTTATCTTAATAAACCTGGATCTCTGTGATACAGATAGTAAAAATATATTTTTTCATAAATAATTGATACGATGTTTTACGCGCAGAAGTCCGAGTTGATAAAAAAGGGAATCTTAACTGAAGAGCTGTTTGAGGCTAGGCATGCACAACTAAGTTTTTATTAGCTTAATTTTTAAATACTTCTCGAGCATAGAGACCTGGGATTGACCGATTCCAAAAAATTATAACTGTTACGATATTCGTGATAGGAATTACGATCCAACTTCGATTATTTCTCACAAAAATAAACCTCGATTTGATCATAATTAGGAATAATTCTGCTAATTCTAATGATTAAAATATCTGACCAATCCTATTCTAATTTTGTGAGAGAGTGTTTAGTGATTTCCGCTCTGTCCTAACAATTTTTGTATTTTTTTCATTCGTTTCTCATTTAACGGACTTTTTGTAAATCTTTTCGAGAAATAAAGATCTTTAAACCATATACAGTTTGACAATTAATTTTCATCGTTTAGTGAGGCCATGTACGCTGAACGCAGTGGACAATGCAGTACTCCTGTTAAGGCAGAAGTCCGTACAGTACCTGATCCAGACCCAGCTGATGACGCTGATCCGGATATTATACCTAATTTGTATGGTGAGTTTTAACATAAACAAACGGAATTTTAGATTAAATGGAATACGCAACTTTGAAATAGAATCCATTATGAAGCTTACTTCACCGAAAGGACTTTGTTCTATCATGTAAGTGAGTACGAACAATTTATTCTCCTATAGCAATACTTTGTAATATTTTTTGATTTTCTTAAAGAATACCTGTCTAAAATAAAATAATACCATATTCTGATTGTGTTATCAGACCAGCTTAGTTTAGTTTGTTCTAGTTACAATTTAATTATAAATAATATTACTTATCATGATTTTTGCTATACAGTGTTGCTGATGTTAAAAATTGTTTCCTATCTTATAAAAAGTACTCTTCTGAACAATGTTATCAATCTTTTATCTCTCGGATCCAAGTCGTATTTGTCAGAAAATGCAATCGTCAGAATGTATGAGAATTTTTAACTGAATACCTGTAACATTTTTTGTATAAAATAATGTATATACCTATCGTAGGAAATATTACTCCTTCAAAAGAAAAAGATTTAAATATATTTTTTACATGCTTTATTGAGGATTTTTTTTTTGTAAAATATACTTTTTAACATTGTTCATTCTGTTATTGTATATTTTCAATATCCTGTGTTGTACAAAACGATTACTATATTTGCAAGGGTGATAGTCATTTTTGTTCGATGAATTTTAAGCTGAATATTTGTTTTAATTCAACGAGCTTGTATAATTTAGAGCGAAGGCCTGTATCCAATGGGTACATGAGCCTGCAGCGACCACCGTCCAACAGCAAGATGCGAGAAGCCAGCGAGGACGCCCGCTCTGAGCCTGACGGCGGCGGGTACTACGCTGACTTCAGAAAAAAAGACTATAGGATACCTTTGACTAGTGTAAGTAAAAATAAACATTATAAATTACCATTCAAAAAGTAAGTTTTTTAATTAAGGAACTGAAAAATACGACTCGTGGAATTTTTCATATATCATCCTGCCCTTATCCCAAATCTACTTGGGGTCAGCGCAGCATTCTTTTTAACCATTTCTTCTTTCACACAATCCATCCACCGTTTCTTTGCTCGTCTTCTACCTCTATATCCATCAACATCCATTCTCAAGACCTCTCGTGGAACTTTTCAATCAATTCAAACTTCTTTATTCTAAATAAAAGCACTAACTTATTGATAATCAAATTGAACTCCAGTATAACGGAGTTCGGAAAAGAAAATACCCTGACCAGAGAAAAACTGACGAAAGAAACCACCCCAGACCAGTTATACACAATGTCGATAATAATAGGCTTACATTAAATATGGTTAGATATGAAAGTAGACGTAGTCTAAAATTAGGACCGTACAAATTATCGCTGCGTGAAATGGTCGCAGTACAGGAATTCTATGCACCGTTTCCTGTAATGAAAAATGAGTTAACTAGTTCTTCTATCATCATGTCGACTGTAGGCTGTGTTTTTCAAACCGCGAAAATTATTCACTACTAACGATGATTTGTAAATTTTGCTAGACAAATTACAAATAGACGATCAGCTGAAATGTTTGGGATTTTTTCCCCAAAATCAACTCCGCTTTTGTGATTGACACGATCGATTAGATTCAATGTTTAAGATTAAAACTAATGTAATTATTTATTAATTTTTAATCAAGAACAATCCTGCCAAGTTTGGAAGTATATTATACAAACATTTTGAATTGGTAATAAATCCTTTTGTTGCATTTAAACCGAATATATTTGAGCTGTTTATTTCTATTTCGAATCCGGTAAAATATTCACATAAAACACATTCAATTAAATTCACATCATCGTTCCCACAAACAAGAATTTCGTTGAAGATACAGCAACTCATTCCTCGAACTGTTTGTGATTCTGATAGTAGTTTTTTATATAAAAAAAATGCAATTATGTGAGCTATGAAGCATGTTTTCATCTGAAATGAAGTGATCTTTGTGTTGAATACAATGAGAACGTAAATACAATATATATTTTGTATGCTCACTTATTCAGAATGAGAGTAGGTCAGCACTCTATTTTCCGAAGCAGCCACAATTAGTGTTATGTGGGCCAAGCATTTAAATGACTTTCATATTTTTTTTTCTGGTTCAGTTTTTGAAAGAACTTTGCTTAATGACGCGACACTACCATCTAATAATGATGTTGGTTTCAGAGTTAACATTTTACACCCTTAAATTCACATTTCAATTTTTTACCTTCCTATATAAAATTTATCATATTTCAGTAACATTTTTTGTTTATAATTTACATTTGCGATTATAAATATATATGACTCAATTTGGAGTAACAAAATACAGTGAATCTCAAATCTATCTACCCCACGAATTTATTCTGTAGTATGGTTTAGTGCAAGCTCGTCTGGGGAGGTACCCACCAATCATTATTACTATTATTTACTTACTATTGCTACATAGTCATTGGTAATATTTATTTAATTTGAAGAGTGAGAGAATCATTTTAGTTACAATTACACGAGGTATTACTTTTCTTAAGTATGTGAGAAATGTCTGTTATTTTACTTACTACTTGATGATGCATTTGGTAGCCCTGCTGCCAATATGTAATGAACATAAATAACCTAACATAAATATTTAACTAAAATGCTTAACAAAAAAAAAAAAACAGTAACATTAAAGAACATAAAAATATGACGCTCTTTTATTCAGTCAGCTGTACTATTTACATACTTAATAATCTCTGTGAAATATTAAGACGTAGATTCTTCGAGTCGAATGTATCTACAAAGTAATTTCAAAAATAAATAATTGCTAAGAGACTAACAGGAGTCTTCTCTTTCAGTCATATCATAGTTTAAATCGCGTCAACAAGGGCGTGAACGCTTGCAGCCCAGGCTCAACGGGCGTGACGTCATCACTGACAGCGCACCGGCTCCGACCGGAAGTCGTCACTACGTCGCATCGGGTGCAGGAGAGTTGTATATAAATTAGATTGTAGGGGACACTGTGAGGGTTTTCTAGATTGCAGTACGGTATCGAATGTCTTTATTTACGTTTTTATACAAGTGTAAAATCACTCATTAAGAAATTAAGCATATCTTCTGAATTTTTAAAGTAATCAGATAATAAAACAAATCTTGTATGTCAATCTGGGTATTTGAAAAATTTAATGTAAAACTAAAAAAAAATGTTTTTATAGAAATTTTGTTGTAATAATATTAATTTAATTTTACGATGTAGACATATCACTATAACTCTCTAGAACCCTTGATGTAAATACCCCGTTAAGATAAGTACTGACTGTGTTCCTTTCATACTTTAACTTTTGTAAATTAACCTTTTTCAAAGTTTGTGTATTGATTAATGTAAGTGTACACTTGTTAGTGGTCAATTTGCTTAAAGTTTGAGAAGCACTGGGCGTATGAGTCTATAGATCATTTTGAGGCATTTGAGTAAACGACATTTCGTTTTTACTATTTTTTATTTATATCAACCTGTATAATATATTATCTATAGACTTTGACGCTTTTTTAATTTAAATTGTTAATGTAAACAACCTTCGTCTCTCGAATGATATACAGCGTGATTCAATCTCTCCTAACACATCGTGGGAAATAGTAAAAGTTAACACTTTCGTGCTAACACATCAGTGTGATCTTGTCACATGTTATCACAAAAACGTTCTAAGAAGCTCAGCACTCCGTGAAGAATTACCACGTATATGTAAAATGTCGTTCGACAAATATTGGAACGCATGATTGATACTGGGAATTGTATGGACGATCTCTGTATGGTCATTGGACTAGCGGATTCCAACACGAGTCAATTATTCCAATCGGTCAATTCCAATTCGGTGATAATATCTCCTATCTTTGATTTTGATTTCGTATTAATGATCACTTAAAAAAATACTCAGTTTAATTTAATGTAAGTAAATATCTGAATGATATTGTAATACATATCTGGACAAAAGATGACTTTTGAGTAAGGCCCATTTTATATAGGAACTAAGGTATGCATAATTAGTGCAGTACTATACAGGCATGTGTTCAGATTCTACAATTTATAAATGATTCTGGATGTACTTGTGTGTTAGTTATATCAATTCGCCAAGATCAATCCCACACTATGCAGCCGTTTATTACATTATAAAAAATCACATCTGTTGACAAAATCCAACAAAATATACTATGCAAAGAATGATATTTTTGCCTAAACGCTTAAATACCGTTAGGTATTTACTTGGCATAAATAATGATCTTTTTCGTTCAATTTTATTTTGTTTATAAAGTATATTATATTAGCAAATTAAATACACTTCAAAATTCACTAATGAGGTTTGCTAATAGACCTACTTCTTTATTTAGTCTGGTTAAAACTACTTTATTAATAGCTTGATTCGTGGCCTGTTTTGAAATATCGTTAAATAGAGCGACAACATTTATCCACAGTTAGCAATGTGACAGTTCTCAAAACGTGGTTCATTTTAAATTGGAGCAATTCAAACGCTATCCGAAAAGTGCGAATTCAGTTCTCCTCTTATTTTTTAATATCAAATACAATGTACTTCTTAATTTTACATCTTTATATCAAATATTTATGGAATATTAAATCGATTAAGTGACGAGATTCTTCGACGAGATTTATTCGAAGCTTTGATATAAAATCTTTTTGCACGTGTTCTTAAGATGAAATTTAAATTTAGAACAAGATGGCAAAATACATATTAAAGAAAAGAACACGAAATTAATTTTGAATGTGGAACAAAGATTGAAGAACCTAATTACTTACTTGGTCGGGTCCAAGCAATTAGGTTTACCATTGTCCATCTGTCTCGTCAACGTCGCTAAGCCCGCCTGGGCTTTCCTCCCACTCATCAGATATTCTTCAACTAAACAGCAGTACCTATAGTTAAAGCTATATTCCAGTGTGAAGGGTGTGTGAGTAAGTGCAAACAAGGAACAAAAAAGCATCTGAGTGGCCGTTGCTCATAAAATTATTATATACTAGCTGTGTACAAGTAACAAAAAAGACTATTATTGTAGCCATGTTACTCCTTATCATATCAGTTATCTGCTAATGTAAGTCCTGTCAAAATCGGTCGAGCCGTTGCAAAGGTTAGCCGGAACAAACAGACAGACAGACAAAAATTGTAAAAAATATTATTTTGGTATATGCATATGCATTGAGTAAAACTATGCTACGAGCTGTGTTCAAAAAGTATCGCGAATTTTGAATTTTCGCGGGTTACGTATTTTCGAATTTCGATCTTTTTGTGGCTTTATGTTGGTACCCATGTCTCTCACTCATGCCGACAAGCTCGGGCATTTTGAATGTTTCTTAATTAATAGGTTTACTCGTATTTTATGGGCTATTTTAATATTACAAACAGACTCTCCAATTTTATTATACGTATAGATAAGAGATTACTTGGGATTATTCTGTTCTAATGTTATCTTCGAGTGACTGAGGTGGCCTAAACATTGGTTATTAAAATAGCTATCCTTAAAAAAACGTTTCGCTCAAAATTTGAAAGGTTGTAAAAATATAGATCAATTGAAATAATAACGCCTCGATGATTTTATTAATAACTTAGTTCTTTTATATATAAAATATGTAATACAAATAATTAATTTTATTAATGAAAAAAAATATGGTAATGATATTTTGTGTTCAATTCTTTCTTATAATTAAAATTCGCCGAGCATTAAAAGTATTTGGTAAAACGTATTTATTTCTTAGTGTTTAAATTGTATATAATTGTAAATTTGTAAATAGAGAATTATATATTGAAATTATGAAATCTAGTCTAATTTAGTTCTAACGGTGCTAAGAAATGTATAATATTAACGAAACCCACTACTGGCTATCCATTGATACGTTGTCATAGTCATACATTGGAACCTTATTTAGAAATATATATTGCAAAATATTCTAAATTTGTTTTCATTTGTATATAATGTAAATAAATGTATAATTCGAAACCATTATATTTTATTGATTCGATTAAGTTTGAAAAAGGAATTTACTGTTTTTGACGACCTCCGTCGTCGAGAGGTGTGTACACCGGTTTTCATGGGTACGCCACTCCGAGGTCCCGGGTTCGATACCCGGCCGAGTCGATGTAGAAAAATTTAATTACTTTTTTTACTATATTGTCTTGGGTCTGGGTTGATATCGTCGATTACTTCTGATTATCCATAACACAAGTGCTTTAGCTACTTACATTCGGATCAGAGAGATAATGATGTTGTCCAATATTTATTTATATTTAAATGTTATGATAAAAAGGAAAACGAAATCGCTACGCCTAGTAATCAAATCACGTCTCAATGGATGGCAGGTCAATAGGATAATGTCAATTGCCCGGCTGCCTGCACGAGGTGCGGGTATACCTGTTAAAAAGATTCGATAAGAATTGTTTCTTGTAAATGTTTCCAAATACAATGTCGAGCATTTATGGTTCAAAGTGTTTTATTTACCTTCTTTTTCCATAATATATTATGAACATATGAATAAGTCAGGTCTTTCAAGTCTATGGTTTTTTTACTAGAATTTTATTCTATAAATCGTGATGGACCAGTAGTTAGAAGACATGAATCAGCAGTACTAAATTCTCAAGTACTTCGTTTGTGTATAATTCATCTAATGCTGGTCGGTAAATTAAAAGAGTGAAACATTGTTTGGTAAATGTAGTAGTGGATTAAAATCTGCCAATGGTTTGCATTCTTATTCGGAAAAAAAGTATTCCACATCTCAGCCTATTATATCTACAGGCTATTATAGATACTTTTGTCAATTATATTCTAATTCGTATTTAATTGTATCTCAAATTGAAAAAAAGATTTTATGATCTTGATTTCAGATTTAAAAATTACTATCCTAAATTCTTGGTGGACATACCTAATACAGTCACATACAATATTTCACCGGATATCGATCATTCTTAGCGTTACTAGTTTAATCGCGGCTTTACATGACGGGTGAGAAAATAACTTTTGTAAAGGTCAGATAAGAAGTTTATTGTGATTAATGCATTTTTGCTGAAGACCCTATATACTCCAAGTGATGATGTCCGGTCGGATATTCTCAGGGGAGACCAAACATTTATTAATGTGTGCGAGACACGCGTGCACGATACCCTCACTCTAATAATCACAGGGATGAAAAATCTGATACGAACGAAAAGAGTTCGGGCGTAGGACTAACGACAAGTCCTATTCAAGGTAAAGGAGCGTATATATACTGTCAACATAAATACTAAGGGCTATTAATAAAATTTATCAAAGGAAAACTTTTTATTTATTAGCCCAGGCTGGCGCTATGCTAGTCAGTACACCAACGAGTTGGTTAACAAAAGAGTAACCTCAAAAGCTCTATTTTTTGTGTTCTGCTTTGTAATGTTGATTGAGTAAGTGCTTCTACAGGTACAAGATACATGTGTTTTTACTTGTATAAAGTCTACTCGTATTGACTATTCATCGTATAGTTGGAAATCTGCCTTGCCTTTAAAACGTATCATTAATTAATAAAACACAATAAACGATTTACTAAAATTTTAATTACAATACTTGTATGTTATATGTAAAATATTGTTAATAAACTGCTTCCCAACAATTCTTTAAACTATCTGGTATTCTTATGATAGTAATAAATTAACATAATAGGGAATTCTCTTAATTGCCTTTAAACCTTTTCTTGATGAAGTAATTTTCGTTTCTGGATTCTAAAAGACACGATTCAACTGCCATTAATGTAAATAAGAAATAAGCTTGGACCAACATGAGTCCCTGTAGAACACCTCATACAAGATTTATCACTTAGAAAGTTTTTTAATAATTTTTTTAAGCAATTTGGCATAACATTATTCCTTTGTAAAAATAAATAATAATCTGGGATATAATTTGTTACTTTAATATTTTTTTTATATTAAGAACTGAAAGTTCGAAATAATTTAATTAAAAAATGTAAGCATTTTAAACAGTTTGTGACCAAAGCCTAATCTACATATTTACATAAAAAAATACAATAAACAAAAGTAAACACAAAACGGAAACACGTTTACGATAACATTTCAATTTCCAATATGAGTTATCGTTACAAAATCCACTTGAAATGGAACATGTAATAAAATTAGTAATTCAAAATTCGTATTTCATTCGAAATAAGAACTAGAATACCACAACAATGTATAGTATCAGGATTACGGTTGATCACACAGACTCTAGTTTACATTCGATCGAATGTGATTCTTATACACATCAACATAAGGGTGTTTTTATAGGTACGTAACTAGCATTGAATTTTGTAATACCCCCCGTTGATAAAACGCGGCTTGATTTTATGACGTACGAGACGCTATGGAATTTATTTACAAAATTTTATGATCTCGTTAAATTGATAAATTTAATTCAAAACGCCCATTTGCTTGTTAGAACGTCAACAATGTAATTTAAACTATTATAGGCATTCTTTTTTTTAATTGAAAACAAAGCAAATATTACATTTTTCATTCACTGCAATGACAAGTATACATGGCATAAATGCAACAGATTAAACTAATGTTTTGCGATCTGAATATCTCACTCAGTCTCATAATATAATGTTTCTTCAAATACAGACCTTGAAATATCTTGGTATGTATGTGCCTTTAATTATAGTAACTAATATACTTATTAAAAGTAGTATAAGTCATTTGTAAATGATATAAATAAAAGTGGATCTATAAATGACTGAAAAGACACCGGAATGACTAATTTCTAAAATATCTTCCCAGCAAAAATTTAGCTAAGACCAGCTCCATCAAGTTATGTAATTGTAACGTGCTTTATGTATAATTTTTTCCACAAAGCTCAAAAGTACTGTAGGTTTTTTTTATTTGACTTTTAATTTTCATTTGACTCAGTCTCTTGTCTCGTCGTCTCTGTATATCGTCGAGATCATCGCTTGACATTACAGTATGGCACTTATAACTTTATAGCTATTAAGCAATACGAGACGTGCAAAGCCTTTCATAATCCCTATGTTCGTAAGACAACATCAGGTGTTTTATGTGACAAACAGATTTTATATTAAACATAAAACGAAATACTTTTGTTTATACTAAGTTATTATACTGTACCACATACGAAGAAAGCTGTAAAAAGTATTTATATGACACTGGGTCGTCATGAGAGCACTTGCGATAAAACAGCGGATTTAATGAAAACTTGTACACAATAAATAAAACAATCACAATAAAACATCGACGCCCACGGATTATAAAATAGCAAGTTTGACAGAGACTGTAAATGTATAACGTGTGAGAGATAAAGACGAACAGATACAAATGAAAAAGAGACTTACTCTGATAGATATAGGTTACAAAGGAGATTAAATATTTAACACTTAAATTTCTAATGAGAACATTAAAATCTTATGAGTTTTTACATAAATTTTAAATGTGAGAAAGCAAAGAATGAAATCGTTACGAATTATTTTTAATTGAAGTCATAAATACTATGAATAGTTGTAACATATTTTGTTCTACGCCAACGCATCAAACGACCCTTTAAATTTACTGTCCGATATATTAAACAAACCGGTTCACTTAACACTATCTACTGTTAAGTTTTATTTAATAATTGAATAGCGATACAGTAGTTAAGATATGGTAATTGTTTATTTTCTCAGAAATTAGCTGACGCTTAAACACCTCCTTTTCTGTTCTCAGCTTCTTCCTTTTCTAGCAGTGAAGAATTTGGAAGTTAATAAAGCTTTTTTATTAAAAGAAAGTTAAGTAGTCAACGAGTATTTTTTGTCCAAATGAATAAAATATGTACTTAATATTGCATACGTACTTGTGCCTTGCAATATCCTTCTTTGCTTACCTGAGAAGATGTGATTTTAATGATGCCGTTTTTTTTTATTTATATGATTTTTCAAAGATGTGTAAATTAAATTTCCTGTCAAAGAACAAAAATAACAATGACTTGATCTGAATGAAATGAATTAAGTTATCAGTCAGTCAGTCAGATAATCATTGATGATGTTTCTTTCAGAAAGGATAATTTCAAAATGTGTATCATTTAAATGTTTCTTGGTCCTTCAGGGTTATTCTGTAATAAGAAATTCGAATCTCTCTGTCAAATAATTCTGAAATGCCGAAATAAAATATGTGACATTGACATACCAAATAGCCGTAGCGCTGTAAATCAGTTGTCAACATTTCACGAGTGACGTGTGAAGTGAATTCATACAGAATCGCACAGATTCCAGATTCAGTTATGTTATTTATCGAAGATGTTTGGAATTATGTTTTGGGAAGACAAGGAGCAAATGCTTCGAGTGAACTTGATTGAATTGGATTATTAAATCAACACAAATACATATAATATAAATTTTATTTGTGCTCAATTCTAATGATATGGATTATCTTATTGGTTTTATTGATTATTATTTATTACATAATTTTTAAAATGTGTTATACTTTCTAGTTTTAATTATTATGCTTATGTATAATTTATATTTTCAATAATAATGTAAAGTCAGTAAATATCATATCCGATTTAAAAAAAATTTTTTTTTAAATCGGATATGATATTGTACCTACTGTTAGTTGTCCTACTGAAAATAAAATATACAAAACAAACCTGCTTCAAATAGACTATTAGAAATAGGCATGTAGATTATAATATACATGAAAAGCTATTATGTAACAGATTATGTGACTGACGTAATGCAGTCTAATATGGTAAAAATACAAGCGCCTGATGTAACTTTTGCGGTGGTGCGGTGAGTGTGGTGCTGGAGTGTATCAATCATTTATCAAACCACAGCCCATATTTGACAATTAGGTCATCTGTCAGTGTACCAGAGCTGTGGTAAATATACCAGAACCTATGATTAGTTTTTTTGATTAAAGATAAAAACACGAACGTTATATAAATAATTATTTTATGGTGCTTTAATATTTTGACAACGATAAAATCAACAATCATAATTACTCAAATAATTTGTATCCGTACTGCCTATTCATTTGCTATAGTTTTTCGTGACGAAGAATTATGTGCCAGCCCATTTGGGTACAACACTAGCACAATACAAACGCCCTGTACGTATCCCACTGCTAGGCTAAGGTATCCTTTCCCTTTGAATAGAATGCTTGGAGCAAATTACCACGCTGCTGGAATGCGGGTTGGTGGATGTATATTTGGCAGAATTTCGTTGAAATTAGACACTGGATCGATGGTTACCTTTACCGCCAAACATGAGATGAAGTATAAACACAAATCTAACACTAGACAAGTTAGTGGTGGTGGCCTGGGTGTGGGCCTGAACCCACAATCACCGGTTAAGGTGCACGAGTTCTAATCCCTAGACCATCCCTGCTCTTAACAGCATGCCCCTCGCTTCTACCTCTATTACGATTATTTCTTTGTATTGCCATACTTCTTACAGTGGTATTGTCTATAGTTGGACTTAACTTACCATATTACGGCATATTTATAACAACTACTTCCACTATACTAAAATTTAAATGAGTACATCTCGTATATATAAATACTCTTTGGTAGGCAATAATATAGGGAACTTTGGGCCATGAAATTGATTCTGTTTTTGAAATATATTTTTAGTCTATATAGTTTGCCGGAAAATATGTTGTTGTAGTGTGCGTTTAAATACGTCTAAAATAATGTGGTACTATACATACAATGGTGGTGGTATCCATGATATTTTATGTTAACACCCTTATTACTATAAAATTTTATAATATTTGATCAGTAAGAAATCAATACGATATAAAATTCCTGAAAAAACAGGACCAATAAACAACTATATTTGTCATTTTTATTTAATTTCGAATCAAAAACAAAATTTATTTCAAATATAATTTGTGACATTTAAATTATAAAATCGTCATTTCCAAAGAAATATATATCAATTTTAAAGAACGAAAACCAAACAAGTGTATCACAAATTAACATTTTATCAGAGCGGAAGTTATATATCGCGGATGAGTACATCCTGCGGACTTAATTAGGGAACTGAATTTATGGGTGAGCTGAGTCCGTACCATTTGAGAGAGGCTTTTGTTTTATTAATAAGGACGCAAAGTAATATATCTGAAATGAAAGTCGACAATGCCGTCGAAATTATTTTGTTTGTGGAACATTTTTTTCCAATTATTATATACTAGCGACCTGCCCCGACTTTGCACGGGTGCAATACTGTTATTAAATTTACATCAGAATGTATTTATATACTAAGTTTATAGCTTTTTGTCATAAGACACATACAATAAACCGCTATTTAATCCTGCATAAATAAATACACTTGTTTTAAATCTGTAGTATTTTCGAAAATATTCATTTAAATGACATGCTGGCATGTTTATCTATATGAAATATATCAGAACCGATATCATGATAGAAACCTCTGAAATTTCTAGTCTTTCTTTACTATATTGTGAATTTATTAAATATACAAACCTCTCATGAAAGTACATGAAAGTATGTATCTATTAAGAAAAACTGCATCAAAATGGTTTTGTAATTTTAAAGGTTTAAACAGACGGTAAGCAACTTTGTTTTATACTATGTAATGATGACACTGCTCTGCCTGAGTTTATTGGAATAATACGAAAATCGAGTGATCCTGCCAATAAGAATATTAGGAGTTACCTTAATATAAAATTTGAGAAATTTAATGACTTTTTAGTGGAATGGAAACTGAATGTAATATCTACTGAGTATAGAACAATAATCCTAACTTACTTCTAAAATAATTGATATAATAAGTGAACATTTATTTATTTAGACATTTATTTTAAGCTAACTGGTAGAACGAATACGAGTTGTTTCTTAGTGGTTAAATTTATTTCATATAATATTTCGCTTAGAACATTTCTGACGAAATATAACATTATTAATTTCGTCATGTGTTAAATAATAAACATAATATTATTCAGCTTAAATACTCTATATATTTCTTATATTATCTTTATAATTCATCCAGAGATTCTAGATAAGAAATTGTGGAACACTGTGTACAGGTGATTGATTTTTTACATTACTTTGATACCAATGTAAATAGCTAAAGCACTTGTGTTATGGAAAATCAGCAGTAACGACGGTACTACAACCATGCCATAATAACTATAGAAAACTAATGAACATTTTCTACATCGATTCAGCCGGGAATCGAACCTGGGACCTCGCAGTGGCGTACTCAAGTAAACCGGTGTAAACAACTCGACTGCAGAGGTCGTCAGAATTTAAAATACCTTTGCTTTTGGAAGACTTTGACTTATGTAATAATGTTATCTGAAAAACTAAATGTTTGTTATGTAGTGTGTGTAGTGAATGGAATAATTTTATTACGTTAGGCCATACCTATATAGCCTTTACATTTACTTGTTAGAGAATGACGTCACAGGAAAATCACTTATCGGCCGTATATATTATGTTCTATCATTAATTTGCGTTAATAATTTATCTCGAACTTAGCGTATAAGGAAAACACGAGGAAACCTTATACATAATATTATTTATACAAACATTTCACCATCAGCTAGTAAGTAGCTTACTTTTTTATATGTACAGAAACATTATAGCCTATTTGATAGTAAGGGTACTAACGGCCTATACATTTGCACTATTCCTTACATCACATGCACTTTGAGAACTAAGATATAACGTCCCTCGGGGCTGTAATTATACTCAATCGTATTTAAAGTCGGAACACAACTATACTGACTATAGCTATTTTTTCTTTAAATTCTGTATAAATAAAAACGAAATACTGTCAGATTTTGATTTGGCAGATACCCTTATAGAGTGTAGATTTTAAGAACTCCATCCCCAAGAATGATCCGAGATGGCCCAGTGGTCGGAACATGTGCATCTTAACCGATGATTTGGGGTTCGAACCCAGGAAAGCACCACTATATATATATGTGCTTAATTTGTGTTTATAATTCATCTCGTGCTCGGTGGTGAAGGAAAACATCGTGAGGAAACCTGCATTTGTATAATTTCATTGAAATTCTGCCACATGTGCATTCCACCAAACCGCACTTGAACAGCGTGGTGGAATATGTTCCAAGCCCTCTCTCTAATAGGAGAGAAGGCCATTAGCCTAGCAGTGGGAAATTTACAGGCTGTTACTTTTATCCCCAAGACGGTATAATAGGGTTGGAAGTTTGTGTGTTATAAGCCACTGGTTCAGCTAGTATATGATGTACATATAGGAAGTCCATAAATAGGCTTGATGCTAATGCAATAATCCTACCATCGAGTGCAAAGTCGAGTACAGTCTAATAGCTAAGAAGCTAAATACTAATATAGTACTTCAATAAATATTCAAGGAAATTTATTGCCGTTGTATTTTTCTATTATACTTTTAATTCCTTTAAACACGCAACTCGAGATTTTTTAATTAGATATTTATAAATGTCAATTAAGAGATGATAATGATCTTGATAACAGTAATAATTAACAAGACTTTTAATCAGTATAATTTATAACATTATAGATAATATCTTACAAAATTGTAACTATTTGACTTTATTATAATTGAAAAGCTAATAAGGTAAACATTTTATGTAAGTTTGCAATGCCTCGAATGTATATAGTGAAGTTGCTCACGGCGAGTTGTTGCTATGTTCACACGATTGGATTTTGACAGAATCGATAGAATGACGAGTGCCATTTTTAATTTACATCTGGTGCCGTTTGAACAACTTTTTCTCTCTATATTATATCTTATCCTATCTTTTCTATCTTTGTGTTTTTTTTTTTTTGTTTCGACAATATCTCTGTATTTTAAATTAATTCAGACACTTCACGTTGCGATCAACGTCTTGTAAGCAAATCAAGTACTAGTACTTTCAAATACGGCGACTACTGGCCACTCTGATTCCGCATAACCTAACCCAACCCAACCTAACTAATAACCAACGACCAACGCAAAAAAAATAGAAGATAAATTATTTCTTTGTAAACGAAATAGACTCATTATAGCAAGCAAGATTGTATACCGTAATTGTTCCTGGACGACTAAAAAAAACATCGTCAGGAAACCCGTATGTTATGGTTCAAATACCATCACATATACAACGTATATACGTGTATAACAGTGGAGTAAGCTCAAAAACATTCTAGAGACAATAGAGTCCCTATTTTAATATTATAAACTCAAACTCAAATAACTTTATTCAATGTAGAATCATTACACTTTCTTATTGATGGTCACATTAAACAATACCACCGTTTACGAAAAATCTATATTTCTTATCATTCTGTTATTCCAATATATATTCTATAGCGATTAATATATTATATTAAATTTCAAGTCCCGCTAGCTTCGTGGCTACACAGTTGAGTGACACTCTAATTTATCGTTGAATGGGGACTAATAGATGTGAATTTAGTTTAGTATGACTCGTTGTATGTAGCGATAACCGATAAACAATTTATGTTGTTATTAATTGCAATGTTAATAATAATTTGTATATAAATTAAATATTACACAACTGTAATGGATGTTCTAAGCATATTTACATATATAAAGTAGCTGATGATATAATATATTCAACTATTTAAATATTTTTAATACAAAGTTTAGATTTTATAATTCGAGGAGCACACAAATTGATGTAAAAAGTGATAGTGATAGATATAGTGTGTATATTTTGTTGGATAATCATAAATGATATAAATATATAATCATTTCTCTAATTTAGGTTGGTTCAACATTTGTTGAACTTTGTGGCTTTTGGTTTGTCATTTCAAGCCAAATCATAATATGTTGATATTATGATTTGGCTTGAAATGACAAACCATATATACAAAAACGTTTAAAATTCCTTCCCATTCTTAAGAAAACAATACATATATTACTTTTTCAAACAACAGTATAATATAACCTATATAAATCCATATTAGTTGGGCTATGTGTTCAATAAAAAGTTTTTTAAGAAAGAAGAATTCTACCAATTTCTCAAACGTTCTATTCAAACAAATATGATGTCCAATCTCCTAAGGAAAATCCATAAATTATTTAATAAATTTAACGTTTGTATATTCGAAATAAACAGATAATTTAGATCTTAGACTTTTTGTTAAGATTACTACGATTAAGTACAGCTTCTTTCAACACAGCTTTCTAAAAATTAGCAAAATTTATTTTTTAGTAATATATCTATGTAAACGCCATTATTTGGGCCGTCCTTTGAAGGCGAATTTATTACTCAGGGTTGTCAAATTGTATTTAATACAAACAATTATTATAAAAATAATATAAAGCATGGATTCTGGCAGATGCCTTGTGAATCTAGTAGGTGTATCACGAATGATTTTTATCGACACGATTTTTTCAGTAATTATCATAGCTTCGGTAAGTAACTTGTTTATAAGGTCTCTTTCTAGTCTTGTACAGTTACATGGAGTAATGTGAGGTTGGAGCGAGACAGCACACTTTGCCTTTGATCTGTCTCTGATTATACATCATTTCATCCGTCCCGTAGTGGCCCTTTTTTAAGCCTTACGTATAAGTTATATTTGAGAGATCTGTGAAGAGCACTAACTTCTATAATGTAGTTCACTTAACCTAGTGCCTTGCTTGTTACTTTTTTCTATATATAAAAAAAATCATATAAAACTAGCAGTCGCCTGCGGCTTTGTTCGCAGTTTAAAGGTGTCGGTTGTCCTATGTTAGGCAAAGAGTAGCCTATGTCCTTTTTTGGAGTTTAAGTTTACTTCTTACCAAATTAAATAAATTTCATCAAATTCGGTTCAGCGGTTTGGTCGTGAAAGAACGACAGACCGACAGAGTTACTTTCACATTTATTATATTAATACAGATTGTCTTTACCTCTAATTAAAAAAAGGATTGGAAATATTAATTTAAGGCGTAGATCAATTTATGTTAAATTGAATTGTGACAACCCTATACGACAGGTAATTGGAATTTAATGTGTTATGCTTAAAATGAAAATGTTTATTTTACGAAGCGGCACCTGTAAACACGTCTTGTTTATATTGGTCACTGATAAATTTGCTAAACGATAAACAAATTTAAGGCGTAAACATAAGGTTTTAATTGCAATGATATAAATTATGGTACGTATAAATTTTGAACGAGTTTAGAGAATAACAGATTAATATAATTAGGGTTGATTACGGTAAGATAAACAGATCTCTGCTGAATTTTTAACATCGACGGATCGTTTATCTTTGATCTATTTTCCGAGCACGACTCTGTCCGCATATGAAGGAGAAAATAGGTAGGCCAGAAGTAAGGTACCTATTTATATTAGTATATGATTTAAATAAGACTGCAGGTGTAAAATACAGATAAATTGTTCAAAGATTTCTTTCGCATTTATTGTGACTAGCTGCCTCATCCAATCAGCTTAGCTGGACGTTCACTAAAATAGGAATAACGGAAATGTAAATTATTAAATGGACATTGATTTCGTGACGATCCTTCCAGTATCACGTTATTTACGTAAAGAGAAAAAAATAGTATATATTTCATTATTTTATAAAAGTAACAGAAGTTACTCCTTACTAAATCAACTATATGGCAGTGAAAGTCCAGTCAAAATCGGTCTTGAGGGAGATAAGATAGCCGGAACAAAGAGAGAGACAGACAAAAATAGTTTTAAAAAATGTTATATATTTCAAACAGACACTCCAATTTTATTATACGTATAGAAAATCATAGTTTTAGTTTAAATATTTAATTAAATATTCGTTGGAATTTAAACACCAAATAGGAATATTTTATGTCGTTGTGTCATGTGTTCATAAATTTAATTATAGGCATAATTATAAAGGCCATAAAATATTCATTGATTGATGGTATGAGTATGTATAAATATAAACATGTAGGACTGGCAACATGATAGTAAGTAGTCATTACCAACTTTAGTCTTAACCTACCTAGGTCATATAATATATATTTGACGACCCCTGCGGTCGAGTGGTCTATACACCGGTTTTCAAGGGTAAGCCACACTGAGGTCCCGGGTTCGATTCCCGGACGAGTCGATGTAGAAGTTTTAATAGTTTTCTATGTCGTCTTGGGTCTGGGTGTTTGCAGTACTTTCGTTACTTCTAATTTTCCATAACCCAAGTGCTTTAGTTACATTGGGATCAGAGTAATGTATGTGTTGTTGTCCAATATTAATTTATAATTTTAGATGTATCGCGGGCACTCTACGTCGTTCTTCCATCAGCCCATACCATAAAAAAATTATACACTACACGTAATATTATTCAATAGCATATAAAAAGATGAACAAGACAGCCCAGTACAAAACCCAGACCCGATACAAAAATGTGTCCTTAACCAATGAATACACCCTTAAAATATTTTGTGTGAACGTTTGTGAACCAAAGTGAAAACTAAAACAAAAGATTCCCAATACACATTTTATTCCGAAGATCTTTTGAGTTTAGAAGTAAAAATTTCCACGCGTACAGTAGAGTAAAATATCTTAAGTCTATTGCCATTTCACGAGTTAGGAAAGACTTTGTAAACAAAAACAGATAACCTGATTACGTAAGAACCCCATAAAGAAGAGAAGCGTATAAAAGAAAAAAAGAATACTTTTATTTCTTGTTTTTATTGTCGAACAAAATTAACAATTATCACTCAATTGTCTTTATATAGATGTTGTTGTTAGAATTTTTACATATGACGTAACATCAGCTATATTAATAAAGCGTTTGATATTAAAATATAATTTTTAAAACAATACTAGATGGCTACAGGATCAACCACTAATGCGCCACCGACCTACGACATTATGTTCCTCGTTCCTGTAGTTACATTTTTAATGCTTATTGTAACTAAATTATTAAATAAAACTTATTATTCACTAAAATAATACTTAAAGAATCATCTGGATTTAGGCTCAAGTTCCCTTACAGGATAATTATTGTAAAAAACATTTTAGAGGTAAAACATAGTTGCTCTTTTCAATTGAAAAGAGCAACTATGCAAGCTTCTAACCTTTTCTACTTTGTGGAGGCTGCTCTCTGAAAAGATGGTAGTCTTTTAATATTGACGTTTCAAAAACTCTTCATTGTGTAATTTTCTTGAATAAAATTTGTTTAATTTGATTTTATTTCTTTGGAATTTTAGTGACTGATTCCATAAAACGTATCAGAACAGTACAAAGTAATGCAGTTTAGAGGAATACGAGTATGTGTGTAATGAGTAGTTGGAATCTACCCAGATAGGTTTGCACAAAGCCCTACTACCAAGTGAATGTGTTGACTTACTGAAGGTATAATTATAATACATCAAAACATGTCTCCATAGCAACGGTGAAGTAGCGTTGTCGAGAAGGTTCCAACCTTTTTCTTAAGAAATCTTTGAACATTCCACTACAAACGCTAAACAAATCAACCTTTGGTCCTTCAATCAATTTTGCCTTATAAAGGTTATGATTGTTTAATATATATAAAACAGCTACTTATTATAATATATACAAAAGAAAGTCCACATTTGGCAAAGGAAATCCGGAATGCTTCAACGCTAGACTTCCTTGAAAACAATTCTTAAAAATGAAACTGTAAAACCACAAGTTTATATTACAAACATTTTGTACCCAAGATGGCTCTCCTCTCAACTCCATCTTCAACGGACAAAGAATATAAGTAAGATGCGCCACTTTGTATTGTATTTACATCATCTTTTTAGAAAGTCTCTTAGCTACCACTACACGTACCTGTTAGTAAACTAAGCCTTGCTCAGACTCAGCCTGGATTAATTTTATAAATTTTCCTAATGAATCTTAAATATTGACAAATTTAGATTCAAGATTATTAAGCAATTAAGCAACGACAAAAATACAGTTATACATTTCAATAATGAGACACTAATTCATAATGTAGATTTTAAAACCATCTCCATCTTTGGGTTTTTAAATAATTTAAAGATAAATAATAACACCAGTTTCATTTTCTTTCGAGCGACGGGATACGTATAGAAAGGTATATACATATTTATGTATCATTTTCGTTTGGGTTGTCTCAAAACTGATTGCTTAATAATAAGCATTTTGTGTAATAGTACACAACAAAATAGTTTCTAACGGTGTAAAATAAAGTACAAATAATTAAATAATCCGGAAATTTAATAATATAAAAAGTATGTTTACACGTTGTATTAACATAGTAGCCTCATGAAATAAAGTTAATATTATTTCATTTCAAATTGATCTTTGCCAAAGCACTGAACAAATGTTTAACAATCAAACGGGTCGTTAGAGACAAGTAATTCTGCAACAATATTCTTTGTACCAACAATCGATTGAGCTGTCGGCGTACTCTCATATCGACGGAGAATGTTTAAAAAACATCTCGAGAATCGAAAGAGCTGAGCAGATGCTTTAGTTCTGTTATTGGTCTTGGTTTAAACAGAAGCGATAGCGGATACAAATAAAATAACATACGAGTTCATGAAAACCATTCAGGATAAATTTTATATGTATTGGAATAATACAATTAAATTATAAAGTCACTCTTTTATCCGTAGTTTAAGGTCTCAAGGTAATATAACAATTATTCACATTATTATCCTGACACATACATCCAAGTTTAAACAAACCCAAAATTCAGATCCAATCAGTATTCTCAATTTTATCACAAATGTGTTCTAAATTGAAATAATGACCGAAACTTTCAACTGATCTTGTAGTATCTCATTTACAACAAAAATGTTGTTGTAATAATTTAATTGGGCAACTTTCATTAATATTTAATTTATGGGCCTATAAACGCTTAACGAGTCGAGATGGCCCAGTGGTTTGAACGCGTGCATCTTAACCGATGATTGCGGGTTCAAGCCCAGGCAAGCACCGGTGTTTCATGTGCTTAATTTGTGTTTATAATTCATCTCGTGCTCAGCGGTAAAGGAAAACATCGTGAGGAAACATGCTGCATGTGACAAAATTTCATAGAAATTCTGCCACATGTGCATTCCAACAATCCGCATTGGAACAGCGAGGTGGAATATGTTCCAAACCTTCTCCTCAAAGGGAGAGGAGGCCTTTAGCCCAGCAGTGGGAATTTACAGGCTGTTGTTGTTGTTGTTTGTTGAAACGCTTAACTAACCGTCACAACAATTACTTAGATATTGTGTTTAGTGTGCTTATCTCTGAAAATGTTGAAGATCAGACATGTTGAATTACTTGTATTTCAGTTGGAAAGTATTTTTTAATAATCTTAATTATTTAGGAATGTATTGTGATTTATTTTAGTCATTTATGAAGTCTGATCTTCTTATAAATTAGACCAAGTCACAATTCTATCAGCAAGCCGTTCATTTAAGTATTTCTCAGCTTCCATATTTGATCTGTTATTAAAATCAAAACTGTCTTCATTTAATAATTCAATATATTATTTTCATAATATCTCATGAGATTGCAAGTAGTGGTTTCTATTGGGATAAAAAGATATGTATTTTTAAATAATGAATGTCGATAACATCTTAACACCTGCTTTTATCTTATGTTATATCTTATCTATCTTAATTTAATGGAAGGAAAAACGTTCAACAAACGCAGCTTTCTTAACAGTAATTTCTGTAACCATATGAAGATTCAGTAGATAAATTCAGATGCTTATCCAGATTTTTCAATTAAGATACTTCTACATAGAAAAAAGTCCACTGAACTTCTAGTTCTTTATGTTTAAATATATGCAGGAGTTATTATGATAATTAAGTGTATGTACAAGAAACAATACAATCTTTATTGAACGCAATCATAATCAAAATAATTATGATACAATCAGACATGACTAGAGATTTTAGGCTCAAAAACTAGGACCTTCTTGCCTCCTGAGGGAAATGGCTCCCAAGTTAAAATTTTCGACTGCTAAAATTTGTCTTTAAAAAGCTTTATATTTATTTCAACAATATACCTTTAAAGCAGTCGCAATAATTATATTATATTTACTAAAAGTTTAGCAAAAAATTGATAAAAATATACGCGAAATATATTCGAGTAACATTAATAGAAAACTATTTGGAATCTTAAACATAATTGTTATTTATGAGATCCTTATATACAAATAATATGCTTTGTCCAATTTATTACACGTTATCTAATTTACTTGTAATTGTTATGTCTGGAAAACCAATTTAAGCAAACATAATATAATTATTATTACAAAATATTTAAACAATAATATTATTTTACCCAATCTTGGCCGTTGTTGGTGTAGTGATGGACTCAACAACAACAACAACGGCCTGTAAATTTCCCACGACTGCGTTAAGGCCTCCTTTCCGTTTGAGGAGAAGCTTAGTAATATATTCCACCACGCTGTTCCAATACGGGTTTTGGAATACACATGTGACAGCATTTCTATGAAATTAGATACATGCAGGTTTCCTCACGATGTTTTCCTTCAATGGCGCACATGAATATTCAGTGGACAAAATCGATGTTAAAAATTGTATACCATATAAAAGAGGTACAGTTTATTGACTGTCACGATTGTCAATGGTTCTGAATAGAACATATCTCAAGCCCTAGAACAGCGATGAATAGAATTTCAACGCTATTGTTTTCGTTTCATAAATTATAGTAACAATTTATTTTTAATTAAAAATTAAAGCCAGGTTGCGATCGCTTCATTACCCAGATATTTTATCATGAATAAATTCGACAAAGTGATCAAATTATTCAACAAATCACAAATGAAATTTCCCCAAATATTTTAAATACCTTTTTTTAATAAGTATTTTGAACAATAAATTTAAATAAACTACCAATATTCATGTGAAATATATTATTAATAAGGAAAGTGTAATCAAAGTGCCGAAATTACACAGTGATGATTGCGGGTTCAAACCCAGGTAAGCACCACTGAATATTCATGTGCTTAATTTGTGTTTATAATTCATTTCGTGCTCAGCGTTGGAAGAAAACATCGTAAGAAAACCTGCATGTGTCTTATTTTATGGAAATTCTGTCACATGCGAAAACACCAAACCCACAATGGAGCAGCGGAGCAAGACGAGAGGAGGAAATTTCCAATCCGTTACTAATCAAAAATCGTTTTATATTAAAAATATAAGAAACCGCTACAAATTCTTATTTTAAATCAAATATAATATGATATGACTAGGCTATTTTATAAATCAAACGGACACGTCAAAGATTTGCTTTAAGCGGACTTTATTTGAAAGCAATCTTGTAGAAAAAATAAACTTTTCGAAACATTTCTTACGTTAAAGTCGTACCCGCATCTTTGTGTTTGGGCAGAATTAATTGGAGCAAGACGTTTTTCTTTCCTTTTTTCATGTTGTTGCATTAAACTCTCAAATATTTACACAGTACCGTATACACGTCATAATTATAGTATATTTTAAGGTTGGCATTATTGTTTGAATTGCTATTTAGTGTTTCCTTGGTACTTTACTTCTTACTTTACTTGTTGACTTCCAGGCAGGATGTATTACATATGTACATTGTACTTATATAACTGTATTTAACTAACATAACTGTATTTTTAAACGTTGAAATAGACTAACTACTGTGTTTCTTGCCAGTTTTCCTCGGTACAAAGTACTTTCCGACACGATGGTAGCTTCACTTAATATAGTTGTTAAATGACGATTCAATACATCTACCCGCAGTCTCAGTCAGTCTCGTGAACAAGACATTCGTAGATATTGTGGAAAAATTGAAGGAATAAAAATAAAGAGCATGGTAAATATCCCGTATTACAATTAATCATTACACTTATTAAATAAAGTGTAATGATTCAAAAGTGCTTGTAAAAACCTACTTGAATGAAGTGTATTTTGTTTTTGATTTTTGATACTTAATTTCCCAGATGTAATTTGAAGGGCGAATTATTAGTATATCATGCACAAGCCATATAACATATTACCTCCCAGCGAGAAAGTCGGTATAACTACAGCACATGAATATAATTTTTTTTCTCCCAAAGATGGCGGCGCATTGTTATGATGTAAGGAATGGACATCATCATCTTACAGAACCTAGTAAGCACTTACCATCAGATGATCTTCTTACTTGGCCGTCCACATAACTAATAAATAAAAAAATGAACGTCAAACAACCTTCTATAGTTACAGCTGAAAATATGCCTTTGAACTTCCATACAAACAAAGCCACGGGCTTCCATGCGTTATCAATATAAACATACAATAGATTACTTATCCAAGTCTTCAGATCTAAGTGGTCTTTAATCAAGAAGCAATTTACTAGAAAAATAAACGTATCGAAACAGCTCGTTACTGAGTGGACCCGTATCTTAGTATTTGACCAGAATTAGATCGGCACTTATCGATCTCTTAGATGTACTTGATGGAATAAAGTGAAACGAAAATTATTGCCGAGTTGTATATTTTACAGGCTCTTTGTATAAGAATAAAGTAAAAGTAAAACAAAATTATTTATGTGAAATAAATAAAAAAATTATAACAAATGAATATGCACTAAAAAGTAATAAAAACAATTGCGTATTCAACATATTTTTTAGAGTCCTCATAAGTAAATTGAAATGAAAAATATTAGACTACTTAAAAGTCGATTTACGATTATATAATATATTTACAGTTATTGTTATAAAGATTAGCAAATAGACCCATCTCTGTAGACTACGTGGTAAAAAAGTGGACTTTTGACTGACGTTTATACCGCTCATATAGTGTATTTTAATTATTTTTACAGTATTATGTCTTATCGCATTATACACTGGGATAATTCAGCCTGTACTAATAAAATTTTTGTCTGGTAGAAGAGGGCTATTCGTACAATCTATACCAGGTCTCCAAATATTCGTTAATCTACAATAAAATAAATTAAAATAATGACTGCCGCTTCTTTTTTTGTTCTTGATAATGTTATATATGTATGTAATATATATAAAACATAATTGACATACTATTAAAGTAAAGTTATTACTCCAAGTACAAAGAATATTGTAATATTGTTAAATTTTTTAATCCTTGAAACTCCCACAGACTGAATATAAATATAATAAAAGAACGATTAACGTCCCATTTTATTATAATGTATACGATTACCGAAATTTATACATTTATCGTTGACTTGACCTACGATTTTTGAGAAAGACAAATGCTTTCTCATCCCACACCGCGGCCTTATTCTGTTGAATATGGATTTATAAGATCGAAATTTTTAATTTGGTTTTAAAGTCATCCATTTTCGGATCCATAACTTGACAATTTACACATTAAATATACTGTCATTGTATATTTATTTACATATATAATATTTTAATTAGACTGTGGTCAAACATTTATTTCAGTAAGTTCTCCATATCTTCCTTATTTTCATACTCAAAAGAAGAAGAGGACTTATAGTAGCGGCACGCTATGATGGCCGTTTTGACGTTTGCCCGCTCATGAAGTTTCGCATTTAAAAATAATTACGTCAAAGGAGCAAATTGTTGTTCTTTATTGTCAATAGTGACGTGCAGTTAGTCACAAAATTTATCGAATGTGATTTCTAAACTACAAATATTAGGGTAAATAGGACTATTAAATTAATAAAGGACGATTATGAAATAAATGTGAAAATAGATAATATTTTAGAAAATGAACTTATAACTAATGTGAGTGACGATAGCAGTGAGAGTGAAAGCAGCAGTATGGACGACTCCGATAAATATAGCCACTAGTGTTTTTGGTTTCTTTTTTTGTATCAATTTATTTCTTGTATGTAATGTGTTTATAAAGTTATTTATTCTAATTCCAATTTTTGATTTAAATTGATTTCGTTCGAATATATTACTTAAAATTATTTTATATTTTTTTATTAAACCTTTTTAAACATACTTTTACTACTTGCAACAAAAACTTGAATTAAATTACTTACAAAAAAACAAAGATTTCAATATATTATATAGATAATAAGTTTACATTTCACGTCACTTTTTTAATGTGTCAAAACGGCCATCGTATCTTGCCGCTAGTATAGTCCAGCTGTGAGTTCATAATTTACTAGTTCTTACTTTAGTCATTTTTTTTCATGCCAGCATTCGTCAATTTTATTAACGGCCTCAACGGTCATTATTTCAGTTACATTAGGTTATTAGCAAAAATGCACACAAATAATAAAGTATCCTATTTATATGTCCAAATAGCCCTCACCAAATCATTATTATTTATATCCTATCTTATTTATTTCATTTGGTTATATAAGTGACAGCTTTACAAGCCTCAATAGTTTTAAGTTATTGTCTAAAGTTATTTACTGACTAACAACAAATCAATGTATATTTAGTATTATATATGTGACAGTAACTCTGTTTGTACATCGCTCTTTCACGAACCGCTGAACCGTATTTGATGAAATTCAAACTACTTTTACTACTACTTTTTTTTCCTGTAATATGACAACCAAGACCCCAAAACGCGAGCAATGCCGCGGGCATCTACTAGTAATTAATAAACATAAAAAAATCTAAATTCCGGACAGTTTTAACAAGTTTAGTTCTATCATCGTCTATTACCTAGAATAGGGACGCTGAGTTAATTTATAGAAACCCGTTCTATAAAGTTTCGATTACTCAAAACCATTGTGTTCGTTGTTTGTCCGTGAATAATGACCCCATGGACTGGTAACGACAATCTTGAATGATGTCCATATGGACCATTTATATTAATGGTGTCGTCTTACCTTTATTAATATTTTATTGATTCATTCACATAATTATTGATATTTTTTATTCAATTATTTTTAAAAGATTAAAAATATATTTTATTTTATTTTTATAAATGTGAATGTAACTCCATCTGCCGCTCTTTCACGATCAAATCGCTAAACGGAATTTGATGAAACGTCTTATAAAGCAAACTTAAAATCCAAGAAAGGACATATGCTACTTTTTTGCCTAACATATGACAATCAACACCCTAAAACGGAAGGCAAGACTCAGGCGACCACTAGTTTGTATGTAAATTTCTTTTTATTATACAATCGTTGGTACTAATGCGTGTTCAGTGAACCTGTTATAAAATTTGTGTTAAATAAGATAAAGTAATTCGTATTAGAATATATATTCTAATACCACGACGATCGATAAACGATGACCATAAAAAGATTACCAAACAATCGTTGGTAGTCAAAATTCCGAACTAATGAAGTAAGTTCACACATTTATTATTATTCCAAAAGTCGTGATGATATATTCCGTGATGTACATAATTTTAATGTCTCTCAAAGAACTCCTAAGTCTACTAAAGAGATCTTAGTGATAGCTCTTAAACATCGCATAACAAGGATATTGCCTCTTCATTTATTTAAATGTCAACATGCAAGTCAACTTAAACAAAAGTGACTGATTCAAGTAAAAAATAATCCTTCTTGGTCGAGTGTATAAACCGGTTTTCATAGTTACGCCATTCAGAGGTCCCGGGTTCGATTCCCGGCCGAGTCGATGTTGTAGAAAATTCATTAGGTTTCTATGTTGTCTTGGGTCTGGGTGTTTGTGGTACTGTCGTTACTTCTGATTTGCTATAACACAAGTGCTTTAGCTACTTACATTGGGATCAGAGTAATGTATGTGATGTTGTCCAATATTTATTTATTTTATGTTTTTTTGTATTTAATTTGTTTTTTTTTTTCATTTCGGTTCAGTTGTTCGTAACTGTTATTTAATTAAATGGAATATTTCTATGTAATATAAAGAATCTAGAATAAACGAACTGATTTTGAACTATTTTTTTTTTCAATAATCCTCATTTACTTGAGATAAACCTAGCTCATATACGGAAAAAAGTTAAAATTATCAAATGAAGTTCTTAGAAAATCAACTGCTGATTCTACATTAATATGTTTCTGTATACGTTACTTAGAAGAATTAAGATGTTTATCCAGTACTTTTGCGAATCAGCAGCGAGCTGCGTTCCCGCAATTCCTCCAATCGTGGAATGCCTCAGCGATATTAGCGGAAAGAAATTAATTACATAAGTAGTTAAATTTTATTTATCCTTTGAAAATACTAATTTTTTTTTTATAGTCAGCATAAAGTTTTATTAATTAATAACCTGGCCCGCGATCTTGTACGCGTTTGAATTCAACAAAAAAAATAATGCATATACATATGTATATGCATTGCATATGCATTGAGTACAAAAAGGCTATTTTAGTATGACAAAAAGAAACTTCAATTTTATTATATGCATAGACTAGCGACCCGAAACGGCTTCGCACTGGTGCAATGCTGATACTAATAGTAGAGAATGTCTAAATTATTAGTGTTTCTTTACTATATTGTTCATTATATAGAAAACCTTTCCCTCGAATAACTCTATCTATAAAAATTCACATCTCAGTATACATAGGCACAGACAGCAAGAAGTGACTTTGTTTTATATTATGTAATGATTTTATCACTACAATCATTAAACAGTCAGTAGATTTTACGTATAATTAAGTAATAAATACTGGTACTATAAACGACTTTCTTTCTTAATGAACATGATAATCACAAGAACTGTATCTAAAACTGTAGGTACTGAATTGTCCTAAGTTACCAAGAATCTAAATATTTTTAAGATATATTTTATGAAATATAATAATATGTAACATTAACTAACTTTCCAATTTACCTACCACAAAAAAAAAAAAACGAATTGATTCCAGTTCACCTACCAAAAGAAAAATCAGACGACTAGATAACCTCCTCCTTTTTGAAGTAGGTTGAAAATTAAAATAATTTCTAACTAAGTTAATCTGGAGTATTTTATAAAATCTATAAATATCCAACTTTCGTAATCAAGTAGTTGGGCGTTCGAAACCTACAAACATTCGTCGTAGGTTGTTAAAACAGTTGCCATTATAAAGGGTATTCAAACGATTAGCTAACGAGCGAAAGGCGAATTCAGATCACGTCAGACCGAAATCGGTCGACATCGGTCAGAACATGGAGGCGATTGGTAAATCGAATCAATGGATCATTTGTTGGGACGCGTCTGAAATATATAGATTTGAAAACGGTAACAAAAACTTATAGGCTTACGTCAATTTTCAGAATTGAGAAATTTAGTAACAATGCCTGATGTTATAAAGTTTAAAGCTAGGTCTGGCGGAATTTGTAACGATTAATTGGGATGAAACTTCATTGGGTTTTGGCTAATATGTGTATTTTGGGTATTGTGTGTTATTTTAATTGTATGTTACAGTCAGAGCTTAATTCCAGTCAAAATTTATATCAACTGACATAAATTAGAAATACATAATGTTTACTTCTATCGGTATTCAAACTATTTATGTATTTTAGTTGAAAGACGAATCTATTATACATGAAATTCTCTGTTAAAAATATTTTAGACTGAAGTTCATTCAGGTCCAAATCTAAGCAAATAATTTTGAGGTTTTCTTTTATTTCTGAATAAAGTTAGAAAAATTCACAATTTTCACATAACTACCATTTTCATTTGTGATAAGCAATTAAAAGTTAATGTTGATTACAAACGAATAACAAGGAGACATAATAATATTTTGACCAATTAAAACGATTACATCAATACATTCAATTCTATATGTATTTATCCACAGTAAACATAATCTTGGTCTACTAGTAGGTAGACTCATAAAAATAACTCACTATCATAACCTGTTCTTATTCGCTGGGATACAAACAGCCTAGATTTGGGCAACACAATGCGTTTGATGATAGCGTACATTGATTTCACTTCAATTGTTCTTCAATAACTACATGCGAACCATTTCAAAACACGAATTATTTGTATGGATAGCAAAATAAAATTGTGCTTATAATTTTTACATTTTCAAATAGAATTTTTAATTTAAAAATTATTATCTAATAAAATTGAATTGACTGTTTGTAATATCGCATCTGAACACGATACATATACCAAAATAAAATGTTTTAAAAAAAATTATCTGTCTTTCTGTTTGTTCCAGCTAATCTCTGGAACGGCTGGGCTGAATTGAACAGGGCTTTCACTGACTTATAATTGATATAATAAAAAGTGTCTTAGGCTACTTTTATTTTACAATGACACACAAAATACGAATTATATTTCGCTGCAATTTTTATATTTAATTTCGTCATTGCGTTTTAGACCATCAACAAAAAAAGGAAAAATATATGTTTATTTGTTATGCTAACCGTATTTACTGAATGAAAATAACACCGCAACGACACCCAAAACGGAATTGAATAAAAAATTCCACACGTCACATTTGACGGTATAATTTCTGTCACAACAACGACATCCAATATTTATGATTGACAAACACCATTGTTATTTTGAATCATCTTAATATAGGCCTTATTTCCAATGCTTTATGGATTATTATTGCATACATAATATCGATTCTCATGCTTGTGTTGTTGTGTGTAATTAGGGTATGTGGGTAGATATGATATGTGAAGCTGCCTGCTTGTCTTGTTCAATTTGTTTTTAACTCAATATCTGTAAAATAAAAATTACAAAAGTATTTTCTTATAAAAAATATCATACTCAAAAAGTTAACGTTATAAAAAACCTCTTTAAGTAATTGTTTCATTATCATATAACCTTTTATATAGTTACTAGCGGCTCGTCTTCAGACTGGTGGACATTTATTTTTATTTTCACCTTTTATTTATTTATTTTGATGCTTTTTCCGACATGTTTAACAATTATCGTTTACAACAACAACAACAACAAAAACAGCCTGTAAATTCCTACTGCTGGGCTAAAGGCCTCCTCTCCCTTTGAGGAGAAGGTTTGGAACATATTCCACCACGCTGTTCCAATGCGGGTTGGTGGAATGCACATGTGGCAGGATTTCTATGAAATTTGTCACATGCAGGTTTCCTCACGATGTTTTCCTTCACCGCTGAGCACGAGATGAATTATAAAGACAAATTAAGCACATGAATCAGCGGATTTTACCACTGGGCCATCTCGACTTATTTACAGAAAAAACTTAATAAATTATATATCTAAACCATTCTTATGAATTCCTCTGTCTATTAATGAAAACCGTATAAAAAACCGTTCAGTAGATTTGGAGTTTATCGCAAACATACAGACAGTCGCGGTCAGGGGACTTTGTTTTATAATATGTACTGATAAACAATCAACGTTTGTATTATGTGTCGTATTATATTAAGAGTCGCAAAAAACCGAAGTGAAAGAACGCTGGAAATATTCATCTCTTATTCTTAGCTTTGTACCACCTTCAGTTGAAACGCTTGAACTCTGGTGTAGAATTGAAAAAACCTTTATTAAAAGTATAGCACCTAGACACTTTATTGCCCCTGTTTCATTTTTTGCCTAGAGATTGGAATTAAGATTCAGCGGTGAATTACTGTTAGCATTTCACCATGAAAGGTAAATATTACAAGTTTCTATTAAGCTTACCTTTGCAATAACTATATAAAACAATTCTATTCATTAAAATGTTTTTTTTTGTTCTTCCGTGGAGTTCACGTTTGCATCATGCTAATGATGATGGTAAGTGGTCACCATCACCCATAGGCAATGACGCTGTAAAAAAATATTAACTATTCCTTATATCGTCAATGTGCCACCAATCTTGGGAACTAAGATGTTATGTCCCATGTGCCTGTAGTTACACTGGCTCACTCACCCTTCAAAGCGGCACACAACAATAGTGAGTACTGTTATTTGGCGGTAAAATAACTGATGAGTGGGTGGTACCTACCCAGACGGGCTTGCACAAAGCCCTACCACCAAGTAATAGGTATAGATCTATTATTCTTAAGTTTTTAGGTTTTTTAATTACCCAGAACGTTATAAAAATTATTTATAAAATTTTCTTTTTACATTATTTTAAACAAAAAGTTAGCTTAAATCATTCTTGTATGTAAATAAATAAAAATACTGCGCGACATAAATTCCTATCATACGATAATCACTCTGTTGTATGTACTCTTGTTAAAGTAATCACATTTTCGGGCAATTTAATGCAATTATTATGATGACATGAAATAAACGATGAACGTATAGTACGACACAACTAAGATGTAGCTTCGCCAAACTTCGTAAAATAGATCAAATCCGAATTAAATACGCTATCTCAAATTGTCAACATTTATTTCTTATGTGAATATAATCTTTACCCAAATGTAATAATTTATGACCATAATATATTTTGTCAATTTGACACGTCGATTTACATGCACTTGCTTTCTCGGGTTGAACTGACACAAAAATCTATAGCGACGAATAGCGTTAGGGAGCGATTTTTCATTGGTTGTATAAATCGGTATCAGTAATCGGTTTTATTTAATTTGTTGATGTTACATCTAAGTTGTGTCGTACTATACGTATAAAGTACATATTCTAGGTACAAAACATTTTGTAACAGAAACGTTTCACTTAATCGTTAATTGAGTTATATAGTAATAGTAACAGCCTGTAAATTTTCCACTGCTGGGCTAAAACCTTGTGGCGAAGGTTAGGACTATATTCCACCACCCTGCTCCAGTGCGGGTCGTTGGTTGCACATATGGCAGAATATCGTTGACATTAAACATATGAAGGTTTTCTCATTATGTTTTCCTTCACCGCCGAACTCGAGATGAATGATAAAGAAAAATTAAAGTAAGTAAAGTAACAGCCTGTACATTTCCCACTGCTAAAATAGGGCCTCCTCTTCCATTAAGGAGAGGGTTTGGAACATATACCGCCACGCTGTTCCAATGCGGTTGGTGGAATGCACATGTGGCAGAATTCGATGAAATTAGACACATGCAGGTTTCCTCACGATGTTTTCCCTCACGAGCACCAAGCCCAAGCACGAGCAAAATAAGCACATATATATATACATACATATATATATATATATATATATATATATATATATAGTGGTGCTTGCCTGATGCTAAGATGTACGCTCTAACCACTGGGCCATCTCGGTGAATTGATTACCATTATTTAAAATGTTTTATTATTTATTTGCCAATATCAAATAAAACTAACCTAATAACTTACAATGTTATATAATAGTATATAAGATAAAATACGGTAGTAAAAGTAATAACGGACCCAGGAACTAATTTCAACGGTAGAGCATTAACAATGTAAGGCAAGGATTCATACTAGCTCAGCGTCAGACAGGTGTTACGATTAGTTAACGTTAGGGTACCGTGTACGATTAGACGTGAAGACGAAGAAAATCCTAGAGGAACTATTTGATTGGTGGAACCATTTGACGTACTTAGATAAAGATTACAATTTTACGGTTAGTTTATTCAAACTCAAACTCAAACTCAAATTCCTTTATTCAATATAAAAGCATTACACTTACTTATTGATTGTCAAATAAACACTACCACCGGTTCGGAAAAAGGAACACCCTGACCTGAGAAGAACCGGCGAAAGAAACTCAGCGGGTCTTTTTTTTCTGTTATTTTTTTTTGTCAAATTTATAAGGTACATAGTAGTATAGGATTAGAAATAGCCAGGAGGCGATCGTTTCATTCCCAAGGTGTGCTATCAAACATAAACTCGCTAATTGTATAGTAACCTTTTGCACACAAGCGTTCCTTAACAATTTTTTTAAATTTGGCAACAGAAGCATTTTGAACGCTTTCTGGGATCCTGTTGTAGAAGCGTATACATTGCCCCACAAAAGAGTTACTGACTCTATGCAGTCGATTAACAGGAGTAACAAGATTGTGTTTGTTCCTTGTACCAATGTTATGAGAATCACATTTTCTCATAAAAAACATTAATATTTTTCCGTACATACAAAACATTACAAAATATGTATTGAGAAGCAACAGTCAATATCTTAATTTCTTTAAATCTATGCCTTAATGATTCCTTGGCTCCTAGTTATAGATTGCGCGAATAGCCCTCTTCTGCAGCACAAATATAGTTTGGATAGCGGCTGCGTTACCCCAAAGCATAATACCGTAGGACATTATACTATGAAAGTAACTAAAATATACTAGTCGAGCCGTATCAACATCAGTTACATAACATATTGCAAAAATGCCGTGAGAAATTGTTTTTGAGTTAAATATTCTCATATATCTATACATATGATAAAATTGGAGTCTCTGTTGGTTATATTAAAACAGCCCTTTTTTTACTCAATGCATATGTTTTACAATTTTTGACTGTCTGTCTGTCTGTCTGTTTGTTCCGGCTAATCTCTGGAACGGCTGGACCGATATTGACGGGACTTTCACTGGCAGATAACTGATATATTAGGGAGTAACTTAGGCTACAATGATATGTTTTTTTGTTAAATTTAAACGCGTACAAGGTCGCGGACACAGTTAGTCTGTTAGAAAAGATATAAATATTAATATACTTAGTAGGTTATACAGTCTATTGTAAACATATTCAGATGGTTTCTTGCACAAAACCCTTTGTGAAACCCCAAAAACCCCAAAAACCTTTGTGTCAGCCGGTCTGTGTGGGTTATCAGGTTACCCATTCATCAGATATTCTTCCGCCAGACAGCAGTACTCAGTATTGCTGTGTTTCGGGTGAGCCCTTGAGCCTGTAGTTACACTAACGGGCACAAGGGACATAAGGCCATAGTTATCAAGATGGCGGATTGGATAAGTAAGAAATGGTTAATAGCAGCGCCATTGTATATGGGCGGTGGTTACCACTTACCATCAGGTGGTCTATTTTCTTCCTTCCTTCTTATATTATACTTCTAATAAATTAAACTCCAATAACCTTTGAATAAAAAATAATCGTTTTCAAACTTAAATAACATAACAGATGACACAGTAAATGTCTTTTACCATATTTGTAATTATTTTCACCTGGTGACTATATTGAGTGCCTTCAAATATCAAAACATTCGGTTGCAGAAATCTTCACATTAACGTCCTATCCTTCAAAGAAAAGTTTAGTTATATAAATTGGAACCATTCACTAAGTTAAAGATGACAGTAAACGATTCGATAATTTGTCACCGTCAAACCTCCGGAGACGCAGCGAACTTATTGACTCATCTCATGATTGATCGAGATGGACTTGTTATTCGCCGTTTGATTATAAAACATAATTTGATTTAAATAACGTTTTTTTTCCTTAATTACACTTAATTGACGAATATTAATACGCAAATTGAGATGTAAGTGTTGATATTAAGGAGACTTCTTACTTTATATGTATTAAATGGATGATAGCTCAGATATTAGTTATGATATTTAATTATGGTAAACTTCGAATGCCTTGGTCCTATATATAAGAAAATAATTATTTTTAGTTGATGTGCTTATTAAAATAAAAGATATTTGATAAGTTAAATCTTTAAGCTACTAAGAGACTATAACAAAGAAATGAAATAACTACGGTAAATAATTCATCAAAGGGTTCGTCAAAATAAATAAACAAATAATATTCGAAGATTTTTCGAGACAGCCAAAGTAGTCTTAAGAGTGTTTTATGCTTATTATAAGTGAAGAGTTGTTTCTTGTAAAGAACAGTTTTGTAAATATACAATACATTTTATCGTATGACATTCGTAGACACAACACGTTTACTTGGTGGTATGGCTTTTTGCAAGCCCGCCTGGGTACTACCCACACATCAGATATTCTACCGCTAAACAACAGTACGCAGTATTGTTGTGTTCCAGTTTGAAGGGTGAGTGAGCCAGTGTAACTACAGGCACAAGGGACATAACATCTTAGTTCCCAAGGTAAGGCGCATTGACGATTTAAGGAATAGTTAATATTTCTTACAGTTAGTACAGTCAATGGGTTATATTGACCACTTACCATCAGGTGGCCCATATGCTCGTCCGCCAATCAATTCCATAAAAAAACATGACTTTCAAGATTGTTATTAAATATACTAATAACGTATCCGGAATTTTTATTGATACAAGATTTATTTGTCGTACCGAAATTGATAAACACAATTTGGGTACGAAAATTTGTAGTGCTTGTAATATCTCAGTAACTTTACATCTAGGCCATCGGTGCTTTTTATATGTAATAACAGTATATACATATGTATATATCAAAGATATATTATCAGGAGAGCGACTTTTTATTCAAGTCAAAGCATGAAACTGTATCTCTATTTAGAATACCGGTTAATAAAAAATATGTCAGGCTTACTCTTTGACACGCCATTCTTTGCAAATTATGAAGCGAGTCTTTTCATTATGCGTTTCTTTAAATATTTTTGCAATTAAATCAGTTATATTTTGCTTCACAACAATGGTATTCACTGAAAGGGTTCACAATTTAAAACTTTGCACAGAGTCAGGATTAAAATTTTAATTATGAAAGACCCTTTGTATTTTGGGCGAAATCAGGTCATTGTCTATTTTAAATTATCTCTCGTGTAATATCTACATGGTTTATTATTTTAAAAACATCTCTTATTTTATATATGTTTTTAAATCATCTTCTGTTTTTGGTTTTGATTTTACAGATCTGTTTGTTGTTGCAATATATAGAGAATCTTACTATTCGTGATGCACTATAGATCGTGTTTACATCAGTAGATCATATTTTATTATTAATGTTGTTTCAGTCAAGTATTATAAAATCAACTTTTATATAAATATAATTTATGTCTATTTCCTACTCGAAATACATAAGTAACTTTTTCATAACGCTAATTATTTTTAATCCATTCATCTGCTTTTACAAGATTGGACGGTTCCCTTAATTAGTGCTGTACTTTCTATCATATTAAAAAAAAAGGTGCAATAATTGGCAATTCGATAATGATAGAAATGATTATTCCAAAATAAACTATGGTTTTAAAAAATGACCAAAATTATTATTATGGAAATTAATAATATTAAGGCTGGTCAGACGTCAGACAAAAATATGAGTATTTATGATAAAAATTTCAAGTAAATATAATGTCAAACTTGACGGCTTCTTGTAAAAGGTAGATAGTAAGGTAAAAAAGGCCTGCAATATGGGTAATGAGGAAAATATGTCAAGAATATTATTTGTTTGATAACTTTACAAGACAAATATACCTTTAGATGTCATTCCTTTTTAAATCACCCCACAGTCGTTACAATGAAAATATTTCAACTGAAATGAAACTTATCGAAGTATTTCCTTAATAAATAATTTACCTGAGTCTTTTAGTGAACATTTTCGTCTGTAAAAGAGCGTATTTATTAACTGTGTACGAAAATCCAACTGAGGATTTTTCTGTGACGAGGGTAAAAAGGATCCGAGGCTAATTGAAAATGGACCAAGTGAGCTGGTCGTTGTTATCCGGAGTAATTGTTAGAGCGTTTACAATTCAACTTGAATATTAAAATCGTACAAAACGTTGATAGTTCGCTGGGAGGCGGAACGGAAAAGTATCCGTTGAAATTTTTGCACGAATATCCGTAACATCTCCTTTTATGGTTTCGAGTAATTGACCGTAAAAGTCTTAGTTTCTGTGGTTATTCTTAGAAGTTATCTGATGTGACTTATATAAGGTGTTATGTAACCATATTTACAAGGACCCTTTTTATCTTTATATGGTATTGCTTGGTGGTAGGGCTTTGTGCAAGCTCGTCTGGGTAGGTACCACGCACTCATCAGTTATTCTACCGCCAAATAACAGGACTCAGTATTGTTGTGTTCCGGTTTGAAGGGTGAGTGAGCAAGTGTTACTACAGGCATACAAGGGACATAACATCTTAGTTCCCAAGGATGGTGGCACATTGACGATGTAAGGAATAGTTAATATTTCTTACAGCGTCATTGTCTATGGGTGATGGTGAACACTTCCCATCAGGTAGCCTATATGCTCGTTAGCCAACTTATACCTTAAAAAAAAAAACAAAAAGAAAATTGTTACAAAAGGCCACCTGCTGACAAGTGATCTTCATCGGCCATAGTCAATGGCATTTTTGAAAATATTAACCATTTCTTACATAACCAAAGGGCCAGAAACCTTGTGAAATAATACATGAACTCACTCCTTAAACCAGAATACATTAATACTGAGTACTGCTGTCGGTAGAATAGCTGATGAGAAGGTGATTTGCTTTCGATAGGCAAATCTCTGGTTCTTAACAGTAAAATGAAATTTCAAAATAATTTTACAGAAGATGTATGGTAAAAAAGAACGAATATGATGTGGGGAGATCAAACATTACGAACACCAAACAAATATGCGATACTTCATTGAATTGTCAATTAACATTGCTATACATTTTTAAAAAGGCGTATTGATGGATAATTTTACGTTTAATAATGTACGGGTCATTTAGAATTGAATAGATGATAATTGGTCCAATTTAAACGTTCAAGCGATTTCATTGGTTAAAAAACACATAAGAGCTTAGAAGAAAACGTTTATTTATAGAAATTCATTTCTCAAATCAGCGAGCATGAGCTTAGTTTACTAAAGCTATTTAGGTCATATTGTACAGTCAGAGTAAGAAAATCTTCGTCGGTTTACAAATTCATTCCTTTATCAAGTTCTAAACTCTTAATACCTTTTGAATCTACACATCAAATCATGGCGACGTAATATTATGTCATTCTCTATCGGTAAAGCAGATTATCGCTCAAACTGAGCACACGAATATAGATCTTAAGGTGACGAATCTTTTCTTGCCGCGACTGTACACAAATGTTATGAAGATCAAACGTCAGGTATAACTTGTGACTTTTAATTACGATTCGAAAATGGAACGTATTTGAAATTCGTCATGCTTCTGCCACATTCAAGTTATATCTCATTTCATACTTAAAATAACTTCAAATATACAAATTATTATTCTTTATTAACATCAAATTCAAATTGGAGTATCTGTTTATAATATTAATATAACAATACATTTCTGATCCAACATTTTTTATTCAATTTTGTTTGTTTGTTTCGGCTAATCTTTGAAACAGCTGGTCCGATTCTGACGGGACTTTCATTGGCGACTTGACATTGGCGAAATAATCTGTGCCCTCTTGGCACAAAGACAGCCATAAAAAAAGATATAATAAGGGTTAGGAGACAACAATAACTTTTTTTTAATTCAAACGCGTACGAAGTCACCTGCACAGCTAGTTTTAAATATTTGTGTCTTACAAATTGTAGTCGTATGCTTTGAATTTCATTTTATAATAAACGTTCGAAATTTAAAATTATTTAAAAATATCATATGCCCGTCTAATGTGTGTCATTGGTCAGTATTTGTGAACACATGTTACCATGTTATGTTGAATGACTAGTCATCAGATACTCTTCCTTCCATCAGAATATGTACTTAATGTGATTTGCTTAGCAAAATTACAGGCCCAAGGAATATATCATCTTAGTTTCTAAGGTTGCTTTGGCGGAGTCTATGGAGAGTGGTGCCTACTTACCAAAAGTAGTTAATAGGGATATAAGGAGTCCCCTCTTCCTCTCTATACTTACACCAAACAAAATACCATCACGCACAGTGGCAATTTGTTCTTTTTTGTGCGTGCAGTTCAAGTAATTGTTAGTATTAATTCAACGCTATGTTACATAATGTACGACACGCGATCCCAAAGTCGTTATTATACTAAATTTATTGTATAGTATAAAATATTGAACTTCCCGGCGATTGCTTTTTTGTAATTTCGACTAAAACGGACTGAAATTTGATGGGAAACTTCTTAGGGATAAAAGGTTGGTTAGTTGAATCGAATTAGCGTGCAACGTTTTAATACGTAACATGAAAAATGAAACATTGCCAAAGCACATAATTATTATATTTTACTTTAATAGTATATGCGTAGTTGACATTGAGCGAATAAGCCCGTGATTATGTATGTTTTAATTTTATAAATTATGAGTGGAGAGTGGTAAAGTTATTTTATTCGGAACAAACTTCAACTCTTTTTGTTTACCATGACAATCAAAAAATGACAATTTTTTTTAATTCAAGAATATCTTCACCTTTTACCAATTCCTTCGCCACACGCGTGCAATACGGGCTTTATAGGTCATATGATTGAGATTGATGAATGGAATCTAAAGAAAAAATCTTGCTTTTTCCAGCTACAATACATATAATATAAACCTCCTATATCACTTTGTTTATTTATGAACCTCATTGAAATCTATTGTTTTTAAAATAACTTGCCCATGAAATGCGTCTTTATATCATACTATGTATAAAACATATAACGTGTATTATTGTATACAATGCTTAACACTGATTCTGTTATTAAAATAATCAATATGAAAATACATAATATTTTTTAAACATGTTATAATGTATCAGAAAGTATACAAACTGTATATAAAACATCCCGAATGAAAATCCTTAGCTCTGAGATTGTAAGGGAATCTGCTTTTTTGGTGAATAAAAAAGAAGATAATGACAGTTAGCTGTTTATAATAATAAATATATATTATATTCTATAATCCCGCGTGTTACGGAGTACTTGCAAGGATAACAAATCAGAATTCCACTGGAGCTTGGAATGTATAGTGATGTCTAATAAAACTGTATTATATAGGTAATAACATTGGTTGAAATTAGGGTTATTTTAAAATTGACACGGTAAATAATAAACATTTTATTTACATAGTGTTCAAAACCAAACTATTAGTTACAGACTCATAGCATTGTTAACATTTTGAAAATTATATTACAAACGCACATCAAGCACAAAAACGTATTACTACATATACTTTATTATTAACAAAAACATATATCTATAAACGATTATTAAAAATATATATGTAATTGTAAAATATAATACAATAAGATCTATTACCAAAGTACTATTCGCAGGCAAGGTGTTTTTAATTTACCCGTGAACGAAATAAATAAAAAGTTTCGAAATCGACCCGAAGTTAATTATAAAAAAACCCACCATTCATGCCTTCCAAAACGTTTAACTAATAAATTGAACAGAAGTGACGTTTCATTAAGGAATTTCTAATTGTTGAACAGTCATGAAATCTAGCGTTAAGAAAATTATTTCGGGGATTTTGATTGAAAGTGGATTTCTATTCCTGACGATAAATTAAATCAATTCAGTTGGTAATTAATCTTTCGAAATATACAAACAGTTACCATTCGTTCAATTATCTATCGTTCTGAAATTAACATTTTGTTCATACACGATATGTTTTATAAATTCTATAAATATTCTGGGTACAGTCAGCAAACATTTAGTGAGTATTTTGATACTTCTGATCAGAAAATGCAGTATAGCATGGATGCAGAAAGATCAATGACCTGAAGGAGATGGTGGATCGACTGGATGTAAAAAGGAGGAACTATCATTAGTGAACTTTGGGAGAGGAGTATCTCAGTAATCTTGATTGTGATTAGCTGATGACGACTATGTTGATGTTGATGTTCGAAATTGGTTCATTCATAAGAGCACAAAGAGAGCTATAATAGAGTATAGGCGTGAACATTTAATGTTTGCTTAAAAGGTATTACAATAAAAGTCTAGAAGAAAAGTTCCATACTATGAATCAAATACTAATATACAAATATTGACAATTTGTGGACGAATACATATTTTCGCGTTTGACTGTACCTGACGTTGCTAAGCTAAAACCTGTCCGAATTTCAATGGGCTTAGAGAACAAGAAATGTCAAACGTATATTCTTGTAATAGTAAACATTTAAGTCACTGACTATTTAAACATAGACGCTATTCCTGGCAAACAACAACAACATCATGTAAATTTCCTACTGTTGGTCTAAGGCCTCCTCTCCCTTTGAGAAGAAAGTTTGGAACACATTCCAAGACGCTGTTCCAAATAAAGAGTACTAATTGCCAATAACTTAAACGATTACATTTTTATAAAGATAATTGTGAATGATGATTCCAGAATATTCGATAAGATAAGATAGACGGGCATGTGGTCTATCTAATATGGATAGCCATTCCCTATATCGTCAATGCACCACCACATTCAAATCGGAACATAAGGATGCCAATGGTGCCAAGTAAACCACCATTGGCAAGGTGACCTCTGATAGTTTTATTAGGCTAAAAAGTAACAATTGAAAATAGATCGACCTACAAGTAAGGCGTGTTACTAATTAAGTTAAAGTTGATGGTCATGTTTAGGTCAGTTTCAGGGTTAAAAGTGGGAGGTAACTTTGCCATCATTCTCAGGCCTAGTTAACCAAATAGGTGGTACTAGTTATTCATCAAAGTTGCGTGTACGGTATAATTTAGGTTAGACTTTGTTATATAATATACAAATTTGAATAAATCATGGTTTCTTCAGTGAATAGATTTTGTATAAAGTGGCGACTTACTCAAGCTTCAATGGATATAAAATATGGCTTTACGCTTAATTGAAGCATGTATATTATACGGTACGTATGCCAAGATAACATTTTTTACCATTTTTGTCAGTTTGTTCTGGCTAATCTCTATAACGACTAGTCCGATTTTGATGGAAAATTGACTAGCAGATAGCTGTTAAAAGTAGTAACATAAGCTACACCAATCATTTTTTTGTTACATTCAAACAAGCGTGAAATCGCGGGCACAGATAGTTTTAGTAATAAAGTATAGAAATAGAAAGGACTAAGTTTAGGTAGGGGTAATTGAAGATAGTATATAAATACATAAAAAAAGGATAGGAATAAAATTTCATGATTTTAATCAGAGCGAAGCTAAAAAACCTTATGTTAAACTAGGAATACGTATAGACCTTTCCTAAGCCTATTTGCCGCATCGCTCGGTCAGAGACGTATTTATTTGGGGGAAATATTGCAAACCTCTAAACCAATTACGGCGGGATTATCGACCCGATACAGAACTAGGATGCGACAATGATCGTAACTTTAAACCTAGAATAGTACGAACAATGTCAGACGAACTACACATTACGTCTATATATATAGTTTTCATTTCATAATCATAATGAAATTATTACGATGTATGAACAAGGCTTTTTGTCTCTGGTTATTTGAAGTAAATCTATTTCAAACCAGTCTAAACTGGCATATGAGGCCACCAGATGGTGAGGATTATAACGCATCCAAGATGTTTTGTCCCTTTTGCCTATACAGGCTTACTTTCTCTTCAAACTGGAAAACAAAAATACTAAGTATTATTGTTCCATGTTAACATATTTGAGCAGCATAAAGTACCCACTTGAACATTTTGCTGCTATTTTTTAAGGAATGCACTCATTTTAGTTTTAAAGAGAGTTAAGCCAGTTTAGAGTCTTTGAATTGTATTATGGGAATGCAATGTCTTGAATATGTTGGGAATGATCTTTGCTGTGTTTTAGTATTGACACAGAATGTTAACGAATTAACTTACGAATGAGTACTTGAGTACAACATTTCATGGCGCAATCAAATAAGGTTACTTTTGCACAAAATGAAATAATCGACAAATCTCCTCCATTGTTGTATTATTTTTGCGACTTTTTTTGGATTAACAACATGTCCAAAATATATCAACCAATTGTTTGAAGTTTCATTGTTTACTTAACAGCGCTAAAATTTATTATATTTTAAGCTGAAATGAGATTTGCAACATTTTCCGTTGCAAAAATGTATTCAATAAAATAAAATTCCATTTTGAAATTCTTTGGAATCAGCCGCCAGTTTTTCCAATCCTATCCATTCAATGTACACAGATTTGTCAGATCAGTATTTTGGACAAACCAAATTCAGCTCAGTAACGAAGGCAAAACAAATTGTAACCGGATTAAACGCCATGTGGATTGTTGGTGGCAGTTCAACTGATGTCTATTGTTTTAGACAAAAAAATAATTTAATATATATGCATATATGTTTGCAAAATTGTTTTATTGAAATACCTAAAAGTAAAAATCAATAAAATTGCTTTACTTGATTTTCAAAATCTAATAAAACAGTCAATCATGAGCATTGCCATATCTTGTTATGTACTAAATTCGAAAATAAGAATTATGAAAAGTTTACAAATGAAGAACCACTACACACTATTAAGAAATCCTCTCTTTGTATAACCTTAGATAGTAAAAAATAGATCCCTCATATTAGTAAATTGGTGGGTAGGTTTAGTGCTGCGGCATGCGGAGGAAACCTGCATGTGACAAATTTCATAGAAATTCTGCCACATGTGTATTCGACCAACCCGCATTCGAACAGCGTGGTAGAATATGTTCCAAAACCTTCTCCTCGAAAGGAGAGGAGGCCTTGAGTCCAGCAGTGGGAATTTACAGGTTGTTGTTGTGTAAGCCCCGTATAAATTAACTTTCGACAAATTATAAAATATCCGCTACCAATTTCAGATTCAAACATAAACTTATTACTCTGGTTACTCTGAATCTTATATTCCTTTAGAATACTGGGGATGTCTTGTAATTTCCTGACATTTACTGATTTTGACAGGGGCAATACTTTTGACTGTTGTCTCTCATTTATTTTGAAAAATTATGACAACGTCAGAAAAAGCAAATATAACAAAAGTAAAATAATGAAAGTATAAAAACAGTTAAGTGTTAGCTTCTAAATATTCCACTGCTGGGCTAATGCCTTTTCTCCCTTTGATGAGAAGCTTTGGAACTTTACCACCACGCTCCAATGCGAATTGATGAATATATTTGGGCTATAATTTAATTAATTTGATGCCAATGATGTTTGCCTTTACCAGCAGGTGATAAATTTAAAAAAAATCTTATGCACATGAAAATTTAGTGATGCTAGCTCGAATTTGAATTCGCAATCATCAGTTAATATGCACGTTTTCTAACAACTAGACCATCGCGACTCTTAGTAAAATAATACAAATTATTCAAACGAATGTAATGTAATATTGAATCTCGTATTTTATCTTCGGGCGTTGATTTAAAATTTTATCCGCTTCATCTGATATTGATTTTAACTTAGATTTTGTTTCCATTGTGAAAATGTCCAAATTGATATATTGTAATTTTATATGAGGTTCATTGTTTATACCCTTTCTAAAGTTATCTAAAGTAGAACAAGTATCCTTTATCATATTAAAGACTGAGTGGAATACAGAATATATTGTACTTGGAATCTCGAAAATCCCTTCTCCAAATTTATTTATTTCTTTTGTGAACTTTCAATATTATTTTCTTTTGTCGTTTGATTTTAGTTGAATTCCAGAACATAATTATTTTTAAGACAAAAATTTAGATGATTATATGGTCTGATACAAACGTCGAGGTAAATAATAAACAATTGGTGGGTATGGCTTTTTTTTAAATGACATCTGTTCTAAACAATGTTTTTATGTAACGAAAATAATTGTTAAGATTATTTAGCTGGCCACATAAACCTAGATCTTCATCTTGAGCGTTTTCAAATTAATGAACAAGTCCTTGTTGATCACAACTAATTCTTCCACAGTTTTGTTTACCTTTCCAGCCAATCTATCAAGTTCTGTTCAAAACTCGCCTGTAAATGTCAATATGCTTCAAGCTTCTGCAGTTGCTCATTAAAACTTGTCCTCGTATTTGAGTCGCAATAACTCTTACACAGCAAACCTTAGCTTCAATTATAGCCTTTAAAACCATTAATATAGAGGTGATGTTTGAGTAGTCGATAAGGTGTTCAAATGGTACACCGTACGTTGTAATACGTAGTTCACAAAGCGCGGATCACGTAAGCCCGATAGTTCGTGACATAGTTTTTGATAATTTTCAAACTAGTATGAACTACAAAACCGCTACTTCGAGGTTGACGAAACGTGAGAGGTGCTGTGTGAAAATTATTTACCGGTTTATTAAAACCGTCGCAGAATGTCAAACTTTATTCGACGTTTCGGTTCAGAAAAATTCTGTTTCCATCGAAATGCAAGAGGAGCGAAAAAGGCATTTTGCTTTTCTAGTAACTTTTATAATTCCACATTTTAAACTTTAATATAATTATTCGAATTTGTAGATTCTTGAAGGCTCGTATAATTTTGACAAAAACTGGCTCATTAACTAAACTTTCAACATAGACAGTATTATTAAAGTTAAGACTAGCGGTGCCCGCGATCTTGTAGGCGTTTGAATTTAACAAAAAATATATTATTGTTGTCTAAGTTACTCCTTATTATATCAGTTATCTGCCAGTTAAAGTCCTATCTGTCTTGCTGTTTCAGAGATTAACCGGAACAAACAGACAGACAAACAGATAAAAATAGTATAAATGTTATTTAGGTATATGCACCTTGTATACATACATATGCATTGAGTAAAAAGGGGTTATTTTAATATTACAAACAGACACTCCAATTTTATTATATGTATAGATTTCTCGTTATGGGCATTTAAAGAGGCTTACTATCACAACTTTTACATAACCACGCGCCAAGGCTTGTTATCCTTGTGTTCCAGTTTAAAAGTCGAGTGAGCCAGTGTGCTAGTCGCTCGAGAGACATGATTCCCCAATTTGGTAGCGTATTGGTGATACAAGAGGTGGTTAAAATGTCATACCAGTATAAGTTTGTGGTAGTGCTCGATGAAAATCAGGTATATTTATCCGTATGATAATCCATTGTAAATACACAAAAAAAATGAACATACATCCACGTTTTGAACCATCGATGCCACGCTGATCTCATCCCGGTGTTTTTTAATTCACCTTTGTTTTGGCTTCATAAAATATATGAAAGCAACATCCGTCACCTCAATTATTTTGGCTTGGAACTCAATAAAATATGGCGTGACCGGTGGATTCAATCGGGTTTTTCAATTAGCTGTGTGGTTTTGTTACTGTGGCGATTCGGAAGATAAGGTTGTTATAAATTATTAATTCTGTTATTTTAGGGCCATTTTTATAATGATTCTGATTTGATATTTCATTAACATTTATTAAAATCATATTGTATTTTCTTTGAAATAGAAATAATAGATAATAGAAAATAAATATGCGATAAAGATACCTAAATTATTGATGGAAAATATTGAAGTGTTTGCTTTTTCTTTGTATGTGTGTGTGTGTGTGTAAATAAAATAGCCATTAGATAAATTTTAATAAATTTTCACACTCTCACAACAACTAAATGTAAAGGATATTTATTTACGATTGCTTCTTAGTCCAAGAGCCAGTGATCGGCAGACTTACGTTATAGTAGCAAGCTCCATATTACTGTCAGGTATAGGCTCCCAATATATTATACCTAATAAAATGTGAAGTATAAAATTTGAAATTAGAACTTAACCAAATATGATAACAATTAATCGTATTCATTTGACTTCTTGATTGTCTTTTATAATATTGTTTACACAGGCCTTTTCATTTAAAAAAAAAAAAAAAATTAAGTACTAAAATTAGTACTATAATTTCTTACTTAAATTTGTGCTAATAAAAACACTTAAAACGCTAAGAATAATTTTCTATTCCATTGTTAACTTCTACCGAGATTTTTATATCACAAAACAAGTCGGGCTAAGTAACTTAGCTCGTTTATAAAGAAACAGGCCAAATTGCGTGGTAAAAGTTAACGATTTGTACTTAACAAGATGTAAAAATGGTGAAGCGCGAGTTGAATTAGAATTTGAGGTAAATTGAAAATTTTATACTAGAATATTTTAATGCGACACAAGACTTTAACAAAACCTATGAGCTGCGTTACCTATAAGTTAGTTACAACCTGTAAATTTTCCACTGCTGGGCTAATGGCCTCCTCTCCCATTAAGGAGAAGGCTTGGAACATATTCCATCGCGCTGTTTCAATGCGGGTTGATGAAATACACATGTGGCAGAATTAAAATGAAATTAGACACATGCAGGTTTCCTCACGATGTTTTCCTTCACCGCCAAGCACGAGATGAATTATAAACACAAATTAAGCACATATATACATATAATGGTGCTTGCCTGAGCTTGAACCCGAAATCATCGGTTAAGATGCACGTGTTCTAACCACTGGGCCATCTCGGCTCATTACCTATAAGTAATAACTAATGACTAATCTCTAAGAACGTAATTGAAACTCACCGCAAAATACAATCACGCAGTGATAGGCGATACTGACTCTTATAATTATGAAAATAAAAGCTATGACCCCTTCTTTGCCTCTAGTACCCTTTACTCTTGTAAATGCAGTGCACGGACGCTTTATATATTTGCTTTTGGATTTTATATTAATCTTTTTCTTTCAATTTCCATCGATTTCAATACTTCACATCCGTAGGGGGCCCGTGACAGCGAACTTTTTAACCTCTAATAATATCGTCTTATTACCTGTACTAGTGACCGTTTTTTTTTTTGCGAATTATTATCAGACATATTGTCTAATAGAAACATCCATTCTGTAATACACGGTCACCGGTTTTGAGTCTGTGCCTTACTCGTAAACCATAGCTATTGAAATTCAAAAACATCCGAACTTCACTTATTAAAAATTTAGAATCCCAAATCCAACAGACTGCAAGACCTAAAGATACAGTTAGTGCCTTCTGCGTGCAACCGGAACGTTACTCAAGATACCAATTGAGAAATCGTTGGCGGTAGTTGTTAATAATATTTCCTTTGTTCTTCAAATAGACAAATGTCACCTTAGTCTACCCGTGACCACGAACGCTGTAAACTGCTCGAAACGTCGGGATGTCCAAAATAATTAATATACGCGATTAAAATCCGTAATAACTAGTTTTATTTAAATGTGTAATAATCGCGAAAATTTAAGACAACATTATAGAAGATAACATATCTAATTTGAATTTGTAATAACTAATTACGCCATTAAAAAGGTTTCCTGCTGATATAAAACTAGACGTAGTCCAAAGATGTTACACTATTTTCAATTAAAATTAATTTTACATTTTAAATAGAACTAGAATATAATTTTTAGTATTCTTTCGTTTTACTTTAAGAGTGATTAATGTCCAAAGAATGCTGAGTAACTTGACACAGATGAGCCAGTATGTCACCGTAGTCAGCTAAAATGACTTAAATAGTTCAGGTAGTTACTTAAAATTTTATTTTTTAATGTTTTTGTAAGATAAACTTCTAACTTATATTTTAAAAATATTATTTTTGACAAACTTATTAACTTATAAATATACGTGCTTTTATTTAGTAAAATATGTTGTAAATTAACAACCCCTATGCCCCAAAACTCGTCCTACCTGAGAAAAAGGTTTTAAGCTTATTCCACGAAGCTTTACTATGATTTTGTACGTAGCACGCAAGTTTCGTGTCAGCATTTTTCTTCACTGAAATCTTTGTATACATATATAAGCTTAAATTAAACATGTTAGCTCAGTGATTTTTTTCCTTAAATCCTTTCTATCAACTGAGTCTCTCTCATTCTCATCTCAAGTAACTAATAAATTGTAAAGTTTAGAAAACACAATAAAAAGTATCATATGTTATGTTACTATGACAATACAACCGTTTTTTAATTAAAATAATTATCTGATTTTGGAATGTACCTACATTACTAATCGTGGACAGCAATATGGCATCAAAAAGTATTATGAATAAAATCCACTTCGAATATAATCATTATTAACATTACATAGTATAAAACAAACTTGCTTACCGCTGTCTGTCCATATGCATGCTAAGACCTTTAAAATTGGGCAAACGGATTTTAATAATAGATAGACTGATTCAATAGGAAGGTTTTTGTATACACGTATAATTTAGTAATGAAACAAGAAAAGTCTGTAGTAGATATAGTAACAGCATTGCACACGTGCAAAGCCGGGGCAGGTCGTTAGTTTTTAAATACAAAGGAATAAACAATCCAAGACTGTTACGTAATCGGACAAAAACGAAAATATCCACTTAAACATCAGAATCAAAATGAAAATGGAATCACAACTAAAACGAAATAGGACTATGCTATAAAAGTATTCGAGTTGTTGGAGATAATGAAAAAAGTTGTTCAAACGATTATTTGCGTCTCTGACCGAACGGGAAGCGTAAAGGCAAAACCTGCCTTACGGCGATGATTACTCTTAATTAATTTATTGTATAATTATTTCCCTTGAAATTTGTTCATTTGTATAATTACTACACAAAAAAAATTGAATGTGAAATTAAAAAATATACGTTGTTTCTATTTAACTCGTGATATTTTCTTGATGGTAGGGCTTTGTGAGAGCCCGTCTGGATAGGTTCCACCCATTCATCAGATATTCCACCGTCAAACAACAGTACTTGGTATTGTGAGTGAGCCAGTATAACTACATATACAAGGGACATACCATCGTAGTTCCCAAGGTTAGTGGCGCATTGGCGATGTTAGGAATGGTTAATATTTCGAACAGCGCCAATGTCTATGAGCAGTGGTGACCACATGCCATCAGGTAGTCCAAAATGCTAAAAGTATGCTGTTGGTTGGCGGACGAGGCCAACCAACAGCATAAAAATATCATTATTTTATCATCTTAAAAAACTGCCAATGAAAAATATTTTTAATATATTTTAGCAACCTTCTTCCAATAAATGTATTCACTTGATTCTTAGAATATTATTAAAAACGTATGTTGATAGAAAACCGATAATTAATTAAATTATTTTCTCAGAAGGACATTTAATTAATAAAATGCAACCACGTATATTCGTTTTTTATGTGTTTCACTGATAAATAGCAGTCATTATGTACAGTCAGAGTAAGAAAACCTTCGTCAGTTTTGAAACGAATTCCTGTATCAAGTCTGAAACTCTTAGGACCTTTTGAATCTAAACATCAAATCATTGCTTCGCAACATGGTATTCTCGATCGGTAAAGCAGGTTATCAGTCATACTGAGCAAACGAAAATAGATCTTAAGGTGACGAACCTTTTCTTACTCCGACTGTTCATAAAATGATTTTTACATCGAAAATGAAATCGTGCTTTGGTGTCGCGCGATCCAACTTGAGTACTCCTGATTCTCGCAACTTTGAAAGATAATTACTTCCTAGATGTAAAAACCGTGCCTTTTATACTCGAAACGAGAAAAAAGTTACTTTAGCCACCCTAATAAACTGTTAAACTTGTAGCTCTAAGATCCGGAGGTGTGCTGCGTTTCTTAGCTCTTTTTACTATTCGTATTACTTTGTCTTTTCTCTCTCTATTAACGTAAGATGCTTATTTAAGTTCTTGTATTGATAATAAAAAGTCGTACTGATGGACCTATGTAACTATCTCCGAAGTTACTTATGTTGATAAGATTCTTAATTTAAAAACTGTTACAGTAATAGCTTATAATGTGAGGTTAACGAGTATGCTTCGTTGTTATTTAGTCCTTTCACAACTTTAACAGTTCCAACCGAGCCAACTCGAGTGTATGGTGATTTTTTTTTTATGGTATAACTTGGTGGACGAGCAGATGGACCACCTGATGGTAAGTGGTCACCATCACCCATAGACAATGACGCTGTAAGAAATATTAACTGTTCCTTACATTGTCAATGTGCCATCAACCTTGGCACTAAGTTGGTATGTCCCTTGTGCCTGCAGTTACACTGGTTCACTCACCCTTCAAACCGGAACACAACAATACTGGGTACTATTATTTGGCGGTAGAATAACTGATGAGTGGGTGGTACCTACCCAGACGGGCTTGCACAAAGCCCTACCGCCAAGTAAGGACACAATATCTTGGAATTAACTATAAATCATTTACAAATACCAATCGAGGGTAGGGTCATTTCATTATTTTCATAAGCAGTTCTCATTGTTTCTTTTTCTATATATTATTTTTCGTGTTACTTCCTTAAACTTTTCTATCGTTATTTTTTTGTTTCACTTTCAATATACAATAATATATTTAGAATATTAGAAATATTTTCGTTTTTTATTTGTATTAACTAATTTATTTCTAATTTGATGTCATTAATTGATTGCCTTTTAAAAATATTTTTTGATGTGTTATTTTTATATTTTAGATACTCATTTATAGCCACATCACATATAATACTAGCTGTGCCCGCGACCTTGTACGCGTTTTAATTTAACAAAAAAAATATTGTTTTAGCCTAAGTTACTCCTTATTATATCAGTTATCTGCCTGTGAAAGTCCCGTCAAAATCGGTCCAGCCGGAACAAAGAGACTGAAACAGACCAAAATTGTAAAAAATGTTATTTTGGTATATATACCGTGTTAGGGCTAGTTTAATATTAAAAACAGACACTCCAATTTTATTTTAAGTTTAGATTTAGAACAGCGAGCTTCTATTCTATTTATGAAATTAAATATGATGAAGATATTTTCAACATAAAAGTTGTACGTGTTAATTCATTTCATCCAATTTACACACGTCTACCATCAGAACAAATATCAAGCTAAAGAGAGCCATTAGTTATTCCAGCCACGTACTTGATACGTGCAACGCTATAGCCTCTGGTACTCTTGAGTGCAATCAGGACTGCCCATAATGTGACCTCTTTGAATGGCAATCAGATCAATACTTAAAATTCCTTTGCAACACTTTTCTTTTTAATTCTCTACTTAGATTTTCTTTTTTTTAATTAAGAGTTTTAGTTAAGTTATGATGGTGCAGTTTTGTGGACTATTTGATGTTTGTTTGTGTGTACATTTAACACTAAACTGTATTAGAAGCTTTTAAATATAGGACCAATATCTTTCCATTAGACACTTCTAAAAATAATCTGTGTTTGTCAACTATGTTGTTCATTAATTATATACAAAAATCTTCCCCTCGAAACAATATATCCATTGAAAAAAAACCGCATCAAAATCCGTTGCGTAATTTTATAGAACTAAGCATACATAGGGACAGACAGCGGTAAGCGACTTAGACTATACTATGTAATGATAATTCACTGACATTACATAACTTTTAACTAATTTAAATTATACTGTAACACATATATTGTTCAACGATTTTCACAGACAACAGATTGCGTACTCTCGATATATTTAATAGATCGTCATCGTTTCATAACTTACAATGTAACATTTATAAATCATAAACTATGCCCAAATGAACAAATCGGGTAACGTTATACGCATCGAAAGCCACGTCCCTAAACAATGATGCGTGTGAAATAAATCGCCTGAGACCGGATCTTCTAGATTTTAGTGCCAAATTCAGTATTTGGCAAATCGTGTGGAAATTCAACGACAGTTATTGGAAGAGCCGGTGAATTAGACCGGACGGTGGACACCGGCTTATTGTTTGATCATAGATTTCAAACATGATTGCGTTTCTGGTATACGTTCAATTTTGAAAGTTAGCGCCGAATATTTCCATGAAATGTTATATTTCGATTGTGCTCCATTGATAAATTGTTTGTTCTAAGCTATTGTTGGGTTTGCATTGCTTGCAATAATGCTGTCGTTTTGTCTCTAAAGAATCTCGTATCAAACATGATTTCTCGCTATTGATGGCTATTCTCCGTGACTTTACCAAAACCAACAATATAAATGCAAGTAAAACATATGTCATATATATTGGTACGAGTGGAGGGGCGGAAATAGTCCAGTGTATAAGGATCAAACTCTTCAATGTCACTGGACTATAATTGATGTACCTCGTAACACTTGAGATTTTAGGGTTTGCAGGGATGGTCAGACTTATATAAGCATATAAAAAAATGGCGTTTAGAGTTCGTTGGAGATACATTCCATTAAACAGCTAGGTATAGCTTATGGGAAAAGGTTAAATAGCTAACCATTCTGTATACGAAGCAATTTTTTTTTTTTTTTTTTTAATTTATTTATCAGAAAAAGAAAACAATATTACAGTACAATGTGTTGATTAGCACTATAAAAAACCACAAAGGTTTGTCCCTAATGCTAAAATTTCACTGCGCTTTATCTAAATTAGGCAAGTATGATAAATAAGTGTTTAAAACGATCATTCTTAAGACTGTTGCAAATTATAACGACGACTTACTTAGAGATTATCTATAAAGTAGTTCTTCAATATAGACTTAATATTTTTTTGTGTTAATTTATTTTGTGTACTGTGCGGTAGATCGTTAATTAATCGAGGCACTAGGTACTCTGTCGTCCTCCGGCCGTAAGTATTGTTAGCACGTTCCGTGCGCAAGTGATGTCGGGTAACTGCCCGTGTTTGTATAGGATGTTCCACTTTTTGTCGTAAATTTGAGTTAAAAAATTGTTCTTTTAATAAGATATATTTAAATTGTTCGTGAACTGGTAATGTTTTACAATGTTTGAATAAACCTAATTCATTGTTATTATATTGATGTTTAGTAGAAGATGACACAATAGTTTTTAAAATTTTTAGCTGTAGTTTATATATCTTGTTTAAATATATGTTGAAAGTACGACCATAGCTACTTAAACCGTATTGAACGTATGCTTCAGGTAACGCATTGTATAGCATAAGTCTTACTTTGTAAGGAATGCGTCTTTTTAATACAGTAATATTTGCAAGAAATTGCCGTAATTTGTTACAAACTTCGTCCACATGATTACTCCAATTTAACTTGTTATCAATTGTCAGTCCGAGATACGTTTGCTGGTCAACTACATCTATAGGTGGGCAAGCACAGTTATCATATTTACCAATGTGCAAGCACTCGTGATCGTGGGCTTTTATATTCATGTTAGGTGTTTGTTTGATATAAGGTGATTTTATATGAAGTAGTTTAGTTTTAGCAATGTTTATCACAAGGCCTGCATCATGACACCATCTACTCAAGCTATTGAAATCAGCCTGTAGTAGCTGACATGTTTTGTTTGGATCACGATCCGCAATCATTAAACATGTGTCATCAGCAAACTGATAACATGTGCATTGCCCAATACAGTTGTTCATGTCATTTACATAAGATAAAAAATACAACGGCCCTAGAACCGAGCCTTGAGCTGTACCTTCAGTCATCTTAATAGCATCACTTTTTATATCATTAATTTTTACTGTAAATGAACGATTATTAAGGTAATTTGTGCACCAGTCTAGTAATGGTCCACGTACTCCACAAGTATTCAGTTTATGTCTTAATTGGTCATGATTTAAGGTGTCAAAGGCCCGCGAAAAGTCAATAAAAAGGACCAATATATGTTTTTTATCATTTAAGTGCCTATTTACATCATCGGTAAATTTAGAGAGAAGATTTGACGTTCCCTTTCCTTGTTGAAATCCAAATTGTTTTTCGTATATGATCTTATTTTTATTGTAGAAGTTATGTATTTGTTCACATACGTATTTTTCTATAATTTTGTTTATGGAAGATAGAAGTGTTATAGGTCGATAGTTAGAAATTTCGTTGCGTTTGCCTTTTTTAAATATAGGCCTTACACAACCTTTTTTTAATCTGTCAGGATATAAGCTACTTTTAACACTACAGTTTATTAAATTAGCTATTGCCATTGATGCTGCGTTTCATATTTAGATGGAATGTGTCATGAATCAAGTCGCCGCAAAAAAATGTTTTTTTAAAAAGATTTAAATCTTGACGAAAATAGTTCCTCCCACTTCTAGCCTCAAAAGAAGTGGTGGTATCATATACTTAGCATTACATTACATTTTAGTTTTGTTATTTTGATCTGGAATATATTTTGTAACATAATAGTTTCTATTGAAGGTGACAAAATCACAAAATGACTAAACTGTCTAATAAAAGATCTAAACTGTAAAAGCTTTTTTTTATGGTATATGATGGTAAGTGGTCACCATCACCCATAGACAATGACGCTGTAAGAAATATTAACTATTCCTTACATCGACAATTTGTCACCAACCTTGGGAACTAAGATATTATATCCCTTATGCCTGTAGTTACACTGGCTCACTCACCCTTCTAACCGGAACACAATAATACTGAGTACAGTTATTTGGCGGTAGAATAACTGATCAGTACGTGGTACCTACCCAGACGGGCTTGCCCAAAGCCAATTTAATCTCAATTTAATTTTTGATAGTCAAGAAGCAAGTGTAACACTCACATATCGAATAAAGACTTTTGACTTTGTCTTTCACCGATTCTACATCTGTAATGGCTCTCTTAAAATTTACTGCATAAAATTGAATAGCACACGATATATAGGCGATTCTTATCACTAATATTATATGTATTATAATAAAACATAGAGTAAACGCAACTTAGATAAATCAAGTTAAGATAAACAGTTTCGAGATCCTTAGATAAAACAAGGTTACGTCATGTCAAGACTAACATGTACGTACACATGTTTACGTGTGCTAATTTGTGTCTGTAATTCACCTCGTCCTGAGCGTCGAAGGAAAACAACGTGAGGAAACCTGCACATATGGGATGAAATTCTGCGCACAGTATATATATTAGCCAACTTGCATTGGTGTAGCGTAAATAAGAGGTACTCTAGAGGAACTATGGAAATTGATTCCATTACAGTAACACGCTTTTTTGATGCGCTTCTTAATATCTAAACTAAGATTATAAATGCTAAAGTAATTCTGTCCATCTGTCTGCTACTCTTGAAACTATACTATAAGTTCAAGGAAGGATGTAGGTTTTTCAAACCTAACGTCCAGTGCTGTGAAACGCGCGTGAATCTGCGGTTGACGACTAGTGTATTAAATATTGGTAATCTTTTACGTTTAGAATTGTCGAATTTCATCATCAGACTTTAATAATTCTACAAAACGATCTGTTCTTACAGAAGAACTCAAAGATAGCAGATAATTTGGCCAGGGCCACTTGTGTCACAATCCTGTTTCCGCTAAAATTCTTAACAATATGTTCCTGTGGTCTTAAAGTCGTTCTTGTAAGCATTTAAAAGCAACTGAATACTGTGAAACATAAAACAAGGCAACAATTTAGGCAAACCACGAAACAGAACGATATACGAAATAATGGCGGAAGTGCTCTCCGTTCCCGCCAAATGGGAGAATTCACTTCCGGCGCGGCTCCGGAAGTTTACTTAGCCGCCGGCGACCCACCTCCGGTAAGGTTGTGTGTAGACGGTTCGAATTTCAATTTGTATTGATATACTTACCATCGAGAAATTCTTTAGATTTTTTAGTTGTTAGTATTTAAAAAAAACAAATCCACCAATAAAACCTATGTATGAGCGATACGACCAATATAAATAATTGTAACAATGTGTCTTTTAAGAAACTTAAGCTGTATGTAATTAATATCTATAGATTTTATATGAAACAAAAGAAGCCATTATTTTAATATTCTTTTTGTTAGTTATATTAATTAGAGTTTGACGATTACGATAATATACATCAAATTATACAGGCATAGCAAATCTTTAAAAAATAATTATATATTAATATATTTTCATAGAGAAGGATTACATATATTTATTTATCTTTTGAATTATCGTGGACTACTAATTTATTAATTAAATATCGTCCTAATTATTTATTTTTATAAGCTCGGCTCTCAAACATAAAAAAGTATTATTAATTTGAAAGACCAATAGATTTAATCCAAATTAAATCTTTTCGTACACTATCAGAGAAATGATTATGTACCTATGCCCTTATAGTCCTATTCTTAAAGTTAAAACCTATTATTATCAATGTTTCTCAAAACTCGAAACGTTATTTACGGTTCTAATAAAGTGGGGTTAAAAATAAATCGGCTTTGCTTGTACCAGCCCTTCACGCACGGTATGATTGCGTGCACCAAATAGTTAGCGTTAAGTGGCACACTTAAATCACGCGGCTGAGGATTGACCTTCGTTGTAATATTATATTTGGCCAAAGATGTAACAGTATGAGGGAGGAACTGTATTGATCTGTTTGATATCACAACCTATTTGATACATTGTACTTTCCACTTTTCTACACTTCACTTAAGAATTCTTTATTTAAACGTGAAGCTGGAAAACAACACTTACTTTTAATATAATTAAGCTAAACTCTAATATTTTCTGTGATGTATTTTTTTTTTTTTTTAATGAAAGTATCAATGCCTCATTACTAATATTTTATGGGTAAACTTTGTGTGCTTGCTATTGTCGTCCCCACTCTTAGGAGTAGTCCAAGGGGTCAGGTTTAAACCTGTGAGTTTTTTACAATGCTAAGTGAAACCACGGCCTTAATGACGATTTAATTCAAAGTTCTGAAGTATAAATATAAATAGCACAAATTAAAATGACTGGTGTGAAGTAGAACTTTGTGTGAATTCGCTAAAATATTCCGCTTGAAATATATATTTTTTTATGGCATAGGTGGCAAACGAGCAGGAGGCTCACCTGATGGAAAGTGACTACCGCCCATGGACATCTGCAACACCAGGGGGCTTGCAGGTGCGTTGCCGGCCTTTAAGAAAGGAGTTCGCTCTTTTCTTGAAGATTCCCATGTCGTATCGGTTCGGAAAAACCGCCGGCGAAAGCTGGTTCCACAAAGTAGTTCTGCGAGGCAGAAAATGTCTGAGAAATCGCGCTGTTGTGGATTTTCGGACATCAAGGTGGTGCAGGTGAAACTTAGAATTTTGGCGAGATATTCAATAGACATAGTGGTGTACCCAATTGTAGACCCAGCTTCAGATAAACAGGAACATCAAATAATTATTAATATTTAATATGGTTTACAATATTTATTTTTACAGTTTTCTTTACAATCATCCATTATCTTCCGTATTTAAAGTCAGATTAACAATTTCCATGTCAAATTTAATAATATTCTATTTCTACTTTTATTTATTAAAATGTCAACCCAAAAAGTATTCATTACATTCATATAATTCTGTGACTGAATATAGTTCAACAGCTAGAAGTTATACAACCTTTAATGATTATTTATAAATATCATATTTAAAATACTTTATAGGCTTACACAATACTCAATGGATCAGTATTTCAGAAACCATCAAATAACTTTATATTTTACCGTTCTCATTTTAGTACAATAGCTTTACAGAAACATTTACAAATAAAGTTATAAAAATAAATTACGTAAACATTTTAGATACTTAAGAACCTATGATTCGTGTAAAACGTTTTATAACGCTATAAACGCGGAATAGGGGGTCCCATGAGTAGCAAGGAATCTGCAATCTAACCTCGACTAATCGAATAGCGACGTAACGGAAACACACGGTACGAAATTGTGATTGTAAACGCGACATATGACAATAATGTCACACTAAAAATAGTAACGATAATTTACAAATTGAACAAACTGATTTACTTTTACTAGTAATCGAAATTTGACTGCCACTTATTGATTCATAATATTATAACACGAAAGTAACTCTTTCTATTTATATGTCTGATTGACATAACTACAAAATCCACGTTCCGTTTAAGAGTTGTAAACAAGTTCTTGAACAATATTCGTTGCAAAGAAAAAAAAAAAATTATATTCATACTATTATTCATTGGTTTTTAACTTTGACTACTAGTAGATGGATTTATTATTTCACTTGATATAGGATCTGATTTACTATTCAAAACTGACTCAGTATAGACACAATTGATACATTAGTAAGAATTTATGGCTCACGACAAATTGATTAAAGGAATAGCTTAAGACAATTTGATGTATTTTATTATTTGAATGACCAAATGATCTAATGTTCCGTCTATATTCCATTTTCAAATTTAAAAATAATAGTGTATTAATTACACACAATAAATTTATTAAGTAGTATATGAAACGTTAACATCAAAACTTAAAGACTGATTTTGATATACGATTCGAAACTTAAAATAATTTATATATGACCAAGTATGGAAGAAAAGCTATAAATAAATATAAACGAAGTTTCCGCAAGAAGAATCGCGAGTGATTACGGTGTAAGCCCATATATTTCAACGAGATTCCCAGGTGAGCGTTAACCGACAATTTCGGGGTTAAGGGGTGAGACCGAAGTGTCTGCCAGCTTAATTATGGAATTATTTAGCGTCTATTTTTCTTAAATTTTAACCTAATAAAAGAGATTGGTAATAAAATTGCATATTAAAGTCACTTACAGGCGAGAATGAAGTTTTCTTATTAATTGCATATTTGAACAGACTTCAACTGATACGAAATTTTAAACGTCAGCTAAAGTTCTTCGTTTTCGAATGTTTTGTTTGTTTATCTTTGGAGTGAACTCGTGGTTGCCAGGAAACTGCAGGAGTTATCAAGTCTTTTTTTATTTCGATGTAATATATGCGTATATGTTAGAAATATTACGTCGTTTGCTATTTTTCTTATAATGATTGCTATAAAATTTTGTGGCGAGTTCAACTTGTAGATAAACAAATAAATTAAATAATTTTATCCATTTAAATAAGCACGAGTACTTAAACGCTACAATTTTTTATATCATATAAACTGTGTCAAATGGGAAATGATATTATAAATTAACAAACGTTTTAGTCTATCATTTTATGTATTTCATTTTTAAAAAAGTTTGTTTTTGAATAATGAATTTACTATTTACCAATGAAGTGAATCAACAACAGCCTGTAAATTCCCACTGCTGGGCTAAAGGCCTCCTCTCCCTTTGAGGAGAATGTTTGGAACATATTCCACCACGCTGTTCCAATGCGGGGTGGTGGAAATGAAGTGAATATTAATATTAAATATCCTGCATCAAAATCAACGAATAATAATGAAATAATACAGTATATCGCACGTTTTTAATTAGCTTAGAATTTATTACGTGGTAAAGATAAATGTATTTGCGAGATTTTATTAGAGAAGTATCCAACACATTGTCCAAGGAAGCATGAATTCACTTTGCGGAGACGGAAACTTGCCTTTACAAGTTTGTCTTGACTTTTCGTGCTTATATAATGTGTGTATCTGTATCTTCAAAACAGCGGTGGCTGTTTTGAAGATACATAGTTTACTCTACCTAAATTATGATTTAGGTAGAGTAGTTGAGAAAAGTAGATAGCCATAATAGATAGCCATAATAGATACATTCGTGTTCTTATGTGGCAAATTTCTTGAACCAATTTTTTTAAACCATGCCTTTAAATAATCAAATTGACATATGGCAAAAATAGGTTAATTTATTTTTATTTTTCATGGTATAGGTGGCGGCCGAGCATATGGGCCACCTGATGGTAAGTGGCCACTGTTACCCATGGACAATGACGCTGTAAGAAAGATTAACTATTCCTTAAATCGTCAATGCGCCACTAACCTTGGGAACTAAGATATTATGTCCCTTGTGCCTGTAGTTACACTGGCTGACTCACCCTTAAAACTGGAACATAACAATACTGAGTACTGTTGTTGGCGGTAGAATAACTGATGAGTGGGTGGTACCTACCCAGACGGGCTTGCACAAAGCCCTACCAACTAGAAGTAAATACACAAAAGGTTATATATGTCGGATATTAAAAATTTACAAGTATACGAACTCATTTATGAGAAAGACAACGTGTTTAACTTTTATAGATTGTCAGTTGAGAGATGTCAATGGTTTAAAAATCTGTCACTGTGTGTTCCTTTGTTGAATGAGGCTCTTGGTCTCTTAGTCTTGGGACAGCTTGTAACTAATCCCTACCTAAAGTATTAATATATAATTTTACGTTTTTATTTTAAATAGCGTTTTGGCTCGTGATTTCGTCTAGATGGTTTGGACCCAATATACGTTATGTATGCGTAATAACCGTGTTCTTTTAGAGCGTCAGAGATCACATGCTCAATCGACTATAGCGGAGTCAAATAAAACTAGGTTAATCATTTAAATACGTGTTATAGTAATAATTTGTTTAATTAAAAAAAAATAATAAATAATCAGATGTATGAGATTCCGTTCCCATTTCCTTTAGCACCTCTTACGAGTAGCTGAAGGATGTCGCTCCAACCCATCATTTTATATTTAACTAATTTTGAAAAATATAAAAGTGGGGGGGAGGTTGAATTGGCCCCGCGCCCGCCATCAACAGTAGATTCCAACCATTGATCGGCGAACCTTCCTCGAACATGGGACGTGCACTTTTATAGTGCGCACACACTTTGTAAAATAATATACGTATAAAGTGGAACTAAAGTCCAACAGGTATCATAGACGTAGCTGAGGTGTATAGAAGACTCATAGTCTTACTAATAAACTAAACCGTGGTTCGGTAGTTTTCACAGTCGTAACTGCGGTGTATAAAATATTATTGTCTTATTAATAAACTAGACCGTAGTCCAGCAGATATCACAGCCGTAGCTGAGGTGTATAGGAGACTCATAGTCTTACTAATAAACTAAACCGTGGTTCGGTAGTTTTCACAGTCGTAACTGCGGTGTATAAAATATTATTGTCTTATTAATAAACTAGACCGTAGTCCAGCAGATATCACAGCCGTAGCTGAGGTGTATAGAAGACTCATAGTCTTACTTATAAACTAAACCGTGGTTCGGTAGTTTTCACAGTCGTAACTGAGGTGTATAAAGAGTAGCCAATGCCACAAAAATAATAATCAATGTGAGGATCAAAGTCTCATAAATAGTAAACCAGTTATCGCTGAGGAAAATTGTAGCCATGGGTTCAACCCTGGATTATCACAGCATCAAATCACTGTCTCTCATACCAGTTCAAGCGCACTGTCAGGCGGCCTAATGTAAGGAATACGTATTTCGTTCAAATATCCACTAACGCAGAGTGTTGTTATATCGTATATATATAATACGTAATAATTCCAAACATAGTGGAATAAAATTCGATGAAACTCATAGATTACCGCGTAGGAATCATACGAGTGAATATAACACAATTTGTTATATTTTCTACCGTAGTAGATTATAAAGTATGAATATACATCATAACCGTATAGTTGTGTGATCGTTATCGCCGTACTCTCTTATAACTAAAACTTAAAACTAAGACTTATATCTAAACCGTACGTTTCCTTAACTAGCTTATAAACCTATTATACGCTTCACATATTTCGTTTTACTTAAACCTAAAGTGGATATAAAACTTAACTTCAACCTACAACAGGCACACACCCGATACTAGTTTACCCAAACCAGCACAAAGCACAGATCATTAATTGCATGTGATAATCAATTTCAATGTGATATGCAGACTTATAACTAAATTAGGTGTCCTACTTCATGTCTCGTATGATATTCTTAACACTAAACTAAAGGGGCGTCCCTAAAAGGACGAACATTTTGCTACAAACGACACTTCTCGTATAAAACGATTAGTGCGCCATGATTGTGTATATAGTTATTGCAGCCTGGATGAAATCCATTATTTGAGCCCGTCACTGCATGAACGTATCACTTCAGCTTATTACAGCCTCCGCAACGCCCTGCAGCATTCGGTCGTGATACTGGTACTACCGATTGATGAAAGACATCAACAACGCCATCGTAACGTCAACCAGCCATAGCTCAGTACCACATAGTACATACACTACTCTAGCAACCCAGTAAGACAGAGTGAGGGATATTACCATATCGTTATACAGTAACCTCGAACCCCGAAACCATCTCACATAGGCAGCCTCCTCGGCAACAGAAGGGGGGACACTACCGTATCGCCGAAGACGTTATACAGTAACCTCAAACCCCGCAACTGTATCACCGAAGCAAATTCAAGACGACATCGCCACGAGGGACACTAATGCAGCGATCAAGCCGCACAGCCTCAAACCAAGCGTCGAATCATCAAGAATCCACCAGAGTATATGCAGTACAGTATTCGTGCGCGATCATTATGCATGTGCACAATACAAATATATTATAAAGGTTTTGTTATTAAACAATAATAATCTTAAAACAAATAGATCATCGTCTTTGTGATCGTACCAATAAGTATGCTTTTATGCATATGTCTGATAATATTTATAGAGTTTTTAAAACGACCGCTTTACGAACTTGCGTCCGTCGATCGACACAGTTTTACATTGAAGAGTTTAGATTTTAATTGTTACACGAACTTATGTTCGTCAATCATCACAGCAAACCTGTGATCGTACCAAAACAATGCTTGTATGCAATCTGTTTACTGACAATATTTATAGATTTCTTAGAACGACCGCTTTACGAACTTGCGTCCGTCGATCGACACAGTTTTACAAGAAGAGTTTAGATTTTAATTGTTACACGAACTTATGTTCGTCAATCATCACAGCAAACCTGTGATCGTACCAAAACAATGCTTGTATGCAATCTGTTTACTGACAATATTTATAGATTTCTTAGAACGACCGCTTTACGAACTTGCGTCCGTCGATCGACACAGTTTTACAAGAAGAGTAAACTCTTCAATATAGTATATTCCATAATTAATAGTCATTGAGGTAAACCTCTGACATCAGTATGTATCGCCCCGTACATACGTATTTGCAATTAAATATTTCCAATACGGCCACCATCAAACCGTTTTATATCATATTGATATCATTATTAAATTTTATATAATATATATGATGTCTCATTGAGAACATTCATTTATATGACGGCCTGCCATACCGTCATTTGTAATAATAATTTGTATTATTGCACGCGGCCGGTGCAGCGAGCGCGTCGCTCCGCGCGTTCAAATTGCACCGAGTCGCTGGGCATCATAGCCCCTATATTGCACGCGGCCGGTGCAGCGAGCGCGTCGCTCCGCGCGTTCAAATTGCACCGAGTCGCTGGGCATCATAGCCCCTATATATGCCTGGCGATGAGTATGACATTCGGCGCGGTCTAACGTTAAAATCAATACATGATACATATTATTTATTACACGAATGTTATCCACAATAATGTACATTAAAAAAAGTATGTTTATTATAATGCCATTCCTTTTATCATCCTTATTTATTACATGTATATGTATTCAATTACTATGCAATGTAATCTCTATGTATGTTTTTATGTTTCCGTATATGTATTTATGTGTGTATGTATGTATGTATGCATGTTTTTAATATCTCCAAAACAACGCGACCAATTTTGATTACATTTTAATACGTGCTTTATATGGTTCACCGACGACTTATATTGAACCCGGATAGTTGCTCTACAACATACTTTAAAAAAAAAAAAAATGTATTAAATCAATCACATTCATTCTCATGTATATAGTATAGTCCGTTACAAGCTACAGCGCCAGACGTGCGTACTGTTTGAAATCATAATTTCAACATGTCGGATGACAATCATTTAGATCCATTGGAATCATATAAATTATCTTGATCATGACGAAAATCTAATTACAGTCTAATGTTTAGCTTAGAAGAAACAAACAAACCTACAGACTCAAATGAGAAGCGACTTTGCTCCAATTTAGACATTCATGATACTTAGTTGGCTGGATACCATGGCGCCGTGCCCGAGGCTTAGTCAGACTTTCTCGTACTTCTAGATACCTATATAAATTAACACATACATTTTTCTATATGTCTTTTATTTACATAAACAAAAAAACAAAGGACGCAAATAAACAAACAGCAAATAATAATATAGACTTTCTTCATTTTTTTCTTAAAGAACTAAGACCTTATTAAAATAATACTCCGTATGAGACCTCATTATCTACAGCTATACGAAATTTCAAGTAGGCACTTGAAGAGGGAGAACGGAATAAATTAAATCTATATTTTTCTGAAATGAATATAAAAAATGGCCGTTTGAAACATCTTTATCAACATCAACACAGCATAAATTATTCGTCTCGGATGCTTTCACAATTTCTGTACGATATTATTATTTTATGCACCCCCGATATACTTTTCACGTTTTATTGAGAATTGTGATATTTATGTCATAGCGAGAGCATTGCTATTGCTATTGCTATGGTAATTATATTACAAGAGGAAGATATTATAATGTCAATCTTAAGGAGGGTCAAAGGGAAGGCCCTCTGTCGAGGAACTTCTCCCCATCTTATGATATAATGGATATTCAAACAACCATTTGTGATACTTATTTATTTATTACTAGGATGTATTTGGATTTACGTTGACTTTGGATATTTTTTCAGAAAATTTATAAAGAATGTCCTTAATTCATTTACCGATATATGTGTAATAATATGCCGTAAATATTGAGCCATACGATTTCCTTTCGTCCGGTTCTTATTGGCTCTAATGTTTAGAGAGGAGTGTCAATTTTAATAAAAAGAGAGAGTATACAAACATTATAAATGTTAAACCAATATATAATACGAATGACCAGTTTCCAATTTTCAAGCCCTTAAAACATAGATAAGATTAAATAGATGGCAAAAAATTGAAGTTACTTCTTAAAATTTAAACATTTAGTTTAAAATTTAAGAAGGACATATATATTGTATTGTTAATATATGAAACTCATTTGATGATAAAACTACTTTCTAAACTAATGATCTTACACTGATTTAAACCTTGAAGTGATTCGATTAGTAAAAATTGAAACTAATTCGATTAATGGTATTGTTGTGAAAAAATTTGAACGATTAAATTTTTCGCGCGATTTTCTAGACTTTTTCTATCTCGCAGAACTACTCTGTGAAACCAGCATTCGCCGGCGGTTTTTTCGAATCGATACAATTTGGGAATCTTCAAGAAAAGAGCGTACTCCTTCCATAAAGGCTGGCAACGCACCTGCAAGCCCCCAGGTGTTGCAGATGTTCATGGGCGGTGGTAATCACTTTCTTTCAGGTGATCCTCCTGCTCCTTTGCCACCTATAACATAAAAAAAATGTGTCGCACAAATAATAGTAATCATAAGCAATAAGTTCCAAATCTTCTCCTAAAAATAAGTTAAAGTGATTTGATTTTACAAAATTCCTTAATTATATCGTTGTGAGAAAAAATACTATTCCGTTCAAATTGTGTCACAAAAATGATAATAATCGTAAACAATAAGTTTCAAATCTTCTCTTGATAGAAAGTTCACCAAAGGGACATTTATTGGAAAGGAGAGGCTTTCAAAAAGTGGCATACATTACATACTTATTCGCAAACACTTTGGCACTTAATGTGGAATATCTTTCAGGACGTAAGACATAAATTTTCACTTAAGTGGGTTGTAAATGTAACAATCTGTTAATGTCCTCTTACGGAGTGACTTTGGTCATTATGGACAAAAGATTACAGAAAACTTCTAAAACAAGAATTTTCCTTCTTATTATTTTTATTCGGCACAAATCGTATGATCATAATATGTTTTAAGATTCTTGAGTTTTTAAGCCATTTATAAGTGAATTATTAATCCTGTTGTATTATTTAAAAAACAGTAATGGGACTGATTTTATAAACATAATCAATCCCTATCATATCCCTAAAAAAACGTAACTTCATTTCTTAATTTCTGATAACAACAATAACAACATCCTGTAAATTTCCTACTACCGGTTGGTGAAATACACATATGGCAACATTTTTATTAAATTAAACACATACAGGTTTTCTCACGATATTTTACTTCACCGCCGAGCATCAGATGAATTATAAGCACAAATTAAGCACATGAATATTCAGTGGTGCTTGCCTGGGTTTGAACCCGCAATCATCGGTTAAGATGCACACGTTCTAACCACTGGGCCATCTTGGCTCTCAGCCTTAATATATGGGGAATATATATCGCTGTGAATTTACTAACATAGTTATTATTGTTATTATCAAAAATAGGCCAAGGTCAATAAGGTTTGTTCGGAAATCGAAAACAAAATTTTGGGAAATCTTCGGTAGAATTGCGACACAAATCGTAATAAAATTACGGAATGGATTCCAAATGATGGATCACCTGAGTTTAATTTTAAATCTGCTTACTTATTTCAGTCACATCGGCTAATTTCCACGTAGCCTAACTGCCTGCTTAGGAAATACACAATCTTGTGCGCAAATACAAATTGACTTTCTTTTCACACTCTAATAGCGAGATGGGAAGGTAATCAGATACGACAATAGATAAATTAAAGAAAAAAACCAATAGCTTTACATGATATTATATTCCGAGACATGAGTCCAATTAGTGACGCATCTTAACCGATCATTGGGTATTCAAAGCCAGGGATCGCTGAAAATTCATGTGCTTACTTTGTTTAAATAATTCATCTCAAGATCGGTGGTGAAGGAAAACACCGTGAGGAAAATTGTAGGTGACTAATTTCAACGAAATTGTGCCACATGTGTATTCCACTAACCCGGATTGGAACAGCGTGGTGGAATATGTTCCAAACTTTCTCCTCAAAAGGAGATGAGGCCTTAAGTCAGCAGTGGGAAATTTACAGGCTGTTATTGTTGTTGCATTAGTAAGCTAAATTAAAACTCAAGGATATTGCTGAGAATTTCTTGAATAAGGCAATTACTTTTTGATTTTACCAATCCTATTTATAATTCATAACCTCGGGATTTGCAGCCTCACGAGCTAGGCATTACATGAACGGAGCAACCAAAATCAGACTGTTGAATGTTTAAATAATTTATGAAAATATTTAAAATAAACTATAATATGAATAATAAAACCGCAAGGGAAATGCTCAAGTTAATCTTGTATCAACGAAGAAGATTCATATAATATTTAGATTTATAAGTCATTGTCATAATATGTAACAAGAATACTTACTAAAATATATTTAAAAAAATTAGAACACTTAATATTCAGAAGATAGGTTTCTAAGGTAAACGTAACTACATCTAAATAACAAAGTAAAAGAATTCCTAACCTTCCACCTATATTTGTATACACGGCGCCAAGTTTTACACTATATTACTTCTTCGAAGGGTTCGATCCAATATTATAATAATACATAATTCCACCTAATTTACTCCGATCGGTATTCGTATATACCGTATATATAACGGGAGCTATAAAGATCGTGTAAATATAGACTCGGGGCCAACTGTATTTTGATCAATATTAATTGTCATTGATCGTTATTTCTCATCGCGTGGAATTAATGTGGCTTTAGGTGATGATATGCAGATTGCAAATTATGCAATCCATTTTTGCGACATAAATTGTTATGAAATGTTTCTGTTATTTATTAAAAATTAAAATATTATTTAATGAAAATAAATAAATAATGATTTATTTATATAATCTTATTGAAATATTGTTTTGAATTGTCAGTTTATTTTTGGGTTGCATGCAACTTATCGTACAAGTTACCGATGAACAAATTTTCTACACAATATAAATTTAATTTTCCAGTGTTTCGAATTTATTATTTACGAATTACAAAAATCTCTAGCGATTACACTAAAATATAAAACCTATAAAAATGTAGGCTTATGTAGGCTTTAGTTAAATATTAAAAAAAGTCTTAAGTAAGTGTTATTATAATGGAATAATATTACGATCAACTACTTATCGCCCGTGGCTACGTTCTCATTTTGGTTTGTTGGCTGTCATGCGTTAAGCAAAAGACGTAGGCTATGTCCTTTCTTAAAGTTCAAGATTACTTTACACCAAATTTCATCAAATTCGGTTAATTGATTTGGTCATGAAAAAACGACAGATAGACAGAGTTACTTCCACATTTATAATATTAATCGAAATCAAAATAAACTTTATTCAAATAGGGTTTTTACAATCACTTATTATTATACAAATTGAGATACCTTGCCCCAAGAAGGATTTATTGACTTTACGGCGTCGGATAATAATCAATTAATGTTAATAATTACACAATATGCTCCTAAACTATATTCGCAGTTTTATCATAAAAGGGCAACCATGCTAAATTGCCGGTTAATATCCGTCCCGTCGTGGGGTGCGATTTTATAATTACGCCTCCAAGCTTCAACGGTAATGATAACACTATAAACTTATTATCGAGTTTAAGGAAAACACGTCGTAAAATATTAATAAATACACAGGATTGAACTTATCTACACAGCTAGTTATATTTTTAAACCAGCATGTTTATTTTGATAAAATCTTAATGGTAGACTTGAGTGCTTGGACGTTCGGTAAATTAAATTTTAGTATTTAATATTTTTCAATTTTTGTTCCCTTTGCATCTGATATAAGCTTACAATTTTATAGTGTTAACTTTATAAGCCATTTTTATTATAATCACGGGTATGCTTTTTATTTTATTTTATTTTAGGGAAATAAACAATTACATGACACATATAATAATATCCAATATTTCATACTTCAGCTAAGTTTAGATTTATACTAATGAAACAATTATCAAAATTTTGAAAGAATAACATACGTAAAATCACGTAGGTAATATTATACAATAATGTAATTAATAAACGTGTACTTATGAAAATCTTGCAGAATTATGAATTAAGATAAATACGTAATTAAACGAAATAAAATTAAAAAAATTAAAGGCATTAATGTCTACATTGGTAAACGAATTACAGGCTAAATATTTATACATATTTAATTAATTGATACATTAATTTACCTCATTTACTCTATTATAATTTTGGCAGTGTATCAGTGTATTATTAACAGACTTCATGACAATTAATACATATGAGTACTCATGTTTCGTTTATGTATTTACACCTTGGTCTTTATATGGGAGATAATTAGCTAGTTTTAAAAATATATACGTAAAATTTAGGGACGTATTTATTGTTAAAAGACGGCTGGAAAGAATGTTTCTTGTAAGATGACGTCAGACAGAGAAGTATGGAAGAAGATATACTGCGCCGACCCCAAATAAAATTGGGATAAGAGCAGGATGATGATGATTTAAAAATTTGATAACTACGAGAAATCTTCACATGTTTTCCATATCCAATGATGTCGAATAGATGTCAAGATATATATAGTTCCAAAACATAGGCACCGCTTATTTTGACCAATGACGTATAAATTATAACGTCATGATTGCGTGATGTTCTGAAAATGTAAGTGTATATTTTAAATACAGTATCATGTAAGTCAATGTAGTTCTTAAGAATAATAAAGATCTTAAACCAGAAATAATGGTAGATTAATTAGTGAAAAATTCCATGAATTATTTTAGTCTTCGAAAAACTTGGAAATCTTTGAAATGAAGGGAGAATATTCAATGATGACCCAATCAAGAAAGTCCTCGTAATGCTCACTCAAAGGGGAATTAGTGCAGACTCAAAATTTCAAATGGAAAAACTTTGGACGCCACCGAGGGACACACTCGGATTAATTAAAGACAAATGTAATCCCTCTAAAAGAAATTTTCATTACCTTCCCTTCTTTTTTAGCGCTGTATCGCTTTCAAACTTAAACCTTTGTTTCCAACATTAATAAATAAGACATAATTTTCATTTTCATTACGTTTTATATTTAACTAGTTGTCTAACGCGGTTTCGCTCGCTGCCTTAGTTTTGTTCATCATAGGCCAAAATATTTTATATCTTTCTCTGAAATTCAAGCCTGTTTCATAGCAAATTTTATTAAATCAAGTACACTTTAGTCTTAAAAGAACAACAAACAGATTTAGTATAGATTACATTATAGACTTTACACCTTTGTATTATATTCTGGCTCTTTTTATTTATGCTATAATTATAGGCTTGCTTTACAATATTAGAATTTATTGTCAGTGGAAAGAAAGAAAAGCTAATGCGCCAAAATGATGATGAAGAAAAATAAGGTTTATTGACTTAAATTTAAAGTTCATTTTCCAAAAAGGACATCATCTGATGATATAATTCCCTGTTGTACAAGTAAAGGTAAAATTTACTACGAGGCGTTTAACGTGTTTGCTCTTTGCAATATTTTTGATTTTCTAGGTAAGTAATTTTAATATAAGCAGACACCAATTATCCAGGCTCGACTTTACCTCTTGGAATAAAGAGAGTTCTTTTAATCCTTATAACAGAAAAAAATATTTAAATAATAATATTCTGTCAGCTTAATATTTTGTTCAGCACATGTTATATAAAAATAATATTTTAGACAATGATTATTATTATATGGTTATAAATTTAATGATAATTTTATTTAGAATGAACTTGATACTGGGATATGGCATACAAATAAAGTTCATAAAATAGATAAATTTTATACACTGTCGATGCGATGCCAATGAGTACAATCGAATATAGTGATATTCTTTTTACTTTCGTTTTAATTTATTATTATGAAATAAATGAAAGTCATATAAAAATGATTTCATAATATAACGTCAAAGTCAGATCTTTATTAAAAATAGAAGTGATTACACTTTCTTATTGATAGTCAAAAAATCTACCACCGGTTCGGAATTCAACACCTGAGAAGAACCGGCGAAAGAAACTCAGCGGGATCAATTTTTTTCAACCGACTTCAAAAAGGAGGAGGTTATCAATTCGTCTGTATTTTTTTTCCGATGATGGTTTCTTTTTGGTATTTTTTTATTCCTATGAAAACGACATAAGTCTTAAATTTGCATTATGTATATGCGCGACAAATAGGTGAGTAACTGAAAATCACGTTAACCAATTTTGATAATTCTTTTTTTATTATAAAATATATACTTCAAGGGTAATTTGGTGAAAGTTTGGTAAGGTTCTGCGTACAGGATCCATGACAAAGTAACGGAACGGAAGGGAACGGAACAATTCTAAGGAGCACGTTAGCGATACTCAGTCGAATCTTTTATTTATAGGTTATTTGGATATTTGAGTCACTTTTCGTAATGTGGTTATGTTTATGTAATTATCATAGTCGAATATTATAATCAACTAGCTACCCACCCCGGCTTCGCACGGGTGCAATACTGATACTAAATATACTACAGAATTTGTTTATTTAAAACATCACATTGCAAACTTCTAAAATTATCAGTGTTTCTTTACTATATTGTTCATGTATTATATACACAAACCTTCTCCTTGAATCACACTATCTACTAAAAAAAAACCGCATCAAAATCCGTTGCATAGCTTTAAAGATATAGGGACAGAGAAAGCGACTTTGTTTTGTACTATTTAGTGATGGAACTCCTAAACGACTTACAGTTAGGGTGCGATATGGGGCAGTATCATTTACTGTCTTTAATCAAATTTTGTGTATATGATGTGATGCCATATGATGTACGAGATATATTAGCTCTTTTGCAAAGATTTTTTTACTGAGGTCGATTACAACTCTTTCAAGGGTGGTACCTTGTAGTTTATGCCGCATGACGTATTAAAGCCGCATTTTCGAAAGTCTATTTTTGCTTTATTCAAAAGTTTCTTTTGAAATTGTCCCAGAAGTAGTTTCTGATTCATATAAATGGCACGCTTAATCTATCCATATTAAGAAAAAATAGTTAGTCTACATCAGCTTCACTTAAAATCAAAAAATACATAAAATTTTAACAAAAAGAAAAACCGACTTCAAACAAAACACTATTTTAAAACAAATAAAAATGCACTAAAAAGAAATAAAAATAATTGCATATTTTACATATTTTTTAGAGTCCTTCTAGGTAAAATGAAATGAAAAATATTAGACTACTTAAAAGTCGGTTTACGATTATATAATGTAGTTATAATTATTGCTATATTTGGAGTCGGTGTCAGCCAAGAAAACCTTATAGTATATCTATCAAAAAACAATACGAGAATACTTTAAGAAATATGTTTTTTACAAATAACCTTTTGTACGATAATATACTGGGTGAATCAAGGGGCTCGTATCGCTTCTTTCTTTTGATTGTTGAGGCGTGTGCCCGTGGCTGACACCGGCTCCAAATATCGCAATAACTATAACTACATTATATAATCGTAAATCGACTTTTAAGTAGTCTAATATTTTTCATTTCATTTTACCTAGGAGGACTCTAAAAAATATGTAAAATATGCAATAATTTTTATTACTTTTTAGTTCATTTTTATTTGTTTTAAAATAGTGTTTTGTTTGAAGTCGGTTTTTCTTTTTGTTAAAATTTTATTTATTTCATATCATGTTATATTTTTAATAATAATAATTTGACATTTCTACTTTCCGCGAGCAAAGATCATCATCCACCATTTTTTTTTAATAAAGTCACCGGGCTTTGGCTTATAAACTGTTTACAGACATTATTAGCGATGTAACTCAAAATTGAAGGTACTGAAAGGAACAAAGTAACGCAAAACATCGTCGGACTAACTTCCTAAGCGGAAACCGGATGTACTTGGCCATTCGGAAAAACTACAAGGACTTAAAGAGGTCTTGACAAGGAGTAAAGCGATTAGGAACATAATCCTCGGAACATTGAGATGAGTACTTTAAACTGATGGATTTTTATGTGTTATATGACGCTTGTTTGTACAAATGTCATAACAAAGTTATAATAATTCCTACCCTGCACCTCCTTAGGTCTGTCAAATAATACGTTTAGTTTTTAGTTAACTATATTAACAAACCCTTAATTACATATACCGTGAAGTTCATTAAAATGTTGAATTAATAAACATATAAATAATGAGCGTTACAAAACATCTACTTCTGTTCAGTGACCACGAATTAAACGGTTCATATATAACCTGGTAAGATATATTATGGATCCCCATTTTGTGATAATGCTATTTCGAATCTATGAAGGATTTGACTTTAATACCTGAACAAGCAGCAAGCAAAACCCCTCCCTCAACAAGTACGAAGCTACGGGTGGAGAATAGTGAAAAAGTGACTGTATTTATTACCTATATATCTACTTATATTAGTCGGAAGTACTAATAACCTTTAGAAGAACACAAATTCTATTTGCCAGTCCATTGAGAGTGTATAGATTAGTTTATATCTGTTAAAGTGCCAAAGTTCATACATATTATATGGACGGAGGACGTAGCATCAGGTGCGACATTTGCTCGTTTGCCTTCCTATAGTAAATTTAAAACAGAAGCCTGAGTTGTTCACGAGCGTTGTATCGCCATATAAATGTTGTATCGATGCTCGTAAATACTAATTATGTTATCTCGTAAACAACTTGCCATTTTTTTTAATATAAATTATGTCGGCTGACAAATGGACCACCTGATGGTCACCACTACCCATAAATAACACACACCCAACATACTTCCCATACGTCGTCAATGCGCTATTAATCCGAAGAAAAATGTTACTTACCTTATGCCAGAAGTTACACAAATTCAGAGTATGGCTGTTTAGCAGTAAAATACATGATGGGAATGTATGTACCTACGGTGGTACTTGCACAAAGCCCTACCATCACGTAAATAATAATGGCAAAACTTTAAATTGTTATATTTCCGTAACGCATTTATTTTGTAGAATCTTCCTTTTTAATGAACCGACCGATTTTCATGAATATATAAAACTTTTAATTGTGCAATACATAAATCGAACAGGAATAAAAAGTTTCTGGAACTAGATTATTATAAATTAACAAGCATTGGACATGAACTCGTAGTCCAAGAAGCAATAAGAATAATATGCTGGGCAACTCAATCCGCAGAATTAGCTAAGTTATAATGGGAAACCGCATTAGTTTACTAGAACTAGTTTAGCGATACTAGTCGTTTATTCAATACGAAAATTACTTCCTATTTCAAACATTTTGCTAAGAATATCCGTGGTATTTATAATAGCTATGCAAGCTAATATTTTTTACTCTTCGTGATTTGATATATTTTTTCATTGTATTTATTGAATACTATAGATTTAAATGGTATGAGGAGTAAATACAAACATTTATTTACATTTTCCATTCGATTTGCTAATAACTCTACTGTGTTTCATACAAACAAACAGTTCTCGATTAAAATGTTTTAATTTATAAGAGTTTTCTATCCAAATTTTTCCGATAAAAACTTCGTCAATATTCAAAATGTAATTTTATTGATGAAAATATAATGAACATCGCAAATTTAAATTTAGATCACAAAAATGATGTCGTTTCGATCAAGGTCAATGTCTTTTACTCCGCCTGCCATGGAAATCGACTTGAATATTTTATAACTGAGCTTTTTGGAACTTTCAATGCACCTGATAAAACGATGAACACTAAGTTTTTATACCAATTTTACCAAAACAATTTCATTGAGTTAATTTTACAATAATAATACTTCTAATGAAGATGATTTTTACTAATTTTTAAACTACGAGCAATTGAATAAAACACCTGTAATTTAAGGAAACTTTAATCAAGACTAAGTAAACTCAATTTTCGAAAAAAACCTCATGAGAATACTAAGGATACCCTTAAATGTATAATAATGGCCACGATTCCATTTGGGGCATTGACCTTTACGACTAAAATTAATACAACTAAAAACTATCCTTGATAATTCTTACAAAATAAATGGATAAAATATATACCTTCATTTAAATATATTAATACGACTAACCAATCCTAAAAATAATAATTACTTATGAAACATATTACGTTAAACTTATGTATATAGCTTAAATATAAATAAAGAAAATTCGATCAGTGTTTCTTTTAAAACTGGTCAATAATATAACAGCAACATCAGTACCAGGAAATCATTTCGTCATTTCATGCTTTAAATCCTTTCTCTGAAAAAACAACAGACGGTTGGCCAGTGTTCTTCATTATCAAACGTACGAAAAACTTTCTGGAAATTCAAAGACCAACTATTTTCGTCCTTTTTTCAAATGGACTAGAGATACAAAATGTTTTACTTTCCCAATAAAGTCAAAACAAGGAAAAGAACTTTGCAAATTGAGAACAAAAACTGTCAAGCCATTTGTCATTGTCGTCCGAACGTCAAATTAGCGGAGATGGTATCACATTGATTGGGTCATCATTCATCATGATATAATGACACTGGACTGATTGTTTTCATAATATATATTTTAACGGCAATTCGAAATTTTCCTGTCATATCATAATGTCATTGTTCGATTTTAATTTTAGCCATTGTTTTTGTAAAAGTGTACATTTAAATCTTCGTACTAGTATCTTCTTACTAGACATGCTTTGGAATAATTTTAAATTTTCATTTAAAAACATATATTTCTATTTCTTTGTTAAAATTTGTATGAACACAGTCAACAAACACTAAATATCTATTTAGGCAATAATTAATAACTTATAAAACTACTTATAGCAACTTAGTAAATTACTTCGCCTTCGTCAAGTCCTTACCTCGTTTATACCAATTGAATGATATCTTTTTAACAAATGGCATACAGTGCTAGAAAAAGAACACTTCAGGTCTGATCCACGAATTCAAGGTCACTGAGATAGCGAGCTTTGTTCAGAGTGTCGTTGTGTCAAAAATAAATAATAATTAGTTAGTGCAAGAACAACTGTAGACGCCGCCATAGATTGCAATATTACTTCTCAGCAGTGGCAATGAGCTGTTCACTGTATAATTCATAGCAACATAGCTAGTAAAACAATGTATCCTTATGTATGGCTTTTCCAGCAAAAAATTTTTTTTCCATGTCCGCTTTTATTATTAATTATTTAAAATAATATATAAACATATTATGCCCATATAATATGAACCATTTTAAGAACTGTTTCATTGTAAGTTCCAAGTTAATAGAATTAGTAGACTTTGATATATTTGAACTTATCGTAAAACCGTAAAACAAACAAACATAACTTTACAAATTCACCTACAATTTTAACTCAACCATATAGAATTTTTAATTTTAAAGTTACAACAAAGGAATAGTTTCTTGAAAGAACCTCCTGCAAAACTTCTTTGAGGTTGAGTTACGCTAAAAATGCAAGAAAGCACTTCAAAATTACTTTTCAATTTATTTATGAAACCAATGAGACGATAAATGGTAGACAAAGAACATTATTAACTATAACTTTTGGTAATTTATATATCCATATTATTTATATTGAATATATATCGTCAAAATTCCAAGTATTACCCCCACTACCTACATAGATGTCCAAAATCCACAACAGCGTATTTTAAGACATTCGCACAACCACTATGTGAAACCAGCTTTCGCCGGCTGTTTTATGAACCGATACGATTTGGAAACCTTCAAGAAAAGAGCGTACTCATTTCTTAAAGACCTGCAACGCACCTGCAAGACCCCAGTGTTGCAGAAATTGTTGGTAGTAGTTCACTTTCTATCAGGTGAGCTTATTGCTAACTTGCTAACTATAACATTAACATTTAACACAAAAATATATATACAGTATTAAGTGACCTTATGTTAGGTATAGAATTGTGATTTCAAAGTTTTCGAAGTAAAAGATAAACATTCAGAATATACTTCCAAATATATATTCAAGTAATGTACAACTTGACTTTGATTTTTAATTAGTAAATTTGGGTCAGGCCTGTCAAATTAAAATGCTCATTATGACGTCATAATGAGCATTTTAATTTGTCATTACCAAATTAAATTTCAAGAGAGAACACTTCAAGAGCAGGGCTACCGTACGAACCTTTAAAATGAAGGATAAAAATCAAGACCAAAAGAAAAATTTCTGATCAAAGTGGAAGGCACAATAGGTCTCTTATCCAGCACAAATATATACAAAGAAACTTAAGAAAGGTTCCGCGGGTCCATGATTAATATGTACACCGTCCGTAATGCGCGCGTTTTGTTTTATTGTACAAAGCAGTCTTGACGTGGGCCATTAACCGCCCCGCCCATTCATTCCCTCCATTCGTTCAGTCATTCGTTCGGTCGTTCGGTCTACGATCACCTGGGGACTGTGTTTCGTATAATCTAGTAGACTTTTCCCTTTTATTTACCGCTCTTGCTTGAGTGAATTTGGCATCTGCTTGTTGTGTAATAATTGGAAGCAAATATCTATGTACATTTCGATTTATTTAATTTGAAACAATACACAGACGAAATTCATTTGTTTTTAATTCATTTACAATCATAATATATTATCATCATAAGCTATTTTTATAAATTTTCCATCAAATTTCAAATAGGCACTTTCTGCATAGGTATACCCGATATCAAACAGTTTCTCATATCATCATTTTTTTGTAGTACACTCGATTATTTTACCATCTCGTTATCTAATCTCAATATTTTTGTGTTTGGTTAAAATCAAACAAAAATTACGAAGTTTTCAAAATAAAAAAAATGGAAGCGACCTTAATAATGAACGAGTAGCAACAAAGATAACTTCCTATAAATTTTGGTAAGATTGATGAAATCCAAGACAAAGTTTCTTGGAGTCAGATTTTTTCTTGAAATGTTATATATACATAGATAATTTAAACGAAATCAACGCATTCAGCATCTCCAAAAAATGTTCACGATAACCCTTTTATCTTAATCTTTAAAATACACAGGAAGATTTCACGAAGTTTTCAGATTTAGTTCCATTAAAACCAACGTCTAGCAAAAGTAATCTAAAAACTTACAATTAATTTTAATGTTTCTTAGATCTAAGCTCATTTCGTTGAAACCATTTTTGTTTATTTAAGTCGTTTCAAGCAAAATAATATTCGACTTACCAAAGACTTACGAAAAACTTTACTCTCGTAAAATCGCTTTTTGCTATAATCTCAACGCCCTGATAATTACTCATTATCTAGCAATAATTTCTTCAATGGGTTCGTAATTTGGCCCTGAAGTCGTTTCGAGACCACGAAAGGAAAGAAAGTTATCCATGACTATAAATTTTCGACTTAGGTTCCATCCTAATGAGTTAATCCGCGTAATTTTGCGCTTACGATCACGGCTGCTGGATAATGTCTGCTATCTAGTAGATTTATAAGATACCTGCCGTATTGAAGTAATAGAATTCGTGGAGAAAAATTTTAACGAGGTTTTTGAGGTTGAAGACGATTTAAGACTATTGGAAAACGTTGGAATTGCTTTAGGCTCAGGTAACGGTGAAACATATACTATATAATGTATATTTTTTAATTCTTTTATTTTCTCTTTTAGTATAATTCATTAACAAACAGCATTCTTCATCAAGTATTATATCATATTTTTTTTTTTTATGTTTAAACATTATCACAGCCCGTCATAACTACATACGGTGCCATTGAAAATCAACGTTGGGTTTTTGGAACTCAGTTTGTAAGCTACATGGTACGCATATTTAGGACATGATAGCTATCGTTGCTTACCAACCTTTTTTTTATATTGTATTTCCTTCATTGGTTCCTGTTTGTAGATTAAGTAGTATATTCTTTAATTTTGTATAATGTAATAATGTATTTCTTTTTAATTTTTATAATTGTCCCGAGTCCTATATAACCATTTATTTCTTACTTTATTTCAAAAACAAATGTATAAAAGGGACGACTTACAAGATTGCTCAAACAGTAACTAAGGGTTCTGCTCATTAAATAATATCTAGGTTAGTAATGTAGTCTCAAGAAGTCGTACATTAATACGTATGATTTTATAAAGTAAGGAATACAAAATGTTCCAATTTGTTAATGATAATGTAGCAAGAGAAGCCAATTTTTGTGGAGCTAATCATTTGCCAGATGGCGTTGGTGGTGCGTTAAACTGTATTTTATAATAATTCCAATTCGCTAATTGGACATTCGGACCGACCCAGCTAATCAGCTAATTGCCTAATGTTACTTTGGCAGTCGAAAAGACTTTGTTGTATGGCCTAAGAAAGAAAATTTTAAAAAGCAAAGAAAATTTAAATATTTAATAAAAGCACCAGCAAGGAAATAAATGGATATGAATTATTTTGTTTTCTACTGTTTTTATTACTAGTTCTTCTTGCTATTCTTAGTAGAATCTACGTTCTGAGCTTGTTGGAGTTAACAATTGACTTGATCTTTTAATTACGATTTTCTGTGAAATATGCCTGTATTGTCTATAGTAGTTTTAAGGATAGGTTGTTTATGAAACCGGCCATCTTCATCATCTGTATATTTTACTTCATTTTGATTAAATGTGATTAAATCATCTGAGTCATTTCTAAGACGGAAATTATTACGTTCCATAAATGCAGTTGCTACATGCAGATGACAGATAAGTTACTGTTCTTACAAAGTCTAATTCTACGGTTTACCGTAAAGCTTCCTCGCCTTTGAATTAAATGGTTCTTTTCTTCCTCCCTCAGAACCCAATTATTTTATTGCGTATTGATAACCGCAGCCATGAAGGGATTCCTGTTAATGAATGCTAATTTTCAACAGATGTTGTTCCATCCTAATTGCGCCTTAAACATCCCTACGAATTTATTGCTTGAAAAATCATTTTTTGATGAAGAAAATCGAGTTTTAACGTCTCATTCATTACATTTTAAATACATTTCTGTATTTATGTAGTCTAACGTGCTAATTTCTTGGTAATATCTGCACGATTTCACTTTATTTTTATATCACGTAGTTTTTTTAATCAAAATCAATATACTTCATTCATATCAGTATTTTAATCGTGATATCAAAAATAAGCAATAAGTTTAGGAGTATATACATATGTTTGAATTATTGGTATGAACTACTTACAAGAATTTAAATGATAAAATAGCATTTCTTTAAAATGCCAGTATATGGAAATTATTTCTCTTCTATAAAACACATTTTGCCAAATTACGTCACATTTCGTACCATATATTATGGCTCTCACTATGGATCCATTATTAAGGCTTCTTGTGTGTTCTTGTGTTTACGATTCTAAATGATAGAGTCATTCAAAAAAAAACCTGCTGAGTTTCTTTCGCCGGTTCTTCTCAGGTGTTTCAATTGACCATCAGTAAAAAAGTGTAATGCTTCTATATTGAATAAAGTTATTTGAGTTTGATTTTGATATGTTCCTAGGCCAGTTAAGGAATAATCTACATTTAAGCGATCGTTACTTAAATTCAAACACACATGAACTTAGGCTTCCATCTTGAGTATCGGAAAAGGCATCTATTAAAGCAATTAAGGTAATTCTAAGCATCACTCCTTAATGGTCCCTCCGGTGCCATCCGTCTAACTACTAGTGATTGTTTACAAGTTTCAACTTTGTTGAGGATAATCTTAAGACCGATCGCCGGACTTTGCGTAACTGATACTAGCATTACTTGTCGGCTTTTGTAAAAGTACCGTAAATATTGAACGTAATACTTAAGTTAAACAGTATTATGTCTCCTTTATTCAGCTTAACAATTATTTTGAAGATAAAGATAATATTATGACCTGTGCGATTACAATGTTCTCAATATCGCTCAAAGGATCACGCTTGTACTTTATCAACTTTATCCTGTATATCCTTGTTCTAGTATATAATGTAGATATTTTCGATAGGTTGAATATAATTATAATCGACCCGAGATGACCCAGTGGATAGAAAGCGTACATCTTAACCGATGACTACGGGTTCAAACCCAGGCAAGCACCACTGAATATTCATGTGCTTAATTTGTGTTTATAATTCATCTCATGCTCCGCGGTGGAGTAAAACCTTGCGAAGAAACCTGTTTGTGTCTAATTTAATTGAAATTCAGCCACATGTGTATTCCACCAACCCGCATTGGAACAGCGTAGTGGAATGTGTTCCAAACCTTCTCCTCAAAGGGAGAGGAGGCCTTAGCCCAGCAGTGAAAAACTTATAGCTTGTTGATTAAATACTTCTAGTAAGTTCCTAAGATCACAAGATAACTTAACACTTAGAATTCCATCTCACTGTACAAAATTTTATAAAAAATCTTTCACTGTAAAAGCTGTACAATTATGGAATGCATTGCCTCTGTTTATTAAACAAGCAAAAAATCTATCAATTTTTAAAAAGCTTGTGAAAGACCATTTCCTGGCATTGTCTTATGGTGACAATACTTTTAATATTTGATATAGCATTTTGAATGTATGTATGTAAGTATCTATGTATGTATGTATGTATGTATGTATGTATGTATGTATGTATGTATGTAAGCATGTAAGTAAGTATATATTTATATATTTTTGTATGAATATGTGTATGTATATTATATGATAAATATTATTTAATATAGGTACATTAAACATTATATATATAACATGTGACACCACCCTTCTCGGAAATGAAGACTGTGTTTTTAAGCCCATAAGGTTGTCTGGTAGAAATCGCTACCTAGCGATAAGACCGCCTTATTGTGCATCTACTTTTATTTTCTATATATTTCATTTTTATTGTTAAATTACTCTGTTACTGTGGTGTACAATAAGGTATATTATTATTATTAAATTAATTGCAGTTACTTTTTGTAAATTATGATTATAATTTTTTTTAAATGAATTTGTCTTATAAATGACTCATTCAAAAATAGAATACATTTTTATTAAACTCAAACATCTTATCTAATGAAATTAAATAATAACACTAAAAGAAAATTTTAAAATAAAACGAAACATCGTGACTGAGGACGTTTCTATAAAGTGTATTGGTTTTAGTTATCAAACGGAAACACGCTTAGTATTACCTGAAACATGGCGGCGATAACATTTATCTACAGTGAGCTCGAAATTAGTAGGTAGTATTACGAGAAGAAGCTTTACACAAATGGTTGTTCAAATTCGGATCTTAAGATTTCTTACTACCCATTCTAACAAATGCTTATTTTATAATCTAGAGCAATTGTTAAATACTGTACTTTACTTTTTATGGTTTGATAAGCTGTTGGCCAAATAACCTCAATGGCATCACAGGGATTCTGTACCTGTATTCCTTTCTGAGGCGTTTCCTCTTTTGCTTCTGTGAGTTTGTAGAAATAGATAATATGGATAAATTTCATCTGGTTTTGACACGAATCAAATAATTATTATATAACTTAATCAATATGTTTATTTACACGAGATTTTAAAGCAAATTAATCTGCTCTAGTTTGTATTTGCTGAATGTTCTTCGGACTTCTGCTTGAGCAGAAACGCTCGATTGTCGAATGCTTACTCATCCTCCTGCCCTTTTCCCAATTTTATTTGGGGTCGGCGCAGCATGTCTTCTCCTTCCATACTTCTCTGTCAGACGTCATCTCGCAAGTAACATTCTTTCTAACCATATCGTCTTTCACACAGTCCATCCATCGTTTTCTTGGTCGTCCTCTACCTCTATATCCATCCACATTCATGCTCAAGGCCTTCCTCACAATATGTCCCTCATTCCTCCGCATTACATGCCCATACCATGATAGCCGCCTTCCACATAACTTCTCGGCTATCGGTGTCACTTTCAAACTTCCTCTTATGTACTCATTCCTTACTCTGTCTATTCGCGTAACACCACACATTCCTCTCAGCATTCTCATCTCCGCAACATGCAATTGTCTTTCAGTCATCCCTTTTGTAGCCCGACACTCAGATCCATATAGGACAGCAGGTCTGACCATGGTCTTATAGATCTTCCCCTTAAGTTTAAGGGGAATACGGGGGTCACAAATTATTCCCGTAACCTGCCGCCATTTCATCCATCTTGTGTTAATCCTGTGCTTCACCGTTCGATCTATTTCGCCATCGCCTTGGATGAGTGAACCGAGATACCGGAAGTCGGAGCAGACTGGAAGAGCTGCGCCATCAAGCGCTATGGCTTCAGGACTGGAGAGACCGCCGAAATCGCAGAACATGTATTCAGTTTTCGTTCTACTGATTTTCAGGCCAACATTCTCCAGTTTCCGTTGCCAATCCTCCAATCTACTCTGGATCTCAGGTCCATCTTCACCAACCAGTACAATATCGTCGGCGAAAAGCATGCACCAGGGTGCCTCCTCCTGTATGTCCGCCGTTAGAGCGTCCATAACCAGCAGGAAGAGGTAAGGACTTAGAGCCGACCCTTGGTGCAAACCCACAGCCACATTGAACCGGTCCGTGTTACCGGTAGACGATCGGACGTAGGTACAAGATCCCTCGTACATAGCACGGACTAACTCCACATACTTCCCAGGCAAACCTTTCTCTTTCAATGCCCACCATAACACCTCACGAGGCACCCTATCATAGGCTTTCTCGAGATCAATGAACACCATGTGCAGGTTCTTGTGAGCACGTCTGTACTTCTCGCACATTTGGCGGAGTGCAAAGATAGCGTCCATTGTCCCTCGACCTGGTATAAACCCAAACTGATTTTCGGTAATTTCACTCTCTTCTCGCAATCTTCTCTCTATTACCTTCTCCCATACTTTCATAGTATGTGATATGAGCTTAATCCCTCTATAGTTGTTACAATCCTGTACATCCCCATTATTTTTGAAGATGGGCACTAGTGATCTATTGCACCATTCTTGTGGGATGGTTTCTTCGTGCAACAACTTATTGAAGAATAAAGTCAACCACATACATCCTTCACTCTTTAATATCTTCCATACTTCAACTGGTATATCATCTGGACCCAAAGCCTTCCCATTTTTCATGCTTATGACTGCTGTCATTACGTCATCCATGCTAATTTCTCTTACTAATCCCTTATTTACTCGCTCTTCTCGAAGAACACCATTCCAGTCATTTTCTTCATTCATAAGCTGTCGAATGCTTACTAAACCTGTTAAATGTATGTGATGAATGCATAAAATCTACTGATTTTGCGTATACTTGATACTTGATCCTGGTAACGTCTCGTTCTCTATTGGTTAAGCTACTTAACAAAAATATGGTGAAATATAATTTAATAGAAAATTGTTAAAGGAAAGCAAAATATTTTTTCTATGAAACGAAATACAGGAAAGCCAATAATTACTTATTATTTAAATAAGCTTATATAAGCTGTGCGAACGACGACAAAAAAAGTACAATTTATTTATTTTTCCTACCTAATTTTGGGCCTTGAAATTTATCTGTCGTTAACAACAAGATATCACAAAGGCAGCGATACGAACTTAAATTAAATCTCGAACGAAATTCGGGAGCATTTCGTTCTGATTTCACGTAAACCCATAATATTTGTTAAAATGGGTCATATCTTTATTTTATATATATAAATGTTAGTAATGAAAATTAATAGCAGGGCTGTCTCGATTGTTAAGTCTTCTTGAGGTTCTGATTTTATTCAACCAACCAATGCAGGTGGACATAACTTTGTCAAGAGAACGAAGAGGGTACCGTTAGTTTCTTAGTGGACATTCTCGAATACAAGGGAGCACTGGGCCGTCCGGGCAACAGAGAGTTCCATATACACCCATCAACCCCCCAAATAAGGTTGGAAGAACTTTATTTTTATGGAAATATATCAAGCGCATAAAAACTATTTTCTTACGTTACTAAATTCTCTAAGTTCCAAGTTTTCAATCATATAAATAATATTATAAGGAACAATATATTATGTTGTTTCATATGATTGTCTGACATCCCTTTAATTTATTCAAAAGGCGAAAGTTCGTTCGTCGTAAACAAATAGTACATTGGACCACCCAAGTGGTATGAGATGCACGGTTTCGATAAATTTATCTTAGCATAGTTTGCAAATATCCATTACCCGCGTCACGCATTTCACGCCCCCTTAGCTGAGGAGTTATTGCCTCGTTAACCAACATTGCCTAAGGAGCGTTATGGTCTGAATTGTATACGATACTGTCTGTTCGCGTTGATAGTTCTATTATACAGGAAATGTGTTATTAAATATTAACTATCGTGTTGGTCATGTAACTAGTTTATAAGTGTAATGCTTCCTTAATGGTACAACCTATAGAATTACACATACACTCACTGTTACACACACATTCAACGCTTAACGCGATTTTGCGTAAACGAATTTATTTTCTTTTTTTTTTTTTGATTTTATGGGTAGATGAACTGGTGAATAGATCAGTAGAATTGTAAGAGGTCAGCACTTGTAATAGATATTGGTACTGCATGCATTCCTTGTATGCCAATGCACCACTTTGGGAACTAAGACTTTATGTCCGTTGTGACTGTAGTTACTGGCTCAGTCATCCTTCAAAGAACAATACTAGTACTGCTTTTTGGAGGTAGATTATTATTATGATAATATTGTAATGAGTGTTCTGTATTAAGACAGGTATACCATTAATTGTATACGCACACATTGACTTTTTTAAGTACACATACATACATACACATACAAACAGATAAGGTAAGTAAATTAAACTTATCAGTGTAATCCTTTTGTAATATAGGTATGTATATATCGCATTATTAACGCATTGTTTTTTATATTATTAGCCCAGAAATTTGTGATGATTTCGAAAAAGATTTTCCTCGAAAGGGTATACTTACATTTCAGTCCCATTAAAATTTGAAGTCACCTATATTATTGTTAGAATTTTATATCATTTATGTCGTATATCGTAGGAACAGCTGAACACCTGCCAGTTCACACCATTTCAAAGATCATCAATAAATAAATATGGAGTAAAATAAATTCATATGGTTTCTCCAATAAAACAAATATATTTTCCTTATTACTGTGCGTCACGCACATGCAAGGGCGGCGTCGTTGAAGTTTACGACAGCGTAAGAGGTCGTACCGTTTTCCGTAACGGTGTACGGGTCGGTATTACCCCCAAGGCATGCTAATATAATAAAAAAGCCAACAATTAGATTATACCTTTAGATTTTTGTTAATTAATAACAACAATATATAAATAATTATCATTATTACATAGTATAAAATAAAGTCGCTTACCGCTGTCTGTCTTTATGCGTGTTTAGATCTTTAGAATTATCGGTTTTTTTAATAGACAGTGATTTTTATTATAGTGATTCGAAAGGAAGGTTTTGTATAATACAAAGATAATATAATACGGAAACAAGAAAAAATCTGTAGTATATTTAGTATGAGCATTGCACGCGTGCGAAAACATCAGTTCAATTTGAATTTATTAGAATAGCTTACATATCGCTGAGTACGATTATGTAACTTGAAAACAACCCTTAACAAATATTACAGACTCTATATTAAGGTAATTGAATTCAATGGTCCATACTCAAATAGATCTATACTTTTGCTCTTGATACGTATCTTGGTCTACTTCCGGTATGACTGTCTTAACCGGAAGTAGGAAGTCGCCGCCTACCTAATGGATCGAGAGATGATAAATATCTACAGATTTCGGACAAATCGTAAAGGGAGATAAAAGCGGTGTAAATCTTATACGAGTCGTCGAATACTATGAAAGGGAATCACTCAAAATCATTAATCATAAACCGCGTCATTTAAGTGAAAATTATTGATTTTTGCGAAAATGATATAAAACCTCTTTAAACGCATAATTCTGTCTATTTCATTATTAAAGTTGTATACTGTCTCGTTACTTCGTTAATCTAGTAGATGTTTATCTCATGACACGTTAGTCTAGTGTCTATAAATAAAGCAGCAGTTCTCGCGGTCTGGATTCAAACCGCGGTGGAAAATTTACGGTCGAAATACTCGTAGTAGGAGCCTGGAGTCTTTAGTTTCACATTCTCATGCCTCTGAAAGCAGGAGAAAACGTTGATTTTATACCTGAACTCTATTTGATTATGTCAGATTGACGGTCTCCTCAGATAATGAGCACCTGGAAATGAAGAGTACCCCTGAGTTTAAAGTATACGCTTGTGAACAATAATATGTCCTTTGTTTCATCTAGATGGCCTAAAATCCACAACAGCGTGATTTTTAAGACTTTTTCTGCCTCGCACAATCGTGGAACCAACTTCCCCAGGCGGTTACGATACGACTTGACAACCTTCAAGAAAAGAGCGTAATCTTTCCTTAAAGACTGGCAACGCACCTGCAAGCCCCCCGATGTTACAGATGTCCATGGTCGGCATAACCAATTCCCATCAGATGAGCCTCCTGCTCGTGTGCCACTTATAATATAATAACAATACAATTATATTAAACGTAGCTGCTTAATAGTAGAGTATATGATGAATGAGTACCCAAATATAAGTCCATCAAATAAAATTTATGTACATATTATTATATGACATACATGATATATATGTATCATTTCGCGAAGAAACTAATTAACAGTGTATATTTATTTGTGAAAATTTTAAGGTAAACAAAACTCGTAACGCTATCAATTCCAAGTTTGAATAATAATTATTTTTGATCAATAATTAAAATTGAAACATATTTCGAACTAACATTGACCTAAAACCAATATCACAATTGACAAAGAACATTTGTATACATAATAATTTAAATCGTATTGACAATGATATACGGTCGATAATTAATTGAAAACAAATAAGTTCTGATATATTATGACATTTGAAACACTAAACATTTGTGGGATCGTTTATACATAACGCTGCTATGGGCAACCCCTATTTGCTTAAGCAGATGTGTCACGTTCATAAATCGGCTTAAAGGTTCTGTAATGTTCAAGGAACCTTTGTTCAAAATGTTACGAAATCAATATTAATATGCTATCTATTTTAATTATAGGGGTTTAGTCTAGTCCTATGTCATGATATACATATGTCAATATTGTCTTATCAACATTTCGATGGCTTTTTTATTTAAAGTCATAGGTATGCAAATCAATTATCTGACCATGCTTATTAACATTGGTATTGTGGGAAATATCATTATTCTATAGGAGCTATGTTTGGTTATAATCTATGGTACTGATGTCCCTAGGGCCGGTAGTAACGCTGATTCAATCACGCTTCAAATCGCACCGAACTCAGGTGGATTTGCCCAAACCCCTGCCATAAATTTAGTAGTTGATCAGTTGCTTTTGTTTAATACAGAAAATATATACATATATATTTAAAAGTAAGATGATGTTGCACAGGTCAGATATGTTTGTCAAAGATTCGAAGAGTCTATAGCCATTGAAGCTGTTCTGAATTGGAACCCAGTTACAAAACTTACAGTTCAGTGCAGTTCAGTACAGTTCCTCACGTTTCCTATTTCAGATAGCACTGAGAAGGCCACCAGGGTACGAACTAGCAAAGATGGTGGGGGTATATTCAAAGAACACCGTGAAGAGCATGCATTATGTCGACACCAAACCGTGTCCTCTTCAACCCGAACCAAGTAAATGGAACCAAGTAAATAAGATGGCCAGAAATCCCACATAACCCGGTATTGGGATCTTGGGTTATGTCAGATTCCAGGGACCTTTGAAACTGGAGGGATACCGTTTAACTTTTGTTCAAAAATTACCACTCCAGTTTGTTGGTTTGACGATATCTGTATAGTGGGTGGCAGCTCATAAAATTTGAGAACTAACGTTACAGTTCAGGGTCTTGCCATAATGCTGGTTACTATGGTGTATTATATGTCTAGTGACAAAAATATACTGTAAGTGCATTGATCATTAGTCTATTTATGAACTTATAAGGCTGCTGATTCCGAGGACTTCGTATCATATTAGATTGTCGTTTATTTCTAATTGCATTTATTTTTCGAATTTATAAAATCTGAGGAGTTTTTTTTTTTTAAATAATAAATGTATTTGCTATTCACTGAGTCACTTTTACCCCGGGCGTTAGTTAGTTTATAATTAAAGGTAAAAAGTAAGATTAAGAAGACAATCTAACTTCTGACAAGACTCTTGTCTGAAAAATTAATTAGAGATTAAGTACGACGGCGTCTAGGCTAAGAGTTATGTACTATTTAAAACAAAAATAAGTTTTTTTATAGAACTTAGATTATACTTGAATCTTTAGATTAGTTTTTATAAGTTTTATTCATTGCTTGCAAATTTTTAATAACCGAGTGTTTTTGTAATAATCGAATTTTCTTATATACCTATAAATTTAATTATATTATAGAATACATTTTAAATCAAAATATGATTGTATGTTTTTTCCATAATAGGTTTATGGACTTTAATACTTTTTTCCGATATAACATTTGCAAATATAAAATAAAGGCAAAATTATTTTCTTGTATTGTTTACGTACCTGTCAATTATTTCGCTGAGTAAAAACTTTTTTGACATGTCTATCAAAATTAAAAAAAAAATATTTCAAATTAGTGTGGCGTCGAAATGCTATTAAATGCATGCAGCTTGATGGCTATTACTGATTAGACAATAAGACGCTAATCGATGTCCACATTACACTGACCAAGAGTACAATCTAGCTAAACGAAGCACATGTTGCCACACAAACTAATTTGCATACACTTAAACTACTTCAAAATTGTTCACCAGCGACTTAGCTCGAAGTTAATCAAGAATAAACCGAAACTATAATTTAATACACACTCAAAACTACTAACATATTGAAACTGTAACAAGACTTCCGAATATTGGTATCGCTTCTCATTTCCAAAGCCATACGAATGGCATATGGTCGAAATATAACAAGCGATAATCGGCTTTATTGTTAATGTCATATGTGTTAAAATGTCGTGCGTTATATTTGATTATGAATTTATAAGGTGTTGAGCTATGCATGGCTGTATGTAATTCTTGTTTTATAATACAACCACCTGAGATACTCGATCAAAATTTACTTAAGGTGTTTCCAGAGATGAATATTTTAGTTAAAGGTTCTATAGTTATCAAAGTTAAGAACTATTCATTTATTTTTTAAGAATATTTGCTTAAACTGGGTAATACTGAAAGTCAAAATGTATACTAATTGATTGTCAAGAAAAAAAATCATTTATTATTTGGCGACGTAGCAGGTAGGTAACTTGTATCTTCGAATACAAGTTACTTTTATGGTGGCTTACCTTCGAAAGAATATGGCACTTTAAGTAGCAAAAAAGCCTATCATCAACAGCCTGTAAATTCCCACTGATGGGCTAAAGGCCTCCTCTCCCTTTGAGGAGAAGGTTTGGAACATATTCCACCACGCTATTCCAATGCGGGTCGGTGGAATACACATGTGGCAGAATTTATATGAAATTTGTCACATGCAGGTTTCCTCACGATGTTTTCCTTCACCGCTGAACACGAGATGAATTATAAAGACAAATTAAGCACATGAATCAGCGGTGTTTGCCTGGATTTCAACCCGCAATCATCGGTTAAGATGCACGCGTTCTAACCACTGGGCCATCTCGACTCTAAAAGCCTATAAACCCACAATATGGCAATGAAAAGATGGCACCTGCGACACATATACATATACTTCTTTAATGGTTAGTGAATTGACGTAATAGAAATTGGACACAATGATATTAAACACATAAATATATATAGAGTCATTTTTTTTACACATTATGTAACTATAATTTATTCGAATAATTTAATTACTAATATTGTCGACTGACTATTTTTAGAATTTGTTTTAATGTAATATTTTAATTTGTCACGATCAATACTGGCCGAATGTTTGATACTGGCCGGTAAGAAAGAGAATGTCAAGAAATCTTGGACACAATTCTAATTATTTTTAAATAATTACAGCTATAGGCAAGATTTGGATTACGGGATGTATTGTGAAACACGGATTTAATGGGTAAAATAAATGTGAAAATAGTAATAATAAATGAATCTGGAAAGATATTGTTGTTTAAGCTTGTGACCATCCTCAGTTATGTATAGACATAATCATAAACACAAATTCCTAACTCTCGTTTCCTGTATACATAAATTAGCACGGGTCTATTACCACTTCAGACAGAGCTGGGACTGTAAGTTTCCACTACACTCAGTCCCCAACTACTCCATACTTTGATGTTAGTACACTTTTCACTAATGATCCATGGAACTTCGTGTCTCATTAGCAATAAGAGCGGAGTTGTTTATAGTATTTTTATCCACACATATAAATGTAAACAGTCCTGTAGTACATATTATAATACTATTAAACCTTTGTATAAAATACCCAATAATATTACATCATTCATAAATATTTATGTAGAAACTATTTGTTATTAAGAATTTAACAAAAAATAAATAAAAAGCTTAGGAAATTTATAGTCTCAAAACCCTATTAAGTTATCTTTCACTATATTTTCCAATCCTGCATATATTAATTTAAATAATTGTATTTAACTAACTTGACTTTGTATTTTTTAAATGTTGAAAAGGAGTAACTACTGAGTTTCTTGCCGGTTCTTCTCGGTAGAATTTACTTTCCGAACCGGTGGGAGCTTCACTTAATTGTAAAATGACGACACCGGTTTATCGACTAAATTCTACAATGAATAACCAGGAGGTAAATCCGTTACTGTTTTGAACTATTTTAATTATAAAATTAATGTCAATCAAGCTTGATATTTGGCATGTTTTAATTAATGGGTAAAGTTAAACTGATGGATACATTGTTTCACACATAATTTAATCGAAGTGCAGCTGTGCGTTTCTATAAGAATTCACTTCGCATTTAACACGGCATTTTGATACTTATATCCTTTACATTTTATAATTATGACACTCAATATCGCTGAATTTCATGCTTCTTACTTAACTTTACTGTGTTATTACTGTGCTATTACAACTAAGACTAATAAGTGTCATTATTAGTCAAGTTTATTTTATTGTACGCTGGTTTTATTTATGTAATAAAACCAGCTAATAATTTGAAAATATTATTATGTATACTATTTGCAATAGTACTATCAACAACAATTGAAAAAAAAATTCTTCTTCTGTGAAATTATTTACTTTTGTTTTTTATGACTCTAAAGGTTTTTATATAATTGGTGTATGTGTGCTTTAAAAATTGATTTTTAATTTTATTAGTATCATAGGTGTACATGTCATGCATAAAAAATCTTCTTAAATCGGAGCATTATACTTATTAATTTTTAAATTATTGCACCAACAAACAAACATTGACAGCCCTTAAATTTCCCACTGCTGGGCTAAGGCCTCCTGTCCCTTTTTGAGGAGAAGGTTTGGAACTTATTCCACCACGCTGTTCCAATGCGGGATGGTTGAATGCAAATGTGGCACAATTTTTAAGGAAATTAGTATCATCCTCACGATGATTTATTTCATCGCCGAGAACAAGATGAATTATAAACATTAATTAAGCACATGAATATTCAGCGGTGCTTGTCTGGGTTTGAATTTGCTTTCATTGGCTAACGCGTTCTAACCACTGCGCCATTTCGACTGGAATTTAAAATTATTACAAATAGATTAATTAATCATGATTATGTTTCCGCCTGTGATTATGCACCTCACAGCAACCAACGTATCCTCATTTTATGTACCCTGACCACTGACGACTCAGTATAAAATTAATCAGTTCAGTCATAAAACACACATCAATCGCAACAAGCAATACATTAAAAACAATTACATATTATCAATAACAAACATTGATTTAGTAGTTATGAAAATCATATATTCAGGAATCAATTTTATCGTTTGAAACGCTACAATTATGTTTAATTAATGAATATTTGACGATCTCCGTAGTCGAGTCGTGTGTACACCGGTTTTCTGGGTACGCTACTCTGAGGTCACGGGTTTCGATTCCTGGCCGAGTTGATGTAGAAAAAGTTCATTAATTTTCGATGTTGTCGTGGGTCTGAGTTTTTCTGGTACCGTCGTTACTTCTGATTAATTAAATTTTGTCAAATTAAATATTTGACAAAAGTTTAGATGTATATTCGATTTTACTAATACCGAGATAAATAATTTTGAACATAAAGTAATAAAGTCTTATGAAAATAGAACAAAAAAAATGTGCTATTTTTAAAAAAGGTTTCTATAAAAGATTAGATGATAATGTAACGCTACCAAAATATGTATTCAACTTGAATACGAAATTATATTTTGTAAATTAAATCACTGATTCCAACTCTGATGTCATCACTTAATTATTCTTTATGAAATGTTTTCTCTTTTCCCGTCAAAAAATGAAAAAGTCGTAAGTTGCCCGGTTTCTGTGACAGATCTTAATTAAAAGTTTCCTAAGAAACATAACATTCTTATTAAAAAAAAACATTAACAACTCCGGTGAAATAAGAACTAAATTAACAATTCAACTTAGGTTTAATTTATTTTCATAAATATTTTTATGTTAGTTAATACCTTAGCAAAACTCGAGTATACGAAAAGTGCTAACTTATAGTTTATAGTTTAGTCTGGCAATATACAGATATTCTTGTTTTAGTTGAACGAGCTACTGTTATAACAAGTACAAGAGATACAACATTTTTTTTTATGACATAGGTGGCAAACGAGCAGGAGGCTCACCTGATGGAAAGTGACTACCACCGCCCATGGACATTTGCAACACCAAGGGGCTTGCAGGTGCGTTGCCGGCCTTTAAGAAAGAGCTAATAATTAAGCTTAAGAAGTGGTTTATAATTCTTGATTGCCTCATTTGTGTATCGATGCAATATCCAAGGTCATCAATTCGACCGCCGGGTTAAGTCAAGACAAAAAAACGGAGTAGACTGAATTGAGACTTTTTGGTCACATATAACTATTTTGTAGAATTGAGAAGTTTCTAGTATACCTGTACCTGTACTGTACCTGTACTGTTGAGCAGTGTCTTCATTGGATAATGAAAGCACAAGAGTAGAAGAATCGTCCTTGTGGACATAACCGGCCATTATCTGGGCATATGAAAGCTGGACATCTTTTAAATTCTTACGGCACCAATATTTATAACCATCATCAGGTGGAACATTTTCCCATTAGAATTATGGATTTAAGATATTATGAGTTTATTTATCAATATTCTTACCAAAAATGTAATTAAAGCTTCAACAAATATGACTTTTGAATTCTGCCACATGTGTATTCCACCAACCCGCATTGGAACAGCGTGGTGGAATATGTTCCAAACCTTCTCCTTAAAGGGAGAGGAGGCCTTTAGCCCAGCAGTGGGAATTTACAGGCTGTTACTTTACTTTACTACTTTAAATATGACTAAATACGTATTTAACTCAAACACTTCAAACGACATGACACAGATCGTCCTCAAAGAATCCGCCCTCCGAATGTTTTCGAATGCCGTTTTCATTTCTTATTTGCGAGTTTCAAAACAGTAAAAAATCGTAGCACACGAATACACCTTGACCTTAGAATAGAAAGTGCTGGAAGGACATGACTTCAATTATTTTAGGGTCACACTATTTTTAAATCGATAACGATTCCGTTTTTGTAAAAGTAATCAATACAGATAATACAATTGGAGTGTCTGTTTGTAATATGTATTAATACACAATATTTTTTTTTCTTCAAATTTTGTCTGTCTCTCTATTTGTTCCAGCAAATATCTAAAAAGCTTGGGCCGATTTCGAAGGGACTTTCACTGGAAGATAGCTGATGTAATAAGGTGTAATTAAAGCTACTTTTATTTTTAGAATTGCATATAAAATAATAATAAGGCACAGCACTCGAAATTCTATCGCGTACGAAGTCGCGGGCACGGGTAGTTTTATAATATAGATAAATGAAGATTTAACGCTGGTCATCTCTGATAGACATTGAATTAAGTTAACTTAGAAATATTAATAATTCTTTATATACATAATTAATGCGCCACCAACCTTGGGTGCAGAAAAGTTATATTCCCTTGTGCCTGTACACTGATCCATCAAATAACACAATGTTACTAAGAATATCTGATGAATCTATAAAAAGTAAAGTAACAGCGTGGTAAATTTCCCACTGCTGGGCTAAGGCCTCCGTTCCCATTAAGGAGAGGGTTTGGAACATATTCCACCACGCTGTTCCAATGCAGGTTTCCTCACGATGTTTTTCTTCACCGGCGAGCGCGCAATGAATTATAAACACAAATTAAGCACATATATATTATATAGTGGTGCTTGCCTGGATTTTAACTCGAAATCACCGGTTAAGATGGATCCATCTCAGCTCGATGAATCTATGGTAGATAATAATACATAGATAATAGTAGCTAAGTACAATACTCAATATTTTTATTAAATTTTTCTATATATAGAATCTAAAGACAAATAATCCAACCCAGACTCAAAGGTAGCCTGAAAGAGATTTATGTTTGGGATAAGTCCGTCTTTGTGTACGTATAATTTAAAATGGCATCAGCTCTTGTTTGTGTATGTATATCGTTTGATTATATTTATTCATGTCATGGATTTGTAAATATTTATTGTATACCAATATTAAACAAACAATTAAATCTCTTGACAAATGTTAATTGTAAAAAAGTGCTTGATTGAATTTTTTTTTCCAATTTAATGTGACCCAGTATTTTCAATATTATATGTATTTTTCGGTATTACGACAAAGTAAAAAAAAAACTAATGAATAAATAATGTACAAGTTAATTGTTCTTTAAATCGAACAGACAACAATAATTTTAACTTGAATTGTTAAAAAATAATTTTATTTTATAATACATAAATTACTTGAATAATAATAATACTTAAGATAATTACTAGATTACACAAAAATACTCTAATAATCTACTAAAGTTAGATATTATAATTAGATTTAATTAATATATATTTTTTTATTAAAAATAACAGGAACAAATATTCAGAGTTAATGCATCCCATTTATTCAAAATATTGCTTTATTAAACTTCATTTAAATGACATTTCTTTTTTTTCTTATGCACTCGTAGTACTGACCTCTAAGATTTATTCTTTGTCATATTGTAACAATTTACTAAATTGCAATCAAGAATACTCTCTAGTTTTCATACTCTCAAATTTATGACCAGAGCACTTCAAAAATGAGACCATAACCGATTTTTTATATGCAACTATCCTCTCATAATCACTTTGCCAAAATCGACTTGTATAGGATAATCTACAATGTACTATATTATCACTTCCATTTTAGTCTTTATTCTAAGGTCAATCCCTCTATTCAGCCCTCTATCCTGCACTCCGGGTTGTCGCCGCATCTAATTGGCTTTGAGCTATCTCAAAAAAGAGGCGCAGTTGTGATACGTGTGCTTGAACACGTACATCGACACGTGACATTAAAAACAATCGTTTATTCACAAAACTTGTTGCATCATTATGACGAGCAGATAATAATGTGAATTAGATTTTTTTGAAATAGCAACATTTTGCAAAAATATTAAACCTTTTTAATGACCTCAAAACATAATATTTTGATTTGGAAAACTTGACAAACATAAAAATTATAACATAAGTCTTAAATGATAGAGTAAAAATAATATACTGTATATTATGTAAAACGAAACACAATATAACAGTATATTTTGCCAGCAACGTGCTGTTTCGAATATACTTTTCCTCCTTTCTCGACATCCGATTCCTTTTATACATCTTGATACAAATATCCCATACAGTTAATGTCAAATGGAAAACCGCCGCCCACTTAGGCGCTACCGGCATCTACTACAGCCCATTCATACCGCTCAAAATATTGACAACCTCATTCAGAAGAGCCTGAAAAGACTCGAAAGTAAAAGATGCCAGATTTTTTCCTTACTTACGCTCAACGCATACGGTTTTCCGAATAACCGGTTTGCGTTGGCAAGTCGAGTGTTTTCTTTGGGCTTTGAAACGAAATCTGTCGAGATCAAAGATAGGCTTGATGTTTCGTTTTGTAATGATACCGGAACCCATCGTTTTGGATGTATTTATGAACTGGATAATGTGAATCTGATATCAAGTAGAACACGTTTAAATCGTTTTTGTATTTACTTTTTTCCTCACAAAATCACCATTAAAACTTTAGTTTTATAAAATGATATAATACAACAATTAAAATTATTATTATGATTAAGCATTAAAGAGCAAGGCAAACTTTTTTGAAGACGATGCCTTTAAAAATACATTGAGAATGGTACCTTAACGCTGATTTACAGTAACCGTCATGTGACAGAAGCTTGTAGTAGTGATGATACTAATTGTATATTAAATTATTTCAAATAGGTAGTTACTCACACATCATACAAATATAACAATACTCACACATAAATCATCTACATTAAAACAATAAGTATAATTTAATATACCTACAAATGTAATACATCTATACATTTCTTTTTTACTCAATGCATATGAATGTATGTACACGTTACATATACCAAAAAGACATTTCTACAATTTTTGTCTGTCTGTCTGTCTGTCTGTTTGTTCTAGATAACCTCTGAAACGGCTGGATCGATTTTGACGGGACTTTCACTGGCAGAAAACTGAAATAATAGGAAGTAACTTAGGCTACAACTTTTTTTTTGTTAAATTCAAACGCGTACATGGTCGCGGGTACAGCTAGTTATTAATAAGTATGTAAGTCACAAAACATCAACGAAAGTGCCAATATTTATGGAAATACTCTTTTTATTTTTATATCAAGAAAATTAATATTTTTAACTTTAGTTCTTCAAAACTACTTCCAGAGGTCCTAATTATACACAGCTCCTGTTTAATGTAATTTTAATTATTGCTCATAAATTATTATATATTTCAAATGTCACTTCAATGTGAGCAATGCTACATAAGTCGTTACGTAATTGGGTGTGGATTGCATGAGCCTGCTTAATTACTAATTAGACGCGTAAGGGACATATTAGTTTGTATCTCATGGCTGAGCTTATTACATTGGCTTACAAAGCAAAGCCTTGTTTTGAAATTTGCCTGCCAGAGCTGAGATAATGTGGGTACAACTGAGTTATTAAATATACTTTGTAATTACTGAGTTTCTTGTCGGTTCTTCTCGATAAAATCTACTTTCCGCATTGGTGATAGGTTTCAATTTAATTTAACAGTATAACATGTCGGTTCAAATGTTTTGTGAGCCTAATTGAATAGAGAATATTTATGTATATTGATTTTGAATCAACTTTTCGTAAAGAAAAATTTAAGGATCTAGATAACAATGTATTCAAGTTTGCTTCATACCAAATTTCATCAAATTCGGTTCAGCGGTTTGGTCGGGACAGAGAGACAGACAAACAGAGTTAATTTCACATTTATATTATTAATAAAGATAAGTTTTATAGATTAAAAACCTATCACATTTTCAATAAACCTTAGATAAAGACTAAACATTTAAATATCAAGCGGCTAGGAGTAATTTAACACCGATACTATCAGAGTGAATAATGCATGCTTTTCCGCCTCTGCACTGATCATGCCCGAGATTATCTCACACTGAAATGTGGCCGGCGGAATTGCGAATTAAAAACACTTTATTCGAAAGTGTGTCCTAATACTTTAAAGTGGTCTGTACTTGTTTAGATTAAGAGTTTTATTTTGAACATTAGTCAAATTAACATACATGATATATTTGTCGTAATCTTTTAAGAAACACTGAGTCTTTACACTACCTGAAATGAGATTAGTTTTTTTTTTTTAATACTCCGTAATTATTTTGGAGAATACTATATTTCGAATAGAAGTTGCCCGCGGCTTCGCTTATGCTTTAGAGTGTTGTCATCTGTCAGGCAAAAAAGAAGCCTATATCCTTTGTTGGAGTTCAAGTTTGCTTCATACCAAATTTTGTCGCATTCGGTTCAGTGGTTTGATCGTGAAAGATCCACAGCCAGACAGACAGACAAAGTTACTTCCTATATCAAACTCAAAATCAAACTCAAATTGCTTTATTCAATATGGAAGTATTACACTTTCTTATTGATAGTTAATTGAAACAGTACCACTGACAATGCAGTCGAGTAACAGGAGTAACAAGTTTGTGTTTGTTCCTTGTACCAATGTTATGAGTATCACATTTTCTCATAAAATCAGTATAATAATATTTTTTCGTACATACATAACATTACACAATATATATTGAGAAGCAACAGCTAATATCTTGATTTCTTTAAATTTATTCCTTAACGATTCTTTAGCTCCTAGGTATATATAATATTAGTATAGATTTCCTCTCTAGTTAATCATGAATAGAACGACAATCTTCTAAATTAATATTTGTTACGGTGTCAATGTTTAAAAGCAGTGCTTATCGATCCGTCTACTGTGACCATTGATGAAACCGACCGTAGACTCAGACTAGTTAATATAAGGATTGATAAGTGGTGACACCACTTAATGCAGCTGTGTATGTATATTTGTACTCATATTTATGTAGAGAACTTACCAATAAACAAATTCCATAAGAGTACGTGAAAACCTTGCAAAAGTTAGTGAAATAGAACGCTGAAACAATATTTTTCTTTTTTTGAGTACAAATAATGCTCCAATGTTCCAGTCTTAAAAATTATATTATTTTCTCAAACATTTTTATTAAATACGTTATGTTTAGGGGTAAGAGCCGAGATAGACCAGTGGTTAGAACGCGTGCTTCTTAGTGGATAATGCGGGTTTAAGCCCAAGCAAGCACCACTGTGTATTCGTGTGCTTAATTTGAGTTTATAATTCATGATCGGCGGTGAAGGAAAACATCGTGATGATGCATGTGCCTAATTTCTTAGAATTTCTGCCAAATGTGTATTCCAGCAACCCGCATTGGAACATCACGGTGGAATATGTTCCAAACCTTCTCCTCAAAGAGAGGCCTTTCCCAGCAGTGGGAAATTTACAAACTGTTGTTGTTGTTGTTTAGTGGCAGGATTTCAGACGAGCCGGTAAAAAGTCATAATACCAAAATAAAATGTATTTCACACAGATTATATTTAAACACATATATGTCTTGTAAGGAGGTCTTAGCTCTGGATAAACGTATGTAAAAAAAGATAATTCCAGTAACATTTAGCGTAAAGAATTGCGGATTAAGAAAAAAAGAACAGTTGAATTCAACTCGTGTGCTTTTAAAAGATAAGTGGCTTAAATTGTTTGCACTTTTTTGCTCCTTTACTCAAAAGAACACTATTAGGAGATAATAAAGATTTAATTATCATATTTCTTATCTAAATGTATTTTTGTACTAGCAACCCCGCCCGGCTTTACAATTTTTGATTGAAGAACTTACATTACAATAAATTTATTTGTTTTTTTATAGGATATGTAAGTTGAAATTCTTGGAAAATTAGATAATTTTTTTTTTATTAGTTATATTTTCTATTTTTTTCTCCATTAATTCAGATATGGGCGGGTATAAGGTGGTAGCTTCACTTAATTGTAAAATGACGATTCAAAAGTGTTTATTTTGATTTTGATTTAGATTTTTGATTATGATCATAAGGGATTGGGTACAAACCGATTTGTCGTATCAACGTTGATTAATTTGGGGGATAGTCTAAGACGATGTTATATACTTACTCTTAACGTCTTCTACAATTTTTAATTTGTGTAAGACTAGGTGCCACAAATTCACCTTATTCACTACCAAAGAGTTATTCTAAGTATTGTTGGTTTTCTATATGAAAGAAAAAATGTCACTATTGGCAGCTTTGCTTCCAAGATTAGTGGCGCATTGGGGATGTAAGGAGAGATTTCCATTAGTGATAATATCTTTGAGTACTGGACTACCTACCATGTTTGCACATGTACCATAAAAAAAGGTTCTTCTTTGGCTTGCACGTAAATTACTTGTCTTTATAACCTCTTCTATCATCAGACATCAATTTACACTGAAAACTTATCCCACTGCGTCATTAAATTCCCCCAAATGACAAGCATTTAACTTTAATATTTTCTATGTGCAAAGCCATAACGTCCAATGTACCAGAGAGTGTGTTTCTTGATCATTATTCATATCACATTGCGTCAATAAGCTTGCCTTTACGTATGATTGTGGTTAAACTCAACCTATTAACATTTTTAAACTTAAAACTTTACATATAAATCATTTGATTAACCTTATACCACACAATTATTTGACTTGTGTTGAGCCGCAGTTGTATGAAACAATTTTTCGTAATAAAAACTTACTAATAATATAAAAATGCGCAAGTCGTTAAACCATATTCACGAAGGCTTTTAAAACCGAACTTTATTTCATTTTTAATACTAAATAATTTTTCACGCTTCAATAAAAAGAGACGGGCGATCGAACACGCCAAAACTTTTTACTTTTACTGTTTTTGTTATAATGAAATTGTTAATATATATATATTTTTTATGGAATAGGTTGGCGGGCGAGCATATGGGCCACCTGATGGTAAGTGCCACCATCACCCATATACAATGACGCTGTAAGAAATATTAACTATTCCTTACATCGTCAATGCGCCACCAACCTTGGGAACTAAGATGCTATGTCCCTTGTGCCTGTAGTTACACTGGCTTACTCACCCTTCAAACCGGAATACAACAATACTGCGTACTGTTGTTTACTGGTAGAATATCTGATGAGTGGGTGGTACCTACCCAGGCGGGCGGCACAAAGCCCTACCACTAAGAAAATCCATATATATATATATATAATTCTGTAATATGGACCTGTTGATCCAGTGGCTAGATTTAAGGAAGCTCTATCAGACTCAAGGTATTGGGTTTAAGTTTAGGACTAGGCCGATGAAAAGGTATTGTGTTTTCCTGTCGAAAAAATCTCAGTAAAAGTCTGGTCCGCCGGCCGATATTGACATTCCCATTCCAATTTATGATGAAATCTATTACATAATGAACGCGATTGCTGCCTTATTGATTTTTCTGCGAAAACTTTTATAACATAAAGATTCCATGTATTTATAATGATATTTTCGTTAGGGCGGTGCCTCACCAATAGTACTCGCTATTTGATTTGAAAAATTTCTTTACAGTAATATTTCTCTTCACTTACTTTACTTTTCTTTTCAATATTGACGAATTTTGCGAGTAAAGCTTATTATTTCTCAAATGCTTATGCAATGCATGAAACTGAACTGCTACCCGGTAGAGGCCGCTGTTAGCCCTTCTATTATTCAGACGGAGGCGCAACAGTGTATAACACGAATAAGGAGAAATGCAGCTTCGTTTTAAACATAGTATATCTGCGCTCAATAATTGAACAATGTAGGCACTTTTGCGGATTATGAACGTATAATATCTAATTGTTCTGCATAAATTTCTGTGTAAATAGACAAACAACTTATGTTTGCATGTTACAAAGTTGATGTATTTATGTTGAACTCCAAATAAACCATTTAGAATATAAACAATATAGTACCCTAAGCTGGTTATATTAAAGTTTAATATTGAACGTAATCTAATTTAAAATTAACATTGTTTTATAAAGCAAACAAAACAGCACGATTTACATGCATCAATGAAATTCAAATGTTTACAGGGGACTAATTGTGTTGCAAGTGTCTAATTAGTTACATTCAAAACCGATTTGAATCAATACATCAAAATAACTGGTAACATTACATAATATGCTGTTATTCGATTCCTATAACAGAGTGATAAATCATTCACAACACAAAAGCAAATTAATAAATCGTTTTGCATATAAACAACCCTTTTGTTTATTGAACTTGGTTGTCGAGCTCTGTGCAAGCAGATCTGGGTATCAGCCTATTACAGATATTGCTAAACAGTTCCAAGGACCGTTCTGGTTTCTGAATAAGTCAGTGCAACTACTGCTAATCAGAACAGTGTACGAAATATTCTGAAATAGTCCGTAAATTGTATATAAATAAATAATTTATAAAAAATTAAACCGACTTTAAAATTAGAAACAGGTAGTGAACTAAAGATAAGAAATATATCTACGAAACCACTTGATCGATTTTAATGAAACTTACACTTTTCACAAAGTTGAAGTGTGCCAAAGATTAAAAATGATATAGGATAATACGATACTAAGTTACTCGTGGACTACTAAGAGAAACTCGTGGAAAATCTACAAACATATATTTACAAAATTAAGCACACGTGCTTAAAAGTCTAAATAGATCATACTCAAATATAATTAAATTCTAACAATGTTACATATGTATATGTCGAACTCATAACCTCTTATTTTGAGAATTGGTTAAGAAACTAAAAGGAGATTAATTAATTTGAAGTTTTATTTAACTTAATTTTGGTCAGTGAAAATAGTTCAATGGTTTGAAAACCAACCCATATTCGATCAACTCATCGAAATACACCAAGTCTCAAAAAGGAAATATTAATTCAGCAGTGAAACATTCAGAGACAGTAACTCTATACTATATAATACATATTAAATGTCGCTTATACACGTGTAAGTTTGGGACGGATCGTTTGGTTTGCGATATTATGTAATACGCACCATTTTCCCTTTTAATTAATGCTTGTTATTTTCGATTCAAGGCTGCGTCACTTGATTTCGTAATTGAAATCTCATTATCGTTGATGAAGGGCCCGCAAGCTAAGGAATCGAATGGCAAATACGTTGTGAATCGTCCTTTTTGTCTTGCCTCTAGCGAAAAGATTCAATTTGTCAGAAATTTTATATTGGATTATGGTAAAGGATTTGAGCGGCTTTCAAATTTCTTTTTCCTCTTTTGTTAGACATCTTGAAAGATTAACTTTTAAATTTTGGTTAAATTCAGTTATCACAAAATGCTCTTTTATAATTAGCATAAAGTTCGTAATTAAAGTTGGAATCCAGTAATTAATAACTTGTTTGCCTTAGGATAACCGGAGAGTTAATATTTAAGTATTCGCAGTAACTTAGTTGCACTTCTACTGAGTCCTTTCACAGTAAAAACATAATTCTGAAGTTACCATCATTTCATAACAACTACATAAAATAGAACAAATGTACAAATGTGTGCATAAACACACACAAGCGCACTTTCTATTTTTCACTGCTTTTTTCTCTTTATAACTTTTCCTTTGCTTTTTAAGTACCAAACTATTTATGCTCAGAAGCCTTGGACGACAAGACGAATCGAAGAAGCGCGGCAATAAACGCTAACCAAATACGGGCATACATAATTTCAGTTGAAATTAATCAAAATATTCTTTATTCAAATAGGCTCACATAAACATCTTTTAATTTTAACTTTTAATAATATTAACGGCAGAGTTTTTGTCAATAACACATAGATAAATTTATATATAGCATTAATATGATCTTGTGTTGAGCAGCGTGTATGTTTATTTAACATAAGATTTAAATTTATTATAGAAACGAAAACTTCATTTTAAAATTCACTAATTTAGTTTGTCAAAACAATCCGCATAATCTTACTCCTTACTCTCATCATTTCGCTGACACGCAGCGGACAGCCTCCGGGGATTTGAAGATTTTTGTCTTCGTACACCTGCCGAAACGATTCAATTTCGATTCAGATATCTTATCCAATGAAACTGTGTTTTTATTCGATCAACACACTGTTTGAATATATTGATAGAAGATTCTGTATTCTGTTAAACGTTGATTACGAAATATGATAACATTACGAAGATATAGAAGACGATACTGTTTGAAATATTGGGTTTCTCACGATTTCAGCTTTTGGAAATAGAATGATTTAAGATGGGAATTTGATTTGTAATTTACAAATTCGAAGGTTCCCCAGCAAGATGGATAGAGAACAAACTTGAAACTCACTGCTGAATACGATTGTGAAAATACAGAACGCAAAATGCAATATATGTGTATAAGAAAATTGGAGTGTCTGTTTGTAATATTAAAATAGCACTTTTTTACTAAATGCATATGTATGACACGGTACATCGACCAAAATAACTTTTTTTTAAATTGTTGTCTGTCTGTATTTATCTTTGGACCGGTTAGACCAATTTTGACGGGACTTTCACTGGCAGATAAATGATATAATAAGGAGTAACTTAGGCTACAATAAATATCTTTTGTTAAATTTAAACTCGTACAAGTTCTCGGGCAGATCTAGTCTAGAATATATTTAAAATATATATTATACATTTCAATAATCACAAAGATCGTAAGTATTGTTGTTGTATGATGATTCTTAACCGATGAAGCTGAGTTTAAACCTGAGCCTTTCATAGGCTTAATTTGTGTTTATAAATCATCTCAAACTCAGCGATGAAGGATAACATCGTAACACAGCTTCCATTTTTGAATTTATATATAAGAAATAATCCGAGTTCAAATTCGGGTGAAGACAATTAATTTTTTATAACATGCTTTACTTTTGCTTTTGACATATCGAGTGCAGTGACACTTCAACCTTTTGTTTTATTGGGTTAGTTTATTGAACTGTTTTTGTATTAAGAAATAATCTAGTGTTGTAAAATAAAGCACCGGAAAACTTTACAGAATTTGGAATAAACAAATTATTTATTAATCAATTATGTAAGATATTTTTTGAACCAACATATAAACATAAAGTTTTACTACATATAAGATTTTTTTAATTCTTATAAATTGTATGTAAGTATTTCATTAAACCGTAAGTATTTTAAACTTGATCGCCACTCAACAGACGCTCTAACAAATTAATAACGTCATAGCAATTTAGTCATTATTTAAAGGCAATAGGATCGAATTTTGTTATTTAATATAATTTGTATAGCGTAAATGTACGCAGGCTGTGTTACACCCTCGTAGGCAAGCATAAATTGCCCGGCCTCGGTTACCGCATTACAAATGTGTACGATCAGCAACATGCTACACATGAGAACAATATACTATTACATACATATCTTACTATTTTTAGACTATGTTATATAAAATTGTAAGTATTATATTGGAAATGGATAATTTAATTGATTACCACATACATATTATTATTTAACAACTACTAAGCAACCAATAATAGGGAATAGCAGGCAGATTGGCAAACCGGTGACATGATTTTAAGCTGTAACCACAGGTAATCGCTAATCTTAAGCTGTAACCACAGGTATCTGAAGCTAAAAAAAACAAATCAATATGTGTGTGTATCTTTTTAGCGTTCGTGGTCACGGGTAGACTGTAGACGCGAAAATTTAAGACAACATTACATATGTAAACATTACTATTTTCTTTACTGTCTTGTTTATTTTATGAACCTAGGGAACTAAGTTAATTATTTTGTACCTCTAGCTACTCTGACTCACTACTGCTCGACAAACTCATTTTCCAATTATCAATTGCATGAAACACGAGGCTTTAATAACCTAAATGAGCTTTAAGTACTAGTGCCATAGGTTAATATTTGCTTGAGATAAGAAAACATTTCCTTGATAAATGAACATTGAAGTTATGAGAAAACAAAATCTGTTAAGATCACGTATCAAGCCGTAACGTTTTCACTCATAACATGCAAATTCAAGTGCTGTAAGTAAAAAAAAAAATGCCCGTCTTAATGAAATATTCAGCAGGCTGCGAGCAACGCATTCATATCAAAGTGTGAACCATAGATCATAGAAAGATGTACAAATGTTTCACGTATAAATTGGAATGTCTAATTCTCGGTTTATTCATTTTCGAACAATTTTCACTTCTATTTACTTCTATATCTAAATCTGTTACTCAGTTGCAAAGTTTTAGGTATAATTTTTTGGAAAATGTTAACGTCTTTTCCATAGGATAGCAGAAATCGTGAAAATTTCCTTTGCACCTTATTATATTTGGCGGTAGGATTTTATGCAAGCTAATCTAGGTACCCCAAAGCAATAAATAATGATATAAAATCTGTAAATTTCCCACTGCAGAGCTTACGCCCTTTCCCTTTGAGGAGAAGCTTAAAATCTTACGATGTCTTCCTTCACCGCTGAGCACGAGATGAATTATAACACTAATTAAGCACACGTGATTTCAGTGGTACTTGCCTGGGTTTGAACCCGCAATGATCGGTTAAGATGCACGCGTTTTAACGACTGGGCCATCTCGGCTCTTTACACACACATCGGTAGAACTAACGTCGACCTTGAAAATTGATTCTCATTGCACTCAAAGTTTCACTTCAAACATTTAACCAATGACTGAATAGGTAATTATATTAAATAGACTTATGTCTTTTACGATACTAATATCTATGTACAACGGTCATTACTTGCCTTCAAATGAACCATTTAGTCTTTTTTTCTTTCTATTATCATTAACAGTTCTTTGTCTGAAGATTCACACAAATGAAGGCATAGACTTAACTCGTCTCGATTACATCTTCCTCGGGAATTAATCTATCTGCAAGCGAAAACAATTAAAAATTGTTTCAGTCGTTTTTGTGATAATCTTGAATGGACAGGCAAGAAATGAGCGTTTCCTTTTATAAAGTTAAATTAAGACTGAACGAAAGATATTTCTTTAATTCAATGAATTATTAAGTATTTTATCAACAATTGCCCTCTTGCTAAATGTAAAAGTTTCTACGTGTTCCGGAATCACGACGCTTTCTAATTGTATTGATTATATTGCGGATAAGATACAGTTATTAATAAATAATTCCGCCTATTAGAGGATGCTTTCCGGAAATATAATACAAATTTAATATTGATGATTCGTTAATGCTTCAATGCGAAGTTTTCTCGAATAAAATTCCATTTGGTTTGATTTGACTGATTGATAAAATACCTCTGCAGACAGATTAAAAAAAAAGTTCAAGGAAGATTTGTTTGTGGTTATTATACAATTAGTGAGTTTTAGATTGATAATAGTATCTTGGAAATGTAACGATCGCCTCCTGGCTATTTATTCTAATATTGAATATTAGAATTTATTAAATATGTAATGTTTCTTTCGTTGGTTCTTCTCAGGTCATCTTATTTTCCGAACCGATATTGTTTAACTTGATAATAAATAAGTAAGTGCAATTCTTCTATATTGAATAAAGGAATTTGATTTGATTATAATTTGAGTAAAATGAAAATCAGGTACATACTTATACCTGCTGGCTAATTCTTTTAATATTCAATATTTGTAAATAAAAAAATAAAACTTGCTTCGTTCCTTTCGCTCGTTTTTCACGGGTCAGGATATTTCCTTTTCCGAACCGATATTTTGTAACTTGATAATAAGTAAGTGCAATGCTTCTATACAACGCGTTCAGGGTGCTAACGGGGCTGCCGCGATTCTGTAGTGAATTGGGAATGTTCGCGGAATATCGCGTCGATTGTTTTTATGCCACAATGCGAAAAAAGATGCGCAACCCTAGTGCGTAAAGTCAGTGGCAGCACCAACAGGGTACTAAGGATAATTGCCAGCAGACTTGATTGCTTGTACATCTATCACTGATGTTCAATCTCTAACGGAATGGTGCAGTAGTGGTTGTTAACATTTCTCTTAATTTGATTTAGTTTTTGTTCTCATTAGTATTATTTATTGTAATAACAATAAGATAAGATAATTGTTACTAGCAAAAATCGACATATAGTCTAAAATAAATAATGTGCTATTATATCGAATGAAGGAATTTGATTTCATTATAATTTACGGGAAATGAAAAGCGAATACCTACTTGTACCACAGACTAACAATCCACAGATCTAAACACTCAGTTAGCAGGATCGATTTAGTACGACAGAAATAAAATTAATGAAAATTTATTCGAACGATAAATTTTAACATCAGGGGCGGAACTTGGCGAAACTCTCGCCGTAGTTCAAGAGACTCGCCAACTCCGACTGTTATCAGTTGTCATACAGTCCGACGGAGTTTAACTTAGTTTTTCTACTAGTTCGTTTTGGAAACTTCTGACGATTATGGTCTTATAAGAACGTATATTAGAGGAAATCAGACGCTATCTGATATTTTAATCTCGGCCTGGGAAATGTACTGTGAAGCGTTGATTGCAATTATGAATGTTACTTGGTATGAAATATTATGGAAAGTTTTTTCTTCTTCCTTGAGCTCGAAAGAGCAAGGAATTTATGATTAGGTTGCGATTTTTGACGACAGTTTATTTCAAAGACTCTTTGTACAGTATAACTTATGTAGGCTTACCACCTACTTACTAACGTATGTAAGTAGGTGGCCACCGAGCAATATCTGATGGAAAGTGACTACCACCATCCATGGATGATACGGGGGTCTTGTTGTAGGCTAAGTTACTCTAGATTACAACAGCTGCTAGTAAAAGTCCCGTCAAAGTCTGTCCAGCCGCTACAGGGATTATCTGAAATAAACAGAGCGACAATAAACAGAGCGACAAAATTATTGTCAATTTTAATTTAGTAGACATGATATACATCTAGTAAAAAATGGTTACTTTAATATATTAAACAGATACTGCAATTATTATTCGTATAGATAAACGTGGAATTGTAACTGATATTACATTGTATTTCAAATGTGGAAGAAGATTAATTACTGAGAATCTTTCCGCCTTCTAGTTCTTCGCGGTAAAAACTTAATTCTTTTAAAATGTCCAAAAGTTTCACAAAATTCTGTAAAATAACGAGTCAAAAGTGCTCGTAAAACACCTACTCGAATGATGTATTTTGAATTTAAAGATTACACAAGTTATAAATTACCTCCCATTAGCAACCACAGTGGCGTGCACTTGGAGAGACTATATCCAGCAGTGGACTAAAAAGGGCTGAAGATGATGATAATGATGAAATTAGCTTCAAGTTAGTATGTTCAAAGATTATATTGTTACTGATTATTATTTGTACTTCTTTTTGTTGATGAAACACAAAAGAAATTTATTTTTGATACAATCTAATCACAATTTAATCTAGTAAATTGGTAATTGGTAAGTACTTGGTATATACCAAATAAAAAAATAATAGTTAACACTCCTGTCACCGGTGTAGGCAATAAGGCGAGGTTTTATACTTTAAAAGGTTTTTTCACTACTACTTCCAAGTGTTTATCTATAATAATATAGTATATAATATTCTTACCTACATAAAGATATAATATAGATGATATTAGCTGAGATATTTAAAGTCCAGTAATCATCACCTAGTTCAAAATATGATGTAAAGGACTCTATGAGAAATGTGATGACGTCCACTTAATATGGTTTTCTAAATTAAAGTAATTTCTTTTTAAAAAAAATAGCAGTAACAAATCAAAGTAAATTCCACAAAAAGACCGCATCAGTATACCCGTGGATCCGCATTCATTCGCGGCATTACGCCCAACGACTGTGACATAAAGAAAAAAACAGTTGAAAAAAAAAAAAACAAAATGGCCGGGCGAAGGCGGATTTGCCGCGCCATTAATTCCCGCTCCATTTTAAAAGTCGAATTAACATTTAATGTGGTTAAGCGTATCTCGGCCTGGATCTGGCCTATGAATATTAAAATATATCGATCATAATTAATCGGGAGGATGCTTCCTTGTGACTTCTGTTACACCGTCATGAAAATATAGTTTAAAAAATATAAAAATTTCCTAGTCATCGAAAGGAATTCTATTTTTTTATTCGTAAGATGACTAAGTGGTATTAATCACGTATTCTATTGCCAAACATTAATACTTAATACTTTTTGTTCCGGTGTGAAGGGGAGTAATTGTATTTTTTTTAATGACATTGACATTGTAACTACACGCACAAAATACATCTTAGTTTTCAGATTAGTGGCGCATATGTGGTATAAGAAATTAATAACATGTTTACCAATGTCTACAAGTGGCAGTGGTCAACATTTAGCATCTGGTGGTACCAGTCAAACTATCTAGTAGCCGTAGGACAGGCAAATTTACCTCCTTATGGGTACCAGCGGCAACATATTTTTAGACGCTGTAAGAAAAATGTACCCTTCATAACCAATGCTAATTATTGTATATTATTTAATAAATAAAACATTAATTAAAATTATTGTAATATAATTTACATTAAAGTATTTTTAATCATTTTAAAAATAATAAAGTAACTTCGGTGTGATTGAGATCGCTTCGCAATAAACTCCCAATCAGAACCGATCAACGAGATAGTGGGCGTATAATTTTTTCCTTATTTATTAGTTACGTCTTCTGAATACCTGGATAAAGACAAGGTAATACCTCCTAATTGCTTGTTAAACGATTATCCTCTTGGGGATTTATCACATCGATGCTATTAAACGAAGTGAAAGCGCTTTAAGGCGCTCCTTTTTTATTTCGAAAGTGATAAGTTAAGAATACGAATCCTGGCTTATAGTTAGTCATGGTTATTCTCGATATGTTTATTTGACAACTTTGCCGTTTCGTAAATTCAAATCGTTTGTAAAAAATATATTTGTAAAAAAGGCATATTATTCGATACATTATATGATTTTGTAGATGATCAAAAAGCGTGGAAGTAATACCTGTTGACTTCCAGACAGGATACATTACATACATATATAATTGTGTTTAACTAATATCATTGTATTTTTTGAAAAAGAGTTACTATTGAGTTCCTTGCCGGTTCGTCTCGGTAGAATCTACTTTCCGAACCGGTGATAGTTTCACTTAATTGTTTAATGACGATTCAAACTTTGCTTGTAAAAGCCTACTTAAATAATGTTTATTTTGATTTTAATTTTGAACAACTGTTTTTTACAAATATTTATTAAGTTTATAATTTAGAAAAATATTTTCTTACATGTGCAAGATCTCATTCTTGGGCGTAATTAAAAATAAATTTATAAATAAAAATATAGTTTTCAAATGCATGAAATTAATAAAATGCAATTAAATAAAAACACAGTCAAAATCAAACATCTTTGTTCAATATAGATGACTGTATTCTACTTGATTAATGATTGTCAAAGATCTACCACTGTTCGGAAATAAGCACCTCGGATCTAAGAAGAACCGGTGAAAGAAAAAACCGGTTTACAAAAGTAACTCTCAGCGTACTTTATTTGTCACAAACTGCACACAAGATGTTGATAATTTAAAAAAAATCTTTTAAAAAAGGAACGGTTTTTATTTCGGGCATCCACACTTGACACACACATTCGGAAAAAAGCTATGCCATACTAAATGGTTATCTTGTTATTTCAAGCAACACGCTAGTAGGATATACATATATGGAAACTAAAACTTCGTTCAAAAGTTAGTTATAGAATTGAAGTCATACTTATAGCAAGCGAAATAACTATAAGAGTTCATTATCGCACATTTCACCTTACAAGTAATGCAGCTCGTAGTTGTGATTTATTTTGAGTTCGAAATTTAAATAACGTCACCTATTTGGAAGTTAATTTGACTGATAACGAATTTGTTATTTTAAAATTTAAAAATAGAATACAGAACGTTCTGTTTATAAATAGAGAATCCGTTATGATATAAGCTGTTTGTTTTTTTTATTTAATTTTAGCACAGGATTTCATTGAGTAGATGATCGTGGGTGTATATTAATTATTAACCGAACCATATCAAGTTTTTTTTAATTAGTTTAGTAGCAATGCCTTCAATAAATTAAAAGTTATTTTAAGCTTATCATTTGTGTTAAGAGTGAGGACAACAATAGCCTAAGGGCTCAGGATGGATCCCACGACTTTTTTCATAGCTAGAAGAACCCTATACCACTGCTCTAATGACAAAAGAAAAATAGAAAGTCATTTTCATATTAATACCAACCAAGTTACAACTAGGCCAGTTCTTGTAATATTCCAAGATGGGCGAAAAGGACGATCAAATTCAGCATCTTAATTTCCCGCTAGCGTTCATATTGCCAATCAGTCCAAATAAACTTTATTCAAAGAAGCACTTTTGACTCTTCAATTAACGAGATTTCGTGAAATGTAAACCAAACCCGCGCTAAATGTAGATTCTAGTAAAAGAACATCCAGAATTCAATAGTTCCTCTTTCTCAACAATTATATTACACATGTATAAATTTATAAAATGTTGTAAGTACATATATTCCATATGGAAATTAGACATTTTTATTCCTTTTGGTATTGGGAACAACTGGATTGTGTACGATTTTTACCAACTCGGTAAAAGATTTTTTAGATAATAAATAATCGTGGATTTATCATTCGGTGCAGACTATTAATCGAAATGAGATGGCCCTGTGGTTAGCTCGTGCATCATAACAGATGATTGCGGCTTCAAACCCAGGCAAGCACTGAATATTCATGTGCTTAATTGTCTTTACAATTCATCTCGTGCTCGGCGATGCAAACCTGCATGTGTCTAATTTCATAAAAAATCTGCCACATGTATACTTCACCAACTCGCATTGAAACAGCGGGGTGAAATATATTCCAAACCTTCTCAAAGGGAGAGGAGGTCTTAGACTAGCAGTGGGAAATTTACAGGCTGTTGTTGTTGTTGTATTTTAATAATCTAATGTAATCTTATCCGATATATGTAACTAAGGAGCATCATGCGGATTCTCCTCTGTAATCAAAATTCCGAACCGGTGGTTGCTTTAAATGTTATATTACAATTCGAAGGTGACAAGGACATACTTAAAAAAATATATTTTGATTTTGTGTTTGAATAAAATCCATGCGATGGCCGCTCTTGACACGAGCTGAGAGGTTGCGTTTACCAGGTTTTGCTCACGGCTCGGCGGAGATCCCCTTAAGGGTAAGAGATCTCACCCCACCGCGCTCATCATTTGCGAATACGACAGCGCGGGGCGATTTCATCTACTTAACTCAAGGAGTTGTCTCTTCCGCATAGCGGGTTAAAAAATAATAAATTGGTCCATGATTTTTTTTTTTGTCAATATAAACAATATTTCACAGATCTCCTCATAATTAGAACTGCATATTTAATAATTAATGTTATACATTAATTATTATAGCAATCACTAATAATATTGATTTTATATTATTTATATTTTCATTGTCTAATAAATTGGTAACAAAGGTGATTTAAAACAATTCAACAACAACACCAACAACAGCCTATAAAATTAGACACATGCAGGTTTCCTGACGATGTTTTCCTTCAGCGTCGAGTACGAGTTGAATTGTAAACACAAATTAAGCTCATGAATATTAAGTGGTGCCTGCCTGAACTCGCTATCATCGGTTAAGATGCAAGCGTTCTAACCACTGGGCCAGCTCGGCTCTCAATCTCAAATAATTCCTTAAATACAAATTGTAATTCAAGCTCTTCACCAGTATATGTAGAACTATGAAACGAATTTTGCTTATAGACATTAAGTGAGAGTTAAAACACAATTTATTATCGCTCACAGCTCACCCATCAGTGGTAAAAAATTGCCTTAAGGTATTCCGTTGATGGAATTAAACGTGGATTGAAGGCTTGCCTGTAATGGCTCCTTAATATGGCTAACATCTCCGTAAATTGCCCTTCGATACGGTGATCAATGCTCAACAAGTTGCTGATAATACGTGACACATAAGCTTCTCTTATAAGAAGTGTTTGATTAAAGGTTTTATTTATAGATGACAAAATAATCATGTGTACGGTAGATCCAATAGACAGCTATCCTCAATAATAGACCGTTAAAAAATAATATCTTTTAAGTCGATGATATATTCGCAACATTCGTATAATTAAGAATTCTTATTAGTTGTTTGTTCAAGAGATATTTTAATATGAAATCCATGAAACCCAATGACATGACAGATCAACCCCGGCCATGTTTGAAGTTTACGGATGCGTTCAGAAAATGTGTTCCAAATGATTATTTCTTGCAGGATACGGTTTTTAGTACGTCATTTTATATTTGTTTTTTTTTATCCGAGCGAAGCTGGGTTTTCTTCTAGTTATTACTGTTATGCTTACGTAAATTAATAAGCATGTAATTTTACTTGTAAATAAGAGTGAAAAATCTGAGCGTCATGGGTAGACGTACACTGATGAAAATGAATAAATATAGAAAACTAGTAAATAATTTACAAAGTACATTATTTATAACGAGCATCTTCATTTACATTAAATTATTAACATTAAGGAATTAACTACATAAAAATAAAATATAAAAATAGTTACTGTACAATCCAGATATCATGGCCGCGTGGAATGGTGACAAGAAGCTTCATTTCCCCATTGAATCGCAATTCCGATCTGGAAAAAACGAACCAACCAGTCACCAGTGGAGGCAATCAGGCGAGATACATATAATGAGTATTTTAATAATCTATATTAATATTATAAATGTGAAAGTAACTCTGTCTGTCTGTAGCTCTTTCACGACCAAACCGCTGAACCGAATATGATAAAATTTTATGATATTATTTTCACGTGGTGGAATATGTTCCAAAACTTCTCCTCAAGGAGAGAGGAGGTCTTTAGCCCAGCAGTGGGATTTTACAGGCTGTTGATGTTGTTGTTGTTGCTGTCTGTTTGTTGTGACGCGTTCTTCAAACTACTGAAATTTATTTGATGAGATTTATTATGAAGGAAGTATTAACCACAAGAAAGGCGCTTATTATACCTAATACCTATCACACACTTATCCTCTTAATACTATTTAAAATATAGTATAACGCTAACAGTAAACAGTACATATGTATATGACCTTATTAAAAAGTATTTTAAAAATATTTTTAAGTATTACACGTAGCATTCCAAATTGATGGTTCATTGTTAAACCCGTTACATCTTTAGACCTTATAAGGACCAAGTTAATAATTTTAAAACTCAAAATGCCGTCGGCGTTTCGCGTTCAAGAACTTCAATTAACGCCATTTGACATAACGGAATGATATTCATATAATAATGTCGGTAAATGCCGTTCATCAAATATTTATGAGTTAAAAATATATTAATAAAGTAATGGTGACGAGAAGAGGTGTAATTTGTGCGAGGTTAATTCGACTTCAAACGAGCTTGAAGGTTTATGCAGGTTTTGTATTTAAACACTAGCTATACCCGCGACCCTCTACGCCTTTGAATATAACAAAAAAAAATATTGGAGCCTAAGCTACTCCTTATTGTATCAGTTACCTGCCAGTGAAAGTCGCGTCAAAATCGGTCCTGACGCTCCAGAGATTAGCCGGAACAAACAGACAGACAAACAAATATTGTAAAAAAAAATGATTTTGGTTTATGTACCTTGTATACATACATACATATGCACTGAGTAAAAAAGGGTCTTAATATTACAAACAGACACTCCAATTTTATTATATGTGTAGATATAGCGATAAAATAGCATTACAATCACTATGTCGCTCGAAGCTATAACTTTGCTCGTAACCAGTAATTCTTTATCCATTACTAATTGTCGCCCGCAGCTTTACTTGCGCTTTAGACTTTCTTCAGATACTATGTCTATGCCCTTCCTTGGAGTTAAAGCTAGCTTTATAACAAATTTCGTTCGGTCCAGTGCTGTTGCAGTGAAAGAGTAACATAGATATCTATACTCTAGAAATTATAATTTTCAACCGACTTCCAAAAGGAGGAGGTTATCAATTCGTCTGTATTTTTTTTTTTTTTTTTATGTTTGTTACCTCATAACTTTTTACTGGGTGGACCGATTTTGATATTTTTTTTTTGTTTGAAAGGTAGTGCTTCTCGTGGGGTCCCATTTTTTTTATTTTTTTTTCCGATGATGGTATCCATGTGAAAACGACATAAGTCTTAAATTTGCATTATGTATATACGTGACAAATAGGTGAATAACTGAAAATCACGTTAACCAATTTTGATAATTCTTTTTTTATTATAAAATATATACTTCAAGGGTAATTTGGTGAAAGTTTGGTAAGGTTCTGAGCACAGGATCCATGACAAAGTAACGGAACGGAAGGGAACGGAACAATTCTGAGGAGCACGTTAGCGATACTCGGTCGAATCTTTTATTTATAGGTTATTTGGATATTTGAGTCACCTTCCGTAATGTGGTTATGTTTATGTAATTATCATAGTCGAATATTATAATCAACTAGCTACCCACCCCGGCTTCGCACGGGTGCAATACTGATACTAAATATACTACAGAATTTGTTTATTTAAAACATTACATTGCAAACTTCTAAAATTATCAGTGTTTCTTTACTATATTGTTCATGTATTATATACACAAACCTTCTCCTTGAATCACACTATCTACTAAAAAAAACCGCATCAAAATACGTTGCGTAGCTTTAAAGATATAGGGACAGAGAAAGCGACTTTGTTTTGTACTATGTAGTGATGGAACTCCTATATCGGCGTGCGATATGGGGCAGAATTTTTTACTATCTTTAATCAAATTTTGTGTATGTGATGTGATGTCATATGATGTACGAAATATAGTTGGTCTTTTTCAAAGTTTTTTTGCTGAGTTCGATTACAGCTCTTTCGAGGGATCCTTGTAGTTTACGCCGCGTGACGTATTAAATCCGCATTTTCGAAAGTCTATTTTTGCTTTATTCGCAAGTTTCCTTTGAAATTGTCCTCGAAGTAGTTTCTGACTCATATAAACGGAACGCTTAATCTATCCATATTAAAAAAAATTAGTTAGTCAACGTAGCTTCACTTAAAATCAAAAAATAAATAAAATTTTAACAAAAAGAAAAACCGACTTCAAACAAAACACTACAAATGAATATGCACGAAAAAGTAATAAAAATAATTGCGTATTCAACATTTTTTTTAGAGTCTTCATGTAGTTATAATTATTGTTATATTTGGAGTCGGTGTCAGCCAATAAAACCCTACAGTATATCTATCAAAAAACAATACGAGAATACTTTAACAAATATGTTTTTTACAAATTACCTTTTACACAATAATATACTGGATCAATCAAGGGGCTCGTATCGCTTCTTTCTTTTGATTGTTGGGGCAAGGGCACCGTGGCTGACACCGGCTCCAAATATACCAATAACTATAACTACATGATATAATCGTTAATCGACTTTTAAGTAGTCTAATATTTTTCATTTCATTTAACTTAGGAAGACTCTAAAAAATATGTTGAATACGCAATTATTTTTATTACTTTTTCGTGCATATTCATTTGTTTTAAAATAGTGTTTTGTTTGAAGTCGGTTTTTCTTTTTGTTAAAATTTTATTTATATTATAGATGAAAATGCGAGACAGTGGTGCGGATAGCGGTATCTAGTTTAACAATTTATTTGAAATAGTTTGTTAAATTTATAAGGATTATCATAACGAAATATATCACATAGAAATTTCAGCTCTCAGTATGTACCAATAAAACGCAAAATCAAATCTAAAAAATAAAAAAGTAAAGACATTAATTCAAATAGGGTTTAACGAGCAATTTTAAATTTGGAATCCCATCGGAGTTCTCCACTTAGTACTGTTGTGTTCTGAGTTAAAGGATAACAGACCACGGATCAGAAAAGGACTTTTTCCTATAGTTTGGACTTATATGTGTAATAGTATTTACACTTCCATGTCTCGGAAATACCTAAAGCCTTTAATCTGCACTAATGTCGGATTACTTTTATATTTAACAAGATAAGAAATATAGAGTGGACCGTTGCGTATGCTTTCATCTAAGCACTTTGAACAGGAAATATTCGCTTCGCGGTTCACTAATCTGATACTGGCTGTCAATCGGTTTCGCGGGAATCTGGGAAAAAAATCGAATTTTGAATTTTTGAACAAAGCTCATGTTACGAGAGCAACCTTAGCCTTCAATACGGTGTTATGACATTTGATTCTATATCATAATTTATATCACATTATTATTGCATATTATTAATAGAGCAGGGGCTATTGAATTTACTTTATTATATACAATTATTATTGCAATTAATTGATCAATAATTTGTAAAGCTGTAATTAATATTATTTTATATGGCATAGCATTTAATACTGGCATGTAACACTATTTCTTATTTAAAATATGATTGAGCTGTCATTATAAAACAATTGGACGATAGCGGGGCATTGTAACAAAAGATAGAGAGATTGGAGCATCATTGTAAAACGATAATATTATTTTGGCCATCCCAAACTACTGAAATTACACTCAACATATTTGGAGGATTTCAGTTCTATATGAATGAAAGGACGCGTCAAAATCCCGTCGCTTGCAATTAAGTTATTAAAAAATTAATAGTTTTGAGAATTAAACAGTTTCAATAAGATTTATCTCTTGTTTTACGTATTTTAATTGACCTTGAAGACTATTAACCAGATTTAATGATTATGCACATTAATTTTGCCAAATATTTTAAAATCCACCATAGGTGTATTGTTAGCTAGGAAATAATAATTATCATTTCATACCAGATTGCCCAGTGGTTAGAACGCGTGCATCTTAACCGATGATTGCGGGTTCAAACCCAGGCAAGCACCGCTGATTGATGTGCTTAATTTGTCCTTATAATTCATCTCGTGCTCAGCCGTGAAGGAAAACATCGTGAGGAAACCTGCATGTGATAAATTTCATAGAAATTCTGCCACATATGTATTCCACCAACCCGCATTGGAACAGCGTGGTGGAATATATTCCAAACCTTCTCCTCAAAGGGACGCCTTTAGCCCAGCAGTGGAAATTTACAGGCTTTTGTTGTTGTTTCATACATGGGATGACTACCATGTGTATTTTCCGAGGTAGCATGCGAAAGCGACCCTGTGGCGCCGAAAAGTCACAGAGGATACCGCTGGTTGCTTAGTGCGTATTTTTATGTACAAGGAGCATTCTGGGCACTAGTAAGTCCCACATATCTGCCCCATCTTCACGTGGGAGAAAAACCTAACGTTTTTCAAGTAAGATCGAAAAGCAAGCCTGTCTATTTTTCAAGATTTCTTTACCAAGAATTACTCTAAATATTTCAACTATCATATTAAATAAATGCTACATGCAATAAAATTGATAAATAGTATCAATTACTTTCAAAAATTGAATAAGCGTTCGTTATTAAACTCGATTCAGGTATTTTAATTTGCTTACTGGCTCACCCCACAAACCTCCCTTTGTGAGGCCAATAACCAAAGTATTTCACATCAAAGGCGGAGTAACTGTTCGAACGAAAAAGGTAATTTTGTTTACCGATGTTATTCTACCAATAAATAAGTTACCGATAAACATTACCGGGCAAAGACTTTTTGATTGGCTCTTACGTTTGAGTGGTTTGGGTATTTTTTGTACAGTTTCTTATAGCATTCACGGAGAGTCTGGAGTTGTTAATGAGAAATTATTTGAGGGACACTTACCATTTCGATAGCATTAATTGTTTGAGAAATATTGTGTTGATAAACTGTAATAATATTTTGTCCAATTCTTCAAACTACCTAGATCTCCAAAAATTTTGGCTTTTTCTGCCTCTCACAACGACTCTGTGGACAAGCAAGAGAACCGTCCAGAAAAGAGTACTCGTTTCTTAAAGGCCGGCAATTATTCAAGACCCCGCTGTTGCAGATGAGTCCATGGGCGGTGGTAATAACTTTTCTTCACATAAGCCAGGAAGCTTATGCACAAAAAACGGGCAACAGTCAGATGTATGTATCACCTGTAGGTGAAATATTATTTGGGCTTAGCTCAAACTACAGTTTTGTACTGCGTATAAAATCTATAAATAGAAAAACGACTTAATTGGTCAGTTCTTGTCCTCTCAATTTTTATTGAATTTGTATTACCGCGACTCTGGAGCCGGTAGGCTCGTTAAGGTAGGCGATCTGCTTCTATAATGCATCACTTCCGGAGTGGGCCTAACGACATTCTAGAAACTATCCATAACTGTCTATGTATTCACTGAGAACTGCACGTTGTATCAAATTATATTGAAAACACGTGCACGTTTCAAAGGTTAACTATAAATAGGTTTTGATTTGATAATAAACAAATTATATTCCAGTGTGGAACCATCTTTCGCCGGCGGTTTTTCCGAACCGATACGACATAGGAACCTTTAAGAAAAGAGCGTACTCCTTAAAGGCCAGCAACGCACCTGCAAGCCCCCTGGTGTTGCAAATGTCCATGGGCGGTGGTAGTCACTTTCCATCAGGCGAGCCTCCTGCTCGTTTGCCGCCTATGTCATAAAAAAAAAGAAAAGTTCTATTTTAAAAATGTATTAGCAATTTAAATAATTGCCTGCAACTTCACTCACGCTTTAGAGTTGTGAGGTGTTAAGCAAGAAATAGCCTTAGGGTTAAAGTTACCTACATATCAAATTTCATCAAATTCAGTACAAAGCATAGCCACTTTCAAAAGGATTATAAATGTTATTATGGTTTTACTGAGTGACTCAGTCAGTGTGCCAGTGCCACTAATACACTAAATGAAAATACTGGTGCCTGTGCGAGTCATATTTTCTCTGAGGGTTTCGTAACACCACACAATATTAAAAGATTTACTAGATTGTTTTTTTAGATTTAATTTAAACTGTTCTTGAAAATCATTTCTTGATTTTTTCAGATTAACAAGCATATTGGTTTGTCTAAAAATTTTGAGTTTCTTTTTTACTTCTGCTACAAAATATTACTTCTTGTACCCTATAGGTTCCATTTAAGAATATATCAGAAATGTGACATAACGGCCATATATTTAAATTGCTCCTTTTTTTCCTTTAGCTACGGAACCCTAAAACCGCATTGAAACAGAGAGATTAAATAAGCTTCAAATCTTTTTTTCTCCTCAAAAGGAGAGCATCCCTTGGCTTTACATTTACTGACTGTTAATTTCTTTCATATTCTTATTTTTTGTTTCTCTCTTCCATACAAAATATATAATTGAATTAAGTACAATTTACTTTACGTATATAAAAATGTGTTTCATAATTACATTAAGGACATATTTATATTCGTATAATATGAAACAAAACTCATTTCAAAAAGTTTCGGTAACTTCGAGGTTCTTATCATATAAATCCAATGCCTCGAGTGTATTACGAAGAAGTTTCTCAGTCGACTAAGAAATGAATACGAAATATGACTTCAATTTGAGCAATAGATCTTGTGTTAAACATTTATGCTATTAGTGGAGATAATCTTAAAGGAATTTCGTACGATTGTTTCATACTTTATGCGTATATTGGTAATTCATTGGATTATTGAGAGTAAAAAGATATAATTGGATATAGGTCTGTTCATTCTTGACATCATACCATTCCACGTCAAATTAGTATCAGACAGTGACGCTCGTGCTTACAAGATGATCCTACATTCTGAGAACACTAAAAGCAAAAAAAGAAAATATTTTTACTCTAGCGAGCCTTCGTGAGTGAATAGCATATTAATCTATCTTTATGTGTATGTTTCCAATATATGGTCATAAAAATAGCGGTGAGTGATATTAGGATCAGTACATGTACATTTAAAATATGATGACAATAATTTTTTTATGACTCGATTAGAAATTGAACTCCGGATCTCAAGGTTTTTATTGTTATTAGACTAAGAAGAAAATTATTATATTTATAACTAGTGACTCGCCCCGTCACTAAATAGGTTTAAAAATCTTTATTTTTCAAAAATGATTTACAAGAAAATCACTTACATGAGAAACAAATAAACAAAATACAAAAATATATATAATATGTAGTACAAATTTTGTTTATTTATGACGTCACATTAGAAAACTTATCAGTACTACATTGTTCAAATATTATCTACAAAAACCTTCCTCTCGAATCTCTCTATCTATTAAACAAATCGCATCAAAATCTGTTGCACAATTTTAAGGACCTAGGCATTCATAGGAAGAGACAGCGACTTTGTTTTAGGCTATGCAATAATGAGGATTTAAAAAGGAATCTCGATTGGATTATGAATCTAAAAAATCAAGATGGTGTTTAAAAAATTGTCATACAGTATTTTCGACTTTAAACTGCGACTCCACCTTTTATTATTTTTCCGAGGTTCCGACAAAAATCTATTATGGTTACGAGTTAATTAGAAGCTCCACGTGCCGTGTGACGTAGACTGCAGGAGTTTTCTTCATTTACCTTAATTACACTTTTATGGTTTCTTTATTTTAGTCTTTTTTTGTATATTATAAGGCCTTGAATACATTAAAATAATCGGACATCATGATTTGATCGAGGTATGTTAATCTTTTTTAAATTAAAAATATGTCCATTTCTGTTTTAAATATTTGGATTTTTAATTGCTCAGTGAAAAGGCGGAGAAGCATTGGGTTACTAAGCTTAATAAATAATTATATTACCTATCATAATGTTTCAAAATTATAACATTAATAGCTATAATTATAATTGTGTAAGTTTTTTTTTTTCAACAGAAGAATAACAATTATCAATTAAAACTTCTTCTCATAGGAGAATTTATTTCAAAATGTGGGTCAAACTGTTCATCTATCGGTATTTACATTAAGATTGCCAGATACTGGCACTACGAGAAATATAAGCCACTCCTTACACGGTTGTGTACCAACCATGAGGTCTAACATATTTTATATTATTTGTCTTTGTTTACATCAATACAAAGTATTATGTTATGTAAACCAGTACAAAGCAATACCAGCGTATTCTTAAGTAACACCTTATCTTACATAACTAGATACAAAAATTACAATAGAAAAGTAAAAGTTCCTTACAGATCACCCAAGAACAATAAATAATTAAGACAAATGATTGCATTTCCAAACAATCACACAGAATCTAGATAAGAATAAACAATGGAAATTAAACAAAGAAAAACAAAAGCAGTAAAAGATAAAATGGACGGTTTAAAAGCGGTCGCAAATCAACCCAAGACCGAACCTGAAGCCAAACATTTGAACGAACCGAAACGGTTTCCGTTAGTATACGGAGTGAATTGCTCTAATTTCAGTAACTCGAGCTGATAAGGGAAATTGGTCTCAATACGTTGGTGGGCTAAATGAAAAAGGTGCTTTGAAGCTGTTGGCGCAACGCCGATACCCGAGACTGCGGATAACGGCGATACTATCGGTTCTCGATTTGAATAACCTACTCGAATAACTATTTGTACACTTAATTTCAATTTAGTAGAAAACTCATTTTTATATAGTCAAGTAAGTTCTCCAAAACTCGAACTCGAACATTAAGAAACGAATTTTTTAGCAATGGATAACAATGGTAAATTTATTTGAAATACTCTTTAGTAAAAAAAAAAATCGACAGTAACTTTGCAAATCATGACAATTAGCTGCAGTTGGGTCATTGTAAGATTATATTTTCATCGAGTGTTGGATTTCAACTAAGGCTGCTTACTGCACCAGATATTTTAGATAATAATATTTAAAACTAACATATAATGTAATGTAATATACTTATGTATTTTATTAGTAGTTTTTGTCGCTCCGTATAAGCGTAAATTTTTAAAAAAATGTGTCTGTTACATTGCACTGAGTTTATTTTAGTGTGATCTGAAAATAAAGGAGTAGTAATGGATGATTTTATCAATGATATAAATTTGATGTCCAACAAATCATATATTTGGTGATTCAAACTCAAATTACTTTATTTAATATAGGAGTATTACACTTTCTTATTGATAGTCAATTACAACTTACAAATACTTGACATTTTAACTCCTTGCAGACTTGAATTCCGAAACGTGATTTAAGATGTTACAATACTATTAAATATCAGCGCTGGGATAGTTTATAAGTAGAAAAAGGAAATTTACTTATCCAGAGAAAATCTGGGACAATAGTTAGGGTCAACGTTTTATCGATTGAATATTTTTAGCATACTAAATATGGGGAAAAAATGCTGAATTCAAATAGTAGGGCACCAGCGAGATTAGACTGAGCGGAGACAGTTTCATTTGCTCCGACGCTGGGACCCAAAGCGCCAGCTGAGAGTCATCCAGACGAAATGTACGTCCTATTGGACTGTGCGAACGCTGGACTAGGGGCAAATATTTGTTCTATATAATTGTATTATGCAGGTGTATTTAAACGGGACTCCTCTCGAGTTTCATTCATGGGTTGACTTCTTAAGTGAAATTAAAAGTAGTTGAATGCATGTGCGTATATCTTTCTTTGTACTATAATTGCAGAATGAGGCCATACGATATTAGGTTATTTTGACAGTATTTCTTCAAGTTGTGACAAAAATATGGAAAAGGTCATTTTGACAATGAGTTCTATCCGCTTCATCTTATCAACTACTCGTAGTTTGTTAGTAGTTTTACAGAAAGTCTTCTCAACTATTTATTTTTAAAGCTGATGTATTAGCTTATAATAATATAGCTGATAATTTATAAAAAATAAATTGACGAATAAACGGGCCACCTAATTGTAAGTGCCTTTACCCATTAATATTGGTATCATTAGGAATATTAACCATTCCGTAAAACACCCATATTCTACTGAATATTTGAATCTATAATATCACTTATGGCTGTAGCTCAACTGGCTAAGTCACTCCATATGAAAACGTAACAATAGCTATGCTGTTTGTTTGTAAAACATAGATGTACTAACCTACCCAATAGGCTCGATTCTAACAGTAAGAAAAATTAAAAGTCGATAAAATATTACATATATAGTTATCAGGTAATTATAATGTAATGCATGTTACGACAATGTCCACGACGAACAAACAATAAAAAAACATCACGTGCAAGGACACGACTTCATTACACTTTTATTACATGTATAGATCAAGTATAGATAAGCGAGTTTAAAAAGCAAACATATTTCCATACATTCACCATGAACACGCAAATTATAAATTAAAACAATTTAGATTAGCCAAAACGAGGACGAAAAGTTTATGCTATCGGGATTTGCATAATTGCATTACTCGAGTTTCATAAAAAAAATATATATTAAGGGACACCTGCCGACTAACTTTTGCCCCTAAAAATTATTTATTTTAAACTTCTTTCATAAATCTGGGTAAACTTGTTTACAAAGTAATTTTGTGAGGGACTCGTATTTTATGAGTATTTTTGCTTGCATTTTGTAAAGAGTAACAAGGAATGATCAATTATAGCCAATGTTCGGATAAGTTTCGTGCCAGTTCTTGGGCATCATAAATATTCATTTTGACGTCCAACGGTTTTTTCTTATATTGTTTAGTGTTCTTACTCTAATAAGAAAAATGGGAAGTGAATAATGTATTTGTCATTAAAATTATTGGTGACACTTTACTTCACCTGAAGTCTCGTTGATGGGAAAGTCATTCTTTCCTGTGAAAAATTTCAAAGCGTATATTGATTAAGAGAATTAATTATTTTCTTTTTAATATTAATAATGTTAGCAACCCAAGAGTCCAGACTTGAAGAATTATAGTAATTAAATCTAAGTCCGTACTAATTCTTTCAACATCAAAACACACTGACAGTCCAAAACGAATGAACCCAAACTCCAATTGTATTAAAAGTATCTATTAAATAATATTTTAGCTACACATTGTAATAATGTACAGGATGAGTAGATAACATGTTCTATTTTCAAAAAAGAAAACAAAGAATCTGTTTTTTTTTTTAAATTTTACACAGAAAGTAATAAGAGGCACATTTTTATGAAACATAACGATCGAACGACATTTTGAACCGTTAATACATTAGCCTGAAAGAGAATAAGAAAAAATCTAATCTTCTAAAAAGTTGTGATATTAAGTATTATAATATTCAGAAGGGCCAATTTTGTCGGAAAATTTATGATTATTTGAAAAGTGAGGCAGTTGTAGTCTAGTCCGGAAAATAACTCTTGCGCACTACAGATTTGATAAAAATAAAGAAAAAATCGTAAACTAGGAAATATTAATATATTGAAACTAAATAAAGTGACAAAAAATGTTGTGTGTATGTTTTTAGATTAAGCATTTGAATAATCTATCTGCACTCCAGTGCAAGAAGTATTTAGTCACTCTTATTTAAACAATGCTTGTGTGTGGTTCAGTCAAACCTGATACATTCTGTTTGTTAAATTATTAATTATAAAAGACCAAACTCATTCACATTCAAATAACACTTAAATTTAATTCGGATTCGGATAATTACAAGTATTTTTCCCTTTCAAATTGAAATATATATACATGATCAGTGGCTGATTTGCAAATCTGCCACTAGTAGGCTATTAAATTTTTGCCGCCCCTACTTTTTTTAATATCGAACATTTATGATGTATGTTTTTTCCCGTTATTAGTATGATTATAAACTAGGTGATATTTCTGTCAGTTACTAGATTATTTTTCCAACCCGCTAAGTATTGACGATTATACGGATTACGGACGTAATGTGTATACATATAAGTATAAGTTTTTTTTTTTTTTTTATTTCTGTAAGGTAATAACAAATTTAATCAAAATTTGCAGCCCGCCTTACTCTGCCGCCCTAGGCTCCACCAGCCTACTTAGCCTATAGGTAAATCCGCCACTGTACATGATACCTTTTCTACAAAACATAACTAATTAAATATTATTTATTCAAGTAGACTCAAGAAAAACTTCGGTTTAAAAAGAATATTCTACCAAGACGAATCGGAAAGATAATCAGCAATTACTCATTATTTTATCGTAGTAAAAGGGTAAGTTATGATACGAAGCTATAAGGGATAAATTTAAAAACTTCAAGATATTTATAATTTACCAAAGTAAGCAAAAAATCAGCGTCAAATATATATTAATCATTATTAGGATCGGAATTGCGATTGAACGAAGAATGCTGCTAACACTTCCGCGTTGCATCACATTTTTCACGCTATCATGATTTAGTAATTGTAGTAAATGTTTTATTTTTATTTGTATAAAGTTAAGGCCTTAATTTTAATTACTCTCGTGCTATTATTTGCATATTACATCAAATAAATTACTTTTTTATTGAATCAATTAAATGTCAGTATTGATTAATATTCATAATTTGAAATTCGAATTTGAATTCTTATTTCAACATTCAAAAGTCAGAGCGGTTAACTCGTATGAGTATAAAATATCATTTGAGTAAAATAAAATATTAAATCCAGTCTTTCTCGTACTACAGTGTGCGTGATACATTTGTTCCGTTATGGGTCCCATGAGCGTCGCCTTTTATCACAAGTAACGGGAGTTTAGAGGAACAATTCAACGAGAGATAGGTCAAAAGTTACCGAGTTTTTTGGTGCCGACTGTATGCATTGTCACTTTATGTTTTAATATAATCTTACGTGAGAACGTTTTTTTATTTATTACGTTTAATATTACTTAAAATAATTAACTATTTTATTAGAGCGTTATACATCACTTACAGCTGAGATGGCCCAGTGGTTAGAACACGTGTATCTTAACCGATGATTGCGGGTTCAAACCCAGGCAAGCACCACTATATATATTATGTGCTTAATTTGTGTTTATAATTCATCTCGTGCTCGGCGGTGAAGTAAAACACCGTGAGGAAACCTGTATGTTTCTAATTTCATTGAAATTCTGCCACATAAGCATTCCACCAACAAGCATTTTAAAAGCATGGTGGAATATGTTCGAAACTCTCTCCTTAATGGAAGAGGATGCCTTATCCCATCAGTGGGAAATTTACAGACTGTTACTTTACTTTACTTATTACTCTAACCCCAATGTAAGTAGTCAAAGCACTTATGTTATGGAAAATCAAAAGTAACAACGGTACCACAAACACCCAGACCCAAGATAACATAGCAAAACTAATAGAAGATCATCTACATTGACTCGGCCGGGAATCGAACCTGGGACCTTAAAGTGACGTGCCATGAAAACCTGTGTAAACCCTAATCCACAACGGATAAAAATAATAATATAAAACAAATACGGCTAACGCTTTATTCTTCATATAACGCACTCGTAAACATTAAAAATGGCCGCCCGTTGAATTTCATGTCATTGATTTTTATGGATTTAATATCGAAATATCTCGATTATACGAATTCTGTGGATATGGATATATGATCTTTAATTGTGGTTTTTGTGGGGTCTATCGTAGACCTGAACAAAATTATTAAAACAGAGATATATCTATAATATTGAGGTGTATAGTACATGTTTACATTAACATGCATTAATAGCCTGTAACTGTCCCACTAATGGGCTAAGGTCTCCTCTTCCTTTGAGGAGAAGGCTTGGAGCATTTCACAACGCTGCTCCAATTTGAGTTGGTGGATAAACATGTGGCAGAATGTTGTTGAACTTAGTTAAATGCAGGTTTCATCACGATGCTTTCCTTCATCGTCTAGCACGAGAATTATAAATATAAATCAGGCACATGAAAATTCAGTGCTTCATCAGATTCTTGCCTGGGTTTAAACCAGCAATCATCGGTTAAGATGCACGCGTTCTAACCACTGGGCTATCACGGCTCACGTGTTTATACAAATGCAATTCACACTGTTGCGTTCAGTGTTATTCTGTAAGAGCTCTTGTCGTGTATAACTTTTGAAATTGTTGACTTACGATACGCTATTTTGATGCATACGTTAAATTATAAAGACAAAAAATTAATAAGTCTATTGTTACTATTGAACACTAGATGGCGTTTTGACAAATCTTTGACAATTCTACATCGCGATGTCAAGATTTTCTATTTGTTTTCTAATTAGAGGCATTTAATTCGCCTCCAACTACAGTCTGAGCCGAGGTGCGATCTCATAGAAGACACCCGAATGAACGTCACTCTTGAGCCCAAAAGGAATAAAACTTCAAGGCCGAGTTTTTGTAATCTTCTCAATACCCGGCGTTGGTATAAAGGCCACTAAGGCTAGTAGTAGCACAACTACACACAGACCCAAAAAACATTAAATTATTCGCACACACAAGTGTTGTTGTAGTGAAATTTAATAGTTTGAAATATTTTCAGTTACAACTGAAGCTGAAAATAAAAACATAAATTATATAAACAGTGGAAACAATTAAACGTTTTTACGTTTAATGGTACGGCGGTGCAAAGCGCAATAAATGCAGACCAGAACTGAATCACTTTTAAAACCATGAAGGAGACATTGCAAGGCATAAAGCCTCGGTAACTTTATGGCTGTTACAATCCACTGCAAAATGGCGCTTTCGGGAATAACTTAGTATAATTTAAAAACCAAAAACACAACTAGTCGTTTTATTTGAACTCAGCTTTTTTTCATAAAAGGACGATTTGATTTAAATTGTACGTTGATTTATTTACATATTTAAATGTTTTAATATTTATAGGTAACTTGCGACCTGCCCTGGCTTCGTACACGTGCTATGCTGGTACTAAATATGTTACAGAATATTTAATATAATACAAACGGTGCATTTTAAATCTTTAATATTTTCGTATATTCATTTAAATTTATCAAATCGCTTTGTAAATAAGCCACCATTTTTCGAAAAACCTAAAGAACGAAATAATGGTTATTTTGCTCTACCCCTAATAGATAGATATATACATTATACATATCAGTCGGACGATTTTGAGTGAAAAACAAAGTGTAGAAACATTTACATACGATCGGCCGATTTCAATAATACGTGTTTAAATAATTGTTTTATTACTTTTTAGTTATCACTTTGAAGTCGGTGTTTGAGTGTGATCTTTTAAAAAAAATATTTTATTAAAGATTAAAGCTTTAATAGAACAGGCGGTAAGCGTTTTTATACTTTGTATTGATAATTATTTAAATGTTCAACTCGCTATATAATAGTTAATTATAGTTTTATATGAGTTTAGTCAAGCCAATGAAAAAATATTAAGTTTTTCTTTCAAAATATTCCCATTAATCGTCCGCAATCTGCAATTTTACAGTTTCCTGTGCCTCAGAGAACGTGTAAAGCCGTTGGTCCTACGCATGAACGCTTTCTGCTCCTATTAGTGTGCCGTTCCATCGGTATTATGATTACGAAATACGTACACATATATGCTGCATAATGTGTTCTCCACCAATGGCTGTCGTGACCAATAATCATCGGTCTTAATAATACTGATATTATTATTAATATTGATACTTTTTTTTCGATATGTTATTTCTTTTATTGATTTCATTACAATGACTTTGGTTACACTTCTCGAATGACGAGGTAATGTCAAAAAAATATCCTTTAGTGACTGAAATCTCCGCTCGCCTTCCGATGCCTGCACGAGTGTTCTACCTCCATTAGGCTTTATCTTTTTTTAGACGAACACACAACACTAACACAATCGGAGCGCGCGAACGTTGTTCGAGCCACTTTAATTTTATGAAATTGAAGTTGCTTGAACGTTTAAGAATTACATTCTTATGTTTTCTTTTAATCTTAACGTATATTTTATTCGTGGAAAAAATCTTTGCTTTATGAAACTCTTTCCATTAGTGAGTTTTCGAGATTATTCACTTTTTTGATCCATTCCAGTTCATCCTTAAGAGATAACATACCTTATAAATAAACAAATACGTGTATGTTACATAATATACATTTATTTATAATAAAACACTATTGTTTAAATCAAGTTTAATTGGACTTCCAAATTTCCGATCAAAGGCAAATCCATAGCGTATATGCTTAATTCAAGATCAACAATAATACGTCACTTCAATGACAAATGTTGTTTACTTGGCTTTTGTCCGCTTGTACTTAAACTATGTTTATAATACGTATAAGATCACATATTGCGATAAATTCACCTATATTCGCTTTTATTTATGTGCGCCTATCAGATTTACAACAACAACAACAACACCACCAACAACAACAGCCTGTAAATTCCCACTGCTGGGCTAAAGGCCTCCTCTCCCTTTTGAGGAGAAGGTTTGCAACATATTCCACCACGCTTTTCCAATGCGGGTTGGTGGAATACACATGTGGCAGAATTTCTCTGAAATTTGACACATACAGGTTTCCTCCCGATGTTTTCCTTCACCGCTGAGCACGAGATGAATTATAAAGACAAATTAAGCACATGAATCAGCGGTGCTTGCCTGGGTTTGAACCCGCAATCTTCGGTCAAGATGCGTTTCGTTTACTATATACTTCGTAGAAGTCTTCTCCTGATATGAATACCGAAAACGAAATGAAATTATTTGTGTCATAAGTTTTAATATGAAATATAACTGCTGTATATATATTTCCAAAATAAATAAAATATTTGAGCATGCATACGGTCATAACTGAGTTTACAGCTGGAGCCGACTTTCTATTGCACCTAGAAGCGTCTCGAACAATCCACACGGGTGCAGATGGTGGCAAATAAAATCCTCCGTTTCCCGTAGTGCAGGTGCAAAGTGCTGCGTGTGAACATAGAACAAAAATATAGAAGGGAGGAAGTGGCACAGTCATTGATACAGATAGCGATATTTTGATCAATGAACCTCTTTGCTTAGATGATGCCAAAATATAAGTATATACATAATATATGAAAAAAGCTTAATAGTGCTCAAAGATAGGGATCAGAAATCAATTAAAGAGCTTATTATTTTAATTACTATAATTCTAAAGTGCATTTTTATATCAGTCAAAGTATGATCCCTTAAGTTGAATTTGACTGTTTCGACCAATAATGTTTTAGTAAACAGATGTGTTATTAACGCGCAAAAAGTGAAGACTAGAAAACGTCCTAATTGGGACGTTTTCCTTTAGTCGTTTTACGTAGAAATTAATACGTTATAATACATCATAATTACGTAGTAATACATTTTGCGTAATAAAAACATCTAGTTATCCCTTTTACTTATTGTTTTTATGAAGCAATCCTTTTTACTTTTAACGAAATGTAAAAATAAACTAAAATAAACTGTCCCCGCGGCACACGTTTTTCTGTTGTTTAGTATGGATATAACATATCTGTTTATTAGAATATCATTTTCAGGTTTCGACCAAAATTAATTATTTTCACTCGAGATTAAAATCTGAGTAATCTTCAACAATATTGTTGTCACTGTAGGACATAGGCCTCTCCAATTGCACGCCTTTGTGATCGTTCTTAGGCGTTCTGTGTTTTACATCATTATCGAAGTATTTCATAAGACACTCGTATGTCACTTCTAAATTTTCAATCTGCGGCCAAGGCTGCTTCTCGCTCGATTTGAATTTATTCCCACTACGGAACTGTTACCGAACTTCAGTGCATTTCGAAGTTTGCAATTCCCTAATGTTTGCGGAGCACACGCTGTCACGGTCGGTCACAACTTAACCCGTCCCAGTTCAAGTTATTGTGGTAATTTGACAGTATTTACTAATTACTCGAAACCTTTACCTGTCGATGTAAACCGATTCATTTACGAAGTGCCTTTTGAAAGCATAATAAGGGCCTTCGAATACAAAAAATAATATGACAAGGCAGGACTCCTTAATTTTTCAACCATATACCGAATCGAATCGAGTTCAAAGAAATGCTGTTTAAATCTTGCCGTGATTGTATACGTGAAGTCAAATTATACCTACTGCAAAAAATTATGTGACCCGTGCTGTCATAAATAAATTTTAATATTATTATTTTAATTGAACGCAATTGTTTGTCTAGAAAAAAAATTATGGTATATAAAACTTTGGTTTTAGTTTTGGCCTTAACCTAATTAAGGCCAATATTAAAACTTAAGGCCAAAAATTAAATTATTATGTATTATATGCATAATTTTTACTGTTCGTCGAAACAGGGAAAGTTTTATGGAATATATTAAGGTGATATCGGCTGCGTTTTTCCTAACAACGCCTCAACAATGTTATTTAAATATGAACCAATATTTGCTTTGTGGGTAACTTGTTTTTACTTGATGTTTTCAATACTGATCCACACATTTAACTACTACGCCTTTTTAATTCACTCTTCACTTGTTTAAATTCAATTATTTTTTTAATGAGCTTTCATAAAAATACTTAATATTTTCCTCGTCTGCCCCTTACATAAATATCGTGAACAACAAAACATAAGCAACTTGCACCCCGCTGTTATATTTCACGTTCTCCTAGACAATTTATTTTCATTTAATATCATTTTAAAGTGCATTGTTCGCGACAATTACATCTAGCAAGTTACATCTAGCAAGACAATTACATCGCAAGTTAAAACAAAGCAGTTGACGCCATAACATTTCATAATTACTGAACTGGGTACCGTGTCAACAGCCTCAACAATGACGGCTGGTATCCATTGTTGTCCGACAAAATTGATGATTCTAGCTGTGTGTCAAATAACAGCTCGTAAATGTGTCACTGTTGGTGAAAAATGTTGATATATTTCTACATTTGAAATCGTTCTTTTCAATATTGTCACAAAGGTAAGGATTTGGATTTTTTATGTGTGTCATTAGTGACCTGCTGAAAAGTGTACTTTACTTTTATATTTGTTACATACATAAATGCTTATAATATCATAAAGGTAATGATAAACATAATTAGTAGAATATTTTGGTTTATCTCTTATTTATTCCACTAGCTAACTGTATTGCTTTATCTTGGAGTTTTATGTGCGTTTATTTTACAGTACACTACTAAGTATATGACTAGTCATTACCTTACTTATAGTCAGTCAAACATTTATACTGCGTTATCAAAAAATAGTAAACTCAGAAGTAAAAAAATTATATGTTATATTTATGTCCGTCGATGTGCATAAATTACCAAAGGCCTGTGCCAGTCCATGGAAACAAACCATGACCCTTGAGGGTTCTTCAGCGTAATCACCGCTGCGTTTCAAGCCCACTCTGGAGCCAGTTACGCGCTAAATTTTAACATTACACCACAAACGAAAAATATGCATTTTCATGTTTTATTTTTGAATTCAACAATAAATAACGCTCATTTGTACGAAGAAGAGTTGTTGTCTCGGTAATATTTGTTTGATATATTTTTTTTGGCTTTGCATTTTTAAAGTACTAGTAATGAGCTATATTTTCAAAATATGAGTTGTTCTGGTTATAAAATACAGAGTAATAATAAGCTGGACAACTTATTTTCATGAGCACTTTCATAGCTTAGCTAATATAAAAAAACCGTAAGGAAATAAATCTCGAAAATGTGACTTAAATAAGGTATATGTTGATTACTTAAGGTATATTTGGCTCCTGTATTTTTCACGGGGAGTGTTCTCAAGAATTGTTTGGATTAATTCAAGGCTTTATTTGGACTTCACGTCACCCTGGCGTACCAGCTTACATTGGTGGTTTTTCCGAACCGATACCACTTGGGAACCTTCAAGGGTTCACATTTCTTGGAAGGCAGCTCTTGAAAAATTACAAGTGTTGTAGATATCCTAAGTTGGTGGTAATTATTTACCACCAGGTGAGAAATTTAATGCATATATTTTCATTAATACCTTTAATGAATTAGTTGCATCTGATTTGTGAGAGCCAGATAGATATTGAAATTGAAACTTATATAGCTAATGCAGTATTTGAAAAGAAATTATTTATCATCATTTTTCAACTTTGCACTAATTTATTAAGGCGATTATTACAAAATTAACAAGGCTTCACGTTGTGCTGAATCATCGTCTCGTAAACTCCTCGACGTATGCAGCGCAGCAAACGGCAAGATCACTTCGGTACTGACATCGTCCTAGTATAGGCTAAGCTTAGAATAAAGAATAATGGAAGTCTTTTAAATGATATAGGAGTTAGATAGGATTTTAATCCATCGTCTGCTCAGGTCTTAATCAATACCATACATTGCTTATCAAAGAGCCGAGATGACCCACAAACACCACTGAATATTAATGTGCTTTATTTGTGTTTATAATTCGTCTCAGAAATATATATATAGCGACACAGAACTATATTAAGTATTACTGTTGTGGTAGAATATCTGATGAATAGGTGGTACGAGCCTTGACGATCACATTGCCCTACCACCAAGTAACGGTTAACAAAAACAATTTTATCATTAAAAGTAAGGAATATTTTAAACGATTACTTGAAAAGCTACTGCGAGTTGAGATGGCCCAGTGGTTAGAACCCAGGCAAGCACCACTATATATGTGCCTAATTTGTGTTTATAATTCATCTCGTGCTCGACGGTGAAGGAAAACCCCATGAGGAAACCTGCATGTATCTAATTTCATAGAAATTCTGACACTGTATATGCCACCAATCCGCATTTGAACAGCGTGGTGGAATATGTTCCAAACCATCTCCTCAAAGGGAGAGGAGGCCCTAGCCCAGCAGTGGGACATTTACAGGCCGTTGTTGTTGTTGAAACGCAAGTGCGAGTGTGCTGCGGATGTCATGTCAATGTGCGAATGTAGTTATTTTCATATACTTTATTTACATTCAAAATCTAGATTAATAAATTTTATTTAGAATCCATCATAACATAATTTGTACAGAATTCCGGGAACAAGTACTACAATTTACAAATGGATTCCAGAAATTACGAGACGATTTAGACGATAACGCGTTATCAATATCCTTGGATATTAAACGATCGCCTCCAGGTCTTTTCGAATGAAATATAATATGACGTTATTAATTTTAATGTAAACATCAAATGTAAATATAACAATATCCGTTGTTTTTCTTTCGTCGGTCTTTTCGGTATATTATATGGTGATAGATTTTTAGACCGGAGAGTAGAATATCTAATGAGTAGATCATACTTTTTTTCGCTGGATAAACGCCCTACCCGTTCCCTTACGTGGAATTGGGGGCGTTATGCGAAACGCCGGTGCCCTAGTTGAACAAAACACCGGAATCAAAATCAAAATCAAAATCAAAATAAACTTTATTCAAGTAGGCTTTTATAAGCACTTTTGAATCGTCATTTTACAATGTGAAGCTACCACCGGTTCGGAAAGTAGATTCTACCGAGAAGAACCGGCAAGAAACTCAGTAGTTACTCTTTTTTAACATTTAAAAAATACAACGTCATGTTAATTAAATACAATTATTTCCCACAATTATACCCACTAAAAAACCAGCGGTACCCTTTCCGGGCGCCTCGGGATCGCTTTGGCATGCTACCCTGACGCTCTGTAGAGTGTACTGTACTGTACAAACAATTAATAATAATAGTTACTTATTGTAACTTCTCTTCTATAGAATGGAAAGTTATAAAGTTTTGTATCAGATTTATTTGTTAAATAAATATAACGAAACCCAAAAAGGTATAATAATATATTACTTATTACCGTCACCGCTGCTATGTGAACTTATATATAATATTATAATTAGAACACCGAGTATAGCGAAATAAAAAATGCTATGATTCGTAGTCATATTATATTGAATAGTTCCAAATATTGTATACTGATCACCAACAACAACAACAACAACAACAACAGCCTGTACATTCCTACTGCTGGGCTAAAGGCCTCCTCTCCCTTTGAGGAGAAGGTTTTGGAACATATTCCACCACGTTGTTCCAATGCGGGTTGGTGGAATACACATGTAGCAGAATTTTTATGAAATTTTTTTACTGATCACCAAGCATCAAGTTATTCACCAATTATTGCAATCGAATATAATCAACGCACCCTACCGAAATCAGAAGACTATAAAATACATTTTCAAATAAAAATAATTCTGTAATTTAATTACACACGTATACCTTTCAAACACTGCACATTTATACGAGAGAAGTCTTTGAAAATTCTAATTAAGCTGCGAGTCACGCGTTTATACAGAAGTGTTCGCGAGGGCGCAATTAAATCCACCGTTGCAGAATTTGTATCGTTTTACCATAGTGACGTTTATTCGGATATTTATTTAAGAATAATACTCTGAAATAATATGCTGCTAAGAATGTGGATGGGTACAGAGGTAGAGCACCAAAGTTGTGGTTAGAAGGAATGTTACTTGTGTGACGTCCGACAGAGAAGTATGGAAGGAGAAGACATGCTGCGCGGATCTCAAGTAGAATTGGGATAAGGGCAGAAGAATGGTGAGGTCTTCGAAAAAAAATTCTTTATCCGCAATTGGTACTAGACCGATTGTTACCGTCTGTATACCTAGCCGCGTACAATTAAAACAAATACATATTTTTCAACATCACATACATTACTCTGATCCCAATGTACATAGCTTAAAGAAATGTTTATGGAAAACCAGAAGTAACGAGGGTACCCCAAACACCATATAGAAAACTAGTGAACTTTTTCTGCATCGACTCGATCAGATTCGAACCCGGGACCTCGGAGGTCGACTTAGGTTAGTAACAACGTTTTTGATCCGTGATGATTTATCCATAAAGAAATGAATAGTCTTAATTCAAAGAATACTGTACATATGTTTCTAACATATCATCATTTATCGTTCCAAACAGGACGACAGCTCGCAGCATACGCACTTAGAAAAGTTAGAAAACTATTTGATATTGATAGCGCTCGTTTAGTATATTTTGGTTATTTTCGTAGTATTATGTCGTATAATATATTACTTTAGGGTACAACTACAGATATTGAATCTCTTTTTTACAAAAAAAAATGTCCTATTTATAATCTCGGAGCTAGTCGCTTTCCGGGATCATTTTAAAAAAGTAGGAATACTCACTATTGCGTCACTATATACATATATGCAACAATGTTATGTACATATATTCACAGTATCGTTGATCACTTTGATAACCTTTCTTTTAAATTCTATAAATATTTTCCAATCCTAGTGTGATAAAAGTTCAAACGAATTATATTAATATGACAAAATTAAAAATCCCGAGTGAATTAATAAATTAATCAAAGAGGCGCCACTAGCTCTTACGCAGATTCTCTAATACTCGCACGCAAACAAAACCGTATGGTTCGTCTGGAGTGAATAACAATTTGTCTTCGCATGGCAAATTCTGACAGTTTACTGTAAAAAGCGTAGAAGAACATTATTCTAATTAGTTTACTGAAATGTAAATTGGACTTTTAATATATAATTATATAAGTAGTCACAACAAATAGGCAATGGTAGAACCATTTGTATCACATTGCTATGCTCTATATATGCTGCTTACCATGTAATATGAATAAAATATGATTTGGCTTAATGGTATCACTGGTAGTTTTGTGTGGTACTGTCATAGTTATCCAGATCTTTACAAGTTGATCATAACACATGATATATATGTCATAAATATCTCTTTCTAAATATATCAAATACCTATTGATATTATTTATATGTACCAGGCTATCATAAAGGGTCCGTAACTATTCGGTTATCACAATAAAACCTGACGGTGCGATCTCATCACGAAACGTATGTCATCTTTGCTGTCACGTGACTATTGCGTGTCCGAATAATACAGATTACTTAATGTTTCGGACAAAATGTTTTTCATTTTTATTATTAAATCGTTGTAAATGTTTATTTTTAAATTTGGAACATTTGTTAAATGGTCGACGAGACCTCTAAATATTATTCCTATGAGGTTAATATTATTATTTCCTTACAGTGACAAAGGGCACACAAGTGATTATGATACCTCAATTACCTTCAAATCTGAAAACAGCTGTTCAAAATATATCTGCCTAGTTATATGATAGCTGATGATTATCTATATTAATATTATAAATGTAAAAGTATCTCTGTCTGTCTTTCTCTCTGTCACGACCAAACTGCTGAACCGAATTTAAATTTCATCAAATTTGAACTCCAACAAATGACATAGGCTACTTTTGCCTATCCCAATAAAAAACAATATCCTTAAACGCGAGCGAGATTTGACATTGACATGTGAAATAAAACTAGGTATAACGGATTTGAATCGCGTATATTAATTATTTTTAACATCCCGACGTTTCGAGCACTTTACAGCGTTCGTCAGTCAACAGTCTACCCATGACCACGAACGCTGTAAAGTGCTCGAAACGTCGGGATGTTAAAAATAATTAATATACGCGATTCGAATCCGTTATTTTTAGTTTTATTTGAATGTATAATAATCTTGAAAATTTAAGACAACATTATTGACATGTGAGACAGATAAATAATATGATATTAAATATAATTCGAATACTCTTACTTAAATATTTGCATGTGTCTGTAGATTTCCACAAACATAATAATCAATCGAGAATACTTCGCTTCGTCGATTTTCCTACCAATTAAGAACTTCCTCTGGGGTTAATTTCAGCCGGCTTGTTATTCGACTACGTTATATAAGTAGCTTTTGTGAGAAGTTTTAATTTACAAAACAAAGTGTTTTACTCTACACCGATCATAGCATTATTACCTAAATACTGTCATCGGCTATGATGTGCGAAATTGTCAGTATAAATGTGAAAATCATGACGTCTTAGAGCCTCAAAATGACAGTCAAGACAATCTCTCTGAAGATGCAATTTTTTTCACCAACTCACCTCACGCTCACCACTCACTCATTCAGCCTCACCATTCCAATAACAAAATAATCTCACGTTAACGAAAACTTAAAACGTTTATAAACCTACTAATATTATAAATGTGAAAGTTTGTATGTGTATGTTTGTTACTTTTTCACAAAAAAACTACAGAACGGATTTGGATGAAGTGTTACAGTAATATAAGATATACCTCAGAATAACATATTAGTTACATTTTATAACGATTTCATCCTTGGCTGGATTCGAACTTCACTAAAACCATACTAAAGATCTATTAATACATGTGTTCTAGGCACATTCTGGTCCATCTCTGGCCTGAGTGCTTTAATCAAATACAGATTGTATGTACATATATAAATTGTAACAAAAAAATAACAGTACAATAAACATGAACATCCTTAGACGGAATTCGTAAAACTTTTATTTCTTTTAAAAACATATTTATCGCCCACAAAAAATATAATTAGGTTTATCTGTGTCACTTTTAATCTGTGCAACACGTGACGCCTAAGGTCCTACAGTCCCCTAACGAGGGACAGACGTGATCACGGGAGGCTTTCACGATTCAGTATTATTTACCGAATGTCCTCAAAGTGTATAAAAACCGTAATAACGTAACGACGGCACATAGCAAGGGTCGGCATTATGTTTTATAATTTTAAGTCGCCCGCGTCATATTTCATAACAAGCTATATGCAATCCTTTCACTTATGTATAAATATATAAACTTCATACATCCTACTAATATTATAAATGCGAAAGTTTGTGAGAATGGATGTATGTTTGTAACTATTTCAAGAAAAAACTACTGAACGGATTTGGACGAATTTTTTCAATAATATAGGCATCAAAATAGCACGTAATGCGTTGTGAGATGTTTTGCCCCTGTGTCCGTAGTAACAAAGTCTCTCTCACCTTTCAGAGCGACACAGAACTATATTAAGTCTTACTGTTGTGGTGGAATATCTGATGACTAGTATATGTGCCTTGACGAGCACATTGCCCTACCACCAAGTAATGGTTACCAAAAACAATTAATCATTAAAAGTAAGGAATATTTTAAAAGCAAGCAAGCAACATGTGCATTCCATCAACCCGCATTGGACAACGTGGTCGAATATGTTCCAAACCCTCTCCTTAATGGCAGAGGAGGCCTTAGCGCAGCAGTGGTAAATTTACGGCCTGTTACTTTACTTTACCTACTTTAAAAAGAAACCCAAGTACAATGTTTTTATTTCATATTTATATCATAAGGAATATTGGCGAAATTTGTGCATTATCGTTGATTCATTTCTTGACAGGCTTATGTTAAAGCTGAGCCCACGGAAATGTTTTACCGATACTAATCAATTTCGGGCTTAAGCATAATGGAACGTACCCACTCGCCCGCGAGTATTACATCCAACATACATCAAATTGAGATAAAAGATTGCGTATCTATGACCGCAGATGTACACGGAAAGATCAGTAGACGAAACGTTTTTGTTGTAACGATTCCATTGATTATTGACATAGCTTTACTTTTATATTGTTCATATAACTATATTAATATTGTAAATACCTCTTTCTGATTGTCGCTCTTTCACGACCAAAACGCTGAACCGTATTTGATGTGGTATGAAGGAAATTTAAGAACATAGGCTTTTATTGCTGGACACATGACAACGACTACCAGTATGCTATAAATAGAGGATACATTTTTTATCTGTACTGCTTAATGAGTACTAAACTAATATACACAATTAAAATTTAAACTATAATATACAGCTAATTTCAGACACTGTTTAAGTTTATAATATAATTAGATAGGCAATTTTACTCGATTTTAATTACGAATATTTTCGGTACTAGCGTGAATTTCGTTTCTTGTTATCTATGTAATGGTCACAGTAGTTGGAATACATTGATATAATAATAAATATCTATCTATTTAAGCTCAATTATTTTTAAATAATATACTAGTATTGTTATTATCCTACTGTGTTTTTTACTCTGTGATATCCATCTTTCGTATGCCGGGCGCTTCCGAGCGGCAATCCTCCGGCAAATGAAACCATCGTCTGCCCTCTGTAATCCCTCCATTCGTCTAGATCCCGACGATCGAAAGGTACCTTAATCGTTCAATTGGAATTTATTTGTTTGTTGCTCGGGTGAAACAAATTGTGTGGATTCGTTAGGCGGTGCTCATGGTTGTGAGCTGTGGAAAAAAGTAAATTATTTAAAGAATTTTTTTTTTTTTTAACAGAAAAATTTTGAAACTAACTAGAAATTTCAATGTAAATGAATCGCTTTATCATTATTTCAAAGTCAAATTTGTTTCTAATTCGTATGCGATTTTAATTGACTTTTTGACATTAAAAATGAACAAAGGCGAAACCTCTCATACTATACTTAAAATTAAGTAAATTAAAATGTCTATACACAAAGTTTTACTGAATTATAAACTAAAGTATATAATAGTACTAAGTTCTACATAATAAATAAAATTTTAAATTTTATTTGTTACTAATGTTCGTTGAAAACAATTAAAGTACAAAATTAAATGACATTCAGTTATGTAAAACTAGTTAAAATTCAGTTGCATCAACAAATAAAGGCTTTTATTTAATAGAGATATTTGAAAAATCAAACGTTAGAAAACGTAACGTTGAGAACTTTTTACACTAATCGAACCTTAAAATCAATCAATCTAAAGAAAAAATATTTTGAATATTTAAAAAAAAATGTTATTCGGATTTTTTCGCATAAGTAAACTTTCTTACTGTGCAAAAATATTTACATACGCGTGTGAGTCAAACCTAATAAATTCGGGCGGAGTGAGCTCATTTCATAGACAAATCTGTTTCCAGATGAAAGAGTTTAAGACCCAATTGAAGGTAGACCTTATTTTGATACTAGATTTAATCGAAATTGCTTATGAGCAATTTTTATATGATCCAGTAAATATTGTTCGTTTCGTCTAAGTCAGTCCAATTGAATTTATTTTACTTGGTGGTAGGGCTTTGTGCAAGCCCGCCTGGGTAGATACCACCCACTCATCAGATATTCTACCGCTAAACTACAGTACACAATTATGTTGTTTTCCGGTTTGAAGGGTGAGTGAGCCATTGTATCTACAGGCACAAGGGACATAGCATCTTAGTTCCCAAGATTGGTGGCGCATTGACGATGTAAGGAATAGTTAATATTTCTTACAGCGTCATTGTTTATCTGTGATGGTGACCACTTACCATCAGGTGACCCATGTGCTCGTCTGCCAACCTATTCCATAAAATAAAATAAAAATTAAACTATACTTTATTCAAGTAGACTTTTGCAAGCACTTTTGAATCGTCATTTTACATAATTTTACTTCATTTATGTGACCAGTTCAGAGGAACCAGCATGTAGTAGTAACTAATATTGGAATACGAAGTTACATCATTTAAATATATTTAAATATATGTATATTGACGCAACTGAAAGTATTTCTACTTCGTTAAAAACATCCCGAGCTCCAATATTATAAATAGACCGGACAGTTCTCTTTTGTGAAAGACAAATTTTAGGTAAATTGGAAGTTCAACTTCGAATGAATTTTAACCGAGAAATACGGCTAGTATTGTTATTAAATTGATCGACGCGATGGTTTAATGGCTTGATAGACTGTAAAATATAAGGTTCTTGATACCCAGGGATGGTTCAGTCAAAAGTTTTAAGTTTCTGCAGGGATAGACAGGAGTAGACCAATATTTGAAAGTCAGAAATATGTTAAGCCTTTGTTTATGTTCCTGATTAGTATTTTTTCTGCTCGTCATGAATTTGCAATCCTATAGGATACTTTTGCTTATTTCCCTTGATTTTGTAATAACGTTAGAAGGATACCATCATCATACAAATAAAAATTTTGAGATCGTTTAGTAAGTCATGCAAATGGGTGGTTATCCAATGCGCTATAATCGCAACGAATTAAGTAATTATCTTCTTGTGCCTGTAATTACACTGACGCACGCATCGAATATAAACACCAGGCGGAAAGTACTATAGTATGCCCCAACTCTGCACATAACTAGCATAACAATAGCTTTTTAACCCTATTAAGAAGAAGGTTTGGAGCATATTCCACCACGCTGTTCCGAGGCGAGTTTTAACTAGCTCAGTTTTGCTTAATATTTCATCTAAAAATATTTTTTCTTTTTTTCTCTTTATTTTTAAGGGAGAGTTTTTTCTATTTAGAAAATGTCACCCTCATAGTGCTACAATTCATACTTCCTTATTTAATTACTACATATCTAAACTTACATTAATATATATTATTACCTACGCTGAATGCCTTTTAAAACAACTTTATATAATTCTTTAGCAGCGTCGGATAACGGATTTGACAAAACACTATTGTAATACCCTGTTTCGAATGTGAAATTGTATTTCCGCAAAAAGACCATTCTTTCAGCCTCGTTCCGTACACATTCCGTAATAATATGAACAGGATCTTCTCTTACGCCACATACAGAGCATTGTGATGAAGATACTTTACCCATTAAATAACTGAAACTATTTAAGGGAATATGTTCAGAACGAAGTCTTAGGGCTGTTACAATTTCACTTCTGCTCATATTGGCTCCATCAATCCAAGTGAAACCAGAAGGTTGCGATTGGATTGTTTTATACCAAACGCCTCTAGAAAGTGATCTCTCGTCAAAAAATTCCTTTCATAAATTTCTACAATGTACTTTAACACTAAATATTATATCTGTAAAATAAGGTTCGTAATTAAATAAAATACCCTCCACTGACGCTTTTTTGGCTAACCTATCGACAACCTCATTACCTATTAGGCCAATATGAGCAGGAATCCACTGTAACACTACATTTTTATTGTATTTATTTTGAAGGTTACGGATAGAATCCATAATGGCATAGGCTATCGGTGCACTTCGAATCTAAAAATATTAGATATTGTTACTTGACATCCATATACAAATATTAATGATATTTTTTCAGACCTATATTGTAACCTAGGATATTACAGAGTTCGGTATAAGTTTCAGAAAGCAGGTTTCGCAAGAAGAACAGATGTATACATATAGATGTCGCTGATTTATATCAGACACAATCAAGTTTCCTTGTAACGTTTTCTTTCTAACCACGTGGTTAGAACGCATGCATCCTAACCGATGATTGCGGGTTCAAACCCTGCCTGGGTTTGAACCACTGATTTTATTCATATTCTTAATTTGACTTTATGTTAAATTCATCACGTGCTTTGCGGTGAAAGAAAACATCGTGAGGAAACCTCTACGGGTCTTATTTCATAGAAACTTTGCCACATATGCCACCAACCCGCATTGGACCAGCGAGGTGGAATATGTTCCAAACCTTCACCTCAAAGGGAGAGGAGGTCTTAGCCTAACCAAAACAACAGCAGCCTGTAAATTTCCCACTGCTGGGAAATTTACAGGTCGCTGTTGTTGTTATTTTCTTTCAAAATTAATCAAAAGATAAACACAAATTAAGCACATGTCCTAAAACGGAAATCCAATCTTATCACTGAGCCATCTGGGTCCTGTAACGAAAAACAAACAATAATTTTTAATGGAGGCAAAATAATTTCAGTATTTGGAATCGTTATACACAAATAAATGTTGGAGGGTAAGAGGATAGAAGATTTTAGCAACGGCCTTAAAAATTAATGGAAGCCCATTACCTTCTCAAGTTTCTTCCTCGAAATACGCAATAAAGACACATCCTTATTACAGCATCGTCAGACGACGACATTATGAAACAATATTATTAAAATAAGCTTTCATTTCATCGGGCTCTGGGTCATATTTTCTTTATTCAGCTAGCTGAACTTTGAATCACTTTCCTCAAATGATTAAGCTGCAATTGTGCAGTTACTATTGGTAGTGAACCACCGGTGAGTAAAACAAGTGCCTTTAAGTCGTTACTAAGTATATAACTTTGTTTAATATTCTTCATGTATATGTTTAAACATATTAATATAGTGTAAGATATCAATGTAATATAAAAGCTAAAACTGCTATGATATTTGTTGAAAAACACCTGATGTTAATGGTGACTATTAGACGATCCAGTACCAAGCGCATCTTAAGTTAAACTAAAAAAAATGGAGAACAGATAATATGGTTCAGTGGTTAAAATGCGTGCATATTAACTGATGATCGCGGGTTCAAATCTAGGCAAGTACCGCTGAATTTTCATGTGCTAAATTGTGTTTTAAATTCGAAACATCGTGAGTGAATGTGTCCAATTTCAATGAAATTAGGCCACAAATATATCCACCAATCTTCTTCTCAGAAAAGAGGCCTTAGCCCAGCAGTGGGAAATTTACAGGCTGTGAATGTGTTAGTGTATGGAATAAAATCATTAGTTATAACTTATTATCATTCATCCCTATTACAAATCATTCCCATACATACATATAATCCCACAAAACATTTTTAACTTATCGATATTAATAAATCTCACAACAACGCTTATTTTACTTATTGTTTATTATAATAACCCTCCATAAACGCTGAAACTAGCTATAAACAAACATAAAAACTTTATAATTATATTATACTTTTGATACTCGTAAACTCAATAGAATTTATAAAATAAAAGTTATTAGCAGTTATATTGACGCCCAATAAAAGTGAAAACTTATAATTTTTAGGATTAACATTAGTAATTTCATAAATAAATTAAAAAATTCAAATAATAATGAAATGAAAACACAAGAGATATATTACACAATATGTCAGTATACCTACAAATAGACCACTACTATGTATGTTGGTAAGACGAGTGCAAGATTTTATACATCCAAAAATCGTCTTACTCACACACGGCCAGTAATGAGCATATCGGTGACGCGATTTAATAACCCTACCAATAAGTACCTAATGGCTTGAAAAGTTTTCACTCAAAACAAAAACTAAACTCTAAATGAATTGTATGGAAAACATGATGATGATTATTTTGGTTTTGACAACTTTCTTATAGTCATATTAACTTAAAAATAATACTTCCTTATTAGGCTTGTATTACAGACGCTTTAATTTTATTTATTTGTACATATATGATGTATACGTATTATCCGTATGAAGTGATAAAACCGTATTTTAGATAAGTGTGCGTCAGCGAGGGTTAAATACGTTACAAGTTAAGTTGGAGAACAAAAGGCTTCAAAACATAACGCCTCGTTTTCCGGCGGCTTGAACCAGTAGCATTTTACATTAATTACCACAACACAAATAACATTTTGCACTATTACTTGATGTATACGGACATACGGTTTAAAAAACATTCTTATAACCCTTAATCGGGAACTTTTAACTCACTCTCCTAATGTAGCTAAATTTCCCAATATTTAAAATGGCTACCTTTATGTTGTATTATTTACACAAAAATAATCTAAGATTTTACTGTAGGTAGCTTTTAAATTTCAAATGTCAACATCAGAATCATGACCCAAGAACATATACTTCAGCTATGAAAAACTGATTTTCTGTTTTTGTTCCTGTCCGATTAAGGGACAATAAAAATATTTACACCAGTTTATTGAGAAAATCTACTGTTTTAAAAAACTTTTATCTCTGAATCATAACTAGTACGCAAAAAACTATATTGCAGACACTTTTTCAATTATTTTTAATAAAGCAAAGTATTCAATCACATACATTTCATATCCGTACTGAAGATCACATAATCCCCAAGATAATCAAAATATTTATTCCACAGGCTCTTAAAAATCTCTAACAATGTTGTTAAAAATCAATACAGCAAAAGATTATTTCTTTTAAAAGAACAAAATATAAAGATAAAAGTCGTAAGTTCCACGATTAGAATCTTAAACATCAAGTCTCTCCAACCCAGCGGCCGTATGTCTCGGCCGAAGCGTTGCCAATGCGGCTGTAGCTGCAGTCGGTAGAATTTATGGCGTGCATTCAACTCGCATACTTTACACGTGCCACTTTTAACGGGACACTACATTATCCTTTAGCCATAAATATCCTGGATCGGGAGTTCCTTATGTGAAGATGAGTTGTGCCGATACTTCGCTCGAATTATTTGATACTTGAGAGCTTGTTTGATTGTCTCCAGGCGCTATAATCACGTATTTGTGTCCCAGTAAACTATCCAAAGTTAATCTATAATCTTTAATTCTATAATAATATTACAAGTGTTATAGTAACTCTGTCTGTCTTTCTGTCGCTCTTTCAAAACCAATGTACTGAACCGAATTTGATGATATTTGGTTTCAAGCTAATTTGAACTCCAAGGCTGGACATATGCTACTTTTTGTGCCTCAAACATGACAAAGCAACCCCCTAAAACACGAACGAAGCCGCGGGTGACAATTAGTCTTTAATATATTCGTTATAAACAGTAACCTCTTTTCTAGGCTTTGAATTATTTTCTACCTATCCAGAAACTTTTTTCTAGTTTTTTTTGTTATAAGTGACATATGTATAAGCAGAAGGCTTACTTGTTGGAAAGTGACTACTGCCGCTCATTGATATTTGCAACACCAGGGGCCTTGCAGGTGCGTTGCTGACCTCTCAATCGAATGTTCCCAAGTCGTATCAGTTCGGAAAAACCGCCGGCGAAAACTGACCCCGCAAAGTGGTTGTCCCAGGCAGAGAGTATCTTAAAAATCTTCGTTTTTGTCTTTCGTAATGATATCTCAAAATATGTACGCAGGCATACTCTTTGCCTGGATATTGATATATGGAAACAATTTTTACAACGTCAATATAGGCTACCAAATACAGAATTATAAATATAAAAATAGATTTTAATTGTAACGTGTAATAGGTTAGAACAATGAGTACCAGTATATTTATGCTCATTGCTCAAACCTGCCTTTCAAAATTCAGTTTATAAATTTTAAATGTGAATTGCGACCCAAAAGCATATAAAATTAAATAGTACGATACTTATAATACTTTTAACGCGAATAAAATACGCCGGTTGGTTATCTGTAACGTCAGTGGAGTCACAATTTCCTCTTATACCGGACAGATAACGCGTCCTGACAAATAGGCGGATTGCATTTATAGGGTTCCGTGCAAATGTTGGTATTTTTATAAAATCGTATTATAGTGCTGCGTTGTCATATGTATAGTGCTTATAAGCTGATGGAATATTGAAATAAAGCCTATTGTTATATTTGGATGTCATATGTCAAACCGCAAAGGGGATTTTTTCGAAAACGTCAAATCTACTTTGGTCTTTCGATTTGAAGTGTGAATGAGCCAGTGTAACTTTAACTAGAGATATAAATATTTTGTTTCTACGATTGGTGGTGCATTGGCGATGTAAGGGATGGTTTAAATTATTTACAGAGTCTATATCGATGGGCTGAAATGATTACTTATCCTTCTGGGCCACCTGATAATAAGAAAAAATTGTGAAGTACAGATACCAATGTTGTACAAAAAAAAACATAATAAGTACACAGACTAATTGTCAGAATATATAAACAAGGATAAGAGATAACTTTAATTTAGAATGAAATTTTGAATTACATTTTAATATTTTTCAACTATAACGTAAGGAACCTGAAAATAATATTATAGCTCGTACTGACAATTATTTACATGTTATTAATAAACGTGGGGAGATAGTGGAATATCCGAAGCAGGAAAATGATATATCGCCGTCGAGAGAAATTAATGACAGTTATATTGCATTAAAAAACAATACAAGTGATGAATGGAGTTTAAAAGCCTACATGTGTTTGTATTTGAATGATTTATTCGATTCGAAACTCTAAATAGAGTTTGATACTTTCAATTTTTTTATGAATATGAAATTTTTGTGAAATTTAATAAATAATAAATCCGGCTGGCTGATTCGAAAATCTTTGTTGTATTGTTTAAATCGTATTACTCTACGTTTTTTTTTAAATTCTGATATATGTAATAACTGACACCTTTATTGATTAACTTTAAAGAGAAACTATTATACATTATTTGTTTGTGTCACAGTAAATTTCCCACCGCTAGGCTAAGGCTTCCTCTCCCATTAAAAAGAGAGTTTGGAACACATTCCATCACGCTGTTCCAATGCAGTTAGGTGGAATGCACATCTGGTAAAATTTCAGTGAAATTAAATACGATGTTTTCCATCACCACCGCGCATGAGGTGAATTATAAACACAAATTTAGCACATATATATAGTGGTGCTTGCCTGAGTTTAAACCCGAAATCCTAGATTAAGATGCACGTGTTATAACCACTGTGCCACCTCGGATCTATTACACTTAAATGACAAAAAATCGATTAAGTATAATTATGTCATCGACTCCAAAACGTAGATCTTTTTGCTTGAAAATAAAGCCCAGTTCAGATCTCATAGAATATAAAATACTTGAAAACCATCGAAGTCTCTGATTGGCTCGTCTAATAATATTAATTATTGAAAGAAATTTGCCCTTCCGTGATAGCTATCGTTACTCTCCTTAGTCTTATCGCGCAGGTGCCGCCGAGCCTTAATTCATCTCAATCTAATTGATTAAAGCAATATTTGTTGCCCGTTCCCGTTGCAGGTGTGATGTCTGATTAATACATCTATCTGTCATCAAGTGACGTGTCACGGCAGCGTGACGGCTTATTGATGACGCTACGAACTTGGTGTACTTGCACTTTTAGTGTAAACAAGCTGTCCCTCCCAACTCTGTGTGATTTTAACACATTACACACACAATTAGACAGTTTAATAGACCAGGGACACATTGGCATTCCAATCCCTGTATTTATTATAAACGCTTTCACTTACTTATTGGCAGTCTTAGTAATGACACCGGTTTGGGACAGAAAATATTCTCTCGTGAAATGTAAGAAACATAGTCAGTAGTTTTTTGTAACAAATTTATAATTGTGTAATAGTTACAATATTGGGGAAAACGCGTTGTAGAGTGGAGACCACGTCTCGGTAAACGTAGTGTAGGACGTTCTCAGGCACGGTGGAGTGACGATTAACGCAAGGCGGCAAGCAGGAGCTGGATGCGACTAGCCGGAGAAAGACCACAGTGGTGTGCACTTGGAGAGGCCTATGTCCAGCAGTGGACGGGTACGGGCTGATGATGATGATGAGTTACAATGTAATATAGAAATAGCCTGGAGGCAATCGTTACATTCCCAATGACTATATATAATTACTAATAGAGAATACTATATTTAAATATTATTATAAAATGACCTAGATAAAGAAAGAGTTCAGTATTAATAAAAGCGGAATATACAATACTAGCTACTTTTTCAGTATCAGGCACTATTTTCTTTTACTGTTTTGAATCTGTAATTCTTTTTTAGTTGTGTATTGGCCTATATATATAAATGGGCCATGGTTGCAAGTGATCACAATCAACCAAATACATTGACGCTATAAAATATTAACTCTTATATGTTGCTCGTAGCTTTGCTCGTGTTTTAGGGCTTGGTCGATTATAGACCGTATATATTCTTCATTAGAGTTCAATCTTGGTTCATTTAATTAACTTTGGTTTAGTGATTTCCTTGAAAGAGCAATGGACAGATATAAAGAGTTACTTTTGCATTTATAATATCAATATACTTCACTAACCTTGGGAACTAAAACATCGTATACATTTTCCATCTAAAAACTGGCTCACTCACCCTTCAAAGTGGAACACAAATGGCTATTGTTGTTTAACGTTGGAATAAGTGATAGATGGTACTTCAGATGGATTTGCATAAAACAATGAGCGAGTAGAACATTATACAAATCAGACCCGATTATTGCTACCCGATTATAAATATATATTTTTCACAATTAAGTGAAAATTTTTGATATCAAATCAATAATCTTTATTGTACACCAATAAACACGTACATTAGTCTCGTTCAAAAAAAATGCACAAGAGGTTACCTTATCTAAAATAGCGATCTCCTCTAGATAATCTTAAGGTAGAGAAATGACACAGAGATAAACATCTATACATAAAATTGGAGTAGCTCTTTGTAATATTAAATTAACTACTTTTTACTAAATGCATATTCATTATAATTATATAACTATTTTGTCTTTCTGTCTGCCTGTTTGTTGTTTATTTCTTGTCTTCTTCTCTCTTTGTGTTTGTTTATTCAGTCTCTGGAATGGACTGATTTTGACGGAACTTTTACTGGTACCTGACATAATAAGGAGTAAATTAGGCTACAACAATATTTTTTTGTTAAATCCAAACGTGCAAGCTACGGGCACATTTAGCGAATAAAGCCACAATAAGTTGAGCTTCAATTTGAATCTATATTAATAGGGCGTCAGTTTTAAACGGCCCTACACTGAGTGCCTCCGAAGTGAAGCTGTAGTGTAATATCACAAATATGATCGTAGGTTCTTCAGACCGGAAAATGAAAGGTCACTTAAAAATCCATGAAAATATCAACTTTAATATAGTATTTGTATTGTATCGAGGGCAGTTTATAAATCAGTCCAAAAATAACCGTTTTAAAATTGTGGTTACTTTTTTATTTTATCAAGTTAAAATTAATCTGGTCGGTGGTTTTTGTTTTAGCTCAATTCATATGGGACACAAAATGTACGAAAGCTTATTATGTATTGTTGCTTTATATATATTTATTATACCGATATAAAAACACTTAAAAAAATAACAGCCTGTAAATTACCCACTGCTGGGCCTGCTCTCCCATTAAGGAGAGGGTTTGGAACATATTCCACCACGCTGTCCCAATGCGGGTTGGTGGAATGCACATGTGGCAGAATTTCAACGAAATAAGACACGATATGAATTATAAATAAGAAATAAGGACATGAATAATCAGTGGCGCTTGCCTGGGTTTGAACCTGAAATCATCGATGAAGATGCACGCGTACTAACCACTGGGCCATCTCGGCTCACACAAACACATACACTGTCTACTGAAGCTAGGTTTGTCAATTCTCACTCGATTGATGACCGATGGCAAGTTTAGGTCGTTATCGCCTACTGAGGGTTCCGTAACAACCTGTACAAAATTTGTCAGATTATTTACCACTCTGGTACTACAAGATAATATCACCTACTACAATTTTTCACGATTCCATAACAATTTAAATAATTTATTGTATAGACTACGAGCTTCACAGCTTCCGATATATCGCAGAACACTGTATTGGTATTCATTTCAAGTATATGTATATGTCAAATAAAAAAAGAATGAAAGAGAGCGTAGACAGATAGACCCACAGGCAACGATGTGTTCTTAAAAGGGTTCTTTTCTTAAAGAATTAAGGAACCCTTATAAAATTATGGTAATTGTTTATATTTCAATTTTATTTAAAAACAGAAATGCAAATAATAGCGCGATTTAAAATACAAGTAGCGCCATCTATCATCCGGAAGAATAAACTTGCTGTAAAACAACTTTTAATCCAAGGCATCATCAACTATACGAACATATATCTTAAATTCCCTGAAGTGTCAGATGAATAGAAACCTGTATACTTAGGTATCGTTATATATATCCTCCCGCATATATTTTGCTACGTCAAATAAATAACGTAGCAATTTTAATTACCCTACTTTTTTGCCTCTAAAATATACGAAGTTTCAAATTTATTATAGTCTCCAAACAGTTTTCAACTGTAATACTCGCGTGGATGCATATATTTTATACGGAGCGCATCCCGTAGGATTATCTAGATTAATTGCGACACGCTGTACGTATGTATTATAAATTATTTTACGGTCTAATGTAATAAGTTCTGAGCTCTCAATAACGTGCGAGGGTTTGTATTACGTTTTGTTTGTAGGGATAAATATTCTAATTTTAAACATATTGTTTATACTTATGTTGTTTTAATTAATTTATTCAGATAAACACCTTAATTTACTATCGTTTGGAATTATTTTATGAATTAAAGTCATCTACTAAATCCTCAAATATATATATTTAATTTTAAAAGTGTATAATTTTTTTTTTTTTTTGGAAAGAAACTATTATAATTAATGTATTTCTGCATAATTCAATACTATACACGTTAGTGTATAATTGTCATCTGGAGATTTTATACTTCGAAGAACAATCGTGATCCTGTTCAATCTGTCGAACCAGTATAATGATGTCCCACTGCATACTTTAAGTATCATTTTATATAGTTACATTAAATAAGACTCAGTACCAATGAAAGCAAAATCAATTTAAAAACAAAAGACTTTGAAATTTAAATGTCGAACGTTTTGTTAAATCGCTATATTAGTTGTCAGTGTCGTTTTAATATATTTTGAGAATAATAAAGAAAATACTCTGTTTACCAACATCGTAAAACATTTCTTATATAATTTCTCTGTTAAATTAGGTGTGAAAATAAAAAATATTGAAACAGAGGTGTTTATTTATTACCGCTTATAATATAATAAGTGTTAAACAGAAACTAAATCAGCGGTAAGAGCTAGTGTACGGCGTCGGTCTCAACTAAGCGGCACACTAGGTGTCGTGGGTAATTTGACTATTAATCACGAAACCGCGGTCGGCGCCATGTGCACTTGTACTGCATCATAAATACAGTTTATTTTAGATCATACGATGCGACACGCTCTGTAAGACTTCTAGTAGGCTTCAGTCGTTCTCCTGGATTTTCATCATGGTGGTGGTCCTAACAACGTCTTTACAAAACACAGAAATATATAAGCATATGTCGTACTTGGTGTCTGAAGCATAAATTGTATATAAAAACAAATATTTTTACTTAATTAAAATTTCATATACATTTCTATAAGCAGACTTTTTAAAATGAATACAGGCATAATATAAACCACCTGATGGTAAGTGGTCACTACCATCTTTCAAGACCGCTACAAGAAGCTATTCCTTACCCTGATACGCCACCAAATTTGGGAGCTAGGATGTTGTAGTTATACTAACCTTATAAACTAGAACACAACATAAGAAAGTAATGTTGCATTATAGTAGAACAAAAAAGTGTAGACGGGATAAGTTATAACTGGCCATAGTCACATAATGACTTTAATTATGTAACTATAGCAACGGAAAATAAAGAAGAGAACACTTGGTATTTTTTTGTTGAATATAATTGTGAATAATAAAATATTTCAATAAGTAAATAATCTACTTTAATTTAAAATAAGCTTAGATCCTTTTATGATAGAACAAAAAAGTGCAGAGGGGATTGTGCAAAACCATACGATATAGTTAATTATTGGAAGTACTAAAGTTCAAAAAAATACTGTAGATAGATAGATAGATAGAATATACTTTATTGGACACCACAAACAATAAACTTTACATGGAACAAAAAAAAATAATAAATTAAAATGTACAAAAAGGCGGTCTTATCGCTAAGTAGCGATTTCTGCCAGACAACCTTTTAACTGTATTTACTCTTTACTTCAAATAAAAGTAATATCAAAAGTGTATAATTATAAAGAATAATAAAGACACACTTTACATCAGAAAACTTGTATTATATAAATATTTTCAATGTAACATTTAATCTTGTCACGTCTTCAAACTTTCTGAATCAAGATTCTATTAATTTAAGTTTTCAACTCAACACATGCTTAAGAATTTCACTTACGAATAACGCTTCACCGCAGAAGATGAATTGTCTTCTGCTTATCTATATATAATATTTGAAGTTGGCTAATTTGTAACAAATTATTGTCATTTTTTTTCCTGACATAAGAACTCGTACCCAAAATATATGCACCATAATCTAATAAGCCCGGCTTGTACTGATATGTTTCATGAGCGGGAATAATTGCCGTCGCTATTAGCGTAGCAGATAACTAGAGCACTTCTGAGGTACAAGTTGTCAAAATATTTGATGACTTTATAAATGACCCCGGGAGATAACTAGGGCATAACATTTATATTTAATTCCGGCAAATGTTAGGTTCCCCAGGGGAAAGTTTAAAAGGCTATTGACGTATTCAAAGTCAACCCAAACGAAGTTGAGGCTAGAGCTTGCATCGACAATTTATTAACTACAACTTAAAGTCCTTACTAGACCAACTTATAACTTTGTCACTGCTAAATAATTTATAACAGTTAGAAGCTACTCGTATGTAACCTTCTAAGTAATTTCATCTCATGACAAAATGGCATCGTTACAAATGTCGTATGATGTAAAGAGATATATTTATGTAACACAACCTTAATTTTTCACGGAACACATGCATAGTTTATGTTGGAAATATTAGTAGGAAAAATGTTCAAGAATTATTTATTTTGAAACTGGCGCCCGAAGAGGGACCGTTGAAATATTTTTCTCTTATTATGCGAGTCTGATTAATATTTTATTGAAAATCTTTGTCCGATATTTTCATTAACTGCCACAAAGTATTTTAAACCACATTTGAGGACACATAACTCACCATATTAAAGAACAATTTTGTTTTGTTTTATTATATTCGAAAATTAGAAAACAGTTGCCAAAACATATTTTAATAAAGATTTTTAGTATTCCATTGATTAGTACATCTGTATAAACATTAAACATTATTAAAAAGTCGTGTATCGTACAAATCGGAAAGTAAATTCTACCGAGAACTGGCGAGAAACTCAGTAGTTACTCTTTTTCAACTTTAAAAAAATACAAAGTCATGTTAGTTAAAAACAATTATTTAAATTAATGTCTTCAAAAATAAAACTGTACAAATAACAACATTGGCGCAATTATTACATATTTAGTTAGGTGTCCTGTATTTTACTATTATACAGGAGCTTTTTGATGATGGCTGAAAAAAAAATATCAGATATGGAGCAAGCAATATTGTCATATAATTTTAGCTATATATTGTCTTCGCATGAGTGGAGATAAGTTCTTTTTTTATATATACTTTTTGTTGTTTTTTTCCGACTTGTTTTACAATCAATTTCTATTTCAACTTATTTACATAAAAACCATAGTAAATAATATATCTTAACCTTCCTTATGAATTCCTATGTCCATTAATGAAAACCACATTGTAGAAAACCGCGCTGTAGTTTAGGAGTTTAACGCAATCAAAAAGACAACAGACGCGGCCTGCGACGGCGATGTAATATGATAGAATATGTAGTGAGGAAATAAATTGTAATATATTGAAATAAAGGTAGTTATAACGGATTTGAATCGCGTATATTAATTATTTTTGACATCCCGACGTTTCGAGCACTTTACAGCGTTCGTGACCACGAACTTGTAAATTACGCTTAATTATCTTAATTTTTCGCGATCATTACACATTGTAATAATCGCGAAATAAGACAACAAATTGCAATATTTGATTTAAAGATTCAATGATTCTAAAAATTCTAGATAGTTTTTACCCTAACAATTACAAGCGGTCGTTGACCTCCATCTCAGATACAAAAAAGCTTCATTTCAATGTTCTCTCATGCAAATATATTTGTATATATTTTTTATAACAGCCTTTCAACCGTGTTTTATGCGTTTTATATATATGTAGTATACAAAGCGTACGACTATCGTAAAATTCCAGTATATGACCGATAAAGCAAGAAGGAAACACAATTTTGTTTGTATGGTGTGGTTGTAAAGCTCTAATCATTATGTATTATGAAATTGGATCTTTTTTTCCTTATTTATTTTCTTATTAATACAAATCCGGTGGCTTTTTTGTAAGCTTAAGCAAATTACCGTACGCTTTCTAATTATTATGAAAGCTCATTAGCGTTTTATTTTACAAAATTATAAAAGAACTAAAAAAAATGTCTTCAGTATTAAATATTACATATATTGTTTATATTCTTGCTCTATATAAAAATATGTAATCATCTATTTCTCGTTACAATAAATTTAGATAGACTTTTAAAAGTGCTCAGAATCTACTACAATATAATTCTATTATTTTATCTAATGCGATGTCCTAAGATTCGATTCAAATGAAAAAATGAAATAATTATAAAAAGTTCAGCGTCTGCTGTGAATAAAAATTGTAGGAGAATAACCACGCTACTTCATTGTGTTTCCTTGAATATTGTTATAGATAATAAAATTTATCAACAATTGCCATTTTTTACACAGTTCATTGAAATCTAAAAACAAATTAGGCCTGAACGACAGAAAATGTTTATTGACCGCACGAATATATACCTAAAAAAATGGACCACTTGTACGATACATCATTCCAACCAAAAACCACAATAAAGAGAAGAGAAGTGATTTGATGCTTCTCAAAACACTGCTCTCTTCTCTCAATGACTGCAATCGTCTTCCTATTCCTAAATAGGTGTGTCATTCAGATTCCAAGTTGAGTTCCATAACCCAACGCTTATTGTTAAAAGTACCTTTTTAGCATCCAATTATAAAACGCATGACGCATTATCCATATTGAGTTAAACTATTTATTCAATTATTTGTTACTTTTTTATATTATCTAATGTTTCCATTTTTATAATATCTCATGATATGAATACAATGATTGGTATACTTAGATTATTCCACCAATCCGCATTGGAACAGCCTTGTGGAATATGTTCCGAACCTTCTCCTCAGAAGGGGGAAATTATATACAGGCTGCCGTTGTTGTACGTTGGATTATATTTGAAGGTATGTTTCCATCTGTCAAATTAAATATTTTTCTCATTAATACATACACACACTCAGATTATGTATATTTTCATACATATATATATAAATCCTTGGTGGTAGGGCTTCGTGCACGCCAGTCTGGGTAGGTACCACCAACTCATCAGTTATTCTACCGCCACATAAAGGTACTCAGTATTGTTGTGTTCCGGTTTGAAGGGTGAGTGAGCCAGTGTAACTACAGGCACAAGGGACATAACATATTAGTTCCCAAGGTTGGTGGCGCATTGACGATGTAAGGAATAGTTAATATTTCTTACAGCGTCATTGTCTATGGGTGATGGTGACCACTAACCATCAGGTGGCCAAATCATAAAAATATATACAGAATATGAGTATTTATATAAGAATTCGACGAGGTTTACAAAGTTGTTAAGAATAATGAATTCTCATTGAATCGCGACTTTATTTCTCCGACAATAGAGCACTATCACGTCGCTTCGCGTTCGAGGTGTGCAATATAACACCCCGTCTTTTTCTATTCAATTTTGTCTAGATAATCCGATTTGCGATTCAATGAAGAAATGCTACCAGCATTTATGCCACGGAGCTATAATTTATACGGCAGCAATTTTTAATTTAGATTTATTTAAGATTAATTTACTTTCAGAGACTTGTAAACACTTTATTGTAACTCGTCAATAGATGGCGCTGCACCACAACTTCTATAACTTTCAATAGATGACCATTACAGATGGTATACAGTCGAGCATGGGAAATTTACTTGCGCAAGTGGAATCAGGCAATAGCTTTCAATTTAAGGATATCACACATGCTACAAATACAAATATATTGAGTATTCTATGTAAATAAAGATGTTCTACGAATATTGCAATTATTTTAAAATCATCGAAATAAAATTCTAACATACTCTTAATTAATGTTGGATTATGAAATCAATACTATAATTAATATCAAAGTAAAACTTTTTATTTATTTTACTTGTTTATTTTATTTATTACACAATAAAACAAACGCATAAACAACAACAACAACAGCCTGTAAGTTTCCCACTGCTGAGCTAAGGCCTTCTCTACCCCTGAGAAGAAGGTTTGGTACATATTCCACCACGCTGTTCCAATGCGGGTTGGTGGAATACAAATGTGCCAGAATTTCAATGAAATTAGACACATGCAGATTTCTCGATGTTTTATTTCACCGCTGAGCTCGATATGAATTATAAACACAAATTAAGCACATGAAATACAAAACAAACGCATAAATGTTAAATATAAAATCGAAAATTGCGTATCGGGTCTTCATACATAAGCTCTTCTGAGCAAGTATCCACTTTTCCACTGTCATCAATAACAGTAATCTCTTACTTGCTTTCTTTTATGTACACTACAAAGAGAAGAAAAATAAATAAAACATGAATACAGCCTTAATAAAAGAAGCGTAAAATTGGCGACCTTATCGCTTCATAGAGGTCTCTTCCAGGCAACCACTGGTGTAGGTTAGCTCAGAATATGAGATGGCTCGTGCTGTAATAATAAATAGGATAACATTAATCTTTAAATTAAACTAACAAATAAATTCAAATATAGAACACACACTAGATATTACATATATCAGATAGTACATATGTCTTTAGTTACAATTTCACACGATAATCATAGTATGTATATATATATTTTTAAATCAGAAACAAAGCACAGATTACCATAAATAATATTATTACACTTATACAAATATTAAATTAATTATATAAATATAATATGTTAATGGGGTAAGTCATCGTAGCATACATATCCAAAAAAAGGTTTTAATGAAATACAAAAAAAAATTGTAATAAAAATACGGAATATATCTTTATTTTATTATTTTTAATAGCTCAACACTTTTTGTATACTATTTTTTATCATTCCGGTGTTTGAACGAGTATGAAAATACCCGAACGAGTATAATAAAACCCGTGAAAGCTTGACCTTATATTAATCTTTACACCAAACAAAATTCAAGGGATTTAAAGTTAGATAAGCGTTTAGTGGAATAACAGTATTCCATTTTCATTTAACCTTTGCTTAAAACAAAACCATTTGATAGAACAAAAGTACTGAATCAGAGACGAGTTACACTGTAACAAATCGTGGCGTAAATCAGACGGCATATCGCGACGCGTACTTTACGACTCACCCCTCGTTAAGTACTGCCTTACTATTTACCTACTATTTGCATAAACATTTATTTATCTTAATGATTAAAAAAGATAAATATGAATCGATTATCTTAGGTTGATATATGTTCGAAATTCAAATCGTGTTGTGAAGGCAAACATCGCGAGGAAAACTGCATGTGACGGATGAAAATCTGCACATATAACCAACCCACACTGGTACAGAGTAAGCTTCAAAATATTCGCCTCAAAAATCAATAGGATATTTACAAACTTAGTTGATTGTATTGAATTAGTTTTGTTTAAAAATGGGCCTTTATAAAGATATTAATGAAAAAGAAAATGGTTCGTTTCTTATTTGCTTATTTAGGGATACCATACAGTTAAAATTTTGTAGATGATAAAAAAGCTTAGAATTGATACCTGTTGACTTCCAGGCAGGATACATTAGATATTTTTTAAATGTTGAAAAAGAGTAACTACTGAGTTTCTTGCCGGTTCTTCTCGATAGAATCTACTTTCCGAACCGGTGGTAGCTTTACTTAATTGTTAAATGACGATTCAAAAGTGCTTGTAAAAGTCCACTTGAATAAAGTTTATTTTGATTTCGAATAATTTAGTACTTATTTCTCATCGCAAAAGGTTATTTTCATCATTTAGACAAATTTTATCTTTATACTATGGTCGCACTAGAACATAAGTTCTTTTTTTTTATATTGCATCTTGATACACGACTTTATGTTGAATTGATTTGATCAACATCATACCTTTTATTTATAAATATATAATATTTTTTTAAGAATATAATAATTAATTATATTTAACAATGATGTTTTTACAAGTGAAATTAGTTGAAATCTAAAAAATAAATTAATCGCATAATAAAACTAGTGAATGGGAAGTAAATTTACCATTTAATGGGACAAAGACTGTGAATCAGAGATGGTTCCGCACGACGACAAATTGCACCATAAATCAGACGGTGCGGCGCGCCGTGCGTCGTGATTTACACCTTGTTTAAACTTCATTACAATTATAACTAACGCATTTTCATACCTTAGAGTAATCCTGAAATTCTAAATGGAACTCCGCCTGGAAATTGAATAACCGGTGAAGATTTATTGAAAGAAGAAATTAGTATGTTGTTTATTAAAAACCAGCGTTGAAGTGAATCAGATTTTGCAAACATTTTTTATCAATAATATACGCCCTTTATATTTATGATTCATCTCGAGCTCGACGGTGAAGCATAACATCGTGAGGAAACCTGCGTCTGTATAATTTCAACGTAATTTGAGCACGTGAACCCACCAACCCGCACTGGAGCAGCGTGGTGGAATATGCTCCTAACCTTCTCCTCAAAAGGAGAGGCCATTTCTCGCTTCATAGCCTAGCTACTTACGTACACATTTTTAAATTACAATTTTTATGTGGTACTCCCAGGAGCCCAGGTACGCCGGGTTTACCCACTAAGCCAGCGGTACCCTCTCCGACTTTCGGTGGACGCCACAGGATCGCTTACGCTTGCTACCGTGACGAAAAAAAAGAGAAAACTATTGTAAATTGTCTGTTGTGCTTTTACTATCAAACAACGGAACCTTTAATATGAGCCAAGCCTGATCCTTTTTATACCCAACGCCTGACTATCGACCCCTAAAACGTGACCCGTGGGCGACAACTACTAATATCTTTGTTTTAGCCAATAATAGAAATTTGATCGTCTCGACATTCCTGACTGTAATTAATATTGACGAACAAAACAAACAATGGCAATAGTTAGAAATACTCTGTTATGAATATATGTATTTTACATATATTTAAATAAAGCATCATATGAAAACGTTTGATATAAAGCATAAACTATATTTCAGCATTCAGCTCAAATACGTGTCTCCATTGTCTCATTCCGTTAAAGTATTAAAATATCGTATAAACTTTACCGTCAACATTTTAGCAATTTTAAAGTACTTATAATTGCAGTGCAACAGTACGTACCGTATTGTGTTATAAGTGGGTCAAAAAAAAAAAATTTTTATTAAATATTTAACAAAATTTGCTAAAACTACACTACTGTGTGTCCAGTGGATGAGTGCATGAAGTTCCTAATGTTTTACCTTTTTCAGACAGCTGTTGATGGTACTCAGGACTCAGCGTAAAGTATGCAAATGTTCCATAGTTTCTTAATTACTCTATTGTCTTCTTTTGTTTAGTCTTTTATATTACATTTTTCGAAGTTCAGGGTGTTGACATTACATCCTGAATATGATCCTCGTTCAATGAACTGGCATTATTAATATTCCTTTTAAAATTAAATTCTTGCATCGCGGTGGCGTGACTAGTATATACAACTCTTTTTTTACTAATACTTGTGCAATTATGTATAAATGTATGATTATATGGGTGTGGTATACGTAGAGTTGTCTTGGCCTTTTATTAGTCAAGATGAAAATAACCTTAAATTATTAAAGAATAATATACACTTTAGTAAGCAGCCTCTTACAAGCAATTTGAATCTTTTTTTTTTAATCTTGTTTATTTTATAAGTCATACATCCAGAGATTAAGGCGACTAATTTGAATCTTTATTTAACATAATTTAATGTAATAATAACACACTAGTTGATAATTTAGCAAGTCGATAATACCGATAAGACTCAGTAAGTAACTCCATGTTTATAAATTAAAAACTTTTAACACGAATAAACAATGTACACTTATATTAATGCAATCTGTATAACCTTCAACAAAATTTGCCTCATTCAAAAACCAAAATCGAAATAAACTTTATTCAAGTGGGCTTTTACAAGGACATTTGAATCGTCATTTTACAATTAAGTGAAGCTACCACCAATTCGGAAAGTAGATTCTACCGAGAAGAACCGACAAGAAACTCAGTAGTTACTCTTTTTCAACATTAAATAACCGGCAAAGATTATTTAAAGATTTGTACAGCTTTTCACGTTTTTAATTTGCCTATATATGTTTACTCGTATAAGAAATTGATTGCAGAATTTTACTATAGATTTTTTTTTATAAATGCTACATTAATTTTGTCCCGTCGAAATATTGGCATAACAAGTATACTTTACATCGTATTTATACAACGTTTGAACATTTCATAATCATCGATGTCGCGATAGGACAATGGAAACCCGTCCTCGCTACGAGAACAACGGGAGCGTCATGGATGCTATATGACAATACATAATTAGACGGAACAACATGTATAATTCATTTTAATGAGCCATTTCGGTGAACGGTACACGTACGGACTTTAATAGTGTTTTATTGCGCCTTCATCTAAATTTATATTTGGATTACTATCCGTGATCATATAATTGAAATGTAACTCTATGTTCAACGTGTAATATATTAAAAATAGCACGCTGTATCTTTAAAAGAGATATTAGGATATAGTTCTAACGAAGTTGAAAAAATTATATAAATACTAGCTAGTGACGGCTAATACTTTCGCATGACTATGACTCGAAAATAGGGGTATTATATGTTTGACATATTATCGATGTATCTTTCCGTCCGGCGTTGTAGTTCCTAAATGAATGGACGTATTATGTTTTTTTTCTTAAATATTTCAATGCTTCGACTTTAATGATAAAGGGATTCACGTCACTATATTGATATATATAGAAGAGAAAATATCAAAATCGATTAAATTAATTAATAACATTTGAGACTGTATACAATACATGATATAACAATAAAAAATATAATTTTAAATAAAGGTACATGGAACCACATATAATTAAAAGCGACAGTGTGAAAGAAAAGGAAATATCGTATGGAAGGGGTGTAACTCTATCCCCTTACGTGATGTTTTTTGCCAATTCATCCTACTGTGTGTCGTAGAAAAGAACTCATTCTCAAATAAACTTTGATTACTCATAAAATATTTGTCTTTGGATGTTATGTAGTAAGTGCGAGAGTAGGTAAGCTTGGAATTTAAAATTACGTCGTACAAAATTTTAAAGAAATATTGTATGAATATACACATAGATTTTTGGAGTTGTATTCCGGTGTAAGGGATATAGTTTTAAGTAGTTTATAGTCAAAAAATCTTATTACAATAGTAACAATATTTTAGTCATCCTGTAAAATGTAATCGTTTATAGAATTGAAAAGTTTAACAGTGAAAGAATAATCCATAAATATAATATATTTTTTCGCGCCTGCGATTTTTATTTTTAATTATATCTATATTTATTTAAATTTTAATTAACATTATTTCATCATATATAAAACCTTTTTTTACATTATTCAAAAAGAAAAAGTAATGTGTAAAATCGAATGTTCTGTGATCTTCCTTTGTTTTTTTTTTATTCACTTATTAACTACTAATGACAACGTAACAAAGTATAATTAAATTGCAAGAATTATTAATATAAACTAGTTTTTAAAGCATTTTATTATTTGATTGAGTTCGGATTATTTGAGTTCGGACTCCATTGTCTAAGTAATAGACATATTTTTTACGACTACTCATAGAAAAATTTAAACATCCATAATCTCAAATTATAATAAAAAAGATTGTAAAACAAGGTACGGTGTGAAGTTGTCAATTACGAGCAGCTTGACACGTAATTGGCGGTTTAGCGAGCAACTTCATTATGCAACTTTCAAGTTACATGTACTCGTATGCGCGCATCATAAAAATTCACTGTCACTTTTTCATAACGTGCTAAAAGAAGTATCACTTCAATAACAAAAAGCCTCGTTAACGTTTAACTGATATTTCCTTTTTTTTATCAACAACACCAACTACAACAGCCTGTAAATTTCCCATTGCCGGGCTAAGGACTCCTCTCCTTTTGGGGAGAAGGTTTGCAATATATTCCTCCACGCTATTCCAATGCGATTTGGTAGAATACACATGTGGCAGAATTTCAATGAAATTAGACACATGCAGGTTTCCTCACGATGTTTTTCTTTGCCGAGCACGAGGTGGATGATAAACACATATTAAGCACATGAATATTCCAGTGGTGCTGGCCTGGGTTTGAACCCACAATCATCAGTTAAGATGCACGCGTTCTAAACACTGGGTCATCTCGGCCATTATTTCATCATATGACTGTATTTATAATTAGTATAATTAGTCTTATACATGCCATTAGTGTAATTTGTTTTCATATAATGTATGATATGTCATTACCAGATATAATTAAAACTAATTTATATTTCCTGTCTACAAATAGATGTAACAGTGCTTGGCATTCGATAAGTGCAAATTTGTATGTACTTATAATGTATGGTGTTTTTCGACGAAGTCTTTTTCAAGCATATGGAGGCAGAGGAAATGACCAGAAATTGAAACAGCTAACTCATGTGACGTACTCTCCCTAACAATTAATAATAAATTATATTTATTATATTCAAATCAAAATATTCGAATAAGGCACAAATTTCTTAAAGTTTATCATTATTATTTTAGACGTAAACATACCTTGCTAGCGTATATAAGTTTAAATAAATTACATCACGTTTAAAATGACGCTTATTCTGAATTTATTGTAAAACCGATTAATCTGTTAAACGTTTGTCAAACGGTTTAATTTATTTAATAGTTTTAAATCCATTAATAAATAGCTGAACAAACAGTATCGTTCGTGCAGATATTCTGACTAAAATTCTGTACGAATCTATACAACTCCTTTTCCATCTTTATGGAATATCGAAGCGGCAGCTTACGTTACCTACGAGCTGAGATGGCCCAGTAGTTAGAACGCGTGCGTCTTAACCGATGATTGCGGGTTCAAAGGCAAGGCAACGGAATATGTGCTCGGCGATGAAGGAAAACGTCGTTATGAAACCTACATGTGTCTAATTTAAAAAAAAAATCTGCAACATGTGTATTCCATCAATCCGCATGGGAACAGCGTGGTGTAATATGTTCTAAACCTGCTCCTCAAAGGGAGAGGAGGCCTTAACCCAGCAGTGGGAAATTAACAGGCTGTTGTTGTTGTTGTTGATACGCTCTTCACACGAGGGAAACGCCTAAGACCGTTTTTCCACCAACAAAAATAAATAAAAAATTCTATAAATTTATGATAATTATGAAGCATAGAATTAGTATATATACAGACTCTGTAAAATGTAGTATAATTTATATTGTGAGACCTTTTTATAAGATTCATTGTGTCTAATTAACAAAACTATGTAGATAATGAACCTCGTCGAAAAGAGTAACTACAAAATATATTGTTGGATTTTTTCGGTAGAATCCACATCTAAACATTCCAAACGGTTTGGAATATAGATATTCCAAATAAGTATGATTTAATTTAATTTGAATCATTGTGATTCCATTTCATTTTATTTAGTTTTTGTAATATTATAATCTGTTGTATTCTATTGTATTTAAAAATCTAACAATGTGGTTTTATAACACTAATTAAAAACATATTCTCTATTAATTCATTATTTTAACGAAGTATTTTCAAATCACGATTCACATCAAAATACTATTCATTGTACACAACACAAACATACACATAGTCACATTCAGGAACGATTCATAAGAGGTGGCTGTATTACTAAAACAACGATCTCTTCCAGACACCCTTAATGGGGTTATATACGATTTAAAAATATTTATAATTCTAATGTTGGAAGTAAAACCTCCTTGGATAAAGTATATTTTAATTTCGATTTTAAATAGCCTGTTTGAATAAATAAATTCGTTGAAATATATCGACCCCTCCTAACTCCGCTACATTCCATTTTCAAAAAAGTATAAAAAAAAACTATAGTGGAGTTCACTGGCAATATCAATGTCGTTTGTCTCTATTCTACATCCCTTATACACCCTGATATGTACATTTTGAACTTTATATCTGAGCACATAAGGTCGATAAACGAATTCCATGATTGTAACAACATTTGGTATCGCGTCCAATAACCGGTTTTTAGAGTGACACGTTTGTTTTGAGCGACCATTTTATGCATCTAATTGTGTTAGAGATGTACTTTTTGCCAGCTATTTTGTTTGCTATTTCGTAAAAGCCTATAGAAGAAATAGTTTTTATTTTTATGGAATGCTTTTAAAACATTCAGTGTTCAAATGCTCTATATTGTTGATATACTGTAATTAACATATTCTGTGACATGGGACTGAACATGGCATAGCATAGCTAGAATTTATTACGACGTATATTATCAACTACTTGTAACTTTTATTTCATTAATTATTGTTTTAAAATAAATGAATCGAACTTCAGAAATTGTAAATAGAGTAAATATTTATTACTTTTTTAAAGGATGCAAGATATAAAGTGCATTTCTTACGTCAGCCCAAATAAGTCAGGTATTCTTCTTGTAATGAAAATTGGATCAAAAATTAAATACATTCATGAGCTTTAATGAGCCCTTGTATAATATTAATAATACACACAGAAGTGATAAATTCATCAGCTTTCGTTGAGTTTCAAATGAAATTAGAAATTAATATGTTTATTTAAATAGACAAAGTTAAAAATATCTGTAGATGTTTATCATTGAAACGAACACTTCTCAGGAAGGATGTATTTATTGACTTAACGCAGTCGGAAGCTCGAGGTCATAATTTATAGTCACTTTAATTTTTTCTCGTATTAATGCAATAATATTCTCTGATTCTATAAAATTAAGTGTATATTCGGCAAACGTAATGTAGGACGTCCTCAGGCACGGTGGAGTGACGATATACGCAAGGCGGCAGGCAGGAGCTGAATGCGAGTAGCCGGAGAAAGACCACAGTGGCGTGCGCTTGGAGAGGCCTATATCCAGCAGTGGACAAAAACGGGCTGATGATGTGATGTGATGTGGAATGTATATATTTATGAATGTAGGTTTTACACTTTACTACAAAACCTCTTTCTTAAAGCGAAACTTCAATATATAAAATTGTTATGTTCCGATTTGAAACATGACCGAGCTAGTGTAATTATGGCAAGACATTGCAGCTCCACAGATATTACAGACGGTGGTGACCACTTACGTAGCCCCATTACCTATTATTATTAGTAGCCAAAAAGTTAACTCAATACTTAAAGATAATCGACTCTCTCTGTTTGAGGTTTTGCCCGCTTGGGTTCTAGTCTTGATCATAAGTGCAAAGTACGTGCATAACGCTATTCATTAACTACCCATCGCCCTTATAAATACCATAGTTTTTTACTAAAGTTGTAGTAAAAGTAAGTAAAGTAAAGTAACAGCCTGATAAGGCCTCCTCTTCCATTAAGGATAGGGTTTGGAACCACGCCACGCTGTTCCAATGCGGGTTGGTCGAGTACACATGTGGCAGAATTTCTATGAAATTAGACACATGCCGGTTTTCTCACGATGTTTTCCTTCATCGCTGAGCACGAGATTATAAAAACACAAATTAAGCACATATACGAGTACATAGTGGTGCTTGCCTGGGTTTGAACCCGAAATCATCGGTTAAGATGCACGCGTTCTAACCACTGGGCCATCTGCTCATCCTTTTTGAGGTCTGTGTAAATAAGTTTTATGACACTGAAACAATTATTGAAATCGGTTTATTAATCTATCGACTACAAATAAATCTTTCGTGTTTGCAATAATAGTATAGATTTATTATTTAGTACAATATTTCTAGGAATTAAGTCAGTAAAATACATGACGTAAACGTTTTTCATTTTTTTTTAAACTACAAAGTATCCACAACAGAGTCCATCGAACTCAATATTTTATTTTAAAGCATTTATATTTATGAAACAAAATTTTGAATTTCGAATAGATTTAATTACAGCTATTTTTCAATAATTAAACAACCCTAAATAGTAAATTAATATCACAACGTAATCAATTTTACAGGATAGTATTACTTATTGGATATAATTTTATTTTATTATTTACGTAGAATAAATACAATTAAACAATTGATATAACTTGAACCTTAATAAGGATTAAACGTGACTTAGATTCCGTCATCATTAATTACACTATAATATAAAATAATGATATTTATATGGTATATTTTAAATTTGTATTCAAATAATATTGCAAATGAATATTTTATCAAAATCATTCACCCTTTATAATGACCTGCCGAATAAAAACTTCGTTTGTATGTGAAGCTATCGGCCATTTTGTTCTTGTTTTATTTATTGAGACCACAGACCGCCTGCCATTGACTGGTTGTCACAGCGCTCCCGGACCGCGGCGTTGAACGAATGAACGATTGGGGAGTCGATAAATGAATGAATGATTGATTTATGTTTAATTAAATTATTTTTGTGTACAAAATATACTCGTTTTAAAAATAATTTTTAAATTTGGAAATACGAACGTATGTAATTCGAAATTTAAATTCAGATTATTCTTTAGAATTCCTTCGATTTTTGCCAATTGTAAATCGAAATGTACTTGGTAAGTTCGTAATATGTCAACTTTGGTGCAATATTTTTTTACTATATCCAATTCTTTGGAACGTTGTCACGTACGCAAAAACGAAAAAAATTGTGACGAATTTTAAGCGATAGTTCATGAAAACAAAAAAAAAGCCTGTGGTATACGAAAAGTGTTGTTTAATTCATTCATTCATTAATGTCTTTCGTTCAATGAGATTCATCCGGAAATTTTCAAGAACTTTGATTAATACAACTTTGAACGGCGTGTACAATTAAAATTATTCCTTGAAATACATAATATGAACGCCGGTTAAATTAAATAAGTAAGCTTACAGCTGGAACGGTTAAAATTATTTCCGTCTTAAACTCGACGTCTTGAAAATAGTGTTGCGCGACTTAAGATTAAAATCGATTCTGAATCGATATCAAAGACTGTCATTTATGTTCATTATTATACCGACTATTTTATATAATAGTATGCGTAGCTGTTAAAATATTTGGATAAATATAATAATTATGATAAGGACTTAGATTTGATATTTATGTATACACATAAAAAAGATCGCTGTTCTGAAGCAAGTCACGGATTAACTGATAAATATTTTTATATGAGATTTGTAAAAATTTATTCATCTTTTTTTAGAAAAGATTTTTGACTAATCATTATTCCTTATCCATTTATGTGTATGCCCCTCAATAGTTTCGAAGGACGTGAACCACTTTACGTATTCATTTAAGATTAATATATATTTACAAATAAAAAAAAGAAAGTTAGGGATTCAGTGTTAATACAAATCTAGAACACAGAGTCAAAATCCAACTGTACCAACCAACTCTGTAGTATATTATTGTTCATAAAATTGTAAATACAGGAAACTGTCAATTCATTCCCTTTTTTAATAATTTGATACAAAACTTAGTAAGTTCTACAGCCTTTAAATAAAATTTAATTTGTACATCTACCAATTTTTGCAATACACATCTATTCGATTTGTTTTCCGATAATCGTTCAAATCGAATACGATTCTTTTTACTCGATTTGAGCGATTACAGCATTGTACTATTGCCCATCTCTATTTAGAATCCAGTTAGTTCTGTAAATACCGTCTGCCGTCCACTTAAACCAGTTACGAACTGAACAATTATCAAATTGGGTTTAAGACGTGTTTCAGAATAAGTCTTAAATAGAGTATTCTGTAGAATAAGTTTTGATCCAATTATTTTAAGATTCATAAATTATATTATTAATAGAGTTTCACTCTACTTAAACCAGGAAACTTAAAATTATTTTACTTAGAAATTATAAAAGAATTATTTACATTCAGGCTTTAACTATATAAAAATAAAAATTAAAAATAGTTACTGAATAAATCATGACCGCGTGTAGTGGTCGCAAGAATGCTAGCAGTAATTCCCGTTGAATCTCTGTTGATCATCATAGCTAATAGTGAATCAGCCCTCCTGTCACCAGTGCAGGTTGTGAGGCCAGTAGTTACATTTTTAATTAACGTTATTGCAATACCACTACTGCCATCAAATGCCATCAACAAATTTTCAGCTGCTTTATCTTATTCACACCACGTGTTGAAGGAAATTTGGCGGTTTCGAAACTTAATCTGATGCTGGATAAACGTTGGCGCATCTTAGGTGAAGTCTTTCTCTATCAGTGAATGACGATTGGCTGAAGACGACATATCATCAGTCGAATTAGAAACATTACAAAAAAATTAAAAGAACAATGAATAAATATAATTGTGTACGGAAATTGTACGATTAAAAATTTCACTTTTCACTTTTAATTCATTTGAAGGTCTACAAATTTTAATAAGAGTAAGATAAACAAAACAATATTTATTTTTAATTACCATCTTGTTATTAAATATTTTTTGCGTATTTTTCTTATCATATCTTAAAGAATTATCCTCGTAGATTCAATTATTGATCATATTATTATGTTAATGAGGATATTAAATATATAACTATCGCTTAACCGCCAATTAAGTATCCATTCGTTCGAAATAGACAACTTCGCACCTTATCTTATTTTACAATGTATATTTTATTACATCTTTTATTTGTGTTTAAATTTGTGAGTGTTACAGTAAAAGTGAAACAATCATTAATATTTTATCATGACTAAGAAGTAACAATTATTGACATTTTCCTGCAATTTTATTCGAATTTAATTTGAAATTATTTTTAACCATATCAATACTCAATCACGATTGTTATTTTGTATGAATTCATGAAATTATTGTTTTTTAGTAAAATGCAAAAATATTCTAGAAATTTTGATAAAGAACGCAGTGTTTAAAGAAGATTCGATCTTAAACGGGAATACGGAAGAGAAAAACTCTCAACGTAAATATTTGTTTCGGATGCGAGATTTTCCGTTAGAAATACTTATTTTCTGTTATGATGTGAACTCGTACGGCGCCAGTTGAGCAACAATATTCTGCCTTATGTTGCGTTTAAAATATACGTAAAATCATTTGGCATTATAATATAATAAAACCTCTCTCTTTCATGACCTCCGTGATCGTGTAGTGTGTACACCGGTTTTCATGGGTTCGCCACTCTGAGGTCCCGCGTTCGATTCCCAGCCGAGTCGAAAATGTAGAAAAGGTTGTTGTACCGTTACTTCTGATTTTCCATAATACATGCTTTAGCTACTTACATTCGGATCAGAGTAATGTATGTGATGTTGTCCAATATTTAACTATTTTTTAATAATTAAATGGATAAAATGCCGATCCAATGAAAGCCAACGGGTGTCAACCAATCTTTTCGGTTGTTCTCACGTGATTTAGTTACACATTTGTGACAAATATCATTCAGTTCTGTTCGGCTGTTTTAACGTGATTTAGTAACAAACATTTATCCTTTAAATTTTCGAATTTTTAATGTTAGTATGATAGCAAGCTTCTTATATCATCATAAAAGTTAACATACTCACATATATATGGTATGATAGCAATTGCTGTCCTTGCTGTGAGTGTTTAAAAGTGGTGCCTAGAAAGTTAAATATTTACTTCTATTTTACAAATTAATTGAAAGATTGCCCAAACCTATTTCATAATCAGTTGATTGTCAAAGGTTGTCTGAAAGAGATTGCGCTGTAGCGATATGCTCGCCTGTTGCACCTCACTCACCTTTGTAATTTTCTTTGATATTCTCACGTGCACTTTAAGTTTCATTTCTAGCCCAATAAAATATGACAGCTCAGTGGAATTTTATCTAAATTTCTTTAGGATGTAATAAATGTCATACCCAATTGGTTAAATAAGCGGTACCATATAATCAGATACCTGAATGACATTAGCCAATACACATGTTCGTAATTTTTTTCCGTTTAAGAAATCAGATATTTTTACAGCATCCAGTAACTAAAATATGTATAAATAATGCAATTATCCTCTTATAGAATAAAAGTAAATATGAAGCTATAACTGATTGGAAATTTAGATTATAGGTACCAAAAAGAATCACCAGGAAAGTTTAAATTTAATACTATTAAATATAAATAAACAAATATTATTATACAATGATACCTATTTTTATGTGATGAATGAATGATACCTGATACTTTTCTAATTTATTCTGAAGGTCAAATTATCAATTTATTCGAAAATATGCAAAAAAATACGGAACTTCAGACGAATTAACAATTTCAGAAGTCGAAGATGAATCAAGCGAATACAAAATAAGCAGCAACTGTAAGCTGAAGTTGGTCTGTTTAATTTTCTTTCAGGCGACAGATAGTTATTAAATTAAGAAACTACAGCAAAGTGGGTTAAACTCGTCCCAAGTAAAGTCAAACAGACGATAAGCATAGCCATAAAGTTTGCTTGCGTTGAAATCAAATTTCGAAATACTATTTTTAATATTTCGTATAAAAACTACGAAGTTTGAAAAAGGAATGCGATGTTCACATGTAATAGAGTAGATTATCTAACTTTATTAAATATGGCTAATAAATTAACATACGCAGCCTGCAAATTTGTCACGGCTGGGTTAAGGCCTCTTCTCTCTTTGTGGAGGAGATTAGGAGCATATTCGCTGCGTCCAATGCAGGTTGGTGGAATCACGTGTGGCACAATTTCGTTGAAATTAGACACATGCAGATTTCTTCACGATGTTTTCCTACATCGCCGAGCACGAGATGAATTATAAACACTAATTAAGCATGTGAACATTAAGAGGTGCTTGTCAAGGTTTGAAGCCGCAAACAGCGGTTAAGATGTACGGGTTCTTACTACTGGACACTATCGGCTCTAATCTACTAACATAACATAAAGGAATTTTTGATAGTATACATCTCCGTGAAAATGAAAGTTAGTATATTAAATTAGCGTTTAAAAATAACACGTTAAGAAGCATGCAAGCGTCAGCACGATTTGATTCAGCAATTCCTTGTGAAGAAACATGTCAAAATCAAAATTTCAGTATTCATAATTACTTTGTTCTTTATTTTTTATGTGATATATGCATAAGCATGCTTTGGGAGCCAGACTACCTGATCTTGAAGGCAAACAGTAGGATAAGTTAATCCAATGTACATTCTCTCCACCGCACTTTCTACACTCCACTCTTATGTGGCCTAAAAATTATATACGTCATTGATATTTGATTTAAAATATAAACGTTGTTAATAACTCTATGGTACTATTATTTTTATTCTTATATATTTTTTAGTCTTTGAAATAATCTCAATAGTAATCATTACAACGCTCGTCAAATTCATGCTTAGAATCATATTTGACCAAAGCATCTGTAATATTATTGTATTTTGATACTTATTTGTTGGCAATGTTAGTAAAAATAAAATACTGATACCTAATATTAAAGTTTATAACGAATGGAGTTTTTCGAAATTTCACTAAACGGAAGGCGTATAATAAGAAATACAGATTCAAGCCACGAAGTAAATTTTTCTGCGCGCTAAAACCAATAAAATGTCAGTACATTATCTTGAAAAGCCCTCAGCAGTGCTGTTAAATCCGACATAAAAAAGAAAAAGTCGTAATTAGTTACAAATGCCCGCTCGTTTAGCTCGGGATTGGGACCGTGTCATAATAAGTCCGGAAGTGTGCCACAGACAAAGAAAACTTCCCAAAAATCTCGTCTTAACATTTTCAAATATTCCAGAGTAACAATTGAATGAATACTTGTATTCTTAGGCTGTGGTATTGGTTGGTACAGAGATCTTTGAACATAGTATGTTGAGTTGGGAAATGGCTGTTTTTCTCTTTAAAACTCGCTTTACTGTTTCGAAGATAACGAGAGGGGTTTGTTTGGTTCAAGAGGGCTTGTTTTAGTTTAGTCCAATGACATTTGAAAAAAATCGACTTTAGGTGTTTTAGGACTTTAGGAAATTATTAACAAATTTCAAAAGGGCTAGCGGAGATGGCCCAGTGGTTAGAAAGCGTGCATCTTAAATGATTTCGGGTTCAAACCCACCACTATATATGAGAAAACCTGCATGTGTCTAATTTCATTGAAATTCTGACACATGTGCATTCTACCAACCCGCAATGGAACAGCGTGGTGGAATATGTTCCAAACCCTCTCCTTAATGGGAGAGGAGGCCTTAGCCTAGCAGTGAGAAATTTAGCAGGCTGTTACTTATTTTTTACAAGAGGGCTTAATTTCTTTTTGAATTGGTAAAAATAATTAATTATTAACATTCAAGTCTTGAGCAAAACGTCCATCTTTTCTCGAAGCGATTCGCGGCTGTGCTCAATGCCAAGTCACTATAATTATAATATAAAGAAAACTATTGATACAATTACTAAATGTTGATTTGAACTACATAAAAATTTGAATAGGACTTGGCGTCTATGAGATCTCAAAACTTTTTACGATGGAAAGACTGCAGCGAGAGGCTTGGCTTTTTTTACATTAAATGTTTTTAGTGGGATCCCTTTGTTAACAAGTGGTGCAACTGGGTAGTAAATTTTAAATATCAATATTGGCTCTAATCTTTAGTTAACTTTAAAATTTTACACTATTCTTCAACTCATTATTACAGACCATTGAGCGTCATAAGTATGTATGCAACCTTTAGGTATCATATATCATAAGATTAGAATTTACTTTGTAGGTAGTTGTGATGAGGATGACCTCGTCATAACGTTTCCCCTGAGCAAAACTCAATGGAGACTGCCTAACCTAACTGGGCACAAAATATACTGTGAAAATGTGTACTCTCTACTTACTATATTTTTATATAGTCCTAGGGAACAGCAATCTTATATGGCACAGAAATCAGTTACTCGATCCAATAAGCTTTAGAAGCCTTCAAGGTAGTCGAAAAAAACAGCAATAGCGACATTACAGACACAAGAGGCATAACATCTTACTTTCCATGGTTGGTGGCGCATTGGCGATATTAAGGATGTTTAATATATCTTACAGTGCCAATGTTTATGAGCTTTGGTGAACACTTACCAGCAGGTGTCCTATTTGTTCATAATTTCCAAGGTTGGCGGCACATTATTAAATATTACATTATTAAAGGATGTTTAATATTCCTTACAGTGCCAATGTTTGTGAGCATTGGTAAATACTTACCAGCAGGTACCTAATTTGCTAATCTGCCTATATTATAAAATTTATGTTATAGCTAAATTCTTGGCACAAAAATCCTTCATATTTTTAGAGTGACAAAATGAGATGTTGAAGATGAGCAAGACTTGTAAGATTTTAAATCATATTTCCAACTCAGCTCAGCAATAGCTTACAAAGGGTATATTTAAATATTTTTATAAAAATAATATATATCAAAATTTACGTAACACAATTATGTCATTAATAAAATTACAAGTAACGCCATCTACCAGGGAACGGCTCAACCTTGTAACGGCATAACGCTTTTAGTTAAAAACCTTATTTAGTAGCGCTGTAGTAGTTCAATTTATTATTTGATTAAAAATAATATAAACACTTTTACATTCAAATACAATATTGTTAATGCTCTATGGTAATATATTAATAATTTTCTAAAAAATCTTTATGTAGTACATATATGTATAAGCATTAAGTGCTTATTATATTTTTTAATATTCGTATAGCAGAACATTCTTGTCATAGTTTGTCACCTATAATGAACGTAATATTATATTGAGCTTAAAATAATTAATGATTGATAGAGTTTTGGTCTTGCTTTCTATTTTCTTGATCTGACAGGTGATTGAGCTAACTACTCAAGCTATGAGCGTTACGAGTAGTTTGCACTTTAGTAGTAAGTAAGGATGATTTTTTTAACTTACACGATTGTCAAATTACGAGTCTACCCTAGAAACTTAAGATGTTGTTTGTATATAACCATAAAATAAATAAAAACAAACGAAAAGTTTTATACAAATATCTTGTAACGAGTATTATGCCTTATTTATCAATATTTTTTGTTTGTTCATGTTATATATCAAGCAATATAGGAAGGATGTATTAATTTTGCGATGTCGGAAACTAGATGTTATTAGTATAACTTTCCTCCTTGTGTCTATAAGGTGGTTTTCATCGTTTCTTTCAAGAATCTTTACAATTATGAATTTACATAACATTGTTGCAGACGTACAGAAACTGTAGGTATACCAACTTTATCATAGACATCCCGATGGAAGTCTTGATTATCAAGATTATAAATAGATTGCACAGCCCTTTGTTGCGTGATGAAAACAGTTACAATATCTGTAGGCTTACCGCTAGCTAAATCTCGTATCATATAATACTATTAAAGTTACCAAAGTTTTTTTTTTAATGTCTTTTGTTTGTGCCAAGAGGGCACAGATTATTTCGCCAATGTCACGTGCGATGAAAAAGACACGATGGAGATTGAATGGTGCAGTCCAGATTTCAGGCTTAAATGAATTTAAGGGCACAATAGTAGTAGATTCTCTGTTAACCCATAACCTAAAACAATACAATGATATATAAATAATTAGATAAACATATAATTATTAAGACAACAAATAAGAACGATTACAAAAATATTTACGACTTAATTTTATTACGCTCAATATATTTACATATAAAATTTTAATGTGGACTGAACACACACATTAACAAACATTCAACATTAATAGGGCGAGGAACTTTGGGAGGGAGAACGTCGTATGATGGAGGAGTTTGGGGCAAGAAAACAGTATATGGGATAAGGAACCTTCTTCAAGGCCACATTCACACAAAGAGTGATCTCTCACTCTAATTTTACAAAGATGATTACCAAAGTTAGGATCACTGTAATCGAACATTTGACATCAGTGAGTTGTCAAATTTTTCTAACCGTATGTTGCTGAGCTAAAATTCCCCATTCACAGTAGTTATTAATAAAGTATGACCCCAAATCAAACCTTAATGTAAATCTAAGACAATTAAATCCATCTAGCATTACATCAAACAAGTAATTAGTTGCAACAAAGCCATTTACTTGATGAAATGACGAAATGAAATAAATTGCTTCAATGTTAGTGTGAACTAGTTGAAACCGGTTTAAACCAGTTTACACCAGCTCCGTTTAGTACAAACTAAGATTACAGAGCGCTAAAACTAACTTCCAGGAGCTTATTAAACATCTATACGTTGAGTAAAATGTAAATTAACAGGGAAATTGCTGCTTCCTAACGATCCAGACCTCTGTGTCATACATAAAAGCATCTTAGTACGTTAACGCCGAGTTTCATCTGAGAATTTCTAACAATCTTAACGCTCTGAGAGTTTCCTAACATCTAAACTTAAATGAAATAAAGCTGTATCAGTTCCTGTGTGTTGACGAATTTGCTGTCACGGGTTGGCTTGTTTATACTAGTTCGATTTACCAAACGGCAAGCAAGCAAATGTGTCATCTGATAATAAGTTATGTAAGCTATTAGAAATACAACACGATATGATATGAATGCGCCGTGAACGAAGAAAGCGTTTGACTGACATTGGCACATTTATATTTCAAACTGGAGCACAGTATGAGCACCTATTGATGTGTAGTAATACTGACTGATACTGTAATAATCTGTGATACATACTACATGGGTCAACCTTGTTCAGAGACCTAACCTCAATATTATAACCCTCATTTAAGTCATAATCAGACGATGGAATCATCATATATGTATATACTAATGTTATAAATATTGTAAATGTGAAAGTAACTCAGTCTGCCAGTCTGTCTGTCAATCTTTCACTGCCAAACCACTGAACCGAATTGGACGAAATTTGGTATGAAGCAGGCTTGAACTCCAAAGAAGGACATAGGCTATTTTTTTACCCAACACTTGACAACCAATCCCCTAAGACGCTAGCGAACCCGCGGGCGACGATTAGTTTTCCATATTTAAAAGGATTGAAATATTTTAACACATAATGATTCAAAAGTGCACTTATAAGCGTAATTGAATAAAGAATATTTCGATAAATAATTGATCACGAATCTTTGATACGTATATCATGTGGTTTTAAACGGTTTAGCTATCAACATACAACAAGAAACAACAACAGCCTATCAATTTCCCAGTGCTGTCTAAGGCCTGCTCTCCCATTGAAGAGAAGGTTTGGAACAAAAATAAAATTCGAGAAAATATTTAATGCTAAAAAAAAAATATTTTAATTGGTTATATGTTAATTCAAGTCAAAGTCGACATTATTCAATATAGAAACATTACACTTATTTGTTGTCCAATAAATTTGACATAATTTTAAATACCACCTAAAATCTGAAATCGGCAATAGAAATTAATCATTATTATATTATCATTTATTGTTTACAATTAATTGTGTTGTAAATATTTTGAATAGCACTGAAGCGAATGTTTGGTTTTCCCAGTCCACTTCCCAATCAATCAATCAATCAAAATATACTTTATTCAAGTAGGCTTCTACAGCACTTTTGAATTCAGTCATTTAACAGAATATATTAAGTGAAGCTACTACCGGTTTGGAATGATGGTTCTATCGAGAAGAACCAGCTAGAAACTTAGTAGTTACTCATTTTTTCAAAATTTAAAAATACAAATTAATGTTAGTGAAATAGAATTAATATAGGTATATAATACATCCTGCCTGGAAGTCAACAAGTATTAGCTTTACGCTTTTTTACTATCTACATAATCTTGTATTGAATAATATACCTTCTTTACCAATGTAATTTTATATTTTAAAGAAATAATGTATAATCATTTAAAAAGTGATTTGATTCTGTAACACACAATAGTTCATTAAGTTTTAAGTTTAAATTTAACAATTCGAATTTATTTACGTTTATATTTCCTAGGATCCTTTGTAAGAGTGTACTTATATAGAGGCTCGTAATAGGGTTATTAACCAAGTGTTACAGAGGTAAGTAGCTTAATAAGCATAATATGCTATTCTGGTATTAACAGTATAAAATATATACTGTTAACGTATACGTACTATCAGAATATTTATTTAAGTATTTTATTTTTAATTTATTCATAAACAATTTGTCACCTGCGGATCAGCTTGCTTTTCAAAGGTGAGCGTAAAACGTAAGACATAAAAAAGTATAGAATTACGTCCTTCCATGAATTTCAAGATAACTCACTTAAGTTTCATCACAATGGTGTAAATCGCCCATGAGTGTATAATAGTTGACGACCTCCATGGTCGAGTGGTGTGTACAACGGTTTTCATGGGTACGGCACTCTGAGGTCCCGGGTTCGATTTCCGGCCGAGTCGATGAAGATAACCATTAGTTTTCTATGTTGTCTTGGGTCTGGGTGTTTGTGGTACCGTCGTTACTTCTGATTTCCATAACACAAGTGCTTCACCTACTTACATTGGGATCAGAGTAATGTATGTGATGTTGTCTCATATTTATTTATTTATTTATAGTTTATTTATCTATATTAATGTTATAAATGTGACAGTAACTCTGTCTGTCTGTCTGTCGCTTTTTCACGACCAAACCGCTAAACCGAATTTGATAAATTTGGTATGAAGCAAAATTGAACTTAAAGAAAGGACATAGGCTATAGTTAGGGAGGCGAATAGGAGAATTTTCGGTAATACTCGAGCGTGGCAGTTTAAGATATGAGAGATACCTTAGACCTAATAGAACAACCTTGCAAAGTATTTAGCTCTATATGTAGTGACGCGCGCCTAGGATAGACGATCAGATTAGTAAAAAAAAATCGATAGTCTGAAATACTCGAGCGCGTCAGATTAAGATATTGGGGGTTGATTTTAGTGTTTTAAGACTAAATTTAACTAATCTGACGATACATCCTTGACGCCGCCGAGTTATATGGTCGCGAACTTGTAAAAAAACGTAACGAATTGAAAAAACTGAGCACGAGATGAATTATAAAGACAAGTTAAGCACATGAATCAGCGGTGCTTGCCTGGATTTGAACCCGCAATCATCGGTTAAGATGCACGTGTTCTAACCACTGGGCCATCTCGACTCTTCCTACTTAACACCCCTTCCGAAAATCTGACGCGCTCGAGTAAATTTTTTTTTGTGTATTTTTGACTACTTCATATGCCTAGACCCACCACGCAAACCGGCAGATTAGTATACCGTTGTTATCAGAGGCACTTGGGGCATACGTAGTATGAATATCTGACGCGCTCGAGCATGCCCAAGTAACTGTTTTTTTTAACATTTTTGAAAAACCGTACACGCCAAACCCACCGCTAAAATTGTTTTTACCATACGAGCTTTTCTTTTCGAAATTGTTTTATCTTTCGATTTTGATAAGTCTCGACGGCGCCGTTGAATTACGCCATTTAGCTACCTCGCCTCCCTAACTACTACTTTTTTGCCTAACACATGACAACCAACACCCTAAAACGCAAGAGAAGCCGCGGGCGATTACTAGTCAACATAAACTTACTTCTTCGCTCATATAATAAAAATATGTTTGCTTCTAAAACAACACAACACTATCCGTGATGTCATCATCCAGGAATCCTAGTTAAAACTTCGTAGCGTGCTACTCCGCGAAGATATTCTTTCGATCTTCAGATTCTGAAATGCAAACTAAAAACGCCTTTATCTTTCGAAAGTTACAAGGTCCCAATGACGTTTTTCGAAAGCGTTGAACGGAACCGAATCGAATTAGCCAGTACTTGTTAGCTGGGAGACGCTATTCCATCTCGGTCACATGTTATACGCTCTTTAGCAAGTTACTAACGTGGTTAGCGAGTTTACGGTACAACATGATTCCCCGACACGTCCACCGCACGCCTTTGTTAACAAAATTCAGTGACCCGATTTTGACATTTCAGTGAACACAATACGGCGTAATCTCGCATGAACAATTCCGGTAAAAAGTTTCGTTGTGACGTAACATTTCGTGGCATTGATAATGGACCTTCGCGGCAAAATCTCGTTGGGCACTACGTTGAGAAGTTTTGAATACAGAATGGCAGGATGGGACGCGAAGTGAATTTGTGTGACAAATTAAATTTTTAAAATCCATTGTAAAGTTTCTGTCTGTTTCACAACGTGTTACTCTCAAACTGATATTATAAATATAAAATTAACCCTATCTATTTGTTCCTTCATCACTTAACCGATTGCCACAAAAAATCAATAAAATTAGCCTCACAATTGGGGCTACTACATAAATGTAATAATTACAGTATTTAAATTTAGATAATGCACTACAAATTTCCTTAGTTGCTCTTTATATAACGGGCATTCAATTTATATTTTTAAAATGAATATATTTTATATACATTCAGATAAATATATTAATATTTCATGAGGGATTTAATATACATGTAGATACAGTAAAGTTGTAAGTAAATAAATACAAGCTCAACAACTATAACTTGTAATTTGCCAACTCATCAAAATTTTAGACAAATTTATGTCCCAACTTATAATGCGAAAAATCAAAGGATAATTCTTAAAAAAAAGTAATGCTTGTGCGTATTCAGCGCTGTATTATACTAGCTGATTCCCGCGGCTATGCTAACGTGTTTTTGTCCATTTTATATTTGCTTAACTTAAAAAGCTGATTGCAATACTGTGTCCCAATTCTCTTAAAGTCTCACAATTTAAAGTCTCACAAAAATAAATAAGATTGTCTTGATTTTGTTGGTACATATATATGAGCTGAGATGGCCCAGTTATTAGAACGCATCTTAACCGATAATTGCGGCAAGCACCACTATATATGTGCTTAATTTGTGTTTATAATTCATCCGTGCTCGGAAAACATCGTGAGGAAACCTGCATGATTATAATTTAATCGAAATTCTGCCACATGTGCATTCTACCAACCCGCATTGGAACAATGTGGTGGAATATGTTCCAAACCCTCTCCTTGATGGGAGAGGAGGCTTTAGCCCAGCAGTGGGAAATTTACAGGAAGTTACTTTACTTAATTTTATATATAGATGGGCAGATATTATTTTCTTGAAGTCAGTTAATTAGATGATTAGAGCTACATCCATAAAAGTAAATTATAGAGAAACGAAACTGCGATTAGACTCATGCAATATCACGATGACAGCCAATGGTCTCGCGTGCCTCTAATCCAAAGCCGTGTGTAATTTCCGTAGACAGAATGACAATAGAGGATTCTAATAGTTTCCGCGGCACATTTATAAAAAGGCCAGGGAATTTACCTTCTCATAATTGAATTGGTAAAAATGCATGCGCTCGAATTTTCAACAAAATGTGATTCCGTATCATATTTGAAGTTACAATATGTTAAATAGTATTAGTGCCGCTGTTTGATTGACTCCTCTTAAATACCATGTACAATACACAAGATAATATTTCAAATATATTGATTTTAATCATTACATAGTATAAAATGAAGTCGCTTACCACTGTCTGTTCCTATGTATAATAAAATAATAATCTTTAAAATCAACCAACGGATTACAATGAGATTTTTTTAATAGATATATTGATTCGAGAGGAAGGTTTGTGAATGTATATCATGGACAATATGCAGTGATAAATTTAGAAATTTCTCATGTGATGTCGTAACTTTTGTAGTATATTCACTATAAATATTTTACCCGTGCGAAGTCGGGACAGGCCAAATAAATGCATTTTTTTTAAATCCAGTAGTTCTTGAAGTTAGCATGGTAGATCCAAAAAACTAACTCTTCGCCTTCCTCATATTCATTATATTGATCTTACATGACTTCTTGTGTGATATCTCATGTCAATATAACATTTTAAATTGAATTATAGACAATCGATAACGCTTCAATGTGTAACAAAAATCATTGCATATGCATTTGCGATTTCAAAAGTTTGATGTATTTTCATGACTTTGATTAGATCTTGACTTTTATTATAGATTGTATTATATTTTAAGCAAATAATTGAAACTAAACAAAATTTTAATGAAGTGCCCTCAATGTGCAAAAAAGAAAAGAATAAAAAGGATTACTTGTAAAGGTTGCACTAGAAATCGCTAAATAGGCTTTGAGCCAATATATTAGATAACGCACATACAAAACAAAACATGTCGATTTTGATTTAGACATTTCATTCGTAAGCGATATCTCGGCTTTGAACTAGTACTATTATAGTCACAGATCGAGTTTGACACCAATATTGATCATGTGTAATTCACCATCTGAACACTCATCAATCCAACGATGGTGTTACGATTTAACAGACAAATTCAACTACCATTGTTTATATACCTATAAAGACTCGCTATTATGATATCAAAATCAAAATAAACTTTAATCAAGTAGATTTTTACAAGCTCCTTTGAATCACCATTCAACAAACAGTATTAAGTGAACCGAGAAGAAGCAGAAAAACTCAGTAGTTACTCTTTTTCAACATTTAAAGATACAATGTCATATTAGCTAAATACAATTATTTATGTTTGTAATATGTCCTGCCTGAAAGTCAACAAGTATTAGCTCCACGCTGTTTTATCATCTATAAAATATTGTATTGAATAATATGGTTTCGGATAGCGTAGCATCTCCCGGTCAGTGCGGCTCTCGTGGCTCGTCAAAGCTCTCCACTAGGTTGAAAGATGTCCAAAGGCCAGGCCTACGATGACACGTTATTCTCAAACCGCTAAGATAGATGTTACACAATATAGGTTCATTATATCAATTAAAGTTATTTAAGTTATTCATTAATAATTTACTTGGTGGTAGGGCTTTGTGCAAGACCGTCTTGGTAAATACCACCTACTCATCAGATATTCTACCGCTTAAAAGTACCGCTTAAAAGTACTGTTATGTTCCATTTTGAGGGGTGAGTGAGCCAGTGTTACTACAGGCACAAGGGATAAAATATCCTAGTTCCCAAGGTTGGTAGCGAATTGTTAATATTTCTTACAGCACCATTGTCTATGTGCGGTGGTGCCCACTTACCAGATGGCCCATAAGCTCGTCCGCTAACCTTTGCCATAAAAAAACAACATTCGCTGATTTTTAAATTCCTATATCATACAATTTAAAATAAAAAACGTAGTTCTTTAAAGCACTATTACGCGGTGAAATTAGAAACACTCAAATTTATTATTAGAGTATTTATTACACGACGAAATCGAAACGGTCATTCGTATAATAAAGTTAGTAATAAGTTAGTTATGAGTTGTAGTTTATTGTTTGAACACACAAAACTCATCCAACGATGCATATCATCCATAAACAATGGCGTATAACACAAACCCAACTGCCGGTTTGAGTCGTTCAGTGCAGTTAGTTATAGCGCTCTCCGAGGCGCTAAGTTGTCACTAAGTTAATTAACCGAATAACCAAGTTCGGACATCGTAGTCGGGGTAAGGATACCTTCCTATTATTTGCGATGCTACAAATATGTCATAGGAAGTGTGTTTGACCGAAAACCTCTTGATCTGGAAGGCTGAAGATGATTCAATGTGAGGAATAAACATCGACATTGAGGGGAGGGGGTGAAAAAATCTAAACACAGAGGGAGGGAAACCTCTAAGGGCTCAAAGTTATATGCCACAGAAAATACAAATAATAATATAAGATTTTACAAAGCAAATTCAATTGAAAAGGCAAGTACACAAAAGTCTACAGAGATACAAATAATTGCTAGAAAAACTTTATTAAAATTACGTAAAAGTTTTTTCTTTGCCGATTTAGTGCGGCTGAAGATATTAAGTAAGTCGGTAATAGTTTCGTAATTGTTCCATTGCTGTTTAATTGTTTCTGTTCTTAAGGATAATGTTAGGATTTTATTCCACTAAGCTCTGCTGTGAGATGTTGCTGAATTAAATACCACTAAGTTTCTATCAAACAATGTAGTTTCACTCAAGATACAGGCTAGTGACTAGGTAATTTCGGCTCTTCCAAGTCATTGATCAACTAATCAATCATACTTTCAAAGATATATCGTTACTATAAATAAAAAAACCATACTAAAGTAAAGTAAAGTAACAGCCTGTACATTTCCCACTTCTGAGATAAGGCCTCTTCTTCCATTAAGGAGAGTGTTTGGAACATATTCCACCACGCTGTTCCAATGCGGGTTGGTGGAATGCACATGTGGCAGAATTTCGATGAAATAAGAGACATGCAGGTTTCCTCACGATTTTTTCTTTCACCGCCGAGCAAGAGATGAATTATAAACACAAATTGAAAAAATACATAAATTTATGATTGCCTCGGTTTGAACCCGCAACCATAGGTTAAGATGCACGCGTTCTAACCACTGGGTCATCTCAGCTCTAAAAAAACCATACTCATTTCCAATGAATTTTGTTTTTCGTTATATGTAGCATTTAAAATCATAAAACTTCATACATTTAGACCGCGACATTGAAAATTTTCTCTAAGATTTATTGTAAAAAATATAACGTAAATAGTTTACTTATAATTAAATTATAGCCTGTATTAGATTGTGTTCCGTTTTATAAAAACAAGCACTTATTTCAGCATGTAATTATGCGCTGGTACCAGTCGTATGTAAATCCTCGCGTGTTTCTTAATCATTTACTTCGAGAAACGTTGCAGCTGGCACAATATGATGTGCTAATTTAAAATTCATAGTAAACCACCCATAGCCAAAACTAGGATAGCGTTTAAATTCTGTTATACTTAAAAAACAAATATTTTCCAACTACGTATACAACATAATATATAAATTAAATAATAATACGAAAAACTATATAATTAATTTCAATAAAAATAAATAAATACAATTAGTGTTACCCCTTGAACCCAGATAGTCCAGTAAGGAGTCATCTCGAGCTCGGCGATGAAGGAAAATATCGTGAGGAAACCCGCATGTGTCTTATTTCAACGAAATTCTGTCACATTTCCACGAACCCGCACCGGAGCAGCGTGGTGGAATATGCTCCTAACAAATGCTGGGCCTTTCATTTTGAGGAGCAAAATGAAAGAGGAAGAAGGCCCAGCAGCGGGAAATTTACAGACTGTTACTATAACTATTATTGTTACCTCGTTTATTGCAAAGAACATGTAATCATTCAAACTATACAGTTAAGTATTGACTCAGAACCAGTATTGACCAAATAGATCCCAAAGTCTCTGGAATGACGACCTCCGTGGTCGAGTGGTGTGTACACCGGTTTTCATGGGTACGCCGCTCTGAGGTCCCGGGTTCGATTCCCGGCCGAGTCGATGTAGATTACCATAAGTTTTCTATGTTGACTTGGGTCTGGGTGTTTGTGGTACCTTCGTTACTTCTGATTTTCCATAACACAAGTGCTTTAGCTACTTACATTGGGGTCAGAGTAATGTATGTGATGTTGTCTCATATTTATTTATTTATATTTAATCTAGGTTCAAGCCTTGACTTGGGCCACTAACACATCAATGAGTTTTTTTGTCAAGATATTATAAGTTCGGAAGCAGGTAGCGTGCCTACTGCCTCGAAAATCTCTTAAAGCCTTTCGTCCTGCGCCTGAAATCTGTCCAGTCGTGACAGATTGCCGCTCCATCGGATTATTAGTGAGGGAACTGAAAGTGCACCTGTGTTTGAGCATACCAGATATATAGCTCCAATGCATTTGTTTTAAGAATATAAGTTAAAAAAATATCCTCTTTCTTTTTCGTCCATGTGACAGGAGTGTTTTCAATAAATGCTTATTATTTCATTTTAAACGTATTTCATTAACATTTTATTTTACTTCTTGTTGCATCTTAAAAATCGAAACAAACAAATAATCTATAAAAACAAAAATGATATCGCCTTAAACATTTTAAAAATTCGAAATTTTAATTAACTATCGACACAAAAAACAACCTTATAGATAACTTATAATAATGACAAATAACAGCCAAAATGGATGATCGATTGAAGCTTTTAAACCGAAAAAAACCGCATCAAAATAATCTAATTTGTTTAAGAACTACGATGACACAGATAGATAAACAGGCACACGTTAAATTTCTTCAAGACCTCTTTTACGACAGAAGTTTAAACATAGCAAGTTTGTACAAAGCACTCGAAACACTATGTTCGTAAAATATAATTGCTACAGGCGCTTATAATCGGATGCACCGTATCATAAATTACGCTAATGCAATCATTCGGACGCATAGCTATTATTGAATATTGAATAGTATTGGAATTCGTTGTATTATAATTATTACCTACATAATATAACATATAAGATCGTTAGACTCATCGATGACCTAGGGTTTAGACGGCAAAGGTATCTGAGGTTTCGTAAGGTATGATCGCGTAAAAAAGATCATTTATATCAAATCAAAATATACTTCACCCGACAAGATTGCGAGCAATTTTGAATCTTCATTTTATATGATTATCGGAATTTAGATTAGATTCTACTGAAAAGAACCAGCAAGAAAGTCAGTAGTTAAACCTTTTCGACAATCAATTATATAGATTATCGAATTCAATTGAATTACCCTGGATGGAAATTAACGAATTCTGACTCCATACTGTTTAATGGACTAAAATTCTTAATAATCAAAATTCACTTAAAATATGATTTAAATTGATTCACTTGCAAAAGTAAAGCTACCATCGGTTCGGAAAATAGATTCTACTGAGAAGAACCGGCAAGAAACTTAGTAGTTACTCTTCTTCAACATTTAAAAAATACAATCATATTAGTTAAATACAATTATATATGTATGTAATGTATCTGCCTGGAAGTCAACAGGTATTAATTCCACGCTTTTTTATCATCTACAAAATCTTGTATCGAATAATATGCCTTTTTTACCAATTATTTTTTTATAAACGTTTTGAATTTACGAAACGGCACAGTTAAAAATGTCTGTGGATGTCTTTTTATGGAATATGTATATGATGTCGCGTTGATAATTTCAGTATGAATTAAGTTGTCTCATGACAACATCGTCATTATCATAATTAGCTCATTTTTAACGACATTCATATCGTTTATGTCCAAACTGATCATTATTGTGATTTCTATAATAATATTTTTATGGATACACACACGCTATATTTGCTGTCATTTGTAATCGAATGATAAGAGCAGGTAGGACCGAATAGGGTAGTCTGTTGTCAAACAAGCTGTTATATTTCGTATAATTTTATTTGGAAATTGAATGAAAGTACTAAAAACGTGGTTTCATTTCGTACTACCAAAGAAGATAACAGTTAAGATGGTTCTAAAAGCCTTTCTGATGTTCCTACATACATATTCGTATACTAGCGACCCGCCCCAGCGTCAGGGTCTTATATATGTATCGTTATATTATGATCAAATTACATAAAATCATTATAAATTGTAGCCTATGTGTTATTCTGATGTTTTTGATGATTATCATCCCTAACAGGAAGACTCAGCTCCGCAACATACGCGATTAGAAAAGTTAGACAACTAACTGATATTGATACCGCTCGTTTAGTTTATTTTGGTTATTTTCACAGTATTATGTCATATGGCATATTACTTTGGGGTAACGCTGCAGATATTGAATCTGTCTTTATTTTATAAAAGAGATCAATTCGGTTTATTTATAATCTTGGAGCTAGAGACTCTCTTCGGGATGTTTTTAACAGAGTAGGAATACTTACTGTTGCGTCGCAATATATTTACAACAATATCATGTATATTCACAGTAACATTGATCACTTTGATAAAATCAGTGATAATCATTGTATATGCACTAGAAGTAAGGATAAACTTATAACGCCAAGTTTCCGACTCCGCAAAGTCAATGGATCCTTCTTGGGGCAAGGTATCCGTTTCTATAATAAAATTCCGCAGAAATTTTTAACTTTGCCGTTTAGTAAATTCAAATCGTTTGTTAAAAATACATTGGTAGAAAAAGCATACTATTCGATACAAGATTTTGTAGATAATAAAAAAGCGTGGAGTAATACCTGTTGACTTCCAAGCAGGATACATTAATTGAAATAATTGTATTTAATTAACATGACGTTGTATTTTTTAAATGTTAAAAAAGAGTAACTACTGAGTTTCTTGCCGGTTCTTCTCGGTAGAATCTACTTTCCGAACCGGTGGTAGCTTCACATTGTAAAATGACGATTCAAAAGTGCTTATAAAAGCCTACTTGAATAAAGTTTATTTTGATTTTGATTTTGATTTTGATGTATAACTTATATCACAGTAAAATTTCATCAAAATCCGAGTAACAAACATTCATACATCCATCCTCACAAATCGCACAGTATTGTATATAATGAGAACGATGCTTAATGAGAGAGAGCAGTACTAATAGAATTCACTAGAATAGCTCTAGCACTAGCTCAATATTGTGACGAGAAACATATTAAGTTATATTTTAACATGTAACAAGGAGTGTTTTCTTATGAAGCATTTGATTAGGTAATTATAATCTTTTAATTTATTTCGTTTATTAATTAATATAAGGTATATTTTTCGGGAGAATAATCTTGGTTTAAAAATAGAACATTGCGCAATATAACCTCTTTAAAATATACGTAAATACATATATCATTTAATTTCAAGCTGGTATATTTTTGTTTTATGAAATAACTACGCGGTCGGTAAATGTACCACCTGATGGTAAGTGGTCATATATCTATATGACCACTACCACACCATCACACACATTGGCTATAGATATTGGCATAAAATATTTCGATACTTTGTTACACCTCCAATGAATCACCAAACATGGGAACTAAGATATTATATCCTTTATGCCGTAGTTACTTACAAACTGAACTTACAAACTCGAACACAACAATACACAGCATTGATATGATTATGACATATGACAGAATTACTATAACGTAAGCACATGCAAACCCCACGGTGTTGCAGATGTCTATGGGCGGTAGTGACCACTTTCTATCATGTGAGCCTCATGCTTGTTAGACCCGATACCGTAAAAAAAATATAAACTAAAAGTAAAGTAAAGTAACAGCCTGTAAATTGCTCAATGCTGGGGTAAGGCCCCCTCTTCCATTAAGGAGAGGGTTTGGAACATATTCCACCACGCTGTTCCAATGCGGGTTGGTGGAATGCACATGAGGCACAATTTCGATGACATTATACACATGCAGGTTTCCTCACAATGTTTTCCTTCACCGCCGAGCATGACATGCAAATTAAGCATATATATATAGTGGTGCTTGCCTGGGTTTGAACCCACAATCATCGGTTAAGATGCACGCGTTCTAACCACTGGGCCATATCAGCTCTAAAAAAATACTATTATTTATAATTTACTACTATTATCTTGGTGTGCCAGATAGTGACGCTTGGCGCTCGCTTAACGCCATACTTTACTAGAGTGTGTACGTGATAGCGTACCGTAGGATATTGAATGAATAGTGCGCCGTGATAGCAAAAGACATATCTTTCTCTATTGCCATCAATCATCCTCATATTTTCCCTGTGTTCTCCTCTCTAATCCTTTTTAAAAGCGTGACACACATACACTTCTTTGTTACATATTATAATAATTAGAAAACTATAATTGCTTTATTAACAAAACTCGTTGTTTTAAATTGGTAAATTATCAACGTCAATAAATGACATAAATTCATTTTATATAAATAAACGAATACTCTAGGAAACAGGATATGGTTCGTAGTGCAACGTAACAATGTTGAAGACAAAGCTCTTTGTCTACTAATCTGATTGATTTACGTACATTTTAGTATATTTAGTATGAATAGAACACGCAGACTACAAACCAAGATCTTGGCCTTAGTTCTAGGAAATCTCAGAGGATCATACCTGATAAATCTATTACAAAATGTTCTTTTTTATGGTATACGTTAGCGGACGAGCATATTGGCCACCTGATTGTAAGTGATCACTATCACCCTTAGACAATGAAGCTGTAAGAAATATTAACGATTCCTTACATCGTCAACGTGCCACCAGCCTTAGGAACTAAGATGTTATGTCCCTTGTGCCTGTAGTTACACTGGCTCACTTACCCTACAAACCGGAACACAACAATACCCAGTACTGTTTTTTGGCGGTAGAATATCTGATGAGTGTGTGGTACCTACCCCGACGGGCTTGCACCAAGAAAGAACAATGCAACCTTTGCATAACAAATGCACCTTTTTTACGTGATATGAACCTGAATGACTTTTTGCAGTCTTGTTCTACGATAAGATTAAGATTTCAAGATTGGTGCTCTGATATGTGGTGCTCCAATTTTTTTCGTAAATATGAGATGAAGTAATGCTCAAATGGAAGACAGTCAGTGTCAGTTACTGAATGACAAGCAACTAAAGAATATGTCACTCATCTGGTACACTTCAAATAATGACTTACCAGATACCCTTCAATGTCACCAGAAAAGAACCAGAAATTCCAGTATCAATATTTGGATCCTTGAACATTTTCAAATTGCACAAACTGTCATCAAAAAAGTTTTTGTAAGCTACAGAAACTTATAGAATGATACTAATGTTTCTTCGGTCCGCTCGACTGAATATCCAGTGAAACGCATTTCTCATGGCCTTTTTTAGCAATAAAATCAATACTTTTTGTATCACAATTCAGTATTTTCACTTCGCAAATACAATGAAATTTAATTTTTCAACTGGCTGCATCGCCATTATTCCATCACGGTGTATAAGGAATGAAATTATTTTTATCGATACCGCATTAAATTAACCGATCGAAGCTCTAGCGAATCGAAAATATGTTTTCAAGGAACCGACCGTTTTGTTTTCTGATTGACGTTGATTGAATTTTTTATACAAATATTAACAAATTTGATTGTTACAAAGTATATATATAAGTCGATTTCGGACAGATTTCACTTTGTATTAATCGGTGTAATGTAAATGTAAAAACCGCATTATAGTTATAAACTATTGTTTTACTAACTATTAGACGGTACTATTTATAGTATCGTTTAATAGTTAGTATCTGCAATTATGTATATACGAAAAAATATTAATGATTTCATGAGAAAATGTGATACTAATAACATTGGTACAAGGAACAAACACAAACTTGTTACTCCTGTTACTCGACTGCATAGAGTCAGTAACTCCTTTGTGGGGCAATGTATACGGTTTTACAACAGGATGCCAGAAAGCGTTCAAAATGCCTCTGTTGCCAAATTTGAAAAAAAATATTAAGGAACGCTTGTGTGCAAAATGTTATTATACAATTAATGAGTTTATGATCGATAGCACACCTTGGGAATAAAACGATCGCCTCCTGGCTATTTCATCTCATATTAAATTGTTTATTTATAGAATATATGAGACAAACAACAACAAAAAAAACCCGCTGAGTTTCTTTCGCCGGTTCTTCTCAGGTCAGGGTATTTTCTTTCCGAACCGGTGGTAGTGTTTTAATTGACCATCAATAAGAAAGTGTAATGCTTCTATATTGAATAAAGTTATTTGGGTTTGAGTTTGAGTTTGAGTTATGTAGTATCGTTTAGTAGTTTTTTTCGATACAATACCGCACCTTAGTTATACAGTACATAGTCACTGGTAGGCACTTTTCATCAGGTGAGCCTCCTAATGGTTTATTACTTACTTCTACTAATAAAGTGTTCAAACTAACCTGACTTTTTCGTAATAACGTAATTTCTATTTATAAATCTTTAGAATTTCTGACATTAAATGTATGAATTTCTGACACAAAATTATCTCGATTAATTTAATTAATTTCATTTTATTAGTATTATAAAATGCGACGACGAAAGGAAAACAATACGTACATTTCAAATTGGGTTTGGAAATAGATGCAATTTTATTTTATTACTACTAACATTAAAAAGTTAACATCACTTACATAAGAAGTCAATTTTAAATTCTGGCTAGATAATAACTTAATGGATGTACCAAAGTCGACCATATACCAAAATAGCTTGTTCGATTGACGAAGATGTGCCCCAGCATTATCCTCAAAAGATATTGAGTAACCGTATAAGTTACTCTATTTTTAGCACATCTCGTAAATATTTAATATAAATAATCAACATTTAAAATAAAGTTTTTTATCAAATAAACAGCAATGTTTGCGCAAATACACGTTGACGCATATTACACGTGACGTTGAATAAATTGAAGATGAATATTTGAAATGCTTTGATTTAGATTTTGGTTGAATGAAATATTTCTAAGTAAAACGACTATTCAGGTAGTTATTTACTATATATATATTACTTCAAATGTCGAACGTTAAATTCGTTTAGGCAAACAGACTTACAAATAAACATTCTATATTTATTTATTTATTATTCTACTATTTAACTATTATATCTATGAGGTCAATACTTTATAATAAATTCAAGAATGTGCTATACCTTTATACTCTTATTTAAAAATAAATATGATAACAAAATTACTATAGAGAATATCGCATAAATGAAATCGTCAATTGAAATCAGAAATAGTCTTTCAAGTATTTCCAACATCATACATAGGTGTATAGTATATTTATATTTTAGATGAACTACTTTTCTATCGTTAAACTTTGAATGCATATGTTCGGGGTGTAGCAATGTAATAAACCTCCATGGTCGAGTAGTGTGTACACCGGTTTTCGTGGGTACGCCTCTCCGAGGTCACCCCGGGTTTGATTCCCGGCCGAATCGATGTAGAAAAATACAAATAATTTTCTATGTTGTCTTGGGTCTGTGGTCTTGGGTGTTCGTGGTACATTCGTTATATCTGATTTTCCATAACACAAGTGCTTTAGCTGCTTACATAAGGATAAGAGTAATGTATGTGATGTTGTCCAATAAATAAAACCTTCTAGCCCAATAATTATGTTATATAAACTCACTAGCGACCCGTCCCGGCTTCGCACGGGTGCACAGCTAATACTAAACATACAACAGAATGTTTTAACATTTTAATGATTATTTGGTTTGCTAAAACCGTCCATTATGGTTATTAAAAAAACAAACCCAATGGAATTGATGTAATAAATTCCCAAATCTACGCATACCGAAAGCAGTTACCATAAATGATGGAAGCGTTACGGAATCATAAGAGACTTTCCATTGTGAGAACGTTTACACATGGCGTTATTCAACCATCATATGCTCATTGAAAAATACGGGCCTATAATATTTGGATTGATTATTTTATAGTAATAACTATTGTTATAGACTTCTAAAACACAGCAAAAGCTAGTTTGGAATTCCAGACTGGTGCTGAAATTGTGAACGAAACTTGTGTTAATTATGTATTTACATAAATAAATTAATTCAGAGCATTTCCACAGCTGGACACATCTGCTGCATACTATTGTTCTCTTAGGCAAAAGCCTCCTCTCAAATCGAGGAGAAGAGTTCGTGTTTATTTCGCCAATGTGCAAGTATCCTAACGACGTTTTCCTTAAACACGGAGCACGAGATCAATCATAAATATAAATGAAGCATATGAACTCAGTCTGACCTAAGGATCATCGGTCATCATGTCTTGTAACCACTTCATCACGTTCCTTATTAATGATTAGTTACTTACTTATAGACAAGACTTTTAGCAGACAAAAGTCAATATTTTGGCTGGAACTCTTCTGATTAATTATTGATAACAATTAGACTCTATTATTACATTATACTGTTTCTGGTTTCAACACTTGTTCAAAAATCATGTAAATCAATACTTATGTCTGTCAATGTTTTTTTTTCTGTGGGAGATTAAGGCGTACATTAATATAATCTAATAAAGTAATAAGTTGTTTTTCATTCGTTTAAGCGTAATTACTAATATTTATTTTAATAATATTTATTTTCCTTTAGTGAGTAATAAAAAAAGCAATGAGTATATTTTGGATCATGAATCATAAAAAAGATCACGATTAACATTTAATTAAAATAGAACACAGATTACTTATTTATAATTAAATAGGTTAATATATTAGTGATAGTAAATTCATGTTATAAGGAAAAACGTTAGAAGGGTCAGTAAACCTGTCAATTGGCAGTCCTTATATTCTATTCCAATCTTCCAATCTATGTCCATGGAAACATACGGTGCATAGTAACTTCTACTATAAATACATTTGTTAACTGTTCCAATTCAAAGTTGAAATAAATTTTTAAACTAAAAAAAAGCACGTGTATATTTTGTATCCCGTGAGTACACTCGCGTTATCAGACAACACCGCTTGAATGAACCCTTGAGATGACGACATAATCTCCCATATCACGTGACTCCGCGTAATAGTCTCCGTTACCGAGACGTGATTGTGTTACAACGTAGGTAGCGAATTTTAATTAATGTTATCTATTCGTTTCGCTTCAACAAGTGCTTCGATACAGAAGCACTTCTTCTTCGGCACACTTCTCGAAGCTTAAAAAGTTTTAGATTAAGTTTGTGTTCTGTTATAAAGTTTGTAACATGATTTTAATACTCGATTTTTTTATTTGTATTTATAATTGTTCTTCAAGCAGGAACTTGCAATTTACAGCAATTCTCAAGTTCCATATCATATATTTATAATGTGTAAAATCCACAATTGGATATTAAGAAGTTCTTATTTTCATATTTCTTACGCGAGGATGAGTTTTCTATGAACATCCTTTTGTTGCTCATCTACATTCCATAAGCAATTCATGTCTTAAGTTTAATCCTGTTTTACGCACCGGTTTAAGCTGTGCGTTGTACGTCAGTCATGTATATTAAAATGTTATTAAGTAAATCTAATAAGTATACAGAGCTATTTGTAAAATACTTAACAACATTATTTTTACTAACATTGTAAACAACAACAAATGTCTTTATTTTATAAAATACAAATTAAAAAGTCGTTGAAAAATTACTAACTTCCCTTAATTGGTAAATACTTACTCACAGTGAATGTGGGCTTCTACGACCAATAACCATTACGAGTTTATTTATTATAATTTAATAGAATATCTGAATAAGCTATTAAAAACGATAAAGAAAAGCATGTAGTAACTCTAAAACTACGCATTTATAAACTACGAATAAACAAATCCTTCAAACACAGTGTAATTACAGGTCGATAAAGTTAAAAGGTTAAACAAAAAACCGGGAATAGCTATGCAAGTATGCATAATCGACGTTTCATAATCGCGAGTGGTCCGAAGCGGGGAGTGCGAGCAATTTGTATGCAAATAGCGATGCTTGCCTGGAACCGATGTGTAGTGTGGTATGAGTTGGGAGAAATGGCGGATCGAGACATATTTCGATATCCAAAATCCATAGTATTTAGGGTACAGATAAAAGAAAAATTGTATAAATGGAATTAATTGTTTAACGCACTTGTGTGCCAATGACTTCAATATTACATAGTATAAAACAAAGTCGCTTACCTCTGTCTGTCCATATATATGCTTAGATGTATAAAATATGCAACTGATTTTGTTATGTTTTTTATATTGATATATGAGTAATTCGAGAGGAAGGGTTTTGTATAATACATTGAGTATATAGTACCCTTGGTTAAGGATCAACATACTTGCAATATTTATGTTTTAGTATACCCATCATGTTGCCCTACCAATTTTGTTTCAACAATTATTCCGCTTATACTGCTGTATTCTGATTCTTTAGCTTAGTAACATTAGTTAGATCCAAAGAAATTACAGGCATAAGATATCCTAGGGCTCATTCTTCTGACCGAACCATTATTTATGGTACCAGGTGGACAATTCCTTGTCGTGTTAGCCATTTGCCCGCTCTTTCTCAAGTTCTCAGTTGCTAATTCTTACAAATCGAATGTGTCAATATTTTTAGAAGATAGTTTAAAGTCCTCTTATCACTCACACCAAACAGTACAAGATAAACTTTGTTCACTGGTCATATATTTCAACACTGAGTTATTGCGCGTACCGATTTCAAATTTCTGAAAATATTATGTGGAAAATATTTTCGTGAGCTCCAAGTTTTGTATAATTGAAAAACTTCCGGAATTCGGTATCGCATGTTTGGTTATGACTTCCTCGAGATGCTTAGTCGAAATAAGTGAATCTTGTAAGATATATTAACTGAAAATGTATGAAATATATGTAAATATATGTAAGAGCACCGATATCATTTGCTATTGTCTAATAACGAATTTGAAAGGGTCTTAAATCCCCAATTCTTGAGGATATTTTCCAAGTCGTTACCATAAAAAGTTTTGGGTTTTCCAGTCAAGAATTTATCAGCAACAACCAGTTTGGAAGTAATGTTTATTCATCGCGTCTTCTCGAATGAGTTGTCGCGTTAGATTATGACAGGGAATGAATAGAAAATGCACTTGTGTCGGCGACACACGGTGACGCACATATTCACTGTAATATTTGTCCTGCCTGCATGCTAGTCTCTGTTGAGAATGACGGCATAGTCATATAATATGTTTTATAGGAAACAGATTTGTTATCATGGTAATCAACAGGATTCGCGTCTGTAGTTAAATTTTGATTCTAACATTACCATTTTAGTATTCAAATATACTTATTTAATTTAGCTAGGAGCTGAAATAGCCCGGTGGTTAAAACGCGTGCATCTTAAACGATGATTACGAGTTCAAACCCAGGCAAGCACCACATATATGTATATGTGCTTCATTTGTGTTTATAATTCATCTCGTGCTCGTCGGTGAAGGAAAACATCGTGAGGAAACCGCATGTGTTTAATTTCATTGAAATTCTGCCACATGTGCATTCCAACAATCCACATTGGAACAGCGTGGTGGAATATGTTCTAAACCCTCTCCTCAACGGAAGTGGAGCCCTTATCCCAGGAGTGGTAAATTCATAGTCTATTACTTTACTTTACTTACTTTATTTAATTAAGTTGGTAATTAGATTTCATAACAGGACTAGCTTATATGTAACAATAAATATTTAACAGAACTATTTGCTGCTCATATTTTTTTATAATTCATTGAACTACTTCGTCAATAAGAGTTTACAGGGATTAACATTGTGAAACACTGGTAGTTGGCAATGAACTTGTACAATTGTCGAAATAGGATCTAATAAAAATAAATGTATATACTTTATTGAAGAAATTGAAGGTAAAGTAAAGCATTATTATTCAATCGTAAATGTCAATTCTAGAGAAGAGAGGAGAAAAAAGTATTTTTATATTGATAAGTTAAAGAATGTTTATACAGACTTTGAAATAATTTCTCAAATCATTTTTTGTTTATAAAATAATGTTACGTAGTTTTATTTTTCTATAATATCTCTGAATAAGAGAACGCTATTTGTTAAATTACCTTCACGCTTATAAGATTTCAAAATGAAAGAAGAAACTAGGTGAAATCTTGGCTAAAGTATTTTGTGTTCGCACCTGAGCAAGGATCTTGGGAAACTTGCATGAGATGTAATATTTTCTGAGATCGTGTGTGCCGGAGTCTTTATAAGAATAGTTGAGCTAAAGTATAAAGTAACAGGCCTTGTTCCTTGATTCATTTACAATGAAAATTATTAATGGTCGACTAAAATCAGTATAGAAATTTTGTGAGGAACGTAATTGCAATTTTCGATAATTTTTTTCTTCTACTATATTCGATTTTTTTTAAGATAACACGATGGCACTTAATTTTTTGACATTTTTTTATATCTGTGCATAATTTATTTTATTGTTCCAACTTCATGAGTTTCAGTTCTCCTACTGTGTAATGTTGCCAATTTAACATCGAGTTATAAAATATTTTAAAAACTTGTAAAAAGAAGTAAAAGGACTGTCGTTACATAAAACACTAAATTTAATATATATATTTTTATTTACAATCAATAAATATAGTTAATATATCACAATCTACTCACGTATATTACTATCTCATTAAAGCCGTTAATTCTTTAAAACTCACATTTTAATTTGCATATCGATAGATGAATATCTAGCTATATTCGTATGTATCTCAAGTTAAATAAGGTGCAATATCGTATGCATTGCCCCGTCCATCTCGAAGCTCCTACGGTTTCATCAAGTCGCATATTGCTTGCAATAAATTCTTACCCACGTACCTCGCTGACGAGCTCCGTATATCAGGTCCGACCAATTTCTTGACCGAAAAATTTATAACGGTCTCAGAGCCGACTGATTTATTGATAAGGATGCATGCACATGTAAAGTAAAATGTGTAAATAAAATAGATATATTTTACGTCACTAGCTTTTATTTATTATCATTCTTACTGAGAACGTGCATTTAAATTTGTGCTTCATTAAATACAATATATAATCAAAATATCATTTTTATATGTTAATAACTATTTATGTTTTGGTATAGTTAAGGTCTTAATATTAATAATGTTTATTTAACTAAAGCGTGTGTTCGTAGTACATTACCGTAAAAGATAAATTGTATTATACAAAGTATCTCCATATGTAATACCTCCCGTTATTAACATCAGAATCATTTCACAGAAAAAAATGGAACATTGAATGGCTTGTGAGTTCAATATTTTTCATTAACACTGTCATTTTTTTTTTGCAGAACATATTGTTTTTTACAGGATCAAATAACTTGTAACTCAAAATTTGAATGACAACATTTTCAAAGTCAGTCATACGAGGTGTGAATTTTCAAAGGCGTTGAGAACATTGGCCTTGAAAGATATACACCACGAACAAAAATTAGAATATCCAATAAAATTAAATAATTTATTAACAAACTTTGAGATAGGATCTTAGGAAAGTTTAACAAAATAAGTTTTGTTATTATGAAAGATGTCAATACCGCCGTAAGATGAATGAATAGTCATTAAATTAATTCATGAATCTGTTGACTTTGACTTTGAGTCCGTATTTATATAAATTTGTTTTTGAGGTTGGAGCTAAAAGGTTTTTTTAATTGGATGTCTTGTGGGGTTGATTTCCAGGAGTAATTTACATGATGATATTTCATCATGAAGCAGTTTTGTTTAATTTCTTTTGTAATATAGAAATACACATGTATAATACGCGTATATATTTCGTTAATGATACCTTTTTTATTTTCTCAATGATGCTGTAAATTTTTTGTCGAAAATGTTACTATATATGTTTTAATTTATTAACATACGTCTATTGTACTAGACTTTAACTTTTGCGCTGGTTTTTTTTTAACTTTTGGTGCGAATCACTTGGTGGTAGGGCTCTATGCAAGCCCGTCTGGGTAGGTACCACCCACTCACCAGTTATTCTACCGCCAAATAACAGTACTCAGTATTGTTGTGTTCCGGTTTGAAGGATGAGTGAGCCAGTGTAACTACAGGCACAAGGAACATAACATCTTAGTTCCCAAGGTCGGTGGCACATTGACGATGTAAGGAATAGTTAATATTTCTTACAGCGTCATTGTCTATGGGTGATGGTGATAACTTACCATCAGGTGGCCCATATGCTCGTTCGCCAACCTATTCCATAAAAACAAAAAAAAAAACGAATCGTAATTCACTGCGCTGGGTCTAAGATTGTAACTGTGTTCGCGAATAGTATGAAAACCTACGCTAGTCCCACCCATATTTGACTATTTCTTTTTGTTTTGAAGTAGCTAGAAAACGATGGTATAATATATCACTTTTCACACGGAACCATTCAATTCCTCACCATTCACGATTTGAATTTAAATAAAATCGTACTAATATTTTTTGCCAAAGTTCACTCAGAGATGAAAAATGTCTTTTAACACTATATTCAAGAGGCTTTTATTTTAAAATAGAACCCTATACCATAATACAATACAACGAGCTTTAGTGTTTGTCTTTAAGGTTTGATCTTTTAAGGATAAAAACAACGGATAATATAAGTTTTTCCTCTGCTATTTAAGGCCTACATTTAAGGAGAACATTTGACGGTTACTCACTACGCTTCTTCAATGTACTTTGGTGGATACTGATGGTGATCTTAATGAGTCATAATCAATATAAAAAACAAAAATAAATAAAAATATTTACTAATTCTAAATCTAGTTATGTTGCGCAGTACATAGTTTCTGCCAACTAAGTAGTTCTCCTGTGAGTTTCCAGTAAATCTGCTGATTCCTTCAAAATTAAAGTTGTATAACTTTTAAGTTTAATCATTGACCACATTATTGGCATCTAATTCAGCCACATTTTCATTTCAGAATGAAGTTTTATTTTTTTAATAACAACATAAAAACATGACTATATCATATGATCAGCCTACTGTTGTCCACTGCTGAACATAGGCCTCCTCCAAAGCGCGCCACGTTGCTCGATCCTCTGCTTACCTCATCCAGGTTCTACCGGCGATCCTGCGAATGTCATTCAACAACATGACATGACTATTTTGCTGAATATATCAACAAATAATAACTGTGTTCCAGAAACATCAACTAGTACTTTCCGATTTCATGATTTTCTTAGAAGTTTCTGTGTACGTCATATATGCAAACACTCGCTTCTGAGAGCTCTCTTCAATGACGTAACGACCACCTATCACACAGTTTCTGCACTAAATGTATTTGAAAAGAGTTTTTTACAAACAACGTATGTTGGTCTTGAATAAAATTTGTTAGAAATGAATATTCCTACTACTTATATTAAAATGGTGTCCCAATAATTAGCCAGAAGTATTGTGGGATTGTGATACCTTCGTTATCTCTGAATTTAAGTGATATTTGCCAATAATTATTATGTATTTATTAAGCCTACTATCAGGTGTGGATTTCAGGTATAAAACATCTCGAATTGCAATAATAATAAAAAACGTATTCTGTGTATGTGTGTATCAGTAAAACCTACTTGTTAACAGTAGTGTGCGGTTAAGGCAAGCTTTCATTTGCAGAAATTACTATATTTAGTTATTATAATGAATTGATTTCTTAATCATGGAGCTCATACGTATTAAATAACAAGTTTAACTTGCAAAAAAAACCTTCATAGTGATGCCATTATCATAAAAAAAATGATATATACTTTAGTAAAGAACAATCTTATAATATTATTGAATTCTCATATTTTTCATTGTATTTATTGTCATTGATTCAGAATGTTTCACCCGCACAACCTTGATGTCCGAAAAATTACAACAGCGCCATTTCTAATTCATTTTCTGCCTCGCACAACCACTTTGTGGAACCAGTTTTCGTCGGCGGCTTTTCGAACCGGTACGACATGAGAAACTTCAAGAAAAGAGCGTACTCCTTCCTTAAAGGCCGGCAACGCACCTGCTAGCCCCCTGGTGCTGCAGATGTTCATGGGCGGTGGTAGTCCATCAGGTGAGCCTCCTGTTTGCCAGCTATCACTGATCGGCTGTGAAGGAAATCCTGAATCGTGAGGATACCTGCAGGTGTCTAATTTTAACGAAATTCTGCCACATTTGAATCCACCAATCCGCATTGGAGTAACGTGGTTGAATATGCTCAAAACCATCTCCTCAAAGAGACAGGAGGTCTTAGCCCGGCAGTAGGAAATTGACAGGCTATTATTGTTGTTGTTTGTTATGTAAACAATATAAATCTCATAGTCCAAGCAAACAATACGCTATCCCTAATAAGTAATGGGTCACAATTAATTATTCTTCTATAAAGGAAAGTGCTCCTAAAAATGTAGGTGATTATATCAAAACATTTATTATTTAAGAATTCATATAAAAATTGTTTTCTTGTTGCTGTAATTTTCCGTTAAAGATTTCTCACCTTGTAATCCTCTTCCCACCACACCCGCACCCCGAGGCCGAGTTACATAAGTCATTACGATTTATTTCGGTCCGAATAAAAAAACTTCGACTTACGCTATGAATATTATTTTTTATATATTGGCAACGCCTATACACCTATTCAACACTTTATGCTGTTGCGTCGCTTTAAAAGTGTATGTGAATCTATATTATATTATATTCTTATATGATTAAACAACTGATATATTATGCATCTGTTAAACCGTCCCAATATTACAAAGCTGGAGAGTTTTCGTTAAATTATCGGCTATATTTTTTTTTTTTTTTTATGGAATAGGTTGGCGGACCAGCATATGGGCCACCTGATGGTAAGTGACCACCATCACCCATAGACAATGACGCTGTAAGAATTATTAACTATCCCTTACATCGTCAATGCGCCACCAACCTCGGGTACTAAGATACTATGTTCCTTCTGCCTGTAGTTACACTCACCCTTCAAACCGGAACACAACAATACTGCGTACTGTTGTTTGGCGGTAGAATATCTGATAAAGTACCTACCCAGACGGGCTAGCACAAAGCCCTACCACCAAGAAAAAAATCTTATTTCAATACTTGATTTCAAACAGACTCTGGTTTTTTGAAAAATAAATTTATATTTACTAAACAAATCAAGCTTTAGCATATCTTAAATTTTATTAATAATTTAATCCTTTAATTACACCATATAAAAATAATAGTAGATTACATTTAACAGACATCTTTTACCGATTCTAAATTAAAAATTATATAAAACGCTCGATCGCTCGAAAACGAAAGAAATTATAAACGCCGGATTATAATTATGTAGTTGACATTTAACTTAACGCCATTAAAGTCTCTACTGAAGTGCAAGTTCGTAAACAGAAATGTAAAAAATAATATCAGAATGAATCCGGCAGCGGAAGGGTTAAACGTGCGGTCGGCCAAATTACTTGGGGACTGGTCCCTTTCAAATAACACGAGGTGTGTTTTTTAATGATTTTCAAGTGTTAAACCGAAGTGATTATACAACTTTTAAATGGGGACGATATATATTTAAATGTCTGCATAATACGTTAAACACGGGTCGTTAATCGAACAATACTCTATCTATATACGTGTGTACTACTAGTACTCGCCCGCGGATTCGGTTGCGTTTTAGGGTGTTGGATTTCATCATTTCATATGTTTAGTAAAAAATTATATAGCCTATAATCCTTTCTAAAAACATTAAATGCTTAAATATTACGGAATGGTGGCAAGAATGCTAGCAAAATATATACATATCCTTTAATATCCTTTCTTAAAATTCAAATTTGTAAAGTAAAAAAAAAGTAAAGTAACAGCCTGTAAATTACCCACTGCTGGGCTAAGGCCTCCTCTTCCTTTAAGGAGAGGGTTTGGAACATATTCCACCACGCTGTTCCAATGCGGGTTGGTGGAATGCACACGTGGCAGAATTTAGAAGAAATTAGACACATGCAGGTTTCCTCACGATGTTTTCCTTCACCGCCGAGCACGAGATGAATTATAAACACAAATTAAGCACATATATATATATATATATATATATATATATATATATATATATATATATTTAGTGGTGCTTGCCTGGGCTTGAACCCGAAATCATCGGTTAAGATGCACGCGTTCTAACCACCGGGCCATCTCAGCTTCATACCAAATTTCATCAAATTCGGTTCAGTCGTTTGATAGTGAAATAGCGATAGATAGACAGACAGAGTTACTTTCACATTTATAATATAACAAATTAATATATATGCATTACTCACGAAAAATGTTTTATATGGTTAGATGTAATTCTTTAAAGTAGACTGACGGCAAAATAACCTACTTGGCGGATACAGGTGACCAAATATTACATCATCAAAGCGTCACCAACGCTAAGATATATGATGTCCCTTATGCCTGTTATAATGGCTGCTAACCTTCAAACTGGGTCAAGAATACTAAGTACAGCTGTAAAACTAAAGTATGAATTTGGCTCACAAAGGTTCCGCATTCCGTATCCTATTCGTCCTAAATTCCTTCATCTCATTTACGACGTCCTTTCATCACGTAAATGCTAAATATTTCTTTGTTATTATGTTAGCTTTAATTATAATATCATGATAAATATAATAAAATGAAGATGTAAAAATTTCAAGTGATTGCTAAGTTTTATTATTTGTAAATAGTGATGAGGTGAAGAAAACCAAGAAAATCTTTTCGGATAATCTAGTCCAGATAATCAGCACTGAATTTTCATCTCATAGGATGTCATTACAAGAAGATGACGTCCTGACCGATTTCCACCGAGGTGGCTTGTATTTAGGGCGATGAGCCAATTACGCTGAGCATATTTTAGAGCACAAGGGCGCGCGAACACAGACGCGACACTATCTATTCCCCCCGACTGTTTAAACCGGTTTAACCTTTAATTACTGACGTGGGTGTCTCACAGACGGTAACAAAACATATATGAGCTTTATTTCACCGCCTTTAAAGTTACCCCCACGCCCTTCTCTGTAGCTTCGGGATCCAACACAATGATTGATCAGTCGAGCCAGATTACAGCATATATGTATTTTCTTTGAGTCGAGCGAAGTCACAATATTGTTGAAAACCCTCGACGTCAACCCAAAACATTCAACGACTCAGAATCTTTATGACTTGAACTAACTTGACACACATTAACACAATTATTAAATCAAAAACTTTTACAGATTTGCACAAAGTATAAAAGTCCAAATAAAGTTGAACTAAAACCTATCGTGAAGAAATGAAAGCTTTCTTAAATAGTAGCTTTTTGATTAGTACCTAATAAATGTTCTTCTCATCAGAATATGTTGAAGTTTTTTAATTTTCCTTAGTAAAGCAATAATAAACGGATCATATTGCAATTAAATCATGTGAATTTTAGTGAGTATTAAGAACCCATTTCGGTTTTCAACCGACTTCCAAAAGGAGGAGGTTATCAATTCGTCTGTATTTTTTTTTTTTTTTTTTTTATGTTTGTTACCTCATAACTTTTCACTGGGTGGACCGATTTTGATAATTTTTTTTTTGTTTGAAAGGTAGTGCTTCCCGTGGGATCCCATTTTTTTATTTTTTTTTCCGATGATGGTATCCATGTGAAAACGACATAAGTCTTAAATTTGCATTATGTATATGCGCGACAAATAGGTGAATAACTGAAAATCACGTTAACCAATTTTGATAATTCTTTTTTTATTATAAAATATGTACTTCAAGGGTAATTTGGTGAAAGTTTGGTAAGGTTCTGAGCACAGGATCCATGACAAAGTAACGGAACGGAAGGGAACGGAACAATTCTGAGGAGCACGTTAGCGATACTCGGTCGAATCTTTTATTTATAAGTTATTTGGATATTTGAGTCACCTTCCGTAATGTGGTTATGTTTATGTAATTATCATAGTCGAATATTATAATCAACTAGCTACCCACCCCGGCTTCGCACGGGTGCAATACTGATACTAAATATACTACAGAATTTGTTTATATACGACATCACATCGCAAACTTCTAAAATTATCAGTGTTTCTTTACTATATTGTTCATGTATTATATACACAAACCTTCCCCTTGAATCACACTATCTTTTAAAAAAAACCGCATCAAAATCCGTTGCGTAAATTTAAAGATATAGGGACACAGAAAGCGACTTTGTTTTATACTATGTAGTGATGGAACTCCTATACGGCTCGCAGTTAGGGTGCGATATGGGGCAGACTTTCTTACTATCTTTAATCAAATTTTGTGTATGTGATGTGATGTCATATGATGTACGAAATATAGTTGGTCTTTTTCAAAGTTTTTTTGCTGAGTTCGATTACAGCTCTTTCGAGGGATCCTTGTAGTTTACGCCGCGTGACGTATTAAATCCGCATTTTCGAAAGTCTATTTTTGCTTTATTCGCAAGTTTCCTTTGAAATTGTCCTCGAAGTAGTTTCTGACTCATATAAACGGAACGCTTAATCTATCCATATTAAAAAAAATTAGTTAGTCAACATCAACTTCACTTAAAATCAAAAAATAAATAAAATTTTAACAAAAAGAAAAACCGACTTCAAACAAAACACTATTTTAAAACAAATTAATATGCACGAAAAAGTAATAAAAATAATTGCGTATTCAACATATTTTTTAGAGTCTTCCTAAGTTAAATGAAATGAAAAATATTAGACTACTTAAAAGTCGATTAACGATTATATCATGTAGTTATAATTATTGTTATATTTGGAGTCGGTGTCAGCCAATAAAACCCTACAGTATATCTATCAAAAAACAATACGAGAATACTTTAACAATTATGTTTTTTACAAATTACCTTTTACACAATAATATACTGGATCAATCAAGGGGCTCGTATCGCTTCTTTCTTTTGATTGTTGGGGCAAGGGCACCGTGGCTGACACCGGCTCCAAATATACCAATAACTATAACTACATGATATAATCGTTAATCGACTTTTAAGTAGTCTAATATTTTTCATTTCATTTAACTTAGGAAGACTCTAAAAAATATGTTGAATACGCAATTATTTTTATTACTTTTTCGTGCATATTCATTTGTTTTAAAATAGTGTTTTGTTTGAAGTCGGTTTTTCTTTTTGTTAAAATTTTATTTATTTAAGTAACCGTCTGATAGACGTCACGTCATCTTTTATGATCTGATTAAACCACGCCAGTACTTAAAGGTTAATTGGGCCGGCCCAATCTGAAGTTTGAGTCCTGGACCTCGGAGTCGGTTGCTTATTTCTAGTTACTAGAGCATTGAGGCAATAATTACATAATATACCGCCAAACAGCAATACTTATGAATATATTGTTGTAGTATTGTGTTCCGGTTTGGAAAGTGACTGAGCTAGTGTAATAGCAGATACATGGTATAACATTAAAGATCCCATGGCTAGTGGCGCATTAACCATGGATACGATGGTTATTATTACAGTGACCACTAACCATCAGCAAATGTTATTTGCCAGCAAACCTGTACAATAACTTATTATTTAAAAAAAAAAACCTTCATTTTTTCTAATTATATCAAAACCCTCAAACTAAATAATAAGACACATTTGAAGGTAATTCGTAAGCCCATAAATTTAACCCTATTCCACCTATACAGGCCATACAGACCGCGCTTAACATTTGAGAACTGTAATTGATCAGTTCAGTTATTAAACGCTTCAGCCTCAACGCTGCTTTCATCTGACAGCGGTGATGTATGTAGCCGTCAAATACGTTCTCATAATCATTTTCAAGCCTTCTTCCTTGGATGGGATTGAGTGTAATTGTTCCTGTGTAATCTGAATTATCACTTACATTTTAATATAATAATATTAATAATTAATAAAATTACTAATAATTATAAAAAAAACATTGTTATTTGTATTCATATGTTAAAATGTATGTGTAAAATATAAATACTATTTTTTTTAATAAAGGGTAACCCAAATAATATAAATTATTTGGGTTACCAGGTATTAATAGTAACATTATTTACAATTTCACTACTGAGTTTCCGCTTAATGCTTATATCGCTGTGACTATTAACATCTTTCCTTCGAGCCAGCTGATGTTATATCAAGTGTCAGATTTCAAATTAAGTTCTTTATCTAAAACTGTGACCTGTTATATCGATAAATAAATAAATCAGCTAGTATAAACGTTAACCAAAATTTTACCTGTAATGAGTACATTTGTACTCCAATTAACTTACATAGATTAAATGATTGATAACAATTGTTCAATATAATCGCTGAAATATTGACAATTGGCAGGCTAATTATCGAACCATAACACAATAATAATCCGTTAATTGTTATTGAAAATATTCATATACCATCAAATTGGCACACTATTGATATAATAATAAGCTCTCTGCCTCTCTGTGATCCACGTGTCATTCCTTGAGGTAAAGAACGTGTCACATTATTAGAGCCCTCAAGTGCACCCTCCATTTCCACACTTCCAGCAAAATCACTGATAGAGGACGAGGGTTAGGGTCTATAAATATTCAATCCGTGAAAGAATGTCCTACCAACGTTGAAAAGGGTGGTTACTGCCTTGTAAGAATAAATAAACAGTATGTAAAGACTTCCCTAGTTTAGTCTCTGGAACCATATCATACTACAAACGATAACTATAGAAATTAGAAAAAACTTACTTTGAATAATACTCCGGCTTAAAAATCGCAATAATAAATTATATCCGATTTATAATTCATTTTGCAACTGTATCGTTAGTAGAACAAAATAATATGTATTGAAAACAAATCCACAAGCGGAAATGAGACTCGCGTTCACTTAATAACTAACAAGTAAAGTAAATATGTGCCACCGTCGTTACTGCTGATTTTCCATAACACAAGTGCTTTAGCTACTTACTTTGGGATCAGAGTATGTGATGCTATCCAATATTTATTATTTATATCATCTGTACTTATTTATGACGAAATAACTATTTTTAATAAACTGACAAGTAATACAATCACGATTTAATAAACCACTTCCGTAATTTTGGTTATCACATATCACTTAGTGGTCACGTTATAATTACAATAAAACATACAGCTCCAATAAAGCCATCATTATGATTTTACTATGAAAACCCTTTATATATCAGAGCAAACCAAGCGTTAGCGCGATTCAGAAATCAATAAAACAAACATTTAATAAGTTTTTAACACCACTTTATTTAATTTGTAAAGAGTTATCTCAAATATAATCGAATCGATAATCTTACATCTCCAAATGTTAGAGGGAATATTCTTTAACAACATAAGCAAGATAAGAATGAATTTACAATAATGCCTTATTTATTGATCACATGTTTTAAGGGTTGTAAATTTGTATTTTTGTAAGAAAGCCGGTTAAGTGGATTCCGCTGGTATGACTTATGTATATAATGAAAAACGTATTTTTATTTTAAAAACAATAAAATTATCATTAGCAAATATGAATACGTCATATTAAATATATTGTAAATCACTTATATAAACGATGAAAATAAATGGACTTAGAATTGACCCTTAAGGTACCCATAATAACGGAATCCACTGAAGACCTTTTTTATATTCATCAACCCTGTGAAAGTAGAAGAAGAATCTTAGATACAAAATCAAAGCATTGTTTTGTGTTGCACATCATTAAAAGCCAAAAAACCAATGACAAATCATTGTACAGTCAGGCTAAGAAAAGGTTCGTCACCTTAAGATTTATTTTCGTGTGCTCAATATAAGCGATAATCTGCTTTACCGATCGAGATTGACATATTTCGTCATAATGATTTTCTGTTTAGATTCAAAAGGTACTAAGAGTTTAAAACTTGCTAAAGGAATGAACTTGAAAACTGTCGAAGGTTTTCTTACTCTGACGGTACAATGCTTTTTGTACAAATACAAGTCTTTCAACCATGTGCGACATAGTATTTTGTGATCAAAGTACCCCTAAATAATCCTGTATCCTGTTTGTATTTAGAGGTCGGAATTGGATTGCAAGCAAAAAAATGGCTGAAGTTGGTGATTCTATTTCTGACTCTGATTGTCCAAACGTTGCCTACTCTTGTGTTTGCCGACAATTACCGAATCATTAAATCTTTGAAAACTCCTTAAATTAATTATCTATCTTATAAGTAACTTACGTTTTACATTTAATGATAAATATGAGAGATTTGCCCTAATATTACTTCTGACCTTTATATTTTTTTATTTAAGAATTAAATGAAGCTTAAATTATTTCAACAACAACAACAACAGTCTGTAAATTCCCGCTGCTGGGCTAAAGGCCTCCTCTCCCTTTAAAGAGAAGTTTGGTACATATTCCACCACGCTGTTCCAATGTGGTTTGGTGGAATACACATGAGGCAGAATTTCTATGAAATTTGTCACATGCAGGTTTCCTCACGATGTTTTCCTTCACCGCTGAGCACGAGATGAATTATAAAGACAAATTAAGCACATGAATCGGCGGTGCTTGCCTGGGTTTGAACCCGCAATCATCGGTTAAGATGCACGCGTTCTAACCACTGGGCCATCTCTGCTCCTGAATCCTAAATTATTTATAATACATTTGTGATATGGTACTACAGTTTGTGATTTATTAAAAAAGTTCGCAGATGCTCTTAAAAAATTATATTAGTAAGGTGAAATCAAAGTCAATCCTTAGAATAAATGACTTGAAATTGCTACGTGTAACATTTCAAGCATACTGTTAGATTCAAATAGAGAGACTTCTATACTTCTATCTTAAGCGAATATTACGGATTCAAGCGAGCGAACTAAGCTCATCTTCTTAATTTATTTTATCACTTATTTAATTCATTTCTTGGAGCAGCTTATTTCTCTATTATAATAGCATAGATATAACCTCTAAAACTTCTCTAAAAGGGGGTACATAGAGCAAAGAAAACAGGGCGTCGTATTAGATAACATTATAAGACAAATAAAACTATTGTATATTTAAAAGAATAAAAACATAGTAAAACTATGTTCAAGTTATGAAAATATCGACGAATAATTCTCTTTGAACAATTCCCAAATTCACAGCAATACGATCTTGAAATATCAAAGGTTACGTGACGTAGTATGTCATAGTTATGACATTTAAATCGTATGATAACATCACGATGTTCTCACAGATTCCATACATAGAGTAGAAAAGGCGCTTTACTGGCAGGCAGGTAGACTAGCAAATGACTTGATGGTCTATCTGTCAACCCTTTGAACTGAGAGGTCATATCATTTGCACCTGAAGTTAGATTAGCTAACTCATCCTTCAAATAGAAAAACATTTTTACACTACAATGACAGCCTGTAAATTTCCCACTACTGGGCTAAGGTCTCTTCTCCCTTTGAGGAAAGAAAAAGGTTTCGAACACATTCCACCAAGCAGCTCTAAAACGGGTTGGTGAAATACACATGTGGCAGAATTGAGATGAAATTAGACACATGCAGGTTTCCTCACGATGTTTTCCTTCACCACCGAGCGCGAGATGGATTATAAACACAAATTAAACACATGAATATTGAGTGGTGCTTGCCTGGATTTGAACCCGCAATCATCGTTTAAGATGCATGCGTTCTAACCACTGAGCTATCTCGACTCAATTGAAACACAACTGAATATTAATTATGGTGACATAATGGGTGTTACCTACCAGTTAGGCTTGCAAAGAGCCCTACCATCACGTATGTGTTACGATTGCTGTAATAAGTAACCTATCAAAAGTGATTCGCATAATCTTTACACAAAACTATACCATTTCCAAAATTAAGCTAATTCTTAGGTATTTAATATGTCTTGTAAGATATTTGAGGACAATACATTATAATATAATATGAAGAGGTCTAACTTTGACCTTAGACGAGACGTCATAGCAACAAGCGATATTAGATAAAATTATTTGTCCTAGAGGTCATCTAGTGGTCGAAATTCATCTGTAATTTATTAAATAAATAAATAAAACATGAGACATATTTGTCTGAAATGTAATGATACATATTCAGAACGAAAAAATACTAAAACTAACTAGTCATTTTTCCATGCAAACACAGCCACAAAATTTCAAAATCAATGGAAATTAACTGTAACATTTTTTTTCTCTGAACCATGTACAGCTTCTTTATTTCTTATGGAAATTAAATCTTGGCTATAATCTCTCATTAGCAATTTTCCGTCTTCAGAAGATTATTTTTCGAAAACGGCGTAACGATGTTTTTAACTTTAAAAATAACGAATTTAGTACAAATTTCACCCTTTTAGTAAACGTGTTTTCAAAGCGATGTAACAGCTGCCTTAATAAGTAAAAACTTATAAACAGAACTTTAAACATCAATTTTAAAATTTCTAATTTTCTAATACTAAAAGTCGTATTGAGATGAATATTTTTAATCAAAGTTTGTTAGGTTACATTTCAACTTAAGCAACAGTCTATGTTTAATTAAAATCGATCATGTAGTTTCATACAGTATATACTTTTTATTTTTAGTTCACTAGCTGATTCTAATTTAGAAGTCAGCTTAATTTTTATAAATTATTTAGCTGCGAACGTTGTAAGACATTCTGTGGTATATTTATTTTCAGCATTGGCACCCGCGCGAAGTCGGGGCAGGTCGCTAGTAATTATATATTTGACTATAGATATCAATAGTAGCGAGTTTAACCTGGCAGCTACTTACTTGTCAGCGCCTTCCGGACGTGGAGCACCCATCGAAAGTTTAATTAAAGCGAAACGAATAAGGTGTGATATTTCCTGCGATATCGCACCCCAACACTTCTATCGAGAATAAAATATGTTATAACGTTATTTATACGTTAATAACAAAATAACGCTTATCAAATTTATTTTCTAATTACGTTAAATTAATTAATTTCTGTTTTATTTGATCGTACGGAGTGAGATAATTAGACAGTATATTCGAAATTATGCTTCGTTGGTGCTTGGAAATAAAATTAAACGTGATAAAATACGTGTAAATAAATGTGAAAGTTAATTACATTTAATAAGACATACGTCTGTTTGATGTTGAGCTACAAATTAAGTTGCTAACATAAGGTGACGAAGAAACACTTTGAGACAACTACAATTTAGTTGAATGTTTAATTTAATACCTTAATTTTTTACTTTGTATAGAGTAATATAATATTAACAAAACAAAAATTTCATGAATACATTTCCGACTTTGCAATAATTCGCGATTTTTTTTAATTTTACTGAAAACCATTAAAAATATTTACGAGACATTTAAATGTTTATACAATGTAAACTATTGTGGAGTCTGACTTCTATAAACATATTCTATTTTTAACTTCGAATATTTAAAAAACGAACGTAGGATCAGATTTACAATTTAGACCAATATTCTTTTATTGTCGTATTTAAAAAAAAGGATATTTATAAATTGTTCGACGTTCAATAAAATTATTAAGCAACACAAAGAAAAATGCTGAAGTGGTTACCTCCTTTTTTAAGACGACTATTAATTAAAGTGAAATTTACAATGAAAACTTATAATAAGAAAAATCTTTTATAATTGCTGAGTTATATAGCGATCTTAGTGATTCGACTATAAAATATAAATATGCTTTGATGATATCATGGAAATGTTAACATTATAATATTTATCAACTTATAATATAGTAAATTGCCATACCTAATATGTATTCTAATTTTAGAAGAATTCGCGCTACATGTACTACAGACGATTATGTCTCTGAAAAAGGCAATAATATAACATATTTCTTACAAAATAGAGGAGATCTCTCTCCTCTTCGACAGATCTGCGATCACTACACACGTTCTTCTACATTGGTACAGCGGGTTATCATAAAATGAATAACACTTTGCCGATATAATCACTCTTTATTTCACTAAAATTTAGACTTTTCACTAGATAATCACAGTATTCGCAGAGGACAACAGCTCCAATACGTTGCTGTAAGTGTTCTGCTCAGACCGGAGCAATGCCTTTACGACTCAGTCCAAAGTGAACTGAAGGTCGCCCAAACCACACCTAAGTCAAATTCACAACCGTATGCTCACTTTCCCTTACATTGCGTGTTGTTACGTTTAACCGGATGCGATGTGACAATGACCTGCGAATGAAAGACTAACCCTTCCAAATTTGTGGCGGGCGACATTAGATTCTTTTTTTAAATTTGTACTTGATCATTACGTTTCGGAAGGTCCCTAAACAGACACGAAAAATTACATCAAAATTGATCAAGACATTTAAGAGGAATTCAATAACTTACACAAGTTCACAAAAATTATATATGTACAGAAAGATAAACTAATTTTACTCTTACCTTATTAATTATATAATGTACTATAATACCGTTTGAAGTTGTCGCAGAGTACGAAATATGTTTCACAAAGCATAAACTACTTAATTTATTAATAATGGATACAATAAGAAGTTACGAACTATATTACTGAACAATGACGATAAGAGCTTTGTATTATGTAGTATATAATAAGGGAAACGGACTGCTAAATATTGCTTAAGAAAATCTTTTGGCAAAAGTTGATTCACTGAGTGTTTGTGTGAGCGAGAAAATGTCTCAAAATTGCACTATTTAGGATATTTAGGCTTCAATATGGTGTGAATACTACATGGACGTACAGCAAAAGACAGGACACAGTGGAAATCTTTAGAGGAGGCCTTTGTCGAAGGACAAGCTGCGATACCACAACCACCGTTTGCCGATATTTAATTCCATAAGGAACCTAGTATTTAAGTTTTGGCATGTTTAAGTAATTAGATATAGTTTGTAAAACTAAGAACAGCAATAAAGGCTTTTATTTATTTATTTATTATTTATTTTATGGTGCGAATAAAATTTGGCTAGCCTGGAAGGCTGTTATAATAGGGAAAGTGCAGTACGAATCCGATGCTCAATCGCTGCGATACACGTTTTGGACATTAAAAACAGAATGCATTCCAATGAGTACACTATTAGCTGTTCTACTTTGACGCTTAAAATGAAAATTAAAGCAGAAACAACGTCGAGTTTAGAAGAATCCATAATCGACTGGAAGAAAGCAAATATAATGTGTTGTTATGCAAACGAAAAAGTTTTTTCGTTTCTTATTCTAAAAAATGTGCATGTTTATTGGAATTTAGCCAATATGTAAAATTTCATTTTAGTTGGATTAGAGGATGTTTTCAAATTCAACTAACATATTACTTAAATACACTAACAAACGTTGCAAAGTCTTGAATAAATAAATTACAAAACTCTTGGGCTTGTCTTTCTATATAAAAATAATTTTATTATTTTTCCGTATACATGCAGATTCCCACGTTTCCGTTTACTATCGAACACGAGATGAAAATAAACACAAATATAGCCCATGAAAATGGTTTGATTGATAGATTGAATGCTAGTTGCATTCAAACGTATAATGTGTAATAAGTGGACTTGGCGTCTCAAAATCACTCACAAATCGCCAGGGTATGTACAAAAACGATTTACATTATAACTTCAGTATTCTGTACATCAAATAAGCATATAACACTCTATACAATAAAGTTTCATCCAAATCAAACAATAGCATAATCAAAAAATACAATATAATAAATGAACCATACTTTTTGAAGTAGATACCCAAAATACAATATAATACATGAACGCCTTACTTTTCGAAGTCAATAAAAATAAGGATACCGATTATGTCTTTGATGACAAGTTATTTTTTTAACTATTTAACAATAAATCTTCACAAATGCGTTTAATATCTTTAACTATGTACATCCCCTAAGGACTTCATTCCCTTCGACTTAATGAGCTTGCTCTTGTTGACTTGCAATTAAACTCGTCAAAGGAATTCGTACGACGAGCAGTACACTCCCATAAAGTTACAAACAGACTGACAGTTTAGAAACGTTTTAAGTAAATATCTCAATACATTATTATAGTACATTCAAATTATTCAACGTTAAAAATCATAATTTTCCTAACACTTAACTATTAGTGAACTGGTAAATAGGTTGCCTACTAACAAATGGTTACCATGGTCACAGATATTGACAATATTAGAAATATAACCAATTTTATAAATAAATAAATTTAAATATTGGACAACATCACATACATTACTCGGATCCCAATGTAAGTAGCTAAAGCACTTGTGTTATGGAAAATCAGAAGAAACGATGGTACCACAAACACCTAGACCCAAGACAACATAGACTAGTGAACTTCTTCAACATCGACTTAACTGGGAATCGAACCCGGAACCTCAAAGTGGCGTACCCATGAAAACCGGTGTACATACTACTCGACCACGGAGGTCGTCAATCTTTACATCGTAGACGCGCCACCCACTGTTTATTTATTTATTTGGTAATCCAACAGTTTTTATACATAAGTTGATATATTGACTATTATATAACATATAATAAAACCAAAATAGGATTACACAGCTAACTTAAACATATTAATAACTAGAAGACGGTAGTAAAATTAAAACTGTTTACGTGTGACCACTATGGAAAATAAGATGGTACGTCCCTTATTTCACAAATTACTCTGTCTCACTCACCTTTTAAACCAGAGTATAAAAATACCACTATTAAGCAATACAATACATTCGGTGCTGCTAATAAGGCTATTTGCAATTGAAAATCCTGTTAAGAAAATATGTTTTTGTCGTATTTGTAATTGAAACATTTGGACCGTGGAGTAGGAGTAACCTTCAAAGTATTTCACTTCGCCTTATTGCCTCCAATGGTGACAGCAGGATTGGTTCTTTTTCCCAGAGAATCGGAATTATGATTCAACGGGGAAATACTGTTACAATTCTTACCATAATTCCACGCAGTCAAGATTTGTATAGTAACTTTTTATTTATTTCTCTTTAGTTAAGATATTCATGTTAATAATTTTTATATGTATGACAAACAACAACAACAACAACAACAGCCTGTAAATTGCCCACGACTGGGTTAAGGCCTCCTCTCCCTTTTAGGAGAATGTTCTCAACATATTCCACTACGCTGTTCCAATGCGGGTAGGTGGAATACACATGAGGCAGAATTTCTATGAAATTAGACACATGCGGGTTCACGATGTTTTCCTCCACTGACGAGCACGAGATGAATTATAAACAGAAATTAAGCACATGAATATTCAGTGGTGCCTGCCTGAACTCACGATCATCGGTTTATTCACGCCTTCTAACCACTGGGCCATTTCGGCTCGTATGCAAGAACAAAATATAAACTTGTGACATGTAACCGTCTTCGTGTTTTCCTTTGTTATTTCGTAAAATCCCACAAATTCTTTTATCATTGCTAATTAATAAAATTAATCCTTCTCCTAAAAAAATTAACAAGGCATAAAATTTTATAGATAATGAAAAACGTTAATACTGACTCCATTTGTTGACATTAATTCATTGTTCTGTATAATTTAATCGTATTGAATTATTCCGAACCAGTGGTAACTTTAAATTTAATTTAATCTTTTAAAATTACGACTGACTGAAGTGCTTATAGCAGTTCATTTGAATACAGTATAGTTTAATTTTGATTTTAATATGCATACAATTTATAGTGCAAAGATTACATAATTACAAAAAAGCGTTGGTTCACATACTACGGTGTACGTTCCAGGACTGACAAGCTTTTTGTAAAAAAAAGAACGTATCAAATTCCGCAGACATTTTTAACTTTGCCGTTTTGGAAATTCAAATCGTTTGTAAAAAAAAAAACATTGATAAAAAAGCATATTATTCGATACAAGATTTTATAGATGATAAAAAAGCGTGGAGTTAATACCTGTTGACTTCCAAGCGAGATATATTAATTTAAATAATTGTATTCAACTGACATGACTTTGTATATTATTTTAAATGTTGAAAAAGAGTAACTACTGATTTCCTTTTCGGTTCTTCTCGGAAGAATCTACTTTCCGAACCGGTGGTACCTTTACTTAACTGTAAAATGACGATTCAAAAGTGTTTGTAAAAGCCTGCTTGAATAAAGTTTATTTTTATTTTGATTTTACAATTACTTAGTGGCAGGACTTATGCAAGATAACCCCTCATCAGTTCATCAATAAATACTTAGGATTGTTTTATTTCCGTTTGAAAGGTTCCGGAGTGTGCCAATGTGAATACAGACACAAGAGACGTTTTCTCATAGTTCTGAGGGTTGGTTAGGCATTAGTGATATGAGAAATAATTAATATTTCTTACAGAAGCAATGACTATAGCGTGTCGTGCCTACTTGTCTTCATGAAGTGGCCCGTTTAAATGTTACTTGGTGGTAGGGCTTTGTGCAAACCTGCCTGGGTAGGTACCACCCACTCAACAGATAATCCGCCGCTAAACAATAGTACGCAGTATTGTTGTGTTCTGGTTTGAAGGGTGAGTGAGCTAGTGTAAACAAAGGCACAAGGGACATAGCATCTTAGTTCCCAAGGTTGGTGGCGCATTGACGATGTAAGGAATACTTAATATTTCTTACAGCGTCATGGGTCTATGGGTGACGGTGACCACTTAGCATGGCCCATATGGTGGCCCATATGCTCGTTCGCCAAACTATTCCATAAAAAAATGTTCACCATTAAGAGCACAACAAAAACAACGAAGTGAAAAACTTGTAGCCAACATATCGTCCCTATGGCATGGTGCTCTTGTTACCTTACACTTAAAAATACATCTACTTATTTTAACTTCACAGGTGAAATATTTTACTGGGTGCAATTCTCGAAGCGAATTGAATCAAAGTTTTTTTTTTAATAATTCATAAACATAGTAGTAGGGAATAGGAAATATAGATATACTATACAATAGTTAAAATGACGATGAGAATCATAATATTTAGTATATCTTGACCATACGAAATATAATTGAAGCACTTTATATACGAACTTAAAACAGTTAGGTCTTTACATTTAAAAATTGATTTTTAAAATTCAAATGAAGAACCAAATGTACAATCGCATGCTAAAGTGTTATTAAAAATTGTTCGAGCTAAATGAAAGATCCCGCTCATATTTCCGCGTCATTGGCCCTCAACCGAATATAAATTTGAATAACCGTAGAACAGGATTTGTTCTTAATTTGAAATTCAAATTGCAACGGGGAAATGTAGCGCTTTCGGGGGAGCGGGAAAAAATACTCGTATAAATATAATTAAAATAAAAAATACTGCGTCACGATTTCAGTTGCAAATGCTAACGAAAACAAAAAAAACATCCTTTAAGCATACTTATATTTGCTTCCACGTTATACTTTTAAGGTAATATTTGCTTATTAGTTAACTGTAATTACTTCGTAAAAGTATTATCCGCCCGAAATAAAATGTCGCTTCTAACATTGGAATGGTTATGAAAAATAAAACAATACAAATTAATCGTTTTATAAAGCACAAGGTGTGCCAAACGTTACGGAGTTGTTAATGATCGTAATACTTTGTAACTTTCATTTCGAAAATTTAATATTCAAACTTAACGATACAAAGCGACGAAATTTCCAATTGCTGTATAAAACCTCCTTTACTTAAAAAATTGAATTAATCCGTGAACGAAGGCAGGGCCCATTTGTCGCGAAATACGTTTATCGACGCAAAACTTCTGCTTCGTTTATTTTTATCGATAGTGGGACGTTATCATTTACGCTCCGCCATCTTTGTTTCGTATTTATGCAAATGGCGCTATCGAACGATTTAGCGATTTTATGGCGCGTCACTACTCGCTACGGGACATCTGCGATATGGAATGAAGCTTTTACGTTGACTACATATATTTTCATCGATATATCAAGTTATTTAAATACTATAATATATATAATGGTATTAATAATATATAAAATATGAAACCTGATGTCCTCGAATTAAACTATTTATTTATTTTTGTTAAAAAAAATGATTATTTTTTTCAGAAATTTTATACCCCTGTTATGAAATTGGTTCAGTTAAAATATACTTCGGAAGTTTTATATAATGTTACGTAAATAGAATCGTGAAACTTCAACAAATAAGCTATTTATTGGATGCAAACTTCTCGAATGCTGCGAACCCTCGATGCATATTATTTTACAAGTTGAAGAATATTATAATACAGCATGCGTTCACTCAGATACGGCGGTCCAGTGGTTAGAAGTGAATCTTAACGGCCGATCTGTTTGTTATCCTACAATGATTGTTCTAAGGCATTTATAGACAACCGATACGACAACCTTCAAGAAGCATACTCCTTCCTTAAAAGCCGGCAACGCAGCTGCTAGCTCCCTGGTGCTGCAGATGTCCATGGATGTAGTCACTCTCCTTCAGTTGAGCCTCCCGCTCGATTGCCAGCTATCACAAAAAAAGAAATTAGGTGAAATCTTATATGACAAATAGAACCACTTAATCTTGGTGCAGTTGAATTTTGATATTTTATTTCAGTTTCGCTGATGCATTAAATGGTAAGTATAAATCTGCTCCCAATGTTTACTCCGGATTAAGGAACTCCTCAATGAACAGCGAAAATGCATTTTATAGTTTATATACAAGGTTATAGGAGCTTGTTATGAAAATTATTTTTCCTGTTATAATTTATTCCTCTAGTGTTCCGCTGAAGGAAAACACCACAAGACACCCACTACGTATTGAAAAACGCTACCAATTGTAAATCTATCGGGCGGTGGTAATCACTTTACATTAGGTGAGCTTTCTGCTCGTTTGCCCCCCATAACATAAAAATAAATCTAGTAACTTGTATTAAAACAAGGCGATGTGAACATTATAGGCAATACTTATGCTAATTTTATAATCCTTGATTCAATTTACAAGCACATAAATTGTTGTTGTTGCATCTGGTTGTTGCTTTTTAGCATCTATTTAGTCCAGCGTCCATGAGCAGAATCACCAGTAATAGGGTAACCATTTCCAGTATTAGCAGTGAGAACAAAATGGCCGCAATAATCCGTATGTCTGTCCGTATCCTCGTCTAAAATAACTATAACATATGGTTATAATTAGTGAAGACCGCTACGAATTTAAATATTACTTAGTTTCTAATCTAGTGTTGTTGAAATTGTTTTTAACTAGTTGTTGCCTGCGGCATCTCTCGCCTGGTTGTCACGTGTTAGGCAAAAAATTAGCCTATGTTGCCTTGGAGTTCAAGTCTGCTTTATAGCAAATTTCGTCAAATTCGGTTCATTGGTTTGGCAGTTAAAGACCGACAGACAGACAGAACTTTCTCATTTATAATAAAAAGATGTCATGTTTAGTGTAAAAAAATAGAAGAAAAATTATAATACTATCTAGTATTCCGCGTGAGGCAAAGTTTTTCTTTACTGTATTTCTTTATGGTTTTAGATTAGGTAGACAGAATAATTGGTCAATTTGTATTGGTCATACATTTTAAATTAATATTTCTATTGCTATATTCCAAGTATCGATATTAATACAATAACGCAAGAATTGCTAATGCGGCTCAAAAAATAATGACAACGTTATCGATGATAAAAATAATGACGATATATTAATGATTGCTAGTTAAAATCCATTACAGAACAAGACATGTCCTGAAAAAAAGGAAATGGCTGGTGATAGTACACGAAAAGGAAATCCTAAAAAGCCTTCACTTCCACACGACTTTTAATTCGAATTTCTCTTTGTTTAAAACAAAACATTATTTCGCTGTGCGCTCCGCTGGTACGACTAAAGCAGACATCTGCACACTGTTTGCAGGAATATCTTAATGTAAGGAAGTCACTGAATCTTAAGTCAACTATCCACCAAATCCATAGCGCTTATACATTGTCTATATCTTTAAACAGAAAATAAAATATATTTACTATGTATCATGCATAACAAGAAAGGTCGATATGGATTTAAAAAAAGTCTATAGAAAACTTTAGTGCCGTGGTTCGTGATCGAGTAGCTTCTACAACGGTTTTCATGGTTTGTACAACCCCAAGGTCGGGGGTTCGATTGCCAGTCGAGTCGATGTAAAAAAAAGTTCAATAGTTTTCAATATTGTCTTGGATTTGAGTGTTTGTATTACAGTCGCTATTTGTGATTTTCCATACACAAGTGCTTTAGCTACTTACATTGTTATCAGAGTAATGTATGTGATGTTGTCTAAAATTTATTTATATTTCAATGATGGCTACATTTCACATGTTTTCCCCACATGTCTTCAATCTGACCCGTGTCATTAACAAGACAAGTGTCAATTAATTGCTGAAAAAATAACGTTTGTTTTTGGTTATGAATAAAATTTAAATTCGGAACCGGTATTGAATTTAATCTTAGTTATTGACGTATGTAACTCGTTAGGGCTTAGCTCAATATAGAATTTAATAATTTCTATATATCAATACAAATATTATTATTAAATGACGTCATATGTTTTAATAATATTATCGCACAACAAACATTGTCTCGATATAGGCTAGCATATGGGCCACCTGATGGTAAATGGTCTACACCGCCCATAGATATTGGCGCTGTTAGAATTACTAACCATTCCTTACATCTCCAATGCTCCACCAACCTTGGGAACTATGATGATATGACCCTTGTGCATGACACTGGCTCACTCGCCCTTCAAACTGGAACATAACAATACCAAGTACTGTTGTTTGGCGGTATAATATGTGAAGAGTAGGTGGTACCTACACAGACAGGTGGAACCTGCACAATATCCTACCACCAAGTAATGTTACATACCAATTTATCTTTATGTATCTGAAGCCGCGACTTGTGCCGTTCGTGGTGTATAATTTAAAAGCGCTCATCTCCAATTAGTAAAACGACCCTTTAAATTTTAAACATTTTCGTTGCACAGAGTAAATCCGATTACTTTAATTATTATTTACGATATAAGCGATTAACCGCGTGTGTAACCAGTTTTGTAAAGAGTTTTAATTTTACTACATAAGAAACGAAAAAAAAGTAACTAACAGTAACAGTCTGTAAATTTTTCACTGCTGGGCTAAGGCCTCCTCTTCAATTAAGGAGAGGGTTTGGGATATATTCCACCTCGCTGTGGAATGCGGATTGGTGGAATACACATGTGACAGAATTTCAAAGAAATTAGACACATGTAGGTTTCCTCATGATGTTTTCCTTCACCGCTGAGCACGAGATCAATTTATTATAAACACAAATTAAGCACATATATACAGTGGTGCTTGCCTGGGTTTGAAACCGAAATCATCGATTAAGATGCCCCGTTCTAACTACTGGGCCATCTCAGCTCATTTTTTTAATTTATATAATATTTAGAAAATAATATATTATTATTATTTGTTTTGTGAATCTGCTAAGTGGACGATCAGTCTTAATATACGACTAAAGATACTCAGCACATTTTTTCTAGCCGACTGTACCATGTAGTCTTTACGATAGTTTAATGGTGTAGGATTTATGATAAGTTTTTAAAGTGCTTTGTAGCAGCTTGATATTTAACATAATATTCACTTGGAATGTTGAAATTATTTAATGGAACAAAAATAATATGTTTTTCAACAAATTTTCGCTTGAGAAACTATTTTATGGAAAATGTTTTTAATAAAATGTTTTTGAATTTCATCTCATATATATCTTCTATTTTGGCGCTTGAGATATCGTTCAGGGTGTTGTATATATGTAAGGCATGGATAAAATAATTCTTATTAATGTGTACGTAGGAAAAGATAAAATAATTCAGTGGCTTTTTATCTTAATTATGTCAACCGATTTTTTATTTGGTAATTATTTTTAGCTGTCATTAATAACAAAAGTTACAAGGATTAATGATTATGGTCAAATTTCTTCAATGGAACAGCATAAAGTGCAACGACGTCTAAAATAAAGCGGGACGGGAAAATGTTCGATTATTTATTAGAAGTAAATATAAACTACAATTTTAGTAACAAAGGTATTTTCTTTAATTGCGAATTGAAACTTTACATATAATACTCCCAAAAGCCCTAATATATTTATGTAAAAATGTGTTATTGTAAGTGAAAATTTAAGAATACTCACAAAAAATACCTCTAATGTACGATTAGACGTGCAAAAAATATAAAGATATTTTTATATATTGATTATAGGCATGCTTTACTAGATAACGGGGATTTTTTATCTTAAATATAAGAAGTGATTTACCACTGATAAAATTTGTACACAGTGTAAAATTTCTATATTAATCATAAAAATAACTATAGCTCAATTTGTCTATAATATAATTTCTTCTACCCAGTAGTTTCCTCATTACTGGGATTCGTGACCACCATGCGTGTGGCTCTCCAGAACACTTCGCACGGTATATAATTTATGTTCCAAAATAAAATTAAGTAAAATAATCATCTGTAATTTCCTATAGATCGACGAAGGCTCTATTGCAATATTTTTTGAATATATTACACCAAGCCGCTCCTGTGTATCCACACGTGTGACAGTATTACATCTGACATATTCGGACTTCCTCGATGTCTCCTTCACTACAAAACATGAACTGAATGAAATTACGCAAATGTAATAATTGTGTTTTATCCGCTGGTATATAATTGTATATTGATAAGTTGCCCTTAGTTGCGCTTGCGTTTTAAGGGTTGGTTGTCATTTGTGTCAAAAATAAATAGTATGTTCTATGTTCTTCCTTGTTGTTCAAGATTGCATCATAAAAAATTTCACCAAATTCGGTTCATTGGTATGATCGTGAAACAGCGACAGATAGACAGACAGGCAGAGTTACTTTCACACTTATAATATTAAGTATAGATAGAGTAGAATCGTTTTTACCCTCAACATGAAACCTTTTTTCAGATTAATTGCCCGCGTCACTCTTCTTTTCATACACTATCTCTATGCAAACCATGTTGCTTCGTTATTTCGTTACTGAGTGTAGGAGTCAACAAACACACTCGCATTTATAATATTAGTAAGGATCTAGTAAATACTCATACCTATCTTTATAAGACAATTTAAATCGAAAATAAAATCCATGTCGGATAAACTGTTTATTTAAATTTTTTATTAAAACAAACCCTTGTTTAAAATGTTACGGAATCCCAAAAAGGGACCTCGTGGCTATGAATAATTTGTAGCCCATCAAAATAAGGGTTGCGACTTAATTAAACGGTTCAGTTGTGTCCATCATAATGGCGCTATCACAGAACGCGTAGAATTGACAAGAAAAATCACTTACCCTGAAAGACTAATTTCACATAATATGTATATGACAGTTACCTCTAATTATAACTAACAGGCGATAGAGGCGCGTATAGAAAACATTCTTATTGTTTTGGGTTAGAAACCTTCACTACACAAAACCAAAGTTTCATCACAATCGGATGTCATAAAAATATTCAATTTTATTTATTTATATTATTATGAATGACAAGAGAAGCAAGAACTTTATACCCCATTTCTATATAAATAAGACTCCCAAAGGGTTAGGAAGTTTGGTAGAGTTTGTTTATACCTTACAATATAATGTCAATTAAAATATACGTCATATCAAAGTACAAAAGCATTGAAGCTTTGAGATATTTTAAGTAGTTTAAGTCGATAAACCCTCAATTTTTCTAACTTCCTATATTTTTGTTAACATTTAGACTAGTTATGATAAATTATCATTATAATTTAAAATTAAATATTACAAGCTACGAGAAATTTATCAATGACTTTGACATTGACATTCGCTATTGCTATCCTGTTGGTGTTCTCTAATGAGGTCCTATTTGCTCCGACCTCCCAGTAATGTCTTTACAGCAATTGAGACACAATGCCTTTTAACGCCGACTTTTAATGCGAATTCGATAATGACCCAACTTTTTTAACTTAATTGCCGTTTAACAGTGTACTTCAAACAAAGGATTTATTGCAATGACATAATATGACAAAAAAATACATTGTGCCGTTATGCTAAAGTAATTTATAGTGCTATAGATTTACATTCGAATTTACTACGATGATATGTTATTTGTTACGACTTTTTTATTTGGAATAAGCACTTCCTTTCGGTGTTTTATTGACCGAATCCAAAGGTGACAGCACATCGATCACTCTTTTCACTAAATCCGTATCTAAGGTATCGAGGGGGTATCCACGGGGTTTGTCAAATACCATAAATGGGAGGTACTTTAAACTTGCTAATAACCCTGACATTATCAATAAAAATATATTATTCCAAGGAACTATGTAAAAGTAAAACTAAAGTAACGATGTAAAAATGTTCCACTTTTGACCTATTATGTACTCTATCTGGATTTTTGAATTACGTATTTACGTAAATGTTAATAAATAGAACGTTTTAACGCACGGTTTCAATATTTCACGAATGATTTACCAAGTGAGTTCGTACAGTATATAGACCAAATTGTGAATTCTTAAAACCATTATATCAAACTCATGTACTCGACGCGATCTCTAACTCAGCCTGCTTGTGGCCACCATCGCTCATAGACAGCCGGAGCCGTCATACCTTACTTTTGCGCTACCAATATTTATTTTATATACTCCTAGACAGGTTGGCATAAACTTTAACATCAAATAAATCATCAAATTAAACTCAAGATAGGCGGTGTACCCTGAATCTTGTAAGTCGCCTGTTTTTTCATTGGGTGGCTTATATTCCCGTCGGCGTACCTTAGCTATAAAATAAAATAAATAAATACCTGTTCGCTGAGCAAGTTTATCTTTAGCCTTGTTTCTATAAATAAATTTTTACTTTCACGTAAAATAAAGCATATTTTTCTAGTTGAATATAATCCTTATAAACTTCTGTATAAAGTATATTTTATATTGAACTTTATAAAGAATATGTTATTATTGAAATTTCTTAAGGCTACATAAGAATTTATATCCATTACAAAGTTACACATGCTCGTAAAAGCGTATGTGATATACATACATTCTTGAACAAAGTTTTACTCTATTGTTACTGAACTATTCCGATAATTCATTATTCGACGTCGTCTTGATACTTGAAAGAGCATACTTCATTATTTAACTGCCTTCATTATGTATAAGTTTGGTCAAAATGTATCTCATATTGCCAAGTATTGATTACGAACTATGAAAAATAGTGCTTTAAGTATACGTTTACGTCACGTGTACTATTTTTGTATATGTTTTAAGCTATTACGTAGAAACAGCGCCAACGATTTGGATGTTTTGACAATTATTATTTTAGGTTACTACGTAAAATATTTATGTTTTCTTATTTAAAACATATATTCCGGGATTTGCACAGCACTCATAACTCTCATAACTCAAGAAATAATATTTTAAAAACCACATTTACAACAGTACAAATTAAATATATATATAAAAAATACCTACTACCTTATCACTTACAGCAATAACATACCAAATCTTGATATTACAAAGCAATATTAAGCCGCCGGGTATTACAATGACATACGACATTATTTTATCGGAGTTTCAAAAACATAATGAACCCTTCGAAATGAACCGCGCACGGTCACGCCGACACAGACGTGACTTTATTCATGCCGACCCTTGGGTAAAGAGCCAATGAAATGACAATCGTATTCCTGTAATTAAAGTCCATGATTACAAAAACGAAGTCTAAGAAAATTACATTATTTAATTTTCGAATAAAGTTGTTTGAAAGTGAAAAGAGGTCAAATAGTACTTTGCTGTTGTGGTATTTCGTTCCAGCAATCCTTCTATTTTACTCAATTTGTTTGCATTTTGTATGTATGTAATTTGTGGTTTCGTTCGTATTAGGTGCAAAACGACAGATTCAACAGTCATCTCCAGACACTAAAGTTACAAATTGATTGAACGACTATATGTATATACAAATTAGTTTTAAAAAGCGATTTATACCTATTCTATTTTATTTTCACGCCCTAGTCGGTCTTATGGCTAGATACACATATGGTCAAGATTCTGAGATCCTAAGTTCAAACTCTACGGCGGGCCTATAAAAAGTTACAGGATATTCTATTCTTTTCGAAAATAAAGACAGAAGTGTGGAAGTTGTGTACACTCATGTGCTTCGGAAGAGACGTGAGGCCGTAGGACCAGCGCCTGAACCGTTTCCGCCGTATCAGGCTTGCTAACCTATCCTAACGAGTTATATGACTGTTTAACACAGTTTTTTGCATAATACATTTTCTGTAGTCGCCTCCCTTGATTTTAGCTGATCTCAGTGCCGTAAATAGCCTTTTCTGCGCCCTGTGCGAGCTTCTATAACTGCGCCCTATTTAAGCAGACCCTTTGCCTATTTTACTGTCTCACTCACTAAAACGCAGGTTCACTACAGCAAAGGTGTTGCCCATTAACGGTAAACACAAATACGCTCGTGCGCTGCCAAAAAATTGAGCGCGATGTATGTTTTTCATGATACATCATGTAAGTACGTTTGTATTGGAAAAAAACAATAGTCCTGCCCAGTCTGTCTATTCTTGCGCCACCGAGAGTATACGCCCTGTGCCTGGGCAGCGGTGGCACCGCCCTATTTACGCCACTGGCTGATGTGACCGAAATTGAGTAGAATGACATCATCATCCTAGCTTTATCATTTTATTATTAGAAAATAAAACAATTCATTGAACAATGCCTATAAAATTTCTCTGCCATTCCTACTATACGTGAAAAACAATTAACCAAAACTTTTTAAAATAATCGAGCTGAGATAATGTTACAAATATATTGATAAAGAGCAGAATCATTGCACTTTTATTACATGCTCAAACTGTAAGTCGAATACATTTATTGTGCCAAATGGGCAGACTCGGAATTGTTCAATGAATACTGACCGAAATTATTCAGGTAGATTAAAAGTTACAATTCATCATTATACATATATTTTTTTGATATTTCCTTGTATATTTGTTGTATTATAAATAAACGGCGAAAACGTGATCGCACTCGCGTTTCAACACATATGCTCAATCACGTTTCGCTTATCGCATTACCAAATATATTTACACGATACGATTATAATGTCATATCGGATGAATTGTGACAAAATATGTTTATATATTTAATGAATTACATTTCATTAATCTACCGTATGTCTATTATATTACATTCAGCACCATGTTTTTTAAAAACTTAAGAATTACCTTTACTTTTATATTTTATGTAGGTATGTAGTAATACTATTTCTATTTAACGGATTTTTTTAAATTACCTTTTTTATATAACTTCTGTATTGTGTACAGTACCATGAACATATGTAATCACATAAATTATAAGTATAAATTACAAATACATCGAATATTTCATTTTGTTTTAGTCAAATATCGATGCCAGTTGATATATAAAATAATAAAATTTTGATGCGATTCAATCAATCAATCAAAACAAACTTTATTCAAGTAGGCTTTTACAAGCACTTTTTGAATCGTGAAATCGTTAAATTTAACAATTAAGGGAATTCTATTAATCACTTTCTATACTAATAATATAATTATTACTTAATATCGCAAGTTGCCTAAATTTATAATCGAAACTATTATTCATAATAATTATTTAAACAATTATTTTTTAGCAATAAAAAATAACATTTTTGATACACAATGCTAGGTTCTACAGAGAAGAGCCTCTGCAAAACTTAATAATCATATATTTTATTCATTAAATTAATATTTTATATTGTAAGGATACATTTTTATTAATGTCATACCTCTTGCATGAAAATAAAGATAGAGTTTACTCAATGATTTTATATCTATTTTACTAAATTTATTGCATGAATTTGAAATATTAGCATATTTAAAAATAATTTTGTTAACATATTTCAAACAACAATACATTGAGTATTGTTATAGGGCACAATAAAACAACTTACGAATAAATCCCAATTGAGTATTCGATATCGTGTCTTATCCGTATCGTAGCATATAAATACAACTTTATACGCTGACTCCACTCCCCGGCGCGTGTGCTTTATGAGGCCCCGCAAAATATCGTCCCTTTATTTGAATCGCAATGTTATCATTCTAACCGATTGCTGCCATCTTCGAGGACCCTCAGTGAAATAAGTTTTTCAGGCGGACTGTGTGTGACAATATTGGATGAAATGTTATACTCTGCGAAGGATTTTGTCGTGTCGTTTTGGTGAATCTTAAGATTTGAGATTTTTGACATTGTTGAGTCTGTATATATCTATTAGGATGACTGATTTTATCATATTAATATTGATTGAAAAGAGTAAAGTCTAAGATGCTTGCCTGAGATGGTGCTTAGTACTTTAAGTTACCGTGTCATATAATAGAAATGTAGTCGTCTATTGCATTTTAATTCTGTGTCAAAAAAATTCACACTCATACCATCTCTAAATATACAATTTTTTTCTTCAATGCAAATGGATCACTTTCCTTTCTTGAAAATTAAACTTTTTATTGTTTTAATATGTAGCTAGATGCAAAGCGTATATGCGCTTCCTGTCATGGAAAGACCTAAAATGATATTACGGACATTCCTTTAATTAGAGCAACTCATAAAGAGAATGACTATAAACTAGTGATGTGATTCGACTCATATACATAGAGTCCCTTTAGCCACACAGCAATTACAAAACAATTACTTTATTTCTGTCTCATTTATCCTTCGAATCGAAACCCATTTGTTTACTTGTCTCTGAAAACAGAATAAATAGTACAAACTGTTTCTACTCAAACGGATTTATCTTTTAAAAATGGAAACCAGATCTACAAGTACGTCACATATGATTTTGTAAGGAATATCATATATAACCTATAAATTACACTGTTAGTGTAATATCAATCTTGGAAATCAAAATGTAAACTTAACCTTATACTTGTAGTAACACCAACTCACTTACCTTTTAAGCCGAAATACAATAAAACTAAGTATTTATGTTGGATGAAAGAAGAATGATCGAAACTCCTACTATCAAAACAGCTCTACATATGTAGAGTCAACGTCCAAACAGTATTAAGACGATTTAGGATTTTTTTTTAATTGAATATTTTTTAATTAAGTAGAGTTCACAATATTCATAAGTTGTTTAAATTAAATTTCAATCATATCTGTCGTCCGATTCCATCACCTTAATTATATTTATGAAAGGGGTGAGATAATTGCTTGTCGTGTTAATGTTTAGTGATACACAAATTGCAGTAACAATTTTGTATTGAAATAATTTATTAATTTATGAATAGCTTTTATATACGAAACAACTTCAATTATTTTGTATATACTATACAAGTATATACATATAATTTTATATGTATTAATAAAACTAACCCAAAAACATGATATCAGTACGTGATAGACATAAGATAATAGAGTGGCAGAAATCACTTACGCAATAGGGTGGAAAATATACATAGTATCTGTATCTCTAGACATAGTAGTCTTAAGATTAACGCGAGAATGGTTTAGAAGAAAAAAGCCTGAAAACCATAATTATGTCTTTCCAAAATCTAACATGAATAAAAAAAAACAAGAACTCTTTACTTGGTTCTGATATCAACATTGCCAACATTGAGAGCCACTGTAGGTGTTTCAAAAACTCCAAATAGTACAACTGTCCATGTATAATGAATAGTTGAATTCAAATGGAATATCTGTCAAAGAGACATAGAAATATATTTAGTATTTCATAGAATATACATTCAATTTTCCTTTATGCACAAATTTTCACACGTTAAATTGTCTCGTAGTCGTTACGTCATTGATAACCGTGTTTAGGTTCATGGAGGTTGTTAACAATATTGAAATTAAATACTTCCATTAAAACGACTTTTCATTAAGCCTGTGTAATATGAACAGGTATAAATTTGGCGTCAAATGAATTTCATACGAACCAATGTATGTGCGTATTTCAATTAACTCGTGACGTTGTAATTTAAATTTAATACGTCAAACAGTAATAAAATCCCAGTATTTTTTATGATATTAATATTTTGGAGCAGAGCTTGTATATCATATTATAAGGAGAATTAGTGTGACTTTCCGAACGCCACGCGTCAAGCTGACAGATGTCTTTTAAAATTCTTTCTCCTTTTGGCGGGAGGTGGCGCGAAATACGGTCAGGCGTATCATTGTTTTACTGTTTTGTAATATTATTAGAAAACCAGAAATTGATTGAAGTATTTTGTTGTTAATTATTATTATTTTATATCCTTGCAATAAATTTGTTATAAAAGTAATTTTGTTTTGTTAATATCAGAAGTGGGATTTCAAACTCACTTTTTATTTAATTGATTTCTGGTTCTAATAATTCTTAATAGCTTTTATTTTTAAACATAATTTGAGTTTTTGTTTTGTTGTATTTATTTAAATTGTAACTATGGGAAAACGCAAGTGTAGCCGTTCTAAAGATTATAACGTTCCGAAGCGTCGTCATCGTTCCCGTAGTCGTTCTACGCACCGTTCACGATCTAGAAGTATTTCTAATAACTCGGAATTACGTGAGTCATTGAATACAATTATTACTAGACTTAATGCGCTAGAGGATAGATCCTCAGTGCCCGTATCATCTAATTTTACTGTTGAAAATAATAATACGGCAAGTGATACTGCTACTAAGATAGTTGAAGCTATTCATAATTTAAAAAGTAGTTCTCGCGACTATTACGTTTCTAATTTTGAACCAAATGTGCACAATATCGATTCTTGGTTTGATGAAGTCGATCGTGCACAAAGTATTAATAAATGGAGTGATATAGAATGTTTGTCACGCGTAGGGAACTGTCTAAAAGGTGACGCAAAGTCTTGGTTTGACGATTGGGTCACCACGGATCGTTCATGGAGTAATTTTAAAAATGATTTTAAATCGTTATGTGTTAAAAATGTTGATGTGGCTAATATATTGTATGACGTCATGAGTACAAATTCGGATGATTATCCTACATATGCCGAATATGCTCGTCGATCTTTACTACGTTTGCGTATGGTAAAAGGTTTAAGCGAGGAACTTATTAGCGCAATTGTGATACGGGGAATTAATGAACCACATGTAAAAGCCTCAGCTAGCAATGGAAAACTTATGCCCTGTGATTTAGTTAATTTCTTGTCAACTTTTGTTAAACCAGTATTAGTTAAAAATGAGAATTTCTTGTCAAACAACTCTTCAACGCGCAAACACATAATAAAATCACATACAACTAAGCGTATGCCCCTTATTACATCATATAAGTGTTTTACATGTGGTCAAACGGGCCACAAACAAGCCGTTTGTCCGACGAATAAAAAGTCACCAATAAACAATAACGATGTAAAACCGAATACAAAAATAACTTGTGCATATTGTAAGAAACTCGGTCATCATATTAGTATTTATTTTGCTAAGCAACGTTCCGATCAGAGAAAAGGTCACGTTAATTTTTGTTCTTTGCCTAAATTAAATAATTCTAGGGATGTAATGGTTGGAGTGGTTCAAGGTATACCTATTGATATCCTCATAGACAGCGGTGCTTTAATCGTGTTTTATTTCGTCCTCCGTGGTTAGTCATTTAGCATGCGCTATGAAGCCGATTTATCGTGAATTGAAAGGTGTCGGACAAGGTATCACTAGAGTGTATTCTTATGTTACTCTCTTTATTGAATTTGAAGACATCACTCTTGAAGTTGATTTATTGGTTGTGCCAAGTGACAGTATGAACGCAGCTATTATAATTGGTACCGATGTCCTCAACCGTGAAGGCGTAACATACGTGCGTACAAAATATTTTCAGCGCTTATCTTACAGTCCTGCCTCCACAAATGTTTCAAATGTAAAAGCGAATGAGCAATCTATTAAAACTCCGTTGGTTGGGAAAGATTATGAAAATCTTAATAAAATTTTAAAGGAATTTTCAAAATTTATGATTGTTGGAACTGCTACTTCTACTGTAACTACAGGTAGCATGCACATTCGCTTGAACAGTGATACGCCTGTATATTATAGACCTTATAAATTGTCAATTAATGAAAAACTCAAAGTCCGAGAAATAATACACGACCTTTTATCAAAAGGTATAATTCGTGAATCCGAATCTGCGTATGCCAGCCCAATTCTTTTAATAAAGAAAAAAGACGGAACAGATCGAATGTGTGTAGACTTCCGCGCATTAAATAGGGTGACGATTAAGGATAGGTATCCTCTACCGTTAATCGAGGATCATATAGATCGTTTAGGTAAAGGACGTTATTTTACAACTTTAGATATGGCGTCTGGCTTTCACCAGATTCGTTTAGATGATGCGTCAATTCCGTTAACAGGTTTTGTCACGCCCGAGGGCCATTATGAGTACTTAAAAATGCCTTTCGGACTTGCTAATGCACCAGTAGTTTTTCAGCGTATTATTAATAACACGCTGCGTTCATTTATTAACGATAATAAGGTGATGGTATATATCGACGATATTTTATTAGTAAGTGATACCATTGAAGAAGGGTTAAAGCTTTTGCACGACGTTTTGCGTACCTTAACTAATGCTGGGTTTTCTTTAAATTTATTAAAGTGTTCGTTTTTAAGCACTCAAATTGAATATTTAGGTCGTGTTATTTCGAATGGTGAAATACGACCATCAAAGTCAAAAATAATTGCTTTAGTCAAATCACCGGTGCCTGAAAATGTACTACAGGTTAGACAGTTTCTAGGATTAGCTGGATATTTTCGACAATACATAGAAAACTACGCCCTTAAAACAGCGTGTATAGCTCGTTTAACAAAGAAAAATGTTGAATTGAAATGGGGTATAGAACAGGAACAAGTACGACAAAATCTTATTAAATGTTTGACAAGTGAACCAGTGCTCACTATCTTTGACCCTAACCGAGTAACTGAAGTTCACACAGACGCTAGCAGTCTTGGATATGGTGCTGTTTTACTTCAGATTCGTGAAAATGGCAGCAAGTCCGTAGTCGCATATTATAGTCAGGTCACGCAGGGGGCAGAGATACGTTATCATTCCTATGAATTAGAAACCTTAGCGGTATTCAAAACTCTTCGTCATTTTCGTCATTATCTCATAGGTATTGAATTTAAGGTTATCACTGACTGTAACGCTCTAAAAGCAACACAAAATAAAAAGGATCTCCTACCCCGCGTCGCAAGATGGTGGGTTTACTTACAGGATTTTTCTTTTACGATTGTTTATCGAAAATGTGTTTTAATGCCTCATGCCGACTACTTGAGTCTCAATCCCATCCGTGTAGTAAATAGCATCGATAGGCCACGCAACTGGGCACGGATAGCGCAATCAGGTGATGAAGAGACGCAAAAACTTATGGAACAGTTAAGTAAAGGTCAGTTAGATGCTAGTCGATATCAAATAGGTAAAGAACGACATCCTTTATTACAAATATACGCCTGTGGGTGAACAACCGCGTTTATTGTGCTACATGCCCAAAGGTTATCGATTAAGTTTGCTTAGAATTTTTCATGACGAAAATTGTCATGTAGGCGTTGAGAAAACGATTGGGTTAATTTTAAATAACTTCTGGTTCCCTGGTCTTTTCACATTCGTGAAGAAATACATAAGTCATTGTCTAACTTGTATATCCCATAAGAGAATCCCGCGAGCACCATTACAACCTATCTCATCATGGCCTAAGCCGGATACTGTTTTCCACACGCTTCATGTAGATATTTTAGGGCCTTTGCCAGAATCAAATGGCTATAAACATGTAATGATAGTGATCGACGCTTTTTCTAAGTATTGTCTCATGTACGCTCTCTACAAACAAGATCTAGATGAACTAAAGCGTGTGTTTAAAAATGTTATATCGTTATTTGGTACGCCACGTCTTGTCGTCACTGATAGGGGTCGAATGTTTGAGTCTCTCGGAGTTCATAAAGTGGATGAATAGTTCCGGGTGTAACATACATCATATAACACCCGAGATGCACCACGCTAACGGTCAGGTGGAGCGATACGTGCGTACTGTACTTAATATGCTACGCATAGAGGTCAGTCATAAAAAGAATAAGTGGTCTGAAGAGTTATGGCGCCTGCAGTTGGTGCTCAATATTACTAAGCAAAAGATGACACAAATGTCTCCATTGAATCTTTTAATTGGTTCTGAAGGGACTACTCCTGTGATACAAGCTTTAGTTCGTGATGTGGCTACTGATTATTCGGGATCAAATCGCCAGTCTTACGTTAGCTAGGCAAAGGACGGCCGAACGTCTCAAAGAAAATGAAAAGCAACAAAATGAATATGTCAATAAGGGACGTGAATCACCTCGCGCATTTCAAGTTAATGATTTCGTATTTGTCATTAAGTACTCTCAATCTAAAGGAAAATTAGATCCCGGAATGCGTGGTCCTTACAAGGTGACAAGAGTTCTTGAAAATGGACGATATGAGTTAAGACTTGTGGCTGGAGACTATGGCAAGCTGACTTATGCTGCTGCTCAGTATATGGTGTCTTGGAGAGGAGAATGGACACCTGATGAGTGTGCCGCTTTCTTTGATAGTAAGTTATTCCTTCTTTTTGATACTAGACCTTGCTTTTGTATGTCTAGTCTTATGTAAATACCTACTAGACCTTGCTGTGTTATGTCTAGTCTTATGTGAATAACTACTAGACCTTGCTGTGTTATGTCTAGTCTTATGTAAATACCTACTAGACCTTGCTGTGTTATGTCTAGTCTTATGTGAATAACTACTAGACCTTGCTGTGTTATGTCTAGTCTTATGTGAATACCTACTAGACCTTACTGTGTTATGTCTAGTCTTATGTAAATACCTACTAGACCTTGCTGTGTTATGTCTAGTCTTACGTGAATAACTACTAGACCTTGCTGTGTTATGTCTAGTCTTATGTGAATAACTACTAGACCTTGCTGTGTTATGTCTAGTCTTATTTGAATACCTACTAGACCTTGCTTTTGTATGTCTAGTCTTATGTGAATACCTACTAGACCTTGCTGTGTTATGTCTAGTCTTATGTGAATACCTACTAGACCTTGCTGTGTTACGTCTAGTCTTATGTGAATACTTACTGGACCCTACTTTTGTATGTCTAGTCATATGTGAATGCTAGAACTTCAAGTTGCTATGTCTAGACTGGCTTAAATGTCTACTAGACCTTATTGACATTTACATGCTCTAATAATACATTTCACAGGTGTAGACCAAACAGCTGAACTGACCCCTACGAGCAAAAATGATGGAGTTAATAAAGAAGATGGACTTCAGACTGGCGAGGACGCCAGGACGTCAGGAGAGGCCGTATAAGGAGAATTAGTGTGACTTTCCGAACGCCACGCGTCAAGCTGACAGATGTCTTTTAAAATTCTTTCTCCTTTTGGCGGGAGGTGGCGCGAAATACGGTCAGGCGTATCATTGTTTTACTGTTTTGTAATATTATTAGAAAACCAGAAATTGATTGAAGTATTTTGTTGTTAATTATTATTATTTTATATCCTTGCAATAAATTTGTTATAAAAGTAATTTTGTTTTGTTAATAATATATTATATTTATATAACCTATACCAACAATTACCTTGATAGAGCTGTATATTTGGCAAGAAAATGCAAGTCAATATGTAACCATTTTATCGTTACAAAATTGTATTACAACGTATAATATATATTACAATTATTGTAAAATCATATGAAAATAACAAAAACATTATTCCCATACAAAGATAACAGCAAGTCATTTACATACAAAAACATTAATTAATAACACACGAGCTACGAGGGTCTACAATGCTACGGTGCTACGAGATTTGCTACGATAACGATGGAGTATTATTATTGTATGGCCTTCCGTATAAACATTATAAAACACTTCAATATCGAAGATCATTATTATGAAAAAATCGATCACAAAGAATGACTTATGTAGTCCATTATATGTATGTAGGTTATTGACAGAGAGTATCTTTTAATGCTCTTGTAAAATTGACAGCGAATGTGTAAAATCCAGAATATAAATGACACGGTGCCCCAGTTCTCTGGATACTAATTGCGGTGGATATTTGCTGTGCTCTCTGTATAAGATTATTTGCATCAACCACTGATCTAAATATAACGTGAAATTATTGTTGAGAGCTCTATTGAAAGCAATATGCGATTTAACTCGATGTAACTAAACGTATAACTTAATTAATAAAACAAGATTTAATATAAAAATTAAATTTTTCCTTACATTTTTTTGTATATAATAGATAGATAGAAAACAAGCGTAATTATGTTTGCAACCTTGGCAAACGATTAAATTTAAATAGTAATTATTCTTTGTAAAACTATAAAATTAATTGGTCTATGAAAATGTATAATTTAAATTAATTTGTCAATACTGAACCGGTCAATAGACATCGTGGAAACAAAGGCAATCATTTCATTGTGATAATAATTTGATTTAATTCTATTTTAATATATGGAGCAGAATATAAATTAATGTACATTATTAATAACACAAAATACCTTCTAGTATCATTAGACCGCGACACGAACAATATCAAGAATTATCTTCTAAGTAAAATTATCTTCAATTACGTGAAATGTGTAGGACGCAAATCTTCCAACTTATAAAACTGCCACCGGTCTTCAAAATTCTTCATAGTTCCATAATTATTTATATTCTACCACAACAAAAAAATAAAATCCCACTTTAAGAGTAAGTTCTTGTGATACAAATTTCTGTAAACAAGTTATTAAACTGAGCGTACATATGATGCACATTGGCGATAGTTCATTTTATGGCAAAAAAACGTATATATAATATTTTAACCAAAAAAATGTAGTTCGTTTTATTGTATGTCTTGTTCTAATTGTTACAAACTAACAATTTTATAATATCTATTAATTCCTTTTTATGAATATTTATTTTTGAAGAGGTAAGCAAATGGGCATTTATTTATTAAATGTTAAATATACTTTATTCACGTAGGTTTTTACAAGCAATTTTGAATCGTCATTTAACAACTATATTAAGTGAAGCTAACACAGCTATTCAGTGGTGCTTGCCTGGCTTTGAAGCTGCAATCATCGGTTAAGTTGCACGCGTTCTAACCACTGGACTATTTCGGCTCTTTCGGAGCACAGGGTCTTTTTTATATATATCCCTCATAAGCCATGTTTAGTGATTATATTTCATTACATCGACTCGCTGTTTATTAGTGTTATGTAACGTATAAATGTACGTATATAAATATAATAAACGTAATATTTTTTATGTATTTCTGTTTCTTATTCTCATAACAAATAAAGATAAAATACAAAAAAGCTACAGTGGAAAAATACGTGATTACATCTATTAGTCTCCGGCGGACGTGGCTGTCTGGCGAATGATCTTGATCTTCCTGCCATCTCACATATTATTTACCGTCTACTAATTTCTTGGCATTATTTATTTATAAATTGATTTTAAAAATAATATTATTTATTTAACTTTCATGTCATCATTTTGTTAAATTAATCTACGTTTTTTATCAATTAACTAGCTATGAAAAAAATTATTGTTATAACCTTAGTTACTCATTATTACATCAACTATCAACTAGTGAAAGTCCTGTCTAAGTCGGTCCAGCCGATACAGACATTAGCCGGAACAAAGAGAATGAAAAAAAGCGGTTATTTTAATATTCTGTATACAGACACTCCAATTTTATTATATGTATATATTTTCAACAACTTGGCATACAAGTACGTTGTCATAGCTACAAAGTTAAATTAAATTTTCATTGAACCTCAGTGTCCATTTTGACACTTATTTACAAGCCGAATGATGCTTATTTCAAATGGTACAGTAATCATAATTATTTCTCATTAAAACTACTTGGTTAAAACATTTTTTTGTCATTTAGTTTAGTTCTGAGATGGCTGAGATGGCCCAGTGGTTAGAACGCGTGCATCTTAACCGATGAGTTCGGGTTCAAACTCAGGCAAGCACCTCTAAATATATGTGCTTAATTTGTGTTTATAATTCATTTCGTACTTGGCGGTGATAGGAAAACATCGGGAGGAAACCTGCATGTGTCTAATTTCATTGAAATTCAGCCACATGTGCATTCCACCAACCCACATTGGAACAGCGTGGTGGAATGTGTTCCAAACCGTTACCTTAATGGAAGAGGAGGCCCTTAGCCCAGCAGACGGAAATTTACAGATTACATAGATACAGACGGAGATTAATTAAATTATGTTATAATAGTTTTAAATAAGACCTAGCACTAGAAGCCAAACGCTTCATCTTATTCAAAATTTATACTTAAAGAGAAAAAGTATATAGAAACTCTTTTGTTCTGATTTTTTTTTTAATATTTCGCGGTCACTTGTTGATATTCTATAATTATTTATACAAATTATTATGTAACTTCTCATTCTCATCGTCATGTCATTACGGTGACCTATATTTTTTAATGAGTAAATAATCGATCTAATCCCATTAATTATGATTTTCTGTCCTCGTAACACAATATCCTTAATAACTTATTTTCCTAAACAATATGTTATATTGTCACAATTATGATTTCCCTTTATTTAATTATTCTGACGTATACTTATACTTATACTTATACTATTTATAAGCTGAATAATGATAAAATTTAACGAATTATTTGATTCTATTTCGAATTGGAACTCCAAGAAATTTCATTTTTAGTAAAATATAGTTTTTACATTGAAGTTATTGGCAAAAATCAAAAATCAAAATCAAAATAAACTTTATTCAAGTAGGCTTTTATAAGCACTTTTGAATCGTCATTTTATAATTAAGTGAAGTTACCAAAGAAAATTCTAAACAATTCCATCGTTCTGTATCGGAGTAGCGTGGTGGCATAACCTCCAAACCTTCCCCTCAGACTAGCTATGGGAAGTTTATGATCAACTAGTAGTCACCCGCGGCTTCGCTCTCGTTTTAGGGTTCTGGTTGTCATGTGTCAGGCAAAAAAGTAGCCTATGTCCTTTCTTGGATTTAAGGTTTACTTCATACAAAATTTCATCAAATTCGTTTCAGCGGTTTGGCCATGAAAGAGCCACACACAGACGACAGAGTTACTTTCCCATTGATAATATTAGTAAGTATAGATAGTTTTGATAATTTAAATGAAACGTGATATTAGATATCAATCAATGTAGATGAATATTCCCTCTCGCTGTATAAATGTTGAAATCTAAGGATTTATACGCTACGTTGTGACGTTTATCGTTTGTTTTTTTTGTATTTTTTCAGCTGTCAAATACAGCTCCCTGTCATGCGGAGACCTGTATCAAAACAAGTTTTTCCTGGTCTACCTTTTAACGTATGAAAGGTAAAACAAAATACCGTACGAGATTACTTTTACCAAACGTACAATCTAAGCAAATTTTTTTTTAAATAAATTCTTGTTTCGTTGATTTCAATAAGTTGTCCTTTATCGATGATCTTGTTAAACGATTGCGTTAATTGAAATTATTGAGCCGAAATCGACTCTATAACAACAGTGGTTGAACTAAATGAACCGAAAATTGCATTTGACTCAGCTAAGCATCACTAAACTTAACTTGCGGGTAAGGCACTGTGCAAGCATGTCTAGTATATAGTTCTCTAATGTAAGAAATATTAGTACTGTTCTCATTGCGCCAATGTAATTGAGCAGTGTTGCCTACTTGACGTCGGGTTTCCTATTAATTTGCTCGTCTAGATCTTTAAAAAAGGTATTTTGTTGTTTAGAATTCATCTCGTGCGATGAAGGAAAACTCAGTATACTTGCTTGACTTGGAACCCACAATCTTATGATTATATTGCAGCTTTTCGAACCACTGAGCTATCTCGGTTATTATTTTGTAAAATTAAAAATTACTGTAATGTTACTGCATGTAATTGAAAGTGAGTGAAACTGCAAAGCGGTGCTAATTGTTTAATAATATTAAACACTTAAACCTTGTGTGAAACGTGCTATATATTCTGTTATAAGTTTTATCTATGATGATTTAGTGCATTTTTAGCTAAGTATTACAAAATACATCTCTTTATTTATTAGTACCATAATAATAGTATAATAGTTTGTGACTTTAAGAACACATACATACTCATTATAACATCGCCTTCTAGTGAAAAATATCAAAACCAGTTCAGTAATATCAAAATGCAATGCAATCAAATATAAAAATCTTTTCTCTGTGTTAAATTAGTATACATTCTAATAAAACACATTCATACAATAGCGAGACTAATATATTCAAAACATAATATTACACAATTAACATAATATTACATGTGCTACGAATATTACTCGCCCTGATTAATTGTTATAAGCTCATGGAGACAATTTATGTTCTGAAGGTTATCATTAAGAGTCTGCGATAAATTCAAACTACGAGGATTTGAAATTGTCAAATTAATGATAAATTTACACGTGCATTGTTTTAATTGCGATCGTTACTTCTATAGCTTTTTGGCCCAGTGGTGAGAACGCGTGCATCTTAACCGATGATTGCGTTTTCGAACCCAGGCAAGCACCGCTGATACATGTGCTTAATTTGTCTTAATAATTCATCTCGTGCTCAGCGGTGAAGGGAAAATCGTGAGGAAACGTGCATGTGACAAATTTCATAGAAATTCTGCCACATTTGTATTCCACCAACCCGCATTGGAACAGCGTGGTGGAATATGTTTCAAAAACCTTCTCCTCAAAGGGAGAGAAGGCCATTAGCCCAGCAGTGGGAATTTACAGGCTGTTGCTGTTGTTGTTTGTTGACCACGGTGAAAAAAAGAGGATACGATTTTGACTGTATGTTTATATTTTTCTTGCAAAGCCGAATGTAATATCGTGAGAAGACAATTGAATACAATTGGTTTGATTTGCTTAAAATGTCATTTTTTTATGGAATAGTTTGGCAGACGAGCTTATGGGCCACCTGATGGTAAGTGGTCACCATCACCCATAGACAATGACGCTGTAAAGTAAAAAAGTAATAGAAATATTAACTATTCCTTACATCGTCAATGTGCCACCAACCTTGGGAACTATGATGTTATGTCCCTTGTGCCTGTAGTTACACTGGCTCCCTCACCCTTCAAACCGGAATACAACAATACTGAGTACTGTTATTTGGCGGTTGAATAACTGGTGAGTGGGTGGTACCTACCCAGACGGACTTGCACAAAGCCCTACCACCAAGTAAAATTCATAAGTTTTTCTTCATTCATAATAAAGAAATTCTACAGTCATAATTAAGTTTTTTTGAAAAATATAAAAACATCTTCATTCGCGTGTTCTTAAACCAATTAAGCGTACATTATAAAATATCCGTTGTACTTAGAAAGATTGTGTAAAACGTAACAAGATTTCTTTTCAAAGCTTTAGTATGCATAACCAATGCAGAGTAAATTAGGGTTAATGTTGTTTTTACGCCTAAAACATTTTGGGGTGTGGCGCAAGTCGGATACAAAAGTGTTCACTTGGTAAACTATAGTCCAAAATAATCCGACTATCGAAACGAGGATAGCAAAAGGTTATATATTGTGAAATATTTACCTTTATCTACAATATAGTTGACCTCTTTTACATGGCGTTGACCGATATGAACTACAACAACCTTGGTCTTGATGAAGGAAAACAGCGGAAGGAAACCGGGAGGCAGTTCTGCCACACGTGTGTCCACTTACCTGCATTGAAGAGCGTCATGAAAGTAACTCTTGTGCCACAGTTTATGAAGAATACTACCACAGCCTCGTTTACCGTTGTTAAAAAATATTTAAAATAAACGTACTTTAAGATATTCAGTTACTAAGAACAGGCATTAAGTGCCCTAAATTAAACATGATGCCTAATGTTTTGAACTACGCACCTGTTTTAACAATGTCACTTATATAAACACAGGTGAAGCAAATTGTAGGCGTGTACAAAATATATCCGTTCTTATAATAATTTTACACACTATATTTATGAAGACATTTAACTATTATGTAAGCAGCTTACTAGGGGTAGTACGTTTTATTATCACTGACAAAAGCCTTAGCGAAAATAAAATGTATAAAAACTATAAGATCAATAAATTAATGTTAAATACGATAATTTGATTATGACTATTAATAAGATATTTTTAAATAGATATCCATTTATGAAATATATTATTTTAATTAAATATTGAATAAGTAATTATACCATAAATACATTTACTTTCAAATGTTATGAATTAACTTTGTGGTAGGGCTTTGTACTAGTTCGTCTGGGTACACCCACTAACGATGTATAAAAATTTTATGTATGACATAAAATCTTAGCTCTTAAGATTGCTGGTCCATTAGTTAGGTCCACTATACTATTGTATAGTTAGGTAGTGTAAGGAATAGTTATTATTTATTAAAGCATTGATGTCTATGGGCGATGGTTACTTCTTTGCATCAGGTGGCCCACGAGTCTGTCCATCTTATATTTCTTAAAAAAATGTTCTTTATTAACACCAGTTATCCGAGCATAACATTTGTAGTACCAAGAAATCGAAATCAAAAGTTTGAAGTTAAGAAAACAATGTTAAAGGTCACCCAGAAAGTACCGCAAAAAGTGGAAATTGATATCCTAGGAGGGTTCAATTGGGGAAGTTTGCCTTTTTTCAACGTCTGAAATATGGGCCTTGGTATACAGGCTTGTTTTATAAGGGAAGTCACTCCAAAAGCACTTTTGAAAGTAAAGGATTCTGTTTATTTGTTAAAATAAAATGTTTTTGGATATTCATCACCTCAGTCGAATTGGAGCTGAAACTTACTATGAAATTTGTCTTATTAGATTAATAAAGGTCTCATTAGGAACAGCCATTCGATCAACGGTGATAAAGTGCTGTAGAATATTCGTCCAATAAGGAGATTATGTTGAATGTCATTAAGTCGCTTTTCCCTTGCACCAATCCCAAAACGTCTCTTGTGAATTTAAACGATGTGTTAAAATGGTGAATTCTTTTATACAGAACAAAAAACGTAAACTGGATTCTATACCCGATACCCTCATTACTGTCCCTTCACTAACGGTGTCGCGGAAATTGCTTTCTTTGTTATAATGTAACAGTTTTATGTGTCATTCTTTACACGTGTAAGCACGTGCATTGAATATTGAGACAACAATAACATTAAGGAACAAACTCCAACTCGGAATTGGTATACATTAAAACGTTTCGAAATAAAATTACGCATGAAAGGGACCTTAGATTTCTCTTCAGAAGCTTCTGAAGAAGACGGGAACAATGATGGCCTAACTCCGCCGTTTATACGAGTTTTTGTTCAACGAGCCAAGAGCCAGAGATCAAAATAACAAGCTTGGAAGCGTCATATCAACACGTATATATACCGCAGCTTCTCCGGTGCGACGCGGCCGTCGCTATGCCTGTAGCGCGTAGGAGTGTCAATCTTATTTAACCCAATTCTTAAGGGTAACTTTCAAAAAGTCTCCATCCCGCGAAACATTTATGTAACTATTCATAAATCTATACAAGCAAATACCAAATGGTGGACCACTCTTTTGTCGACAAACGTATAACTCTCTCTCCTACTTCGTAGTCTTAGAGTGGGAGAGATGTGGATCTCGCCGGTGCCCATGTAGGGACATGTGCACACCGTACTACACCGGAGTACCTAACAATGCCACAGTTCGAGATTTTCTATTATTTCTATCTTCTTTTTAAATTGACTATTCTGATTTCAATGAAAATGAAACTCAAATTCTTGTGTAACAATTATCGAAAAAAATCCACACATGCACACACATAAATTTATTTAATTTAAAATTTAATCGTGCAAATACATTTTACAATGGATTATTTGAGCAGATGATTTTTTCTTTCTTAGCGGAATGTCATCGAACAAAATGCATAACAGCGAAAGCCGTTTAGAAAACATACGGGCTATATATGTGTTTAGGGAAAACTGCTATTAATTTAAAAATAATAGGTTGGGGAAAAAGTTTCTTCGTATTTTATATGAAAATTCAAAAAGTTTTTTTTATAGTTTATTTACATTTGACTAAAGTATGTAGGTGCCATTTTGTTCCATAACTTTTTGCCATCTTGTTGGTAGTGACATGATCCCATTGCTGTAAAAATTTTGGGGCTTCTGATCGAAAAACTGCGACAAGTGGTTTTGGCAGTCCTCTCGTGATGTTAACCTGACACTGCCTAAGGAATTCTGCAGAGACCGAAACAGATGAAAATCTGAAGGTGCAAGGTCAGGACTATACGGCGGATGCATTAATACCTCCCAGCCAAACTCTCGTAATTTTTGTTGAGTGGCTAAAATGTGTGAGGTCTAGCGTTGTCATGGTGAAAAACCACACCCCTTCTGTTGATCAATTCTGGCCGTTTTCTCTCAATTTCTTGCTTCAATCTCATCAATTGTTCGCAATACAGTTCTGAATCGATGGTTCTGCCGGGCGGTAACAGCTCATAATGAAGGATGCCCTTCCAATCCCACCATACACACAGCATTACCTTGTTGCAAGTTAATCCGGGTTTTGCCACAGTCTGTGAAGCTTGACCGGCCTTTGACCACGATCTTTTTCGCACGTTCTTGTCGTATGTGATCCACTTTTCATCACCAGTTATCAGCTTCTTCAAAAATCGTTCGGTTTCATTACGTCGTAATAAAGAATCACAAATGAGTACACGGTTCATTAGGTTTCTTTCAGTGAGTTCATGAGGCACCCATATCTCGAGCTTTTTTGTGTACCCAGCTTTATTCAAATGAGTCAAAACCGTTTTGTGGTCAATTGCCAGTTCTTCAGCTACATTGTAACTACTAATATGCCGATCTTGCTATACTTTTTCAAAAATGGCATCAATTTTGTCCGTAACAGGGCGACCAGAGCGAGATGCATCTTTGATATCAAAATTTCCGGCTTGAAAACGCTTAAACCAAACTTGCGCTACTCTCACAGATACTGCATTAGGTCCATAAACATCACAAATTTTTTTCGCGGCTTGAGTTGCATTTTTACCTTTTTTATAGTAAAATTTTAAAATGTATCGAATTTCTTCTTTAGATTCGCTCATTTTAACAACAACAAAAACAAATGAAAATCACACAAATTCTTAATTTGAATTTGGAAGTGCCTTCTTTAAAATTAAAACTTTTTAATGATGCCAAAACCAGCCAGATACAAATGGTGTAGCCAAAGAGATTTTATTACAAGTTCATACATACTATATGCGAAAAGACTTTTTCCCCAATCTAATATATAAAAAATGATGAATACTGGTATTGTTGAATGAATTGTATTTACTTGGTGGTAGGGCTTTGTGCAAGCCAGTTTGGGTAGGTACCACCCACTTATCAGTTTTGCTACCGCCAAACAACAGTACTTAGTATTTTTGCGGTCCACGTTTGAAGATTGAGCGAGCCGTGTAACTACAGGCACAAGGGACATAACATCTAAGTTCCCAAGGTTGTTGGCGCATAGACGATGTAAGGAATAGTTAATACTTCTTACAGCGTCATTGTCTATGGGTGATGGTGATTACTTACCATCAGGTGGCCCATATCGTCCACCAACTAATTCCATAAAAAAAGAAAAAAGAACTTATGTTTGCACATACACTTGATGTCTATAATATGTTTTGATTAGTTAGCTAACCTCCCCTGAGATTGGCCGCTGAACACGAAATCTGTAAAGACGACATATAAGCACTTAGAAACACTCAATACTCAACCCTCATAAAATTTTTAGAGATACTACTACTATATACTCAACGATTTTTGCAATTTATAATATACTAGACGTCTTCGTGCGCGTTTGAATTAAACAAATATATTTTTATTGTAGCCTTAGTTACTACTTATTACATCGGCTGTCTGCTAATAAAAATCCCGTCAAAATGTGTTCAGTCGTTCCAGAGATTAGCTGTGACAAAAAGACAGACAGACAGACAAAACATACATATACGTTTAGTGTAAATCTGTTATTTTAATATTACAAATAAACACTGCAACATTATTATGTGTATGTATAGATATTAATAATAATTAATATGTTTCAGTTAATTATACTTAGTTTTTTTTTATGTTTATAAATCTGTGCAAATCCAATTCGTAAGAGGATTCTAATGTATTGCTCACACATTCAGAATGTTATTAGTGCTGAGTCGAACTTTACTAACTTGTGAATCGAGGCGATTGCGAATTGTGCTAAAATGGTTGAAACACGCCTGGAGAAGTCAATGACACATCATTACACAAAAGCCCTTAAACGCATGTAACGATATCACAACATTTGATGATACTTTAAAGTTCATTTCCCTACAAAACAAAAAATGAAATAAATTGCATTTAATATAATAATAATATTAAATTCACAAATGGAAAATAATTTTATTTGTTAATTTTCCTATTGAAATAAGATATTGCACAAGCATAGCACTATTCAAAATAGTCAATTGTGTTTTAAAAAATATATATTAATATTCCTGTATCGGTTTAAAATATGATATATATAAGAAAACAAGTTAAAATATTAATAATACAAAATATTCTAAAATAGAAAGAGATATTGTGAAAATAATTCATGGGGAATGTTCTGAGGAATTGTTCGGATTAATCCCGGCTGCTGAATTTCACCTTCCATCACCACATTGATGTCCGAAAATCCACAGCAGCGCGATTTCTTAGACATTTTCTGCCTCGCACAACCACTTTGTGGAACCAGCTACCGCCGGCGTTTTTTCCGAACCGATACGACATGGGAACCTTCAATAAAAAAACGTACTCCTTCCTAAAGGCCGGCAGCGCACCTGCAAGCCCCCTGGTGTTGCAGATGTCCATGGGCGGTGATAGTCACTTTCCATCAGGTGAGCCTCCAGCTCGTTTGCCACCTATCTCATAAAAAAAAGAAAGAGAGGAAAAATTACTCTCGACGTAATTTTGTTTTTCATTACGTGATTATTTCTGCCAATATGCTTTTTTGTAAGGCAAGTAAAAGAACTTAAAAAATTATAAATCTCATGTACTATATAGTATACATGACAGTGTAAATATATAGTGTATGTATATAAAATTGTATTTGTTTTTTATACTCTAAACATATTACGTAGCAGATTTATTACGTAATACATTATTTTGTAAAGATTATTAAAAAATACAATCAAAAACTGCCTCTATAAGTCTAATTCTCAGCCGTATGTCCCCTTTCATCGAACAAGATCGTCGAGAGGCAATTTTTATAATTGCTACGTCTCGAAAGGGGCGGTCTGAAAACCATTTAAAGTTTTTCCATTCCAACCACGGGTATGTTGATGGCATCGAAGGATGTTCGATCGCATAATCTTCGGAAACTACGCTCAAATGGATATGGCCTCGTTTAAATTATTAACAACGGATTTTAGATTAATATTCAATGTTTGAAATTAGAATAAAACAGTGATTTGTACTGCTGATTTAAGATAAAGCGTTTGCAAATCTGTTTGTATCAACACATCAATCTATACCGCTTTCTGCGATATTTGTGAGCATATTTTTGCGATTGATTGCTCAATTGTTGAGGAAGGCTCACGATATGGCTTAGGTGCGGAGCAGTTACGCTTAACGCGAATAAAATCATATGGAACCGCTAATATTTTATATGCTACATGTCTCTGTGTTTCTTCGATTAACATAATACCATAGCATGCAAATTACATGAATATGTGAATACTAGTGAGTAAAATCAATCAATACACACACAATACAATTTATATTTATTTCGGTAGCGATCAAACGAAGTTGATAGAATTAGTGAAACTTATCCGTCTAATCTAAATGTCTAATCTATCTAATAAATATAAAAAAATGTCTAATCAAATTATGTTTTTATGATTGTAAAAAGGTAGTTCTAACTTAAAAAAATATTGAGGAGTAAGGTTTCAAAGTGATTGCATCACGGTACACATCTAGCAAGTACATTCTTCATAATATTTTTCTACTCTGTAAGAATCTCTTCAAGAGTAAAGTATGAATACGAATTAAGTGTATGAAATTGAAAAATGTATTGTCTTAAAAAAAATATTACACTCCATCTGAATACAAAAAAAAAGTCATATTAGTTAAAAACAATTACATATGTATGTAATATATTCTGTCTGGAAGTTAACAAGTATTAGCTCCACGCTTTTTTATTATCTATATAATCTGAAACTGAATAATATGCCTACTTTACCACTAAATTTATTACAAATAATTTGAATAATTTAAAGTTTTAAAATGTCTACGGAATTTTATTATAGAAACTGATATCTCGCTCCAAAAAAGATATATTGACTTGGCTTCTTCTTATGGCACATACAATGATTATCACTGATTCTATCAAAGTGATCAATACTGTGAATATATATAATATTGCTGTAAATGCATTGTTGCGCAACAGAGAAAAATTCCTACATTTTTTTAAAATATCTCGAAGAGAGTCTCTAGAAGATTATAAATAGAGCGCATTGCTCTCTTTTTAAAATAAAAACAGATTCAATATCTGCAACGTTACTCCAGATTAGAACTACATCTTTATTAGTGTGTTTTATTTGTTCACAATATGCTAACATAACACAATAAACATACACAGTAAACGATAGAAATGAACCACTCAGCTCTTAATTAATTAGTTTCAACCACTCAAACTATTAATCCACACAGCTAAGCTTTTCTAACGAACACTGTTACTTGAATATACAAAGTTGAAAATACTACTAATACTCAACTCCTGTACTTTACTTTTCTAATTAAACCCTACAGTGCTATGAAATTATTTTGTATTATAAAAACTCATTCAACGTATGTTACGTTAGGTAACATATAAATTATTTTGATGTTATTACTCTTTAAACGCTTAAATTATTACTATTAATGTTGGATCTCACTTTCGGATATTTCACGATCGTGTTCTGCGGTGAGTTTCGATTTTTTTCTTACAGAATCGACTGTTTAGTATGTGTATTTATGTGTAATTAACTTTTGCGAAATAATCATTTTTTGAGATAAATAATTTAAATATTTTATATTGTTTTACGTATGAGTTGATCAAATCAAATCAAAACAATTTTATTCAAATAAATTTTACAATGAGGCAATTCTGAATCGTCAATATTTAAACACTACCGCCGTTTCAGAAAGCTGTCTCCAGCGAGAAGACGGCAAAAATCTTGCATAGTTGCTTTTCAAACAAACATATTTACAATGCAGTTTTTTTACAATAATTAGTGTCCTGTGATGGAACGCGAGCCTAAATACAGACTTTTTTTTTAAATATTAGCAACGAATAATAAGATTTATTTATTAATTTAATATTAAAAAAACTTTTAAATTTTGTAAATGGAACCGGTATTTTATTATATATACAGTTATACAAGTTAATTATCTACATTTTGCAGTATACGTAATGTATGAGACATAATTACATATGTTGTATCCTTGTAGATATTATTATTAACGTTGTGAATCAAAACGAGCTTCTGTATGTTAATTAGGAAACCGTAGGCGACGACACAGTAGACGAATGTTACTGGTACGGAGACACGTGAAAAAGGGAAAATACATAAATAAATATTGGCCATCACATACATTACTCTGATCACCAATGTATGTATGTAGCTAATGCACTTGTGTTATGGAAAATCAGAAGTAACGAACGAACGAACGAACAAACACCCAGGCACAAAAAAACGTAGAAAACTAATGAACTTTTTCTACATCGACTCGGCCGGGAAAGGAGCACGGGATCTTGGACTGGCGTACCCCTGAAAACCGGTGTACACACTACTTTACCACGACAGTCGTCGTCATAAAAGTTAGTTGTTAATTATTAGGTATGTATTTAAGGATATCATAAATAAATAAATAACGTTTGTTAGTTATATTGAGCCAAGATGGCCCAGTGGTTAGAACACGTACCTCTTAAACAATAATTGCAGGATCAAATCAAGCAAGCACCACTATAAACATGTGCTTAATTTGTGTTTATAATCCATCTCGTGCTCAGCTGTGAAGGAAAACGTCGTGAGGAAATCTGCATGTGTCTAATTTCAACGAAATTTTGCCACATGTGAATCTACCGACCGCATTGGCGCAGTATGGCTTCTCCTCAAAAGCCAGAAGAGGCCGATTGGCCCAGCAGTGAGAAATGTACAGGCTGTTCTTGTTTCTGTTATTAATATTAGTACTGAATATGAACACAGAGACAATATAACTGGCTGACTCATCACGATATCTCTGAAACCATTGTTCCGATTAACTTGAAACTTAGCATAGTTACTGCTTTCCAACGCAAACGCTGTGAAGAAATGAAATTTACACTTAGAATTCCTACCGACTCATCTCAGGATCTACTTATCGAACTCTTTTAAAAAGCAACCAAGTGCATCTTTATTCCGAACGAAATTTTAGTCATGTAATAATTTTGTTCATCAAGAAAATCGACTATTTTTGTGTTGTGGCTATAAATTTATCTTTTTCGGAATTTACCGTTTACGTTCACCTCCTTGACATCTTATTGCCAAAAATCATATATTGGGTTAGGTTAGGAAGTATTATCACGGGGTGCATGTCAGCAACCTCCTCGTGGTGCACCCTGGGCAACGGGGCCGGCTTGAGCTTGCTCGTCGGCCACGGCTAAGACTGGCGGGAGGGATGCCTCGGGACTGCTCCTTGTACGTTCCTGGTTAGCATCAGGGCGGACCTGGTGAGTAGCCTCGTTGGCTAGGAGGGAGTGGGAGGGCTCCCAGGTGTTTTACACCGGCGGTCAGCAGCGGAGCCTACCATCTTTTCCGCCGCTGGGCGTCAGCTTCGTTGACCCCCAGCCTCCAGTGGCGGACTCGGGGGAGTTCGTCACATGGAGGAGGTGGAGGAAGGCGAGCACCAGGCGCGCAGTCCACGTTTGTCATTCAGCCGCCTCGTGGCGACTGCCGTTGGTGGGGTCTCGGTTGCATGCCCTGGGCGATCCCGTTGCCTCACCACTCGGTGGCATGGTGGAAACCCGAGGCTGGTTTTAGTGGGTAGGACAGGGCCTTCAGCCCTGGTACGGGGCCCTTATGGCCCCGGTTGAGTCCCATATATCCGTCCCGGTCCCCCGGCCAGGCGGGAGGCGTAAATGCAAAACAAAAAAAAAGGTATTATCACGGTAGCATGCGAAAGCGCGTGGCGCCCGCTGAAATGGTAGAAAGGTTACCGTGGTTTTTTTAGTGGGTATTCCGGTGTTTTCTTCATCTTAGACACCGGTGAATCCCACATACCCCCCACTTTCACGTGGGGGAAACGCGTACGAGTTTTTCCAGCGAATAAAAAAAATAAAGATGGTAGTAGGTACTATACGTAAGATTTTCAAAAAACGTAAAAATTACCGTAAATTTCAGTTGTGTTTATTTTGAAATTAGATTTTAGTGCTCTAAGAGTAATCAAAAGTATACCTATCTTTTTTTTTAAATACCAACAACTTTTTTATAAAATAACAATTCGAAATTGTTAATGAGCTATTTGAATAAATTATACTTTTATATCTTTAGCAGGCATGTTAAAGTGTACCTAATAGTGAAAAGTCTGAGCGGGAAAGTATGCGTTAATGAGTTCGCAGGCAACAGGGGTTGGAATCAGTATAACTTTAAATGCACGAGAAATAAGCGTGAAACCTTATTACTACTTTTTGTTCTTATGTCCGACCAATTAAGGAAAAATTTTCTTAATAATCTTTAGAGAAGTATTAAAATAAAAAAGGCAACTGTTTCATATTAAAAAATATACGTACTTATTACTCAAGAGCTATACTTTACACAATTATTTCGGACACAAAACTTTTTATTACTTTGTCATAAATTGAGTCGTTGAAAATTAATGGGAATATCTAAGACTAATTTATGTGCAACGCTTTTATTTAACATTTTCTCTCTTAGTAAAATAAAATCCCCTGTATATTCTCTTCATATGTTATCTTACTTTCCGCTGTTATGAAGTATCAGATTAGTATGTACTTTTATTGAATGTGGATTTTCAGAACATCGATGAAGAATGCAGCTATCGTTATCATATGTAGTTTTCGCTCCAATTTTCATCGAATAGCAATCTTTTACTACAGCAAGAATACTACAAAAACGCCTAAAGTTTAATGGTTTAAGGGCCGACTAATAAAAAGGCGCAGGATCGATCCTGATCCCTTGGGCTATTGTCACCCCTACTCCTGACACAAGCGTTAAACTTAACTGGAGCAGTAAATAAGAATGTTAATAACTACTTATAGTGAAACATTGCTATTAGTCTTTTAATAAAACAAATAGTAAAACGGAAATGATACCGTCTGCCAGCCTAAATGGCTTTTTTGTTGGATATTTGTACAATAGTTGACGTTATACTCCATAAATCCGTTAATTTCTAAATTTTTTGATGTTTGGTAGATAAATAGATAAGAATATTTTATAGCTTAAGCCCAATTTCTAAAGGGCATTTTATGATGAAGCTAGGTTAAAAAATAATCAGAGTCATCTTATAGTGAGTGGTCAGCATCGCCTGTAGACATATTAACCATTTCTTACATCACCAACGCGCTATCAACCTGCAAAGAAAGCTTTACTCCAAGCAAAGATGACATGTCTCTTGTAAAGAGTCAGTGTACTAGTTTAACTGTAGGAGTCAGACTGATTTACTCTTCAAACCCGAACACCACAACACTTTTATTTTATTATTGAATCTATGTTTTTTTTATTCGGTTTTCCTTAGTCATAAATTCTTTCCATGACCATCAATTTCGCGTTATAACATCAGCTGGTCGTTATATGTCGGCCGTATTTTTATGTATGTCCATCGTTTTAGATGATTTAAACTGTATTCTATTGAGGCAAGTTCCCAGATGTCCCCTATTTTTCACTGACGTAAAATGTACAGGCTTTAAGAAATGTCCAGTAAGACCATGTCTATAAAGTGCTCATTAGTACATGTATTGTGTAATGTTAAGTAACTTTATAACCCATTTTGATGCCACGTCGTAGATGTCAATAGATTGGTTGTTAGAAAGAATAAACATTTGTTTGGGCACACACGTTTGCAAATATTAATATTAAATTTATTTTTTTATGTTCCGGTATGCCAGTGTGGTGTAGGGTGTAGGATGGGTGTGCTAGTGTAACGACAGATACAAGGCACATATCATCTTAGGTCCACATATTTAGCGGTGCATTGGCTATGTAGGTTGTTTCTTCTTACAGCGCCATTGTCTATGGGTGATGGCCACGACTTACCATTATTATTAAATTTGCCCATTTGCTCGTCCACCTACCTATATGATAAATAATACTAAACGCAGTCTAAGTGGGTTTGTTCCCCTGTATTCTGTTTTATCCTAAAACTAATATACAATAGCGATCAATCTAAAATACTACTCCGTGCAAGCTTTGTAGTACAAGCAATAAACATAATTCATATATCTATTATATATTCATACGCACCAAAAGTATTGACATTGGTTATTAACCGACTTCAAAAAAAGGAGGAGGTTCTCAATTCGTCGGGGCCTTTTTCTTTTTTTATTTTTTTTATTTTTTATGTATGTTACCGAATTACTCGAAGATGGCTTGGCCAATTTTGAAAATTCTTTTTTTGTTTGAAAGGGCATGTTTTACAGGTGGTCCCATTGTCAGGAGATCAGGATCTGATGATGGGATCCTGGAGAAATCGATGGAACTCCTCAAATTTTATAGGCAAACCTATAGTGATTTTGGTTTTATTCGAAGTGCCTTGGTCAGATGCTCACGAAAAGTGACATTTGATGAAGTGGAAACTGATTATGAAGACCACAACTGGTAATCAGAACCTATTAGTAAGTAACTATTTTACGGGTTTAGTTCTATTTCTTTAAGATAGTCGTCAAGCAATTGATGTTAGTAAACATGCCTATGATGAAGTCTAGCTGATGGTGGACTACCAGGAGAACTCCTCAATGATTAACAGCATTGCATCGGGAAAAAATGGTATTGTCTAATTGGCGATAAGCAGTTAACATTAGGCTATTGTAACTTAGGTAACGCTTAATTTGAGTTGCAGTCCACATCGTATTGAAACGGCGTTCAGTTATGTTTAGAGTCGAAAGCCGAAATGTACTGAGTATAATAAAGTGAATGACAAACACTTCCAATACTAATTATAAATAGCAAAACAACACTGAAATGAAATGAAAAATGAACTAAAAAGAAAAAAATAATCAGTTACATCCATAACCAATTTAAGATTTTTTAATCACCTTTTGAAGTCGGTGCCAACAAAGTAAATAAATTCCTATGTTGAAATCATTTAATTTGTATCGATAGTAAGGTTTGTCTAATGGTGACATCTATACAATAAATAGATTTAGTTTTTGTATGTATGTATTGTGTATTATGTAGGTACCTATATTAGCAATTTTGGCACCGACTTTGAGAGGTGATTAAAAAATCGTAAATTGGTTATGGATGTAACTGATTATTTTTTTCTTTTTAGTTCATTTTTGAAGGCGGTTTTTTTTTATTTATAAAAATTTTTTTACATTACAAAATTATGACAAGATATCATACAAAAAGGGCTCTTTTAAAATAAAACTAGTTATAACGGATTTTTAATCGCGTATATTAATTATTTTGGACAACCCGACGTTTCGAGCACTTTACAGCGTTCGTGGTCACGGGTAGAGTCAGTCTACCCGTGAAAAATCCGTTATAACTAGTTTTATTTAAATGTGTAATAATCGCGAAAATTTAAGACAACATTAAAAAGGGCTCTTGCCACCATCGACATTCCTGCTCTTACTGAGCCTCGTGGAATTAATTAGTCGTGATGATGGTAAGAGGCCTAATGGATTAACATTGGTTCCCTGGGAACGAGGTCGGGCCCTTGTGTGGGACGCTACATGTGCTGACACGTTGGCCCCATCTCATATCCGAGAAACAATGTTAAGAGCCGGTGCCGCTGCGGAAAAAGATGAAGCCAAAAAAATAACTAAATATTCGTGTATTATATCTAATTACTTTTTTGTTCCATTTGCTGTCGAAACGCTTGGCCCTTGGAGTAGTGGTGCAAAAAGCTTCATCAAAAGTATAACACCTCGCCTCATTGCCTCCACTGGTGAAAGGAGGGCTGGTTCGTTTTTTGCCCAGTGGATCGGAATTGCGATTCAACGGGGAAATGCTGCTAGCATTCTTGCCACCATTCCACACGGTCAAGATTTATACAGTAACTAGTTTTAGTTCACATTTGTATATATATATATATATATATATATATATATATATATATATATATATATATATATATATATATATTTATATATATATATATATATTTAAGCATTTAACGTTCTTAATTCTTATGTTAATAAAGAAAAAAAATACAAAACTAAAAATGCTCAGTCGTTAACAAAAAAAATAAGAACCAGAAATTTTAATAGTATCGTTTAATTCTATCGCATGTATCGTCCTTATTCAAGAACCATCAATTTCGATACTCAATATCGCAAAAAGCCTTCTCAATGCAACGTTCTCTTTAAACGAAATCATTTCGAATATTGGAAATACTAAACTTTTCCCAGGTAGTTTTTAGTGATTTCACAATTTGAAAAATGCTTTAACTGCATTCTAATAAAGATTGTGGTATTTATTTACTTCAGTGTGGCTTTGTAAGGTTAATGTTTTTATTGTGAGAAATAATTGAAAATTAAATTAATTCTTGCAGTATCAATTTTTTGAAGCAGTAGTTACTATTTAATCAGAGAATCTAATTGCCAGAGCCTCTGGCTATTTATAATAATAATAAATACATATTGGACAACATCACATATATTACTCGGATCCCAATGCAAGTAGCTAAAGCACTTGTGTTATGGAAAATCAGTAGTAACGATGGTACCACAATCACCCAGACCCAAGACAACATAGAAAACTCATAAACCTTCTACATCAACTCGGCCGGAAATCGAACCCGAGACCTCAGAGTGGCGTACCCATGAAAACACACCACTCGACCACAGAGGCCGTCATTTATGATATAAAAATCATTAATAAGACATTTTTAAAACACTAAGGATACAAAATGAAGTTTTGAAAAGAAATAATTTGAGTTATATACCCCTTGATTCATGGCTACAGTTCTCAAGGCTACTAGTGTGCTTTGTGTGGGAATAAAATATGGTACGGAAGCTCGAAAAATACGTCGACATGTAAATTACTAGTTCTATGGCGTTCTATGATCATTTTTACTCATCATGAGTTCACCAAAAATTATGACCAACCAACATTTATCCCCGAGACCGGTTGTCGTAAAAGACTCTACCTGAAGTTGTGCAGGACTGCTTTACACATACACAACATTGAGTCCTTCTCGAAAAAAAATACGTTAAGATTGGGGGCTATTCGAGAGGTTAGGTTATTTTTTAATTTGTCGATGCCACAGTCGTTTAAGGCCAAAGTCTTCATCAGTGCCTCCTATTTACAGTGTCGAAACATGGAAACGCATAGTAGAAGGTTTCTTACATACTACTTTACAACAAACAACAGCAGCCTGTAAATTCCCACTGCTGGGCTAAAGGCCTCCTCTCCCTTTGAGGAAAAGGTTTGGAACATATTCCACCACGCTGTTCCAATGCAGGTTGGTGGAATACACATGTGGCAGAATTTCTATGAAATTTTCGCATGAAACCTTCCTCACGATGTTTTCCTTCACCGCTGAGCACGAGATGAATTATAAAGACGAATTAAGCACATGAATCAGCGGTGCCTGACTGGGTTTGAACCCGCAATCATCGGTTAAGATGCACGCGTTCTAACCACTGGGCCATCTCGACTCTATTATACTACTTTACGTACTATATTCAACTATTCAAAAAAACTACCTATTTAGTAACCTCAATGTACAATAATTTGTCCAGAGAACGTAATAATTTTCTTCAAAGGACGTAATAGCATTACTAATTTTGAAACCAAGTTATGAACGAAGCGATTTGTACGTTTATGTTATATTGGAAACGTTTCCTGAAACTTTACGCACGTGTTAATAATAACCGTACAAAATTGCAACTCCGTTAAACACTCTGAATACGAACTAAAACAATTTCGTTTAGTTATTTCATTTTAAACATCGCTAGTAATGTGGATACATAAGTCTCTTTATAGTATTAGGTCACTGCCGTCCACAGATATTTATTATGTTCATAATAACAGCCTGTCATTTTTCCACTGCTGGGCTCAGTCTTTTATTCTTTTGAGAAAAAAATTAGGAGCATATTTCACCAGGCTGCTCCAATGCGGGTTGGTGTATTCACATGTGCGTTTGAACCAGCAATCATCGGTTAAGGTGTACGCGCTAAAACCAATGGGACATCTTGGTTTTTAACCAATACCATACCTTACATTGGCGGTACGTAAGGTACGGTTAATATCCAACATTGAGAGCAAGATGTTTTGTCCAAGACCATCAACTATGAAAAGATCAAGAAACTTAACATCAAGTATATACTACTACTACTACTACTACTACTACTATTGAGCTGAGATGGCCCAGTGGTTAGAACACGTGCATCTCAATCGATGATTTCGGGTTCAAACTCAGGCAAGCACCACTATATATATGTGCTTAATTTGTGTTTATAAATTCATATGGTGCTCGGCGGCGAAGGTAAACGTCGTGAGGAAACCTGCATGTGTCTGATTTCATCGAAATGCTGCCACATGTGCATTTCAACAACCCGCATTGGCACAGCGTGGTGGAATATGTTTCAAACCCTCTCCTTAATGGTAGAGGAGGCCTTAGCCCAGCAGTGGGTAATTTACAGGCTGTTACTTTACATTTACTATTACTAGTAGTTACACTGGCTCACTTAAACGAAACACAAAATTACTTAGTATTGCTGTCTGGCGGGAGAATATCGGATGAGACTTATAAGCCTAGAGAGGCTTATACAAAGCTCTACCAAACAGTGTTTGGAATTTTAGATATACATGCCGATATAAAATTTGGTGTAGAATAATTTAAGAATGAATGATATCCACTGTGTTTGCGTTTGTGTGAGTGGTTTTACTTCAAAGAGCGTCGTAGAATATTTATAATTTTTATTAGTTATTGTTAATGTCTGTATGTATGTTACTTGTCTGATTAGTCATCTAACTTTGTGCCCCAGGTCTTTGTTTTAATTTCTTTTTTTTTTTAATTGGGTAAGATTAATTTGTTTCAAATCTAATTGCTTTTGCATATCTAGTTATATTTATAAGGGTTAATATCTCCCGTTTAATTTTATAACTTGAACCAAACGTAAATTAATAAGCTCTAACTTAATTAAATAAACTCTATACTTAAGCTTAATTATCTTCAAAACTTACATGAATTATGTTCGTACCTTATAATTTAACATTAATTAAATTTTTATTGTACTACTTTTTATAATACCTATTCTGAGTTACACTAAAATGACCAGGGTAGTAAAATTATGTGAATACAACATTTTGAAAAAATACAATTAAGGCTACTATACTAATTATTAGCGACCTAGCCCAGCTTTGCGCGGTTGTAATACTGATACTAAATATACTACAAAATGTCCTACAACGTTTACAGTTTTTCAGACATTAGAATATACAACCCATAGTGGGTTTCTGCACTTTAAATTTTGCATTGAGTATACTATAAAATACGTATAAACCTTCGTTTTGAATCAGTCTATCCTAAAAAAAATCCGCATTAAAATCCATTGCGTATTTCTAAAGATCCAAGCATACATCGAGACCTAAAGTGGTAAGCGACTTTGTTTTATACTATGTGAGATAAATGATGATGAGATAATGTCACAGATATAGTGAGAGCAAACTCAGACTCTAAAAATTCGAAGTGTGTTATTAAATAATATATTATCTCAAACATAAATTATGTTGCTTACATAGATAATTAATTATACCAACATTTAAAGCAACCAGAGCTATTTTAATTTCTCTCACTTTCAGCCTATAAATAGTTATTTAAATTCTTTTAAAGAACAAGTATTTTACGCAGCCTAAGAATTTTTTATTTTTCTATAAAACTGCATACACGGTCCATTAATTACTTTAGGTTTAATTAAAATTCTAGAAAACAGCACATACTATTAGCAAAGAAAAACTATACGTTGTACTAAGACTTTAATTTGGAACAGCTTCAACTATTTAATTGTATGCAAAAGATACAAATTGCTTTAATTTAAGCAAACAATTCCGAGAATAACTTATAACAGAAATATATCTGCACTTTATACCCATACAGCTATTAAAGTATCATCCGAACAAAACTAGGAAACGTTCTCTCTCAGACTTGGATATTATATACGAAGTGGAATCACTCGTAAATTGAACACAAGCTTAATTACTTATGTAAATTGATTATGTTGGTTTTAATTGCATAAATAGCACTACATATTTTTCCTGATGGGACATATAAATGGGTGCCCAACTGTAGTTTGGAGCCAATTATAAAATTCATAGAATAGGCGTCGACTCAATAAACTCAAATCTATCTAACAGGCTGCAGCGCCAATGCTTCTAAATCATTCATCCAATTGAATACTCAGTATTATCGCTTGGCTATAATATGATTGTTTTATTATTATGTAATAACTGGCCAACGAGCAGAAGGCTCCCGTGAAGGAAAGTGATTACCACCGCTCATGAGCATCTGCAATACCGAAGAGCTAGCAGATGCGTTGACGGCCTTGCCGTAATGGGTGCGCCGTTTTCTTGAAGGTGATAATTATCTACATATCAAAAATTTGTTGCACAAAAATTATCTACTTATATATTTATCAAAATAAATGTGAATCAATTCATCCATCTCCAATACGGCTTGGTGTATGCTAATTAGAATTTCATTCCATGAAGGTTTCACGTTGGTATGAACTATGCACATTATGGATTGGAGATGATCTCCATAATATCCAGGTCTGAATCCGCGATCATGATGATTAAGGCAGACCAGCTAATGAAACTAAATTATAGTACACAAGTCTTTCTTCGACCATAAATGCCCTGAATCAACTCATTAACTATTAACTTTTTATCGACCTTCGGTTTTGAACCATCCTAGCTGTGTCCGTAACTTCGTGCGCATTTCATGTCATTGCCTTACTCCTTATTACATAAGCTATCTGTAAGTGAACTGTTATGGGCGTCAAAATCGGTCAGCCGTTTCAGAGATTAGCCTGGGCAGACACAAATCAAACCACCTTAAAATATTTTTGATAAAATAGTCGAACTAATAAATCTTTTGAAACGCCATGCAAAGCGCACTCATTATAAAACAAAGTAATTAAGTTCAACATAAATAAAAATGATTTTAAAAGCAAGTTTATTATAAAGCTTGCAAATGTACAAAATAGTGTACTTTTTCAAGCCAGCCAAAAGGAGACAAAGCGACTTAAAATAGCTTCCAAAACTGTACAAATAAGACGATGGACAGACAGACGGATAAACAGACTTTGTGATGCAAATCCACGACACTTCAGCGTTTCCAGCGCTGAATAGGATTCTACAGCGCCTTTGGAATTTTTAACAGCTTGAATAACACTCGTGTTTAATGTTAGTTGCCTTTTAGTATTTAAAGCGCTTTAAACTACATCATATAACATTTTTACTCTCTATTTGTGAAATCATATGAATATTCAAATAATCATACAAACAATAGTAATTAGTATTGTTGTGTTCCGGTTTGAAGGGTGAAGACTAGTGTAACTACAGCCACAAGGGACATAAGTCCCAGGCGAGGTCAGGAACGGTTAATGCTTCTTACAGCGCCAGTGTCTATGGGCGGTGGTGACCACTTACCATCAGGTAGCCCGTGTGCTCGTCCACCAACCCATTACGTAAAACATGTATATAATATTATTATATATCTCTTTCAGTATGTCTTCCTCCAGATACATTTTTTTTACGTTCCGTATTGTAATAACGTACAGACATGATCGTAAAGTATTTACAATTAGGGATTGTCTAAAAAATATTTTAGTCGACAACATATACCCACTAAATTCGTATAAATGAGATATTTCGATATTAAATCCATTAAATTCAATGACACGGCTGTTCAAAGGGCAGCCACGTTTACGGGGTTCGTAAGGCTGTAATGAATGATTAGTACAAAACACTTAAATTAAAAAAATGATTAGTACCACCAAAAGATAATATAGATTTATGATTATCTCTACATTTTGACGGTACTGTTAAGTACTCTATCTATGTTATCTATATCTATGTTCGTTTTTGAACTCTCGACAGCGTGTATTTAATTTAAATCGGTCGAGATATTAATAAAAAAAGTGTAACAAACAAGCAAAGAAAAATTATATAATATTATTTGTATGATTATAATATGACCAGTGAAAAAGAAATATTTATACCGAAAGGATTGATTAAACTAACATCTCAAGTTCATTTAATGATTTCAGTATTCTAAAAGTGTCTCAAAGATTCGTAGTAAATTCTTTCGAGTCTAATTAAAATTTATAATTTTCTCCTTTATCGAGTTAGACCCTTCGCAAAGGACGTCCCCTATACATTATTTCAAGATTCTAGATAGAATGATTTAGCATAAATAAGAGTATGAATAATAATATTTTGTATATGACTTAGAACTATCTGTCCTATGCGATGCCATAGGGCCGAAATAAGGATTTTATCATGTGATATTTTTATAAATCTAATACCAATATAACTTCGCTTATAAAATAATTCTAAGCCAGCATTTTGTGAAGTCGCAGGGAGAACTATTATATAATATAATGAGAACCAATGCAATTAAACAATCTTAGGTCGCGTTTAGGGTGTTGGTTGTCACGTGTTAGGCCAAAAAGTAGCCTATATCCTTTCTTGGAGTTTAAGATTGCTTCATACCAAATTTCATCAAATTTTCAACGGTTCAACGGTTTAGTCACGAAAGAGCGGCCGACAGACACACAGACAAGAGTTACTTTCACATTTATAATAGTAACACTTGTCCCATAACACTGAATATTAAGGTTACTTCTTCTCAAAATGCCAGTGTTCTTCTGCCATCACTTAAAGTTACTTAAACATTAATAGTCTTTGTCAAATAGCATAAGACGTGCTTTAATTATCTGTGCTTCAGGACATTCTATTTTATAAATAGAATACTTATTAAAATTTAAACAAAACTAGCTGTATTAAACTTCCATATTAAAAAGTTTTTTTCTTTAAATATGTATATTTTACAATAAGTGTTATGAGCAAAGACTTCGCTTTCAATGATAATAATAAAAATATATTGCAATATGAATTAAATAAGATTAGAAGAACTGAGGTAGCTCAGTGGTTAGAACGCGTGCATCTTAATCGATGATTTCGGGTTCAAACCCAGGCAAGCACCACTATATATATGTATGTATGTGCTTAATTTGCGTATATAATTCAACTCGTGTTCGGCGGTGAAGACAAACATCGTGAGGAAACCTGCATGTGTCTAATTTCATCGAAATTCTGCCACATGTGCATTCCACAAACCCAAATTGGAGCAGCGTGGTGGAATATGTTCCAAACCCTCTCCTTAATGGAAGAGGAGGCCTTAGCCCCGCAGTGGGTAATTTACAGGCTGTTACTATTTTTTTACTTTTAAGATTAGACACCCGTTATAGGCATCGTATAAAATTGTAAACATATACATCGCCCTTGCGAACTGAGACGTTAGGTCTCTTGTGGCTGTAGTAACGATATCTTAAAAATAAATAATATGACTCAACAATTACTCTTCGCGATTGAATTATAATCCTTTTTAAACGAATGAATACGATAAACGCGAAACAATGTAACCGGAAGGAAATATAAAATGGTTTTTTTTTTAAATATAAACACAATAAAAATTGAAAAATACAGTGAAAAAGAAAGTAAAAATTACAGAAACCAAGCGAAAAATCCGTCGCATTCAACATAAACTTCTTTACATCAAAACTTTACCTGGAAACCAAAATATACTAGGAAAAACATACGTTTCAACCGAATATTCTCACAAAAGTATTTATTTAAAAAAAATTCATTACTATTTCATTTACAATAAACAGAAAACCAGAGTGTAAAGTGATGAAATACAGATTAAAAAACAAAAATTGGTTCAGTCGTTCTGATATATCTGTCTTTCATATTTAGTACAAGAAACATTAAATTCGAACTTGTATCCTCCATTTTTAAGTCGGTTAAATGAAAACCTCCGACCTGCCTGATCCAGATACAATGTAATATTCATGAAACTCTGATAAATTTCATATAAAATCGTTCTGATGGTTGCACTTATCGTACACTTGGTAGGTTTCGATGCCGTTGAAGGGCGAAAGTGTTCCGCTAAATTAAGCCCAGAATTGTTGGACATCGAGGGTTCGCTTTTCTTATGGAAAATTAATGCTTTCACGTGAAAATTGCGACGCGTTGAATAGTAACAGGAACTTAATAATAGGCTATAGGGTCCACAACACCTCGCCATCACTAACAAAGATTTTGTGTGACGTAAATAATAATACTGATTACTTTTAAATTACTTCGAAAAAGTAATTCGATTTTTTTAATCGTGATTTAAGATATAGGTAGGCAGACGAATAAATAAGTCACCTGTAATCACCATCGCCTATAGACATTGGTACTGTAAGAAATATCAACCATTCCTTACATCGGCAATGCGCCAACAACCTTAAATGTTTAGACGTCATGCCTTTAATGCTGTTACACTAGGTTAGTTACTCTTCAAACTGGGATGCAACAATGCTAAGTAGTAGTGAATTGTTTTCTGGGTGATAGGGCTTTGTGAAAGCCCGCCTGGGTAGATACCACCCACTCATCAGATATTCTGCCGCTAAACAACAGGACGCAGTATTGTTTGCGTTCCGGTTTGAAGGGTGAGTGAGCCAGTGTAACTACAGGCACAAGGGATGTAGCGTCTCAGTTCCCTAGGTTGGTGGCGCATTAACGATGTAAGGAACAGTTAATATTTCTAACAGCGTCATTGTCTATGGGTGATGGTAACCAAGTGGTCACAAACATATGGGCCGCCTGGTAAATACGTCCGCCAACCTATTCCATAACTAAAATAAAAATAGTAGATTACAGATCAGTCGGTCGTACCTGGGTAGGCATACTCAAAATCTCACCACCAAGTAAATCATCGAATTAGAATTCGTTCATTTTCAAAATTTAAATATTATTTATAGTTTTTGGTTTTTTATTTATGGTCACTGATATCTTGTTAACAATTTGATCGATACAATGAATTCAAACTGTAGTCTATTGAGTCTGACATTTAACTTCGATGGGTAGAAAATCAAACTCAAAGGTAAATTATTTGATACTATTATATAAAGAGTCGCATCGAAATCGTGTAATATAAAAACTAACTGTATGTCTAAAATAATAACCTCCCGTGGGAATTTTAATGAAAGTGTACAAAATTTCAATCAAAATATTACAAAATAAATATACAAAACATTTTATATCTTTATAATACTCATATCTATAAAAAGGTATGTATTTATATTTTGCGGAAACTATTTTTTTGTCGCTGATTGTTTTTTCTATTCCTTTATAGCCATATATTGATAGCAAGCTTAGAAGAAGATACATAGAACAAATATAAAATAAGTTCAGAATTTTATTAAACCTAACTCACGTCAATGACAGTTGGTTAGACAGATATACATGTGGCAGATTACCATTCGACTTCCTAATAATAATACAAAGGTGAGATATTACCTGGCATTTAAAGACTTGTACTTCTTATTATTTGGAGTCAACTATATAGGTAATAACATTGACGGGGTTGGAATTATCTTGCTTCTCGCTCATGCAAAGTTTCAGAAGAACACATCGTGAGGAAACCCGTGTGTAAAATATATAACAATTCACAATAAAAATGTTTTCCATTATTTTTTTATAAATGTAATGTAATTGCTCCCAAGGCATTAATCAGTGTAATGATTTACAAAACCAACACTATGAAATCAAATTGACGACATTTTGATTGTATGGAAAACGAATTTAAAGTCAAATTAACCGCGGACTTTCTGAACAACCGTTGCTTCGAAACCGGGATAACATCATGGCTGCGAATAGTGCTATAGATCGTTTTAGAAGCATTATCCTTTTACTGAACGCCTGCTGCATCAATCGATCCTTTTGGTTCGAGCAAAGAAAGTTAAAAGTTATCGGTAACTTGATTTTCGTCACATCCCTCAGTATCACCATAGCTTCTGTATTCGTTGATGTGTTTTCCAAAAGCGATGAAGATACAACCAGTAACGAATATGTGGTCATTATACAACGCATCGTTCTCTTGGAAGTGTTTCTCTTGGCTGTAACAGCGGTACGATGTACAAGACTCCTTAAAACTATGAAGGCTTTGGATGAAAAGTGTTACGTACGTCCAAGAATATCGCTAAGTAATAATAAAAATGATGATTTAATTGTTAAAGGAATACATGTCGTGACGTATTTTGAAGCTTCGTCAATTGTTTTGAATGCTGTTCTGTTGAAATTGATTAATTTTCCAGTGGGTAAAATTATAACACTATCTATAGGATTTTCAGCTCATGATTTAGAAATTATATTTTGTTCGGCTATTATAAACGAATTTAACGATAAATTATCAAAACTGACCGATGACGACGTCGATACAGAAACAGGTACAAGAATTTACAGGCATATACTGATTGGTTCCTCGCGTTTTAACGAAGACTATAATTTAATTGTGAGTATTTTTTTTCTAAAAACAAAGCTGATATTGCCTATTTGATTACGTACATCTTAACCGATGTTAAATGATGTGGTGTAATGTGTAATGAAGCTCATGAAGTGTCTGTGGGCAAAGCACCACAGACATTTCATGAGCTTTATTTATATACTATAATTTATCTCGTGCTCGACGGTGAAGGATAATATGGTGAGGATACCTACTGTATATTAATAACTGAACCTTCTGCTTTCTTTAAGTAGGTTTTGATGACCGGTACTGCGTATGACTTAAGCACAAGATTACTTATGTTTTTTTTTTATGGAATAGGTGGCAAACTAGCAGGAGGCTCACCTGATGGAAAGTGACTACCACCGCCCATGGACATCTGCAACACCGCCGGCCTTTGAGAAAGGAGTAGGCTCTTTTCTTGAAGGTTCCCATGTCGTATCGGTTCGGAAAAACCGCCGGCGAAAGCTGGTTCCACAAAGTGGTTGTGCGAGGCAGAAAATGTCTGAGAAATCGCGCTGTTGTGGATTTTCGGACATCAAGGTGGTGCGGGCGAAACTTAGAATTTTGGCGAGATGTCCGAAGGTGAAATTCAGCAGCCGGGATTAATCCGAACAATTCCTCGGAACATTCCCCGTGAAAAATTCGGTAGAAGATGCAGAGTGATCCGACATCTCTACGCAAAGCCAAAGGATCAAGGAGATCGGAAAGGGCTTGATCGTCGATAACTCGAGCCGCTCTACGTTGGATGCGGTCAAATGGAAGGAGCTGGTACTGGGGAGCACCCGCCCAGAGGTGAGAGCAGTACTCCATGTGAGGCCGAATTTGCGCCTTGTAAAGTTTTAGGCGATGGGCCGACGTGAAAGTACCTGTAGCGGCTATCGGGATGTTCTCAAATCGTGGAGATACGACAAATGGTGTTTTTTTGGCGGTTAACGCGCAAACTTGCTTCTTTTTGGGGTTCAAATGGACTAAATTTAGCCGGCCCCAGTTCGAGACTTCGTTTAACGAAGACTCGATTTCAGACACAAGTTTGTTCCGGTTTTCTTCGACGTTTTCCCGACAAATATTAGCGCGGCCGGTGTATAAGGTGTCAACAGTACTGTCGTCTGCATAGCAGTGAATGTTTCCAATTTGCAACAAGTCATTGATATGCAGAAGAAATAAAGTGGGTGATAGAACGCAGCCTTGTGGAACACCAGCATTGACGAACTTTAAGTCGGAGCATGCACCGTCGACAACGACCTTGATGCTCCGATCTGCCAAAAAGCTGGTAATCCAATTGCATAATTTCCCGGGAAGCCCATAGGAAGGAAGCTTCGAAAGAAGCGCTTTGTGCCATATGCGATCGAAGGCCTTCGCTATGTCCAAGCTGGCTGCTAATGCCTCACCCTTGCTCTCAACTGCTTCAGCCCATCTATGAGTAAGGTAAACTAGAAGATCACCGGCCGACCGACCCCGACGGAAACCGTACTGGCGGTCGCTAAACAGCTGGTTCTCCTCTAGATACCGCAGGAGCTGGCAGTTTATAAGGTACTCCATTATCTTGGAGAGCAAGGAAGTGATGTCTATAGGCCTATAATTGGTCGGATCTGAGCGGTTGCCTTTTTTAGGGATCGGATGCACCAAAGCAGTCTTCCAGGAGTTCGCGACGACGCCTAATGCGTAGAATTGCCGGAAAAGACGCGTTAAGACCGGTGCCAACTCGGGAGCATATGTCCGTCGCACGATTGGAGGGATGCCATCGGGTCCACTCGACTTGTGAATGTCCAAGGAAAGAAGTGCTTTCTGAACTGCACTTTGCCGAAATTTAACCTCCGGCATCGTCGTATCACACCGCGGGATTGATGGTGGTGACTTTCCTTGGTCATCCAGAGTCGAGTTCGACGCAAAGAGAGACCCTAAAAGATCGGCCTTCTCCTTCGCCGTATGGGCCAATGACTCACCGTCCCTGTGCAAAATTGGAAAAGAAGGCTGACAGAAATTCCCTAGGACAGCCTTAGCGAGAGACCAGAACGCACGTGTTTCTGATGGGAAGCGCACCAGTCTCTCGCCAATTCTGTCAATGTACTTCGACTTCGTCTCAGCTATCGCGTTTTTGAAGGACCTAGAGGCACAGTTATATTCCTTACTTATGTGCAAATAGGTTTTAAGTTTATTACCTCGCCAGACAAATTCCGTCGGGTTTTTGTTAGCATTCAAGATGCCTGCTCGTTTGCCATCTATATCATAAAACAGACCAAGTCAAGCCGTTACTTCTGCAGCTGATTTGTTTGCGTTTGTATTGTCCTCCCATTATATCGGAATAGAAAGTATACCTGAAAGCACACATTCGTGCAATGAGCACACACATTTAAATAAAACTATTTATAACGGATGAATCGCGTATATTAATTATTTTTAAATTATTTTTAAACATCCCGACGTTTCGAGCACTTTGCAGTGTTCGTGGTCACGGGCAGACTAAGATGACATTTGTCTATTTGAAGAACAAAGGAAATATTATTAACAACTACCGCCAACGATTTCTCAATTGATATCTTGAGTAACGTTCCGGTTGCACGCAGAAGGCACTAACTGTATCTTTAGGTCTTGCAGTCTGTTGGATTTGGGATTTTAAATTTTTAATAAGTGGATCCCAGGTGTTAGAAAGTCTCCAACCATCTTCTCTATTGAAGTTCGGATGTTTTTGAATTTCAATAGCCTCGCGTATCATTCTAGGAATGAATCTGTGTTCTCTAGCGAGGATCTGTGGTTTATCAAATCGGATAAAATGGTTAGGTTTATCCAGAGCATGTTCACAGACTGCAGACTTAGAAGAACGCCTATTTTTGACATCTCCTATATGTTCCTTGACCCTGGTACCGATACTTCTCTTTGTTTGGCCTATGTAAGATAAACCACACTCACATTCGAGTTTATATACTCCTGCAGTTTGTAAAGGAATATTACTCTTGATAGGTCTCAAGAAATCTCACACACATCTCTATTGTCTTAGAAGTTACATATAAAAGGTTAATATTTTTATTATAACAAATGAATATTTAACGAATACTAATAAAAATTTCAAACTCCTCAGATTGCTGTGATGATATTGGTAACATTTTTAGTAAGTGTCGTTTTTGGCGTCGTCGTCATTCTAATAAATGACCATACTGTGAGTATACTTCATTATCTACTTATTTTATTTTCTTTAAGCTTATGAGCGTTTATCAAATTTCCCTTTTTCATGATATAGATAAGCAAACAATTAACTATTATTGACGCCATCGCGAGGTTGCGCAACTTCGGGAACTAAGACATTATGTCCCTTGTGCCTGTACACTGGCTCATTCACCTTTCATACCCGAACACAACAATACACAACAATACTGAGTAATGTTGTTGAGCGATAGAATATCTGATGAGTAAGTGTTACCTACCAAGCTACCTACCTACCTACCTACCAAGCAATATGGGTTAACATAAACAGATATTTACTCCATACTAAACATTTATTGCTGTTGTAACGGCGTGTTCGAATTAGCTCCAATCCTTTTACTCAAAAGGGGAGGACGCCATTACCCTGTAGTAGGACATTTGCGGGCTATTTTTACTTTATGTTACTTTATCTGAGATGAAATAAATATGAGCTCACAAATCCAAACGGAAATATTTACAATAAAAATAGTTGCTACGAAGAATTTTGGGCAAAAATGTTAACAGTATTTTCCCGTTGGATTGCAATTCCGCCGCTCTAGGTGAACAAAGTTTTAGTTCAGTCATTTTAAATTTTGTTTCAAAGGTTTACCCCGACAAACTAACTAGAACTAATTTTAAATAAAAAAATTATAAAATTTTCATATTTAAAAATATGAAATTTATATCATCAACATATTCATTTAATCTCTTACAAGCACATTAGTTGCAATTTTTCATGGAAGATTATATAGATAATATAAAGCTATAATTAATTCAAGTGTCGATTTTAACGCTAAGAATCTCAATTGTCAGTCTGTTAGATTTATAATAAAACCTACACATATATAATAAGCATATACTGACATCAAGCTATTCAGTCACTTGTATAATCCCGTAAAACTTAATAAAAGTTATTTTTTATACAAATTTCAAATTTAGAATTGCATATCAAAATAAATTTCTCTCACATAGATAAATTTAACCGTGGAATTGGGGAATTACCTTCCAGTATTTATACAGTAAATAATTTTAGTTCATATTTGTATATATTTAAGCATTTAATGTTATTCATTCTTATGTTAATAAATTATAGTTCCTTCCAGAAAGAGATTGTACCAAAACGAAAGTCAAGAAACGAAACCTACAATCCATAATAGAATTGTTAATTTCAGTAACGCATCAGTCAATATTTCAAATGTTTTTCTTTCCATTTCAAGTTAAGATGTTAAACTTCTCAAATCGAGCTGCACACCCTATTTTATTTGTTCACAGGATCTACATTTCTTGGGCTTTCTTGCTTGGCGAGGAATAAGATATATTTATATGTTGTTGGTCCTATGTCAGGCTTCTTATGAAACTAAAGTGCATTGCCTTAACTTGGTGCGACATCTAACAAAAAAACTAGTCTTTGATTTGACGGGCAAAGGTAAATAAAAACATTTTCGAATACTAGGTAATTTTACTAACTATAATTCTTTTATTTTTCAAAAAAAAAAAAACTATTTTGATTTTATTGAATACATTTGATAGTGCAATATACTACTGATGCAACACTTTTTACATATGCTTTAGAATCATTAAAAACTGAACTTTGTTCTGTATGCATAAATTAATATAATATTCTTAACATCACATCTAAACCAATTTGAAAACAAGGTTTTATTTAAACGATACATTTAAACACATGGTTTTAAAAACCTTCAAACTCTTATGCTAAATAAAAATACTGTAATCTTTCAGTTCGTGAAATACGTCGCATCAATCTTAATCATCAAATTGGTCGCCCATTGCGTCATAATTTTTACCGACCAATGATCATTCAATTAAGCCAAACTCTAGCTTTATCCATTTTAGAAAGCAAATATAGCAGATGATCGCAATGTTATAATTTTTTTATTGTTCAAGAAAGAACCACGGATTACAAATTAACGAAGCGCTGGCTCGACTGCGCCAAATCTTTACAGCCGTGCTATTCGGACAGCAAAAAATATTCGATAGATCTCTCGTTGCCGCTAATTGTACTCGACGTGATCTACAATCAACTCCTCGTCTTAGCGCAAGTAAGATTTATTTCAAATTAGATTCCGCCCAAGGCTTTGCACTTTGCCCCTTTCTGTATGCAAATTTTCATGATCTATAATTAAGGCAGAAACATGGTTACAACATTCAAAAATTAGTTCAATTTTTAAATTTAAAAAATTACGTATGTGTCTCCGGCCGTCTGATAAAGGTGCTAGCTTAAACCAATCTAAGTTAAGCTATTGAATACTGAAATTGTTTAATACGAGTAAAGCTTAGATTATTACTTAAAATGTATTTATATTAACATGAGAATACATAAGGTTATTTATTAATAAAATATGTTATTCTCGGTTACAATTCTTAAATGGTACATTAGCATTGTATATGTATAATACTAGTACTATTATTGCCTGTCTGTATGCGTAAAAAAAAGAGAAAAGCCAGATAGATAAGCATCGTAACGCGTTACGTAACGAAACGCTTTGTACTCCCATAAAAAGTCATTATTTCAAAATTATGTCGTATAAGTAAGTATAAGTCTTTGTAACTTCCATGATAGCTTTACTTTTTTTACTTACCTAGGCATTTTTTCGTTAATTTGTTTCAGGTTTTTGATATTACTTTGAAAGATTACCGTATATTATATATTTAAATTGAAACGCTATTTTTGCGTACTCGCAATTAGCGAATATTTTATTTAATGTGTGTTCTCATATAAGTGAATTATTATTCTTAATAATAAAATATTGCTTATTAGACATATAACGAAAAATAAATTTATTTTATATTAGTAAGTGCTATTAATTTTTTATTACTGTATATTTATAATAATAAATCCTAATTTTTCAGATTCAAAAAGCTTTAAAGAAGTAAAGTTTATATGGACGGACATTTATAAATTGTAAAAAATATGATAGTTAAGTAAAAGCATCATATTCCAACTCTAATTGGTTGTTTTATTTTTATTCAATTATAAAGACTGATATATTTTTTTTATTAATTAGGCTTTATAATTCCTCGATATTGATTTTGATGAAAAATACTTCTAGAAAAGCTTATTCAACCGATTTTTTTATGTATACAAACTAACCGGTGTGGTAATGGGCTACCTAATATGGAGGTCTAAGATGTGATGTTGTGTTTTGTGTTATTTTATGCTGTAGATGGCAAAGGAACAGGAGGCTCTCCCGGTGGTAACTAGCTCCATGGAAATTTGTAATACCAGGGGCATTACAGGTACATTAAAATATGAGTACACTCTTTTCTTGAAAGTTCACAAATTGGTCTGAAAAAAACGCAGTCGAAAGCTTCACAAGTTCCACGCCCTGGTGTATCATAAAGGTTTTTTTCAACAATCACTCACTCACCTATAAAACTGGAACAGTGTAGTGTTTTGTTTTGCCATAAAATATGTAATGTGTGGCTGGTAATCTCTACTACCTTGTAAATAATGAAGGCACTCAAAGACATTTTTCTCAGCTAGTGACGTCATAAAACGGACATTAAATGTTGTAATTTTAAAGCATATAACAGAGAAATGAAGCTTGGTTTCGACACTTATAAATTCAGAGTCGAAGCGAATGACAAATGAATGGAATGTCAGCCTCAAATAATATATTGCTGGAAATGAGATGTAGGTTCTTAATGTGATCTGAGAACAGCTTGCTTTTACTCATATGAAATCGTTACTTTTTATCATTACATTATATAAAAATTACGTGCATTTTCCAGACGTTTTTTCTATAATTTATTGGTATTTTGTACTTCTGAGCTTGTAAATTGGCTTCCTGGTTGTAGATCACCACCGCCACATATATATTGGCGATGTAAGACAATATTTATTTTATTAACATAAGAATTGCTACAAGTCCTTAAATATATACAAATATGAATTAAAAATAGTAACTGTGTCAATCTTGACCACGTGGAATGTTGGTAAGAATGCAAGCAGCATTTCCCCGTTGAATGTCGTCTGGACAACGAACCAACCCTCCTATCACCAGTGGAGTCAATAAAGCGTTAGGATTTTACCAACTAACAAGAAAAACCTTACTGTTTATTAAAAAATAAACATAAATTTAAGAAAAACCCTTACAAACATGCAGACAGAAAAAAATGATAGTTTTTTTCATTTCATAGGCATTAATATTTAGTAAAAACAATAAAGTAATATATGCTTATATATTTACTAAGACCAATATAGGTTCATAGGGAATTGAAGTCAACCCTCAAACGCTACACCATTTCAGAAAGGAAATCAACTGCGACTGCAATTAAACGTTAAAGGGTGTGAAGTTATAAACGTTTTCACCCCCAACGTGCCAGCGATGTTACCTGCTAAGATTATGGTTCTATGGAAATTTACGGGTAAAGAAATTTAACGAGCATGTAAATTCGTTTATTAATCTAAGTGTGGATTATACCTTTTAATTTTATTATTATTCGCACGGGTGCAATACTGATACTAAATATACGACAGTTTTTTCTTGTTTCTCTACTATATTATCCATGTATTATATACAAAAGCCTTCATCTCGAATTATTTTATCTATTAAAAAAACATCAAAATCCGTTGCGTAATGTTAAAGATTTAAGCTTACATAAGGACAGACAGCGGTTAACGACTTTGTTTTATACGATGTACATATAATAATTATAAGGTTACAAGACAAACAAATAATGTAACAAGAAAAATATAGTGAAAATTATGAAAATCAATAAATTACAGATAAGTAATATTTATATAAATTGTACAAATTTAAATTAAATGATAGTTAGAATTTGTCAAAATTAAATAAAGTATTTTATGTTTCAATACATTTTTATAAAAATAATATTGTTGTAAATACATATATTGTGACCCATCAGTTAGTATTTCTACTTTGTTAATGACATCCCGAAGGTACAAGGGATTTTTATAGATTTACAACAAATAACACAACAAACACACAAGTAATATCGGTATGAAAAGCATAATGGTAAGAAAAGAAGTCTGGGATAAACATTTACACGCACAGAATTAACACAAAATTTACTGACTGTGGCCTACACAAATACCAATATCTGTTACATGCGCTAAATGGATATTAGCTATGTATTATTGTATTTGGTTAACATATCATTGTACATTAAATTTTGAAAAAGATGACCTACAGAGTTTCTTGACGGTTCTTCCGGTAATATGTACATTCAGAGCCGGAGATAGCTTCACTTAGAATCGTTTGTAAAATGACGATTCCAACTTGCTTTAGGTTACACTAAATTAATAGCTTTGAATTAAATATAATTACTTTTATTGTTTTTAAAATTACCCTAAATTTACTCATATACTATTTATATTCAACTTTCGTTATATATAAAATAAATTATTCACAAATAACACTTGTGTGTTCCATTTTATAAATTTACTTTATAATTTTAAACAACATAATCAGTTAACAATTCAATTTCCATTATAAAAAGTTAAATTTCAATTAATCTCGTGCAAAACCGTTATACTGGCAGCGTCTAAAACAAATCTCGCTACAAAACGTCATTTTTACACGGAAATGAGTCGTTAGGTGCGGAAACCCGTCGCTCCAATATCGCGCCGCTCGCCCTGACAGCCCGTTGAAAATTAACCCCTGATTGCTTCACTGGAAAAATTGAATCGTTATTTTGTGTGGATAAGACGAATTAATTATAATTGTATGCAAGATGAAATCCATAAAAATATGACGAAAAGACTGGGTAGGGACCAGCTACTCATTAGGGTATTCTACCTTCATATATCAGTGGGTATATTATTCAATACTCAGTATTGTTGTGTTCCGGATTTAATATGAGTGACCCAGTTTAACTACACGCCCAAGAGTCATAACAAATTAGTTTTCAAGGTTGCTGGTTGATGAGCGATGATCAAGGTGGTATATTTGGTCATCATTTTTTTTTCTCATAGTTTTATACCACAGCAACTATTCTCCAAGAAGTCAAAAAATCATATCAAATCATTTTTATTCAAGTAAACGTCACAATGCAGCGTTTTTAATTGTCGATATTTAAATACTACCACAGTTTTAGAAAGAAACCTCCATCAAGAAGAATCTGCAAGTTATTTAGTTTAGCAAGTTTATAGTTTTTCTAAATAGCATTGCACTCAACTGCAATCAACTGCACCAAACATAATATTAAAGTACAAATGTACACAACCGCACTCTCATAGGATGAGATCCATATTCAAAATATGACATGACCAGAATGCACAGCGACTTTTTTATACTTTTCAAGACACTGTCACACACTGTCATCTTCCATGTTTCGCTCTCCTATTGTTATCGGAGAAACTCATTTTATATGCGAAGTGACCGAAAATATATTCATAGGTGAAGAGAAAACTTTGTACTACTTCTTAAACATACACGGAAGAAGTAATGCGACATTAAAACGTTAATAGTCTACGTTTATAAAACAAATGCCAAACTAATAATGTTGTCAAAACTGAAACGAATAAATCCTATTCTGACTTTTCTTTCTGACTGACTATTTCTAGGTTTTTGACAAATATAACAAAATACAACTTTATATACACTCCAATTGAGCTAAAGTGGCCCACTGGTTAGAACGAGTGCACCTTAACCGATTATTGCGGGTTCAAACCCTAGCAAGCACTACTGAATATTCATGTGCTTAATTTGTGATTATAATTCATCTCTTGCTCGGTGATGAAGGAAAAAAACCTGAGGAAGGAAAATGTATTTCACCAACCTGCATTGGTGGAATATGTTCCAAACATCCTCCTCAAAATGGGAGAGGAAGCCTTAGCCCAGCAGAGGGAAAAACTACACGTAAGTTTGACATTTATTAATAATGTATTACGATCGAATAGTCGATTATAAATACGTGCCAATGTTCTGCGAACTCATCGTATATTCGCGCATCGATCGTGAAATACACGAATTTCAAAGCGAAGATAATTTAGATTGAAACGCAATGTAAATGTGGTTTTATAAATTTCATCTACGATTAAATTTATAATCGAATACGTATGTTATATTAGGAATACGTAGGTTTTGATTCTTAACTACTCTGATTATATTTATTCTAATTAAGAAGTCAAAATAACGAGATGTGTAACAAATCTTGGTAAGATTTTGATGCTACGGTGATTAAACTTTCAAATACAAGTACAATTGATAATAGTTCCGAGTCGAAATGGTCTAATGGTTAGGACACGTGCAACTTCACCGATGATGGCGGGTTCAAACCCAAGCAAGCACCGCTTAATTCGTATTTATAATTCATGTCTTATTCGGCGATGAAGAAAAATATTGTGAGGAAACCTACATGTGACAATTTTTTATTAAAATTTGCCGCATGTGTCCACCAACCCGCATTGGAGCAGCGTTGTGGAATAAGCTCCAATGCTTCACCTCAAAGGGGTAACACACCTTAGCCCGGCGGTGGAAATTTTAATAAAATATATATTATTTTCGAATAACACTCATGTGTTACTAAATTATAGTGTATAATTATAGTACCTAATGAAAAATCTTACATAGTTAATGGTCCCAAACAACGCAACGCTAATATTTTACAAATAAAATTAAATATATTTATTTATTTCTATAGCATAAATAATTAATTTAACAACATAAATTGTAGGCTTTTTCAAGAATTTCTCACGTCTATTTACGAGTCGAGCTATAAATTCTACTGAGAATGAGGATCGAAAACTCCTTTCCTCTCTTCTACACATAATAGTCATAATTTAATATAATTATAGTGAATAGTAAAATCGTATCCACGTTAAGACTGTCTCAGACCATTACGGCTATTTTTGCATTTTGTAAATGAGCGCTTAATGGCGGCTTTTGTTTTTACCTCTCCACTTGAAATTAAATTGAGGAACTGAATTAAAAACTGTATTTAGACTCCGTTGACACAAGGGATGAATTAATTATTCGCACTCCTTTAATTTTACAATTACCTATAGTATTTCACTTGCAACATGCATTTATTTGAAAATATTTAATGTAGATATCTCAAAATGTATATGTGTTATGTAGGTGATATATTATGCCAGCCAAGTGGCACGATGACCTAAGAAGGTATCGGGACTCATCCAAGTCAATGAAGAAATAGGAGGCTAGGTATCTTGGAAGAGCCCTATATGCCAGCAGTGAATGCGCTCGTATTTAAAATAATAATTAGCAGACGTGACGTAGCCTTATATTATAGAAATAATAATTATTGATTTCTTGCTCAGCATCAACGAAAAACTTCAAGAGGAATTCCTGGTGCATTGTTTAAAATTTAATAAGAATTATTGATTTTATATGGTATATAATTTATGCTACCTTTTACCATACCTGTATTTTATGCAAACTGCGCTCTGCGTTCTGAGCAATAAGTATATAATAGCGACGCAGTAATTATTCGAGAAACCGCCAGTATTGTTACCAGTAAGGATTTACTTTATTAATTAACTGTTACTCGTATTTTAGTCATCCAGATTCGGCTTTTGAAAATCAGTGGTTATATAGTTGTAATACATTTTTCACAACAGTATGTAGTAACTGTTTTACTATCAAAAATAAAACAGCTTTAGCTTTGTTGTTTTCTGGTTAGAAGTCTGAGACAGTCAATGTTACTACAGATACAAGACATCGTAATGAACATATACATGGGAAGTGTCACGCAAATCAGCTACCATTAAAGGTAGGATACCTTTAAATATTATAAACATAAAAGGCTTTAGCGTACTCAATTTTTTTACCGATGAAAACTATCACCATCATCATTACATAGTAGTCGCTATGTATGCTTAGATCCTTAAAACTACGCAACTGATTTGGATGTGGCTTTTTTAATAGATATAGTGATATGGAAGTAAGGTTTTTGTATAGAGAGATATACATAGAGAAATTACTAGAGAAAAACTGATAATTTTAGTTTCTGGAGTGTTGATCCCTGCGTAGCCGGGGCGGGTCGCTAGTAAGGGACATAACATCTTAGTGTTCAATGTTGATAGCTCATAGGCGATGTAAGTAATTCGTTATATTATTAATAGTATTAGTACTTCTGTTATATAGTGACTGATCTGTTTTATAGAAGGAAAAAACCTTTTGATTTGCCTTAAAGAGTTTATATTTTTATGCAGAAGATTGACATATACAACGTGACTCGTAGCTCTGACAAAAATGCCTGGAAGCACTTTTATGTCGTCAGGCAGGCTCTCCCTCCGTCGCTCTTTACTTCCTCATGGGTGTATGCGTATTTCGCATATAAAGAATATTATTAACCAACGATACTCTATATTTATATTAATTTATTGATTTCCTGTTATTATAATCCAGCGAGTGGTGAAGACTACATTTGTTTTCTATTTGAAACTCAATCACTCGAGTGCAAAGAATGGTCTATTTATAATACCAATATCAGCCATTAATGTTGGTTGTCAGTGAAATAGATTTTTGTTTCAATATTCATCTAATACTACTGCCATAAACTGCAGTATTTTTTATAATAATATAATAAAATTTAACTTATAAAGTGATCAGTAACCACCATACTCGATTTACTACTTAAACAATGAGGCTGTTTAAATAGTATCAGTTATATATTTTTTATTATTATTACCTTTCAAATCAACTCAAATCAAAATAAACTTCATTCAAGTAGGCATTTACAAGCACTTTTGAATCGTCATTTTACAATTAAGTGCAGCTACAACCGGTTCGGAAAGTAGATTCTACCGAGAGGAACCGGCAAGAAACTCAGTAGTTACTCTTTTTTAACATTTAAAACATTGGTCATCTTTCGTCACTATAACCTTTGGATCTGATGAGAGTAATCTCTAACAGATCTGTTCGAGATAAACTAAACTTGTTGTTGTCATTTTATTTTAATAGACATAGCAAAATTATTCTATATGAAAAATATAACATTAGACCCAATAGTTGTACAGGTAATTTAATTCTAAATAAAATAACGAATTATATTATTAATAACTCGACTTCGATGACTTCGATAGAAACCTTACAGATAAACTTGTAACACCAAGTTTCCAACTTAGCGAAGTTTTGAACATTCTACTTGGAACAACGTTTGAATATATACGAATAATATTAATAGTAAAATTATTTTGTCAAAATAACTTATGAAAATCGTCACTTGCCTAGATTTGAACGTTCTATCGGTAAATTAAGCAAGTAATTATATGTTTTAAATATCCGGTTTGAAGACTGACTCTGTCAGTGTAACATCAGGGGCAAAGGATATAATATCTTAGTTCCCGAGTTTGCTTGTGCATTGACGAGGTGACATTTCTTATTTCTTGTCTATGAATGGTGATGAGCACTAAAAATAACCATAAGCCTTTTGCGACCATTAAATCCATATTTTATAGAATAAGCTATAATAATAAATAAATATGAGACAACATCACATACATTACTCTGATCCCAATGTAAGTAGCTAAAGCACTCGTGTTATGGAAAATCAGAAGTAACGACGGTACCACAAACACCCAGACCCAAGACAACATAGAAAACTCGTGATAATCTACATCGACTCAGACTTGAATCGAACCCAGGATCTCGGAGTGGCGTACCCATGAAAACCGGTATACACACCACTCGACCACAATATCAGTTTTAAAGATAAATAAAAAACCGAACAATACCCAAGTATTTATTTTAATTCACAATCATCGTTACGATATCACTGTTACATTGTCAGTCGAATTGGCCTAAAACAATTGAATCAACCATTTATTTATCTAACAATCAACGCGTTGTATTTATTTGCTTATCTACTGTACATTATGTTGCAGTTATTTCGAATTGAAAACATATAATAATTAAACTATATTGCTAATGAAAGTGACTCTACACCTGTTACATTCACTACTAAACTAGGCTTGTTAAATTGACTCTATCTATATCAAAAGTGTCTCTATAAAGTACGTTTCGAAAGTTTCAAATAACATGTACATAACATATAGAAACGAATTTAATGGATTGTAAGTCAAAGTCCATTCCTCAAATACGAAATCCATTGTAAGTGACTCTATTGTCTGCTAAAGGTTATTTGTTTATTATATAATGTTATAATTAATCTCATCGTAAAATGTTTCAAGAACTAAAAAAAGTTAAGCTTTATACTTATATCGAAATAACTGCCAGTAAGTTTCTACTATTTCTACAGGGTTATCTGTATGTAAAAATTAACACTTCAACTAAATTTATGTAAATAAAATATAAATTTCAAATTGCTTCAGAATTTAGTTTATATTTTACACTTTATGGGTACCATAGGATAGGATACATAAAACACGTAAAAATAAATTAAAAGGTAACTTAATATAAGGACTATACATAAGTTAATTTCTAGTACACCCAAGAAGGACAATATTTTAAACAAATAACAGACTCCACTCTACTTATAAAATAAAATACCATTTACAGCTATATAAAGACATCTTATACAAAGTATATTAATACTTATCAGGATTTTGCGTCTCTTTAATAATTCTGATTCGTTTATTAAATGCGAAGCAAATTTTAAAATAGCTGAATAATAATAACAGTTTTTAAAATAACCCTGTAAAAATATCCAACTTACAATTTATCTAACCTTAATATAGTAACGCTTACATTCGTTTATTCACAAATTCTTAACAAATTTGATTAAAATTATATCATAGCCTACAATTGACCGCTCCCCAATCCAATTAAGTACTCTCTTCGACATCACACAAACACGATAAAGATTTAATTGATTTTTTAAATCAGCATATCAACTAAATTAAAAGAATACACTTTATGAAATAAGCAATTAGTTTTTTTTATTATTAATTAAGATTCGGGATTTTTTTATTTACGAAGAAAAATATATTGCACAATTTATAAAACGGGTGTAATGCTTGTACGTACTCGTACAGCAAAAAACAAAAAGTCTACAATAAATCCAGCTGACCACTATGGGGTATAATATACATTGTCTCGAGATATAAAGTCCATTCTGCATTCTGGAACTAAATATCTATATTATTTTTTTACAACTGACGAGTTTGTTTTTATTAACACAAATATCTTTTATAACTTTACAATATAACATACAAAGGCAAAGAATTTGTTACATGTAATATTTCATTTGATTGCAATGTACATTTGGGTGTTACATTTATGTATACATATTATATCCTATGGTGAACTTTTTGCGAAAATCATTTTTATCTCTACTTCCACAAGAGTTCGTAAAAGACAAAGCTACAAGTAATTTAATGTTGAACGTTACAAATTATAATTTTCTTGTAAGTTAATTTCTATCTCAAATCGATATAACAATCAAAATTATAAATTAAAATCATTTTCAGGAATTTGTTTACAAACCGACTATATTAATTCGATAAAATATGTAAATTTAAGCTTGTAAAATTTAGGTATATACAATAACAATTCCTGCAAAAATCTTCCTTTCAATTCAATAAGACGTTATCATAAATGATTTGATCTTAAACAATTAACTATAAATAAGTCTAGATCGAAAGTTCTTAGTTATAAATTTTAGTTTAAATTTATTAAACAATAATACTTATAACCAAAATGTATCCACAAGAAAATATACTTTATTTACAATTTTCATAATTTTGGTACGACATTTTGGTATAGCGAACATTTGTCCTATATGCAGGATTCACGCACTCGCCTCGAGGCAGTGACGACTTCATGCCTCGAGGCGGAGATGTCAACGCTCCTCGCTGTCACTCCTCGGTTCACGAATGATATGTGCTGAAGTATAATAAGGATTATATTTCTTATATTTATTGCGATTGTACATACCTTAATATAAATCTTAAATAATAATATGAACTAGAAACTACCTAACTTAATCCTACGTATCTTGTTTTACTTATTGTCGGGGCTTTGTGACCCACTTGGGAATGTACTATTCATTCCTCTTATATGCTCCGCCCAAACAGATGGCTGAGTGAGTCAATATAACTACAGGCACAAGGGACACCAAGGGAAACTTAGTTTCCAATGTCTATGGGTGATCTTGACTATTTACCATCAGCTGGTTTTCGCTATTATGCCATATTTGATTTTAATTTGCAAATTACTTTAAAACATAAGTAATTTTTTTTTAACATTTGATCAAATAAATTATGTAAGTTATGAAAAAATAAAATATTTAACTCTAGTTTTCAATTAATGGAACCCATGCGTATAAGATAAAATGTGGTAGTGGTGACCGTAATGGTAAGATGTGGTGTTATGACCGTAGACTCATCAGGCTTATCTGACTATATAAACACACTTTCTCTTCTACTGTGAAACATAAGTAGTCTATATGGCTGTTTTAGAGTAAGTCAGAGTAGTGGCTCATATATATTTCAGAGAGTCATCAGGCGATAGCCACTTACCACCAGATAGCCCACTTACTTTGTTTTCAAAAATAAATAGAAGCAAGTGCACCCGCTTTCAATTAAGAATAGAAAATTAAGAAAAAGTATCTCAATTTCTAATCAGAAAATCGCGATAAAGTCCTGTACTCACCCCATTGTTTGCTACAGCAACGGCTTGGTTGCTTTTCATCGCATCGTCCATTCCCAACTTTGATTTACAATAATCATCGATTGGTTTTTTGTCTATAACAAAAATATTATTGAATAGAGGCTCATGGTCTGTGTTTTTAATAAAGTGGCGCTCCAATCGACTTCCTAAGGGTAGGTACAGTGAAACTTGGTTAAGTGGGACCTGGATAAGTGAAATGCCTCCATAACTGGAACTCATGCCGCGGTCCCATCACTTTGGCATTGAATTACCTCTGTTAGTGGGACGAAGCAAACCTCTATAACTGGGATTTGTTATTTTGTTTTATCATTACAATAACCTCTATAACATAACAGACAGCAAGTGATTTTTTTATGCATAAACTTTTGTAACTGAGTTTTTGTAACTTTTGTAAGTGAGTCGAGATGGCCCAATGGTTAGAACGCGTGCATCTTAACCGATGATTGCGGGTTCAAACCCAGGCAAGCACCGCTGATTCATGTGCTTAATTTGTCTTTAAAATTCATCTCGTGCTCAGCAACAACATCGTGAGGAAACCTGCATGTGACAAATTTCATAGAAATTCTGCCACATGTGTATTCCACCAACCCTCGTGGTGGAATATGTTCCAAACCTTCTCCTCTAAGGGAAAGGAGGCCTTTAGCCCAGCAGTGGGAATTTACAGGCTGTTGTTGTTTTGTAACTGAGATAACATTGTTTTGTATTTTTCCTGACTTATTCTTTTTCTACCCGCAAATTCCGCACTTTACTATGTATGTAATTTGAAGTATCAATGACTCCAAATTTTAGTTTTGCTTTACTACCTAAAAGGTTTGCAAAATGTCAAAGCATACCTCTATATCTGAAACAGATATTTATTTATACCTGGGTATCTGAGACACTGGGTTAGTAGAATACCTCTATAAATGAAACAACATTGCAGGTCCCTTGAAGTTTCACTTAGCCAGGTTTCACTGTATTTACTAATAAATAAAATGCTTTGATGCAAATATAGCTACCCTTTAGCACTTAGGAATAATGTACGAGTAGTTATATACCAGTGATATATTCTTAATATTACTCTAAATATAAACGAATAAATTATAGCTCTTTGTATGATGACATAAAAATTGTGATTTCATATAAAATCGCAGCGCATATTCAATGAAATTTTATAAATAATAATATAACTTTTATTATTCTTATTACATTAATTAACTTTTATTACAATTATTAATTTATCGTTAAGTCTACTTGAATTTTATAATATAAAACTAATTGATATTGTACCTACACCATAAATATGTATTACAAATAATCTCCACTAGATTCAGGGTTTCTAGAAGATAACTGATCTCTTGTTAGAGATAAGTTATCCCTTTGTACACATTTTTCATTTATATCATTTTCCGTATACTCTGTTGGTATATAAATAAATAAATAACTACATCCATATGTCATACGTTCTAATATGTAATTATGAATGATCACTGCTGGTTCTACAAATTACAGATTTTTCATATATTTATGCAAAATAGTCGTATTAAATTTTCAGTTCAGTACTCCGTGGAAGAGCCAAAATACATACGAATATGTACATTTTATAATGGCTTGCCATGTTATACGCGTTGACACAATTTATTGTTGTTAGGTAATTGTATGGACAAATATGTAGGTCTGTCATAAGAAATAGTAACCCCATCGGACCATTTTGTTTCCAATCACGTGACTCACCAAATTGGACGGGTATAATGTCAGGATCGTCGTCCATTTCCACGTCCATCTTCAGCTCGTATTGGCTGTTGTAGTCAACCTTCGGGGAAGCGGTGTACGTCGGCGGATTATCTTTCTTAGGGAAGGATTCCACACTGTCGTCCGAGTACAAAGCGTTCCTGTTTAAGCGGTATTTATAACATTATAATTCACTTTATTGTTTAAGAATGATGGTCCTCATCAGGATGAGTTAATATTTAAATTATTTTCAACAGTAAATACAATTTAAAACAATGATATTCTAATAAACAGATATGTTATGTCCATACTAAACAACAGAAAAAAGTGTGCCGCGCCGCGGACCGTTTATTTTTACATTTCGTTAAAAGTAAAAAGGATAGCTTGATAAAAACAATAAGTAAAAGGGATAACTAGATGTTTTAATTACGCAAAACGTATTACTACGTAATTATGATGTATTATAACGTATTACTACGTAAAACGACTAAAGATAAACGTCCCAATTAGGACGTTTTTCTAGTCCACTTTTTGCGCGTTAATAACATATCTCTTTACTACAACATACTTTACTACAAGTCAGCTCAATCAATAACATGAGAACCGTCATGACCAAGCGATCAAAACGCGTGCATTTTAACCGATGACTGCTGTTTCAAACTTCGACAAGTATCATACTGTGTTCGTTCTCGTGAAGAAACGAGCATGATGTATCTAATATCAATGATTATCTGCAATATGAGCATCTACTTATCTCTATTGGAGCTAACTGGTGAGATTAACTAACAAATCTTTTTAAAGGACAGGAGGCCTTATCTCAGCATTAGAACATTTATAGGTTAAAATAGTAACTACTGGGATAAAGGCTCATCTCCCTTTGAGAAGAAATTTAGGGGAATATTCTACCACGCTGCTCTAATGCGAATTAGTGGATTCACTTGTGGCAGAATTTCGTTGATATTAGACACATGCATGATTCCTCACGACTTTTTCCTTTACCGCCAAGTCCGAGAAAAGTTATACACACAAATTAAGTATATGAAAATTAAGTGGTGTTGCCTGGGTTTGAGCACGCAATCATCGGTTCAGATGTACGCGCTCTAACCACTGGGTCATCTAAACATTTACAGAATATTACTATTATTATTTAATGTTCTAACATTTTAATGATATCTCAAAAATAATTATACTACAGAAGATGTACATCACGTCGTATGTCTCAAGTTCATACTCACGTAGATGGAGGTTGCTTCACATGTCGCCTAATAAACTGTCTACGATACACCGCTATGATAATAGCGCACGCCACAGCGCTGAGAAGCGCTAACATTGCTACAAGTGACGTGATCAATGGAGAGAGGTTAAACGGGCTGCCGGCTCCTGGGAATCAAAATTACTTATCAGCTTTTTTTACAACCACTAATTCCGTATTTATCAAACACTAATTACAATTATTATGCTAAACCATCTTTACATAGTATAAAACAATGTCGCTTACTACTGTTTGTTTCGTCTTTGATACGTTTATTTTTAACAGATAAAGTAATTCGAGAGTAAGGTTTTTGTATATAATACATGGACACTACAGTAAAGATTCTCTGATAATTTTAGAGGTTTTAATGTGATTTCGTAAATAAACATTTTCTGAAGTATAGTTAGTATCAGCATTGCACCCGTGAGAAACCCGGCCGGGTCGCTAGTTATGAATAAAATAGAATAAGTATGTTATCTATTCAAAAGACCGAGACGACAAATTACCTGTATATTTATCTGGCGACTGGACAGCGATCGTGTATAGGGCTACCACTTCGCTTCTACCCTTCGCATTCGCTGCATACAAATTGAGGGCATAACTCATTCCTTTGTCCAACCCTAACAGTTCGAAGCTAGGAGTGAAGTTTGAAGTTATGTTCGCATGGACCTATGGAATATATTTTCTTTTATAAAGGATTACATACGTTATCTAAATAATAGCAAGAGACTCTGAAGCATATGCTATTGAATTAAGTATAGAATAATTTAAAAGGATATTGTGTTAATAGATCCTTCAGACTTTTTTATTTATTGGTATTATTAAAATAAAGATTCTTTCCTTTATCCGAAAACTGATTCATAAAAAAACCGCGAACAAATACACAATGACGAATTAAAAACCTCCTTCTTTTTTGAAATCGGCTAAATCCCAAAAACTCATCCTATGGTAGTTCGTTCGTTATTTTGGCCGAGAATTGAAATAGCGATTGACCGTATAAATGCTAACATACCACTGCCATTACGCGTCCATGATTTAGTAAATACGCTTAACTAATTATTAACCACCGGTTTCTGAAACGCTGATCAAAGTGAGATTAACTAATTTGACTATGACATGAATGCTCGTTGGTTGATGGGTAACCAGAGTGATCAATATATGTCAGATTAATAAACCTGCCGTTAGTCGTGTAGTGTAATTTAAATCACACATTTCACTTTGTGATATTTATTTTGTATATTATTTAGGAATAAAACACACACATACGTAAGACACACACACATGAAAAAATAAAACTATTGCCAGTAAAGTTCTAATATATAACAAAAAAAATTAAAAACAGCATTTGTTAAACATGGAGATTAGCCAGCAAAGAACTTGAATATTCAACGAATGAAAATTGATATATTAGTGATCACCTCAGATATTATTATATGAACAACATGATGTATGTTTTAAATTATGCTGGTAATAATATTCCTGATTACTATTGAATGTATATCGACATGTATCTACATATCTTTATGATTAATTTAAAATATATAGACCTGTTATATACACGTGTTATAATTTTAGGCTTCAAACTGATTGAATGGCAGACCAGCAGTAAATCCATGCTCTAAGCTCAAAACGATTCCAGTATAAGAATAAGCGGACAAGAAAAGGGGGGAGGGAGATGTTTCCAAGTGATGGATAAAGAACAAGAGACAGTTAAAAAAAGCAACGAAAGTCACTGACTGTGACATACCTAGCTAGACTGGAAGTGTGGAGGCCTATACAAATAGTGGTCATGACTTCATAAATTATTTTTTTTTACAACAAATCGAATATATATGTATGCTTTGTACACAGTATAATGTGTCCGTGGACCAAAGTACAAGTATGAGCGCTGCCAAACATTTATGATCTGGCACTTAGTAATAACAATGACAGCGGACTCAAGAAGGAGTATTTTAAGCCTGCTTGTCAAGAAATTTATTTCAATTTTATTTTACACGAAGCTACATTATTGGAAGTAAAAAACCTTTAATCGTCGATTTTTCTGTTTTAGTTTAGTAGAAGTAGTAAATAATTCAAGACATGTTAATATTAAATATTAATTAATTGAAATATCTTAATTATAATAACCTTAAACTTTTCTGTTTTAGATAAATATACAATTTGGTGTTATTTTGCTCCAATATCATCCAACATATTACATATATATATGTTATATATTGCGATTTAATTATGGAAACGACGAGTAAATGTTTCATGTTTAAATGTGTAAGTATAGGTAAACGCTACTGTTATAATGTTTAGAAACTAACGGGCCCTTCAGTACATACGAGTACATACGGTAAATACATTTCTTTTTCACTTGAAAATGATTGTAACTTTATTCAGTTGAATTGAAATAAAAAGTACATAATGAAAATTATGAAAATATTCTAACTTGAATCTCAATGCAGTGAAATGAAAAAAATTTGAATTTCATAGCATCAAATGGACGATAAAACTGTTCTTGAAATTCAACGCTTGTTCTTATTAAATTAAGGAATAAGTTTTGCTTTTAACGTACTTCATTTCTTGTAGTTCTCCATGAGTCTCAGAAATAACATAAGTAATATTTCCTATAAACATATATCATCTTGCATATAAGTTGTGAGAATAAATGTACACACATGTCTTATTTAAAAAAAAAATTATCAGACAATAGCAAATACCTTTAAAATATATTAATATGTTTTAAAATGGAAAGTGTTACTTACAATTTTGGACGGTAACTCAAGTACTTCAAGAATAAACACTTGTGGGAGACCTCCGTCAAAGCCTTCCAAGCAATCCACTTGCAAACTATCTTCACTTTGATTTAACACGCTACAATTTTGTAGCGCCGTAGGTCGACCTATATAACAAAAAACATTTTATTTGCATAAAGTCCGTCTAAACAAAAAGTAAAAATAAAGTTAGTACTGGGATTTGAATTACTATTTAAAAACATACTGTCTGTATAGATATGGTTGCTGTCATGGTTGACTAATTTTATTAACCGAATAAATAAAAGAGGATAGATTTTGACTGATAGGCAGACAGACAAAAGAGGATTTTATATTTAGATCGGTAGTACGGAATACTAGAACATAAATATAATACTCTACCAGCAGCAACGAGGTTGTAGATACAAGGTGTCTCCTGCCTTCCAACGGAATTAGTGGCTACGCAGGATATCGTACCGAAATCTCTGTCTTCAACTGGAGTATAATTTAACACGGATGTTTTACCTTTTATCCTATATAAGCTAGAACAAAAAAAATCTTTATTATTCATTTTTTTTTTTTCACTTTCATACACACTTCTGAAAACAATTTCTGTAGCTTGTTATTGAATCACGCAGAAGCCATTTATTGATGTTGATTTTATTTATATTATAATTTTATATATAAAAGTGAAATCTTTTTACCGAACATTTAATAGCAATAATGTTTAAGAGCGGAGATTGTTCATATAAAAAGGTAAAGCAAGATCACGTAAGAGCTGGCCAACACCTCCCACTCAAGAAAACTTAAGAGATTTAACGCATTCCTCGCAATGTTTTTCTTTACCGTAAATAAAATTATGATAAATCCATAAACATATAGGTAATACGTTTTTCTTTCGTTATTTACTTGCAGTTTTCCAAAAATTCTGAACCAACATAATAATTGTGCTAAATTAAAAACAGCAATGGGAATATTTAATTTAAAAATGTAACTTACCTTGGAGGTATTTCGCTCTGGTCACCAGCTCTGCTGATAGTCCACTCAAAGTTAGAAGGTTCAGGATTGGAGTCAACAATGCAAGATAACTGTATCATTTCCGTTTTCAGTGCACCCAATACTTGACTAACTTCTGGCAGTTTGCATGTGGGCACATCTGTGATAAAATGAAAGAAATTGTTTCATATATCAGAACAGTGTCGGTAAAATAATACAGTTATATTTAAAAACTTAAGTCCTCGTAAATTAAAACCAAAACTACAAATATGAAAATGGAAACTATTTTGAACTATTTTTGTATCTTAATTTTGTCACATGCAAGGATCCAAGAAATGTCTTTCTTCACGACTACGCACAGGATAACAATTATAAAAAATGCCGGTAAAATAGTGCAGTGCTTGATTGAATTGAACCCGCATTGGTACAATAACAATAACGATGTCAATTCCCTGTTAAGTACAAACTATTACATCGACAAATATTTTGGGTAGTGTCCATTAAGAAAAAACAATCTTTAATTTATATACAATATCGCAAAGTCAAATTTAATAATATCAGTATGTCACAAACAGACTGCAATAAAAATGAAACTCGTTTTTGATATTTATCATATCAATAAAAATAAGATTGCCACAAATGAAAAGTAACATTTGCAGTCGAAAGTCATAGTTCAACGATTATTCGAAACCAATCAAACTCCAAACTCACATCTAACTTGTAAAGAGAAGGGGTTACTCGAAGCGCTGCCTTCGCTATTGTGGGCGAGACAGCTGTAATCGCCTGATGCTGTTCTGTTCACGCTTTGCAGAACAAGGCTTTGATCGCTAAGAATGATTCCTGAACTGGCGTTGTGTTGGATCTCTTGTGACTGGACAAATAAAAATATTATTATCTATACATATAATAAAATTGGAGTGTCTGTTTGTTATATTAAAATAGCCCTTTTTTACTCAATGCATATAAATAGAAATAACATTTTTTTCAATATTTGTTTGTCTGTCTGTCTGTTTGTTCCGGCTAATCTCTGGAACTGCAAGACCGATTTTGACGGGACTTTCACTGGTAGATGACTGATATAATAAGGAGTAAGTTAGGCTACAGTATATTTTTTGTTAAATTAAACGCGTACAAGTTCGCAGGCACAGCTAGTTTTAAATAAATATGAACAGCAAATGCACTTTTAAAACATCGTTCCTGTATCTTGCGATTCTCAAATACATATTTCATTTACAGAACTCTCTTCGCTATTAAACGAAGCTTACATTTTGAAATGTTTTTCTGATAACTTCGTTAGATAAATATTTGTCAGCATTCATATTATCTTCGTTAGATAAATATTTGTCAGCACGTATAAGAAATATTTTTCCAATTATTTATTATACCTGTTACAATTATCTTGATGGTATAATAACCTACATCAAACCAAAAACAATTAATTTGGATTCGTTTTTCGGTCTAGAAATTTACAGTAACGACCCAAGGTTTGTAAGTTGTCACTTTTTACACTTGTTTGGCTCTTAAAATATCTCTTAAGTCTAAATTATTTCAATCGTTTTGGATTGCTATCCTAGTGAATTATGAAAGTGTAGATATAAAGAGTGCACATATGTAGACATAAAGTGTACCACTTCAGCACAATAGTATACCTTGAGCAAAACATTGTCCGAAGAAAATGGCCGTTATGGTCGAATCGCTTAAAAATACCTCTTTCTAAAAATATACAACAACAACAACAGCCTGTAAATTCCCACTGCTGGGCTAAAGGCCTCCTCTCCCTTTGAGGAGAAGGGAACATATTCCACCACGCTGTTCCAATGCGGGTTGGTGGAATACACATGTGGCACAATTTCTATGAAATTTGTAACATTCAGGTTTCCTCACGATGTTTTCCTTCACCGCTGAGTACGAGATGAATTATAAAGACAAATTAACCTCATGAATCAGCGGTGCTTGCCTGGGTTTGAACCCACAATCATCGGTTAAGATGCACGCGTTCTAAGCACTGGGCCATCTCGACTCTTCTAAAATGTATAGAATGTATAGATAAATTATTTACAGAGAGATTATTTCTTCGTCAATAATTATATATTTTAGATGGGTTTGAAAAGCACTTACGTCTTTATACCAAGCTAGTCTGTTCGCTTTGGGGTTGGACTGCACGTTGCATTCAAAGTAGACGTCGTCTCCCTCCTTTATGTGATTAGGGTTTAAATTCGAACCCATTTTGAGAGTCGCTATTGGTACATCTGAAAATTTAATATTCTTTACCCAAATTGATAATACTTGTTAACTTATAATATGAACGCTTTTTAAACCTTTACATAAAACACCTATAAAATTCTATGTAATTTTGAAATAACTCTATTATACACAAACGTTACAAAAGCTCTGTTGTAAATTGGGTTTCTGAAAGCATAAAGTAAGTAATAGATGATGAAAAGAATTGAATCACTTATACAATGAAGGAGCTAAAGTAAATTTTAAGTATAAAAATAAATTAGACAATAACTTTGAAGATATAAATAGGTATCAGCCCACGATATTCGTTGCTGAAAGCTTTTTCACTTATTCACCAGACAAAAGTTAATTTAACCACGCCGCCGCACGAATCGAAAGGTACAAGTGTGTCAAGATTTCTCAGAAAAACGCACATTTTCTGAGGAGGTTTTCTTTCAGCACCAAACATGAGATGAAATGCGAACAAAACATAGTGCCCTGTTTTTTTCTTTTTCTTTATGGTATAGATTGGCGGACGAGCATATGGGTCACCTGATGGTAAGTGGTCACCATCGCCCATAGACAATGACGCTGTAAGAAATATTAACTATTCCTTAAATCGTCAATGTGCCACCAACCTTGGGAACTAAGATGTTATGTCCCTTGTGCCTGTAGTTCCACTAGCTCACTCACCCTTCAGACCGGAACACAACAATACTGAGTACTGTTATTGGGCGGTGATACCTACCCAGACGGGCTAAATCTAATTTACTTGGTGGTAGGGCTTACTTAATCAGAAACGCGTTCTCACAGACGTCTTATGTTCCTTGAATATATTATACAAGTAACCATTAAGCTGGACCTTTCCCGGTACGGATAACCAAGAAGTAAGTGCCAAATTATTTTACCTTTAAGCCGAACCAGATAACGTTCCCTGTCATTATATTAATTAACAGAGATTAGGAGCGAGTGAATTGGGATGTTTCCTCTGATTACTTGCAGTGCTATAATTATCTTGTGATCGATTGGGCAACCGAACAATTGGGCAGGAACAAAGACACCTTCAATTCAATATTATGTATGAAGGGTGTGACCGTTTCAGATAAAACAATTTGAATATTCAACAACGAATAGTTATAACAAATAGTACCCAAATAGTATATACGTATCGGATAATTCTGGTGCATTTTTACGTATGTTTTATATTTAATAAGTAAATATATGTTCAAAATAAATAAAATAGCCTGTATATGATAAAGTGCTGGACTAAGGAGTATATGTGTCAGTTGAATTTTCGCGCTTCCTTTTTGTTACTTTTGAACGCGATATCAATTACATACATACATAAGTACACATAATAAGTGCCATTAAATCCCTGCGAGTATCCCCGTAAAGCATTTTCTTAATTTACAAAAGCCATATTCTGTTTCTACCTTTCAAAGTCGCGTAAACTAATTAAGAATAATTTTTATTTTGCAATAAATTTCCGATGAAATAGTTTGAACACAAAATACTTACAGTGTATATTTAATCGCCAGCTATCTTCTATAACGGAATTGGCGACTCGAGGATTCTCAGCTCGGCAGATCAGTTGATTGTCATGATCTTCAGCTTCAGGAACAAACGTCAGGATGCTCGTCGTTGAATTAGTATCAGAAAACTGTACGGAGAAAACACAAATTAATATAATTCTTAACACATTATCATAAAGGTCACGATGACAAGTCAGCACTGTAAGAACTCTTACGCCCTTTTCGAAATTCGTGGCCAACAACACGTTGAAATTGATTCAAAACAAACGTTCTCGTATTGTTGTTTCACTTACATTTTTTGGTAGCTTAAAGTAATCTTCGTTTACTATTCAGAAATTCAAGATACTGAATAAAACAAAGGAAATTTTATCAAAGAAATTCCCGACGTTACTACAAATACAAACACAACAATAATACTTTCAGTTCTTTTTTCTCTGTGTCTATAATCCGACGAACGAATACAAAAAAATAGTGCAAACCGATGAAGTGTAAATTACACATCAGAGAGGTGTCGTCCTATTTTCTTTGCCTATTTTTACAATGCAAAACGAACCATCCCTAACAAACGAGAGGAATTTCAGGTCGAACATAAAAAATAACTTAGAATTTCAGTATTCATAAATTTAATTTCTGGATTAAATTATCGCGTGTATTACAAATCTTATTGTTATAGAAATAAAGGTGACAATTCCCTGCGATTATAATGTTAGTATGAGAATTTGCTCATTGTACAAACGCATGTGGTTGGCAAGTTTGCAGCCTAGTTCTGCAAGTAATATTGCCAGCGTATCTAGTTTGCATACCATGTAGTAGGGATAAGGCTTTGATTACACAGCGTGTTTAGGCACGGCATGCCGTACAAAGCTATCGTGTATAACTAACTAAGCAAGTGAATTTATCGCTAGTAGGTTCATATTTTAATGTTTGAATATCTGAGGTTTGAGTAGTTTATTATTGTCGCAATAACCGCTATTTACAGTCGTACTAATAAACTTTGTATACTGGGTATAGTTGAATAGTATTTGCTCTTTTTCCGTTATCAATAAATTTACATTTGAAAGAAGAAACAAAACATAATGATTATAATCAGTGAGGTACTCGATTAATAAGAATATGTTATGTTTAATTTTGTTTACGTCGAAACTTTAACATCAATATATTATATTTATCAAACAAAATACGTTCTTTATAAAGACAAGTTTGAATATTAATTTTACTAGAGGAAATTTTAGTTTTAATTATATAGTAAGCGCACTACTCAAATCAAATCAAAACAAATCAACATATACTTTATTCAAGAAGGCTTTTACAAGCACGTTTGAATAGTCATTTAACAACTATTAAGTTATGCTACCACTAAAAGTGTTTGATTCATATACATTTACGTATCAAATAAGACTATTCGTCGTAAGTAATATACACTTCAATTTATTACAGCTTGGTGGATGACATTCAAAAAGCTATTTTTTGCAAACCCATGATGAATATCATAGATTATTCAAGCGATCGACCAATGCGTCGCGTCACATCTACGTCAGATGTTATATGTTTTGCTTTCGTCCTCTTGTGGTTGTAATAGGTCTATTACAACCACAAGAGGTGGTATATGTTTTATTAATAGTGTAAGCCGATTTTGTTACAGTGATTATTGGACGATGGCTGCATAAAGCAAGCCGGTTATTGTCTCATTCTGAAGAGCTTCAGCTGTAAATATGCTGAGGATTCTTGATTACGATTTCCTAAATCGTTACGATTTCAAAAAAAATTTAGACACCTGAAAAAAAGTAACTGGCCCGATAGAGAGCGATACTACGGCTTTATAAGAAAAAAACGTAACGTAAACACTCTTTTCTTACTGAATTAAATTACTATTCGATATTTAAAATATAATTTAAAAGAGGTTTTATAATTATGTTGAGTGACTTACAGCTTACATTGAAATAAATTAAAAGAAAATCCTAAAAAATCGTTTCATTAAACTGAAGTTCTGCGAGAAAACCATCAATGCCTCAAATATGCCTAATTTATTAACAATTGGTAATACTATAAGGAGAATTTATACCCTACTATACAATATTTCTTTGGGAATTACTTGATCGTAAAATTAATAAACTTCAATAGACAACTTATTATATATAGATTGACTATCGCTTTTTATTTTCATTGATTATAAATTGCACCCTCTCGAGGCATATGCACGCCGCTGTTCGGGAATAAAACACAAAATGTAAAAAAAATTACTATTTTTAGACTAGTGTTAATAAAATCTGATTAGATAAGTGGAATTGAATTATTTGTTATTCTTTTGCCCGAATATAATGATCATTTTGCATCACTACATGAACTACATTCTCTATTCACAAAGACCCCCGCCCCCTCCCACAAGTGGACGAAACCGCGGTAAACTAGAAATACATATTTGTATATAAAAACTCAATAAACAAACGCACGGATAATCTAAATGCAGCTGCAGTCACTGGATATGCAATGAATAATAAATTCTTTATAAACACGTCAAGTTTGAAGGATTAATTAAACAAACGGACGCACATATGATATTTATAGGTTTTTTTTAGTCTTGTTTCCTAATACATTATTAATTAAAAAATGTATTGTTTCAAGTTATTTAAATGAAACAATATATAATATAATATAATAAATTAATTAATAAATGAAACACAAAAAAAATAAGTAATAGTGTTGTCTTTTCGTACAATTTTTTTTTTCAAACAAAAACGTTTATAATTAAACTATATTCTTTAAAACAATACGTAATATTAGACTGTATTTTTATTGTTGTAAAAATGAGTGAATCTACCGGTGGTAGCTTCACTTAGTGTTGTTGTCAAATGACGATTTAAAAGCCTACTTGAATAAAGTATATTTTGATTTGATTCCATTGAATTTAATAGTAAGTTAAAAAAAATTAACGAATTATAACATTTGAAAATTTTTTGTGTTGTTCAAAGGCTTATTATTTATTCATTAATTAATTTCTACTGCTTCGTTGGCTTGGTGGATGGTATGTAGGCAGCGTTCTCGTGACTCAAAAAGCCCATAAAGCCGTTGGTTAGCGAACTATCTCCGTTTGTGGAGGATTCCGATCCAATCGGATTATCAGAGCAAGGATTAGAGAGAGCACTTATGCACTCGCACATATTTATGTACTGTACCACGTGTGCAGTTGATAGTCATTTAAGTTAGGATAGTTGTAGTTAGGATATCATCATCATCATAATACATAATTCAAATTATGGATTCGCAATCATTACAACCGATAGTAACAACAACAACATAAACAGCCAGTAAATTTCCTACTGCTGGGCTAAAGCCCCCTCTTCCTTTGAGGAGAAGGTTAGGAACATACTTCACCACGCTGTTCCAATGCGGGGTGATGGAATACACATCTGGTAGAATTTCTATGAAATAAGACACATGCAATTTCCATCCAAATGATGTTTTTCTTCACCGCCGAGCACTAGATGAATTATAAACACAAATTAAACACCTGAGTATTCAGTTGTGCTTGCCTGGGTTTCAACCCGCAATCATCGGTTAAGATGCACGCATTCTAACCACTGTGCCATCTCGCCTATTATAATTATATTAATAAGGATTTTTAAGTTAATTTATTATTGGGCAGAAAGAAATTTACTTACATTCTTAGCCTTTTTCCTCAATGGCTTGAAACCTTTCCACCAAGAGACTTGGGCTTCTGGTCTCGATCCAGATGTCTTGCACTCCACCTCATAGCTTCGGTCTGCTGAGAGCTGTCTGTTCTTGTTCAATATCTGGACGGTGAGCGGCCTTACTGTAAAAAACCGACTCTTATAGAAAAATTCAGTCTTAAATACGATTTTTTCATTAATTGATTTTTAAATTTCGTAAAATTCTCAAAACGTTCAATATTATTAAGCCTGGTCTTTAATGAACTATTTGGGTTAACAGGAACAATTGAAGGAAATACCTAATTGCTAAGATATAGCAAAGTATGTCCATTAGTAAGTAGAATTTTGCTTTTTAAACAAATATACAATATTTTGGTCTAGTATCTTTTCTGTAGCACATTACTAAGTAGTATATTTTCAAACAAATTCAAATTCGCATATATTCAAGGACCAATTAGTACATGGGCTTTGATTGGCAAAACAGCCTTCGACACAGGTATTACTCACGATTTATATCTAATATCAGAAGCTTGGCTTGTGGCGGCGCGAGGTTGGTGTTCGATGCCTGACAGATGAGCCTCGCGTTGAGATGCTGCCGACCGATGCTCGGGAACGTCAGGTTATTTACCGTGACGCCGCCATTTTGTAGTTCATAAGAGTCATCGATTACTGTATTCTCTAAATACCATATCAAACTCGGACGAGGATCGCCTGTTAAATAAAATAAACGTATTAATGAAACTATTTTTATTTCTTTGTCCTAAGATAAATTAATATTCATGTCTATAATCCAAGCTTATTAGTTATATAGAATTTTACGTGTAATTTTGACAATTTTTCCATGTCTGGGCTAGCCTAGCTAGCTAGCCCGTCTGGGTAGGTACCCATCAGTTTTTCTTCCGCCAAATAAAAGTACTCAGTATTGTTGAGTTCCGGTTTGAAGGGTGAGTGAGCCAGGGTAACTACAGGCACAAGGGACATAACATCTTAGTTCCCAAAGTTGGTGGCACATTGACGATGTAAAGAATAGTTCATATTTCTTACAGCGTCATTGTCTATGGGTGATGGTAAGTGCCTTATATACGAGCATATGCTCGTCCGCCAACCTACATCATAAAAAAAATTACAATCAGATGCTTTCAAGGAAGAATTCAACTTTAATTACTATCAACTCTTTTTATAGAAGACACAATAGTACCAAAAGCTGCACATCGATATAAAAAATTCTGGTTGAAAGGGTGAACATACCAGTATAGTAAAACGTATCAAACTTAACAGGCTTCAGGCCGTCACTCACTACAAAAAACCTAAATTAAAAAAAATACGAATGCTTCTATTTCATATACATTTAATTAACATAATTAAGATGTGCTCTGTATTTCTGAAACCTAATAATATTTATATAATACCGGTAAATTAGTAATCGAATTTCCTCATACTAGGAAAAAACGGAAATTCTAGTTAATAGTGTAAAATAATAATTTACCAATTATCATTTTTAATTCATTAATAAAATGTTTAGTGCTCACTACCGTCCACGTTATTAACACAATACGAAATTTGAACATTCTTTACAATGCGAATTAACTCTCATCTTTGGAAACTGAAATGTTTTGACTCTCATTAGACTTATGTCTATATATACATTGGCTCACTCACCTTTCAAACCAGAATACGTACACAAAGTAATACTGCTTGGCGGTCAGTTACCCTAACTTTACCTATGTATAACTTAGACCCAGTTATTTCAAATATAACTTTAAATCACCCTGAAGACCTACGCACAAACATTCAACAGTAAAATTAATGTTCGTATTTATTTTGAAAACTTGCAAATAAAGTAAAGTAACAGCCTGTAAATTACCCACTGCTGGGCTAAGGCCTCCTATGCCATTAAGGAGAGGGGTTTTGGAACATATTCCACCACGCTGTTCCAATGGGGGTTGGTGGAATGCACATATGGCACATTTCGATGAAATTAGACACATGCAGGTTTCATCACGATGTTTTCCTTCGCCGCTGAGCACGAGATGAATTATAAACACAAATTAATCACATATATATAGTGGTGCTTGCCTGGGTTTGAATCCGAAATCATCGGTTAAGATGCACGCGCTCTAACCACTGGGCCATGTCAGCTCTTGCAAATAATTACAGTAAATTTTATTTATTTGTATATATTAGCTAAAACATTTAGGCCACTGGTTGCCGAAATAAATTCAGAATATTTAATTCCAGAGAATTTGTCTTACGAAACGTATTTCTGCGAGATTTTTGTAATTCTAATTAATGTCTTTAATGTAAATAGACCGGCCTTAACGTATTTTGGTAAACGTTTTTCAGAGAAATTAAATAAAACTGTACATAAATACACCATCTAACAATAAGGCATGTTAACTGTTAGATTTAATTTAACTGCTATTCGTTGATTTTCTTACATGATGCCTAAATTCTAAAAAAGTAACTGTTGAGATAAGATGAACATACAAAGAAACAGCATCACATACATTACTCTGATCCCAATGTAAGTAGCTAATTCACTTGTGTTATGGAAAATCAGGAGTAACGACGGTACCATAAACACCCAGACCCAAGACAACATAGAAAACTAATGATAAACTACATCGACTCGAACCCGGGACGACGAAGTGGCGAACCCATGAGAACCAAGTGTACACACCACTTGACCTCAGAGGTCGTCAAGATACCAGTAAGAACTGGTTCCTCTCGGTAACATTTCAAACCAGAGGCTACTACATTATATTTAACCTTATACACAGACAATTGTAAAGTTGAAAAGCTATTGGAACTTGAGATCATTACTTACTTTAGTCAGTTATTTGATAAAACTTTAGAAGCGTTTAAAGTTTAATTTAAGAAAAATGAAACATAATCATACTAAAAAAATGAAAATGAATTATATTGTCATTACAAAATAATAATCGCCGTAAGGACTTATATTAAATTACTTTTAAAAATTACAAAAACCCAATAATTATATTTTGCAGTGCTGTTAAACATATTAATGCATTTTCAATACTTTCCGTATTATTCCGGGGCCGGCTGAAAATATAACGCGTAATAACGGTTCATCTTGTTAAAGAAATTAATGTTTTAATACAGCGAGGCCTCTTCACACTATCTAGACACGACATATTTATCGTTCCGACAAACGTGTCCGATACATAGTCACAGTGAAATTGTTAACACGTACGACAATTTTATCGGTCGCGATACATTGTCGTACCGTTCTATAACTCATTCTATTGGATATAGTTGATGTCATTTTTTACATGAATGCAGATACTGGTAGATCTATATAAAACCGTCATTCAATCATTACATAGTATAAAACAAAGAGGCTTGCTTATTTATCTGTCGCAAAAAAATACGCAATTTTACAAACAGGCGTTTTTGAATTTAACTACGACCGGTTTTGAAAGTTAGTACTGTTGAACTCAGAAGTTTTCAACATTTAAAATACAAAGTTATTTTAGCCAAATACATTTATATATGTATATAATGTATCCTGTCCGGCATTCGACAAATGGTAGCTCCACGCCTCTCTATAATTTATATAATCCTGTATTGAATAATATGCTTTTTTTAATAATATACTAGCTGTGCCTTTAATTAACAAAAAATATATTATTGTAGCCTAAGGTACTCCTTATTGTATCAGTTATCTGCCCGAGAAAGTCTCGTCAAATCGGTCCTGCGTTCCAGAGATTTGCCGGACCAACAGACAGACAAACAATAATTAAAAAAAAAAGTTATTTTGGTTTATGAACCGCGAATCCATACATATGAATTGAGTAAAAAAGGGCTATTTTAATTTTATGCAGTTTTATTTTACGCTATCAAATAAAATACAATAGTTTTTTAGGTTAACAGCCAGTTATTGACAAAACTGTTTGTCCAACTTGTTGTAAACCAGCTCTTGCGAAATCACGTTAAATTGTTTTATGATACGACTTTATTAGTATAGTTTCAATATGTTTGAGTTTTCTGATTACACTAATGTGACATATATGGATTTTATTATCTATATTAAAATATATTAAAATAACCGCTTTTTGCTAAATACATATGAACATATGTTTACACGGTACATATACCAAGACAAAAGGTTTTTTACAATTTTTGTTGGTATGTTTTTTCCAGCAAATCTCTGGAACGGCTACCCTATTTTGATGGAACTGTTACTGGTAGAAAGCTGAAATGTCCAATGAGTTGGTGGTCCCTACCCTGGTTTGTACAAAATCTTACCACTAAGTAGTTTTATGAAATGACTTAGAAAATTACACTTTACCAGTTGTTGCCCGCGTCTTTGCTCGCGGTTTAGAGGGTTGTTTGTTATTTTTAACAAAAAAGTTAGCCCATGTCCATCTCTTTTAGTTTAAATTAGTTTCAAAACAAATTTCATCAAATTCGGTTCATTGGTTTGCTCGTGAAAGAGCCTGTCACTCTTGTCGCTCAGACAGACAGACAGACTGAATTACTTTCAAATTTATAATATTAGTATAGTAGTATAGATTTGGTTTATTTCCCGTTTAATTTCGATGAAAAAATTTAAAGCTTATTATTGTTAAAATTTTATATTACATTCATCAGCATGTATTTCTCTAGTTAAAATAAATGTTTAATCTTACCTCCATGAACTTCGCAGAGTAACTCCAGAGTTTCGCCCTCATCGTAAGGTTCCAGCAGCCGCGTGTGATCCCTGGTCTTCGCGTCTATTATGACTGGTCGGTTCGGTGGAGCTGTAAGCAAATAATGCTTGTAGGAACAGGTAAAATCTCATAAAGGTGAAGGTTCATGTAAACAGACAAAGTTTCCACTAATCCTCTGATGAGAAAACTTGTACAGAGAACTCGATCAGTCCAAGTTATTAAGTACTAAGATAGCTCTTGAGAGTTTATCGTTACTAATACTACATGTATTCTGTTTTCAATTGTATTAAATACTAAAGAAAATTTAATGATGTCTCTGGATATACTGATGAAACTTATACATAAAATAGGTTGAACAAAATAGCAGTAACAAGATGTTTTTCTAATCCAACGATCACGAGATACTACTGTAGCTGCATCCCTTAATATATGTACTTTAGTATTCTTATTATAGTTTATATTCAAAAGTGCTTGTAAAAGTCTACGTGAACGAAGTAAGTATATTTTGTTTTTGATTTTTTGATTTATAAACACAAATTAAGCACAAAGAAATTTAGTGGTACCTGCACTTAAATCCGCAATCGTCGGTTGATAGCATGACAAGCCTTCTAGCCATAGGACCATCTTGACTCATAAAATATACATAGGGTCAAAACACTCGATACAAACACGTCTATACAGGAAAAGTGTGATTCCATTTTAAATTCAATTAACACACAGAATTTAACAGACGCTGAAAGAATTCCCTCTAATAGACATTTCAGTAAATTGAAAAGCACTGTCTTCTTGAATGTACCTACACGTATAGGACATAAATAAAACAACGCAATAAAAGCGTACAGTTGTGCTGAAAGTGGTAAGTTGTTAACTTTAATTTCACTAATACCATGTTTATAAATTGCATTTTCGTTGCGATATTACGGAATAATATTACCGGCATTAAATCTCGACTTGAAATCGATTTGCAAAAATGTTTTAAGCGTTTCAAAAGTTTTGCACAATTTTAATAACGAAATACACGATTCCACATGAAACCGTTTCATTTGAAATTGCGAATGTGAAATCTTCTTTAACTTTTATGAAATCCTACTTATCGGTTGGAAAATTTGCGTCGCATTACGTTGTAATTTCACGAATGTATCATTATTAACAACGGTAATGGGAGACATTTACACTAATGGGAAAATTTTAACATCGATTGAAGAATTAAATAAGTGTGAGAGACGAAATGTGTTATATTGAAAACGTCACCGCACTTTTTTACGCGTTTTTTTTTTCATATAAAAAAATCGTTCATTCTATAACCGCTTAAGGAGTTTTCATTCTTCGACGTAATTAAAAGCAGTATTTATAGTCTCTACTTCTATACTAATATTATAAATGCGAAAGCAACTTTGTCTGTCTGCAACACTTTCACTACCAAAATACATCGAATTTTATGAAATTTGGTATGAAGCAAAATTGAACTCCAAGGCCATAGGCTACTTTTTTGCCTAACACATGACAACCAATCCCCAATTGATTTGATTTGATTTGATAGGCAACACAATTTCAGTTGTGAAACGATTAAAATATTAGTATTAAATTATATATGGCAGTAAAGTATATGTATAGTAATGTTATATTCACCTAACATGACTTTGTATTTTTTAAATGTTAAAAAGAGTAACTACTGAGTTTCTTGCCAACCAGCAAGCTTCTCGGTAGAATCTACTTTCCGAACCGGTGGTAGCTTCACTTAATTGTAAAATGACTATTTAAAAGTGCTTGTAAAAGCCTACTCGAATAAAGTTTATTTTGATTTTTGACCTCGTAACAGAACGTGAAAACCTCTAAACCTTTCGATCCCTGCTTGAATATAATTGAAAACAAACGCTCGAGCAATTAAAAGAGTAATAACAATTTGACATTAGAATTACAAGAGGTTTTAATTATCAGAGAACAAAGTGAAAATGATAATTTGTTATAAAAACGTTAGCAGCCTAAGAATATAACCAGTAGCTTTCCGAGGTTCACTTTTAAAACGCTATAAATGTATAATAAAATAAAAAGGTTATAAAAATCTAAATCGACGCTTTGATAGTTTCATGAGATGTCTTTGTATTTTTGCAGCCCTATTTATGTAACGAATAATTTTATACAAAGAGTTGAATTTATTATTATAATATTTCGTTTCAGCCCTTTGTATAAACATATTTTGCTAATAGTCAGCTTCGCTCGCGTTTAAGCTGATTATCATGTGTTACGCAAAAAATAGCCTATGTTCTTTCTTGAAGTTTAAGTTTGCTTCATACCAAATTTCATCAAATTCGGTTCAGCGGTTTGCTCGTGAAAGAGCGACAGACATACAGAGTTACTTATCAACCGACTTCAAAAAGGAGGAGGTTATCAATTCGTTTGTATTTTTTAAATAAAATATTAGAATACTTAAAAGTCGATTTACGATTATATAACGTAGTTATAATTATTGCTATATCTGGAGTCAGTGTCAGCCAAGCGCGTGCCCGTGGCTGACACCAGTTTCATTTCATTTTACTTAGGAGGACTCTAAAAAATATGTTGAATACGCAATTATTTTTATTACATTTTAGTGCATATTTATTTGTTTTAAAATAATGTTTTATTTGAAGTCGGTATTACTTTTTGTTAAAATTTTTATTTATATACTATTAATATAGATTTTATGGCATACATAAGTTGACGGGTGAGTAAATAGTTCACAGGATAAGTCTTCACTGCCGTTCGTAGATTATTTGTTGGCAAATGATAAAAACTCACTCTAGCTTAGTTATGAATAAAAAATCTCTTCAGACGTATTTCCAGTAAGTAAATATTGGATAGACAACAGACAGGCACAATCTACGCTTTCCAATATTCCAGAATGCGAATTCTCGAGAGATTTAAAAATATTTTTGTCTCGTATTCACAAAAGTTACGGATTCCTGAGAAAAATAATTAAAAATGAAATGTAGCCAAGGACCGTCTATTTCAGTTGATTTAAGTTTTTACAACTTTTTCTGTAATAATAGCAGAAATTATTAACAGCAAAGATTATTACTGGCTGATTTTGATCATCCATATTTTTTCTGACTTTAGTTTCATTATTCGAGTGTTGTTTTGTTTCTCTCAATTATTTTTAAATTTCACATTACATTTAATGTAAAGTAAAGTAACAGCCGCCGCCGCCGAGCACGAGATGAATTGTAAACACAAATTAAGCACATACATATATACTGTGGTGCTTGCCTGGGTTTGAACCCGAAATCATTGGTTAAGATGCACGCGTTCTAACCATTGGGCCATCTCGGGTCCCACATTACTTTGGTATATTAAAATTATTTTGCGGCTTTTGCACTGACAACTACAGAACTCGTAGACTTAAATGATCAAATACAAAGATATTTTAGTTAACTTACTAATAACAGTAAAGTTGACCCTTAAATTTCTAGTTGGAGAGTTCCTAAAGTCAACTCTGCAGCGATAAATCCCAGTGTCTGCGGTGCTGACGTTATCTAGAAGCAGGATCGCTGGCACGGCAGTGGCACGAAAATACGCCCGAGACCCGAAGCCGCTCGGGGAAGACCACAGCTTCGGCTGGCTCGGTGTTCGACCTCTGATATCATAGCTGAGAGAAACTAGATTTTAGTATATTATATAATAATAATAAATAAATATTGGATAACATCACATACATTACTCTGGTCCCAATGTAATGTGATGAAATGTAAAAATACAAACAAAAACATCCAAACCCAAGACAACATTGAAAACTAAAGAACTCTTTCTATATCGATTCGACCGGGAATCGAACCCGGGACTTCAGAGTAGTGTACCCATGAATATCGGTGTACTCGACCACGGAGGTCGTCAAGCACATCATATAAATAAAACAAAAATGGTATTCTAAATTTAATTTTGTAAGATAGATCATTATTGACATAATTATTAAATAAAATATCGGTTAAATTTTATAGATGAAAATTTTCTATAAATATATGTAGTTGCTTCAACGTTACAACTGAAAGTAAAAGTTCTTGCAGAAACTATAAAACCGTATAAAGACCGTATTATTGTTATCTAGACACGTTTACATTTTCATCTGAAATACATGCTTGAGGCAAATCTTTGGAAGAAATTATTGAATTTTCTTCTCGAATATCCAGTCTATTTTCTCAATATGGAATAAAAGGGAATCATAAGCTAGGAATTACCTGTATAATGGTTCCCAGTCCGCTTCTTTAAACCATAGCACCATTGCAGCCCCGTCATCAGATGATAATGGCTGTGTGTCGCATGGTAGAGCTGCTTTCTTCCCCACCACACCGGCTACGTGAGCTGTAGGAACTGTGAACACGGAGAGATTACATGTAACGCTAATATTGATAAAAATTATAAATAAATATGGAATTATTATGCAGTTAATTATGATCTATACTAATATTATAAATTTGAAAGTAACTCTATCTGTCTGTCCGTCGATCTTTCACTGCCAAACGAATTTGATGAAATTTGTTATGAAGCCAACTTAAACTCACAGGAAGAACATAGGATACTTTTTATACCTTACAAATGACAACCACACTAAAACGCGAGCAAAAGCGCAGGCAACAAATTTAATTGTAAATGATATTTTAAAATAAGATGTATTGTCCAAAAATAATGTAAGCATTTTTAGACTATGTAAACGGCAATAAAAAATAAAACTTAGAAAGTGGGATTTCAGCAGTCGTCTAACGGCCGCTGTGGCGGAAATCGATTAAAGGTATATCATCGTCATCATCTAAGCCATAGCCATCTCAACTAAGATTGAATAATTAAAATTATGCAAAGTAAATTATATTAATAACGACCCGCAGCGGCTTTGCATAGATGCAATGTTTATACCAAATATAATTCATGATGTTTTTTTTACAGAACTTTCAAAGATTTCTGTTATTAGACAGTGCAATTTAAATCTTACTGTTACTTAGAAAATATTCATTTAAATCACATTATATATAAGGCCGTATTGATCTATATTTAATGCACTATATATTTAAGGTACTCAATTGAATAAGGCTTAAATTTATCCATCTCGTAGGGTAGCGTGGAAAGAAAGTATTTATTACGACATCACATTAGAAACCTTTAAAATTATCCGTGTTTCTCTACTATATTATGCATGTTTAATACATAAAATTGATTCAAGAATCACCGTATCCATCAAAAACACCGCATCAAAATCCGTTTAGTCTTAAAAATCCAAGTGGTTAGAACGCGTGCATCCTAACCGATGATTGCGGGTTCAAACCCAGGCAAGCTTATATGTGCTTTTGTTGTGTTTGTGTTTATAATTCATCTCGTGCTCGACGGTGAAGAAAAACATCGTGAGGAAACCTGCATGCGTCTAATTTCATCGAAATTCTGCCACATGTACATTACACCAACCCGCAATGGAACAGCGTGATAGAATATGTTCCAAACCCACTTCTCAATGGGAAAGGAGGCCTTATGTATGTATACCAGCTGTAGAAAATTTACAGAAAGTCGCAACTTTGTTTTATACTATGTAAGATAAGCGACTTGCCGCAAGATTATGAATGTAAGACACACGACTTAAAGAAATCATATATATCTCTAAATATTACTAAATCACTTGTTATATGTTTATAGTGCATTTGTATTGGTATTATTATTGGCCTTATGATCTATTTTTAAATCTCTGCTAATAGTAGTAAACATCAATACTACCCATGCAGACCAGATGGCATATACAATATATATGTATTTGATTTAGACATTCGATATCAAATGTACTTCACACATGAAGACATCCGGTAGGTGAACGGCCGTCATCTATGGAGCATGACAGGCAGCCTTCACACGATATCCACTGACAACAGACAGTTGCCATGGGAAACAATATACAGGATATCACATTACTCGTTACAAGGGACAACATGTATTTATCACCACGTTTCGCCCACGTCTCTGGTTCCGTATAAACTCCGCTAATATTATCATTATACAAACACAAGTCGATTTATTCCTGTATCACTGTTTGACTCACAAGCCTGAGATACCTACCTAACAAAAATACGATTAGTTTATCAGTAAAAAATTCACATAAGTGCAAAATCTGGAAGTTGATAATACGTGCCTCGAAAAGCAGAAACAGTTGATTCAACGCCAGGTCAGAACTCATCAATATTGTTTTGTGAATGACAAACCAACCGTTACTTTTTCATATTATCACATTAGTAGAAATATTAAGAAACAACGGCGAAAATAAGGGAATGGTACAATAAATTCCAAGCGGAAAAACTTGCGTAGTAATAAAATGCAAAGACTTTAATTGGATTTGTCATTCGTGTCGTGAGGAAGTCTGCACGTATTTGAACATTTGAGCAACTTTGTTAATTTCCAAATCCTGCTCTTTGCATAATAGTGGACTATTTATAAGCTAACAGAATAGCTGTACTATATTCGAATCGTATTACGAGGAAATTACATTCCTGTGATCGTAACACAAGTAGTTGAATTTCATTTATTTAACTAAATACTATATATTGTGTGATAATTATCGTTATAAATAAAAATTTTAACAAAAAGAAAACTTCACTTCAAACAAAACACTATTTTAAAACAAATAAAAATGCACTAAAAAGTAATAAAAATAATTGCATATTTAACATATTTTTTAGAGTCCTCCTAGGTAAAATGAAATGAAAAATATTAGACTACTTAAAAGTCAATTTACTATTATATAATGTAGTTATAGTTATTGTTTTTTGCCGGCGTCAGTTACGGGTACTGGCCTCAACAATCAAAAGAAAGAAGCGATACGAGCTCCTTGATTAACCCAGTATATTATCGTATAAAAGGTAATTTGTAAGAAATATATTGTAGGGATATACTATAGGGTTTTCTTGGCTGACAACGAATCCAAATATAGCAATAATTATAACTACATTATATAATCGTAAATTGACTTTTACTTAGTCTAATATATTTCATTTCATTTTACCTAGGAGGACTCTAAAACAGTTATTGTATATCCAAGTCCAAATATCCAATACACGAAGCCGTTGCTGACAGTGGGAATGAAAACAGCTTAACAAACTTGTATTTCAAAATTGTGATTATTTTTATCAGATAAATGACTTAATTTCGATCACAATCGACTAATTTATTAATAAATCACCGTACCACCAACATCGGTTCCACTTAACAAAGAAATGTACTGGATCTTTTAACAACAAACAATTACAAATTTACGACGCGCCTTCTTCGATTCCGGTTAAAATTCAGAGGATAAGTTTTATGGTTTATCTGAAAATCAACCTTAAACTTGTCAATCAGTTGATCTATTCCGAGGCGTTTCTCATTAAGCAGCTGTGTAACATCAAGGAATACTTTGAGGGTTCGTACAACAAATAAATTACCGATCGCCTGCAACTGGGTTTGTACGAAATGCATAAAAATCTGTTTACATATGTGTCCATTGGTGTTCGGTCCGAGTCACAAACAATATATTTTTCCAATTATTAATGTCTTTGGACAGTGGCTACTTACTAATAAGAGTAACATTTTTCAGTTTGCATATATTTTTAACAATCTTTCAACACATATCACGTGATTACACTTTGATAATCGAAGTTTAATTTGTCTAGATTCGTTGTTGATATAAGGTTTTAATATCGCTAGGAGCTAATCTAAGCTATACACGTATTATTCATAAAATAAATTATTTTAACAGGAGATCAATAATAATATTTTTTATTGAATCTCCTGCTTGACCTTGAGATGTACGCCGTATACACTTATACACTACCTACTACAAAATCAAGACAGTGAAGTTTATTGTACATAGACAATAATATATTTAGTTGCTAACGGTTTTTTTTATAAATATCACATACATTACTCTGATCCCAATGTAAGTAGCTAAAGCACTTGTATTATGAAAAATCAGAAGTAACGACGGTACCACAAACACCCAGACCCAAGACAACATAGAAAACTAATGATACATTGACTCAGCCGGAAATCGAACCCAGGACCTCGGAGTGGCGTACCCATGAAAACCGGTGCACACACCACTCGACCACGGAGGTCGTCAGGTATTATAAATAATAATCAAATTTTAATGCCCCATAAATATTACGGATACGATAAAAATAAATAATATAAAACAAACAACGCTAAAGTTTATCATTTGTTACCGCGGCGTATTGTTTACATTTGCGACCCGACACGGTGCATGAATACATTACAATACTTGAACGCCTTGAATGTTTATACGTATCTTTACATATTTTAAAACTTACTCCGGGAACTTACGTCCTTTTAGTATGGTTCTGTAAATCATTGAGCGTGGAATGAAAATATATTAGCTTCAGCCTAATGTCGTAATTTACTTTATCTATTACTATCATTCCCGGTTTCGCACGCGTGCAATACTGACACTAAATATACTACAGAATCTGTTTATTTACGACATCATATTAGGGACTTCTAAAATTATCAGCCTTTTTTTACTATATTGTCCATGTGTTATATGCAAAGACCTTCCTCTCGAGTCACGCTATCTATTGGAAATATCTGCATCAAAATCCGTTGCGTAATTTTAAATATCTAAGCATACATAGGGACAGACAGCGGTAAGTGAATTTGTTTTACACTATGTAATGATGTATTACATATTCTATCCCATTCTACTACAACTAAGCAAGAAAACAAAAACAAAAAGACCACAGGTCGAGAGCTTGAATAATCTATGATGTTCATTAAAGATTTGTAAAAAAAATGGCGGTGATTCTTATCGGAACTTTGGAATAAATTAGCTTTGTTGATACATTCTATCATGGATTGGAATAGACTACGGACATCTGGGTCTGCTTTTATTTTTAGAAGGGCTTACTTGCTAGGTTGACTGGGTACCACACTCTCATCTCATCGTCACATATTCTCAAAATTGTATGACTTTTCTGAAATTTTTGGGAAAAGCCTGCCACGGTCGGACAAAATCAAAATCAAAATCAAAATCAAAATAAACTTTATTCAAGTAGGCTTTTATAAGCACTTTTGAATCGTCATTTTACAATTAAGTGAAGCTACCACCGGTTCGGAAAGTAGATTCTACCGAGAAGAACCGGCAAGAAACTCAGTAGTTACTCTTTTTTAACATTTAAAAAATACAACGTCATGTTAATTAAATACAATTATTTAAATTAATGTATCCTGCTTGGAAGTCAACAGGTATTAACTCCACGCTTTTTTATCATCTACAAAATCTTGTATCGAATAGTATGCTTTTTCTACCAATGTATTTTTAACAAACGATTTGAATTTACTAAACGGCAAAGTTAAAAATTTCTGCGGAATTTTATTATAGAAACGGATACCTTGCCCCAAGAAGGATCTATTGACTTTGCGGAGTCGGAAACTTGGCGTTATAAGTTTATCCTTACTTCTAGTGCATATACAATGATACAAGTGCGTGTTATTTGATTTGACACAATTTTTCGAAGGTATAATATGAACGCTGTACATATTATATTCGAACCATGGTGAGATGTCAGATATACATCATTGCGACTACTGAAGCCCGTTAGTTTGTTTTTGTCCGACGTTTCAACAGAATTGCATCGTTATATTCAACCTTTGACGTCGATCGCCCGAGTTTGTTCATCTACGTCCATATAATGCTGCGAACACACTACACTAACACAATCGTACCGCGCGAAAATTGTTCGAGGCACTTTAGTTTTATGAAATTCATTTAGTACCGGGCCACGGTTGCGAAAACTTAACTCTATACGATTAAAATTTTTGTTTCGTAATTTCATTCGCTTTGCTTAACAGCTAAACAGCTTATACAATGTGATTTTATTTTTATACAATTCGCTTCCAGTCAGCTCTCGATCGAGATTGAAAAATCGACCTTTGACCTTTATGTGTTGGCTGATATTGTTTTAACTTTGTTCCATTCAATAATTTCGCCAAAAATAGATGAGAATAATCGACAACGGCTGTGATAACATTCAGAATAAACCTAACCTAAAATGAGACACTACAAATAAATGTCATTCTATCAACAAATTGTGTTTTGTAAGTCCCTTTAATTACAGCCTTAAAAGCCATAATAAATCTGATGCCATTGTTGGGATATAAAACGCTAAAAACTTATTCCTATATAACAATTCAAAGTCAAAATCAATATATACAAAATAAAGTGTTACACTTGTTTATGAATTGAAATTCTGCAGAATCTTTTAACTACTAAAATTATAAAATAAAATATTCTTTATTTGTAATAACTTAAGAGCGATCGTTTCATTTCCACAGCGAATAATGATCGCTTACCTGGTGGTTTTGATCGCCACCGTCATTATGACAGACCGAATTCCCAACCCAACGATAAGAGTGTGCGTGTGTTTGCGAACACACTTGTGCGCTATCAATATATCCTGCGAAGAAGCAAGTTTCTCTCAAGTTTTAACCACGTGCCGAATTCAACCAGGAGGATATAACAAAAACTAACTATATTACCTCAATGGCAAATCAGGTAGTTGAAGTATTTTCATTTGTACTTTTAATACGAGCACCTAATTAATTAGTAATTGTACCCTCAGATAATTCGCGTTTTTATATCATAGTATAAAGAAATATGCCGTTCGATATACTGAACCAATCTTAAAGATGACCATGGGTTCTTTGGAATTATTCCAGTGGAAGTGATACATCACTTAAGTTTGTACCTATTTTTTTTTAATTAAACAGGCAGACAGACAAAAAGAAAACTGTTTATTTAAAGTTTGCAATTATTCTCAGACTCTGTGATTTAATTTATATCTTTTAGACGTATTGGTTATATATATATATATATATATATATATATATATATATATATATATATATATATATATATAATTATACGCACGGCGATATTGTTATTAAAACTTTATAATGGTGTACGAGGCTTTGTATATTCCGAGAATAAACTTTTGAAAATGTTGTCCTAAGCTCACTAACATCCGACTAAGTTGCGAACTAAATTTTGAAGTATATTTGTAATACCTACGGTACGTAATATAGAAATTTGATAGATGAAATGTCACAAGATATGTATATGCTACAAAATAGGATGACAAACAGTATACCACATTTTTAAATCGTTTATGCTAATATCTATGAACTGTGATGACCACTTACGATCAGCTGGCCTATTTGACCATTCGCCTATTTATGATGTTTAATGAGAATCTAAAAAAATAATTAAAAAATATATTTAACGTTAGGAAAGGAATATTCTTTATTATTCGACAAAAAACAGTATAATTTTGAATGGTTATTTTCGATGATTAGTATACAAGATAATTTACAAAATTAAAACACGCAATGAGAAAAGTGCCTATGAATCTATCGTAATCCGTTTAAAATAGTAAATCGTTTCTTGGATTTCCTCGCTAACATTTACATTTGGAACCGATGGTAACTTCATGTTTTATTAATCTTATGAAACAGCGATATAAAAGTATTTGGAGTTTATTTTTATTTGATTTGGTTATGAAATCATTGTAGTCATTAATTATAAAATAATTCACTCAACGGTAGGGGCTTTTACATGTCCATCTGTTTAGGTACCAGTAACTCGTCATACAATCTACCACTAAATAGCTAACTGATTATTGTATACCATTTTGGAGAGTTATTAAACCAGTGTAACTACAGACACAAGAAATATAATATCTTAGTCTTTATAGTTGACGACGCATTAGAGATGTAAAATAAGTGAGTCCCTAAAGGACAAAACAGAGCTGGCTCATTGGTCTAGTGACTAGTCCTCACATTTACCGTCATCACCTTAGTACACAACCTTAACCCTCAGGGGATAATATTGTTGATAAATTTGAACCATTATCGAATCATGTCATCAAATTTCTTATAAAAAAAACTTTAGCTGCTCGAAGATATGAATTGGTAGTGCCCAATGATATTCTAATAAACATATATGTTATACCCATACTAAACAACAGAAAAAAGTGTGCTGCTGTGTGTGTGCGGGAACCGTTTATTTTAAATTTCGTTACAAGTAAAAAGGATAGCTTGATAAAAACCATAAGTAAAAGGGATAACTAGATGTTTTAATTACGCAAAACATATTACTACGTAATTATGATGTATTTTAACGAATTACTGGCATAATTATAATGAAAACGACTAAAGGCAAACGTTCCTAATTGGGTTAGGACGTTTTCTAGTCTTCACTTTTTAGAACATCATTGGTGTCAAGAGTGCCACACTCATTTGTCTTGAAAAATACAAAATTGTTTCAGTTGAAATCTCTCCAGTCATGTTAATGGACATTGGACATGGAAATTCAGGGTATAAAAATGCGTCTGTTAGGGCCATTTGATATCTGATAGATACACGTAGAAAAAATAAATCAGTAATCTTAATATATATAAATGAGCTATATATATTATAGATACATTGTGCCTAAACATGCCAACACCGAAATAAGTCGTCGGTGCACATTAAGGGAATAATTACCTCAAACGAACGGACGGCCGTATAATTTATTTTTGTCACACAAATAGGCCGAGCGTCCAAACACGGCGGCGCGTCGTTACCACTTTTGGTTTATGCGTTGACTGACTATTTTATCCGAACATGTCGGATCAATTGATACTGTTCTTAAATTAATTTCCATGTTATACAGTTGAAATATTTTACAGATCGATTTTGATTTTTAAAAAAAAATGTTTTCGTTTTTATTTAATTTGCAAGTTTAAGCACTTTCTCAAATTGCAGATGAAACTGCTTCGCGATCTTACACCATCAATCACCCATGGGCTATCGAAGGTTTCGTCCACGAAATTTAACATAGCATATAAAATGATATACCAAGGAAATAACATAACATGACATGACCAAATTCTTTCTTTTTTTCTTATTATAATTATGTAGAATAGTAAAATGTTTTAAAACAATTTAATTATGAACTAGAATTTGTAAATATTATGTACTAATAAGGAATATACATAACGGTGAATATTACGGACTGAGATTTTGAGATTTTTATGTATAACCCATCATATCTGTTATTTAGTGGAAGGTAGGCACGAGTCTGTTTTGTTAAATGAATGGTGTTTAGCAATCGACCGCCGTACACAGTTCAAGCTATGTATAATGTGTTTGTGTACATTTTGGACGTAATCGAGTTTAATTTAGATTATCTGGTTCATTCGCTTTGGTCTTAGATTTAATTCGTTTGTAGACTTCAATTAATGATAGGTTCATAGACTGGTAAGTCGTCAAAAATTTGCATGAGAGATTTCGCTCAGACGATTTTTCTTCTGCATTGTTTGTATAGTAAAATTTTAAACTATCTAACAACTATTTTAAAACGTATATTTTACATGTAGCTAGGAGTTTTTGAAAGTTTCGGTAGGTACACATTTATCCCTATTACCTGCCTATTTGAACATAGATACAGACAGAAAGGCCGAGTTGGCCTCATAGTTAGAACGCGTACATCTTAACCGATGATTGCTGGTTCAAAATCAGGCAAGCACCATAGAATTTCCATGTGCTATATTGTGTTTATAATTAATGTTGAGTTCGTCGGTGAAGGAAAACATCGTTAGGTTAACTACATGTGCCTAATATCAACGAATTGCTGCTACAATTAAATCCACCTACCTTACCTACATTGGGGAGCGTGGTGGAATAAGCTCCTTATCTTATACTCAAGGGGAGGAGGCCTCTTAGCCCAGCAGTGGGATATTTTCAGACTATTACTATTATTATTATTTTTTGTAGAACGGACAATAATCTGCATTGTAATACCGTCTTGAAAATGTCGATTAGTTAGTGATATGCACAATACTTGCAGACGTTATATTTCTGAGTGTATGTTTGTTTAACTCTAGCGGGAATAATTACCGTTTTTAAAAATGAAAGCAATCTATTTCAGTGGCCATCATAACCGATGGTTTTCATTCGCCTTTCATGAACCACTACAATTAAAAATCAAAATAAACTCATTCTTGCATTTTTAAATTGGTCTGTTGCGTGAGTCTTTTTATACGTTTTTCGCATAGATTTTTGTTATAAATTTTTCTTTATATATTCATAGCGTACCAATTACGCTGTAAATTAAACCAGACTACACCTACCCTTAATTAAGCAGATCTATGCATAAAAGCAAAGCGACCGACCAAGTGTGTCTCGCGTGAAGAGGGCTCTGTACAATTTTAAAACGTATCACAGCGTTTATTTTCAAATGTGAATGGAACACGTTCTAAATTTAAAGTATTAAAATTTAAATTTAGAACATGTTCTATTTAATTGTATTCCAACTGTAATCTTATTTATATTTAAAGGAATTAACGACACTACATTCACAACACTCAACGAATTTATTTATAACGCTACAACCAATACTCATAAGTATTTTTTTTTTAATATTTAGATAATTTAAAATTTCAAACACATCTGCCAATGAATGAAAACTTCAATATTAACAGCAATCTGCATAATATTTTCTATAGCCGTGAAACTGCTCTCGAAATAGCAGAAGTGCTAAATAGCCACTACTAGGGCTATAAACGAGGTCTTCAACGCTAAGCGGCGTTTTGCACTATTCGATTAAACTTTGTGAAATAACGTGAGCGAAAATTTTTAGAAGTGAATTTTTTTATGTCTCACTATGGAGACGTTACTTCGTCTTTGTACAATTCTAGGCTTGGAATGAAATTATATAATCGAAATCTATATTAATGTTATAAATGCGAAAGTAACTGTCTGTCTGTCTGTTACGACCAAACCGCAAACCAAAAATGCAATTAAAGTATTTATTTAACATAACTACAAAAAATTATGCGTAATAAAACACAAAGCTTCACGTGATGTCACCGGTGTGACCAGCATGTCGGCATAAAAATATCCCGAAAAGCGAATTATATTTATTGCGAAAACGAAACATTTATACTTTATTTCATGTATGGCAAATTAAAAAGATATATTATTGCATAATTTGAAATTCTCAATGGAGTTTTTTTTTAAATGTACTTTTATTTGGTTGTCCTTGGCATATTATATTATAATATAATGTGACACAATTGAATGTAGATTTGCAGTGGCAACATTTTAGTACATAGCGCCTGGCAAGAATGGGCGTATATTCGCAGACATTTGAAGTGCTTCATTTTATAGAAAACGTTCATCTAAAAAGGCACCGTCAACCTTATTCTTTTTATGTAAGTATTTTGAATATAGAATACGAATTCATGATGCAGGATTAAAATGAAGACTATTAAAATATATTTTAATATAATGAATGAATGAATGAAATATACTTTATTGTACAACACAAACAAAAATAAACAAATCTTAGGATTAAACACAGAAAAAATAAAATAACAAAATAATAAAAAATAAAACAAAAAATGTCGATTTCGATTGTTGTACAATGGGCGGACTTATGGCTACTTAGCCATCTCTTTAATCTTGTATCAACTAACCATAAGATTTGAAAAGTTTTTTATATGACTTATGTCTGTTTTGGATTACTCAGCTTCCAAGCAAAAACGCAAGCTTATTGATTCTAGCTGTACAAATAACAGCGACAAGGATTATGATGTTGAAGTAACTATTTACATCAAATACAGAATGACTTAAAATGTCGAGGTAATGGGCGCATGAATGGGGCGAAAACGTTTGATGAATTCTAGAACTCAGATCCAATTCTCATGATTTTAGCACAATTATATTCAGCTCAGCTTCAATCCGCTAAATCAAATCAAAATATACTTTATTCAAGAAGGCTTTTACAAGCACTTTTGAATCGAACAACTATATCAAGTGAAGCTACCATGCGGTTCTGAAAGTAGATTGTACCGAGAAGAACCGGCAAGAAATGATATATAATTACAAGTATATACGTATGTTATCGAGTATTAATTCTTCGCTTTTTTATCTTCTGTATAATCTGGTACTGAAAAATATCCCTACTTTACCAATGTATTTTACACAAATGATTAAAATTTATGAAACGGCAAAGTTAAAAATGTCTGTGGAATTTTATTATAGAAACGTATAACTGGCCCCAAGAAGGATTATATTTTATATTTTTTATTAACTCTCTCTCTCTCTCGTATGCAACCTCTCTTTTTAATTGACGAAATAACAAACCAAAGTTAAGCTTCTGTTGAAACGTATCTGTTCGAATAAGTAACGGAATGTATTTTTTATTGAAGGTTCGGATTTATCGGGAAAAACATTGAATATGTTTTGTTTAACTTTTCAATGGCGAATTTTTCGGCAAAAAATTTCGATGCATACATTGTTTTATTTAGTTTTAGTGATGATGGAAAATAAACTAAATATCTGTAAATATATCTCGTGAAACATTCGATTCACAGTTTGAAAAATGTATATAAGTATTTCCAGAAGCGAATAAAATACGTTAAACCCATTAAATATATGTGACATAGCAACTACCGCAAGCTATATTACCTTGTAAATTAAAGGATAACAATCGGATTGGATGTTATCAATAAAAAAGTAACAGCCTGTAAATTTCCCACCGCTGGGAAAAGGCCTACTCTTCCATTAAGGAGAGGGTTTGGAACATATTCCACCACGTTGTTCCAAAGCGGGATGGTGGAATGCAAATGTGACAGAATTTCGATGCAATTAGACACATGCAGGTTTCCTCACGACGTCTTCCTTCACCGCCGAGCACGAGATGAATTATAAACACAAATTAAGCACATATATAAAGTGGTGCTTGCCTGGGTTTGAACCCGAAATCATCGGTTATGCACGCGTTCTAACCACTGGGGCATCTCAGCTTATGTTAACAATAATAAAGTAAATCGACTTATTAAGAACGAGGTACAAGATCAAAGAAGCAGAACGGAGGTATAGCCCTCGTCAAAACCAATAAACGAAATAACCAGTAATACTTAACTACGAAGCTGTGTATAGTACGACACAACTTAGATGTAGCATCCGCAAAATTCGTAAAACCGATCACATCCGAATTAAGTGCGCTATCCCAAATTGTCAACATTTATTTCTCATGTGAATATGATGTTTACACAAACGTAATATCTTGTAATATCATATGACCTTGATATATTCGTCAAATCGACACGTTGTTTTTCATGCACTCGCTTATTCGGGTTAAACTGACACGAGAATATATAGCGACGTATAGCGTCGAATAGCGCGATAGTGAGCTATTTCTATAGATTGTGTAAATCGGCGGTAATCGGTTTTATTGAATTTGCCGATGCTACATCTAAGTTGTGTCGTACTGTACGTATTTCTGTTACAATAATTTTCATCAGTAAGGTTACCAAACTTAGTTACTCGATTGTATAGTCAGTAACTTGTTTCGCAAAGCATCCGGCTTTACGAGAATTGAAAGCACCCAAATCAAACAATATGGCACTTTTGTCTGCACAAGGTTATTAAGAACTTTGTGTGTTCGTAGATTTACTTAGCTACATCAAACACATCACCGCCAGTATACAAGCACGAGCTGATATGATCCAGTGGTTAGAACGCGTGCATCTTAACCGAAGATTTCGGGTTCAAACTCAGGCAAGCACCACTTTATATATGCACTTAATTTATGTTTATAATTCATCTCATGCTCGGTGGTGAAGGAAAACATCGCGAGGAAACCTGCATGTGTCTAATTTCATAGAAATTCTGTCACATATGTATTCCACCAACCGGCATTGAAACAGCGTGATAGAATGTGTTCCAAACCCTCCCCTGAACAGGTGAAGTGTCCTTAGCCCAGCATTGGGAAATTTACAGTTTTTATTTGTTGATGCAATGGTGATATCAGTTGGCCCTTTCTCCAGCCCATTCACGGGTATGACAAAAACATAATAAACCTACTTGGGAAATATATTTGATTTTTTATGCTCTTTGGACTTTTTCAATTCATAAAAAAATATTAATATCAATTCACAGTCAATACTTCGAGTGACCCTTAACAATGTTTTTTTTTTTATTTATATAAAATTTTATTTTTATTGCAGAGTTAATAATCGACGAAAATACGTAAAAAAAGATAGGCAAAATAAAAACTTTCCAAAAGGAAATCCTTTGAAGTCTGTGAAAATGATGTTTACCTAACATAAGGTATGAGGAGGCATGAGCGAGTTTTAAGAACGATTTTTAAGAAATATTCACGTTATTTACTTTAAGATAGATTAAACAGTTTTCCAAACTGAATTCACTGAGTATTTTAAAATATAATATTCCAAAATTTCATACGACTTTCACAGGAAACATTTAATATTATTTAATTTACACGTGTAACTTTAAACTCTGAAATGCACAAGCTGCTTCACACGTTTATTGTTTAAGAATTTCGCGAATTTAATATATTTTACTTAAAAGTGGCTACACGGTCCAGTACTTCGAGATTATTTGTGCAAACCAGCATATCGCTCGAACGAAGATAATATAGATTATACAGACATGTGTTGTATATTTTGAATGTATTCGAAAAAAAAGGGAACTGAAAAGTAATCTCGTTCTGTTTATTTATATGCAATGTTATTTGAAAATTCGATTTTATATAGTTCGAAAATCGAATAGCCAAATTTAGGTCATTGAAATTCAGTGTAAAAATAGACCCAATATCAGTCAATTAAAATATACTTTTGTATAGATTTACCAATTATATCATTACAAATACTGGTAAGTAAATATACACACAAACATACACATATATATGCGTGCTCATAGATATAAGATTGACGTATCTATTCCTTTTTCTTCGTATAAAATGCTCGTTTAAAAAAGATCATAAAAGCTAAAATAAAACGTAATATATTATGAAGGTAAATCGATGGATTTCTAAACAAAGGTTTTTTTTGCTATAAGCGCTTCTATTAGAGGCACTTGAAACTTTTCTTATCATTAAATCTTCGACATTCAAAGTCGAAGTAATTTTTTTATTCTTACTAGTTATTTATTTATTTTTAATAAATCTACCACCGATCAGGAAATGAACACAATGACTTTGGTAGAACTGCCGAAAGAAAGTCTGTGGTATTTTAATAAATGCCATATTTTACATACGATAACATTTTTACTGAATAAAAATATATAAATTCGATATTTGAAATAGCCTGGATCATCCCAAGGTACGCAATCAAATAAAAGGTCAATAGTTTTTTAATATCCTCTAGCAGAAACACTCTTCAACGATTCTTTTAAATTTTATAATAGAAATTTTTAACCTTTTCCGGGATCCGATTGTAAAAACGTACGTCATTTGAAAAATATACAACTAACCTTGTGAAACAATTGTTTCTAGTATCAGCAATGTCAAATGTCACAATTTCTCGAAAATACGACGTATGATATTTTTGAGAACATTGTTTGAGCTAAAGATAATTAGAGGAAATATTCATAATTCGCGCTTCTTCTTTACTTCTTTATAATTTAAACTAAACCAAACCTAAGTAAAATGATAATAAAAGTCAAATTAGATTGACAAAAACGATCATCTCGAGATAAGTATTACATGTTTTGTGATGAACAGCCTCCGGAATGGAAATACGGAGATAATTTCCCGAGAGACGATGTCGAGGACTTAGCCTTCACAGCCCTTATCTCTTATCTAGTAACACACAAGACAGTTTAAGACCTTACAAGAAACACTGTAATATTGTAAAAATAAAATAATCCATTAACCGAAAAATATTTCATCTGACAAATGTTTATCGGAATGTTATCAGTACCGCCTATACATTACCATAAATATAAACCAAACCTTATAATATTGGGAAGTAATATATTATGACCCTTGGGCGTTGCAGTGGCTCAATCAGAATCAATTCAGAACACAATAACAATTAGAAATGCCAATTGGCGGTACGATAAAGTATATGCGGTAATTCTTCTTATAGGTAGACAAGTGGGCAAAGTGTTTGCCTAACAAGTTACCAAAAAATCATAGCACCAATGCTCCATGGACCTTGGAAATTGGTTGTACCTTTTCGGCTGACTTTCTTACTATTCAAACCGGAACACAAAAATACTTAGAATTATTGCTTGGTAAAAGCATATATGATGAGTCGGTGAATAAATACCTAAATGGGCTAGCACAAAGCAAAAGATCAAGGTAAACAATGAACATCAAAACATCTTATACATAAAATTTAATCAGATCCACAAGACTGACTGGACTGAAATTCGCAGACACTTGTGCTGCTAGTAACAATATTAAACAAACGCTCGCTTCTAAAATTTAAATTCGTCATGAAATATTATACATTTATGATAACAATAAGGTCTAACTGTTATAATTAAAGCATTTTCGCTTAATATTCAAATTCCTATATTAAAATATCAGATTGAGTCACGCATTATAATGAAACTTAATTAAAAACTAGCACTTACGTATTTTACGTTATAAAACTTCTTATTAAAACCAAGGTTCTTTAAGTTACAGGTCACGTAGATCTGTCTTGACCTCATAATCTATAAATATAATAAAACTATAACGAGGTCGAGCCCCTACGCGACATATTTTTGTAAATTAATGCGCATTATAGTTTAAATATGATTTGACTCTCTGCAATTTCTTTCGCACACCTCCTTGCCTTTGTTATTTATTTTCCTTTCTTTTCCTCACCCTCCTTTCTCCCGTTTTTACTCAGCTGACGGTATCACACATATGCTAATACGAGTAATATTACACCTTGATAAATATTTTCAACTAGGTTACAGATAATAATCTGAGCTTCTAGTTAAATTTATTATGTAATATAACATACGAAATTCAAAACGGGGAATATATTATTATATAATATATATATTAAAAAGATATTTCTGACCTAGTTATTAAATATTTCAGACGAAGCTAATTTCTACGAAGTACTATATTAGGTATATATATTAAAATATACTCATTTTCTACTGTATTGTAGTGTATTGAATAATATAGAAAAAGGGATTTAGCTCCCGAAATCCTGAGTTAACAAAATCTTTAGACACAAAATGGTATTGATTTTTTCTTCGAAGAACTTTTGAACTGCAGTCTGTAATCTCGCGCCTCGAAAAAAAAATGGATAGCTGTCGATCTTTCGCCTGATACGCTTAAGTCAAGTCTGACAGCTGTCAGAGTGGAATATGAACGAACAGAAATAGAGACGCCCCCTTTCTTAGCGCTCATTCTATGATATACGGTTTTCTCCGGTTATATAATGTAATATTGTACATTATAAACTACTACATATGGATAAATTTATGATAAGTTTTTATATTCTCTTTCAATTATACGGATTATAATACGGATATAATATTTATTTTTTTATATTTAGTTTTTATTTTTTGGGTATTACATATTTTTTTATTTCATATATATGTGCTGTATTATTATATAATTAGATATGGGATCGTAGAATATAGTCCGAGCTTCTGTTAATAATGTTGTAACCGGTAGTTGGTACCCGCAAGACAGGCTTGCCTAGTGCGTGTCCACTGGATGTTTTGCGACTATGTTAACTTTTCATGTCAATAAATTTATTTTTATTTTTATTTATTAATTTTTATTTTATTTTATATGACTCAAAACCTAACCTACTTGAATAGAGTATATATTGATTTTAATTTTATGTCAATAACGTCACAAGAAAACCTTTTACCGAAATATATTCTGTATAATACTTTCACTTATTCATTCATATTATTAACATACTTTTAAGTTAATAATTTTAAAGAAATATTATCAGCCATTGTCAATGTTCCATAAACAATGAGAAATATATATTAAAATTCATAAAATCTTAGGTGTTAGTAAGAAATTTTAATATAATTTAATTCATAATACCTCGAACCTTAACTAGTTTCATTTGAAATTGGAACAAGTGTCGACAAAGTTGGAGGAGCACGACCCAACTGGAATTATCTCGACTGTAATCAAGTATTATTGGAACAAAGATAAGGGCATCGGATGCTGGCTTTTGTCAGCAGCTTCTGAAAACGGATATCGTTTGATCTCATATTACTTTTACAGTTTTATGAATTGCAACATAACCTAGCTTTATGAAACTAGATTGTAAAACACTTAGTTTTTAATTTTATTTTCAGCAGGAAGTCAGTCTAACAGCCTAATTGATATTTATTTCCTATGGATACAAATATGTGCAATATGGGTGTAAAATTTCGTTAAAACGAATCAAGATTAATGATAATAATTTTAACCCGGCTCGAAGGACCAAATTAGTATCACAGTCATTTTAATATTACTTTGAAATATAGAAACATTTCAATGAGCTTGTTACTGTTAACATAGTTATTTATTTTCTGAAAGATGTAAGAAAAATATTACGAGAACTTTCAAAACTTCAAAAGTATAAGTTTTACTTTACGTTCGAAAAAGTCTGTAAGACCTTTACTTTTATCTTGTGTAATAAAAATTATTATTAAGAAAAAAATAAAATCAAAATGTTATAACATGTTATCTTCATCATCATCACTTGATAGTAGGGCTTTGTGCACCCAGGTCATCTCCCACTCATCAGACATTATTCTAACTTCAAACAACAGTACTCAGTATTGTTGTGTTTCGGTTTGAAGGGTGAGTGAGCCAGTGTAACTACAGCCACAAGGGACATAACATCTTAGTTCCCAAGGTTGGTGGCGCATTGGAGATGTAAGGAATGGTTAATATTTCTTACAGCGCCATTGTCTATGGACGGTAGTGACCACTTACGATCAGGTAGCCCATTAGCTGGTCCGCCATCTTCTATAAAAAATCTAGTTAACAAAAACTTTGACTTGATCTAGATTTTATTATTGTAATAGCTTGTAAAACAGTTCCAAAATGATGTTCTTTTAAGTAGATATTTTCGTAATCTGCAAAATTCAGAGCTTCGGGTTTATCTCCGCTAAAATTTTGAAGTTTCAATTTCGTTTACTCCCGATTAATAATGAAACCACTTTCAAATTATTCCATCTTGTATGACCTTAGTAATCTTTTCGTCGATGCTTAAAGTACCACTTACTTTTAAGTACCAACCATTCCGAAATTTATAATAATTGGATTTTGAAAGAAAACTGAATATTATATTATACACTTTTGTTTAACTTAAAACTATAATTAAGTTTAACTCATAATAGATATTATTTACAAGAGACATTTCACATAAAAAGATTTTTAATATTCCTTCTGAAAAGTTATTAAATCTGGATGTAATAGAGTCTGTAATTCGTTCAAGGATTTATGTTACCATGTTATTATATCATATTTATTAGGATTTGGTTCTCGAGGTTTTTGTTAAATGGGCCAACAGAGCCAATATGGGACAGTGGTTAGAAGGCGTGCATCTTAACCGATTTCGGGCAGAAATTCGAGCTGAATTTTCATGTGCTTTATTTTGTTTGTAATTAATCTTGTGCTCGGTGTTGAAGGAAAATATCGTGAGGAAACCTGGATGTGTATTATTTCAACAAATTTTGCCACTTGTGTATTCATCAATCCGCATTGGAGCAGCGGGATTGAATATACTAAAAACCGTCTCCTCGAAAGGAGAAGAGACCTTAGTGCAGCAGGCTGAATATTTAATTTAAAGGCATTAATTTTGGGCAAATAGATGTACACCATTGCCTGTAGACAAACACAACACCAACTTTTAGAACTAAGATGTTATCTACCTCGTGCTTATAAAATGGCTATAACTACAAACGTAATCTCCGAAAACAACACGACTAAATATTGATATTCTGCGATTCTTTATTTTATAAATTTTAATAAAATATAATATACTACATTTTGGCTCCATTTCTGATTCCTGCGAGGAATTCGTTGCATAATTAAATGAAATTTTAAACTATGTTGATTGATTAAATGTTTATTGAGAGAAAATTTTACCCACAGCTGTATTTGAGATATTTTTTAAGAAAATAATACAAATTCTGTTACACGATTTTAAGATAGATGTTGTATTTATTTTTTATTTCTTTAAGTAAATAATAAAGAAATGTTGTGGTTATCATAAAATATAAGCTTTACATATTCATTATACACGCTTCAATCGAACACTAACAGGGACAGTTTTTCATCAATCAAATTCATTCAATCAGTTTTTTGTTGATGGTATTATAATAAATCTATTCTGAATAGAGGAATGATACAGACTAAATGTATCCAAAATAAATGTGGATTCTATCTTAATTGAGTTATTTCTTGCAGTTCCATGTTATAAATAAAATTCTTATCTATATACTTATACAAAATAAAAAGTCCCGGCTGACTGATTCAGCATAGCTGAGCGTAAACTATTAATGTTAGGGCCATGAAATTTGAAGAGTAGGATTGTTTATTGCGTAGAGAAAGTAAGGGAGTAATTTTGGAAATTTTATCCCTGAGTGAGTGAAGTCATTTTTTAAGTTAGTAACAAGAAACGTTATTTAGTTTGTGAGATACTGATTATAAACGTGTAGATATACGTTTATCCGTTTCTGGATATTCTACCCTAAGGGATAAAATACACACCAATTAAGTTAACCTGTAAATATATTCAACTTCCACGTGAACAAAGTTGCGGGTAACTGCTAGTGTGGTTGTAAAAACTTTTTAAGAAAGAATTTTATCTACCCAGCAGCTTCCGACTTTGTGAATATAGTCGCCAGGTGCTAGATATAACCATCTCTGTGTTTTCTTGGTATACCAAATCATGCTGGCTATATGCCAATTTTCATCAATTTCCATTCAATAGTTACGTCGTAAAATCGTAAACGACTTCGTTTCGCTTTTATAATAAAATCATTAAAAAATAAATAAAATAAAATAAAAAATAGCCTTTATTTCTACTACTTACAACTTATACTTTTATAGTTTATATTGCTAGATCTAAATTCTATTTCTAAGTAAACAAGTGTATTATAAGGAAAAAAAAATATATTTTAAATTTAACAAGTAGTAGTCGCCTCTCTGGCGTAGGCCTCTCCTAAACCTTTCCACTCTTCACGTTCCCGTGCCTCACGCATCCATAAGGGCCCCCGTCTTTGGTTAAAGATGTCATTCCACCTTTTGCTTGGTCGTCCTCTTCTTCTTTTTGTGTCTCTTGGTACCCATTCTGTTAGGCGTTTTGCCCATCTGGTATTGTTCATTCTACAGACGTGTCCTGCCCAATGCCATTTGAGTAGTCTCGCTCTTTTCCTCACATCTGTTATTTTGGTTATTTTCCTAATACTGATATTGCTGACCTTATCAGATAGTTTTAAACCGAGTATGCTTCTTTCCATCTTACGTTGGCAGATGGCTAATCTATCTTCATCTTGTTTCCTTAATGACCAAGTCTGACATCCGTATGTTAAGCAGGGTAATATCGTTATTTCAAAAAGTCTCTTCTTAATATTTACATGAATTTCGTTGTTTTTCATTATTTCTTTCGATCCCCAGTATTTCTTCCACGCTAGAGTTATCCTTCTTTTAATTTCTTTTTCTGTATTATTTTCAAAAGTTACGAGTTGTCCCAGGTATATATACTCTTTTACGTATTCGATCTTTTCATTTTTTACCGTAATATCTTGAGGAATTCCGTTGGTTAGGATCTTGGTTTTCGTCGTATTCATTGACAGTCCTACTTTTTGACTCTCCGCTGCCAGTTCATTCATCATACTCTCCAATTCAGTGGCGCATTCTGCGAAAATCACTATGTCGTCCGCGAAACGTAAGTGATTCAGTAGTTCTCCATCTATTCGTATTCCTCTTGTTTCCCAGTCCAGGCGTCTGAAAATGGATTCGAGCACTGCTGTGAATAACTTCGGGGAGAGCGGGTCCCCCTGTCTAACTCCCCTATGTATTGGAAATTCTGCACCTTCGCGTTCTAGACGTACTTTGGCGAAGCATTTTGTATATATATTTTTAATTAGGTTTATATATTTTTGGTTGACGCCTTGTTGTGTGAGTGCTGTCCATATGGCTTCGAAGTGTAGAGAATCAAATGCTTTTGTGTAGTCTATAAAGCAGATATATATAGTCTTTCTATACTCTTTTACTTTCTCTATTACTTGTGTCACAGTGTGGATGTGGTCTACAGTCGAGTATCCTTTCCGGAAACCTGCTTGTTCGCGCGGTTGGTTTTCATCTAGGGTCCCTGTTATTCTATTCAATATGATCTTTGAAAAAATTTTGTATAAGTTCGACATGAGACTGATGGGTCTATAGTTGTTTAGATTACTTCTATCTCCTTTTTTGAACAGTAGAATGATTGTGGATTTTGACCATTGGTCCGGTGTGGTTTCGGTTCTAAGAATGTTATTGAACAAAGCTTGTAGAGGTTTCAAGAGTATGGTCGACAGAGACTTAAGGGTTTCGTTAGTAATGTTGTCGCTTCCTGGGGACTTGTCATTTTTTTGGGATTTTATTGCGAACTCGATCTCTGAAGTTAGAATTGTAGATATCTCCTGGTTTACATTTTCTCCGTTGAACTTGCTTGATTTTTTGTAGAGAGGTGAGTATGTTTTATCTGCACCAGCATAGAGTTCTTTGTAGAATTGTGTGGCTTCATTTATTATATCAGGACGTTTTGTTAGCGTAATACCCTGTTTATTCTTCAAGTTGCCTGTCCATTCTGATTTTTCTATTAACTCTTTATAAGTTTTACGTACTCCCCCCGTTTTACTTATAAATCTTTCGAAGGTGCTCTGTCGTATTGCCCGTTTTTGTTGCGTAATATTTCTATTAATTTGTTTGCTTATTCTTGTTATTTCGCGTTTCACATATTTTGTTCTCTTTTTCGTATATAGTTCTTTTCTTTGCTGTAATAGTTCTTTTGTTTCATCATTTATATATTTATTTGCAAGTTTTCTTTTTTGGGGTAGCTGTTTTGAAAAGTTTTGTAACTCAATTTCTAGCTTATCGTATTGATTTTGTACTGTTTTATGTGTATTAATTGTTTCCATAAATTTGTGTTCCCAATGTTTAGCGTCGTTTTCTGAGATATTTGGTATGAATCTGGTACCATATATATATACCCAGCGGTTTATTTTTCTTCTTTGTGGCTTTAAAGTTAATGACAGCACACATTTTTTATTACATCGAAATTCTTTATATAGGTTGGTTGGTTTGTTAGTATGTAGTCTATCTCGTTAAAGTGTTTATTGTTTGGTGATCGCCATGTCCATTTTTTATGAGGTTTGCCTTGAAACATACTATTCATAAAGTAATAGTTATTTTCGATTGCAAATTCTACTAGTCTTTGGCCGTGCTGGCTTCTATCTCCGTGTGCGTATGGCCCTATATTTTTTTCTTCATTTTTTTGGGCCATCCCTATTTTTGCGTTGAAGTCACCGAGCAAGATTATATTTTTTGTGTGAATGGAGTCTAAAGCGGATTGCAATGTTATATAAAAATGCTCTATATCTTCTTCATTGCATTGTTCTGTGGGGGCGTATGATTGGATGAGTGACCAGATAGAGTTGTCGGATATTTGTATTTCTAGTATCGCCACGCGGTCCGAGAGACATTTGAAATTTACTATTTTATTTTTTAAATGTTTTTTAATTAAAAATCCTACTCCATTTCTTCCGTTCGTTCCACGCGAATGAAATAAGATAAAGTCTGTGTATTCTTCTATTGATTCTTTTTCTTTTCTTATCTCACACAAACCTATAATATCCCATTTTATTGACATAACAGCGTGCCTTAGTTCTTCTATTCTACTGTCCGATAATAATGTTCTCACATTAAAGCTTGCTATGTAGAGATTTTGTGATGTCATTCTCTTGATTATGTTTTTGCTATTAATCTGGTCTTTTTGGTTTTGAATGTGGTTTAGGAGGCGTTGGTCTGGCTTCTCCACGGTGACCAGCCGGCTTGGAGAAGGTAGAGAGGTTACAGAGGCACCAGTTAGTTTTTTTGGATCCCTTCCCTATTTTCAGTTGGTAGAGTCGGGTCATTGAGGTTTGGCTGTGGCGGGCGTAGGAAACTAGTTATGGGTTGTGACTTGTTTCTTTTAGGTAATTGTTTAGTCTTTTCGTTGTTGCAACCTTTTCTTGTTCCGTTCGTGGTTTCTTCCGGCGATATAGACATGAAACGTTTGTTTGTGTTTCTTTCTGTTGGTGTATGGGCTTCTGATTTTCGTGGCTTTAGAGTCATAATTTTATCGTACCGTAGACCTACTTTTTTCCCCGCCTCTCGCTCGCGTTTAAACTCTTCTTGTAATTCTTTTCGTTTTTGTAGCACGTTAGGGGGGAAATCTTCTTTCAGATAGATGTTTGTACCCTCTAATGATTTCTTCTTTTTTAGTAACTCTATTTTCCTACTTGTTGTTGTCACTGTAACGGCTACTGGTCTTGCTTTTCCGGAATATTTCCCCATCCTCTTAACGTCTTCTATTTCCCACTTTTGACAAGGTATTTCCATCATATTGTTTATGATATTCAATACTATTGAGAGTAAGCTTTCATAACCCTTTTCTTTTTCTTCGATGCCAAAAAATATTATGTTTTTCCTTCTAAGTTGTTTGTCTAAAATATCTATAATTTTTTGTTGTTGTTCTATTTTTGTTACCAACTGTTTAGTTTTAGTTTCAAAAATGGAGAATTTTTCATCTATGTTTTTATTTAAATATATATTATAATAATAAAATCATTATATAGTATAAAACAAAGGCGCTTTCTCTGTCCCTATGCCCCTATGTATGCTTAAATCTTTAAAACGGATTTTGATGCAGTTTTTTTTTATAGATACAGTGATTCGAGAAGAAGGTTTTCGTATATAATACATTGACAATGTAGTAAAGAAACAGTGATTATTTTAGAAGTTTGTAATTTGATGTCGTAAATAAATAAATTCTGTAGTATATTTAGTATCAGTATTGCACCCGTGTGAAGCCGGGGCGGGTCGCTAGTTAGTATATAAATATATATTGACGACCTCCGTGGTCGAGTGGTGTGTACACCGGTTTTCATGGGTACGCCACTCTGAGGTACCGTGTTCGATTCCCGGCTGAGTCGATGTAGATTACCATTAGTTTTCTATGTTGTCTTGGGTCTGGGTGTTTGTGGTACCGTCGTTACTTCTGATTTCCATAACACAAGTGCTTCAGCTACTTACATTGGGATCAGAGTAATGTATGTGATGTTGTGTCATATTTATATTTATTTATATTTATTATATTTATTTATATATTGAAACGATACCAAAGAAACAAGTCTTAACAAAAAAGGCAGTAGTCTTAGGGTATTAACTGTTTCGTAATTAAATGAAACTGAACAAAGGTGCTCAGAACAGATAGTTGTTGAGTTAACGAACAAAGGAAGAGTTGAGATAATTTTAATAATGTTGAAATAATCAGTTGATATTCATTTGTTATTTCTTTGTGGACTCTCTTTAAATTTATTTAGCGGCCCGTCCTGGTCTCGTTCGGTTGGAAATAATGATTTTTCAATATTTTTGAGTAGCTGAAGAGAGTAGCAGAAATACTACAGCGGCGTGCATTTTGGAGAGTCCCTTTATCCAGCAGTGAACGAACCTGGGCTACTGCTTCTGTTGATGATGATGATATATTTTTTGTTGCTTTTTTCCGACATGTTGAAAATTGTCGTTCTATTTCAACGTATTTACACTAAAACCTTAATAAATAATACATTAAAACCTTCCTTATGAATTCATCTGTCAATAAGTGAAAACCTCATGAAAATCCATTCTGTAGTTTTGGAGTTTATCGCGAACATACAGACAAACAGGCACCGGAGAACTTTTTTTATAATATGTAATGATAATAGTCTTGGTAATTTGCATCAGAAAACAGATACATGACAAATTAAATTATGTTTTATGTCATCATCATTATCGTTATCATCTCAACTTAAAGCAAGCAAAGCAAGCAACAGCCTGTACGTTTCCCACTGCTGAGATAAGGCCTCCTCTTCCATTAAGGAGAGGGTTTTGGAACATATTCCACCACGCTGTTCCAATGCGGGTTGGTGGAATGCACATGTGGCAGAATTTCGATGAAATTAGACACATGCAGGTTTTCTCACGATGTTTTCCTTCACCGCCGAGCATGAGATGAATTATAAACATAAATTAAGCACATATATATAGTGGTGCTTGCCTGGGTTTGAACCCGCAATCATCGGTTAAGATGCACGCGTTCTAACCACTGGGCCATTTCAGCTGATGTCATCTCAACCTGTATTATTCCAATACTGGACACAGGCCTCCCCCAAGACGCGCTACTGATCCAGCAAGATGTTGCGTCATAACGTGCTTAGTTATTTTTTAAATGGTATCTGTATGTATTTTATATTATTACTCGTGTATTTACATAATATGTAATAACTAGATATACCCGCGAATTTTTGCGCGTTTACATGTATTTGGAGTGGTTGAACAGTTCTTTAATGCTGCAGAGTGACTTTATTATTATTTGGTACATAATTTAAAAATAAAAGTAACCTAATGTAATTTTTATTACATTGGCTATCTCCTAGTGAATGTCCTATCAAAATCAGTCCAGCCTTTACAGAAATTTACTGCAACAGACTGAGACACAAAAATTGTAAAAAAAAATGTTATTTTGGTATGTATACCGTATTTATAAAAATTTGCATTTAGTAAAAGGTTGTTTTAATATTACAAACAGACACTCGAATTTTATTTTATATATAGATAATAATATTCACGTCGCTCAGTTTTAATGCTCGCATCATAATGAATCGCAGAGTACAGAAATATTCGTATTCTCTTTCCGTATCTGCGCTGTAAGCAACTCGATGCTTCATTTATATACACTTTTGTTACGCTTAACTATAATTTAAACGTTCTATCTACATTATCATTATTAACGTGAAAGTACCTCTATCTATCTGTCTGTCGGTTTTTCACGACCAAACCGCTGAACCGAATTTGATTATGTATGAAGCAAACTTGAACTCCAGGAAAGGCAATAGGCTCAAAGTCAAAGTCAAAGTCCAAAACCTTTATTCAAAATAAAGAAGAAGAAAGAAAAATAAGAAGAAGTGTTTACACTTTCTTATCGATTGTCGAAAATCTAGCACCGGTTCGGATTATAATACCTCAGACCTGAGAAGAACCGGCGAAAGAAACTCAGCGGGATTTGTTTTTTTTAATGTCAATTAACAATTTACAGTAATAAACATATTCTAGGCTAACCCATTAGGGTTATTACACGTATTAACGTGTACCAAGCCGCCGGCGACTACTAATATTTGATATTTCAATTAATACAATAAAAACTTAAATTATATTTATGTCTAGATAGAGAGTGATATTAAAAAATTGACTAACTGTATCTTAGTGTGAGTGACACGCTATGCACGCGCATAACGTTATTCTTATTAGTGTGAGTGTACTTAGTCAAGAGTCAGCCAAGCGCTTAAGCATTATTATACCTCTATTCGGCGTTAATGTGTGGCGCTACTTTAACAAATATTACTTCATAGTTTATTGTACACCACATAGAGGAAGTTCATAAATAAAACATGTATACAGCTCAAATACAAGAAGACTTATCGCTACATAGAGACTCTTCCAGACAACCAACGATATCGCTGATAGCTCGTAGAATATGAGATGGGTGTAATATCATCTTTCTTTAGGAACAAAGGTTGATATTAATTTTATTCGATATCTCAAAATGAGTGAGTGAGTGAGTCGAGATGGCCCAGTGGTTAGAACGAGTGCATCTTAACCGATGATTGCGGGTTCAAACCCAGGCAAGCACCGCTGATTCATATGCTTAATTTGTCTTTATAATTTACTCGTGCTCAGCGGTGAAGGAAAACATCGAGAGGAAATCTTCATGTGACAAATTTCATAGAAATTCTGCCACATTTGTGTTCCACCAACCCGCATTGGAACAGCGTGGTGGATATGTTTCAAAAACCTTCTCCTCAAAGGGAGAGAAGGCATTTAGCCCAGGAGTGGGAATTTAAAGGCTGTTGTTGTATCTCAAAATTTAACACTCATTTTTATAAATTATAAATATGTAAGTGAATTTGCGAAATGAAGATGCTCCGGCTATTTATTAAGTGATTTACATATTATCTGTGTAAGAATGTACTTACAGCGGACAGAGACATTAATCATCGCGCGCTTTCAAGGATATAAAAGGTACGAAAAAAATTCTTAAATATTACAAATGAATGTTCCGTTATTTCATAAACATGTTATTTTGCTACTGAGGATTACATTGAGTTACTTGTATCTACGAAGAAAGAATGGTCACAAATGTCACTTCATGTTATTTACTAGCAGGTAGTCGCCCACGGCTTCACTAGCTTTTTAATGTGTTGATTGTCATGTGTGTGTGTCCTTTCTTGGAGTTCAAGTGTGCTTCATATTTCACTTGGTAGTAGGCTTTGTGCAAGCCCGTCTAGGTGGTACCCACCCACTCATCAGTTATTCTACCGCCAAATAACAGTACTCAGTATTGTTGTGTTCCGGTTTGAAGGGTGAGTGAGTCAGTGCAACTACAGGCACAAGGGACATAACATCTTAGCTCCCAAGGTTGGTGGCACATTGACGTAATGAATAGTTAATAATTCTTACAGCGTCATTGTCTATGGGTGATGGTGACCACTTACCATCAGGTGGCCCAATTGCTCGTCCGCCAACAGATACCATAAAAAACCAAAAAAGAATACCAATCTTCACCAAATTCGGTTAAGCGGTTTTTGGTCGTGAAAGAACGACAGACGGACACACAGAGCTACTTTCACATTACAATATTAATATAGAGTAGTATTGCCAACATAAGGTTTATGTCAGACTAACTTTGAATTAACAAGCAAAAGGAAAAGGAGCCGTGTGATACCGCCTTAAGCTACTTAATATCGCCAGTTAAGCTCGTTTACTAACAGGTACGCTATAGGCTGGCATCAAAGTTAATGAGTTTTACTATAAACGATTCTCATTTACAGTCCGGATTTGGGAAGTTGGCTTTCTCATTCCTTTGACCTTTCAAAGGAAGGGGGATGTCGCACTTCCGTTGCGTCTACGCTACATCCTTTTTACGCTACGTTCCATTTGACACAGGCATCGTAAATCTTAAAATTTTGACAGTGGTGCTGTCTGGAAATAAAAAAGGGAACTACGTGAAAATTAATGGTAAAAAAATATATAAATTATACGCGAAAGTGACGTGTGTGATAATTTGTTTTTTTCTTTTGAGAATCTTTGGCTAATAAGTTTGAGTAAGTGTTTAATCCTAATAACTCCATGAACATCTTTTTATATTACTCATAAACAATTTCATGGTGGACCAATATTGAACCAACTGCCAAACTTATAATATAAATGTCAATACTACATTGTAGGAAAGTAATTTGAATTTGGAACATGCATTTTATATTCAATCAAACAAATATATCAATATTTTTTATCACACTTATGTTAAACTTACCAGCTTTCCTTATATTACCTTCTAGCTGTTTAACCCATTAACATTTTTTTTTATATTTATCCCTAGGTAAGAGTTTAAGGTACAATTTGAAATTAAAGTCAAGTATTTCTTTCTCTTGCCCGAACTGACAGGACTTACGTATTAGGTATCTTGTTTTAGGTATATTATTTGGTATCTTACAAGACTAGCCGGCCCATCGAGTGTTCTATTCTTTGAGGACAATATTCATTGCAGTGCTCGTTCTTCAGATCTTCAGCAATACAAAAATTGGATTGGTATAAAACACTTATGGCGCCACTGCATGTTGCGACCACCAGTGTATACGTAGTTTTTAACGAATGCAATCAGTATTCATCAAAGAAATATCGATATATTTTAATAAAATATAATACTTTAAAGCGCATGAAATTCACCTTAAAAATCTATTAATAGAAAAGTATTATATAATTACAAAATGAAAAAATATTAAACCAATATACGTATAACTTTAACAGAAAATGCGACGCTTTTCGAAGAAGCTTTTAGTATATTCATTTTAAATTTCGAATTTTGATGCGACAAATGTGAATATAATTTGTATGTAACGTGAATATTTTCGTATAAGTATATGTGAAATGAAATATACCCCAAATATATAATATTTTTTGTCAATATTTTTTTTATATTGGCTGAATGTTTTTTTCTCTTTGACTGTTATAAAAGGAGGTAAATAAAAGGTGTAATTCAAAGATCAACCAGCTATCAAATAAAAAAAATATTGTTTAATACATATCTATTATTGCATTGCATAATTTTTGTAATATTAACAAAAAATACTTCATACATTACAACCGATCAATAATCGACGCTACTATTTTCTCTACAAAATCAATCCGGTTACACATTATTATGAATATTTTTACTAGAATGAGAATCACATTATTTAAATATACCCAACAATGCTACTTGGAATTAACTTCGTAAACTCACTCATATATTATTAAATATGAAGCGCATGTGACAAGTATTTCGTTTTTATTTATGTCGAAGCATCAAAATAGTTTAATTAGGACTTATTTATTTTTTATCGTACTGTTACGCCTGTTGGATGCACCCTTATGTGCTGACGTGCTCTTCAGCATGCTGCATCAGCAATAATGGCTTAATAGTCAAAGGCGTGGGATGACGGGCAGTCTCTCCGAATCCGTCATATCGTTCATATTTTCTATATATTTCCACTGTTTCCTTTTGTTAAATTCTCTGTCTAAATCTTAATAAATCTATATTTCCTTAATAATAGTTTTTTAAAAAGTCTCCAACGGAAACCTGCGGAGTAGTACGCTGCTGGCGCACGTATGCTGGCATTTGATTATGACGTAGAATATATGACAGCGAATTGAGTTATATTTAAAAATATATCGGAGATAGATAATACGAACGTGAATGACTAGACTTATATGTTGAATATCATCATGTGTGATAACGAATATATTCCAATATTTAATTATAATTTTTAATCACCAAATCTCACGAAGTTATACTTCATACCTTCAAACTTGAAATTTCGTAATAAAGTACAGACGTCCCCTAAGGACGGATTTCATGAAACTTAACTTCTAAGGGAGTAAAAATTGTCAGAGAGATTGCGTTTTATAAATTTCGAGCAAGTAAAGCCGCAAGTTCAGCTAGTATATCATAATTGTATATTTGTACACCGTACATTGTTTATTTAAATGTTACACTACATTTCGATTTTGTTGATTAATGTTTAGTGAAAGTTATTTTGATTTAATTAAATTGTTTATATTGTATGAGTCGAGATGGCCCAGTGGTTAGAATGCGTGCATCTTGACCGATGGTTGCGGGTAACCCAGGCGGTAAACCCAGGCAAGCACCGCTGATTCATGTGCTTAATTTGTCTTTATAATTCATCTCGTACTCGGCGGTGAAGGAAAACATCGTGAGGAAACCTGCATGTTACAAATTTCATAGAAATTCTGCCAAATGTGTATTCCACCAACCCGCATTGGAACAGCGTGGTGGAATATGTTCCAAACCTTCTCCTCTAAGGGAGAGGAGGCCTTTAGCCCAGCAGTGGGAATTTACAGGCTGTTGTTTGTTTTTTGTTTATATTGTATTACATATTAAAATATTTAGTATCTAATTTACTGTCATATTATGTATAGTAGTCAAAGTCAAAAATCTTTTTTCAAATTAGAAGTGGTAACACTTTCTTATTGATAGTCAAAAATCTACCACCGTTTCGGAATTTAACACCTCAGACCTGAGAAGAAAGGACGAAAGAATCAGTATATATAAACATGTATATGTTGCCGTAGTTATTTCTTCACATATAAGTGGTCTCGTATCTCTCTTAAACATCTGAACCTAACCTCTCGTGAAGGACTTTTCCTATATCAAGACTCGGAGGAGACTATGCTTATTTTCTGTCTGAGAGATGAACTTTTAAGAGCATACATAATAGAAAATTTCTCTAGATGCAGAAATTGTACTTCACTTGATTTATATTGTATCGAGCGATGTATATATTTCGTACTCGCGTGACTATTTTTAAATACCACCTACAGTAAAATTCAGCTAAACAAGATGTCACCTACTACACCGAACGAAATAATTAAGATTATTGATAATCTTGATATTAATGCTAGTTTTGGTATTGATGGTATTAACACAAAAGCTGTAAAATGCATTAAAAATATTGTAGCAGATAAATTAACATTATGTCTAAATAGATGCCTTAACGAAGGAACTTTTCCAGACAGTCTTAAGGTCGCAAAAGTTACTCCGATATATAAATCTGGAAGTAAATCGAATCCCAGTAACTACCGCCCCATTTCCGTACTTCCCGTTATTTCCAAAATCTTTGAAAAGGTTATCTACTCTAGATTAGAAAATCACCTAAATTCTATCGATTTCTTCTATAAACAGCAATACGGTTTTCGCAAACACTCAAACACGCTATCGGCAACCATTGATCTCATCACTAAAATTAAAAACAAAATAGATAAAAAGCAAATAGGTTTGGGTATATTCGTCGATTTAACTAAGGCATTTGATACGGTCAGTCATGAAATACTAATGAGAAAAATTTCTAATATTGGTGTGACGGGGAACGCGTTTAAAATATTAAAATCTTATTTACATAACCGTAAACAGATTGTTAAAATAGGGCAACACCAAAGTTCCACTAAATCTATTCAATATGGCGTCCCTCAAGGATCAATTCTGGGCCCATTGTTGTTCCTAATATACATAAATGATATTTCCCAAATTGGTCTTCATGGGGACATATCTCTATATGCAGATGATACAAGCCTTTTTTATTTTGGCAACTCTATTAACGCTATTTTGCCTAAAGTAAGAACTGATTTAAATACTTTAAGTGACTGGTTTCTAAACAATTTACTAACAATTAATATCTCAAAAACAAAATATATTATATTATCCGCGAAAAACAAAAATATTGACAGTAACTTTCAACTCATGATAAACAATGAAATTATTGAGAGAAAAACGCATGTCAAATTGACTATTTGATAGAAATTTGGGGAACGGCAGCTAAGTCAAACTTAAATATAATACAAAAAACTCAAAATAAATTAATTAAAATATTATTTAACTATCGTTTTCGGACACCAACACAAAAGATTTACACGGGCACACAAATTATGAATATAAAACAAACATACAAATATTATACATGTATATTAGTACGAAAAATTTTAAACCGGGAAGTACACACTAAGATAACATTTACTAAAAAAATCACAAGTGCAAAAAATTTAATTACGAAATGCTAACAATCTAATATTACGCCCATCTAGAACAAATTACGGTAAAAAGAACATTGAATATGAAGGTGCTCAGCTATATAACTCTTTACCAAAGGAAATAAAGGAGACTAAATCAATGTTAAGTTTCAAAAAACTACTCAAATTTCATATCATAAATAAGTTATATTTTTTGTTTTAACAAAAAATATAACTTATTTACACTAAAATTTAATTTAATTTAAATTAAATTAATAAACATAATAAAAATAAAATAATAATAATATTAATAATTGCATGCACTTACACTACAAAACATACTAACATTTATACATATACACACATATACCGGCTTAGGTAATTTATTGCAACATTATAAACTTAACTTCCATATGAACAATATCCATCAATGCCACTTCTGGTACTTATTAATCTATGAAGTTAATAATTGAAACATGCATGTATACGGTGTTTATTTTTTAAGATCTGTCTACCCTCTTTTGTGTGATATTTTATTTTATCTTTACTTTGTTATCTCTGTACGCTTCTTTTATAATTGTTTTATTTTATATAGTTTCTCAGTAAGTGAAATATATGTATTTCTTTTGAGGAATTAATAAAGTTCTTAAACCATAAATATATATTTGATATATATACATAAAAACATCAAAACGGGGAAATGCTGCTAGCATTCTTGCCACCATTCCACGCGGTCAAGATTTATACAGTAACTAGTTTTAGTTCATATTTGTATATATATTTAAGCATTTAATTTATCTATATAATACAAATTGAATTACAATAAGCTGTTTTCATTATAAAATACAAGCTGTTTGTAATATTTTAATAAATTATATACCAAACACACTAATTAAAGGTTAAGGATAAGTTAATAATATGTTTGTATTCACGGTACAAAATATAGAATGTTTAATATTTTTGATGTACCTTGGAGTTAGGCGATTTAAGCTAAGACGTTTATACGATTTTATTTTCCGGGTTGCAAAATGACTCCACTACACCTAATGGTAAGTGGTAGTGGAGATGCGAAGATGACCGTTACACTCAGAAACAATGAACTGCACTAACCGCCCTTGCTAAGCCGGCCCGTAAGGTGCCTCTTCAGACCTCGTTTAAAGGAACCCAGGTTATACAAGAAAGGAACACGTGTTTGTATGACTTCGAATCTAATTTTGTTGCTAACCCTTGACATAGACTTTATGATGACCTCCGTGATGTGTACACCGGTTTTGATGGCCACTTCGAGGTCCCGGGTTCGATTCCCGGCCTAGTCGATGTAGATTGTCATTAGTTTTCTATGTTGTCTTGGTTCTGGGTGTTTGTGGTACCGTATTTACTTCTGATTTTCCATAACACAAGTGCTTTAGCCACTTACATTTGGATCAGAGTAATGTTGTCCCATACACTTTAATACTGTAAGAAATATTAATCACGTCGCGTTTCAGAACTGAGATGTTATGTCCCTTATGCCTATCATTACATCGACTCACTAATAAAACGAACATCACCACGAAAGTTTATACTTTACGCGATTCTTTTATGATAATACTTTAAATTAATCAGCGTAATATCCTCTTAAATTTTACTAGCCAGTCGTAAAACCTTTTCCTTAAACCTTAAGTAATTATTTCGTCTTACTTTTAAAATTATATACTTTTAAAGACTTTTTAAAGAAAGAAAAAAGTACTTTGAAATTATAAGATCAGAACTTTCCTTTCACAAAGTTTTGCTATATCTGTTAGTTGTGCAACGTTCGTGAAATAAGCGTTCGCGCCAACGATCACTGTACATATGTGAAGGTATATACCGAAATTCCAATACAGAATACAGAGTTCTACATATTTGAATATATTATACGAATAAAACTGCCCTAAAAATATACTATTTAGAATTTAAATGATGAGAAAAGACTAAAGAAAATATTTCAAAAAATCTCGGAAAAAAACTATACATTCATGTACAGAGATTTTTCTATACAAACAAATATAAAAAAAACCCCACTGTGAAACTCTTTACCAATTATAGCACACATCATAAAACAAATGAACTTTTGTTCTCAAAAATTTACAATAGGGAATTTTATAAACATATCAAACATTGAATTAGTTTTTAAAAAAAACACGCTCATTTCAATGTAACAAATATAAATTTATATAATAATAGTAATTGTATTTATTCAAACTATAAAGACGAGCTAGACAGAAGTTATATAAATTGATTTTATGAAGGCCTTTGTGTTCAAACCGAATAGTTCCATTTAAATGTCAATCTTTATTTTTGTTAACTATTTATTCATAGTAAGAACCTACTTATTTTAAAGGTAATATATTCGATAAAGACAATGAACTATCTGGCTGATTAATTAACATAGAGGGTAATTAAAAGGTATAATAACTTGATACCTTCATTTTGTAATATAGAAACGCAAGAAATAAGTTCGGAATTTCGATTTTATGAGAAATGAACATAAATTCTTCAAATGCAATTGTGGCGCCCAACGTGGGACACAAACGCAGATGAAAAAAGTATTTAAAACTCTTTATCTGTTGGACTATTTCAATTACTGTAATATCTAATAAGCAAAATTAAGTAGATGACGTAGGTACATATAATTTATATATAATCTAGTTTTTAAGCAACCGGCACGTGTGTGAAGATAAATAAAACATCGAACAACGCATCGCAGCCACCTCAAAAACCAAACCAATAATTAGTGTTGAAGCAATGACGAGTAATTAAAAGTTGTTCGATTAAAGAAATAGAAGCGGCCCATTAATATAACTCTATCTTTAAATTATAAATAAATTTGGAGGTTTGTAAATTATGGTGTTTCAATAAGATAGGTACATGTAGTGTCGGTTTATTTACACTTGACAATTGTTTTTGTTTGCCACCGTGCAGCACGAAATGAATTACTAAAAACACTAATCAAGTATCTAAAAGTGGATCGTGCTCAGAAGAGTCCGCAATCTTTAGCTAAGACTGATTCATTCCAACCACAGAGCCATCACCAGATTCTAAGTAATTTCATTAAATGAATAAAGAATGTTCTTACCAAATAATCGATTTCAATACCTAACATCAAAAGTATTCATCTATCCATATTATGAATGAGGGAAATATCTCCAAGAAAACAAACTTTCACATTTGTAATATTAGTAGGACTTCTACGACATAACCTGTATGCTTCGTTACAAATGCTGCAACTTTCGAAAGTTTGCCAAGTTTGCCAGCGGATAACCGAAAAGTTTATCTGCAAGTCTAGAGTGCACGCGAAGCAGGCACTCCAGTTTATTTTATAATAACAAAAACTTATCTAAAATGAAAATTGATTGCGGTTTTTATTTATATATTTTTTTAGTATTAATACTTGTATTATAAAATATTCATAATACATTTATTCTTATCAAGTAAGTTCTAAGATTTGTTGAGAAAATTGTTTATTCATTATGGAAGAATTTCAAAGTAAGATCTTGCGGACTAAGTGCTAAAATAATTTTTAACTAATTTTTCATACCAGATTGCTGGGATTGCACTTGTTTAATAAATGTGATCTTTCTTTGTTTCATTATTTTGAACGACTGACCAATGCAACAATTAAATTAATAAGATTTTAAAATGCAATTTTATAAAACAAAAGAGTAATTTAATATGGTGGAAAGGCTTTGTGCTAGGCCGTTTGTATAGGTAGATTTAATTGGTGGTAGGTTAGCCCACATCTGATTTTCTACCGTCAAACAGCAGTACGCTTTAACTACGTGATTTTTTATTAAACTTTATCAATTAGTATCTTACTAATTACAATTATTTGTGTAGTAAATTCATAAACAGTAAAATAGAGAATTTAAGAATAGAAACAATAAGATAATAATAAAATTTTTCTAGCAACAAAACATAACAACAGTAAATGGACACGTTTCTATTGGAAACAGGAATTAAAGTATCAATAAATAAAGGAGTGTACGAGACTACCTACCCAATTTACGAGGATTAACGTTTCTATTTATATTCGTAAATATGATACCATTAGTACCACGCGTGATATCTCCACCCATACACCATCGTCCCACACAGGGTAAGGACACGGTGTGACAAAGTACAGCCCACACCTCATTTCTTAAAATATATTTCAGATGTTCTTTTAAAAGTTAAAAAGTATAAAGAATTTCGAAAGTCGTGATAGAATTTTTAATGCAACTTTTCCTGTTCATCGACCAATTGAGCTGAAACTTTACACTCACTTTTATTGCTCAAAATAATCTACGATATGTACTATTTTATTTAATACAGGCAACCCACCAAATAGGACACCTGGTGGTAAGTTATTTCCACCCGAAGAAACACTGATAAATTACATATTCTTTACTACATTTAGTATCAGTTTTGCAGCCGTGCAAAGCCGGGTCGGGTCTAGCGACCCATATATATGATATAATAGAAGATGTTACTATTATGTATCTTGAAGGTTTATGACTGTACAATCTGCATTTCGAACCGGTGGTAGCTTAGCAATTTCATCCAATACTGATGATCAAAATGCCTTTAACAAGATGTATGAAATATTTTTGTTATTTTATACATATTTGTATATTATTTTATTAAATAACTATATTGCGACCTAAACCAACTTCATATCTTCTTTGGCTCCAAGGCCCTCAAATATACTCGCTATGTTAATAAATCCAGTACATAAAACATGCGAGTCTTATCATATACGAACAAATTTGAATTTTTCAAGAACTATATTTGTGTTTACAATTCATCTCGTTCTCAGTTGGAGCAAATCGTCGTGAGAAAAGCTGCATGTGCTGAAATGAATTATAGGTTATGTTGCAGTATAATAAATTTACTAGAAGGGAATGGATGTTTGCTCTCCACGACCTGGATATAGATGAAGCAAAGGGTTTAGTTTTTCACTCGTACGTAAATTAAATAATTTATTCACAAAAAGAACAACATTATTAAGAACCAGCTGGCTGACTCCGTGAAAGAAATTGACAAGCAAGAATGTTAGAGAAACATAATCAAAAATTGACACGGCAATTTTCTTTTTCAAAAAATACTTTGCGTTGTTCGCGTCTTAAAACCATCTTTTAGTTTGCTCGCACACTCTAGGGCAATATATTATGATATTTTGAGAAGCAAGTATGCTTTATGTAAGTGAGATATCATGGTGTTCAAGCGCATGCGCAAATACAGGCGCATTTTCATTTCTTTTAATCTTATAATCTAATGAGTCAGCAATAGCAACGATCACTGATACTTTAGGTGTAGTTATATCTTTGCTGCTTATCAAAAAAACTCTGATCTGATCTTACCAATATGTATATTTCTTAACATGTAAACCTTATAGCTTATTATTTGTCCGACTTTAGTTGAGGTTTAATCTAAGTAACTCTTAAAAACAAACTACTACGGTAATGAGATAGTGAATTGAAATTAAAAAGTAATAAGGGATCTTATAATAAATTCAATAATTCATGTGCTTGAATGTTTTTCCCAGAATCACACACAGTTTTAGAAAGAATCTGAACAAATTTTGTGTTTATTTATTAATTGACAATATTTCAATCAAAAAAAATAACAGATTTCGTTTTCAAACAGTGTGGCTGTCGCTATATATTATATTTTAAATAATAAACACAATAAAAACGATTTAATTACGATTGAAAATAATTCAATGACAAAAAATCAAATTGTTGTATGTACGAATTGAAATAACAACGAACAAATAAATTAATTTTAGATACATTTTATATAACACTAAAAAAATTAGTCAGAGAGACTGTTAAGGAAGAAAAGAGTCAAGGTGTACACAATGCTGTTTCACTAATAACTTTGTTCTAACAATTAAACAATAGAAAATAAAGGATTTATAAACGATGAATGTGAATATCTCAAAGCAGAACAACAACAACAACAACAGCCTGTAAATTCCCACTGCTGGGCTAAAAGCCTCCTCTCCCTTTGAGGAGGAGGTTTGGAACATGTTCCACCACGCTGTTCCAATGCGGGTTGGTGGAATACACATGTGGCAGAACTTCTATGAAATTTGTCACATGCAGGTTTCCTCACGATGTTTTCCTTCACCGCTGAGCACGAGATGAATTATAAAGACAAATTAAGCATCAATCAGCGGTGCTTGCCTGGGTTTGAACCCGCAATCATCGGTTAAGATGCACGCGTTCTAACCACTGGGCCATCTCGACTGCAGAACAATTTATATATACGTAAATTTTAAAGTCAATGTCCCGACCATCGACGCACAGCTTAAAGTAGCTTAAACTATTTGTCTTGAGGAGATGGTCGTTTTGTAATTAATGTCTTACATAAAGGCAGACTCGTGTGAAATTTTGGTTTAAAGGAGGGTGCTGCAGAACTTTCGTTATCTTCATTTAGTCTACCAGTTGAAAGGTCTTCATTTATAACATACATAACGAAATAAATATGATGATATAAGCTCCGAGATTGGACAAACGCATTGTTTGTAAAACGTCCTAATAAATAATAATAAACATTGGACAACATCACGTACATTACGCTGATCGCAATGTAAATAGCTAAAGCACTTGTGTTATGGAAAATCAAAAGTAACGACGGTACACCAAACACCCAGACTCAAGACAACATAGAAAACTACTGAAAATTTTCTACATCGACTCGGCCGGGAATCGAACCCTCGGAGTTGCGTACCCATGAAAAAAGATGTCGTCAAATATCTTTTTGGTAGAACCAAGACGACGGAATCTCGATGTATTTATTACGAAAATGTTTAATCCATAATCACAAAGATAACTAGCCTAAGAAGAATACAAAGAAGGCTCAAAATAACTTTTACCATACTTGATTTTCAATAAGAATATTTTATGTCACCTTATTCTACCCGTGCAAAGCCGGGACGTTTAGTTAGTTGTATATAAAAATAAAAAATAAAACGATCCACTCAACGTTGAACGCTCGAGTTCCGTATCTAATGAAATGTAAACAAAGAAGAGCTTTACAAGTTTACACTCATGAGAATAGTCTTTGTTTGTTTCAGCTTGGAAGGAATACGGAGTGGTAAGTGAACTACGCGAACTTACCTTACTTACCTTAGGTAATTCGTAATTATCTTACCACTTCATTAATAGGGGAATTATCATTTATCCGTTTATTGTATAAATGAAATGACGTTTCAATAATATTGCTAGTTATTAATTTGGCCTAGCACAAATATTCTATATCATTAATTGCAATTAGTGTACAAATTAGTGTCGCTTATACAATAAGCTGTTCCGCGGTTCAGTCCGCGTGCCGCCCGTAAGTCGTAGCGTGATGTTATTATATTTATAAACTACAACCTTTTTCAATTAATTTGCTATTTACGGTATTTTTTGGATTATGCTAAACAATCTACAGATTAACACAAAGCAATTGAAAAAAAGAGATGAATCATGGCGACAATTGTAACGAATTAACTTTAACTATGTATAATATGTATTTAATAACAGACAACAACAACAACAGCCTGTATACTTCCCACTGCTAGGCTAAGGCCTCTTCTTCCTTTAAGGAGAAGGTTTGGGACACATTCCACCACGCTTTTCCACGGGTCGATGGCATTTGTGGCAGAATTTCTATGAAATTAGACACATGCAGGTTTCATCACGATGTTTTCCTTCACCGCCGAGCACGAAATGAATTATAAACACAAATTAACATGCTATATTCAGTGGTGCTGGTCTGGGTTTGAACCCGCAAACATTGGTTAAAAGTCTTTACTGTGTCTCTCAATAAGAGACACAGTATAAAATACTTTTGAGAATAAAAATAATGACAAAAAAAAATAGTTTAAATAATATAATACACAAAAGAAAGAGAAAGAGTGAGATGGCCTGGAGCGGATATAAGGCTTTTTTCTCAAGTGACGATTCGGCTTTTCCACTTTACTATGAGTCTCGTAAAAGAATTTCGATCTAATAATATAATGTTACCTTTAAAGTCAAATAACTATTTGTTATAGCGAGCGATGTAATCAACTCCACACAGAACATTATTTACTCTTGTAACGGCAGGTAAGGTAGACAATATGTTATTAGAATTGTTTCGCTGAATTTTATGGAGCGAGCAGATATTCTAAATACTGACTTCATTTTGTAAAATATAACTACAATGTTGTGCATTATTTGTGCTAAAATCAGTGTCTGACTGAGGCATTATTTGCATACAATTTAGTGCTCCCTTACTACAGAAGGGAGAACTATACCAATAACCAAACTATCACCTATTTTATAGTCAAAATCAGTAATCATGGCTCGTGAAGGACTGTTGGCCCTGCGAACAGTAAAGACTTTAAGTAGACCGTGGAATACCCATCTTAGAACATCTTTCATAACCAATGACCTAAAATGGCAGGACCTGGTTGCAGAAAGTTGAAGAGTAAGTAAACCATCTGGAAGTAAAAGATATAGAAGATATCTTCAGTTATGCAACAGCGACAACAACAGCCTGTAAATTTCCCACTGCTGAGCTAAGGCCTCCTCTCGCTTCAAGGAGAAGGTTTGGAACATAATCCACCATGCTGTTCCAATGCGAGTTGGTGGAATACACATGTGGCAGAATTTCTATGAAATTAGTCACATGCAGGTTTCCTCACGATGTTTTCCTTCACCGCCAAGCTTGAGATGCGTAATAAATACAAATTAAGCACATGAATATTTAGCGGTGCTTCCCTGGGTTTGTACCCGCAATCATCGATCAAGATGCACGCGTTCCGTATCACACGCGATATATTGAAAGAATAACCATTACTTAAAATTTTAATTATAAAATTAATGTGAAAATACGTAACGTGACGAGTATGAATTATCCCACGTAGCCCCGTTTAATTCGGTTCACACGTCCACGTACCAGCCGGATCATTTTATCTGTTATCTGTTCACGATGTCAAGAATAAATTGCTTGAACTTCAGATAGATCTGTATTACGAAATCCCTTCGGGTCCATATCATAACGCCCTTATCTTTATCTAAATTCGGCGCCACACATACGAGAACCCTATGAAGCTTTACTCGTGACGGGTGATATACATACAAAAAACACACACCCAAAAAAGAATAATAATAAAATTAATATTTTATGTTCCTATTTAGCTATGCTATATTAAGTAGATATAATTAATAGGATATAATTAATAATAATAGGAGTCGAGATGGCCCAGTGGTTAGAACTCGTGCATCTTAACCGATGATTGCGGGTTCAAACCCCGGCAAGCACTGCTGATTCATGTGCTTACTTTGTCTTTATAATTCATCTCGTGATCGGCGGTGAAGGAAAACATCGTGAGGAAACCTGCACGTGACAAATTTCATAGAAGTTCTGCCACATGTGTATTCCACCAACCCGCATTGGAACAGCGTGGTGGAATATGTTCCAACCATTCTCCTCAAAGGAGGAGAGGAGGCCTTTAGCTCAGCTGTGGGAATTTACAGGCTGTTGTTGTTGTTGTTTTGTTGTATAATTAATACTCTGTGTGTATTGCCTCATCACGACTAAATCACTGAACTGATCGAAGTGAAATTTGATATCCAGTTAGTTGGCACTTGTTATACTATTCGAGGTTTATTAAATATACCGACGTGTATAGAGTAGCCAGGAGCAACGTTTTTTTTATGCTATTGGTTGGCGGACTAGCATATGGGTCTCCTTATGGTGGTTAACATCGCCCATAGACAATAGCAGTGTAAGAAATATTAACCATTCCTTTCATCGCCAATGCGCCACCAACCTTGGAAACTAAGGTGGTATGTCCCTATGAATTACTAGTTAACTATGAATTGACACAGTAAGTTATATTCCATTATATAATTTACATTAAATTTCGAGCGATGTCATATAAAAGGTTGACTATTTTTATACCCAATACATTGATATATGTACATACCATTACTTACAGAAAATTTTAAGAAAACTAATACTCGATTAAAGGCTAACCCAGCTATGTCACTTGCCTAATTGATAAACACAAATTTTAAAAAATCCATACAATTCCTTTATACGTTTACCCGGCTTTGAATCAACAATGTTTCGGTAAGATTTACCGTTTTCAACTATTGATCCGTGTCGGGTGTAGGGTTAATACTTCTGTATAGCATAACACGATAAAATGACAATTAAGAAATTATACTTGAATAAGATTTACTGATTCTATTGATTGTTTACATAAATGCATATCCATACTGTGCATGCTGATTAAGTATGTACACCCACCTGTTAAAATCTAAAACATCCTGAGACCCACACACTCAAATAAAATACATCAAAATCTGTCAGGGTAACAGGAAAGTGCGTATCATACACGTAAAATACGACACAACTTAGATGAAGCATCGGCATAATTCGTAAAACCGATCACACCCGAATTAAGTGCGTCTTAGAAATCATCAATCTTAATTTATTTGTGTGAAGATGATCACTACGCAAACGTAATAATTTGTAATGTCATATGTACATTTGCCAAATTGCTGTTTATTGTTATTTTTGATGCTACATTTAAATTGTGTCGTATTACAATTAGAGTAGGTGAACTTCCCATCCTTATCAATGAACAAGAAGCATTGCTCATATATCATTAGCTGATCTATACTTACTGCAAGAAAATTGCAACATTGTATTCCTCGTAATCTAGAGAACGCATTCGTGGAAACTGGAAGTCGATTTCATTATATTTATGCTGTATTTAACAAATTATATGTTAAATAACTACGACATATGGGTATTAAAAATATTCAAATATCAACAATAAATGCATCTAAAGCATACTACAAAAACAACTACAATTTTTGGTGTGTTAAGAATAATACTTAAAGCAGAATATACTAGCATCTACGGTTGCTTCACTTAATATACTTATTAAATGACGATTCAAAATTTCTTGTAAAATATATTCTTATTTTAAATAAAACAACAAAAAAAAAGATGATAGAAAGTACTAAAAAGTTACGAAATAATACATTTTCAATTTAATTCCAATAAAATATTCTAAATTATAACATAATTGTATCTCTACAAAATATATGAAGGAATACATTACTTACAAATTATTCAAATACCATTTAATACTCGAGTCCTATACTTACTAGGCAAGTCAAGGTCACTCATGAATTCCTCGGTCTCCACAAGCCCTCGGCCCATGGTTGATAAGGCAACCAGAATCACTAAGCACTGCATACAAACGCCCGACTTGCCCCACGCGACACCTATTAGCTCCATTTAACACAACACAACTTTAAACCATCTTCAAGTAAACGTCACATTTCAATATTGTTTTGGTCCATAAACAGCTATTAACACGTGATAGTATATTAAAATCGACTCGTAATTGCGTGCGTGCGTTACAACGGCGCGCGGCGTACTGATCACATCAACCGATATAATATTAAAGCTGAAAGCGCTCCGTTATAAACAAGTTTATTTTAAATCGTTATTAATTCACACTCCCATTGCGTTTGATATACGAATAGTTTATTCTTTATTTATTATATAATATACTTATAATTGATTCGTAGTGTAACTTATCAAGCAAGCCTATTTTAATACTTACTGGAGCCGAAGATTGTTGCTTCAAGCCCGGACGTGTTCGACTGCTCCATGTGTTTAATTTGTTATTAAATCATATGGTGTTTTCTGAAAGACAGCATTGTGAGGATGTGGAGGTCCGCATTAATTCGACCACGTGTGTATTTACTATCAACTAACCTCCGCTGAAGCTTTATGTTTGAAAAGTGAGCCACGTGATTACCAGTTAAAGGGACATACTATCTTGATTGCTACGACTAGCTAATGTAAGGAATTTATATTGTGTTTGACAGTAGTAATATCTAGACTACCTACATATTTAAGATATAATTTAGATGCCACCGGGCCAGCGGTAGAATAATTTGTGTGTTGGGACTCAATGCTTCAAGTTTTATGATTGTTATTTTGTTAGACAAAAATATACACACATCTATTATTTACCCACGTCACGTCACAATGATCCTCTGAATATTCAGACACTTTTATATACATCGTATTATTTTACTCTTAAGATTAGTAAATACAAAATTATATAAATGATAACGAGCGGAGTTCTTGTGTGTTGTGGTTTTATAGATATGTTTATATAAATTTAAATAAGGATTATTAATATACGTCAGGTAATGAAACACTATTGAGTTTCTTGCAATATATTCTCAGTAGTATGTATTACTTAGTATTCTAAATGTAGTATCTACATTCTAAAGTAGTAGTGTGATATTGTTTATGTAACGTTTTAGAAGTATTATTCAAAAGTCATTTCTAATAAATGTACAACTGATTGTGAAAAGCGTTGATGCAAACGTATAGTCAGTGTTTGTTACGTCATGCGTTCACTGTGACCTAGTATTTTTTATTAGTATTAAAACTATATAATAGTCAAAGGTACTAACTAGACGTACAATAAAGAATGAAACAAAAAAAAATCTAAAATATAAAAAGATATCGATTCCTGAAATAAAATCAATTCTATATATTTAAAATGCTTTAGGTTATACTGAGGTACTGATTAGGGAGTCAACACGGTCTTAAACGTCTAAAACACATTTTAATTTTCGCACTGTTCTTTCCAGTATATTTATAGGGTGCCAATATCCAAATCCTAAGCTACAATAAGGAAAATGTTCAAAGAAGCCACGCAGCAATTAAAAATTAATGGATTCCATAAGTTTTCTCAGCTGGGATCAAACCCACGCATCTGGGGGTGATAACAAAATTATTACTTTGAATTACGAAATATACTTCCTTGATTTTATTTTATCTTGTCATTTATTATTACAATTTAAATATGTAAATTAAAGTGGTTGCTAAAAGATTTATCAGTTTGCGATTGTCAATGTGAATCGACTATTGGCGCCCTTTGGGAGTAAGACCGGATGTGACGTGAGACTATGATGCACTCTTAGCTAGCAAACTCTTCGGTACCGTTTTCTACTCTTCTTTTGTAATATATATTAAGAAAAAAATTGTATTATTAACGAAAATATGTTTTTATTTATTTCCATGATAATAAAAAGTTTAATAAAAAACGGACCGTCATTGAAGCCTGTATCAACACAGCAGCAATCGCGGTTGATATGCTGATATTTATTGAAGGCTTCCGTTGTGACTCCAAAACTCATCAGATATTGACGAAATTTAAAATATAACTTTTTAACACATTTCGAATAAAAAAAATAGCAAGTATTTTTATGAAAGAGATTTCGAACAAATGTAATGAATATGACATCCAAATTTTTAAGTAGCTTTAAAGTATTATAGCAAACCTCAACAACTATCAAATTCGATAATTTTTATCGATTAACACAGCTAATATGGCTTATGAGGTAAGCTGATCATTAGGTATAGTCCCAGGCACCCAGGTATAGTCGTAGTACAAACAATTACATATAAAATGAGCACGATCTCTCTAAGAACACTCTTTTTAATATCTAGCAGAAATACTTTAACGGCGTCATCATTAGTGAAGTGTATGAAATTATTTTTGGATGTGGCATTTCGACACAGATTTATTTTTTCAAATAAAGTATAACCTTTTTGATTATATAATACTTCTAACAAATATTTTAAAAATATGTACATAGACTTCATATATTTATTTTAGTTCATTAGGAATTTATTTAGATACCAAATACTACAACTTAATACTTAACATACCTAATACTTAAAATTAATTTAAAAGATATATTTTTAGTATACTAAATGTACTTACGACATAATATATTTTTATAATAAACAAGTTTAAATCAGTCCTATGATTATGACTGGATATAAGAAACAAATATGACCAACTTGAAGACAGTTGTCGAAGTGATATGTAGTGCAATAATTTAACAGAGCTAGTATTTTTTCGTAGGCTTAGTTTATGCTAGAGACGGTATTAGTAATAATATTTTTTTAGCGTAAATGCTACCAATAGCAAGTGTGAAATAAGTTAGCGAATTGCATATATTTATACGACGACTTAAATAAGTTTTATTATCTTTTTTTTATTATTTGACAAAGCCAGTGATAAGTAGTAGTAGTAGTAGTAGTAGTAAGATAAGTAATATTAAATACTAAATGTAAACAAATGCAAACTAAAACTAGTTACTGTATAAATCTTGACCGCGTGGAATGGTGGCAAGAATATATCTAGCAGCATTTCCCCGTTGTATCGCAATTTCGATCCTCTGGGCAAAAAATAAACCAGCCCTCCTGGCACCAGTGGAGGCAATGAGGCGAGGTGTTATACTTTTGATGAAGGTTTTTCCACCACTACTCCAAGGGCAATTTAATTTTATTAATTAATTATTTAGCAATTTAAGTTTTATTAATTAGGTTGAATTTTACGTCACAGACAGACCGGCCAAAGTTGATCCGTACAAAATCAAATACGAATAAGAAATCACTTGGTGGTAGAGCTTTGCACAAAGCCCTACAGCCCGCCTGGGTAGGTTAAGGTTAAAATTTTCTAGGTTTATTATAACTACTTGGTGGTAGCCCTACTTGGTGGTAGGGCTTTTTGACAGCCGGTCTGGGTAGGTACCACCCACTCATCAGATATTCTACCGCTAAACAACAGTACGCAATATTCTTGTGTTCCGATTTAAAGGGCACTAGGGACTTAGCATAGCATAGCATCTTAGTTCCCAAGGTTGGTGGCGCATTGACGATGTAAGGAGTAGTTAATATTTTTTACGGCGTCATTGTAAATGGATGATGGGGACCACTTGTCATCAGATGGCCCATATTCTCGTCCGCAGACCTATTCCATAAAAATAAAAAAAATAAAAAACGATCATCTAAGAATTATTAACATAATCAGAGCTCGGTGCCCGAGACTCCCTTTGGGATGTTTTAACGAAGATGGCATGCAAGTGGAATCACAGAGTTTATACAACAATATTATGTAGACTAGACTTATATGCGAATATTATAAATCTGAAAGTAGCTCTGTTTGTCTGTCTGTCTCTCTTTCACTACTAAACCGCTGAAGCGAATTTGATGAAATTTGTTATGAAGCAAATTTTATTATATTATATTGATTAGATAATTTAGCTATGTGAAGGAGATTTCGAACAATCACTAAAAATTATAACAATATTTTTACCTTCCTTTTTAAAATCTTTTACCAAAATTCAAAAAGCATCAATTTCAATGTTTCTTAAGTATAAAAACAGATTAGTACTGGGTTTTTACGACAATATTATGTACACACAATATATTATTTTAGTGGAACACCAAGTTCCCTTCTCCACGTAGTCAATTAATCGTTCCTTGGGCGAGGTGTCTCTATAATAAAATTCTTCAAATACATTTAACTTTGCTAGTGAATAAATATAAATCTTATTAACATTGACAAATAAAGCGTTAGAAACATTTATGAAGAATACTAAGTTGACCTGATGAATAATAATTTAATTGTAATTAATTAAAAATGTTACTCGTAACAACTGATTTTATTACGGGTTCTGTATAGAATTTGCAGTTCGAGCTGTTGGCAACTTTAAATTTCAAGTGCCTTCTTGAATAATTATTTATTTTTTTCGCATTTACAGAGACTCTCGTCTTCCTTCGACCTTCTTCGAATGCCTTAGCGAAGGTTGGTGCATAATTATCACTATTGAGTTCTTAGTCTTATTTATCTACTATTTACGCTTTATCCATACCAATTTTATAAATGCGAAAGTAGTTTTTTTGGTGCCTGTCTATTGGTTGATGACAGAACTGTATAAATGTTTCGCCATAAAGCAAGATTCATCTTCAAGGAAGGACATAGATTTTGTTATGCCAACACCTGACGACCACTAATTAAAACGTGAGTGTCGCAAAGGTGACGTCACTTCCCTGACCAACGTCACTAAGTATTCGTTATACAATAATATATACTATTACACACACACATTCACAAACACACAAATTATGCTACATATTACTAAAGTAACGTAAAGATGATTATCTAAGATGAATAATTACATTCATTTTCAATTATAATATCACTCCGAACTCATAAAACTCGGCAGCTCGATCGTATTCATGAACGTTTGATTAACGAGTTACTGAGACAGCGCGCTGGTTCGAGAGAATGCACCTTTGTTTGCAGACACTTGTACATTATAATATTTCCTGTCTTCGTTGAGAATGGCGCAGCGGCCAATTGTCATAATTTATATTTATCTTTATCCGTATAAATACAAAGCTATCGTGAAATAAACCGACGCATTTAAATATTTTCTTCTTTAGTTTTGTAAAGGAAGAGATCTTTGTTGTTTTTTACTGAGCAGAATATAAATTATACATAAAACCTGTAAATGTGCTACTGTTGTAAAAATGGCTCCTCATTTATTGGACTGACTCAAACAACTACCGGTTTCCCAACGATAAAATCAAGAAAATCATTATTAAGATCAGTTCATAGATGTATTTCCAAACAGTCATGTTACAGTAATTAAAAACTACAAACGGTTTGGAAGGTAGTATATTATAGTGTTCTGTTTGAAGGGTGAGTGAGCTAGTGTAACTACAGGCGTAGGGGAATATCTTAATTTAATAAGGCGTATCTTAGTTTGGGAACAATGTCAGTGGCAGTGTAAGGTATGGTTAATAATTCTTACAGCGCCATTGTCTTTGGCCGTCATCATTTTATCATCCTAAACCATCTTGACGATATTTGTATAAAAATGTATATTATAATCAAAAAATGATTCCGTCTACTACATTTACTAGCGATCCGCCCCGAGTTCGCACGGTTGCAATGCTATATGTGTAGGCTGTGTATTTTTGTATATGTAATAGTAAATGATTTACAAAAACCTCCCTCTTAAATTTTCCTACCTATTAAAAAAATGCATCAAAATTAATTGTTACATTTGTTTCATACTTTGTAATGATAATGATGTAATAGAGACGAAAGCTCGCTTGTTATGCAAAATTAAAATGACCACCGCAATTTGTAATACCTATCCTTTATTAAGCCCCTTTAGTGCAGTAAAATCGATAAACCAGAATTTAACTACAATGTTATTCGCTGGCAACAACTGATCCAGTTCTGAGAATACAGGTCAACCATCTTCATTGTGCTTCAACTTCCAAGATATGAGCGGGATTATAGTTGAACCTGATCGAATTACCGAATTAACATTGAACAAGTTTGACGCTTGTATTTAACCGACTTAAAAAAATATTTAGTAAAGTAAAAAAAAGTAAGTAAGTAAAGTAACAGCCTGTAAATTTCCTACTGCTGAGATAAGGCCTCCTCTTTCATTAAGTAGAGGGTTTGGAACATATTCCACCACGCTGTTCCAATGCGGGTTGGTGGAATGCACAATTGGCAGAATTTCGATGAAATTAGATACATGCAGGTTTCCTCAAGATGTTTTCCTTCACCGCCGAGCACGAGATGAATTATAAACACAAATTAAGCACATATATATAGTGGTGCTTCCCTGGGTTTGAACCCGCAATCATCGGTTAAGATGCACGCGTTCTAACCACTGGGCCATCTCAGCAGCTAAAAAATATTTAATAAAATATATTTTTTGTTCATGTATTAAATGTGGGAAGCCTTCCAATAATGAAATATTCTATAGTATAATAAATTGTCATCAATCAATCGAAATCCGTAATAATATTTCGACATTAACAAACATAAACAAAAAGCAACCACTAAAATTAATGTGCGGAGCTCTGCAAATTAATAAATTAAAACGTCACATTAAAACATATCGATAAATATATTTATTTCTCGATAAAATATTGAATTGATGATAAGCGTTCAGTTGGCATCCGTTCTTCACACAAGACGAATAATAATTTATAGTATACCAGCTGAACACGCGGCTTTACTTGAGTAAAATATATGAAATTAATCTATCTCGATACCAAATTTCATCTAAAAAAAGTAGTAAAGTAAAGTAACAGCCCGTATGTTACCCACTGCTGGGCTAAGGCTTTCTCTCCCATTAAGGAGTGGGTTTGGAACATATTCCACCACGCTGTTCCAATGCGGCGGTGCAAATGTTTTAACCCTTGAGCTATCTCAGCTCTATTTCACCAAAGCCGGTTCAGTATTTTAAGTGTTAAGAGAGCTAGCAGACGGAGCTACTTTCATCATCTATAATATTGGTATTGCATGGATACATTTTTTATTTTAAATATTAGTATTTCTTATTGAAATTTTTCAACAAATATTTTAGAACTAATAAGAAAAACCTTTTTTTTTTCAACATAATATAATTACCCGTATGCCAATCGTATAGCCATACTGGAGGAGTGCTACTACGCAGTCTGGGACAGGAAACGTCCAACAGTGAATTGGAATTTTTGTTTTATATTCCAAATTCGGGGAAACGAATAACTATATATTTATGGTTGAAACATTTATCCAGGTATGTAGGAAATTGTGTCAATATAATCAATCAACGGGTTGAGACAACCTCTTAACAAAATATACTAACGAGTCAATGGTTGATATGGTTGGAAAGAATGTAACTTATGAGATGATGTCCGATAGAGAAGTATGGAAGGAGAAGACATGCTGCGCCATCCATAAATAAAATTGGGATAAGGGCATGAGGATAATTATATCATAATAGCCTTGCAGTCACTTGGCTGGCGGACCATAAGGTTCAATTTTGGGTCCCTTTCTATTTCTAGAATATATAAATGATCTTCCTTTCTTCACTGATTTTTAAGGTTGACAGGAAAAAGGCTGACTGTGACGATGTGAACGGTGCATTATCACAGATACACGATTAGTTTACAGTAAAAAATTTAGTTTTGAATGGTCAAAAACAAAATGTGTAGTTTTCATCTTACCCAATGTTGGAAAGCAAACTTTCATTTGTAAATTATTATCAGACAGATTTAAGATATATACTACGGCGACCTATGATGCAATTGAGAGATTTTGAAACTTTATCTGAAAAAAAAAAACATTATGTATTTTGCACGAATAATGAAACGTGATACAAGGTATCGCAAACAAAAATTCAGTTTTGAAATAAAAACCCTGCATTAACTCGTAGTTAATTCCTTTACAGTCAAAAAAACTTTAAAATGATGATAAACGACGTCTATAAAAATATAACATGGCTGAGCTCAACACGTGAAAAACTTGTGTTAATAGTTTCCATTTTGAACCCTATTACCTAGGTAGTAAAGGGGATTGGTGAGTTATGGAGTGTCAATAGTATACAGGTCGTAAAGCCGGCTACAGGTCATTTGATTTGTCAGCTATACATCCATATTCGAAACTGTTTTGGATAAAATCTGCGCAAATTGAATCGGATTAATTTATTAAATTTCATTAACTTAACAACAGATTTCCAATGGTATTTGTTTGCGTGATATATTAGCTATGAATATTGGATAAGACTAGTTGCAGTTCAAGGGGTTCTTAGAAAGTTTACTCTCAATTTATCTCAAGCAAAAGACGTGATAATATGTATCGTGTTGGTACGAAGTCTAAGATAAATCATAGATGATTTTCTGATAAGTCCTTAGGCTCAGAACACTCTCTGTTCTGAGCCTAAGGACTTATCGGAAAATAAAGACGCCTGTTTTAAAAATTACAGAAGGTTTGATTTTTTTGGAACTTGTCGGAATGTAACCTTAGAAGAGCTCTGGAGGCACTGAATTGTGACTGGTTGAGTGACAATTATAATGATAACTGATGAAACCTATGTATTATTCTTTACAAGAGTATAGATTAACGAATGTTTCTACATTGATATATTTTTCGGTACAATTTGCGTAGACACAAACTTCATATTTATTATGTTATATTCAGATTATATTATACCTTATTGATATCTGGGCAAAAATGATGTATTTATTCTTAGATTTATATCGTAATTCACCTTAAAATTTTTGGTGGAAATTGATAACCTTCCATGAAAATCTATTATTGGAAAACTTGCAGGTGCGATGCCTAACCTCTTATACCAGCCAAGCCAATTCTATACTATATATTTTTTTAAAGCATGTGGATCTTAAAGATCTCAGGTTCAAATCCTTACAAGCACCTCAAATATCATATCCGCAACGTGGGTTTCATACTCGGCGGGAAAATAAAATTATTGTAGCTGGTTGTAACTTTGTCATAGTATATCCAACCCGCTTCGGCGCGTCGGACTGTCGGATTATCGTGAAATAAGCAAAAAACTTTGTCCTTCACAAGACAGAAGGTCTTTGTTTAACATTAGGACATTTATATTATATGTTAGGTTAGTAGGTTAGTTATGTAATAGTTCTATTATGAGTAATACTAAATTAAATAAAAATTTATATTTAAGTGTTTGGAAAAAATATGTTGTATATTATGTTAGTTTTCAAAGTGAATAATTCAGCTTTACTAGGTATAGCTCAATAACTAATGCTTCGAATGGCATTACTTAGACTAAAGAAATATTTGTTCTAAAACTTTACTAAGAATGAGCGTTCTACCAGGATCCGTTTTGGTATTCTTTTCTTCTTTTAAATGAGCTTCCGTTGCATAACTCAATATTAATATATCAAAAACCAATATATAAACATAAGAATTATTAACAAAAATTTATATTTATATTAAATACAAATATGAACTAAAACTGGATGATGATTTTATTATTATTATTAATGACAGGAGGGCTGGTTCGTTTTTTGCCCAGAGGATCGGAATTGCGATTCAACGGGGAAATGCTGCTAGCATTCTCGCCACCATTCCACGCGGTCAAGATTTATACAGTAACTAGTTTTAGTTCATATTTGTATATATATATTTAAGCATTTAATGTTGTTAATTCTTATGTTAATAAAGTTTAACATTATTCATAGTGATAAGATAAAAAAAAAACTAAAACTAGTTACTGAATATTTTGACAGCGTGGAATGGTAGCAAAAATGCTAGCAGCATTTCCCCGTTAAGTCGCAATTCCGATCCTTTGGGCTCGGAACGAACCAGCCCTTCTGTCACCAGTAGAGGCAGTCAGTCGAGGTGGGAGCGAGTGATACAATGTTGGTTTATAAAAATTTTAGATCTAAATCATAAAAATACAATATGCGTAATGTTTGCTTTACATAACGTAAGAACGAAAAATTTCAAGTATTGAACAGTAGTTATCTTAATGTAACCGATACTACATTATTTCTAGGAATCACTTTCAACTCCAAACTTCAGTGGAATCCTCATTTATCGTCTCTGACAGCGAGTCTCAGCTCTGCAGCATTCTGTTAGAAAAGTTAGACAACTAACTGATGTTGATACTGCTTGATTAGTATAATAAAGTTACTTTCATAGTATTAATGCAATTTGCTTTGAGGTACCCCCCATACATTGAAACTGTTTTAATATATAAACAGCTATGCGGTCTTTTTGTAATCTTGGAGCTCGAATTATTGTATGACACAAGACAAGACACAAGGAGGAATAAATAATTAAATTTAATGAAAATTATTTTGACTTTTCATAGTTAAATCTCTTTAGCACAATATTATTGCTCATAATAAGATTATACAGTTATTTTTAACTTGGCCTATTAAAATATTTAAAGCTCAATATAAGACTAAGATTATATTAAAGATAAAAATAGTTGTCTTAGTATTTGTTGATTTCATAGAAGGATATACCTGTACATTTCACTGTACTTTACTAATTCTGTAATTAAAATGGTGATGAAGAGTAATTACTGAGTTAGATGCCGATCCTTCTCGATACAATCTACGTTCTGTAATATGACATTTCAAAAGCGCTTTTTTGGGAACACTTGAATAAAGAATATTTTGATTTTATACATATTGCCTTTTCTGACTTCAGCTGAGTCAAGGAAGAATTTTAATTAATTCAAGCGCTAATTAATCAGGCACCTCTCAAGTACACATACAAGAATTTATCGAAATCGGTCCAAACGTAATGAGGAGTCAGGTATCGTGATGCTAGTGCAACTTCTGATAATAGTGAAGTGAAGTGAAGTGATAGCAGTGAAAGTCTTAAAACTACTGAAAATTTATTCTTTTATCATTGTTAAGAACAAAAAAAATAAGTCAAAATACCTTCAACTACTTAAAGGTTTCGATGCCACAGAAAGAACAAAGTTCCTCTTTTTACATCGGGGGTTGAAAAACAAAATCCAACGTAAAAGCTTTATAACAACGGTATTCCCGTAATTAATTTTGTATTCTACATCACTATGCACTGAAATTCAATTTGAATAACAACGTTAAACAAATGGATAATGTTCGATGTGAAGCTGAAAGTTTAAAGTAAGAGGGAGAGAGACGATGTCTTTATCCTGCTCTTCCGCAAGCATCTGAAAATAATTTAACAAATGTAATATCGTCGGTTATTGACGGAGAAAATGGAAATTCAGTATTTGAGTTCCACCAACAAATTGAATCTTCATAATAAATTACAAGGAATTCATGTAAATTTTAATCACTCGAAATTACGTTGATTAATGCCGAATTATTATTCAAAAAACGTTTTTATTTTGATACTAGAAGTATCTAAACGCATATTTCAAAGTATCAAATCCACAGCAAAATAAATTACATAGCTGATAATTATATTCAATAATAGTTATAGTTATTTTGTACTTCCTTAAATATGTTAGTTGTTAATTATGATATTATTTGAGATGCTACTTTGCATTAACAGGCGATAACATTACGGACTAATAACAGCTTAAGATTATAAAACTACAATCCGATATTGCTTTAAGAACCAGCTTAATTAAAGTAAATATATTTTAATAAAAACAACAGTTAACAAAGGTACATTTTATCAGAAGGTATTAAGCCACTCGTTAAAGTCATCGGGGCTGTTCGACGACGTGACCCCAATTCCCCGCTGAAAGATTTAAAAAAGATTTTTATACATAATTCATTGCTTTAATCGGCACAGTAACGTAACATTGGAAGCTATTTATATTAAAATAAAAAGGGGAAAAAATAGACAAATCTGTTTTTTCTTTGATCTGAGATTGATTGATCTAGGATTATGACGTAACACGTAATATAGTTATAGTATAGCAAATAATCTTTTATTCCTGAAGGGCAACTGAAAATATACTATATTCAAGTAGACTCTAAAGATTTAAAGTTATCCCAAAACAGTAACTCAAAACCTTATTAATATCGTGTCTAAGATTAGATTAGATTTTTTTAGATTTAGAGATGATTTATTTCCCATTAAGAACAAAGTTCACTTACATAGGAAACTTAAACTAGTAACATAATAATAAACATATATATAGTTAATGGTGACCTTATTTATACAAACATTCAAATATAATTATAAAGTTTGACAGTATGTTTTTAATTTAGCTTTAAATTTCAAAAACGATTTTTCGTTAAATATTTCTTTCGGTAGAATATTTGTACATTAGCGCTCCCTCAAATTGTATAGTTTTGTTACCATAATTTTTAGTTCTAGACTTAGATTAATAATTGTTCTAAAGATTGATAATTATTACATAGTATAAAACAAAGTCGCTTGCCGCCGTCTGTCTCTATATATGCTTAGATATAGGTTGCTAGTAAAGCATAAATCTCGATATATAATAGAACTGTTTTTATACAAAATCATAACATAAAAGCACAAATTTCGATAAGCAACACATTAGCAAAATATTTTTTTACACAAAAAACGAAGTACATAAACTTCAATAACAATATTTTGTATCGTGAGGTTCGAGGCTTGTGGTATATGCAACCAGTAGTATATGCATGATAAACATAACATCTCACTCTCATCTCACAAGGTTTCTGAAGCATATCTCTATGGATGGTCACCTACATACCTATATTATAAGAAACACCAAGGAAAATAATTGTATGACTCAATAATAATTATTAGATCTTGATATATGTCTTTCAATGTTTTATTAATATTAACAAGAGTTAGTATACACATTACCAATTAGGGAATTGATTAGATGGCTGGTTGGGGAGATGTACCCTGACCTTTTTACAATAATTTATTACTTCACATCGCAGAACAACTCAAGGGGATCATTATATAATCGATGGAGTACACCATTAATTTTCCCATATACACTTTAAATTTTCGTCAAAAATATATCGTAAAAAATTATCAATTTCTTTGTATCGTTTTAATCAAATTCAATAAAGAAGGGGTGTCAGTTTTCGACTCGTTTTTATTTTTACAAAGTAACCGCAATCACGGCCATAATTAATGACCACGTATTTCAAAAGTATGTCCTTAATTTTAATTATATTGCGTTATTAATTGTAAAACATGTAAATATATTTGGGGTGGTACAACAACAACAACAGCCTGTAAATTCCCACTGCTGGGCTAAAGGCCTCCTCTCCCTTTGAGGAGAAGGTTTGAAACATATTCCACCACGCTGTTCCAATGCGGGTTGGTGGAAATTTGGGGTGGTAGCGACTTATTTATTTATTATTACATATAAAATATTTTAACAAATACCCAATCGAATATCGATATATATACCTTGATTTTACATACCGATTCCCTCTCATGTTTATTTATTACCATTCCAATTTCGATATATATGGCTAGATTTTACACACCTTTCATGTTTTTTTATTAAAAATGTCTATATCACTATGTTCCTATAAGGGAATAGCCATCTATAAAAAAACACTTCGTTTTGTTGTTTTGATGATCATAATACACACACGCAGGCAAACTTTACTAGATATGAGTAGTGCAAAGCTGTTGTAGGAATCTTTGGACGAGGTATTTGTTCAATGGACGTCAACCGGCTGATATGATGATGATGAAAAAACCTTCTATCAATTCTATCTACGACTGTTTTAATCACAGCAAAAGACAAAGCATAGACTACGAATTAAACTGATGTAGATACACCTCGATTAACGAACATCGAAATTATAACATACTTTAGTCTAGTGAGCTTCCATGAGCATTTTTTAATTGTTTTTTTACATAATTGCATTATACATAAAACTACCACAGACTCGCAATGTAGATTATTTCTAAGACAAGAAATTCAGCAGTAATGATTCAGGACTTGGATGTTCTGTGGTCTTCGTTGTGGAATCTTAGAAAATGTACTTTGAACCTCAGCGAATATGTCATTACTGAATTTGTGAGTAAACTGAAAGTGGACAAACATTGATATATATGATATGAAACAAATATATTTATCAAGAACAGTTACATAAAACTGTAGAGCTATTAGCGAATCGTAAGGCTTATGTACATTTAAGTTTTGTTCAACTATACTGCTTCTCGCACTGAAATGGATATATGGCAAACACTTCTCTTCCCTTCACCTTGACATAAATCTATACATATAATAAAATTGAAGTGTCTGTTTGTAATATTAAAAAAGCCCTTTTTGCTTATGTGTCTATACACACGTTCACGTCTGTCTGTCTGTCTGTCTGACTGTTTGCGCCGTCTCTTTGGAATGGCTAGACCGATTTTGACAGGAGTTTCGCTGGCAGATAGCTGATATAATAGGGAGTTAGTAGAGTAGAGTAACTTAGGCTACAATTATATTTTGTTTAATTCAAACGCGTATAAGGTAGCAGGCACAGCTAGTGTAAAATAAGATTTATAAATTAATGTTATAAAAGATGAACATGCATACTAATTAACCAAACTAATAAAAAATGGGCCAACGTTTGATAATGAATTCAACAGCTTCGATCAAACAAAAAAGGCGGCCGTCGCTCCGTTCCTGCATTTTATCACTAAATTTTAAACAACTCGAAAGCCTTTACGTGCCTGGAATAAATTTCCTCCAAAAATACCGCTACTTAAAATCTGAGAATATTTACACTAATTATATTTTTCAGTAGCTTGACCGATCTTTATTAATGGCCTCTACTTACTCTGGTTTTAAATTATAACAATAACGAGGTCGGTTATAGAATTAAGTTAAGTTACAATAATTTGACGACATCCGTGGTCGAGTGTGTACACCGGTTTTCATGGGTACGCCACTCCGAGGCCCCGGTTCGATTCCCGGCCGAGTCGATGTAGATTGTCATTAGTTTTGTATGTTGTTGTAGGTCTAGATGTTTGTGGTACTGTCGTCACTCCTAATTTACTACTATAACACAAGTGCTTTAGCCACTTAAATTGGGATCAGAGTAATGTATGTGATGTTGTCTCATATTTATTTATTTATTTATTATAATTAAAAATATGCTTTCATTAATGTTATTTAATAAACCATATATGTGGAAGTTGTTAAAATCAGTGCCAAAAAAGATCCAGGCATATATGGGTCAAATTAACTGCAGTGATATTCAGTAAGAATTAATATTGTATCTCTTTTGTATTATAATGAATATCGACTTACGCCATTTTGTAACGTTTGTTCCACGATCGTATTCTGAGGTGTTTCGCTTTCATTCTTACATAATAGTATAGGTTCATGGTTCATTAAAAGTAAAGTAACAGCCCATTAATTTCCCACTGCTGGGCTAAGGCCTCCTCTCCCATTAAGGAGAGTTTTTGAAACATATTCCATAACGCTGTTTCAATGCGGTTTGGTGGAATAAACAAGTGGCAGAATTTATATGAAATTAGACACATGCAGGATTCCTCACGATGTTTTCCTAAACCGCTGAGCACAAGAGAATTATAAACACAAATTAAGTTCACATATATAAATAGTGGTGCTTGCCTGGATTTGAACTCGACGTCATCGGTTAAGATGCACGCGTTCTAACCACTGAACCATCTCATCTCAGGTTCATGTTGGACATAACATAATCTCTATGCTAAGTGAATTTGCTTCGATTATTATAACATGTTAATGCGGCAGAACTTGCTTCGTAGCTGTCTAATAGGCCCTTATGGTGATCAATAGTGCATTTCACTGCTTGTCACACGTTGCATAATCAAGACCGTACACGATATGTGATGACGCGACGAATTATTGAGAACTGATGAACGGCTAATAGTGATGTGAGACTATCGATGATAATTATTTATTTCATTATTTTATTTATCAGAAATCTATTGAAATTAAAGTACGGTAACAAATGCTAATCGCCGCTGGGCTAAGGTATTTTTCTCTTGGATGCAAAATTTCGAAATATTGTAACACGCTGCTTCAATGGTTGGTCACATGTGTGGCAGAAATTCATTGACCACAAGATTTCTTGAGCATTGCGTTCTTGCATCTCAACCCAGTTAGTCTTTGACTAAATGTATTTATTATCTTACAAAATAGATATTGAAATGAAGTTGCTTTCGCTTTAGATTATCTATTAAATAAATCAACAAGGATTGAGAATTAAAAGACAAGAAATTTAATTGTTATTGAAAATTCCATGTGAACTAAAATAAAACAAGAAATAAGAAATAATACAGGGAGACATAGAAAAAGTAAAGAGAAAAAAAGGTTTCCCTGGAATAATGCATAACTTTCTATTGTGTGGCGTTTTTTACCAGGTTTCTCTGCTGTAAACCGCTTAAAAGAACTTCGTTCGATAAATTTCACAGCATTTTATAGCACGGAAATCATGGAAAGTGGATGGAAATTACTTAACACGAATTATTCAAATATGTTCCAATAATTATTTATATTAAATTCAAAGCTACCAGTTATAATTACTTTTCATCAATTATATTATATTTATATTCCCTGTATAAATTAAATATAATTACTAATTACAAACGACCCGACCCGGCTTTGCACGGTTGCAATACTGATACTTAATATTCTAGAGAATTTGTTTATTTACGATATCACATTAGAAACATCTAACATTATCTGAGTTTTATCATTATATTGTCCATGTATTATATACAAAAAGCTTGATCTGGAATCACTCTATCTATTAAAAAAAAACGATTCGAAATCCGTTGCGTAATTTTAAAGATCTAAGCGTACATAGGGACAGACAGTAGTAAGTGACTTTGTTTTATAGTATGTAATGATGATCATGATGACATTGAAATCATTTAGGTCTACAATTGAAGTAAATTATAAAATATTTATAAATGCATTAAATATTTTATCGACACTGGTACATCACTACGCTGACAATGATTGCCGGTTCCCTTGTCTCTCATCAACTGTCGCTCTGGTTCAGTGCGAGTTGTCATACTGACGACATCGACCGCGGAACGTATAATGAATCAATAAGTAAACTTAATGAACGTAACAGTTGAACACAATTTATATATAATATTAGTATTATTATTTGCTTTAACTCCATATTAATACTTATTGAACCACAAACTCACTCGGTCCTAAGGATGCACGACACTAATCACTACATAACCAAATAGTATAAAACAAAGTCCTCTGGTCGCGTCTATCTGTTCGCGAAAAGCTCCCAAACTACTGAACGGATTTTCATGCGGTTTTTACAAATAGAGAAAAGGATTCATAAGGAAGGTTTAAATATATAATTTATGAAGGTTTTTTTTCTAAATAAATCGAAATAGAACGATAATTGTTAAACAAGTCGAAAAAAAAACAACAAAAAATATAAGTAAAAGGTAATAATATAAAAAAAAACTTATGTCCACACGAGCAAAGCCGGGACGGGCCGCTAGTTTTTATAATAAAACTATTAGGTATCTGATATAATTGCACTAGACGACAGCATTGATAACTCAGAAATCTATACTTTTCGTAATATATTTGCCATCGACATTTAACATTAAAGATTTCTCGTAACACCTCACTTGAGCATTCTGCGGAATACTTCACAAAGACTACCAAAGCGATCTCTGTGAATTCAATAATTTTAACAATTATAAGAATATTGCCATTGACTGACGAGCTTGGGATTTGTAACGTTCCTAGGATTCGATATTGAGCATTCGTTTTGTCGAGTAACTTGTTTTTACTTTGTCCTTCTCGATTCTTCTCTGTAACTAATATTATGTTACAAGTTATTATAATCGCTCTATGATACTCAGTAGTTCTCTCTGTAATAAATCTGGAGTATGTAGTGTTACAATACAGGCAAATGTGGAACAGTCTTGATATATCATTTTTCTCGTTTTTTCGTAGTGAAATAAAACACTGTGAGGAAAAGTATTATTGGAATTCTGCCATACGTGTCAATGAACCGAATCAGCAGCATATAAAAACTCATAACTCCTGTCCCCAATTAAAGGGGGGGTAATTGGGACTCACCGGTACCCAGTTCGATCTCAGTATTCCGCATTACCCACTAAAAACCACCTGTACTTTCTCCATCGTTTCGGAGGGCGAGATGGGATCGCTTTTCACTGTGACGCTTTGAAGATCGGCCTTTGCGCGCTTCCAATTCAAAGGGAGATTCCCAGGATACTGAGAAGCCCCTTAGCCGCTGCGGCGCCTCAGACGACTTATCCCAGCACTGAGAAACAAATGTTTGAAAGGTCAGTTTCCAACGGCTCATTTCCTCTATCGTCCGAAAAATAATTGAAATAAGATAAGAATTCACTAAAGAGGTAGTTGAGGTGGTACTTTTGATATACTCGCGAATACCATAGAGAATCAAAAGATCCCAAAAAAGTACCCATAGCAATAAAAATAATAATGTAGCTTGTATTGGAAATCAGAAGTTCTCTACATTCATACTATGAAAAATACAATTTCGCTATAATATTGAAACCAGACCAAATAGAAAATATGCGCAGTTCCTTGAGATTTCGGCAGTCATTTCTCTCAAAAGATCCGTGAAGAAGAAAAACGTATGAAGTTTTATCGAAACTTTCAATTTTATATAAGGAACAAAAAACTATAAATAGGTATTCGCAGGTCACGAAGAATTAAAATCAATGCCCGTGCCTGGGTAACAAACATTTACTTGACAGGAACGAGTTTATCGGCAGGCTTGTTTGCCTGACTAAGTGCCTGCAGGCAGACGGCCGTTTAGTAGCGAGCTAGTTACACCAAGCTCTGTCTTGCTACCTGTACTACAAATAGCTTGTAATTATGTTAAAGAGGTAATAAATTTTCCGCTATACAGCACTGTATATACTTGTATAGGAAACTGGGTTTAGTTTATGCAATGAAACATGAAAATACAATATTATTTCTTTATTCTATGAATAAAATTACATTAATAAAATGTAAAGGCATCGCTTACAATCCTTGTCTTCCATAAAACGAATGCTAATATAGTTTTATAGTGTTGTTTATGTATTTGGTATATGGTTCACGTCTAACGAGCCACCTTATGGTAGGTAACCACCGTATATACATTAGCGCTGTAAGAGATAATGATCATGTCTCATCACCAGGGGCGCAGCTACCGTCGTATCTGCCGTATCAATTATACGGGGCCCCCGGCTGGGGGGGCCCCCAACACACGTAAACAAAAGACAGATGACAGACAGATAATTATAATTAATAATATTAAATAATATTTCTTTAAATTTTATGCAATTATTTTTGTAAGAACTCTTTATCCTTCCTAAGGGCCCCCAAAAAATTTTTTACACAAGGCCCCGTCAAGGCACGCTACGATTTTGCTCATCACAAAAATGCAGCAATCTTGGGCGTTTCAATGTCATGGTCCTTTTGTGAGTACCACTTGCTCACTCACCTTTTAAACGAAAACTCAACAATAATAAGTATAGTTGTTTTGCGGTAGAATACCTGATGAATGGATGGTTCCTAGTCGGACGGGCTTTCACAAAGCTACAAAGTATTTCATCATTCTCCTGTCCTTATCCAAAGATTATTTGGGGTCGCCGCAACATGTATTTTCCTTCCATACTTCTCTGTATTACACACACAAGTAACATTCTTTCTAACCATATCCACTTTCACACAATCCATCCATCGTTTCCTTGGTCGTCCTCTACCTCTATATCCGTCCACATCCATGCTCAAGGCTTTTCTCACAATATGTTCCTCATTCCTCCGCATTACATGCCCATACCATGATAGCCGCCTTCCACATAACTTCTCGGCCATCGGTGTCACTTTCAAACTTCCTCTTGCATGCAACATGCAATTGTCTTTCAGTCATCCCTTTTTAGCCCAACACTCTGATCCATATAGTAAAGCTACAAAGTATTTATAAGTGTTTATATATAAAATGACTGAATTGGTTCGTATCATATGCGTTCTTACACTATTAACTCCATTGAGTTAAAAATTTTAACGATTATTATTAACGTGGTCTGTAGTCATATCTACATACATTCAAATCAAATGAAATCAAAATATACTGTATTCAAGTCATTACAAGCCATTTTGAATCGTCACTTTACAAACTATATTAATTGAAGCCACCGGTTCAGAATTTAGATTCTACTGAGAAGAACCGGCAAGAAATCAGCAGGTAATCTATTTCAACATCGAATACACAATGAATCCTGCCTGCGTAGTAGTAGTAGGCGGTAATAATTGACTAGTTTTGATGTATTTTTAGAAAGCCTTTAGAGAGAGGTTCATTAATATGTACTTTTTTACTATATTAGCTTATCTAACTATTTTTTTTAAAGAAGATTGTAAGTTTTTTTAGTTATCATTCCATATATATTTTTAAAAAAATAATAAAGCTTGAGAAGTAATTATTAAATGTATATCTAATCGTTAGATACATAATACACAAGATCTTAATAAGACAGCTAAAGACAAATTTAAATTATTGTAATTTCTAAGCTATTCTTTTTTATCGTTTCAACAATCACCATTTAAAATAATAAAATAAAAATTAAACGTTTTAATCGCACCATTTGATCAAACGAGATATCCTCAATAAGACGTATTAATTATAGACGATTCGGCTAACTTAATTAACCATTCCCTTGTAATTACGAATTCGGAGACAAAATTGGTACATTAGTATGGCAAAACTCAATTTTCAATTGGCTCAACAAAGCTGTTACACGGTATCTAAAATACTTTAGGTACATCAACTTAATTGAACGGCCTGAGGTATATACACATAATAGATATAATTGCACAGCTTTCAACCAATATTTATTAGGCTAACTACAGATGTACTTTTTTATAAACGCCTAAATTGTTATTTAATAAAAATGTAAACAAATAAAGTATCTTTTAATTTATGATCCATATTATCATTGTCGAATATGATACTTTTAATTCTTAGTTCTGACACATAAATACTACTACAAATTTGCTATATTTCAACCTATAAATCCTTCTGTATCATCAAAAAGATCTTAAGCTGCAGTTATCATCGCCTGTATGGCTGTTTTGAAAAAAAAAAAACCACTTAAAATCTTTATATTGTTAGGTCATGATAGCGGAGTCTTAAATGACGTATCGGTTGATATCTGGATTTAAAAATGGAACCCCATCGTTGACTACTTTTCATTTCACACCACTCGTTCAGTCTGTAATCAGCCTAATCGTTAGGATAATTAATTTGAATGATATTGCAGTACATAAAACAATGATTATATTTCATTCCAACGAATATTAAAGCCCAATATCGTTGGATTCCATTAGCTCTGAATGGGCATGGTATTTTCATTTACATTTCACAATCGATTTCGAATTACTCAACGGTTTGCGAACATTATGCTAACACACATGACCAAAAAATTATGTGAAAAGATGAGAGGCTCTATAGCAAGCAAGTAAGAACTTAAAGATAATATCAAATATTCATATATATTATATTTTTCTTGGAAAAAAGAACAGATGTTCGTCCTTATTTCCAAGATAATTAGACTTACATACTTAGAGATCAGAGATCAGATCATATATAAAATTAGTTCCCATTTTAAGTGAGCATCATACCTTAGTTTTATTTATGAAAAACATTAGTTACAAACTCGTATTACAAATAAAGCTACCACAGCTGAAGTATGTAGTAAAGATTGTAGGTCCACCGAACGTAACCGGCAAGAAACTCCCAAACTAGACGATCTCTTAAACTTTATGAACAAGGTCTACCCTTGTTCATAAATATGTAATCTTATTCTTCTTTTTATTCCTCTTCAAAGTTCAGGCTTGGTTGTAATCTTGAAAACAGGTCGTATACCTGTTCTGAGCAATACGAAAAAGTGGTGCAACGTTAGATATCCCAGCATATATAGGACTTTCTTTTTCTACTTAGTCTTCTCTTTCCCTTTATTTATTTTAGATAACTTATACGATGGTCAAAATCACGTGTATTATAATAATCAAGTACAGTTATATTTTTATAGTTATTTTTTTGCCCAGAGGATCGGAATTGCGATTCAACGGGGAAATGCTGCTAGCATTCTTGCCACCATTCCACGCGGTCAAGATTTATACAGTAACTAGTTTTAGTTCATATTTGTATATATATATATATATATATATATATATATATATATTTAAGCATTTAATGTTGTTAATTCTAGTACAGTATAATGTATATATTCAACGTAATCATTCAATCATCTGTCTGACATCATAAGGTTATAGATTTCTCGTTACAACCTCAAGACAATTCCCATGTTTCACCTTATCTAAGTATATATTACAGCCGTATGTTTGCCGGAGGCCGTAACAATGCGGGCGTGTTGTTGCCAAGACTGCATACCTCCCTGAACCAAAATCTGAGAGTTAATAGAACAACGTTACCTTTCGTGTGCCCTCGATCTACATGAGATCAAAATATGAAGGTTTAGATGGACAATTTATAAGGGTTTTGTGTAAATTGAAATATGAGGACGATTGTTAAAGATGTTGGAAATATTACGATAAAATCATTTAGGTAGACCTTTGTTGTACCCGTGCGAGGATTGACCGGTCTCTTTTACGATATGATACAAAATCATTATAAATATATAAATATAAATATTGGACAACATCACATACATAACTCTGATCCCAATGTTACCCAATAGTTAAAGCTCTTGTGTGGAAAATCAGAAGTAACGACGGCACCACAAACACCCAGATCCAAAACAACACAGAAAACTAATGAACTTTTCTACATCGACCCCGACTCGAATTGAACCCGGGACCTCGGAGTAGCGTACCCATGTAATCTGGGGCACACTATTATTTGTCGTCGAGGTCGTCGGTTATTACAGTCATATGAAAAATAATAAAAAGATAACAAGTCATTTATATTAATAATTAATTATATATAAATGTTTAATATTATCTGTTATTATGCTTGGAGGCTTAGACGATGTACGGAATGCTTAATATTGTTTACCGATGTCTATTGTCAGTGATAATTACTTCTGTCAATCTGCCTCCCCATATAATTTGAAAAAATTACGGACTGGAAAATGGCTCGCCTAATTGTTGGGCGTGGGAGCCACCGCCCATACATATTGGTGAATAATTAATTATTAAACATCGCTTACAAAGTCAATGTGTTAAAGTGGAAAATAAGATGTCATGTCCCTTGTGCCTGAAGCGACACGGGCTCTCATCCTTTATCGAATATGTTAAGTAATATAATCATTACATAGTTTAAAACTTAGTTAAGATCTTTAAAATTTGAAGATTGAAGATTTTGATGCAGTTCTTTTTAATAGATAAAGTGATTCGACAGAAAGGTTTTTATATATAATACATGAACAATATAGTTAACAAATGCTGATAATTTTATAAGTTTCTAATGTAATGTGATAAATAAACAAATTCTGTAGTATATTTAGTATCAGTATTGCACCCATGCAAAGTTGGCTGCCGTTAGTTTCCATTAATTAAGGAAATCTTTAAATCCATAGCAAATTTTGAGTTCTGCGGCATTCGCGGTCAAAAAAATTAGATTATGTACCGATGTTGATACGGCTCACTTAGTATATTTCAGCTACTTTCATAGTATAATGTCATACGGTATTGTGCTGTGGGGCAATGCAGCCGCTATCCATACCATATTTGTGCTACAGAAGAGGGCTATTCGCGCAATCTACAACCTAGGAGCTAAAGAATCGTTAAGGAATAAATTTAAAGAAATCAAGATATTGACTGTTGCTTCTCAATATATATTCTCTAATGTTATGTATGTACGAAAAAATATTAATGATTTCATGAGAAAATGTGATACTCATAACATTGGTACAAGGAACAAACACAAACTTGTTACTCCTGTTACTCGACTGCGTAGAGTCAGTAACTCCTTTGTGGGGCAATGTATACGGTTTTACAACAGGATCCCAGAAAGCGTTCAAAATGCCTCTGTTGCCAAATTTTAAAAAAATATTAAGGAACGCTTGTGTGCAAAAGGTTATTATACAATTAATGAGTTTATGATCGATAGCACACCTTGGGAATGATACGATCGCCTCCTGGCTATTTCATCTCATATTAAATTGTTTATTTATATAATACATAAGACAAACAAAAAAAAAACCCGCTGAGTTTCTTTCGCCGGTTCTTCTCAGGTCAGGGTATTTTCTTTCCGAACCGGTGGTAGTGTTTCAATTGACCATCAATAAGAAAGTGTAATGCTTCTATATTGAATAAAGATATTTGAGTTTGAGTTTGAGTTTGAATCGTTTCAAAGACAAATTTTGGAGCTTTACAAGCCATAAGGTAAGGTAAATATTTGTCGTGCCATTGTACAAAATGTTAGAGGCAACAGACAATTAACTATTTCCATAAAGTGGGTCTAAAATAATCTTGCACTGGCCGCTTTGATATTACCGGTTATTATAGCAACGTACCGTTTCTACCAAGCGTCCTGTGTTTGGCCTCAGTTACAGCGGGCGCGTGTCTGTAATTATATTTAAATGGTCAATTTAACAACAATAGTTTCTGGCTCTACTGGCTTATTTCAAATAAAACTCGTGATTATCGTTTCAGTACCCGCACCCAATGTGTTCACAACAGGGAACCCGTACTTTTTCATCAGTGGGATATTCCTGTCGCTTCCATCTCTACTTTTTACTCTTTGATTATTTATTTATATGTCTATACTATCTGTGCCCACGGCGTCTTGCGCGTTTGAGTTTAGTAGAAAAAAAATTGTCCAGTTCGCAGATTAGTCATTATTACATCAGCTATCTGCTAGTGAATGTTCCGTCAAAATCGTTCCAGCCATTCTAGATATTAGCCGAAACAAAGAGAGAGACAAAAAGTATTTTCGTATACATAGCGTGTATATATACATATTCATTTAGTTAAAAGTAGTTATTTTGATATTACAAGCAGACAAACAAACTGTATTATATGTATCGATGCACGCTCACTAATAGAATAGTATGACATTTGGAAAGTGTCAAACATACCTTTCACCAAGATAATAAAGTTTTTAGTCGCTTTGTAGTTTAAGATTCTATCTAGAATCTATCCGTAAGTAATCTAAGTTTCTATTGTGAACGAAATACTATACACATACAGCTATATATTTGGGTAATATAACGTCTGCGTTTTCAAGGACGTAATAGATGTTAAAATCAGTTTAGTTTTAATTGGCCGTCTAGACTCTAGAACGTAGTATTTATATCTAAACAATAATAAAATTCCAACTTAACAAAAAAAATCTACTACTATCTAAGAGTCGAGATGGCCCAGTGGTTAAAACGCGTGCATCTTAACCGATGATTGCGGGTTCAAACCCAGGCAAGCACCGCTGATTCATGTGCTTAATTTGTCTTTATAATTCTTCTCGTGATCAGCGGTGAAGGAAAACATCGTGAGGAAACCTGCATGTGACAAATTTCATAGAAATTCTGCCACATGTATATTCCACAAACCTTCTCCTCAAAGGGAGAGGAGGCCTTTAGCACAGCAGTGGGAATTTACAGACTGTTGTTCTTATTCTTCCATACTATCTCAGTCAATGCGACGGTCTCGTGTGTGATACTCGCCTGCGGATCCCAAGGTCGTGACTGTCGGACCTTCGAAACAGATCCATACATACATAATATATAATTGTAATAAACTAACATAACTGTATTTATAAATGTTGAAAAAGAGTAACTACTGAATTTCTTGCCGGTTCTTCACGGTATAATCTACTTTCCGAACCGGTGGTAGCTTCACTTAATATAGTTGTTAAACGATTCAAAAGTGCTTGTAAAACTACTTGCGTAAAATATATTTTGATTTTTGATTGATGAAGCTTATAATGGCTTCAGCTGGAACTGTAGAAAACCGCAATAGCTAAACAAAAATCATGAGGAATTAACAATAAAACTGCCGAAAGACTATAATAACAGGGATTGTTAAATGAATATGATTCCGTGTCGATATTTGAAGTTACAATATGTTAAAGATCATTAGTGCCGTTGATTGGTTAACTCCTCTAAAGAACGCGTGCAATGCAAAAGATAATTACATTTCAAATATATTGATTTTAATCATTACATAATATAAAACGAAGTCGCTTACCACTGTTTGCCCCTATGTTTGCTTAGATCTTTAAAATTGTGCATCGGATTTTGATGAGGTTTTTATTAATAGATAGAGTGATTCGAGATAATGGTTTTTATGTATAATGGACGGATAATATACTAAAGAAACACTAATCATTTTAGATGTTTGTAATGTGATGTCGTAAATAAACATATTCTGAAGTATATTTAGTGTCAGTACTGCAGCTATGCGAAGCCGGGGCGGGTTGCTAGTTATGTAATTAGTTACCCGCTAACAATACCACCATACAGTTACCATAGCAAGAGGTAATTAAAATAGAAATACGATATCGAGTAGACTCTAGAGGTTCCAACAATAATTGAAGCAGCTTTTCAGCTTTACTGAACCGCTTTTTGTTTTGACCGATGTGATCTTGAATATTATTGTTATGTTAATGATAATCATATTATTCAATACTTTTGTAAAAAATGAGTTGCTCAAAATACAAATGATTTAAAGTAAAATTTTCTAGGTATAAACCTACTAACTACTTGGTGGTAGCCCTACTTGGTGGTAGGGCTTTTTGCCAGCCGGTCTGGGTAGGTACCACCCACTCACCAGTTATTCTACCGCCAAATAACAGTACTCAGTATTGTTGTGTTCTGATTTGAAGGGAGAGTGAGTCAGTGTAACTACAGGCACAAGGGACATAACATCTTAGTTCCCAAGGTTGGTGGCACATTGACGATGTAAGGAATAGTTAATATTTCTTACAGCGTCATTGTCTATGGGAGATGGTGACCACTTACCATCAGGTGGCCCATATGGTCGTCCGTCAACCCATACCATAAAAAAAACTAGGAGTAGAGAGTAACATAGTAGTAGTTAAGAAGTAAAGTATATGAGGAAGTGGGTTTACTTTGTATTTTTATAAAATAAAATATTTCCGCATGTGCGATTTGGAGTACAAGTATACTGAAGGTTCTGTACCACGACACAACATTGAAAGAATTAATGGGCGTCGGATTTTTCTCTATAGATATACTCCTTCACATTAATTTTCATGATGGTCAACGGAAAGTCCCTGGAGGCTTGTACCCTATTGGAATTTATTCGAAATATGACGTAACGACCTCAGTATTTGACATTAATTTCAGCCTTACTTCTTTCTTTTTTTAAAGATCTTGGTTACACAAATAACTGAGACGTTCTATACGTCTTCCTTTACCAAAAAACTTGGCTTAAGACGTGATGATCAGGATCATTAATTTCAACTTTATACTTCTACGCTTTCCAGAGAAAAAGGGACGCATAGACGAACAAGGATGTGTTAAGATAAGGGTTAGGCTTTTTGATATAGGTATTGAAGATTTTTAAAATAAATTTGGTTTAACATATGTATTTGTATTTATACCTTTCACACTTATGCCCTCAGCTTTAGCTCAATATACTATTGTCAGAATAAATAGTAACAACTTTGATCATAATTTTATCTCAGTTATAGGAAAGGTGTATAGAGTTTACGTCGCGATTTCATTTTCATTCATTTTCTGCAACGATGTTTGCATATCTCTAATTCAAAATTTAATATATAAATTTATATGTTAATTAATTAAAATCGTTAAAATATTTATAATCATTACGATATAACATTACACATTTGTAACAGATAACAAGTAATTTTTCTTATCGATTACAAACGTAGCCAAACAGTAGTAAAACTTTATAGAGAAGTGCTGTACGGCAACGCTGTCGACGAGGCTCTATCGAATACTTAAGGATCAACTACAGCTATTGAAAACTTCAAGATCTGAAGAAACTGAGTTCAATATTTTAGTAGATAAACCAAGTTTTGTAACGGAGTGTTAATACTATAATGCAGTTTTATCAGCTTTAAGGGTATGTATATACGTTTTTTATGTAGCAAATATTATTAAAACTTAGTGCTACTCTCTTTTGGTAAAAAAAAGTAAAAGTAACTGCCTGTAAATTTCCCACTGCTGGGCTAAGGCCTACTCTTCCATTAAGGACAGGGTATGGAACATATTCCACCACGTTGTTCCAATGCGGGTTGGTGAAATACACATGTAGCAGAATTGCTATGAAGTTACACACATGCAGGTTTCCTCACGATTTTTTCTTTCACCGTCGAGCACGAGATGGATTATAAACACAAATTAAGTACACATATATATAGTGGTGCTTGACTGGATTTGAACCCGTAATCATCGATTAAGATGCACGTTCTAACCACTGGGCCATCTCAGCTCTCTTTTGGTGCGTATTCTAATTAATGTGTCATTTCGATTCGTATCACACAACAAATATATGCTCATGAAAATTTATTTCAATATTATAAATGTGAAAGTAACTCAATCAGTCTGTCCGTCGCTCTTTCACGACCAAACGGTTGAACCTATTTTGATGAAATTTGGTATAAAGCAAACTTGAACTCCAAGAAAGGACCAAGGCTACTTCTTTTTTAACAAATGCTAAACAAGACTTAAATGTGAGGGAAGCCGAGGGCAACTACTAGTATAATAGATTTTTTTTTGTCTATTTGAACTTGAAACCCAAAAACTTATGCCTAAGTATATTTTGATATTCCATATCGCAGAGACACAGCGACGAAACCTTTTCAAGTAACGTTAGGATGAAGTTGAGCCACAAAGGGTCCCGATATGATATATGAATGCTTTTCAATACTCAAAAAACACCCTGTGTCACATCATTTACATGTCACAGCTTAGAAACAGCAATCACAGAGTGACACAGTCTGGAGTTATAATATGATACTCAATTTACCACGCTGTTCCTATGCGAATGGTTTGTGGCGCAATTCTATCAGATACATCAATTTCATTCACTGGTCATAAGGTCTTAATACGATGCACATGAAAACTCAATACCCGACCCAACCTTGGATAAAGTTACATGTTCTTACATTTTGGCTCAACAGGCCGAGACAAATAAAATTAGTTTAATTTTATGTGTGACGATACAAGGTCTCATATATATAGTTATATGCATTTTATCAATAAGTTAAGGATTAGTAAGCTATGCTGAGCAAGAGTGGTGCACTCCTAATAACATAGGTTTCCTGCGTGTTTTGTGCGAAGGCGAATGGATTAAAAATATTAAAAAACAAACAAAATTTTCTAATTAATAATCCACATGGGTAAGTGAAGAAGCTGGTTATTCGTACTAGTTGTGATCGTTTTATCCAGAAATCTTTTGTTGAACTATTTGATATTCATAAATGATCGTCACAGTGCCGGTACTAGCCACCCTTCACACTTTTTTGATACTTACACGTTCTTCTAAACATTATTTTAGTTTTATCCAATAGATTAAAAGCATAAGCCGATATTTGTCCCAGTGATTATGGGACAATGGCTGCACCTAAAATTCGGTTATGGTCACATTTTGAAGAGCTGTAGTATATGTGCTGAAAATTAAAGTATTCTTGATTGTTATTTACTATATTGTTATAATTTAACAAATAATTAACTTTAGAGAGCAGAGTTACTAGTCTGTTAGAGAGCGGTTATACGGCTGTACAGTTAAAAAAAAAATTAAATAAGGTTTCATAACTTTGACCCCAAAAACAAAACCTTTCATACTTTGCGAAATTCCTAAAAAATCTTTAACTTAAACGCGCAGTTTCGAGACTTTCTGACTTCCTAGACTAGTAGATACTAGTTCATCATAATTATTATATTATGTATAGATTTATTTTACTTTAAACGTAAAGTACTTTAATTACTTAAATGCTTCTTTTCTGATTTTAGACCAAAACTAAACAAAATTAACAAACAGTTGTTCGTAAAATTGAGATCTCTTATATCCTTTTGAAAGAGCAACCAAGAGCAAAAAATATAAGCACTCTGATTGAAAAGTTGGACTCATTTCTCTCTTAGTTCGAGACATTTTTTTACTCGGACTATCGAGTCACAGTTGTAGAATGGCAATATTACGAGACAGCTGCGTTCCAAACCACCAGTTTTTATACTCGGATAGTAAAATGAGCAGAATATATCGCGAATAATAAAGATATACTTGGCATTATTATGATTCGACTTAGGGGACGCACGCAAGCCTTTAGATAAGGTTTTATTTCAATTTCGATAACACATGACATGGAAATGTCAAAAATATTACTGATGGTTGATTATTTTTTAATTCTATTATTTTAGACTTTTAAAATGACGACCTCCGTGGTCGAGTGATGTGTTCGCCGTTTTTTATGCGTACGCCACTCAGAGGTCCCGGATTCGATTCCCGGCCGAGTCGATGTAGATAGTTTTCTATGCTGTCTTGGGTCTGGGTGTACCGTCGTTACTTCTGATTTTTCATAATACAAGTGCTTCAGCTACATAGGGATCAGAGTAGTGTTTGTGATATGGTTTCATACATGTAAAACCTAAAATTTTCTTACTGCTAGGCTAAGGCTCTCCCTTATGAGGTGAATGTTAGGAGTATATTCCACAACGCTCTTCCAGTCCGGGTTTATTTTACATGTGACAGGTTTCCTTACGATGTTATCCTTTACCGCCGAGCACGAGATGAATGATGCTTCCCTGGCTTTGAAGCCGCAATCATCAGTTATGATTTACGCGTTCTAACCACATAGTCATTTCGGCTCATTAGAATAGATATGAGACGTTTAGGTTATGTTCAACTTAACCTTTTGCTCATACGCTACTTTAAATGGATTTAATTAAAATACATACATAATAATAACGTATTAAAATCATATATTACAATTTTCAACTAACAATGACCTTATTTTTTTTGTTTAATTATATTTTGAAGTACATGAATACTGCTTAAGCAAATATATAATAAATTTAAGTGCGATACCTCACTAGGTTAAATGCCTTGGTATAGCAAACTGAAGCGTTGGTACAAACACAAATAATTCCAATACGATGCAATGATACTGATTGAACCAAGTGAAGCCGATCAACTCAATATTCACTGTATTGGATCGCTTTGTTACTTAACTAAAATCGACAAATGGACGGATTATCATATTCACTATTTGAATTTTATGCCATTTATGGAAATACGGTAAAATCATCACAGAAGCCATCTTCACTTCGACAAATGTACAGTTGGGGTAAGAAAAGAATTGTCATATTAAAATATATTTTCGTATGCTCAGTATGAGCGATAATCTGCTTTATCGATCGAGAATGACATATTGCGCTATCTGATCTTTAGATTCAAAAAGTACTAAGAATTTCAGACTTGATAAAGGAATGGTTTTGAAAACTGACGAAGGTTTTCTTACTCTGACTGTACAAATTCGCAAACATGATTGGCCATGTGAATTGCAATACTCGCGATATTTAAACGATTTGTCAACCGACTTCCAAAAGGAGGAGGTTATCAATTCGTCTGTATTTTTTTTTTTTTTTTTTTTTTTTTTTTTTATGTTTGTTACCTCATAACTTTTCACTGGGTGGACCGATTTTGATAATTTTTTTTTTGTTTGAAAGGTAGTGCTTCCCGTGGGGTCCCATTTTTTTTATTTTTTTTTCCGATGATGGTATCCATGTGAAAACGACATAAGTCTTAAATTTGCATTACGTGTATGCGCGACAAATAGGTGAATAACTGAAAATCACGTTAACCAATTTTGATAATTCTTTTTTTATTATAAAATATATACTTCAAGGGTAATTTGGTGAAAGTTTGGTAAGGTTCTGAGCACAGGATCCATGACAAAGTAACGGAACGGAAGGGAACGGAACAATTCTGAGGAGCACGTTAGCGATACTCGGTCGAATCTTTTATTTATAGGTTATTTGGATATTTGAGTCACCTTCCGTAATGTGGTTATGTTTATGTAATTATCATAGTCGAATATTATAATCAACTAGCTACCCACCCCGGCTTCGCACGGGTGCAATACTGATACTAAATATACTACAGAATTTGTTTATATACGACATCACATCGTAAACTTCTAAAATTATCAGTGTTTCTTTACTATATTGTTCATTTATTATATACACAAACCTTCCCCTTGAATCACACTATCTTTTAAAAAAAACCGCATCAAAATCCGTTGCGTAGATTTAAAGATATAGGGACAGAGAAAGCGACTTTGTTTTATACTATGTAGTGATGGAACTCCTATACGGCTCGCAGTTAGGGTGCGATATGGGGCAGAATTTCTTACTATCTTTAATCCAATTTTGTGTATGTGATGTGATGTTATATGATGTACGAAATATAGTTGATCTTTTTCAAAGTTTTTTTGCTGAGTTCGATTACAGCTCTTTCGAGGGATCCTTGTAGTTTACGCCGCGTGACGTATTAAATCCGCATTTTCGAAAGTCTATTTCTGCTTTATTCGCAAGTTTCCTTTGAAATTGTCCTCGAAGTAGTTTTTGACTCATATAAACGGAACGCTTAATCTATCCGTATTAAAAAAAATAGTTAGTCAACATCAGATTCACTTAAAATCAAAAAATAAATAAAATTTTAACAAAAAGAAAAACCGACTTCAAACAAAACACTATTTTAAAACAAATGAATATGCACGAAAAAGTAATAAAAATAATTGCGTATTCAACATATTTTTTAGAGTCTTCCTAAGTTAAATGAAATGAAAAATATTAGACTACTTAAAAGTCGATTAACGATTATATCATGTAGTTATAATTATTGTTATATTTGGAGTCGGTGTCAGCCAATAAAACCCTACAGTATATCTATCAAAAAACAATACGAGAATACTTTAACAAATATGTTTTTTACAAATTACCTTTTACACAATAATACACTGGATCAATCAAGGGGCTCTTATCTTCTTTTGATTGTTGGGGCAAGGGCACCGTGGCTGACACCGGCTCCAAATATACCAATAACTATAACTACATGATATAATCGTTAATCGACTTTTAAGTAGTCTAATATTTTTCATTTCATTTAACTTAGGAAGACTCTAAAAAATATGTTGAATACGCAATTATTTTTATTACTTTTTCGTGCATATTCATTTGTTTTAAAATAGTGTTTTGTTTGAAGTCGGTTTTTCTTTTTGTTAAAATTTTATTTATTATCTTATACACCCAAGGCATTCATTCTACAATTTGCACTTTATCGAAATCGAATCGTTACGTAATCGTAACTGTTTAGCTGTTTTCCTATTCTATTAACAGAACAAATCAATTCTGTTTCAGTTGAAGTTGAATGAAAATAGAATTAGGAACGATCCATAACCTACTTAAATTAGTAAAGTTAGCCCAAAGCTGAGGACAAATTTGTTCTTACAATAATCTTACCAATTTTTGAGCCCATATTACACTTTTGATATAAAACAATTTTTTCGTTATGTTTATTTAAATTGTGTTATGTCTCACATTTGTAGCTCCTACGATATTTCTCTGTTGTTTTTTGTTTTTAAATCGCTTCGCGCATTAGCGTTTTACATATGTAAAGAGGGCCTTCAGTTTCAGACGATTCCGTTTTCACGCGTCATTACTCACAAAGCCAGCATGTTTGAATAAGGACTTCAAGTGTCATACGCAATTGAATTTTCTTATCTTTTTACATTTGATATAACATTTCTTTGTTTGAAAAAATACTAATTGACATTGATATGAATACGAGGAATGCTTAAAATTTAACATCTTTATTTAATATTGAACAATTACGTTTTTCTATAAACAACTCTCTATGAATGATATATATACACACATCTATACATTAGTATTATAAATGTGAAAGTAACTCTGTCTTTATCTTAAACCAATGAACAGACTTTGATGAACTTGGGTGTGTAGAAAACATTAACTCCAAGAAAGACATAGGCTACTTTTTTGTCTAACATATGACAACCAACCCTTAAAACGCAAACAACTAATTATATATACTGACATATTCTTTAATTAAAATTCTAAAAAAGAACTGCTGAGATTCTTGCCAATTCTTTTCGGTAGAACCGACTTGCCGAAACATTTTGCACTTTTTTTTTCTCGCTGGAAAAACTCATTACGTGAGGGAGGTGTGGGACACCCCGGAGGCCTGGACGCCGAGTGCACCATTGTACGCTAGGATTACCCACTTAAAAAACCAGCGGTACCGTCTTCGTCTTTCGGCTGGCGCCACGGGATCACTTACGCATCTCCCTGGCCGCCCTGACGGTCGGCCCGCCTATGCGGGTCTCCAACAACTAGAGGGGATTCCCGGGGTACTGAGACCCCTCCTGGTCCCTGCGGCGCCTTTTGAGACAGGAGGAGAATGTGTGCGCCTTTTCCTCCTCCTCGGTCGTCTTCTGTCAACTTAGCGAACCAGTGGTATCTTTACATTTATTTTAAAACTACCTACCTACCTGAAATATTTAGAATAAAAACCTTGCTTCATTATCAACATAATTATCACCATGTCAAATTAAAGTAGTCCTTGGATTTTCCTTGCATGTAACTCCAATTTTTAGGCATCTCATTAGATACTGTCTGCTCTCATTATGTGGATCCACGAGACATTCTCCAAGCACAGCGTAATGTCAACATGGGGAAAATAAACATAAGAATATATTCACTTGAAAAAACATGTAGATCTGCGGCGCATGTGGAAATAATGAGGCGGACTAATTACACCACTATAACGCCGTCTAACTAATACAAACATTTCTGATTTCTATGTACCAAGATATATTCTTTATTAATTTTGACCTTCTGTGTTAATTTATTGCCAATATTCCGTAACGTAAGATTTCGATACGATGTAATATTATAAGATGAAATTTCTTATATATTACAAAAATTCCCGATAGATAGAAAACAGATATATTAACGTAATTAGTTATTTAGTAATATTGGTGCCCGTGACTTCGTACGCCTTTGAATTAAATTGAAATTTTATATATGTCTAAATCACTCCTTATAACATTAGCTATCTCTGTGAAAGTCCCTTCAAAATCAGCCCAGCCATTACAGAGATTAGCCGTAAACACATAAATAGGCAGACAAATATTGTACCAGCGTTTTTTGGTGTATGTACCGTTTATACATACATATTAATTTTGTAATAAACAGTTAATAAATCATTTATTAGCATAAGAATTAATAACATTAAATGCTTAAATGTATACAAATATGAACTAAAACTAGTTACTGTATAAATCGTGACCGCGTGTAATGGTGACAAGAATGAAATTAATTAATATTACAAACGGACACTACAATTTTGTTATATGTATAGATTGTTACACCATCGTCCTTATCTTATAGCGATTATTTAGGATCGAGAGTAGGCAGCCTGAACCCTAGGCATCGTTTCTTTTAGTGGTGTATTGTATCTCTGACAACTGTATTGCGATTAGTTTCTTATTGATAGATACTAATTTCCTTACTTTAATATTTGTAATTAATCATCCATCCATCCATCAGCCCATTTCCGTCCACTGCTGGACATAGGCCTCTTCAATTGCACGCCACTGAGATCGTTCTTGGGCTACTCGCATCCAGCTCCTGCCAGCCTTCTTGCTTCAGTCGTCACACCACCTTGCCCGAGGACGTCCTACACTACGTTTGCCAAGACGCGGTCTCCACTCTAGAACAATTAATCATGTGTATTAAATATAGTGGTGCTTGCATAGGTTTGAACCCGAAATCATCGGTTAAGATGCACGCGTTTTAACCACTGGGCCATCTCAGCTTAAAGCGTGGTGGAATATGTTCCAAGTCTTCTCCTTAATGGGAGAGGAGGCCTTAGCCCAATAGTGGGAAATTTCCGGGCTGTTACTTTACTTTTTTTATGTTTATTAAAACTCGCCACCTCCTTTTAACTTGGTATCTTTCCAAGTCAAGTTTTTATCATAAGAAAAAATGCACTAAAATAAACCATATCTGTAAAAAAAAAAAATAATCTTCATATTTTCATTACCATTACATTTTACTTGAAATAAAACACATTCATCTTTGAACGCTTTAAAGCAATATTATAAAGAAGCAGAAAAAAAGATGTCTCTTGCTACTAAATCAGCAATACAAGTGAAAAAAGCTAATAAAACCATATATTATTAGCGACTACCTAGAAACAGAACATGTACTTCCTAGCTCACAAAGCGCTTCAATTTATTGCTAAAGCCGTTTTCTCGACCACAATATCGGAGTATTTAATCCCTTTATCCTATTTATTGCTGGTTTTTGTAACAAAGATATTATTTAAAGTTTTTTATTTGATAATAGAGCTGAGATGGCCCAGTGGTAAGTGTGCATCTTAATCGATAATTGCGGGTTCAAACCTAGGCCAGCACCACTATATATGTGTGCTTAATTTGTGTTTATAATTCGTCTCGTGCTCGGCTGTGAAGGAAAACATCGTGAGGAAACTTGCATGTGTCTAATTTCATCAAAATTCTGCCACCAACCGGCATTGGAACAGCGTGGTGGAATATGTTCCAAACCCTCTCCTTAATGGAAGAGGAGCCGTATCTCAGCAGTGGGAAATTAACAGGCTGTTACTTTACTTTAATTTACTTTACAATTTGATAATAAATATGAACAATTTCAGTTATATACAACTGTTTGCAATATTTCGTGGGTCTATTAAAATTCATATCCAGATTTAGTTTTTCAATATACAGAAATAATCAAATATTGTTTCGTATCGCGAATCATTGCGTTTGTTTTTTCAGCACAACATACTATAAATTTTTGTGTCCTATAAAGTCATAAGCTAGCTATAATTTATACAAAGTTGTATGTTTGTTTTTGAAAACAATTCATTTGTCCGTTAATATATAAGCACGAGATGAATTATAAATATAGAAAAAAATCGTTGATGGTCGGCTTAAATAATTATTCCTTTTATAATTATTTATTTATTTATAATAAAATTGATAATTATTATTTATTTATACATAGATTTAAATTTAGTTTGGAAGAGACCGCTATATCAGCAAGAAGGTTGCATTTTATACATGCTTATGAAACGTTAATCTCTGATCTGTTATTTTATGATTCGATTTACACATATTTTTTTTGTATTTAAACACTGACATTCTAAGTTTAAATTTAGAAGTCATAGCGTCACCAGGAACCGCATAGCTATGACAAAAACGGCAGCTTGGATTCCGATACGTTGAGATACAGTCATGCTTATAGTACAAGCGTTAAACTCCATTGGAGAAGTATATAGGAATAGAAGTTATTCCCTCAATGGTTAAATTAAATGATCACCTCAAAGACAAATAGCCGTGAAAAAATTCTTTGACCTTGATCCGAGATGGCCCAGTAGTTAGAACGCGTGAATCTGGGTTCAAACCCAGGCAAGAACCACTTACTATTCATGTGCTTAATTTGTGTTTATAAATTCATGTCGTACTCGGCGGTGAAAGAAAACATCCTGATGGAACATTCATGCGTCTAATTTCATAGAAAATGTGTTCCTCCAACCCGTCTTGGAACAGCGTGGTGGATTATGGTCCAAATTTCTCCTCAGAGGGAGAAGAGGCCTTAGCACAGAAGTAGGAAATTTACAAGCTGTTGTTGTTTGTTGTTAATACTTTATTAATATAACTAAAAACTGTAACTCTTGATAAACTGGAGTGCCGTTCGAAAACAACAATGAGAGAACAAAACTTCCTAATACACCGCAGAGGCACCTCGAGGGAATCGACTTAAATTGAAACCGGATGCTTTACTTGGAATTAATTACAAGTAATAGGCTAATAGCACTTCGTTAAGAGAACTTTAAATTAAAAAAAAAGCAATTCTACACTGTTTCATAAGTTTTTTCGTCAATAGATTTGTATAACCCATCATATTCGACGACCTCCGTGGTCGAGTGGTGTGTACGCCTTTTTTCATGGGTACGCCATGAAAAAAGGCGTACACACCCGGTCCCGGGTTTGATTCCCGGCCGAGTCGATGATATTACTCCTAGTATTCTATGTTGTCTTTGTCTGGGTGTGAGTGGTACCGTCGTTACTTCTGATTTTCCATAACACAAGTGCTTCAGCTACTTACATTGGGATCTGAGAAATGTATGTGATATTGTCTCATATATACAGGGTTATTGGTAACTCGACGTACATCCGTTAGGAGGTGATAGGGGGGACTATTTGCAATAATTTTAATCCCTATATGCATCATCCAAAAGTGTACCATTTTTGAGTTATGACGTTTTTTAGTTTTTTTCAAAATTTGTCAAAAATGCAACTTCAAAAATGTATTAAAAAAAAGTTTCAATTAAAATCTATTTTTTTCTTTCGTTTTATAAAAACGATTAAACACTGGATATTTGTCAATATTTAAATAATAATTATCGGTCCAAATGCGAGACAGAAAACGAATTTATATCAAAATTTTTTTGAATTTATTTCCTCAAAAATTGCCTCAAAAACTAAAAAAATCTTTATAAAACTTGGCCTGCAGATTATTTTAAAAATATAACCATTTTCTTAGCTTTCCAAAAATGTATAAAAAGATGGAAATTATTTCAAATCAATCGAAATAAAATCACCAGAAAGGACGCGTGGACATTCGTATTTGAACATGAACGAATTCGTACTAAAGGTCGCTCTTTAAAATTATCACAAAATTAACAAAAAATAAAAACCAATAAAAAAGACTTACTAAACTGACAAAGGTATTTTTATGACCCTTCTTAAATAAAGATTATTTTGATTTATTAGGCTATCTTTTCTTTAACTGAGCCAAGACGCCTGAGTGTGTATGTGGGTGTGTGTATGTGTATGTATGTTATAATTAACAAAATCATCTCGCAACATATAAACTATTACAGCAAGTATGTAAAAAAGTTACTTACATAGTTAACATAGCTTCATCATAATGAGAGATTAACGTTTCAACTATAAACATACAGTATAACTTTTATTTTCAGTTCGTTAATTTGAGCACACATCGATATTTGCTTTATTCTAAAATCAAACGCTGACCTATTTCGGCCAAAAATTGTAAACAGAGCCTTTAGAATAATGAAACTAAACAAACCGAGCATTAATAATTAAAATTTTAACAATAATCGTTCCTAAATTCGGAAGAACAAAGTTGCAAAGGAATTTCGACTTTTAAATTATAATAATAATGTTGATTTTGCTATGTATCGACTCATCCCACGAGCTCAAAGTTTTTTGAGTTGCTTGGCACTGTCTTTTCTGTTCATCTTAAACATATTTTTCCATATCTATCGCGAATATATGAAGTTACTTTAATATAATTTATTTATAAATTTATGAAAGTCATGACATGACATGAAAACTACATGACGACGCTCAGTAAACCGCCAATTAAGAGTGTGATTTCGCTTGATAGACAAAACATATTACAAACTTTAATAATCAATGTTGAAATAGGAGATATTATATTACAGTATTGAAAATATAAGATTATGTTTATCAGTATATTAAAGTATTAATTTCAATTAACTTGTTCGCTGAAGAGCGACTAAGACAAACATAGATTTATCTATCGTGCGGAGGCCGTAAGGTCTATTTGATATATTGTATTTTTGGAATAAACAAGCAACATCTGTCAAGTCACACAACTTCCCTTAAAGAAAAAAGGCGGGAGATTCGTGGTTAACACATTGAGATCGCGATTATAATTATTATTGTGTAATGTGATTATTGATGGTTATTTATGTTGTAGACTAAATGTTTTTCTTTTGTGGTAGATCAATGATGTTTTATTAAACTGATATGTTATTAACGCGCAAAAAGTGAAGACTAGCAAACGTCCTAATTGGGACGTTTGCCTTTAGTCGTTTGACGTAGTAATACGTTATAATACATCATAATTACGTAGTAATACGTTTTGAGTAATTAAAACATGTAGTTATCCCTTTTACTTATTGTTTTTATCAAGCTTTCCTTTTTACTTTTAACGAAATGTAAAAATAAACTAAATAAAACGGTCCCCGGCGCGGCACACTTTTTTCTGTTGTTTAGTATGGGTATATCATATCTGTTTATTAGAATATCATTGTGGTAGATTGATTTTTATTGTGAATTAAAGAGAATTATTTTAGAGGTTAGCTTAGCTTAGCTAGAGGCTTTTTACTTTTGGTTCTAAAAGTATATATATAATGCCTATTGAAAACAGAATGCTATGGTGCGCCTACTTGAATACGGGGTCTCGAACCACACTGAAGAAATTAAATTCGATCACATCACATCAAGTTTTAGTCTTTAAAACGTTATGGGGTCGAATAAGCCAGTAGCCAAATAGACAGTTTTCATATGAGGTCTTAAACACCCTGTGCCGTAGGAATGGATAAAGTAAAAAAAATATACAAACATGTTAATAAAAAAAACCGCCGAAATATTATAAATTTTAAGGACTTCCAACATTACACCTTATTTTTATCTTGAACAAATCAGTTTAATTGCTTTGACATATAATATTTGTTCTACGATTCGTATGTCGTGCTCCAAATACTAAGGCCGTTGTTCGGAGAAGTTTTATTACTCTATAACGAGTTTTGAGTATCATAATATTCTTGAGAGAGCAAGGATATTGTGTTGTTACAATACTAATACTATAAAGAGTTAATAGTAAGTTTTGCAAAATATACCTATCTGATTAATTGGGTGGTTAAAACGCGTCCATCTGATTCATGTTCATTAACCTCGTGCTCAATGGTGAAGGTAATCATCGTGAGGAAACCTGCATGTGACAAATTTCATAGAAATTCTGCCACATTTGTATTCCACCAACCCGCATTGGAACAGCGTGGTGGAATATGTTCCAAACCTTCTCTTTAAAGGCAGAGGAGGCCTTAGCCCAGCAGTGGGAATTTACAGGCTGTTGTTGTTGCTGTTGTTGATCTTACTTGTAGCATATATGTATGTATATATGCATGAATATCAAGCTCGATATTAATGTTTACCCCATAAGCGAACGCTGCAATATTTATAACGCAGACATGAAGACTAATATATATCATAAAAATGCTAATACAGTTACATCATGTTATATATATAGAAACCAGTCATCTATTTCAGTTTCAAAATTCTGGATAGAAGCTCGGTGTTAATAAATATTCGGATTGGAAATTAATACAAGAATTTCCACAAATAATTACGTTACGATGTAATAAAAACGAAAACTATTAATTAAACATTCGCTACAACTCAAGCAAAAAGTATAGAACTGTTTTATAAAATAAACAATGTCCACGGATGTAAAAGTCACAATACAGTTCAAAGTTTATTTTTTCAGTATTTCTGTTCTACAAAAGTACAGTACGAGCAAGTAAAGAGTGTAGTCTAGGGTTGTCAGCGCCACATTGCGACGACGACTGATTTTGGGAGGGAAGGGACGTCTTATACATGTATATATTTCGCAGCATTTGAAATTAGTACAATTTGTGTACTATTACAATATTTTCTGTAAACATCGCTTGATCTATTCAATGTAAAAAGGACCAAGAACCCTTTATGATATGCAGTATCTAAGAAAACAGCTCGTGAATTTGCTGGTTATTCGAAACGGAACCAGTTAAAAATATAGTTGGCAACCCTAACGTAACCATAACGGTCGAAGTTGGGTCGGTCTATCGAAGCCGTGCCGGTTGAATTCATTGTTTTAGACGTAGGAATTGTTCCAGTGGCTTACTAGGTATCAACTTTTTACCTCGTTTACAAAAAGAGTTTAACGAATACAAATAGAAGTTCATTTTTGAACGCACACAACGAAACGAAATGTTTTTATATATAGATATACACAAATGGATATAGAATAAGACGACCATAATACACACAATATTAAAATATAAATACTGAATAAATAACTGAAACGATTGTTAGAGCTATTTTTGTTATAAATTGTATAACTATAATTTATTAGAATAATTTAGTTAATAATATGTCGTTTGACTATTTTTAGAATATGTTGTAATGTAATATTTTAATTGTTCACGATGAATACTGCCCGATTGTCTGATACTGGCCGGTAAGAAAGAGAATGTCAAGAAATCGAATGCGACGGCAATGTTTGGTGATATTTATAATTTTTTATATTATTGATTTGGAAATAATGAGAATGAGAAGCTAAATTTAGATATAAAATACGGGATGTATTGTAAAACATGAAATAGTGGATAAAATGAATGTGAAAATAGCGCTAATAAATGAATCTGGAAAAATATCGTTGTTTAAACTCGTGACCATCCTAAAAGTTCAGAAGTGGGATTACGACAAGGATAAATAAAATTTCCTTGCGCGCCCACCATTAAAATTGTTAGCAGCAACTTAGAAATAATATTCAGTTGAAAGGATTTGGATTGGACCTATTTATCGATTGTTGATTGAGGTACGATATGAGTGTTTTTAAATTTTGAATAATAATGTGATTGTAAAAGTGAAACGATGTGGTGATGGCACCGGAAAGACTCTAGGAAATGACACTAAAAATAGATTTCATAGTATTTGTTGTCTTTTCTTGGGTTAAATTAAGACTATTAATTTTTTTTTTTTTAAATTGCTATTTATATTAATACCTTCGTTGTTACTCGCATATTTTTGGTTTGTTATAATTGTTGAGCGTAGACTACATGAAAAAAAATATTCTTATTTCCTACACATTATTTTTATTTATTTATTTAAAAAAAAAAAAAAACCAATCATGCATAAACGTTTTAATGTCACACATAATACTAATCCATTTTTTTTTTCTTTTTCTTGAGCTTCAGTAACATGGATCAATGCAATGCCTGAGGACGAGGGCCGCATGATTATGATGGTACCCGAGGACGAGGGTTGGATGATGATGATACCCGAGGACGAGGGTTTGATGATGATGATGATGCCCGAGGACGAGGGTTTGATGATGATGGTGCCCGAGGTTAAGGGCGTGATGATGATTGTGCCCGAGGTTAAGGGCGTGATGATGATGGTGCCCGAGGTTAAGGGCGTGATGATGATTGTGCCCGAGGTAATCATCAACACGCCCTAATGGGCGTGTTGATGATTGTGCCCGAGGATTAGGGCTTGAGGATGATAATGCTCGAGGATTAGCTCATAATGATGATTGTGTCCGAGGATTAGGACATAATGATCATTGTGCCCGAGGATTGGGGCATAGTTATCATTGTGCCCAAGGATTAGGGCATAATGATAATTGTGCCCGAGGTCCGAGGCCAGGATTGATTGGAATTTTCAGATCACAACGTGAACTTAAGGTGCAAATGGACAGGAGACTAGGGAAGAAAAGAACATTATCTTCTGCTGAAGTTAGAAAGGAAGACCATGGTGAATAGAAGTGGAGTGGCGGACACAGCACGAATTGACATAGAAAACGTAGGGGAAGGTGTTCAAGTTCATCAACTGAATAATCTGGTCGGTCAGTCGGTAAGTCGATCGAAATTCATCCAAAACCTAAGCATTCTTATAATGATTCTGAAAACGATATCAGCCAAATACTTGATAAATTTCTGTCAATTATCAGGACGTTTAAGTTATCTTACGAAAATAATGTTGTCCCGGAGTTTGATCCTATGAGTAAAGAATAAACTATTTTAACTTGGATAAACAAAGTTGACGAATGTGCGAAAATATATAGTTGGAATGAAAAAGCTATCATTTACTATGCGCTTCAAAAATTATGCGGTATTGCTAAGTCATGGTACCAGGGCCTGCTTTCTTTACTGCTTAGTTGGTCGGAATGAAAAATAAGCTTATAGAGTCTTTCCTTATCCGAGAGGATTTTGTTGAACTAGTAACTGAAATACTTAATAAATGGGTACGTTATGGGGCATCTAGAGTATTGTGATTGTGCAAAGATAAACCTTTTAAATCACGGGTTAGACGATTGCGTGGTTAAAGTAGGAGCACGAGCAGCTAATCTCTCTGAACCTGAGCACGTTTTAAGATACTTTAGGTCAGTTAAAATAGGAACGCACAGGGACAATGGCGATGGCAAGCTATTTTGAAATGGCAAGTCTGAGCTTAACAAAGTTTAAAGCTATAAAAAAATAGTCAGAATATTAAGCCCAACAATTAGATGTTTTAGCTGTAATCAGATGGGTTATTCTAGCTTTAGGTGCGACAAACCATTTATTTGAAATTCAAAATCAAAAGAAATGAAAGTTTATAATTAGTACATTTCCATATTCACATATGCACAGAACTAACATATTTATGAATTAAATGTAAGTTTATACAATTTGACTCGACATTGTAGCAATAATGTCATGTTATTTGATATTAATAAATTCATTTATAGATTTAAGTTGATAGAGGGTACTATGTACCTACCAATTAAATCCTGAAGACAACTTGGTAACCTAATTGCTTACAATATTGATAATTATTTTATGTGTAATGTTACCAAGGATCATATATATGATAAAAATAGTAACTTAAGTTATATTAATACCGACAAAAGTAAAAATATTAAAATTTATAGTTTAAAGTATATAAAATGACAGTACCTATGCCCATTCTTAAATATTATACATCAAAATATACAGGGCATAGGTGGCAAAGATCATGAAATAGAATTATTTTCGGAGTGATATAAAACTAATGTATTTTGTTTCACAAAGCATTGGATTAGAGTTTTGACATATTTAATATCCCAAACTTTAAATAGTAATAAATATGTAATTGTATGTGGCGATCTTTTACGTCGACTTATTAAAAGTAACTTCGTTAAGTGTTCGCTTTGCAATCTTGTTTAAGTCATTTAATTTAACGCAAAGATTTAATGAACCGACAGAAGTTTTCTTTGGTACACAAATAAATTATTCATTAAAAAATAATGTACAGGCCAATAATGTTTTAAAGATATTGTGGCGTCTAAAATATGTAATTTAGATCAAACGACACAAGATCGAAATTAACTTTTATTATTTTTTGAATTAATATTAGAGGAATTTAATAGGATATTCAAAATGAAATCCTTTTATAATAGCACAAAAATGAAGTTAAGTGAATGGGCTACTATTGGTATATTTAAAAGTAGAAATAAATTAAATGATCTAAATGGTATGAGGCAGTGGAATCGAAACGAATTTCTAGAATACGTCAATAAATATTCCAAAATATTTAAAACAGTATGCATTTATGCTCTATATCTATCTAGTCTTTATATAATATAAATAAAGAACGAAATTTTGACTTCCGATAATAGAATAAAGGCCAATTGGGATATTATTGGAAGTGTTTGTGGAAAAACCTAAAAAGGAAATTATACTAATCAAACTGTACACAGGTAGTAGATACTAAATTATAAAACTAATTCTGAATTATAAGTTGCAAATTTATTTGAAATATTTTTTTTTTGATAATATACCTGATAAAATAATATCTCATTTAAAATCATCAACATTAGATGCAGCAAGATTATTAAATGCGTTATTGAAATTTCCTTTGAAACAGTTTCTGTAATTTATATCATAAAAATATTTAAAGCGCTCAATATTAAAAAAAAACTAACGACATATGGAGCATTTCGGTAAAATTCATTAATAGTATCATATACGATATTGCTCCGTATATAGCATTAATTTTTAAAAAGTTTGCTCACGGGTTCCTTGCCTTACTTGTTAAAATGAAGTAGTTTTACCACTTTTTAAGAATGGAAACAGAAGCGATCCCAGTAATTACAGGCCTATTTCAATATATTTATGTAAAATCTAATAAATTTAAAGTAAATTCTATTTTCAATCAAATTCTCATTAATTTCCGTACAAATACTATTTTAATAGTGAGCAATTTGGTTTTATACTTACGCTCGACAACTGATGCGGGAATAGCGCTTCTATCGGAGTATTCTGTGATTTATCTAAAGCATTTGATTGTGTAGAACACGAGACACTCCTTTATAAGCTCAAATATTAAGGTGTATTAAGTAAGGTTAATAGAATTAAGGCTTTGGATCCACGTTACTAATAAGTTTTCCACAAGGTTCAATTTTCGGCCCCTTTCTATTTCTAGTATATATAAATGATATCCATTTCTATGTTAAGGGTATTTGTGATATAATTGTTTTCTGACGATACTTTTTAAGGTTGACAGAAAAAAATTACTATGACAATGTGAACGGTGCATTATCGCAGAAACATGATTAGTTTAAAATAAATAATTTGGTTTTGAATGATGAAAATACAAAATATGTAATTTTTTTTCACTACCCAATGAGAGAAAGCAAAATTATGATATATTTTTAAACGGTGGCCGTCTTGATGTAGCCTATAATACGGTGTTCTAAGGAATAGAATTCCAGACTTCTGTAGAGTCCCCATTATTTTTTATCATCCCTAACAGGAAGACGGCTCTGCAGCATACGCGATTAGAAAAGTTAGACATATCTTTGAACTAGAGACTCTCTTCGGGATGTTTTTAACAAAGTAAGAATACTCACTGTTTTACAATAGTTTATTTTGATTGATAGATTGGTCAAATGTACAAATTGTGATAGGATTGGCCATCAGTCTACTGATGACTGACTGCTCTGGAGTTAGTTTTTATAAACAAACTGAAAATAGGACGGACAAAACAGTTTCTGAAGTCAATGATAAAGATATGAAGACATCATTGTCGTAGATAAAATGCAACCTTGGATGAGTTTCGACCGAAATTTCGATGATTCCACAGACGATGATACCAGCAATGATAATGATGACGATGTAAATAATGATGACAATGTCGACCGAGACGATTATGTTAATAACACTAGCATATATATGTAATTAAAAAGATATTGTATGGTTCAAAATATCTCCATAATATCCAGTACTGTTTGTATGAAGCTTAATTTAGTTTTTGTATTTTTTTTTTATGTCCTATGTAGGTATTTACTGATATTTTAAAGAATAGTGTTTGTAACGCGTGAGGACACGCGCTGGACAGGAAGGCCGAGCTGTTAGAGCTATTTTTGTTATAAATTGTATAACTATAATTTATTAGAATAATTTAGTTAATAATATGTCGTTTGACTATTTTTAGAATATGTTGTAATGTAATATTTTAATTGTTCACGATGAATACTGCCCGATTGTCTGATACTGGCCGGTAAGAAAGAGAATGTCAAGAAATCGAATGCGACGGCAATGTTTGGTGATATTTATAATTTTTTATATTATTGATTTGGAAATAATGAGAATGAGAAGCTAAATTTAGATATAAAATACGGGATGTATTGTAAAACATGAAATAGTGGATAAAATGAATGTGAAAATAGCGCTAATAAATGAATCTGGAAAAATATCGTTGTTTAAACTCGTGACCATCCTAAAACGATGATATTGATGAAAACACAGAAAATTGTTGGATTCGAAGCAAGATATATAATATACATATACAATTGTATATGGGCAACATAACTTCGTACTTTAAATGTCAACACAGAACAGTAACTATTGAGTTTCTTGTCGGTTCATTTCGGTAGAAACAACATTCAGAAACGGTGATAGATTCACTTAATATAGTTAATAATATGACGTTTCCAATGTGCTTTATAAAGCCCACTCGAGGAGGCCGAGACTTGCCAGGGCAAAATAAACGAATCACATCACACACACATACAAACTTTTAATTCCATTCCCTTGTTAAACAATATTAGGTATTTATATGTATTATTTCAATATTATAATCCTTGAGACTTTATAATTATGATATTTCAGTAACGCTGTTGATTACACAAACTGAGAAATAATTAATTAGTTACAGACTTTAGCATCGGGTACCATTCCTTTGAAGATTATGTAGGATTCCTCGTTAACTTGTATAAGTAATTCTTTTAAAGTTATCTTAAATAACATGTATTATAGAACTGGTGACCGGCCCTGGTTTCGCACGGGTAAAATTATGATAATAAAATAATATACTACGAAAGATTTGCTCATTTACGACATCACATTAAAAACTTCTAATGTTATCGGTGATTCTTTACTATATTGCCCATGTATTATACACAAAACCTTCCTCTCGAAATCAATCTATCTATTAAAAAACCTCATCACAATCCGTTGCCTATTTTTAAAGATCTAAGCACACATAGGTAAAGAAAGCAGTACACTTGTTTTATACTATGTAATGATACAGATATTTGATTGTAATAGAATTAGGAAGACTATATAAAATCCAATAAAAGAGAGAAGACTAGGTAATAAAGAAATCGAAGTCGCCGCAGCGGTCCCCGGAACACGCTCCTCACGGCTTACGTCGGATAACCGCCTTTCTACAAAACAAACATCACATTTAAAATGCGAATTGCTTTGTTTGGATTAAATGATTTTATTTAATATAAATCAATTTTATCAGCAATAATAGCAATTGCGAGATCGAAACTAGTATATAGAGAGATTGACGTTGCTTATATGATTAATTAAAATAGTGTATATAGAATTTATATCATAAGTATAAAGTGTAGATCACGTATGTCGAGGTAAGTGACAGAAAAGACATAAAGTGGAAATTAATAAATGAAAGAATACAGTTTAGTACACACCGTAGGCAGATCGATATATTGAAGAAGAAAAATAAGTGGCGGGAACCTACTGATGATAGATGGAGAAGGAGAGTATGATGATGATGATTTTGGTGCATCTTGGAAATTCTATAAAAATCACGTGCGCACAAACTATGCCAGCACTAAGAACAGCGATCCTGTGCCTAAACTTTTTGTTTCTATCCATCCATAGTTCCTTTGGTCGTCCTCTACAACCATGCTCAAGATCTTCTTTACAACATGGTACTCAGTCCTCCGCATAACACGTCCATTCCATCACAGCCGGTTTCCATAAAGTGTAAAAAGTTTGAATACTTCATTAAAATATTAAAAAATAATTTAGACAAGGATATGTTTTCAATTTATCAAGTGGCAAAGCTAAAGCTAAACTAAGACAGATGTATAGTAATCCTGTATGGAATAAGGGGGGGCGGGGGGAGGTGTTGGTAATCTCATACATCTTTAAGCTTTCCAAACTAGATTTAACGTAATACAAAGTCGAAACGAACTAATTACGCAGCATCACACAACGTCGGACGCAGGCAGTCTCTCGGCTGCGGCCGTGGGGACTGCGAAGCCAATGATTGCAATACTGCGGACTAATTACTTTTTAACTAATTAAGATAACACTTTTAGCACCATTGAACTGACACTCTGGAGATACTATTTTATCTGAAAATATTTCTTGTAATGCAATTTAAAGTAATGATTCATGTGGATTTTGTTTGTAAATTAATTGATTCGAAATCTCAATTGTTTTGTGCCGTATATGCACACAGGTATGAAAGTAAATAGTGAGTAAAGTTACATATTCTATGACTAAAATATTTCACATCTGTGTATCTCATATTCTTTGGCATATATCATGTATAACAGTTGAAGCATTGCATATGTAAAGCAGAGTGTCTATCAAGTGCGTCACAGTCCGTATAATTGTACCGTCTCGTTAATAAATCGTGAACCAGTTAATGACTTTCATTATCCTCTATATCAGTCCAGAAATAGTTTTTAACCGACTTCTACAAAAAGGAGGTTATCAGTCCGACATGCATGTTATTTAATTGTATTTGAGTATGATGATCCATTTAAGCTTCTAAGCACATGTGCTTAGTTTCGTAAGTGTATGGTTGTATGTCCACGAATTTCTCGAAATGTAAAATTCGTATTGTGATTATCATTTTTAATCTAACCTAACACTTCAACCTAGGGAACCATTTAAGTTTCATTAAAATCGGTCGAGTAGTTTCGTAGATAAATATATTTTTTATTTTTAGTACTAAATCAAATCATATCAAAATAAACTTTATTCGAGTAGGCTTTTACAAGCATTTTTGAATCGTTTTTTTACAATTAGGTTAGTGAAGCTACCACCGGTTCGGAAATTGGATTCTACCGAAAAGAACCGGCAAGAAACTCAGTAGTTACTCTTTTTTAACATTTAAACTTTTCACTAGCTAATTCTTATTTTAAAGTCGGTTTAATTTTTATAAACTATTTATTGATGGTGTGTATCTCATACTATATGTTAACCGATTGAAAATCTATTTTAACGAAACTTTTTTTATGACATACCTCGACTTTAGTCTTGTAACAAAAAGCCTTATGAACTTTATTTCATTCATCGTCTATTGTATATAGTCAATATCATCGCAGATTAAAAATATAAAATTACTCAACGTACTATTTTTTTGTTATTGATTTTCTGTATTTCAAGAGGATCGCGTCCATTTGACACAAAACGAAATGGAACGAAATTGGATAACAACTTTTCACTTTTTCGCTGAATGATGCTGACTTATTTCAACAACGCACTCAGAGAGGCCTAAATATACGAAATGTACAAGTGAAGTAAAAAACAAAACAATATTAAGATAGACAGACTAATGAGCTACGTAATGTAACATAAAATAAAAAAGTAACAGCCTGTAAATTCCCACTGCTGGGCTAAAGGCCTCCTCTCCCTTTGAGGAGAAGGTTTGGAACATATTCCACCACGCTGTTCCAATGCGGGTTGGTGGAATGCACATGTGGCAGAATTTTGATGAAATTAGACACATGCAGGTTTCCTCACGATGTTTTCCTTCACCGCCGAGCACGAGATGAATTATAAAGACAAATTAAGCACATGAATCAGCGGTGCTTGCCTGGGTTTGAACCCGCAATCATCGGTTAAGATGCACGCGTTCTAACCACTGGGCCATCTCGACTCTTTCATAAAATAAAAATTCTACATATTTTTTCCTGATGCTACAATCTGAAATTCATACTAAAAAAATAATACTAAAACTTAAATTGCTACTTTGTTTTGTTTTCGATCATTGTGGGCATGTACTGGTACAGATTCTACCACATCCCCAATTTAAATATAAGTCATAAGTACCGTTCGTTGTAAAAGTGGAAGATTCTCTATGGATAATAAAAGTTCTTCAACCTGAGACTACAATAAAAAAATATAACAACAACAAGAACAGCCTGTAAATTCCCAAAGCTCCTAAGTAAATTCCTAAAGGCCTCCTCTCCCTTTGAGGAGAAGGTTTGGAACATATTCCACCACTCTGTTCCAATGCGGGTTGGTGGAATACACATGTGTCAGAATTTATATGAAATTTGTCACATGCAGGTTTCCTCACGATGTTTTCCTTCACCGCTGAGCACGAGATGAATTATAAAGACAAAATAAGCACATGAATCAGCGGTGCTTGCCTGGGTTTGAACCCGCAATCATCGGTTAAGATGCACGCGTTCTAACCACTGGGCCATATCGACTCGAAAAAGTATAATATAATACTAAATAAAAAATACAAAGAACATATCTGTGCAGGAAAATACATAACTCATAAGCTCGTGTCACTGACCTGAGTTTCCAAGTACAAGTTCGCAGAATATAGTTATCTTAATAAATTGTTTATTGTTCTTTAAAATTCAATATTTAAAATAAACAAAATCCAAAATCCTACCCGCGTCTAGACGGTAAAATATAAAACTCACCAACCTCGCGTCTACGGCTTATAGCGGATGAAATGAAGCGACGTTATTCTAAATAAACAAAGCTCTTCACATTTTTAAAAGTTTTTTCACCAGCAAGTCTGGAAAATCTCGATTTATATTCGATTAATAATTTCGATTATTTTCATAGATATAATACCTAACTTTGAGATTACGCTACAGATATTGAATCTATTTTTACTTTTTTTTTATGGCATAGGTGGCAAACGAGCAGGAGGCTCACCTGATGGAAAATGACTACCACCGCCCATGGACATCTGCAACACCAGGGGGCTTGCAGGTGCGTTGCCGGCCTTTAGGAAAGGAGTACACTCTTTTCTTGAAGGTTCCCATATCGTATCGGTTCGGAAAAACCGCCGGCGAAAGCTGGTTCCACAAAGTAGTTGTGCGATGCAGAAAATGTCTGAGAAATCGCACTGTTGTGGATTTTAAATTAAATTAAATCCTTTGCAAACAAGGTTTATTTACAATATAAGCTCGAGAAACGATATTTTATCTGACTGACTTGACTGACTTAAGTTCCTATTCGATTCGTATTCCGTTCCATCTAGGGGAAGATGGGGCAGAGGGCCTCCACAGTGCTCCGCCAGCCGGTTCGGTCTTGAGCTTCGCGCTTAATTTCGTTCCACGTCCTGCCAATGGTAGCCGATTCTGCGATTATACGCTGCCAGCATTGCTTAGGGCGGCCATGTTTTCGCTTTCCTTGAGGAATCCATATCCCACAGGCTCTAAAGTGGCAGCCCCCCTAGTGGGCTAGGGTATAGTGGGCTAATCACTCGCTTACCTGAATCCAAATGATTAACGAAACCGAAATAGTGCAAAACCGAACCGATCAAACCACAACGACCTTTGGCATATTTTATCTAAGTTACATTATGTTATCGTTATGTATTTCCATGTCTGCTGGTACATTTAGTGCAAACTAAGGGTGATTGAGCAAGCGAAGTGTTTGTGGCGCATTGATAATGAGGATTGATTAATATTTCTTAGAGTAACAATGTCTATGGGCCATGGTAACCCCACCATCAGGTAGCTCTCTTGCAAGTCCACCTTCCTATTTTAAATAAAAATGACAACGTATTTTATAATGTAGCTACTTATATATTCATTTTATAACTTTATTGTACGCAACATGAAAAGGAGACAAGAAAAGACGACAAGAAAAATGCTTAGAACTAATTATTACGTAGCACAAAGGGCGTTCTTATAACTAATTATTTATTAATAATTTCTTACAGAAAAGCCAATCAAAAAGGATACTTTAAAAAGGTATCTTCGTAGACTGTAAAGTACGGTAAGACTTACTTTTACGTAATACATAATATAATATATATAATAATTATATTACTTATGAATTAAATATGTTACAGAGCCAAGATGTCCCAGTGGTTAGAATGCGTAAATGTTAGCGGGTTAAAACCCAGACACCAGTCAATTTTCATGTGCTAAATTTGTGTTTATAATTCACATTGTGAGCGATGGTGAAGGGAAGGATAGTGGTCAAACTCGCCTTTATCTTAGTGGAGTAATTTGGTGGATTAAACTCTAAGCCTTCTCAGCAGTGGGATATTTGCAGTCTACATACTTTACTAAAATTTATATTAAAGATAAAGAATATTTAGAAACATAAATCAAAAATAATTACAATACGAATCATGACCAAAATGGTAACAACGGTAACAACGCTGGTAACATTAATTTTAATCGTAATTTCGATTATCTGCGCGGAATACTTGAAATTAATAAATCTTTAGCCTTTTTTTCACTCCAATTAATTCAAGTTCCGAAGGACAAAGATATAATTTGGAATAAGAGGCAAATATTTGCGCGCTCGTTTCAGCATTTTCCGGCGCGACTTCCGCCGCTAACGCCATTTATCTAATTAATAATTAATTACGTTAAGAAAATTGGGTTTTAAGTTAATACATCATTTAAGTCAAAAATTGAATTTAAATGGTCCAATATATAGAACACGAGCATCTAAACTCAAGATCGTTGGTTCAATCGAATTAAGCACAGCTGAATTTTCATTTATTGAAAAAAAGCCTCAGTTTGGTTTAAAATTTAGTTATAATTCTAGTTAATAAACCTTACATCCTGAAGGATTAAGAATACTTAGGATTTAAACCCACTAAAAAAGTAATCTTATAAAGAAAAAGTGAAGATATATTTTTGGATGTTTCAATATATCTTTAGCTTAAAATGTAAGTAAATAAAACAAAAGGAATAATAAAATGAACATATTATCAAACAATAAACAAACAAGTATATGACAAAAGTGAACACATACATTACATACATACATTTGTTATCAAAGAGAACAAAAACAAAACCGCACGGACACAACTCATGAGGAAAACTAAAATAAGGGAATAAATTGTATACAAAAAGACTTTTGCGAAGGTTTCGCCGCGAGAAAAAGTCTTTTAACGTTGTACTTAAATGAATTTTTGGTGATAAAATTTCTTGTGCGGAATAAATTCCTAGCAAGGAGTATTTTTTTACTTACCGACTTCGACCACTGTGACTATTCATTCTCAAGTAACCTAGAAACTACACTGGACATATTACGCAAAAACTGATCCCAGATTAATACGATACACTATTCGTTTCTACAATATAAAATTAAAAATCAAATTGTAAAATTAAAAGCTCATATTGATAAAAACATAAAATATGAATGATAAATAAGGGATATTACTTAATATAAGATAAAATTTACAACAGATAAAATTTTGACGACCTCCACGGTCGAGTGGTGTGTACACCGGTTTTCATGGGTACGCCACTCTGAGGTCCCGGGTTCGATTCCTGGCCGAGTCGATGTAAATTACCATTAGTTTTCTATGTTGTCTTGGATTGGGTGTTTGTGGTACCGTCGTTACTTCTGCTTTCCATAACACAGTGCACACATACATTAGTACATTGGGATCAGAGTAATGTATGTGATGTTTTTCTCATATTGTCTCAAAATGCATAGATGAGTATTTACTGACTTCTACACAGAATATAATATAAAGTAATATTTGTTGGTCTCTAATTACAATGTTGGAAAAGAGTAACTATTGAGTTTCTTGCCGATTCTTTTCGGTAGAATTTACTTTTCGAACATGTACCTTAAAGGATTCAACAATGTAAACGATTCAAAAGTGCTATTATGAGCCTCCTTGAATAAAGAGTATTTTTTGTTTGAATAATTTTAGTCAGCTGCAATTTTCACCAACATTTCAACTTGCAAGCTACATCTTGCAATACAATAGATAAATGAGCTTCAACGCTGATTAATTTTTAAAATAATATCGCATAAAGCACCTATAACCTCTTTACTCATTAAAATTTAAATATCGAATCACATCGATTCGGTATAATTCGATATTTAAATTAGATATCGGACTATGCAACACATATAGGTTTGCCCAAACACAGGTCTACTTTCTATCCCCTCTACTACTCCTCATAATCCGATAGAATGGAAAGAAAAGTCCTCGGACTTTCAGACTTCGCTGTTACTGAAAATATTTATATATAACACATAGTATAAAACAAAACCGCTTTCTCTGTCCCTATGTCCCTTTGTACGCTTAAATCTTTAAAACTATGCAACGGATTTTGATGCGGTTTTTTTTAGATAGAGTGATTTGAGAGGAAGGTTTTTGTATATAATACATAGGCATTATACTTAAGTAACACGGATAATTTTAAAAATCAAAACGTTAACGCTGGCTGAACCCCACTAGATAGATCAAAATAATGTACTACAGAATTGTACACCTCAAAAATGTCTACAAAAAAGTCGACGATGGTATGTGTCTATCTGTTAGTATACCCACAATAACATTTTTTGTCCTTTATTTTTTACCACAAAAATTGGAAGTTTCGAAACGATTTTAACCTATACAGCATGAATCCTTATCCAATGAAATATCTTAAAAACATTGTTGATTTTATATTCATTATTGATTTAGCGAGGGAAATAACAAACGTGCTTTTCAGCGCGATAACGTATCAATAATCTATATCTATACTTACTAATATAAGGCTGTCTTAAGGCTGTCTGTACGCTTAATTTTTTTGTCGAATTTCTTCATAAGTGTCCTTTTTATGACTGACTGACATCAGTTTTACCATTTTTGAAATTTTTATCTGTCTAGACAGACATCTGTAAGAGAGACAGAAAGAGAACAGCTGAACCGATCTTTATAAAAATTGATATTCAGGAAGAACATGTGCTTGCGCAAATGATAGGCTATTAATATATATAAAAAGTATGTGTTTGTGTGTAAGCCATGTATAGACTCAGAACCTATTTGACCGATCATTTTGAAAATTGGTATGCGTATGTATTTTTACTCGGAGAAGGATTGTTTGCTATCCCCATTGACGTTACTCCCCACCAGGCTGCGCTGCGATCTATAGACTTATACATCGTACAACCGACTGTCATGAAAATTAGCATATACATGTATTTTTAAGGAGGACGTGATTATGTTATCCACATCGATGTAACTTGGCACCAGATTACGCGCAATACATGGACTTCTGCATCGTTCATCCGATTGTCATGAAAATTAGTATGAACAATTATTTTTTCACGGACGAAATGATTATTCCACCTGTATCGTTAAAAATCACCAACAGCTGGCGCTTCCACGTATCGACTTCTATATCTAATCCGATAATTATAAAAAAATATTTAAAAAAGAAAATAAATCGCAAAAGCAAATCAACTAACTCCATTTTCCTCATTTGTCAATAAATATTAAATAATAACAATCACTATAACTATCACTTTAGAATAATTATGAATTGTTAATACATATCATGGGAAGAAATTATTAGCTACTTTGTTTATGAGACAGTGAACAATGATCATAATTGGTAAGTATACTCGAAACTTCAATAACAATGAATCTTTAGAATAAAATGTAAACGTAAGACAAGTAACCAGTGACTTATTCATATAAATAGAAAACTGGAACTACACTCTTGACATTATTTACAATATTATCGAAGAAACAAAATAACATCGACGAGTAGCACACAGCGTCATACAACCAAAAGAGCTGAAATACCACAACAACAAGAAATACGTTTAGAAGCAAATAGAAACCGAATTATTTCTTTAAGAGCTGCTGAAATAGTTAGTCAACGTAATGATCAGGTTGTAACGTGTTACATTCTTTGAACAAGAGCATCATCATTAAGAGCTACTGAAGAAATTAACGAGCGATTCTCACGACTGGATGATCAACAGTTGAAAGAGATTAAGCCTAAACTAGAACTAGAACCAATCTCAATAAATCTGCATTTAGTTACCATAAATGTTATGATAACAAGATACATCCCGATGTGATCATTGGAGCATAGTATGCCCATATTGTCACGCAATCAAGTTTAAAATGAACTGCTGGTATGTGCTGCTCCACTGGTAAACTTTATTTACCATAACTGATTGAACCACCAGAACCTCTTCTTACCTGCGTTACTGGAACTACTAAGGAGTTTAAATATTTCCTTTAGCATATTAGAAATTACAATACATTTTTTCAAACGACATCATTTGAAGCAACAAATATTGTACAATACAATAATTTCCCGTCTACATTTAATGTGCAAGGACAAATATATCATCAGATTGGTTCCATTTTTCCAGTATCTGAAGAAGATCTCTGTTTCTGCAAATTTATTTCATAAACAATGTAGAAAAAGAGATTGATCGACGATGCCTGTTCAGTACCACAACTAATCGAGAAATCAATGCTAAGTTAGGGATTTTGCTTCATGAAAGTAATTCTCTCGGAGAAAGCCTTTGACCCTAGAGAGCGCGTCCCCAGGTGGTGGTTAGGGGAACGCCCGTCGGCAGTCTCGACTGTTGAAGGGTAAGAGGGAAATTAAATACCTCTTGCGAACCAAATAAGGCCGGAGAAAAAACTCCGTCAAAAAAACCCTGCTCAGGAGCTCCTTCAAGATAAGTGAAGAAGAGGTCTTGAGCGGAGATGAGTGTCTGGGTCGGGATACTCATGCCGGGATGGCGGCGGAAGAACCTAACAGTGAGGAGTGAGGAAGATTACGACCTTGGCGTCAGGTGGCAACCGGCCGTAAAAACCATAGCCAATATTTATAACAATCATGAGACAAAGCACAAAAGTAAAGAGGAAAAATGCTAGGGCGTCCCCCTTAAGCGACGTTGGCGAGGATACTGCTAGTAATGCTAGAACGTACTCCTTAAGCGACGGTAAACCAAGAGATCGAAACAGGTTGCCAATGTCCCAAGTTCGTATTGCGACTTGGAATATTGGTTCCATGACTAGACGCATAGAACTAAGTGATATCTTGGAAAGACGCCACATAAATATTTTCAGTGTGCAAGAAACAAGATGGAAAGGGGCTAAATCACGTAACATCGGTAAGGGGTATAAACTTATATATAATGGAAAAGATAATGCTAAAAATGGAGTTGGAAGAATTCTAGATCAAAATCTCAGCCAAAACAATATTAGTGACCGTATCATAGGTGTAAAAATGACTTTTGAGAAGCAGGCATGTCTAAATGTAATCTCTGTGTATGCGCCACAATCCGGGTGCTCAGATGCGGATAATTAGGAATTCTGGGATGATCTGAGTGTTTACTTAACACAATACCCATAAAAGAACAAAGACTTATCTGCGGAGACCTTAATGGACATGTGGGTTTAGACAGGAGCGGCTTTAGAGGATATCATGGTGGATTTGGGTATGGGAAACAAAATAATGAAGGAATCACAATTTTAGAATTTGCCGTCCTACAGAATTTAGCAGTAGTAAATACATTTTTCCAAAAAAAGGATCAGCATCTTATAGCCTACAAAAGCGGAAACTCGAAAACACAAATTGATTATATTCTTGCCGACAAGTCGAACATAAAGCAATTCAAAGATTGTAAAGTAATACCAGGTGAACCGCTTACAAGCCAACATAGACTACTCATAGCATCGATGAAGCTTAAATGGCCTATAAAAATACAAATTTCCAAAACTGAGAGAATTAAATGGCAAGAAATCCACTTAGAAAAAGGATCCGCTTTTCAAGAGGGCATCAGAAACTTCATGACTTAAAATCCACCTGGAAATGATTCTCCCAACACTACTTGGTCGAAATTTGAAAATAGGTGTCTTACTTTAGCGAAGAACATGCTAGGAATCAGTAAAGGCCCACCAAGAAATGGAAAAGATTCTAAGTGGTGGAACAGCGCTACTAAAGAAAATGTAGCAGAGAAAAAGCGTCGGTTCAAAATATGGCAAGAAACCAGCCTGGACCAAGATAAGGAGCTGTACAAAGAAGCAAAGAAAAATGCCCGAAGAACTGTGGCAATTGAAAAAGACAAAGCCGATGTAAACCTATATAGACGCCTAGAACTAGCAACAGACACTAAAATTTATAAGATAGCAAAGCAAAGACACCAGAACAGTAAATAAACATAATTACAACTAAATATATAAAGGATGAGATAGGAGTATTGCTCACGGATGACAAGGACATATGTAGGCGGTGGTATCACTACTACAATGAGCTCTTAAATGAAGAATTCCCACGAAAACCAGAGAAAGTCGAACCAAAAGTACAAGGACCTGCCAATGACATCACCTTAGCAGAAGTTAGAAAAGCTATTTCTAAGATGAAAAATCACAAAGCGAGTGGATCAGACAACATACCAGCCGAAGTTTGGAAAACACTTAAGGACGGGGAGGTATGGCTTTGTGAACTTTTTAACAACATCCTTAAAAGTGAAGTCATGCCTAACATATGGCGTACGAGCACACTCGTTCCCTTCTACAAAAATAAAGGGGATGCTCGGCAATGTGGAAATTTCCGTGGGATAAAGCTGACCTCACACACCCTAAAAATCTGGGAAAGAATCCTGAGCGAACGCCTATCAAATCTAATCACGTTAACCGATAATCAGTTTGGCTTCACACAAGGAAAGAGTACCACCGATGCAATTCATGCTATTAGATTAGTGATGGAGAAAGCCCGTGAAAATAAGGAGAACCTGGTAATGGTATTTATAGATCTTGAAAAGGCCTTCGATCGTGTACCAAGAACCATCATATGGCAAGCCTTAAGAGCACATGGTGTCCCTGAATGTTATGTCCGACTTATTAAGGACATGTATACAAATGTGCAAACGCGGGTAAGAAGCCCAGCGGGCCTTTCAGAGAGCTTTACCATAAAAGTAGGGGTTCACCAAGGCAGCGCATTAAGTCCGTTACTTTTCAACGTAGTAATGAATTATCTAACTGCTAATATACAAAAACCAACACCGTGGAATCTCTTACATGCTGACGACATAGCCCTTATCGCATAACTCACAAGAACTTCAAGAACACCTCGAACAATGGAGAGAGTCATTGGAAGCAAATGGAATGCGCATCAGTAGAACTAAAACCGAATGTATGATCTGTAACTTCGACCCAACAAATTCTATCGATACCACCATTAAACTTGACGGCGTAAACCTTCCACAAGCTAAAACTTTCAAGTACCTAGGCTCAGTTATCTCCGATAATGGGACAATTGAAGCAGATATCCTACACAGGACAACATCTGGATGGAACAAGTGGCGAACGCTAACCGGAGTCCTATGCGACACTAAAATGCCTATCAGGACGAAGGGAAAAATCTACAAAACGGCAGTAAGACCAACTTTACTCTATGGGTGCGAAGTATGGCCGACAATTAAGGCCCATGAACAAAAACTGCACACAATCGAGATGCGTATGTTGCGGTGGTCGGGAGGAGTTACTCTTAAAGACAAGGTGCGCAATGAATATGTAAGACGAAGTTTCAAAGTTGCTACCATATCCCAAAAAAATTCTGAGGCTAGATTGAGATGGTACGGCCACGTTATGAGAAGACCGGACGATCACGTGGTTAAGAAGTGCCTTTCCATCGCTATAAAAAAGAGGGGTATAGGAAGGCCCCAAACAACTTGGTTGACAAATGTCCAAAGGGACATGAATGTGTTGGGACTTCACGAACAAGACGCTCAAGAACGATGCAAATGGCGTCGCATGATTGGGAAAGCCGACCCCGCGTAACGGGATAAGGCGAGGCAGAAGAAGAAGCTTCATGAAAGTAATTGTTTCCCTAACTTAATTTTAAAACTGCTCTAGAAGGTGAAACAGATGATTTCAAACTCATGATTAATTCATATATATCGCCATTGAATGAGCATGAAGGGCGTTTTATTGCTCCCATGACTCACGAAGGCACAGAAATTACAAAGCGAAGTATTGTCCTCATTATGCGACACAAAACCAAGCAAGGTGTCGCTGAACGTCATCGATCGTCCGACGATTACTACGATTATCCTATTTTGGTTTTGCGTGTAGAAAATGAATATCATCTCCGACTATATCAAACTAATCTCACGACGGGGTCTGACACATCGAATAGAGTTAGTTGTATGGATTTTATGCGTATCGTATAATGATTAGAGATAATCAAAGTAACCATATTCTGAAGTGTCGTCAAACATTTAATAAAACCATTGTTAATATGTAAGCTAAGTTCGGGAACGAAAGATTAAACTACATTCGATACAGCCAATCAAAACTTCGAGAGTAATTTCATTCACGAGATACAATATCGAATGATGAATAGATGTAGCTGTTGATATTGGACAATGAGCAATACTTCCATATTCGTACACTGTAAGTCCAAGATATAAGCACGAATATGCTCAGGATGCTTTGACGTATGTTCGCAAGTTTGGACGTTTTGGTGTGATGCAAACTTTTACAGACTATGGAAATTTAAATAATGAGGTACTATACATATAACAATCTACTTTACATCGAGACTACACAAACGAAAACATTCTCACAAATCGTATGTTTTCGGATTCAACAAAAAGAAGATATTATGATCTTGACAAATAAGTTTATGGGTATCATGAACAATCTGCAGTCTATCGAGAACATCATTGAAGAAGATGAAATATATAACGAATATTAAAAGAAAGAATATTTAAAACTTTATAATCTTGCATGTTTTTTGATTTGTTCCTTTATTTTTTGTACATTGCTAATGAGCAAAAATTCATTGCAAAGTGAAAATTTAAAAATATATAATACTGCGACTAATGCAAACCGACCAGATAAGCCGAGATGGCCCAATGGTTAGAATGCGTGCATCGTAACCAATGATTGCGGGTGCAAAGACGTAAAGTGATGTAAAACATCGTGCGGAAACCTATATGTGTGTAATTTCAATGAAATTTGGCTACATGTGTTCCACCAACTCGCATTGGAGCACCGTGGTGGAATACGCTCAAAAACCTTCTCCTCAATGGTAGAAGAGGCCATTGCCCAGCTGTGGGAAATTTACAGGCTGTTAATGTAACGTTAATTTAAGGCCCAGCGAAGCGGGCGGTTAAAGCTAGTATATAATAATAACTTTTAACGACCCGCCTTGGGTTTTAAACCCGAAACCTCGGGATCATTGACCTCATTTTTAGTCACTAGACCAGAAAGGTACCACGTTTATTGTTTTAATAAATATTAAGTCTTATCGATTTCACCTATCAAACATTCGCTCCCATAGGACACAGTCGGTTTGAAATTATTTATTGCCTGATCATTTTATTTGAGCAAAAACACGTTTCCTACTAATTGCCTTATAATGGTAGTGTTTCTGATATTTATTATGTTTTATTGTCGACGATATTCATCATTCTACATCTAACAATTGAAACGATCTGTCTACCATTACTGTAACTGAATCGCGACCGATTTGTTACCTGAAAAAAACATTTATATTCCAACATCTATTTAGATTTTACTATCCATCAAAAATACGTCATATTTATTTATGCATACAGCCTAAAATTGCTTAAAGTAAAATACGAAGGTGCCTTTAGGATGTTTGTTTATAGTATTTATAGCGCTATGTTGTAATATTAATGAAATCTAAATAAGCAAAAACTTTAATAATATCATTCATATTTTACCACAATGATAAGAAAGAAAAAATATTTGACATAATTAAATTCTAGTGCGCGCTTATTCAAGATTTAACTTCAATATCAAATACTACCATAATATATGATTTGTTATATATTAAGAAATGTTTCATCTAAGAATATAATATCTAAGGAGTTCCTAAATACTGAACGGTACAAACACAAGGTGTATCAGGAATAGAGATAGGACTATAAGAAAGGCACTCCGTGAGCTCTTCTTACGACTTCATTAACTTAAGCAGGATTATCATTAATACTTATTAGACAATTAATTATAATAATAAAACATAATTAACTTGGAACAGATTGATTCTTATCAATTTGTCGACAATTAATACATGTTCATTCAGATAGAGCGTTATCAGCAATTACTTATTTAGGTAACATAAATTATATATTAAGATATATTTTAAATCTGATTTTACACTTTTTGGCAACAAAAACAGTAAATTATCTTCAATCGTATATTTAACACGGAATAAATAAAAGCTCAAACGATATTTAAATTCGGTTTGAATCATTGTCGAATTAATATTTCCGATAGTCATGCGCTAAAGAGATGTTTGCGTTTTATCTCAGTACGAAACCAGACTTACAGTTGAAGAAACATTCCGATTTTGATTTATTGTCGATACAAACGGCGCAGAATTCGTTTATTGCGATGAAGAATGTCGGGCCGCTTGCGAAATTTATGCTAACGCGCCTTGTTGATTGTTTCAGCGCTCTTTCGTTATGTTTTTATGTATGTTCGAGGCGAGGTCTGAGGAAATACGATCATATTAGGATTTTATTATTTGGCTGCCTATTTATAGTTTATGAGCTATTGAATTCGTTGTTTTGTTTTATTGGCGGGGAATAGCAGGCGTAAATGGAGCACCTGGTGATAGCTCTGTTTAAATCATTTGGATGTGAGTGGAATGACAAAGAAGCCTACACAATATAATCTTATCAAATCAAATATACTTAATTCGAGGAGGCTTTTACAAGTACTTTTGAATCGTCATTTAACAATTAAGTGAAGCTACCACCGGTTTGGAAAGTAGAGAAGAACCGGCAAGAAACTCAGTAGTTACTATGTTTCAACATTTAAAAAAAATACAATCATTTTAGTTAATACAATTATTTAAATTTATATATCCTGCCTGGAAGTCAACAGGTATTAATTCCACGCTTTTTTATCATCTACAAAATCTTGTATCGAATAATACGCCTTTTTTACCAATGTATTTTTTGTAAACGATTTGAATTTACGAGACGGCAAAGTTAATAATGTCTGCGGAATTTTATTATAGAAATTGATACCTTGCCCCAAGAAAGATTTATTGACTTTGCGGAGTCGGAAATATACTTGTGACTATCTTTGATTTGATGTCTAGCTTACATAATGAATGTTGATATAGAGGTCTTGGCTTCTAACCCCACAAGTACGGTATGCCACATCGAGGTCCCCGATTCCCGGCCGAGTCGTTGTAAAGAACATTACTATTCTATGTTGTCTTGGATCTTCCATATCACAAGTGCTTTACCTATTAACATTGGGATCAGAGTAATGTACGCGAAGTTGTTCAATATGTTGCAAGAACTTTCGTAAAGTCATAAGTAAAATATATTTTGATTTGGATGTGAATTTAACGGTTAGTACAAATAGTCGTAAAATACATTGGTAGGTAAAATATTTGGAGTCACCTGGATGCAGTGCCCAAACGAAATCCAAATATACTCTATTCCAGTAGGCTTTCACAAGCAATGTTAAATCTTATTTTCAATGGAATCGTTACTTCCGTATCAGAACATAAAAATAACAATATAAAAAAATTCTTGTTAAATCACTTGCTCCATATTCGGTTCATTTTGGATTATAATCTGAGTTTTTAAAAGAATAGGCTTTTCCATTATATTTCTATAAACCTTACAATTGTTTACTTGGCTGATGTGTTCATATAGTATCCTAATTTGAAGCATTCTGATTAGCGAATATCCAGAGTCCTTCACCAAAGTTATTTTCTTATCTTTACATATAAAAAAAATTAAGTGTTTTTTTGTAATATTTAAATAGTCCTTTTCATTCATTCATTGAGTAACAATGCATATGTATGTATACACGGTACATATTGTCGGTCTGTTTGTTCCGGTTAATCTCTGGAACGGCTGGACCGATTTTGCCGAGACTCACAGTGGCAGATAACTGATATAATAAGGAGTAACTTAGGCTACAATAATACATTTTTTTGTTAAATTCAAACGCGTACAAGGTCACGGGCACAGCTAGTAGAACATAAATTAAAAAACTATAAATTTATCTGAATTGAACCTGAAACTCTCGGTGCCAAACCTCATATTCTATTCCGTGGAACACTTCGCCTTAATATAGTTGTAAACGAATGCCACGGCTCAGCTGCGCGATGAAATTTCTTTTCAACAATTTCTTTGTTTAAACCCTTTTACAGCGTTCCTCGACTTGTTTGAAGTTTCACAACGAGTTTTTGTTCATTTCAAACTCTTTGACAATTACCCGCCCGCTTGTATTCCGATCTATACGAACAACAAAACTTTAAGTCAACATGTCTATTTATTACAGATTTTTATTATTTTGAAATTACATAAATGCATGGGCTGAATTTAAAATACTTATATTCTATAAACACGATGTAAGTAGGTCCCTTGTTGAGTGTCGACGGCGATTTTTAATTTACACTACCCAATAAAAACCGAATGTGTACGTAAGATTAGATGGAAGATTTTTTGGTACGTGCCTAAAAATACCAAAAATTTTTAGGAACTATTTTTCAGCCTAACATTCCCAAAGTAAGTAGTAGTAGTGTAAGTCGGCAGACACACGGAGATACAACGAAGGCATAGTTACAGTGATCCACTATTTTGTTACGGAAGCCAAAAATAAAAAGTTTGTAAATCTGACTGACCTTAAAAATCCTACAGCATATTGACCAAGTTGCGACGCGAACGCCGGGCTCGTTATCCGCTTGAGCGACATATAAAGTCCTATGAAGTCCATGAAAGTAACACATGTTGCTGATCTTTTGACCTTTGCAAAGTCCAGCTTTGTTCTTAATTTGATACTTCATTGACACAGTTGTCTCAAGCTGGGTACGAAAAGCAGCACGTATTGCATGATGCAATAGAATTAGATTCGTTTATCTATGTATACAGTAGATGCAAATTAAACTAATTCTCTAACTTTCATCAACATTATTTTATCTAAAGGTTTGGAATAGAAACGCTCTTTTTCTAATGCGACCTCCTTTTTTATATATCTACTTATATTCTTTGATATTTTGTCTTTCATTTTTATTTCTCCGAGATGTTCCAGTGTTTTATACTTTTTTCTTATGCTTCATTTGTTTTATCAAAGCAAATAAATTTAATAAAATTTTCATATGAATATTTGCATCTATGCATGCCATCGGATTGAGTCCGCAGGAATGGAGTGGGCGCCTCGAGCTCATTCTTTGTTATAAATACTGATTAAGCGATTTATTATTATATTCCACCATTAGTACCCAGTATGAATATAATAAGAATCTTTGACTTAGTATGACATTTGCGGCAAAATATACTACCGGGTACGTGGTCATCGTCACCCATACATATTCTGTTAAAAAAAAAACTATTATTTAAACCGCCAAGGCATCTACGAACCTTGAAAGCTAAGATGTTATATCCCTCGTGCCTTTAGTTACACCTACTTATTAATTTTTTTATGGAATAGCTTGGCGGACGAGCATATGGGCTACCAATGTAAGTGGTCACCATCACCCATAGACAATGACGCTGTAAGAAATATTAACTATTCCTTACATCGTCAATGGGAACCAACCTTGGGAATTAAGATGTTATGACCCTTGTAGTTGCACTGGCTCACTCACTCTTCAAACCGGAACACAACAATACTGAGTACTGTTATTTGGCGGTAGAATAACAGATGAGTGGGTGGTACCTACCCAGACGGGCTTGCACAAAGCTCTACCATCAAGTAAAATCCTTTAAATCGGATCACAGATTTATTATTTATTTATAGATTTTTGCGCAATAGTAATATATGTATACATACAAAGGGTACCATTGAAAATTTAAGTTCTTTAAATAATTTCATCATTGAAATCGAATTGAAAATATTAAAATGTCAACAAAACATCATTGATAAAAATAATTATCGATGAAGTTAAATTTTAACGTGATTTTTTTATTATTAACGTTTAGGAATTTTACTATACACAGCCCTTATTTGCCCTTAAATGTTTTAAGCTAAGGTTGTCTGGAAGACGTTGCTGGAAGCAATGATTAGACTGCCTTTGCAGACTCATTTTATTATAACTTTATTTTAAGTCAGAATTTGTAACATATTTAAACAAAAACTCAAATAAAAGATCAAGATAAGAAAAAAGTAACCTGTTACCCTTTTACACACGCTGCTTCACACGTGTGACAAAAATATCATCTGATTTTCTTCAATAGAGATTACTTGAAAATGCTTGTGCAAAGACCTAAGTTGACCTGTGTTATGTACTAGACCATCACAGTGTAGGTGTGCATCAAAATTTTAATTTGGAAGACATCATGATATTTTATAATCTTTCAATCATCTACAACCTGCAAATTTCCCACTGCTGAACAAAGGCCTCCTCTCCCTTTGAGGAAATGGTTTATATCCTCTATTATTTATATATTATCATAAAACAACTATTAATATCCCTGACAACAATTGATTCGAAATAAAAGGTATTACAAATCCATACATTCAAATTTTCAAATAAATAGATTCGTAAATAAACCCAGACGGCTCGGATGATAAATAATCTACAAATGTATAGTGTGTATCGACGACTCTACATAAATTCACGTTATGGGGTCACATTTGTCACCGGTAATGTGGTGCGCGCAATATTCATGGCCGTTTCCGTATAGCCAAGAATTGCTCCCACGGAATATTCCAGTTTGAATGCTTATTTTAAAACGGGATCGCTTTTTTAAAATGCATTTTTTCTTATTTCTGCCACAACCCACAGTGACTTCGTAAATAAGAGTTCATTTCAGGGATATTTTCAGAGATTTCAATGAATATTTCTAAGTCGTGTTAGTAAATTCTCTGCTCACAAATCACAAAATATATTTATCTACGGCTATTAGATGTATTGTTTCTCGAATACAAAATCCAAGGATATCCAAAATTAATAACAAACAGAATATTTTAAATATTTGTATGAATGTAAATGAAAAAGAAAAAAATTTGAAATGTTGAATGAAAAACTGGATTTACTTCCAAGGTTCTTAAATAAATTTCTTCAGCCGTACACTGTTATTTTCAGATTGACCGTTAGCCTTACAGAGCTTCACAGTGTCACGGGGTAATGGGGCAAACCTTCTGAGTTATTTCTAACTTCAAATGACATCCATTCCGATCCTGTCTCCTATGACGCCGATTTATAAAACGATGTGCTTATTTTTTCCGACTTGAAAATAAAGGAGGAGGTTATACGTTAAATGGCATTCATTATTAAGACATAAAAACGGTTCGCCTTTAGAATAACTTTACTTTTAGTAACTTTAGTTTAAAATTTAATTGATTTTCTTTTTGGAAAAATCATTTTTGATTTGCTTAATGACACTCGCTAATAAGAGATCATTTCTCAAAAAGCCGATGGGATCTTTATTCAAGCTATAACTAACCTATATTTTTAACCAATTAGTTTTCCACGAGGACTTTTTTCTTGAAGTAAAAAAATGTCTCAATTTTTATTCGAATAATCGCATTTATTTTAAAAATTTTACATCTATTTAGGAACAATAGAAGTGAATATATGGCACACAGCTTGGTATTGAATTGGCAAATTTTTAAGCTGCAACACCACTTCTACACTGACAATGTCTTTAAAATTAAAGCATTCCACTTCTTAAAGAAAACCTTCGTAGCTACAAATATTCTTTGAAAGGCTCATTACTTCCACTCAATCCCGGAGCCGTGTATAATCCCGGATTAGAGTCCTGCGCAAATGAAGCACCATCCGTGCAATCATTTCCGTCCGTGAAAGCTTGTTAAGTCGTTTTTTGCGGCTGTAATTATGTATTTTATGTTATCTGTTTATTTGTCTTGAGATAAGGAAGTTAAAATTTATTTTAACTTTGCATGCATATTATATGACACTAGAAAATATACAACAGTGGCGTCTTTTTAGGTCTTATAAGATCGGCTAGTTTTACATCACTAACGATTGTTGATAATACTTATAAAAGTGTTACTAAAGGTATTTTGTTTTTGTTCATGAACGTAATCTTTCATAATTATTAACATAAATTATGCTTTTGGTCCAGCATATTGTATCTACATAATATAATAGTTAAACCATTGTCTATGATTCGCTCCTTAGCTAAAACAGGGCCAATAATTAGTTACTGAGTTTTTATGTCGAGAAATTCTTAGTGGCTCGGACTCCACAAGCTGACAGATAAAACTGACAGTTTTATCCTCCTATCTTGGAAAGCATGTAGAGCTGTTGGTCCTGCGTTGGTCCTACTCTTTCAAATCGTGTTTATTTTACCGTAACGTCCAATTATGAGAATGCACTTATTTCGTGTGCATAATTAAGCTTGCGAACTATCTATATCAATATGTATATCTATATAGATATAATCTATCAGTACCTCGCCTTATTGCCTCCACGAGTGACAGGAGGGCTGGTTCGTTTTTTTCCCAGAGGATCGGAATTGCGAATCAACTGGAAAATGCTGCTAGCATTCTTGCCACCATGTTAGTTCGTATATGTATATAGTTAAGCATTTAATGTTATTAATTCTTATTTTAAGAAAATTATGTTCTTATATCTATAAATATAATTATTTGTTACAGAAACTTAAAATATTTTGGTAACTTTAGTACAAATGTAACTACAAGTGATCTTTAGTATCAATATTTCTTTCGATAATGTTAGGATATTTCCTAATACCTTTCTGTAGAAATCCCATCGGACAAACCACCATACTATGTAGTATATATTATACTAGTATAAGTCTTTTTGTAGAGTTATTACTCTATAAAAATGACTTCTACTTTGACAGTTTTAATGGCCGTTTAAATTTGTAATAAGTCCATTATAAGAGATTGCTCGTTCAATTTTAATAATATTCCTGATCTTTCAACACGTTTCTAAATGGTGAAGGTAATTAACCTTGTTATCCAGCAAGAAAATGCGGTAAGCGTTCTTGGAATTACACGTCAAGGAGGGATGGAAGTAATCCTGTTTCCATAGTTCCCTGAATTTCATTTTACTTTTTATTAGTTTCTTTTTTCATTAATTTTTATAATTGAAATTAAACACCATGTATCAATATAAAAAGAACTGATCTGATATACGAAACGAACTCTCTACTTGATGGTGCTGCACCACTTACATTTCTAACGTTCAATATCATAATGGTACAACTTGTTTATTCGGTTTTGGTATTGCTCGAGGAAATCAAAATCAATTACCAATTGTGTCCACTTGAATATTATGATTCATTATGTTTTTATATGGAAAAAAAAATCGTTACACAACATACATTTTATTATGTATGTACAAATTCTTCTGAACCAACAATTTAATGGGATTAGTTTTTTAAGTACACCCTAAACACTGATGCGATGTAGGAAAATGACTATCAGATTTTGTCTGTATTTTCATATCAATTTAACACCTATTAGTGTTAATACGACGTGTTAGTAGGATGCCCAAAAAAAGATTCTCAGTAGAAATTACGGCAATGTTTATTGATATGAGTATATTACAAGGGCGTTCAAACAATTTTCATCATTATATAAAATCGATTAATCTCGAGCTCTATTGGCAACTGTAGCATCTCTGTCCAGGTTGACTCCACGCAGCACCCACCCCCTGCCCGGCTGGCCGGGTTCTCCGCCAATGGGCCTGTCGTGGGCATCTGCCAGTTGTGCCAGGAACATTCGTCTTGGGCGAGTTGAGTTATTCGGAGTACTTCCGTGAATCAGGAAATAGGAGAAGATGACAACGTCTCCGGCTTCCGCGATGACGGGAGTCGCGCGTTCTATTGGATACTTTTTCTGAAATTATGAGCGAAGGTTAATAGCTGCTAGAATATTATGCAATAAAGTGCAGCAAGCCAAGCGTCCATTAATGTATAAGTAGCAGAGGAAAGGGTCACTGACACATTTCTTTTAATTTTTATTCACAAATGCATTATTATACAGTATTATTTTTTTGTCTTTGTGTACCTATATTATTTATTGTTTTATTCAATCTTGATATTATTCCATTCTGTATCTAATTCGGTATTAAGACAACACATATAATCAAGAATACATATCCAGCGTAAATAAAATTCTACCACGCAAAGTCTGTATCAATTTTTTATCTTAACTTTGAATGATATTTTACATTTTTGTCCACTTGCAATTGTTTTAACAAACATTAGTACAACAATAATAAAACACAAACCTGATCAACGTAATGGAAGCTGCTACCTTCCTTGGGTCCGAAGTCCTCCAAAGGACCTAACTTGTGTGAGCCGGGGTAAACGAACAATCCTCCATTTTCAGGATTAGAATCATCTAGGTGCACAAATGCGGCCACCATAGAATCCTTTTCATATGGGAAATAGGGATAGTCCTAAAAATAAACACATATATAACTTAAATTCAGTTACACTTATTTATCTATAATCTATGTATGTATAATTATTGGACAATAATTTTTCAAACGAAAAACAAATTAACCCAAACCTTATATATAAAATAAAGGGTCCGTGCTACAAATTGGCGTTCCACAAGGGACAACAATTTGGTCCTTTTTTATTTAATATATAAATAAATGATAATTGACTATAAACAGATAATTTCTGCTTCGTATTTTAAAATTTTAAACAAACTAATTAAAATAATATTTAAAATTGATTGATTCTTTACCCAATCCTATATATGAAGAGCGTAAGCCGATTTTTGTCCCATTGATTATAGGATGTTAGACGCACGTAAAAATCGGTTGTAGTCTCATTTTAAGGAGCTATAGCGGTAGATGTGCAGAAAATTAAAGTGGATCCCTAATTGCAATTTATAAATGGTTGTAATTCAAGAAAGAATTAATTTTAGAAAGAGCAAAAAGTTACTGACTGCTTAGAGAGCGGTACTACGGCTGTATAAGACAAAATTAAAAACGTAAACCAAATTAAAGTAAATTGTTTATAACAAACTTGAATTCTAACTGAGCTAATTATACATGATATGACATTAATAATTTCATTAGAAAAAAGGTTAGTCGTATTGGCGCCATAAGTGATTTTCAATTAAATCAATTAAAACCAAAACATAAGTTACTAAATTCCTAAAAAATCTTTAGTATTTTTGGTATAAAATTAAACAGCAATAAAACCAAGCTATTGTACATGTATTCAACTCTGCTGTGTATCAGATATTAGAGTTTTTATACTTTAGTGTTCAGGCTCACGTTGAATTCCCATTCGTCTTCTGCTACAGGTAACTCCGCTGAATGCTAAGCTAGAAAAGTTTGAGAGCTTTCTGGTATTGATACTGCTAGGGTCGATATGCCTTACATATAGTAGGGCTGGGTCAATATACCTTACTATATTAAATTAAGTTTTGTTGTGACGAATCTTGAATTGCGAATATTTTAATTTTTTTAAAAGTCATTTAACATTAAAGACACATTATTATGCGCAACTAAAATTTTCATTTTTCTTTTCCTAACACACCTGTCCTTAAATAACATTAATTTGTACCAAGTTAAAAAGAAAAATACGTTATATTGAGATCTTATTGCTTGCTAATCTTAAAGTTCATTAATTTAAATTTTTTTAGGCCGCGCTTTCAAGCATCGATTTTTATCGATCAATTGCAAAATTGAAAGCGTTTCGATAAGTATGAATAGATCTTTAACTAAATGAAGGTGATCCTTCATTTAGTGACACGTGTTCAATAAAATAGATCTTTACATCTACTATTACTCAATTTCAAATGATCACCTAACATCGAACCAAAGGAATTTCTCCATACCTGATGCATAGGATACGATGCTCCCTTCTCTGGGGGCTTAAAGTGCGCCTTGGTATGGTGCAGGACAATGTTCTTTGTACCCATAACGTCTTCCAAGGCATCTAGAAGGTCATCGTTGTACAACAACTTGCCGAAAACAGCATGGTGCATTTGCAAATTGTGAATTCCTTTCACCTGCAAAATAAATATTCCAAGATTATTATTGTAAGCCCTGAATAATTCATCAAACGTTTGTGTGTAGTTTCTCTAATGAAGGGATAGAAAATCTACATAATTATAAGCACAAAGGACGGTTGTTTAAGCCGTACTTGTCTGGGAACACCCACTTCAACAGTTATTTCTAACAACGAAATAGAAGGTCTAAGTCCGTCTAATTAAGTAATGAATGTCCTTTACAAAACGAATGTCCAACAAATGGTGGACAAATAATTTATATTGTTATATTTTCTTAGCAGTTTTCTTCGCTTTATAGTTCTTTCTTTATTTATCTAATATGCCATCAATAGGCCTTCTGATGTTAACTAGTCCAAGGCCTAACCAAGGCCTATAGACATTAGCGCTGTAAGAACTATTGAAAATTTCATACTTCTAACTAAAATGTTAAATCCCTAGTGCCTGTATAGGCCGTTAAGAGTTATTTTACCTCCAAAATCTATCAAAGAGGCTGCGCGTTAGATTGGCATTACTATCTAATTTTTTAGAGATTTATATGATAAATTCAATGATTAATTATATTTAATAATGCCAAAAATAATTCGTAGTGGGAGAAAGATAGTGCTAGCTGTGTGTGAAAAGGACAAAGCTAGTAAAGTGTCTGTAATTTTCTCTAATGTCCGTATTTTTAAGCGACTCAAAAAAAGGAGTGTTCTCAATTCGACCGGTATATTTTTTTATGTTTGTTCGCCGATTATTTTATTACTTTTTAATGATCACTTTGAAGTCGGTGTTATTTTTTAGAAAATATTTTTTATGAGGTTACGTGGAAGTGGTGTACCTTAATAGTTAAATCATTAATTTAATGTTAAAATAAACAAAAAATCAAAATCGAAATATTCTTTATGTGTGCTTTTACAAACACTTTTGAATCGTCATTTAATAACTATTTTATGTGAAGCTACCACCGGTTCGGAAAGTAGGTCCTACCGAGAAGAACCGGCAAGAAACCCAGTAGTTACTCTTTTTCATCATTTAAAAATACAGTCATGTTAGTTAAATCCAATTATTTATGCAGGTATGTAATTTATTCTGCCTGAAAGTTTGAATTGGAATTCAAAAAAATTTTTTACATAAACGAATAACAAATATAAAAAAGTAAATGATAACTCTGATACCTAGTCTGATATCATTTTTTATTATTCGTTTTCTTCTGATGATATTCTTATTCGAAATACAAGTTGTGATCAATCCGTACTTATTGGTACATATTATGTATAACAACAAGCCACCCCACGTCTACACATACAGTTCCCTACCACCGTTTGCACCAATTTATGTAGGAATATGACTACCGCTGCAAACGGGTTAAAATATAATTGTTCATTTGGCTCAGGTAGAAATAAATAACTATTATTGTATATATTTATGTAGGACAGCTTGCTACATACCAGGTGTACAAGTATGAAATGCGGATTTTTTTCTAAAAAAAAGTTGTTCAATTTGGAAGAATGATAAAAAGTGCTTTATTCAAAATATGCTCCATTGTTTGTTATACATTTTTCCCATGTTTCGGGCAACTTGTGAATACCTCGCCAGAAAAAATCTTCCCCTTTTGCTGCGAACCATTCATCGAGCCATTTCTGGTATAATGACATTCTGCCCGTACTACCAAACATTCCCTCATCTATCACTATTTCCCAATGTTATGAAAAGGAATTATAGAAACTAGCTGTAGCAACATATAGCACAAGCTAGCCAACTCAATAGAGGTAAAATAGCTGTGAACGGACTATAGTTCCACGGTCTCAATCATCCTTTAAACCGGAAAACAATCACACTAAGTGTGTGGCGGTAAATTATCTGATGGTTTGTACCAATACGTTTCAAAACCTTCTCCTTCAAGGGATAGGAGGTCTTTAGCCCAGCAGTGTGAAATCTACAGGCTGTTGTTGTTGTTGGGTTGTACCAACTCAGACGGCCTTTTACATAAAAATTACTGTCATTTAAAAATAATTATTGTTTAGGATATGAATGAAACAATCCACAATTATGTAATTAATTTCAGGTGGAGAAGCAAATACGTGAAAACATAGAAAGTCTACAGAACAAAAAAAATAAAGTATTTGTTCGAAAGGTGAAAATAGATGACAAAATAAAAACGAATAAAAAATCTATTTTCTGACACTAATTGTTTAACCTCGGATGGCAGTTACACAGTACCTCGGTATATATTTGTAATTACTCTTCATAGTCATTTTTACATATAATATTTAATATTATCACGATGGTCACATATTTAAAAATCGACAGCTATAACATTAAACGTTACAATAATAATTCAAAAGAAAAAACCATTTTAAAACCAAACTTAGAAAAAAAAAAGAAACTTTTAAACTAAAATTTTACTTTTAACTTGTAATGTAATTTCACATTTGACATATTTTATATAATATGAAATCTTTCTGAACGCACCGATAAACGTCAAACATGGCCGCCCGTTGGACTGACATGCCCTTGAATTTTATTGATTGGATATCGAAATATCTCGATAGTACGCACTTTATTAATAAGATTGCTGACGAAAAAATAATTATTTTTAACGATATAATTGTAAACAGTTCTCGATATAGTCTACCTGGACGAAATTAATATAGGTTATACAAAATAGGCTTACCGTGTAGGGGCTATCACTTTCCCTGAAGCTGTCATCGCTTCCAACCCACGAACTCTCTGTTTTCGCCTGATTCTTCCTCCTGAACAAATCATCGTACTCCTTCGACAGCTTCTGAAGCTCGTCATCTTTGATTAACTTCTTCAGATGTACGTATCCATTGTCTTTGTAGAATTGAATCTGTTCTTTCGTTAAGCGAACCATCGTAACAGCTGTTTCAATGAGAAATAAGCAAAATTGCAATGTTACAGCTTTTATATTTTACTGTAAAATCATTCTGGGCAAAGTTCCTGACCCCATTGACGTTAATTTTTATCAACACTTTTTATGGTGTTGGAATTTTTGGTGTTTTGTTATGGAGATCACGAACAGTGTAAAGGCAGGAACACACATTGCAATAATAATAAACTTGACATTATGGCTTTAATAAAATTATCTATTGAACAAAAAATAGATTATTAGAATATCCGTTTATATGTATGTACATGTATGTTCGCGTAAAATGCGGAGTCAGGGCGGATACCTATATATGATATCGTTCTTTATCTAATTGTATCATTATACTAAGTATGTGAAATAGGGTATCATTATAGTTGGAACCCATTAATTAACGTAAAATATTCGAAGATCAAATCGTAACCCATAATGTTTATAGAAAAAAATTGAATACATTGACATGAAAACCGGGTTCTAAGTAGTTGTTTATATAATAAAACTATCAATAGGTTATAGAAGTTCAACTGTTATCTGTATTTATGGTAAGCAAACCAAATAAGATAAGTGTTGGGATAAACAAACTTATATGTTTTTAACGGTTGTTCACGATAGCGCTTCCCAAGAAGTCATTGCAATATCTAGATTCGATAATTCGGCCAGAAACGCATTTAAGGTGATAATACTGCAACTGCTTTTCGTCGTAATGACCGAAAATTATCGAGGAAGAGACACCATTGTCATCGTTAATAATTAAAAGTAAATAAATGATCTGTTCATATACCACTCTTCTCCTCTCTATTTAAAGAAAATATTTGAAGTTTATTCACATGTGTGGATGCACATGTAGCATAATTTTATATGACACATAGAGATTGATCGATTGATATACCTACGCCGCTCAACACGAGTCGTACACACGAATTAAGAAAATATATATTCACTTGGTGGTAGGGCTTTGTGCAAGCCCGTCTTGGTAGGTACCACCCACTCACCAGTTATTCTACCGCCATATAACAGTACTCAGTATTGTTGTGTTTCGGTTTGAAGGGTGAGTGAGGCAGTGTAATTACAGGCACAAAGGACATCAAATCTTAGTTCCCATGGTTGGCGGCACATCGACGATGTAAGGAATAGTTAATATTTCTTACAGCGTCATTGTCTATGGGTGATGGTGACCACTTACCATCAGGTGGCCCATATGCTCGTCCGCCAACCTATACCATAAAAAAGGTACTTGTGGAGTTTGAACACACAATCATCGGTTAAAATGCACGCATTCTAACCTCTGCTCTGTTTTCTTAGTACTTAAAGTAAGTCGAGCGATTTTCATCGTTGCATTATGAACACGCAAAGGTTTATTGTTAATTAATATATTTATTAAAATCAATGCGTTAAATTTAATTAATAATAAAAATATAATGGAGCCATTCAATGTGTATTGTGCAGGAATGGGAGTTAAAATTATTTTTAAACATTAATACCCTAAAAATTTCGAACCAAAATATAATATCTGTTATTTTATAAAAATAAATATAAAGAATCAAAAGATCTGGCGTTACAACATGTTTTGCTAAGCATTTCATACCCTTTTTAGATGCGCATATTTACAACTACATCTAGAAATTCTTTGACCTCAAAGCATGCGCTGTTAAGCAGACGAAACTTCGTACAACAAACTGGCTCCAAACAATGTCTTATCAACATGCAGAAAGAATTTTAAGACCGTAAAGTAACTACATATACATCGTATGTATAAAAACTTACACAGGGTTTATCCTTTTTACATATTATATTAATAACACTTTTTTATGCTATAGGTTTGCGTATGGGCCTAACATCATATGGGCCACCTGGTATGTGGTAAGTGGGCACCACCGCCCATATACATAGGCACTGTAATAAATATTAACCATTCTTTATATCGCTTTTAACCTTTCTCACTCACGCTTCAAACCGGAATACAACAATACCAAGCACTTTTGTTTGGTGGTAGAATATCTGATGTGTGGGTGGTGCCTACCCAGACGGGCTTGCACGAAGCCCTACCACGAAGTGTTATATACTATTACAAAATTTTAATATATGGGGTGAAAGTAAAAGTAATAAAAATATGGTAAAACATTAATTGCGATCCCTGACTGACAACTGCTGGTCGTTAAAATATGTAAGATAATGGTTAAGTTTGTTTTAAGTAATAGAAAACTATTTTATAAACTCATATATGACTTGGAATGGCCCTTTTCTTGATTAGCAATCTGGACGTTTTGACGGTTGACGACATTTATTTTCATGTGTTTGATTTGTGTTCAAATCATGACACGTGATGTGGCCTCATGCGACACATGAAGGTTTCGTGTCGATGTTTTTGATCATCAATTGATTTCAAAGATCAAGGATTAGATCCCACTGACGCCATTTATTAGTATTAGTATTTATAAAGAAGTATATTTATGCATTTTAAAGTTAATCCATCATAAGGCGGATGTTTTTATAAAAAGCTTTTAAGTTTTATGATAAAAATTAAGTAATCATATTTGTATGCGGAACCAATTTATTATATTAACTAGCTTATTTCCTGCAACTCCATCCGCATTAAGTTACATTATCCTGATCTTAATTTATTTAGTCCTATGCGCTTGTTCCCTGATATATTATATATATATATATATAACTAGCGACCCGCCCTGGGTTCGCGCGGCTGCAATTCTGATACTAAATATACTACATAATGTCTTACAACGGTCACAGCTCTTTTATATTTTATTTATATAATACAAACCACTATGAACTTACGTTTTTATATAAAATATTCTATGTATTTGGATAATGATTAATGCTGTATTGCTTCATAATACAGCATTAAATCAAATAGAAAATAAGCCATTATTTCTCAAAAAAAAAATAAAAGATAAAAAATGGTTATTTCGGATTATCCCTAAGAGATCTAGATATAGCACATTATTTTGATGTATCTCGTGGGGTTGGCACCGAATTTGCACCTAAACGCAAAAACTGTTTTTATGTACTAAATAATCTTTTTAGCTGAGATGGCCCAGTGGTTGGAACGCGTGCATCTTAACCGATGATTGCGTGATCAAACCCAGGCAAGCACCGCTATATATACATATGTGCTTAATTTGTGTTTATAATTCATCTCGTGCTCGGCGGTGAAAGAAAACATCGTGAGGAAACCTGCATGTGTCTAATTTCATCGAAATTCTGCTACATGTGCATTCCACCATTGGAACATTGGAACAGCGTGTTGGAATATTTTTCAAACCGTCCTTGATGGAAGAGGATGCCTTATCTCAGCAGTGGGAAATGTACAGGCTGTTACTTTACTCTTTTTACATCTCTTTAGAAACCTCTAAAATAATCACTGTTTCTCTACTATTTTGTAAACGTATGATACACATAGAGCTTCCTCATCAATCAATCTATGTATTAAAAACAGCGCATCACATTCCGTTTTGTAATTTTAAAGATTATCACAGGGACAGACACCGGTAAGTGACTTTGTTTCATACTATGTAATGATGATAATGATAATGATAATATCATGATATATTCTCAATAAAATCAATTATTATGATACAACGACGAAAGTTATAAAACAAAAAGCGTAAAGATATATTTGTCGAATTCGCAAAGTCAACGCTTTCTTCGATAAAATTTCGCAGATCAATTTTAATTGACCTTGAATAAATTTAATGCTCGTTAATATCAATATGTAAATCATATTATTCATTACTTTATTTACAATGATAAAGTTTCTTACATTAAGTACTCGTTTACTTAATAACAAGACATATAAATTTAATTGTAATGATATATGGACATAGATTTGACGACCTCCGTGGTCAAGTGGTGTTTGCACCGGTTTTCATGGGTACGCCACTCCGAGGTCCCGGGTTTAAATCCCGGCCGAGTCGATGTAGATTATCATAAGGTTTATATGTTTTCTTGGGTCTGGATGTTTGTGGTACCGTCATTGCTTCTGATTTTCCATAACGCAAGTGCTTTAGCTACTTACATTGGGATCAGAGTAACGTATGTGATGTTGTCCAATATTTATTTATTTATTATTTGCTTAATTATTAAGAATCGTGGGATTACCCCAGTCTCTCTTATTTATTAATATGAATAGTTGTTTTGACACGGGGGCTTCTGTGACGAGTTGCCGGACAGGTTAGAGCTCTCTAGTGTTAGTTTTATCCGAATACATTATCGCTTTATCGCGATTATTAAAAGAAATTGGTTTTACTCACTTTTATTATGGAAAGTTATGACAACAGTTAAGACCGTGACGTCAGCAATACTGACGTCATTATTTTTAAAAACAATATGATGCCTGGGAATCAGGTGGCGCCAAGGGACCGCCTATCTATAGATATAAAAAAAGTGTTTTAATCGTGATAAGAAACCGAATAATTTTCCATTTATAATATTATATATCTGATACCACATTCATTGCATTCACTTGTAACCGCAAGGGATAAGCCGCCCTGGATTTATAAAGATAAATGTGAGACGCAGAACGATGCATTTCACGGCTTCTGCTTTTATCATAACCATTAAAGCCTAAACACCACTACAATTACTTCACATTATGTTCTAGTGCTAGATAATAAGGTTTATAAAGCAATAAATCTATAAATTAGTTGTGATGTTACATAGTATCTTCATATTTCTAATAATGCCTCCGTGTAGACGGTTCTGCGACCCATGTTTATCAATGCATTGGATTATTAGACTTTATATTATTTTAAAAACAAGGACGTTTAAAAATAATACTTTATAGCGTACACAAAGCGTACACTTTTAGTGCCATAATAAAGTTATTAATTAACACCTTAAGAGTCTCTCGTTAGGCAGCTGGGTCAAGGGCCTGATGCAGAAGGCAGTACTCCTCGGCACGGCACGTATGGTGAGGAAGATCCTCTGTCTGAAGCCCTGACCACCGGTGGCTTGGACCCTGTTCCCGCCACTGGTTAGCCTCTGTATTTTACATTTTTAAGTATATTTTATTTAAAAATGTAATAAAGCCATGAGTGAGAATAAATAAAAAATATATATATATATTAATAGACACCATTAAGAAACGGTACAGGAGTCGCTAAGCGGTGTGATAAGCGCGAGTTTGACCAAGACAATGACTTAGCTCCGTAAGGACTCCTGATAAAAGTTTTAACCTTAAATACAGACGTATAAATTATATATGAATGAATCTTTCAAAATGATTCATTGATATTAATTAAAATAATAATCACGCGGTCAGTCCATAAAAATATTTCCACAGGCTCCCAAAACGTGGTCATATTCTTCGTTTGAGTTACAGCTCCTTATATTTCATGGCACTCGTGTAGCTGAATGTACGCAGATAATGACGGTTACTAGGGCATCATATTAGAAGAATGCACGCTGAATTCCAAAAGGCTGATATACTCAATCATGAAAGGTTAGATAAAGAAAATAAATGACAGACGATTACTCCCTTTTTCCGTCCAACAAAAGTCCCCGATTATTCGAATGTGCACATTAGCCCAACACACTTTTGTTCTCTGATTGAATGTAATGCGGATAGAATATGTGCTTTAGTGATCTCTAATTACGGATTCGTGTCGTAATTAAATATAATGGAATTAATTCAAACTTATGACGTTGTTATTATCCTATTAAGTCATAAGAGTATTAAACTAACAACAATTTGTAAGGCTTTCTTGCAAGACTGTATATAGTATCCAGCCCACCTGTACTTATATATGTATCGTTATATAATCATTAAATTACATCATTTTTTTATAAATGGTAGATAAGCTACTATTTATATATATATATAGCTATGTATTATCCTGATGTTTAATCAATATTACTGTCCATTTTCATCCAAATTCGTTCAGTAGTTTTTTAGTGAAAGAATAACAAACCTGCATACATCCATCGTCACAAACTCTAGGATGTTTAATATTATTCGTGTCGATATATTGATAATGCAAATTAAAGGTAAATGGAATTCAAGTACCAATTTCATGAAATATTTTATTTACAATTACTTATTAATAGTATTCGACTGTCAAAAGAGTCGAGATGGCCCAGTGGTTAGAACGCGTGCATCTTAACCGACCATTGCGGGTTTAAACCCAGGCAAGCACCGCTGATTCATGTGCTTAATTTGTCTTTATAATTCATCTCGTACTCGGCGGTGAAGGAAAACATCGTGAGGAAACCTGCATGTGACAAATTTTATAGCAATTCTGCCACATGTGTATTCCACCAACTCGCATTGAAACAGCGTGGTGGAATATGTTCCAAACCTTCTCCTCAAAGGGAGAGGAGGCCTTTAGCCCAGCTGTGGGAATTTACAGGCTGTTGTTGTTTTTGTTGTTGTTGACTGTCAACATAAAGTCACAACCTACATGTGTATAATATCAATGAAATTCTGCCACCCGCGTTTGAAAAGCCTGGTGTATAGCGTTCGAAATACTTCTTTATGCTAATACATTTACATTATAATTATATATTTAATAAATTCATATTTTTGTAGTGTAATCGATTTTAGAACGTCATTGGTATGGCTGTATAAAATAATACAAGATGTTTTCCCGCGCTAACGTATTATTAATATAAATAAAATTTTAACAAAAAGAAAAACCGATTTCAAACAAAACACTATTTTAAAACAAATGAATATGCACGAAAAAGTAATAAAAATATTTGCGTATTCAACATATTTTTTAGAGTCTTCCTAAGTTAAATGAAATGAAAAATATTAGACTACTTAAAAGTCGATTAACGATTATATCATGTAGTTATAGTTATTGGTATATTTGGAGCCGGTGTTCCATCACTACATAGTATAAAACAAAGTCACTTCCTCTGTCCCTATATCTTTAAATCTAAGCAACGGATTTTGATGCGGTTTTTTTTAAAAGATAGTGTGATTCAAGGGGAAGGTTTGTGTATATAATACATGAACAATATAGTAAAGAAACACTGATAATTTTAGAAGTTTGCGATGTGATGTCGTATATAAACAAATTCTGTAGTATATTTAGTATCAGTATTGCACCCGTGCGAAGCCGGGGTGGGTAGCTAGTTGATTATAATATTCGACTATGATAATTACATAAACATAACCACATTACGGAAGGTGACTCAAATATCCAAATAACCTATAAATAAAAGATTCGACCGAGTATCGCTAACGTGCTCCTCAGAATTGTTCCGATCCCTTCCGTTCCGTTACTTTGTCGTGGATCCTGTGCTCAGAACCTTACCAAACTTTCACCAAATTACCCTTGAAGTATATATTTTATAATAAAAAAAGAATTATCAAAATTGGTTATATATTGGTATTGGTACAGTTATTCACCTATTTGTCGCGCATATCCATAATGCAAATTTAAGACTTATGTCGTTTTCACATGGATACCATCATCGGAAAAAAAATAAAAAAAATGGGACCCCACGGGAAGCACTACCTTTCAAACAAAAAAAAATTATCAAAATCGGTCCACCCAGTGAAAAGTTATGAGCTAACAAACATAAAAAAAAAAAAAAAAAATACAGACGAATTGATAACCTCCTCCTTTTGGAAGTCGGTTGAAAAGAAAGTCGAGCGTGGAACAACAATTAAAAATTATTGAAAATTTGATTTGTTTGATTTTATTTTAAGTTAACAACTTCAGAGCAATAATATTTCATAAAAATAAAACCAATAATAAATAAATATACATTCTACTGGCGTATTTATTAATAGGGAGAGGAGGCCTTAGCCCAGATATGCAATAAATACAGCCCCTAACTGAAGTGAAATTTAATTATTATCAATGGCCTAACTCCATAAATATATAGTTTTTAAATATCCCGCAGTTCTGTGTATCAATGCGTTTCGTTTCGTTAGCGGTAATCAGTTTCAACAACTGGTTCGATAATAAAATTAACGAATCCTGAGCGATCGTGCTCTTCCATTATTGTGCACCGTAAACTCATTTTCAGATATCGACCATGACAATATATAAAAAAAATCCACAGACTTTGCCGTTTCATAAATTTAAATTATTTTAAAAAAAAGGTAAAGAAGGTATATTATTCAGTACAAGATTATGCAGGCGATAAAAAAGCGTAAAGTTAATACTTGTTGACTTCCAGGTAGTCAAAAGTGCTTGTAAAAGCCTACTTGAATAAAATATATTTAGTTTTTATTAATTTTTGAAATTTGACAAAAAATCTACAATATTATTTCTGCCTATTAATGTTATAGGTTGGCGGACGAGCAAATGGGTCGCCTGGTAGTAGATTCTCACTACGGCTCATAGATGTGAGCGCAATAAGAAACCATTCCTTACATCGCCAATGTGCTCCCATTCTTCGGAACTAAAATGTTATGCGCCTGTAGTTACAAGAGTCGAGACAAGAGTCGATGATAGCGAATTCAAACCCAGGCAAGCAAAACTTAATTTTCATGGGCTTATAATTCATTTCGAGCTAGCCGGTGAAGGAAAATATCATAAGGAAACCTGCATGCTTCCTTCCTTGAAAGCTCTTCCTCTTCCCGTGTGGTCCCATTTTAATTTTATCCAGTTCTGATGATGGTATCCATATGAAAAGCCTAGTCTTAAATTTGCTGTACGCATGTGCGCGATAAATAGGTGAATAACTCAAAATCACACCAACCAATCTTTTTCTATTGGACAGGACATATACTTCAAGGGTACTTTGGTGAATGTGTCTTTAGGTTCTGAGGATGGAATCCAAAGTCACGGAACTCTTCAATTCTGAGGAGCACGTTAGCGATACTTCACCGAATCTTTTATTTGGATTAGGTTATTTGGATATAGGAATATGTTCCAAACCTTCTCCTTAAAGGGAGAGGAGGCCTTTAGCCCAGCAGTGGGAATTTACAGGCTGTTGTTGTATTTGGATATTTGAGTCACCTTCCGAAAAGTGGTTATGTTTGAGTATTTGTCACAGTTTAATATGATAATCAATAGAACTCCTTAACGGCTCACAGCGAGGGTGCGATATGTGGCAAAATTTCTGATGATATACGATATATGTATATTAGTTTTTTTGCAAAGGTTTATTTACTAAAGTCGATTACACCTCTTTTGAGGGTGGTACCTTGTAGTTTATGGACTGTAACTGACTAGCTTAACAATCAAGCTGAGACGGTGACTATATTTTTAGTTTTTTCCCTATTACATTTTTTTATGTAAAGCCACATTTTCGAGTATATTTTGAGGAACTCGCAAGTTTTTTTTTTTAATTTTCCTCGAAATAGTTTTATTCTGTTTACATAGAAGTTACACCCTAACTTCATTTACTTCATTTAAACAGCTCTGACTCATATAAACGGCTTGCTTAATATATCCATATTAAAAAAAAAATAGTGCGTATTCAAAATATTTTTAGTCCTACTAAGTAAAATGAAATAAAAAATATTAGACTACTTAAGAGTCGATTTATGATTATATGATGTAGTTATAATAATTGTTACATTTGGAGCCGGTGTCGTAGAAACGTAGAAACAGTGTCTTTTAATTTCAAAAGAGTACAGTTTGCGCTAAAATCAATTAACAAAGCACAAGATCAAATCTTTAAAATTGACTGCATAGAAATTAATGAAACATCAGTGTTCTTTAAATCAAAATTTAATTTGTACTTTTATTCTACCATAATTTAAATTTTAGCAGGATTCGTTATTATATATCAAGAGGTGGTAACGTTTTATTTTGGAACACTTCTACCAAAGCGGTAAAGTATTTTTTCATTCTCTGCACAGGCTCATAGTAATTACGCACCGGCTTGAATAAGAGATCCTGAGGAACGACACACGGCCCTTCGTGTACAAAAATCCAACCTGAAAAAAAGAAAAGGTTTTTGCTCATCATCGATTTTGTTCCGTAGACAGAAATGTAAAAAATATCAACAACAACAACAGCCTGTAAATTTCCCGTTGCTGGGCTAAGGCCTCCTCTCCCTTTTAGGAGAAGGTTTGGAACATATTCCACCACGCGATTCCAATGCGGGCTGGTGGAATACACACGTGGCAGAATTTCTAAGAAATTTGAGATATTTGTTTCTTCACGATGTTTTCCTTTACCGCCGAGCACGAGATGAATTATAAACACAAATTAGAACTTGAATATTTAGTGGTGCTTGCCTGATTGAACCCGCAATCATCGCTTAAAATGCACGCGTTCTAACTACTGGGCCGTCTCGCCTCAAAAAAATCATAAATAAGAATTTACCGGAAGTTAAAGTTACTTTGTTTATCCGAAACGATTTCCCGCCTTGGCAATAAAACCAACATTAAATTTTGCATGCAAATTATCATGGATACAGAAAAGGCGTAATTAACACAAGCTCTCAGCCCTAAACTTGAGAAGCCGAAGGCGGGAACTAGTCGCTCATAATTATGACGTGTTTTTAATATAAGGTCAGGTTAATATATACGCCTGGATAATACTAAGAACCGAAATGGCCCAGTAGTTTTAGTAGTTCCCTGGGAAACTTAAGTTAGGACTGTAGGTTGCTATTTGGGCAAACTTAACTAATTTTTCATGTCCTTAACTTAATATAAAGATCACTTTGGCCATTATAAAAACATTGGTTTGAAACCTGTATGTGACTAAGAAACACAGTCAGATTTTTATTCGTACCCGCCACTCATTGGCATAAGCATAAGCTGTAATTGTTTTTGAGGAGAGTAGATCTTGGCCCCACAGGAGAACATATTCTACAGATTTTTGGTTTACACTTTCACTTATACGTAAATTGGAACGGTTTCTCAACAACAACCTACAGATACTTAAACATAAGAAACATATGCGTATCGTATGACTAGAAAAAAATTATATTGCAAGTACTTGAACGAAATTCTTCTCGACACTGCGCATCCAGAAACTTGCAATAAGTATCGAAGGTCCTATAGCCTTGTGTCTGATCGTCCATAGTATCGCCATCACAACCATAAATCCATCCTTTATGGCAGCCATCGACTCCCAAGTGGTCCGCTTTACGACCGCATACTTTACCAATACTGTGGACGAAAGAATGCTATGAACATAACATATCAATACAATGTATAAAACAAAGTCGCTTTCTCTGTCCCTATATTCCTTTGTATGTTTAAATCTTTATATTGATGAGGGTTTTTTTTAATAGATAAAGTAATTCAAGAGAAAAATTTTCATTTCATATTCACAAATTAATATATTCGACGTATAATATATAGTGACTTTTGTTTGGTTTTACATGAGGAATAATTTATCTATGGCAATACAAATGGCACTTTGTATATACGTCCTCTCAACACAAAGTAAATTGTATTGTTTTTGTTTAAATGTTAAATATGCCACGCTAAATACAATAAAAGGGACGTAATATCTCAGGTTGCCTGATTGGTGATATAGATAAATCTTTGACAATGTATATCGTTGGGCAAAAGGCGAATTCACCGATAAAGCACAAAGAAAAATACCACGGGACAGACCAAGCGAAGTAACACAATATATAAAGAACATGTGATTTTTTTTTATGTGCCACCAACCTTGGGAACTAAGATGTTATGTCCCTTGTGCCTGTAGCTACACTGGCTCACTCACCCTCCAAACCGGAACACAACAATACTGATTACTGTTATTTGGTGGTAAAATAACTGATGAGTGGGTGGTACCTACCCAGACATAGACCAAGTAATTTTATTAAAATTTAAGTCGTACCAAATAAACGTAAACATAGGACGGCGGCGTTATTAAGCTTATTGTTTATTGTAAAGTTTCATTTGATTATGTACCTAATTATTATTTGATTGTATTACACTTTGTAACTTATTCTTTAATTTTGACTAGATCGTTTTTGCCTCGGTTGTCTAACCGATGATTTAAAATTATTAGAGGTTCTAAGATAGCCTTTAGTCTAAATTGCATTTTATGTAATGTTAGCTTATAGGTTGACATAGAGAGCGATTTATACTACTTCCATATAATGTTGTCTTAGATTTTCGCGATTATTACACATTGAAATAAAACTAGTTTTAACGGATTTAAATCGCGTATATTAATTATTTTATCATCCCGACGTTTCGAGCACTTTACAGCGTCCGTGGTCACGGGTAGACGTCGGGATGATAAAAATAATTAATATACGCGATTCAAATCCGTTATAACTAGTTTTATTTCAATACTACTTCCATAGCCGGGGTAAACGAGCAAAGATACTTAGCTACTACTAACTTACCCCGTATACAAATAACTGCACTCCTCGCCACAAACCAATGGTACGGATGTAGTAGTAACCCCTGGAGGTAATTCTTTCACCGTGAACACCCAGTCCCCGTCCTCCCAGTAGGGCTCATAGCCATATGTTGGATTGTAAACGTAACCATATTTTTGTTTGTAGTTCCCCAATATACTATATTGTAGCTTCCTACAAGGCACAAGGCAATATTTATTATAGACATTGTATGTCACGTATATTAATGTACCAAAAATTGAACGTAATAAACTTTTTTATGACGCTGTGCTGTAAATGGCCCCTTTAAAAAAGAAAGTAATATAACTGCTGTAAGTTATTTCAACAACAATTAAATAATTCTATAGCTTTGGAGTGTCATTTAATTTCTTCTAAGTTATGTTGTCAAATCAATTGGCAAGGCTTAAGCCACATGATGTAATATTGGTGTGTCTGTTTGAAATATTAAAATAACCCCTACTTACTAAATACGTGTAAATGTTTACACGGTACATATACCGAAATACATTTTTTTATATTTGTTATCTGTCTGTATGTTCTGTCAAATCTCTAGACCGATTTTTGCGGGACCTCCACTGGCAGAAAGCTGATGTGATATGGAGTAACTTCGGCTACAGCAATAACTTTTTTGTTAAATTAAAGTTATTAAGCGCCGAAGAAGAAGCGGCCACAGCCAGTCATTATTAATAACCTGGGAGCGTATTCTGTAAACAATTTTTCAATTTATCGCAATCGAACCGAAACTGAGCAACTGAGCAGAGATGGCCTAGTGGTTAGAACGCGTGCATCTTAACCGATTGATTGCGGGTTCAAACCCAGGCAAGCACCCTGATTCATGTGCATAATTTGTCTTTATAATTCACCTCGTGCTCAGCGGTGAAGGAAAACATCGTGAGGAGACCTGCATGTGAAAAATTTCATAGAAATTGAGCCACATGTGTATTCCACCAACCCTCATTGGAATGGCATTGTGGAATATGTTCCAAACCTTCTCCTTAAAGGGTGAGGAGGCCTTTAGCCCAGCAGTGGGAATTTACAGGCTGTTGTTGTTATTTTTATAACCGAAATTCAGTCGTTGCCGATGAACCGTTTTCTTTTTCGACTAAATCAACGATCTAGTTGCAGTTCGATCAATATTACTTCGTACAAATACGGATCTGAATATCTATCTACCAATAGGTAATATATACGACAATTACTCATAACATACGACAATAATTGTATAATTATAAAAATCTCTGTCCATATTATTGCTAGGTTTTTAGGAATAAAAGTTGGAAAATTAAAAACAAAATAATTTAGCGACAGTCTGTTCCAGCGTCGCACTCATAAAAAAAAAAACACAAAATTAAAGTTGAGCTCTACATGTTCGCGTATCGCATTTCTCTCCGAAATAACTCATGTTATTCTGTAAAAACAAATTCGAAACTCATCCCTAAATTTGAAAGTGAATTTCGTGAAGCCGACCTTCCTTGTTCCTTTTTCTTGTGGACTTGCCAAATGCACACGTTTTGTACAATCACTACATAGTATAAAACAAAGTCGCTTTCTCTGTCCCTATATCCCTATTTATGCTTAATACTTTAAAACTACGCAACGGATGTTGATGCGGTTTTTTTTAAAAAGATTTTGAACATAATACATGAGGAAATTTAGTAAAGAAACACTGATAATTTTGGAAGTTTCCACTGTGATGTCATATCATTGTATCGAGTCGCTCGTATATAATATAATAGTGCTAAGAGCAACAAAAGAGTGTGCATAAAGTCACTAATCTAATCACACCTCCCTTACCTAAGCTCCCAGAATGCACCTTTCCTCTGGAGCCTGAACTTACACTTTGAAGTGACAAGATGCCACCTACATCACACGCTTATTCTTGCTCTGTAGTAATTACATTTTAATATTACATACAGATATGCAACTGTCTGCCAGACGTGAATATTAACTGTCTGCTGATTTAAACTCTGAATAAGTGATAGCACAGAATTATCGTGTTCAATTTCTGATGATAAATTAAATTATATTTCATTTGTTTTATATGGAATTGCACTAGCTTATTTAATGTCGAATTAAAACTGAAATGAAAAGAATTTTTTTTGTCTGGTTACAAATTAAACTCAACATACATAATATATGCGTGCTCGTGTAAGGAAACCTGAATATGTCCGTCAAAATGGGCCATATGTGTGTTCGCATCTGAGCAGCGTGGAAGAATTTGCCCCAATTCTTCGACATGAGAAACAACCTTAGCCAAGTAATGCAACTCATACAAATCTTCATTTCGTACAACTCATAAAAATTCTTCACTATTTGAATTCTAAATGCTAATTCAGCACATGAAAATTTTGTCTTTCTGTCAGCAACATTGGTTAAAATTCTCGTGATTGAACCGTATAAACCGTGTAGTAACAATTCTAATATATTACCTAATAGCTGTGCCCGCGACCGTACAAGCGTTTGAATTTTACAAAAAAAAAATATCATTAGCCTAAGTTACGTGTTATTATATCAGTTATCTGCCAGTGAAAGTCCCGTCAAATTCGGTCCTGCCTTTCCAAAGATAAGCCGGAACAAAGAGACAGGAAGACAGACAAAAATTGTAAAAAATGTTATTATAGTATATGTACCGTGTCTGTATTCATATGCATTGAGTAAAGAAGGGCTATTTTAATATTAATTTTAAATAGACACTCCAATTTTATTATATGTATAGGTTAGAGATGTCTATGAACACTCATTCTTCAAATATAATTGCCACTATTATTTAATGTTACAAACAGCTATTCGGTAAAGTTTTCTCCAGTTTCTCCAGGAGACTAGCATAATTGAGCACACTTGGACCAAGCTTCAAAAATTCCTACTCGAAAGGAGTGTGTAACGAACTTTATTTAGCGAATTAATTATTTAAAATAATTACAATGCATCGAAATCTTTAGGTAGCTGGGAACGAAGCACCGGTACGATGAACACATGTTGTACTGAAACATACATTCATATTTGAACTGGAAATAATTATAAAAGATTTTTTTAAATAAGAGTGAACACTCATAATATGTAATCGAACACACCTGAGCAAATAAGTGAAACAAGAGCGTCCGATAGAATGAACTAAAGTAAATGCCACACCAGTGCATCGAAGCGACTACAAAGTATTTTGTTGCAGTCGTTTCGCTTGGATTAACAGGTGTGGCCGTAGCTAAGTAAATTTAGCTGGAAAGGTGTACTTTCTTTTAAGCTGTATCTTTTGAATATCATATTGTTTTGTTTTAATGATAAGCCTTTTTTGTTTTATGTGTGTGACTTAGCTGCCCTACATAGTAGAATAAAGGTCTAAAACGTAGCCCACGCCAAGAGAGCTTCTAGTCGATATGTTTAACAATCACGTATCACAACTAAATACCTATTCTATTATACTATATTCTAAAGTATTTTAAAATAAAAAAACATAACTTACATAAAATCAATTTATATCGAAACTGATTTGACATCACAACGAAAACTAATTAATTTTATCGTCAGCAATAAGTTGAAATTGAAATTAAAATAACCATTGGTTTCGATTAGCCTCTCAGTTTTATTTAATAACATTTTCGTCATAAAATGTTTGCAGATTTTTTAATTGAAAAGTCGATATGTCTTATAATACAAATTGCATCACAAATTACTTTCTACATGCCAATGTACACCTATTATAATCGTCACAAATAACAATTAAGTAAACTAAATAGCTTTAGATGCGATTAGGGATTGCAATCTGGAAAAACGGATCCGGTCATCCGGTGAATCGACGGAAATCCGGTCAAATCAGGCCGGACTGAAAAGTATGCCGGATTGCAATCAACAACAACAACAACAAATGCAATGATAATAATCAATGTAATTGTGGATTGCATGTATCCTGCCATATACATATATATGTCACCCATGTCATATATCGGTGTCACGCTTTTATAGCCCTTTCAATATCGTATAGCCCCATACGATATGAATAAGAAAATTAGGTAGCGATACCCTCGACGGTGCTATGGCTACAAATCCCGGAGATGATAAAGCCTCGTAGAATCAGATATTTTCAGAGGATTACACCTTGTATACAAAAGATATATTTTCGTAGAATTTTATTGTGACTATCTTTAGTTATCCTTTCAGACGTCCTAGTGTTGGGTTTGCCTCGTAAAAATTACTTAAATATTCTTCAGCTCTGGTCACCAACAAGTCTACAGTTGCTGGATACGTCTTCAAATTCTCTTGGCATTTACCTCTGTACACGACCATCCATTCTGTAAACATTAAAATACATTAATTATACCATCAAACGACATCAGGAAATAAGCTTACATTCAAATTTCAAAAGACTTTTATAAAATAAAAAGCTGTTTTTTTTGGCTGCGACTTATAACTAAACTGGCATGTAAATTAAGGTAAGGTAGATAAAAATTTAAGTAACTACAGGAACACGAAGATTGAGAACAAAATGTATGTATGTATGTATGTATGTATGTATGTATATCTATTAGCACACAACGACATCATTGAATGGGTGAAACTCAACGTACTGAGACTGTTATGGAAGTGTACCACTATTATTAAAATGAATATGGAACACAGTTTCTCGTAAACAAGGCCGAAATATGCATTAAGCAGTTATGAAAGCAAAGTAAGTTATGAAAGCCAAATATTTATCGTATTTAAAAATATAAATGGCATTTGTAATATATCATCAGAAAACCTCGATGCTGGAAAAGTAGAAAAGGGTGACCATAAGTGCCTAAGGTGTTGGGTTTTCCAGCCGTAACGTAACGAGCGAACAGCGATTAAGCCTTCCTCTTATCTATCATCGTGATTTCGGATTGCCATCATATTATATTACGAAAGTGCGGAATATATTGTTATATATCATTAAGTCAGAAGAAAATATAAGAACAATGAAATGATTACATGAAAACTTCTTAATTAAAATGAAATTAAATGTGAAATGAACTTCTACCTAATAGATAATTTTTACTTTTTAATATTCAACCAAGACTATATTTTAGTATATTGGACATACATTACTACTTACTCAATTTTCCAGAACAATCCTCATTGAGAAGCTCGCAATAGTTCGCGAATGATTTGTACGTGTAGTTTATATTTTTACCGCAAACTTCTCCAAATCTATTAGTGGGACACAAAAACACAACAACAATCACAATAAAATATAAAAATCAGTACATGCAAACATTTAATTACAATAAATAGGCTATTTGACAATGCAAAAACCAAAGTGTCAATTATTGTAAACACTACATAGTATGAGTTTAAAATGATTATTTCTTAACTAAAATTGAAAAAAATACTTTATTTATTCAAAAATCCATAAATAAAAAAGCATTTTTTTTAATTTTTGTCACTTGCTTGTTAACCTTGATTGTCTGCTATATGTACTACAGATTAAAATACAGGCAAGTGACGTCACCGATCCTATTGCAGTGCCATATTGTCCAAGTAGCTTTTTCGCACCTATTTAAACATGGAATATTTCATATGATATTTTTCGGCAAATATGAACTATAAATAAAAAAGAATAACACTTTATTCTGGATTCCTTAACCTACTCAATAATGTAAAATGGATTATAAAAACCCGTCAAATAGCCTATTGTAATATAACACGATATTACACGTGTCCAATGACTATGGAATATTAAACATCAAATTTAATATCAAAATGAATAAGTACTTGATCGGACAACTCTTGAGGACGGCAAATACAAAGCTTCCGACAAATTACCATCGTAATTATTTTGGTATGTGATGTTTACAATCCTAATTGCAATTAAAATTATACACAGAAAATCGGATTTTCGAATGGAAATGGAAACGAAAATTGTTACGTTTTGTACGAAATTACAGAAATTACGTTTGTATAGTTATTTGATCAACAATGGAATATGTTGCAGCTTTCGTACAATCCGAATACATTTAAATCGTTTCTCATTACGAAACAATGCAATACCACAACTTACTGCATATTGTTCAATTTACATGTTTCTTATTTCTTGATCTAATTAGTTTTAAAAGGAATAAAATTTTGTTTGCCAGTGATTGCCAGTTGCAAATATATTTAGTTTTTCTGTTTGGGATAAATACTTATTTATTATTGAAAAGAGATAATCAGAATGACATATGGACTACCCCGTAAGTAGCCCACTTCAAAAAGGTTCTAGTCCAAGCCTAGTTTAAAGTAGTAAGGCTAGGTACATCGTGTTTATATTCTATCAAAATTATGGTCTACCGTCAAACAGAATCTTCAATATTGTTCAGTAGAGAACTATCATATTTTTCATCAGTTCCCAAGACCATGTATATCTAATCCATATGCCATAAACAACTGTTAATTTTTTATATGATAAAAAATTAGCAAACAATGAGACATTTCAATACAAATCAGGCATAACATGTATAATATACAATGTTATATTATATAACAACTATAAATACTTACTCGATAAACAATTCCGGACAGGGTTCTCCACATATGGAACCTTCTGGCGTCTCAGTGGTGACGTCAAATGTGTCAAAGACCCAATCGCCGCCTGGCCAGTACGGTTCGTAGCCGGGATGTGGGTTGTAATTTGGACCTTTTTTCGGTCCTATTCCTATTATATAATTTTTCCTAAACAAATCAAACGGGAAATTATAATTTCTATGTTTATATTCAACTATCAAAACCCGACATTCTTTATATTGTATGCAATTGGCTGATGTACAGAGGACGAACTGCCTTCCAAAGGAGGCTTCCAATGGGCTGAGACTCCACAATAGAGATCCAAAATAGCGAGAGAGCCAAAGAGAAAATTTTAATGTCATATATGTTCAGTTTATTTTTATGTTTAATCATCATAATCATCATCACTGTCAACCTGAGTTTGTCCACAGCTGGACATACCACGTGCACGCCACTGTGGTCTTTCTCCGGCTATACCCATCTAGACAGGAACTGCGCATCCAGTTTAGTCAAATTACAATAAAATTCTTAATTATTTTTTTAAATGTTACCGATACAAATAGTAAATATGTACTATATTTTATTTATATATCTCTTATAATTAAAATAAATATATATAATAAATTAACTTGTAGCCTTCACTGCTTTATTTGATTGAGCCCCGTCTTAAGGCTACTTCATAATTAAAAATTACTGAATAATTTAATGGTTGTATGTTAAATGATGTCTTAGTCTATACGAGGCAATCAAATCTCACCTTATTTAACTTATAATATTTTGACACAAAATTGCCTCATAAATCATTTTCGACAACTTTGAAAAAGCATTTTGTTGGTTCAGTAACGTTGTATTGTGATATTTTCTTACTCACGATCAAACTTTGAAAACCGTGACGTAATTGGCCACATTCAGTTGTATGTCAGCGATCACTTGATCCTAAGTTTTTGTATAAAACAGAAGATATAAGTCCTCTAGTTATATAATGGATGTTGAACTAAAATATAAGAGTGCTCGAGGAGAAATAATAATCACCTTCTGAATACTATATCATTGGACGGCCCAAACACACAATCCGACTTAAGAGAGTGGGCAACCATCGAGGGCACCGTAAGCTGCTTCACTAAAAATGAATATTAACTTTAATTTCATACCTATAAATATTTAATTCAAATGTTTTATAATCGTTTTGTAATCTGATATTTTACTTGCATTAACTTTGCTTTTAAAATTGAATGTTCATCTTGGTCCAAGGGTTCGTGCATGCCCGTCTAGGTACCACCTACTGACATGGTGGTAGGCCATTTTGTTTTGGCTTAAAGGGTTAGTGTGACAGTATAACCACAAGCACAAGGGACATACAGATAACATATCAGCTTCCACGCTGGTACATTGATGTGATGAAGGAATGGTTAATATTTCTGACAGTGGCATGTCTATAGGCGGTGGTGGGCACTTACCATCAGGTGGTCCATCTGCCTGTCCTACCTAAATAACATAAGAAACACATTATTAATATCTAAATAAGTCAGGCAGAGGTCACCGCTTATCAGAGTACAGTCAAAGAAAAACATACCTATACATATAGAAAAAAAATCTGTCGTGGGATACTCGGTCGAAACGAAGATGGTTTTACAATGTATATTACTTATTAAATAACTAATCCAACAGAATAAATAAATATAAAAAAAAAACTAATAAAAAAAAATCGTCTGAATAAAAATACTTAAAAAATCATTTAGAATAGAAAAAGTAAAGCCATAAAAGTTTCTTACGTGATGTTTTTCTGACAGTTTAGTCTACTATAAAAGAAATGATAACTCTAATATACATGCAAAACGATTACCTACCTACCTAACCTACTTTCATAAAAACATCTATTCCAACTATAATAAAATCAACTCAACCATAGAAATGTATAACTTATTTATTTAAAAATAAGACCTTTCCCAATTCGCTCGGAAAAAATAGGCATCTACGTACAACGCTTATACCGAAATCAAACATATAAAGATAGCTGAACGAACAACTTTACACACAACAACAGCCTGTAATTTTCCTTTGAGGAGAAGGTTCGGAACGTATTCCATCACGCTGTTTCAATGCGCGTTGGTGGAATACACATGTGATAGAATTTCTATGAAATTAGACACATTCAGGTTTTCTTACGATCATTTTCTTCACCGCCGAGCAAGAGATGAATTATAAACACAAATTAAGCACATATATTTAGTGGTGCTTGCTTGGGTTTGAACCCATCCCGGCTCAACTCGGTTGAGCTTAACACACAAATATAACAAAATAAAAGTAAACATACATTTTTGTTCATATGAAAGATAGATAAGATTTGTCTGTGTAAAAATGTATGTCATCAAATACTAACTTTGTTATTTATAAGAGTAACTAATGAATCAGTTCTTAATAAAAGTAATATTAGTTTGAGAATACTATACGTTGGAATAGGGCTACACACGCATAAAAGCACTACCAACTACTTAATTATTGTTTATGGAACTCTGTAATTGTGATCAATGGTATGGATGTAGCTGTTGACAATTTATAGCCCCACAGTTTTCTTACTGAGTGTAATCGTTTGAATTAAATGTTGTACGAAATTACTCATTATCGAAATACATATAATAAAGAAATAATAAATATAAGACAATATCACATACATTACTGTGATCCCAATGTAAGTAGCTAAAGCACTTGTTTTATGGAAAATCAAAAGTAAAGACGGTACCACAAACACCGAGACCCAAGACAAAATGGAAAATTAATGAACTTTTTCTATATCGACTCGGGTGGGAATCCCGATGTACACTACTCGACCACGGAGTACATCAAACTATCCATATATATCTATTTAAAATAAAAAAACGACATATTTTCGAAAAACAAAGTTAGATTTGATTCACGGCGACGACGCGGTCTTCCACGTTGAATTATTCCCGCCTATTGACAAATATTGTCTAATTTGTACTTGTTCGTACATCAGACATCTCAAGGACACAAGGATATACTGTAAGCATAATTCGCGAGATTTTTTTTTTAAATTGAGGAGCGAATCTTACATTTGTTGATCAATATGTTGTTGTCCATAAAATGCAGGCCATCAAACAATTGGCATAAGATAGCAGATATTTTATTAATGAAAAGTTAAAAAATCATTTAGGCAGTTATTAATAGGTCATAGAAATCTGCCTTAGAAGAAAATCCATCTTGTCTTAAGGTAAGGACTTTTCTGAAGTACACTCAAAATAAACTATCTAACTATGAAATGGCAAACGAGCAATGGTTAGTTTTTACCGAGAATTCATATATCAAAAGTCACAACCAACAGCATTGTTTAAACACCGAAGTCGTTCAATGTGCCCGGGCTCGAACGATTAATGGCGTGCCATTTGTGGCGTAGTTTGCCGGAATGTGGCGTGCTCGAGTCAACAATAAAAACGACAGGCGATTGTCGTTTGTATTAGATGGAATTCAAATGAAATATGCAATAAGTTTCTCTCAAGTCGGCGAACTGAACGAATGGGATCTCTTCGGGAAATTACGATGGAAAATATAATTGGCTCGACGGTTGAGGTCTAACCAAGACGATATTGCATAGATTCATCATGTTAAGTCAGTACAATTGTTGGTAGTTTTTTCTAGTAAAATACTGAGTAGCATTCCTGATTATGGAAATTGACAATTGATACAGTTTTGCCTAAAATGGATCCTAAAATAGATTATCAATATTTTTAACCGGTTTAAAAAAAGTAAGTTATTAGTTCGACATGTATGTATGTATGTATGTAAAATTGCTGCTGAGATGGCCCAGTGGTTAGAACGCGTGCATCTTAACCGATGATTGCGGGTTCAAACCCAGGCAAGCACCACTATATATATGTGCTTAATTTGTGTTTATAATTCATCTCGTGCTCGGCGGTGAAGGAAAACATCGTGAGGAAACCTGCATGTGTCTAATTTCATCGCAATTCTGCCACATGTGCATTCCACCAACCCGCATTGGAACAGCGTGGTGGAATATGTTCCAAACCCTCTCCTTACTGGAAGAGGAGGCCTTATCTCAGCAGTGGGAAATGCACAGGCTGTTACTTTACTTTTTTTACTTTTATGTAAAATTGTTAAAATTGGAGTATATTTGAGTATGATGATCTATTTAAGCTTCCGAGCACTTGTAATTCCGTAAGTGTATGATTGTCCATGAATTTCAAAACTAAAAGTCGTATAGAGATGACCGTTTTTAATCTAAGTTAGATACACTTCAACTTAGCGAACAGTGTAAGTTACATTTAAATCGTTCTAGTAGTTTCATATTTTTTTTATTTAAACTAGCTGTTTCTAATCATGAAGTTGGTTTAATTTTAATAAAATTATACAAAAATGCAAATATCTTCACTTTTAACGGTATTTAATTTCAAGCAAAGCACGCACTACATACATACTTTCATACTAACATTGTTTATAATAATTATAACATTGCTTTGTGGTAGACTTTTGTGCAAGGTCTGGTTAGGTAGCACTCACTCATCAGCTGTTCATCAGAGCTAGTCAAACTGCAAGTGGCTTAGTAACGGAAAATATTTATTACTGCACCAATGTCCGTGGGCAGTGGCGACCACTTACCATTAGGTGGCCGGCCCATTTATCGTCAAAGCATATATACATACACGTCAATATATCTTATCGTAATAAGTTTTTAATATTTTACGGGTGAGAAATAAAATGAGTTTTCACCGAATAGTGCCACTGTTTCATTCCAGTAAAAGACCGACAGCGCGTAGTTTTCACCCATCAATCATTCTTGCTAGACGTATGTGCATACATAAGTACAAAACGAATACTGTTAATTCGGTATTTATTTACATATATATTAATTGTGACGCATTTTACTTCACTTCAAATATAATGATCATTCGAGAAACTTGTTTAGAGTGTTTTTATTCGAATTTAAACTTACCTCCAATTCTATTTAATATGCAATAAGCAATATGAACGACCCTGCTTATGTTATTACCATAAAATAATTTAAAATTAAAGACCCGTGTTGGTACAGTGATAACAAGGTTTGAATCTTAACCGACGATTCTGACTTCGAGATAAAGACAACTGATTAACACTGAAATCCTCTTGAATTGGAACTCGCTATCTTCGTCTCGTGCTCAGCGGTGAAGGAAAACATCGTGAGGAAACCTGCATGTGACAAATTTCATAGAAATTCTGCCATATGTGCATTCCACCAACCCGCATTGGAACAGCGTGGTGGAATATGTTCCAAACCTTCTCCTCAAAGGGAGAGGAGGCCTTTAGCCCAGCAGTGGGAATTTACAGGCTTTTGTTGTTGTTGTTGTATCTTCATCAGAACCATATTACTATACGATATATATAATATACTAGCAACCAGACTCGGCTTCGCAAGGGAGCAACGCGGGTACTAAAAATACTACATAATTCAATAGATCAATCTATTTATTTATATAAACCGCATTAAAATCTAAACATACATAGGGACAGATAGCGGTAAGCGGTAAACTTGTTTTACACTATGAAATAATGATGATGATAATAGTGTTCCATGTACCACTGTACCATCTTAAATCTTCATAATATATTAGTAATGAAAAAAAAATCCCGAATGTTGAATGACGTAATAATAATACCCAATATAGCCAATCACAGATTAAAAATTACATAGAACATTACATAAGTGTATAAACACAAGTAAAACCTTACTCGTTACCTGATGACTTCCTGTAGGAAGTCAATAAGAGTTGAATTATCACGCGCGGAACCAACACTATGAGCACTTTCTAACACATTAACATATAGCAAACTATTACACAGCAGACAGCTACATAGAATTTCTCAACAGATAAATCCATGACCTAAGAACGAACCCACGAATGAGATGGGGTTAATAAGCTAGCCACTACACCGACGGGATGCGTTATGCAATATGCTATTAACATAATATTAATTAATCATAAAGTGAAGCCAACCAGAACGAAAATCATATTAAAATCAATTAAATACTAAAATATTAATAAATATTTTGTTGTATTTAATTTAAACTTACAAATAAAATACGCGATAATCCAAATTAATTGAGGCATTCCTTAATTAAATTTTCCCTCAAATTTATATTCACATAATTTAATGAGATTTTGTTAAAATAAATACACGATGATAACTATGATAACTTGAGTCTGTTTCGACATCTACATGCTACATGATTATGAAATCAATTTTATAGTTTATAGTTTTGAGTCATATATTAAATTGGAAATTAATTTTGTTTCATTTAGTAAGATCTTTTTTAGTTTATTTCTATTTAAATTTGTTTGCAATTATTCGTGTTCGATTTTTGACGTTTGCCTTCATTTGTTTTTAGGACCTAATGGTATTATGTGTGTGTGTGAATATTCGATAGTGATAAATGTCTTCGAAATTCGATTCTCTTATTGACATCTGTGATAAATATTTATTTAAATGAGATACTTACAATTATATTGGGTTATCTTGTTGAATTAAATACCGAACAATCGTATGATAAATTTCAATGCTATTAAATGATAATAATTACTGTAATGTAAATATTAAGTGAAGTTAAGAAAATCAACAAATATAAAATTTAAAGAAAACCGGTGGATTTTTACGAAATAAATATGAATTGTTTTAATCAAATACTGTCGCGTTGTCTACCCAGAAAATAATTCAGCTCTGAAGTTTATTTAATTTAAATAATAAGCTGTTGGCACTGAGTAACTGCTGCGAGATAATTTGATAAAACGACACCTCTTGCTGGGAAATTAATTCGGTCTGCGAGCTATTCTGTGAGATACACTCGAAACTCACCGCCGAACACGATCGGGAAACGTCATAAAGTGTTAGCCAATAGGCTATGATGTCATTCAGATTGATTACGACAAATATCATTCTCAAAGGAAACTGCTGTCCAGGATATATAATATAGTAGATACACCAACACACACAGGCGCAAACTTTATTCCATCACACCCATAATCCGATGGGACGGCAAATTCGACGCTATCCGAAAATTTCATACGTAGACCGTTTGTCAATTTGTTCAGTTGCGAACATTTCAAGAATGACGTGAACTGACTTCTTACAGAATAGCACTGCTCAATCTCATCTTCAACGGACCAATGGAACAATCGTGACGTTGACAATTGTTCAATCACTATTATTATTTAAATTTGGAATTTGAATTTCATAACACATTTGATAAAATTCAAATTTAGAATCGAAAAAGACTAATTTATGGTTAAGTACATCCACGTACTCATGAAATGAACAGATTAATGTCACCTCACATTACTGCCAAGGCTCCACCAAAGGAATGGAACTACTAAGCACCTCTTAACACTACTCTGATGAAGACGACCTTGCTGGGTACACGACCAAACGACGAAGAAGAAATTTATCTCAACATTGTAAGACGTCCAAAAATAATGTTCATAAGCTTAATCGTATCATACCTTTTACCTGCCTTATAAAAAGCGCAAACTCAAAAATAAATTTTGGAAATTACTTTCCTACATCCTGACTTTAGCAGGTTCAATATTATATAAATTACCGAATGGACTATTTTATTTCAATATAAAATACTACGGACATAATAATTATTGATTTCATTTTATTTCAGAATAATTATAATTAAAATTTTTGTGAATGCATTTTCGCTACACACAATACAGGGTTAATACGAACGACCTTTTTATACTAAAAATAGCTTCACATGATTTAATGAAAACTTTATCAAGCCTCCAACTTGTTATTATTATATTTTGCATCAGATGGAGGCAAAATTCGCACACACAGTACGAACATAAAAAATCAAACTCATTACAACCAATTAAAAATAGAATACCTATCACGTGAAAAGAGGACAGATTAAGTCGACTTATTGCTTATTAAAATAAAAATTTTAAGTAAGTATATATTAAATATAAAAATAGTAAGTAAGTATATATCTTTAAGGCCGATATAATGCCTAAAATAAAAAGATAAACCCCTTTTCGACATTTTTTTATTATTAAAATAATATTTATTTTTTATTAACATTCGTAATTCCATTTACCAGTCCCCTTTCACAACTTGAACTGTATTTGGGGGGGGGGCAGTTGTGATAGGGGCGCTTTGTTCTTGCCCCAATGACAATTAGCAGGCATGGTGATTAGTTATATAGTAGAAGCGTACAAGCTTAACGACAAACTGTCTTTGACAACAATTCATTACTTTGAGTTGTTGTTTTGCAGAAAATAATCTGATGGTATTTACCCAGACAGCAAGACAGCTGGCAGGAGCTGGATGCGAGTAGCACAGTGGCGTGCAATTGGAGAGGCCTATGTCCAGCAGTGGACGAGAATGGGCTGATTGATTGATTGATTACCCAGACTGTCACAAAGCTTTACCACCAAATCAATTTCCATTTAATTTAAATTTATAAAAAAAATCTCTGTATTTCTTGATAAGATTTTAGCTTATCATTTAAGAAGATAAGCTAGTTATTTAAGAATAACAAAATGTGAATAGTGAACACAACTGAAATATAATTCTGAAAATAGAAAAACAAGCATAAAAACGGGTCGGATTTGAAACATATTGTTAATTCAAATACAAAACTATGTAAATAAGGTTTTAAAAAAACACAGCATATGCAAATATCTCTTTCAAAAAGACATCTAAAAACATCCTATTTAAATTTCCCAGTGAATAAATAAGTCTCGTGAAATGGGGTTAATATGTATACGGTTTTTAGCCAGATTTATAAATGTGGCTGGTTTCGGATGATTCTGTCTGCGCAAGTAACGCGATAATTATGTTCGCCCACTGTGAACCGATTTTGATAGAAAGGTCGTCCCAAGAATAAATTTAGAAAAAGTTGATTAGACGAGCAAGTTGGCTACCCGATGGTAAGTGGTCACCGACCACAAACAATGACGCTATAGGAAACATTAACCATTAACCACAACGCCCATGCGCTTACAACCTTGAGAACTGAGATGTTATGTCCCTTGTGCTTGTTGCACTCACCCTTCCAACTAAAACACAACAATACTATTGGTTAGCAATACAATATCTGATGAGTGGGTGGAACATACATAGACCATCTCGCATAAAGCTCTACTACCAAGGGCTGCTTTATATCACCTAAATTTAGTTAGTAATTCTTCCTTCTTTTTTTATTATTTCACTTAAACTGTAGGGCTAGTTCAATATATTAATTAAGCACACTTATAGCGCTTGCTGTATATTTTATTATATTAATTGGTCGTTTTTATTAAATGCTTAGTTTCATATTGTTACGTCATCATAAAATAATCTATAAAATAATCTTCATTAATAAATGTAAAAATTATTTTTATATAAATTATAATATTCCTAAATCGACAGATGGCGTACGTTTTACTTGTATTTATTTTAAATAAATAATTTATTTTAAAATAATAGAAGTTTTAGCTATAAGTAGACGTTATAATATTATTTGGCATAAATATATAGCTTATGAATAAAAGTAGCAGATAATACTGCCTTCATTTTCTATTAGTACGTAAGGTCTTGTAAGATAAATAAGGGTGAAGATCCAGAAAAATGGTCGGGTCCATCGTCGCCACTCCACTGATAAGCAGACCTAATATATTACGTTGTCGTTCAGAAATATGATTCTTATTCGTGTGGACACGCCCTATGTATACAAAATTACCTTTTTATGTATTAGATGTAAAGTTAATACTTTTATAATAAAAATTAGAAGATATTTTTTTATATTGCCGATTAATTATTTAATAAATCTTATCTATACACATGCATATTAAAATCAAAGTGTCTGTTGGTAATATTAAAATAGCCCTTTTTTACGCAATGCATATGTACGTATGTATACTATGTATATGCGGTTTTTTACATTTTTGTCGGTCTGTCCGTCTGTCTGTCTGTCTGTTTGTTCCGGCCAATCTCCGGCACGGCTGGACCGATTTTGACGGGACTTTCACAGGCAGATAACTGATATAATAGGGAGTGACTTACGCTACAATATTTTTTTTCCTAAAATTCACACGCGTGTAAGGACGCGGGCACAGCTAGTATTAAATAAAAATTAAAAGACTTCTTTTCAAGTAAATTTAAATCTTTTGGATAGGCGACCCGTAAAACATTACGCTAGTGACACTTAGATTAACTCCACACAATATTTTATTAAATAAATATTTGATTACCTAATTGGTCTAAAGCTCATACACCGAGTGATTTTGATAAGGGGTTATTGGGTTTTACTGTGGAAAAAATGTTAGGCAATTGAAATCTGAGTTTTAGTAGTATGCACACGGTCGTTCGTCAGAAATCCGCTGTTACTGCGTCTGAACTCTTCGGATCGGATTATGAGCTTTGGGGAATAGTGAACCTGTGTCTGCCCGGACACTAATTGTGAACTATATGGCCTACCTAGTTGCCTAGCTCCCTTTGAGATTGGCCGCCGTATCGAAATCATATTAATAGATTTTCGTATGGAACTATTAATCTTTACATATATAATAAAATTGGAGTATCTGTTTGTTATGTTAGAATAACCGCTTTTTGCTAAATGGATATGCAATGCGAAGTAATGCATACGCGGTACGTATATAAACAAATATTTTTTACAATTTTTTGTCTTTGTCCCGGTTAATCTCTGAAACGTTACTATGTTGCAATGGTGATAAATAATAACTCAAAAAAAAACATCCAGCAGCATTACAGCTCAGGACTTGAAAAGTTCCATCATACATACATACATATATAAAAAAATACATTAATAAGATATAACTGTCCCACAAATATTTAAAAAAAAAAATTAAAAGGGCCAAAACCATTAACATCCTACTGGTCAAACTGGTATTCTAGCCCCTGGTGAAGAAACTTTAAACTTCCTCTTAATATTTAAAATTTTAAACAAATTAATTAAAGGCTGCACATATTTGCATAGAGGTACGATGCAGACTAAATACAAATTCGCTTCGCGTGAGATGTACGAATATCTGCTGTAATTATACGAGATATAACAACTCTACAAATGTAATTATTTCTCTCATATTTAGTACACTCCATCAAACGCTTTTGAGATCAAATATAATTGGACTTATACTAGGACTGGTATTTATTATTAAAGTCTTATTAATCAGAAGTTACAATTATTTTTTGCACATAACAGACTAATGTGTATCTAACTTTATAGTGACATCAACAATAATTACTTTAAATGAATAATAATAAATACTTTAGGCTTATGATTACTTCATATACGTATAAGAATAAGCAGTTATTTTTCCAAAGAGAGACTCGAGTAAGAGCCTGTGGTTAGGACGCGTGCATCTTAACTGATGATTACAGGTTCAAACCCAGGGCAGCACCACTGAATATTCATGTGCTTAATTTGTGTTTATAATTCCTCTCGTGCTCGGAACCTTCATGTGTCTAATTTATCTAATATATACTCTTAAACCAAAATTATCCTCCGTTATGTTATTAATATACAAAACGTGAATACACGATCGATATAATTGTAATCACTTATTATTTATAAAAATAGGTATTTTGCTTACTTTAGACGTGAATATTAAATCAAATATCTGATAGATAAAAATAAATACTTTATTTCAATTTTTTTTTTGTGTATAGGTTAAATTAGGCTCGAGTTTATTAAAAATCTAAAATTAGCGTATTAAAATTGAAAAATGAAGTGATTTGGTTTGCCAATCGCCAATCGGTAAATACTACTGAACCAATATAAAAGCACGTTTAGAAATAGGCTTATAATATTATTTACTACATGAGAGATATTCATTACTTACATTTCGATATTTGGAAATGGATTTAATGTCTAAAAAAATGAAATCTTTTTTTAATAAGAGTAGGAGCTTCATCCACCACGCTACAGGCCCGAGAATGTGGGCTATACGTACATGACAATTATAACAGCTAATGATGTGGCGAGTAATTAAACTTATGTAATACCACCTCTTATTTATAATATTAATAGTAATGATTGTTATCTTCAAGCTACTATGTAAATCAAATAGTGTCTGTTTACATTTAAATAAACGTATTAATTTAATAGTTAACCGGCAATGACAGGTAGCGTCAATGATAAATCTTAATACTTGGGCAATAATCCCGACACGTGAGCAAACCCACGACACAAAGTTACGACCGTGTGCAGAGAGACAGATGAGCAAACTCAGAACGAGGCTGAGCGCTTGTCTCATTCCTGTACAAAAGTTTATGCTAGTACTAACCCGCCCCGGCTTTGCTCAGGTGCAAAATTAACACTAATTGTTTATTTACAACATAACATTAGAAACTTCAAAAATTATAAGTGTTTCATTACTATATTATCCATGTATTATACGCTAAAACCTTCCTCTCGAATCACTCCTATCTATTAAAATAACCGCATCAAAATCCGTTTCGTAGTTTTAAATATTTAAGCATATAAAAGCATATAGGGACAGAGAAAGCGACTTTGTTTTATACTATGTAATGATAGTCTAGGAGGTTGACTAAGAGACTCTAGTTGATGTTAGAGGACAGTGTAAATATTAGGAGTCATACGGCATCCTTCTAAGTCAAAGCTCGGTGAGAGGACTTGTATGACGCTTATATATCGCATATCATACATTTTTATCTATGTATTATTAATATCCGGCTCGAAGGACCAACATCACATATTCATTGAGTATTCGTGTAACTTAAATGTTAGACATTTCACGATCGTGCTCAGCGGTGAGTTCCGAGTTTGTTGTTACAGAGTAGCTCTACTTAGCATTTCCGGGAACCGATAACAAGTCATTCGAGTCATGCTTGAATACACTCCACATGCATATCTGTAACTTATGTATATATATACGAACACACAATGAGAACCAGTCGTACGTTGCTCAATACACGATACTCGTATATATCAGCTATTCGTTTATGTTGAAAGTACATTTCTCGTTATGTGTCTACAATATACGGTTGCCATTCTGACTGATACCAGGGCAATATACATACAAATATATATATGAAAATATTTGCCTGGTTGCATATACATGTAGAATCATAATGCGTAGAGCAAGTATTGTTGACGCGTACCATCTTTCCTCTCGCATTCTACAATTTTAGTGATTTCGTATACCCTATACAATTGTGCATGGTAGCCCTACTTATTCGATAGATTTTACCGACTAATTTTCAAAAGGATATATAGATATAGGGGATATATATCTACAACCAATTTAAGACGTCAGGTCATATGCCTGTGTTCGGTTCGTATTTTTTTATTTCATTTAAATTGTTAGCTTAATAATATTTTAAACACATTAAATAAGACTATTCGTAACGTTTTTTTTTTTTTTTAGTTTCGTTGTGATCGCCTTTATATATAAAGAAGTTGAAAATGTCCAAATAGATTGGATTTAGTACACCACTCATATGCGGTCCAAGCTGTGGTCATAAAACGAATATTTAATAATTGATTTAATTACCCTTCATTTTGAAACCTGTTAGTAAGTGACACCTCGTTTATTTAATCGAAGGGTTCCCTATAATATATAATTGTATTATTTTTAAATGGTTTGGATAGATACATAATATAAGATAGATACCTGATTATCATTTTGAATTTATATGGTATTACAGCTTAGCCTAGCCTAGCAGATTAGCCTCCTAAAAATATTTCGTATGTTCGTGTTATGTTAAAATTATGAGAAGCAGTGTAAACATGGCCGTTCTTGACTGTGAATCAAAGATACAAAAAACTTGGGCTCGTAACTAAACAAACAGTAATTTCACGTCGCAATATATTACATGTGATATAATTTTTCCTCTGCCCTTTCAAATTCCACCATCCTTTGTGCAAGCGTTCACCGGACAAATTGCACACAGTAGCCTCCGCGACATTTGACTTGAATAAAATGTTCCGTACATTTTGAAAATTTATGTCACCCTACACAGTGTTGCCATGCCATTCTGACACTTGATTTAAAACGCGCGAAAAGAACATAGAAATGCTTGACAATATTATTTTAGACCCAATATGATAACAGAGCCATATCTTCTGGATTGTTACCATAGCAAATGCCAGAACAATATTAAATACTAACAATAATATTTTATTTGTTTATAAAATATTTTCTATAAAAAACAATGATCAGCATTATTTTATCTCTTGTTTTGATAAAAAAATACCATTACATTTTGTTATTGATATTACAAAACGCGAGATCTTATCGCGTTTTTTTTTAACACGTTTTTATAAACTGGCTAATAATAACTGAATGACAATCCAAATAAGTAAAAAAAAATCAAAGTAGTAAATATTTAACATACTCAGTGTTAAAATATACATCACATATTTTGTAAAGCAATTAAGAGATAAAAAATCCGATAATTATGTTTCATTCATATCTTATATGTTGCATAAATAAATATACAAGGTAGGACGCGTTTATCTTAACCATTAAATAATGAACTAACCTGGTGTGACTTTGATTTTCCGTTTGCTTAACTTGTGTGTATGACTCATATAGTATGCAGATGAAAATCTGCCTTATATTCCAACACCCGCTTCAAAGCAGTGAAGTGAAAAAGCTTCAAATGTTTTTCCTGATATATCTGTCTCACCTTAAAAGTCAGGACATTTTTTTAAATGTCAAGACAATTGGATACCCTAGTTTACGCGTATTTTATCATTATTCAACTTTTATGAAGCATAGTTTAATGTTACTGCGCCAAAATGAATCCGTTTCGATAGTAGCTGTATGTTATGCCAACAATAAGACAAATGTTAATTTCAAATTTAATAGTCTCTGCTAATTTTAAAAATGATTAATAGATACTTATCTTATTTTTAATATTCGTATAAGTATTGCTATTACCTAAGTGAGATGCAGTATTGCCAGATTTTGGTGAAACGTCGGGCTACTATCAAATATCCATGTCATGATCATTTGTTAAGATCCACATTTGACATATTGTTTTTAGTTACATGTAAAAAACTACGGCAATTGTTTTTTTAAACGATTATTTTTTATAAATTATATTATCGATAGCGTAAAACCAGATATTTTTCGAGAAAAGAAACTCGTATTTGGTCAAAGGTCATAACTCGAATTGATTGCGATAAATAGTGTCGCAGAATAGTCGAGAGAGTGCTACAAAGTGTGACTTCGTATGACATAATTGAGACGAGTCAAACGCTTCAATTAAAAAAAAGTCTTGAAAATACTACCAACACTTTATTTTCAAATTCATTTGATTTTCATTCGAAGAACAAGAAGAGTCGAGATGGCCCAGTGGTTAAACGCGTGCATCTTAACCGATGTTTGCGGGTTAAAACCCAGGCAATCACCGCTGTTTCATGTGCTTAATTTGTCGTTATAATTCATCTCGTGCTCAGCGGTGAAGGAAAACATAGTGAGGAAACCTGCATGTGACAAATTTCATAGTAATTCTGCCACATGTGCATTCCACCAACCCGCTTGGAACAGCGTGGTGGAATATGTTCCAAACCTCCTCAAAAGGAGAGGAGGTCTTTAGCCCAGCAGTGGGAATTTACAGGCTGTTCTTGTTGTTGTTGTGTTGTTGATTTTCATTTATGTTTGTAACACTTCTGAGAACGTCGTGCTAATTCTCGTTCGCTGTGGGCAGTAGGCGTACTCTATTCCAATAGCAATGATAAACAAACGTTAGATCTTAATCATTGAGATTTCTTATACCTCTGCTATATTATGCACTTAAAACAGTTTTTGATTACATTTTATATGTTATCTATAACTATTCCCTCCGGTGGTTGGCTGTGAGGTCTGTTTAGCCCACGATGATTGCCTAATTTAAATTTATATATAAAAAAATCTATTTATTTTATCTAAGCTTTGTCTGCGTATAGTTAAATTAACATTTTTATTGGTCTGCATATAAATTAGAAAACGCGATCAATTTTTGAACATAAAATGCAAAACTCGATCATCGTGTTTACATTAATCAATTAAGGATGATATGCTGAAAACATTACCTATTTAACTTTAGGTATAATATATTTAATGTATAAATCAAATAAAAAGCTGAGTTGAAAGTAATAAACGATTTATTGCTCGAAGCAAGGGCACGTCCTCCATATTGGTGAAAAAATGATTGTGAAGCTATTCTGAAGAGCTCTGCCAAATATTTATGGATCATTTCAGTGCCTATTACGGAAATGAGTGATATACGACCATAATATTAACTTACTTTTATTTTAAGGTGGAAGTTATAGTAATTCTATATTGACAACAAAAAATGTGCTAGTACGCTTTAAATAAAAGTATAAACTAATACGCTTTAAATATTAACTATTAATATATTTTTATACCCGCTCAGACTCTGCACGGGTGCAATATCAGCAATGCAAATTCAACTCAAAATTCAAATTTACTACAGAATATTAGTTGTTTCTTCTCTATATTGTCCACGTATTATATACATAAACCTTCCTCTCGAATAACACTAGGTATCTATTAAGAAAAACGGCAACGAAATCCGTTGCTTAATTTTAAAGATCCAAGCATACAAAGGGACAGGCAGCGGTGAGCGACTTTGTTTTATACTATGTAATGATGTTAATATAAACATGAAAAATAAATTTCATGTAAAACTGTATAATGATTCCTAAATCATCATTATTAGAAACTATAGTCACCCTTACTCCGAAAACACTTCACCAATTTCCGGCCACAGCTACCAATCTTAAAGGTTAGGGCATTTTATAGCAGGTACCTTAATGTGTCGGCGCTCTCTATTACCTCACTGATCGCTCTCATAATCTGATCATGACCGAAGAAAGATTAGGAGCAGATTTAACGGCTTTAGAATTATTTAATACTTAATGTGCTTTCCGAGGTAAGGTAATTAAATAATACCAAATGTTCGTAGAACATTGTCGAAACTATATAGTTTTCGAGATAATTCTATTATTATATTATTACCAAATAGGTACCGATGGGTTTTTATGTGTTTCTTTTGTATTTATAATATTTCATCTTGTGTTTGGTAAGTGATGGATATCATGGAAGAAACTTGCTCGAATAAAATTGAGTACATGTGAGGAGCCCGCGTTTAAACACAGATTAGGCTTCTAAACTAAAAATCGTAGTACCATTTTGTTCACCGTAATATATCTATATGAATGCAGACAGATCTATATGTAATATGGTATCTATGGTCTCGACAGTAAAAATGTAGTGTTCGCAATATTGGAACTTTGTGTCATATTGAATTATCACATAATAACTGTCAATTGGTATTACAGTAGTGCTATTTTGGATCGTGAGTGTAGGAGTCACGTAATGATTATTGTAGTGCCTTTTGATACACAGCGCTCTTAGGTTTTTTTCTACAAAGTATTAAAAAATGGAATGAAATCTATAAATTCGATAATAACAAGGGAAAAAGAGATTCAATTATTTAGATAAGATGTATCATGCAAATAAATTTATTTACCCTAAACAAAATATGAACCTCTTTCGAATTAAGATATTTATTCGTACTTATTTCTTTTTTAATTTAAGAATATTAATAACAAGATTTATTAACATTTGGTACTTACTACTTTTATGCTAATAGCTACTAAGAAACAAAACTTGAACAGCCGACGATCAAGAGAGCTGAACATTTAGTTCGACCAGATAAGCTATTATACAGAATAGTACCTCCGGGAGTCTGAATGAAATCTTGGAACTAATGCAAAAGCTTACTGTTCTCAATAAAACATAGCGTTACTTCCGACGTCTGGATCAATTCTGGGAGTTATTTCAGTCGAAATATGTAGTAAAGTTTTATTTCCCTCGAGCCAGGTGAGCGACTTGCTGGAAAACTTGTGCGCCTCTAATAGAATTTTTAACGGACAATGAATGATACTACGCTTTATGTATGCAGTATTTTCTTGATTTATACCAACGTGAAAGTTTTATAACAGCCTTCGTGCATTGCATGGCAATAACGACGCTCGTGACTTAGGTACAAATAGTTTGTGTTATATTTCGATAGTGATTATGATGTCTTCACAAAAAATTAAGATTGTCAACAACTGTAGTTGATAAGGGTGGCATGTAAGCATTTTAGTTCCATGACATACTGTTAATTGTCTTGTTTGTTATGTAGCTTGCATATAAAGAAAATCCTATATTAAGAGACAAAGATGATAATGGCGCTCCAGTGCCGTTATATACAGGGTTATTGGTAATTCGACGTATATCCGTTAGGAGGTGATAGGAGTGACTATATGCAATAATTTTAACCCCCATATGCATATGCCTATTATAAGAAATATAAGAACAGGCTGACTCTCTCCACCCCAGTTTAATATTAATTAAATAATAATCTGAAGGAAAACAGTAATATATTTTAATGTTTATTTTTAAAGGAACATTTTTGTTAAATGTTTACTGGTAATTTCATATGTTCTAAAGCTAAGCATTCAAGTGAACCTGGGCAACCGCACGGTGTTCCGAACTTTTTTTAAAATACCTAAAAAAAAATCTGCCCATTTTTTTATCTTATATAAGAACTTTCGTGCCTTAAGACGAGAGTCTTCAACCAGTGCGTCCTACCCATCATGACATACGGAGCCGAAATGTGGACACTCACGACAAGGGTGGTCCACCAGCTTAAAGTCGCTCAGCGTGCTATGAAAAGGGCTATGCTGGGCGTTTCTCTGCTCGCATGAGAAATGAGGCGATCCGCCAGAGAACCAAAGTCATCGACATAGCCCACCGGATTAGGAAGCTGAAGTGGCAGTGGGCTGGCCATATTTGTCATAGAACCGACAACCCTTGGGGGAAACGCGCTCTAGAGTGGAGACCGCGTTTCGGCAAACGTCGTGTAGGACGTCCTCAGGCACGGTAGAGTGACGATTTACGCAAGACGGCAGGCAGGAGCTGGATGTGAGTAACCGGAGAAAGCCCACACTGGCGTGAAAGCCAGCAGTGGACCGAAACGAGCTGATGATGATGAAGAACTATAGAAACTCCTTCCCAACACCTTGTAAGAAATCTTAAGACACACATTGGCGACTCCCTCCCACTCTGAATCTTACGTAATGAATTAATGGCCCTTTAATAAACAGTGAAGACAAATACCTTTTAAAAAAAACTGCATGCAAGCTAAAGAGAATACCTTATTAACTAATTAATGCATTAAAAAGTACCTAGTAATTGCACATTTTAATTCCGGAAGCCAGGCGTAAACTTATGCGGCAAATACCGGAAGAATACTATAATAGCGGAAGGATTGACATCGCTAATGAGAACACGCGTCGGGACCGGTTACTTTATATTCATTACTTAGCACAGAATATAATAGAAACACTAAACCGAAGGGTTACCGGAGAAAGCTTTACATTTATTTTCATTTTGTTAAATGATCACTGGGCAACCTGATGGTATTTGGTGACCTTCTAGACTTTGGCAATGTTAGAAATATTAACCAACTCTTATATCGCTAATGCACCACCAACCTTAGGAGCTAAACATTTTCATTGTGCCTGTTACATTCAAACATCCCTTCAAACCGGAACACAAGAAAATTATGTTTTGCTGTTTAGCGGTAGAAGATAGAAAATATTGAATGGGTACAAAGTTATACAAAAATTATCAATTATACGGGACCACAAACAATTTTGACTACGGGTGTACACGTAATCAACATATGCATATACAGGTTTATTGGTAACTCGACGTATATCCGTTATGAGGTGATAGGGGTGACTATTTGCAATAATTTTAACCCCCCTATTTATAGTGCAAAAGTGAACCATTTTTGAGTTATCACGTTTTTTAGTTTTTTTTTTCAAAAGTTGTCAAAAATGCAACTTCAAAACTTTATTTTAAAAAAAGTATCAATTAAAATCTATTTTTTTCTTTTGTTTTAGAAAAACGATTAAAAACTGGAGATTTGTCTATATTTAAACAATAATTATCGGTCCAAATTTAAAAATGCGAGACGGAAAACGAAATTAGTTCAATATTTTTTAGTTCTTTTTTCCTCAATTTGCCTTTAAAACTAAAAAATCATGATGAAACTTGGCCTGCAGATTTTTTTAAAAACATAACCGTTTTCTTAGTTTTCCAAAAATGTATAAATAGAAGAAAATGATTTTAAATCAATCGAAATAAAATCACCAGAAAGGACGCTGGTGGACATTCGATTACGAATATTATTTATATAGTATTTTATGTTTATAAATTTTTTAATTGTTTTGCCTGTACAATAATTTTTAAATAAAATTTTATGTGAAATAGTATACATACCTAGAGTACCTACAGTTAGAATTGAAGTTTATCGATCAAAAATGTCTTTATATTGTTTATGTTTTTTTATTTTTTTATACAGCCTCTGTACTGCTCTCTAACCGGTTAAGAAGTCAAATCAAGAGTCCTCTTTAATTTAATGCAGATCTAAGGCTCAAGTTAAAATGAGACCATAACTGATTTTCTGTGTACAGCTAGTAAATTAAAGTAAGTAGGTTAGCGAATCTTGCCATCGCGTTGTATGTATCTACGATTTGACACAACGCCATCTTGTATTTTGCATTTAAAATATCTTATAAGATATTTTTGTATTTTGAATTTAAAATTTTAAGTTATAAATGACTCCAATACTTTTATCCGTAAATATTAGTGTCCAAACTTTTTCCAGCTTGAAAATAACAAGCATCTATTTTTGTTAATTCTCCAATCTAAATTTTATACATAAACCCTTATAATTGTAGTCATACTATGCGTTTCTATGATAGAAATCGACAGACATTTTTAAGATTGCCGTTTTATAAATTTAAATCATTCGTAAAAAATACATTGGTAAAGAAGGTATATTATTCAGTACAAGATTATGCAGGCGATAAAAAGCGTGGAATTAATACTTGTGGACATCCAGGCAGGATAAATTACATACATTATATATAATTTACAATATCTAACATGACTATTTTTAATTTAGATTTTGAGCGGGTGGGAGTGGTTGCGTCGAAATATAAAACGAATTAATAATTTTACTCTATATACATACAAAATACAAGATTTTATAGATGATAAAAAAGCGTGGAGTTAATACCTGTTGACTTCCTAGCAGGATATATTAATTTAAATAATTGTATTAACTAACATGACTTCGTATTTTTTAAATGTTGAAAAAGAGTAACTACTGAGTTTCTTGCCGTTTCTTCTCGGTAGAATCCACTGTCTGAACCGGTGGTAGCTTCACTTAATTTTAAAATGACGATTCAAAAATGCTTGGAAAGCCTACTTGAATAAAGTTTATTTTGATTTGATTATTGTGTTCAGGGCGCCGTCTTATGACTTTTAAGGACATGAGGTTTGGAGCTTGTTTCCGCTGTGATAGGTACCAAAATAATTAAAACAATAACAAAAATATAAGTACGTAAAAATACTTTATTAATCATGAAATTCTTATTTACAATATCAACCTCAGAAATATTATTACAAAAATACTCAAAACGAAAACATTACCTATTGAAAAACGCTCTGAATTTTGAAATCTCATTTCATTCATCATATATCAAAATAACCAGAATATTATTTTCTACACTAATGGGTTTAAGCTAAACTCCACAGCTGGACAAATTAAAAGTAAAATACCACGTTAAGGCTTGAAAATATAAAGTAATCTTACGAATAACCTAACGCTACGGCATTGGGGCCCTTATCAATTAATAATAATATGTACTGTGCTTCATTAGTCGTATATTCTGCATATCAATAGAATCCTTCTTGAATTTCAATAAACACTTCTCATATAAAAATATTATAAAAATCTTATGCAAGACTCGTAAAGATCTAAGTATGGTCTGCAAAAGAAATACTTTTTTTTTTATTAAACTGCCTGTGTCTAATATAATACTTGACACGAATAATTCATTGCGTTAGAAATGCTTTCTTTCATACACAAATTTGAGCTAGAAACTGCACCCAGCAGTTTCATTTCAATATCACTGAAATATTCATTTATTAATATTTATAATTATAAAGGCGACTGTAATTCTTCAAAACGATGGGACAAATTAGTTTTGTTATTATATTTGATAACAAATTAAAAGCATTGGATCATTTTGATGTATCTCCTAACAATATGGTAATGTTATATTATTCATACGCGAGATTATCTATTTACACACGAATTCGTATTTTTGTGTTAAGTTTTGTACTGGTTTAGGTTGCAGTCCGGTCGGAGCCTCTATCTCCTTTGGTTGACGGTTCTCTGAACTGAGGACATGCCGTCCACGAAGCGAGTCCGGAACAGAACGTTCGCGTTGTTGAACATGCCGTCCTTCAGCGACACGATTATGAACTGGAAGATAATTCATTTACGTATTAATATGAGCCGAGCTGAGCCGAGATGGCCCAGTGGTTGGAACGCTTGCATCTTAAGCGATGATTGCGGGTTCAAACCCAGGCAAGCACCGCTGATTCATGTGCTTAATTTGTCTTTATAATTCATCTCGTGCTCGGCGGTGAAGGAAAACATCGTGAGGAAACCTGCATGTGACAAATTTCATAGAATTTCTGTCACATGTGTTTTCCACCTACCCGCATTGGAACAGCGTGGTGGAATATGTTCCAAACCTTCTTCAAAGGGAGAGGAGGCCTTTAGCCCAGCAGTAGGAATTTACAGGCTGCAGTTGTTGTTGTTGTTAATATTTCATAATCTTAAAATATACAATTAATAATTGAATAAGAGTCTAAATAAAACAAGTTATACCGGATTTGAATCGCGTATATTATGCGTGGTGCGTACGAACGCTGTAAAGTGCTCGAAACGTCGGGACGCCAAAAATGATTAATATACGCGATTCAAATCCGGTATAACTTGTTTTATTTAAATGTGTAATAATCGCGAAAATTTAAGAAAACGAAATTCAAAAACGCTTCATTGTGAAGTTTACTTGAATAAAATTGATTTGATTTGATTTGAACACTATGTGAATGTAAGTCACCTGCGAGTGTCGGAAGTGTTCGCGCAGCATGTGCCCGATGTTCTGCGTGTGCGAGAGGTCGAGCGCGGCGTCGACCTCGTCGAGCACGTACAGCGGCGCCGGCTTGAACAGCAGCATGGCCAGCACCAGCGACAGCGCCACCAGCGAGCGCTGCCCGCCCGACAGCTCGCCCAGCGACTCCTTCCACGTGTTGTTGAAGCCCACTTTCACCTTGGAAAGTTAAGACGAATTTAGGTTCTATTTTTAATATCCGGCTTGAAGGACCGTTTTACAAAAAACTGGAATGTTGTCTTAAATTTTCGCGATTATTACACATTTAAATAAAACTAATTATAACGGATGAATCGCGTATATTAATTATTTTTAAACATCCCGACGTTTCGAGCAAATACCTCAATGGTGACTCGCACCACCACCCTAGTCAGTTAGCTACCGTTGGCAAATCTTTGTTTCAGAGAGCCCACCATCTCTGCGATGCTGAACACCTAGAGGACGAGCTACGTCAGGTCAAGCTTGCACTCCACCAGAACAAGCTGCCCGTGCCTCGCCAGCATCGCAGAAGCCATACCAAGCCACCCACAGTTGAGCGACAACCTGCATTTCTACCATATGTGAAAGGAGTTACAGACAGGATTGGCAACATCTTGAAGCGAGCTTCGATTAAAGCCGTTTACAAGCCTCATAAGAAAGTGAGCCAGTTCTTGAGACCTATCAAGAGTAATATCCCTTTACAAACTGCAGGAGTATATAAACTCGAATGTGAGTGTGCTTTATCTTACATAGGCCAAACAAAGAGAAGTATCGGTACCAGGGTCAAGGAACATATAGGAGATGTCAAAAATAGGCGTTCTTCAAGGTCTGCAGTCTGTGAACATGCTCTGGATAAACCTAACCATTTTATCCGATTTGATAAATCACAGATCCTCGCTAGAGAACACAGATTCATTCCTAGAATGATACGCGAGGCTATTGAAATTCAAAAACATCCGAACTTCAATAGAGAAGATGGTTGGAGACTTACTAACACCTGGGATCCACTTATTAAAAATTTAAAATCCCAAATCCAACAGACTGGAAGACCTAAAGATACAGTTAGTGCCTTCTGCGTGCAACCGGAACGTTACTCAAGATATCAATTGAGAAATCGTTGGCAAATAGACAAATGTCATCTTAGTCTACCCGTGACCACGAACACTGCAAAGTGCTCGAAACGTCGGGATGTTTAAAATTAATTAATATACGCGATTCATCCGTAATAATTAGTTTTATTTAAAAAACTGGAAATTTGTCGATTGTACTGATTTTAAATAGAAGTAAATTTTTAACGTGAAACTGTAAAATACAGAAATTAATTAAATATTGATTTATAACGGATAAGTCACCATCTCACCTCCAGACCATCCAGCACCGTGAACCCGGGCGGCGGAGTGAGCCTGGCCTGGGCGCCCGGCAGCAGCGTGCTGAAGATCGAGCCGAAGTCCCGGTTGACCTGCTCGCAGGCCGACGCCAGCGTGCGCCGCTTCTTCTCGTCGAGCTCAGCCATCACCTGCACGAGCTTAGCTCGGTCGGCCTCGACTATCTTCTTCTTGCGCATGACGTCCTGGTACTGCAGACACACAGACTGTGACTAGCCGTCGCGGGCGCGGGGGAGCGCGGGGGGAGGGGTGCGGGGGGGACGCACCTGCTCCTCCTCCTTGCCGAGCAGCGTGTGCGCGCGCGCGTTGAGGCCGCGCGCCAGGCGGTCGCGGCGCTCGCGCAGCTGCGCCACGCGCGCGCCCGCCACGCCGGCCGAGCGCGACTCGAAGTCGTACGCGCCGCCCGCCAGCCCGAAGTACTGCCGCTCCGACGGGATCCACGGGTTCTCCGTCTCCAGGGCCTTGATCTGGAACGTTCCGAGATCATCTCGTTATCAAGCGTGGAAACATATTATTCGTTCGAGGTTGACAAAGACCATTATTATTAGTGTAGTTAAAACTTTACTTTTACACCGACCCTCACACCGAGAAGTTAGGTGCACAAACATTTAATGATATCGAAGTTCAAACAGATTACAATTATACTCTCTTCGAAGGCGACGGCTCACCTTCTTTTCCCACTCGGTCGCTTCATTCTGCAGCTCCTTGATCTTGTAATCCAACTCCTTGATCTTAAGCTCCAGATCGTTGTTGCTCGCCCCGAGCTGATCCTTTTTCTGCAGCAGCCGAGCTATGTCTCCGTTTCGACTCGCGATTTCCGCCTTCTGCTTCTTTATTTTCGACTGTAATTCTTTGACGACAGCCTGTAACGAGTGTTACTTGAGGAGGTTTGCAATAAAAAGGCATATCTACACTAATATTATAAAGAGGAAAACTTTGTTTGTTTGGTTGTAATGAATAGGCTCAAAAACTACTGGACCGATTTTAAAAATTCTTTTACCATTCGAAAGCTAAATTAATCCCGCATAACATAGGCTAAATTTTATTTTAAAAAAAAATAGGGTTTCGTAAGATATTTTGGGTTTTTCGGACAAAAAAGGAAAAAATCTACCAAAAAAGTTGATTTTTTGCGTATGATGCCTAAACTATAAAAGATAGAACTATAAAATGTTCTAACTCCGGTCCTTAGAGGGCATAATGGCCTCCGACCCTAAGAACCTCATCAGATTCGTGGCTGATGTTGGTCTGACTGAGGTGTTGTGATCACGAATTTGAGGTTTATCACAATAGATCCAAGCGCCGGTTGCAGTAATTCTTCAAATGTGACCGTGCCTCAGCAGTAGGGATATTAGAAGACTGATTATGAACCGTTATCTACGCGGGCGAAGCCGCGGGCGACCGCTAGTATATAATAAAGCGAGGAAGCAGCAGGTGTGCTCACGGCGGCGGCGGCGTGGTGCGCGGTGGCGTCGTCGCTGGCGGCGCGCAGGCGCTCGCTGGCGGCGCCGGCGTCGCGGAGCTGCTCGGCGCTGGCGGCCACGGCGCGCTCCAGCTCGTCCACCTCGAGGCGCAGCGTCTCGAACTCCTGCTCGCGCTGCTTCCACGAGCGACTGCTCTCCTCCGCCTCCTTCTTGGCCTTATTTAGTTCCTCCTCCGCTTTCTTGAACTCCCTACATTTATATATTAGATCGTACGGTGCTACATCATAAAAGAGACGTCTTTGGTGTTCATTTATTAATATACTAGGAGCCAGTAGAGTATGCTCTTTCCATGAAGCGATCAGCGGACGTTGATAAAATATTTGTACGTTTAATAAAATATATTTGGGAGAAAAATGCAGGAGCAAAAGAAAAGTGGGAAACTAGTATATTTTTATTTAAGGTTAGTCTAATTGTGTTGTTATTATTTTTGTTATTGAAATAAACAGTTAAATTGTGTTGGTAATGTTACATCAATCCTAAAACCACCAACCTTTCCCTGTGTCCCTTGATATCCTTCACTTTGGCTTCCAGCTCTCTCGCTTTTGCTGCAGTTTCATTTTGCGTCCGTTTGTCTTGTTCCACGGCTGCCGTCAATTCTGCGACCTATAAATTAAACAAAACTCTAATAGTTTGAGTCTTGCAAATCACAACAGTCTTATTATCTTTGGACAAAATTGACCAATTTTGACGAGACTAATTCGTCTTCCTTAAAACAATCACAAAATACAAATGGAAGGTGCTCTCACCCGCTGCCGCAGCGCCTGGATCTCCTCGTGCAGCTGCGCGTGCGCCGTGCCCGCCACGCGCTCGCTGGCCACGCGCAGCGCGTGCCGCGACATCTCCAGCCTGCGGCACGACCGTCACTGTATGGATCCGAAACTTCACTGTCGTCGACTGCTAAGTTTCGAAGCGACCGCTCACCTCTGCTGCAGGGCCGTGTACTTTTCGGCGGCGTGCTGCAGCGCGCTGTACTCCTTGGAGCTCTGCGCCAGCTGCGCCTCGGCGGCGCGCAGCTCGTCCTCCAGCTCCCGCAGCTGCGCCAGCTGCACGAGCACGGAGCCGCCCTGGTGGCGCGCGCCGCCCGACAGCGTGCCGGCGGGGTCGAACACGTCGCCGTCCAGCGTGACGCAGCGGCGGCGCACGCGCGGGTGGAACGTGACCTGGCGCGCCGCCGCCAGCGCGCCGCACACCAGCGTGGAGCCGAACACCCACGCCACGGCCGGCCGCACCGCCTCGTCGAACGCCACCAGCGCCAGCGCCAGCTGCACGGCGTCCGCGCCGCCGCCCTGCGCACACGCCGACGCTCGCGTCACTAGCCACTCTAGCCAACCGCACGCACTCCCGCCCCGCGGCACTCACGATGTCCTGCGCGAGCGCCACGACGTCGGGCGGCACGACGCTGGCGGAGATCTTGTTGAGCGGTATGATGGTGGTGCGCGTGCGCAGCTGCCCGCGCTGCAGCAGCAGCTTGCTCGTCTGCTCCGTGTCCACCACCACATTGTACAGCTGCGGGAATGGGTGTCGCTTGTAAACTTGTATTATTAGGTAATTTGTCGAAATTACATACTCGCTTACCATTACTTATCTATGTTTTATTATAAATAAAAAAATCACTCACCCTCCCGCCGGCCGTGGTCTCGAGCGCCGTGCAGTGCAGCGCGTCGCGCACGCGGATGAGCCGGCACACCGTGCCTGCAAGGTGCGCGCTACTGTCACCAAACTTCTCCGACATTTGGGATTGTTCTTATAACTTCTAATACGCACGCGTGTGCTTGAGTGCGTGCACATGTGTCATTAGTCTCACATGTATATCGAGAACAGGTGTGTGAAACAATAAACTAATCAATACGGACGGGTGCGTGCGTCACTCACCGCAGACGCGCGCGCGGTCGAAGTCCCGCTGCGGCGGCGTGTAGTGGAAGTCGCAGCGCTGCAGCGTGGCGGCCAGCTGGTCGGCGCGGTCGCGGCGGCCGCGCACGCCGGCCTGCAGCGAGCGGATGGACTCCTTTAGCTCCCTGCTTCGGTCTTCGCTGAAATTCATACCCGACAATTCGGCCTGCGGAGTACAAATGTAAGATTATAGTATAACTCGCCAATTACACGGTACATATCTTAGAACACAGGTTTTTACACAGCAAGTTTCAAAACGAGCTATATAAAAATCAAATATTCCACACAAAGCACATGTATTTGAAACATAGTAGATTAAATTAAGAGAAGTCTTCATTAAACGTAAACTATTCATTAAAATTAATACAATAATTGACTAACTTACTTCCAACTTATTAACTTCCGCCTGATGCTTATCAATACTTTCTCGGTCTTTTTGGTACTGCGAGCTGCTGGACTGGAACTCCTTCTCAAGGGCCTTCAGTCTTTCCTCTGCGTGCTTCTTCTCCATCATACTCTGCGATATACGAGTCGACGCCTCAGACGCCGCCTGTTTGGCCGCTGGGAGGCAGACAGTTTTTGAGTACAATTGAGGGGGTTCCCAATTTTTTTTTGGCTTAATTTTTTTCACATCAATGCAAATAGTGAATACAACAATAACAAAAGCCTGTAAATTCCCACTGCTGGGCTAAAGGCCTCCTTTCCCTTTGAGGAGAAGGTTTGGAACATATTCCACCACGCTGTTCCAATGTGGGTTGGTGGAATACACATGCGACAGAATTTCTGTGAAATTTGTCACATGCAGGTTTCCTCACGATGTTTTCCTTCACCGCTGAGCACGTGATCAATTATAAAGACAAATTAAGCAGATGAATCAGCGGTGCTTGCCTGGGTTTGAACCCGCAATCATCGGTTAAGATGCACGCGTTCTAACCACTGGGCCATCTCGACTCCAATAGCGACTAGCAGCGACTAAACTAATTTAATTCAAAATGATGCGAATAAACCGAGAGTGTCCTCGCGCCTCGTACCCATGAGCTGGTCCTGCAGCGAGTCTGCGGCGCCCTCGCGGCCCGAGCTCACGGACAGGAAGCGCTGCTGCGCCGCCGCCAGCCGCGCCGCGCTCGCCTCGCTGGCGCCGCGCAGCGCCTCGAACGCGCTCGACGTCTGCCGACACGCACACACACACACACATTATATTCTACACTACTAATTCGAATGTCGTACGTCTCAGTCCAAATCTAAAATCTATGAGATTTATTATGGAGTTGCAAAAAAACTGGCTTCGAACTAAAATAAAATATATTGTTGGAATAAACAAGCGACATCAGCGTCAAGTCATACAACATCCCTATTTAAAAAAAAAAAAGGCGGGAGATTTGTAGTTGACACATTGAGAATTGCAATTATAATTAATACAGTGTAATGTGATTATTGATGGTTATTTGTGTTGTAGACTAAATGTTTTTCTTTTGTGGTAGATTGATTGTTATTATAAATTAAAGATAATTGTTTTTAGAGGTTAACCTACTTCCGGTTCTAAAAATATTATTTAGGAAATCAAGTGGAGTAGCATATAGTAAAAATAAGTTATAATTTTTTTTTAATGAATTTGTAGATCTTAATTTTTCTTCAAGAAATTCTTCACAATAAAATAATTAATTAAAACAGTACTTTTTAGCTCCGTCGACTAACTCATGAACAAAAACCACAGTACAAACAAACAGCTTGTACTGTAGAGTAGTGCGAGGTGTATGGTGTAAGGCAGGGGCGGGGCACCTGGTCGCGCTCGGCGCGCCTGTGCTGCAGCGCGGCGGCGTCGTCTGCGGCGGCGCGCTGCAGCAGGCGCGCCTTGGCGGCGTGCGAGCGCAGCGCGTCGGCGGCGGCCCGCAGCGCCGCGCCGCGCGCCGCCTCCTCGCGCTCCGCCGCGCGCGCCTCCGCCTCCAGCGCCGCCAGCGCGCTGCCGCTCTCCTGCCGAAGCCCCATATATTAGATTTTTTTTTTTTATGGTATAGGTTGGCGGACGAGCATATGGGCCACCTGATGGTAAGTGGCCACCATCACCCATAGACAATGACGCTGTGAGAAATATTAACTATTCCTTACATCGTCACTGCGCCACTAACCTTGGGAACTAAGATGTTATGTCCCTTGTGCCTGTAGTTACACTGGCTCACTCACCCTTCAAACCGGAACACAACAATACTGACTACTGTTATTTGGCGGTAGAATAACTGATGAGTGGGCCACTCGAAGAAGGGGCCACCAGGGAAATATTATACCGACCAACAGCAATACAAGTGTTGCCCTTTTGGAATATATGTGTGCTCAATGAACACAACTCCTTAGTTCCCAGGGATATTTTTTTTTTTTTAATAAATATGAGACCCCATCACATACATTACTCTGATCCAATGTAAGTAACTAAAGCACTTGTGTTATGGAAAATCAGGAGTAACGACGGTACCACAAACACCCAGACCCAAGACAACAAAAAATCTAATTGATAATCTACACCGACTCGGCCGGGAGTCGAACCCGGAACCTCGGAGTGGCGTACTTATGAAAACCGGTGTACACACCACTCGACCACAGAGAACGTCAAAAAAATGTACCCGCAAATATCATTGGATATATACAAAGTTATATAAAATTAAAAGGCAGTAACAAATATTCCGAAATGAGATACCTCGTCTAATTTTTTATTAAGTTCAGAGACTTGCTTCTCCAGTTCCTTTGCTTGCTTCTCGTTGTTCTTAATGTTCTCTTTCTTAGCCTTGATCTCATCTTGCACTTCTGTGACTTTGTCCACGGCCTCCTTCGCACTCTCTTCAGCTTTTACATATCTGTATTAATAGTAAATAATGGTTGAATAATTAAATTAATTGTAAGTAAATACTCCTGTAATCTCCGAAATATATATAATAACTTATGAAGTGCATCTATAAACAAAAATGATTGTACATAATCAAGTGTTTTATTTACTGGAAAACCTTATTGTTTAATGTATAATTATTAAACAGTGCAATATAAATCAAAACTAACTTCCAAGCCACATAAAGCCTCGTAAGGTTTTCCAGCTCTCTGACAACCTTCTGGTATTCTTGGAACTGTGCTCTTTCATCCTGTAACTTCTGAAGCTTAGGAGCTATGTCTTCTCTGATTATCTGTAAACATTATAATAATTAAAAAATATGCATAATTTTTTTTTATTATTTAACTTAAAATTTATTTATTCTATATTTTACTAAAACTAAAGTATCAAAAATATATATAACAAATTTAATCTGACATAAAAAACAGCTGGCAACACTGTTGATGTGTTGTCAACAACCTCCACTACAACAAATATGAATGATTGATAAATATCCTTAAGTCAATGTTTTGTATATAATAAAGTGAAATTTCTTACATCATTTAATTCCCGTAACTTAGCATCTTTCTTTTCAATAGTCTTCTGGGCGGCTTGCTTTTTAGCTTCATACATTCTTGTCCCCGCTGCTTCTTCCACCATTGATAGGATCTATAGCAAAGAAATATAGCGACTATTTATAAACAATTTGATGTGTTATGAATTTAAATTATGTATATTAAAATAATATTCAATAAACTTTCAACAAACTTTTTCAGTACTAAATATTTTATAACTTTATGATATCAATAGTTACACATATTTAAATATTGAAGTTGGCAACCCAAGTTATATATTACATTAACAAAACATGCCACATAACCTTCGTAGGGCCTAGTTCTTAACCTAAAGAAAGAGAGAAAAAACTATTGAAAGTATTTTAATTATTTGTTTTAGGTATTGAAAATATTAAGGATTCTATTGAACATATTTTACAGACATATCATACATAGCATAAAAATATATATGAAAATATATCATAAAAATAAAAACTTAAAAATAATATTTATATACATATTACAATACTTTTTAAGTAGGTATTCATATCTAAATAGATTAACCTCACCTTGCTTTGGCTAATACAACTTTAACATGAACAAAAAAAATCTTAAAGATGAAAATTTTACAGAATTTGTGAAAATTTACATCTTTTGTATAGGTATATTTATATATTCACATCATTGTATGGGTATATTTTTAGTGGATATATTATGTATTGATCACCTTCAATATATCATTCATCCGTTAAAAAAACAGATTTACTCAAAGGTTTGCACTCTACACAAAGGGAAAGGAAACAAAAACAAATTAAATATTCAAAGATTTGTGAGATTATTTTTGAAATAAAATTTTGGCATCTCTGAATATATAACTAATTGATCAAAAAAGAAAGATGATTTATCTGTTGAAGCAATTGAGATCATTAAAAATACTTCTTCATTATATGTATATATATTTTTAATGCTATCACTAATACAAACTTTAAACTTAGCATGGTCGCAGATATCATTTTCAAATATTTTAATATTCATCATAAAAGGGAGACAATGACCATTCATAAATTTTTTTAGTAACATTTTAAAATCTAAATTATTTTATCAGTATAAATAAAAAATGCATACCTCAGGCGGCTTCATATTCAGCACTTTGGTGATACGTCCTTGCATGATAAGGAAATGGGGATTGTTCACATTGAGCTGAACCGAGCAAAACAAATCACTCACTCGCTTGTTTTGTACATTAATTCCATTGATTAGGTACTTGTTCTTACCGCCCATCACTACCTGCAATCATCATTCATCTCATTTCACTTATTTATTTAAATTTCTATTATATTTTTATTATCTTCTTACAATACATATGTACATATATTTTAAATAATTTCTAACCTGTCTGGTAACGGTGATTTCATCATGGTTCTCATAACCAATAGGACATTGCCTTTTGTCACGGTTGTCAAATGTGATGCTCACTGTTGCTTTAGTGATTCCAGCTTGGCCATGTTTGTAAATAAGCTCCTGAAGACTTCCAGCTCTTACCTATAAAAATAATATTACTGATTTGTATTTTTCAAACAGATGATTATAAATACTTCTTATTATGTTTGACTCAAAAAAATAGATGATTGCAAAAATAACAAGAAGTTTCCATTCACATATTCATTCTCCTGAAATTGGCGGGAAACCTCTTGGGTATGTAATAAAATAATACTCACGTTGGAAAGATTGGTAATTCCTAGGACAAAACATATCGAATCCAAAATATTTGACTTTCCAGTCCCGTTTAGACCTGTGATAGCGTTGAATTCTGGGTCGAAACCCGTAATTTCAACTCTGTTTCCGTATGATTTGAACCCATCTAACACTATTGACTTAATAAACATTTTGATATTAGTGAACGCATTAATCTTAAGAATCTACTAATCACAAATGAAAGTTGTGATAGTTAATAATATAACTGAAGACTTGTAATTTGCCTTCATGTAAGCGGGAACCGTTGCGATATTTTGTTTAAAGTTTGACAATTTGTCAACAATCAAATGTCAAATAATATCCGGCGAAGTTACAGACCTTATAAAATATTGTAAATTTAATGAATAATTTTAATGACTCAGGGATAAAATTATTTTAAAAGTTTAAGTATTACAGTGAAAAGTGACCTATTATAGATTTCTTAATACAAGTTTAAAAAAAAAAGAAAATAGTAAATAGATATAGATTTTAATTATAATTTTTTTGTAGTCATTTTTTATATTTAGCGTACAGAAGTAAAATACATATATTTTAAAATACTTAACAAACCAAAAGTAGGTTTAACTTCGAATTGATCTTTACATAAATTAATCACCAATTATACATATTAAAATAAACTGAGTCCGAAATAGAATACAAAGAATTTTTTTCAACAAATTACAAATCGCGCCTATATCGACCTTTCGTGCCAATGATATTCTAATAAACAGATATGTTATAACCATACTAAACAACAGAAAAAAGTGTGCCGCGCCGGGGACCGTTCGTTTTAGTTTATTTTTACATTTTGTTAAAAGTAAAAAAGATAGCTTGATAAAAACAATAAGTAAAAGGGATAACTAGATGTTTTAATTACGCAAAACTTATTACTACGTAATTATGATGTATTATGACGTATTACTACGTAAAACAACTAAAGGCAAACGTCCAAATTAGGACGTTTTCTAGTCTTTACTTTTTGCGCGTTAATAACATATCTGTTTACTACAACATTATTGTTTCGTGCACTAATGTGGTTTTTTTTTTATTTGTTATAGCCAGGTGTACGATAAAGAAGTCTTCTAAATATACTATTATTAAAATATTGTTCATTTTCTTTTTAATTTAAATAATACAATAAAATATTAACAGTTATCACCACCAACATAAGACAACTTTATTTTGTTATTTAGTATTTTGGTTAGAAATTGGCGCCCAATATTATCTATGACTATCACTAGTATGTCAGTTTTATCATGACGGCTGCAAAGCGTTAAACTGTCAGGTTTGAAGTGGCCAAAATATAGCGGCGACGGTTAATTAAATTTCATAAATTAATACAATAATTTTATTTAAATATGGAGTTTAGTAGCACTGGTGGAATGAGAAGTCCTTTCTCTCCTCGTGTAAAATCTATTGCAGGAAGAAGGCCAATAGGACTAGCTTCGTCTAAAAAGAACCAAAAGTATGTTATAAACATAACCTACCTTTCTTTAAAATTGAATAATCTAAGTGTTTTAATTTATTTTAATTTGAATTACAGCAATTTTATGCAATCAGTCGAACAACCAGCCGGCGATGTCATTTACAAAACACCTCTTATTACTATTGAAACTTTTGGCATGCCTTTACCTGTTATGGTGACAGAAACACTCACATTTGGTCAGTATTTTATTTTTAGTAATTTATTATAGAAGTTTTTGAACATAATAGAGTTTATCTGAAGTAAACTTATGTACACGTTTTAAAAGTTGAGCAAGCAGTATTTATTGATCAGATCTTGATGCAGGTCAAAGTATTAAAAAATATGAATCTAAATAAAATGGCAATTAGAACGATAACAGTTTCAAGCTGTAATATTTAAATTGCATACACAATAATCATAAGATTTTTAACTTTTTTTAAAGCAAGTGGAGATGTCAGTGTTCGCATGGCTCCTTGTGGATGGTGCTGGGTGGTGGCTGGTCGCAAAGTGCTAGCCTGGCCAAGGGAAGCGGCAGCTGCACCTTCAGCTCCTACAGCTGCCAGAGAGTTAACATTGCCCCAAACAGATTTAGCACATAAGGCTGACTTAGTTATGCTGTTCTACGAGGAAGATGCACAGGTGACTAACATTAACTTCAAAGAATTCCCAAAATAAATAATTCACTTAATTGTAATGTGCACAGTTCCATTCCATTCCAAGCATACCATTGTCAAACCATGTTATGTTTGGCTTACACAAGTATTTAAGACAAAGTAGTGTATAAATATTATGCTACGTTTCCTTCAAATTTGTGGCTAGCTCCATATTTAGCTATTGATAACTGACCATAGAGAGTAATATTAATTCATACATTTATAAAATTACTCCTTCCATGTACTGCTTTTAAATTTTAGATGCCTTCATGCATCGGTGTCTCCCCTGAAGGTGTAGTGAGGTACTGGTCATCAGTAGGTACGGAAGGCGCATACTCTGATGTTTCCTGTGAGTTGGCTGGGCAGGAGTGCGACCGCCTTACTGAAGCCAAAGATGGACTACTATTGGCTACCACAACTTGCACACTGGTTAAGATAACTACTTGCAAAGGTAAAAACAGTGAACACAATTTATATTTTCCATATGAAAATAAAATTGCTCTGCTAATTGAACTACACAATTTATACTTAAAAGTTTGACTGAGACCACTATAATTTCGATTTTTTTTAATAATACCTTTTTGTATATGTTTGTATACCATCCCTCAGTCTGTGAGACTGTAAGTTCTATCTCTCTTTTAATATAACTTAAAGTAATATAAATCTTCAATTAACTTAAATACTAGGTAGGAATATTACAAAATTTTAAAATTAAGATTTTATAAAATCCAAATATCTGTTAAATGTGCACAAGCATGTTTGAATTATCATTTTAAGACTATTCAGTACAGGTCTTTATAAAAACTTTAGAAAGTGCAATATTTGGGGCACATGTAGGATTGTTATATTGAACACAAACATGTACATAATGAAATAAAATCAAGGTCATATATCACTAAATATTTTTAATTTGCCAAATTCTCTTATTATCATCATTAACATACTTTTATTAACCAACATCCAAAGTGACTTTCGAAATAATTGTCGATTATATCCCTATAGTATGATTCAAGTTCATCTTCTGTACTAGGTTAATAAAACAACAATTAAAAAGTTATCTTAGACTCTTTTTGAGTGAAGTCTCTTTTGATTTCAATCTCTAATTTCCTAATATAACATATATCTAATATGTTATATGTATATGTATATGTTATATTAGGAAATTAGAGATAATATAGACAGTCTAAAAATGTGTAATTTGTGTAAAATAATAAATATGTTCATAGAGGGTCGTCCAGGTGTAGTGTGTCAAACAATGCGCCCGCCCAGTGGCTGGCTGGGTGGTATTGGGCGGCGTGTTTCCCTGCTTTTCTTTGGTTCCATGCCTGCACACGCTGATACGGTAAATTTTGCGGATAAAATTATTTTATTTCTTTGTGCACCAAAAACTTTCAAGAAAATGAAATGCTGTTATTTATTTTTTCACGAATGGTTTATATTTTCTCATGTTTAATCGTGCCACTTCCATTGGTCCTAGAAACTAGTGGGCGTGGTGGTGTTACCGGGCTGGGAGAGTGTGGAGGGCACGGAGAACTCGGAGTGTGTGGTGCTGGTGGCGGGCGGGCCGCTGCTGCAGCTGTGGTGCGGCGCCGAGGTCCATGAGCACCACTTGCGCCGGCCCCTGTCGGAAGCCTTCGCCAGAGCGCACCTCGCTCCACAGGGTACACATACCATACAAATTATTAAAGAGAAACAAAAAACAGCATGATTTATTAATAACATTATTTTTTTTTTTAATATTTATATTTATTATAGAAATTATAAATATAGAATAACAAATTCTATATTTCTATTAGAAATTGAAGATGATTTATTAATAACATTATTTTTTTTCTAAAATCATTTATATTTACTATAGAAATTATAAATAGAGAATAACAAATACTATATTTCTATTAGAAATTTAAGAAAATTCGATTTTCTTTCATTAACTTTACTGAAACTGGTTTGTATAGATATATTTTATGATCGATAGCACACCTTGGGAATGAAACGATCGCCTCCTGGCTATTTCATCTCATATTAGATTGTTTATTTATATAATACATAAGACAAACAAAAAAAAAAAAAAAACCCCGCTGAGTTTCTTTCGCCGGTTCTTCTCAGGTCAGGGTATTTTCTTTCCGAACCGGTGGTAATGTTTCAATTGACCATCAATAAGAAAGTGTAATGCTTCTATATTGAATAAAGATATTTGAGTTTGAGTTTGATACGAAGGGAAATAACATTAAATAAATGGAAGTAGCATGAGCGTTGTTAATAACATAGCACTTGTGGCCCGCAGGCGACCTGAATAGCTTGGAGATCATGGCGCTGGACGTGCACGCGCACGGGCGCGGCGTGCTGCTGCTGCTGGCCGCCGCCAACGTGGCGCGCTCGCCCGACGTGCGCTACGCCCTCGGTACGCGCACGCGCACGAGAGACTTGCGTTTAACGTTTGCATGAGTTTATCAGTAACAGTGTGTCGGTGTCCGCAGCGCACGTGTCGCTGGAGGGCGGCGGCGCGCGCGTGGTGTCGCTGTGCGCGCTGCGCGTGCCGCGCGACGACGAGGCGCCGCGCTGTCTGCCGCTGCCGGCGCGCCCGCTGCTCTACGCGCCCGCCTACGTCGCCGCCGTCTCGCGTGAGTACCCGCTCCATGCCCGCGCGGACCTGATGTTCGAGATTAATACTGATTCCTAAGGCTTTAACTGCCTTAGCGAAATTAAAAACATGAGTAAACATTGAAAAAAATTATATCATCAAAAAACACACAGTATTTTTATGAAACATAGGTGACGTCGGACTCGTGATAAAAGTTAGATTTTTTATGTATCTAGATACAAAACTATATATAGAGTATGAATTTTTCATCTGAGTGTAGATGCTCAAATTTGAATCTATGTGGAATCACTCAGATGAATCTTGGGCTTGATTTTGGAAAAGACTGAAAAAATGGATTTTTGACAAAACATATTTTAACGAAGTCATTAATTTAAGATTTTTTTTTTTTTAGAAAAAATACATATACAACTCTATTAGTACTATATTATTGAGTTAATAAGGGTCGAATTATGGGAAGGACTAACATACGGCAAATTGAACGAATATCTTGATTTGTAATAAAATTCGTCAGCGTCGGCGAGCGACAAGAGCGAGTACGTGGACCTGGCCGGCGAGGGCGACCGCGTGCTGGGCGCGGCGCTGTGCGGCGGCGCGCCGCTGCTGTTCAGCCGCAAGCACGGCGTGCTGCTGCTGCGCCTCGCCGACCCCGCGCTGCCGCACCGCCCGCCGTCTGTGCCGCACTATACTGCCTGCACTTGCCTTTATATTGAGACTTTAAATTAATATTGAATTGTATTCTAGATCGATATGCGACAGCCCGATGGGATCGCCGTGCCCGTCCGACATGTACGAGGGCAACCTGTCGCTGTACGAGATCGACCCGCACGAGGTGAGCATGACGCTTGTGTCGTTAGCCGGTGTGGTGCGCGGTGCGCGGGGCTGTAGCGTTTTTTTTTTTTTTTTTTTTTTTTTTTTATATGGAATAGGTGGCAAACGAGCAGGAGGCTCACCTGATGGAAAGTGACTACCACCGCCCATGGACATCTGCATCACCAGGGGGCTTGCAGGTGCGTTGCCGGCCTTTGAGAAAGGAGTAGGCTCTTTTCTTGAAGGTTCCCATGTCGTATCGGTTCGGAAAAACCGCCGGCGAAAGCTGGTTCCACAGAGTGGTTGTGCGAGGCAGAAAATGTCTAAGAAATCGCGCTGCTGTGGATTTTCGGACATGTCGTGGGCTGCGCAGGTGAGCGCGCTGAGCACGGACGCGGTGGGCAAGCTGAAGAGCGCGTTCCTGTTCCACGTGCGCGGCGACGCGGCGGCGGCGGCGCGCGCGCTGGCCGAGCTGTTCCCGCGCGAGCACGCCGACGCGCTCGACCGCACGGCGCTGGCGCTGGCCGCCGACATGCTGGACGACGCGCCCGCCGGGGACCCCAGGTGCGGCTTCTTTGCTCATTTCGAATTCATTTAAACTAACTCCTTAATAGACCGGGAGATGATAATGACAAAATATTTCGTTCGACACTCGTTATTTTTCCGACGCGTTCGATTAAATTTTATTTTTCCACGCGATTGGGCCGCAGGTGCGAGCGGTATGACCATAATTTTCCTTTTTGCCTTTACGTAATTAGACCCCTGAAGAACCGCCATACTGGTACAAATGATCAAATATTTTGTCATTATCATCTCCCGGTCTATAATTGGAAACCCTTATAAGCTGAACGCCGTTAACTACATATATGTCTAATCTATTAAAATAAGTAGGAGTCGAATAAAAATGTATTAATTTAAATGAGTTATAAGATTAATAAAATCTCTTCTAACTCCGACTCCAAGGACATTTATCCTCTGTGTACAGATGGAAGCTGCGCGGCGCGTCGCGCGTGTCGCTGGGCAGCTCGTGCGCGCTGCACGGCGCGGCGCAGCTGCGGGACAAGCAGCGCGCCTTCTCGCTCTTCCTGGACTTCTTGCGCGCGCACAGACTGTGGCGCCGCCTCAGCACCCTCACCAAAGGTTCTTGTTACTTGCGCTTCCGCCATACTTTGCCATTATAGATAATACTAAATTGCAGCAATTTTTAATGTGATAATAATCAATTAGTATCTCGAACAAAAATAAATATGAATAGTGTCATTGTTAAGAGCTAGTATTAACGGTGCGCAGGGCGCTCGGAGACGCGTGTGAGCACGCAGTGGGAGCTGTGCGCGCTGGCGGCGCGGCTGGCGGGCGCGCGCGCGCTGCAGCGCCTGCACCGCGCCGGCGCGCCGCTGCTCGACGCCGCGCTGCACCAGGTAGCGCGCTCAGAGTTACGCCACAAGTGGCCTCCCTTATGTATTGGCTAATCTACTTATTTAATGTATTTGTTTTAGTACAATGTACTCTCCAATCATATAAATATTCAAATTCTAAAAAAAAATTATCAAATTAATAATGTTAGACGAGCAACGTATTAGTACTTTTAGAGGGCATTTCAAATTTAATCATAGGAGTAAAATGTGAGAGACATCAACACATTTAGAGTAATACTTATTCTATTCTAATCAGGAAAGGTAAGGTCTTTGAAAATATTTTATAGTAAAAGGTCACTATACTTATAAATGAAATAAACATTTATAAAACATTAATCAAAGGTACCTATACCAATATATAAAATATACGTCGATACAGGTGACCGCGAACACCGACGAGGGAGGCGAGGGCAGCGAGGGAGACGAGGGCGAGGAGCCGGAGGTGCTGGAGGCGCTGCGCAGCGGCGCGCTGTCGCCGGCCGACGTCGTGTTCCGCCGCGTCACGCGCATCGAGCGCGTGCTGCGCGCGCTGTGCGCGCTGGCGCCGCCCGCGCACGACGCGCGCGCCGCCGCGCACCACGCGCTCAGCGTCGTCACCACGCTCACGGTGAGCCCGCACCCCGCGCCCCCCCGCCCCGCGCCCGCACGCCGCCCAGCTCTCACGCGCCCCGCTCCCCGCAGACGGTGCTGGGCGAGATGCACGCGTGCCGCGCTCAGTGGATGTCCACGGCCCCGCGCCCCGCTCCGCCGCTCGGCCCGCGCTCCACGCTTTCCGCGCTCGCCGCCGCACACTCCCGCGCTGTATCGTGAGTACAGTGTTTCGCTAATAATTTAAATATTTATTATTATATATGTGTTTGGATTAAGGACAAACAAATTAATGTGACCGATTTTAACTCGATATGTTAATCTTAACTAAACTATAACCCGCCACTTGTCTCGTGCCCGTAGACAATGCGCCCACAAGTGCCCGGACGCGTCGCTGCGCGCGCAGCTGCTGGAGGCGACGGGCGCGCTGGCCGACCTGCTGCTGACGGAGGCGGCGCCGCTCGCGCACTCGGCCAGCACGGACCATCTCTACGAGAAGCTCCGCCACGACACCATACAGCCATACAGTTAGTACTCTTGCCCTAGTTATTTGGTATGCGTCTGAATGTTGTAATCGCTTACATATTTCTGAACCCATCATCTTTTAAAATTTAAACAAAAAATATTAACCTATTCCAGTTTAAATAACCTTTACAATGTTTATATAAATTAATTTACGATATACTATTAAAATGTCAAATTATTTTATTAAACTATCGTACTAGGTTTAATTACAATATATAAGATTATATCACTGTACCATATTCAGTAATGTCTAATTCAAAACAGTCGACGAGGGCCAGACAGAGCGCGCCGCCGTTTTAGCGGAGAAATTTAAAGACTTCGATCTGCTGGTGGAACTGTGCGTGATGCGCGGTGATATGGAGCGGCTCTACGGATACATCGACAAGTACAAGGAGGAGGTACGGTTCTTGATTATATATTCTCTCAACAAAAATCTGACCCCGCAGTGCATGATATACTCACGATTAATAAATATTTTGTAGGCAAGGAACTTCCGTAATCTTTTATCTTACGTCATCAATAATAAAATAGACACGTGTACAATAAAGATTACTAGTAATCATAACATTCTAAGTTAAATTATTTAATAAATAAAAATATATATCCAAAATTATATTTAGGAACCTTAAATTAATATAGATATTTACAGAAAGTATGTTAATAAATTACTGTACAATATATTACATATCAAATATTTTTTAACATTATATAAAACTTAACTTCGGTGTGTTAACACTTCCAGTTGCAACAGTTCTATGTTTCGATGCATCGAGTGTACTGTACGAATTGTCGAAGTACCCAACAAAATTTTTATAATTGTATTATTGTTTTAAGTGAATGTAAATTCTTTAAATAAATTTCTTAAACCCGATAAAGAGTTTCTCGTGCGCAGGGGATAGCGGAGAAGGCGTTCGCGTGGCTGTGGTCGCGCGACGGCGCGGCGCGCGCGCAGCTGCTGCGCGGCGTGTGCGCGCGGCACGGCGCGCGCGCCGACGCGTGGCTGGCGGCGGCGCCGGCGCGCGCGCAGCTGCGGGCGCTGCGCCGCCTGTGCGCCGAGCCCGCCGCGCGCGCCGCGCCGCTCTACGCCGACCTGGCGCCCGCCGCGCCCACGCTGGAGCGCGCCACGGTGCGTCGCCCCACTTGTACCGACAGCTAACACTCACTAAATGCATTTAAATAAAACAAATTATAACGCTGGATCGCGTATATTAATTATTTTTAAACATCCCGACGTTTCGAGCACTTTGCAGTGTTCGTGGTCACGGGTAGACAACCCGTTTAATAATTTGAAAATAATTAATATACGCGATTCATCCGTTATAATTAGTTTTATTTAAATGTGTAATAATCGCGAAAATTTAAGACAACACTCACTAAATGCTTTATTCGTAACTATACTGGGGCGCCACTTCCCTATTCTATAAGCCGGTAGAGAAACAAAATCATCTTAGATCACAGTGTTCGGGCATTGTCGGTGTTCATAATGGTACAATTTTGCAATGCCGATGTGAAATATATATGCTAGTCTCGAAATAAAACAATCGCCTGTGATTTCAGACTTTCGCATCGATAGCGAAACTGTGCCTGCTGGCGAGCGAGCCGGACGCGCAATCCGGTGACACGATGCGAAGAGCAGAGAGCACGCTGGCGCTGGCGGAGCAGCAGAGAGCACTGCCGCGAGTGTTGAGCTTGCACCACGGACTCGACGAGAACAGCAGGCTGCTCGACCCCGAGGAACTTTTGCAGGTACCTAAAAAAGTAAAGTAAAGTAACAGCCTGTAAATTTCCCACTGCTGAGATAAGGCCTCCTCTTCCATTAAGGAGAGGGTTTGGAACGTATTCCACCACGCTGTTCCAATGCGGGTTGGTGGAATGCACATGTGGCAGAATTTCGATGAAATTAGAAACATGCAGGTTTCCTCACGATGTTTTCCTTCACCGCCGAGCATGAGATGAATTATAAACACAATTAAGCACATATATATAGTGGTGCTTGCCTGGGTTTGAACCCGCAATCATCGGTTAAGATGCACGCGTTCTAACCACTGGGCCATCTCAGCTTAGGTACCTATACTAATAGAATTTGTAAGGAAAATTTTATTAACAGCAATGTCTTTTCTGATTGTTAAAGACATTTGTATATATTTTTACCCCTTCAAAGTATAAAACTATACAATATTGTTCCACAGATATATATAGATTCGGAAAGCAAGTGTTTAAATGAGTATGACTTTAAAAAAGCGCTGGACCTCACAGACTTCGTGCAGGACATGGAGCGCAGAGATGAACTCCGGCTGAGGGTACGAGTTTGAAGTGAATAATATACATAATATGCGTGTCGTGTAGCGCCTCTCTAAAGTCAGTCGTCCGCAGATCTGGTGCGCGTGCCTGCGGCGCGACGACTGGAGCGCGGCCCGCGAGGACGCCACGGACGAGCTACACTCCAAGATGTTTTTCCGTCTCGTCGACCTCGTGCACGTCATGGGTGAGACACACACACGCGGGACAACTCGTGCGAGATTTCACCCACAACATGACATATCGCTACCTTACAGTAACAGCCTGTAAATTCCCACTGCCGGGCTAAAGGCCTCCTCTCCCTTTGAAGAAGGTTTGGAACATATTCCACCACGCTGTTCCAATGCGGGTTGGTGGAATACACATGCGACAGAATTTCTATGAAATTTGTCACATGCAGGTTTCCTCACGATGTTTTCCTTCACCGCTGAGCACGAGATGAATTATAAAGGCAAATTAAGCACATGAATCAGCGGTGCTTGCCTGGGTTTGAACCCGCAATCATCGGTTAAGATGCACGCGTTCTAACCACTGGGCCATCTCGACTCTACCTTAGCGCTTCTATATTTTGTGATCTCAAAAAATGATAGCTACGATATATTTCAGGTGGTGATCTCGAACTCTTGCTGCCACCCCTAGACGACATTCTAACGGCGCCGGAGCTAGCCGAGCTGGTGTCTGACCCTCGGATTCAGTTCATCATCAAGTACGGCTACGAGTGTGTCGAGGGCATGCGCAACGGCGACGTGGTTGACGCCTCCTAGACTTATACACGAGTTGTCAGCATTATTACAGACTCTAATTTAGCCATGTGCATTTTATCTAACAACCAATTCAAATTATAATACACAAGGAGGCATGTCCATTCTTAACCTCATTTATAAAAACAGTAGTAACGCTCATTAAAATCAACTATAAACAGTTCCACTATAACAGTGAATTATTAATGGTAACTAAAAATTAAGTGTAGCATCTATCATCATGTAAAAAAATATATTTTTGTATTAAATAAAGAAGTACAAACAACGTTTTATATTCCTTATACGACCAGACAATGTTATACGTAAAATTTTATAAGGTTTTGAATACGAATAAAGGGTTATATTTTTACATATTGAATGTTGTGCAAAATCTCCCAAAGTACAGATTTACGTTTTGTTATCATTGGTGAATTGGTATATTTATATTGAAGCAACTGTAGAGCATGGTATTTAAATGGATCGTATAATGCAATTTGTAAAGACAAATCAAGTAAAGTAAGCTCAGGAAAAGGCCAGGCGACGCCGAGTGTGATCGCTTGTGTAAGTTTAAGGTAATAATTTCTCACCATTCGATAAGTTCAGTCAGACTGATGTAGCTTTAAGTTTGTTAATAACTGTGATTAATACTAAGGTTACATTTATCTAAGTAAGTTTTATTAAATATTAAAAGTAACATGTTGTTTCATTTCAGTTATCCTTTTAATGAATTATATAGCATTTAAATATATTAATAATGACCCCAATTATCTCTTACAGATCAAAACATAAGTATAAGTACTTAAATGGTCCTATTCGTAAGTGGCGTATTCGTACCACTGCTCGTAAACATTGGCAGTGTAAGAAATATCATTCATTGCGTCAAACATTAATGCATGTGGCTGGCTGGAATGGGCAAAAATTGCTGTTTGGTGCTTGTGAGTGGTACTTATTACGGCACTTACCCGTGATAAGATGGTCTTGCTTAAAGCAATTCATCATCAATACTGTATAATAGTTTTTTATTGCAATTATCAAAAAAGATATTTTAAAATAAATTGATTTTCGCTTTTATACTAATGGAATGTCACACTCGAACGCGAGTAAGTTTCCCGCCTCCTCTTTCCTTATTATTAATTAAAATTTTTTTGTTTGATTTTATTATGTTGCGTAAAATTCTGAATAATACGATATTAATAAAATAGGCAGGCAGTTTATTATTTAAATGAATTATGTTTTTTCAAAGTTTTATTGTAAATATCTAAAAAGTACTTTCCGTGTGTGAAACTTTGAAAGAAACTAAAGAAATTTGTAATTATCGTTGAAAATTCAGGACTTCAGTTTAATTAACGTTGATTAAATAATGACTGCAAATCAATTATTGTGGTCGACTGGAAGGGTACTTTTTCTTGGTACAGGTCGATTCAGAACGCTTACTCTATTTTATATAATATATTTTAAATGCAGGCAAAACTGTTTGACTTCGTAAAATTTATAACATTTAATGTTATACACATCCTTAAATTAAAACGATGTTTAAATATAGTCGTTTATTGATATAGCCAATTTTTCGTACCCATTGATAAGTATAAGTATTTCTTAAAATTTTCCTAAAGTCCTATTTATAGAAAAAACAAATGCTATCTTATATACATAAAATTCGTTACATACTATAATTTTGTAATACTAAACTAATAATAAATTATAATAATTAGCTATTCAATAATAATTACGGGGTACATTTAAGCTTGTATTCATTTCTTCTTTATTTTACTCTTAATTATGTACATAATTTATAATATATTGATCAAAGCATAGCCAGTTATCCAGTAGAATTTTCTGGAGATATTTATAGTATAGTTCGATATTACTAATGTAATAATAATATAATAAATTTTCTTTGGCGCCATTTTTCCGAGCGCCACCGTAGTCGCCGGCCACGACGCGTCACATCAGTTTGTTTAAAGACATCAGTGCGGCGACACTTTCTAAGAAATTATCGAAAACGTTACGAAGCAACGTAATCTTAACCTTATTACTACATACGTAATAAAGTTTAAATTTAGTTGAAAAACGGAATCAAAAACAGCATGTAACCTTAGCCAACCCAAAAATAAAAATCATTCGGAATCGGAATGTTGGTAGTTCGTACAAATAAAGAACAGCCATATTTGTATACGACATTTCGAAACTTACAACGTGTTTGTGAAGTTCGGTGTATTTTGAAAATTTTATTTTCATTGATAATAACAGTGTTATTTGATTACTAATTGTATTGTAATGGAGAATATACGACATTACAATTATAGGAAGTGTGCGATTTGTGGTGTGCGAAAGTTACCCAAGTCTAACACGCTCTTTTCAAGTTTTCCTTTAGACCCAGATCGGTAAGTTGAATACCATATTTATTTTAATTATTCACATTATTAAATTTATCAAAACATCTAACATTTTAATGTTTATAATATTACAAGTTTATAACAGAAGAACTTAAGTATCTTGTCGTATATTTGAATCGAACCGACTTATGAAAAGTAAACTTAGAAGCATGCTACCCTTACTTTAACGTATAAATGCTGCTTTCAGATGCCGATTATGGGTGAAAGCAACTGGTGATGAAGATTTAATTCATTTGCCGATTGAGAAGTTGCATGAGCTAAAGTATTTATGTGGTTCTCATTTTGTGCCTGAGTTTTTCAATACCAAAGGAAATCGTTTACTTAAAACTGCAGTGCCAACTGAGAAGCTTACTAGACCACCTATATCTGATGATAACTTGATTGAGTTTCCTTTACATGTTAAGTCCTTTTATGAAATGAGGAAAAAGGACTCAGGTATGTAAATTAAAGTTAAAACGAAGCATGTGTTTATTTAAATTATAGTAATTAATTTCTTTACTGTTTGTGTTCCTCCAATTACTTTAAAAAGCACATAAGTTCTCATGTGAATTGCATAGTAGAGATTGAAGATCATCTAGATATCTTGAACTTAAAATGCCTGTGTATTCCACAGAATTCTTATTCTATAGTATCACATTAAAGATTATTACAGAAAGTTGCATATTAAATAATAAAATCCCTTTATTTCTCTTTCTTCATATTTTAAAATTTTATTTTGCTAAAATGCAAAAAAAGAATTTTCTTAAGTAATAACATTCATATTCATATCTAATAATACAATTTCTTGATAAATAACATTTAATTTTTGTATATTTATTTAATTATTATACTATTAAAAATATTTATTTACAGCTTCACATTTTATGTCATTTCAAACATTAAATTTTAATTATTTTCTAAATATTATTAATATTTCTTTCATTTCAATTAAATTATATACCTAGATTCAATTCAAGACTGACTGGATTGAATATTGATATCGAGTAATAACTGAAGCGCAATTATAATTAACTGCTTATATTTCAAATAATTTTATTTTAATTAACTAGAACTTAGAATTTGATAATATGTTTATTATTTATAATTACCATGCTACAATAAGAAAAATATAACAAAGTATTCCTTTGTTATATTTTAATATAAAAATTGAAGTTACTGCTTTATTTTTTCATAATTTAAGTAATTCATAATATTTCTAATTCTAAGTGTGTACTGATAACAATATTATTCATTTATATTATTCGATAATTGCCCAAATATTGAATGCATTCAAGGTTTGTTAATTATGATATTATTTAATATTTGTATTATTACTATTTATTTCATACATATTTAATGTTATTTATTATTATAATATGTTATTTGGTTTTTGAAGGAGATCATGATTTTTTATATTTGTTGTTATGCCAATTACTTAATAAATATTCCTTGTTTACAGTTGTACTGGCAGAAAGTACCAATATCAATACCAGAATGGCAGTTGAGGAACCAGTGCGACTTTCTCATCATTTAATGAGTATGTTTTTTGCATCCACTAAATAGAATACCCAATTTATCTATTGTCCTGTGGGACTATCTACTAATAGGCCTGTTCAAAATACATGCATTGCTGAAAATAAAATAAAAAATATGAAATACTATCTCTTATGTATTAAAAATACCAAATACTTTTAGGTCCAGTATTTAAAATACAAAATACAGTATTTTAGCATTTTTTTATACAAAATACTTTAAGATTTCGGTTCAAAGGGGAAAAGGAAATTATGACTTTCTGTTATTTTGCCAAGTTAAACCGTGGAGGTGGACAGATTGGCTGTGTAGGTTTTTTTTTGACAACAAAATCCTATAAAGGATTCCTTGCATTTCAATTGATTTTGTATTTTTTTTTACTTCAGGTAAACCAACGAGTTCCACTGCCAGTGTGTTAAGTTCTGGTAATGATGATTCGGTATTGATATCTGGTCCTTTGAAAAGAAAGAATGGTAAGAAATTTATATAAATTTATATTGATTTCAGAAATTTCCCTATATTACAGTCATTTTATTCTGCTTAATGATAAATTATACTGCTGAAATTGCTGTTGTGGTAAAGCTGTATACTCTTGTGGAATGGTCTTGACTGTTAGCTAGGTACAGCAGGTTTAAAGAAAAAAGCCCTGTTTATGGGCTTAAATACACAAATACATATATATATATATATATGTTCATACATAAAAAATATATGCTAAACTGCTGGCGACTCCTGCAATGGTCATGTGTCAAACCCAGAGTAAAAATCAGTAGAAGTTTGAAAGTATGCATATACAAATAAAACTACAACACAAATGTACTGAATCATGGGAAGAATGTAAATGCTTATAATGTAGCATTTATGTTTTAAAAGTATTTTACAGGAAATCCGTATCAATACTTCACATTCTCTTCAATTGTAAATATTGGAGAAGAATTTAAATTGTACGGAACATGAGCTTATGGATTCTAAATAATGCCAATAAATACAATTTTAATTTAACTTGGATATATTTTTCAGATGATATACTGCTACAGGGAGACAATGAAATTAAAGTCCAGAGCTATACACGCTTAAGGAAAAATGATTGCAATATACCTGGTATGTATTTGATACCATACATTATAATGGATTTCTTTTAATTTCCTCTTAACCCATTATCATTCACTGCTGGACACCTTATAGATTATTACCCCCTTAAAACCATACAATGACTTGGTATTGTATAGTGGTTGCGTTGGTCTGGTTTGTTTTTTCTAGCCAAAACATTTTTCCTATAACTTTCTGTGTTTATCTATGTTTACAGCCACTATGACTGAATTTTACTTTCGTTTTAACTTAATTCATTTTTATGATTGTTTTAGGTGCAGAGATTTTGACTAAACGAGAAAAACTGTTGCTGAAACGTCTGCAAGATTCCAAAATTACCTTGAAAAGGATTGAAAAATCATCCTTAAATTTGGACAAATTAGATTCTGATGTTTTGAAATCCATTATAGAGAATGCAGTAAAAAATCAGAAAAAAAGTTCTCATGGGAAGCGCTGGGATCTAAAAAACAAAATCTCTGCTCTAGCTATCTTTAAGAGATCTCCTAAAGCTTACCGCTTCATGCAGAGTGTGCTACCACTGCCTAGCACAAGAACACTACAAAGAATTTTGAAGGAAATTCCCATGGAACCTGGTATTCATACCCAAGTTATGCAGATATTAGAAAAGAAAGGTCAAGAGCTGGAAGATGGTGAAAAGCATTGTGTTCTTTTGTTTGATGAAATGGCATTAAAAAAAAGATTGATTTACAACGACTCCATGGATAAGGTTGAAGGGTATGTAGACTTGGGAGATGGAGAGAGTATGGGTAGAAGAAATAAAATTGCTGGACATGCTTTAGTGTTTATGATTCAAGGCATAAGGAAAAAATTTAAACAGCCCATAGCACATTATTTTGTTGAAGGAACAATAGAAAGTGAAAAATTAGCAGTGCTGATAAAAAGCATAGTGGATGCCATACACAAATCTAAATTTAACATAGTCGCAACAGTTTGTGACCAAGGGCCAACCAACATGGGTGCACTTAACTTATTGAAAAAATTTGATGGTCTTATGCCAGAAGCAAATTATTTTTTTGTCAATGAAAAAAAGGTGTTCATTATGCTTGACATTCCACATCTTTTCAAGTCAATTAGAAATAACTTCTTCCAAGCTGGCGCGATGGAGTTTAAAGGAAAAATTGCTAAATGGTGCCATTTGAAAGAAGCAGAAGAAAGAAATAGAAACTTTCTACATTTCCAAAATATTAATTTATCAGTTGTGAATCCTACTTACAAAACTAAAATGCGTGTTAAATTTGCAGCTCAAGCACTAAGCAACACGATGGCAGCAGTTTTGAAGATGATGGCGTGGGGCTAAACCGACACCGCGAAGCGTGAAGAACTTAATGACACCGCGTTTGTGATTGAACAAATGGACAAACTTTTTGACTGCAGTAATGGACCAGCATCACCAAAGGACGTCAAAAAAGGCATTCGGGAAAATGTATCAGAAAATTCAAAGCACGAGGAATCTTGGAATTATTATTTAAAATATATAGACACAATGAAATTTTTAAAATCTGACTCGCAGATTCGATTGCGAAATGTCCGCTGCATAAAAGGTTTTCAAACAACTTTAAAATCATTAAAAGATATTTGGCATTTTCTTAATAAAGAGGCTAATTTTAAATATTTGAATTTACGCCAACTTAACCAAGATTCCTTGGAAAATTTGTTTGGTAACATAAGACAACACAGTGCAACAAACAGAAATCCTACATGCTCTCATTTCAATGCTGCTTTAAAATCCAGCGTAATTTCAGGTTTGTCAGGTCCACATAGCCGTGGTTCTAATTGTGAAGTTGATTATAACAACTTATTTGTATCTTACCAAGAACTGAATCAGAAATCCAAACCCGACTTAGAGCCAATATCTGTACCAGAAAATGTAGATTCCGGGAATGATGTTAATGTTTGTTACCCTGTGTTGTCTTTACCTGAAGATTCTGAAATAGAATATTTTGAAAGTTCTCTCTGTAGCTTTGAAGAACAACCAGTCGTATATGTCAGTGGGTACTTAGCTGCAAGAGTCCTCACTAAATTCAATTGTGAATGTTGCAATTTCTATTTGAAAGAGGTAAATCCAGATTTTGACAAACCTCTTTATAAATATATCTCATTGAAGGAATGGTGGCAGGGTAAAATGTCACTAACCTATCCAAAGAAAGAATTATGTAATCTAGTAAACGAAGCAAAAAATATATATGAAGAATTTGTTGCCCCTGACCTATACAGACTAAACATTTGCCAGTATTCTGTATTACAACTAAGTACACGCTGCAATATGACATGGTTTAAATGCGAAGCTCATTATAAATATGCAATGGAACATATATTTACTTTATTAAGCAAACTCTTCATTAGAAGATCATGTAAAATTATTAATTCTGATTTTGTAATATCAGAATGTGATGTAGCGGATAAAGTTAAAAAGGCACAACAGCTTAATAAAGACAAATAAATGTTCCTGGCTTTTTCTCATTATGTACAGTATTGCTTAACCAGGTATAGTCTGTTTTTTCTTTGTTTGGTGCGATCTAAATCTTTTATTCAATTGTTTTATTTAAGGTAAAAAATAATATTTCATTTACTTCATTTTGTTTGTATCTTAATTGTGATACCAAGTAAAAGTAGACTATAACTCACTTGACGATTTTAAAAGTGCTCGTAACAACATATGTAAATAAAATACATTTTGAGTTAAAAGTTTGTGTTTTTATTTATTTAAATCCAAAACTAAAATGAAAGATACATGATCTATTTTATCGACAATTAAAGCACATCACTATTTTATCAATATCGATACATTTATTGTCGACACTACCACCTCCCTACAATTGTCAAAAAAATGGTTGGGTTGGCAGTACTTTAGTTCGAGTATGTTGGTAGTGCTTCCCATGCTGTTTATATATGTGTGTGCGTGAGCTCGGGACTAATGTTCTAAGTGCCGACTCTTACTTTATATACTCTTTGAAAGACATAGTCTAAGGCGCATGCGTGCTCTGCTCTCGGATTCGTTTGTTTACGTTCACTCGCGTTCTCGACATCGTAGCGCGTCTACGGTGTATTGATTTATTGAAAATTATGAAATAAGTGACTTACGTGAATTTACTTTAGTGAATAATTAAGAACGTATTATTGAAACCAGTGGATTATTTTTTAGCGAAGTAAGTTCCATTGTATTATTTAAAATTAACATATTTATTAAATTCGAATGAAGTATTAATAAATAAAAATAAATTAAACACAGGTATAAAGTAATTAAAAGAAAAGACACAGGCAACAGATAATTGTGTACCTTTTTATTTTAAAAATCAATATAAAAACAAATTTAATTAAATAAGTGCGTAACAACTTTATTTAAAATCATAATTACGAAGTACAAATCTTTGAATATTTTTGCAAGAATTAATTGGTCCTATAAAAATATAGTTTACATACGTATAATATAGTATATATTACAAGAGAAGCAAAAAAATATGATTATATAATTTTGCTTAAAATAAAACAAAAACAAGGATAATGTAAATGAATATAAAATGTAATTTGACTTCTAAACTTCAGACAATCTTATTCCGAAACTAAAATAACAAAAAATACTTTACAAATGTGCCCAGCAATGTGAAGATATTTTATCCTGATAAATTAATAAACATTGTATTTGATCTTGTTTTAAAATGTTGAACTAGTTAAATAAAACGAATTACGTTCTCATATAGAAGGTAATGCCAAAAATACTAGTCTCTTGCATTTGTTTCATTCAGTAACATAAGAAAAGTCAGTGATGGTTTGGAGTGCATTCCATATTGTTCCAATGTGGGGTAGAGTTGCTGGGTATATTATTCTTAATGAAGTTTCATCGCTAGTTATTTCGTTTTTCGCTGAACATGCCGCTGCACAAATTATACGTCATCGTTTCTTATAATATTTACAATATCTGTACAATTAATATAAAGATTTAGATTAAAATATACTGATTAGACTAATCGTTATCAAACCTCCGATGAGTTCCCATCAATTGACAGTTTTTTTTTTGTATTTCAATGTTTGTTAAATCCTACTCAGGCGTGGCGACATTGAAACATTATACCGTATACAAAAATGTTGCCGTCTTTATATTTAGTTCCTACATTTAAAAGTATACTATATGATCATTGAAAGAGTTGGTCCAGAGTACCTATATATTAGTGGTGTTGCTAGTAATAAGATTTCTTTACGTTCATTTAAAACGTGAAGACACTTTCTGACAATATTCTTAAAAATAAATGCAACTCGCTATAATTCAGCATAAAATTAGCTCAGAATACTTCTACAGAAGTGTAGAAGTGAAAGCATTTGCTCAACGGTGTTATACTAATGGGATGCTAACTTTTACTTTTCATGATATACTTTTTTTTTAATTTAACTGACGTTAATTTGAAAGTTGTAATAAACGATAATACAGTCACTGCGGGCTATTGTCCCAATTGGGAAAATTGCCTGGTAAGGGTAAAGGCGCACTCTCCTTATAAAAGGAGAGTTTTTATGAAGTAAAAAACAAATGAAAACATAATACTTTTCTCCCCGTGACTTCTCGAATCTTCGATACTTTTACACCGAATGTTCAATTGTGTTTAGATCTATCAACCAAACTTGACAAACTATCAAAACCAAATACGTTAAATTAAATTAAAATTAAATTAAGGATACTTAAATTATTAATTTTAATCCCGGTTCGTATAGTTGGAATCATCTCCAGACCTTTTCCTTTAAAAAATACTTCTAACCATAGTCAAACCAAAAAAACAATATCGAATTCATAATTTTACAATCGAGGTAAAACATGAAAACTTCACATTTCCTCATATAAATATACGTGTAACTTCCGCAAACGATACCAACTAATTGAGTAACAATTACTGTCGACATTGGAAAAGTGCAGTTTTAAATTCAGGGACAGAATGTGTGCATTCATATATCATGACATTGTATGTTAAATCTTGTTTTCTATTAGAAATAGTTATATTTCATTCATGACACATAGCAACCGTATTTGTCTATTTTGATTAATTTTAGTGAGATTATTTTTTTTGATTTTGTAAGCATAAGGTCATGGATGAATTTTAGCCAAAGAACGATGAAAGTTGGACATCGAGTGATATGTCATCTTGTTTATAATGTATCTCGTGCTCGACGATAAAGGAAAATATATTGCATGTTTCGTATGAATTAACTTAGCCGGTACGGCGTTGCAGCGGCGTGATATAGTTTTTGTCCAGCATTGGAATATTCACGGTCTGTTGTTTGGTTTTTAAATAATTCAAAGCAGTATTTATGCCAAATAAAACAGTTTCCAAAATTTTAAACTGTTATGTAGAATCATAAAATATATTAATTCAGTTTTATATTCAATTAAAATATCTTAAAAAAACTCTCAATTTAGGTACTACACTGAATACTACAACTACTAGAGATAGAAAATGATGCGTAACAACAATATCATACGTTTCTATTTCAGACGTTTTCATTTAAATGAATTCCGTATTCAAAGATGTTCTAGAAACCAAATTTAAATTAAAACCATAAATACTTACTTAGCGAGTAAATTAAACATTGCATTTAATTACAAAGTGGGTCATATTTTGGTAATTGTATGCAAATATAATTATCTGTGCTATCTCGTCAGATATTTTAATTTTTACCGCCAAAACACAATTGCTGTGTTGTTGATTCGAGGGTCTGTATATCAGTGTGACTGCTGCCACATTGGACATAATATCGTTCCCAAGAGAAATGGTTAATATTCCTTACAGCCCAATGTCTATCAGTGAGGGTGACCACATACTATCTTACTCTTTTGACCGTCTACTTATTATAAAAAAAGTTATCTGATTTAAACGATATAAGCTTGAGATATATATTTTTTTACTAACTTTTTTATATATTCTCTCCGATTTATTAGTTTTTTACTTACAACTACTCAAACTTTATAGTGATTCCGTGAGAAAGCGGTTCGTTGTCTTTGGCGCCTGCGCTTGCGCCGCCCAAGATTGCCTCACTGTCTGTTTTCCCGCGCATTGTGTGCTAATGAGCTAGTGTCGCGTGTCATTTCTTGGATTAATCGTGTTGGGTCTGATGCTTACTGGTGTTTCGGTATCGTGACAAAATATCTTGTGGTAAGCTAGCATGTTAAAATCTTTGGACTATTTATGTACGAAAGGATATAAAATTAATTTTAAAAAAAGTTATAAAATATATCAGCGATTTCTTCAAAAATAAAAATTCTTAATGAGTTATTTTTTGATAAGGGATTTTTCAAGGCGAGGGCAAGGAAAATTAATGACATAACAACTTGAACTCAAGCGTTAAGATGCATTTAAAAACTTCCCTTATATAATTTCCCTAGAAAGCTATAAACTCTTGAAGTATTTGTTTCCATGCTAGATTGAATAATAAACATGTTAATTAACACACTAAACAAATCGACTAAGGTAACCTATCACCCGCTGTATTAGCATTCTGGTAACGTCACACACTCCGATGAATTTTACGACTGGAATATATTTAATTAAAACAATCTATCGTTTGCTAAAGCATTGAAATATTGAGAATAGTTTAATATATTTTTAACTTTACTTGAATATCGGCTGACCCACATCTTCGTGCGCCTTTGAATTAAACAAAAAAGTTGTTGTTTTAGCATACGTTAATCCTTATTACGTCAGCTATCTAACATGATAGGCTTGCCAAAATTATTCCAGGCATTACAGAGCTTAGCCGCAACAAACGGAAAGACAGAGAGAAAAACAAAAAATTGTAAAAATGTTTCTAGTATATGTACCACGTATAAGTACATAACATATGCATTACAAATAGCGGTTATTTTCATATTACGAACAGACTTCAACTTACTATAATTATAGCTAATATATCAAACAGTTTGAATGCTAATTAATCTTTCAGTTTTAAGAAGAAACCTTATGTTGTTATGTACATCGTTTACAAGTATAAAAAAACATGTAAAAAGAACTTACAGTCTGCAAAGAAAATGAAACAAATAGCAGAAGCGAGTGGGCTGGACGATGCAGTAATTGCAAATTGTCTAATTGTAATTGCGCCAACCGAGACAGCTGCCGACCGCTATTGTCACGCGAACGAATTACTCATCGTTGTGATCCTTGATGAGGAAATCATTCTGGTAAAAGGTTTATTCTCGAATATTGGGGTGGTCTGACTAATATTATAAAATAAAGGGCCGTTCTTTAACAGTATTAACACAAAAACCTTAATAAATTATATTAGGTATATAATTTATTAATGTTCCTTATTAACCTTCCTTAATCCCTTTGTTTATTAGTGAAAACCGCATGAAAATTAGTTCAGTATTTTTAGAGTTTATCGTGAACATACAGACCGACAGACGCAGCCCGGGGATTTTATTTTATAATATATATGATATATCGTGATAGCGATTTCATAAAGGAGTTTTTTGCGCTTCTACGTCTTAACTATTTGAATTTAATGTGATGAAGATATGCAATTACTAAAAGTGCTATAGCACTTTAAGTATATAGGGTACTTCCCCACAGACAACCCTTAAACGTGGGCTTAAACAAGTTTCAGTTCAAGTAGCTCAATATTTGTGAGTTATGGAATATTATGTGCTACAGTATCGTTGCTCTAATGGCTTAAATAACTGCACATTTTGAGGTCTTCGATTTAAATATACATTTATAATATTGAGTAAATAATAATAAAATCAGTTTAAGAAAACAAACATAAAGAAATAGTAGTTCAGTGCCGGATCCATCGTGTGACAAGGAAGAAACTCCCTCTTCTATTGCTCGTATTTCTCTCCTGTCTAGTCAAATTTGGTAAAACCTTTTGCTGATTTTACATTCTAACAAAGAACGAATATCCTAAGTGTGTAAATTTTCATGTACTCAATCCTGTCCATAATTTCCGTAAAGTAGGATTTCCTCCTCATTCTGAGGCCTTTTATCTGAGGCAGCTTCCCGTTTTGAAATTGTCAATTTGACGTAATGCCAACATTTACATCGTACGCGTTGCGAGCGAGGTGTTTCCGAACCGCTATTTTCCGTTGAAGCTGTGATGATTGGTCAAAGCTACTCGAGAAAATTTATTAGTGAAATAAATGTTGTTCTTTAAATTGTCTTTCAACACTTTAAGTAACTGAGTTAGTTTTTTTTCAAATAATAAATCAGTTGCAATACGTTTTCTTTAAAGAAAAACCCATTGGGATATTATTCTTAGGCCTAAATACGTCAAGATGGCATGTGGCCTCTTCATTCCTAACACCGTCAATGTATCATGTAACTTTGATATAAAATTATACGTAAGCTTTGTATCTAATGCTCGTAATTACAACGACAACGAATAAAGTAACAACACTATAAAGTCTTGATATTTAGAGGACTCTTAATAGTATGTTTTTTTTTGTTTAGCAACCGAATGGCTGAACAAGTGACTCTTAAGCAAAATTGCGGCTTCAAAATTTAGCGGCCAAGCATTTTCTAAAGATAATATGTTTGGTCAGCAAAGGCTTATTCGAATCAAAGCTCTATCAGAATACGAAATCGATATCATATCTGTGTATCAGATGGGATTGTGACATAAGTCATTCTCTCCTCGTGTCTGACGCTCCGTCAGCTGTCCGGATGTGTCTTTGTATTTAATTCTATATAAAATCTTTAATACAGTCACGTTCATTTATCGGTTATTTTTTTGCTGAATTTATAATGGTTCGCCAAATAAATATTATACAGTGATGAAAAATCCTTGAGCTCATTGTTTTTTTTATTAACCCATTTTATATGTAAGAGTCACACCAAGCTGTCTGAAGTGGGTGCCAAGTCCATGAACACTTTAAGTGTATACTTGAAATGTTAGTTTTAAAAGATTTTTTGTGATTTATGAATTTCCAAAGGAGAATAAAATCAATAGAAATTTTCGGGTCAGTCAGGAAATTGTTCTACGATCTTACCCCATTGCCTATCATTAAATATACTTGTGTCCTTCTATTGAAATAAGTAATATTTATGGACGCTAAAAATGGCTCGCGAGTAAGAACGTTGTAGGTACATATTTAATTTTATTGACAAATCTCTTCGTTGAACTTAATTTAATAAAGTAATGAATTAAAGTGAGCATTATTTAATTATTTTTATATATTTCAAAATAACAATATTATACGAATTTCTTATGATTATTTGGGTATGTGTACTAAAAATAAAATGTATAAGGATTTTTTATAAAAACTTTACGTTTTTAGTCAGTGCCTGCCAAAACACGAGATGATAACTTTTAATTTGAGTATTTACATCATTTATATCATCAAATACCTGTGTTTATTCTAAAAGGTAATTTGTAACAAGAAACTACGAAAATTATGAAACCAAATCGTACACAAAAATAAAGCATACGAAATTTCGAATGTGATGCTAATGACAAGATTAAATCTTATTAAGTATTAATACACTATATACTATGTGTTCTTCTTTCTAATAAATCTTATTTATAAAGATCTAGAGAAGACTCTAGATTTTAGAAAGATAGAAATCAAAATGTGATGTGACAAATGCTATCAAATTTTGATTTGGATTTATTACAAAAATAACTAGACAATGAAACAAACGAACATAGGATGGCTCGCCCATGTCCGGTTCATCGATTATCTAATCTTCAATTGAATATTTTAATCATAATTAACAAGCTAACGACATCAGAACTTTGTGCTCTTAAGTTGTATTTTTGACATCAGCACGCATTACAAATTTCACAGCTGGCTGACCCAATTTTGCATAAAAGGGTTCCACCTGCCTCGCCCCTACGTATTGTATCAAAGGGTGTTCAGGTCAATGACTTCGCGAAGGCCAATGTACGATAGCCGAAATATAAAATTACAATATTAATACGTAAAGTAAAGAGGATGTATTAAACGGTAAACAGATTTTGAGATTAATATTCATTTTTACCATGCTTACCATGCTACAACAATACTTAAGTAGGTTAACGTACATACGTTATAGCTATGCTATATATATATATATATATATATATATAAAATATATATATATAAAATATATATAATATATATAATAATATATAAATATATAATATATAATATAGCTATGTAGCTATATTCTCTGAGATACTATAAAGGGTCAAATGTGTCATTATCAGATGCATAAAAAGTAAAGAAAGAGCTTCCTTGACAATGACTACCCCACATCGAATTCAACGAGTGGGTAGTCTATTCTATATCAATATACATCTGTGGTTAGAACTTATCTTTCTGTTTTGGAAGCATCAACATTATATATAATTGTGTTTTACGTCGTATTTCTTTTTCGATGGATTTTACTGCCTGGTTTGCCAAAACTTTAAATATAATTACTAATAATTATATTTAAAATGTAGCAAAACATTTAAATTCTCAAATTTATTTAACACATTTCTTGCCTGCCAAAATCTCTGCCAAAGGCCACTCGTGCGACGAAGACAATAAGTAAAGGTTATAGATTTACGTGACCTCGCAATTTCATAAACGGTATTTGTATTTAATTATGAGTCTAATTAAATAAAGTATATTTCGAACATAGAAAATGTCGGTCAAGATGTCGTGTCAGGTTTTTTTTTTGTGTTAAATATGATAATTGTAGATCGCCGTCCATAACTAACCCTGCGACACACCGGTCGTTGAACCGTGAATATACCGACTATAGTAATTGTCCCACAAATGAATACATATTCAACATATAGGTATGCAAACGGATTTCAGTTCATTGGTTTTGAACATAAAAAATAGTTCATGAACCCGCATACGCAGTTTGGATTATTCTTCGAATATGTAACAATATCCAATAAATAAACATGTGTAAATCTCAATACATTAAAAAAATCCACAATATTTTTATTTAAGTAGTGTTTTATAAAATATGTGTAAGCAAACTGGCCAGTGAGCCACTTTATAGTAAGTGGTCACCAACGCCGTTATACTCTAACGATGTAAGAAACCATTTGTTACATTGCCAATGCGCCACCAACCTTGGGAACCAAGATGTCTTTTTATGCCTGTAGTTCCATGGACTCAGTCACCCCTCCAACCGGAATATAACAATACTTTGTAATGCTGTTTCGCGGTAGAATATCTGACGAGTGAGCGGTACCTACCCATTACTTTCAATTTTCAGTCTATTCACGCCCAAAGAAGTATTTCTGTTGAAGTGTTTAATTTAAATATTCCTTACTGAACTTACGATAATCATATTACTTTCTTACACTGAGTATTCAAATATGATTTTATGAAACAAAGGCAATAATGGCAATCATGGACGTACTTCTTGAATGTTCAAGTAATGTTTCCAATAAATTAAATAAATTTTCAGTTAAGTTATTAACTTTGTGATATAATAACCTAGATTCTGTTTACTGCACGTCTGTGTCAACTTTAGACGTTACTTGAAGCTTATCAGCGAGAAACGCAGAGAGTAAACACCGAGGACAACTTCACTGTTCAGGCTTCCCCTTATCTCTCCAAAGTCTGCTCGCCATGTGCCATTTGTAATAAAACGTTTTATAGAACTTTGGATTCTATTGTTAACGTCATAAAATTGATTATGTATCTGTGCTAGGTGTTAATAATAAGTCTAAACTTAATGTTTACTTTAACACGCCATAATGGGTTGCAGTTAGTTACTTTATTAAGTATGAAGGTCTCTCAATGATATACTGCTAAGTAGGCGTTATTTAATTTAGGATATTTGTATATTTTAATGTCTTTTTTACACTTGGCTTCACCGAGTGAGGCGTACATAACTCAGAGATTCATAAACTGTCTCGAAACGTTGTTGCTTAGTCGAGCGGAAACATGACAAAGAAATAAAACACAATTTTTCATTCACAGCATTAATATGGATAGATTATGATTAACAGTTTCTATCAAGTTATGGAACGTGCAATTTGAGTACATCTTCTTTAAAGTTGGGGTTTGGGAAACTTTTCTATTTCTTCAGGAGGATGCAAGTTTTTGTATATTGGATAAATTTGATCAAGCATCCTGGCTCCTTATAGCCCTCCAATTTTAGTCATATCTTCAGTCTCAATGGAAACTAACCAGTCTGTAAGAAATAGTGCACAGGTTCTCTCCAGAGTCCTCGCTAATCTAACGGGGCAATACGTTTAGATGCAACTTTCTGGCTTTGCGTGCTTTTTGCGGTACGCAGTGTAAACAGTGCCGATTTTAAAGCTCTGGTATACTGTTGTAAATTGCTTGGCCTAAGAGAGTTTTTTGGTTGATAGTAGAAAATCTCTTCACTTGATTGGGAGTGAGTCCTTTTTATCATAACAAATGTTGAGTTTTCTAACAAATAACGCATGCTCTGGATTAGTATATCTGGGTCCGCATTATAATATGAATGCTAAGCGGCAGGCGGAAGCTTTAGTGTCGAGTTTCAATGCGAGCGGTGGATCGATAGCAATCAGTGGCGGGTGCGGATCTGTGTAATATGTATTTGCATTCAAATTTAGTTAGCGGATATAAACTTGTAGGTTATATTTTAGTGATAAATATTTTATTTTGTAATATACTTTTCCATGAAACCTTTAAAACCGATTAGTCTAATTAATTATTATAATACTTATACAGATTAAATAAATCTCTACATATAATAAAATGAACGGTTCTTTCAACTTATTTTGACTTTTTTTTCTTCTGTCTGTTTTTCCTGGCTAATCTCTAGAAGGGCTGGTCCGATTTTGAAAGGACTTTCACTGGCAGGTTGCTGATGAGCAAATTAAAATGCGCACGAAGTTGCGGGCATAGCTAGTATATAACAGATACAAAGATTCACTCTTTTTACGTAAGTGTTAATAATATTTATGGACAGCTTTAGTTATTCTGTAATATTAGGTATATAAGGTGTTTTGTAAAAATTGTTGCTTACGTCATTAAATCATTTAATTGTTTATTATTTATAATCAAGTTTGCATTCCTTTGTGAAGCGAACATAACTATGCTAATTAATCAATACTATACGAGTACTTGCAGTGGTATTAATAAACAGTTACAAACTTGAATTATAATATCACTTTACCTGATAATTTATTTAAAAAATAATAAGTTACATTAAGATAACAATTGGTTCGTATTAATCGACTAAATGCATGAAAATAAAGTAAGTCCTGTAAAGACTCTATTTAATCATCCATTTTATAAACACAATTATCTCTGTATATATTTAGACATTCGATGTACATATGAGTTGATGGGGAAAATAAATTATATAATTGAAAAGGTTCGTACTTCCTATTTTTAGAAATAAATGATAGTCATTTTAACCGGTTGAAGCAACATAACATAAGGCATCAAATCTCAGATCCTATGTTTGGTACCTCATTGACGACGTAAGAAGTTGAAGTAGCATACATATAATATAATATTGAATTGTATATGCTTGAAGTGGTTCGGGGAGTACTTGGCTATGACTGGACAATATGATCGTGTTACTCTTAAAATAAATATTTATAACAGTTGAAAGAAAGAACTATGATTATATTTTCATAAGTCCTTGAAACAATAATATAGTTTTTGAAGCACTTATGCCGTTAACACGTCATAAATCACGTTTTAAAACTAACGTAATAAAAACAAGTGCGTGAAATAAATGTAGCGTTCGTAAATGAAAAAATGCTATTCATCTGCCATCTCAGTTAAGCACTTACTATATTCATAATCGAATTGTATCGAAGACGTTATGATCTAAACAAATATATAATATAGCATTATGTATCATTTCAAATAGAGAATAAGTCTTCTTAAGTAATCATTTCAAATAGAGAATAAGCTGAAACGAAATCATAATATTTTGAATAACTGAATATTACTTGGTGGTAGGGCATTGTGCAAGCCCGTTTGGGTAGGTACAACCCACTTATCAGTTATTTTACCGCCAAACAACAGTACTCAGTATTGTTGTGTTCCGGTTTGAAGGGTGAGTGAGCTAGTGTAACTACTAGTGTAACTACAGGCACACGATACATAATGTCAATGCGCCACCAACCTTGGGCACTAAGATTTCCCAAGGTCGGTGGCGCATTGACAATGTAAGGATTAGTTAATATTTCTTTCAGCGTCATTGTTTATGGGTGATAAGCTCGTCCGCCAACTTATTTTTTAAAAAGAAAATTAATATGAAGGAGATTTTATTAGTCTCGCTATCACATCTCAACTAAACCATCATTAAACTTTGCACACCTATATCCCCCAGGGCTTAAAAAGGCCTATGTAACACCTTTTATTTGCGTGCGAAGTCGCTTGCGTGAAGTATTTATTTCAACTAAGTTCTTATAAGCACTTTTTATTGATTGTGTACAGTATAAATATTTATCTAGTATTTATCAGCACTGTATCTATTTAATGTATTATCGTATGTGTAAAGTGTATTTGTATAGTCATGTTCTTACTGGTATTTGCATAAGTTTATATTAACGCCACCTAATTTCAAATAGCTAGTAAGTCTTACGTAGTGGGTTTCTTATTTTTATTACTTTGGTTTATGTAATGCGGTTTACAGTCGACTGATAAGAGTTTTCAGGACTTTGTCAAGCAATTATGACTTCAAAGCTTTACGTGAACGCGATGTCTCGTGATAAAATAGACTAGTATACACATATTTTAATAGTGACCGATTATTGGACTTTCATACAAATTTCTAAACCCCGTTATACCCCTTAGCGGTGGATTTACTTGGTGGTAGGGCTTTGTGCAAGCCCGTCTGGGTAGGTACCACCCACTCATCAGTTATTCTACCGCCAAATAACAGTACTCAGTATTGTTGTGTTCCGGTTTGAAGGGTGAGTGAGCCAGTGTAACTGCAGGCACAAGGGACATTACATCTTAGTTCCCAAGGTTAGTGGCACATTGACGATGTAAGAAACAGTTAATATTTCTTACAGCGTCATTGTCTATGGGTGATGGTGACCACTTACCATCAGGTGGCCCATCTGCTCGTCCACCAACCTATACCATAAAAAAAAATTCATAGAATCCGTTATAAGCAGATATTTAACAACACAAAGGTGTCCTACCCGTCAAATTTCAAGTTTGTAAATTTTATAGTTTTTGACATCTCGTGATTAAACAGTAAATGACGACCTCCGTGGTCGAGTGCTGTATACACCGGTTTTCATGGGTACGCTCTGAGATCCCGGGTTCGATTCCCGGCCGAGTCGATGTAAAAGGTTTATTATTCTTCTATGACGTCTTGGGTCTGGGTGTTTGTGGTACCGTCGTTACTTCTGATTTTTCACAACACAAGTGCTTTAGCTACTTACATTGGGATCAGAGTAATGTATGTGATGTTGTCCGATATAATGTTATTTCGCTTACATATATATAGATTGAAAATCGGTACAATTTGTCGTTAGACATTAAGGTAATTAATTATTCCTAGCAAGAGAAATTCTTTCATGTCCCTTCTAACGGTAGTGAATCGTGAACGAATGTCGGCCCTTTCGCGAACACGTCATAAGCCGGTGACACAGAACGGCCCTCCTGTGTACCGAAGGGCCCGTGACTCAACTTTTAATTATCAGCATTACGTGATACTTTTTATAAGATAGCTTATTGCTGTCGAGCTTATTTTCTTTTATTTCACATTGTATTTAATGAGTTGTATGTATTATTTTGATGTAGAAACTTTGTGATTGGTTTATAGGCAACTGCCTTTTCAGATTTAATATAAACAATAGTAAGATGAATCAATGACACAAATGTACTGTGGCCACCATGTGGTGATATTCAATTTTGAGCATACGCAAAAAGATGTAGCTCATTGGCCAGACCATTTGTATCTTACTCAAAGTTCGCGGTAGCAAACCTGAGCAGCACCGGGAAATACGTAACATAAGCTCAATTTAGAGTTTGTAATTCATCTCATACTCAACGGTAAAAGAAAACATTGGGAGGACACGTGCCTGAAATACTTTCATTCATACAAAGTTTTGAACCGCACTAGTGAAACATTATCTGAAAAAAAGAGGCTATAGACTATAGTCCACCAAAAAGAATAGAATTAGGCTTTATTTTGTTTTGAGATGCTGCCTATTACCTTGCCTAACCTAACTATCTGTTACCTTATACACAGTTTTCGTAAATGAATATTTAAATAAATTTGTTTACTAAAATGCAATTGTTTTTGACACGGAAGTCAGTTGAAACTATTAAATATTTAAATTTTATATTATTCATTAATTATTATCACCGTGCAGATCTCTGCAGACCTTGCATAATATAGCGTAAGGTTATTTGGAAGATAATCGCGAATCATTTGTGTTATATATGTAAAGAATAATGTTTTGATTATTTAACTTTTTGCAAGCTCGTTTGGATACGTAACATCCAAGCATTATATAGTCTACCGCTAAAAAGCATTCTTTTAATTTTTGTGATAGGGATTGTAAAATCAGTAACTACGGTCAGAAAGGACTTAACTTCTTAGTTTTCAAGGTTGAACGGCGTAACTACCCCAAGAGCGCCAATCAGGTAGCCAATTTTTAAGGTTGCCATTTGAAATAAAAGGGTAAAAAATTAAAACAGCTGAATTGTTCGAAATTAAAACTCGTTGTGCTTTAAAAAACTTTATTTCGATTGTAATCTCGGAGCCTTGGACGTAGATTAAACTTTAAAATACAATTTGAGTTGTGAAACAAAAATTTAATTGTTATTAATGATGCTATGTTTTTTTACTATATTATATATGTTTAGTATTATTTAACTATATCTATATTAACCGCAGGTACCACAAACAGCTCAAGGTCAATGAAGTTCTAGATTTCAATCTGTATGTGTTTAATACGTGGAAGATAATCTATGAAGATTATAACCTGAAATTACCGAGTGTTGGTGTTCTTACTTAGTCTGTAATTCAACTCTGTTTACATTTTTAATTAGTAGGGTAATCCAGCCCTGTAATGTCTGTTAGAGTAGAAAAGAGGCTTAGTGATTGAAGGCACTCGAATTATTCCAAGCATACACATTCATATTATCAGCAATGAGAGCTTGAAGAGCGATGGGCTTAGTCTGATCTTAAAATTAATTCTCAATGTTTCTATTAACATATTACTTCGACGTAAAAGTTTCGCGTCATTCATTAGTATAGTACGACACAACATAGATGTAGCATCGGCAAATTCAATAAAACCGATTACTGCCGATTTACATAACCAATAGAAATAGCTCCCTATCGCGCCATTCGATCCTATTCGTCGCTATAGATTCTCGCGTCAGTTAATCCTGAGAAAGCAAGTGCATGTAAATCGACGAATATATAAGATCATATGATATAACAAGTTTGTGTAAGGATCATATTCACATCCATACAAATAAATAAAATTGGAGTGTCTGTTTGTAATATTAAAATAACCGCTTTCTGCTACATGCATTTGTCTTTATATACGGTACACATACCAAAACACACATTTTTAGAATTTTTGTCTGTCTGTCTGTCTGTTTGTTCCGGGTAATCTCTGGAGCGGTTGGGCCGATTTGAACAGGACTTTCATTGGCGGGTTGGTAATGTACTAAGGCGTAACTTAGGCTACTTTTTATACGCAAATAATACAAAGTTTTGGAAATATAAGCGCCCAACTTAAGTTCAGCTCTTTCTGATATGGCTGTCGATATGAATTGGGGGTCAGCTTATACTGGTACATGATCGGGTGTATGTTGCGTTGCGTTTTGCAAATTTCCCACATCACGCGGACGTCGTCGTCTGTTTGTAATTTTTCTACTACGAGGACATGAATGTATATACGGTACACATGCCAAAACGTATAATTGTAGAAGTTTATATAGTTTAGTTAATGAGATGTCGTAAGCAAACAAATTTTGTAGTATGTTTAGTATCAGTATTGCACCCGTGCGAAGCCGGGGCGGGTCGCTAGTAAGAAATAAATATTGATAATTTGGGATGGCGCACTTACTTCGGATGTGATCGTATTTACGAATTTCGTCGATGTTACATCAGAGTTGTGTCGTTAAACGTATTTGTTTGTCAAAATTGGGATGTTTTGTTATCTATATCTTCTATACTAATATTATAAATGTGAAAGTAACCGTTTGTTTGTCTGTCTGTCGCTCTTTCACTGTCAAACCTGAATCGAATTTGTCGAAGTTTGCTATGATGTAACCTTGAACTCCAAAAGGACATACTCTTTTGACTGACATATGACAATCAACCGATTAAACGCGAGAGAAGCAGCGGGCGACAATAAGTTTTAGGTATTTATATTTATTGTGTCCTTTCTTGTGAAGATCCTGAGACTGTGGATGCCCTTCCTTAAATCCTGCCTGAATTGTGAAGTTTTAAAGAGTATTCGTAATTGTTTTGAAGTTAGCGAATGACTTCGCATTAGCAGCGCGCTAATGCAGCGCGTGTGTGTCTTACTCATCGTGGATTTAATATAAGGTGTGTGGTACACCCAGCTTTATTACGAAGATTATTATTTTTAAACTTTCAGTTAATACATAATATATTTAATATTTATCATTACAGCCTTAGCGAAAGATTTGAAAATAAAAAGACCATCATTAATTTTTTTTACAGTATAATTATCAACATTATCATGACATAGTTATAATACATGGACAATATAGTAATGAAAAATTGATTTTTTAGAAGTTTGTATTGTGATGTCGTAAATAAACAAATTCTGTAGTATATTTAGGTACAGTACCTATTGCACCCGAGCGAAGCCGGAACGGGTCGCTAGTAACGTAATTAAGCCAAGACTCCTTTGAAATGCTAACAAATGAATGTATCGACAAGCAAAACTGAAATCAGTATTTTTTTTTCTCTGGAAAGTCGTATCACGCGCTTAACTTATGAAGAGGGGGGGGGGGGGGATGTGGGCCTTGCCGGTGCCCAGGCCACCGAATGCACTCCGACATACCGGAATACCCACTGAAAAACCAGCGGTTCCCTCTCCGTCTTTTCAGTGAGCGTAACGCATGCTACTGTGACGGAAATCAGTAAACCTGAGCAACCTTAATTAAAAAAAAAAAAACGAATCAAAACTCAGTGTGTCCCCAGCTTGTATATCGATACTAAAGCGTTGCATGGCTCGCATTCGCAAAACCTGATCAGGAATGTTACGATGCCATTGAGTTCTCCATTATTTGGTATTTGTATTCAATGCACTCCCGTCCGCGATGGAGGTGAAACTATTAACCCTGCTGCCGATTGTTGGCTCACGTTCGCGTGCGTTTCATATTTCATATCGTTGGACCTGGCTTCCGTTTGTTTGACTCATTACAAGCAATGCGTATCCTTAGAAAGTTTTCCTATTAAATTTCCATTGCAGCAACCAATGCTTCCAAGACGCAGTTTAATTTTTCATCTATATAATCTATCGAGTTAAATGCTTCATTTATAAGGTTTTTGTACCGAAGATATACATTTATTTACAAGTCCCTCCTCCTCGGAGCAGATAAGGGATACACAGCACCGATTATGGACTATTCTAGAATGGAATCTATTTCTGTGCAATATTTAAATCAGATCCGTTGAGCCGTATTTGCGTACTTAAATTACATTCATCCATGAAAACATTTATAATAGATATTAGATTAAATTTTAAAGATGCATTTGTCCGTTCTGTTTATTCATATGAATATGCAGTATCTCTCAATACTCTTTTGTGCAAGAAACTTCTCCGGATTTCTTTATGGAACTGCTCTGATATTTAGCTGAGATTATAGAGCTGAGATGGCCCAGTGGTTAGAACGGGTGCATCTTAACCGATGAATGCGGGTTTAAACCCAGGCAAGCACCACAATATATATGTGCTTAATTTGTGTTTATAATTTATCTCGTGCTCGGCGGTGAAGGAAAACATAGTGAGGAAACCTGCATGTGTCTACTTTAATCGAAATTCTGCCACATGTGCATTCTACAAACCCGCATTGGAACAGCGTGGTGGAATAAGTTCCAAACCCTTTCCTTAATGGAAGAGTAGGCCTTATCTCAGCAGTGGGAAATACAGGCTGTTACTTTTAATTTACTGATATGTAATATTTTTCACGTACAAATACTTAATTTCTAGAAAATGACTAATTAGCGTCATAGTGAATCTGTAGTGCAGTATCAATTAGCCACGTCAATGTATACTGACACTAGCTTCAAGGATCGTTCAATCGTGCCGTGGACATGGTTGCGATATCCGCTTTCAAGGTGCACTGGAAATCAGATATCCATTGATGATTGTCGTCAAACGTAAAGTTAGACTGCATCGGTGCTGTTATACCTAGAGCAATAACTTCGCAAGAATACTATTGACGCGTTGATTTAGCTTATTAATAAATATCGGCGCACTCTATATGATTATTGCGGTTACACGTTTAATTTTGAAAACATTGTAGCCTAAGTTACTCCTTATTAGATATAAGATATAATAAAACAAGAACATAGATAAAATATTATATATAATATTTTATCTATGTTCTTGTTTTATTATTATTACTATCGTATTTATTATAAAATTTATTGTTACCGCCTTCATGACTTTCTGTTTGGCCTAAAGGTTGACTGGTAGAGAATGCCTTCAGACATTAAGTCCGCCTTTTGTCACAACTTATGTTGTTGGTCAATAAAGTATTTTAAATAAATAAATAAATTAGATCAGTTATATGTTAGTGAAAGTTCTGTCAAATCGGTCCAGCCGTTTCAGAGATCTATTTTTTGTAAATATGATGCAATTTTTTTTCAGTTTTGTGTATTGTTGAATACGTATATTATATTAAGCGTTTAATTACAGGGTATCCGAGCGTGGTTGGCTCGGGAGTGAGATGGGATGCGGCGAGCGCGAGACGTGGTTCTCGCGTGGACGCTGCGGCTACTGGCGCTCGCTCTGCTGCCCGCCGTGCCTGCGCGGCCCGATGTCATATTCAGAGTACCAGAAGTTGTGGTAAGACTTACCACTACTGCTAATAAGAATGGCCCCTTAATACCTGTGGTTAAAGCAGTCAATTGAAGGTTGTGGGTTGAAATCTGGGCAAGCACCATGGAGTACACGTTTTTTACGCGATTGTGAGGAAACACTAAAAAATATTTGGATGAAAATTTGCTATACCTATGTATATCTACCACCAAATAACAGTACTCAGTATTGTTGTGTTCCGGTTTGAAGGGTGAGTGAGCCAGTGTAACTACAGGCACAAGGGACATAACATCTTAGTTCCCAAGGTTGTTGGCACATTGACGATGTAAGGAATAGTTAATATTTCTTTCAGCGTCATTGTCTATGGGCGATGGTGACCACTTACCATCAGGTGGCCCATATGCTCGTCCGCCAACCTATAACATAAAAAAAAGATGAAAAAATCTTTAATCCTTCAACTCATTGTTAATTTAGTTTTTATTCTTATTTTCTCGTAATACTATATTACTCAAACATTTTTTCATTATTGAATATTTAATACAGGTACGTCCAATATCGGGCACGAAGTCAGTTGGCATAGGTCCGGGGAACAGCAGTCGGACCAACGATTCGGAGCGGTGGGGGGAGACGGTAGTGGAAGTGCAGTATGAGGAATACTTCGTGGAGCACGAGGTGTCCACGGCCGCGGCGAGGCAGGCAGCGGCTGTGCTGAAACTAGACGACAGTGAGTAAAAAGCGTTTTTAATATGACTAGCAATACGTCCCGGCTTCGCAAAGGTGCAATGCTGAAATTAAATATACTACAGAATGTCTTACAACGTTTACAGTTTTTTAGCCCTTATTAGTGTTCGTTTGCTATATTGCCTATATTTAATATACGAAAAACCTTCCTCTCGAATCACTCTATAAAAATCGCAACAAAATCCATTGCGTATTTTTTAAAATCTAAGTATACATAGGTACAGAGAGCGGTAAGCGACTTTGATTTAAAAAAAAGTACTGAGCGGATCTAAATAAATAAATAATAAATATGGGACAACATCACATACATTACTCTGATCCCAATATAAGTAGCTAAAGCACTTGTATTATGTAAAATCAGAAGTAACGACGGTACTACAAACGCCCAGACCCAAGACAACATAGAAAACTAATGAATTTTCTGCATCGACTCGGCCGGGAATCGAACCCTCAGAGTGGCGCACCCATGAAAACCGGTGTACACACTACTCCACCACGGAGGTCGTCATTTTATACTATGTAATGATGATGATATTGATGATGCTAGTCAAAGCACATGAGTCACTCGATGGTAACTGAGGACTAGTTGTAGGTTATTCCAACATAAGAAGTATACTATTGGCCAAACGCTTCTTTAAAGGAATTTGTTCCATCACAGTGCTCCAATTCATGTCGGAACATCATCCATATGATTCCTCTTCATGATTTTCTTCACTATTGAACATGATTATGAATTACGAACACGAATTAAGCACGTGGAAAGCTAGTGGTGCTTGCCTAACGTTAGCAAAGTCGGCTCACCATAATCCATACACAAAGATCTCAAGCTTAACGATCTTAAAATAAGAAACGTTTATAGATTCAATCGGTATCCATAGCGCTTTTATTTTACACATAAAATTTCAAAAGACCCGATTTCGTAAACAGTGTGTCGCAACTTCAAAACTGAACGTAATTTACGAACGCAAGTGAAGAATTAGGACGGTGGATTAAAAGAATTAAGTCAATTGTACTCAAGGTCGGGCCGAAGTGGCCATTTGTCTAAAATAGACATAAGGATCTAATCCGTTCCTTGTAGTTATCTACTTTACGCGAGTTAAAGAATAATCGTGAAGTAAAATGGGATGTTTTTGTAAATGCGCGACAAACCGACGGCGTTCGTGTGAATTTGTATGCCTTATTAACATATGAATACGTATTTTTTAGTGTTAGCAATTGTTTATTTGTATGTGTGTGTGCGTTGCGATTATGTGTATATTGTCGATACGTATGTTCGTTTTTGTATGTATTTTCGAGCGTCGTTTTATTTCAGTAGATAGTTGATAGAGGAGCAATACATACACACTAATGATACCTGCCTGTGCTTTTTTTGTTAAAGGCTAAATTTTGATGATATATGTTTTTATTCTAAGATATATAAAATTTAACATAATACACACATTATTTGAAAAATGGCTATAGACTTTCTGGTAATGTTTCATACTTTTAATTTTTTCATTATTTCTAGAGTTTCAACAGAAACAGAACAATATGGAAATATTAAACAATATAACATATCAGAGAATTTATATTAGTGGCATTTGAATGAGTCAGCTTCATAAAATAGATGCAATAGTTAGTATTAATTGAAGCTCTGAATTTAACGCGACTGATTGATGACTTTAATCCAAATAGTGGACACTGTAATTTTATTCGAGTTATTTGAATACTTCGATCACTTTAGTACAATAACATACTCGATTCATATTCTATTAGTATGTATAGGCAAAAGTACTTAGTATTGTGGTTGTACCATTCTTAAAAGCGCGTGAGGTAGAGTTATAGGGTTAGGAGCAATGAAAATTATATATTTCATTGATTTTGCTAACTTTGACTCAACTTTGACTAACTATCATGGTCCATTTGTCACTGATTAAGTTTAAAGCGACTTAAAGTCTCTTACACAAGTAGTACGTAATATTATTTTGGCTATCCTGGAAAAAAACTGCAGCGCTAACAAGCGATTATTGTTGCGATGATTAATTTTAATTATGTGTCGTGTCATGTGCATAAAATGTGCACATCACTGTCAACAATTAGCTTAATGCAGTTTATCGTAGTTGTTCATTAGCGCCAAGGAACATCAGTGTTTCTTTGTACATCTCGAAATATGTAACTACATCACTGAAAAAGAAACTCTTGCACATTCGCATTAATATATAAAAAGCGTCCTTCAGTATTTATTTGAGTTCTCCTTAAAAGAGTAACCCCTTTTACTTGTAAGGAGAAGGTTTTAAGGGAATCCAGCATGTTACTACGTTGCTGAAAGTCGGGTGTCATCCGACAGATGCTGCTACACGATGTCCAACACCGCCAAACTCAATGTGAATTATAAACCAATTGTCGGGCAAATAAAAACTCTGCTACTCAAAGACATTTAAACTCTATCTACTAGTTTATATCACCTCACATGTGTTAAAATATTAAAATCGTGGGGTTTCGTGCAAGCCTAGGTCTTGACTTGACTTAAGTTCCTATGTCCCCTAGATGGGGCAGAGGACCTCCACAGTGCTCCGCCAGCCGGTTCGGTCTTGAGCTTCGCGCTTAATTTCGTTCTACGTCCTGCCAATTAGGGCGTTACTTGCCTTAGGGCGGCCACGTTTTCGCTTTCCTTGAGGAATCCAGTCTAGGGCTTGCCTCGGGATGTGTTCAGGATCACTTCGGAGCGTGTGGTCGATCCAGTTCCACTTGCGACGTTTAATCTGTAGCAAGCCTAGGTACCACTCACTTATCAGATATTCTACCAAGCAATAGTACTCTGTATTGTTGTGTTCGGGTTTCAGGGGTGAGTGAACCAGTGTCACTATAGGCACAAGGGACATAACATCTTAGTTCCCTAGGTTGGTGGTGTGTTGAGTTGTAAAATTATTTTCTCTTTGAGCTGAATAGTTTGTATTGTGCTGTTCAAATGTAGTAAAATTCTTAAGCAATTTATAGAAAATTCCTTGCTCTTAAAGCTAATAAATACACATATGGAGTTTAGTAGGACTTTGTGCAAGCTTATACGTTCATATAAGAGCTGCATTAGTGTACCACTAAACATTAATACTCAGTATTGCTTTGTTCTGAGCTAGCCTCATCACAATCTGTATCAAATTGTCAGCGTTCATCATGAGTCCCATAGTACTCGTATCATTACGCCCAGCACCCTGCAATCATGCTGCAATCATGAGTGTCCTCTGTTAATTAGGCGTTCATTAAATCTAACGTTACCGAGGTTAGCGAGGAATCATACTAATAATAAAGAGTTGACTTGTTTGTTTGATGACTCGGATTTAAACAAAACACATTGAGTCGTTTGATTGGAGACCTTACAAGTTCCAATATGCTGATATACATATATGCTGATACACCATTACGATAACTAGATAAAAACTAAATAGATAGTAGAACATTGCTCCCTACTCTTTTGTTATGAGATAGGAAGGACAAGCAAATGAGCCTGATGGTAAGTGTCCATCACTGCTATAGATATTGGAGCTATAAGTAATATTATCCATCCATTAACCATTTCTAACATCGCTGATGCGCGACTAAATTTGGGGACTAAGATGTTATTTCTCTTGTGTCTGTAGATATTAATAATTCTGCTTAACTCATCTTTCAAACCGGAACACAACACTATTATGCTCTATTTGACTTTAGAATATATAGATTGCCTGATAATTATCCAGACTGGCTTTAAAAAGTTCGACCTTATATATCTTTCGAAATATCTATCGTCTCGACCAAGTATTTAAATATCTGTATTGGTGTATCACAGTTCCCAGGCGCCCCGTGACTGTTAGATATCTTTGTTTTTCAGTTCATTTTTCCACCAACCAGACTACGGAGAGTTATGAGTTCCTTTTTTTGAGTCATGGTTTATCTTCGAATGCCTAACCTATCGTTTATTGTTTTTTCAGTTAAATGCTTCAAAAGTATTTAAAATAATTTGTACTTTTTTTGAAGTTAATTATAGTCTTAATAAAAAATCTAATCAAATCGAATTTCTAATGGATTTTCTCAATTAGAAAATGGTTTCGAAGAAGTTGCATGATTGGGCGGATCCACCTTAATTATACCAATTGTAATTGTCATTATAAATCATTATTTATATCAGAAGAAAAATATTACATTTAAATTTATACCATTTATTGAGGTCAATAGCAATTTTTTTATTCAAATTTCAATTTAATTTATCTTTTCTATTTCAGTTGTTAAAAAATTTTTACAAAGAAATTAATTTTATTTTTTACATGAAAACTGGTTTTCATTCACATTTCGTCCACATTCACTGGTCACTATTTGACACTGGTGTGCCCTCGACTTGAATTTAACAAAAAGTTTATGGTCTGTATGTGCTAGTAAAGATGCTGTCAAAATCGGTCCAACTGTTACAGAGCTGGAACAAACAGACATGTAGACAAAAATTATAAAAAATGTTATTTTGGTATATGTACCGTGTAATATACATATGTATTTAGTAAATAGTGGATATTTCAGTCAATCCAATTTCATTTCAAGTATAAATTAAGACGTATTAACTATACCGGAAGAGCGTCACCTATAATCTATAGACACTAAAATGTTATGTCCCTTGAGTCCATAGTTACATTGACTCACTCATCATTCAATAAGTAACACAGATATAATATGGAATGTTATATCAAATGTATATGTAAGAGTATATAATTGTATTTCAATTGAAAGCCTTTAAAGTAGTTTCCTTTAGTACATACAATAAATAGAGTAGGGGCTCTATTCTAGGGCTCAATATATGATAACGTATGTGTCCGTAAAAGTGCACGATATCCGTTTTCCAATGCATTTGTATTGTAGTGCGCATTCTAAACAACCGTTGGGACTAAGGGAGTGACTTTCCTTTAATACAGTTAAGTCGCTTTGCTTGTGTTTGGTAACAACTAAACGACATTACTAAGTACTTTGTATACTTACTGCTAGCTGTCTGTCCCGACTACTTGGGGATCTATATATTTATGTATATATTTCTCTATATACCTAAATATAATGTGTTTACAAAACGATTATTTCTTTTAATTTGTAATAAGTTAGTGCACAAATTACGGCCAAGTGAACTGACGGCATGAATGTTAGCTTTTCCGATCCTCTGGACAAAATATTCACATCTTGTTACCAGTGGAAGCAATAGATTCACTTGTTAAAAAAAAACAGTAATCCGATCACATGGCTAACATGAAAATGGACTTTTGGAAAAACTAAAGTAGAATTCCTTTTAGTGTTACTATGCGAAAGATTTTTACTAAAAACATTACTGTACTATACAAATTACTATTCATTTAATTTGAAATCTAGTTATTTTTGAGGCATATAGTCAAAAATAGAAGGAAAACTACTTATACAAAATTTGTATTGTCATGTTGTTTATTAATTTTTGATTTTATTACGTAAGTTGTGACGACGGCGTCACGTACTTGCATATTTCGGAGGGTCACAGTGAGCAGTTGCAAATTATAAGGCTTCAACAAAACGGGGTGTCCAAGGCTGCAGGGCGTGGTGCGCTCGCCGTGCGGCCGTGAATCTATTGTGTGATTGTTCACTTGAGGCACATTTTCACTCTTGTATTACATGATTTATAAAATTGAAATTGAATAAATTCCTTATGAAAAAATTCACAATGTCCTAAGACGGATACCAAAACAATATGAAAGTAAATAAAGATCTTATCATATTTAATATTTTATGCATCTATCTTATGCATATTTCATATTTAAAAAAACCTAAATTTATATTAACAAATTAATAATTATATATCATTATATTTATTTTCAGTTGTACGGATGGACTAAGCAGGATATATAAAAAAATAATTGTATTTTATATGATACTTTTATGATACTGAGTTTCTTGCCGGTACTTCTCGGTAAAATCAACTTTTCGTACATTAACATAACATAACGATAGAAATTTATTTTATGAGCCTACTTTACTCAACGTAAAGTATATTTTGATTGACTATGGTGACTCCACTATATGACAAGTAATTTTATGTTGTTCTGTGTTGTCGATAGATTAGGTTTATAGTTTACGAATTTTGAAGACAGTATTCTTGAGAAGATGAATCTCTTATACCTTTCGTATTTTTCTTACACTAATATGTCGGTATTGTCTCTTGGTTCTGTGCAACATAATTGAATGTGAGCAAAATAATATAATAACAATACAGTTTACGAGACAAAACAATTACAGGGAAAACAAACAAATGTAATGTATGTTACAATGGGCGGCCTTATCGCTACAGAGCGATCTCTTAAAGCACGTTACGGCAAAGTAAAAAGTCTGCTGGCGCAATTTTTAAGCTAACCCAATATTTGTGATCATGATAAAGATTTTTCAAAAATGGCTTGTATATCAGACTGACAGTCTTGTTTTCAACGAGAAATAATCACGCAAAGTTCTCATTTCAATCTATGAATTTATTGATTTTCAAAAACGAACCATTAGTTTCGGAGATCTCGTGATGAGAATATTCGCATATTGATGACATTTACTCAATACTTTTAAAGTCATTTTAGAAATGTTTTTCTGTTGCATTTTATTTTAAGATGGGGTTACCCAATTCGTAGAATATAGGAATCTTACCCAAGATAGTACGTGAATACTGGGCAAGAACCAACGTTTTTTTATGAGCTTAAATTGTGTTTAAAACAATTCACGTCATTCTTAGTGATAGAGGAAGTCAACGTGAGGAAACCTGCGTTGGTTTGAATTATGTTACTTATTTAACTAACCTGCATTGGAATAGCGTAGAGTAAGCTCCGAAAACTCTTAAACTCAGCGAACAAATAGGAACAGCTATGTTTTACCGACTAGTTAATAAACTATATCGATGTTTCTCTGCAACGATAATACTTATTTAAGATAAAATCTGTGATCCGAATCTAAGCAGTTAGTTGTTCGAATGATTTATTTTCTCTATTTTTGTGATTTCATGCACGACCGAATCCAGTTTTTGCTAGAAATCGAGCAGCCTTCGATTTGTCTTTGTCGCGTCACATTTTATTGCTGCCTTGGATTTTTTTTACGAATACCATTGGAGCGTTGTTCTTTTACGCGACTTGCAGTCAAGTAAACTGACTAAAATCTTCACGCAAGTACTAAGCGTTATGCCCTCTTAAGACGACCAATCTCTTTCTTTCTGTATCTCTTTGCCTCTTTCTATTGTATTTGAAAAAATATTATAAAAGTTAATTATTAGTTATTGTTGAAACTCACACGGAGTTTTAATTACAATTTTATTTATTGTCATTTATTTTGCCGTGTCTGTTATGTTTGTATTACCTAACATGATATATAGCGAAAGCAACTTTGTTGTAATCGGGGGATCCCCGATAACTGTCGTTTGGTTTAATGATGTTTATATTTTTATTGGCACCGTAAAAATATGCGCACTATAATTAAAGTAAACGAAAACATAACATACGTTTCTTGAGTTAGGTTAGCTACACGAGTGAGAAGATTTGCTGATATTAGCGCTTATTGAAAATTGGTCTGTGTAATCTCTGCAATCTACAGCAATGTTATATGTGCAGTCGACTTGGAGAAATAAGGCGAACCTCGCTGGGTTTTATTATTGTATTGTATATGATTAGTGATTTACTTCGCATATAGGATATATTGAATATGAAATTAAGTGGTAGTATAATAGAGTGTTTCTTTTACTATTGTATGAGTGGCTATCAACACTGGGTTAAAAATACGTTATAGAGTCATGCGAATTCCATTGTGTGTGATGTTACTCACCATAAATGTCAGATATGCTATTCGTTAGTGAGCTGTGACGGTCTAGAGCTCGGAACACCTAATCTGAACTGAACAAAGATTGTGATTAAATATATTCAATTTAAAGTGTCAGGATTTCGGGAACAATATCGAACAGCACACAGAAGATAGCTCCTTGAATTTAGAAATTGATAACATTTGGACAATATTAAACACTGTCATACAATATAACATCAAAAAATGTATTCCTTCTTAACGTAAAAGTAACGATCTAGTGATGATAATCTTTGATAACTCAACGTGACGGGATTACAAAGACAAGTTTTATTTCTCTTAAGTAATAAGCGACAACTGAAATTGTTACTTCCATATAAGAGTTACACCATGAGTCGATTATCATAATATTTCCAGTCAGATACGAAGTAAGATCTTTCAGAAGGTTAGCTTTCAATAATGCCACACTTAATGAAATAGTATTTAGTGGAAGGCGGTCGGCGCGTCGTCTGTCTCGTCTGTCTGTCATAGGTGTCCTAACATCATATCGACTGAAATCAGTTTCAATCACCGATATTCAAATTCAACTGATTTTTACATTTTCGAAGTCTAAGTCAAGTTTTGTTTTGATTTAATTTCATTGTTAACTGAAGTCGTATGTTGCGAACGTTTTACATTTGGTTTGTTTTAATTCAACTGTAGTACCGGCTAGTAAATTTGTTCAAGTCTCTGAAATTATTTCAAGAATCCCGTTTAATTTTCTGCATATCTAAGGCTGAGCTCTTCAAAATAAGACCATAACCGAACTTTTATGTGCAGCTATCGTCCAATAATCACTGGAATATATCACATATCTATCATATACTAAATATCATATAAGAATATATGTCCAAGTGCGAAGTTACGACGTGATGCTGTTAGGTATTCTATTACGTAACTCAGTCGGTTTATTAAGGACAGTGTAGTGTATTTTTATGGAACAGCGAATCAATACTGCAATCCTTGCACTTGACATGCGTACGGCATCCCCGGCTATTCAATCAATACCTATCAGTGATGCCGTTTTTAAAATATCAGATTGCTCCTCGAGCAGAAAGAACTAGTATTTTAAATAAGCGTTTCTTTAAATTTCGGTTTATGCTAGTTATCTATATTGATTGTATAGCAATGACTTTGTAAAGCTAAATAATATAAATACAACTAAATAATAATAAGTGACTGCAGTTACTGGAAATGTTTTAGACACTACCATACGCTAGTATACAATAAGATTTCGAATATTGTGATCCATAGATCATTCAACAAATTTACATAGTTTAAGAATAAATTGACAATAAAGAGACGAGAGGGCCCAGTGGTTAGAACGCGTGCATGATTGCGGGTTCAAACCCAGGCAAGCACCGCTGTTTCATGTGCTTATTTTGTCTTTATAATTCATCTCGTGCTCAGCGGTGAAGGAAAACATCGTGAGGAAACCTGCATGTGACAAATTTCATAAAAATTCTGCCACATGTGTATTCCACCAACCTGCATTGGAACAGCGTGGTGGAACATGTTCCAAACCTTCTCCTCAAAGGGAGAGGAGGCCTTTAGTCCAACAGTGAGAATTTACTTATATATTTTTTAGCTGTTGTTGTTGTTAACAATAAAATCTTATTATTTATTTAAATAATACAATATACAATAATATTTATTGAAAAAAAAGGCGCCTGAATTCTAGATCGGGTTCCAGCAAAGGATTGATTGTATAATATTTATGAATAACAGCATTGTAAATTTGTTTATTTGAAAAGAGCTTCTATGTGAGTATCTCCTCCCTAGAGACTACTTTGGTCTCTACCAGACTTGAAACATTGGTGTTTCGAAAATTATTTATTGTAAAAATTACTAGAATAAAATACATTTGATTTGATTTATATGTGAAGTGTAACATATTCACATCGGTAGCGCGTTGCAATGTTAATATTGCGTGTATGACAAGACAGCCATTGTTGATGACGCGCGTTACACAACGCGATATGCCATACTTATGTAATTAGAATGCCGAGGGGAAGTCGCGTCGCCGAGTGACAAGAATCCGAAATTAAATTCACATCATTAATTTTTTTGCGAACCGCCCGGCTTCGCACGGGTGCAATGCTGATACTAAATTTACTACAGAATTTGATTATTTACGATATCACATTAGAAACTTCTAAAATTGTCATCGTTACTCTACTATATTATATCATACAAAAATCATATGAAAATCCGTTGCGTAAGCATACATAGAGAAGACAGCGGTAAGCGACTTTGTTTTAACTATGTAAAGAATAAAGAAAGAAAAGATTGTGTATGTGTATCATACTCATAATTAATAAGAAGTTTGATGGTTATCAGCAGGTTTTCAATTGGCACAGTTCTTCGATTTCGTTCCGGTTTCATTCTAGTAAAAATCTTTGATTTTTTCAGTATATATATTTAACATTATATAAGACATAGTGTCTTTTTTACGCTAATTAATGCGGGAAGGTGGGGCATGTACCATTACATGCCCCACCTTGCCTTGATGACCTGATCAAAATTAGCGCAAGTTTTGTACAAATAGTCTGGATGGTTTGTTTAAGAATGGGTGTACTTAATTAAGCAATGTACTACAAAATTTAATGTTCTCTAAGCACTATGAGAGTGGTACTTTCTTAAAAAGTCTCTTTAAAATAAACGATTTAAAATTGATTGCAAATCGGTATATACAGAAATTTATATCTTCTCCAAGTGCTATTTTTCTACTTTTAGTCTAATTGTAAATAATAAAAGTTAGTATAGTTCCTAAATTTCCTCAGTTCCAGAAACGAGGGTAGGATGCGGGGTGTGCACGCGCCGCGAATTGGAATACTGCGAGACACGCGTGCTCGCCGACCACTGCTGCTGCGAGCGGCACTACCTGCCCGAGCCCTTCCCCTGGCTGCCGCACACGTGCTACGTCGGCCCGCACCGCTGTCGCCCGCTCGCGCACGACTGCGTGCGCTACGTTCGCCTCAGGGACTGCTGCTGCTACAAGAAGCTCGCTGAACGATGTAAGGAAACTAATTTATATCTCTTTGGTTTTTTTATGCTACTGCTTGGTGGACGAGTATATGGGCTACCTAATGTTAAGTGGTCACCATCGCTCATAGACAATGGCAATAAAAGAATATTATTCGATACAAGATTTTATAGATTATAAAAATGCGTGGAGTTAATACCTGTTGTCTTCCAAGCAGGATACATTTATTTAAATAATTGTATTTAACTAACATGACTTTGTATTTTGTAAATGTTGAAAAAGATTAACTACTGAGTTTCTCGCCGGTTCTTCTCTCGAGAATCTACTTTCCGAACCGTTACCACAGCTTCACTTAATTGTAAAATGACGATTCAAAAGTGCTTGTAAAAGCCTACTTGAATAAAGCTTATATTGTTTTGATTTAACCATTCCTTTCAACGCCAATGCGCCATCAATCTTGGGAACTAAAATGTTAAGTTCCTTGTGACTGCAGTTACACTGGCTCACTCACAATTCGAACCGGAACACAACAATATCAAGTACTGTAGTTTGGCGGTAGAATATCTGATAAGTGGGTGGTACTCACCCAGGGCTTGACAAAGCCTCACTACCAAGAAAATTTGGTTTCATTTGACGCAACTGACATTATACTGACGTATATGACTTCTACCAGACAGCCCGTAGTAATACAGTCGGTCGAAAAGCTTGTAATGTGCAACGGTGCAAATATCGCTGCAGGGAAGGGCATCCTGTCGAAGTCGTCCCGCGTGAGCGTGGGCGGCGTGTCGCTGCTGCTGCTGGCAGCGCTACTGTTGGCGGCGCGCATGTGACCCGCGCCGCCGCGCGCGCCGCCGCCCGCGCTGCTGTGAGCGCCGCCCCGACGCCGATCCGACGCGCCCCGACGCCGCCCCGACGCCGCACCGACGCCGGCCGGTGCACTCGGACCACTTCTCGTGCTCTCCAACCAGCGCTGCGAGGTGGTCAGCCGGGGACGAGCGACTTAATTTGATCAGTTAACGCTCTAGGGTTGCTGCCGGTTGGTCCCGACCTATTCTCAGGGAAGTTCCATGCCAGAGGTTACGCATCATATGTGACTGCTGTACGGCTCGTTCTTCTCCTCTTATAAGCAGCTCGTTTAAATCAGAAAAAAAAATTCTAAATATGAAACTTGTCAATTCGACACAGAAGACCTAAAGAAATAAATTTTACCGGTCTTCAAATCTACTTCATCAGTGCCATTTATGTTTTCCAAAACAAATTTTCTATTTTTATCGAAGTACATATTTTAAGAAAAGTAACATTCAAATTTCGAATTTACGAAATTTCCAAAGTACAAGACTCTACTATTATTATTATAAATGTGAGTATTGATCAGCCAGTTCAATCATTTGAATATTTAACAAGTTAACTGAAGAAAGAAAGTATCACTTAAAGTACTCGCTAAAAACACCACATTATATACATGTATTTACTGGTAAAAAACTGTAGACATACTACTCTACAAAACATAATATATTTCGCGGATGAATTGAAACTAGGACATGAAATTTTAACTTATAAAATTATATTATATTATATACGCTTGGATTTCTGTGTCTCGGTGTTGAATTATTGTATACATAGAATATTACTTCATAAATGAAATTTTAGAAAGTGCCTAAATGTGTGCTTATTACAATATAAGCTGTTAGAGGAATATGAGGCTGATCTATAAGCACAGCCAAATATATTATTGCTGTTTGAGTGTATACATAATATAGCAAAGGGGATGGCCTATTATAATGTCATGTGTCTTTCCTACTGCAGTGCAAAGGCGTAACCTTCTTTTTAGTTGACTTTTAGAGCGTTTTATAGCCCGCCGTACCAATGCGAACTGATGTACTCTCAGACTACGAGAAGGTTTGTAGAATGCCCCACCAAGCTGCTCTAGTTGGCTTGGTTAATTCATGTGATAGAACTTTATCCGATACATGGCGTTTTTCTTCGGAATCTTTTAACAAGTGAAAATTGAATAGTCCGCATTAGAAGCCGCTATATTCGGACATGCGCGATAACCACTGAGCCAGCTCGGTTCATACAATGTATAATATGATAAAGTTGTATATTAGTGTTTAAGATTTCTCGAGAAACTTTGCTATCGTGTTAGTCGTAAAGTTTTTTCTTAATGTGATATATTGGAATAATTGTAGGCGTTCGTAAGGAAGGGATGATGTATTTTTGTAAAGCAAACATAATTAATATTCTTATAAATGTTTAAGAAGCTTCATATCTTTGCACATTCAATGCTTTTTGTTTTAATATATGGCGCTCTACAGCACGCACAATTCTCTACTGAATTAAAGAACTCTCAATGTAAGGATAACAAAAAAAATCTTAAATACGTGTACATATTGAAATATTGCTTGTAGCGTCAACAAAAAAAAAATGAACACTGTATATAAGCGCTTGAGATATTTTCATATGTTTATGAAAAATAAAGATAGTTTCTCACATAGATGAGATGACTATTTTTATTGTTCAGTCATTGGCCAATCTGATTCAAAGCGCTCCGTGATTGGCTCTTTTCTTCGACACATTTATGACGTCATGCTAATTTTAAAACGAACCAATGATCTTCTTAGTAAGTTAGTACTTTTGTATGTAAATTGTTGATTTTATTTATTGTTATTTTCCACCAAAGGTGTTTTAGTATTAAGTTACCAGTTAAGTTTATTGACTTTCATTCAATGAAGTTGGTATTTCGTAAAAGTATCATTTTAACTGTGCGACCTAACTGTACCTAATCAGTATTTATATAATTAAGATAAATCACATATATGTATATTGAACATTTTCTAGAAGATTAATATTTATTGTACAAATATATATATTTTTGTATTAGAACGTTAATAAAAGTAGAATGTCAGTAAAAATAAATCAAATTTATTGTCTCCGATGTTTCATATTGTATTAGAAATTTTATGAACTAAATAAAAAAACAAAAATAAGATATTACGAAATTGATGTATTTTAAATTATTAATCGGTACAGTGTAATAGAGAAATGAAATATACGAGTTACCACACAGAATTACTGTTTTATTGCGTAGACTCATTTTTCCACAAACAAAAATGCATTAAATATAACGACATAGATGAACTCTCTGTGTTCGTCCCACTGCTGGACTTGGGCCTCTCTTTTGGCTTCTCCAAATTTGTGGTAGTGTTCATGCTTCGCGCAACCACTTCTGAGTTGCTACAAACTACTTATTAGATAATCTACAACCATTTATTGCTTTCGATCTATTTTGAGGAGTTAGTGAATCAGTGTACTAAATACAGAAGTGGGAGTGCAATAGCTTAGAAGTCCGTAAAGACTACTTATCATCAGGTGCCTACTTGCCCGTCCACGTGAAGAGTTTGTCTGGGGTTGAAACTCAATCGCTGGTCAAGATTCACGTGTCCCACTACTGAGCCATCTCGGCTATTAATAATTAGTTCCTAATTATAGCTGTGAATGTTTTTATGGCGGTATTTAGAAATAAATTCTCACCATTAAATTGTAAACTTAATTACTTCAGTCACGAAGAGTCTGCACGCTGCTAAAAAATCAATTGCCTTTCATTTATCCATAACTCCTCATCATGCGCACCGTGGATCCAAACTTGTGGTCTAAAAAGGTGACCAAACCTATCCTAAATGTGTCCCGGCCGATCAAATTCGGTCTGAATGAATTCTCAGGAGCCGAGACGCGATTTAGAAAAAGTTTCCACGAAGCAATGGTGGAGTTCTGCAGGAACAGTTCCGTAGAAGGTTTCAGATTCATTTTGGATAAGGAAAGTCCGAAGCCAATAAGGTACGTTTAGAGTATCGCTGTTCATCGACGTATCTTGAATCCACTTTTCTACGTGCTACATACATTTTTAAATGTTTTAGTTTATCAATTAAAGGTTTACATTAATTTCGATTCAAGTATAGCAGTAATTTCATATGGTCTTATAATTCAACATGTGTTCGGTGAATTGAAACGTCTTGGATAAATCTGCATTAGATGAAAATCTGCCTTTGCGTTTGAGTTCATCCAAATTGTCCTTTATTTCTATATTGACCGATTTTGGTCAAGGCAGCTCTGAAAAGACATTAGTGCGCGGAACAAATAGTGCACAAGTGTGTGACAATACACCTGTAATCAATATAAATTACGAGGGAATAGTCCTTCGCTCTCATTATCCAATGATATGGTACATCCTTCAGGATCGGTAAGGGTGTACGCGAAAGACTACAACGTTACGTGCTCTCCGAGATTCGGAATTATAAACTCCGTCGAACTTTAGTCGAATTACATAAATGCTCCGAGCCGGATTTTAAAATTAGGAGTTTGCGATAGCCATTTGCTCAATAAGGAAATCACTTGATGGATTTATTAATTAATTGCCTCAACATAGGCGCGATATCCATTTTCAATTGGTCGAGGAAGAAACCATGGGTGTACCTAATTTGTTTAATGGGTGCATCTTATCTTCAGGTTGCTCTACCTGATTGTACTCTTAGTTACAATGGTATGCGGACTCATTGTGGTTGCTTGGAACATCCATTGGTTCTGGCATCGACCTCGATTGACGGTCAATCAGCAAACCGTGCAGCACCCTGTGCAACAAATTGACTTCCCAGCGGTTGCTATTTGCAGCTATAATATCATTAGTCGATCTGCGCTAGATGACTATGCAAAATATATGTGAGTTAAATTGTGAAATATGTATTACAAAATGTTCATCCATTTAATTCAAGTATAATAAAAACTGAAAAATAACTATATCTAAATATTGACACTGTGTTTAATGGTAGTAAGAACACTAGCAATATTTTACAATACTCTGTGCAAAAAATAAATCAGCTCTTGAATCTAACTTTTTTTTATAAATAAATATAAAAATAAATATAAGCGATAAATTATTAAAAAATGTATTCATTTAATTTAATTATATATCTACTCATAGTAGATATATAAGTAGTAGTATTTTCAGTAATACTTTGTTATTATAGCGCCTGTTAAAATAATGGAAGCAACAATTTTATTAACAGTCTTTGCGCTTTTGCTATAAAAAAACATATAAATAATTTTGACACATTACGATTTATTACAATTATAAAATTAGACGAACCTTTTTTCTAGATATTTATTAGACACGAATCACATCTATACTATGAAAGAAATCAAGCAGAATTTGTTGACATTCGGCGCCCTGCACTCGCGAAGCGAAGCAACTATTGATCCTCGGTTCGTCAGCTACCTTGATGAAGTCGCTCGAGAGACAAATGTCACTAATATTTTGTACAAAGTAATTAAATTAAGTTATAACTGTAATAAAGCACATTTTGGCATTTATCAATATATTATGATTCGTTTAATAATTGCTATTAGTCTACACTAGCTATGCCAGCAATTTTGTGCGCGTTTGAATTTGTTGCTGGGCTGCTGTTGGGGATAATGAAAGTCACTAACTGGTTCACGATTTATTAACGAGACTGTACAATTATACGGACTGTGACGCACTTCATAGACACTCTGCTTTACATATGCAATGCTTCAACTTTTATACATGATATATGCCAAAGAATATGAGATACACAGATGTGAAATATTTTAGTCATAGAATATGTAACTTTACTAACTGTTTACTTTAATACCTATGTGCATATACGGCACAAATTTAACAAAAAAAGTATTATTCTAGCCTAAGTTACTCCTTATTATATCAGTTATCTGTTAAAGAAAATCCCGTCAAAATCGGTCCAAAGATCAGCCGGAACAAACAGACAGACATACAAAAATTATAAAAAATGTCATTTTGGTTTATGTACCGTGTATGTGCATTGAGTAAAAAGGCTAGTTTAATATTAAAAACACCCCAATTTTATTATATGAATAGGTAACATAAAATTATTAAGAGCACAAATATTATAACAGGCCTTAATTAAAGATTAAGGGCTTTCTTGTTATTTTATTTACAGCTGTCCCCGAAGTGCGAGTCGATGCTGGTGCGCTGCAGTTGGCGAGCGCAGCGCACGGACTGCCAACGGCTGTTTGCCACGCGCCTCGCTACTTCCGGCTTCTGTTGCATCTTCAATTCTAGATATTCGTAGCTATTCAAATTCATTAAATTACTGCTTAGATTTTAAAGGTATTCAAATATTCCGTTTCATTGTAGTACAGTAGATAGAAACAACCCGCCTCGAAGAGTAAACATGATGGGTCAGGACGCCGGACTCCGAGTGGTCGTGAGGGAGGACGCCGACGACTTCACTTTAGTTCGCCATCCCGGTGACAACGTTGAGGTCGTCTTCACTGTTCTGTTACTTGATTTATATTGAACACGTATATATACATATAAAATCATATCTGTTCTCGGCAGGTGGACATATTCGACGGCATTCAGTTTCCGACGATACGTGCTGGTGTATTTCGTTTTTATGCCGCCGCCCGAAATGCGTCTGTGTTTTTTAAGCTAAGTGTCCAAGCACAGGAACCTGCTAGCAGCTTACAATCTCACAGCGATAAGTGGGTGAGGCTATGTAGATTTAGCTTTCATAGTGTTTTTATTAATTGTAATATTTAGGCTTGGTATGAGTCGAGATGGCCCAGTGGTTAGAACGCGTGCATCTTAACCGATGATTGCGGGTTCAAACCCAGGCAAGCACCACTGATTCACCTGCTTAATTTGTCTTTATAATTCACCTCGTGCTCAGGGGTGAAGGAAAACATCGTGACATGTGACAAATTTCATAGAAATTCTGCCACATGTGTATTCCACCAACCCGCATTGAAATAGCGTGGAGGAATATGTTCCAAACCTTCTCCTCAAAGGGAGAGGAGGCCTTTAGCCCAGCAGTGGGAATTTACAGGCTGTTGTTGTTGTTGTTGTTGTTATTTAGGCTTGGATCACGTTCGTTTCGAAAATGAGGTCAACCTTACCCATAGTTAGGTCGACTGTTTTAAAGAAACAGTCTCACTTGAGTTTTATACGAAAGTGTACATCGACAGCAATAAATTGTCTCTAAACAGCTGGGCTGCAGCCTGGCGCGCGGGGCGGCGGCGGCGCGCTCGTGGTCGCTGTGCGTGGCGCGGTGCCGCGCGCGTGCCGCGCTGGCGCTGTGCGGGTGCGCGCCGCACACGCTGCCGCCGCCGCACGACTCCGCGCGCGTGTGCTCGCTGGAGCACTTAGCCTGTCTGGCGAAGCACAAAGGTTCCTGCTGTTTGACATATTTATTCCATAGAGAAAACTCACACTCGCTCATTGACTGTGAAAAATCTTCCATCGGCTAGCAATGAGTCACATCTAACAGATGTACCATCAAAATAAGCAAGCAATACTTTTTTCTCCACTTGTTGCCCACCTATACCTAATGCAACGAGATCATTTATGCAATAATAAATATGCTGAATGTCCCCGACCGCAGAGAAGTTCTCGTTCCTGTACCCGGGCGAGGGCGCGCACGAGAGCCTGAGCGAGGAGCGGCAGGACTCGGTGTGGTGCGCGCACTGCCGCGTGGGCTGCGCGCGGCTGCGCTACTCCGCCGAGATCGTCACGTCGCCGCACACGCCGCTGCTCTTTCTCAACCGCTTCTTGTGAGTCATTTCTACTTTGAAAAATACAATTCGAATCAAATCAAATCAAAGGCATTTTTTTAAATAAACTGCACACTAAAGCATTATTGAAACTTCAGTATTCAACATAGTAATAACCTTTTTAAATTTGTTAAATGCTAAATTGATTATAATTGTATTTTACAGGCTCAGTTTTTAAAAAACACACACACCACAAAATGATTTTATCTAATTAAATATAGTAACATCATCTTACTGCAACTTGCAGGCGGATTTTCTTTAGATTTTTCTTTTAGTAGTTGAAATTTTTCGTTTTATTATTCTTTTGCTACAAGTTGAATATTATAGTGGAATTTATTTAGACAATAAAATCTTATTGTTATTTTAGAATAATAAATCTCCGACTAAGAACTGTAACATGAGGTTTTTCATTTGTATTTTCTAGCAAAGGGCTGGATTTGACGAACACCACGATAATATCAATTTACTACGAGAAAGAAAACCAGCGTCTCTACTTGTTAGATATTGGTCTGCGTTGGTACGAGGTCTTTGGTAAGTATTAGAATTTGAATATCATCAAATTACATCCTGGGTTCGTTCAATTATAAGTTTTTCTGTTAAAAATTATCAGATTAGAATGTTAAACTCAGCTTTGAAAAGTCAGTGTAGTCAATTGAAATCACGTAGTAAATGGTCATGTCGTATTTGGCTCTACTTAAACCTTGACTTTTTTTACTTTAAATTTTTTAGATATATGTTACTTAATATATTTTTTAAACCTTACAGCCGCTATTAGCAGTCAATGCGTGTTTGTGGTGGGATTGACGGTGCTGAGTGTAATAGAGTTCATTTACCACTTGACTTTTAGATGGTACCACTATTATATGCTTCACTGGCGACAGGACCGACGATTGCGAAATTTGAAGAAAACACAACCTACTAACAAAATTAATAATATATAATTAACAATAAAAACAAACTATAAAAATATGGTATTTTATTTTCTTAAATGCGTTCCTTGTTTCAAGGTGAATCAAGGCAAAAATAGATATAGGTTCAGTGATCACCGTGTCTCATTAAGCACGTGCTAAGTCGCTTTCGCAATTGGAAAATCTGTGCTAATTATCAGTCATTAATTATGTATACTAATTATTATTCTGAGATGGCCCAGTGGTTAGAACGCGTGCATCTTAACCGATGATTGCGGGCTCAAACCCAGGCAAGCACCGCTATATATATATGCGCTTAATTTGTGTTTATAATTCATCCCGTGCTCGGCGGTGAAGGAAAACATCGTGAGGAAACCTGCATGCGTCTAATTTCATCAAAATTCTGCCACATGTGCATTCCACCAACCCGCATTGGAACAGCGTGGTGGAATACGTTCCAAACCTTCTCCTTAATGGAAAAGGAGGCCTTATCTCAGCAGTGGGAAATTTACAGGCTTTGTTACTTGTACTTGTACTTGGTTACTTGTACTTTTTACTTTTAATTATTATTCATTGACATCAGCCTTAATACAAATGACCATATCTCTATTATCAGAAATAACGAAATCCGTACAAAATGTAATCTCTAATTTACCCTCTTAGGAGATGACTTAAGCAAATCCTCTCGAAGTGCTCACCTGCGATACATATCTTTAAAAAATATTTACCTACAAGTTTACTTCTAGGTCGCAGAATCTCATCTGCAATATAATCTTATATATTATTAACCTAAGCCGATTTTGTCCCAGTACTTAGGTATGGGACTATTCATCGAACGGGATTCTCGAATGCAATTTATCAATGAATGATTACTGCCGTGACAAGTCTAGGTAAAACACTGAAGTTCCATTTAATTAATTAAAATTGGTTACAATAACTTGGCTTAAATATTGCAGATAACGTAATAAAAGTCTTTAATTATTTAGTAACTATACGTGAGTATTATTTGATTTCTCATTTGTTACCTCTTATAGTTATTTAATTTTCATGTCAAACGATAAGACACAATAAAACGTTAATCGTTAATAACGAAAACAGAAGATCCACCCACCAGCAGTAATATATCGTGTTCAATAATCATGGTTTAGGATAGTCAAGATCGGTGCCAAGGGTGTATGATAATGTCAAACACTACAATCATGACCCCTGACATTAACTGTGATACGGTCAGCGACACGTCGGACTCAGCTGTTCCGTGACTTTATGAGGTCAAGTTGAATAAACAATTATTATATCGAAGACGATGTAAGTGTAGAAATCGATAATTTAATGAAAATTGATCAATTTGTAAATTATAGAGTATAAAGGAAGGACTTGTGAACAATCAGATGCAATCCGAATAAGTGAGGGATTGTCTTGTATTTTGAAAATTTAACCTTGATTTTTTTTTATTTTTATTATTATTAATTGTTACTATTCAGGTAACATCAATCACTTGATGGCAAGTGTTCGTCACCACTCTCATCAGCGCTACAAGAAATACTAACCATTCCTTACATCGCTAATGGACCACCAACCTTAGAAGCTAAGACGTTATATATGTCTCTTGTGCTTTTAGATACGCTTACACGAAACCCTAACATCAAGTAAATAGCACAATAGGTGACATCCGAAACCTGTGTGGTATTATCCACTGGAAATAGGCATGTAATGAAGGCAAACATCGCGTTCTAGCTTGAAATAAAATTGTCTTTTTCTTCTTACTAATATCTCTACAAATAATTTGCCTAAAGAGTAATAAGCAGTAAATGTTCCTCTTCTAGTCCTGCTCTCCTTTTCGAGTGGACGATTTGAAGTTTATTCTACCAAGCTGCTCTGATGAGGTTTGATTGGACATACGTAGCAAAATTTCATCCACGACAAGCATACCTATTTATATTTTCTTTCACCTCCGAGGACGATATGTATTTCCTCATATTAATAATAATTATTTAGTTAGTCGACCAAAAACTCTTATGTAAGATGTATTGAAATAATGAATATTTTATAATTTATATATCCGCGTTATTTGTTGTGTCATTTAATAAAAATGTTGTTTTGATTAACGATTGTGTATAAAGTTATTGACCTTGCCATCTGTTCATAATGTTTAAAATAACTCAGAACCGTTGCTCAATACCTTATGTTAACTAATAGCCTTCTGCGAATATTATTATAACCTCTCTGTGGGACTACTAGAGTGAACACTTGGCGTCATCTTTGTTTAAGACTAAAGTACCGCGTCTGAAGGTCGAGTCATGCAGCCTAAAGTCAGAGTTCAGTAGACCCCTGTATTGATGTTTTTTTTGAATTGACATTACACATATTCATCATTACACAGTATATAACAAAGTCGCTTACCACTGTCTGTCTCTATGTATGCTTAGATTCATAAAATTACGCAACGGATTTTGATGAGGTGTTTTTTAATAGATAGATTCTATTATAGATCGATTCTAGAGGAAAGTTTCTTTATATAATACGTGGACAACTTAGTAAAGAAACACTGTCAATTTTAGAAGTTTCTATTGTAATGTCGTAAATAAACAAAGTGTAGTATATGTGGTATCAGTACTGCAACCGTGCGAAGTCAGGGCGGTCGCTAGTATTCATTCATATGCTGCTTGGGTAATACGCATGAAGTTTCCGACAGAGGACGTGTGATTCCTTTCTACGTTGCTCGCGCATTGTTCATCATCACGTGACACATAACTATGTATTTTAAATTCTGGTTCGTAGTTTAAACGTAATGGGAGAAATATTTAGATTACAATTTAAGAACTGTGATTGACCATACCACCAATATTTTGTTTTTTTTTGTGTTTGTTATGTTTAGACGGACTGTCAAAGCTGAAAACGCACTGACAAAAATTAGCCACAATTTTCGTAAAGTACACAAACCTACCTGTCGATCACACTGGAATAAAGTTGGGTCGTTTGTTGTAGTGCGACATCTCTAGACATGTAAATAATCTAACCACCAATAAAATTAATGTAGGGGGTGTTTTTCTATTTTTAAATTTATTTTTTTAACTGTGTATTCATGTTCAATCACTTGACGCATTTTGATATCAATAATAATTATTTATAAATGTTCAAATTTTGTGCATGGAAACTTGAATGACGTCTCCTGAAAAAAATTTGGCGACATGATCATTATCAACCATAAAGTAACATACGTTTTCTTTTTTAATAAACAAACAATTTCTCAGTTCAATAATTATTTACTCATAACTATAACGAAAGTCGCTTTTTACCTGTTATTCCCTTTTGTACATCCTTACATGCTAAGATTATTAAGTAGTAAATACATCTATACATTTTTGCATGCTATCAAACGGTAATTGTACATTGGTAATTAAATTAACAAGATAAATGATTATCTGTAACAAAATATTTTCAAAGATAATATAAGATAAATGCAAAAAAAATTACCTGCATGAGAAAATAATATGTAGTATTTTTTAAAATACAGAACATATTGTATTATGTGCAAAAATATCTCTAGTATCAGGGATGAACTATGATAGGATGTTATTAATACTGGCATAAATGAAATGAATTTTAACATTACATCATTTTGAAACAAATAAATCTAGCAGCTGTTTGGTTAACTTTTGAGCAAACTTTCACGCCTTACTTGTGATTCCCTTTTATCTATAAACCCTTCCCCATTAATATAATTGTTCTTACATTTTTTATCTAAATATATTTTAAATGCTATTAACCGTATCGTTGGGTATCTCCGTAACTGTTGCGCCCCCATTTCCTGGTCCAGTTCCACCGATCAGAGCTGGTATTACCTAAAATTATAAACATTCTGATGTCAGTGATCATGTCGATCTGATCATTCAGTGGCTTATTAATTTATATATTACTGTTTCGTTTAATATATATGTAGCTCCAAAGCCAAATATATGCACAAACTCGGTCTATAATTAATTTTTTTTATAGTATAGGTTGGCGGACGAGCATATGGGCCACCTGATGTTAAGTGGTCACCATCACCCATAGACAATGACGCTGTAAGAAATATTAACTATTTCTTACATCGTTAATGTGCCACCAACCATGGGAACTAAGATTTTATATCCCTCGTGCCTGTAGTTACACTGACTCACTCACCCTTCAAACCGGAACACAACAATACTGAGTACTGTTATTTGGCGGTAGAATAATTGGTGAGTGGGTGGTACCTACCCAGACGGGCTTGAACAAAGCCCTACCACCGAGTATCTATACTTGACCATAATGAAATACCAACTGATTCGATGGGCTGGCATTCGTTGGTTTCGGTGAACTATCAAATGTTTGTGGGTGTCGAGAAATCAATATAGCCACTCAAAAATTAAATAACCAACCAAATCCGTTGATAATTCACCGAAATAATGTAAGTGGCTATAAAACCTGGCTCTTTTATGCCATTTCTCCTCTACACATATTTAGATCTTCCTAATCGCTTCATAATATTATGGTAAGAAATAAAAAAGTAGTGATGATGACGTAATGAATGGAAAACCGTCGACATACCCTATCCGAGTACCTGTTGGCCGAGCATTACGAGGACTTGCGCAACCTTCCTGACCGCCTCCAGCTCCTGCGCCGTGGGGATGGGGAGACGCGCGTCTTGCTTGGGTTCCTGCAGCCGGGACGTGTGTGCGGCCACACGAGAGCTCAGCTCGGCGGCCAGCGGCGGATGGTCCGGTTGTATTATGGACAACTAGAAGTCAGAACAGAATATCTTACTTGAATATTGACTAAAATTAGACTACAGGATACAATTATGACATTTACCAGGCGCAATTGGAGAGCTCCAGTTGGCTTGTAGGTAAAATTAAAATTATATTTCGAATATGTTTATTTAAACTTTGACACTTTCTTATTCATTCCCAATTGATTCCGCTGAGTTTCTTTCGCCGGTTCTTCGCAGGTCTGAGATGTTAAATTCCGAACAGGTGGTAGATTTTTGACTATCACTTCTATTTTGAATAAGAATTTTTACTTTTTGAATTTGATTCTAATAATTCTACCAATGATTTGGAAAGATTCACCTCAAAATTAAGACGAACCGGCGACATAAAGTAATAAGGAGTAGCAAGGTTTTTTTCAACAGTCGCTAGCATTGGTGGCCTTTGTCCACGGGTTCATTATATTGCCAATATTATATTAATACAAGACAATATAAGGTATACATATATCCAGGGTAAAAACATTGTTTAATAATTTATGAATTATTACAATAATTAATAATTAATATATAATCAAAAAAAAAACTTTATTCAAGTAGGCTTTTACAAGCACTTATGAATCGTCATTTTACAATTAAGTGAAGCTACCACCGGTTCGGAAAGTAGATTCTACCGAGAAGAACCGGCAAGAAACTCAGTAGTTACTCTTTTTACAACTTTAAGATCTTGACGATTTGAAGAAATGTACCTGTATGAATATAATCTTTCAAATTTAAATAGAGCGGTTTATTTTTATAAATATATATACATACTGGTTTAGCCGAGACAATGCAAAGCACGGAGAGAAGTACGACTGGAGACCGTATGAGCTTGTTGTACATTTTGCGATCGACTGTAGCGAGCCGCTGTAAATACTTCAATTGAATCTAGGAGTACAATTGCCATTCAATTTCACTCTCAATAATGTAAATACCTCAATTATTGTTATAACTCAATAAGGGAGAGTTTATTTTTTATTTTTTTTTATTTTTATTATTTCACATAATGTCATAGGCTATCTGTCTGTTTCTGTATAGAGTCGATTAAACGTGAAAATGTATGTATATCAGTTAAAAAAAATATCGAACTAACAGCCTCGCCGGATGGAAAGTAACTCTCACAATCCATATTTGCAATAATAGAAGGCTGTCAGGTGTGTTGTCTGCCTTCTAGGAATTAATAGATTGATTGAAGGTACTCCAGGCATATCCGTTCGGAAAGACTGCTAAAGACAACTGCTTGAACTAACACAGATTCAGCTTATAGTGCGTTTCTTTGTCTTCAAAGGCTTTTTAGCGGTCTTTTGATTTTCATTAAGGTTTGTGCTGAGTCTTGTCCAAATAATGGTACTAAATATTTTTTATATTAATATAGCCTAGAAGAAGAAATTGCCGCTACAGAAAATAATAAGAAAAAGCTTTAAATGTAATAAAATATGTACAAGTAACGATAAATTAAACTTGATAATTAGTAATAATATTCGAAACCTAATCCCACGTTGCCCCAATTAGTGAATACAGCAGAATCAAACACGCCGAGGCTCAGATGCTCTGGTCCGGTTATGAACCCACAGTCATTGCCCAGGACTACTGTAACTATTGGTACTGAACTATGACAGAAATAATGACCTTTTTAAGTTAATAGTCAATTCCGATGATTGTTGTAAATTGCGATGACCTCAGTACGAAACAATTTGCAGCGACGTATAAAATGTCGATTCTTTAAAAAAAATTTGCTTGGTCATGTATTATTTATCGTATTTAACATATGGTACATATATTTGTGTGTTTGTTTCAAATAAGTCTGTCATCGTTTGATAAAAACATATTATAAAGTACAAATTTTAATATAAAAAAAAAATCATGCAAATGTTATAGTCTCTTTTTTTAATTTGACGACATCCGTGGTCAAGTGTTGTACACCGGTTTTCATGGGTACGCCACTCCGATGTACCGGGTTCGATTCCCGGCCGAGTCGATGAAGAAATCGTTGTTTAGTTTTTTATGTTGTCTTGGTTCTGGTGTTTGTGATAAATCTACCGCTGGCTATGGAAAATCAGAAGAAACGACGGTTACTTCTGATTTTCCATAGCCCAAGTGCTTTAGCTGCTTACATAGGGATCAGAGTAATGTATGTGATGTTGTCCAATGTTTATTTATTTATTTATGAGGCATTTATGTGGCATATTTTCGTCTGATACATTTTGATTTCGATTAACTCTCGTGGCAAGCTAAGAGTGAGAATAATTATTAACCGTAATCTCTGGTTTAGATTCACGTTCTTAACTCTGGGCCATGGCTGAGACAATCAGAAAAATTCAACATGTATAAGGAAATGAACTTGACCTCTATTCCTTATTAAATAACAAATAAAGTTACAAATATCTCGGCAGCTATGAGGTGAATCGTTTGACCTCGAGTTCGTGAGGCTCGCCGGGCACCGTGTAAGGTACACTGTGATATCAAATCATATCAACATTGTTAAGCGGTAAGTTTTATTTGATTTTCCACAAATCAAATCAAAAATCAAAATATTCTTTATTCAAGTAGACTTTTACGAGGAATTATGAATCGACATTTAACAACTATTTTAAGTGAAGCTATACTGTTAATATAAGGACACGGAACTTTCATTATGATAGTTTATAATATCAGGACAGACTGTAAAGTGTGTGTAAGTTACAGATTGAATCGAGATTGACTGGAGAGTCAACATTTAGTATTTAAGTCAAATTCATATTGGTTACCCTTATTTATAAACAACGCACCTCTTAGTCTCATTAGAGTTAAACTAATTCAACGTAGGTGTCAGGTCAGGTGAATAAAGTAGATTATACAACAAACAACAACAACAACAGTCTGTAAATTCCCACTGCTGGGCTAAAGGCCTCCTCTCCCTTTGAGGAGAAGGTTTGGAACATATTCCACCACGCTGTTCTAATGCGGGTTGGTGGAATACACATGTGGCAGAATTTCTATGAAATTTGTCACATGCAGGTTTCCTCACGATGTTTTCCTTTACCGCTGAGCACGAGATGAATTATAAAGACAAATTAAGCACATGAATCAGTGGTTCTTGTCTGGGTTTGAACCCGCAATCATCGGTTAAGATGCACGCGTTCTAACCACTGGGCCATCTCGACTCTTAAGTAGATTATAGATGCATTAAATTATCATTTTTGAATCCTCATTACGTAACGGATCTAACGAAGTCTAATTAACTAAGCTGAGAAGCTGTGAGTTATCATTCAAACAGTGTCAGCATAACAACTTACTTATGTATATAACATAACATGTGAGATTATGAGGGACGGGTAGGTAGCGTAACTCTTAAGTTATCTCTATTCTGTTCAATTGTTTTATACATATACTGGTATAGGTTGGCGGACGAGCATATGGGCCACCTGATGGAGAGTGTTCACCACCACCCATAGACAATGACGCTGTAAGAAATATTAACTATTCCTTACATTGTCAATTTGCCACCGACCTTGGGAACTATGACGTTATGTTCCTTGTGCCTGTAGTTACACTGGCTGACTCACCCTTCAAACCGGAAAACAACAATACTGTGTGCTGTTATTTGGCGGTAGAATAACTGGTGAGTGGGTGGTCGGTACCACCCACTCACCAGTTATTCCTAGCCATTACCCAGACACAAAGCCCTACCACTAACAAAATGTAAGTATGTAGTATGTAAGTATTTGTGAATTTATATAGCTGTTATTGGTCCTCAATGACGAATAATCTTTCGATTCTATTTTTTTAAACACGATATTGGAATTTGACGGTCATTAAAGAAGCCTTGGAATTGAGATGCATAAATTATTGTCCGACGTGTTTGTTTATAAATTGATATCGTCATCAATACTGTACGTCAGACACACCCACCGATCTTATTATTTTAAGGATCTAAAAGTTATTATGCTGATTACCTGCCAGCTATTTTGTATTAATATGTCGATTAATATTCATCCGCACAACTATTAGTGATATAAATAAATACGATACTTTTATTTAACATATATGCCTATACGCTAGCCTTTTATCTCTTTTATTTTTATTTTCTATTTTATTTTATGATATATTAGTTGTCGCCCGAGGCTTCGCATCCGTTTTAGGGTGTTGGTTGTCTTATGTTAGGTAAAATGTCCTTCATTTGTGTTTAAGTTTGTTTCATACCAAATTTAATTAAATGCGTGTCAGCGGTTTGGTCGTGAAAGAGCGACAAGCAGACAGACAGACAGAGTTACTTTCACATTTATAATATTAACATAGCATATAGAATATAAGAATATAATAGATGGTGTTTACTTCCTGGCCTGATTTTGTTGCATCCCACCCGTTCTTACTGTATTCTTCCAATGAGGACAATAGTCAAATAAACATTAAGATGTTAAATGTTAAATTGACGCCAAATTAGCCGAGACTATGAATAATCTATGATAATCATCATTAATTTGCGAAAAATCTCGTTTTGTCCACGAAACTCTTATCGCCACTTTGAAAGTAAAATTAAGGTGGATACGATTGGAACTATACGTACCTACGTCAATAAATGACGTAAGCGAAATCAGTTCTGCTAACGATTTACTATTACCTGCTATTTTTATACTTTTATAAATATTCATCGTCCATTTAGCAGCTATTTAGAGCTGAGATGGCCCAGTGCTTACAACGTGTGCATCTTAACCAAAAATTGCAAGTTCAAACTCAGGCAAGCACCACTATATATATGTGCTAAATTTGTGTTTATAATTCATCTCGTGCTCGGCAATGAAGGAAAACATCGTGAGGAAACCTGCTTGCGTTTAAGTCACACGTGCATTCCACCAACCCGCATTGGAACAGCGTGGTGGAATATGTTCCAAACCCTGTCCTTAATGGAAGAGGAGGCCTTATCACAGCAGTGGGAAATTTACGGGCTGTTACTTTACTTTACTTTACCATTTAGCAGTAAGATTATGTGATATTTATTATCCTTAATGTAACAAAAAAATCACTAAAGACATAAAAAAGATATCGTTGTTTATTATTGAAGCTAAATAAATGGCATTATTTATTATTATTTTAGGTTTTTGCGTTCGATATGGAAAGGCTCAGAAATAAATTCAATTTGAATTTGAGATTGATACGTATACAATATGCATATTATGTAATGGATAATATGTAATGAATAATCTTCTAGAATCGACTAGAACCAGTTAGAACTGATAAAGCTTGACAATTCATAAGATATAAAAACTATTTGAATAATAATGTTGAATGAACTATTTCGTAACTCCTAGTAATTGAGGACTTTCACCTTCCATCGTCAGCTCAGCAGTATAACATTATGATTGCCAGCAAATGCCAATATAACTTCAGAAAATATGGAAAACCCAGTACATGTGCCATTTGAGGGTTCCCCTCGATTTCTCCAGGATCCCATCATCAGACTCTGATATCCTCATCGTGGTACCATTCCAGGAGTATCTTCTAACTAAATAAAAAAAATCATCAAAATCGGTTCATAAATGGCGAAGTAATCGGCGAACAAACATAAAAAAATATATATACCGGTCGAATTGAGGACACTCCTTTTTTTGAAGTCGCTTAAAAAACATTTCGATTTGATCAAACAGCAAATTGCAATGTAGAAAAGTCAGAAAGGCGGCAGACAGGCGCATTCCGATCGTGAAGATGCCGGAGGAGATAGCTGTGATAACCGCGGATGCTGCGACCGCACGTCACGACTCTTCGTGAAGATAAATCCGCGATTGTAATTGGAATGAAAATAATGTCACTTGCAAATAAAATTCGCTTTAAATTACCTTTTTGCTTTATTACTATTCAACTTGTATATTAGTATACTTTTTTGTTGTGAGAGCCGAGATGGCCCAGTGGTTAGAACGCGTACATCTTAACCATTACCATTAAGTATTGGAGCAGCGTGGTGGAATATGTTCCAAACCATCTCTTCAAAGGGAGAGGAGGCCTTAACCCAACAGTGGTAAATTTACAGGCTGTTGTTGTTGTTTTTTGTTGTATGAAATAGCTATTTGTGTACAAGCAAGTCCAAGCCGTGTGCTAAATTTTGAAGATCGAGTTTGGAACGAGAACGAACGCCAATAACCACTTTCACATATATTCAAATCAAAGTGAATCTCAATAACGATTTATTAAAAATTTCCTTTCATTAATAATTGTCAACAATCTAACACCGGGTTATAATAAGAAAAGAGATACTACAGACTGAAGTGCGATAAGGTAGCATTAAACCAATTCGAAACTTTTTTTATATAATATGATGCGCAAGACTGCTTCTATTGTACGAAACTATTAATCTTTAGAACTCACGTTTGTATTTAATCAACTTATAACGGTTTCAAGACCATATAAGGTATTGAAAGATATAATTAGATTAATAGTCCCGTGTATCCATTCTATAAAGGTCAATGGTAGATCCATGTTGTTACCATCCATTTGTAAATTACTTGTAAGGACTATGAATAGTCTGTATTGTTGGGTTAAGATTGAAAGAGTTACTGATTCAGTGTAATAACAGACTCGATGGATAAAGCGCCACATGGTTTGTGTGCCTATCAATGCAAGCGTCTGACGACGGTAAATCGTAGCAACAGGTGGCCCATTGAGTCTGCCTTCTTTAAATGAAACAAGAAAGAAACGGGCATATAATTATATCGAATGAATTTTACTGAATCTCAGTATTTTGGTATCTGCATTAGGTAGATTTGGAGTTTATTAATTACGTTTTTAATTGATTGACAATTCAAACAGAGCAATATATTTACAGAAACAGTCTTACACGTATTTTTACATACGTGTCAAAGTATATCAACATCTGATAATTAAAATTAAGGCAACTGGTTTAAGTAGCGTACGTTTATTTATGTGTTAAATAAATATCTGTACAAAATGTTGTTTTATTTTAAGTTCACACTTGGGATAATTAAAATATCGTTACTAAAAAACAGATAAACAGTCTTTTGTGTGTACTTTTGATCTTAGGTTACCACCAGTATTGAATATCAGAACATTATATTATCTACTCTTTTTCGTCAATCATATATGCAAATGAGTGTAATTAAATTCATATTCAATTAAATTCACACATATGTATGTAATTAAATTCAATGTATAATTGTATACATGTTAGCATTCGTATTATTTACTTGCCATTAATGTTTTTTACTTAAAATAAATTCAAATATCTCTAATAAGTTGTATCTACTCGTGTGTGCACGCAGCCTTACCGCCAGGTAAATTAAATTGTGTTGCAATTACTTTTATTTTATTAATGAAAATTAATTTAGTTTATTGGTAAAAATAAAATGATCTTAGATATTATGCAGATTCGAATTTCTTAGTAAGTATAAGAAAGAAAACTTAGCGTTAAAGTTGATCTTTAAGTCTCATAACTGTTTCTATAAAAATGATTTTGCTGTGAGCATATTATTGCTAAGACGACAATTAGAAACATAATTCCCATACCGTTATAAAAGTCAGCGAAGTGTTTGAAACCTTCAACTATATTATTTGAAACAAAACAATAGTTTATTAACTTACAGACGATTATAGTTTTTAAACAATATCTCTATATCTCTAAATACCAAAACGTGCAAGGTCTCTATAGATATAATATCACGAAGCGGACATCGCGTGTACCTCCATTCGTCAGCGATACAATACAAACGTGATTATAACCTTTTTATGAAGTACATAAATCACTTCACTTGATTGATAATATTCATATCGAATGATTGTTTATAAGTATAATTTTATCTAAGTATTTTTATTTATTTAGTAACCTGCGCAATACGCCCAGCAGGTGGGCAGAAGATCTGTAATAAGTGTCGGAAGCTGACTGGATGCGGATTATTAGCGGATGATGGTTAATCGTCGTCGTATATGGGTCATAGAACAGAATTAAACTGGTACAAGTTTTATTCTTCCAAAAATTCTGCTAAGAATTTGAGAAGCTTAATTTTTGCGTTACAGTTGACAACATTTTGAGGAAAATATTTTGTAGTGAATAGAATAATTAAGACAAAAATATTGTAAGCCTAAATCTCCTCAATTTTAAAAGATTCAAAACTGAGGCGGAACAATATTTTTTTTTTTTATGTTGTACAGTCGTTTTCTGTGGACGACAGTCTGAAGTCATCAGTTTTAAACCTCGAAAACATGTAAATGCGATTGATTTTGCGCTTGGACTCTTTTCAGTCAGATTGCAATCACATCGAAATATTTTATTATAGAAATTGTATATTTTTGTTTATTAAAAACCTTTGCCCTATATCCACCGTAATTCATGGTCACCATTGAGAATAACCGTCGAGGTCAAAAAATTGGTCAGGAGGACACTAATTGTCAATACCATAAATAAACAGTTCAAATTGATTTGAAACTTTGTACAATTGTTGTTAACACTTTCTTGAAGGTAGCGTACTACTGTAATGTGACAGGAGGTTGACTTATGCTCAATTCTTGTCAACATTGATTTTTGCTGGCAATCAGTGTCTTGTACATAAACATTGTTTAACGGCTACATAATCAAACATTCATTTCCTTCCTAGTGTTAATACATAGCATTGTTTAACGACTTATATGAATTTAATATAATATGTATACTTAAAAAATAGGATTTGAGTTTAAAAAAAGAATAATCCTAGAACGAAATACGGTAATAGACGCATTCTGTTTAACGGGGTAAAATTATATAATAGTTTGCCGAATAGTACAAAAGGGTGTACAAGTATAGCTTACTTTAAAAAGAAACTAAAAATATTTATAAGCGAAAATATATATGAATAAAATTAGTAAACATTATTTCTATATTTAAAATACAATTTAATGTTACTAAAGTTTTAACCATTTACTACATCATTTTTTCATTGTTTTTATTTATCTTTTTTGGGTCAATGTGGATATGTATTGCCGCAGATTATACCACAAAATACAAACTTTGTATATCAGATATATGTATTGCTGATTGTAAAGTGAACTGTAAGGTTCTAGATGGGTAATAAAGTTATTTAACCTGAAAACATAATGAGTCGCAAAATCTCTATTAAATCTTTCTATTTTTTATATACTTAATTAAATAAGTGTTACTGAAACGCATGTCGAACAATGGTAGCTTTTGTCTTCAACTATATTCAAACGACTTGTTAATTCATAAACGATTTTATAGTTTTTTTAGAAATTTCCAACAGTTTCCTGAAGATTTGATTACTTAAAGATTTCACTCATATATAAGAAATATATTATTTTGTAAATTTAAAAAACCATTTCGATCAACAAGAGGTATTTGTTTCACATGGCTTTTCGTAAGGTCACATAAATTAACCATTAAGTATTAACGCATTAAAATTTAAATAAACGATACAATTTATTATTTTTGTAAGATTTATATTAACGTTTTATAATCATCCTTTGTGTATTGCGTTAAAGAAATACATCTTTAAATAATTCACATGATTTTTGGTTAATATATGAAGGCCATCTGACGCATTAAGATGATGCTATAATAACTTTAGGAAGTCTAAGAACGTTAACAGGTGTGAACAAAAAATGATTTAACAGAATAATCTGCTGACTCATATGACTATGACTATTAAAAAATATACATATGTGATATATTCAATATCACGATTTGTTATATTGATTAGTTAATGACGCATTTTATATAGTAAAAATACATACAATAACGGATACACGTGTGATAAAATTTCATTAAAATTAGACACATGCATAATTTATCATCGTCACCTCCGAGTACGAGAAGAATTATAAACACAAATTAACATTGAAATTTAGTAATGCTTGCCTAGATTTGAACCCGCAATCATTGGTTTAAACGAACACATTATAACCACTGGGACATCTCAGATCTTTGTTTGTATAACATTTAGATATTTATGTGTGTTATTTATTTTAATTGAATATTATTGTATTGTTGTAGTAACGCCTCGTGTATTTTTGAATAGTCTAATCGTTGACTGGTAGAGAAAGGCGTTGTGATTGTCTTATGGTATAAGCCTGTAATAACTATTTATCTTCTTTTTCATTATTACATATAATAAAACAAAGTCGCTTAACCGCTGTTTGTCCCTATGTATGCTTAGATCTATAAAAATACACAGGGGTTTTGTATAAATGATAATGAGTGTTTGTATGTCCGTAGTCATTCTTATTATAATATATGAAGAAACTGATTTATTAAATTGACTCTACTGTTATGTAGACCCTACTACTCGTACGAAGCAGGGACGAGTAGATAGATAAACATATATTAAAAGTGTATAAGTAAGCAATTTTCTTGTAAGAGTTTCTTGTTAGAAATCACTACCTAGAGATAGCAAGCTTTTTACATATCATATTTTCATATTGTTTACATTTTATTTATTTCTGACATTATTTAATTTATATTTTAAAGATTTTTTGTTTATATCGAAATCACTTTATATCGATAATTATGTTTCATACGATATTTTTAAGTTTTCTGTAATGTAGTACACTATTTTGTAATTTTCTTTACAAAAATATAACCCATTTTTTACGATGTTTTTCATTTTTTATTGGATAACTTTTGGGCCCAAAAGTACCCGCCTCCTTTCACATAATTTTGAACCAAAAATGAATAGTTAATATTTTAATTCAAAATATTATGTACAATATCTATTGATAAACTCGTTTCTCATTTCCTTAAAGAAGCGGTAAAGAAATTATTAAGGTTAATGGACCAGATTAAACGTTAGTTTCAACGTTTCAAGATCAAGGCGCTAACCGTATTATATACGTTTTTATATAGTTAGTTGCGTTGTGTTTAGACGCAGTTGTGACGCGACCGGCGATGTGGTAGCTCTGCCAGACGTGATGTGTGGTACCACTAGTGACAATACGTGCTATAGAAAAACGTAACAACGTGCTATATTATTAATGTGAAATTTGTGAATTAATTAATAATAAAGAGTAAGACATTGAACAAATAGTTTATGTTTATAGAAAATGACGCGTTCATTTTGATGTAAATCATGTGTTTTAATAGATTATGTTAAAAAGTGGAAGATGTTTGTAGTATAGACTCTATATCTTCTGCAGCGTTAACGTTATGAGTGATGAACAGATCAGTGGGAGTGTTTTGTGTGTCGGCGGTGTTGCTCTCAGTGACAGCACTGGTGCCGCCAGTCAACACCGGCCTGGATCAGCTGATTAGGGTCGCGTCCGCTACATGTAGGTGACATATCATTAAGGCTTCGGTTAACCTAATCCCTCAGAATATTATCAGTTCATGTAATCGCTAAGCAGAAGATCTTCAGGGTTCATAATAATTTTCTTAACAAAAAAGGTTTAAACGAAGAAGTTTTTAATATGATTGCCTTAATATAATAAGATTTGTTTCTCTTGTTTTGGAAAATATAAACAATATTTTTATTACATGCGTCTGGCGTAATTGTTTTTACTGTTTATTGATAAATAGCTGTGCATATGCCATAATTTACATTTTAATATAGTTTGCTACTGTTTTAGTAACAGTTACTTTGATCTTTGAAACAGGCCATCGAGACCGTTCCGTTGATGTAGAGCTATATAGTTCTTGATATGAGTTCAAATATAAACACCTATACTAATATATACATTTACAGTTGATATTGATGTTAAACATGAATTAAATTTGAGTTACGAAATTACGAGCCTTACAAACAAACCGTGTCATTTAAATTATTACGAAGACTTATAAATAACCAATGTCTAATTAAATTAAATATTTAGAAAGCAATTATTTGTGATTATAAAATAAATAAATTCAAGATTCTTTATTTAAAAATTTCGTTGTAGTTGGAGCTTAACTGAAACCTCTTTTTACGTATATATGTAATTATATGTATCAGGAGACATATATGTGATGTAAATAATATATTAACAAAATTATGCTAACTGTGTGCTTACTGTGCTGTATTCTTTTTTTTATTTTGGACACCATCACATACATTGCTTTAATTCCAATGTAAGTAGCTAAAGCACTTGTTTTATGGAAAATCAGAAGTAACGAAGGTACCACTAACACCCAGACCCAAGACGACAAAGAGTGATAGAAAACTAATTCATACATTACATTACATACATTCTACTTTGACTCGGCCGGGAATTGAACCCAGGACCTCAGAGTGGCGTACGCATGAAAACCGCTGTACACACCACTCGACCACGGAGGTCGTCTTAATACAATACATATTCTAACACAATACATTGTTGTTCGATGATAAAATCTGGGAAACGATTACATCTCAGACGGCATTGAACGTGGATGAACCGTTAGAAATTATACAAGGCAAGGAAGAGAACTCGTATCAGTATGGCGTGTTCATACATAATGTATAAATATAAGTTTAATAATACAGTATACTTTATATGGGTTTTCAACCGACTTCCAAAAGGAGGAGGTTATCAATTCGTCTGTATTTTTTTTTTTTTTTTTTTTTTTTTTATGTTTGTTACCTCATAACTTTTCACTGGGTGGATCGATTTTGATAATTTTTTTTTGTTTGAAAGGAGTGCTTCCCGTGGGGTCCCATTTTTTTTATTTTTTTTTCCGATGATGGTATCCATGTGAAAACGACATAAGTCTTAAATTTGCATTATTTATATGCGTAACAAATAGGTGAATAACTGAAAATCACGTAAACCAATTTTGATAATTCTTTTTTTATTATAAACTATATACTTCAAGGGTAATTTGATGAAAGTTTGGTAAGGTTCTGAGCACAGGATCCATGACAAAGTAACGGAACGGAAGGGAACGGAACAATTCTGAGGAGCACGTTAGCGATACTCGGTCGAATCTTTTATTTATAGGTTATTTGGATATTTGAGTCACCTTCCGTAATGTGGTTATGTTTATGTAATTATCATAGTCGAATATTATAATCAACTAGCTACCCACCCCGGCTTCGCACGGGTGCAATACTGATACTAAATATACTACAGAATTTGTTTATATACGACATCACATCGCAAACTTCTAAAATTATCAGTGTTTCTTTACTATATTGTTCATGTATTATATACACAAACCTTCCCCTTGAATCACACTATCTTTTAAAAAAACCGCATCAAAATCCGTTGCGTAGATTTAAAGATATAGGGACAGAGAAAGCGACTTTGTTTTATACTATGTAGTGATGGAACTCCGATGGAAAGCCGTATAGGCTCGCAGTTAGGGTGCGATATGGGGCAGAATTTCTTACTATCTTTAATCAAATTTTGTGTATGTGATGTGATGTCATATGATGTACGAAATATAGTTGGTCTTTTTCAAAGTTTTTTTGCTGAGTTCGATTACAGCTCTTTCGAGGGATCCTTGTAGTTTACGCCGCGTGACGTATTAAATCCGCATTTTCGAAAGTCTATTTTTGCTTTATTCGCAAGTTTCCTTTGAAATTGTCCTCGAAGTAGTTTCTGATTCATATAAACGGAACGCTTAACCTATCCATAGTAAAAAAAATTAGTTAGTCAACATCAGCTTCACTTAAAATCAAAAAATAAATAAAATTTTAACAAAATGAAAAACCGACTTCAAACAAAACACTATTTTAAAACAAATAAATATGCACGAAAAAGTAATAAAAATAATTGCGTATTCAACATATTTTTTAGAGTCTTCCTAAGTTAAATGAAATGAAAAATATTAGACTACTTGAAAGTCGATCAACGATTATATCATGTAGTTATAATTATTGTCATATTTGGAGTCGGTGTCTAGCTTTAGTAACTAGCTTCACTTAATTGTAAAATGACGTTTCGACGAAAAGTGCTTGTAAAAGCCTACTTGAATAAAGTTTATTTTGATTTGATTTGATTTGATTAGAATTATGTTTTCCTTGAACAATATATAAATAAATATTTGCTTCAATATTCTACAGCACATCCATAATTGAATCATTGAGTTTGGTTCCAGTCCAGTTCCAGATCGAAAGAAAGTATTGATTGAATATGTATTCGTTTGAGGCGGATATGAAATTTTTTTTAACATTCACAATTTTATCTTATCATGGGTAGAGAAACAGTGGAATAAATTCTACAATTCTGGAAATAAAAGATGTTAGTGTTGGCACATTTAAACTAAACCTTTAATGTTTTATTTCCGTTTTATATGTCGTCATACACAAGGAATAATTATAGGTTGTTTTCCTGTTAACAACACTATGATTATATTTTTGTATGCAATTGTTTCTAAATATTTTCATAATTCAGGAAATAAAAATTTCATAATGTTTTTGTCATGATCAAAATTTTACAACTTCAGATTGATGTCATATTTTATTTTCTTTAGATTTAATTTTCTTGGTGGTCGGGCTTTGTGCAAGCCCGCCTGGGTAGGTACCACCCACTCAAAAGATATTCTACCGCCAAACGACAGTACGCAGTATTGTTGTGTTCCGGTTTGAAGAGTGAGTGAGCCAGTGTCACTGCAGGCATAAGGGACATATCGTCTTAGTTCCCAAGGTTGTTGGCGCATTGACAATGTAAGACATAGTTAATATTTCTTCCTGCGTCATTGTCTATGGGTGATGGTGACGACTTTTTATCAGGTGGCCCATATGCTCGTCCGCCAACTTATACCATAAAAAAAATCAATTTAATGATCATAAACTATTTAACGAATCATTAGATAAAACAATTTGATTTTAACCGAAGGTCACCAGTTTTAATCCGAGGAAGTACTAGTGCGTTTCCATGGGCTTAATTTGTAACGGTTCATTATTGTTATTGCTCAGTTGTGAAGGAAATCTGACTATGCTACCACAAAGCCACTGCCGTTTCGTAGATTCAAACATCGTTTTTTTTATGAGATAGGTGGCAAACGAGCGGGAGGCTCACCTGGAAAGTGACTACTGCCCATGGACATCTGCAACACCAGGGGACTTGCAGGTGCGTTGCCGGCCTTTAAGAAAGGAGTACGCTTTTTTCTTGAAGGGTCGCATTTCGTATCGGTTCGGAAAAACCGCCGGCGAAAGCTGATTCCACAAAGTGGTTGTGCGAGGCAGAAAATGTCGCGCTTTTGTGGATTTTCGGACATCGAGGTGGACATCAACCTAATAAAAATCGTCTATCTTAGATAATCATATAAATATAATCTTCGTTTCCTTTAACATATACATATGTGAGTAAAAAGTTGCTCAACTTTTGTGTCAATATACAGTTAACTGTCTACATTAACATAAATATTTTTAATATGAAAACCTTGCTTGCTAAGCCGATAAATGATGAATACATATTAAGGTTTAATTTTTAAAAGGCATTCGAGATAATATTTCGATTTAGAGGTGTTTAAAACTGTGATCAAACTGTCTGTCAGCAACACGCAAACATCACATGATAGTATCAATCTCATGTTTTTTTTTAAATCGTATAAATTACAAAGGGTCGATTATATAATGCCAAAGTTTTTAAAAACAGAGGAAATAAGAAATTATTAACATTTTGTTTATAAGTACATATGAATTTATAAGTCTTACATATTTTTAGGTGTTGACTATTCTTCATACTTTTTTAAATAAACTTTCGATAAACAAATAAGCATGTCTTTTTAAGTGATTCGTTAAAATAATTAAGTGCGTTAATTGGTCTTGTTGAAACATTTTAAGGATTATACGGGGATAGGGACGTGTATGAATGGGTACAAATCTCAAGTTGTTGAAATAAAATAAAACTAGTTTTAACCGATTTAAATCGCGTATATTAATAATTTTTAACATTCCGACGTTTCGAGCACTTTACAGCGTTCGTGGTCACGGGTAGACTGTCTACCCGTGACTTAAATAAAAATAATTTCATATAATTGAAATATTATTTCAATGTGTATAATCGCGAAAATCTAAGACAACATTATCTCAAGTTGTTTCGGGTAACAGAAGTTGGTTTATCTCCTTGGAAGCGCTAGTACAAGAAATTATGATGTTGGTTGGTTTTTGCTCTCGTACTTTTGGAAGCACATAAAGTTGATTAAAATCGTGGTCCATCCTAATATGAGATTACATACATGATACATTTCTTTCGTGATACATTTTCAGTTTGTGCACAGATCTCTGTTAAGACAATTATGTCTTATCAAATTTGTCTATATCTTAATATGCTTTATTTTCTGTATTATATACACATTCAAAAATTATTTTTTTTTCGTTTGTGATTATTATTATGTCAGAAAACTATAATTCACGTTTCATTCTTATATTTAACGAACCATATGTTACGTACGTTAAATAATAACAAAGGTTTTTTAATAAAAATAAAGAGTGTATTAACCTCTATAATGTCAAGAATCTAATAAAAATCGTCCTATTTTTCGAAACTTATTCGGTAACAAACATAAATATAAACATTTTGAAGTTAATTATATTTCTTAAATAGTAAAATACGTTAAAATATACAAAAACATAAATGCAAAAATGCTACAATGATTGCTATTTAGTAGTTCGACAGCTGTGTTGTAAGGTTCAGTACAGATTATACTCGTTTTTGCAACACCTGCGCGGGCGCACTGCACGCGATGACACGGACACGAACATTTCGATTTATTTTGCAGTTTGTGAGAATATTAATAAACAATGTCCTCGTGACCGAATTTCGACCACCGCTTCTTATTTATTGATTATTTATATTTACAGGAGATATTGTGCGCATGTGTGCGTAACTACATTTACCCACACTCTCACAGTGTGTTTCACACAACTGAAAAGAGATCACATATCGTATGAAATACATTACGTCAGGTTTTTCAAGACACAGCACTGTACTCCATAATCTCTTTAATAGTAAAGAGATTTGCTTAACATAAATGATTCAATAAATTTGATTGGCTCAATTCAGTATTTCAACTTACCTCTGGATGTATCCTTATTAACAAGTCACAATAGTTACTAACGATACGTCAAGTAAATTACATTAACGATGGCATAAGAACATTAGTTACTTCTGATTTTCCATAAACAAGTGCTTTAGCTACTTACATTGGGGGCAGAGTAATGTATGTGCTGTTGTCCAATATTTATTTATTTATTACTTCTATGATATAGTCATGAACACGTTCTGATTTTATGAGACAGAAAGAGTGCGTTAATAAATTCAATCACTTAGCAAAAGTTCCGTTCGAGGAGAAGACTAAGAGCCAAATACTTGAGGGGGTTTTGATAGGACATATAAGAATTTCACCCGACAGATTCAAATTCCCCGCCGCGCCGCCACCGGCCTCTCGATAAATGAATGAAATTCTAAGAAAATTGCAAACATACTATTAAATTTAATCGAAAATACACGTAACGTGCTTCTGTCCTTTCTGTATATATTTTTATCTATAGAACGAATGTTTCATGATGTGAATCTATGTGAATGATATTTAATGATTTACTGTTTACATTAAATCATCGTGACAAGAGTTCATTTCAAATTAAACATGCTTTGTTAGTTATAATTATAGAACACGATACTTGTAATAATTTCTGTTTATTGTTAGATGAAAAGTACGAACGCTATTTATTGTATTTGTATCCGTCTATCTATCTATACATATAATAAAATCATAACTTATCGAAATCTGTACATGGAAAATATTTGAGAAAAAATTTACTGGGGGTGGGTATTTATTAATGCAGTAGATCACAAAAATATTTTTTTTAGAATTTTACTGTTTATCACTGTTCGTTTATTAGCGCTAATCACGGAATTGTTTTAACTATTTGGGATGCTGTTTTCCCTGTTTTCCATAATAAACTCGGGGTAACATATAGGCTTTGTTTTATTAAAATTGAAATTTTATGAAACTAGCGCTGATGAGGGTAACACCTTTTTAAAGAGTTTTAGTGGTGTTACACCATCTCTTTGCATTGAAAATAAGTATAAATAGAAACGGCACAGATGATTTTATATTTATTCCCCAGTTCCTTCTTAATACAAAAAAACTTTACGTCTATTTTTAAGCGAGTCCAGTTATCAGTGTAGATGTGACTCTGTCGCGTGTTCGTAACTACAAAAAATGTTTGCCTTCATCCCCGACAACACTACGTGTACTATATTTCTTTTATATAATACCCCTTCTTTTTTATTTAAAGCTACACGAACAGAGTCGTGGGCACCAGCTAGTACAAAATAAATTTCAAAAGTAATCATTCGGAAATTATACGAAATTATTAACAGCATTTTTACTTAAAGTGATTTTTATAATAACTAACATATTTATCACATTTCATTTACTTGTCTTTTAAATGATTACTATTATTATCTTTTTATTGCTTTTATAAATATCTATATATTCGATTTCGCAAACTTTAATACATCACTGTTCCACTGACATGATTTCAAATGACCCAATATTCATTTACAGGTGACGCCTTGCCCCTGGATGTGATATTCAACTTGCCGTCCGTGCCTGACTTGGATATAGTGGAGTACTCCCGAAAGGGCAAGAGAAGTTACAAGTTGGCCAACGCTCATTTAGTTCTTCGGAACCGCCTCCCTCAGGTGCTCGTCATCTACATCCCCGGATGGTGGAACACGCCCACTGACGAATCTTCACAGGCTCTAGCCAACGCTCTACTGCATAAAAACTCATTCATTCTAGTTTTGGACACACGAGTTACCTTCTGTCGAGGTTACGTTGCATCAGTATCACGCGTTAAAAGTGTCGCCCAAAAGGTTTTCAAATTGATAAAGAACCTACATTCAGAGGGATATCCCTTAGCTTCAGTGCATTTAATCGGTTTCAGTTTGGGAGCTCATGTTGCTGGAATGGTGGGAAAATCGGCACAGAGCCGTCTGAATCGAAAAATAGGCAAGATCACAGCTCTAGACCCAGCTAGACCATGTTTTACTCACCTCTCTAAATATAGACTCGATAAACGCGACGCAAAGTTCGTCCACGTAATACACACGAGTGCAGGAGTATTGGGATTAGAGCAGCCTATCGGGCACACCGATGTGTACGTCAATGGTGTGTCAGCTCCGCAGCCGGAGTGCCGGGAGAAGGCAGTCAGCTTGGAGTGCGATCACGCGCAGGCGTGGAAACTCTTCTCCGCTTCCGTAATGAACGAGCGTTCGTTGATTGGACGAAAGTGCAAGAGTTGGAACGAGCTGAGCAGTGACCACTGCAGCGGCAATGAGACCGCGGTGGGGTACGAGTGCAACGTCAACATTCGGGGCATGTTCCTCCACAAGTCACAAGAGGTGGAGCGCAAGATTAAAGTGTTTAATCCCTTTGACATTAAAACCTGGTGGTCCAGGTGACTGACGTTAGTCTATTAAATTATATCATTAATTAATAATAAAATAGTATTACCTGTTAACAATGTTGTTTAAACATAATTACGTTAAGTTATTAAAGTAAGGTGTTTTTAATTAAGTTGGAAGATATTCGATTCTACAGAATTATTCCTAGTAATCTTTATGTAATTAACAATTATTATTCATATAACATAACATTATAAAATTAAAGTTACTAAGAATGGTGAAACCGTTACAATTTATTTAGGATATTCAATTCACCATCTGCTATCGAGTCATTTTAAAAGTAATTAATCAAGTAACATTCGTATCATGACTTTCAGAACCGTACTGCTCATTAAAAAGGTATTGACACTTTTGTCACGTACTCATAAGAAAAGTGTCCAATGATTCAAGAATGCTATTTAACCGACTTCGAATAATGTCTGTGTTTCCCCGAAACTTTGTATGTGCGCGAATTCTTAAAAACTTTACGGTTAATTTCCATAAATCCCCCTAGTGGGAAATCATGATAATCGAACGTTTAGTTTTTGAATAATATCAATTTATACTCATGATGGTTTTAGTATATAAACGATATTAATAATGTACCATTCTATTATTACTATTATATTATAGACATAATAATCTTGTGTTATATGCTGTTGTTTTCTTTTTATTAATATAGAGTCGTCGTGTTTTCATCATTGCAATTTCAATAATTGTGTATTTTAGTTTTAACTTTGACTGTGATACAAATATACTGGTTTTATATTTTTCTTTAATATTTATTGTGCATTTAATTATATATAATACGTTTAATTATATATGAATATATTATTGATTGAATTTAACTATTTTAATTCAAAAAAATATAGAGATTCCTAAAAATATTCTTATAAAGACTTTCCTTACATTTTTTTATTTAGATTAAGAAAAGACAATTTTTTGTAAAGCTATAACAATTAACTAACAGTTTGAAAGAGCGAGCGAGTCTCGAAATAATCGCAAATGTATACGCATAAAACAAACAACTTTGGAGCTGAGATGGCCCAGTGGTAAAAACGCGTGCATCTTAACCGATGACTTCCGGTTCAAATCTAGGCAAGCACCGCTATAAATATGTGTTTAAGATTCATCTCGAGCTCAGCGTGGATGGACAGCTTCGTAAAAAACCCATGTTGAATTAGATCAAATGTTTCCACATATGAACATATCAGTGCAATTGCAGAAGGTAGAAGGATTACTTTATTAAATTTCTCAGAATGGAGGACACCTCGCCGAACAGATTGATACATATGGTCTTAGAGAAGACAGCGAGCGATTACGGCAGTATTGCTAATGCGGCGTGCCATCAGGCTACTGCTGTCCACTGCTGGACATAGGCCTACATATATTGCGGCTTACAAACTCTCAACAGAACCATAGGTAACATAAAGTTTGGTTATGTCGGTAAAAGTTTGCGATCAAGACTATCCTTTTCAACTAAGAGAGTATAAAGAGGTAAGTTCTACAAGTGAGATAAAAAATGTAATTACAGCCCAAACAAATCTTGTTTTATGGTATTGGTTGGCGGACGAGCATATAGGCCACCTGATGGTAAGTAGTCACCATCACCCATAGACAATGAAGCTGTAAGAAACATTAACTATTCCTTACATCGTCAATGTGCCACGAACCTTGGGAACTAAGATGTTACGTCTCTTGTGCCTGTAGTTACACTGGCTTACTCACCCTTCAAACCGGGTACAAAAACACAACAAACTAAATACTGTTATTTGGCGGCTGAATACCTACCCAGACGGGCTTGCACAAAGCTCTACCACCAAGTTCAAAAAATCGCCATCTGTTATAAATAATGGAAAATTATTAGTAATAGTTCCTGACAATTTGCTTTCCTAATATTCACTATAGTTCATCACATATCAACTAGATGGCGCTCAAACATACATATATAAATATAACCGATGTTTGACAGAATAGTTTCAATAATAATGAGGCGATAAATTTTCAATATTATTATGTATCTAAACAAAGAGCTCATAGTGTTCTGGTGCTTCCCAAAAGCTCTTCACTCGACGAACTAACAAAGTGATATTAGTACTCACCGTTAATTTGAGCTTTGTGCTGGTCTTATTAAATATATTCAACTGAATGACATTTAATCGCTACTTATCGCCGTTTAAGTTTTTATGATGAGTAACGTATTAAGTAGACACATTATGTATTGGGTCTCGCTGATGGTGGCGCGTTTACACAGTGAGTTTCACATTTGCCAGTCGGCCCATTTGATAGTCTTCTTCAAACAGTAACTTAGTAAATGCATCTGCTGCATTTGTCTCCAAAAAGACTTGGAACTTATTCCAACACTCTACTGCAGTACATAATCAACGATTCACAAGTTAAAGAACTTGTATTATACTTTGCACTCGGATATTAATTATAAGCTCATAAAATTCCAGGGAATGTTATTCGGATTAAAGCTATTATAAGATCTTGCTTAAGATTCATTTTTATATTCGTTGGTGTTCCTTTGTGTACAATTTTACGATTTGTGTACGAACATTGATAGGAATTACAAATATTTTATGATCTGTAAATATGGCAAACATTTCGAGACTTATGAACTAACAGGGCCGGATTGAGGGAAGAGCAACTGGGGCAACTTCAAGAGAGAGGCACCGTCAGTTAATAAGATATCTAGACATATAGTTTACTAACATAAGAATTAATAACATTAAATGCCTAAATATATACAAATATGAACTAAAACTAGTTACTGTATAAAACTTGACCGCGTGGAATGGTGGTAAGAATACTAGCAGCATTTCCCCGTTGAATCGCAATTCCGATCCTCTGGGCAAAAAACGAACCAGACCTCCTGTCACCAGTGGAGGCAATGAGGCGAGGTGTTATACTTTTGATGAAATCTAGACATAATCAAATTATGATAATATTACGAACTAGCTCTTTCCCGCGATTTTAAAGAGACAGAATTACTTTCGCATTTATAATATTAGTATGAATTACTGTATTAAAAGTTACCAATACAAAGAGTAAACATATTATTGACTAACTGACAAAGTGAAAATGAAAGTGTTCAAATTAATTTTTACAGTAATAATTAACTCTAATAACCTCCTTCGTTGCTCAAAAGCCTCCAGGACTTTAAATCCGACTCCGCAAACGCAAAAGTAAAAATGGAAACACACATTATTATATTCGCAAGGTTGCTGTGATTAACCAGTAGGTATATTAATTATGCTATTATTTTAATCTATGTATTAAACACACATTTCAATAAATTACCAATATCGAATATAACAATAATTGCTAGTTAGTAACTAAGCGTAATTAATACAAATTCGGTAATTATATTGATATTCAAATCAAGGCGGACGAGTAAATACACTAACTATCCTGGGGTTGGTATGTTTAACTAGCGACCCGACCCGGCTTCGCACGGGTGCAATGCTCACTCTAAGTATAGTAGAGAATGTCTAAATTGTCAATGTTTCTTTGCTATATTGTCCACGTTTAATATACAAAAACCTTCCTCTCAAATCACTCTATCTATAAAACAAAACTGCATCAAAATGTGTTGCGTTATTTTAAAGATACATATATACACAGACACCGGTGAGTAACTTTGTTGTATACTATGTAATGATCATGAAGATATCCCAAAGCACAAATGCACAGAGACCAGCAACACCAACGTGCAAATGACTTTACGAGAGGTCATTGAACTTACGAGTATTCGCTAAACAATACATACTGACACGTGTACTAGACAGTAATCGGGTATTAAATAGCGAAATTAATTATCGTTTGTGTATATTTTTTATACATCTGATCCAGTGTACAGCTCTTATAGCTATAGTAATAAAGCTCAAAATGTATTCTGTTGCCGGCTTATGTACTGAATAAGTTTAAATACACAGAGCGTGTAAAGGACAGGCGGACAGTAGATTAATGGTGCGAGATCATAGGCGGGGCCACTGCCTGCAACCAGAGGGCCGTGTGGGCACAGTGACAGCGGAGCGCACTTTTTTGCACATCACATCAAATTAAATATATTTTCTTAAAATGCCTTACTTTTTGTGACCAAATCCAAATATCATAAGAAAGTTAAATAAATAAACCCTACGAAACAACCATTCAGTGTTTACAAAGGAATACGATCTATAAAGTAAAAAAAAAACCTGCACATAGATTATGTTGTCAGTAGTGCTGCTGAAAAGCACCCAAATCTGTTCTAAATGTCAGCATAATCAATCGGGGGGAATTGTATAAGCTTCAATTGCAAGATTTGTGGTAATATTTAAAATAATAAATAATTTAAATTATGTATTTAATTCGGATCATTATTACAAGGGTTACTTTGAGTACACTTTCAACGACCTTTAAGCAGAGCGTGGCACGTGGGAAGCAGCGGATGCCCATGTGAATATGATACTACAGTTTTTTAGATCCATACCAAGTACTTGTACTGGTACTTGCGGAGGTGAATACGTCACCATCATTCCAATATGATTGGTATTAATATATTATAGAGCTCGCTATCACTGCGGCCACAAATATTTGTCGAGCCGAACAGCGCTAGGTATCCGAGTATTTCGCCGGATTATGGGCACGTCTAACCGTTTCCTGTCGCATTGTGACTGGCCGTGTGACTGTCGGTGCGATCGGCTTCATCGTAAATCTTACCCATATCGTTGCCTTTGGTTCAAACAACAAATTATATTGATTTACTGAAATAAAACGGCCCCCCAAAAAATCCTACCTACATATTAATGAATATTGAATACAGCTGTTTAAGTTATTAGTTACGAATAGTATATCAAAGAGAGTCAAAATCAGTTTCAATCAAGACCCGCCCCGGCTTTAAGCAGATGTAATACTGATACCAAAATATATTACAGAATTTGCTTATTTACGATATCATATTAGAAACTAATATTGTCAGTGTTTCTTGAATATATTGTCCGTCTATTATCCTCCTCCATTCCTCTCGAATCAATGAATTTAAATAATAAGCTCGTATATTTGTATTTTATGTAAAGTTCTTTTAAAGTTCCTTAAAAATAAGTTAAGTAGTTATATATGACTCAACTGTCAAGCTATCTTATAGTGTTATTTTACCTTATATGTGCGTAAATGTAACTGTTGATTTTAATTATTGTCAAAACAAACATGTACAAAATTAATACATAATATGTATTATGATCAAATTTTTATATTATTAATAATTATATCTTCATTTTCTAATTAGATACGCCTGTCATAATAATTTAGCAATTATTATTTATAAGCAAACATTGCTATTTATTATAAAAAGGAGTATATTTTAAAGGGACATACAAAAAGCAAATTCTAATATGATGCTCATAATTACTTTAATACTACTTTTGCATTTTTGAAGGGCAATATATTTTTTTTTTAATTACTTTGGTCTTCGAATAGCTACCGTATGAGGGTAGAAATTTTCTCAGTAGCACCTCGGAGTTTGGAAGTGGGCAGTCAGTCACCTTGCCTCGAAATCATAACCGTTGGTCCAGTGCCTCCGCTGTTTCCACTCGAGTTTGTCATCTTAGATGGTTCTCGGATAAAGCATCATAATTATAATATTCTGCATATTCATGTGCGATATAATATCTTTTGCGCAGTTGGCAAGTCCCTTGAGCTTGTACGCCATAACCAAGTAGGATATACAACAAAACAAAACAAAGACAACAGCCTGCAAATTTACCACTGTTGGGCTGAGGCCTCCTCTACCTTTGGGGAGAAGGATTTGAACATATCCCAACACGCTGTTCCAATGCGGGTTGGTGGAATAGGTACATATGTGGCAGAATTTCTATGAAATTAGACACATGCAACCTGCATGTGTCTAATTTCATCTTCACGATGTTTGCTTTCACCGTCGAGCACGACATGTATTATAAATACAAATTCAGAACATGAATATTCAGTGGTGCTTGCCTGGGTTTGAACCCGTAATCATTGGTAAAAATGCTTGCATTCTAACCACTGGGCCATCTCGGCTTTTAAAGGACATATTCATCATATATTTTAATGTACATGGTGTTATGTATAATGATCAGTATATTACATTAAATGACTATTACCGAGCAGGTGTGGTGTCTCTAATTTGAATTGCTTTACAAAATGACGTAACTAAATATTCAGAGATAAGCTAATCTGTGTCACTCCAAGATGTTTAATTTGCATGATTATAAGGAAACACATCTGCGTAACGAATCGTATCTGTAATTACAGATTACCGCCTGACAGATTGCGGTTCGTATTAATTAGTCTTCTAATTAGTTGCGCTGTGTGTGCTGAGGTCATTACAGTTCGAGCTGTCAAAAGTAGAAGGAAATACTGAAACGAAAAAATTATATTATAAAAATATTAGTGAGTAGTTACAATTTGAATAGTCAAAGATGTTACAGCAATTAATGAATGAGTTTGTTGAAAATGGCCACTTTTTACTTCGGCGTTTGATGAGATTTTCGTTTTTGTCATTGTACTTTAAATTTTCCTTTTAATTACCAACTAGCTATCCGTTCCAGCTTCACACGAGTACAATAAGGGTTCATATGCAACTTTTGGATCGTAGAAATAACATAAATTAAAGTACATTAAAATAATTTACATAAAACTACATAAACATTCTCAGCTACTTTAATATGTATGTTGACCTTCTGAATCACTCTATGTATTGTGAAAACAGTGTTCAAATACGTTGCGTTTGTTTTTTGTTTAAAAGTCTCCAGTTATGTAGAGATTAATTTGATATTTTGTTTTTCAAAATCATAAGTGACCGTATAGTAGTTGCCTGTTGTTATTATTATTATACTGCCACATGTAGGTCTGTAGGTCTAAGAGAAGAAGAATTTGCAGCAAATTCTACTACTCTGCTGTAATGCGGATTAGTGATTGCACAAACGGAAAAACTTCATATGACTCAGGCCGGTTTCGTCACGATATTTTCCTTTGCCACAGAGACCTTACCTTTACGAGATTAATTACAAACACAAATTAAACCGATGAAAGCTTAGTGGCGTGCTCAAGGGTTTAACCCGTAATCATCGGATGAGATACACTTGTACCCGTCGGCGGTTTCGTCTCTATAAAAAAATCATTACAATTTAAATTATATAACTCATGTATATGCTCTTTAAAAATTTTAAATGTTTTTTTACCTAGTATAACTACACTTCAGAGTTTAATTAATCAAATCGATTATTTTTAACAAGCGGTTATTTTTATCACATTAAAAACTTGTGAAATTATCAGCGTTTCGTTACTATATTGCTTATGTATTATATACAAAAAAATTTCATCTCGAGTCACTCTAGACAGCGAGAAGGGACTTTGTTTTATACTATGTAGTGATGGTATTATACAGTGTTATTAATAAAAGTCGTAAGTTGAAATAGCCCAATAATATACGCTTTATGTTGTAATAATGATTGGTTGGTTGTTATTATTTATTACGTCGTATTTTCGTCACTCTTTAACACAAGCTCGCACGTATTTGTTTAGGAAAATAGGAATATTAGTAAATCTTTGAAAGCAAACGTAGATAGCATTGTTAATAAAAACACACAACATAATGTCAATAGGGTCAGCCATTTTGGATATCTCACGTCGATAGTCTTTGACTTTGACTATTTATAATTTAAAATCGGATAGCGTGTTTAGATTGAAGATAATACAAACATGGCTACATAAGAACATATAGGGGGATTCATCCGATAGGATGAATTGAATAAGTTTATTATAAGTACATTTAAGTAAGATTTGTCGCTGCAGCGTTATTAATAACAATTTATCGGAGGTATAAAGGATCAAAATATAGGTATATATTAAAAAGGGTCCGAATACTAAACCCTCTAGAGGGGAAGGAATTAAAATTGTTGGGAACTGAGAAGAAGAGTACGTTTATTTTTTTGAACGCGTCAATGAACGAAACTATCAGTGTTATTTGAAGAAAACCATTTGCTTTAGCTTGTAAAGTATAGATCGTATAACTCTACTTTTTTTTTAAATAATTGGGTTTGATAGTGATTTGGACACACGGTGTATACCTATACATGTATATGCATTGACGCTTTAAGAAATATTACCCATCCCTTATCTTCCAATCGCAATCTCTCTTGTAAGCTAAGAAGTTATAGCCATTGTGCCTATTGTTACAATATCTCACTTACCCTTTGAACATAGTAAGTGATGCTCTTGGCTGGTAGAATACAATTTGATGGTTTTGTGTCCCTAACCGGACGGGTTTGCACAAAGCCGTATCGTCAAGCAAACACAAACTCGCTAAGGCGGAGCATTAACGTTTTACGCAGGTTTACGTAAGATATCCGTATATTTTCGTGTTTCTGAGTATAACAGACCGAGAAAAAAGAACAATGTTTTGAATAATTGTGTTTTTGCTTTCTGTATAATTTGTTTTGAAAGCGGGCATTGAGTGTAGAATGATTTCTTAAGCAGATACGGCCCCGTAACACTTCTATTCTACATACAGTTTTCCCGACATTGAACACTGCACGCTTGAACTATATTTACTTTACATAATATGTATTGATGATGATAAATGTACTCCGTTCTGAGCATTTCCATACACAAGAAACCTTTTTATGGAACATAAATAGACAAGTATTGGAATAACAGAGTGGGGACGCTTGCATATGTATGTTGTGTGCTCGCTCACACTGCATCTATTGTGAACTCTGCTGTTATGAAAATACAGTCGAGAATTGATTATCAGTAACACGGCGACTGGTCGTCTGTACCTGGTTAGGGCTGGCGATAATTTTTTTTGCTATTTTACATAAAATCTTTTAAATGTAAATTATATACCTGATTAAAAATAAAATCATACTTATTTTAACTGTATATAATTATGTTAGATGATTTAGTTCAATCATTAAAAATCTACAGGAAGATTTGCCTTAAATTTTTAATTATAGGTTTTTAAAATCTATTCTAATAAGTTCAGTATGTATAATATACATAAATATAGCTTACTCGCAGCTATATTTCCTACAGATTTATAATATTGAATTTGATTTTCTTGTGATACATATATAATCACTTGGGGTATATGAAGTATATAGCCATCCTAATTCTGATTTGTCGCACAAACGTCTCGTTTAAAATTTTTGTCCGTGTTACGTAACAAGGCGAGCGACAACCCTATAAAATTTCCTGTATAAGGCGATGCACAGGCGGGGTGAGGCACAAAGACTCAATTATATTTTGAAGCACGTTTCAGGCATTTCAATTTTATATCTCGGCCGTCGGGGCCTGCGGGAGCCGATGCGAGACGAGCATTGTATTATCTCGCGACGGCCAGCGGCTGGCGCGCTCCGAATTATATCGGAAAACGATATTTTTTCCATTTAATTCGTTCACCTTTTGTGTCCCAATTGGCGGTATTGAAATAAACTACCTTATTTTGGAGATTATTAAGCTCATACAATGACCTCACTGCTTCGATTGGGGTTTTATTTTATGGCGTTTCGCTTTCGACGTAATCTACCGTGTTTCCCGATAGAAAATAATTTTAACATTGTCTCAGCGTCTAAGGTTTTACATATTTCTGTTCATTTTAGTGTATACGAGTGTTAGGATATTTCCTATAAAGCTCTATAAATTATTTTAAGAAAAATTCAGATCATGACGCTGTCGTTTATTGATGATACGTAATATAATATACATAATTTTAAACCTCTAGTTTTGCTGGTTATTCACTTTTAGAATATATCAAAATTTGGGAAATGTCGGAGATATATCTGTTTAGCTTGCCCGTAGAAATTGATTCGAAAGTATTATTAATCTTCATCCTAGATATTATGCAATAAATCGTTAGCGAAATATTCTACCGAACTATTAACTAAGATTTAGGATTTTTGTATCAACTCAAAAACATTTCACCAACCGAACGAGGATTTGAATTTTGAGTTTGAAAACGGCTGCTTATATCGGCCAACTGTAGAATTAACTCATGCATGATAAATGTATGAGTGTACAGATGTCGTTCGCATTTGCAAAGTCACGGGAACTAACCCGTTTATTATCCCGGGGCTTAATAGGCATTTCGTGCAAAAAATGTTTTTATAACCAAAAATAAGGGCACTAAAAAATAGCCCCAAAGTTCAGCATCCCCGTTATAAAAGGAACTGCGAAGGGTCGTTTTAGATAAAATTATATAAAGAACTATTATCAGATGACAAAGGCTTTGGAAGGCCGAGTTTGAGGGTGAAAATTAAACAGGACTTATCTTAAAAAAACATTTGGTTTCTATGGGACGGAACCGTTTTTAATTGCGTCGTTTCAAACGTAGCGTTCATTCCGGTTTTTTAATTGTAACGCTGGAATAGAATAATTAATGTAAAAATATTTCATAGTGTATGTAACAAAGTACAAAGACACTTAGAATGTATTATCAAGTAAAAACATTCTATCCATAACTACTATGGATAAAAATATCGGAAATTGATAAAATAGAGTTCTCTTCGTTTTATTATAGTTATTTATTGAACATAACTTCATGTAGATTGATTTCTACACATTTATTTTACATTTGAGTTTAATTTTTATTATTTTTCAAAATTTTCATATAAGCTATTAAGGTTCTTCTATTTCTGCACTAAATATTCCGTTGCACTAAAATGTAATACAGTTAAACTAGTTGGTAACAGTTGTGTTTGCAATATTTTGCTATTCTTCATAAACCAACGCACAACACAACAGCTATATTTATTATTAACTGTGTATTTTTATTATCGTGTCCGCTGAAATTGTTGACCTGCCTGTAAAAGTAAATATTTTCATTTTTACATTCGTACAAATGCTACTAACAGTAAAATATTTTTTTGAAAATTCAACTTAACCTTATAGGTAATTAATAAGTAATATATTTAGGAAAAAGTTTATGAGTCATTCATTAATAAGTTGTTAAATTATACGCAATGAAAATTTAAACAGTATAGATTATTAGTATAGATTCACGTACCTATATTTTTTATAAGTGAAACTGAATCGTCTTGAGAGTAATGTATAATAATTTAACTTTGCTGGTCCATAAATTAAAATCTCATTGAAAAATAATTATTAGTCGCGAAGGCGTGCCTCGCCGAATGAATAAATGAATTAATTTTTAATAAAAAAAAGCTTTAACAAATATCATCTCATTTGTATACATTTCCTTTCTTTACCTTTACACTACGAACACATATTGTAAGTATGATCGCCACTCATACTTTGTACACTGATATTAATAATTGAATGTGGAGAGGCGCGTCTTCGTGACTACATAGATTTATACATTGTATCGCGAAGAAATAATAATACAAAGACAATTATTACATAGATATCCCTCGTTATTACGGTGTAGATCTAACAATTAAAACATAATGTTTTTTAAAATGAGCCTGAATTGAAAATAAGACTCTATATGATAGATATAAGTTCTAAAATCACTTGAACCCTTAAAAGGGATACAGTTAGTATTACAGGGCGCGACATGTGAGTGTAATTTCACTCAGCCCCCTAATTAGAGAGATAAGGTGTGATTACAGTAATGAGCCAGTAATCACCGGCTGCCGAGCACGACCGGAAGCGGACGAGAATTCACGAATGTTAGCTGCTCAGCGAGGCATCGTGGGGAGAGTCGCGATTTTTTTTTAAATAAAAACCAAAATCAAAGAAAAAGCATTTATATTCGTTTTAAATTTCGAATTATTTCTTTCTTATGTGTATTTGTGTACCAACGGCATTAGGGGTATGTGAGTTTATCTTAATGCCAGCTTAAAGCGAATTTCGCGTGTTGACTTTTTAACAAAAATAGCTAAATTAATTTAATGTTGTTGGTTGCCCAATTAACTAAATTGACTATTGAAATAGTTTTTTTTATGGTATAGGTTGGCGGACCAGCATATGGGTCACCTGATGGTAAGTGGTCACCATCGCCCATAGACACTGACGCTGTAAGAAATGTTAACTATTTCTTACATCGTCAATGTACCACCAACCTTGGGAACTAAGATGTTATGTCCCTTGTTCTTGTAGTTACACTGGCTCACTCTCCCTTCAGATCGGAACACAAGAATACTGAGTACTGTTATTTGGCGGTTGAATAACTGATGAGTGGGTGGTACCTACCCAAACGGGCTTGCACAAAGCCCTACCACCAGGTAAATTATTATTATTATATGGAATATTTAGTTGTCGTAGAACGTTAAATGTGCGGCGTCTATATATGTATGTATATGTACATGCTTATATATCTGAATGACTGCAGAATACTTTTTTTCATAATCTTATCTACTAACAACCTTGGAAAACTAAGATGTTTTATCCCTTGTACCTCTAATCACACCGCATCTCTCACACTTCGAACTGGAACATCACGACACCAAGTATTGTTAATATTAAGGGTTGCTTGTGTTGGTAGGTGGTACGTCCCTAGATAAACTTGCACGAAACGTCACCCATAAGTAAAAGTAATGCTTACCTATAAATAAGCAATATAATAACAAAACTTTCTTAAAAAGATTAATTTACGTATATATATTTTTAAATGAACGAAATAATACTATTTTTATATCACAGGTACAAACAACTAGAGTATAACATTTCTATGTATAAATACATATTGGAAAAAGGTCGATGTATGGATTAATACAAAATAATAAGCAGGTAATGTTACATTCCCCTCCTACACGTGTGATCGGGCCGGCTTAACCTGAGGCTAAATAGGCAACTGCCTAAAAGCCCCGTGTCGCTCAGGGGCAGCATTAGGAAAGTAAAAAGAAATAATCTGATCGTATCGTACCAAATGCACTCTCTTGGGTCGCTTTTAAGTAACACTAATCCAAAGAGGAAAATCAACGTCTTTTTTCAAATTTAGAACATAAAAACAACCTGAATAATCATTGCTTGGGTACTTGTATGAACTATGTGTACTAATTTAAAGAATACACGCTAACCGCTACATCTTCCGCTTCCGCTTGCGCGTGATCGTAACCGAATTTATTTCAAACCCTCGCAAAGTCCATTGTTAACAAATTACTATTGTCGGCTACACGATCCTCCTTGACAAAGAGAACTATAGAAACATGGCTCCGTAACACTTGGAACTAAGATCGATAGTGTGTTCAAAGTTGGAGATAATTGCCGACGCCGATTTTAATGGGAACCGCTGAAATCATTTTTCATTTCTGCTGCCGGATCTCGATGGAATCCACATTCACAATTAATGATACTTAGGCATCCTTTAATTGATCATTCAAAAGCGCTTCTAGCATTGTTACTTGAATACAATCACTCCTCCGAAGAAAAATATATTGTCCTTTTTGTACAATTATAAAATATGTCAGGTTGGTACATACCTGACATATTTTATAATTGTACAAAATAAATTCTCTATTAAATATTATCGTTTTTCGATCGCCAAAATACTAATGTAAATCATTCGCTGGAAATATTATAAAATATTTGAGTAATTATAAATATTACACGAAAAAAGAAGATAATTTAAAAATTTTAAACCCTTCCGTGAATTTTTTGTAATTTAACAATATAAAAAGAAATCTTACATACTACGAACACTAAAATGACCGACATGTATAACTTCGACCTTAAAGTCTACAACATAAGCCCTAAAATGCAACACCACCTTTCTTTGACCGAACGTAATATTCATGAAAAGAAAAATGTATTCATCCTTATTTGAATACACGTAAGAATGAAATTGCAAAAGCAGGACAGACAATTGTAGCGCATTATAGAGGTCCGTAGGAATGAAGCGGCATTTTATTTGAACACCTACAATTAACATAAAATATTTTAAACAGGGCCGTGGGCGAATGTTACCCGTATAATTTGCAGGTACGATTATATGCGGAGTTATATTGAATCTTATGCATATTGCTATTAGGTTGAATTTTGTTTCGAATGTTAATAAATTGTTATTAATTAGCCTACTAACACCTTTAATTGTCGTTAAAGTTTTCGTTATAGTTATCCTTTGACATCTTTGAGTAATAAAATACGATATGATTAACAATGGTTACAGCAAAAGTTTTCAGAGAATTGCTCTCAAAGAGCTGTCTCTGTCGCTGTCGCTGCCTTTCTTATAATTGCCCTACGATTAAAATTATCGACAAATGAATAAAACTTTCTTGGAAATTCGTTTAGTAGTGCTTTAAAAGTTTTAAGTAAATTGTAAATGAAAAGAGATTTTTTTAAGTGAATGTATCAGGAATTAAATTTTTTATTAATGTAAATTATAATTTACTTTTATGCCATTATAATTAATCATATTAATTAAAAGAGATGATCTTATCATATTGATGTGACGCGGTAATTATACCGACAAGAATATTTTATAAACAGCACTACATAACCCATTTGTGAATTCCTACGACAAATTGAAACATATTTTTAAATTAAAATAAGTAAATTTTGCTTCATTAGACATGGAATTATGAAACTTCCGTTGATAGTCAGACAACCTACCACCAGTACGGAAACTAAAATAGGAATCAGAAAAGAGTCGTTACATAAAAATTTGTAATTTTTTGTAAATTATTATTATACACAATTTTCCATTTAGGAAAGAAATAATTGATAAGCAGTAAGTTAGTTTCCAAAGAAGTAGGATTTTCATGTTCTACGATTTAGATATATAGATTACATACACTTAAACTATACTCTAGAAGTATTTCAGGATTATACACATATTAGGTTCTTCATCAAGTTTATTATGGTTAAAGATTTGGTTAATCCTCAGAGTACATAACACAGACAAATAAAAATGTATTCTGAACTTTTGTTACGACAAAGAATTGTAATAAGAATATTCTGCGCTAAAAACGACAATGGCACATTGTGTTACTGTCGGGTCTCGAGTCCGCCGGCTCAGAAAACTTTCGCCCTAAGCCCTCAAAGGCGATTCAGAACAAAGGTGGAGGCGGAATATTCTATTTAGTTTCATTGTCACATACAGTTCTGAGTATCGTATTACCGTCTCAGATGTGTTTAAATGGAGACCTAGATATCATAAGCCCTCACAGACTTAGAATCTGATGAGATAACTTTGTTACATAATCAACAGTTCGGGTCGAGCCCGTGGTCAGTATAGGTGCATACTGTGTTGTTCTATTTTAAAAATCTCATACGATACTTTAGTCTCCAAGTTTTGCATTTTAATAATAAATTCATAGAAGAGGACCCCTTTGTGATAAATTATAACAGTAAATTTAGTGCGGATAGTGTAAAAATCTACGTTTTTTCTCATTTTTAAATGAGCAAAATTATGAACATTGAACTTATAACAGTCATCGCTTTGTGCATCGGTTAGTGATATATGTGTCTGTGCTAATGAGTTTCATATTGAAAAAACCAACCAAGTTCATTGAACTTTAACTTATCTCTTACACGGCACATATAGTTCCTAATATTTACAATCGTCATTAAGATATCCGTGGCGCAGTGGTTTACGTCGAGCTTTACATGCGATCATCCTGAGTTCGAGACCGACAAGACATAGTCTTTTTTCTTTTCAAGTGACTTTTAATTGAATATTCTCGACCTAATATCTTAACCAATAATGGATTTCTCATGCTGTAAAAAAACTACATCTGAGCCGGGAGGTCCTTTGGTGTGCACATCATGTGACCGCGAATTTCATTCGTCGTGTGTCCTACCCGATTCTTGTATTCTCGATGAACACCTAAAACAATCCTGGCGTTGTTTATCGTGCTCTAATAACTCACCTAAAAACGATACAAATAGTGGGCCTTCCAATAATGTAACTAAACGACAGAGACAAAAAACCAATAAAAATGCTGCTTCATCCGACACGGTAATTACAAGCTCAAATAAGAAAACTATGAATCAAGTATCAGCATCTTCAGACGATATCCGGCAAATTATAAAAGTCGAGTTTAAGGAAGCTTTTTTGAATTTCCAACATATTCTGGAAGATCTAAAATCTGAAATTACTGTTCTGCAGAAATCCCTTCAGTTTATGAGCGAAAACTATGAAGCCGTAACAAAAAGAATAGATATCGTCGAAAATAAATTTAAGACTTGTGACTCGTTAAAATCTGATTTTAAAAACCTGAGCTCATCTATAGAACTAGTACAGTCTGATTTAAATAAGAAGGAACAATGGTCACGCCGATCAAATATCGAAATAATTGGTGTCCCGGAATCTAAAAATGAAAATTTAATGCAGCTATTCAAAAATCTATCCAACCTGGTCAATCACACAGCATGTTCTAACAATGATATCGATTTTATTACAAGAGTTACACCTAAATCTAACGACAGCAAAAAACCTAGGCCAATTATAATTCGTTTTCTTTCCCGTTATAAAAAAGATGATTTTTTAGCTAAACTTCGGGAAAAAAAGCATTTAAAAGCTTCCGATATTGGTTATGCAGGCAACAGTGGTCGCATTTATTTTAATGACCACTTAACTACTTTCAACAAAATGCTGTTGCGTAAAACTAAGACCTTAGCTCGTGAAAGGAATTATAAATACGTTTGGGTCAAGAACTGCTCAATTTTAATTAGAAAAAATGATACTTCTCCTATTTACCATATTAATGCCGAAATTGATTTAAAAAAAATTTAATCTGTACTTACAATTTGTATTTCTCGATGCATATATTTGAATATTTGATTGTTAATCTGTTTTTAAGAATTGCATTGCTATATTTATATAAAATATATCGACCAAATTACATAAGTGGGATTTGGAGAAAGATGAAACTATGCCCATATTCTGGACAATATTTCCACATTATGTTTATATATATGAATTCGGGTTGCTTATGTTTAATAATCTTGGTATTATCAACTAGACGGTTACTTTCCTTAACCGTTAGTTGGTTAGCATATACTTATATTAAGATCTTATGGCTACTAAGGTGAATTTATTTTATCAAAATGTTCGAGGTCTACGCACGAAACTTAACAATTTATACTCGAATGTTCTTCATTCAGATTATGACGTGATTTGTTTGACTGAAACCTGGCTGTTACCGAACATTCATGATTCCGAATTATTTGATTGCCGTTATACAATTTATCGTTGTGATCGTGATTATTCTTCCAGAAACGATTCTATGGGCGGAGGTGTTCTTATTGCCGTACGTAAGGGAGTGTCTGTTGGCGACGTGGTTATTAAACCTTCTAATAATGTATATTCCTGTGACATATTAAGTTTGTGTGTTAAAATTAAAAATAACAATAACCAATCTAGATGTAGAATTTACTGCTGCTATTTCCCTCAATGTAGTACCCAATGCGATGACCTGATAAATTTCTACGAAAATATCTCCGAAACGCTTATTGTGAACCCTAGGGATATCATTCTGATACTAGGGGATTTCAATATTCCTTTTGCGGATTGGTCAAGATCTAGTGATTCTACGTCAGCTCAAGTACACGGATCTAGTTCTCATGCACTTGTCACATCTATGTCAGCTTTCATGAATTTTAATAATCTGAAACAATATAATTTAATTCCAAATTACCATAACCGTCACCTTGATTTGATATTTAGTAACTCTTTATGCTTAGTTAGCCATTGTTTATCACCATTGGTTAAGGAGGATTTACATCATCCGGCTCTAGACATAGTCCTGAAGGATATTCACTTTAGTACCCTTAGAAATGCTCCCCGTACTATTCGTCTATTTAATAAAGGGAATTATGACATAATTAACAGTGAACTCTCTCGAGTGAATTGGTATGACCGCTTTCATGGACTGGATATAGAACAAGCAACTAACTTGTTCTACTTAATAGTAAACAAAATAATAGATACGCATATCCCTTCGAAAACGCTAATTGGTTCTAATAAATATCCAGTATGGTTTACACCTGCTCTAATAAAGGTTTCCAAAGAAAAGTTGAAATACCACAAAAAATGGAAAATCTATGAGAACTATAGCGATTATAGAACTTTCAGTTTTTTACGCGCTAAATACAAGCGCTTAGAGACTGAAAGTTATATAAAATACATAGAGTACGCGGAGATGATTCTAGTAAGAAATTCACGTTACTTTTGGACTTTTGTAAAATCCAAAAGGCAGTCGACTGAATTACCTGACGTGATGTTTTTGGACAGTATCTCAGCCGACAATGGCCATGATATTAGTGACTTATTTAATGGTTACTTTTATTCTTCCTTCGTTCAATCCAATTTTGACACAGTCCGTGGTGTCGATGAAATAAATAGCCTGGATTCTTATAATAATCACGCTCTTAACTTGGCTTCTGTTGACATTTCATTGTTTAGTGTCCAAAAATATTTAAAACAGCTTAAAATCAATAAAGGATCTGGGCCTGATGGAATCCCACCTCTTTTCTTAAATAAATGTTTTAAAACTTTATCTTTACCTTTATATTTACTATTTTCTCTATCTTTAAGCTCATGTACTATGCCTTCTATTTGGAAAAAGTCCTTTGTCGTACCCATCTTCAAAAATGGTAATAGACATGACATAAGAAATTATCGGCCCATTTCAAAATTAAGTTGTATACCTAAATTGTTTGAGTTAATTATTTATGATATGATTTCTCCTTTAATACGTCCTTTAATCTTAAGAGAGCAGCACGGATTTGTCAACAGAAGGTCAACTGAAACGAACCTTTGTGAATTTACGGACATTGTTCTCGAGGCTATGGACGGAGGACATCAGGTAGATGTCGTGTACACTGATTATTCCAAAGCATTTGATAAGATTTCTCATAACATTCTTATTACTAAGTTACGGTCTATCGGTGTGCATGGCGATCTACTTCGCTGGATAGAGTCATATCTTAAAAATCGTAGTCAAGCTGTTACTATAAAAGGGTACTGCTCTTCATTTATTCCGGTACCATCCGGAGTCCCCCAAGGATCCCATTTGGGGCCCTTATTGTTTAATATTTACATAAATGATATCGATAAAGTATTTAAAAATTCTAACTTTTTATTATTTGCTGATGACAACAAAATTTTCAAAATTATACGTAATAATGAAGACTGTAAGCATCTACAGTGTGACATAAACTCTTTATATAATTACTGTAAAATTAATTCTCTTTTCTTAAATATTAAAAAGTGCAACGTTATTACATTTAGTCGTAAAAAAAACATTATAAAATACGACTACTATTTAAATGGTGAGATACTAAATAGAACTACATTGGTAAAGGACTTGGGTGTTTACCTGGATTCTAAATTACTCTTTGCTGAACACATTGATAAAATTACATCCAAAGCGTACAAAATGCTTGGTTTCATATTGAGGATTTCCAAGGAGTTTAAGCATGTTTCAACGTTTGTATTACTATACCAATCACTCGTAAGACCTCTTTTAGAATATGCTTCTACTGTTTGGAGTCCTCAGTATACAGTTCATATAGATAAAATAGAAAGGATACAACAAAAATTCATAAAACATTGCAAATTTAGGTCGTGCAGTAACCCGCAAACTTTAGAGCAGTATCAATCGTGTTATAATAGACGAATCGAACGCGATCAGGTCATGTTGTACAAAATTCTTCACAATTTGGTAGACTCGAACTATCTTCTTGGTGATCTTAATTTTAATTGTCCTAGAATCAACTCAAGACACAAACCAACATTTAGCTTACCAATAACTAGAACAAAATTTGCAAGTAACCGTTTTGTCTATAGAAGCTGTAAGCAATTCAACAATTTGTTCAATGAATTTGACATATTTTATCTTTCTCTCCCCAAATATAGGAAGTCGATTGAGGCTGTATTAAGCGATAACATTGTGTAATCTTATATCTCTTAGTGTATTGTTTTAAATATTATCTATTAATGTGAATTATTGTGTGAATTTATTATTTTAATTTACTATATTATTTACTGCCTTACTTAATTTTTAATTAGTCAATGTCAATATAATATGTCTATCTATTTTTAAAGTTCGATTTAATTTAATTTAAATTAGCTTTGAAGATTGTTAAATTTAAAATTTTTATTAAATTGTAATAATAATTATTTGCATCTATACTGTAATTGTAAAAATTGTATGAATTATTTAACATAGGAAACAATTTAGGTTTAAGTAATAGTTTATATGTTAAAATTTTTATGTATTCAATAGTTACTGTATGTTTCCAAAATAAATAAATAAATAAATAAATAAATAAATAAATTTCCCACTGCTGGACTAAGGGCCTCCTCTCCCTTTGAGGAGGGTTGAAATATATTCCACCACGCTGCTCCAATGCGGGTTGGTGGAATACAAATGTGGCAGAATTTCTATGAAATTATACACATGCAGGTTTCCTCACGATATTTTCCTTCACCGCCCAGCACAAGATGAATAAACACAAATTAAGCACATGAGTATTCAGTGGTGCTTGCCTGGGTTTGAACCTGCAATCATCGTATTAAGATGCACGCGTTCTAACCACCGGCCCATCTTGGCTCTTAACTTTGTTACAACACGGTGCTTATTGATTCCAGATTCTCATATGCTCTTGTACGCTAGTGACCGATACTTGAGATACGAGTAATGCTGAAGTCGTTTCTATAAATTTACGTCACTTACATATGAGTTTGAAAGTTACAGGATAATTTTATTTGGAACCTTATCGAATAACGCCCGATAAAGAAGTCTAAATTGAGAAAAATTAATCATTTTTTTTATTATAGTGGCCTGACAGAAATATTATTACAGCATAATTTGTAAGCATATAATAATGGGTAATTAATAAAACATATTATAAAATATGATTAATCCGTGTTTGCCTGACGAACGGCACTTCGTAAAAGCTTAATAATGTGTTCTGTAATATATTGTCAAGTAATGTCAAGAAATCCAAATTCCTGAGAGTATCTCATGTAAATTATCCTATTAGAAGACATTCAACGGAGGATTATAAAATAAAATGCAATCGGCGGATATTTGTAGTCATTGTAAAAAACTGGCCCGCGTTTTCAGAGAATTTGGCATGTTGGTCACGAGAGTACCTAAATTAAATAGTTAAGGAAACACGAACTCCGAGGAAGAATTCCAGTTTCAACTTTTCGAATAAAGAAAGACGGAACACTCAGGGTGTATCATAAGAAAATCGGCTTTGTTACATTAAGCACTGAGACGATTATAGAATATGTACGAAAAAGTTTATGTCAATTCTTTACAAATAATGTTATTCTCAAAATAAAATTTGATACAAAGGTATCGTGCGAAAACTTTTACTTATGTAGATAACACAGAGATTTTGTATTCAAAATCATTCAATTGTTGTCACATTATAAGGGCTGAAAGATTAATTCCCCTACGACGATATTAACTGCTTGAGTGACAAAAAATATGCACGGGTGATTTTAGTATCGGCTTATAATACAGCTTTTCTCTTTTATACTTTTTTTTTATGATGACTGGATCGTAATGACAATCAGGTCTTTAAAATCTACGTATTTATTATTATCGTTTGAGGCACTGATGCCACAAGTTCGGCGATTAATGTATCAGATATTATGTTCCAATCACCTTTTAGATTGGATTAAAGGAGATATGGCTAAGTAGCCAAGACTGCTGTAGATAAACATTTTCTTTTTACAAAAGGTATTTAACAAAATATAACAACTTAATCCACCACGCTGTTCCGATGCGGATTGGTGGAATACACATGTGGCAGAATTTCTATGAAATTAGACGATGTTTACCTTCAGCGCCGAACACGAGAGATTTTATAAACACAAATTAAGCATATGATTATGCAGTGATGCTTGCCTGGGTTTGAACCCGAAATCATCTGTTAAGGTGCCCGCGTTCTAACCACAGGGCCATCTCAGCTCGAAAAATACTCAAGACTTATAAAATAAGTCGGTTATCTGGTGAAACCACATTCCAAACAACCAGCAAGATTTAAATCTATTCTCAAGAATAACATTCTTCAAGAGACATACAAAATGGATATTTACGAAAACATCGTTAAAATGTTGCGATATTTTTTGATAATAGTCGTCATTAAAGCGTTATATTAAGTAATTATAACCCAGAACATCAATGCTCGACTGGAATATTAAGGGCATTAGGTAAATTGGAACAATCTGCGAGTCCATTATAAGTTTAAATTGCGACTTGAGCGACTGTAATTACAACAGTAGTTAATATGTCGACGAGTTTTAATATATGGGAACTCCCCTCGCCTCAGCGCGACTCCGACAATATTCAATATTAATAAACCAATTCCTTATGTTATTTATAGTTCATGAGTCGAGATGGCCCAGTGGTTAGAACGCGTGCATCTTAACCGATGATTGCGGGTTTAAACCCAGGCAAGCACCACTATATATATGTGCTTAATTTGTGTTTATGATTCATCTCCTGCTCGGCGGTGAAGTAAAACATCGTGAGGAAACCTGTTTCTAATTTCATCGAAATTCTGCATTGGAACAGCGTGGTGGAGTTTAGTCCAGCAGTGGGAATTGTAGAAACCAATTCCTTATGTTATTAGATTGCCTTAATTCTTAAGGTATCGTGTTAATTACATCTTAAATAAATCTATAATTCTATCAATTTCGCAGGTAATTAGGGTGCGGCGATAGAATGTCTATTGGCGCGCCTTTTAATACCTCAAAAAAACTAAAGTAGTTTTAGCTATAAAAAGCCATTCCGTTTTCTATTACACTATTAAGGAGAATGAAATGTTAAACAAACTAATTATCGTTTTAGTAATTCCACAGAGCCTTGTAAAAGTTAAATTATACATATTCTGTTATGTCAATTTGAATTTAGAATTATTAATATTTTCAATTTAAATATGATGTAATTCGAGCTATATAAATATGCAAACAAACACAAAAATGCTACTTAAACGATTAATTCATAAATGTACGACTCATCAAAGAAACTGTCGAGTTTCTTGTGGGTTCTTCTCTCTGAATTATACTTCTAAACTAAACTGGTATATACATTTCTCATGTTAAATCAGAACTCTGTAATTTACTTGATTAAAGTACATTTTAAATTTAAAATAATCTATCAGATGAACAGAAATAAAATTCCACATTTTAACTTTTCCGTTTCATAAATTCAAATCATTCGTAAAAATTACATTGGTATGCAGGCATATTATTCAATACACGATTATACAGACGATAAAAAAGCGTAGAATTAAAACTTTTGACTTCAAGGCAGGATATAGGTATATTACATATTACATACATATGTATGTAATTGTATTGAGCTAACATGACTGTATTTTTAAATGTTGAAAAAGAGTAACCACTGATAGTCTTGCCAGTTCTTCTCGGTAGAATCTCCTTTCCGAACCGCTGATAGCATTATAGTTGTTAAATGACGATTCAAAAGTGCCTATAAAAGCCTACTTGAATAAAGTAAATTTTGATCTTGATTTTGAAATAGATGAACTCGGTATACGCTATTGATTTAGAGAACTTGTAATCTACACTAATCAACCCCCTGGAGTGTAACCTAAAACCCCGCGTGATTTGAAACGACCCGGTCTCAGTCAGCCTGCGTCTCGAGTACGGCCAGGTATAAAGGCCGTCCCCCGAGGCCTACTCGATAATTACAATAAAAAAAATATATAATGATCCGTCTTTTAAAAGATAAGTGCTTACAGTTGTAATAAAAGCCAACAATAGACATGTTAAAGAAATTGATAAGTGGTCGTCAATTATGCGAACTGTTCGAGGAACAAAGAATACTGAGGCGCTGCAGCCCGAGACAATTGATTTGCTACAAGCCCGCCGGATACACACGTGACGGTATCTCGTTCTTAATAGGGCCGTTTCTTTATATCTGTTAATTAATTTTACATCTGTATGTTTTCATATAAATTTTTGTAATTAGACATGAGTTATAAGTTTATTGCATCAATGAAATCTCTGGTTGATTGGTATACTAACCGATTTTATGGAAAGAGTTGATTTTAAATGGATTTATAGAAATACAGAAATAACAATGACAATAATTACATTTCTGAATACACACAAATATAAACAGTCAAAAATTTCTTAATAATGCGTGGTTGCTAGTATGGTGTTGACAATTTAAGACCACCAGATATAATAATAAGACAAGTCTGAGGAAACTCATAGTGAATTCTACCACTGACACACACATACACAACCTTTAGACACACAACGACGGAGCGTATGTTTTGAAACGTAGCCATTCAAACTTAGGTAACAATGAGAGCTATTATGAAGAAAAGTTGTAAACTAACAAACGTAATACAACTGTTAAATGGAAAGCAAATAAGTTTATTGGCGGCTGTGAATTTGGCCTTCGCTGAAGAGGTCGTTAAAATGTTACGACGAATGGCCCGCGTACAAAGCTTTATAATTATACTGTTTGCCTAAAGTCTTATAGACGACTATTTGTATTGATATAGCGACAATTATTACAATGGAATCATATGTTTGGAATGGAATGTTTTAGTAGTTATTATTATTTAATTAATTTGCAGTTTAAAGAAAGTAAATTAAAGTTATTTCGTTATTTAAGTGCATCGAGTCATTTAAAACATACAAAGTAAGGAATGATATTCTTATTAAGATTTCTTATAAAATCAAACATGAAAGCAATCTTCACTTAATGTGGATCAATGAAGTAATATCCCGACTGCTGATTAACTTCGACGGCTTAAACCGAAAATCAATGGGATTTAAATAGAGGAAGTGTTTCGTAATGTAAAGGATTTAGGAAAATTATTTCTGAAGGGGTGATTATTCATCAGCTACACCAATTTTCATGTTTAAAGATTTCGTATTATTTCTAGATAGTCACAATACCGATACCTGTCATAAATAAAAGGAGTATTATTATTCTTTCCCTTCTAAGTGTGTTAAGACAAGATATATCAGCCAAAATAAATGAAACCTAGGTGAGGTAACCTAAACCATCAAAAGTAAGGTAAGGCTACATACATTTGGCGCAGTGGCCTAAATATCACTATAATACATGCCGAACAGTCTGTCTCAGAGGCAAAGTAGGTTTTTAAATAAGACCTATTATTAATTTAAACGTATGTAAAGAGTAAATAATCCTTCAATGCAGTTGGATAAAAATATATTTAACAAGCAAGTAACGGATCGCAGCTTACTTCGTATAACAAAAGAAACTCAATTCTTTGTTCCCAGTGATAAAAAGCGGATTAAAAGTTACTTCATCGATAAAAAAAACTGTGATTCGTATTGGTTTTTTTATTTCTAAAACTTATAATTACTGAGACGCGGGTGTTCAGTTCCGAAGACAAATCTCACGATAAGCTCATTCCGATGGCAATTCCATCCGTTTATTTGAAGAGTATTAAGTTAAGTAGGGTTGGCGTTTTCGTGTTAAGGCCAGAACAATAACGTGGAAAGACCAGTATGATTTAGATTTAAAAACGCTCAGTGTTATAAGAGAAACGTAATAAGTAACAAGCAGCTAGGTTCATTTGTGCCGTTTTAATTCCCATCAACTTTAAAGAGGTAACATTTTTAAAACAACATTTATTCGGGACATTTATAAATGTAGGATTACTGAAAAATGTTTCGTACAATTTTAAAAATTGGGGCGAATCTTGGAAATACGACCACCAACCCTGCGATAAGCGTGGAATTAAAGTAAGACAGACGTATAAAAAGTTTATTAAATTTTTTGTTTGAAGAAGTAATCGTAGGCGATCTCGAAAGTATTATATTAAAATACATATAATTTTTTAATATCAAATATCGATTTTATGTTACTACGCTTTGGGATTTGTGTATTATTAAAGAACGGGAGGGCATTGATCGTTGCCTAGTAGGCTATGTGTCTAACACTAGATTCATCATTCATATTTTATCAACTAAAATCAATTTCTCTTGCTGTTTCGTTTTAAAGGGGAAGGAAGTCAGTGTAGTTGAAGGCGCTGAGGATATAACATATTAGATATGATTGTCCGCGTTGGTAGTGTAAGAAGGAAATTTCAGATCCTGAGTGCTCCACTGACCGAGTTGCTAGTTATAATGCCACGAGTCTCGAAGTCATAGATTCCAAAAATCATAATCAAAATATTGTTAAATTAGTAAGCACTTAAAAGTGCTACGTCATATTACATTGTTAAAGCTCCCACTACTTTGGATAGTAGATTCTACCGAGAAGAACCAGCAAGAAAGTCGGTAGTTACACTCTTCCTCTATTTTAATTATAGAGTATATCAGTATAGATTTAATTACATATTTATATGCAATAATAATTATTGAAAAGGAAAAAGCATACAATTGATAGTCATTATCATAACGTATAAATATTGTAGGTTTCATATTTTAATATTTTTAAATAAAATAGTAGGTATCATTAGGTCTTGAACTGTACATAATTTAAAAAAAAAAAACTCCATTCCATATGCTTATACGGAATGGAGGATTGTTGCTTAACAATCGTTAGCTGATTTTATATATAGCTGCATGCATCCCTTGATACAAAATGCACACATTTTAGCTGAAAATACTGCGAAAGCTTAGACCGAAAGCGCGGCCGAATTTTCGATATTCGTTATTCGTTCACGTAAACGTGCACGTAAAACATTCAACTGCAAATTGTGTATCGCACTCGATCGCGAGCAGTCATGTATTAAGGCCGTAATCCGCCTAAAGATTTCGTCCATTCAAACGATGGCAATATTTTTTTAAATTTTACCATTCGTAACAGACAGGTATACTTAATACTTCACGGAATTACAATGAAATATGTTTCTCAGCTTATTCACGATTTAACAAACGTTTCATTGAAATATTTATCGCGTATTCTTAATAATCATTACCGGTTCTGAAAAGGAATGATTTACAATAAATAGCTTTGTGCAGCGAAGAGTACTTTTTATTAATTTAAAATTGAATTTTATCTTAAACCTATAAAATACTATTTTTATAATATATCGTAATAAATATTTATGGTGCAAAGTTATGATATCACAGTGGAAACTTTTAAATTATCATTTTTTCTTAAGTAAACTGTCCATGTATCATATATAAAAACCTTCTTCTTAAATCGCACTATCTATTAAAAACAACCGCATCAAATTTAAGCATACATACACAGGGATATAGGGACAGAGAGAGCTACTTTGTTTTATACTACCTAGTGATTACCTCTTGCCTGTTAAAAAAATTACGATCGCTCTTATGAATCGTTATGATACATCAGTAATCGTTCGATTTCGTGTAACAAGTAACAAACCGTTAACATCGTTCGAACGTACGATACGTCATATTCAAAAGCGATTTCAAAACGTACGAAATCTTTTTACTGGGGTGACTCGCAGGCAATTTTACCCATAAGGAAAACGAATCGTTTTTAGAATACCTAAAAATCTATATTTAATATTAGAAGTGTGAAAATAACTTTGTCTATATCTATCTGTCACTATTTCACACCGAATTTGATGAAATTTGATATGAAACAAACTTGAACACCAGAATACTTTTGTCTTTAAGACATGACAACACACTAAATCGCAAGCAAAGCAGCGGGCGACTAGTATAGTATATATAATACCAAACACTCATCAGCCAACGAACAAACATACACAGATGCTACAAATATAGCATTAGTAGTTGCACTTGTATGCAGACAGACATTCGCAATTACGATTGGAGTTGTTGGGACAATTGAAGTCGAAAGCGTAATTACCAGTTTGTATAGCTTTCCGCGGGCGGGCTCTGTGGTACCACCCACCCATCGTATGTTACCGCCAAACAGTAATACTTTGTATAGCTGCGTTTTGAATTGTATGGTGAGTGAGCCAGTGTGATTATAGGTGTAAGGAACATAACGACTTAGATTCCGTATTTGGGGACGCATGATGCATCGTTTTTGATACAAGACGTGATTTGTAATTGCGGTGTCAATGGGCGCTGGTAGGCATACTTATTTGTTCAGCTGGCTGCCAAAAATATATTTAAAAAAAGAAATGGGAGTGAAATAAATTAAACTTATAAAACAGTTTTGTCAGCACAGACGAGAGGGTTCAGTGGGTACAACGCGTTCGTAGATTAAATCTCCGAAAAGTACCACTGAATTTTCATGTGCTTAATTTGTGTTTAAAATTCAAAAGAAATTTGCGTGTGTTTATTTTCAATGAAATTCTGCCATGTACTTATTCCGTCAACTCGCATTGCAGTAACGTAAAGGACAGGTGGCCTTAGCTCAGCATACAAAGAGTAGGTAAAGTCTGTCTGTTACGTTAGCTGTTTTCGTACTTCTGGTAATCAGGGCCACTTTAATTGAAACACGGTTTTGATTGCGATGCTGACCCGCTTCCTAGAATACAGCATATAGCATACAACCGTTCCATTTTCGAAAACATAATTATCCAATCCCAATTACGTCTTTGACCAGTTGCTTGATGTTAATTTATAAAGAGAGGTTATTAAACACTGCTGTCCCAAACAACAAATGGAAATTACATAATTATAGGCATAAGTATACTAGAAATGGATACTATGGAAAAAATATGTATTTCAAAATAAAAAACTAGAAATAAAAAATCGAAATCAAAATAGCGCGGAAAGGCCGGTATGAACTTTAGTTAAGTAGGCTTTTATAAGCACATTTGAATCGTCACAACTATATTTAGTGGAGGTACCATTAGTTCGGAAAGTAGATTCAACCGAGAAGAAGCGGCAAGAAGCTCAGTAGTTACTCTTTTTCAAAATTTCAAGATACATTATCATGTTAGTTAAATACAATTATATGTGTATGTAATATCCTGACTGAACTTCAATACGTAATTCCAAGATTTTTTTATCGTTTGTACAATCTTGTATTGTATAGTATGCCTTCTTTACCAATTTAATTGAATTATATTCGTCACATAATTATGCTCTGTACGGAGATGCTCGCTGATAATGATCTGATTCATTTTATTGACTTTTCTGAGCAATAAACGTATTACTTTAAAATCCGTTTCATGTACCGAGCGATGGCATTTAATTATATATTGTTTACAAAGGTCTCGCCGCCGGGCTGGGGTGTCTCAGCCGGGGACATCAAAGTCCCTTTGTGCAAGCTCGTGATTGCAGGCTTAGTGCTGTTTACGACCTATCATGGCACAGCTTTATTACTGCGCTATGTTGTGTTTCATGAGCACGTAACGGGGTTGCGATTGTGAGGGTACTCTTATATTAACTTATGATATTTTAAAGGAGTTAAGTATCAAATATCTGAAAGGGCTTTAATACTTTTTACGAGCTGTTAATGATTCAACGATCATTTTTTATTTATATATATTTTATTTTATTAGATACGCAGACTGGTAAGGAGTCACAAAAAATACCATTACATTGGCATTGCAATAAATATTTGCCACCTTGGGAGATGAGGATATAACTGTATGCACCTTGACTGACGTAGTTACACTGGCCTGGTCACTCTCCGAGTAACTAACACAAGTCTAAGAAATAAGTACTACTGATGTGCGGTAGAATACATGATTAGTGTTTGTTACCTACTCCGATGGTCATGCACAGCCCACCAGTATAACTTATATTTTTTGGTTAGTTGATCCACACGTTTTTATTCGTATCATGTCAATGCTCCACCCCCGTGATTTGTAGTGTGATTTTATATGATCTTTTTAAATAAATGGATTATCAATACGACAGTCATTCCATCAGTACATTCGGAGATTGTAGTGTTCAGACGAATAAACAGTTCCTCCGCTTGAAATAATACATCGATAATATGATTCGATGTCCCTTATCCTCAATATTAGACGCCTACTATTACCATATACTAGGAATACTCATATTCAGAATTAAAATATGGATAAAGTTGAATCAAGAGCATTTATAAATAATAAATAAAAAAGAAATGAGACAACATCACATACATTACTTTGATCCCAATGTAAGAAGCTAAATCACTTATACACTTTTAGAATCGTAATTTTAATAATAAGATAAGATCTATAATATCAACCACTACGGAAAGTAAATTATCTAAAGGTAACTCAATTGAAACAAAGGTCCTAACAGGTATATACGAATACCGTAACTAGTCTCCTATTTCCCATTATAGGAGTCCTGGTCTGTATGATTCGCGTTAGGCGGATATCTGTTTAAATATGGTCTTTGATTGCACCATTGTGCGAGCTCTCAGCTCGGAATAAATAGACTCAATCCCACAGATATGAGTTCTGCGATCGGTGCAGATAAAATGGAATTAACATACATTCTATATCTATAATAGCAATTGATAGGCTTTCGAAACCTATTCACTAACGATTACGTTCATATAATCACACAATATACAGATGAGGTTCCAAACTAGTGTTTTGATCTTTGTTACAGCAATGTATTTTATGTATTTAAGATCATTTGTGTACTCAGTAAGCCACGACAATGAGCTATATCATTTAATACATTTCTCCAACACAGCCCATCTTCTAAAATATATTGAAATAGTTGTTTCATAAAAAATAGTTTAAAAAAATAAGGATACTGTTAATTGTTATGGCAACAATAACCCAAAGGGTCGAAACGAACCTGCGGCTTTCACGTCGCTGGGCAGCTTTTGTACTGGTGAGCTATTCACGATTGTACATTAAAGCCGTTTTCATACAAAACAATATACATAAAAATGTTATCAGAGACTGTAATGTAAGAAATTAATGTAGGTATTAATGCTTCGATCTAGAGAAGAAATAAACTGTCTATATTTAACTTAAAACGTTACAACCTTATTGAAAAAAATCCATGATTGAAAGTTTCTTGTAAAAATATACATAGTTAAAAGTATTTTGATTTGATTTACGTCCCTGCGATACTCGCGCACGTAGCAAATGCTCGTAATATTCGTAGAGTAATGGCCAGCAGGAATACTCTCACAGTGCACTTCTGTCAGAGGCCACTTCGTGCCTCTGCCAGTAACTTGTAACATACTTATAGTAAATTTACTACTTCAATGTTTTATAATTTAATCATAGACAATGTCGTATATTACTCTTTGACAGTTCACGTTCTTTTTCTGCATTGCATTTCGAGTATAAAATGTGATATACTGTATGACATGTATAAAGAAACTACGTAGTTACTCTTTTCTAGCATTTGAAATACAATGTTACCTCAATTATATACAATTATTAGTATGTTTGGGCTGAAAGTCGACAAGTACTCGTTACACACCTTAATGAATACTCTCCCTTATGGGTACATAGCATTTTATACAGATTCGTTACAGCTCCACTGCGCTACAGATTTCATGCACTAAAACCACGCAATCACAAACATAAAATTATGAAAGGCACACATCACAAAGCGTTCATTTCGATTGTCGTTAAAAATCCAATCAAATCTGGTTTCGCGTTGGCGGCGCAATTAAAACTAGCGGTTGTTAGCGACGCGGCCGCTCTGTAATTGGAAACGTTTGAAAAATTACATTTATTTACTATTTGAGTATTCCCAGGAAGATTCTTTAATTTCCTGGATTCTGTCTATTAAGGATTGAGTTGCGTTTCATTCAAATATATGTCTCATTTTCTTGGTTTCTACGTGATATTCGCTCCACACTCAAAAAAACATTATTTTTAATTAAATATAATGTAATGTTACCACTATATAAATTACTAATCAAACATTTTATAAATACTAAATGTTAGATAAATACAAATTTGAACTTAAAATACTTTAAATACCTATTTGTCATTGAGAGGGAAAATTTCATGGATATCAACTGATAAAGGGGCGAGGGACCCTCTTGTTTGTTATCATCACTCTTTATAGCGTCAGGAGTTAATATAAGTCCATATTACTTATTATTGCTATATATTCCGCAATAAGGACAACAAATTTAGAACCGGTGGTAGCTTCATTTATTATAGTTGTTGAATGACGCTGCAAAAGTGCTTGTAAAAGCCTATTTGAACATAGTATATTTTGAAAAAATAGTATATAATATAATAAAAAAATATAACACTAATCAATTTTGTCAAAAGTCAAATGTTTCAGAGCTACGAGCTATTTCCACTGTGACAACTCGACCCTAGATAATGACTATATAGATATATAGACTGCAGGTACTTATCGCTATGTCTTGGGTGTAAGAACTGGATATGAGGATTTAAGAAGTTATTGTGTTTCTATATTCACAAAATTCTTAATATCAGCGAATTGTCTAGATAATGACAGTGGTTATACTCGAGAGTATGCTTCGGAAAGAACTTAAAGCCATTATTGGTGTTACATGTGTTCCTGTTTCGAATTATTTGTTCCATCAAAATCCGGAAGTCGATCCAGAGTATATTTCCCACACGCCCCTTTGCTTTAGAATATTACTGGCATAATCTCTCTTGGAATTGGTCACTGTAGGGGAAATCTTCACGATTTTTTTAAATAATGGAGACATAACCTAACTCCAGTGCCAGTTAAAATACACACTGTAAGATTACACATAATGGCTGTTTTGCCGAGCGATTTGCATAAACGAGTTGCAATAGTGTAACCGGAGGTCGCGGGATCAATTCCGGGAAAGTAACACTTGACTTATTGTTGGCTAAATTTGTGGTTATATTTCATTTTCTTTGTTCGCTGTAAATGCAAAATTCGTGAGGGCATCTTTGGTTATCTGATTCTGAGTTTGCATATTTATAAGCTCTAAAGCTGATTCAAGGTAGATTGCGCCCTCGGCCGTTTTCGATATAGCATCCTTATGTGTTTTCTATTATGCTTGACAACATTGTTATTTCTATTCATCTGCTGGTTGTGAAAAAGTTCTATCCGGGATGATGTCTGGACGTTGCGGTTGTATGCGTAGGGATTTCCGCCATTTGTCACCATGACAGAGCACTGCTGCTTTTTAGTAGTTCGAAGAGTCCAGTGGCAGCATGGTCGTAGTGCATGCATAAATGCTTCAAGTGCAGAGAAAAAATAACCATAATTATCTTTGAAACGTATAAGAAGGAAAACAGACTTTTCACAGTCTACGGAAAATACAATCGCTTTTAATTTGAGTCTGTTTCAAGATGTTGGAGCCTCACAAATTGCCAGCGCTGGCACCTTGCCCTGAGTCTAAAATCCTCTCTTGTATCAATGGGTGGAAGATTATCAATTAGCAAAATATTAATCTTCATATGTACAACTCGTTCTAATATATGGATTTCAAATCTGATTAGTCACTTAAGAGTCGAGATGGCCCAGTAGTTAGATCGCGTGCATCTTACCCGATGATTGCGGGTTCAAACCCAGTCAAGCACCGCTGTTTCATGTGCTTGTCTTTATAATTCATCTCGTGCTCGGCGGTGAAGGAAAACATCGTGAGGAAACCTGCATGTGAGAAATTTCGTAGAAATTTCTGCCACATGTGTATTCCACCAACCCGCATTGAAACAGCGTGGTGAAATATGTTCCAAACCTTCTCCTCAAAGGGAGAGGAGGCCTTTAGCCCAGCAGTGGGAATTTACAGGCTGTTGTTGTTGTTTAGTCATTTAACATTATATGTATTATTTTTATTTTAAATGTTCTATGACACTTCTTTACATTTTATTGTTTACTAGTGTAAGAAAGTTGAATATTTATTCAATGTGACGATTGAATATTTGTTGCTACGATTGAATAATTTAAAGTTATTGCTCGAACGTTTTAAAAGTGTTTTTTTTTTAGTAAAAGGAACACGCGCTGTGGTACTGGCTGCAACTCAAATTCAAATATAGAAGAGAATATCGAAAAATTCGCAATCCAGCAATCCGTGCAACCTGCGACGCGGGTACGATTTTTAAATAAAAGAACTCGCCGTTACCAGGCTGAGTTGCTTAGCTTAAGTTAATATTTTGTTCCTATCCAAGAAAGTCTATTCTTCTTGTACCTCTCTTGATTAATCTCGTAATAATCTGCATTTCGAATCAGCAATTCTACATTCAATTAATGTCTTTAAAACGACTACTCATAAGTTCTCGTAAGAGCGCACTACAATAAAGTAAATTATGTTTTGATTTAATTACTTGTGCATCGGCGTGTGTTCTCCCAGGGAGGCTGAGTCCCTTACGTTATGTTATTAACTAGAAATCATAATCGATCAACTGTTATAAAACTCAATTATATCGTGCGCATGCGCACAATGAAAGTTGCCTATTTATTGCTTTTTTGTTATTATTTTATGATCGTGAAAAGTTTTATTGTTAACGGTTATCGTAACAAAGAGAACGCGGTAATTATCGAACGAGAAATGAACTACAAGTTTTATGAGAAGTGTTTTGTAATTCGAACTAAAATTATAAAAGTGTACTGTTATGTTGACGACCTAGAAATACTGTTTGTTAAAGAAATTTAATTGTTATGAAGATAATAAAAATAAACTTTTACATTTCGAGTACGGTTTAGTATGGGTGTATTTAAAATAATAAACGTAATAAAATTGCTTAAATATTACAATTTTTTTTTAGTTACGAGCGCTTATTCCCATCGCCGCTTGTTAATTTCGGTCATTGTTAAGCTTATGTGTGCGTGTAACTACGTATGCGTGTATTAACATAATAACAATGTTTTGGATAATCATGCATCTAATATATAAAAAGTAAAAACTTAAATATATAATAGATAAAACATTAAAATAGATTGTCAGATTGTTCTTACGATTCCTGGAGTAATTTTGTTGGCAATACTTATGGTCTAATTTATATTTGATCCGCAAATTAAAGAAAAGACCTGCTACCCTAACATTTTAAAGGCACTGGAATTCAATTTATAACTACTTTATTTGGAGTTAGAATAAAGTTTATAAATTATTTACTTATAAAATTTTGTGCGATATTTTCCTAGGCAAAAAATAGTTTGCCTTCTGTTGCGTTTCTCTTCTAGAGCTGATAACTAAGGAAAAAAAATATTAGTTTTATTTTTTAAGAGTCTAGCATTAGTTTTTATGTTTAAATTTATTGTAATCCGTTTAGATATCTGAGTAAAAGGCGATCATGAATACGAATTACTTCATAATCGTATGCTAATTTAAAGTTCAATAGGATTTTTAGTGTTATAAACCTGACATAAATTTCATAAATAAACGTTTTTGTTTTTATTAAGAAACAAACACAAAATCTTGCATTTTCTGTATAAAACAATATATACAGAAAATGTAATATTATTCATAATACAGGAATATAGCTTGAAAAAAAAAGTAAAGTAACAGCCGGTAAATTACCCACTGCTGGGCTGGGTTTGTAACTTATTCCACCACGCTGTTGGTGGAATGCATATGTGGCAGAATTTCGATGAAATTAGACACAAACAGGTTTCCTCACGATGTTTTCCTTCACCGTTAAGTACGAGATGAATTATAGGCACAAATTAATCACATATATATATATATATATATATATATATATATATATATATATATATATATATATATATATATATATATATATATATATATAAGTGGTGCTTGCCTGGGTTTGAACCCGAAATCATGGATTAAGATGCACGCGTTCTAACCACTGGACCATCTCAGCATACAGCTAGTATGATATGCAAAAAATCGAGAGTCGATTCACGAACACGATTCCACCCTACGACCGCTGACTACTGCAACTTGATAACATTGTACCTCTCGCGTCACCTTAAGAGGCCTAATGTCGTTTCATCGAATTCAATATATTTAAATTAAATAAAATTTCATAATTAAAAAACCAGTCACGTCATGGTGCAGAGCTTGGGATGCATACAAATGGGTCGTGGGGTGGATTCCTGCGATGAAATATGCCGAGGTGCCCTCTACACTCAATTATAGCCGGATTAGTGTGGGGCTGCCTTTATGTGAATTTATTGTAAAAGTATAAATAGAACATATTGCGTAAGAATTCATTCAATTTTTTGATACCGTATATAATTTAAAATTAAGTATAGCAGATTAGCGCGATGCGTTGTATTTCATTGTATTTATTACTTAATAAATATTACAAGTTACAGGATCGTGAACAAACTATACCAACAATCATTCATATATGGGCGTATTGTATTGTTCTATACACAATACACTTATATGTATACATAAGTGTTCGAGATGTTAAGACAAACAGAGCAATGTACGTCATTCACATGACAAGCGCACAGTGCGTTCAATAACACCGAAACAGAAAGGGTCGGGCTACGTAAATACAATCCAAGCAAATATCCTGAAGTAAGTTTTTCTATTACGAGCCGTCATCCACAGATGACACACATAGAAGCCCTCGCCTTAATAGTTTTGGGGATCGTATAAGCCGTTCCCCATCGGAAAACAAACGTTTCATTGCGAAGCTGCGGCTTGCCTCCGGCGCGAGTGTGTGGGTCGACTGCATAATATACTGCAGCTTATAATATAATGTTAATATAGTGCTCTTTTTAAGAGCGTTAACGCTCTTAATTACTCACAAAAGCTCAAATGGCGATGGGCTGGACACGTAGCGAGGCTAAGCGATAATCGATGGACAAGAGAGACAACTCAATGGGCAGGCCCATTAGGACAGAGAAGGAGAGGAAGACCAAATGCACGCTGGGTAGACGACATAATAAAAGTAGCCGGTACTCATTGGCTTCGAGTGGCCGAAAATAGAGAGCACTGGTCCTCTCTGGAGGAGGCCTTTACCTCTCATGGAGAGGGTTCTTGCAAATAAAAAACAATAATAATAATAATGTTAATATAAATTATTTTAATTGGATTATATATTATATAATATCAATTGCAATATTAACTTCATATCAAATCAATAACTAATTAATTGTATTTATAATCAATTGAATGAAATTACAAAAATTGTTATGAATTTATATTATAATCTAATTTAATTATTTGTTTACATCATCAGAATCACATCATTTTTGTTTAATTTAGTTTAATTTTAATTTAATTTATTTTGATTGTTAATTTATTTTGCATTCACACTGTTAATGAACTATAGAATGCAAGAAATATAAGGCTTTTTTATTTTTATTTTTTTTATTTTTTATTTTTTATTTTATTTATAGTGCTCTTTATGAGTAATATAAATGCATAATGCATTCGTTAAATTGTATTACGTTTTCGCAATTATAAAGTAGAGATCGCGTTGCTTTTGTTAAACGTTGATATTAGTTATATCGAATTTAATTATGCAAAGCAGTGCTTGAAGCCGCGTATTCCACGCGTACACGCGAGTATAATGATTATTATTATTAATTTTTCAGAATCATTAGAGATGCAATGTCGAATCTTTGTATATATTACTAGATATTTTTGTTAATTTTTTTAATTAATTGTACATTTTTAAACTTATTCAAATTTTGAAATTTGACAAATTTCTGACAACCAATGACTGACTGACTCTAACCGGTGCAGTCTCATTTTCAAAGGGTTTATATTTCTTTGTAAGCTGTAATCCTTATTTACAATTCAAATGAGCAATGTGAACAGGCATTAGAGGGTTTATTATATTATAGATAAAGCAAGTTCAAAGTTATATATTTGAAATATAACTGGTGCATATTCCACTGTCAAACAGCAATACATAGCTGTGTTGTGTTCCGGTTTGGAAGGTGACAGAACCTGTAGCATAATGGACATATGTATATAGTTTGGCTATGTAAGGAATGGGTAATACTTCCTACAGTATCAATGCCTATGGATAGTGGTGACCGCTTACCACGAGGTGGTCCCACATCTGAAAATAAAGGTCTACTTATCGTGAGGAGAAGACTGGAGGCTCATTTGAATAAGCTGCTTCAATACGCGTTGACTATGTATGTTAGATCTTTCGATACATACGGGTTAATACAATACAAGTTAACAACTACAAACTTAATGCTTGATGAATTTAAACCTACGACCGCCAGTAAACATTCAGTTCATCCACTGTGTCACCTCAACTAGGTAAATTATAATTTTAATAATCATTGGTATCATCGTACTTGTTCTCAGGATATTACCGCGCGCAATCAGATAACCGATGTCGAGATAGCTTCTATATCATACAAACATACTGTGTATCACAATGTACGAGTGTTGGCAGTGTTTACCATGTGACCTCTGGCACACGTCAATAGCAACCAGTAATTCCTTTAAGTCGGGTCAACGTACGATCGACGTTACGTATTTATCGAATACACTGTATTTGATTACTCTAAATACGACTCGATTTGAATACAAAGCATATTCCATTGAACTCTTATACTTTATTGTTGTACATATAAATACTATATGTTTTTTATATGAAAGAATTAAGGTTCAATAGCTCTTCACTGTTAGGAATGTGTTGTTACTGTATATAGCTAATGTATTGCATCGCAATCAACCGTAAGAGTTGACCTTTGTTTTGACGATGTTTTACGTATTTTATGACATTTTGTCTCACTATGTTTTTGGTTACGCGCGTTATGAATGCTATTCATAAGCTTTCCTCTATAACAGCTGTGGTTCGATGATATGTCATACTTGAATCCAAGTATAGAACTGATTTTAATTTATTAATTGTTTGAATAACTTACCTTTTAGTTAATGTTGCAGAAAATTTATATGTTTCCAAAAGATTCAGATCTCTAGACTTGATTTATTTAATATCAGAATGTAGCACAATTCTACTTCATGCATCTATCATCTTCATGGAGGTTTTTAAAAGAGTATTAATGTGCATATGTGTATAACATAACATAACATAGTATGTATTTTCGAAGCTATTGTAAACGACACCGTTCGGGAGTCTGTACTGATAATTAGGAGATGTACATATATGTATATGATGAAATTATTGAACTCATTATCACTAAATAGTATAAAATAAAGTCACTTGCTGTCTAGTTTGTGTCTAGAACTTTTAAAAACGCAGCGGATTTTGATGCGGTTTTTTAATAGTTAGAGTGATTGAAGGGAAAGGTTCGTATGTATAATACATGAGTAATATAGAGAATCGCTGATAATTTTAGAGGTTTCTATGTGATGTCGAAAATAAACCCCACATTTTCGTACTTACATTGCAAACGCTGGCTAAACCCTACGAGATTGATCAAAATAATATGCTAATCTATTGAAAACCCTAAAAAATACGTACGTACGTCTATCTCTTAAAGATAACCCACAATTCTTTATCCTTTACTTTTTGCGAATAGTAATGGCTTATTTACGAAGTAGTTTTAAGCAATACATCATTAATCCTTATCCAGTTAAGTACCTTAAGTATATTGTTCATTTAATATAAATAAATATGGCTCTGAAAACTCTGAAAAAGTCGTTAACTTTGTATATAAAAAACATTTTGTAGTATATTTAGCATCAGCATTGACCCATGCCAAGCTGGGGCGGGTTGCTAGTATATAATAGTCCTGTCTTATGTGAACGCGGGTGACACTGCAGGGCACAGTTTATGTCAAGTATGATGTATGATGATGATGTTACCGACTGATTTCTGTTCGGCGGCCATTTTACATGGAGGCTAGCCAACCAGATATTATAATGTATTCTTGGTGTGTGTGTGGGTGTGTGTGTGTGTGTGTGACACCACAGATGCACTTCCTATGCCTTCACTCGGATTACGAATATGATGGAACAGCAATCAGAGCAATGGCTTCACACCCTCTTTGAGAGACATTAGTGTATAATCAAAAGTAACTTATATAATCCAAGTTTTGGATTATTACTGACATTTAGAAAGAAATTCCATTTTCGACGCACCTTTATAAAGCTCGTAGACTTACCTTTAAAGTAGCAGCAAGGCCGCAGTGTTAATAATAAATTACAGTGTTCAGTAATTGTAAATTTACTGGCTTTGTTGTTGCAGTGCTTTTTACTTTGGTTATGACTTATCGGATTACGCTCGTTTCATTTATCAGAATAATCTACGCTCAGCGTTTTTGCAGTCGCCGGGCTAACTATTATGGAGTTTCACGATATTGGGTCGCATAAATGTGCCGTGACGCCGTAACATCTGCGCAAGTCGTGTCGACGTACCAGGCAAGTGGATTGTTCCACCACTACTACATAATTATGTACAAGCCATCATTCAAGAATCCAACATTAAAGTTTAAAGTGTACGAGCTATTCTGATAATAAGTGCGTGTTAAGAAGGTGTATAATGGCGTGAAAGTTTTCGGAATTGTAACGCAGCCGCCGAGGGTACAATGTAATGTACAAGAGCGTTTCAATTCAACAGCACAATGCTAGCAGCCGGCGAGACAGGTCGGTTCTCACAAAGGCTTATAGAGAAATAAAATTAAAAAAAAAAAAACGCTTTCATCTCGGATTGACGTTCAGCTTTTTATTACGGTCTGTTATTACGAGTTACTTGTCTGTTTGTTGAAAGGGTCTGCGCTTCAAAAGTTTCATTTGGTGCATTTTGAATGTCTAGTGTTCTCGGCTCGGCTCTCCGCGATGTTGTCTCCGGCTTCGGCCTTTATTTAAACAACTTTCTTTTTGATTAAACTTATTCTCGTTCCAAGAAAAGGGAATAAATATTCTTTTATGCGGATCGGATACGTCACGTTGACATCTAATATTTTGCATCGATATCGGTTAACACATTGTGCGCCACAAACAAGCCTTTGATCATCGCACGGTCTTGCTTATATCTAACAACGAATATGTAATCTTATAATGGAAGCGTTTGAATACATTGCAATACAATAAGGTACGATAACACTTTGAAGAAAAACTCTACACACATTATGAGAAGTATTCCTTATCTTAATTACTTACTTATAAAATTGTTCCTCGTAAAGCCGACTAGTAACTCTCTTTCTCTTTAATAAATGGTAATTACATACAATAATTTCACGTACCCACCCTCTATCAAGACAAATATTTCAAAATTCTAGATTCACATTTCAAAAGCGTTTGAGGGCTCCATTACAAATGGGCTAACGAACTAAAATATGCAATTTTTCATTTTTTTGAACCACAGTTCTGCCGATATAGAAATAAAATGTATTTGCATGTATTACAGTTCACAGGCATGTAACAATTTACTTATTTAAATTTAACGCTTTCAACAATTCCTTTCTGTGCATTTATTATCTGTCTGTCGCGGCTTCACCCGCGTGAAACTAGTTCTGCTCCGTTTCTGATGTAGTATGAAGGCTCACAATTACTTTTTCATGCGTTCATCTCGTGCGTTAATCGCAACAAAGGCTGCGTCGGTGCGTTCGCATTTAAAGAGCTTTTTCGTATAATATGCGACTATTGTACGCACATAAATACGAACACTAATGTGCCCTATTATACGCTTATATATACGCACTAGGCATTAATGTGGAAACTGCAACGTTCCTTGAGATCTCTGGAGTGATAAAATTTAAGTTATAAAACAAAGAACTGACAGGACCGGTTCGAATTTTTGTAACCAGAAATATAGAATCGGCAAAATTCAGTGGCTACGTACATAATAATTAATATAGAAGGTCCGTGGTAAGTGGTCTCTATTACTTTTGGAAACTTGCAAAATAAGATGAGTGCCTGATTCGTAGCCTGTGTTAATTTTATACTCTAGGTAATGAGACCAATTTACAATGATTAATATCAATGATTTGATGCACACGCTGATAACACAAATTTCAAAGAAATTTTGCCACATGTGTATTCCATCAACCTGCATTGGAACAGCGTGGTGGAATATGTTCCAAACCTTCTCCTCAAAGGGAGAGGAGGCCTTTAGCCCAGCAGTAGGAATTTACAGGCTGTTGTTGTTGTTGTTGTATTGTTGTTGCTGATAAATAAGTAACATTTAGAAAAAATTTACGCCTAGTTACTGCATGTGCATATGTTGCATACACAATGCTTGGTATAAACGAAATAGGCTTGAATTATGACACTAATTATCTTTTAGATAATAGTAACCGTATGTATTAAGTTAATTAAACACGTCGCCTCCGGCCTGACCCCGATACCTTCGCGTCTAGAACGAGATGTCGTAACTCACGTTGATATTCTTGCTGTGTCACGTCACGTCACGTCACGTCAAAGCGCCTTCACATGAAAAATTGATACACTTTTTTTAACTCGAAATTGCAAGCTATTGGAAACATAATAATTGACTATTATTTGTGCCGAAACCATTATTGCTATTATACATAGCATAGATTACATTTTAATGCATAATATGTTAAAATATATATGATAAATGTAAAAAGTAAAACCAAAGCAATATGATTGTAGTATTCAATTGTGCACAAGCCAAGCCAGAATTTGGAATGACACTAACATTTTCTAATTTCGTAATTAATACAATGCAATAGATTAATAAATCAATCAAATAAATAAGATAATTATGAATTTTGCATTTTCATTTGCTCTAATGTAAGTTGGATACATATGGATATGTGACGGACGGTGGTGGTTTCACTTAATTGTAAAATGACGATTCAAAAGTGCTTGTAAAAGCCTACTTGAATAAAGTTTTTTTTGGTTTGATTTGATTTGGATTAATATGTCACATATGGGACTCCCGACATAGATTACCGGTGTTGAGCGCGAACTAATAAACTCTTTTATGTAAAATATATGAGTGCTTACCCGAGTTTACACTCGCCCTCATCGGTTAAGATTCCCGTGTTATAACCATTGGTTATTTCTACCTGATATCGATATTAATTGTGTTGAAAAACATTACGGTAAGGCTCGAGTGTGTAGTTGCGCCATGAATTCCGTAGTTACTCTACCGCGAAATGTTAACGCTACTAATGAACTATTATTGCGTTTAGACGCGTGTGTATAATTAAAGGTACAAGGATCCAACCTCCATATAATGATTCGTAGCGCGTTGACAAAGTACACAATAATATTTTTGTTTTTCGTTACGTTAGTAGTGAGGGACAAGATGGCCCAGTGGTTAGAACGCCTGTATCTTAACCGCTGATTGCGGGTTCCAACCTAGACAAGGACCACTGTATATTCCTGTGCTTAAATTTTGTTTATTAATTTATTATTCATCTCGTGCTCGGCGGTGAAGGAAAACATCGTAAGAAAACCTGCACGGGTCTAATTTCATAGAAATTCTGCCACATGTGTATTCCACCAAACCGCATTGGAATAGCGTGGTGGAATATGTTCCAAACCTTCTCCTCAAAGGGAGAGGAGGCCTTAGCCCAGCAGTGGAAAATTTACAGGCTGTTGTTGACTCGTCATCTGCCTGCCTATTTATTAAATTTTATAGTAGTGACGAACATTCCGTAAAAGCAGACTGGCCCTACATTTTCTACGATAGCTATAATTTAATGAATTTTAATTAACATTCTTACACCGTCGGCTCGGAGCCGCAAACATTTTATTATACCACGGTGTCCTTTACCCAAAGGCTGTCTGGTAGGGATCGCCGTAATAGTAACACCGCCCTTGATACCTAGATAAAAATTTACTATATAACTTGTTCTTATGTTTATTATTTTACAATAAAGTTCATTTGTATTATAATGTAATACAAATTATTAAATTATATATGTACATATAATATTAACCTATATTTATAGCTTAAAAGTATATGATAAATCGTGACATTTTACCAGTCGTTAGTCACGCTGTGTGTTGACAATGTAGTTATTTCCACTATGTGAACAAGACACGAGTGCTTGTCAGACTTTTTACCGCTGGCTGAGGAAACGTAACCTGTTCTAAGACAAATAGTAGTTGCGTAAATGTAAAACACATATTACTATTACTTGGTGGTAAGGCCAAGCCACCTTATCAGTTATTTTACAGCCAAACACTACTCAATATTGTTGTGTTCCGCTCTGAAGGGTGAGTGAGCCAGTGTAACTACAGGCACAAGGGACACAACATCTTAGTTCCCAAGGTTGATGGCGCATTGAAGATGTAAGGAATAGTTAACATTTCTTAAAGCGTCATTGACATTGGGTGATGGCGACCACTTACCATCAGGTGCTCGTTCGCCAACCTATTCCATAAAAAAACGACACGGCACGTCATTTTAGATTATCTTTATGTATGTAGCGTCTCCAGCTGAGATATTCTAACTATTATACAGGTACAAAAAGACGTAACAACTCCTTTCTTAAGGTTGGTGATGCATTAACGTTGAAAGGTAGTTAACATTTCTTAAAAAGTCTATGCAATGGGAAAAAAACGTATCATAGATTTGCCATTTTTATAACATAATAAATACATTAGTAACCACATACGTCTATGGACAGAACTCATTGTACATCAAATAATTGACTGACGGGTTATCTCAATATATACATATTTAAGAGAAGATGTGTCGTGACGTAAATAAATCGTGGAAATTTTGAGACGGAACAGTTTTTCAGATTCCATCGACAAATATCATATTATTTGCATTAAATATTTGTAAATTATAAACTTTTACTTTCATCGTGAACAAATCTGTTTGTTGATGAAAACGAAATGAAAATTCAGAAATTTAGCGTGAACATATAAATAGCCAAACGCAGTACGGACTCAAATTTATAATAAAGATTGTGGCAAAATAAAGTCTACCGATGTAGTCATCAAATGCGCGTATGCTATGCTAGTGGCTCATGGGAATTCAGTCGCTATGGAGCGTATCTCGGAAGCTGAAATCGCGCTGTGCGTGCGAGAGTTATACAAAAACGCTGATTCGACTAGAGCGCGTAAAATATTCCGCAGAATTCAAATATTTCTCGAAATCGAATTCGAAAACAAAAGAAAATCTGGAGAGTCAAGCTCATCAAGAACAGAAGAAAGCGAGAATCTATCAGTTCAAAAGCGCGCTAGTGCTTGAAATATAGATTTTATGTATGTTACATGAAAATCTAAAACTGCGCCTGTGCAAAATTGGATTGGTGCAAGAATTAAAACGCCGGGAAGTCAGGAAATCGCAGCCATCACGGAGTCGAGTCTGCCGAGATGTCATTGGGAAATTTACCGATCGACTAAATGAATGCCGTGAACGCGAAACATGCAGACGATAGTCTTTTAAGAAATTAATTTCCACATACCTTACTCTGATAAACATTTTTTATAGACATACTCATCTTTTATTTTGTCTCACGATCTATACAGACTTTGGAGACAAGTTTCGTTATGAACTAATTCCATCTCATAAATATAAGATGTAAATTTATTTACTATCCTTATATTTTATTTCCGTGTATTTGATATCTCGAGTATCATATACTAAATTAACAATGATATGAAACTTTTCTCGAATATAATTTATGAAGCCATAACATTAAGCATTAAACCTCCTTTTCGAACTCTATTGGTAATAAATACATTCATTCAGGAACAGTTCTTTGGTTATATGAAGCATTATGTGTCGATTCATACATTCATAAAAGTTCAAAGAACGGCTGATGAATGGAATGAGTTTCACTGAGTAACGATTTGCTTATTCAAATACAACTTTACAATATTTCTATTTGCGTCAAAGCGGCTGATTTTATATGTATTATATAAAAGTATTTTGATTTTCTATTCATAGTTAATGAGGTTTTAATGAATAAACGATCTAACGTTAGTCAGTAGAACACAATTCCAGCTACATTAATAAAGATTACCATATTATAGGAGACTCCATGAGAACTATAACATAATAAAATCAATTTTTGAAGCGTTTTTGAATCTTCGATGATTAAATACTACCACCTTCGGAAAGTAGCCTCTTGCGAGAAGAAACAGCAAAACTTTTTTTCAACTAAATAGATTTACAACACTGTTCTTTACAATAATTTATGTCCTGTGATGGAACTTGAGCCTAACTCCAGGCGTTTTTCTAAAATGTATTATTTTAATGAATAATAAGATTTATTTATTACTCAAGTCATATTAAACTAATTAAATTATGTAAATGGTAAATTGATTATATTTCCCGGTATCTTATAATTTATACCTATACGATTGTCCAAAAACGTTCCCTGTACCGTATGCCAACCGAAACTAGGGGTTCCAAGTTTATTCTTATTTATTGTGTTAATAATGAAAAAAACCAAGATGGCCCAGTGGTCAGAACGCGTACATCTTAACCGATGATCGCGGGTTCAAAACCGGACAGGCACCACTGAATATTCATGTGCTTAATTTGTATTTATAATTCATCTCATGCTCAGCGGTGAAGGAAACATCGTGAGAAAACCTGCATGTGTGTAATTCCGAACCTTCTCCTTAAAGAAGGGAGAGGAGGCCTTAACCCAGCAGTGGGAAACTTACAGGATGTTGTTGTTTTTGTAATGAAAAAAATAAACATGGATTTGTAACGTCATTAGGTCGATTTTAGTTGATACAAGAACACCCGAACGCGTCTTGCTACAGATACGTAGCGTACGGTTACTAGTATCTAACTACACTATTTTAATAATACAATTATTCACCACCCTTCTACTATACAAGCGCGTGTCGACTCACTTAATTATTCTACCGCTAAACCATAAAATAAATTTGTAAATCCTGTCTCTAGGTTGGCGGCACATCGGCCGTGTATGACGGGTTTCTACTTTTAACAGTACCTGTATCTTTGGGCTAAGTGACAATCAAATCGATTGTCCAAGAAATATAATATACAAGCGATTTCTAAGATCTTTCATTTTAAGTTGTATTTGTTCACACTGTAACTAACATTTTGTTTTGTCTCTGTGCGCAGTAAAATGTGTTATTATTATTACAAGTTTCAAACCAACAATGACGGATTGTTTCATAAATAAGGTTGAACTCGGAACTACATATCGATTCCAATGCGAGTTTCCAACACAATTCTCGTAACAATAATCTAATCTAGTACCTGAAAATCCATAAATCTTTCACCGACCTACTTTCAAATAAGCGACGAGACAGCTGCTCGCAACCTTTACAAATTTCCGTGAAATATGAGATTCGAGCAAAAGTATAATTTATTGTCTTATTGTATAAAAAACTACGTAACGTTATGACAATCGGCGCTCCCGATGGCATCGCTCTGCTCTCGGACTTAGGATTTAAAAAAATGCATTCATAGTCGCCCTCGACTGAGGGTTCCCATGCAACAATGCTAAAACGGGGTTTTTAAACTTGATATTTCAGGCATCTGTTTATATTTTTGTGATCACCCAGTGCATGCATTGAATGGAAGTATAATGTCATCCACTAAAGCTGTAATAATAAAAAACATTCATTGTATACGGATCCAGACAAAATGTAGTGTAAAGTCTGCATGACGCTAACTGATTATATGTTTTTCATTCTATTATAGAATATATCTAAGCGTATCGGGTCGCAGTCTACTTTCTATATGTATTGAATAGTGTAATGTTTTATTCTCTTCCCGTCGAAACAAATACGAAAATGCCGTTTTGACGTTTTTAAAATACTAATAATAATAATATTACAATACTATTTCCGATTCTTCAGTCATTTCATTTTAACAAAGGAACGCTTTAAGAATATTTTCTATTGACCAATATATTTAAAAGATTGCGGAACCCTATAACATAAATGGCACCCCGAAGTGAACGGCAACAAAGCCGCGTCCCGCCAGCGCCGGCGCGGGGCGCAAATTGCATGTTTTTTGTGCGAAATCGTCACAATGCGTCATTAGGCGCTCCTGGGTTATTGCCCTATTATAAAAAGGGATTTTAGTTTTATTACAGAACTAAACTCAACTAGATGATTTATACATTCCTACTTTCTATCTACATGTACACAGTGGTTTGTCTATTCTGTCAGTATATAATGTTTGTGTATATCTTTTCACAGATATTATAACGTCTTATACACATTTAAAATAACTAGTTGAGACTATTAGTGCGCTGTGTGTTGCGTTAGCTGAAATTCTTTTAAACAAACGAAATTAAATAGATCTCAGAACATTAACAATCTGTAAAACTAATTGGTGTAACTTATAAAAAAAGTAACGTGTTTAGTATTTAATGTAATAAGATTATTTATCGCATACTCGAAATTAAGCGAGTATTAATTTTATAATTTAGGAGTATTATATAATGTAATCTTGGCCAGCAGTGGCGAATTGACAGACAGAAAATAAATACATATACATATCGAAGAATGATACGTCTGTTACCAACAATATAATAAAAACTACTATATATATTACTATAGTATTCACTTTGAAAGTGATTATTAGCACTCATTGTATAGTTTCGAGTATATCTGCAGTGCCTTTGTACAAGTGTAGCGGGTTACTATGAAACGAACAAGTTGTTTGCAAGCAAATCGTAAAACAATAGTAAGACGTTAGGCTCCGCCCCGACTGGCAGAAGCCACAATGACTTTATGTCCGCTTTTACGACCGACAATTAAAAACTCGACTAACGACTTCGCTTTGACGATACATAAAACTTTATATCACAGCTTATAGACGACTACGGCACCGACGCTTCTAGACGAAGTCTCACCAAGAACTACTGGTAAAATACGAACTACTAAATCATCATCATTACATAGTATAAAAAGTCGCTTGCCGCTGTATGCTTAGATCTTTAAAATTACTTAATAGATAGAGTAGTTCAAAAGAAAGATTTTGTATAATACATGGACAATATAGTGAAAACACTGATAATTTTATGAGGTTCAAAACAAATTCTGTAGTATATTTAGTTTCAGCATTGCACCCGTGCGAAGCCGGGCAGGTTTACATATTTTTTATAAGATAAATATTGGCGTCGTAAGTAGTTGTAACTATTGTCTTTGTTGACTAGAAGATGATATACAAAGTATTTCCTTTTGTAGATAGAATATATTATGATGTTGGTAGGACTTATAGACTTGCACAAAGCCATGTAATAATAGCAAAATATATGGGATTGACATAACTATAATATGCGATGGGTTCAGAACCTTCCAACGAAGACTTCCAAGAAACTTCCAACATTTATAGTAATGATAGTATATGACGTAGATAGCTGTTAATTTGTTAGTATGCTTTTTATTGCTTTATTTATTTTAAAGATTACGTATGGTATAAGCCCTTTTCAAATATTATAATGCAATGCGACCATTTTAAAGAGTTTCTAGTTAATCACAAATATATTTTGTATTCTATTCTTATCTCGTTCGGTTGATTAACTAAATACATGCGAGGTAAAAATATATTGTGTCCTAACGGAGGGTAAGGGAACGATTGACGAAGCTGTAGATTCCATTCAGCTGTGGCTTTCTATTTGATTGCTGTTGCCGATTCAGCGAGATAGTTGGATTGTAAAACATCGTTTCAATTGACGGCTGACGGATAAAGATTCAACTGTCAAATACAAAGGACGCGCTGATAAGAGTGCGCGGCTGAATAGCTGGAATTAATGCGAGCATTGTAATGCAACGTTATACAATTAGGGTGAGTGTCTTTATGCAAATAAACGCAGCGTTCGCAATCGCGTTATACAAATAATTATGCGAACAATACTTCCGTCCGGTTGATTTTGAAAATATTTAATTTTGATATGTGTTTATTTTTCATTAAATCTGTTTTTATAAAACGTTGAACCATTAAATTTATAATATGTTTTCATCGGTATTTAGTAAGTGTAAGAAAGATCCCCTGCATTGATTTGTCCCCTATATAATATAAAGTTACAAATAAACCTTTTTTTCTTCTCTTTTTAAAAATTATCGCCAACCTTTCGGAAGCATCTGCGACAGCTAGTCAGATAACATGTTGTAAGGGTTTCTTTTTTGATTGCAAAAGTAAAAAGTCGTAGTAGTTGATTTATTTTTGTAGCGTCTCATGTTATGTGTCCCCAAATACGTGTAGTCAGGAAGCCGACTCAGCCTTCTCGCCCATAGTTGCCAGAAAAATGCCTGGAACCGTAAGCTTACATAACAAATGAATACCATTTCTGCTTACCGATTATTTTAAGGCTAATTGTGTTTTTTATTCTCTGATCATGTTTGCTCTGTAGTGTTATGTCTAGCTTAACGAATACATATCCAAGTTCAAACACTGGGTTGGACTAGAAAATTATTGTGTTTTTTTGTCGACAAACTCCAGTAGCAGTTTGAACTTTGAATGGTTCGGAATTTTTTAACGTTGTCGAGATATTGCAAACATGAGATTTAAATTTGTTTATTGGCAAAGCAAAAACTGTTTACGCACGCTCGGTACATTCTGATCGACTGCACAAAGACGGAAACTCGGTGTTAGTAATCAATAGTACGTTATCGAATAGTTTATTGTGTAGCGGGACGAAAAAACTGGTTTAGCTATTGTTACAAGACACTAGCTGCTCGGCCTTCATAAATGCTCGTGAGCGAACAATGAGGCGAACATTTATTAGCCTCTGTTGCATTGTTGGCGATGTAATGGGATAACTTATATGGTGAAACTGCTGCTCTTTATAGCACATAGGTATTTATTACGGCGGCAACGTGGGACTGCGCGGAATCAGAAGGAATCGAGAATTTATCGCGTTGTTTAAAGTTGTGCGGTTTACGGTAAATTTTTGCAATTGTTGTTTATTATTTAGTCCCAGTTACCCACAGGGAGTAACTGAGAAATTCACGATGGATTACGATTCATATCGAAATTGATGGTAAAAAATATCCTGAAGAAACCTACATGTGTTCGAATGAAACTCTGAGACATACATATCCGGTAACTTGCATTGAAGAGATTCATATGGCGTGAAATAAGAGTGTTTTTTGGAGAACAGACAGAGTACATACTTTTGCCATGCAGTGGCAAATTGGAAAAGTGCATTAAAATTTGAATATACATTTTAATAATTGTAATTATTTTTAATCCCATGTAATATTTTTAGTAAAATAAATTTTGTATTTCATGCAATAACTTATTTGAAAAGGTATTATATTTCGTTTATTTATGCAATAATTTCTAAATTGTTATTTATTTTACAGTTCATAGTTCAAAAATCCATTTACGGCTTTTGTGTCGTATTACGCCCGAATTCTATCGAAGTGAGATTAGCTCCGTAAAAAATAAATTCGAACCTTAAATGACTGAAATATATTTTTTACCTGACACCGACAATACTCACGGACAAAACGTTTACTTCTCCCCACGAAAGGTGCAATAACAATGAACAAGTTGAAGTGGCCTATTTGCCTAAAGCAGACTTCAGTCGAGCGAAAACGAACCCTTTGCCCTTAGTGATAGAATACAAAACACAGTGTGTTTTATTCGTCAATGTGACGTAGAATAATCGAGGGTAGATTGTTATTCCGTGAATCGATTTTTCATTTCTTTTCAGTGCTTTTAGGAATGTGTATTGACAATAACAAAGGGATACTTCAGTGTTGTTCCGAATTTGGAGACGCGTTTTGAATATAATGAATTAAAGTTTGAAATATTATGAAAGACAACAGTTTTTTATCGAAATTGTTTATAGAATTTACTTCTATTGTCTGAAACTGCGCTTAGAAACTTTTGCGCTTTAGAAAGTGAACACTTCCTACAACATGGATGCGCTGACCATTATCCCTCACGCCAGTAATTACATGGACTGCCTTTAATGGTACAATAAATGATGGTTGGGTTTAAACTCACCCAGACTGAATAAACCACCGATAAATTAATTCATTCAAGTTGATTACAAAGTTATAGAAGTTATTGTAGAAATCTGCGCCATATAAGTATAAGCTAATCTATCGTTAGAGAAACTTATCAGGCTCCAATATTACGATTAATTGATGACATCTACGCAAGCCAGCGATCCGGAAGTGAATTTGACTCAGAAGCCTCTGTGAATCCTTTGTCCAGATCCTTTGTACTGAATGTATTTTTGTTTTGGTGATTTTATATGGTTTTATTGTATACGCTTTTTTTTTCTCGCTGGAAAAACGCTTTACGCGCTTCCCCCACGTGATGGAAAGTGGGGGGGGGGGGGTGTGTGGGACTCCCCGGAGCCCTGGACGAAAGTGCGCCCAAGTACGCCGGGTTTCGTGTGCAGGTACTTACCGAAGCATCCGTGCCTGGTAAGTACCTGCGTCATTCTGTACGACAGTGTGCCGTGCTTCCTTTCAACCCAGCGACTCAAGTGGGGACGGATCGCCTCCACTGTCGCCAGGCCTGCTGTGGGTGACCCCAGATCCTCCTGCTATCGGACGATCAGGGCTTGCTGGGCTAGAGTCCTGATCCGCCCGATCTTCGTTGACCCTGGACGGTCGCCGCGGTCCCTCACCTCGACCCGAAACCGGTACACTTCCGCAAGCACCTCCGCCTGGAGCTCCCAGGGCGGATCGCCCGCGAGAAGTGTCGCCGCAGTCCACGACACCGTACGGTACCCTTTGATGCCTCTCACCGCTATGACCCTCTGCGGCTTTCGCAGTAGGGCCCGATTTTTAGCGGTGAGGGCGTCTATCCAGATCGGGGCACCGTACAGCGCCATCGACCTCACTACGCCGGAATATAGACGCCGACATAGGGATCCCGGCCCCCCCACATTCGGAAGAAGGCGACCGAGAGCGGCAGCGGCGTTGATGAGCCTCGGGCCGAGATGGACAAAATGCTGCCCGAAGCTCCATCGTCCGTCCAGAATCAGGCCCAGATACTTCATCTGGACCTGCACCTTGATCGCCGTCCCCTGGACGGTGATACTCGCCCCTCGTGGGGGTCCTTTCCGTGGACCGTGGAAGAGGAGGGCCTCCGTTTTGGATATGGAGACCCTCAAGCCCAGCATTCCCATGCGGTCCACGGTGAGAGCCGTTCCGACTTCGGCGAGGCGAGCCGCCTCCTGGAAGTCCCGCCCAATCGCCGTGACGAGGGTGTCGTCAGCGTAACACAACACCCCCATCCCGGGAAGGACGGGAGCCCGCAGGAGCCAGTCGAAACCGACGTTCCACAGAATTGGGCCGAGAATCGACCCCTGTGGAAAGCCACAGCCCACCCGATTTTATTGTATACGCTTATAAAAATCATTTCATTGTAATCTTTTGAAAAATTAAGCTTTTTATATTTTTTTTTTACTTACCAAGAAGCATAGGAATCACTTGAATAAATTCAATCCTTCTCCTCCTTGCTGATTAACTTTAACAGAGTTGATAATACAAAATGCTATGTGGGTACGAAGAAAACGTTATTGTTATGTACAAATTCTATTGAAACATCATCATCAGTCCACTGCTGGACATAGGCGTCCCCCAAGTCGCGCCACTGTATATACAAAATCTAATCTATTTCGTTTCACAATAGAGTAAAACAGTGGAAGTGAACGTGAGTGAAATTCAAATAGAGATTAAATGCCTATCCTTCCTTCATTATTCATGTATACGTCTAAATCTATTACGACATTATTTAGACATTGGATACAAACATCACACGTGATCTGGAGCCTGTGACTCTGAATGGACCAATTAGTCGCCCACGTCGACCCGTATTGTCCGCGCATCTACGTGACTGCTGATACTGTAACTCGATAAGCCCATTTCTAACACCAATATTTTCTATATCACACTAATATTGTAATAATATTGTGGAATACGTGTTGTTTGTGAAAATACTGAACGATAACTTTCACTTACTTATACAGCCTATAATTAAAGATGTGTTATTTAAGAGGCACATTATAGTTTTCTAACATATCTATCTATTCTTTATCTATATGTTCGATAAGTTATAACTCAGTCAGAAATTTTATAATACCTTCCCGATTGAAATTAGATAATTCCGGTAAATATCAAGAACTCACTGAAAATAGATTCAATATCTGCAGTGTTATTCTGAAGAAATGACATAACACTATATAGTTTAATTATTTTCAGATAAATAAAATTTATTAGATGAGCGGTATTTATATCAGTTAGTTGTCTGACTTTTCTAACCGCTTATACTGTGGAGTTGAGTTATCCTGTCAGAGACGATAAATGAGGACTCCACTGAAGTTAAGAATCCGATGCTATAACTAAAAACACCGTAGTATTGGCTACACCAACACAACCATTAACTAACTGATGATAAGTGGCAATAGGTATCGCTTTAAGAAGTATTAATCATTCTTTACATCACCAGTGCGCTATTAACCTTGAGCTAAAAAGTTTTGTCCCATGCGCACATATACACATGCTCACTGACCCTTTGAACCGGAACACAAAACACTGCGGTATTACGGGCTTACATAAAGCCCTAAGACCATGTATGTTTCAGTCTCATATGACCTAACTTTTAATTATTATTTTTAGTGAGCCCGCGAACACTCGTTGTTTTTTATAATGAAAGTAAAAATACTAGTAGTCGATCTCGGCTTCGCTCGTGTCGGTTGTCATGTGTCAGGCAAAAAAGTAGCGTAGTAATGTCCTTTCTTGGAGTTCATGTTTACTTTATATCGTGAAAGTCGAGATGGCCCAGTGGTTAGAACGCGTGCATCTTAACCGATGATTGCGGGTTCAAACCCAGGCAAGCACCGCTGATTCATGTGCTTAATTTGTCTTTATAATTCATCTCGTGCTCAGCGGTGAATGAAAACATCGTGAGGAAACCTGTATGTGACAAATTTCATAGAAATCCTGCCACATGTGTATTCCACCAACCCGCATTGGAACAGCGTGGTGGAATATGTTCCAAACCTTCTCCTCAAAGGGAGAGGAGGCCTTTAGCCCAGCAGTGGCAATTTACAGGCTGTTGTTGTTGTTGTGAAAGGGCGACAGATCAACAGACAGACACAGTTACTTTCACCTTTATAATATTAATATAGATTGACTATCAAGGAATTTTCAACTGTGAATGGAAAATTCGCTAATTTTACTGTGACTGATAATTTTATCAACACAACTCAATGGGACAGCAGTGTTTAGATTATAATCTAGTCACATTTTGTCATCTTTTGAGGCAGACTTATTATTTTTTATTTACTGATTTAAAAAACTGAGCTTCTTACAGTTGCGTCTTCAAACAGGACCAGCGGCTTGACGTTGTCTTTGAGGCCTTCTAGACGTTTGTTGACAGAAATACTCAATAACTCTGTAGCGTCTTATACCATCTATTGACGTAATCTGGACTGAAGCAGTTTGATCCGGTTTACTATAAAGGAAGTAATTTGTTTTAGGTAACGTAATTTCAATTATTATTATTGTATACACAGAGAGTCGGAACTCACAAACACGTAAGTATTTAGTATGACTATAAAATACAATATCGAAGTTAAATAAATAATAAAAATTTATGGAACATAAAGCTTGTTATTGAAGTAGGTTAACGGCTTTTTTTTACAATCGTTCATTTACAGGCTTATGTCAATAAAATGTAACAAAACATGACAAACAGAGCCGTAAACGATTGCTGTATAGAATCGCGATAAGAAATTTATTATGAAAAAGATAAATAATAAAATGATAAATAATTTATATAAAAAAATATGTCCAAACTACTCGACCGATTTTAATGAAACTCATACCGTTCCCTAAGTTGAGGTGTACCTAAATTAAATGAAAAATTGATCATTTACATACAAGATTTAGTTTTCAAGAAATTCATACATACAAACATACACTTAGTAAATATGCACACGTGCATGGATGCATTAATGGATCATCATAATATAATTCAGTTCAAACAATGATACATACATAGATGTCGAACTGATAACCTCCTTTTTTAGACGTCGGTTAAAAATATAACTCACACAATAATGAAACTTATTGTGTGATATTAGTCCATTTGGTCTTAAAATTTTTACGTTCTACTAACACATTCCTAGAAAAAACTAATCTAAAATAAAGTGATTTAGTAACTTGTTTAGGCTGTACCTACAGTTTATAGATATGTAACATAGTTTATAGGTATGTTTATAGGTGTATAACTGCAGTCTGTATACGCCTACAACGCTACGATACGGGTAGGGTAATATACCTGTATGATATGGCAAATTTAATTTTATTCAGGTTTCCTCACAATGTTTCAGCTATAAATAGCACAAGACAAACTAATACAACTGCACATTAAGTACATTCAAACGTAGTGGTCGCTTGTTTTAATTTTAAGCCTCGGCTCTGAAATTGTACACCAATTTTTAGAACAATTTATTTTTAATTCTAAGCTGACGTAGAAATGTAACTTCTGGTTAAATAATGATCGCTCGTAATGGTGGCGAGATTGTTAGTAGAATTTTTGCTGAATCATATTACCGATTCCGTGAAATATTTCATAGGATTTTGAGAAAACAAAACTACATTAAATAAGTTAAGAGTTATAAAGTTCTACGATTGTTTGGCGGCTGCATTATTACTTCTAGTATTACTAACATTAACCAAATAACGAGTGTTAACTTTCAGGTCAATCGATTGAGCGGAAATTACTATTAATATTAATTATTAATATTTTACTATTTTAAGAATTTTAAGAGGTGACGTTATAAAAAAATATGAAAAAATTGTAACGTAATTTTTATACATATTTTCATGCCGGTTAAAATATTCCTGCGCTCTACAATATCATAAGCAAATCATTTTCCATAACAAGCCGGGCGTCCTCATTGTTGGTTTTAATTTATAAGAATAGCTGAGACCTTCCCGTCCTTTGTGTCCGCTTTAATTGACAAGTGACGGCCCTTGAAGTCTGGGGGGTTTTAAAAAACAACAAAAGGCGACTTACTGTCGTACAATCGCATCGCAAACAACAGTCCAACAACACCGCCATGGGGCGAAGAAACCTAACCCCGGGAATAAATAGGAATGAGGAGAAAAGGGTCAATCGAGCCCCCGGGGAGAACGGGGATCGATAAACTAGCCAGAGTTATTCTGTCGGCGCCGTCATACATTGACGACCCTCGATAGTAAATTATTAAATAGCTTTCCTCCGGTTCATAGAGAAATGTGTTGAGTTTTTGCTCGACTTCAATCCAGCGTGAATAAATAGTTACATTTTATATCAGATGGTGGGCGAACTAAGGCTGCCCCTACCTACGGTATAAGCTATTCCTGCCAAAAGTAGAGAAAAAAGGGGTTTTAAATGAAACTTTAGTCATAATATGAAATATTATCCAAACAAGATTATATTACTTTATACCTCGTTGGGTACTGATCGTATGATTACGACTCGAATGCCGGATCAATAAAATATTTTCAGTTTTTCAAACAACAGATTCTCAGTAGCTGCTCGAAATTGAGTAATGGTTACAGAAGAGGTTAAAAAATGCCACCAATATGTTACAACAATATATTATAGAATAAGATGTGGTGTGTAGTACATACAACATGTCTTTACAAATAATTCAGCTGTCCCTATATAAGCGAACTCTAAAATATAATTTAAACAGCATTCATTTGGCCATGATGGATAGTTCGACCTTTGTCTTATTATATTCTTTTCAAGTCGGAGCCTCAAATGAAAGAGCTCCAATGCCATCAAAGGGTCGTTTTATCATTGCTTGAGAAAACACAAAATAAAATTATCCGTGAGGTTTATTCAAATGTTTCAACGTCGCCCGTCCCCTTCCTACCCTTCGAGATGATAATCTAAAAACCCGTTCTTTTTGCTTACGGAGCAGAATCTTTGGAGACGGTGGAAAAATTTCAATAAATTAATCTTGTTAAAGGGTTCGTGAGAAAGTCGTTGCATGGAGGGAATGCTTTGGAGGCACCGAATTATTCTAGTTATGTCTCGACGTTTGACAGTAAGGGTTCGTGTACCTATTTCGCTGTATATATTTCATTTAGTTTTAGGTAATGTTATTGCGTCATGTTTTTTGACTTTATCTGTATTTGGGTGATGGAATCTGGTTCTCAATTTAACACCTTTTAGTATCGTATTGATTAATTCCTTGAGTATATTATTATATCATAACTATTATACTATATATTATATTATATATTATATTATATAACTATCATTACATAGTATACAACAGAGTCGCTGAGTTGTTCAGACCGTTGTTTGTCTCTATATAGTAGTAAATGACAGAAAAACTGTGCACATTGTAAGACATCCTGCATTATTTAGAATCAGTATTGCAACCGTGCGAAGCCAGGGCGGGTCGCTAGTTTAACTATAATTTGGGTTGACTATGTAATTATTTTGTTACGATCGACCTGATCCGATGATGCAGTTAAGCGGTGTAAGTGAAACTCTTCAACGTCTAGTAAGCCCGACGAGCTTAGCCTCATTTTTTTAATGAGTCTCGTAAATTACAGCGTAGTGTATGCTTCATTTTTTTTATTTCCTAAGGTAATATAAGGTAATATACTTTTGTAGTGAACATAATTGATGGAAGAGTACCTAAACACTGATCCATGCCGATTATTCTCGGTAGATCAGTATTTCAAACCAGTAATAGTTTTACATTTAATGCCATTGAAATGACCATTTAAAAGTGCTTGCAATAACTAACTGTAATATGATTTGATATATTTATGGATGGAACTCAGATTTAACCCAGCACAGCCTGCTTATTATATTAGAATACTTACTCAAACTCAAATTTAAACCCATATCGATTCCCAAACTCTTACATACAACGTGTCCTCAATTTTAAGATAAGCCTGTATGTATGTATAACTGTGTACGTATAATTGCGTTCCATTGTAAAGGGCGAGTCAGTAATTACAGGCAAAAGGGGCATAATGTCCCATGTCTCACGGTCGGTAGCGCTTTAGTAATATCGCTGGGTTTAGGGGCTAACCGACTGCCCCCAGTACGTGTATTAGCAACGTCTGTTGTCAAAGGTCCACTTTGCGTCAGGTGGCCTGCACGCTACCTGTACTTTGGTAATTACAATATTTGGTCGACTAGTAAAAATAATAACGTTCTAAATTTAAATTTTGTAAGTATCTTATAAGTTCTTTGTTTATGAATTTTGTTTTTCTTTTAGCAAACTGATTGATAGGTTGAACTGTGATAGCTTCGCACGTGAAGTATAAACCAAAATAGTAACTATATTGGTTAACGTGGCGAACGCCAAGAAGCTCTAATACGGCATAATTTTTCAGATATCTTTGTCATAACTTAATCCACTTTACAGAAAATCTTAGCATAACGAATATATATAGATATTAAGACTTCGCATAAATATCTTCCCCAAAAGTGGAAAACTAGTGGTTTTTCCACTCGTGCATAAATTATACTACGTCAAAACTTGCTTCTGCTGGCTTCTCATAGTTAGATATAGATATGAATATCAACTCTGAATCGTATTTTTTTATATTTTTAATTTATTTGTCCCTGAATAGAATTTAGATATTTATTATATTTATATATTTAGTCTTTGTAAATGTACATTAAAATTATTTCTTAGTAATGCTAACGTAACTAACGACTTTGTTTTAACGAAATATGGTATAAATTAAATTCCCCGCGTGTAACGACCTCAATGATAAATACTGTAAGTAGTCCACTCTCTAAAATTAATGGGTATATTTCTTACGAAGTGCAGAACACGAATACATCGCGTTGGCCATATATCATAGTGGATAGAAACGAGTCCGGGCTAACTTGAAACAGCTACGTATATGGAGTACATATGAACTATAGACGTAAAAAGTAGCTTTTAGCTTCGGAGAAGAGCTATTCAACGACAGTACTTAAATCCCGTCTACACTTACGGTTAAAACCGGAGCTTGGCTTACATTCAATGTCGTTTTTGAAGTCTCGCGGTATCAAAGGTCTTTTACGTTATTTAACATCTCAATTGATATAATTGTTACTATTTTATTTTGTAAATCATTCTAATAGAACTTAACAAGTATTTCATAAAAAAAAGTTGTGGATAGTATATCTCATAATCTATCAAAAATTACATCGTTTCGCTGATTTACGATCGAAAAACATTTTTCGCTGTACTTCGGCAACTATCTTTTTAATATAACACTCTTGTTAGTTCAGATTCAAGATAGTTTGGATACCGTTGTTAAGTTAATTTTATGGAGAACAATTTCTGAATTTCAAAACCAAAATTTAATTTACGTGATAGAATTTTAAACAATCCTCAAAATCCGCAAACGCGTCCCCATTTATATTTAATTATTTATTTGTTCATGTCTGAAATCCACAGTACATGTTACTTGCGGAAAAATTAACTGATTGAGTTAGTAAATTATTTGTTGAGATTAAATAAATTAAGTAAAGTTTATTTTATTATATTGTATGGGGCAGTTATAAGAAGTGTTTTCATATGTGTCTGATTACTTATTTTTGATTAAAATCATTTAACCAATAGCTCATCCTTAACAAATCCCGATATGTGACACGGGAGTTGCTTCTATCAAAAAGTTTGGTTGTTTGTTAATACAAAGGAATATGTTATGTGGCCTTTATATACACATGTTGAAAATGTTTACTTTATTATAATTTTAGACAGGTTAAAACATATAAAACGCTGTTCTGCTTTCGCGGCTAACAGGATTTTATTATTATTATTCTTATTCATCACAGAGATTAAACAAATATCTACTATCAATCCCCTCGTCATCTTTCCAAGCAGTCATTAATTGTACACGAAATATTCATAATTTAGATTTTAATATTTTAATTTATTTCCACAATGTAATTATTAAATCTAGTAACTATTTTATTAGGTTATATTAAACCCGCGAAATAGGTTGTACCGACACGTCTAAGTGGGTACGTACCACCCGTTTTTCTACCGCCAAACAGAAATATGTATTGCTATTGTGTTCCGGTTTGAAGGGTGAACGACCCCGGTTAATTACTAAGAATATAACATCTTAGTTACCATCGCTGGCGGCGCATTGTCTGTGTAAGGAGTGCTTTATATCTCGTAGCGCCAGAGCCTTTGAGCGAAGGTAATTACTTACTATAAGGGGTCCACTCGTTCGTCTGCTTTCCAAAGATACTTACAAATAGGCGAAGACACTTTAAACACATGAACGATCAATCAATTGCCGTTCAAGTGGTTTCAGTTTTAATTTAAATGCTAATTATATTTAAAACTTTAAATAAATTAAATTTGATCTTGTTAAATGGCTGTTCAAGGTAGGTAATAAGAAAATACCTTAAAGATTATTGAGTACTAGTGGTCACCATCAGTTTCGCTCGCGTTTAGATTGTTGGTTTTCATGTGTTAAAAGCTTATGGCCTTTCTCGGAGCTCGAGTTTACTTAATTCCAAACTTCATCAAATTCGGTTAAACGGTTTGGTCGTGAAAGAGCGACAGACAAAGTTACTTTCACATTTATAATATTAATAATTAATTAATAGAGATTAATCGTTATTTTGACTTTGTAAATCGATACTAAAGTGAAATATTTTGAGGTTATGCGAATTTGTTTTAAGTCATATATTTGTATGAATGGCATAAGAATTAAATAACAACGAGTAACGTACGCGAGCTTCAAAGAAAGCTCGACAATTGGACACAATTTGGAGATTGCGTGGGAACGACATTGTTGCACGTTTCTCGTCACTTCACCGTTTATATGATTACTCATGTTATTTAAGTGCCGTCCGTTTGTTGCACCGCCTTTTTCAAGGGTTGCCAACGTCTTCAAATGCCTCGTTAGCACGCCGAGATTCCAGCCTCGTTATGCATACATAAGTTGTCCTGCAACCAGAGATTCCTGGATACGTTTACACCGTCAACCATTCAACAGTGCACACATATTGTATGTAGCCTAGAATTATTTTGATTTTGTATGTGAAAAAACTGCAAATGTGGTTCGTTTTAAAATAATGGTATCCCTGAATATGTCAGATCAATCAAATTATCTGATCGCGTTAACACCTCGCTGAGCCGCATATCAACTCGATGTTTTAAAGCATCAATAGCTCAGCGGTAAAAAATCTACCTACGTGAATATCGCAGGTTATTGGGCTAACGTCCTCACTTTTTACTAAAAAATTCTTAAGCTTAAACAAATATTATATTATTAATTACTGGGAAACAAGCATTGCCACTATAATATATTACTTTAATATTATCGCCGGTCTTTTTTATTTAAATAAATAAAGTAAACTAATTGCAATATTTTCATATATTTTCTCATTAATAGTTCAAATATTAATTAAGATAAATTATAATTAAAAAGGTATTTTTCATTCGTGTTAAATAGCAGGTGTATTCGTTAATTCATATACAGTAATTACATATATTTTATTGACTTATATGTCGATATATTATTGAAGTGACGAGTTAAAAATAATAGTAGCAAAGTAAAGTAATATTCAGTAATTAACCTACATCAGACAAACACGTCCTTTCGTTTTGAGAAAAATGTTGAGAGGTTATTCCACAATGTCATTCTATTGCAATGTTTTAATGTAACAATTTTCACCTTAACGCAATAGAACCGCAATGTAATCATAACCGTTTTTCTCTTTCATTTAATGAATCACTTTTAACATCATTAACAATTACATTTGTCTTATTTTATACGGGATATTACGGAGTACGATAGCATCATATCGGTTCGATTGAGTCGGTAAAGTAACCATCCGTTGTAAATTATTTAAATGTAATCAACCTTATGATGCCAACTAAACTAGCTCTAGTCCGAGTTTGTACTCGCAGTTTTATCAAGATCCACTCGGCCACCGCGACTCATAATACAAATGTTGGTTTGAACTGACTAATAACTCATGTAAGGAGAAAGCAAAGTTTCATCAATGGCTTTCATAATCAAGAAAAGAGTCTAATCATTCATTATAGACCGAGAGTGCACCTGCAAGCTCTCCGATGTTACTGATATCAACGGGTGGTGATTGTCATTTTCCTTCACACAAGCCTACAGCCCATTTGCCCCCTATTAATAAATTTATAAAAGTCTGAAGACGATGAATCGAATTATAAAAACAAAATGGTGTCCCTTCACGCGCTGGCTGCAAGCCCGATGTCATTTTATAAGTATTCCCGATCTGTAATATCTCCGTCCGCAGCCTCCCTCGCTCCGGTGCTCATCTCTCGGGTTACGCGGTTTAGTAAGGCTATCCTTCCACTAGCGTTACAGTCTCAGCGTTTCATTAAAATATAGCCCCGTGAGAAGTATTATGTTATGTCCGTAATATTTCATTACTGACTGGACCGATATTAGCTGCATAAATATTCATTACAACATCGGTGTCACTTACTTTACTTTACAATGTGAATTAATTGCAGCCTGTGGAAATAATTTATAACTGACTATACACTAGAGTGCATATATTGTGTCGATATATTGCAAGTAATGAAGCGACGTAAGGCATGTTCGAACATTTTGTGTTGGCGTTTCTTTGGGTTTTGTGGAATTAAAAGGCACTTACGTTGTCTTAAAAAAAATTAATTACGTAACTAAAAAATTCGTAACTACTTTGAACTTTAAAATCTGTATTTCAAAAAAAGCTTATCGCCATTAAAGTAGTAATGTTGTATTTATTTTGCAAAATAAAAAGAAAAAGTGCCAACAGCTTTACGTGCTATCCGACGCACGGGAGTGTAAACACTGGCAATTACCAAAACCCGGGCGGCTACTGAGAATTGGTCGACAGAAAAACTTAATAGCTTTTTACGGGTATATGAACCCAGCACTTTAGGATCTGCAGCTCAATAAACTAGCCAATAGACAAACGAGGCGATTAATCAACCTTCTTGATTTATGTGATGTATGTACTAAGTCGTAATTGACTTATCTACCCGATATACCGATCAATCTCTTTCATGTTATTCCATCACTTCCCATTGACGAACTTATGGCATTGTTAAATTAAGATATATCAAAGAATTATATTTGGAAAAACATTAATTTTAAAATGAAATACTAAATATCCGCAGCGCAAATAACTAAGTCTTTAAGCTTTAACAAATGTATCAATCAATGGAACGGATTTATGTGAAGTAAGTTAAAAGGGCCAATAGCACGATCCCTAAATAAAAAAATAAAGAAATAATATAATACTTAAGAGGATTATAAGTGTATTTAGAAGGCCGAGCAGTGATCAATATAAGCTCCGAGACGCCATAATTATCGAGCACTAATCTTATAAGATGCTTTTTAAATTGAGTTTAAACTGAAATGAGGGGCGCTGAAAAGATGATTCAATTTTTAATGAAATTGTGTGACTAAGAATACTTCAGGTATATCTATTATACATAGTCTAGATACTGCCAATTCTGAAAAGGTTTTCTTTAATCAATTACAATTTATGACTAAAACAACTTATACAGGAAAATATCCAAAATTTACAATTGTATACCAAAAAACAATGAACAGTTTAGTAAGTAGCGTATTTATGGACGAATATAAGTACACAAGAACGCATAATACAGTGTGTGTATAATATGTTACAGATCACTGAATAAATACCCGTTCTTAATAATTCATTAAATATTTGATGGAAAATGTAAATTGTTCAACACAGTTAATGCAACGTGTGTAAATAATTGTTAATGCCTGCTTATAATAGTGACCTATAAACTCCGTAATGGTGTCTCGCAGGGGACAGTTTGAGGTGCCATGTTGTTTTTCTTATATGCTAATGAAGTTTCGTGAGGATGTGTCGTTTTCAATTGTGTGCATCAACGTGTGTTGAACATGTGTGTGTGTGTGTGTGTCCCGAGTCACGACACAGCTCGGCTAGCTCGCGCGTGTCTGATTACATCTCAGCCCAGCTGAGTCGAGACACTTTAGCTTTCTTAGAATACTCTGTTCATATCAGTTACGGAGAATACGTGTGATGTGATGCGCTTTAAAATATACTTTCAGTGTAACTTAGTCTTAGAAATGTAGTCTGTGAATCTTTAAGTTGGGTTGGTTGAAACATAATATACTTGTTCGCCAACAGATTTTAAATAAATTTTAAAAGTTAAGGTAACTGTAATATATCATTCATACGAGTTACTTCATATACATACATCAATAATAATTAGTACACAACACTGTTGCGATTTTTAGAAGCGGTAGACATTCGTATTGTATCGTGTACAAGTGTAGTTTAACAAAGTTAATTAAATTGTACATTAGAAGCTTTTAAAAACAATAGATTGCAAAGGTTTAAAGTTAAAATGATGTAGCGGCTCTATTGTTGTAGCAACAAACAAAAGACGTTCTTATATTTTATGTTAACCTTTAGTCTGTTAATAATTACCAAGTAAAATCTTATTCTCATTGCTATGTGCATAATGAACAAACGTTCGCTATACGAGTATAAAACACAATATTGTGACAGCTCGAAATACACACAATGTTATTCTATTGTAATCACAAAATATACATATCTCTAAGAATGCGAACAAATTATGCTATTGTCTTCACTGTAAAGCAGCGGATAGCGTCGCCGTTACAAAATTAAGTTCTGCATAAGGCATGTGATACACATCTATGAGAATTCCCCGATTAGAACGCCAAAGTGAGCCGCAAGGCCTGCGTCTTTCTTTATTGTGCTGAGATATGCCCCGATAAACACACGCCGTTTCCTACGTATTCGCAGTCAGCTGTTTGACATTCGCGTCACAATAACCGGCGCAGTGAGCCGGCGCGCTCGCCTGCGCCCTGCGAATCCGCGCACCATCGCGCTCGTCCGCGAGCCGCCATTTTTATCGATCGGACGAAACCCGCCGCGCCCGCCGCCGGGCCGGCGCTGCCCGCTCCCGCCGCGCACCGCAGCGCTCCGTGCGCTACGCACCGTCCGCGACGAGCGCGGGGCGGGAGGCGCCGGGCGGCGCAGGCGCGCGGGCCGCGGCCACAGTCTCGCGCCTGCCGCCGACTAGCGCGCACGTCCGCGCGCCTTAGCTCGCACAATCAGCTGATCGGCGCGCGCCCCGCGGCGCACATGCCGTGAGGCCGCGCCCGCTACGATGACGGGCTACGCCCGCGGCGAGGCCGACTTCGCCGCCGCCGACCGCTTCGGACGGGACGCGCGGCCCGCCTCGCTCGCCCCCAAGGATTACTCGGTGCCTTTACACGTAGACTGCAGTATCGAATACGAGCTTCCCGATTGTGCCAAGCCACCGCAGGGCGTCAAGATCGAGCCGCTGCTCATGATTCACCCGTCGCACTTCCGGAGGCTCGAGAGCCTCAGGCGGGTGCCGTTCGTCAACAACCTTCCCCGAGGAGATGTAGCCAGCGCAGCAGGAGCCGCGGCTACAGCCTCGGCGGCCGCTCCAGACGCGAGAGCGCGAGGCAGAGCGGTCCGACGCTGCTGCCGAGCGGCACCAGCCCCGCCGGCGCCGCCGCCACAGCCTGCCCAGGCGCAACGCGCCCGAGCCCCTGAGGACGCTCGGCGGTACCGGTTCGAGTACGCGCCTGAGGGCGGCGGCAAGCTCGCAGCACGAGCTCGACTCAAGCCTCACCCGTACCTGCCGCCAGAAGCGCTCGACTGTGATATAGCGCGCGCGCTGCCGCCCGCCGCGCACTACGAGCGCTTCGACAAGCGGGCGCTGCAACAGCTGCCGATCTACATGTAGCCGGGGCCGGTCTCTGTGATGTTTCGTTGTAATTAGTTAGTGATAAGTGCGCGCGGTGCGACCGCGCCGGGCCCGGGCCCGCCGCCGCCGCGCCGCGCAAGAACCGAATACCAAATAGTACCTATGTGCGTTGATATTGTTTGAACGTTGATTTATGTGTTTCTGTGCCGGACGATGTGACGCGTACTCGCCGCAGCCCGCCGGCCGTCGCCCGCGCGACGCCGCCGGCGCATACCCACCAACGAAAGTATTTATTCGCAGTCGCCGTAACCGATGCTTCATGATAAATTATTGTACCGTCGCTAATTCGTTGCGTATTTCTGTATAAGATATCATATCGATAATAATTATATGTTCAAAAATTGTATTATAATAAATATGTACCTATAGAGTAAAAAAATGAAAGTGAGAAAAATATTACGAATAAAACTAGAAATAGTTATGTTTTCGAATAGGTGATGAGTTCTAGAACAGTCCTGAGTGGTAAACTAGAATCGTACTCTACTCTCATTTTGTAAGCAGTTATGTTTGTTAAAATTATATATAAAGAGTCCTCTGATGAATAGTCTGATTAACAAATATTCGGCATGTAAAAGTCTTTATAAAACGCTTACTTAGCATATCATAGTATTATATTGTGTCATAGTCCAATGCCAAAAATATAACTATCTTTTTACAAAAATCCCTAAAGCATCGTTTTATTTACCTCCAACGCGACGATCCAAGTTTCCGGTGCCCGGCGTCCGGCTATCGATGGGACATGCCTCCCAGTGTGTGCTGTGCGGAGTGGTGTTGAGATAGAGTGCCTAGTCTTGGATGTTTTGTGCTCGGGAACAGCCCAGGATAATGGATTGCACTAACACTGAAGTAAGTATAGATCTCGATCTTTGAAACTCGGTCAAAATCGAAATTGAGTGGCGTTAGTGCAACGTAATCAAAGACCTCCTGAGACAAAAAGCCTTGTTAATATTTGCTCTGCGATTTATTCCAATAGAGACTCACACTTATCGAGATAATCGCTTAAATTCGTTGGTAATATTAACAAAGTTATTATCTACGTTTAATACTCCATCTAGTATATACATGAAGGTATACAATCACTTAAATTCAAAATAAGTTTAATATTAAACGGCAATTCAAAATTTAAGACGTCATTCAGACAGGCATTTAATGAACACAAAAAGTTATAATCATGTTCTAGTAATATTCAATTCATAGAATTGAATTTGAAATTATTATAGATAAATTAGCTATAAATACCATTAGAATGTTGATTTAATAATACATTCCTCGAGATAAATGAGTTAGCAGAAGCTTTGATAAACCAGAAACAAACAAATTACAAATTAAACAGCGGTAAACACGGGTTGATTCATTTATTTAATGTGACAAGTTACCCATTTTTAACAACAAGAACATATATAAATATTGCTAGAATAAGAACTGACTTACTTAAATTTTTGCAATACACTTGCAATAAAGTTTTGTCATCGTACTGTTTAATTTTGATCTTTTGTTTGATTATACTTAAACGTCGAACAAAAGGCTAACAGGGCATTCTTCTAACATAATAGGTGCTTAAACACAATGAAACGAATAATCCACGGTCTGAGAAGAAAATATTCAGAATTTTTTTAATACGGCCTTTAAAGTAAAATAGTTTATTATTCCACACAGAGAAGCGTATATGCAATTAACCGTGGTAAAACTAATTAAGACGCAGCCGAATAGCTTAGAGCAGTTTTAGTGGAAACGTGGTCACGAAGCAAGCGGCAAATCGACCATTAGCGCGGTACGCACGCTCCCAGACTATTCCATTATCCGACATCAGAGCGAGCGACGCTGTTAAATTAGCATCCATGTAATAAACACGAAATAAACATCGAGACTAATGGATAATAGCTGGCCGCCCCTCGCCTCTCCTGGACCGAGTTCATTCCTTCGCCTTCGTAAGAGAAAGAATTATATTTCATCCTGCGAAGGGGAGAATTAGTGCTATATTCATTTTATCAGCACTGCCATCATAAAAAGTTTATTGTTACTTTTTACGGCTCCGATACTGCCTACCCAGATTCGTATAATACGCTTTGTAACGGACGCTATATATACGGCTGTAAACAAACAAAAACTCATAAAACATATTGGGTTTATTACTATTTTATATATTAGATAAACTAGTCTAGACTATATTTAATAAGTCTCGGTTAAAAAATATATAATTAACTGAAATATTTTTTATACTTTTAAGGCCTGGTAACTCGAAATTAGTTGTGATAAAATCTTGCGGTGAAAATAAATTGTCGACTTTTTAAATGATTGCTGCATTAAGTTTGATGTGCGTATTAAAATAATTACCGGTATTTGCGAGGTTTAAACGAGCTTGAGATAAGTAAATGTGTACTCGAACATGGCAATACAAGTATGAATGATGCTCGCAAAAATATAATGGCCTCGTTGCGCTCTGATAACGTCGCTTTACGATCAAAGTAGCAATTCTGTAATTACCGACTTCCTCGGAACGAACGCTCCCGCTGATTCTTACTTAAGGCGGCACGTTTCAAATATGCCACAAACTTCGAATCCCAAAAGCGAGTATAAATCGTTGGTATTATCTCGTAAAACGAATATCCAATTTATGTCCGCCCTCGGCCGTGCTCGCTGCCATAAAACATAATATTATCGACATCGCCCCCTCCCTAGGCGATCACGAAACTAAGCAAGCATCGGCCATTTTTAGTGCCAAACTTGACGGGTGGGAGTCCTGATTTTCCATCCTTGTCTAGCCCCCGCATCCTCCCAGGAGTAAAGAGGATGTAAATAGGGTTCGGAACTCTTTCATGTTTCGTTCGTGGAACGTTTTGCTCGATTTCAGGTACCTCGTAAATAAATACGTTGGATAAACAACTCTAAAGTAAATGCACACAACAACGCTATTTACATTTTCGAGTCTTATCTCTGCGCTATGAATAAGTAAACTGATGGTTTCAACAGTGGGTTGTCTGTAGGATTGAAACTAATAAATTACAGCCCTGTGGGTGTCACAGCCTCCAGATAGCATGCCGCAGCTTTACACCGAAATTTACTTAAGAATTATTATTTATACTCTTATCTATTAAACACAGTTTAATCAGAATTGCATTCAGTTACTTATTTACAATTGAAAATAGATACATGTTTATTAATAAGTTAGGGTCGCATTTCATCCAGGGCCATATAATCAAACTAAGAATGCAAGTCTTTCTGTAAGAAGTCGTCCATTATCACCTGGGTGGGCGACGGCCGTCGGGTTGCGGCGCGGCACGCACGTCTCGACGCAGCGCGGCGTTGTTTTGGCAGCGACAGCGCGTTGCGCCGCGATCAGCTGATTGGCGTCGCGGCTGTGTGCGTGCGGGGGGCGCGCCGCTACGTACGCGAGCGCACACCCACACACCCGCGCCGCACAGCTGATGCCGACGTTGATTGCACGTAATTAAAGACTGCGCTACACTGCGCTCCGTACATCGAGTGGATTGTAATACGAATACGAGTGAAATATTGATTTAACGTAATTACTGTTATCGCTAATGAAATGAGTGCTTTAAAAAAACTAATTGAATTTCCAATAACTGCATTATGGTTATAATATGGTTTTAGAGAGAATGTATTCAATCTGTTAAGCGTTTTATTGTAGCGGCGAGCACGCTATGTAGAAAGTTGAAGAAAAATCTCAACGGTATATTGTTAGTTATTCTTAACTAAACAAGCGTATAATTATTTTTAAAGAGGAAACCGAACTAAATGTCGTCAATTATAAAGCACATTTTGCTTTCGAATTCATGTTGCTATATCATTCTTGGTTTTTAAAATTATTGCAATATTTTCACAGCGGTAAATTATCCTGTCATTATACAGATAATCCAACATTTAAACATAACTATTAGCGATCATCGATTGAGGTTTTTCTGATTACATTTAAAAATAAATAATATTACTCACTTCTAGAAATTTTTGGTTAATTGAAATTATACATGATCAGATCTGGTTCTCAGTAAGTAGGTATATAAATTTTATTGTAGGGTTCTGTTCGAAATCCAACAGAGTTCATATCTAAAAAATTATACATATTTCAATCAATATATTAATATTTTTTCTTCAAACACATTAACAAAACAATTATAAGAATACTTGGTTGAAATCCAAAATTATAGGCATGCTTACATGAACAGGCTTAGCGGGATTGTTAAAGTTAATTACTATTTTATCATTGCTCACATTTATTTAAAAAAGTAACTTGAATGTTAATTATAAATACCCATACTTGGTAATGTCACATCGTAATATTATCTGAGCAATTACTAAGTCAATTAAACGACTAATTTTCATAAGTCTTCTGATTGCGAAAGTAATTAGTGTAAGTGGAGCATTCTAATATATAGAGACTTGAAATATTAATATATATTTTATTCTTTGCACTGTACAGCCTAAAATAAAGTGATAGTTACTGAACTTAAAGTGATAGAATTAAATATCAACTAGGCCTGTCCCGGTTTCGCACGGGTGGTCATAAGTTTTTTTTTCTTATATTTTTTATTTATACATTTTTATTGCTTTTTTCCGACATGTTTAACGATTATCGTTCTATTTCCATTTATTTACACAAAAACCTGAATAAATGATATACCTAAACCTTCCTTATGAATTCCTCTCTCTATTATTGAAAACCGCATGAAAATCCGTTCAGTTGGTTTGGAGTTTATTGCGAAAATACATACTGAAGCGGCCGGGTTCTTTTTTATATAATATTTAGTTTTCTTTTTATATTATCCGGGTATGACTCCTCTCCACCTGATGCTAAGTGGCAGTGAAGACCAAACGCAGACAGACAGCAAGAATGAGCTGCACTAGTCAACTTAACTGATGTTATCATACTATTTAAAATTACCCTGTGACGTATACATATAATAGGAATTTAAAAATCGGAATTTCCAACAATGTGTCAATACTTCGAAAATATTTATCGCGGATACAATAAAAAAAACAGTTATGTGTAACGTGTTGGTATGTGTAGCCAGTCCACACGCGAGCGACCGAAACAAGGTGCTATTGTTTACCAAACACTGAACGGAAGCGTTGCGATAATGCCTCCAGGAAACCCAATAACAACGACCGATTTAATTAATATTTTATATATCTATAAACTTAATTAATCAACTTCAAAACAGAACGTGGTTTACAGGCATTCGACCGGTGTATTATAAACAGATTTTTTTTATTACTTATTTACGTATAAGCCCAACTATACCTACCCTATTTAATAAGAAGGGGTTACAAGGGTAATCGTATTAAATATAAAAAAATAAATCCACCCCTGAGTGTAAATTAAGGGTAAGGGATAGTTATGAATTTAATACTTCAATACTTGAAACGGTGCATTTGAGCTGAGTTCAAAAGCCTTATTCATATTATATATACAATTTATTGAATTTACTAAAATGGAAAAATGAATAAAAATTATTCTTCTCTTTCTTCATTGTTGTTAGGTGTTTAAAACACTGTTAATGAAATATTTATTTAGCTCTTAACTCACCTAACTTGTTTTTAAGCTGTTGGCTATACGAACACAACATATTATTATAAGCAACGTATTATTTACCTTACCTTGATGTAAAACAAATATTTCAATTGAAAGAGGAATTCACATTATTTTTACCCAAAGGTTGCGGGTTCAAGTCCGAGCACCGCCGGGGCTTAACTTAAAATATTCTACTCAAATATTACTTAAAGCGCATTCGAGGAAAACATTTTGAAGATCCTTGCAAGTGACGACTATTTATATCATGAGGCAAATTCTTATACTGTGATTTTAATATTATGATTATACATACTTGAAATACAAACAATATTTCAATACATTTAACATTTTAAGAAATATGATTACACCATATTATTAATGTAAAGAATAGGATTCCAACACATATTCCACGGCAATTTGAATTCTTATATATAAATACAGTTCATTTCAATCATTACTCAGTACATTACATCAGTATGTATTATACATGTACAAATATACCAAGAACTTTTAGTTGAAGATCATATTCATATTCAACAATCATGATTGATTTTATTTCAGCCGAACAAGTAACCTGAGTGTATCATTCATCCAAACCTACATGAATCATTCTATCCAATGGTGAAAACCGTATGAAAACCCAGCCAATATAAGCCAGTTAATATAATAGCTTTTGGGTTTATCGCTGTTAGATAAATAGCCAGCAAGTAATTTGTAATTTACAAATCAACTAAATCAAAGTCGATTAAACAATAAATTATACTGACTATAAGGTTCATTTATCTCCCCGGTTTAAGCACCTGTTCTTATATTGTTTGTAACGATCTTGGTTAACTAAAGTGTCGATACAATTGATGGCTGTTATCAATAAGATAATAATACAACACTTCAACTAACGCCGGCTGAATTGGCACTGTGAGGACCTACTACTAACAGCCAGCTGTCATTATACACGTGGAACTTCTAGCTTGAATATAAAAATATCGATGAAGCGATGACACTTGGAAGAGTTTATCGATCTATACGATCATCACTATCATATATTATTCAAAATTTTATTATACAATATTTTATTCGAAATTCCAAGCTCTCGTTCGCTGTGACAATAATAATTGTTTCTATTTAATCAAATCGAATGTTCATTTGTGAATGAGGATTCATTACATCAGTCATATGAGCATCTAAGTACACATCAAATGATAGAAAATAGTAAGACCTCTTTTTAGCAAACCTACGCCTATACATATATTAAAGCATAGTGGTTTTAAAATAACGTGTAATCTTTTTTGGTTATGGATTAAACGTTGATGTGTACAATAAATAAAAAAGCGATTACACGGCCCAGTGGTTAGAACACGTGGGTCGTAACCGAAGATCGCGGATAAACATCTGAGATTCCACGTGTTTAATTTGTGTTTATAATTTTATTCATCTCGTGTTCGGCGCTGAGGGAAAACTTTGTTCGTAACAAATTCCGCCTCACGTGTATCCAGCCTGTAGTGGAGCGGCGTGTTGAAGTAATCTCCAAGCAGGAAACGAGACTGTTTTTGGATATAATGTTTGAGAAGTATGTCATCATACACACTCGTGGTGACTGCATGCAATTTGTAACGTCCGTCGGCCGATGGATGACGTGTAAAATGTCAGCCGTTGTCTGATTGTCGAATATTATTGATTAGATTTGAAAGTAGTCTCGGTACGGAGTCATTTTTCTACTCCAGTGAATCAAGAAATGAACAAACACAACGGAACGGACGGACGCTGATTACTTTTTTGTGTATTATGAATTGTCGCATGATGAATTATTGAATATTAAATTATACGAAGCGTTAAATGTATTTGCATTCCTATGACTTTTTTATAATTATTAAGAGGGGCCGATTTTGATAGAACTTTGGAGTGCCTTTGTAAAAGTAGTTTAACGAGTCATAAAACTTTTCAATGCGAGTGGTGGTGCACACGTGTAATTTTTCCCAAGCACGAGATAAATTATGAACAAAATGTGTCCACACAAAAACATAGTGCTTTTTCCAGATTTGAACCTGCTATCGATTGAGATGTGTTAAGTGGGAAAAATTGATTTCTATAATCACCACACTTTATATTTAAAATATAAAATACATATCGAAGGGATTAAAATAAGTAGTAATTTTATTATTTGATGTCTGAGAAGACTCGTCCTTATTATTTAGTTTTTGCAATAACAATGCTACTGGTTCAGTACGTCCTGACACTTTCTCTATAATAGATCATGAAATCTGTGCTAATATTATAACTGAGTATGTATATCTAGATATGATTATGTAATTAAACCCTATTATTAATTTATCGAGAAACGATATCAGTTATACGAATAGTAGTATAGATAGGAATGTCTTCTTAATTTGTTTAAATATTTTTTTAGCAGATTTTCGTTCTATTATCCAAAGATCCCTATGAGTTTAGTTGTTTACATTTAGCCTAACTGCGGCGCACATTAGCGACCGCGGGTTGTCACGGAGAGATTCTGCTGGCATTGTTTTTTGTAACTAACGATTGTAAATGTCGGTCAATAGCCGATCGTTAAAGACATGCGTGTGGGTGTCCGCGTGTGTGTGTGCGTACTGTTCCAACACGCACTGAGTGATTAGAACGTATTTAAGTATGTGTGAATAACATGGACCAGACATAAAAAGGGTACTTATATTTTTTTTTTCGTTTTAGATAAGTAATGGTATTTTAATAATGATTGTAATATTACTTATAATGTCATACCTAATACTTTTGACATGACTAACTATGACATGTTCTGATATATATAATTTATTATATTTTTCTGATTATATGTAGTTATAATTTACACGTTTAACATAACGCTAGGGTTGTCAAACGCTTTTTTTTTAATTTGTAGAAGTCGCCACTTTTAACTGAATTACATCGAAATATTTGGTATGCCTTAAACACTGATTACTTGATACAAAAAGTACTGTTTGTTTAAATAAAAACATCTTATTTTACATATAATTAAATCAATTAAAAACCTCCGAGTTTATTATAGTATAATATACCCTTTCGGACGCGAGCAATGCTGGTATAATCAACCAATGAATAATATAGGTGAATTTTACGATCAAAGGCCGAGATTAAGGGAACAAGCACGCTGCGCGCGCGCATTCTGTGGGGGTATCGGCGCCCAATTAACTATATCGGCCCGATAACACCGCGGCGACGTTTGACATGCGCCCGATATACAAATATAAAAAAAACCTCATTATTATCTTATTATTACGAAACTAAACGAAATAGTCCACATATATTTAGTGTAGGTATATTCTTTTCTTAATTCTTGATTAAACATTGTATATTTAATCACACAGGTCTATAAAAATATACTAGATAATTACTGATTTCAACTGTTAAGCTAAAACTTAGTGGGATACTAATATATAACAACGAATATAATTCGTTGAAGGATTGTATCACTTTACGTACGTACGTATGTTTATTATAGTCAGGAATTACAGCACAATTTGTAACACCTTTCAAACAATCAAAATATATCTTCGTAAAAGAGATGTGAGATTTAATTCTCAAATGATGAGTATACCTAATATTATTGGAATAATTGATAAGGTAACGTTAAGTATTAACGGCGCCGTCAGGTAACATAGGTTAGGTTTTGTTAATTTGCTACCTACCGAACCTTAAATATTGGGCAGAATGATTATCACCTTATTCATCATCAACTCAATTCATCACTTATTATATGAAGTGCTGGCCGGTAGCTGTACCTACTGCTATTGCAATTTTGTATTTTTTAAATACCGTATTTTATATTCGTAATCATCCATCTCAGGGTAAAGTGTCAAAATTCAGATAATTATCAAAATTGGCATCGGTTCAAAAGGTATATAAACAGCTTACATAATTAAATTGGAATGGGCTTAAATTGTAAGTTTCAAGCACTTAACACTCGGCATTTCCTGTTCAAACTTGTAAGTAAAATTTGATTATAATTCAATTAAAATAAAGATACTGAAACTTTAATTGAACACATAAAACCAAAGTGTAGATTATCTTATCAAATAATTATAGGACTTCAAGTTTTCAAGCGACATCTGCAAGTTATCGGAGTATAAAAAACGTAAGTAAGAAAAAGTATATCTTATATCAGTGACATACAAATCGCGCTCACAAGTATCATGTAGTAATTGATATTATATATACCTACATTGAACGAACAGATGTAAAAGATATTTCTTACTGTCAATGTATCTTTAATATAAAATTACTGATTAAAAGTATGTGCTATGATTACTATACCTACAGCTATTAATTTATTAGAAAGTATTTTTGTTTATTTATATTTCATATATTTTAATTTTAAACGTAAGATGAAAAATACTAATCAAATAAAATCTCTTCCTCGTGACTTAACTAACGCAATCAAAAGTTAAGTAAATCAGATAAATATAAGTAAAGCTTAACGAACACATCATAGGCCTCAATAAAGACAAATTGGTACTCATTATATTGTTCATTTTAAATCTACCCGCATCAATTTTATTAATATATACATAGGTTTTATGCTAACTATTCGAACAGTATAAATATTTCTTACATATTGAAGATATATTGTTTATATTTTTTATGATATTGTATTTTATCTGAAGGTAAAATTATTGTAGAAAATAAACGTTACCGTATAAGATAGCGGTTTTTTTTATTTAGAATTGTATAAAGAATAAATTGTAAACATTGATAATATTTCAAATCAAAACTATATAGTTGAAGATGAAGCTACCGTTCGGAATGTAGATTCTTCTGAGAAGAACCGGAACTCAATTAAATAATGCTAATAATACTATTTGTATAACTTTTCTCTAAGCACAAATAAATTTAATTTCGATAAATAATCTTATAAATTACCAATCATTTCAATAAACAAATGAGAAAAAATATGTGGACTGTGGAGCGTATGATAAGATGTCATAGTTCGAACATATTAGGTATATGTACTATATTTGTTATGAGATATATTTTTGAACTGACTTCGTATCTAACTCATAAAATGTTGAAAGCTATTAATGATTTAGTGATACGCTATTTTGACCTGTATTTCAACGAAATGTTTTAATAATTGTAATCATATTTGTTATACCTATCTTTATGATTTTTAATTATATTAGTTTTTCGAGTCTGTGTCTTGAGAATAGATATTCGGATTTATTTTTTATCGTTTTCAAGAACCTTCAACCAATACAAATTCAGGAACTTAGCCTACCATATATAACTGGCGCGGCTTGCATACTTTATTAGTAAAACTGTTAAAGGTTATTTTAGTTGAAAATACTTGATGATAAAACCGTGTTTTGTAACCGTGAAGTATTTGATTGTGTTTCAAACTAGATTTCCTCGTCAGGTTTTCCTCAACCGCAGAACGGAATTAATTTTAAATACAAATTAATAACTTAAAAAAAACTACCGAGGACGTAGGTACTCGCCCGGAATCTGGGTCGTCCCGGCATGTCAAAAATAAAATTTACAAGGAACTTTATTAATTGCAAGTAAAAAATACACTAAAACCCTGAAATTATATAAACCTACCTCTAGGTACACAGCTACAGATGTACATTGACGTTGCTATGGATACAAATGCCACAAATGTAGTTTTTTGAATTCGTACAATATTATGAACCTTAGTTCACTTGATGGATATCAGAATATCATCAATCATAGATACGACATCTTTTTTTAGACGGGTTATAGGATTCTCACAAACAATTGGACAACTGTAGACTGGCTTTAAGTATGAGTAAAGTGCTTCATACCCGTTACAGTGTCAGTATGTATAGGCGAAGGTAATCACCTAATATGAAATGGCACGGCTTAATGGAAAAATCCACAGCGCTTTTAAGAATGCTCTATTTACATTTGCAATGATATTATAGTGTAGTAACTCAATGGTGAAATGAATGATCAGTTTATGGCAGCGAAGGTAGTATGGGATTAGTAAAGTAAAGTAACGGCCTATAAAGTTCCCACTGCTGGAATAAGGCCTATTCCATTAAAGAGAGGTTTTGGAACATATTCCACCACGCGGTTCTAATGCGGGTTGGTGGAATGCACATGTGGCAGAATTTCGATGAAATTATACATGCAGGTTTCCTCACGATATTTTCCTTTATAGCCGAGCACTAGATGAATTATAAACACAAATTAAGCAGATATATATAGTGGTGCTTGCCTGGGTTTTAACTCGCAATCATCGTTAGGATGCACGAGTTCTAACCACTGGGCCATCTGAGCTGATGGGATTAATAGTGGAACAAATTTGAAAAACAAGTCAAAGTACAGAATGTGTAAACAATGATATATATTTGTCAAGTCCGCAGTCAAAACACATTATCTTATTCGTCGTAACGGCGGACCGCAAATCAATCTCCATATACCTTCCGCCGCTAATTAACAGTTGCACAAACACGTTGAATAATAATAGCTTATTATGAATGCTATTTATACTGCAGTTTTCGTCCCATATTAATTGGTTTCTGATACGATACGAGCGTGCTCATGGATTATGTTTACGGATAATAGGTTTATAATAACTATTGAATATTTGTTTATAGGATTCGTAATAATATTTTGATGAATACCTCGGTAATCCAGTGACTAGATATAAAGCCCAGTAGATTCTGAGGTCCTGAGTTCAAATTCGAGGTCGGCTGGTAAAATAATTTTGGGCTTCTCTATCAAAGAAATCTCAGGCACAACTCGAAGTCGGGGTATTGGAAATGTGGGCACAATTGTGCCTCGAAAAACACGCTTTTGGTCGTTTGTCTTAACTTTTTCTAGGCATGTCTTTGCCATCTCACTGGATTATGAGGCTGAAGGAGTACACAGTGCAACTGTGTTACCATACATACCAGTGCTTTATATTATGTATTTCTAAGTTGGCTCGGAATTTGATCTTAGTGAGTTATTAACAATCTCAATATTTAACTTACTTTTCGGTGGCCAAAGAAAACGTTTCCGAAAGAAATATTTCGGACTAAAGAAGAACTGGCGAAAGAATCTTAAGGAAATTGTATTGTTTTTTTTTTTTTAACACTGGCATTCATTTTTCATATTTCTATTTTAAACGGCCTTATGGTCTCTGGATATGTCAGCCATTCGACCAGCGTGTTCTTAAAACTGTACCAACCTTGTTAACGGATGTATCATTTCCATAACGACGTGGCATTATTAAAATACATAGATACTAAATATGATCTTAATCCTTCGTTATGGCGGCGGTATGTCCGCGCAATACTGCGCTATTTGTATTTAATTAGTACGCTGACTGTATCATATCTCTCGCAAGATCGTTTAGGAAATCCATAAATCATGAATATATGTTGTAATACTTCTTATTACAGCCGTCGTCTTGTCTGTCTTTATCCTTTATCTGTATTATTGTATAAAATTAAAGAGGTTGTATGTTTGTATGAAGTCTCTATTATCAAGATCAACCAATCTGATCTGTAAAGGTATAATCGATATGATTACTCATTAATTAAGAAAAATTATAAACTATGATTTTAATATCGCGTAGGTTGGTGGACTGGCAAATTTGTCTACTGATGGTAAGTTTTCACCACTGAACTCAGACATTGGTACTTTCAGAAGCATTGGTTATTTTTCATTGATGCGAAATGTGCCACAAGCGTGGAACGATTGGGATTAGAGGCCTTAGAGATTTTTTTTTATTTACATATAATTTTCTTCGCAGACATGTGCCTTCGTGCCTGGGGCTAAAATTTTTTTTTACCATTATTTACATTTTTGTTCCGAAATCAAATTGTATGAAAATAAACAGCCTCTTCAAATCGGAGACATATATGTATGTTTAAATGTCAAGCACTAGAGCTATACTACACTACAGCACATTCCCTGAGCAGTTAATGTTTACCTAAGTTTGTATTTATATAACGTAATATTACATGTGTACGATCTTGACTTAGGCTTAGGTCATAGTTTGTATTATTTAGTGTGAGATCTGCAAAAGTGTTGTTCAAGAAATAACGGTACGTATTGATTATGCTATTCAGGCGATATTTTTATGAACTAAATATATAATATTTTGGACCCGGGGCTCTTGCCAAGTTTTGTATGAGTTCGCTTGCAGTGTAGCCAAGAAAAGTAATGTTTTTGTACGTATTGCATAAAAATGTATTTATATTTATAGGTATGTGATTTCTGTAAGTTATAATTTCCTCCTAAAGACAGACATATGGAAAAATCAGGTAACGGTGGCCATGTTAAATACTATATTTCATTATATATCCTTATCATTATACCTTACTTAAATTACGTTCATACAAATTACACGTGTAGATCTACATACATCGATAGAAACGATCATAACTATTTAGAATTAGCAAGGATTAAATAAACTATTAAATTACGAACGCTCAGACTTATTATAATTAATGTATATTTGTAACATATAATCCTTGACTCGATAACTTTAAGCAACATCTGATTAAAATAGTGTCGTTAAAAATGTAATATAAAGCCGGAGTTTGTTTTGGGTGGTCAGCACCGCCCACCGACATTGTTACTGCAAAATGTATAATCCTCTCTGTACACCGACATTGTGCCGCCATGGGAATTTTGACGATATATCCTTTGTGCCTGTGACAACACTGGCTCACTCACCCTTCAAAACGGAACACAAAAATACATTATTTTAGAACTATCGACCCATCCCGTCTTCGCACGAGAGCAATGGTGATACTAAATATACTAATGATTTTTTCTTATTTCTTTACTATATTGTACATGTATTATACACAAAAACATTCCACTCGAATCACTATCTATTAAAAAAAACGGATCAAAATATTTTCATTATGTTGTGCACTGAAATCGGCACCAAAAGGTGAGTAGAATGAAACTCATTTTGAACGAGTTTAAAATTCAGTTGCTGGATTTGACCCACGGAATCAATTCATATTAATTTCAGTTTGGAAAAATATGTTATTGTCATATAAGCTTGTTAGGTTCATACATGCTTGGGTAACATATTTGTAATTACTACAAACATGTTACCCGAGCATCTATGAACTTAATGAGTCTTGTCATTAGATAACTCCCTGTTTTGTATTTTTAGTAACAGGCGATACATAACATTACATAATGTTTAAGCTTATCACTGAGCGTACGACCTACATACTCGCACCCAACGAGATCTTGATAAGAGACATCAATCAGGAGTCTCAGATAACGTGTTCCTTTAATATTTTATAAGTTGACAGCGAGTGTTGGTGCAAACGAGTAGGCTTATACTGTGATAAAAGCCGCACCATTTGGATTCATTAAAATGTATAATTTGAACTTAAATAATTCATGCATTAATCTAGTTAAATATAATCTAAATCCATATTATAAATGTGAAAGTAACTTTGTATGTCTGTCCCTCTTTCTCCACCAAACCGCTGCACAGAATTTTAAGAAAGGATATAGGTTACTTTTTTTGCCTACTATGACAACCAACACCCTAAAATGAAGCCGCGGGCGACTACAAGTGAGAAATAAAAGATTGATATAAACGATAAGTCCTCTGCTCTTTGCATCAAGAAGTTTGCCCTGGGTGGTATACTTAAGCATATCGCACCAGCTTAATACAAGCTGAGAGCTGGTAAGAGAGATATCGAAAAAAGTAGTCCTGTTAAAAAGTTATTTTCTAATTTAGCTTAGACAGATAAATGAGCGAATCGGTCACGTGCTTGGAAGTGGTCGAATTCGGTCATCGACTGTACTCCACTGTAAGCTATTAAAAGACTTCTTACTTGTCAACACACGAGGTCTTAGAACTTACTTACCAATCGTTGATCCTACCAAAAACAAGAACGCAAGAATACACCAATAATTGCTCTTTGGCAGTAGAATACTGAGTGGGTTGCTAATAATAATATTAACATAATTAATCATAATATTCTATTTACGATTTCTTTTAGACATTTATACAGGCTTCTGGGAATACAAATCGGAGAAACCTCAATTCGCTGGAAAATTACATTGCGTAATTAATTTCTTAAATGATTATATTAATCTATTTCCTCGTATAAGACGTCAGCACGTAGAAAATATATATGACTAGTTGGTTCTCGTTAGATGATTTTTTATGTAAATAATGTATATACAAATATATTTAAATTATAAACGAGCACGCGTATCTCAGGGAGATAACCTAATACCTCCCAATGTTATCTATAGAGGACAAACACTTTTTTTGAATAATGTTATTCTGTCTTCTATTTATAAGTTCGTGCTCGCGTCCAATAAAAATATTATAATGGTTGCCTGGAGCAAGTTAAATTATTCGGAAATATAAATAAGGGCATTGACCCTAAAGTCGATATAATTTTTTATTCATTTTTGTATACCTTATGAGTTTCAGAGATTCCCTTCGAAATTATTTTATACATTTTGATGGAATCAGTGATAATCATTGTACACGTGATGTGAACTTTTCGTTACAAGGAAAATCTTATAACGAAAAGTTTCTGCCATCGCAAACAAATCCTTGTTGATACAAGATATTTGTTTCTATAATAAAATCCTGCAGATATTTTTAACTTAGCAAAATTAAATAAAAAAAAAAACCTAAATATATAAGGCGGGCTACTCAACACGCCCTATATGGATGATAGTCATAGGCATAGGCAGGATATATTATAAATAATTGTATTTAACTAACATAATGTAAACATAATGTAAAATCAAACAAAGAAGTAGGTACCTACTTTGTTTCACACAGTAGCAATTCTAAAATGGAATTTTAAAGTACATATGTGCAATGTAAAAAATGCTCCTTAAACGCACACGCAACTGATATAACTTGACCACAGCCTATAATAGTATAAACAAAAGATTGTTCCACGTGTAACACGTGTTTTAATAATATATCATTATTTTTTCTACATTTGAGCAATAAATACGTGGGTATGATTTAATTACAAGTATTTAGCCTTAATCATACCCGACGCCATTAAACGCGCCGAATCAATAAATATTTATCGTAATAATAGTGAATCACTTTATTACCGCCGAGTTGCAGTTTGTGTTTCGAAATATCAAAACATAATAAACGCGTGTAAACTGACGATTCAAGTATTTCATAATCAAAATAATTACATATCATTTTTTTAAAATTAGAATTAAGTCTTTAATCTGTACATGTAAAATATACGCAGTTAGTTTTTTACTTTTAAATGTCTTGGGAAACGTAACTGTATTTAATAGAACTGTTACGAGCTTCAATTTTTTTTTTAAGACATGTCTATGACTCGAAGCATGACTTCACAAATACGAAACAATCATTATCTTATATAAATATAAATAGAATAAATAATGATTTTGATCGCCATGTGCAATATCAAGTGAAATAATTCACCGACAATCTGTAATGGATATTTACATTTTTTATTTATTCATAGCATTACTGGATTATTTACAAAAAAATAAAGTATCAAAGGAGTCTTAAATAAAATATGTCAGGAGGTAACTGTATGCATACCTAATACTCTCCTAGTCCATGTGACATAGAAACCTCCATAAGGCTTAAACTGCTGCTCACAATAAATGACAGTAAGTTCTAGCTACGAGTCGTTACTCCGATGTTCTCATTAATCTAGGATATTGGTCAGACTTAAAAATAAAACCTTGGGCGTATATTTACGTTTTTAGATATTGTTACATTCTCAGGTTACGCTACGCCCCACGATTTTATTTAGCTTTAATTATATTAGTCACATCACTATTAGAAGTATTTTGTATAAAATAATGTATAGTATTATCATTATAAAGCATCAGTGCTTAAAACAGATGGTTTATAAATTATAGCTATTTGAAATTTAATTGGTTGACTTCATTTTTAATTATAGAAACATACAATATGAAACTTAAAACATAATTTTACAACGATATTTCATCATCAATTTAAAATTATACTTATAAAATTATAGATTTTTAATTACAGATACAACTGTAGCAGCTAGCCATTTTTTATGCAGGATATTTTTCAAGACTGGCCTGTAGAGAGTCCGGTTTATGTGGATACTATCCCTGAACACTGGCAAGGGCGTCCTCGACCCGGATCGAAGAGTCTACAGAATTCATATATGCAGGCGCATCGCGTACCTTCGTAGCAACAAGCTGACCACTAGACGAGTCATACTGATAAATATAATAATCTAAAAATAACATTAATTTAACTCCCAGTCAGTAATTTATATACAAGAATACATTGTATTGTGTTCCGGTATAGCGGTGATAACACGAATGGAACGTAACAACAGAATTATTTGCCAAATACTGTCACAATGCCAAATATATCAGCGAAGGATAATGATCAAGCGATTAATGTTCTTGCTTACCTTCTGACGATATTTACCGACAACCAACCACAATGGGAATTGCAGAATCCCATTAATATTCTCCAATAAAAGATTTTGAGAACAAATGAAATGCAAATATTTACTACGAGTGCTTTTGAATCACATTTTTACAAGATTAAGCGACCATTATTCCACTGATAGAACCAGTAAGAATTTCTAGTTACATTTTTCAATTCAACATATGTACAAATGTTTATAATCTGATGGATACCACTATGCTCATCAAGTCTCGGTGCAGACACACGAGGCCGATTTCATCTGACACGTGCAGGTCTAACCGTCGAGCATGAGATGAATTATAATTACAAATTAAGAACAAGAAATATCAGTGATGCGTGATTCGAAATGATGCCGTATTCGGTTACCGCTCCACATTGGGTCAACTCGACTCTTACAAAAATACAACATGTTAAACAGTTATTGCCCGCGGCTTCTCACAATTTTTAGAGATTTTCAGGTGTAAGGCATAAAAGTAGTCTATGTCCAATTTAAAGTGTAAGTTAACAAGAAATATCAGTGATGCGTGATTCGAAATGATGCCGTATTCGGTTACCGCTCCACATTGGGTCAACTCGACTCTTACAAAAATACAACATGTTAAACAGTTATTGCCCGCGGCTTCTCACAATTTTTAGAGATTTTCAGGTGTAAGGCATAAAAGTAGTCTATGTCCAATTTAAAGTGTAAGTTAGCTCCATACCTTCGTTTCTCATACTTACTTGACATATATTTTTTGACAATTCTTATAATAGATTTATTAACTATAGCCTGTATTATTCTTATGTATAAGCCATATTATTGTTCATTGGAGGTAAAGTATTGTGCTACCGCTTGGGTAGGTACCACTCACACATCATATATTCTAAGAAATAAGTTACAATACTTAAATACTAAATATTTTGTTCTGGCTTGAAGGTTAGGTACTCAGTGTAACTATAGGCACAAGGACATAACATTTTAGTTCTCAATGAGTATTTGAGATTGAAGGTATATATTCCTACATCCTCATGTCTGTAGATAGCGGTGAGCGCTTGCCATCAAATAGCTATATCATAAAAAAATGTTTCACATACACGCAAACCCTCGCCTTTAAAATATTAGTAAGAATCAAACTAGGTTTAATATCGTGATAAAATCATGAATCGATAATTTATAACATTCACTCTTTCGACATTATGATGTGGAATTTAAAAATAATGTTCATTATTTTGTTATTTTTTATTTACCTATTACAGATAAGGATCGCATGCTAAACAGTTTTTTTGTCGTATCATATGTTTTTATCTACGCCGAAGTATTAAATTAACGATATTGCAATTCATAAATATTTATTATTTGAGCTTAAATATAAAATGTTATTTAAAAATACCGTTTCTACAAATTAATATATTCGTTTTTGTGAAATGAACGTTTTAGTAGCGAATAATAATATAATTAATGATAAGGAAATTGTCGTAGGCTTGTCAAGCACCGCTAATTAATTAAGATATGTTAAATTATTAAATATTCAACTAATAAGAATTTCTTCATTTGACTTGTTGCTCCGCCTGACTTCACTCACGATAGAGATTGCTGCTCGACATTATATCTAAGTGCGAAAGTGTGTTTGTTTGTATGTTTGTTACGCTTTCTTTAAAACTCAACTAATTACTATGAATTATTGTATTGGTATTATAAATCTAAACTGTTTGTTTGCCTTCGTATTTTGCGTCAGTAGTATTTTTATTGAAAATGCCGTCCTCATTCCATCTTCAGTACAACAAGTGCTGGAGTGGAGACAGGGTCCTGGTGTTCACATCCTCAAAACAGATTTTAGTGGTTTAATTTCGAGATGATTTCTCCGTAGTTTTTACACACAGATTTGGATTGCGACGGGCCTGGACATAAGCTACAAAATTCATGAAATGCTTGTAAGGTGCGGAAAAGTAACTGTCAATTAATATGGAAAAGTTTATGAAACAGGTACATATAGGCAATTCTAATTTAACACGCGTTAAAAATATAGTATATAATAGTAGCAGGTTTCAAAACAGTGACATATTTGTACGTATATTAATATTGACATTTATTTGCTAAGTAATACTTAAATCAATGTCTGTGTGCTTAAGGTTAACCAATAAAAAAAGAATGTTGATTATAGCCTAACATAATCTTTAACTCTATGTCCAGTCCGTTTTAAATAAACAATATATAATTATTTATGAAGGCAGACGCGTTTCGCATATGAAAAAAAAATACCTTTGGACCAAAGACACTGCAAGTAATATGAACTTTTAAGACCACCAAGGCATAACTGACTACTCACTAAGAAAACATTACTAGAGTATTTATTTCAAAGGAATTTCTCTTACGACATTTATTTGTATAATTCTCTAGAATTATATTTTGATAGATAGGAATAGTTTGTTGACAGTCACAATAAGGCTTTTATTTATAGTATCTATATTAATCAACAACAGCCTGTAAATTCCCACTGCTGGGCTAAAGGCCTCCTCTCCTTTTTGAGAAGAAGGTTTGGAACATATTCCACCACGCTGTTCCAATACGGGTTGGTAGAATACACATGTGGCAGAATTTCTATGAAATTTGTCACATGCAGGTTTCCTCACGATGTTTTCCTTCACCGCTGAGCACGGGATGAATTATAAAGTCAAATTAAGCACATGAATCAGTGTTGCTTGCCTGGGTTTGAACCCGTAATCATCGGTTAAGATGCACGCGTTCTAACCACTGGGCCATCTCTATATTAATATCTATAAAGTAATCTATATTACCGATCACATCTGTCTCGATGTATCAGTGGAACATGTAGATTGGAATGTCGGTAATTTCGTAATTAATAATTATAATAATTATGTAGACTCTCATATCAATACCACTGAAAACAAAATAAAAATAAATCCATCAGAATTGTTATGTATGTACATATGTTGTCGCTGTCACACATTTTTATGTTCGTACATAACAATATAATAAACTTATGGCCCACTTTACAAATTGTAATAAGTTAAATAATTTAAGAATAAGGTCAAGGCACAAACACTCACGGCCAAATCAAAACAGATTTTATTGTTTCATTGTATTGAGTTCATTTCCTCGTCCGCGGTATAAAAACACAAAGGTTTATAAAATATAAAGAGCCGTGTATAACATACGTAAGGAGCAATATCGGATAAAGTTTTTATTTAATATGAAAGTATTTATTGATGGTTAAAGTGGAAACTCCCACCGGATCGGAAAAGAAAACTCAGAGTTGGTTTAAGCCGGTCAAGGATATAACGTACCTAGTTGATTTTTTTAACCAACAGCCTTTTTTTAGTTATATTGTGCTTACTCATAGGAGATTTTGAACAAGAATCCTTTATTTATTTTTTAATTTAGCGTGTTATTTCGCTTGTAACGTTTTCTCGGCTTCTTTTTGTGAAACAGTACACATTGTATCCTACAAAAAGTTTCTAACTCTATGCATTCGAGGGGCAGGTGTAGTAATTTTATGTTTGTTCTTTGTGTTTATGTTATATATCAAAATTATTATATTTAATATATCGTCAAATATTCGTACCGAGTTACTAGTGAGTTAATACTCGGAAACTTAGCTAAAATAACTAACTGCTGCTTAGTCGCGTAACGAGTTACGATAATATTTTAATTAACCATATTTTGATATTAACAGCGCGGTTAGCAAGTTTCCGTTTCCTCTATAAATCGTGATATTGTAATTTACATTAAAATAATTTACTGTGTTGTCGTCATTTATGTTGATGTAATCCGTTTATGAAACGAAGTAACTATATTTGTGTTCCTTGCTGGTTCTTAGTAAATTCTTTGCTCGGAACTTGCTCGCTTTTCATTTAAAGTAAAGTAACAGCTTGTAATTTATAAACGTGTGATAGGTTAAGCTGTTAATCTTCGATTATTATTTAGCTCTGTGATAAGAGCATTTAAAGTAAAGAAGGGAATACTGCATCGGGGCTGGTTTGAATATTTTTGTCATTTGCTCGTAGATAAAAAAATAGATCCTGTGTCCTAAGACATAGGCATATTCCATCGCAGACTTATGGATCTTTTTAAATTGTGCAATAGGGTATCCTGTACATTATTTTGATCTATCTAATGGGTTCATCTAACGTTTGCAATGTAAGCGCAAAAAAATGTGACCAGTTTAGAGACCTCTAAAATTATCTGTGTCTCTACTATATTACGCATGTACTATAAAATCATATGATTATCCGTTACGTAGTTTTAAAGATCTAAGTATACACATGGATCGACAGACAGCGGGAAGCTTATAAATGGATTCATATACATTGTCATAGGCGACGTTTATTTATAGTTCAATTTATCATAGGTTGTTAATTGTGTATTATGTTACGCTTGAGGTTCTTAACGCGTTTGAATTCGATCGTGTTCGTATCACCTTCGGGTTTTCTACCGCTCGACCGTAATACTTATATTATTGTGTTCCGGTTTGAAGGGTGAGTGAGTCAGTGTAATTACAGACACAAGTGTCGTGATGGCTGAGTTCTTATAGTTGATGGCGCGAGGCGATGACTATGGGCTGTGATGTGATGTGTTGACCGCTTATCATAAGCTCGTCAGTCCTAGATTGACCATAAAATAGTAGTAATTCAAGTAAAAAAGACTTACAAATTAACATTTAAACTATTTTGTAGGGGAAAATGTATTCCCGCTAGGGTACCTGAATTGGTTCGGACGGAGAGAACACGTAGCAAAGGCCAAGGATTTATAGAGCAATATAAATAGTATTCAGCAGAATTTATTACTCAATATAATACTTAAATTATCCATACCATATAAAACTCATATTAGCTATCAAAATAATTCTATCGATGGCTAATCTGCCGTAGTGTCGTATGTACACGTCCTTATCTTGTATACAATACTATAGTAATTCATAAGAGTAATTAATTGAAATACGAGGTTAGTAATGTAAATGACAGTTACGTTGACCATAAGAGGGATGTCGGCGATCGCGTGTGGATGGACGACGCAGCGCAGGAAGTGAGCCTGGTTTTTGTGTGGACAGCGGATACGCTCGCGCCTATCTGAGCGCAAATGAATTATGGTAGCGCCATGGACTCTCGCAAATCTTATTATAATAATATGAGACAATAATATATGAGACAACATCACATACATTACTCTGATCCCAATGTAAGCAGCTAAAGCACTTGTGTTATAGAAAATCAGAAGTAACGACGGTAATACAAACAACCAGACCCAAGACCATGTAGAAAACTAATGATAATCTACATAGACTCGGCCGGGAAATGAACCCGGGACCTCGGAGTGGCGTACCCATGAAAACCGGTGTACACACCATTCGACCACGGAGGTCGTCAAATTAATATACGTACGCCAATATTATATACGTGTGCCCAGTTTCATCCTACATAATTTTGGAAAACGTGTATCTCTACATAGTATAATACAACGTCGGTTACCGCTATCTGTCCCTTTGTATGCTTAGATATTTAGAATTACATTTACAATATTTAATATATATAGTGACGAAGGTAGAGAGGAAGCTTTTTCTTGATGTTAGGTACCACCCACTCACCAGGTATTCTACCGCCAAATAACAATTCTCAGTATTGTTGTGTACCGGTTTGAAGGGTGAGTGAGCCAGTGTAACTACAGGCACAAGGGACATAACATCTTAGTTCCCAAGGCTGGTGGCACATTGACAATGTAAGGAATAGTTAATATTTCTTACAGCGTCATTGTCTATGGGTGATGGTGACCACTTACCATCAGGTGGCCCATATGCTCGTCCGCCAACCTATACCATAAAAAAAAGCTTAGACGAGGGAAATCTTTGTGTATAATGAACAATATAGTAAATAAATACTGATTATTTTAGAAGTTTCTAATGTGATGTCGTTGATAAACGAATTCTGTAGTATATTTAGTATCAGCATTGAACCCGGGGCGGGTCGCTATTACAGTTATAAGTTACACACTTCATACAGTTTGAAAGATGGATATTTGCCGTTCATGGCTACAGGTCCGTTCTTACGGATTATATCCTAAGTAGTTCCTTACATTGGCAATACATCGAAGTATTTTTCCAATCTTAGAATATTATTAAAGTATTGAGCGAACAGACTAACTTTTCTCTTTGAAAACTGCCTTATATATACGTATAGTGATACGGGGTATTGATGTGTGTTTTCTTTAAATAAAATGATACCGTATAATTCCCTAACATTTCACGATCGTGGTCTGCGGTGAGTTTCGAGTTTGTTCTCACTGAATACTTCATCTCAATCAATCTCTTGAGTATTGACAACGCAACTTTCTTTGTAGTTCTGGTTACACATTTTCAGAGTTCAATATAAAATCGAGTGGCTTGAATTTTTGTTTTCCTCGTTATTAGATCAAATATCAAACCAAGTAAATAGTTACTTGTAATTTGATCTTTGCTTCCAAAGATAACGTGCGAGTCATCCCCTCTACATACCCCTGTTTTAACTTCCAATTTGATATAACAATAAGAATAAATCTTTGAAGACTTTTTTTTACCTATTACTCATATAGTTACTGTATAAATCTTGACCGCGTGGAATGGTGGTAAGAATGCTAGCAGCATTTCCCCGTAGAATCGCAATTCCGATCCTCTGGGCGAAAAACGAACCAGCGCTCCTGTCATCAGTCGAGGCAATGAGGCGAGGTGTTATACTTTTGATGAAGCTTTTTACACCATTACTCCAAGGGCCAAGCGTTTCGACAGCGAATGGAAAAAAAGTAATTTGTTATAATACACGAATATTTAGTTCTTTTTTTTTTTGAAAAATGAGAATATATACAAAAAATGCAAAGAGATTATATACTTGTTTCAATCATTAATTATTAATTAGCTACATATATCCCTGCATTTTAAATCTGTAATATCTTCGAAAATATTAATTGTAATTACATACTGTAAACGACGATATTTATATATATTTAATGCATAGTGCATTGAAGGTACTTCAAAGAATAAGGATTAATGCTGAATTACTTACAATTGCTTCGTGAATAAGCCGCTATTTCTTTTAAAAATAAAGGATAAAATATGGTTATGGGCTATCCCTAAGAGATAGATATATTAATATATCTAATATATATCATCACGGACTCTTTTGTAGAATTTTCTAAGCTTTACAATACTGTAGTACATTATTTATCTCGTAGGGTTCAGCCGTTTGCAATGTAAGCGTCAAGAATGTGTTTATTCACGAGATCACATTAGAAACCTCTAAAACTATCAGTATTTCTCCACTAACTTGAATAATTCTATCTATTAATAAAAACTACATCAAAATCCGTTGTGTAGTTAAAGTTAAAGACCTAAGCACACATATAGACAGACAGACAGCGTGAAGCGATTTGGTTTTATACCGCGAACTGTTTTTGGGATAGCGGTCATGTCAGATAATATCTAGACTATTATTATTTTATTTGTACTGCTATAGATTTAAAGATCAGCACAGTGAATTATAGACAGATGGACAACGGTATAGTTTGAAATCCCCAAAAGCCTGACATTAATAATTCACAAAAAATGTTAAAGTAATTTTATTACAAATTATACCTAAGGGACTTTAATCTACGACTTCAACTTCTGGCTACGCACCATGGATCTTCAATTGCTGTCTCATGTAAGGGTAATTGCACTGAATCACTCACCAACTATAATTGCTTGATCAGCGGAACATAACCAAGAAGGCAGAATAGCTGGTTAAGGAATAGCCAATCTAATCCTTTCAGCCGAAATACATTTGATACACACAATGCAAAAACATATCACCTTGTACACAGAATATTCGACGTATAAACTTAACACGCTGCTAATACATCAAAATCACAATTGGTAAAGATATCAAAAACGTACAAACAAAAGCTGCGTCCGTTGCTCTTTGATGATATTATAGGATATTTATAATATGTTTCGCCTCGCTGGCCTAGTGGTTACAAGATGTGAATCTTAACCGATGATTCTGAGGTCAAATCCAGTTCACGCACTACTGATTTTGTGAACTTAATTTATCATATACTTCTCGTGCTCAGAGGTGAAGTTAATATCGTGAGAATTAGCCATGTGTATCCGCCAATTCGCATTAGAGTAGCGTTGTGGATTACTCTTTAAACCTTCTCTTTCACATTATGCTTAAAAATACTTAAAACGCGAGCAAAGCCACGGGTGACAATATGGTATACAGAAATATGTTAAACATCTTAACCAAAATTAAACAACGACCGTATGCAATGTTATGAAAGAACAGATCGTGAGGCGAGGTCTTTGAATGATCAATCAGCACAATAACTGACATAGCTTAAGGATATTTACTAACTTTGATAGAATAAAAATTGTTTGGCACACACATTACAGAACAATTTGTCTGTCATGTAATGGCATACTATTCTTTGTGGTTATATAGCAATCGCAATATAGCAAATTAATTATTGAAATCGTACTGAACGACGAGGCATAGACTATACATTAGACAAAAATAGCGTAACCATGGAAATATTTCTTAATCTTAACATTTGGACTTAAATTAGACTAATAAACGCACAGGTAATTTTTTTTGTTAATTGATTATTGAAGAGTTAGATGAGGTGATTATACGTAAGCTGGTCGTTGTCGCGAGCAACGTCGTCTATTTATAATATTAGTACTTATCGTTCCCAGAAGAATAAAAGACACTAGAAGACGCTTACCTGTAACACGTCACCGTCTTAGTATTTCTTCAACCTTACTAATGCTTGTTTGATAAAGATTACAATAAGATAAAGACTGAGGTCGAGAAAAACATTAAAACGCATGTCGGTACAATGTTTAATTTGCAATAAAACCTTCCATAAATAACAAAACGTCGATAGGAAAGAAGATTGTTAATACATGACAATCTCTGAATAAGAAGAAGACCTATGACAATAGCTGTCATAATATCTATTTGTTTTTATTCAAATTCATATTCGGATTGAATAACGCGTAGATACAATAACAAATGATGCTAAACTTAAGATACAATTAATGTTCAGATTTTTTTTCATCAATCAATTCGTGTTCAGATGTACCATAGGAGACATCCAGATAAAGTACACTCGTAATCTTTTGGTACGATTTTTAACTTTCAGATAAATACCCAAACAACATTTCAATTTTATTTTTGTTTGCGTTAAATTTAAACAAGAGTTGAAGTAAAAGTTATTTTAAAAGTATTTACGTAGCTATATAGTTTGTTTTGAATTGATGTTGTAGTCGAACATACTTCAAGGTTCTTGATCGATGCTGAGCGCCGTGCCGGTACAATAGGGCCCGGCTCTTTACACCAGTCGATATCCGCGCCCCTAATGGCTCAAGACAAATTGCTCTTATCACTCCCACTTAAGGGTCTAAAATTGGGCGCGGCGAGCACAAGTCTGTAGACGATCACAGAGGAATATGGTCTCGGCTAGAATGGAATAGATGCTATTTTCGCTTGATGTCTGTCGAAAGGAATTCTTCGTCGTGCTGTCCGATCAACTCTATTTCAAATTATTAAAGCGTAGTACCCTATATGAGTGGAAATTGCTTTGCGCTCTGCACGTCTCCACGGAGTTCCCGAGACTCAAAGAAAATGGAAACATAATTAAGTTGCTGTGATAGGTCGGACTCAAGTTCGATGAGAAAATGTCTTTGTGCCGTAACGTTACGTAGCGTAGTTACGCTATAAGCGAATAGGAATGCCAGCACAGAAATGTGCAGCGGAGATTTTCTTTAGACTCATTTTAGAGAAAATCTTTCGTCATCAATGTTTATTGTTCGTTTAGGACGAGTAATTAGGTGTTCAGCTTTGCAACCGGTAAAAATCCTATGTGTCCATAAAATAATAATAACAAAATCCAAATTTTATTTTTACAGTAAAAATAGCTGAGATAAGGCAAACATGTTTTTTCCGTGCGGGGCGATGGTTTTATAGCAACATTGTGAGCGACTTATCTTACTTTATTTGGATCCCAGTTCTGACAGCATTCTCGCACGATAACACCACGCCTCTGCCTCGTATCGTATTATCATTCGCCCCGTAGGCGGCGCCCACGAGCCAGAGAGGGACGGCCGAGCAGTACTTCAAATAAATTACAGTGGCGGGCATAAGCGAAGCACGTAGCCCCTTGGTATTCCGAACTATTAGGTACGCAACTCATTCCCAGATGCGCGTCGGGGCAAAAACCGACGAACAAAAACCACATTAGAGCGGCGTGCGTGCGACGACATAATGAGCCGATCCACCAAATGGAGTTTTAACGGACTGCAGCTGACGGATAGGAAACGAGGGAAAATATGAAAATGAAGCAAAATTATCGCCGAGTGACATCGGCGAGACCGATAAGATAATGCGGCTCGCGGAGCGTGTACGACACTCTCGCGACGTCTGCGGCTAACGCGACGCCTCGGTTTGTTTGCTCCGTTTTATCGCCCGATACCGTAGCGTTCGGCATCGAATGCGTTATTACCATACACGGAGAGCTCTCGAGAATGTCAATAGTGGCCGCGTTGTCGAAATAAGTTTCTCGAAACGATTTTTATTGACGTTTTACGCTTTTTTGCATTATTCATCTTGTTACCGCAGCTAGGCACGTCACGGAAAAGTATATGTAACCGTGTTTGTGAGCGTGTGTTCATATGATTGCTTGTCTTGCAAACGACTGGCGACGAGTTGAAGCGAATCCGCGTGATGAATGAGGTGTCGAAAGCCGCGACTCAATCAAACGCGTGACAGCGCTGTGAGTGGTTTGCAGACGACATTTAAAATACAAATTCCTCTATTATCTAGCCGGACGGCGTCGGGTAAAAAATTAATTGCGAATACCTGTCGTGCGTGTGTCGATATGAAAATATCGGAACAAGTGCCCGAGAGCCACGAGTATTCGTTAATTGAATCTTATTGACATTGCTCTTTCGCGTCGAAGGAGATTTGTATCCGGTGATCGAGCGCTTATTTATTTTTATAAAATGTTAAGCACTTCGACCTTCTTGGAAGACGTTTGTCTTACGTTTTCCTATTTCCTCTTCTTAGAAGAGCTATTTAAGATTAACTGTCGAACTGTCTAAATATATTCTGCCTTTTGAACTAAAGACAGTAGAAACTATGTTCCGAAAATTGGTGTGATTAGCGTCTGTAAAAGGTAAGGCGACCTTTGTGAGGTTAGCTCGGCACATGTCGGGTCTACGTTGGGAATTATTTCAAAATAATTCTTTACAATGAGGTAATACATACATCACCATTTAATGGAAGCAGACGACATTAATCCTCACTTGCGTAACCTTTATGTATGACCTTGAGTACAACAAAATAGTTTTATGACTTATTACACGTGAAGTCGAAGAAGTTAAATTTTGGTAAAGCTGAGATGGCCCAGTGGTTAGAACGCGTGCATCTTAACCGATGATTGCGGGTTCAAACCCAGGCAAGCACCGCTGATACATTTGCTTAATTTGTCTTTATAATTCATCTCGGTGAAGGAAAACATCGTGAGGAAACCTGCATGTGAAAAATTTCATAGAAATTCTGCCACATGTGTATTCCACCAACCCGCATTGGGACAGCGTGGTGGAATATGTTCCAAAACCTTCTCCACAAAGGGAGAGGAGGCCTTCAGCCCAGCAGTGGCTTACAGTGGTTGGTATTTATAGGCTGTTGGTGTTGAAAGAGCGTTTAATGTCAGAAGTAAGAAAGGATATAAAGTCTTATCTATCGTGAGAAATAATATTATAAAGTTAATTCCTAACGCTATACCGACTTCCAATACATGAATAACATCTTGGAATTTTCGATGAACCCAGCGCACGGGGAACTCAACCACAAACTATGGAGAGATAATATTACCTTAAGATCTAAGTTTGACATAACCTCACTAGCCCAGCGGTGAAAGTGGCCGTTTACTTAGTCATATGAATAGCTTCGATACCCACAATATGTATCCAAACAGGAAATTATTCCTTACATATATTCATTGGTCGTATTTAATTAAGTGCGCTTTTTTAATCGAACAAGTCATCTCATGTGTATGCGTTTTACATAATCCAGTAGGTAAAATTCTGCAGATTAATTTAACTAATGGCTAGAGCGCGGCCACTTTGAACTTTATTCAACTAAAACTAGATGTGGGAGAGATTCTTGGTTGCAGTAAAAATCTTTGGTTCAGACTAATTGGTCGGATTTAATGATCCTTTGACCGATAAAATGCTCGAGTTGAATTAACTTTTGAAGCGAGATATGAGATGGGAATATATTATGAGTCTAACGTTCCATTTCTCTCTTCATCTGCAGCTTATAAAATGTTTTATAATACATTAAAATTTATATGTATTATTTCGTATTATATTTGGCCTTCCAAGTCAGAATAGTCGACAAACGTAAAATACATAGTTTGTACGTATTATTAATTATTAGGTTTATAGGTATAAAAAAGTAGCTTACCGCTGTCAATCTGTCCCTGTGTATGCTTAGATCTTTAAAATTACACAACGAATTTTAATGCAGTTTGCTTAATAGATAAAGTGTTTCAAGAGAAAAGCTTATATGTATAAAACAATGTAATGCACAATGTAGTAGAGAAATACTGATGATTGAGGTTTTTAAAGTGATGTCGTAAATACACACAATTATTTGCACTTACATTGCAAACGCTGGGTGAACCCTACGAAATAGATCAAATTATTGTACATCTTTTTATACACCTTAAAAGGGTCTTAAAAAGAGTCCGCGACGGTAGATGCCTATCTCTTAGGGTTAAGCCACACTAACCATTTTTATCCTTTATTTTTACAAGATACATATAATGCCTTATTTTCGAAGCAATTTAAATAATAGAACATCAATCCTTATCCAACACAGTACCTAAGATATATGGTCCATTTCATATAAATCAATTTGACCCTTATGTTGGCATGTTATTTAAATATAATTTAAATGTAATGTAATGCATAAAATAAATCATGAAAAATGTAAAATATAAAATATAAATTGAATATTTTGGAAAACTTTACCGATTTAAAATGCAGGGACACAGAGGTTTGTATTGTCCATTGACAAAAAGCTATTAAATTTCTATATACTGACATTCTGATCAACGCGAAGTCGAGGTCGCTAGTATTATATATGCAAAAGTTTCCAAGGCTTTTTACAAGAACACTTCTCTTACAATTCCTCTTTTACTATTCCTTTAATGTAACAAGTTGTCCAGTGAGCTCGGGTCTGCGCGGTGTGTTACCTGCCATGATATTGCATGTCTGCTTAACGAAAATGTACCTTGAAAATGTTTAATTGGTGAATTGAGTAGATATTGCGACGGTGACCTAGTAGGAGCTTATGTTCTCGAACGATTGATATAATACACGTATGAGATTTTCATAGATTTCGTATCTACATAAATACTAATATTATAAAAGTGAAAGTAACTCTGTCTGTCTGCCTGTCTGTTGCTCGGTCAAGCCCGAACTAAAGATGAAATTTGACATGAAGCAAACTTGAAGTCCAAAGGAGGACAAAGGATGCTCTTTTGGCCTGACGCATGACAACCAACACCTTAAAACACGAGCAAGGCCGCAGGCGACAATAAGTTTATGATAAAGACAAAAGGAGGCACCCGACTGCCTTGATTATCTTGATGAAGATTATCTAGCCGGGGATATATCTTGTGATTCTTGTGCGACTAACCTAGCAGTGTTCAGAGCATGAAGACTCTCGCTGTAAAATGTGGTAAGTGTTGTGATCGAAAGTATGGTGATCAGCGATATCCTGCTAAAATAGGTAATTTACTCAAACATATAAACAGCGGGTATTCTAGTAGTTAGTACTCTCTCTGCCAATTAACTTACATTACCATTAAATTTATATATTCTGCATGAAAATCAACAAATACTATTTATCCCATTTTCAATTAAATTATCCATAATTGAGATATTATTAAAGATAATTCAATAATAAGTAATGTTTATATAATTGTAAATAGCATTTCATTTCAAAAAAACTTTTGTATTAAATATTTATCTTAGCTTTTACAATATAATTAGTTTGCCTTTTTAATTCGACATCAAGGGCAATATGCAATGCTAAATATTGGAATGCAATATTTAGCATTGCATATTGATTTTATATATTATTATATTTGAATTTGAATACTTTTTTTGGACAGAACGTCAATTTGCTTCCGTCTATTATTTTAAAATAGAAGTCATTTTAATATAAACCGCGAGTAGACACTGTATTTTTATCCCGTCATATAAAAGGACATTTTCCGATATTTCCAGGGTATAGTTAGAATTCGTATCTCGACATTCGACGCTCACACAGGCGAAGGCGGACGCAAGGTCGTAATACAAGCTGGTTACACCAAAGTTTAGGTGACATAATGAAAGTAGTTTAATCTTTATTCGGCTACAGCGAACAGGAAATGCGAGCGAGTTGGCTACCAAGGAATATCCGTGAGAATATTTAGTAAAACGGATGTTTGAACTTTATAGTTGTTATGGAGTTATTTATCGGCGTATCATTGGCATCGCGCGCGAGATAAAACGCGATACACGTTGATAAATTATACACCTACATGTATCTAGGTTAGCATGTTTTTTAATCAAATCAAATTATACATATTCAATTTTATAACCGGTTATAAATCTCTCGTATCAGATTTATTAACACTAAAACACTTTATATCTATTATTAAGAGATAGTGTGACACGAATACTTTGGTATTTAGTATTTAAGATTAATATTGCCACAGGTGAGGCGAAGGGAGACGTCTTGGTACCACCGTGTAATTAATGATCGCTATAATTAATAGTTACTGCATAAGTTACCATACTCTCGGATACTTAGCGGGGAAACGAGTTTCTGCGAGCTCGTACAGACATGACATAACGTAATTACTTTGTATTTACTGGAACTACTCGAGCGCGTGTCCGGGAATCCAATCCTTGGACGGATATCGCTGATAGTAACACACGTAGGTTGAATTACAAGTCATCATCATCCTCCTGCAACAACAACAACAACAACAGCCTGTAAATTCCCACTGCTGGGCTAAAGGCGTCCTCTCCCTTTGAGGAGAAGGTTTGGAACATATTACACCACGCTGTTCCAATGCGGGTTGGTGGAATACACATGTGGCAGAATTTCTATGAAATTTGTCACATGCAGGTTTCCTCACGATGTTTTCCTTCACCACTGAGCACGAGATGAATTATAAAGACAAATTAAGCACATGAATCAGCGGTCCTTGCCTGGGTTTGAACCCGCAATCATCGGTTAAGATGCACGCGTTCCAACCACTGGGCCATCTCGACTCTTTCATCCTCCTGCCCCTATCCCAATTTTATTTGGGATCGGAGCCATACTTCTCTGTCTGACGTCATATCACGAGTAACACTCCTAACCATATCGTGTTTTATACAATACATCCATCGTTTCTTTGGTCATCCTCCATGATCAAGACAAGTATCAAGTATTTTAATCGTCTATAGCTGCGCAGCTATTTGGGTCACCTAGTGATGTGAAAGTGCCAGGTCCGATCCTGATCTGATGACTCCTAACGCAAGAAATCTTGGTAATTCCTTATAAGACGTTACCAATTGCTAACTTATAATAATTAATTATTTCTTTAGCAAAAAGGTTTTATAATAATGTCAATGTAAATTTGAAAGACATTAAGATTAAAATTGATTGATTACAATATGTACCCGGTACGCTTATTTTATTATACATAATTAATAATTTATACAAGAAGGTAGTTTGTTTAAATTTGAATTTTATGATGTACGCGAATTGTTCGTATTATATTAAAGTACCTGCACAGTAATTAATAACGGATTGTAATTATATTCGACAGAAACGCGTACCGGGAAATTTCCATACCCGTGAAGGTGCGCTGAATTTTGAATCTCTTTCATTAAATACTCAAATATTATATATCTGTTCTTGATATTTTTTTATTTTACGACAAACAATTTATCAAATGACCTCCAAAAATAAAATTATTCAATTCAATTCGTCAATAATTGTTGAACACTTGATAAATTGAATAAATGTTTCTTACGCACGTTACCGTATATTTTGGATCTTTTAAATATGAAATCAACACTTGCTCCGTGGTTTTGTCTACGCTCGCTGATGGGCTGGACACCGAAAAAAATTTAAATCGCTTCTTACATAGTCACTGTGGCAACCTTTATACTGGCTTAAACGAATACTCGCTCAATCATCATGAATCAAGTAAATTGCAATATTCAACTTCTCTGGCAATGGGCGATAGAAGAATTGTTTTTGGAAAGATGGTAAACACTAAACAGGTCAGTACAGAGCTGCATCGGTAATTGTATAGAAATCGTATCTCGTTGTAATTAAGGAATGTGCAACAAGATTTAGCGACGTAAAGTATCAATGTGTGCGTGTGTGGCTCATGAATAACGATGTTATAGTTTTTTTAATGTAGACAAAATGTGCGCATGCTCAAATAATTTGAAAAGAGAATACTGTGTTCCTTTAAAACAATAGTTGGCGTCTGTAAGAAAATATTCCTTCGACGTCAGACTAGCGTTGAGGCGCGGCGGAGACGGGTCGAAGGTCAACCAAAAAAATGCGTAAACTATTGTAATATTTCATTCGCGTTTTGATTAAAAGTTTAATTTGTAATGAAAATAAAAAGTAAATTGTTTATTGTATGTCGACATTTGTTTTCATGATGTAGTTTCCTCCATTAAGTTTTTATTGCCTGTATATATTGTTCGCAAGCATTCTGATAATAATTTGAAATGCGTTGTGTGAAACAAAAGCAATATTAATAATTGAAAAATATTTTTATGGCTTAGTCGATGTTATAATTTTTTTATATATTGTTATTTATGAATAAAGTCTGTATCGAATAGTTTAACACTTTGAAAGACAGGCATCGTTATAAATAAAAACGAAACTCATCCATTAGCACCTCTCACGAAATTTTTAAATCACTCCGGGGTCCAATTCGACGCGCCGTAATGAATGACACGTAGTAAAATCGTGAGCCAAGCTTGCATGAAAAACACGAGGCACCAGATGCTACAGTGTGTATACAGCACTATCGATTGCGGCGCGCTCGCTTCCTGCCCTCGCCTGCCGGATGCTGCCTTCCACTAACTATCATATCTCCGTCGACACATCCGCTGGGAACTTAATACAACGCTGCCCCACTTCGAGTTACTGCATCCGTTACGGTCCAAAAACGTCAATGTACTTACGTACATGCAAAATTTCCGAACCGTACCTATCGGTTTCGTGTCTCTCATCGCTGGGTCAGTCACCTCGAGCGAAGTGTGATAGTGTGTCAGCTTACAACGCTGGCCGCGTTGGCTGGGCTCGGGGAGGGGACAGTGATAAACGAGCATTGTAAGCGGAACAATGCGAAATCGTGCAGGGAGATACACGGCGCCCCCCACGGAGCGGCTGATGTGAACTAATGGAACTTCGATGTGCCGTACTCGTGTGCGGTGTGACGGTGCGACGCAGACTCCAGATAAGGGTATTAATTAACATGGCAGATATTTTGGTACTAGCGAGCAATTATTTTTATTTGTAGATACAAGTTTCCTGCTGACGAAGAGATATCATCGCGAACTCTCGTGGTACATGCACGTATTTAAATTGGTCTAGAAGTTAAAATGCGCTTTTGCTGTCTCTTTACACAACCTGTTATATATTTTTTTTTAATATAGAGTTTCGTTTTTTAAAACTAATATGTGGAATAAATATTGTACCTACTTTTAAAACATTATAAATTTTGTTATAATTTATTTTATTTGTAAATACATAACTTTCGGCAAACTCAGAAGAGCTTGCCGAAAGTACAATGTGCAATTGTAATATAAAATTATTTTAAAAATATAAAGTGCATGTCTGATGTCTGCGCTGTCGCAGACATCGCAACAAAGTCCAAGACCTAGGCTTTAACTAAAACCACGAAGCGAAGTACCGGCTCCGAGGTGGTTTCAGCTCAACATACGCTTAACAGTATCCACAGTTTTAGTTATACAAAGTAATTGAACTTAAATGTTATGAGTTCAACTCACGGAGCGTTAAACGGAGACGCAGGGCTGTCGCTCGCTTGGCATCAGGTCGTATGGTGAGTACCGGACACATGCGGTCGGAACCTTGGTGTGATCTTATAGTGTATTTTTTGGTAGGTTTTTCATGCATGTTATTATCTACTCCTTAAATTATTACAGTTTTATTTTTAACTTGACCATTACTTTATATGTGGTTGCATATTACACGAACACGTTTATTTCTGTATCTTTTTTTCATAAAGTTGGTCCCGTGTTTAAAATAACAGCCTGTATATATTCCGCTGTTGATACACGAGGTATCTGTGCTGTTGAGGAAGGTTTGATGCCTATTCCACCACGCCACATCGAGGCGTGAAAATTTGACGGTATTTCCTCTGACAGATGAGTGTTTCTTCGTGAGGATTTCCGTCGCTGATGATGAGATGAATCACTTTTTCCAGTCTTTGATCCACGTGTTATCAAAGTCGAGCCATCTATGCTCATCCTCAAACACGAATTACGTTCGCACGACCGTAAATAAAATAGATGTACCGCATTAAAAATAGTTCGCGCCACTCAGCGCTAGTGACAGCTGTGAAACATATTTTGCGATTTTTTGCGTCGGAAACGTTACAGATAAAAACTTTGCACTCAAAATTGACCTTGAAATGTATTTCTCATCGCGATCAAAGCAGTTTTATTTGAATATAATAAAATCAAAATTATAATTTATTCTAATGGGATTATGCAAGACCTCTTTTACAATTCATTGATGACAAAATCAAAATCCAAATAAACTTTATTCAAGTGGTCTTTTACAAGCACTTTTATCGTTAATTTACAATTAAGTGAAGCTACCACCGGCTACTGAGTTTTTTGCCGGTTCTACCGAGAAGAACCGGCAAAAAACTCAGTACTTACTCTTTTTCAACATTTAAAAAATACAAAGTTAGTTAATAACAATTATTTAAATTAATAATAATATTTAAATTAATATATAATTAACTAAAGCGCTACCACCAATTTCCTCAATAGATTCTACAGGAAAGTTTAAGATTCACATTAGTTGAATGAAGTAAACTAATACAAAGTCAACGATTTCGACATTTATCGACAGCCCTAATGTTAACGTGACGGTTCCGTACGTAATATTAGTAGCTACGAATCGATCTGATTTGTACCGTTCGTTAATCGTTCTAGTTCCTTCACCTTAATGAAGACTTTGACATTAATTTATATTTGAAAGCGAATTAATATGTGCCGCTTAAGTTATTCGAGCGCGTCACGTACGTTGTCGTCAAATGACTTACTTCTATCGTAAGATCTTTAAATATGAAGGCCGCTCATTACAGGATTATATTAGACTAGCTAATATTTATTTAAATTAAGTGTTTAATTGGTTTTTACCATGAGGAAAAAAATCATCAATAGAAAATATAATTTATTAAAAAAATCTGGAAAAAACCAACTTGCTTCATAGCCATAAAAATGTTTGCAGTTAATTGTTATTTTACCATCTTAGTTACCAATACATTACAGCTTTGCTTGTGTATCTCGTTATCCTATAAGTATACATCAACAACGTAAAAACCCCTGCTCTTTTTTTATCAAAAAATCCCAGGAGTCGATGTATGATCCACTTGAAATTACTTGCGACATGTGTCGGAAACAAAACTCGAGTTTGAAAACTTTTTTTTAATTATTTAAGTAGTGTTGTATTTTTTCAGTGACAAGTTAAGAATTCTATTAGATGCGTCAACGATATATCGGCTTATTTGATGTTTAAAATATTTCATTTAAAGCTAAGCTGAATATGACCGTTGTAAAACGAGGACCCGACGTGGCTTTTGAGTTGCCGAAATAAGTTGAGTGGATCTTATTTGTAATAAAGTGTATTTTTAGATTAAGGCTTATTTATTTTAAGTAGCTACACTGGTAAATGAACCAATTGATGACACATGATCTTCACCACCAGAAGTTGGCGCTATAAGATATATTTACCTTCTTTACATCGCCAATGCGCCACTAACCTTAGAATTTATGTAGCTTACTTCTGTCCGTAACATCAACCATCACTCACCCTAAAAACCGGATCAGAACAATAGTATGTTGTGATATATAGCAGTAGAATAAGTGTGATTAGTATAATAACATTATTAATATTAAGCAGTATACCCAAGCATGTGAAACCTGCGGAAAACATGTACTTGTTAAAGCATGTACAGTGAAAACAATGACCATCATTATGTCATTCATGATTCACGAACGAGTAGTTAACAAAGTATAGGATACGGGTTCGAAGTCGGACCGGACACGGCGTAACAATGTAGCTCCGTTAATTAGTATCTGTTACGAGCGGCATGCAGGGATGCGTCGGTGGCATTTGGAGAATTTCATAATTTGATATCTGCGGCGTCGGCTCTAAGCAATGTTTGTGTAGATTGACGGCCCGCGAAGTTATTCGCAATGATAAATCTTTAAATAAATATAAATGTTCGTTTTAGGTTTCTTTTAAATTACGCCCCTGGGGCTTCACCACGATAAAATAAATTTACATTACTTGTAATTAAAGAGAGAGCATTAGGTACTCGAAGACATTTTAATGGAAGGCTTCTAAAAGTATTTTTTTAATTACAACTCTTTATGTTACAAAGTATAAGTACAGTAGTGTTATTATAGTTAAAGTACTGGACATGAGTTGCTCCACTGTGGCTTGACAATTTATAAGCGAACCATCAAACTTACTGAAGCATGTTTGGCAAGCACTCAATGTAAAAACTAACGAGGTGTGTAGGATAAAGCGTAGATTGAAACGTTAGCTAAGTCCATGGCATGGGGTTGACGTGCTTTAAAATCAGTCGTAATGAACGATTATTCTTCTCCTATCCACACTATAACCATCCTTTAATTTGTGTTTTTTAAGTGAGTGGTGACTAAGAGTACCAAGAAGAAAAGTGTCTTTGAGAGTAAGTCCGAATTTTGAGGTAATAACCCCATTTTCTTTTAATATGTATTAAAACAGTCTGGCCATCGCCAGAGCAGTTAGTAATTACTCTTTCTTTGAAATGAAATAGTCACATAACATAAATGTAAACGATTCAATTTATATTGATAAAAAGATGACGATTATGGACTAATTTTCTTTTTAAATTTTCTATTGTGATATATATATGATATAATATCTGGAATTTTTTTTTGGTTTCTCTTTTGTTTGTTACTATTGTAACGTAGGTAATTTTTCGCTTTCGAAATAAATACACGTTTATGTTGTCATTAGACCATACAGTTGTACCGTGCGACTAAATATAGTAGGTCCGTCATGGCAGTACACGGGCCCACTCACCCTTTAAACCGGAAAACGGCAATGCTAATTGTTCTTGCTTTGCGGTAGAACGGCTCAGTTGGAACACGAGTGACGTTCCGCGCAGTTACTAAATTACAGTTCATGAAGAGTAATTAAGTCTGAACTATTCAATATTCATCAAAATTATAATTTGTTGCACTATACACACAGGACCACCCACAACGCAAACTAGCTACGAAAACATTCTCAGACCATTATAGTATTTCCAGCCTTATGTTAAAGTACATAATTGCGTGCTCAAACTGTATGTATAATACAACTTGAGGGATCGCCATTTGGATGGCATATTTTTTTGAAAGGTTAATTAAGACACATACAAGGGGTATTTTGTGGAAACAAAGAAAGATTTTTTTGTTCTGTAAGTGAAAAGTTGTAAAGATTTTTATGGGGTTTTATGGGAAGGAAATTATCAAGCAAATGCTTTAATCAACAATGGAGATTTTTGAGGGATCTTCTGATTCAATGGCTTTTAGTCATTAGTATTTCATATGGCCAAATCTTGTATTGACGTATTCCAAGCATTAAGTATAGCGAGGTTCCATCGTTTGCGGCGCTATGGGGTGTAAAAGGTATGATCTTCTTACAGTTTCAACATTAATGAGTTTATCTATTTCTAAGAAGCTTGGTAATACACGATAACGCGGTACAGACACCAGCCAACACAAGCTCGCATGTTACACACAAATAAATCAAGTTCGACATGCTTGCAGGTGGTTGCTACTATTTGTTTAGGTCGGGTGCTTTAAGATCCGAGTGAAATAAATAGACGGGAAGTGGTAATGGCTGTCCGTATGCGGTGAAACATGATCACGGACCCGCTTAACATCCCTCGCCATATCCCATCCCATAAAACAATAGACGAGTGGAAATATTAAATATATTATATCCTTGTAAACATGGGTTGTTGTTGTCGAATATAGTGGTATATGAAAGACTATTCACTGTTCGACTTTTGGTACGTTACGTGATATTTGTTGTAAAACTAAAATGTGCAGACGAATCAAAATTAACGTGAAACATTATTATAAAAATGTCACCGTATTCATAACGCTTAATGCTATTCTTTATTCGTCGTATTCGCGTGAGAATTTTATCGAAATTCTTTGATTACAAACTTTGCTTGAATTATTTTCAATTTCCAAAGAATGATTGTATTACCTGATTTGAATTATGAAAGTATTATCGAGATTCGAGAGATTAAATTATAAGAACTTGTTTTTGCTTCGAGTCGAAATCCCCTTGTTCTAAGAAAGCTTAAAAAATATTAAAATAATTGCTTGTTTTGAACCGTAGTTACTATTTCGGTGCATTTCCAATAATCTATTTCCATTTTAACCAACAAACACGTTTATTATTAAAACAAATGAGCAAATAACCGTTTATTAAACTGGGTCGCTAATTATACCCGAAGTAAACGGTGGCCTAATGACTGGAGGTAAATTGAGAAAACTTCGATAATATTCAACTCATTTTACGCTTCAGTGGCCGAAAAGTAGGCTAATGCTTGCATGTCCGTACCATCGGCGTAATATGGCAGCGATTTAACTAAGAGGGTATTAATATTGTAATTTGGCGACCGTGATCATAGCAATTGCCTTTACGTCAGAGAGTTCGGTGACCGCCCGTGCCACCAATGTGTACGGCCTGTTTTATTTGTCAAAGTGTTTGTGTGTGTGAGAATCTAGCTCACAATTAAATGTTTAAATTTGATACGGTTTCAGCTTTAACCTCTGAACTCGTAAACCGAAACGTTTTATCGCATACATACAATATTGACTTTTCAGTAGGGTTTGTGCGAGCCAGTCTGGGTATCAAGCATTAGCACGTAATCTACTTCCAAATACCAATACTCAGTATTATAGTATTCTAGTTTGAGAGTTGAGTGAGCTAACCTTATTCCAGGCACAAGAGATATATGGTCTTGGTGGGTGACTCATTGAAGGGGTTTAATATTAAAGTTCTACTATCTGTGTGGGAAATAATGTGATAAATGTGACCAAATTTATCATATAATTTCATACATAATATAGTTCCAAAACATATAACTCTGCGACTCAACTCTTGTCAGTTTACATTACATTTTTTTAACTTTAAAAGCCTTTAAATTTCCCACTGCTGGGCTGAGGCTACCTGACCCGTTGAGGAGGTTTGTTGACTATTGTCAGTAAAGACTGGTTATATTTGTCATAAAGAGTATAAATTTTAATTCAACTGGGGCACTATGTCACCATTCCATTGTATAAACTTATTTGAGTTATCAATGTAAATAATTATTGCATGACTAAAAAAATCCTGAGACAATATAAATTATTACTTTATAAAATATATCTTGAACTCATCTTAGAGTTTCATTCTTTTCAAGCGAAATGATAAAGAAATACTTTAAAATGGTCTGAACATTTCAAATCCAACCTCTATCGGAGTCTTGTTGGAATAACACGCTGAGTCAGCCATTATACGGACATCGTATACCTCGCATTTCCGTGACTCAGTTTTTACTCTAGTTTTATTGAATCGCTTTCTGTGAACATCGAAAGATATATTAATGCATTTCTTATAATATCTGACTCAATAGTAAACAAGGTTTAGTATTTCGTGTAAGTAATTTTTTTTTATGGAATTTGTTGATCTTCGTCATAAAACAGTTACGATTGTAATTAAAGCTCAACAACAGCCTATAAATTTCCCACTGCTGGGCTAAGAGCTCCTCTTTCTTTGAGAGACATGTTTTACCACGCTGTTTCAATGCGTGTTGGTGGAATACACATGTGGCACAATTTCTATGAAATTAGACACATGCAGGTTTCCTCACGATGTTATCCTTCATCCCTGAGCACGAGATGAATTATAAACACAAATTAAACGCTTGAAAAGTCAGTGGTGCTTACCTGGGTTTGAAGCCGCAATCATCGGTCAAGATGCACGCGTTCTCACAACTGCGCCAATTAAAGCTCGAATGTATACAATTTGAGAATTTATTTATAAATATGTGAAATTTGATTTGATTATCAAACAAGCTGAAATATGAATTGGCGTGTCTGAAACTATCAGACTCTGAACATCAAAGGCCTTCTGCGTGAAGCGAGCGCTCCGCTCCGTAATAATTTTACGAAGCGATGCAAAGGAACATCTCATATACGTTACTCTTGCAAAGAGTCGTTTGTAAAAATTATATTACCTTTTAAAACTTTAAAATTTCGTAAGCTAGGTGTATATAATTTTAACGTTTCAGGAGGTATGTTAATTATTAGTTATGGAATCATTGTAAATATGTATTTTTTAGGTACTGGCTAATGGACCAACAAATGTTAGGTAATCACTACTGGACATAGTGATTGGCACTGTGAGAAATACAACACCACGGCGCCATCAACCTTTGGAACTATTTCACCCTTGAATCTGTAGTTACATTGGGTCACTCATCTGTCAAACCGGACTACAAGTATTGCTGTTTGGCGGTACAAGATGTGACGAGATCACCCTGTATCTGTACAATATATAGCATGTTTGACGGCTTTTGTAACGAGTTGATGATGATGAATGAGCGATCGTTTATTAGGCCCTAAAGACTCAAAGATTTATCCCTGTTGTTGTTTTTTCTTTATTGCTTATAAGGAATCATGAATAATTTGTACCAAGGGAACTTATCTCATGAGAGATCTCTTTCAGCCAACCGATGATGCAATGAAAAGAGAATAAATAGAAAATGTCCAAAACCTTGATAGAACAAACATCTGAAAATCAAATTATATGCAGCGACCGGACAGATTAACGTGTCATATATAGAATACTCCACAACAACAGAACAAAGAAAACCCTTTATTAATTACACGTAATATTAAATTACAACCAAAACATGTTGACGGAAATTCCTTTTGCCAACATCTCAGGACAGACCCACTTTTCTGGAACAATAAAGTTTTTGGGTAATATCTTTTTACCGTTTGATCGCGGCGAGGGATTAGTTCCACATCGAAAAATAAGGACTAAAGCGATCGTAGAACTTCCTCGTTTCTGAATATAAAAATGACGAACTTCGACGTAGACCCTTTTCAAACCTTTAGAGAATTAATTTCCATAAACGCTGATACACTTATTTTTTTGTAAACAGGATCATTAGCACCAATCTTCATCTTTCAAAAATTTCCTATTCGGAATGAATTTTGTAAGATTGTATGGAAAATTGTGTCAATGATGAATCCGATGTATTGAGTACACAAACCTCCTTCTATATAGATAGTATAGATAGATGATACATCGATATCATACTAGTGTAGTGTAGTGTAGACAAAAGATTTGGTACCGCTTTGAGTTAAATTAATAAACCATTTAGTCTGTTTAGTGGTTGTTTGGTTAACCTAACTCTATCAGAACTACGGGACATTATTAGTTAGAGTAATAAACGTGAATCAGCTTACAATAAATAAAACAGGACTGGTATATCCGTGATGTAGTGAGGCATCCAATGGAGCCACTCAATTATAGTCAGGATCATAAGCCGAGCTCATTTTCAGTGCCCCGAGCGACGGCGTCGGACGGCCGGGTAAACAGGTAATACGTTGTGATCACAATTAATAACAATATAAATAAATTCAAACAAGATAAACGCGGAGCAATATAAATCAGCGAATTTATGCTATTTGGGGGTACGACACCTGCCAACCGCAACTAAATTTTATGTGCTTACATTGTGTGTGTAACGTAACTCATATCCTGCTGAATGAAAACATAATGACGAAATCTACATTTGAGGGATGAAAATCTGCCCTCTCCATAAAGGCAAAGGAAACTTTGGCCAGACTTGGAATGAAGCCGATTACTATAATTTAAATACTCTTGTATCACGTCAAAGGTACTTGTACTTTACACATCTATCTACCTTCTTTACTTTAGTAATGTTAATGAAAATATACTTCACTTATTTGCTTTTAACTCGTCGCAATTGTCACCTTATAAGCACAATATTAGTCGAATAGATAATATTCGAGTTATCTTAAGAACAAACGTCTTGGTTTATTACGGTTATTTAACAAAAGATAACTCACGGAAGCGTTGTGGTTAAGTTTAAAGGGTAGCTTCGACCTGAGGAGGGTAACAAAGGCACTATTATCTTTAAGGATATTTCATGCATTTTATCTCGGGATCTATGCGGGCATAGCGAAGCATGTGGTCCTTGCAGCGAGCATGAAAGAAAATAAAACGGAACAAGATGATAACTCTGAACCATTATTCGAATTGTTAATATGATTTTTTTTGCTCATTAAAGATTACATAATAGTTAAAAAATATAGTTTTAGGGATTGAGGTTTAAGATTTATATGAAGGAGATATATCGATATTGTGTTAGTGTGTAATACTGGCACAAATAAAAGCCAATTTTTTATTGTGAATAGAGTGAATAAACAATACTTAAATAACGTGAGTTCTGTATCTTGAATATTACATGAGAATAAACATGAAATTAAATTAGATGTGTAGTTGGGACCTAAATTCCCATCCAGTGTTTGTCAAATTACATTACGATGGGTCTTTTGATTAAGACGTTATGAGGTAACAAACAGACTCACAGAGTTACTTTCCCATCTATACATATAATATAATTGTAGTGTCTCTTTGTGATATTTAGAATTTACTAGCAGGTGTATACACGGTACATAGAACACTATATATTTTTTTCAAATGTCATCTATTTGTCTGTTTTTTTCGGCTAATCTGGAATAGTTGGACCGATTTTGAATGAATTTTCACTGGCAGAAAGCTGTAATAAATAGTAACTCAGGATACTACAATAATGCACTGACGAAGTCGCGGGCACCTCTTATTTATAATACTATCCAATAATATGAATAAAATGATGTTTTTAAAGAAACGGGCGTGAACGTAACCTAACCTAATATATTTACAAATCAATAGCGAAACTGTCGTGTCGCTTGAATAGAACTGCGGGTATAAGCTCGCTCAAAGATAAGGCAAGGCTCAAATGGCCTGCCGGTACTCGCAGGAGCCGCCAGACGCAACGATCTAATCTCTGCTGTAGGTATCTCAGACTAGCGTATCAAAGGGCAGTCCGTATAGAATCCGCTCCGTAATCACTTCCATTGAGGTCCCCTTTAGCGGACATGTGGCTGATGTGGGTGTGTGCACTAAGCGAGAACTTTCTAGAAGACTTTGTACGTATACAACATAAGTTACATATATTTTATCTTACAGCTCGTTTCGGACGCTATTTAACGTATACCTATATTTCTTTTATCGACCCTTAATTTATCTTTATATATTTAATTAGTAGCGGCGAAGTATAAGGCTTGATAGCAGGCCTTTGTGCAAACTCATCTGCGTGGGTCAGACCCCACTCATTACTTATTCTTCCGCCCAACAGCAGTACAAAGTATTACTGTTTTCCGGTTTAAAGGGTGAGTGACTCAGGGTAATTACGGCCACAAGGGACATAACATCTAAGTTCCCATGGCTGATGACGCATTGTCGATGTTTATAAAGAATATATCATAATATGTTGTATAGATATGTTATGAATCAATGTATACATTGATTTACGCAGGGACATTTTTAAATATTCGCTTCACATATATTCGCTTGATTCACGGTATCTTTACTACATTAATCTTCCCGCCGTCTGTACGCTTAGATCTTTTATACTACGCAACGGATTTTAATTCGATTTTTATCATCAACAGAGATTTAATAGAAATGTTTATACGTATACCACACGCATATTAGAGCAGGGAAAGTCCGAGTATTTAATCTAATCAACTTTTATAACAAAAAAAAAACATTAAATTGTCTTTTTATGTTTGTCTTTCAATCTAAAAATTATATTATTATAATTGCAAAGTAAGATTTTTCAAATAACTTAACCGATCTCTATAAAAGTTTAATAGACGTTGTCAGAGATACAGACTACAGACACTCTGCTTGAATGCGGCAAATCGAGGGCGGAAACTAGTATACATCAAAGTCCAAGAGCGTCTCATCTCTCGAAATAGTATCGCGTGATAAAGGTTGATGTCAATGAAATGATAACTCTTCGATTAGATAATGTTGATCTAAACAAGTTCAACAACAAGTTGTCATCAAACGCGGCCATTAATGAGACGACAGGGAATTAATGAAGACCTAGATACGAAGCCGAAATGCCAACAGCAGTCGATTACATCACGATTCACGACGCGTCTGCATTCTTTCCGTCGAACAATATATTGTCAATAAGTGACAATAGACAGAGAACAATCGACCGACGATCGGAGCTGTGTCATCCCGCCGGCATTGTTGGAGTACTACTTTAGTTAAAATAATAAAAAGTGCAGTCCAAGTATTTAATCGCTAAATAATTGTCTGCGGCATTTTATAGTAATGAAAGGATCCCTTTCGCATTGAAGGAAGTGATGTATTTCTATATTATTGTCGTATATAGATAATGAAATATTCAGAAGTGTCGATACTCACTCTAATACACTCGTGCTGAAGTGGGCTATTATGAGTGTTGTAACTTGCAGCTCTTAGCAATAACTGAATATAATCTAGGCTCTTATTGTTATCTGGAACACGTAAATGCAATTGGTTCCTTTATGTATGAACTTATAATTAAATGAGAAGTATTTCAGTAGAATCGTTTTATTTATTTTGATTTTTGTAATATTATTTGTTGTATAATTTGATGATTTTGTTTGATATTGAGCCAAACCAATTTGATGTCAAACTTAAACATGCTGCTACTTAGTGCTGGATTACAACTTAATGGTGGACCAACCTGACAGTGGAGGACAGGGCATTAAAAATGTAGAAGTCAAGTAAAAATATCGGCAGTAAGTATTAGTTTTTAGTACGTGGGAATATATTTTCGTATAAACCAACTGACGAAAGATGTAATTATGTTATATGTTTAAAGTATTGAAAATGTAAAACTATCATATAATTTTTTGTTTTAGGCATTCTCGGAAATCTCCTTGTCTCAAAACAGATGACATGTTACTGATGATAAATAAAATATAGAACAAAGAAGGTGATGAAACCATGACAAACCAATTTATTTAAACATATACGTAGCTTATAAAAGATAGTATGCTATTTTTAGTCAATATTCATTTACATATGCGTTATATAAGCATGAGCTGAGATGGCCCAGTGGTTAGAATGCGTGCATCTTAACCGATGATTGCGGGTTCAAACCCAGGAAAGCACCACTATGTATATATGTGCTTAATTTGTGTTTATAATTTATCTCTTAACAGCGTGGTGGAATATGTTCCAAACCCTCTCCTTAATGGAAGAGGAGGCATTATCTCAGCAGTGAGAAATGTACAGGCTGTTACTTTACTTTACTATATAAGTGTAGGTAGGTCTTCGACGATAAATTGAAGAGCTGTCGGACAGAGAATCAAAAGTTAAATACAAATCGACAGTGCGGCGCGACGTCGCTCGTTAACACTACTCCAGTCTTAGCCACCTACAATATTACTTCCAACAGTTCTATTTTGTGATACTTCTATACTCACTTAGTATCTCATTAGTGAAATGGTGAAAACCGACTCACAGTGATGCGCTACCTTGATGTGTCTTATAAATGTTATAATATATGTAGTCACTATCACAGATCACTTTCTGACATTTCACGACCGTGTTCTGCGGTGAGTTTCAAATTTGTTCGTATAAAACAGCCTTAAAGTGCAGAGTCACAATAGTTTCGACTCGAACGCGAAACCGCCGACTATATTATTATTGATAATTCCGCAAAGGTAATTTATGTAAATACAAAATGAAAGTACGATTTCTGAGTATTGAAATTGAGGAAATGATTTTTTTCCGTATAAGCGATTGCATATTTTGCAGTCGTAAATTTTTAATTAGTACACAAATATTGACTCTGCAATCTAAAGCGACAAACTAAACATTTAGAAATACAGAGTGATGATGAATTTATGGAGTGCCAGTGAGGTATTTCAGGCTGTATCCCGTGGCTGTGTGTGTGTCTAGCTGTGTGGTACATCAGTAATTCTATCGACAAACATTAATTTCTGTACTGTCGTCAATGTATGTGAAAGCGTGAGTGAGGCTCGACATGACGAGACTCTAAATAAAGAGTGAGTACGAATCCGTTTTCTAAATAATTTTAGCCGTAGCATTTGTACTTCGAGTTTAATCCTGAGTTTACAACGAAGTAACTTAAAAATGATCTGATATCTACGTAGATATAATTTGTAGTATAATCATTGAAAAGTGACGAGACACTTTTCCAGCCCTCGTAGATAGACATACATATATAAGTTAATTAAAAAGTAGTCTATATCAATTTAGTGGTGAACGTAGCGCTTAACAGGCAGACATGTTGCTTTCGCATTTGAAGCTGTGTTATAGATAATAATTGCTTACACTGCATGATATGTGAAACATAAGTTTAGACATCAGCATGAATTATTAATGTACTGCTTGAGGATCTTGTCCGCGCCGAGTGAGTAATAAGTCTTTTATTTATTTTATGAAGCCGGTGCATGTTACCGATGGCAAGTGTGACACATCTTTACTCTACAATTATAGTGATTTATTTGTTTTATATTAATAAATATATAGTATGTTACAACTTAGATGTAGCATCAGCAAAATTCGTAAAACCGATCATCTCCGCTATCTCAAATTATCATTATTTCTTTATATGAATATGATCCTTACACAAAAGTAATAACTAGTAATATCATATGACCTAATATATTCGTCAATTTGACACGTCGATTTACATGCACTAGCTTTCTCGGGTTGAATTGACCCGAGAATTTATAGCGACGATTAGCGTCGTCTGGTGCGATAGGGAGTTATTTCTATTGGTTGTATAAATCGGTAGTAATCGGTTTTATTGAATTTGCCGATGCTACATCTAAGTTGTGTCGTACTATACTCACGTATTTTACAGCTGTACAACTCTATCTAAAACTGTCTTTTCTTTTCTAGTCGAAACCGATCGGATACTTCTGGATCAAGACTTGCTGAGATATTGTCGACCATTGATTTTAATTTGTTACAAAAATTATTACGAAATATATGATAATGGATTTAATAGTTCAGGGTCTCATAGTACTTTGAATTTGTTACTAGTAGCAGCCCCCAAGCACTGGTCGATAAGAGAAGCCAGTATAATTACAAATTCAAGGAATATTATTTATGATATAGATATTTTTGTAATGAAAGCTTTAGTTTTTCCCCATATTAGAAGCATTTACAAAATATGAGTACCTATATTTTGTCTTATAATATTTATAAGTAAAATCTATTTGCTCCAAACTAATTTTATTCAAACCTATTCCATCATTGGCTCATAGAAATATAAAATGTCAAATCGTATAAAATGTATATGCCCGAAGATGACCTTGCCATTAAGCGTCCCTGTCAGTCTGTCTAAAATAAATGAATAATGAAAAACTGTGCTGTAACAATGACGAACATTAATGAATGTCTGAAAATAATAATTTAATTGAGTGCGACGGATACATGTGTGATGATACTTAAGAAAAAGATTAAACACAGACTCAGATAATCGTCGGTTCTTCTCAACAAGATCTACATTCCGAATCAGTTGTAACAGCTTGAAGTTAAATTGAACTTGCAAATTTCCTTCGAACCGGAATGCAACAATACTGAGTACTGCTGTTTGGTGGTAGAATATTTGAAGAGTGGGTGGTACCTAAATAGACGGACTTGCACGAAGCCCTACTACCGAGTAAATTATTCATTTACTCAGACAGACAGACATTTACTTCTTGTATGTTAGTCTAGTAATGAAGACACGTTTCGATATCTTAAAATATTTCACCACACATTCCCGTCGCCTTCTCGACATCATCAATATATGAGCACCGCTATTTTAATTGAATATTTATACAATTCACACTAATTAAGAACCGATTGCAAAATAAGGTTACTTTATACGAAATATACATAATGCTGGTGTATATCATGACAGTGTGGGCAGCGAGCGCTCATCGCTTATTCTGCTGACACACACAACAATACGTGGTATTACTATGTGTTCGGACGTTTCAGGTTCTCCTGTAAGCTTCGCGTATTTCTTTCGTTGCGATATCATATCAGAATGTGACCCATTTCCTTATCTGCCTCGCCGCTATAAATTGAAGTGGGATTACACTACAGGCTTTTACGTAACGTTTCAATTAATTTACTAACAGTTTCACTACTGCATAACATTCGTGGTCTGTATTCCGATGTTTCTAAAACAAAATTATGTATGTTTTGTAGCGCCTCGGCGATGCTTACACGAGCAGAAATATCGTGTCCTATTACAAGCTGCTTATGAAATAATCTTGGTATTTATAAAACGAGCGAGACCTTAAAACATATTTCTAGCAGATATTTCGATTAATTAAACTCATATTCGGCGTGTTCGAGGCCGAGTCCCGAACTATAAATCAATTGCATTAATCTTACGAGATGAGATTCGTGACATCATCCGCGACTAATGTTGTTTATCGCTGCAATTACCTCGTTCTCCGCATTTTGTTGGATTAATTAAATTCTGATACTAAAAACCATGAACGACACGCGTGATTCATAATTTCATTAAAAGTTTTAATTATTACGAGCGACGAGAAATAATGATTTAATGCATTAGATAAAAGTAATGGAACGTCGCAATAAAAATACGAATTTTATTCTTTTGTTCGTCACGGATAGGTTCTTGAAGTACACACATAAATATATTTTTGCAAACAGCTGAGTAAGTTTGTATTGCGTAATAATTGTACAATTAACATTTAATTCTTTTATTGCTCGATTGCACGATTTGCGACGCCGAGCCAAGATCGTTGAGTAAGTAAATAGTGTTCAGGTTCAAACCTGACGCTGTAATAGAAACATTTTTACAACAGTTTCAAATTTATGAATTAATATTTATTGAATATGACGTGCAACGCTATCTCAATAAGTATAAGCTGTAAGACGTAGCCGTTTCATTTGTAGAAGATCTTAGTTTTGTTATTTATAGTCATCATCAGACAAAAATTTATTGGCATATGATTTCAAGGTGGCGCTGGAGTGGAGTCCATCAGATTTTATTCAATCGATTCATTCAAACGATCAAATCCTTTCGAACACCTGGCACTAGCATTTTTCTAATATATTATTTTTACGTTCCGCTGAAGCTAGGACGAGTCACGCCGTCTGTCGGCAACTATTAGGCGATGTAGATTTCACATCGATGGTAACGGAACAGTCTGCTCGTGGGCGAAACTGTAATAACATGTATTTTCATATTAAACAAAAAACCTTTTATTGTCGATGTTCTTAGCACTAAATGCATAATTAAATTGCTACACGATTATGTACGGGAACAAATGAACAATACACTCACGAATCCATTCATCCGACTTTACAAAAACGAGCATATTGAGCAATTAGCCAATTGATTACATTTTTTGATATGATAACAACTACCCAGGCTCACTAAAATGTGTATTGAAAAATGGTTCGTATCTCATTACTGTAAAGCGTATAATCGTGTGTATATTGTAGTGTCTGTGTTGGCGTGGTGTGTTGTACGTAGAAGTGTGGTAGTGTCCCATCATTGTGTAAAGTAGAGCAAGCTCGGATCCGATTGTTATCACTACTTATTGCATCGCTTTATCTCGGAGTTCTTTCTTTGTTGCTCGTAATACGTAATACTCTCGTGTATCTAAGAGTTTCCGTTGCTTTATTATATCTGCCAATCTACTTGCTTTCATTACATTCACAAATTGTTGTTTGATGTTCTTTTTTTGAAGTGTTCACAAATTAAAAAACCTTTTTATGACACGTCAAGTCAACCCCAGTATCAATCACATACGTTAATTAACTTCGGGAATATATTAATTGCTAAAACCTGTCTCATAAAATGAGGGTAAAGAATAAATAATTTGTCATTTTTGTTTCCTATGGCGATTTTTATCGTGAAACATTGTCAAAAGAAGTAATTTTATAAAAAAACCAGGTACAGGTGTAAAGCCTTGAGTGATGGGTTTTTTGTATCGAATATTTTAGACGGCAATTTAGGCAATAATCTAGCCAAAGAGCCGACCGGTAGTTATAAAAGAGGCATTTAATAAAACATTTGTGTTACCGAAATTAAGGTCGAACGATTAAACGTAATGGAAGCCTTAGGTTATAGCAAATTTTATCGGTTTGATCTCAACTTGTTATATCTTTTAGGAATCCCACAACGAAGTAATTAAATAATATATACAATATATGAAAAGGTGCTACAAAATGACGACAGCAACACGAATTCTTCATCTTACAATTAACGTAAATGGCGCAGACTGCAGTCACGACAACCTGTAACGCAGAATAATGACGTATGCAATATATTTTTTAAACTATTTGTATTTTCGTTCGTGAATACGGCGTGGGTCGATAATAGAATTCAAATATATCTATAACTATATTTATGGAACGAAATTACCAAGTACGACATATTTTATGCTTTATACTATTATTTTTTTATATGATTAATATCGTTTTGTTAATTAATTATAGAATCAGATTGCAAGTGACATCACCAAACAAGCCTGAAACCCCTGGTACAAATAAAAGCGATAAAAAAAATATACATAAGCGATGGAAGTTTTGCTGCAGCTGTTGCGCCTGTCGTGCGTCTGTCGTGCGTCAGTCTCCCGCGTGCAGAGCACAAGTCGTAATGATATAACGACCGGCCTTAGTGATCGGCCATTACTGTAATTGAATCAGCGGCGCAGCAAAGCGTGCTTAACTTGTAACTATCGTTATTAAATACAACGCGTGTGAAATTTTAAATAGCTTCACGAACGGCACGAGGTTCGATTCTCGATGAGATAAGCTTTTTATACTTTACAATTATGAGTCATTAACGATTGGTGGACGGTATCTGAAATGACAAATGTTATTTCTCTTTTAAACGAACCACCACATTGGATAATTGCTTTCTGTGGTTAATAGATAATGTGATAGCTGAGATTGCCTAGTGGAAAGTGGATTGGAATAAAAAAATACGGGTTTAAATCCAGGCATGCACCATAGATTATTCGCTTGACTATTTTGCCTTTATAATTCATCTGTAAAGATAAACATCTTAAAGAAACATCCTGTGTGTGACGGATTGGATGAAATTGCGCCACATGTATAGCTAATCTGAACAGCGTGGTAGAGCAAGCTCCACGACTCCGCCTCAACAACGTTTAGCTTTAATAAATATTAAATAAATTGAAGTCAATCATAAACATAGCTATAAAGTGTACGATAATTTAGTAATAAATTTAAAGTTGTATCAATGTTATCTAAGAATCAAAGTTCGTAATATATTGGGTGAAAATCTAAGAATCGCTGAAATAATAGTTAGCATGTAAATCACCTGTGTTGAGAGTGCTGATTAAATTTGATCGTTACTTCGTCATTAATTAAGTAATACAATCACATCGACAATCACTAACGCAACTAATTAACATAAAACCTCGTTACTCAGAACCGATAAAGTGCTGCAAGTGTCAAGGTGTTCCTAAAACACAATATCCTTTAACAATTAATAGTAGGCATAATATAAATAATGAATTATTCAAACAAATTATATCTTAACGCATGCAGATTTTTTTAAGATTAATAGTTGCGTAGCTGTTACGGTTTCCACGACGTTCGCTACTAAATTTCTCTTCAACAATGACATAATGCCTTAAAATTATAAATACAAAAATATACGACATATGTATATCACTTGTCTACGTTTCGATACTGGATGTTCTTAATCTGAATCGAAATACGAAAGTCTGAACTAAATACATACCTCATTGATTACATTATTGAAATAGTTTTAGGATCCGAGAGACTCTCTCTTATTTATTAATAAAACGAATGCATTGTGTTCGACAACATCGTCTATCGAAAAACAGAACGTCACATCAAAGAGGTTGTTATTGCTATTTATGAATATATTAAATGGCCTATTAAATCCCGTTCGATTTGAATCGAGAACGACGTTATTTAAAACAATAAATAATAATCTACGAATATATTATTAATCTAGAATGGAACATTGGTTTGCATAGCTCTAGCAATCGAACGATTTATAGCCGTATCCATTGACACATCTTGATTAATTGTGACGTCAGCAAATTCGTGTTGTCAGCTGTCCGCGATAAATCTCATATAAGATCTATATAGGCTAAAATAAACTCTATCGCAATTACATAAGGCTTATACTAGCTAACTCGATAAATGTTTTGCTACATAGCCTAGTATACATGGGGTCTCTTGTTCAGCGATTCTCATGGCGTGTGTAACCAATGTGGCGTGATAAATTTTAATAATGGTATAACATAACAGTACGAGATATTCGACTGAACACTCGTATAATTATTTTATGAGGCGGTAACAGGAAGGAATGGTTTCGTGGTATTCTTACGAGAAATATCAAAGTGCAAAACGCATTCAAAGGAATAAAAAAATCAATGCCGTTTCTTTGAAAGGAAGATATCGCATTTAAGAGTAAATGTAAAATTAATGTTACATTCTTTATCTCTCTTTATAGCAACGTAAATTAAGTTTAATGATAAAAGGTTACGACAAATAGCTAACATATTTTTATCATTAACGATCCGTAAATCATCCAAGTTTTGGAACTCAACAGTCTCTCTCGTTAAGGAAGTCAGCGAGCTGTCACCTTGCGGATTGGCGGATATTTTTTCCGAAGAATACGTGACTAAACTTATCACGTTTCCTTCGCCGTCGAATAGGAGATTAATATACAAGATACACCATTTTAGCACAATTCAATGTTTCGGTACTATTTCTGTTATGTATCGTGAAGTTAACCTTTGTTTAAATTCCATTTGAGTCGAGTATACTCGCCTGCGTCTAGGTTAGTCTTTATAGCCAATTAAAACATACAAAAGATGTACGTTAAATTTTCTAAGATGTAAATAATGATACCGGCATAAAGAAGCTACACCTACTCCTATAATTACAATTCCAAGTTCACTTTGTAACCTCTAATAAATCAAGGGATTAAATTGACTTCACAACAATATGCATGTAACCATGGCGGCTCGCAGCGATTAATCTAACTATTAATTATATAGCATCTATAACTTTTCCATTCATTCTGTTTAGACAAATGTGATTAATTTAATAATAAAGGCTGCCATATGTGATTTGCTAGTTGGAAAATTCGATGTAATTAGTAGATTTATGGTTTTATAATTTAGCAGCGTTGATGTGTTTGTTTATGTTTCCACTAATTTTTTTATTTTTGAATAAAATTAAAAATCATTCTTCAGTAACATCCTGTAAATTTCCCACTGCTGGGCTAAGGCCTCCTCTGCCACTAAGAAGAATTGAAAGGTTAGAATATATGCCACCACGCTCTTTAAATGCGGGTTGGTGGAATGCATATATAGCCGAATTTCGATGTAATTAGACATATGCAGGTTTCCTAACGGTGTTCTCCTTCACCGCCGAACACGAGATTAATTATAAACACAAATTAAGCACATATATATAGTGGTGCTTACCTGGGCTTGAACCCGAAATTATCGGTAAAGATGCACGCGTTCTAACCACTGGGCCAACTCAGCTAAAAAATAACTCTTATCTGTATCTTTTCTTGGTGAAAGAAGCGCAGTCTAATAAACCAACTACGCTGCTCTTTAGCGTCAGCGAATATTTTCCTGTTGTTAATTAAAGTCATGCAGGTTACTCTTTGATGATTCCTTTCACTGTAAATAAGGAATTGTACGTTAATATGGATTCATTTCGAACATGGGTCTCTAAATGATCATTTTTCAATGCGACTTTATACTTTTATATAAATAAGTATTAAAAAAGGAATTACATCATTAAGGAAATAAAAATCAAGAGTCACTTCAACCGAAATAATAAGGAAATAAATCGCAAGGTAATTCTCGAAGCATTTGTATGTAATGATTGTACGAGTGCGGTTTGAAGCGACTCCGGTGAGCGGTTCCTCGATGACTAGTTTCATCAATATCAATTCACTTTATGGTTCTGTGAGTTTCATTTTTATCAATTTTTTAACTACCACAGCCTGCACCAAGCACATCCAGGCTTTTATACTATAAAGTGAGTTAAGTAGGATAATCGTTATCCTACTTAATGTTATAAGTGCGAAAGTTTGTGAGGATGGATGTATGTTTGTTAGTCTTTCACGAAAAAACTTCAGAATGGTTTTGGATGAAATTTTACAGGAATAGTAGTCTATAGATCAGAATCAGAATAACACATAGACTACAATTTATAATGTATTCATGTAATTTGATCGTAATATCACGATACATCAATTACCCGTGTGAAGCCGGGGCGAGTCGATAGTATAATAATAATTAATAAAAATAATACGTAAACTTTTCATGGGATTCATATGAAAAGCAACTGACATACAATGTAGATTAAAAAATATAACTTAAAATTTAAAATAAATATTGAACGAAACCTCTATTTTTAACACCGTTAAGATAACTGACGTCACTGAGAGTACTTTCTGCAGTAAAGCTTTGTAGAGTAATTAAACGTCACCGGACCCCGAGTTGGTCCTAGTGTGACTCTTTAATATGTAACATACTGCTAAAGCCTGTACGGTCCTAGTATTGTATACCTAGCACTTTCTTTGTAATATCTAGTTATTATCGTGATAAAAACGCATTTAAATGTTATTATAAGCGGTAAAATAAATTTTAAAGAGCTTGAATAGATCTATTACTAGCGCAGAAAATTATTTTTCTAAATGCTCGTTGCTGTTTTAAATCGCGTATGTATCATATTTTTTAATAAAATAACAAAAAATACTTCAGCGCATTTAGTTTCTCATCCTTTATTTTGCTCTGTATATCAAATGTAAACTGCGGGCATAACGTTTCAATACAAGCATTGCTTTGCGATGAACGTTTCAGACGAAATAAAACCTTATTACTTGTGATTTAGATTGATATTGCTACGTCGTTTATTTGCATTGCCGGATATCCCGCAGATGTTTTACGTATTGAGAAAACATGAATTACTATTTCAATGGTTAGTCTCCTCTTGTCTCTTGACAGGCATTTATTTTATTCTGACGGTATTAACTCTTTATGCTTATAAATATTAAAGGAATTATTCTCGACGGCTGAACGACGATGACTACTCGCGTACATCGGTAAAAGCTTATCGAGAATTTCTATCAAAAATTAAACAGAATTTGTTTTTTTCATTTAATCTAATGAAGATATTGGTTTTGCTCCTATGTGCTTTCATTAATGTTTGACACCAAGCATAAGCAAAAAAACGTGTCGTGTATTTGTAGATTGCAGGAATGAGGTAGAAGTTGCATCTCATACATTATTGTTAAATAAAGACACAGGTAATATATAAAATATAATTCGATATGAATATTCACTTCCCATAAAACGAAATTTCCAAAGCAACCCAAGGTCCAAGCACGAGTCAATGACTGAGAAGCCCTGGACGACAATTTATAGTAATCTTATTAGACCTACATTTTTTATCTGGAAAAATGGGTATTAGGCAAAGTTCTATCCGTCCGGCTTTTTATAAAACCATTATAAGGAAACCCTAGAGTTTAATCTGGAGCACTCGGCGCTCATGGCGCTCCTTATTTAGGGCTATTATATTAGAATAATTGCATCCGTACAAATACTAAGTAGAGGATGCATTTTTTGTATGATTGAAGACTGCAAGCGACAAAGGATACAACCCTGTTTGCCTCTAAAAACAAGATAAACTATAACCATAAACTGTAAGCATGTGGAAAATTATAGATTATAAGCCAGAATTAAACCCACTATCGTCGTAAAGCCACGTATGTATTCACTACTCTGAGCTATCGCGGTATGCTTGTGTTCGGTACATTGAATCTAAGTAAGAAGATATTATGTTTTGAGATATAACTAAACGTGTAATTACTAGCTATTAGCTGCACGTAATTTTTTTGTTCAATTACATGATGCCTACGTACTTCATGTAGTTGTAATTACTTGTAATCGCAAACTTTTCTTTAATGACTCGTAACCGTATTTGTACATTCTTTTTATGTATGTTTATATTTAAAAATAGTTCATGTAATAAAAGTAACACAAGAGTTGATATTTTGAAAGATTAATCGACGTCAACATTATCAATAATTTATCATTGCTATCGTAGACTCGAGATGAATATTTATTAACTTAATTGCATCAATGTGTGAATAAATTATAGTAAAACTTTTTTTAAGTATGATAATACTTTTAGTTAATATAATATAGAATTTGCTATACATAACAATGTTCTAAACACAATGCTTGGCGGCGTGAGCGGCACTTACTGTAAGGAGGCCCATTTGTTATAAAATAAATGAAGAGAAATTGAGAAATTCAGTACTCCCTCGACAATAGCTTGTTTATCAATTTAAGGTCTAATGTAGCCCATATTTGGCCGAGTAATCGTATCGTTTATATTTGCGAAAACGGTTTTCTCAGCTGTATCCACATCAGCCGCAGCTTAACCGACGTCATTCTTTAAACTAATCTTCATTATAGATCATATTTGAGACACATGTGCTGTTATTACGTCTGGAGATATAAACAATCCTTCTGCATCACCACGCCGTAATGAGGCTTATAGCTTTGTATTACAGACTACAATCCGGAATCAGCTTCGCCGTGATCTATTTAACGTTTATAAACTGGTGCGTGTTTAACGCGTCTTTCATCAGCAAGTCATTGTGTTGAAGTAATGTTGAATGCTCTCATCAGTATTCATTGTTGTATGTGCGGCCATTATGATTATGTTTTTCGTTTGTTTCATAAATACTTGTACTTGTACTTTCTGCTCATACATTCCCTTAGATATTATCTAGCTTTAGATATCGTACAGAACCTTTTTGCATATACATACTTGACGATGTGACGATATGTTTTAATTAAAATCTGACCCATACAAAACTGAAATTAAAAAAAAAATGTGTAGAATATTTAAGTAATATTATAATCACTAGACTTTGTTCATCTCAACGATCAAAATCCTCAAACTCACAGTTCGATGAGCGGAAGTGAGCTGCAATACAATCTGAAATGTAACGCTATTATATTTTTTGCGAAGCCTAAAAAAAATAATTGTCACAAAATGTTACCGGGACGTGAAAAAATGTTCTGTTTAAATTGAACAATAAATCCATATGTGCTTATGGAGAGATAAAATATCTACACTATCAATGGCCCCCAGGTGAGCTATTCCGTTCGACGCAAAAAACCATTCGATAGCGAACCACAATTTATTTTTTATTGTCGCCGCGAGAAATGTGCTCGTAGTTAGTTAATGTTACTTAATTGGCAATTCGAGCGCGTAGTCACGCCTCGCCGTGGTTCTGCCAACAAACTTGCTCCGCGGACGCGAAATAAAAAATAGTTCCTATGCTGCGGTGATAAGGTCGAAGATGCTGCCGGTGATCGAGCCATCGTAATGGCTTCCTCAATAAATGACGGCCGTCACGAGCGAGTGACAGCAGACTGCGGTTTGGGTTCGTCGCGTTGATAAGCAATTCAGGCGGACTTGAAGGCTGAGAATTAGAGGAAGCGAATGAAGTCGCATTTTCTCTTTGTGATGAACACGTCACGATCTTATTGATGTTAATACCGAGCTCGACTGCCTCACAGAACAGTGCGCTCCGCGAGCAAAGCGAATGCTAAGCGTCGTTGTTATTCACTTCTATTCAAGAATTACTGAACTTTTGTTGGACAAGATAATAATTGTCATATTAATAATTCGCTTCTTCATGAAAAATTACGCAGATAGCCGGCATTTTAAGAAACATGTTAATAAACCATTGTTGGTCGAAATTCGCTTCCTGTTAAAGAGCCAATTATTATAGCACCAAGCTGCTCCTCTGCGGATTGGCATGCATGTGGCAGTTACGCCTGACATATCACGTCTTGATGATGTTTTCCTTTAAAATCGAGCACGACATCAATATTAAACAAAAATTAAGCACTTAAACACTTAATGCTTCCTGCACGGATTTGGGATGATATTCCACAATACGGCAATAAAGGCTATTTATGAAGACGTCCAGTAAAAAAAAACATCGTGGAAATATGCATAAGGGTTGCATTAAGTGCAACAGTATAGACCGTGTATGAAATATATCTGTATATTAGAATTAGTTTTACTAAAAGTTTATAAAATCATCTGAGAATTAAAATAACCTGACATCAAAATCGTTTCGATTAGTTAATAAAGATAATTCCTACTTTACTGCGCTGTAACTCATATGATAAAGTGAAGTGAAGTGTTTAATGACATAAATAACACTTTGTAAAGCATTTTCAGCATGTGTTTTGTTTGAATATGAATAATTTAATTACAATTTATTTTATTAACACATGAGATGCATCCTTGTTGATGTATATATAAAAAGTGATATATAATATTTACTATTTGTAGCATGTAATGATAAACAGAGAGTTATATAAACTTGTAAGATGACACCTTGAATAACAATTTGCTTTGGTTCGATCACCCGCATGAGTGTTATTGGTCTCATTTTTCAATTGACAACAGAATACATTACGGGCTCTCAACACCATTTTATTTTAGAAGTGTTTACGAAACTAACCATGGGAGTGTCAGACTTAGCACGTCGGTCTCGTACAAGCTTACATTCTTTATTTAACGAGCTAGAAACTTCACGGCCGGTGTGTGAGTCAAATCTTAAACCACCTAATCATTTGACCTGAAAATGTTGGACACATTAATGGAGCTGCTGTCGATACAGACTAACTCAAGTATATAAAAATGAAATAAAATTAAACCTCTTTTAAATCTTGATATAATTATTGATGTTACTTTGTTGAAAAATGTTTTCCTCACGTGATCTTAACTAGTATTTTTTTAAAAGCAATTCAATTTGTAATGCCATTTCTGTCATTAAAACAATATTTATTTCTATCACGTGTTGTTATAAACTCATTATAATGAATATTTATGTGATGCGTGTTGGGATGGGCAATATTTTCAAGTAATTTTCGTAACAATAGTCGATGTAAACAGACATGACACGTTACGTTTTTTTACGTTACGATATTATAACCGGAATCGATCAATCTTGTACATGTCTCGTTCACTACGTGATGTTGGGATACGGGGGATAAATTTGTGTGCATGGAAAAAATATAATCATTAGTTTTAATAATCTCTATAAATATCAGCGACAGGCTCGCAGGATGGAATTTCAATTTTTAATGTGTATACAAATACTTCTTATCTTTGCTCACTTTGAACTGAAATTGTTTGATATTCTTATAAATTACAACGAAAGATAATTTAAGCCTTATTTATAAAGACACATATTATAAATGAAAACTACAATTTACTCTTTGGTCATTAATAATTCCTCGACAATATAGTTAAGATATAATTTTTAAATGAAATGATCAAATTCTAGGTTACTTGGAGGATATAATTTTGGGTGCAGCAAGTCACACTAAAAACAGAATTGTGTCACGATCATTGTGATATATTTAAAAGGTCGTGCACCTCGTGATAGCGAGCCGCTGGGAAATCAGTCGTTATCGGTCACATTTTTACTCACATGACGGAATTTGTATTCAGCTGTAACTACATGACATATAATTGTGTTCCACGACGCTCCGAGATGCCCCACTGTGAAGTTAATGTACGTCCTTCTCGGGATAAGGACTCGGACATGCTTTTAAATTTCTTTAGATGGAGATTGCCTCACGGTGTTTGATCAAAAGCTGAGAACAAATGTAAACAGAATATTTGCACTTTGATAAACGCAGCGCACAGTCATGAGACAATTACTTATGTTGACTTTAAAGAGTCGAAAATTTTTGATAAATTCATAGAAAGGTGACAGTGAAAATAAGAATTTTAATTTAATATATTACTTATAAAGATTGCTTTTTGTCATAAACAAAAAAAAATCATCGTAAGTCAGATTTATTTCTTAAGCCGCAGTCACACCAGTTCATTTTAATGGATCAACTGACAATCGAAACCAAATTTGAGTCATCTGTTCAAACTATCAATCAAATTGTCGATCTGATAAAACTATCACATGAAAAACTTAAATGTCAACTTCTGCTGATGTTTTAATTTAAATTTCTTTCAATATTTTTTGTCCCGCGACAAATGTTGTTCGAGAGAGAGCATAGGTGGCCCAGTGGTTAGAACGCTTGCATCTTAACCGATGATTGCGGGTTCAAACCCAGGCAAGCACCGCTGATTCATGTGCTTAATTTGTCTTTATAATTCATCTCGTGCTCAGCGATGAAGGAAAACGTCGTGAGGAAACCTGCATGTGACAAATTTCATAGAAATTCTGCCACATGTGTATTCCATCAACCCGCATTGGAACAGCGTGGTGGAAGATGTTCCAAACCTTCTCCTTAAAGGGAGAGGAGACCTTTAGCCCAGCAGTGGGAATTTACAGGCTGTTGTTGTTGTTGTAAATGTTGTTCAACTAGAACCGAATGGTGAACTAATTACTATTGATAAGGTTGGCTGCAAGATTAAGAAGGTTTTATATCGCCCGAGCCGCACTGGTTATGTACCTAGCTTTTGGTAGGCGATAGGTAAAGTAGCGTGCTCGCAGGATTCCCTGTAAAGAGGAAACAAACAGAAAGGAATACCGGTTTCTCGTATGAACGCAGCGGAGCTTCAATATCTGTTTAGTAAACAGTTAAAGCGCTTTAAAGACACTTAACAAAACAAATAAGTGCCGAACATTTTTATCGCCTACGGTAAATATCGTACGTTTGAAATAGTGTGCCGAGTCAACGTCTCGTACATAGAGTCTATATAAAAGTTGCCTCAAATTGGATAAATATTTTTTTAGAGTTTTATATAGGTTTTTGAATATCAAAATATAGTATTCTTATGACAAAGTAATTTCAACGTTAGAGTTATATCAATACTATTAACACTCAAAACAAAATAAAAATTGTTGTTTAGTTAAAATTGGAAGCGTTTCTATTAAAACATTATAACTGTGCCATTGATAAAAAACAAAAGTCGCATCCATTTCCGAAGCGCTGGCTGTAGCCGCCCACTCGCAATCCTGTCACGCGCAGTTACAAAAAACAAAACATTAGGCTAAAAGCACACTTCGCCCACGTAACGACACAGACTCACGGCCGTATAAGGCGGGACGCCAGCGAGCTGCGCGTAATGGGGTAGAAATCGCGTGCTATTTGCATTAAGCATGCTTTTTTATTCCTATATAAGTCGAGTTATTTGAGGACAAGATTTCCTATTCTTAAACACCGGCAATGGTATTCGTTGATTAATTGATAGCGTTTGAATTATATTATGTTAACAACCATTGACATACGTAGTTCTTAATTAACTGCATTAGGATTATATACTAATCATGTTAGGACATTGATTATGTATTTCTGCGATAAGCGCCGCCATTTAATTACGACTACAGTTAGTAGCACTTCAAAGTGATCGATGAAATATAACGAAAACCTGTTACTTTGTATCTTCATGAAATATCGAGGCTTTCTTGTTGGTAGAACTTTGTGCATGCCCGTCTGGGTTGGTATCATCCACTCTTTAGATGCTCTACTGACAAACAGCAATACTTATTTACTTGTTCCTTTTCGATTTAAAAGGCTGGTGAGCAAGTTTCAAGTTTGTTGGTGGCGCATTAGCAATGTAAGGAATGGTCAATGTTTCGTAAAGTGCCAACCTCTTTGGTGGATAGTGGCCCCTTACCATCAGGCTCATTGACCCTTCGACATACCTATCATTAAAGAATCATTAAAAATCGCCATAAAATACTTTATTTAATAAATGTCTATACAAAACTCACTGTTATTAATATTATAATACGTTTTCACTTCAAGACTTCAAGTTTGATAAGTAAGACAAACGTGAACAGTTGAGCTCTCGAAAAAAACCCATACGTACTCCACCACATATGAGAAAAGGTTATCACGTTATTAACTTTTAAGTTAAGAATCATACTAAATTAGTTGCATTTCTTTTTAACCTCACAATTAATCAAACGTAAATAAACAATAAATTTACAACGAAATCAATGAGCAATGGAAAATAATTTTAATGATCTATAATTATATGTTTGTTATATTAAGCGTGAAACATTATTGCTTGTACACACCCATTTATTACCCAAGGAAAATATTTACTTCACATTATTAGTTCTTAGATCACAATCGATATCATCATTAGCCAATCACAATCCACTGAAGCAAAAGTAGAGCCTAAATCTAGGGTCACATTATGGTCATGTTAATATTATAAGATTTAAATATGCTTTGTTTTTTTTGTCCACGTTAAAACTATTAAACCGATTAATATGCAACTTTTATATTATATTATATCTATACCTTCATGAGGAACCAATGCCATAGACTATGTTTTGAATGTTGCATATTTTTCAAACTGCAATATATTATGAGAATGTAGTTGGAGAGAAAATTGTCGATCCAAACTCAAATGCTGCCAAATCTTCAAAAGACACGAACATTTTGTATGAAAAATTTTTAACTGTATTAAATATGTAAAGGGTAGTCTGCAAAGAGATATATCTATATCTATCTTCCACAGGAGCCATTTCGATATTTTAGTTCAATTTATTTATCGCACAGCATTGATCCTTATCGAAACGGATAAAGTGCCATTAACATATTGCAATATAAACTATATATTTTTGTATCAATAATTTTATTAAATAACGTATTTATAAAAAACAGGCTAATTTTCGGTTTGTCCGGCGAATAGTAAAGATAAGATTAGTTTAATGTCGCAAATATATACATTTATCATATAAATAATACAAACACTTTGTGAAATTGTTTGTATTCACTTAAAATATATTTGAATAAACACGTATCATGAATCCTAGGAAATGGTGACGATCGTGAGATTGACAACATTTTATTCCAATTAAGTATATTCGAAAACTTGTACGTGAGTATCAAGTCAGTACAAATAAATCGTCGGAGTGAGTTCGAAGCATTGTTTTTTCATCCGATTCTTATTGATTACACATTCTGGTATGTGCAATTAACATACGCGTCGTGTCCGAAACCTTACCGTGCTATATAATTATTATTATGCTCGACGTGCGTGCATAATCGAATCAGGGATATGCCGATCCAATAAGTAAGTGGAACGCTTATCGCAACCTCGGCTAAAAACAAAACACGTCTACAATGTTCCTATTACGTCTGCTCACTGAATTCAAAAGGGGGTATTATAATTCGTGAGCCGAGTGACGTATTGTCTTGCGAGTCACGTGTTATTCGAGCCCGGTGTGTCGTGGGCCTTAGGGCCGTCAGATGTCAAATGGCGGGAGTGGCTATCGCGTTACGTCGCGATGGGCGGACACATGGTTTAGATATATTTACCGCAGATATATCATTATTGAAGATTACACGGACGGCGTGGTGATTACAATTGCTGGTCGCAAGTTCGATTCTGTTTCGATAAACTTGTATAAAGGTGTGGTTTTATAGAGAAATTAAATTTATCGTTTTTTATCGATATTCTTTTAGTAACAGAGAAGTACAACCATTACACAATATTTTGTGTATATCCGTAACGCATTTAATATTAAACGAAAAAGTTCACGAATAAAATTTTATTTTGGATTTTTTTTAAGTTTAGAAATACAAGTAAGTGTACATTTAATATGACGAGCTCAAATGAAGCCGTTATAAGGTTATGTCAGCTTTAGAAATGTACATCACGCGGGGACTTCGAAAAGGCGAGGACGCTGACCCGCCCAGCGACGTTCGATCAGCATTCAACCACGTCATTGAGATGTAGTGATCAATTACAGCTAGGAGAGCCATCCGTACGGATTATATCAGATGTATCTTATAAATTACACATTCTCCTGTACGGAAACCGCCTGCAGCGTGCGGGTAAATCCATCTGTACTGTGAAGATTTGAGCTAAGATATACATTGTTGGATAAAACAACTGCGCCTTAACTGAATTTGCAGCGAGCATCACATTTTAATTGTTTAGTTTGTTTTTATAATTCTGAGGTCTGGGACCAAAAGAGCTAAATACATGTTTAAGTTAAATATGCACAAAATTTTGCATTGTACCAAGTGACATATATAAGTCAATGCACGCTCATTTGTTCCTATTCTGATTATCACGAGTGAGGTTCACTCATATAAGCCCTTTTAGCACCAGCCCCAGCATTCATCTCATGCTAAGTATTGATGGAAAACAGTCAATAAACTTAAAGGCAATCTGCGTGTCGGTTAATGAACTAAATTCCTCCTCTTGAATGAGGAACATTTTTAGTTTTGACCTGGCCGACCACTCTACCTAAAAATTAAAATAGGGTAAAGAACAAAAGACAATGGTTTCGACGTCTACATGCATGTCATCCTACAAAGCATTCGAAATCAATTTATGGTACTTTTTTTAATATGACTCAACAAATTACTGAAATTCAAAACAAGATTTTTCACAATGTTACACGGGAACTGAAATTACAGTATATATTTAAAAAAAAATGGCATTCAGTGGGAAATAGTGGCAGGCTATCGTAGCAAGTTCGTGAATATATCATATCATAAAATAAATCGTAATAGATACTAACAGTAACTATTTATGTAGCGACTGATCGGGTTGCTTTTATTTCAAATTGACGTATGTTCCATACACAGATACCTCTAATGTCGAGGCGAAAGACGTCACATCATATCACGACTAAGCTTAGCACGCTATCGTGTCGCAGTAAATCATACACGACGGCGTGTCACTACAGTCCAGCAAGTCTGGGCTCGAGCTTCTTGTCCTAGTTTGATTAAACACATGGCAGTCCTAATTATATCGGAATGGATGCGAGCGCCGACCTAGTCGACTGCGAAGCTCTTCGCTAGCCATTCATCAAAGAGCCCGATGTAAACCGATTTATAACCGGCGTTAAGTTCGAAACGTATTCGAAGATCGACGATAATGTTTTTCGAGTGGCGACTAACAAAATAAAACACGACGCGCGTAAATGGTTAAGATTAAATATAAATATTGTAGAGATACGACGTTCGAATATCTCCATTAGACGAAGCGTATCAGATTTCGCCTTTAAGAGATTTATAGGAATGTCTTTATTTCACTTGAAATGTTTGGCTTGAGTTATTTTTATGAGTTCGGATAAATATTTTATCAACCTCGCATGTAGTATTGAATTACTGGATACTTGAATTATTTTACTTCGAAAACTCCTTCTTCAAGTGCCGTCTCTTATTACGGGTTTTTCAATTAATATGGTCATTTCAGATCTTGCTTACAGTTAATATAAACAAAGAGCATCAGTTCCTGTGTGCGTGCGTGACGCTAATTTAGTTTGGAAATTATACTCTTAATCTTGCCTTGAGTGATGAGCAGTGAATTGAACTTTGCCAAAGCTACACATGTTTATCTACATATCTAATCTAGTCCATTTTTCATTTCAAATATTATCACTAAATAATTAGACCATATATACGCCCATAATAAAGGTCAAATAATGTATTTCTCGTATAAAGCAAGTATTAACTTACATATGAATGCTTCGAGCTACGTATATTGCTCTATTAAAGTTGAAGCGTTCAATATTGCTTAAATTCAAACTTTACTGCTTTGAATAGAGCAGATCGAATGAGCTGATGCAAGAACGAAGCGCATAAGAGTGTAGACTACAGTGGTCGAGAAGATCGTCACGAGATATCCTGATAAGGAACAGTGACGTGAGGAACTCTCTGACTCTCTTTTACCGCCAACAACACAAAAAATACGAAACAAATTATGAGATGTCAACTCAGGACCTTGATATTTGTAAATTCAGGGTCTAACCATTAGAGCGACGAGGTTGACAATGTGCATAACATTGTAATGTCCATGAGAATTGACCACTTACCTTTAATCTGATAATATCTTCACATTCCTTATCTCTTTAGAGGTTTCTAAGTATCCGTAAAGGTTTTTAAACGAAAGAAATATGCACGTTAATTCCTTGACACTTTAAAATGACATCAGATGTTCTTTGTATATCTTCGATTGTATTAACGACACAAAAAAATATGTTTTTACATAACTTACATACACCAAATACTTACATCAACAACTTTAGTATCTTTGTTGCCATCTAGTAGCGATGGGCTCAACTTTTTATAATTACATCGTAATTACATCGATGTCATGTCCGTTAATGTCAAACGTAACAATCTAGATATACGAGATGTATATATAGTACGACACAATTTAGACATAACATCGGCAAACTCAATAAAACCGATTACTACCGATTTATATTCGATTCTCGCGTCAGTCCAACCCGAGAAAGCAAGTGCATGTAAATCGACGGGGCAAATTGACGAATATATTAGGTCATACGATATTACAAGTTATTACGTTTGTGTAAAGATCATATTCACATAATAAATAAATATTGATAATTTGGGATAGCGTTCTTAATTTGGATGTGATCGGTTTTACGAATTTTGATGAAGCTACATCTAAGATGTGTCGCACTATAAGTATATGATAAAAAGTATGCATTAATTTTTTTTTGCAAGAGACACATCGTTAAGGCTCTCATTGGCTGCGTAACCGTCCATTACTAAAAGAAACCCCAGGGATGTTATTATCCATTAAAATACTAACATCCCTTATATGATTTTCTTTGTTCTTTTTTACCCTCTTATCACTCGCTCAGAACCGGAATGGCTGACTATACAATCGAAGCGGTTCGATAGCAGATGTTCCTCTTGCTTTATTGTCTGCAGGACCGTAAGGATAACATTTATCACCGATTCGTATTGGAAAGGCAATATTGTATTTATTACTTTCGAGATATCAAAGTTCAGAGGAAATATAATTTAATACGAGAATAATCTTTGGAAGTCCTATGGGAGCATAATCTTGTGCTATTGTTCTATTCTATACAAATAGGTGAAGGAGCACGACCCATCACCCTGCTCATTATAGATTGATGGCGTAGTATTTGATAAGATTTTACTATTCGTGGTGATGGATATATGAGACAACATCACATACATTACTCTGATCCCAATGTAAGTAGCTGAAGCACTTGTGTTATGGAAATCAGAAGTTACAACGGTACCACAAACACCCAGACCCAAGACAACATAGAAAACTAATGGTAATCTACATCGACTCGGCCGGGAATCGAACCCGGGACCTCAGAGTGGCGTACCCATGAAAACCGGTGTACACACCACTCGACCATGGAGGTCGTCATATGGATAGTTTTGTTCAATCAGATCTCTCATTTATTCTTTAATTTTATCGTGTTCTAGATGATCATTGTTAAGAGATAATCTTGGACCTGGACTATATTACATGACTTGCACTCGCAAGTCTATTTATATATAAAAGCAAAATACCTCTCACAGATAATTCACAAAATTATAACACCTTACATACACTTAAAATTTAATTTTTTATTTTATTTTATTTTAGGGAAACACACAAGAAGATAAACTTATGGGATATGAATATACAAAATTACATATATCAGCTAAGTTTCCACTGGTAATTAGATACATATTATTAAAATTAAAAAAGGCTGACATACATAAAATCAAATATTAAAAACGTATACTGACGAAAATCTTAGGCAGTTATGAATAAAATCTAACATAAATATAATTAAACGAAACAAAATAAAAAAAAATAACAAAACATAATTTGGTATGTAGATTTCATATAGTGTTCAGACATCCGCGAGAAGATTTTCCGAAACTTCTCCCTTAAGGGGGTAAAACGGAGTTGGAAGTTTTTGTTATATAAATAAATATAAAAAAGTACTTATGCATTGAGTATTACACACAAATAAAAGTTTAATTTAACAGCTCAAAATTAAACGAACGTAGAACACAATTGACGCTGCAGAAGTTTAATACTTGAATTAAATTTATACAAAGGAAATTCTTAGTTCTATTTGAGGGTAAAAATAAACGGGACGAGACGTTAGACGTATCGCTTCATTTCAGAGAACATCGAATACAATTCACAGTACGGGGACTAAATCGTTGATATGATTTTTAATACGTACTAAAGTTAACGTTCATTACTATAACTGCTAAGGAAAAGCTTTATAGCCTCTGTGGGATTCTCCTTCCAATACCTCTAGATAGATTTGGAAGTGTTGTTACATGTAGACACAATATGAGACATATAATTCATTGCTGAGTTCAAGATGAAAGAAACCACTTGTGCAGTAAGGATGTGCACAAATGCAGTAAGGATTGTTCAGATAAACCCGCAACCATCGCATCGGTTACGGACTGCGTTTCATAAAAACATTGATTTAAATGTTATATTTATGTGTTATTTATTGTGTTCGCGCGGTCGTGTTCCCGAGATCGCGGATACGTTAGAAATGCACCCAGCTCTTAGACGCGGCTATTCTCAATGCTCTGATGAGATACTTCTGAATGGCCGGCCTCGTTCTATTCAGTGATAAGGATACAATGCTATATCCGCCGTCTTTGTGCGCGCGCTGATAACAAAGGATGAACTGTAGCGGCTCTTCCGGTATCGTGAGGTATTTTATGTTCGTACATTGTGTTTGTATTTGAAATCAATTACAAGATACCTACAAAGTGAAACAGATGGTTTGGAACGATAAATAATGTATTTGTAATATCGCTATCGACTTCTATTCAATCAGTCTATTCTATTCTACTGAATCAACGTTGTCGTTTTAATAGATGCTCGCGTATGCTCATTAATTAAGTATAAGATATTCAAAGTTTTATCTTGGGGAAAACACTCATCATAAGAACTTTGAATTATCTATTGTAGACCCAGCTTCAGATAAACAGGAACATCAAATAATTATCAATATTTAATATGGTTTACAATATTTATTTTTACAGTTTTCTTTACAATCATCCATTATCTTCCGTATTTTAAAGGCAGATTAACAATTCCCATGTCAAATGTAATAATATTCTATTTCTACTTTTATTTATAAAAATGTCAAACCAAAAAGTATTCATTACTTTAATATAATTCTGTGACTGAATATAGCTCAACAGCTAGAAGTTATATAACATTTAACGATTATTTATAAATATTATATTTAAAATACTTTATAGGCTTACAGCTCGGCCTTCCTGCTGAGAGCGAGTCCCTTCGCTCCCGGCTACAAGTTTACAATTTCTTAAAAATAAAACATAATAATTAAAATCTACTCGCGTATCTCTTTCTAATTTTTTTTGTCCTATTTCTTTCTTATTAATTCAACATAAAATATTAAAAAATTTTAAATTAATGCTTAACATTTACTAAGTTCTTTGTTACAAATGCTATCAGATATTAAACTTGGTAGAGGTATCTTTTAAATTATTTTGAAATATTCCTTCTCAATCGATCAATCAAAATAAACTTTCTTCAAGTGGGCTTTTACAAGCACTTTTGAATCGTCATTTAATAATTAAGTGAAACTACCAACAGTTTGGAAAGTAGATTATACCGAGAAGAATCGGCAAGAAAGTCATTTTAAAAAAAATACATTTATGTAATATATCCTGCCTGGAAGTCAACAGGTATTATCTCCACGCTTTTTTTATCATCTATAAAATCTTGTATCGAATAATATGCCCTTTTTTATATTGTATTTTTTACAAACGATTTGAATTTACGAAACGGCAAAGTTAAAAATGTCTTCTAGTATGTACTCGTATTAGATATGAACTTATTATTATTATATTATTCTTCGTCAGATTAATTTTCTTCTGAACGACTTACAAAACCTCTAGGAAAATTTAACCTAGGCTGTATTTTGTCTACTGCAATGATGGCTTCGTAGCGATGGTTATTTTTACGCGATAACACAGCATCCTCAGAGACATATATGTATATATATCGTTGGGAACAATATCTTTATATGATGTGACACTGATACTTTATAACTTGTTTTAGGACCATATACAACCGTATATGTCTTCATATTTAGTCCTAACTGAATGATTGAAATGTTATCATTCCATGATTCAAAGTAGTAAGAACATTTAAACCTCTCCACCCGACCATTCGCTCTAGGAGTTGCTTCTGTATTTACTTTGTGTTGCACATCATAAAATTTTGTTATTTCATTAAGACGCTGCTGGTAAAGCTTGTTCCATTATCGGCAATGAGCCTTGTTGAAACACCAAAATTATATTACACAATATGGTCTTTAAAATATCACATCTTCTTCTTCTCATCTCATCTTCAAACTTCGTGTCTTTTCGTGTCGAATTTTGTGAACTTATTAACTATAACAAAAATGTAATAAAATAAAATAAAAATAACTTGATTTCCTTGATGATTCTGTATACACGGTTATACTTTAATTTGTATTTATTTAATATCTTTTATTTGTTATGTACCAGAAGAAGATAGAAAGTCTCGAATTATCGTATTCTCTCATTAGCAGATTGTACAGTTCCAATCCAGGTTTCTTATTATTTTTGACGACGACTGCGACATGTCAAAGGCAGGTTCATCATCAGTAAAATCTTCTGATTCATGGTCCCCAACTGAGTTGCGACTAAGTGCGTCGACACGAGACATGCGCGAACCTGGTCGGTAATAGAAGGCACGATAAAACCCTGGAAGCTAAATCCACCATCTAGCAATTTGAGATATTAAATCGTGTTTAATCAAAGTTATTCGCAGCGTATTTAAATGCAATACCAATAAGATATAAACACAATTGATTTAATGAAGCAAACACATTTAATGTTTCAATATCATATGAATGTAGTTTACGTTCCTCAATGTTCCTCAGTTTCGTTTTTTTCTATTAAAATAAGATACACTTTTCAAAAACCCCAGTCATATTTGTCTCAAGTAGTATATCACTTAACCCTTCATTACTAGCATCCATATGAAGTTGAGTTTCAGCATTTGGGTTATATAGTGCTTTTATTTTTATAGATGTTGTAGGTCTTTCTATTGATATTTCTTTTGTTCTATCGAATAATCTTGACTTATCAGTCCCGGAACATTTGAAATCTTTTATTAGTAAATCTGTTGGCAGAGCAGCCCTTAAAGCATAATTTCAACGAAACGCTTAAAATATCCATAAGATCACTAAAATTGTCTCAACTCATACTCATTGCTGGGCTTTAGAAACTTGGCTATAACCTCTGCCTTATACGTACCAGGTTGAATTTCATCATAAGTCACTTCGTACCCAAAGGAGTTGATGATTTCTAGAAAGAAATGGCACTTAATCTTAGTGTAAGAGCACCTATTTTAAGCAGTTCAAGAACCTTTTCCAAGCACTATAGTCCTTCGGAGACATCTAGTCTATGTAAATTATGGCGTATTTCATTTTTTTGTTTCCATCAATATTCATGCATAATACATTGAAAAACCGATGGCGCATTTCCATCAAAACCAAAAGGCATTCGATTGAATTCGTACTTCGGATGTTACGAAAGCCGTCTTGTATAAATCTCTTACTCTTCGGGTATTAATGAAAGTAATTATATGATAATAATCTTGAGGCTAGGTCTAAAGATGTCAATAAATTATTGCCTGATAATTGAAATTACTAAAACGAAATGTGTTACTCGAGAAACCAAAACATTTTTTTTTCCATTTCAGTTATCTAAATCGTTAATCTAATCAGTTATCAATTTTTCGTTATAATTTAAACTATCGTTTTTCTGTATTTCACCAAACGTCACATTATATGAATTCAAAATGTGTTTGAGCTCTTCAGAATGGTACTTTAATTTATGAAATTAAAATTCTTGGTCTTTATTTACCCAACGAGAGAACACTAGACTTCCTGAATATAAATGATGAAGGACGAATAATTATTTACTTTCATAGAATTTATATACTTAGCAGTGCGAATTACTTAATTGAGCGACCTCTTTTTAGTACTATCTGAAATTTAAATCTTTCATACATCATGTTATTTATATTTCTAATGCAATGAATGGGTATGTGATCTGATCTTCTCTCGCAGATAAAATACTTCGGAAAAAGATTGCTGAACTTGAACCTCGGGTAATCTTATTCATTACAGTTGTAACATATATATTTTGTATCTAATTTAAAAACTCGTCGTCGTTAGACTCGTATATTTTGCAGCTTTGTTTTGCTCAACTCTAACGGTTCTAAAATATTTCAGGGCCTATTCTGGCTCTGAGAACAGTGCAGCCTGCACACCAATCCTCATAGCATCTCAAGCACAATCGTCATCTTTAACACCATGCAGTAAACAATCTACAACCTAACTTCCATAAATTTAACAAATTCATCTCAGCATATTAATACTGTTTAAGAGGTTCTGTGTACTTAACCGGCTTAGACAACATTTATTTAAAATATATAATTTTAAATCTTAGACATCATTTCAGTCAAAAATTTAGCATAGTCTTAGCGTATTGGGAATGATTCGAGCAATTTAATTAATTGTTACTGAATGTTAATTTTAACTTATATGAACTCTTGTCCGACTGCAATATCGACAAAAAAAATCTAATATAGCTTCACTACCAGTTGTTATTTTTATGTCGCATAGAAGTAGACGATCACGGCTCACCTGAGTAACTCAAAAAAAAATTTTAATTTTTTTTTTCTCTATGTCTCGCTTTAAATTTAAAATTAATGTTTCTGTTATATAATATTACTAAGAGTATTTAATGTTACACTATTTATACCTGCTCTATAACACTATCTCTTACAGCTGTGAGTTGGTTGGAAAAATTTCTTTTAGAAATAAGCCCGCCATTGTGAACAAAAATTTCATGTATAAAACTACGATGTAAAATTTCTCAGTGCAATATAAAGAGTATTATATAATTAACTTCATCTTCTTGTACTCTGCTCTTATTTTTACTTCTTTGCATCTGTTTGCATAGTCACATCCAAGAAATACAGCGCTAATCAACCAACCTCATGTAACACCTACAGATTTGTTCATATCATTCCACCATTAAAGTACATTTCCAACCTGACGCCCTCCGCCACGTTGATTACTTATAACCTAACGCTCTCCGCTAGGTTGTTTACTACACTACAACTGTGTATGGCGCACTCAATATCCTCGTTTGTTCTGAATAATAATCTCCTTTTCTCCAGACTTGACTCTTAAACTTGGGTTCTTATGACCAGCTCACATAGCTAGACGCACCATGCCTTAAGTCTAGTGCTTTCTGACTCTGACCCTTAAACCTGGGTTTTCCTGAGTCTGCACTAGACCTACCATAGGCTGCGCTTAGACATTGATTATCATCTCAATCATTCATGATCAACAAAACTGAAACATGCCTTAAGTCTAGTGCTTTCCGACTCTGACCCTTAAACCTGGGTTTTCCTGAGCCTGCACTAGACCTACCATAGGCTGCGCTTAGACATTGATTATCATCTCAATCATCCATGGTCACGAAACTGAAACTAACAAATTTAAGCTTAGACACCGCTTACATAAAAAAAAAATTAACCAAAATCAAAATAAATACAGATATTTAATCAAAGCACATATGCGGTGAATGTCATATTAATATTTTATTTTACCAGCATACCAACACGTTTGCTTAAGTAATTATCTTTTTTAAATGATATATATTTTGTCATTCTTGGGTTAAGAGAGAGTAAAGAGTAAAACAATAAAAACGAAAAGTAATTAATATGTAAAAATAATAACGGATTACTGACGTGAACAAAAAAAAACTGCTTTATGGAGACAGACATCCCTTCATGGTATCATCCCTCATTGCTGTGTGGATAACGCAGATTCAGACGCTTGGCTTTGGTTTGGCTGAGGTGGGGTGAACTGTTTTCCCGCGAGTTCCTTACGACTTCATCCATCTCATCTGCTTATACCCTTACTTAGCTCCAACTAGCGATTGGTTACGGCCCGTGTGCCCGTTTAGTTACCTCGCAAGAAAGGAAAAAAAAAATAACAATTTTAATAGTTAATTATAGTGTTTTGATTAGCTTAATAAATAAATATATATTATATTAAAATAAAATAAATTAATGAAATCGCGCACGCACCCTTTATTCACGATCTACGTCCTTGGCGTGGAAAGAAAAATAGTATTATTTTTCTTTTATCCCACTTCTGAAGCTGTAGACCCAGCTTCAGATAAACAGGAACATCAAATAATTATCAATATTTAATATGGTTTACAATATTTATTTTTACAGTTTTCTTTACAATCATCCATTATCTTCCGTATTTTAAAGGCAGATTAACAATTCCCATGTCAAATGTAATAATATTCTATTTCTACTTTTATTTATAAAAATGTCAAACCAAAAAGTATTCATTACTTTAATATAATTCTGTGACTGAATATAGCTCAACAGCTAGAAGTTATATAACATTTAACGATTATTTATAAATATTATATTTAAAATACTTTATAGGCTTACACTATATACTAAGTAATAAATATTCCCTGCATATAAAACAGAACACAATAAAAAAGTTTTGATTGGTATTTTGAAATCAGTGATAACTTTTAAATTAAATCACATTATTATTATTTTATCTTTAATTTTTTCGAAAGATACAATATTACAGACGATTATGTTTTAAATCATAAATCGTTACATATAGTGAGCCTAAATCTGCGAAGAAATCAGAAATTTAGTTTTAACATTGATCACAGACGTTTCGTAACATACTTCACCGCGCTGCTCCAATGCGAGAGAATTAAAGCATGCAGGTTTCCTGACGACATACTGATAGAACAATAAAATCAAACACAAATCCTAGACTTATGAAGACTGAGTAGTATTTGAACCCGTTGTTTTAGTTTAGTTGAATCCTAACTCACAGGGCCATTTGTTCAACAAACGGTATACAAATTATTACAAATTCATGATGTTTGCAATCTGCTCGCAACATGTTTACATAGCTATATTTGATATATAAATAAACATTTGAATTGTTTGTTTTGTATGTTGTCTGATTAATAATCGATGATTGGGTTTTTATTGCACGTACCTCGCGCCAATGTTATCGCGAGAGGAATCCGTTTGGCCGCGCTGATTCACTGTTCTTAATAAGGCTCTTAACAATTATTGCGTTTTGTAGATTTTAATTGAAGTGTTTCCTTTTATGTTTTAATTAGATTTTTTGCGTATTTAATATAAGCATTATGTTTGTAGTGAAACGGACATTGTACGTTGAAAATGATAAACTGCGTCCATGTCTGAATAAAATATCTACTTGGTGTTAAACGATCGTCGATCATTTTTGAAGTAATTTATGTAATTGATTTTTATTACCAAAATACTCGTTAATGTTTAATATTCGGTTTGTGTATTTAAGTAATCTTTATTGTACATGAGTGACCGATTTCTTTGAGTACAAGTTGTAAGTATTATTGCGACGTGTGATTTATGAGATATTTTTTTAATGAAATTATACATATTCCTCAATAACGCTTGGATTATTCTATCGACCGTTAGAAAACTAATTATTTCTGTTTTATAGTTGTGAGATATGGACCGGAGGACGAGACCTTGACGTACTAGTCGAGCCCAGCAACGTTTCTCGACTACAGCACCGTCACAGGCGCCTTTACATATAAATATTCTTTCATGTAGAGTTCAGATAACAGATCAATTATTTTTCAGAAATCAGAAATAAGACTTAAAAAATATATTTATAAAAGATTTGATAAAAGCGATCTCGGCGATAACGACGAGGTGGCGCGCAGAGGTTCATCCGAGATTGTTAATTAAGTTAACTAATGAAGCCGCGACCCGCTGAGATCGCATCGCGGGTTACCTAAGTTTCTATCCGACAGTTTAGATGAAAGACAATTATAAAAGCACAAAAAAATATTATATAAAAATTACCATTTTTTGTACTTGTTTTTACATGTGGGGTCAAAGAAAAAGTCGAAAAAATAGAGTTCTTTGTAATGAGACTTACACTAATAAACCTATAAAAACAAGCTGGGTAAGAGTTCATTGTATTGAAGTGTTACGAAATAGCTTTGAATAGAAGTATAAGCCTCACTGCGGTTAGACATTCATTTTTCGCAAGATTACATCCGACACATTAAGCTCTGTCTGTTCAGCGCTCTGAGCAACCTCACTGTGCCTCACTCCATTACCGAGTATAAGATAAATAGCAAACGTTACGAAGGCACAAGAACGCCTCTGTACTGCTGGTTCAAGCCTACGTTTTTCGATTAACATGTATGAACAACTTCAATACACCTACGAGCCACGTGTAACCTCTCTCCTATCAATAGACTATGTGTATTGAATTGAAAAACCTACATTATTAATATGTATAATACAAAAACAAAAGTCCAAAAGGCACGAACACAAAAGCTCGAGGCAAAAGAAAACCATATGGAATTAATAATAAATATAGGTAAGCTAACTACAATATATTATATAATATTAACAGATTTATGTTTGCTTTTTTTTTCAATATATATTAGGATAGTTTTTAATCAAGTCGGACATGACCTAGATAGAATGTTTATATGTTGCATATTTTATTCGCTCCCTATGTCAATATAGTCATCATCGTTTCGGGCGCTCTCTAAATGAACGCTGCTAAAACTATTAAATATGTATATGAATGAAATAAACCCATAACTTTTGATAACATTAAAATTTAACCGGACAAATCTGTAGAGAGATTTCGACTGAAAGTTCGAGACAAGAAGTGTTACCGCCAATTTTGTAACTCTGAAAATTGCATAAGTTTTTAGTAGAGTTATATTTTAAGCGAACGACTTCAAGACTCACAGTCTTAGAAGCTGGCCACTATTGAATAAACAAGTGTAACAGTAGGAAGTAACATAACGGCAGGCGAAAGTAAAGTATGAGTCGCTTATCAATCACTAATTAGCAGCATGTTTATTGATATTAATTAGTCGCGGTCACGTGTCTGCGCGTGAGGGTGCGTCGCGCCGTGACGCTGCATACGCGCCAACAGAGCTGTCACGCTGTCGGATGCGGGGACTTGATAATGCCGTGATATACACCTGTCAGAGACCAGATGGCTGAGTGGTTAGAACGCGTGCATCTTAACCGATGCTTGCGGGTTCAAACCCTGCTTGGGTTTGAACCCGGGTTTATAATTCATCTCGTGCTCGGCGGTGAAGGAATACATCACGAATAAACATGCATGTATCTAATTACATAGAAATTCTGCCACATGTGTATTCCACCAACCTGCATTGGAACAGCGTGGTGGTATATATTCCAAAAACCTTCTCCTCAAAGGAGAAGAGGCCTTAGCCTAGCAGTGGGAAATTTACAGGTTGTTTTTGTATACACCTGTCGGGTTCTTAGAGATACATTACGAGATGCTACGTGTATGTGACGCGGTCTGTACCTACGAAACGCCTTATTAAGTCGCTCCACGTGTAAACAGTCTGTTTCCGAAGTTTATAGTTGTGTTGCAGACGACTGTTTCGTCAATTTTCATTAGCACAGTTCTGCTGGATATACGGAGAGTGAACGTAACTTATAACGAAGTGTCCAACATAATTATGCTCGTTCGCCACTGGCCACGTCAATTACGAAAACAAAAATCTAAAAATTAATCTTGGCCTTTAATCTTCAGATAAGAGTCAATTGCTTCAAGTATTTGAATATCTCAACTTGATAAAACAGTGTTTATATCGTTATAGACAATAGTCTACGTTATTAGAGATATGTTTTACGTTTCTGTCTTATATTTGCAATTCGTGTTACAAGTAGCTGCGTACTCAACGTTGGGACTTAGCGGTGAGTGGTATGCTGCCGTGGTACATCTATAATGCCGTTATCTACCTGAACTCAATTATGAGATAAAAATAGTACTAAAAATGTAAAATGTATGTAACTTATCGATAATAAGACCATAAAATTGTTTCCAAAACTGATCAAGAAATCCAGACATGGCAAATATATGTCATGATAGATATATTTTTTTCTTATTAATATGCGATCATAAGTTCGAAGTTGGAAATCGATGAAGACTGACTACCTCCCAGTTTCTGAAGTCACCATTAGTTTCTACTGCTAGCATAGCGTCGATGGCAAATAATTTGCTCGACAGAATTGTTTCACGTACCTATCGGTTTAATCGTTATAATAATTGTTACTTTGATAACACAATACGTTTTAATTAAATTGCTATCTTGTAACATCACTCATCACTCTCGTTTAGACCAGTTTGTTGTTGTCGAAGTTATTACGAAAATAAAAGGGGATTTTTAACCCTTTACTCAAACTGTTTTGATTAAAACAATGTAGTATTGTTGATTACGACCGGCGATAGCCTTAACGAGCGGGGACGGCGCAGCAGTATTCATAAAAAACATGTAAATTATTCAACAGGTGCAAACATCTATGTATTTATTACCTTCCGATCCTTTTTTATTTGTTAAGGGAACGCGTATCACTAAATAGACCGTCTAACGACTTCAGCCTGGTAGTTTAAATAAAATCACAATAACGACGTAAGTGACTTAAGCAATTAAATATATCTCTATAGGAGATAGTAATTAATTATATACTACATGCACACACGCACACACATATTTATTCAAATAGCTTACATTATATGTTATACGTCTCATTGTATGTCTTTTTGCTTTTATTTAAGGTTTGGTTTCATTTGTTTGAATTTATGTTAATATCAATTTCTTAAGACCGAGACCTCTGCTTTATACCGCTGGATGTATGTAACATACAACTTCACTATCTTCTAAAAGAAACAAATAAACTTATTAGTATTATTGTTAAATCACTTCTAACAATGTCTACGCGTTATCAAAGATGTGTCCCCTGAGCCTGGAATTACACTGGATAACTAACTATTAACAGTAATCTGTTTCTGTTTGAATGGTGAGCGATTCATTGTTATGTATCAATTAAATATTGTTGTTTATTGATAAAATCTCAGATAGGCTATCTCATCTGGAGTGGATTATTATATTTTTATGTAATACGTTATAACCAAGAAGGTTCCCTGTTTTACACAGTTACAACCGGGCGTTGGTTTAAACATTATCAGTTATTATTTGATTCGGTTTTAGTTTCATGCTCACCATAACTGAGTAATAACTAGAGCAATTAGCACGTGAGCTCTAAAGAACGAAATGTTTTATTGCAAAACAAAAATAAAAACTACATTGTCCGTATTTTAATGTTCATTATGGCGCTTATGATCTTTATCAAAACGTTACAAAAACAAAACATTGGGACACTTTTAAGTCTGCTTTGTAACGGTTTTTTTAAACCATTTCTTCATCATACTTTTTCTCTCTTTGTGTATAGTTTTGTGTTCACACAATTCGTTTCATTTTAGAAGAAAAAAAACTGTCAACGGACAGCGACGTCGCGACAAAAACCGCCCTTATAACTATTACGTGTCTCGGAGTTCTCTTAAAGCAAAAACGTTAGACGTAATGTCTAAGCAGCAGTGTACAAGAACAAACGACTAAGACTCGCGTTCATGTACTGAGAAATAAACGGGGAAAAAATTAATTGTTAACGTCGAGTGTCCCATCAGTATTCAAATGAAATGCATAGTTTGCCCAAATTGATGTGACGCAAAGCGACCGGTTGAAACAATTTTAAAGAATTCAAGTGCCCTTTATTTTGTCGACGTTCGTCTCGTATCAGTATTCATCAGCTGCAGATAAAGAACTTTGAAGACACCACTCGCCAATTCGAATGAACGTCAAATAAAACTATGAATATTTAAATGTTATTTGCTTTCATATTTTTCACTTGTCCTGTATTAATGAAAAGTTTGTGCTTAGAATTGAAATCGTTGGGATTATCAAAGAACTGTAAATTACGTCTATTTGTTATGATAACTTATTGTAATACGATGGCTTAGATAAAGATTCAAATTATATTTTCTTTACTCGGTATAAAATCGTTACATTCACTTTTTGATAGAAAGAGTAAAAATTATGAAACAGTCATAAAAGAAAATACACCCAACTAAGAAAAGAACTAGCGAATGAAACTCAGCGGGTTTTTTTTAGTAAATGTTGTAATTGTCTACAATTTCCATTATATAAAGTAATAGTTCTGATGCGATCGTTATATTGCCGAGATATGTTATCTATGATTTTAATGATTGTATAAAAATAAACATTAGCTGCAAGTTTTTCTATACAAGTTTTTATATGTAACAATGGAAGCAGTACGAACGCTTTCTGAGGAATACATTGCCCCACAAAAGAGTTACTGACTCTGCATAGACTCTGTCAGTAACTTCGGCCGAATCACAGGGGCGATACGTATGTGTGTTCTTTGTATTTATTGGTATCACACGTGCATATGATTGAAAATCATTTACTAATTTCGTTGTATAGTTTTTTATATACTTTATATGCTCATTACCATACAGAAAAATTATTTACGACAACAACGTAACGTACACTGTATTGGGGTTAATAATAATAATCAATTGACAATTAATGGTAAACAGCTATTAGCATGTATTATGTGATACAATTATATAGTATGTACTAATAGAGTTTTATAAAAGGTTAAATTGTTTTAACTTTTCATAATACACTATTAAGTATGAATTTGCAAAAGTCGTTTGTACATTTTTTGCGTTACATTGTTTTAAGCTGAATATTGACTACAATTATTGTTGTCTATGAGGTTTCAATATTTATTTGCAAAAAGAAACGTTGAATAAGTTGATTTGATAAAAATCGACATTGAGAAGGAAGCCCTTTTTAAATCAAAATGATGTAAATTTCATTTATTTATCATTTTAGATCTCTACTTTATAATATGAATTAGCTTCCAAATTTTCAATATTTGTTGTACATACATGGCTTGTTTTATTAGGTTGACAGTCTGTAGTACTAGTTTATAACCAAATTCTATTAGCATACGTTTACCTAATACAATTTTGAAACGACATATAAACTATTACTACAAATATTAGAATTCATCCAACTTGAGGCTGGCTGAATCGGACACATTATTTAAAACATTGCGAGTACGACTGCGACTCAAAACAACAGATGCCGCGTTAAAGCTTTAAAATATACATCGATATCAATTTACATTTTAAAATATTTTAATTAAAGCGTTATGTTTATAACGGCGCTGCGGTAATCCCTCGACATAATTTCATTTGTACGATTTAATTTGCAAGGGTAATCAATTATTATATTCATTTATTTCATTGTAACTCGTAAACTAGTTGCGGCTCCGTATGTTTTAATGCAGCATTAATGTATAAACATCGTGGATGATACAATTGTGGTCGTGATAATGAGCTAAAATAAATATACCTTATTGTATTCATACCAACGGAGGTGCACTTTACTCTAATTTGTTTTATTTTTGTGTTAGTGTAGTTACAGGCCTGCGGAGTATAGATACGACATCTAGGCATAGCATTGCCGGTGTGACAATATGAGTTTACTTATCAGAACGGCTTTGTCTCCGAAAGAAAATAAAAAGACCCAAAAGTGGGCGCTTACCTAAAATTAATATGAAGATAATATTTTTTATCGGTTTTTACAAATTTATCCCATTATCTCTACTGAGTCAATTTGGATAAATCTGTATGTCTTTGAAGAAACGTGTAGACGTCATGTACACACACACACACACACACACACACACACATAGCAGCAGAGCGTCGCGGTAAATTTTAGTGTCGCTCCGAATCATCCCCGATTCAAGGATTAAACATGCCTTACATGACCATTATTTTTTTCAATCAGAGCGAACGCATAATGAAAGTGGTCGTAAATATAAATGGCTCGTTTAAAAGTCTTTTATTTAATTATGTTTTACATTCTATCGGTACTTGTACTGGGTTCTCGTATTCTTACTTCAAAACAAAGGATTTGTTTTTAAGGAGCTTTTTATGCACGGTGAGCCTGATTTCCTGCGGGTTTTGTCACAGCTGGACGTCAAGGAGTTGTTCGAGAACAGTGGGACACGAAAACGAGACGCGCGGTCACGTTACACATGCCACATACAGTTAGCGTGACGTTTATGGATACTGCGTCTTTGGAGTCGTAGCGTGAAACTAAGTGCCTGTGTATATGTGAATGCCCGTAATCATGCACAACAAACGGACTTTATAGCGACACAAAAAACTAAAATGGTCATTGGAACTCTCCAAAGGTACAGATAGCAAAAAAAATTGTTTTTTTTTTTTTTTAATATTTATGCACTTGTATCGAATCTGTGTAGAGAACCCATAATCATATATCAAGTAAACGAAACAAGTTTACGGAATTTACAGAATTCATTAAGTATTATAAATGATCCGTAAACAAAATATGTAAGCGTAAAAGTAGAATAACAAAACACTATCCTTATAATTTATTTCCATTATTTAAAATAAGCGTGTAGTGAATAGCGGCTCCGTTCGCGATTCTCACGTCTGCGCAGCGGGACCGGCGTCTCCGGACAAAGCTGCAGCGAACAATAGAATAGGGGATGCGCGTGAGTCGATTACAATCAACGGACCAAACTAAACTAGCCCTTATTGCAACGTGCAGAAGAAACAAAATATACGAGATACACGAAAGGCAACATTACGGAAAGGCCAGAAAAACTACAATCCACATTATTCATAGATGTTATCTGCGGTCGGTGTATAATTGCAGTACTATTATGTGGCGGGACAGCGAGCTCGCATGGAAATTGGAATCGATTGAGATAATGCCTTTAAAATCTGCAAATGCCCGAAACGAGTTTTTTTTATGCTTTTATCGTATTTGCATTTGGGACTTTGTATTTACGCTCCGAATAAACGTTCAAGCGCTTCCACGGCCGAGTGGTATTAGTGCTAAAAGCGTCGTTGTGAGAGAGAACTGTGAAAACTGTATTCAATACTTCGATATTCATAGACGTGTTTTTGGAAATCATTTCGCAAGTGCAACGAATAAATATGATATTAGTTGGAATAGCAACACACGAATATCAACATATCAGCTGTGATTAGAGCGGCGAAGAGATCGTTCGGTTCGACTAAAACCTATATTGTCCAGTTTAGTCCGCATATTTTTCTTCGCGCGTCAGTTAAAATATATTTTGATTCCTTTAAAAGCATTCAAGTTGCTCAGTGCAAATACATACATTCATTTGTGGTATATGTGGTGGTATATGTATCATTTATTTCGTTTTATTTTAAAGCATAAAGACAGTTAATGTTATCTACAGAACATATACAGACTAAATTGAGACATTGCGAAGATCTAAGTATGTATTTGTTTCAGTTAAAGTTTTCGTTAGTTCTATGTTTATAGAGCGCTAGAGGTGGAAATTTTCCTCGCACTACATTAAGTATAGAAATCGTATATATTTCTTATTCCTGCGAATTTCAAAGAAAGCAATACCTAACTATTTTTCAAAGAAGAAAATTAATACGAGAAGTTTTATATTCCATTGTTAATTAGTTAAAAGAAACTCTTTGAAATTTATGTAAAAATTATCTTAAAAGAAATTCTAATAGTTGCATTTTATAAACTTGGTCGGAAATAAAGCTTAAAATGTACGAAGATTTATCTTAATTAAAACACAAGAAGTATAATAATTTGTTTGATAAAAATAATATTCACAGCGCGAACAGGCGCTGAAGCGCTGAATGCATTTGCACAATTCAGGCGGAATTTATAAAATAAAATTACATTCAAAATCCATTAAAACATTTTAACTACAAATGTATTGGAATACAGATATTTCAGTTTCGCAAACATTTACGCAAATACTAAAAGTTTTTATTGTTTTAAGCCGATTTCAAATAATGATTCAGTTTACATTGCTTTTTGTTATAACCGAATTTTATTATATACACGCGTAGGTATATACATATACCAATTTATACATACATTCGCATAGATCGTGTTTCATAACTAACTAATGCCGATATGCTTTACAATGACTGTCATATATTTTGTAAACAGTTGGTAGAACTCGCGCTGTCTATTGTACTTTGATGGTTCCGTGAAAGCTTTGCGTAAGTGCTTCCGACTGTACAAAGTTGCAACTCAATCAGATGAGCGAAGCGTTAACATATACAATGCGTACAAACACAAGCACAAGTTTTTATTTGTAAAGTATTTAGTTTACCCCTGTTTCTACGTTCTTGCTCGTAGTTACAGTTTGTATTTGGATATCAAATCGATTCTCACCGGAGGGTTGGTGACGAGTAAACTCATTATTATTACCAAAAGATAACGATTAATTCCAATATTTTACCCAATCATGTAATAAAGATCGTAAATTACGAATGTGTATCCAATTTGTAAGAAAATAATACTTATATCGGAAAGTAACATTAGCCGTTCAGAGTATATTTAGTTACAGGCGAACCTTACAAGCAATGACTTTAAATAATTATTGTTAAAGCCCCCATACTTATCTGATGGAAATGAATCAAGAGGGATACAGAAATAAAAAAACACAACGAGAGTGTCCCGTTACGATCGATCAAGACTCATTAAGAACGGTCCAGTACTCGAGGCCAATCCATCTCGGGCGACACCTGACACGCCAAAAAACACCGCGCCCTTGATAATTAAGCCTGCCTATTAATTGGGTCGAGATAGGCCTTTGAATAAACTGCCTTTAAATTATTTTACAGCGATACTCGGACACAAGCAAACCTTTTTAACGAGGGAATACAAACTGAAGGTCAACTTTTAACCTGGTTGGTGCTATGTACACTGCAATCCTGTTTTATCGGTACCACCCATTCGTCAGATATTCACCATACAGGAAATACGTATTATTTTTGTTCCGGTTTGAAGATGTATATGTGGAAATATAGTTTATGTATACCAATTTAGGGGAACCCAAAGCTGTTTTGTATCAAGTGTTATTGTATGTTATGCAATTTTGGTAGTCTTTATAAATGTATCTACGAATCGAAAGATTGTATGTGTCGCAATATATTGTATTCACAAAGAATAATAAATCTTATTGATCGAATATCCAAGTGAAGAGAAAACCGCCCCATAAATGGAATCGTACGACGGTCGTCACGATTTAATCTAAAAGTGGACAATTTGATACGAATCGATCGCTGCGGCGCTGACGTAGTTTTTATCCGATTGAATGCAACCAGCCAACTGGCACAAATGCCAGAGATGTATCCTGTGCACTGCACCGGTACTGCGGTACAAAAACATGCCGTAACCGATGCTGAAGGGGATCGTTGTAAACACTACGGAGATCTAGTCCGCTTGGGTGGCCGTTTGTTTTTATATGAACACGCTCCGGGAAGCGATGCCTTTACGTATACTGTTTGACAACTGCAACTTTGGAATATTAATCAATGTTCGCTTTCAATTAAAATATCTCGACAGTCTCGCCTGAAATATATTATGCCGTTTCTAAGAATTATTATTCTATATTATTTCGTTCTTATATTATTCGGAGCTCGATAATAAGAGAGCTGTTACTTTGAGGTCTTTATAACTTTAAACAACTTTCAAGTGACAGGTTATTTCATTTAATTATGCACGAGCAAGATTGACACCATTTAAATTATAACCAGAAAGGGCTTTTAAGAAAGTATTAAGGTTATTTTTTATGTAATAAAATTTATTTTGTATAATTTAATATATATGTACTAATAGCACATTAAATATTAAAAATGTAAATTAGTATAATCACCACTAAAGTCGTTAATAAATGCGTAAGATTTTTAATTTAAAATGTATATCGTATTTTTCTGATTGCACGTCTGAAAAAACCGTTAAATCTTTGCGTGTTCTGCTGCCAACGCATGGCCCCCTTTTATGGTGAAGGTTATGCATAGTTTCTATCATAAAGGATCGGTAATTGGTTCAAAGATTGCTAGATACACCCTACATAGATCTAAGCCCGAGATGTTCAGTAAAGATGCACGTTTTCTCCACACTGGTTAATCTCGTCTCTAGAATATCTTCGACTAAGAATAAATTCAAACCGTTATTTCGTAATAAAAGAACTTCTCTCACGACAGATATTAAAGCATAATTTTTTCAATTGGCCATAGACGTTTACCCGATATAATCGATTTCCTAAATTATTCATACAAAAAACTGTTAAATACTTTCAAAAATAACAAAACGAGATATTCGGAGCCGTGTGAAAATCGACACGGAAAGGTTAATTCGATGAATAATAAATCCGAATGTTTCCAGTCGGTAATGACGGCGGTAAATAAAGCGGTTAGCTTGCACGGGCGGCGGTAAGTTACAATTTATTTTAAACTAAAACAGGTAATATATCGTTATTTACCTTTCACTGGTCTGGTATTACTTTTAAAGCAGTTTCATATAAGAACTATAATTCAAATATGTTCAAAAGAACCTGTTTCGATCCTCGGTGCAATCGGGGTGCGGTTGGTCTGTTTTGCAGGACTTGCAGACCATGACTGCCCGATTGACGCAGCGGTAGTTTCAACCAATTCACTCCTAGGACTTCTTAGAAATGTGAAATGTTTGGCGACCCTATACTCACCCTCCTAGTCTTCTTTCATTTTGGGGTAGCTTTGCTCTGAAAGACAGAAGTGATCGCACGTCCATTTTCAAACTACCTAAAGCACCGATCATCTGGTAAGGAGGAATTGAGATCACTATCTACCCCCTGAAGCGAGCGCCGTCGAATGCGTGCGGAACACTACCGAGAAGAAAGCGATAGATAAAAAAGTCAACGCAAAAAGCATGAGCTTATATGTATTACAAAATAAAAGCTGGTCCGTATATTATTTCTTCAAATCATATTATTAACTTGCTCGTTCGATGTTGCTGTTTTGCGACAGAATAATTGGCATGTGGGTAGCGCGGTTTTACCACCAGTATAATATTCTACATCTGCATAAACTACGTTCTTTTTGTAATATTATACATAATTCCATTTTGCAATTTCTGCAACATGCCTGCCCCGTTAGCCGGATGTTAAATTTTGCACAAACGGCATGAAGCGCGACCTCACGTGCTTGAGTTACAGATGAATCAGAAATATTTACACGTATGAACTACTCGTATCACTGTTAACTTGATTACGTTTACAAAAATACTCCCTCCACATATTGTATCATACACCTGTCCACAGAGCTCCGTTCCTTGTTAGGACGAGGTCTGAAGTTTATTCCTGTTAATTATGTCATATTAAATGACTTTCTTTAATTAATTCCGAACTTTTCACGTAAATGAACATCAAATTTAAATATTTTCACAGAAAACAAAAATCACTTGGTTCTTAAGAAAGTCGCTTAATTAAAACCAAGTGAATACCGAAGTCGAGTAATTACTCATAAATTAGCCAGCATAGTTGCAGTTCTTGAATATTGATGACTGTTAAGTTTTAGTTTTTGCTGCACGAGTGAAGGAAGTGGAAGATGGCGGCGCCGGCACGTGTAAGGCGATAGGGGCCACGGTTTTTACTTTGGCCGCTACAAGGAAACTCACTCCGCACTTAAAGCGCCATCTGGTGTTGCTTGAAATACGTTACTATATCAGCAATCATTAAAGGGAATTACTTATTATTCAAATTAATGAACAAACCGTCCTCCGTTCACATAAGTTTATATATCAATACGTAAGATATGATATGCATTACAAACTAATGTCGTTAGGACAGACAAACATTTAGAACGAAATTTTGGCTAACTGACAGAATTTTTAACACCACGAACGAGGTTGGAAGTCAAAAACTCAGCCAGTTAGCCGAAACTTCGATTTTAACGCTTGTTCAACTGAAATACTTTTGCGTTATATTCGTTTGTGTGGAAAGAAAAACTAATTAGACGACACACTAGTTTTCCGTCAGCGTAAAACCAGAGGCTTCAGCATATTGTTTAGCACTCTGAAAGAAATTGGGATTTTAGAATAAAAATATTAAAAAAAAAAACATTTTTTTTTAATTGAGTAACAGGCTAATAGGTTTCCCATTTGCACTGGCAACTCTCAATCCTACTCGTTCACCATTCGAAACTGATACAGTTCGAAGGTGTTTAGCGATAGAATATACATAACTCGTTTAAAAAGATGAAATAAAGTATTAAGGTCTATTAACACTAATTTATAGTGACAAAACAGTCTGAAAGTTAAATCACAATATTGTTAGAGTGTCAAATATTGTTATGTAGTTATGTTTTGTATTTTTCACACAAAAGCATTTTGTTATAAAAAAATTTCATTGCCTTGAATGCCTTCTCGTTCTTCACGCGCGTTAAACGAAGTAGCGAGTCATGTCATGTTATATACGCGGACATTAGGTCTATTTTTGTTCTTCATATAAAAATACACTTTACGTTTTCGTAATAAGACACATATTACTTTGCAGTGGATACCTCAAAGAACAGGGTTGTTGATACGATGTCACATATTTCCAAGTTGACGGATGGTCGCTAAAATATTGGTAACATGTTAAAAGCGCTAAGACGGAATTTCGGATAATATTTTAATCCTTATGGCGTTAGCAATAAGAACCACTGAGACGACTGTGTTATTCGGGTATTAGGAAGACTACTATAAACGATTCGGCTCGACTTCACTACGAGCAAGTGTGAAGAGGCCTGTGTGTTTAGTTTGTATTTTAGCGGGAGGTAGAATTGACACCTTACGCGGCTCAAAGCCGTCTTGTATATTTTTAAAAGACCAATATTATTAGAGCCTCTTTGTGAAGAGAATTGTAAGCAGATAGCGCATACTTCTATTAATCGATATTAAATTCAATAAGCTGATCCAAAAAGAACCATTTTGGTTCTTGTATTTTGTATAAAATAAAACTGATCGTGGACGCCGGCTTACAGCCAATAGAAAACAAGATTGATACTGCAGCACTCTGCGGTTGGAACATGGAGCGGCTATACAAATAGATCAATGTCATGAAAACTCTAATAAATGAAAGTTTCCATTTAAACTTTTCCATTATATTTGTTTAGCTTAATTATAAGTTTTACAATGGCTAACTGTTGAAGAATATCTATGATATCGTTAGATATAGATTCCTTTCACAGTTAACTTGACATCTTATTTTCATACGTATGAATATATACTGCATAGTTAATGTAATTGTATGTAAGAGTTTTTTGAACTGATGTGATTGAAGACCTGAAGTGTGACTTTGATTTCATTAAGCCACTAATAGGCACTGAAGCGGCTATATTATACCAGACTCATCATTCCATAAATAATTTAAGGGCATTTTTTTTTTGGTTATTGTACTACACGAAAAGTTTCTCTAGCGATAGTTTTTTTTTTTAATTCAGTGATTGAGAAACCAGTAAAGTGAACTTGTAAAAGACACACAAACATCAAAGAGGCAGTCTCGATACACACAAGCGTGAACAACGTTAATGAGCTCCAGTGACAGGATAAAAACTTACTGACAGTGATGTATCGACTGACTACCATCCACCGTAGCCTCTCGCGACGAGCTCGGCTTGCCGACTATTGAGGTTATGTTGATAGGCAAAAAAATGATAGGAGGAACTTTTGGATAATAGATATGTTTACTGATTCACAAATACAGATGTAGAGATTACATTTCCATCCGCTCATATGTCGTTGCGGTCTAGGAGTAAACATGTGGCCATCCAGGATGGTTCTAACGCCTAATGCTTCATTTCCTGGCCGTGTCGTTATCTAGCCTTAGGATCTTTTCTTTGACTGAAACATAAATGGGTCTTACATTGCTTAGAGAAGCAATCGTTACATTCTGGAGTGATTTATATAAAAAATAGTATGGATTACATTGGTCAACCCTTAAGTTGGTAAAATAGAAGTGACATTTGATCTGCTATAGTTTTATATATTCCGCGCGGGTAAAGCCCTATGCTCAATGAGTATTTGAATGATGTTTCATATCAACATTGCTATTTTTTAATAAATTGCAACATAGTTACGACTAAATTCAACTTACAATCAAATACGATATCGGTACCTACTCGTGACTATGGAGTAAAATAATAAAAACGAATATATATTATTAATGTGAAAGTAACTAACTGCCTCTCTGTCGCTCTTTCACAAACAAACCGCTGAACCGAATTTGATAAAATTTGGTATGAAACATACTTGAACTCCAAGAAAGGACATAGGTTACACTGTTGCCTGACACGTGACAACCAGCACGCTAAATAGATAATGCACTCAAGTTCTGTTGATGTATTTTTTTGTTCGTCGAATCAGTACGCGTAGATATTTTCATTTATGTCATGAATTGAACATTTCCAATGCCCTGCCCTGTGCGTGTTCCACGTGACATATAATACCCACACATAGACACACACACACACACACACTCGTGCCCCACATCGCGGACGTTATCTGTAACCGTCGCGCTCCGCCTCCATCTCGAGCATTTATCTCGTGTGCTGGAGTTTTCTGATCCATACGTGATATATCAGAGTTAGATCGACTCGCGGATATCGGATACGCAGAAGCTTTCGAACGACATACATGACATATTATCTATAAATAAAATGAATCCGTGACAAAACACTTCACGAGTGTCTGTTCGTGAAGTGTTTTTTAAAGATAAAATATTTATGTACGTGTATTCAAGGTGTTGTATGACGGGTATGACAAAAAAACTATATTAATATTATAAATGTAAAAGTAAATCTGTCTGTCTGTCTGTCAAACCAAACGGGTGATCCGAATTTGAGGCTACTTTTTTGCCTGAAAAATGACAAGCAACACCCTAAAAGGCGAACGATACCGCGGGCGGCCACTAATAAAGAATATTTTTTTCTTCAAGAATGACAGTATGCTTAGTTTAAGTAGTGAAACAACCACCAGGTTTTAATAAACTTCTCGCCAATGTCTTTATTTATTGCAATGTGTTTTCAATTTAACAATTAAAAAATGGATATTGACATTTACGTGTCGCACACCTGAATGGACGCGGCGGGTTAGTGCTCCACTGACATACATATATGTATACTCGTGTCGCCATCTCTATTTGAGCAGATAAGTTTGATTCGTAAATGAAAAACAATTTCCCAATATCCATCTCAACATCTCATATCGAGAATTAACGTATTCGTCTAACAACATTTGATTTTTATATTTATTTGGTATTTCCATAAATCTGTGTTTTTATAATAAATATTAAGACTGATTGAGTTGAGTGGATTTCGTTCTCATTTACCCTCGAGCTGATACGCCCACTAAACTATCATCTCTGATACGAATGAAATGACGTCACTCGACTGTAATTTAAGCCCTGGACGAACTGATAGTCTGGAATGCATTTTGAAATAGTAATATAATAGGAAATATAAGTAGCACATTGTATATGAGGCGCACTTTTCCGCTCAGCGCCGGCTACCTTGTTTGTGCAACTGGTTTTGTATTACTGTAATTTTGTTTCAAGCAATAAAACAAAGTTTCTTTTTCATCACCTGCGCATTGTTTATTATAGTATTGTTGCATGTATTCGATTACCAATACAATCGCACTAACGAATCCTATAGAACTTGTACAAATAAAAGCGCTTCTGCCAACGGATTTCACGTTTTATCTTTGAGTCGGCAACATTTTCACAATACTGCGCAACCGTTTTCAAGTTGCAAAAGTATTTGTATTCGTTCAGGGAAACGTGTCCCTGATAGATTTTTATGGAGATTTTATTATAATGTGAAAAAATATGAAGGTTGTCACACTTCAAACGTTTCAATGGAACTAATCAGTTTTTAATTTCTTCTTATAACGTTATTTTGTTTGTTGACCTCAATTATATCACGTGTGTGTAATTTCAGATGCTTGTTATTGAAGCTCTGTAACATTTAAAAGATGTTGTATGAAGCAATATAATCGACCTATAGAGAGAATTGTTTAGTCAGCTTTTGAATATTTTTTTCCTTATCAGGTACAGAATATTACAAGTAAACACGTTGTTTAAATATAAAAATTGTTTAACCAACTACGTTTTAAATTAAACACAATAGTAAACTCTTGATCAATATGGTAAAAAATAATTTAATTTGATATATAATTTATCGCTCGCTAATGAATGTTGCACATGTCGAACAGTTTATTATTACGTCAAATTGTAATTTTATTGTTGTATGTTTTAATTTGGCCGGGTCGGCGGACCGTGCCCTGCTGCCATGTTCAATACATAGATAATATTGACAATGCAATAGTAACAGTTTATGAACCTTTTTTCTAAAAGTGATTTTTTAATGTTTTTCTTTATAAAAACGTCGACGCTGTGTTTATCCAGTATTCACACATCTGCATTACTATACTTTGTAAGCCAATCCTCGCTTAAGAGGATTGTTTGTTATGACTTTGTTTCGTTTTAGTAACTGCATTACAGTGATGACGCAAACGTTACGTCACGGCATTCCTCGTGCCACGTCATTCCAACAGCCAGCACTAGTGTCTGGGCAAATGACATTCCTTAGTTTTATGGTACACTTTTAGGCTTATACTTAAAAAATAATAAAATAAGCATTTGTTGGGATAATTTTAAATGTAATTATACGAAAAACTCTTTACCGTTCATCCTCTGGACACTTCATTTTTTTTATTTTTTTGTCACGTGAAAACAGTTTGGATGGGATCATTTTATCATTTAATCATATTATTTATATACTTTTATTAATCAAATGCGTCAGTTTGTAGCCAATCATTGTTTTCATAAACTTGTTCGTTATATTTTTACACCTATAAGGCAAATTTACTCCAATTAATTTACACATGATATCCGAATATCCAATTAAAATTTGACATAAGAAATGAAATGGCAACTGTTAAAAAAGGTTCCGATAGGAAATCGTATTGACATGTCAGCTGTGTCGCCCGACTCCGGCCGCCGCCAGACGTGGGCGTAATCACGTTATCAGCACACGACGCAGCGCGGCCGGACCTCACATGCGTGTCACTAAAAACTCGCTCGTAATTATTTCTATTGTCTGCTAACTGCGTGCGTGTATATTTAGCTCAACTATTGTGTTTCCTTCCACGTACACAGCAATAGCTGCACTCTCACCGGAACATAAGGACGAGAACGACTTAAGCAGCTCGTTATACATACAAGTGTTCGTCAGGGAGGTATTGTGAAGTTATTCTATACGCCAATACAAATACTCATAATGGAATAGAGTTTTGTCGAGTCAAATGTCTCCGGAGCTGACGAGAATAGTGAACAAACACGACCTCCCCCGAGACAGCCGATACCCGCTTAATACGAGACCAACCACAATTTCGACTTGTACTATAACATTTACGTAAACAGAAAAAAAAATTGTTGACATTCCATTGTTACTTTAAGGTACACTATTTTATAGACGCGTGAAGAAAATCAGAAATGTATTAAGCACGGCCCGATAATACCAAACCGGAGCCCCGTGGTTTGATAACGTTCAGGTACATTCGAAGTCCCTAACAACTTGGACACGAATTCAAGTTAAGTCCGTGACAAACTTCTGCGATTCAATCTCGATCCAAACTGAGCCTTAATGTGATTGCAATAAGGGTCAGCGTGGAAGAATAATCCTATGTTGTATTCTATTTGGTGTATTTACCTGCGATGTTTGCGCAGGGCGAACTAAGGCATCGGCAAATAGCAGTGGAATTTTATTAACGAGCGTTCAACAAAGAACAATGGTTTCCTCGAAACCGCTAACACTTCCAATGCCTCCAATAATGTTTCGATACACGACTTCCTTGAAGTATCGTATTTACAGAACCCAAAGAATACAACGAAGACAAATTACCTAACAACTGACAAAATTCGAACGCATATTTTGTTACTTTGCTACAAATAAACAGTCCATGATAATATAGAACTAAGGCTCCAATATATTTTTATGTCACTCTTTTTTTTAAATAATGTAATTTTATACGCAAAAACATTGTTCAATTAAAAGAAACTCTCTAGGATGCATTTCTAATCGTGTGGGCATCATTAAATTAGACGTAAACTGCTAACCTAACGCTGATCCAAAATGAGATCGCGCTCGATTGGTAATTGATTCGGCAAAGTGCTATCGCGTTTGTTCATCTCTTTACGAATTATTTTGATGACGCGCGCACCGATAGCGCACGAACCGCCTAAGTCACCAGTTTTATTCAAAGATACCTGAAGGTAATTGATTGAACTAAATTAGTTGAATCTATAGTTGAATATTTCAAGGGATTTACATACAATTATGTAAAGTAATTCTAACTATTCTAATTTAAATTAATGTTTCTAATACCGAGACGAAGTAGGACATCGTTTTTTTGTTGTATCGACAATCATGTTTCTAATACGAAGATTTCTTTCCCAGAAAGGCACACCGTGTGACAATATTTAACGTCGAGCAATCACGATATTGCAGTATAATGAGCGCCGTACATAGGCCTTATTGCTACTGGCACAAGGTATACAGTACAATGTAAATAAAACAATGATGCGGTTACGATGCGGTTGCTGTAAACCAATTTATCAAAACGCTTTCCGAATGGTAATATTTCTCAGATTTTTATCGATCGTTAACATTGAAGATGCGATTTGAACGCTTTCAATGTAATTGAAAAATGAAATAGATAAAGTTTGTGGTATCCGTGTCAATACATTTTTATTTTAAGTCATTATTAATGGGAGAAGTCAATTCAGATGTGGCGAATTGAGTCAATACGGGGATGAATGTATATAAAATATACTTCGGGATAGTTATATAAAATATAGTCCTTTCCAAAGCAGAGTAGTAGCGTTCAGCAAGTTGGAATACTACCACTTTTATTTCTTGTTTTTCTTATATTAATAACTATTTTAGTGTTGTGTAGCATGGGGCTAAAATAAATATTATTTCGAATATCAAGAAATGTTAAGATAAATGCAAGATCAGGAAGGATAATGTTCAAAATTTCATAAACTCCATTTCCTGCGAGGGGCCCCTGGGAGAGGATATTTTACATTCGTCGCACGACGCACAAGTATATTTCATTCCAGCTGATAATGTCACCTCGGAGTGACTCGCAGCCCCAAATTGGGCTCGGTGAAGCCGAGGCTTGTCCAATTATAGACTGTGTGAAGTACGCGCCTCGTGAAGCTTTCAATTTATAAAGATGGTTATAATGCGCTCGTTGTTTTTCTACAAAATCGTACCAAATGCTTTAGAAGGAATTAAATCGCCGCTGTGAATTTCAGAGTTTTATCTTTTTGGGTCAATAGAGAAGATGACGTCTAATTCGCGTCTGAGAATTTGCGCTAGATTGCGATCATATTTGTACTTGTTCACTTTTTATAGCTTAGATTTCTAAGTTTTGTTTGATCGTAGAATTATTACGATTTCTGATATTGGATAGGTTCGTGAGAGCAAATACTTTTTAAAAAGCAAAAGTTGATCATTATACACAGGGAAAACAACGAAAACTCGAAACGAGAGATTATGATAAACTTCAATTGAACCTTATCAGAATTATATTTATTTGACTAGATTATATATTGTGTGTACACACAATATATAATCCACACGGATATTTACTTTATAATGCTTCGTAAAAATATGTAAATAAAAAATAAGTCACCTTTCCATTGATTCATTTATAGTAATTTCGTATATAATATTAATTTTATTGTGTTTATCTATATTTTAAATATAATCTACCAAGAAATGTGTTATATTAAAACGAACGTATAGAAAAAGGGTGCTCATTTCCACCACAAACAATACTAGAGTATATCGTTAAACAATGTATAAGGTATTTGAATAGAAACAGGAGGCAATAAGTACACGAAACTATTTACACCTATGTAGGTTATATATATGTACGTACTTCAGCGTGTAGTTATTTGCGCGAGACTGTCGCTGGCTGTACGTGACACACATTTCGCATGGCTGAAGTTTATGAGGCCTTTAGACAAGAGTAGTTTCAGCAAAGTCGAGGTAAATGAGAGAGAGTCGTCATTGAAGCCGCTTGCCAGCCGTCTGGCGGCGCGCCAACGCTTCCGAATATTATTGTTTATGCTAATACCGACGATTTGCAGTTTGTGTCGTAAACCAAATAAACAGCTTCGTATTAATTATACTACTGGTGAACACGGTTTTGCTTTCGTTACAAACATTATCATAATAATTGTATCAGGCGGCCTTTTATTACCCGGGTAATGTATTGTTTTCTATATCATGATGATCCGTGACGTCAACTGAGTGCAGTTTTATTGGGTCCGACCATCAATCTGTAGGGAACAGACAAACGCTTGAATTGTGAAAAATTGCAACGTAATACAATCGTTATATAAATTTATTTGTATTAAAACGAAACCATTAAGTTTCTCAAGAAACTCTGAGTCATCATATTAACGATTATATTGTGAGTATAATGGCTGAGGTCCAGTGACGCGTTCTGCCTTGGACGAGCCGTAAAGTGTTTCGAATTTTGAAGGCGTCGTCGTCACCGCGTCGCCGGTCTACTTATCGTATATGAACCGAGCACGGCCAGTGACAAATATACAAAAATGTAAAACAAGCATATTTCGAATATACGTCAGTACAACTGGCCTCGGTCATAACTTGTCTATTGTATTATTGTAAGTGCTTATATGAAACTGGTACTTTTTTCGTGCGTGATGCACAACATATGCGGACGGTGACGCCTCACCGATACGTATGTAGGTACGGGCGCAAACGTTTTTGTAACATCCATGTTTGAGTTTCGAAGCCCTCGATAAAGCGAGGTACGAAGACGCAAATGTGAGCTTCAACTGTGCAAACACCGAGTGCGTTCACACAACACGACGCCAAGCAACTACATACCTTATTACAATAATATAAGACCTCAAATGCAATGCCTGCGAGACTATTACAAGACCACATGTGCGGATCAAACAGTTTATGTAAATTTAATTGATGACAATTATAAGGTATCTTAGCAAATATTTTAAATAAACGAGGAACATGAATACAGAAAACGATGACATTATAGTAAGTGTCTGATAACGAGGTCGAATTTATTATACGGCGTTTTGTATTTTTAATTGAGTATCTTAAAATAAATATTCAAAACTAACTTATGGATATTTCAATGTTTGCGACATCTTGCTTATTTATGTTTATCGTGTATTAAACGTAAGATACTCAAATAAGAGTATGAGTGTAAACAGGAGAGGAGTAGTGAACCACATACTGGGTAATGATACTTCGTTGTAGGTTGGTGGAACTAAAATGATTATCCTTACGATTTTTTATTCACCGCTTCGCACACAAGAATTCAGTATTGTTTGTTCAGATTTAAACGAACGATCTACAGATAAGATCTGTGTATTTCAGTAATTTCCCGCTATCTCTTCTATATAATCACTATTTACTTGGTGGTTGGGCTGGGATTTGTTGGGCATTGGGTACAAGCCCGTCTCAATAGGTATCAGTATAACTACAGATTTGAGGGATCAAACATCTCCCAACAAAAACGACAAGTTCTCAAAGATGTAAGAAGTGGTTAATATTTCATACACCGCTAATTTCTACGGTCCACATCGACCATTAAAGAGTCCAACAAAGAGTTTATTGTACGATCTTCAATATTTCCAGAGTTCAGACTTATTATAATAAACTTAGACTGGCCATCAACGAGTACAGTACATAGATTTGATCACGATGCCAATAAAATGAAGTATACACTATCTGTGTAGATTCGATCGAGTTCGACGTACTGACGAAACCATGAAAATAATACTGACTGGCAGCACTTCATGTAGATTACTCTCTACATGTTTCTTAAACAGACGTGACAAGCTGATATCGAGCGAGATGGCCTTGACAGATTAGACTTTTGCATCTACACGTGACCGGAGACGACTAGAGTTGTCATACCGCGACTCACACGATAGATGTAAGATTACCGATCTGTCCGAATTGATATTAAAAATTTCAATCGTGCCCAAAAGTTAATAGATGTGTCTATTTACACAATAGGATTAAATATGTGATAAGAATTGTTATCCACAAAGGATCCATATAAACTGATCTGTAAATGATTTTAAAAAAATCCTACGGAGTTTCTTATTCGTTCTTTTCGGTAGGTGTTACTTACCGAAACGCTGTCAGACAAATTAGCCAATTTTATTCATACTTGACATAATTTGTCATCACTCAAAATTATCTATTAAAAAAATTAATCCAACCTTTTTATATTGATATTATTTATACCTGTACAAATATAAAAAATATATTTATAAAATCGAGCAATCATCGATAAAAAGTCCAGTTTCATTTTAAATTAAGACAAAGTCCAAATATGATAATGATCCTAATCTTTATAAACGTACATAGTATTATATTATATAGTATTTATATGATAAAAAATACGGTTTCCGAAGAGCGCATTATCTCCGTATTCAATGTCTACACGAACTAACGGGTCCTTCTAACCAAATAAGTCTTTCAAATGGTTCCCTATGGCACAAGTGCTTGTAACCTCATAAGGCTAATCGCATTGGACATTCATTATATTACATTATGGATTAATTTAGCTTTTCTACCTTTATAGACTTTTGATCAGAAATGTTATAATCTTGAATTAAGTCCGATTATTATAGTTCATTTATAGGTAAAAAGCTTTGTACTAAAATTGGCACGAATGTTGTATTCAAGCGAGCGGGGCCGTCGGACACGAGACTGTTACTCCGCGTCGCTTCTAATCATTGAGTCAAGACGGATCATCGGTTTACTTGTTCCTTCTTAAATTACAGCGGCTGTTGACTCCGAGTGGACGCGACCGGTCACGCTCGGCCTGTTCTGATCCACTTCCTCGATACATTTTTTTACGTCCACCATTACCTTCGCTCTCCATTTTTTGAGAAATCTTTTTCTATTGATTCCTCCATTTTTTTTGCAAATTGTCTCATGTAAAAACAATTGGCCCCGTTTAGTCAGGGTCGATTGAAAGCGAGTCAAAATGTAAGGCCGGTTTGCACAAGAAGAGGCTATTGTATTTAATTATATATAGAAAAATATCACTCGGCCCTGTCCTTGTATATGCTACGTTTATTAATATAGTATAACCATCACGTTCACAAGTATAGCATAACAAAATTGTATATTATATTATACGTATACAATTACTATCTTACAACAAATCAACGGTATCAACTCTCAATCACATAATAATCACTCCTTCCAAGTTCAATCATTTTTATCATTGAATTGATTTCAACATTTCAAAAGTAACAGCGCACGATCAGTATTAATAGTCGCAGATACACATTAAACACAGTCAATGTATTAGCCACGACTGTATAATCAAGTCTATTTGCTAAATGTGTAGGATTAGCTTCGTGTACGTGACACGAGCTAACTCGAGCGAGTTGGAGCTCACGCGAGCTATCAATCTCAGACTGCACTTACACGATATAAATAGCCCGCCGGCTTATCTCCGCTCGTACGAATGGCTGTCATATCTCAGCTTAGAGCCCGTACTCAGGCACACGAGCCGAGTTTCCGATCGATTTGTCATCCCCGCAGGAGCTCGGCCTCGTCAGAGGAATCGCTCTGACGTGCGTGTGGATGTGGGATCAGCGGCGCTCGTCGGCTGGCATCCTTGATGTTTAATTTAACGTTTTCTTCGACATTTGCAGTACATTAACGTTATTAAGAGTCATCAATTTTATATTACCTTGTATTGAATTCATTACTGTTCAGAGAGATGCCCACAGGATGTATTATATGAATCTCTTGATGTAAAAGTTGATATTTTAGAGCACTATTAAAATATGTTATACGAGGACATGCCAAGAACAAAATGATTTATGAGCTCGTTATATATTTTTTGCGGAAAAACTTTAAAAGCTAATTATGATTACACATGGAGTCTCTTGAGGTTGCTTACATAATATTCACACGAATTACTACATGAAGTTGTGTATGACGGCGGGTGTCAGCGCACGGCTGGCAGAGGCCGCAGCCGGCACATTAGCGACTGTTTATTTTTCAGACAACAGCCGCCATACGGTGGGAACCGACGTTTTGCATAGTACGTGTTTATATTACTGGCGTTGTTTACAGGAAACAACCAGCCGACCAAAACGATAGGCCAAGTCGAAATCATTATTTGTGTATTGAAAATGTCTTCCCTTGTCGGCCGTTATTACTGTTACTTTTGTGAAGCTGTGTAATTATACTCACAAGAGGTACGACACTGATATTATAGTCAGTGGAATAATTCTGTGTCCATCAGGTGGCACATTAAAACCGTTTGTTTTTTTGCTCCGAAAGATTTGAGATAAAGAGATGACGCCTACTACAAAGGAGGCTTTAGAATTTTTGTGGCAAATAGTCCTTCGGCGTCCGAACAATGATCTCAGCGAGAGATTCTTATCTGGAGCGTAGATTAAGCGAGCAAGGATAACAAAGAGCGGGTAATAGATACGAGGCTGTCGGTTCATTGAACACGGAAGAGCAGATGCGAAACTAGACACCTGATGGCGGGCGGGCGGCGGCGGGGCGGCGGGCGGCGGGCGGCGGGGGCGAAACGTCAGGTGGGACTGATTGGAGGGCGATGCGGACAATATCCACGTGTTGTGGTTTCTTGTTTGTGTTCGGGAATTTTATTTAAGGGCCCGCGAATTACAACCCTTTTATATTCGAAACCAACACTAATTATACGAATTTTTAACAAAGATGAGATACTTATGTGCGAACAAATATGAATACAGTTTTATTTTCTTTGCATTTTAGTGAGACTTTAGTTTTAATACCATACAACAAATTATCTTATAATTAATCTATAGAAAAACATTTCACCACTTTTTTTAGGAAAATACGAATTTATAATAACATATAATTTATTAGAGATATATTAAAGCTAAACTACATATTGTGAATTTTGATAATGTAAATAAAAAAACAATAATCTATACATAAATTATATCTGCAGTAACAACTCGCAAATATTTCACTGTCTGCCATTAAGTAGGTTATATATTGTCGTATTAAAAGTAATAGACACTTAAACTACCATCAGCGCATACATGTTTGAAGCTTTACAACCTTTTGAAAACGTAATGACAACAACTGCGAGTGCAACATTCGTGGCGTTTAAGAGACATAGCCGTCAATTAGGAGACTCACTCTCCGCAGACCTGAACCCATACCGCACTAACCACGGTCTCACGGAGTACCGGTGAGGTATTGAAGTCTTCAATTACACCGCGCCGAGGTAATTGCTGCCTATGCTCATTACATTTCGTTTCCCTTTATTGTACTTTTAAACTGTAATTAAACTCTGATATTGTGTGAACGTGCACGAACATACGATCCGTGTCATACTTGTTTCATGTGCCAATTTATTGACAACATTCGGTATCTACTTAAACTATGTCCCGGGTATACATTAAACACGTACTTGTTCCATTAAATTTACTGGAACACCTGGCTTATACCCACGTGGCTAATGGGTTGGGATTGTCATTACCGTCCTTTTATCGACACCGTCTAACGTAAAATGTCATACATAAAATTAGTAAACAACGCTTTCCTAAGCCCTACCCACGGAATACATAAATATATTTCGCTTTGCGATTCGGCTGCGACCAGAAAGAATAGTTTTGAGATGTTTTTTAAACCGCGTCGTGAAATTTTATCCGCAGCGAGCTAATGGGCACAGTTGAGGCCAAATGGGGCCAAATGAGTCATTCCTTATGGAGCGCAAGTAAAAAAGCGAAAACATGGCGCGGTCTAGGAGGCCGAGGAGGAAGCGGCTGGCGGCCTTCCATATTTGATTACGCGCGTCGAGATGCAGAGCCGAGATGGCCCAGTGGTTAGAACTCGTGCTTCTTAACTGATGATTGCGGGTTCAAACTCAGGCAAGTACCGCTGAATTTTCATGTGCTTAATTTGTGTTTATAATTCACCTCGTGCTCGGCGGTGGAGGAAAACATCGCGAGGAAACCTGCATGTGTCTAATTTCATAGAAATTCTGCCACATGTGTATCCCACCAACCCGCATTGGAACAGCGCGGTGGAATATTTTCCAAACCTTTTCCTTAAAGGGAGAGGAGGCCTTAGTCCAGCAGTGTTAAATTTACAGGCTGGAGTTGTTGTTGGTTTTCGTTGTCGAGATGCAAGCTCCACTCGCGCGACATGTTACTTCGCCTCCGCTCTCATGATACGGCGCGCTGCGTTTCGCGGTAATCACTTTTGTTTACATTTTTCTTTATGCAGTGTGCGTGATTCAGCTATCGGAAAATATCATGTCTAATTTATTTAGTTGGAAAGATAATCAATTTGAAACTCGTGACCGATTTATCATAGTTTTGTTTATAAAACATTAATTACGTTACAATTTAATTATTTTTTATATGCTTAACTTTCTAAACAGTAAATTATGAAATAAAGTACTGTAAAATTTTATATTATTATTATGTTAGTTTGCATTTCAGACAGTTTATATCTGAAATAATAACTAAGATATATAATGTATTAAAAAATCTTACTCCATAATTAAAAATTAAATTAATATTAACTGCATGTATACCTGGTTATTATTAGAATTATAATGAATATAGAAAGTTAAGAAAAAATAAATACATGAATACATCTTATATATATCTACATATGCTATATATCTGTTTTTAACGCGTACATAAAATATCCGTATGTATTTAATTGACAAGCAATGAACCCTAAAACGTGATTCGCTCCTGTTTCGCGGTGGTCTGTCCGCGACGTTAAGCGTAAACATTTGCTCCGTAAACACACCGTGTTTTGATTTCGTTCCCGGTACCGACATAGCCCCCTCCCCTCGACTCTATACAAACACACACACACCCGCGTGTATATACACATTATATCTTCCATAACGTTTACGATTTAATTCAGAACAGTTGAAGCAACGCCCCGATAGAATAAAATCAATCAGACAATTTAAACGTTTTTATTGCTGTTTTTTAACTGCGGGCTTCCCATTGAATTAGAAAGCGATATCGGTGGGTGTTTCGCCTCGATGCTATTTTAACGACTTCGAAGATATCTAGAACTTCATAGACTACCTATTACCTACTTGCCTAACCGTCAATTGGTCTAGATATATATTTACTTTTTGTACTTGTAATAGAAAGGCGGGTTGGCAAACAGGCCAACTTCTGGTAAACGATCAGTACGGTTCATAGATATTGGCCCCTTTAGCCATTCTTATATCACCAATTCATCACCGACCAGAACAACGCCAGTCTGCTTAACGACAGAGTTGATGAGTGAGTGACACCTTTTAGGGTAGTCTTGCACCAAACCATACAACCGAATAAAAGACCGTTAGTTTATTTTCACGTCACATTTTTTGTCCAATACGATACATTACTTAGACAACCTCATAAGCATAATATAATGAGGGATATTTAATAAGATGGAACCGAGACTCTCATTTGGCTCTCTCATTCTTGGCATCTCATTTTGGCTGAGTTACACTCTCGCGCGTAAATATGTAAAGCCGGTGCTCTGACGCTTGTAGCTCCGGTCGGTTGTCTGATCGTGTCACATTGCCGTCCCCCCGGATTATGAGAGCCCACCAACTTGTGCCCTCTTCAGTTAGCTCGCCGTGGAGATTAGTGCAGTAATCAATCAGGTGGAAGTGGTGGAACTCATTCATCAAGATTTATTTAGAAAACATTTATATATTTACAATATACGATGAATATGTGGGAATGGTCAGCAATAGCACGTAAATATCACTCTATTTCATCAACATAAATTATATAATCGGTGTAGGTCCAAATAAAAGGTTGAGATTGGTTTTGCAAATTATAGAATACGTAATGAAATATTTGAAAAATTATCCCGTTCTCATTTAATGGACAATGAATCACACTTTAAAGATAGACTGAAGTAGATATAATCTTTTTTATACGCGAGGAAAACAAATTTCAAGAATAGAATTATTGTTTGTCCACACTGCAAACACACACATATCCATCCATCTCCATCTGTCTAAATCATCGAATGGAGCCCTGGGGACTCGAAAACCCTTATTATGGGACATCTAAAAATCCATTATCATAACTTCCAAAAGGAAATTAAACCAGAGATATCCGTCTATCCGGTATGATGTACTTATTAGTAGAGGTTAGGGTCTCTGGAGAGAGAGTATTGATTGTGACTAAATATTAATGTTCATTAATTTGAAATTTAGTTTTATAACTTTCTGCTAATACTTTCGACGCTATCAGATAAATTTCAACGGTAACAAGATTTGCGATATTGCAATTCCTGGAGAAGTTCTCGTCAGAATCTTCCGTGAATTCTATTGAGTTGTGCACAGAATGTCTGCAATGCCGCCATCAGAATAGCTCCACATAAATCTCAAGTTAGGCTAAGACTAAATATAATCACCTATATAGGTATGTATTAATATAATACTTTATTATATTCATTTCAACCATTTCATTCACTTTTATAAGATTTTTGAATTTTGATGACTTTGTACACCTATTTTATTTTTGTTACATTATTACATGTGTTTGATAATTGTTCTATAATTTGAACAACTGAAACTTTAGCATAAACATGTTATGCGATTCAAGAAAAGGTAATCTGTTCGTACTTCCGAGCGAACTGAGTAATTGTTGAACTTCTACGAACGATTTACGAAACAAAACCCAAAAGACATTCTTCTCGAGTTATCTCTGAGGACGAGTCTCGTCGTTCGCCTGAGCACGCCTCATAAGAACTCGTTGAAACTTGCAGAGTTGCAGCCAAATCGGAATACACGAGCGAGTGGCTCGCGTCGTGATTCAGCGCGTAAACTTTTCCCTCGCAACTCGCAACTCGCTGCGATTTATTACGACCGCGAGTCTTCGTGAAATGGCTTCATGCATGCTTCATTTAAATTACACTGCAATACTTCCATGCTATAATTTCGTGTCTAGTTCAGTTTTAAACGTATTCAGCGTCCAAACCGCAGTCGAATCGGGCCCGCGACCGCACGCTTACGCTGCAAGCTGATTTAGACCCTATGCTGCAACGAAAGAGGCGGGTTTCGGTTAAAGGTTGAGCACAATAGTTTGTTGAACGTAATAACCTAGGAGCGGCACTAATGCGGCACATCCGCAGGGCGCCGCACGCACACATGCGTCCCTCCCGGGGACAAACATGGCGTCCACCAAATTTACCTAATTTATTTTGATGATAGTAAGAAATATGTACATATTTGACTGACAGCGTTCATTATTGTCCATTATAAATTATGCATCGCTGCATAAAAGGGTGAATGGGGACATTCTGTCGAAGTAATGTTTTGCTAAACGATGTCGTTGCTTTACAATGCGCTGACGTGTTCCGAGAAACGTTTCGCAACCGATTGTTTATTTCGCTATAACACAAGTCCTAACGACATTTCTACAAAATATTTGAACAACGTAACAAGTTAAAATTCTTAAGTTATAAAGTATTATCTTGAAAGTAGTTAGAGCGCTGGGACACCTCCGTAATTACCGACCACAATTACCGAGTCTTCGAGCGTAAAGTTTCTGAAGGCACTCGCTATGACGCAGCGATTTGAATTAAAACATTCTGTGAAAGTCGTAAAATAGCGCGCTTTGTGCCGAATAAAGAGTTGCCCGGCACTGCGGACCGCCTACAGCGTCCGCGCGCCGCACATAAAGCGACACCACCATCACAATAGCGCGCCGTATCCGTCCATGCATCCCCGTCCATTACTCCGTCACGATCCCTGCTAGCACAGAAGTCGGAACGACGTCTACTATGTACAAAAAACACGTCGAAGCGACCCCATTTCTTTGTCTCAACAATACGCGTCTAAGATTTAGTGCTTAATTGTTACCTCGAGTCAATGCCGGTAACTAAATAGCCTCATTTGAGCATTTGAAGGCGAGTGAGGCAAGGAGCTCCTTACATAAGGTAACAAATAAGAATACGGCTCGGGAATTTTGGTACATAGCGGGTTATTGTTATGGGCTATACTCGCGTGAAAGTTTTCGTAGTAGCGACGTGGTAATGTACACTGCTATGCGTGCATATGTTGTACTCGTCATGTTTCGACGGCGCCTGACTCTCTTTGATATTCAAAGACCCGTTTGACATTGTAAGGAGTATAAAGAAAGACTTAGTTTTGGTCTCGGCGGGTATTAACCTCGCAGGGCTTTAGATTTAAATCATTTATTAATATTCGTTCTATATTCTAAGCGCATGTGCATAAATTTGATCGAACTATTCAGTAATATAAGCAAATTAATATATTATAATCTGAATTTCAATAAAAAGTGATATAATACGTGATTTCGTTATATGTATTGCAATCTAAAAAAATGAATATAGTCGCGTGCTTAATAAAGCAAATCAGAGATTAAAATTATCATTATGCATATTATATTTTCCTATAATTAGTTGGAACCCGTGTTTCGTTTCACTCGCTCTGCATCACACGCCTCTTTACGTTTAAGGGTGCCGACCCACTATTTAAAGTTAAATACCTGCTCCTATAAACTGCCTCAGTAAACGGACTGTCTCAACTTTTTGCCTTATTCAAATCAGTTTCATGCGATCAAACATAAACCCTTGTTTGTTACCTGCAATTCTTAATCTATTACTGTTTGTGTTATGTTCTTAAAACTTTTTTAAAATTTAATAGCAACATAGAAAATACCCAGTTAGTTTATACAGAATTATAAAAAAGCAATTTCATGAAAGTAAATACGAGTCGCCCGTCGCTCCAGGCGAGCTGAAATGTTAACTCACAAATGCACAAAAACTAGTTCAGAACGTTGCATTTTACTTTCTCTTTATATAATAACAAATAAATAATCTCGACATATACGTTTTATAATTAAATAATAAAATGTAGCTTATTAAACTAAGTGCCGAAATTAATGATTAATAAATAATGTTGTTATAATTAAATAATTTAAGATTATTTACAGCATATATTGCGATATTTTCAATGTTTAGGCATTATAAGTGCAGTGGATAGTCGATAACAAGTAAACCAGCTCAATTGAAGAGGTTAGCCGGTGTCGGGGACGCGGGGACAGTCGGCTGCTAATAATACGCGACCTTGCCCCACTGTGGTAACTATTTCGGGGCCACAACTGTCCGGCCATCGGTAGGCAAAGCGCGTTCAGATCTGGAATGTTCCGTGCTGTTACACCGACTACGATGTCTGAACAGTACCATTACTAAAATATTGTTTTATAAAATAATAATGAACCTTATTGTAATGACGTACCAAAATGAATATTGATTCGTTTGGAAGCCGAGTCAACTCAATTATTCATGATACCACGTCATTTATTAATTTATAAAAATAAAATATTAATTGTTATATTAAACTTTTTATTTAATGTTAATCTTAAAATAAATTAATTTTATTTTTGTTCTCAATCAGTCACCATTCAGTCACCGTTCATTTTAGATAACGAACCGTTATTAATAAGTCACGACTTGATATATTTATTTAAAATGCTAATTAATCTGTTGCTGTCTTTAATTTTAGATCAGTATAATAAGAGCGATCGAATAAATTACAAATGCCGTTTCACGATCGCATCGCTTCCGTTATATTACTATGCGTGTTTTCTCATTTACTCCAAATATGGTTCAACCGATGCGAATATTCATTAGTCTCTATTGTGTATTATCAATCGCTTATAACATCGCGGCCGACGGGGAATGCAAGCCATTATTGCATTTACTGCTCCACTAATTAAGGCTATAATTAAACGCATTGTGTTTCATGCAAGACCTGTTGACGTTCTAAGACCTACTTTCCTTGAAATGGTATAAAACGTCCATTCATTACTTTTTCCGATGAAGAGCAGTTATTACAAAAACAGTCATTGTTATGGCGACAAACGCAGACTCAGACGACAGTCAGGAGAAACTGAACAGAAGTAGTCGATTACGTGCTCAAGGAAAGATCTTTTATAAATAGTTGGAGTGCATTGTATCGTTACTGAAGTGTCTGTTGGTGGACAATTAACAAAGGTGGACTTACGTTTATAGATACACTGTGTTTCTTTCGTTGCTTTGTTGACGTTTATGAGAAATACTTGTATTTACTTTTATGGAAGACCAATTTATAACATTATGATAACGTCTATTTGCTATTTACGTGACACAATCGATTTTTTATCATAACGATATTGCAGGTCTATTGGTGTAATTGATACGACAGGAATTCCTGACAATTAGACTGCAAGTATGGAGATAATTTGTTTCGAATATTGATTGAAGGATTTTTTTCTAAAAATATAAACTATTCCACGTATTAAGTAGTCATCGTTGGAGCTGTCATATGGCGTCGTCATTAAGTCCAGTGGTCTGAGACTATATTTACTGGCGCGTCCCTATCTCGGCTTTATTGTATTTATAGAATGGATGCTCGTCGATGTGTTCGTACTCGAGTGTACTTCAATCGTCGCACGAGCAGACAGGTAAGGGCGAACCCTTCATCTAATAAATAGAAGTGTTCTATAACAGTAATACGATATTTTTCTAAAGTAAGCAGCGATGATCGATCGTCTATTAAAAAGTTACGACGTCTCCGCCCTCGTTATATGTATCGATGTATTCGATTGCAGAGGGTTGGTCAGCTTAGATACGAGCGTGTAGCGTTTACGGCGCACCAATTCCTTTTCAGACCCCACACGTATTGTAAACTGTTCCCTTTAAGTGCGTAGTCTTTTGTTACTAATAAATACCATTGTTTCGCCCTTGCATTCATAAAAATAACGTCTAGTTTTCAGTTCTATTTATTGATTATAATATAATACAAAATACCTACCTCTATATCTTTGTGGACATATGTTTTCCTGTCCATAAAACTCAGTATAATTTATTCCACCACGCGGCTCCAATCCTTCATTACAATCAGTGATCGAATCCACACACACATATGGCAATATATCATACATACAAATAGGTTTCCTAACGATGCTTAGCTTTACAATCAAGTCTAAGATTTGTTATAAAAACAAGTTCTTTTTCATGTATTTGCTTGAAACCTACCTTAATTACTAAACTTAAAACAAAAGTAGTGGTGCAAAAAGCTTCATCAAAAGTATAACACCTCGCCTCATTGCCTCCACTGGTGACAGGAGGGCTGGTTCGTTTTTTGCCCAGAGGATCGGAATTGCGATTCAACGGGGAAATGCTGCTAGCATACTTGCCACCATTCCATTCTTGCAACCATATTAATTTTATTTTTTTAAAAAAGACTAGAATTTTTATGAAAAACAATAAAATCAATTTAAATTTTCAGATAATATTCTCGATAGCATTTTGAATAATTTCTTACTAATTTAAAAATAAGTATTCATAGTTGTCGACGAATTATAAATTAATTGAAATGTCTTGCAATAAAATTCGTACATGATATGTTTGTGATCACTCGTCGTCAGCTTCACGTCACGTGTTTCTTTTTTTTTGTCTTACACGATGAGTTAAGATTTATTTACATGGTAATACTTTTTAAGAATGGATGTATCTTGTAGAATTTGACGCTTTGTATACCACGTTGCCTCTCCAAATAAATAAAGAAATAAATATTAATATAGAATTATGAAATTTATTCCTGTATGAATTGTTCATAGCGAAGAGTAACAACTCTATCTCCTGTTCTTTGTGCTTACAGCCCACACGTTTGAAGTCACAGCGATGTGTGTTTGAACGAACGCTTGAGGTAGTCGGTTATTTAGGCAAGTATAAATAAGTCGTGCCTGTGGGTGACACCTGCCAATCATCACGCCTTCTTCCGTCAAACAACAATACTCATTACGTGTTGTTGTATTCCGGTTTGAAGGGAAAGAGCGTCAGTGTAGTGTGAGTATACAGCCTGTGTCTATAGTTCTCCGAGTGGGCTAGCGCTGACAATATACAATGCTAAATATCTCAACAGACATACAGTGTCAATGTCTATAGGTGGTGATGAACACTTACCATCATGACCAGTAAGCTGGCTGAGTGACCTACTTATAATAATATTTTCTATGTTTATAATTTTATAATATATATTCGTTCTCTTTATACAACCGTCCTTAAAAAGCAGAGCAAAGCGACCCACTGAATTAACAAATTTATAAAATGTTTCGTTTCGTCTTTAATTTTAAATATAAATTAAATAACATTGCTTACATATATTAATATAAGCACCGGGTATATTTTGCAAAGTTCTGAGTAATACGCGTTGTTATCTTCACAGCATTTCAAATCATTTTATTAAGGCCTGTACTTACAGTAGCTAAAACAATACTTTTGATCACCTCTTTTTGCTCTGTCGATATAGACGCTGTTCATAGAAGTGTTGGTGCGAGCGTAAAATGATCATAACATTTATAATATTATGATATTTCTCTGATATTTTGCTCATACACAACTATGTTTCAAATAAGTGTTTCCTTGTCAGGGTATATCAATATAATTCGTATTACTTTTAAATAGCGGCTAATTGCTGTGACATACGAACGAACTCAGTTCATACGAAATGCAAATATGTATATGCATGCAGATACAGCACGCAACACTGCCGTTCGCACGTCGACACTGCTTTTTCTTTCATTCCTTACCTGTCCCATATGTCGTCCGTAAACGTTCAACTCAATTAAGCTTACGTCATATACATAATGTATGCCGCGAGACCAATGAGGCGTATCTATGATCTATTCAAATAATTTACCGTTAGCAAAAATCTTATAAGATTTAATTATACATGTAACGAAAAAAGACAAAACTAAACGGACATAGTATACAAATACGCGTCAGAGGTCAGCAGCTGTAAAAAACAAAAATATTCTTAACGATACAATCATTACATTGGACAATAATCTATCGTTGTATTCACATGACATGACTTTTTAATTATTTGCTTTTATTCGTAGTATAATTGTAGTTACATCTGAGTAACTCATACTTGCACTCATTCGTGTGTGTGGGTTGAGGAGGATTCTAATGGATATTATTAAATTAAATAACAAAGGGTAAGTATTAAACAAGAAAGTATAATAATTAATTTCATGAAACTGTATAACTTTGTATCAGATAACTTGGAGATATTGCGGGCTATGTTATTGTGTGACTTCTCTTTTTTAAAATTTGTAATAAGAAGCCAGACGGGCGGGTGAGTTGTCAAACATAATCTCCGTCATAGAGTTCGGCGCGGTGACATAAAGAAAGCACTGATTACACCATAATCGTACCGACAGCCACCGGTCTAAGATTTGATTGTAATTTCACTGGCTCACCTATTCTTCAAACTGGTATATGCTACTAATCATTTTTTGCTTAAGAAGAATTAAAGAGTTGATTGATCGCTGCATTATTATTTTATTACAGAGTATAAAACAAAGTCACTTACCGCTGTCTGACCCTACGTATGTATGCTTAGATCTTTCAACTTACACAACTGATTTTGAAGCGGTTTAATAGATAGATTGATTCAAGCGGAAGGTTTTTATGTATAATAGATAATTATTGAAAAACAGTAAATATTGAAAGACATTTTGTAGTACATTTAGTATCAACATTGCAAACGTGGGAAGCCGGGGCGGGTCGCTAGTAGGTTATGACGAAACGCAAGCTTCCCTTGGACGCCCATATGATTTTTTTCTTATTATTATGCTTCATTTAAATATTTTATATACGTATAAATTAATATAAAAATATTACGAAATGATTTTCATATTTTTGAAACAAAATCAAAATCAAAATCAAAGTATACTTTATTCAAGTGGGCTTTTACAAGCACTTTTGAATCGTCATTTAACAATTAAGAAGGTGAAGCTACCACCGGTTCGGAAAGTAGATTCTACCGAGAAGTACCGGCAAAAAACTCAGTAGTTACTCTTTTTCAACATTTAAAAAAATACAGTCATGTTAGTTAATTTTTAAGTTAATACAATTTATAAGTAATATGCCGTCACATATGCATATCATTATGACCTATGACGTGACGTATCCGTGATCGATGTAAAACATGACGCCTCAAAATAATAATTGATCAAATATTTTAATGAGTTTCGAAAGTTTTTTTATTTGTTAACACCTAAAATGTCAAAGTTGCTAAACTTGATTGTAAAGTTACAAGGTTCAAATATAATTTATCAACGTGGTTTCCTAATTCTTTTAATTTCTCAATATTTTTAAAGATATTTAATTATTTTAAAGGTTGGCGACAAAAGTTTATTTTATCTGCCGACATTCACTTCTGCCCACTTTCTTACTAGCAAACTATCGTCGTATCCGAAACGTGCAAGCATTACCTGCTTTGACTATTTTACAAGTTCTTATTTTAATATTTTAAACTAATAGAAGACTGTTTTTAATAGACGTTAATTTTTTTTTTTTTTTTTGTTTTTACGATATAACTAGGCAGTCGTATCGAAGTCGGTATTCTGAGAATAAATGTAATATTATAAAAGTGAAATCTTGTTAGTCACACCGTCACACTGCGATTAACGATTGCGACAGTTTACAATTAATTAGAACTCAGCTATTTTCCTTGGTGTAACCATTATTTAAGAAAGCTTACTCATAGCGAAAAAACTTAAGGAAAATTCATAGACAAAAATTAATCTACGGCAAAAAATAAAGCAACGAGATACGCTAGAACTCGATAAGATCGTCGAACCTTAACCAACGATAGCGGATTCTAATCCTCGCAAGCACCTTCCAAATTTCAAGCGATTAGTTAAGTGTTATTCTGATCACGTTGGCGATAAATGACATCGCAAGGAAATCATGTGACCGTAGAATTTATTTAACATGTATTTCTGACAACTCCCAGTGGACGAGCGTAGTATAACACTTTTTAAAGTAGAGTCCCTAGAATGTACGGTCTGTCATTAAAAAAAGAGAATACTTTTTCAAGTCGGCTTACCATGTCGATTAGGACAGGCGGCGTATGTAAATTTGACGCCTCAAGGAAGCCGCTTAAGATGCATCGTATTAAATACGCATAGCTTAATTAGTAAAGCAGCGCGGGCAACCCTTAGAGTGAGCATATTCGAATCCTACTGTACTGTTGATTTCTGTTAATAACACATACATAGTGCATTTCATTGTGCATAACTTATTTATTAATTTTAATGGGGACCCAACGGTACGTAATGATCATATTCTATACTGGCATTTGAACTAAAAACGAATTATTATCGTTGTGTATACAGAGGTTACCACAACATGCGACTTATAATTTTTTATTCAGATATACAAATATATATTTTTATAATATAAATTGATATAAAATAAAAAACATTTTTTGTATTATAAATAACGTAAATAAATCTATAATCATTTCCTACGAAATCATGATATCGAAAATAAAGGCTTTGTTTCAAAAGGAAGCAGAAGACAGTTCGCAGCTCCGGCAGCTGATGAATGTCCTGCGAAGACAAACGGCGACTCGGCAGCGAGCGGTCGTTAAGATTTTTATAGCTGCTTTAATGAGTATGAATTTCTTTGACATCATTTAACAAGTTATTAATTTAATGCGGTTTAAAGTACTGCGTCCCGCTCTCGCTGAGAAGTTTGAAATTAAATCGGATTATTTTTGTTTGTCAGCTTATGTTAAATTTTGTTCACCTGTACATGTATTACAATATTTCTAACCTAAAGAAACAATAATAACAATAGTATTAAATCATTATTGAAATTGATTTTATTGATTAAATATCTATATGTATATCTGTAATTATAAAGTGGCGTCCCGCCGTATTTACCTACGTTTAGAGCTTTTAAACTATGCGGAAGATTTTAATGCGTTTTTCATTAATAAACAGAACAATTCTATGATTGATGTGTATAATACATTGTATAATATATATTACTGCAAGAGAGATAAATCGAGAACTTCCACATTCCTAGCAGAAACACATTTTACTTTTTATGTATACCCATAGAGCCTTATTGCATCTGCGTGAAGCTGATCGATCCACCTAGTTCCATTATAAAAGTAAAGTAACATACGGTAAATGTGCTGCCACTGGGCAAGCGCCTCCTTTCATTTAAAGGAAAAGGTTTGGAACTTTGATCTGAGTTTCATCTAAGTTTAAGTTTACCAAAATTGCTAGACTTCGATCCGACACTATAAGATTTCCTCAAAATGTTTTCTTGATAATGTTATTAATATGCCCGACATGAGTACAAATAAAATAAATAAAGAAACTCTAAAATCTTCTTGGCTGACTTTCGTTTCAGATCTCCTCATTCTATTATCTGTAATATTCTTGTCACTTACTTTTATTTGTATAAATAATACAAATAACTTTTTTTTTAGGGATCCGTACCTCAAAAGGAAAAAACGGAATCCTTATAGGATTACTTTGTTGTCCGTCTGTCCGTCCGTCCGTCCGTCTGTCAAGACCCTTTTTCTCAGGAACGCGTGGAGGTATGAAGCTGAAATTTATATCAATTACTCAGGTCTACTGTCCCTTGAAGCTGTGAAAAAATCAAACTTCTAAGCCAACGCAATCAAAAGATACAGCCGTTTATGCCGCAAATTTTCGACACATGCAAGGGAATCAAAACCTACAGGGTGCTTCCCGTGAACTCAGAATCTTGAAATTTGGTACGAAGCAACGTCTTATAGCATAGATAAAGGAAAAATTACGAAAACCATAAATTTTTAGTTACATCACATAACATATATTTTTTTAATAATTTTAAACTTACTACCCATTTCCTCAAACACGCGTAGAGGTATTAAATTGAAATTCATACCAAATACTCAGGTCTATAATACCTTTAAGCTGTAACAAAATCAAACTTCTATGTCAACGCAATCAAAAGAAACAGCAATTTAAGTTGCATATTTTGAAACTCGCAAGTACTCGCAAGGGAATCAAAACCTAAAGGGTACTTCCAGTCGACCTAGAATCTTGAAATTTGGCATGAAGCAACGTTTTATAGCACACATAAAGGAAAAATTCCGAAAACCTTAAATTTTTAGTTACATTACAAAATATATATTTTTTAATAAATATAAACTTATTAATTTTTTCCTCATGAACGCGTAGAGCTATCAAGTTGAAATTCATATAAAATACTTAGATCTAATTGCCTTTAACCCGTGAAAAAAAAATAAATAAATGATATGTGTTAATATAAAATAAAGGATTACTTAAACGATAAAGAGATCTTTGTCTTAAATTTATGCTCCTCCATCTTTCCCCATTGTAATGTTATGAATTTCATTTTGCAATAAAAATACCATAGTTATGACTCGATTGTCGTAATGAACGAACTTTGTAAACCTTGCAGGTTTGTACGGAACCCTCGGTGCGCGAGTCCGACTCGCACTTGGCCGGTTTTATTTGCATATATCCGATACTTTATACCTTCGTCTGTAACACTCGACGAGTGACACATTCTGACAAACTTTAACTCAATGACTAGACACATAATTTATAAATAATATTCGCCGTAGCTGTATTTGCTTTATGATTTAATTATACTGAGTATAAAACTATGCAACCATTCGTCGTGAGTCAGGATGATTACTCAAGAGTTAAATTAGATTTGGCAATGTCGAGGGCTTCTCATTAATTCTAATAAAACATTGGACTAAGTTATAAATAACGTTTTAATAGCCCGTGATATCATAGGTAGGTAGTAAATCGTTAACTTCCTATTTAATCTGTTTTTATCACCAAACAACTGATCAAAAATCATGATTCGACTTTTTTATTAATTTTCCACGAATTTTAATAATTTATGTTTGCATATCAATACAAAATTACGATTGAGGATAATATTTTCATAGGTTTGTGTAGCATTGATAGAATGAATGGAAGGATTGAGGAAGGTAAATAAAAAAATAATACTTATATTAGACGACGATAGACGACCTCTGTGGTCGAGTCGATATAGGAAATTCATTAGTTTTCTATATTTGTCTTGGGTCTGGATGTTTGTGGTATCGTCGTTACTTCTGATTTTCCATAATACAAGTGCTTTAGCTACTTACATTGGAATCAGAATAATGTATGTGATGTTGTCCAATATTTATTTGTTTAAAAAATATATATATATATATTAATATATAATTCTTAGGGATTTTGCGAGTCAAACTAACGAACAGAGTGAATGCAAACAGTGGTCATCTGCATGTAAGGTGGTAGCCTCATTTGATATAATTTGCCAGGATTGCCTTATGTTGTTTAAGAAATAGTTAGATTTACCACACTAGGTACAAGTAAAATATGCCGGTGCGTAAATGAAACCCCGTCACCGTTGTTTGCGGTCAAAGTGACAAAGATAAGTTATAGTCTGCGGTTTCTAAAACAAATGGCGCTGTTACGAGACGTCGGTCGCCTGTTGTATTTTTCCATCAGACTGCTATTGTTTAGAAAATATTTCTCAAAGCTTCTTGACATAATGCCAAAGTATTTTGAACATATTCATGTGATCAATTCCATGGCGACGCTCAAATATTTAACTTTATTTTAGTAGGAAACACGTTCCCACGGCGTCGCGTTATATAAAAATTGTTTTGATCGTCATACACTTAAAAATAAATAGTCTGCTATAAAATTTCAATTTATTTCAACTGAATTTTTATATACATTGTATTTAGTGGGTCTCCGAATTAGTTAATATTTCGAATAAATACATTCGTCACGAAAGAAACGCTCACGCACATACGGAGGTACATGCAAGTAAATGTTTTCTGTCCTCCAGTGACCCAAAATTTGTAAAAATTTGGACACCAAATATCGTTACGATCGCAAAGACTTCCGTGCTATGAATAATTTGCAAATTATTTTAATCATTGAATTGTTACGCTCTACAAACCGTAATAATTACACACACACACATATGTATAAGTGTATGTGTTTGTAATAATTAATTAAGCATAGTACACATGTTAACAAGCCTCATTGTATAAAATACGGAAATAAATATTCGTATAGCGAATTTTCCTGTTTAATTAAGTTAAAAGAAATACCCGTGTGCCTCTTAGAAGATATTAATTTCGATCTCAGAATGTCTTGATAAGTGCCAACTTGAGTTTGTGCGGTTTGAGTCAGATGTGACGTCATATAAGCAAACTCGAATACGCCACCGCATGCAATACTCGTTCACATGCGAGTCACTCAGTACCGGCGCTGTATCCTAGACTACTACTTGTACTCGTAACTCATATCGCTGCCAACGCTACGCGGTACTATCACATGCGAAAGTCTTAAGCGCGAATATGTATTTAACTAGAGAGCGATGTGAAATTCAGACGAGTTCTATATTCAAATTCAAGCGGGTCGTATGTACCTTTTATATAAATTAAATATTTATATGGCGCCGTAAAATTGCGATTACTTTTTTAAAAATCTTAGCTTTAAATTTATTTTTAGTGGAAAAGTATTTTTATCCTCCGAAGAAGCAGCACGCCAGCGAGTCACGGCTAACGCAAAATGTTTCATCTTATTCGTTTTGTGTTTGAGTTGCGAACTTCCCGAGACGCTGCTTTATGTTATTAATGTTTGTTCAAATTAAGTATTTGTGAGTTTTCTTCTTGTTCTTAATCTGTAACTTATATTTAGAAGTTATTTTATGTTACGTTATCGTCTTATTTCGGAATATTGTATGTTAATATATTATTTGAATTTTCCAAGGTTCGGTCCTTTGCCACGCCTAGTTGGGTCCCGCTAATTTCCTCTGGTCATGGTCATCGGTCTACCTGGACGGCCGCTGTGGTTGCCGTTACGTAATCACCCCTATAAGATTCATTTGATCAAGAAGTCATCGGCCCTTTGATACACGTGATCAACCCACAGCTTCTCCAGTCTATTGACTTTGTAATGTCGTTAACTCCTTATATTTTATTATTCAAAGATACTCGGAGCAAAGCCCGGTCCGTATCACGCTGAGCGACCTTCAACTCGTGTTATTTGAATTCTAAAGCTTAGATGTAGTCATGTTGTGAACGTTTGTATGTGTGTTCTGTCGTGTGTCCCTTGATTAAGACAACTATACTGGCATACTATGAGTCTCATAAGTTACAGGGTACGAGGCGGCAGTAGGCAGCGGGGAGGATGAGTGCCGCCGCCGCGTCGCGCCGCACTTCAGTGGGAATCATCTCACATGACTGAAAATGAAGGAATGTACATCAAATTTCAACGATTCAAATTAAATATATAGGAACTCAACGAAATGGATCCGCGGACGAAAAGTAATTAAATAACGAAACGTGTCTGGAATTCGAGCAAACGGCAAATTAATCGACGGACAACATTTCAGCTGCGAATATCTGTATTTGTACAGCGAGTTTTGTTATTGACTTTACTTGTGATTAATATCCTGGCTCGAACGGCTTCGCTTCAATATCGATGATTGAATTGAGTGAGTGCGAGCCAGATTAGGAACACTCATAAATATGGAAGCGGGATTGGAAGTACGGAGTCATTCATTAAGGTCTCATTTCTGTACGAGCTTTTTGCTTATCATCGATTCTACGTTACCGAATAATATTTTCATAACCGGATATGATAATATCTTAAAACGTGGTTTGGCAATATTTGCTTTATATCCAATAATATATTGAGTATTTTTATAGGTTAGCGACGATTTTGTTGGCTTGTATCGATGTTAAATAAACGAGGTGGTCCACGACTAAGTAGGTTACTGGATGAGATCGACGTCGATACATTTTCCACACATAAAGCGTATCGATTAGCATTTAGAGCAAGTTTTCGTAAGAGTCGATGCAGAGTACGCGGCCGGTACATGCCCGGTATATAAATCGCTATGTACGCGGAGCCAACGTATATTAGAAAGCCAATTTCAGCGGATCCGTTACGAGAGGCCTCGTTAGGAGTCGATACCGGCGCTGCGGCCGATGCAAACGAGCACTTGTAAAAATTCACCTCGCTTCGGGACTTTCTAAATTTGGTCGCTCCGGCCGCCCTGGCCCCTCAGCGCGCACAATGCACAATACATATTTATGGCGCATTTAGAGCCATGCTAATGCGAGCGTTACACTCCCGGCGTACATGCGACGACGAAAACTCGCACCGATGTTTCAAATAAGCCTTGTAATTGAGGAAGTGTCACTCGCTAAGGAGCCTGTTACAATGTACGCGTTACGTGCTGAGGAAAGACGCCAGCCACAGCTGACTTCGAAGAAGTGAATCGGAATGGAATATTTGTTTATGACAACCATTAAAAGTATGCTTAAAAAATTGCTATTGCTACTCAACCAAATGTTGACGAACCAAATAACTGCTTCATACGTAAGCTATAAACAAATATTACAATATATGAACTTTATTACAACACATATTAGTATCGACACGATAAAATCATTCGGTCACCGGTCGGCGCCCGTTGAGCCTACGTGTTAAGTTCAAATCAGTAGTATGTGAAACATAGGCGAACACAGGCGAGTTTTACGAGGTCACTGCCGATGGCTGCCGGGTCATCCGCAGTAAATCTCATCAAATTATGTCTATACGAGACATTTCACACACATCTCCACAGCTTGTGTGCAGCGCCTTCAATCTTTAAGCATAACAATTACTTTGATTAGTGTTTTACTTAACTCTGCGACGGATACCGATACGAATGATGGTGATTGATCTCCACGCACGAACCAATCCGATATGGCAGTTGTATTACGGGTTTTGCAATTCTAATGCGGTTACATTTCGATACATATCTTTCAACGCGCATGCTCAGCGTGTAAACAACTGCGATTCGAATATTATTACAATGTCAAAAATACGTAATTATTTAAAATGTTCTCCGTAAATCTCAATTTGTATTTAAGAGTTTTTCATTCGGAGTAATGCATGAATTGATTTGACGTCCCTAGGGGGTTTATGTCTAAATGATCGCAGTGTATGCAAACACAACATTTGCATTTTGTTTTTATTTTATAATGTAAAGTATCTGTTGAATATAAAATAAAGTATTATAATGTAATAATCGTCGTGCTTGCAAATTAAGTATGTTTAAATACTGAAGTAGCGTTTCTATTCCATGGTCTGTGCCCCGGAGCGTATTTACGATACAAGTTGTGTGATGTGTGGGCGAATCGAAAACACGTAAGAAAGTATTTAATGGCGGCATTATAACGCACTTAAATTAAATTAAGTAGAATTAGGCAGAGTGAATGCTTAAACCGTTTCGATGATATTTATTATGTGAATTAGCAACTCGGAACCGGTTTTTAATATTGAATTATAGTCTACTTTCGAAAGACGTAAACTATTATGAAATAGCCTATAATATTATACGATTTAAATAGGCTGGGCGGAAAAAATGTAGAGACAGTCGTGTCACGATTATTAATAGGAAGTATTTAAATAGCTGCGCGCACGTAAACACAACTCGAACGCATCGTATCGATGCGAATACTCCACATAATGACAGTTTTGCGTTATTTTTAAAACATATCAAAGGAGCAAAAGAGTATTGTTGAACCTATATTTCTAGTATATGTTTTATATCAATATTCGTTATTCACAGATCTCTAATCATATGCTTGTTGAGAACAAGCATATGAACACGTCATGATAGATCTCAGTCAATGGATTCTTTGTTTTATTAGCAGTTTGGGGAATGAGTATCACGTGCATGATACACGTTGTAGGAGATATTATGCGTTATTAAGAGAATTCATTTTTTTACTTTTCAAATTTTAATATGAATTATTTAATTATTTGTCCTCGCATATTATATTTATATACGTTTGTTTTTATAAGCAAATCATTATTGTTATTTAATTGCGAAAGAGTTTTTATAACATACATCTAAACAATGTTAAATCGAATCATAATAACATCACGTTAGGAGTGGCTCGCATCGTCGGTACACTTACTTACTATAGTCTGACTAGCGACCGACCTCGACACTACGAAAAATAAAAGCACTGCAAAAGCAAAGTAACGTGAACCACAGCGGCGCAAAGGCCTCCTCCCCCGGAGAAGAAGGCAGAGGACCGAGAGAGGTAGAAAAATGCTTTGTGGGCTTAGCTGTCTGTCGCACCCTCTTGTAATAGCTAAAAAAAGTTTGTTTAGATAAATTACATGAATGTTATAAACCGGTTGAAATTTAATTTAAGATTCAGTCATTTTATGTTTTCGAAAATGAAAAGAACTATTCAAAATCAAAAATCAAAATAAACTTTATTTAAGTAGGCTTTTACAAGCACTTTTAAATCGTCATTGACGACCTCCATGGTCGGGTGGTGTGTACACCGGTTTTCATGGGTCCGCCACTCTGAGGTCCCGGGTTCGATTCCCGGCCGAGTCGATGTTGATTACCATTAGTTTTCTGTGTTATCTTGGGTCTGGGTGTTTGTGGTACCGTCGTTACTTCTGATTTCCATAACACAAGTGCTTCAGCTACTTACATTGGGATCAGAGTAATGTATGTGATGTTGTCTCATATATAAAAAAAAAAAAAAAATTAAGTGAAGCTACTACCGGTTCAGAAAACTAGATTCTCCCTAGAAGAACCGGCAAGAAACTTAGTAGTTACCTATTCTTTTTTCAACATTTAAAAATACAACTATATTAGTTACATACAATTATTCATGAATGTACATTATATCCTGCCTGGAAGTCACCTTCTTAACTCCACGCTTTTTTATCATCTATAAAATCTTGTATCAAATAATGTATGTATATGCCTCTTTTACCAGTGTATTTTTTACAAGCGATTTGATTATATGAAACTGCAAAGTTAAAAAGGTATTGATTTCTCTTCCCATTAAAAGTGTAATTTATTGTCAAATACAATTTGCATTAAATGTGATGATTAATGTTGTTTTGCAATTTGTGTAAACTGACATTTGCAATTCCTTAACACGTTTTAATGTCCACCTCATTGACAGGAACAATTAGCTGCCATACCGACATCTAGAGTCGTTGAGAGTTATTTAAAGCTCACAATGTCGCGGTATAAAAGTACTATAATTGTATTTTCTTGAACGGAATACACTTATATCATTATTTATCGTTTGTTGGTCCGACAAAGTGAATTGTTCAACACATCGCCATGTTATGGCAAAAACCCATGTTTCTAAAGTCATTATGTTTTAATATGATAGTTTATATCATTGGGACGGTCGTAAAATGGCGTCCGAGGGCAGAAATGTCAATAATTTACATAGAGCACAGCGCTACGAAGAGCGAAAGTCGGCGCGCCGCCTTTCCGCGACCAACTAGCGAGTGCCATATGAAAATGTCAACGGCTACATTCGATTGCGGATCTTCGCGTTAGAGCCGCCGCTTAAACATTCAGGTCAATGTTTTTATTTACTAAAATATGCGACATTCAAACGGCGTTAAATTATCAATTAAAGTTATTTATTTCCTCGAACTATACGAAGCAAATAACATTTAATAAAACTAAGACACAACATATACTTTTTCCAAATAAATACCGATATATTCATTCATGTTTGAGAGTTCCCAATGTATTATATTGTTAATGGGCGAAGGTTTCCTAATGTATTAACTATTGGTATAACCACTCATAATCTCTCCTCCAAAGCACCTCGGCACATACCGTTCTATATAGTGTTGATATCATTTGAAAATGTATATTAGTCTAAGAGCCGGGCAGGTAATAGACTTGGCAAGTACGGGGCAAGTAATAGACTTAGATACTGAAGTTGGCAGCGCAGTGCTACAGTTAATTGTAATATTGCCGATGGCCATCTGCTCGTGTGCCTTAAGCCTGCTCTTGATCGTTATATTTGTAACTATTTTCATAATTTTATCAATAAATAACAATGATATCGTGACTGACCTTTTAGTTTAGTTTTAATTATATCGTGATAAGTGATATTTTCCTTGTATTATATTAATTAAAGCTAGCAAACAATAGGTTAAAGTAGTAAAATGAACAATTTATCTACAATTATATTTTTGGTAATTATTTTTTTTATAATTGTTTTGCAGCGTTATCGATCCTTGATATAACAACTCTTGGTATGTAGAAAAACGTCTGACGGATATACTTCGACTTCGACTATTTTTCGTACGTAAATTAAAAATACATTGTTTGCGACAAAAATATTATAAATACGATAACAACAAATAAGTCCCAGGAATCTTGTATTGACGCTGTGTCCAGAGACATCGGTGATCTGACAACAGGAATTCGTTCTTTTTAATAATGTGCAACATAAGAAACTTATTCTCTTAATACATTTTTAGCTCTGAAGTTAAAAATTATCAACAGGAATTAGACCTTATTTATGTTTGTAAAAGTGTTGTGAATCAAACCAAAATGTACACATATGATAGGTTAACTGATGGAAATAAGAAATGCAAAATTATCCAAACTGATACTATCGATATGAAAATGAATTTATTTGTTACGTTTTCACGTCTTCGCTACTACACCGGTCATTATGAAATCTTGCATACACGTTGCCATGGTTACAGAGAAGGACAATGACCCACTGAGGTCTAGCCAGGGCGACAACTCGCACATCCATAGATTATACGACATGTGTGTAATAAATGTATTTAATACACGCTGACGAATATTAAAGAATGTGACTTAATTCGTTTTAAAATGAACAGTAAACTGTTTTGTTGAACTCTATATACTATTTCTTGGCCACTTACTGAATTCCGATGAGTCGGCCCAAAGCTGACTCAAATAACACGCGATTCCAAACAGCATCGCGTATGCATCGAACATAAATTCCGCGGAGCAGCCCTCCCGCGCTGATACATGCACACGCGAGTTCGTCCATTCGAATAAATATTTATACGGATCGCTACACAACTGATTTTGTGTTTTTACGCGTCAGATCATTCTAAATGGTCCTGTAATTTGCATTTTACAATCAGCTCGCATTTTATCGTATCAAATTTTAAATTAACTATCGTCGTAATCGTAATGAGATGAATTATTACAGTTAAAACAGTTACTACTTGCTTTAGGTTCTAATGTTAGTTAATAATAAAATAATTTAATTTTTCACTATAGGCGTAAGACTTTCATACAAAAGGAGTTTCGAACTATCATTATTAACTCTTAGTATAGCTGTTCGCTGCAACTCCTACCTCGTCAATGGTTTATCTCGTATTTATATGTATCTCTAATATGTTGTTGTTATATTATGACGTTAGGATTGATTTCTCAGGGTATTTGAAGTAACAAACATGCAGACTGATGTGTATCTTGTAATGTTAGTATGGATTATTAAATAATCTCGTTGTTATTTAAAAATTACCTGCGGGCTTCGGGCGTAAAAACAAACGTCACGGACGACGTGGGACGCCTGGGCAGCGGCGGTCGAGCTTCATTCCTTTATTTAAATATTTTGTAATCGTTACGCGATCATCGTCAATATCGATATTCCTATCATATGGTTTTGGTTGTTAATAAGTGTTTGAATTGAGCCATTGTATTATTCTTTTTATCAGAAAATTTCAGTGCACAATTGCTGTTACATTGTTGTGTTTTGTTATGTATATTGTTATAATACCTTTAATTAAAATCAAAGAACCTATTTATTAAACAATTCATAGGAAAAAAATATCTTAATACATAAATATACGGTGTTGTTATTCGAAGAAAATTATCAAGACCACGTAAAGACTATCATTTTTATTTATATTTTGAACGTCACCCATCCTTCAATGAAGATCTTTAAAGTTTAAAGCTGCTTTTCGTTTATCTCTGACATACAGATTACAGAGTCACAGAACGCTTAACATCCTTTAATTAACGCTTTGATGTCTATGATATTCTAAGAACGCAGTTCATAAGGTTTTTTTATGCGGAGGACATCCTTTTAAAGATTTTATAATTATGGACTCTGGACAACGGACTGGAGCTTCGCTTGTGTCGTTACGGCGATATTTCTTAATTAACAATATATTCAAAGTTAAACTAAATTCCTCGCGAGGCCGCATTCAAAGGCAGTTATTCTTTGGGATTCAAAGTGGTTTTTGTCCCATGTGTAATCAATAATAACGGCAAAAGACAGTATTTACATTTTATGATAATCGCTAGTTGAGTCATGTAATTTATATTTGCACTGGATGCGTGCATAGCATCACACGAAAATATACTTCTTACTATTGTTTTATAACTCGATCAAAAACCCATCCCATTGAGGAGGATCGTAACAATGGCAATTGTTTGAAGTTGTCAAGTTTCGAGTGGCCATCAGATTGCTTGTGACGCCCGCATCAATTAGCTCCGAGTTCAACGACCTTAGGATCGTGATTTCTATCAGCTACGCGGGTTCGATTCCCGGCCTTTACGAGCATTAAGCGCATCTAACGACTGGCATCAGATTACGGAGCTGAGTAAAACAATACTAGCGTATGATGTGATCGTAAAAAATCGCTATAAACTTGAAATTGAAGTAAAACAGCAATAAAACCCGCTGAGCGGATTCAATATGAATATAAATCAAAGAACAAAAAATAAGGCTGGCTTTTAAATAAAGGCTCAACCCAAGAACATATCCGGGGTAGATGGTAAAAAATATATAATGTACTTAGTATTCCTCGATTTCCATATCCACTCCCTGTGTAATTCATTTGAGAAACAGAGTAATTATTGAGTTTCTTGAAAGTCTGTAGAATATTTACTTCGAACCGATGGTAGCTTTACATGAAATTTGATATTGTAACGTAACATTTACATATGCTTGTGTCTATTTGAATAAAGTTTATTTACATTCTGTTCCGTTTTGTATGAATAATTAAATATACAAACGACATTACACGAACGCTTTAATAAATATTTTTTATTTGGGCAAAAACATTTGTAACCGTCTCACAAGCAGAACGACGTAACAGACGATAAGTTGTTCAGTGAGGATCTATTCCAAGGTAACGTCGGATGTGCGGATAAACACGACTTTACATTTTCTGCCGTACGCACGCACGTACGTAGGTACACATGTCTTATCGATATTATGCTTTGCCACTAAACGCGAATGCTCTGCAAAGATTAATGTCATTCTTGTAACTCCTAATACTGACTTTATAACTTAATACTGACTCCCTATGAATAAGTTCTTTTATGTGGCATATTATACTGTTAATAATATTTGTTTCAGATCCCAGAAAAAGTTCAAATATATTCCATAGTAAGTGTTAAAAAGCTTTTGCGTCCTGGCCTCGGACATAAAATAATCGTCTTCAGGCTTATGTGCAGTGACGTTACAAGTATTGTTTACTATTACATAATATTATAATAATAATACGCGTTATGATTCACAACATTCTTAATTTCATTTATAGGGGCTTGTATTAAATCAGTCCAGCCGTTCATGCGTGATGCCGTACCGAGGGAAACAGGTATTCATATTTTATGTGTCTTAAAAATAGCAACACTATAAGGTACAAAATTTTGAGTCTCTACGTCATCACAGTCAGTACAGAACCTTATACTTAAATGTAGTAATGGTAAACACGTAGCAATAACTTTTTGTCTAAATATATGAGAATATATGATTTATATTCAGCGAGAAGATGAGATGAGATTAAATTTAGCCAAATGCCCATACTCATGTGTATTAAAATGATATGGAATGATATCGAGTAGTGGATCGAATGTATTCAACCTAGATACACGCAGCGGCTTGAATACGTTACGATCCGCTATGATTATTTTCTTGCGATAGTAAAAACGTACACGACATTTTTATGAAAAATGTTTCTATAATAATTAAAGTATTATTAGTAGATTTATACATATTTACAATGTCTTTTGAAAGTAATCAAATTACTCGGGACCTTCGTGTTGTTTGACATAAACCTTTATCACTGAACCAATCAAAAATATGCGCACTTTATATGCGACCTTGTCGTAATGAATTATACAAATTAATTTCAAAATTAAAACTGACTGGTTTAATAATGATAGAAGCCTAAACTAATTTTAAATAAATTATGCAGATAAAGCCATGATTAGTTTTAGTTGTCAATTACAGTGAAATTATTTATTAGGAACAAATGTTCAAATTATTATTAAGAACTTGCGGAAATAATTGTAATTAAAAATATTTTTAAGACCATATCTAATTAATTCAGCCCGGAAGACGGTTATAATATAAAATTAAGTGATAATTAACTCTGTAATTATAAAACAAAAATCACTGTTAAAAAATATGTTGGAATTTCCAAGTAAACTAGAAAGCAGCGCGATCACTACAATCATACAATGAGCCTCCGTACAGACAAACAGGCACGGGCGAAACTATTCAATTACTTTTGCTCGACTCTTTGTCTACCGACTTGTTTGATTTTGGCTTAAATATTAATTGTTGAAGATTTTCGACGACTGGGCGAATTCTAGTAAACTTTAATCTTAGATTACTTATGTCTGTAGACAGACAGCGACATAGAAGATGGCACTTATGACGTGGAGCGCTTCCTTGAGTGAAAAGTTCTACACCGCCAACATAGAAGGTGAGGAAGCTAAATTAATATGAGGGTTTTGTACCCGCACGCACCAATGAACTACATTAAAGAAAAATCATTCTTATTAATCCGTAGTGTCCTCGTAATAAGGTCTATAATTAAAAAGATTTCTGGTTAAAAAGCTAATGTCGCATGTATTTGTTTCATAACGACTTGGTTCAATTAAACCTTTCTGAGCACTTTTTGTCCCTGCAGGAATCGAAGAGCACGGCGCGCACTCGCTGCTGATAACAGCTTCATTTTATATCCCCTATACGGCTATTTGCATTTTTAACTACCGCCACATCCGATTGCAAATCAGCAGCCAACTCACTCAATACTATTATTATTTCACTTATCAGTATAACTCGTCTCAATACGACTCGTAAGGAGTTCATACAAATGATTTAAAATGGAATGTTTATTTTTCTATAGAACCGTAGCTTAAAGTGATAAGGCTGTCTCGAGACGTGATTTTATCGCAGCTATTCGAATTTCTAGAAATATACAAACTTTTATTATTTGCCGCCGTTGCAATTTGACCTTTATCCTTAACGAGATAGGAGCCGTAAAATGTAAGGACGTAGGTGGGTTACGAGCGTAGTTTAAAAGCTTTTGAAGCAAAAGTATAGAAAGAGAATTTTAGAAGTGCTGTTTCCTCTTTTATACGAACAGTTCAGTACATAATCTCATTGCGCGCTGTCTGCGCTTAGGATCCGTTTAACCAATAACCGTGTTATACGTTTGTTTGTAATACTATTCAGGGACTAAGTTGAATTTCTTTGTATAAATATTTGATACTTTTTATTCGTACGCGACCTTTATACGTAACGACAGAGTCACGTTAGTTGCTACTCGGCAAAGCAAGGGGCTGACTTGCTATGCCTTAAATGTGAAATCTGATCGCCGGTATGTCTAAGACACTCGCAGTGGCTATTCGATTGTTTTATACAACTGTTTTAGTTCGATACAACGCTAAATATGTTTTTCACCGATAAATAAACACACACGCACATCACGCATCGCCTATAACTTATAAGTGAACGCTATAAAAACAAACCCGCATTCGACTTGTAGAATTTTTATGCCGATAATAACAAGTTATGCAAAAACTTTGGCTTTCTACGCCGATGGGGGCGACGCGGTGACGACGCGGTTACGACGCGGTACCGATTCGTTGACGACGCAATGAAGACAGGTTACACCTCAAATCTTATTGTAACCACACATTGTTCATTTTTATCAGCAGATCGTTTAATGGGCATACAAGTAAGCTCATGCATTTTAATTAAAATCTGCAGTAAGTCGTAAAGAACTCTTACACCGCCAACAATATATACGAGTACGTCCAATAAATATACACCGAGGCGGGCCGGACACACGGTCGTATAATGTGTTCACTCTAATAATGTTGTAACATATAATAACATCTCAATGTTCTATTTTCGGTGACAGTGGATCATGTATTATAGTTTGCAAATCAAAATAAAATAGAACTTCATTCATAATTCATATCAATCAATCAATCTTAAATTGTACTAAGCGTCAAATGATCACATATTCGGAATACACATTGTACGGAGAAGAACCGGCAAGCAACTGGAGTTAGTTTTCAAACATTTGAAATATTTGCCCTTCAGCTTTATTTATCATTTATTCTCAAAGTCCGATAAATCTAATAAGATTTTTTGAGTCAGCCGGTATATAATTGTGTACATCACATGTAATATGGCTGACATTCCAAAACCAAAAGTATTAATTTAAATGTGTCTGTCCACTGCCTGTCCGCCTCAAAATTACAGGACGAATTTTAATGAAGCAGCTACGAATATGTGTATGTATGACTCGCGTAAATGTTAGAATACATATTTAAAAAGGTCACGCAAGCAAAGTTTTGAGCGCAGTCAAGATACATAAAAATTGGGGCATGCATGTGGCAATTAATTCCAAGCTTATAACATTATGTAAGCCTGCGTTTCCTCCATCGCCCGCGCGACGCAGCCCATGTGCACAAACACCGGATCGCTCCGATAGCTGCTGGCGATGAGACGGATCCATGCGAGCTGTCGTGATCGCAACCACGACACGTGGTCTGCGTGACGCGCCATTTACTGTGTGATGCTAATGAGCTGCAGACTAATATTTGTCGAGCACTTCGTGTTGTGAAAGTCTCAGGTTCCACCTTGGTGCTCCGGTGTTGAATTCGAATCGAATCATATCTTAAATAAATCATTTCATAATATACTTTATGGGCAAAATTAGATCACTTTGTTTTTCTCTCACAAAATACGACCTTAATACGAATCTTATAAAACTTCAGTATCAATGGCCCAGTATCTTGTTAATAGCATAAGTTTCTTTGTATTGAAATTGACGACAAATTGGATGTTCATTTATTAATAAATTGACTATATCAGTTAGTAGACTTATTAGAAGTCTGTGTGACTGACTGGGACTGTATTGTTAAAAAAGGCCTCAGATTCGATATCCTGGTATTCAATCGCCCTCGCCAAGTCGGAACTTAAGTCGTATTGGATTTATTTCTATTCCGTATGAGGGCAACAGAAAAGATAGTCGCCTGATTCGCCACAGACTATTTTTACGCATGGGATGTACTTTATGTGGTTCTAATTAACAATATACGATTCCTTTGCTCGCAAAATTAAGTTACGTAGTTAATAGTAAGAAATATAAATTTTAAATTGAAGAGTGTAAATCACTAAGTTCTCATAGAATTACCAAGTCCTTAATAATAATTATCTACTTCTCTCACTTTTCCTCGTTTTCTCAACAAATAAATAAATTCATGATTTCATATATACTAATATATATTTCTCCAAAGTTCATTAAAATCTTTAATGAACATCACAAAATAACAGATGGACTTGGTATAGATGTATAAATCACGCGTATTGGTTAATTAAAATGCATCGAGCACGAGTCTTCCAGTGCCATCGGATATAGCTTATCCATTTTTTATCGATTTAACAAGAATGGCCCGTCTATTAGTTCCTTGAATCCGCCCGAGCCTGTATTTACACGACGAAATGTAATGTTCCCTTGAACTCGCTCTGTAGTCTGTTTGTAGATACCCAATGCGGGACGGATCACTTGCATCGTTTTAATTTGAATGTAATTCATTACTTGAAAAAAATTTAGTACATATTTTATGTTGCAATTGTTTATAGCGCAGCGTTAGAAACGTGGTTTTTATGACAAAAATATTTGCTGTGCGTTGGTATATCAGTTATCGACGGTTAGAGACGGCGAATATCGATTAATCTAATTAGATATAATAGTTGAGAATTAATTTCATAGTTGAAAATTTTCTCAACAAAGAGTAGGTTCAACTCTTTATAATTCCCGCTTCTAAAATAATTAAAATACCGCAGCCAGTTTCGGCTTTACTAAGAAATACATTTAAATATCACGGTACAATAATATGCCTAGAGCATACTTGCTATCCATTCAAAAGTTACATCAACATTAAAAATTGTTGTGGTGCCATTAAAACTTATTAGTCATATTAAGTTTACGTCACCTTGCATCGGCGTTGTCTTAATTATAATTTTAAATATTAAAAAAGATTACAAAAAATAATCATATTATATTAAATTCGAGCAGAATCAACCACTTATATATAAAATGCCGTCTATTGATAACTATCTTATAATTTGAGAGCGATTACGATTAGTACGTATATATATTTTCACTTTCGACATTAGACGTAGTTTATCTATAACGCAAATACGCTCGTAGTATCCGGACGAGAAGGAAAACAATGCGTATACAATGATAATTATATTTATGAACAACTTTATAGATCTTAAAACGTTCAGTGCCATTTCTGGGCACACGAAGTAGTACATACTATGTGGGACCAGAATAAGGCGGCCTAACATAATGTTCCAGCTGGTCAACTATTTATTTTGCTTTTTATTTAATTTTTCCTAATGAGAACATTAAGTACGACAAAAATGTAAACCGCTTGAGACTTTTATTGCGTTCGTCACGCCACGCACGTTGAAGTTTTTTATGTTACAATTATATTTTTGAAACATTGTGTAATTAATAAAAATATTCTACTTTAAAATATTTAATTGGGAAATTAATATTTGTATTTGTTTTGATTAGATTATAAATTTTAGCAGTTTTTTAAGCAGTGCAAATACAGCATCCCTGTCATATAATATAATATAGTGATATAGTGTAGTGTATATATAATATAGTGATATACGTCGCCTTAATTAATTGTGTGCCAATTAACATCAACAACGCTGAATGGCAATATCTATAATTTAGTTGGCAGTGTAAAGTGTCATCTATTATATTTGCGATTAACTATTTCCATTCATGTTTATTCATGTTTTCAAATTAATTTCAACATCATTATTGTGAACTGATTGCATTGAACTACCCGATATTAGACGAATTAATTTGTGAAAATTGGACTTTTTTTATACTAAGTGTCGTTGCGTTGCTGTCTTCTATGATATCAGTGTTTTGTGACAATTTCTGTATTAGCTTAGAGTTGTTCGATCGCGAATTGTGCAACTTCTGCTACTACAACTTTAATATATAATGTCACAAACAACATTTACTCCTAGTGTATTTCGATTCACTTATCATATTTATTAGATCATAGATCGATGATGATAATTGATCGACAAATATTATTTTCGAAGTATTTTTCGAACCCTGGCCGTTGACACGCAACATGAACTTGAACCGCGTTTGCATAAAAGATTAATTTAAATTTCATATCTAACAAAATTTCGAATCCCTTATAAATACAACAGCGTCCCATTCGGGCGAGAGACGGCGGCGCCCGGCGCACATGTTACGAAGCGTAAATTTAATTTAAAAGGCGGTAACGCTCAAGGGAGGGACATCACAATTTCGTATGCTGCGAAGTCGGTCCCGCCGGAGGGATCCGCCGGAACTCGTTTTAATTTTCATTTTACTGCGTTCTTAGTGAAGTTTGGAGGAAACTATTTATGCATATTAAAATATAGTGCGCGCTGCGATGCTTTAATATTTTGTATGTCACCCGGGGCGCTCCACCACCTGCATTTACAAGTCCGTTGCTCGAGTCTGGCGCACTCGTTGTGCAGCAAACAGCTGGAGTGGCGAGGACTTTGTTGCACCTTCAACGGGCTGTTTAAACCTAAACTTATATTTAATGAAATGTAGATAATAGTTACTATTCTACTGTTGCTAATAATATTTCAGTCACTTAACTTGTTTTATCAATATAATACTTTTTAATAATACCACGAGAAAGCAAGTCGCCAACTATTTTCTACTCAATATAATAAATTTTTGTCCATAACTAGAACTGGACACGCCTCGCGAGCCGACCGGTCCGCCTTCGCGGAACAAAATACAAATAATGAATTCTTTCTTGGACAACTTTAGTTCTTTTAGTTTCAAAAGCCTTCCACTAACTTCCTTTTACGAAGAATATAACTCTCAATAACAACTCTGCGATGTGACTTACGCCGTACGTCGCGCCGCACGGAACAAATAAGCCAATAAGACATACTTCGCTAAAGTTTATATAAAACTACTTTTATTGCGTTAGTTTATGTGGGGTACGTATTAAGTCTGAATGTGTACCGTACGTGTGTCCGTAATAGCCAAGCTATCTGGAATTATAAATTTACAAACAACCGTCCTCTTTACGGCTTAAAATTCAAAGCCGACTTACACACACTAAGCCTCTTTTTTAAACAAAACGATAACGTGGAATGTCGGTAATACTCCGGCCGGTAATATTGCATTTAGTCTTTGTGTCGCACAAACAAAAGTGTCGAAGTAGTACTTATATTATCAATTTCGTCTCCACTCGGTCACAGTTTAACTTGTACCAGTTTATCCACATGACCTTCTTTATGTTGTAGACTGTGACGAGCCCGGCTCTCGTGATACAATGTAGCGTTTATGTCAACGGTATATTTCTTTAAATGTACGCTTTTAGTGTTGCTTTTGTGCGATCGAGGCCGCGTCTGCCGCACTTGTTTCCTTGAGCAGACATAAGTAGTCGGAGTGAGCATAAAATATATCATTAAACTGTCAAATACATTGGCTGTGAAGTGGGCCGCGCGTTCCGCGAGAGCCTTGGCAGGGGCTCAATAGTTCGTTCCATTCCATTTAAATCGTGAAGCATGTGATTCAAAGACAATATTTGCATATGACATTTGCGAGGAGCTATTGTCGCGGGGGAGCCGCTCGCAGGTGTCGGCTGTTAGTGCGGGCGCGCTAACTGCGTGCCGCGTCCGAGGAGGCGTCACTTATGGCAGGCTGTCTAACTATGCAAACCATCGTGTCTTACTCTTAACTTTCATGGAAAGCGTATTACTATATTTATTTTGGTAATACTTATATATAAATTGTAGATTGCATTACTTCTTGTAATAATTATTTATGAAAAAAAAAAAACATTACAATGATTTCCGTTGGACGTTTAATGCGCCCTCCACCCTAATAAGTGAAAAAAATGTTGTAATACTAGAATGTATTTATAAAACTCTTCAAACAATGATCGCCTTGTTGGGAGTCATAATTGGAAAAGCAAAAAACGTTAATCGCAAAAAAACTCATTTCCGTTTGAGCGCCGCGTCTCGGAGGAATTCTGAAAGCGATTCAACTGATGGAAAAGAAAGTTCTTGAAATATTTCAACTCTCCCAATTCATTTACTTTGAGCGTTTCCGCGAGGGGGATGATGGAATATTAATTATTAAAGTGCCATTTTTTAAGACTCTCATATTAAACCTTGGCGACGCCCCGTTTTTAAGACGATAATTGCACTTAGGGCTGGTCTACACTGAGCGACATTTACAGCGACGATCGATATTGCATGGTTACATAACTAAGTGTCCGCTACTATTTCCAATCACGCATTCCCTTTAAAGCACGCCATACAAAACTATTATACAAAGAAATAACCACATGGAAATGACTCGCTATGCACATAGCCCAAGTTGAGCACATTGGAAAGCAGCGAGCGTTAGAAGGGCGCATTCGCGGCGGCGGCGCCGACGAGTGGCTCGTAATGGCCCTTCGCTACAGGGTGTTTGTCCCGCTTCATTTTATTGTACCGAGCCTTTACACAACTCATTTTAATTATACACATTTAAGTTAAATTGCATTATTTTAATGTTGTTTTTGGGACGGAATTGCTCTTTGTTAACTCACTACTCGCACTCGCCGCCGCCGCCGCCGCCGCTCGTATCCAGCTGTTCAGCTGTTCATTGTTTTATGTTAGGTTTTTTTACTGATGTTTACAATTTTTCATTTTTTATCGTAATTTCATTTAATAGTTTCTATAGAATACATACATAAATAAATCTTATGCAATATAGTATTGTGTGTAACACAATCAATAAATTGATTATATTTTAGGAGAAAAACTTCAAAAACAGTTACATTTCTCCCGCGTGTATTGAGGACTAATATACGTAATTCGTATTTGACCGTAACACAACGCCGCGCGTCGCCTACATTACGCCGAAGTGCCGAGCGAACGTTAAATGAATTTGTAAAGCGTCGCGGGCCAAGTCTGTTTGTTGAACTAATACAGATCGTGCTCACGTCACCGGAGAGATAGGAATCGTTTAATGTTCGTCTGTGACATTTGTTGCATTTGAACGGCAATCCAGTTTTACTGCCGACGCGGACTGCTCCTCACAGCGCTCGACTTTGCGACTGTTGAGAGACTCGAAATGCGGTGCTTGTGGGAGTCCGATGACACGTAGGTATGAAGTGGCTCGCTGCCTCACGCCCGCGGACGTTTGGTGGTACATACGCCAAGTTTTCTAATTACTTGGGTAGGAATTGTTCCCTAACGAAGACTGTTAGATTAATAAATACACTATCATTTCTTAGATTATGATATCTAAACGAATCCTCGAATCAAATAAAATAATATATTTAATATAAAAAAGACAGTATATATTCAAACTTAAACTTATCTAGATACATTTGGCTGTGAAGAATATATATACTGTGCTATGTGGAATATGAATGAAGTGTCGTCGAGCCGTCTTACACAATCCAGCAAGTACATCACTCCACATCAGCTGTGCGAGTGACGAGTGCTGCCCCCGTGCTGCAGCGCGCGGTAATTCCTAAGTATATGTCAATTAGTACATTAGCGCTAATGTATTCGGCGCCGTATTGTTTTAACATATTAGTTTCACACATTACTGCGATTGAAAACGAATGTATCAACTTATATACGATATTAAATACACAAACATACTTTTTGTTTTCACAGGAGTCAAATATTAAGAAGCTTTTTGTAGACGAAATTTTATCACTCGTGTTCTTAATAATAAAAACGTGTGTTAGTGTATTGGTTGCAACGTAAAATAGGACATTCTCTCACGTAGCGACCGAAGTGACGGATCGCCGTGATTTTTACCATAAATATACATATTTTTTATATACTCGTAAACGCTACTATCTATTCGTTGGTTTACAGATAAAAGACAACTGTTCCTATAAAACAGGTCGTGTTTCCATTCAAACCATTGTCAGGGCACTCATGTGCACGAGCACATGTCTGTAACTGGCTCACAAACAAAGTTGCGAGCGGCGTCTGATACATAATTAATATGTTCATTATTTACACTCCACGTCAGAAAAACACGCTATTATTGTACAAGTAGTGAGTGAAAGACCTCCACTTACTCGGCAAAAACAGGCCGCTAGTTGCTATTTAATTACCGAATAAAACAAAAAGTCGTATAATTTTTAAGAGCGAAATTATTTTTCTTCGTCTCGAAAATAAGGAGGTAATTAGACATAAATTACGCCCCGCCCTGCTCGGTCGCAGTTGTTTTTGTTAATTAATGTTCCTTTCAGATTCCCCATCGCCGTTAGTTAATTACACTCTTACGGTGTTTCAATGTTGATATGCGGGATCGGGTGTTGCGCGCCCGTCCGTCTGTACGCACGGCATACTATGTAAATAATGAATTAATGGAAAGTAATTTATTTGAAGTATAAAAACGACTTCGACACACTGCTAAATATGGGTACCGTTATGTCCGTTTTGCGTAACACTAATTCAACCTTTAAATAAAACCGCAATGAAATATAAAATTAATGATTGGCACTAAAATCATTTACCATCCAAACAGATATTTACGGCGTATTTATGTGCATATAACCAGGGCTACCTCTGACGACGAGCACCATCCTGAAGAAGCTAGGGAGACTAGAGTATTACCTCTCGAGTTTTGGGCCGCCTGGAAGAGAACCACCTCCAGCAGTGAACTGCCATTAGCATAAAGATAATATAACACAAATACATTATGTATAAATATGTAATTTAATGGTTAGTTTATAAGACCTTAGTTAAGCTGTGATATGTATACGTTTAAAAATGGAACAACTGGTACTTTAATTTTTAATTTGAAAATTTTAATTTTCAACTATTAATGTTGTCCCGTTCCAAGTCTCATTTTATTTTGTTCAGCATTAAAACCTGCGCATGTTTGCGGTGAGGAATCGCTGCAAGTTTACACATTAATGGCACACGCTTGACGGCAAGACATAAACCGTTGCAGCGACTGCAGCAGTGTCGCACAGACAATGTGTCTCGGCTCAAAGAATTCACGTTTGCGTCAAGAGCCCGACGGAGTATTAATAAAACATAATTGCAATAAATCAAACAATGTCGCTTAGCACGTTTCAATGTCAAAAATCTCCTTCGAAAGCTCCGGTGCTCGTTAAGCTTAGACGTGACTTAAGTGCCGCTTCATTTAATTTACAATCGTTTTTAATTTCGACCTGTGTTTGTTAAAGCAGCTGTTTCGAAACATTAATAGTGTCGGTTAATTTACATTCCGGCTAACAATTCCTCGTTTTACAAACATGACATAATTATGCATCCAGCATTCTCAGAGGAGCTCCAGTCGTACTATTGAAATCGGAGTAAATTATTAGCATCTTATAAAACGGTAAGTGATCTTAGCTCATAATATATGTATTACTATAGTTTGTTGACGTGACGTGTGCCTGAAGAGATGTACGGATGCAAAGATTTTCAGTAATGTTGTCCTTGATTTTTGTATTGACGCAAATATAATCTTCTCTGAGATGTTTCACGCAGTCAGGACGTCGTTTCGATTTATTTTTGGTACGTAAGGAAATTTTGTTACTTATTTCCGTTGCGGAAAAATCGCTAGTGGAGAGAAGTATCGGTGCGCCCTCTCACGTGACGCGGGAGTCTGCTGGTGGCATTTGCGTCATTGTCGCTCCCCGTGGCACGCTCGCGGGACACGTCGCCGTCCTACGCCGAGCGAGTCACGATTTCTCCCTCATTTCACTGACTTAAAGAAAGAGACTGTGCATGTAAATATGCTGGGAGAGGTTGCATATTACGAGTGCTCTATTTTTTACCGGTGCGTTCTCAATATCTGATCATTAACGTTCCATTGCTACTTAATGAATACAAGACGTATGAGCGTCTACACGTATGGAACAAACACTGTAATGTAGCATTAACTTGAATTGTATGAATGTATTTGAAATCGGGTATCTCGTGTTAAACGCCACTACAATTTACAACATTCAATATAACAGTAGTTTTATTAGATGTTTACCAATGTCAATTATTATTCAAATATTTATTCATTATAGAAGCGGAACATTTAATGCTTGGTTGTTAAAATCTCCTACCGGTTTGGAAATAAGCACCTCGGATCTGAAAAGAACCGGTGAAAGAAACTCAGCGAATATTTTTTGAGACATGTTATACAACTGGCAGTTGCTCGCGGCTTTGTTCGCGTGGAAGTTAAATATATTTATAGAATAACTTACAATTTTATGTTTATGTAAGAGAGGGTAGAATCTTCAGAAACGCTTAAATACGTATTTTTATCTTTTTTAATAAGTATCCCAAAAATAAAGTATCAAGTTTCTCACTTAAAAATGATGGACTTCCATATAGACTTGTCACATTATTTCACTCCTTTGGGAGTATAATATTCCTTAGTGGGTGTCTACTCAATAAAACGATCCTACTCACCAAATCACACCAAGTCATAGCCCTAGCCTTAATAGTTTACGCTCGGCAGTATTCATCATTGTCAGTCATAACATATTATCTTATAAGTATAGACTTACCTTTTATACAATAATAAAAAGTATGTATTTGTCAGTCAGTTGTAGGAATAAACTTGCGGCGATCACCTCCTCATACATAAATTTTTATTATAAATACAAACCTAAAAGCTTATGTCGCTAACTCGAATGTGCTGTCAGTGAGACGGATACCGGCCCGAGTCCGTATTATATACCTACGATAGTGCTCGTGTTCTTGAAGTTGGTAACATAATATTTACATAATAACTAAGTTTTGCCGTCGACTCTTTTCCTCGGTTGCGTTACGAGCGTTTCTGAGAAGCACGGAAAGTTTTTACATTAAACGTTACAGAACCAAACATACAAAGTTTATGATATATTCATTTGTTTAAATTTAACTGAAATATACTTACTAAGAGTCAGTATACTTAATAATTTTGTGAAAATTAAATTATCACTTTATCAAATATGTAAATTATCTGTAAACTTAGAATGTATTTGTAATTTCATTGGTTAAAATCTTATTAACTTTTGAAATTAAATAAAAAACCCGCATTCTAAAGATTTACTCAAAGGAATATTCGATCGTCAAAAGACCAGACAAACCGAGTATACTTCTATATAGCCCGATATGAAATGAAAGCAGCTGTAGGATTTCATTTCATTAATAAGTTGTGCTTCATCGCGATCGACACTCGAGCCGATTGAGTTCCAGATTAGTTCTCTAAGAAACTTCAGAACGCAATAACATAGAGATATCAAAACTTCTCTCGAATTCGTAGAAGACTCAAATTATTCGGATTTCATTAAAAACATTTCGAAATATTCAAAGATGTAAAACTCGTATAAGTTTGCGCCGAGGCGAGTCTGTATATGAATTCCTTATCGGCAATATTAACAAGTGGAATAATGTATTATCACTAAATGCACCAGGTTCGTTTCATTATTATTATTAACATGTCTTACTTGGTGGTAGGGCTTTGTGCAAGCCCGTCTGGGTAGGTACCACCCACTCATCAGTTATTCTACCGCCAAATAATAGTATTGTTATGTTCCGGTTTGAATGGTGAGTGAGCCAGTGTAACTACAGGCACAAGGGACATAACATCTTAGTTCCAAAGGTTGGTGGCACATTGACGATCAGTTCGTCCGCCAATCTATAACATAAAAAAATAACAATAAAACACGCCGCAGTTTTATCAGAAAATGTAGAGTCAATCAATTCGTAAGTAAAAAACTTTGTCAGTAATAAAACGGATATCACTACATAAGTTTCTGTTACACTACGTATTATTACGTTATATCTTCGGCCCATACGAGAAAGTTCATCTGTCATGCAATTGCCCCCCTTATTTACATAGATTAATGATCGGGACCAGCAGTGCTTACATGAATTTCATGTTATTTATGTTGATTACTTCACATTGACAATACAATAAATATCTCAAATTTTACGCACATAAATATTTTATTTAATAAACGTTATAATTTGAAATATTTAATTGTCTGTATAGTATAATTTTGACGGGCACATTCAAAGAGATTAAAGAGTAATCAGCCTCCCTGAAATGATAAATTTCCTAAGCTATTTCCGTTAGCATGCTACACATCTACACACGCGGATATCTTATTGCTTAGGCTGTGTCGAAGCTCAGTCAGTCAGGGAACCGCATTCTATATATCAGTGCAGATAAATTCGCTCCGTTTCTTGTGAAACTATTTTTGTGTAAAAAACTTGGAGTAAGATGGATTAGCAACTGCAACAAAAGTATAGTCGGCTATGAATAGACCGCTCGATGTTTTCTCATTGTAGTCGTTCTCGACGAGTTCCTAGCGGCTTGAGGATTGAGGTTTGAGAGAGTATGGGGGTCATGTGCTGGGAGTGCGGTTGCATAACTGTGGCTACGACATACTGTTTATGGGCCTGCATTGTGTGGCCGCTTTGTGGTTCTGCCCCGAGGTCAACGAACTGGCAGGAGGCTAAGAACGACTTAACAGTAGACATTAAGGAAATATTACAAAAATCTAAATATTATTAAGTAAAAGAGTAAAACGTGTGATAGTCATAGCTTATAGGGTAATAAATAATCACGACATGGATGAAATTTGCCAAGACGTACGGAACACAGAACTAGCAGTATTTTGCTTGTTAGCCAAACGAGCGAGGCGCCGCGATTCGAATGCGCTGCAGACGCTCGCACGGTCGTCGCCTCGCAAAGCCAGCCTGCATCGCAGACGCTTCCATGCGCCTTATCAAGCCGGCTATCGCGCCCGGCCGCGATCCTATCGTGTTATTATCGCACTCGGTGTTTACTCGCACGACCGTTCCGAAATCACGAACTGTTACAAAAACCCGGAGGGTGTTCCAATTATGAGAGTACTCGAAATTACAGAAATCGATTTCTGCTGGAACGGTTAAATAATTATTCTGATACGGTAATTGAAACGGATGAACGAGTCCCGGTCCCGGCGAGGGGGACTTCCACTAACTGCCCTTTATCCGATTGCAGGATGCAGTTTAAAGCAATAGGAGAGGGTGCTAAGGGTGCAGCGAGTCATTGTTTGAAACTTTACTGAGAGCCATTTTATCATGCTGTCGAATTATAACTCCGCACGCAAGAGTGACTTTTTAATAAATTTCGGAACCTTAATTGGATTTTTTATGATGGAAACAAGAAACTTATTCATATATTTTTTTTTATATTTTTATTACAAGATTAATTGCAATGAGCAAGTTTTGTTATACTTTTTGTATATTTTGGAACTGTCAAGCTGATTTAAGTCATTTTTATTTTAGTTTCGGTAGCCTGTGCACTGTAGTATAAGACAGGTCAGTGACTGCATAGCAACGCTACGACTCTAGGCAACGAAGCAGTATTAACAAATCTTAAATCGGAAAGTATGTACATACTGTTTATTTTTATACGTCCACAGTAGAGAGCAAAGATTTTTGGAGACGATTTCACCTGTTAATATTGAATAACATTAAGGCGATAAATAGTTTGTTGGTTGGTACAGTTCCATTCGATTGATTACTACGAGCAAAATGATTTGCTTCTGGAACTAAAAACAACTTTAGCAAATTCATTGAAAATCACATAACAGCGTGTGAAAGAGCGAGCGAGCTAATATAAAAGTTAAACAAAGGAGATCTCAGCGCAGAAGTGGCTTGTTGTAGCGAAGGGAGTCCTCGTGCCGGCACGAGCGTCACAAAGGCACATTGTTGCGAACTCGGCTCTCGCCCGACACTTATCGAACGACTTTTATCGCACGACTCCGGAATACATCCAATCACGATGCCTTATAATTCAGCCTCAAAGTACTACTTAGCTTTCCTTCGGGTTCTCTGTAGATATTAACTCATCAACCGAATGCACTTCCTTTGAATTGAGAAACTTACTTTGGGTTTTATTTTTAGGAAAGGGAAGTGCTGTGTTTCCTTTACTAAAACTTACTGCAGGTACATCAAAAACACATTTTTTCTTTTTATCTCTCAGTGTACTTTGCCTTCCACATATTTAAATATAGAAACATACGTTCTGTTATCAACAGTATCACACGTGTGTCCACCGGCAGACCGTCTCGACACGGACAGACTTAAAATCGAGTAAACTTATAATCACAGACGTTATTAGATCTTTTATTGTTTATAAAGAACAGATTAAAATATACCTGTAATGAAATAAATGTATTTAAAATTGAAATTCCTTACATTTAGGGTTAAAGTAACGCTACGAAGCGAAATATTTCCAAACAACACAAATACCTCCGCTATGTCATTACAGAGTTCAGTTCCGACCGCAGGCCGCCTCCAGCTCGACCGCATATTCCTTCTTTGTCTGAATATAAGCTGAGTTATACCTCCAGTTGCTAATAATAATGCCGTTTCATTTCAAATCCACCCGTCTTCACTACTCAAGTACTTTACAATGGCCTTCAGCTGTTATAAAGTATTTTGGGTTCTAGTTAATTCTACGAAAGAGCTGTATTTGAGAGCTATAAATATATAATAGGTTGGTAGCGACAAATATAATGTGGCCTTTGCCATTTATGTAAATACACATAGCAATGTAATCGTCGGCGTCTATTCTAATTGCGCGCATTGAACGCGCTGGTTCGGCCGGCGTTGCTACACCTAAACACGTCAAGTCAATCAGCCGTTTACCGGTGTGTGTGCGAGCAATTATTTCCTCTTGTATCGCTGGTAACGCGCTTGTCACGCGTGCTAATGTGTAAATTCATTTATTATCGCAACCGAACACGCCTGTTGGCACGGAGCAGCGGTACCGCTGCGGTGCGTTACGTTTCGATTATGTCGAAAACCATACGAATAGGATTTAATATTAAGCAAAAACTTTCGGTATATTACGAATGTTAACGATATTATGACGATAAACATGAGCAACAATCGCATTTGATATTATAGCAGTTGATTTTTATTGTTTCTTTTTATATTTTTTTATCTGTGCAAGCTTATACAATCACTACATCGCTTACCACTGTCCCTATGTACTCTTAGATATTTAAAACTACACAGCGGAGTTTGATACGGTTTTGTTTTAATAAATAAAGTGATTCGAGAGGAAGGTTTTGTACATAATATATGGACAATCTATAAAAGAAAAATTAACAACAAAAAGCTGTAGTAGGTATATTTAGTATCAGCATTGCATTCGTGCGAAGCCGGGGCGGGTCAAAAATAATACAACATACTTTTAAAGTTGTTGATAAAACAACTTTTAATCAAAGTAGGTACGTCCATTTGTCGCGACGTAGAGTAATGCTATCGAATCAAGAACGAATCGCGCACCAAGACGAATCGCCTAGCCCTCAGAAGTAAATCAGACAAAAAGTAATAACCGCAATCTCAGCCGAGTACCTCCGGCGCGAGTGCGTTGCGAATCGATGCGTCGTAAGCGGCGCGGCCTCACTTGTGCGAGGCTCATAACCTTTCGCACTGCAACCCTAACGTAGTCTGAACCTTAGTTTACAATTAACATTAAATATGAAGATATTTAATAAAACTAAGCATAATTCCTAACTCAATTAAATAAAGGCTTCCAATCTATTTTTACTTATAAATTACACCAATATGGCCCTCAGATCAAGTCATCTCATCTTTTATGAAAAAGGGTTCGCAGTAATTTTTCTCTTTACACTATTCTTTTCTTTCCCCAAACTCCAACTTACCTCAAAGAACGCTTTTCCTTTCTTGGCTCTAATTCTTCTCTTCATCTCAATCTTCGTTCTCTATCGGACAACAAACTACAGCTGCCTCTCAGCCACTCACACTGTTATAATGATTATTTTACTGTCAGATCGATTAAATTATGGAATGCGCTCCCACATGACATTAGGATGTCACAGTCCTTAAATATATTTAAAAGTCGAGTCAAACATCACTATATGTCTTCGTAACTACTCCTTTTTTATATTTATATGTATGTATGTAGGTAGGTATATATGTGTTTATGTAGATATATATGCATGTATGTATATATATATATATATATATATATATATATATATATATATATATATATATATATACATATACATATATATATATATATATATATATATATATATATATATATATATATATATATATATATATATATATATATATATATATATATACATATACATATATATATATATATATATATCCCGCAAACAATTGGCCGTCCACTGAAGGCGAAAATGCATTTAAACTGGCGTCCACCTGCTTTTGGCGTCCGTATACCGGACGCCACTTTTTTAGCCGGTGGCACTGAGGTCCTATTCATCCTAGCAAGCCGTAGTACAAAAATCGACGGAAGCTAAAATTCGCTTAAAATAGTTGAAATAAAATATTGAAAAGTTCCCGAAGAAATCACCGCGCAGGTGAGGCGCTGCCGCAGCGCGTATATCGCGCACTGTATATCTAGGGGAATTCCTGACTACGGATTCGCTTATTTGGCGTCCAAAATTGCGACGTTGCCGTTTCGCTCATTTCACTTACGACTTGCATAATACCTATTCGGTGGTTGATTATCGTTTGTTTTACATCAGTGTGTAGAAATAAACTGTTATTGGAACTTATTTAATGTTTAATAAATATATTAATAATGAATATATTATGAATTCCCGCGGACTTCGTGGATTTTTTTTTTATATTTTGCAATAATGAATATTTATATTAATTATTCATAATAATAACATAAAGTATGTCTGTCTGTCTGTTATCTTTTCACGCTTAAACCGATTTAGATGAAATTTAGTATCGAGACATTGTAGAGACGAACATAGGATAATTTTGTCTTCGAAATCATACCCTAACGAGATAAAAAAGGAAAGTAGAAGTTTGTACAGGGAATCTATATCCGCTTAACTGATAGCTGTATACGGACGCCCAACAGCTGTATACGGACGCCCAATAGCAGTATACGGACGCCCAATAGCTGTATACGGACGTCTAATAGCTGTATACGGACGCAAAATAGCTTTATACGGACGCCCAATAGCTGTATACGGACGCAAAATAGCTTTATACGGACGCCCAATAGCTGTATACGGACAACATTTAAAAAATACAAAGTCATGTTAGTTAATACAGTTATATAAATTAATATATCCTGCTAGGAAGTCAACAGGTATTACCTCCACGCTTTTTTATCATCTATAAAATTTTGTTTCGAATAATATCGATTTGAATTCACGAAACGGCAAAGTTAAAAATTTCTGCCGAATTTTATTATAGAATCGGATACCTTGCCCCAAGAAGGATTTATTGACTTTGCGGAGTAGGAAACTTCGTGTTATAAGCTTATCCTTACTTTTAGTGCACAAACAATGATGATCACTGATTTTATCAAAGTGATCAATGTTACTGTGAATATACATAATATTGTTGTAAATATACTGAGACGCAACAGTGAGTATTCCTACTTTTTTAAAAACATCCCGAAGAGAGTATCTAGCTCCAAGATTATAAATAAACCGGATTGCTCTCTTTTGTAAAAAAAAAGACAGATTAAATACCTACAGCGTTACCTCAAAGTAATATGCCATATGACAAATACTGTGAAAAAAACCAAAATATACTAGACGAGCGGTATCAACCTCAGTTAGTTGTCTAACTTTTCTAAACGCGTATGTTGCAGAGCTGAGTCTTCCTGTTAGGGATGATAAATGAGGACTCCACTAAAGTTTGGAATCCAATTCTATTACTGAGAACACCGTAGTATCGGCTACATCAAGACGGTCACCGTTTATAGATATCTTATAATTATGCTTTCTAACATTGGGTAGGGTAAAAACTACACATTTTGTTTTTTGAGCAATCAAAACTAAATTATTTACTGTAAACCAATTGTGTATCTGTGATAATGCACCGTTCACATCGTCATAGTCAGTTTTTTTTGTCAACCCTAAAAATCAGTAAAGTATCGACAGCAAACAACACTATATCACAAATACCTTTAACATAAAAAGGGTCATTTATATATACCAGAAATAGAAAGGGACCCAAAATTGAACCTTGTACAATAGCCGATAGATCGTGATCTTGAAGCATACAGTACTATTTTAGGTGGTACTATGTGGCTGTATGCTACCAACTTTTAAATGAAAGCACTGTTCCCAGTAATTTCATTTTATTATAAATACTATCATTTTATTATCGTAAATATGAAATTTGGTAGGTAGACTTTTATGACATACAGGAAAAATAAAACACAGGAGATAACAAATACAACAACAAAATAATATGATAGAGAGGACATAATTATTCCGATGAAGTTTTATGGGCAGAGCCACTTGTGCTAAGAGCGAAAATGAGAGACACGTTCATATTTACGCAAACCAAATATGAATCTTATTTAGAAATTTTGAATTCGCCCAAGTTTTTCGCTGATCCTCCGTGAGATGTGTATAACAGTCGTCGGTACGCTGGATTACGATCCAGGATAGGAAGCAAAAGATTCGTATTTACATATTATAACATATTGGGCATCCGTATATGTATAAGCCTTACGAATATTGGAACAAAATAAACGTTGAACTGTTTGTACAGAACAGCGATAGGAAAAGAAAGAGACAACAAACCTAAAGCTGGCAACGTCGCACTTCCAAATACAGTCCATCCTGTGAGGACGCTAAATAATCGATGCCATAGGTAAATTATGATCAATATATCTAGGATGCCTTAAATGTATCATCATGGTTAGGGGTTCAAAAATGTTTGGGCATGACTGAAAGACGAATATCGTGGAATTTTTTTATATCGGAAAACAACGTATCCCAAGGACCTGGAAATCAAAAAACTAAGCAGTATTCATTAAGACATGTTAATTAAAGTAAGGGGAACTTGGGGACGTCGTAATGATGCACCACGTACATGACGCCAAAAAGGTTGTAGGATGTATATATATATATATATATATATATATATATATATATATATATATATATATATATATATGTACAGGTATTTGTATGTATGTTTATTTTACGTTTTCCTTATATGTCATTTTATATTAAATCAAATATCCATTGTATATGTATGCATCATAATATAATTATGCACTACCCTCTTTACAGAATATGTTGTCCTTATCTGTTGGGTTGCCTGTAAGAGATCGCTTTTAGTGATAAGGCCGCCCTTGCCGTCAATTTTCTGTAACTAATCATGTGCGAGTGCAATAAAATTTTAATCTATCTATCTATCTAATTTCAATACTTGTCAATATTAACTGATTTTACGTACTTTGTATATTTAGAGCATTACCTCAAATCAAAACTATCTGCAGAACACTGTGACATGGTTAACAACAACAACAGCTTGAAAAAAGTTTGGAACATATTCCACCACGCTGTTCCAATGCAGGTTGTGGAATACACATGTGGCAGAATTTCTATAAAATTAGACACATGCAGGTTTCCTCGCGATGTTTTCCTTCACCGCCGAGCAGATGAATTATACACACAAATTAAGCACATGAATATTCAGCGGTGCCTAGGTTCGAACCCGCAATCCGATGATTGCGATCTTAACCGATGATAAGATGCACGCGTTCTAACCGCCATCTCGACTCTACGTCAATAATACATACGATATGAACTGAAACTCGAAATCATATAATCATAACCCTCGTTTAAGAGCAACCATTTCTATTAACTGAGTGCAATTACCTCGTAAAGCATTCATTTGTAATTTAAAATAATGAGAAAGTTCTTTGTCACATAAATACTTATATTGAACTGAGCTGATTGCAATACTATTATTTAATTAACTACGTAGAGGTGATCTTTCATTGCCGGGGCTCGTTTTATTTTACGCTTCAACCCCCGAGGGCACTGCGGTTCGAAGGGGAAATAATATAACGTCTTATCATTCTTATACATGGTAAGTTTCGTTATCAAGACACTTTTTATATTATTTTTTTTAGATCATCATCATGCAGAAATTTGGGTATTAAAATTTAACCAAGTGGACGTCCTAAGCTGTGTCAAAAAGGGCGGAAAAATTGGAAAAAGTTTGTCATAAAACTTAATTTTTAACAAAAAATTAAATAGTAATTGATAGAAACTTTCTGAAATACTTCAAGTGCTGTAGTTCGTATCCAATATTAACTTACGTCACTTACAACGTTTATTACAAACTCCGCAGGCAAATTTGAAATTAGAATAAAACCGTGGTTTGAAAATTCAATACTTAATGTAATATTACAAATTATACTTGTATTTGTATTACTTAAAGTCACAGAGATAATTAAGTAGCATGAGAAAAAATTGCAGTCGTTTAGAATCACAACGTACATAACATAATCAAATAAATAGTATGCCGCTACGAGTGATATATTGTAGAATCTAAAAACTGTTTAAATAAAATTTTTTGAGCGTCGGTACTCATCAGTGGCGTCGTGTGGGCAGTGTTTACGTCGGCGGTGGCGTTTCGTGACAAGTTTCATGTGTAAGCTCGGCAAGGAGTACGGCTCCGGTAATGTGCCTCGCCTCGATACTATTCTGAGAGAACGATCACCGGTGTCCGCTACTCCGCCCGTGAACTTGAACGTGGATTTTGGATTATGAGTTTTATAGATCTGTTTAATGGAATTTGACATGCAATACAATCATTTTCTTCCCGAGTTTATAAATCATTTAAGAGGATTATTAAAGTTCGTACTGTAATATCGAGAGTCTGTCCGAGTGTAACTGCGAGTGATTTCTTTTTATTTTAAATCAAGCCATTTTTTGTATCGCATGCGCGATGCTACTCTTTTTGTGTCTACTTCCACTATAATCGGCTTGTGTCAGGGCGTATCTGCGATATACGCATATAATCACATTTTATTGTTAAACTCAGAATAAAAATATCACAAAAATGGCAGAGGAGTAAAATATATGGCTGCGAAAAAATTAAACAAATAAAATATCGCACTGCTTTGGATTAACTCGTACAATTAAAAAGATAACAATAGTATTGATACATTACTTGTGAAACACATGATCTGTAAGTTACATCTAAATTTCTTTCATTAATAATCAGCGCTCCTCCCGCTGCCACTTCTAAGCGCACTAGTCTAGACTCTAAGCCACCGCTACGGAGAACTGCTTAGTATCTGTCGGGAGCCTTTTTACTGCACGAGCTACTAAGCTGGTTATTTGTAATATTCCAATATCTCCAGCACTACTCGCAAGGGAAAAATGTTTAAATATGAAGTTATTAGTTATTTCGAGCGAACTGGAACCGGTCGATATTTGCCGCGCTGCCAGTACGCAGCTAGTGTCTGCCAATCACTGATATTCTGTTATTTATTCGCACATATAAACAAAGAAACAACCTATAAATCATGTCGCACTGATTCTGCAGAGAACGCTCCTCTGTAGGTATTAGATATGTAGCCTATTTCACCATGCTGATGACAATGCCGAGAAGGTAATCATTCATAAACATTCTGCTCGATGTATTTGCCTCGTTATATTTTGAAGTGTCAAACGTGTAAGGACATATTTAAATTCGTGTGTACGAGTTCCCGGAGCCGACAAAATAGTTCTCCAAACCGCAACAGCAGAGCGTGGCGTACAGTCGTGAGCCTCTCAAAGGCGCTGAGCGCGTGCACAGACGCGAGCATTTGTCAAACAGGCGAAGGCTCTCGGGGCCGATGCGGGCCTGAAATATTCCTTTGATGTCACGCCGTGATAAAATAGAAGCTTCCCCAACGTCGAGCCGTCTATGTATAAATACACTTGATTGCGTTTCTTCGTCGAATCCTTTTTTATGAAGCCGATGTGTGTACGAGTAATATTATTCTAAAAAGTGTTCACTGACCATATCCAAAGTGAATGTGACTATAATTCCATTTTTTTACTTAAACTTGCGTATTAACGATACTGCATAAAAGTTTAGAGAATCACATTAAACGTATTTTCATTGAGGACTTTTTTTTTCAAAGTTGTTTTTAGTTTAATTTGCCACAACGAATGAGTTGTATGTAGTTTTTTAATGCAATATTATAAAATTTAATTAATCAAACAATATTATGTATAATTTAAATATCCTCCTGGAAATCATAAATACCTCAAAGTATAAGTATCGTTAGATTTAATTAAAGTTTAAAAATATTTTGACCTTTTCACTCATTACGGTCATCTCTTGACTCATTCTTTAAAATTGAATTCAGAAATTACCATTTAGTATGATATTCTACTTATTACAATTCATTTGTTATTTTAAATCTATTCAAATCAAATCAAATTATTTTATTCAATATAGTAGGTCTATATTTAATAAAGGCATTCGATTTAATTGACCCAAAAACAATGTAATATTTATGATATTTCCGATTAATTTATTAAATAATTTAAATTTCATCACCCCTGCAACCGGCTTAGAAATAAACACGCATCGTAAATAGGATAAACAGAGCGGTTCGTTGTTCGTAGAACGTATTGTTTATTTACACATTGCTCACGAACAGTTTTTGCCGAGTTCCGTAAAAAGTTAATATTTACAAGTAAGGCGTTCTGTTAGAAATGGATCTATCGACGAGAAAATAACATAAATATTTGTAGCAGCTCGCTCGCGTCGTGCTCTGCCGACTGCCGGCCTTAATACCGACGGCTATTTGGACGGAGCTTTGTCAATAAACGTTTTACCGAATATCTGAATTATTTAACACGACCTTATTCGACCTGATTTGGCTCACTGATCTAGATTCAGTAGACAGACGGGTAGACTTGACTTCGTATAGACTTCTTGGTAAAATATGCAGATCTTTGAAATGTGGTGTCATATAGTTTGTGCATTCGTTTTGTATGTACCAAATTCCTATGAGCTATTAATATTGTATTGGTGTTTGGAAATATAGTAGTTTATCCGTCCCTCTCCGTACCAGTGCAACATATTCGGCGGATGAATAACTGGTGCTTAACCAAGAACCGGGCTTATAGAAGGCGCCCTTTGGATCTGCATATTCCGAGCCCTTAGGAGGTATAATAGGTATTCTTAAATGTAAACATATGTCCTTCGACATCATGTTCAACTCGTCGTGTGACGTCCGGAGCTAAAGACGACGCATTCAGACACGCGATTCATCAATAAACAACATTGTTGTTGCTTTTGTAACATCCTTCTTTAAACAAACATTTTTTTTCTTTTAATAATTTATTTCATGGCTGACATGTTTTGTGAAACTTCATAAATTGTAACCTTTTCATAGTGAGCTACAAAAATATCAAGATCAGTAATACGATGTACGGCGTCATATACCTCTACAATCGATTTGACATTATTACATTGAAGTCTTTGTATTCATCATAAATCTATTCGTGGTCATGTATCGTTTCCTTTATCTGAAGGATATGGAGGAAATGCGACGTCACTTTGCGGGCTTTATTACACGCCGTCAGCGCAGTCACGGAGCAAAACGAATTTCCGCGGATCAAGACTGCTACATTCATCTATAGCTCCACGGTCACTGATAGTCAGTGGAACAGTCGCTCTTGCGACGTTATACATAAGAGTGATATTGTGTTGAATGTATAAAGGTATCCGAGTGGGCGAGGGTACCTTTGTTTATGGCAAACGTTGCCTGCGCTACGTCGCCCGTGGTAATGCGAAAATACGATGCGAATGCATGTGTCCGTCTGATAACGCGTTGAATTGGTAAATACCATCAACTAGCATTTGTGTGAGATGATAAATAGCCGACGTTACGGCCATAGCAATTGCTATCTTGTGTCAAAAAGTATAAAAGATGCACTGTAGATCACCATTGTACTTTCGCTTGTTGCAGTAAGCCAGTGCGGCCTGATAAACACAAAAGAAACTTAACATTTATTTATACAGTACGTACAAAATATATATTTTGAAATAATTAGTTAGTAACATATTAAGATCTGTAAGAGTACACGTGTGTATGTGTGCGTGCGCCTGTGTGCGCGTGAGTGCCGCCGGCGGCGAGGCGTCTCCCACGAGGACCATCTGCCGCGCACATGCGCATCGCATCCTTTGCGAATACCACGTGTTACAATACAATGTAGGCTAAGTAATTACAGTGCTCGCTTTTCATAGCTGTGAACTAAATGTTAGCTGAAGGCAATTACGCACGGATAGCTTTATGATCAGCGTGCTATTCGTAAGGCGTTCTATTTTTCTGGATCAGGGCCGACGTAAATTAAATCAAACCTATCGCATCGCATACGGCTCGTAAGGTATTATTTATTACACTAAAAATACATTCCAATGTTTTAATGAGTGCTTATAATAATAGTATTATCGATTATACCGGACACGCTGTTAGTCCACTAATTTTCGGCTTTCAGAAAGGCCAATATGCGATCATGGGGCGGCGCCTTCATATTTATAAATAACGTAAGCACTACCGAAATAGTTATTATTATTGAAGCCGTTAATGCCTCACTGCTGGCACAAGGCCACTTCTCCTGCGAGATGAAGGGCTTGAAGCATAATCCGCCGCACTGTTTCAGCGTCGGCTACACATCCGCTAAAATTGCTTTCGTTTTATGCGTGACATCCAAGTGGGATGAATGTCTGGCAACGCAGTTCTCCTAAATCTGTTACCAAATTTGATAGTCATTATTGTTAGTTAAAGTTACCTGAGGTTCGGGAGACCATCAGAGATCATACCTTAACGTATTTCCTATTCTGTTTTCGTCCATTCTTCCAAAGTATGTAATCAGTAACATTTTTCAAAACGTACAAATAACATATTCACGCACACAAGTTGAAGCCGTCGGCACTAAAAGAAATAACTCCGACGAGATATACGAAAACATCGATCAAAAAACATTTGAAAAGAACTCTCTATCCGGTCTTTAAATAAGTTCGTTCTTCGTGAATTGCGATATAAAATTATTTCACATTAAAACTCTCTGAAGCCTTCTTGCCGCTCGTGAACTGAAGAGCTACTTTACTTTTTTAACCTTTTTACCTGGTTACAAAATAAAAGTAGACGAACTCGTAAAGGGAATTTAAAAAGATTTTGTGAGGCAACGTTGGAGCCAGTCGTGATTGGTCGGAGAATTCTATCTTATTGCTCGAGCTACGTTACGGCCAATCCGAGTCATACTATTGGTGATCGATCCATTGTCGACCTTATATGTTATTTCTACTATTTTGGTAGTAATCGAGTTAATATTCGGACCCAAAGTATGGAGCCGACCCCATATATACCTAAAGCGCAACAACGATACCCGCCTCTGTACAATCCCTTGTCGGACATAATTAAAGTATCAGCTTAGCCATACGAAAGAGAAAGGCTGTCAATACATCGGGTTTCAAAAGTCGGTTACGACTAAGTTTATAATTTTATGACGTTCTATTTATTTCGTACTTTGGTAATTCAATATGTAATTCTGAAAACATTCATCTTTGTCAAAAGCAATTGCTCTGTTTCATAGCGATCAAAACTATTACGGAGGTTATGCCCTTGGATAACGCGTTATATTAAATAGATATTGTAAGAACCTTATAATTTGAATCATGAATAGTGATCGACGTACACGAAAGCACGTACCCAGGTCTTAGCCGAAGCGTTTGGATTGCAATCCGGCCACGCACCGTTTAGTTTAAACGAGCTTAATTTGTATTTATATTCATCTCGTGCTCGGCGGTGAACGAAAACATTATGAAAAAACTTCTTGTGGAGAGCAGCGTGGTAGAATCAGCTGTAAGCCGAGGAGGCACGAGGGGAGAGGAGACCGTCGCTCGGCAGGAAAGCAATGTGTCAAACATTATTAAAAGTATTATTTTTACTCTTATTTTACTACATATGTAGTTATGTACATATGTATGTTGCCGAGTACGTAAACTCGTATTTTAGTTGTCTTATAACGTTTGGTAACAAGTAATTCTTACTTTAGCACATTTTGTGACGCATGCAAGAATAATCTCTTTCATTAGTCAAGAGCGCTACAGTTTGGCATCGAGTCTGCGAGCCCTCGAGACCGCGTGCGCTTCTATAATCCGTTCATTACGGTGAATGACGTTATCTTTGCATAAAGAGATCACTCACTTATTATTTTATAAGTGTTAACTTGCTCAACGTCAAACTGTTTTAATTGGAAAATAATAATAGCTAGCAATTTCCAAAGGGAGATAACATATTTATACGGGATTTCTAGTAAATAAAAGTTACTGATTTGACAATTATGCCATGTATACCTGTTGAGATTGTAGTCCATGTTATAATATTTCAGGCCACTCTGCGTCTTATCAACTTTAATCATACTTGCATTTTAAAATTGTAAACAAAATGATAAACTACGATTGAATAACTGTTGTTTAATTCATTACATTCCCGTTAACCAATGATATTCTAATAAACAGATATGTTATATCCAACTAAACAACCGAAAAAAGTGTGCCGCGCCGGGGACCGTTTGTTTTAGTTTATTTTTACATTTCGTTAAAAGTAAAAAGGATAGCTTCATAAAAACAATAAGTAAAAGGGAAAATAGATGTTTTAATTACGCAAAACGTATTACTACGTAATTATGATGTATTATGTCGTATTACTACGTAAAACAACTAAAGACAAACGTCCCAATTAGGACGTTTTCTAGTCTTCACTTTCTGCGCGTTAATAACATATCTGTTTACTACAACATCATTGCCCGTTAAAATATTTACCTAGATTTTTCAATATTAAGAACAAACAACCCTGGAAACGATATAAGGGCTCTATTGTATATTAAATAGATTTTTTGCGATTAACAAACTTACTATGTAAAGGTGTGTTGTGAATAATTAATTCTTGACATATGATATATCTATGTGTACTTATTTATATCCCCAGTGTAAATAATAATCACATACAATCTTGTTGATTTAGTTTGTTTTCAAATATAACTAATATAAGAAATGTATTATAATTGGCGATAGAGCGGAACAGAAAAAAATAAATTTCATAAAAAAAAAACAACAAGCATTGCACTGTAAACACGTGCACACGATCTGCGCCGCGGCGCGCTCAACTAATAAACTGTTTCGCCAGAAGCCGACCAAATTTTTATGTCTATGTCTATGTATATGTCTGTCTGTTAAAAATGGCGTTAATGGCTCAGTCTATAAAATCATCCCTTTCGAAACCAAACAAATATTCCCAGGGACGTTTTTTTTATTTTACGACGACATTAAAAGCAGTCGCAGTGTACTCGAATAAGTGCGTTACAACTGTGCAGATTAAGACCTCTTACGAGTGACTACATACTCTGTCTTTAAGCGCATAGAGTTCTAAATCGCGCCGTGACGTCAGGAGCCACAGGGCTGGCAGTACATCCGCGTAATCGGCGCAGGGCCTGCAACTGCTCTCTCGTTAGGGTTGTCACGCTCGTGGCGTTTTATTCGGCTCATGGAGCGATAATCTCTATCCGTCGTCCATCTTCCTTTGTACGCTTTATCGTCCCCCTTTGATGTCATTTCTAGTCTCGAAGCTGCAATGTTTTTAAAAGAGCTTTCTATCACGTATCGTATAGTTACGTCTGCAAGACACGCCATTGTGTATATATTTTTGTTGCGCTTGAAGATACTATTCTTGTTACTGTTTAGAATAAATGAAAAATATACAAATAATATAAACAATCGTAAATGATAATTTCTAGGAAAAAAATATACTGAATATTTATTTACATACATACCTGTACTGCGGCTGGGAATTCCGAGATGTGAGTTTGTGATGAATGTAATTAAAACCGCTACATCGTTGGTGTAGTGGTTTTAATTTACTTTGCAAGGATTTATTTTATATAAATCTGAAAATTGCAACTTAGATATCTTAAAAGTTATTCAATATAAATATCATTATCATAGGGTTCATATTGACATTTTGAATAGCTTTTCTCTACTTATCCCAAAAAGGCTTAGTCATTATGCTTCTAAGCCATTAAAAATCGAGCACAGCCTGTGAGCTCTTTCTTATGCCCGCAAAGCCATTCTCTCGCGTGCTCTCAGTGAGCCGCAACTTGCAACTTGCACGGCGACCGCATTGAATGCACTTTGTACAAGTTGCACTAAAAGCCGTCACCGCCGTACATTGTATAGTAGTTTTCATCCTGATGACGATCCCAGCTGCCGAGACGCATAGGTACCAGTACGACGCGTTGGAATTTATTAACTCAGAGGTTAGAGAAGGATCTTAATTTCGAGAGAACATGTCTTGTAAAAATAACATTTACTTGCCCCTAAACTTTCGTAAACACAAAATATCAAAATGAGCGCAAGCCGTCGGGCCCTTTTGTAAAGCCGAGCGAAATCCCTTCACTGATCCACTGCGTGTCACATTCATTTTCCTGTAAAATCGTTTACAACCAGTATAAATTGTTTTTCCTCTACATCAAACACTTCAAATAGAGCTTCTTTTAAATAGAATTTCTAAAACAAGAAGTTGCGAGACACTTAATATTAAATTTTATTGTATTTTTTTTTACCGCCAAACTAAACACTAAATAAATAATTATTTCCAAATGTTCCCATTTTATCGCTTTACCGCGGCTAGTCCACAGCCACGGCGACACTCGGCAGCGGCAGTCACGGCGGCGGCCGTGCGGACACTTCAGGTGACACGTGTTGATTTAAGGTGTATACATTAATAATAACGCGCAATAAATAAAAAGTTATTAACAGTTTATGAGACATAACGAGTGTCGGAAATAATAAACTAAAACAGCTACGCCATCATAACTAGCATCGCCGTCATAAAATCAAGATCAATTTCAAATGAAAATAAAAGAACTTCACTGATTTAATTGGCGTCATTCATCCTGTCCGGTATACTAATATTCCTCCGATCATTATCATCCCTAAATTACATATTTCAAACGATTGGTAATGACATAGGGGAGGGACCTTCGTTACCTAGCATTGTTCACACTTAATTGCTTTTTTTCAAGGTATATCTCAAAACGGGTCCCGATGTAATCTCTCGACGCACGATAAACCGCTGTCACAAAAAGCTGTTTCGTCCAAGAAATACTTCAAGTATAATTTTACCCGAAGGAGCTCAGATAAAGTGATTAATGTAGCGCGAGGCGTTCTTTCAGCGATGTAATCTTAAAAATGGCTCGATAATGGTCGCTTGTAACAAAGAGCGGATTATTTGCGTCGTTCATTGCAATAGCACCCTTACTGCATCGGCTTAGTGGACACAATCACGTGCGGTGCCAGCGGCTGCGGTTAGCACGGGCGTCCGGCGCTAATGTGGCGTCGTATCCAGTGTGTGCTTCAGAGCCGAGCCAGGGCTCCCGGCCGCGCGGCCTCGCCCCGCAAATGTTTAAAATACGGGCCTTTAATTTGTGCGTTCCGTGCCGACAGAGGATCGTCGAGCTAGGGCTGCTTTCATTTAGATATGCCATTATTACAACATAAAATATTATCTGACTAAAGTCAGTAAAATATAATCATTAAATTTATAATGTTACGTTATTTAAGTCATTGAGTCTAAAAATTTATTAATAATATTGGACCCCTAATCTTGCTTATCTCATTTTTTCACAATAACCCATACGCGTGACTCTTTCCGATTATCTTTACAAATTTATTAAAAAAAAAAAGATTAACAAATGAAATGCACGTCGCCTTGGTTAGTGTTCAGTGACGAGCTGTTACGAGCGTTAAACACTGCGTGATCTCATAATATTAAACAGTGAAGTGCTATCGTGAAAGCGGGCACCGTTACAGATCTAAGTACCTGGCTCCACCAAACGAGCGAAATTTTTCATAATTAATTTATATAAATTCAATATTATATCATTTTATATATTAATACATATATGGGCTTTAGTTTATCTCATTAAACTTCGCAAAACTTAAAAACAAATATAATAATTATATAATCTCATGTCTATTTATTTTCTCTGACTCTACTTTGATGTTAATCGACTCGAGCTCACTAAGGCGTCGTGCGAGTACGAGCGTCACTCAATACCAATAAAAATAAAAGCTGAGAATTTTCCGTTGAGATGCGCGATGGCAGCTAAGATATTATGCCCTCCGTGTATGTTACACTCACTCATTCACCGTTCAAAGCCGAACAACAATCCTCAGTATTGCTGTTTGACGGTAGAATGTCTGATGAGTACTTTGGCTACGAAAAGTCCAAAACAAGTAGGTTTCCTTCAAACATACCTACTTACCAAAGCATTAGACTTACGGTTAAGCAAGTCAGTGTACGGAGTTATTTTGTAATCTTGTTTCGTGACGGCGCTCACGTCTCTCCTTATCGGACCGTTTCATTTATAATTACTTGTAACAATCTCTGTTATAATTACTTGTAACCGTTTCAGCGAATGGAACGAATTACTAAAACGATGCGTCCCGTGACGTTTGCTTCTGAAACGAACGAAACGGACGCAAGTCATGCGAAGCGAAAATGAAAAACGTAGACGGTCCGCAGCTCCGCAGGCAGGCTCGAAGGATTTGTTGAGTAGTCTTTATCGAGTTCAGGTAACAAGGTTTAAAAACATTCAAATATATTTTTATCAAAGCCTTAGTTGCAACTCTTAATAAAAATTACGAAATACTGAATGTTTATGTCTCGTTTGGATCTCACGGCGCAAACCAAAGCAAACATAATAAGAAGGCCTTTTTAGAACATAACACTGCCAGTATCAGAGGTCGCATATCGTCAATGTTTCGAATACTTGTAACGTGTAATCGTACAAGAGTTGTAAAATGCGCAACGCGCCTCGAGCCCGTCGACGAGGTCGCGACCAAACTTAGGTTTATCTAAACGTCAGATAGCAGCACTCAATTTAATGCGAACGGAACACGGCAGGCCTTTGAAGATCGCCGCGCGCCGCCCTATCAGATTTAATAACCATTACTGTGATTGCATTCCTCACCCGCCCGCGGCCACTCGCCGCTCCGACCACCCTTTGTTACATCGGATCACAACGGGATTAAGTACACTCAAACCTATACTCTGAACAAGTGCGATCTCATTTTTCTTTTACTTGAAATGTTCGCAAAGTATGCTTAAGAGTATTATATGATGATCGACTAACCCTTTTTATTAAAAAGTTATTATTACCTCTGTTAACCTGTTCTATAACAAGACACAAGAAATATTTTTTACACACACACTCATTTTTTATGAATGCATACGGGAGTAATAATGACATATGTCTGTACTTTCATAATATTAGCAGTAGTTTCATTTGATGTTATTTATGAGAATCAAGGTGAGAAATAATATTTTAATTTATCTATTCCTAAAATATCATCAAAACGAGTGCTAGTCGATTAAATATTTACATACAAATAATAATTGTGATAAACAAATTAATTATGTTGTTCGTGGTCAACGAGACGCAAGCAGGCTCTTTGTAAGCCATTTGAATCGCGTCGTAAAATGCATTTTTAATGGACAGTTAATAAATAAATCGAGTGATTCGATCGTTTAGGTCTACGTACGTATCATGTAATAAAATATTAAAGTAATGGCTTTCGCCATTATTAGTGTACAGTTCCATGTAATCTTGCGCTATGAGCTGATATTAGAAACCTATTGAAGTACGACTCACTCTCTTTGCTCCTTATCTTAATGGAACTATTAAAACTTCGTTATAAAATTATAATATTATATTATTTACAGTTATAACATTTTATTGTTTTTAGTTCTATTATTTGAAAAATGTAAAGTAAATTACATGCAGAGGATTCTCGCTAGTGCTCCGAAAACGTCGAGTGTTCACATGATTTATTTCATTACTATATAGTCAGCTCTCCGAAACCTTAAGGAAGAAAAACGTAAAACAGGAGCTTCTAAGATTAAGGCTTCGCTTCTGCCGCGACGAGTCAAATTAAATGATTAAGATATAATTGATTGGGGTTCGTACTTATATTATCTTCAGTCTTAGTTGTATTACTATTGTGTTTGAACATTGTTAATGTTATTTTATTCATAAACTCATACTTGCGATGCTTCATTTCAAAGTAAAGCTTATATAATATAGTAATATCAAAACATACCGCCCCGTTGGTATATATTTAGTCGTTAATAGAGAACCAATAAATGTATCTCTCGCGAGATAGAGGCCGGGTCGCGATGTCAATCGATACTAAACGAACTATCCGAGACAATCGTACGCAGTGATTTAAATAATGTGTTCATTTATGAGTATCGATCGGCTGAGGCGACCCCGAGCTGCGCCCGCGCCGACATACTTCAAAACATCCCAGTGTCTCCGCGTAGTATACATCGACTTAGCAACTCACCTAATGCAAAGACTAACGATACGACATCCGCAATGTATAATGCGTTTCGTGAAGTCGTTGCCTATTTGTTGGTATATAAATTAAAGTTTTAGAGCGCCATAATAGTGCCCGCTGAGCTTAATTTCACATTCATAGCGGCGTTTATTGCTTGTTCGATGAGCGAGGCGCACACTCGCAGCCATTATGACACGCGCGTCGTAATTGCCGATGCCTTCGATACAGACTCGGGAATGGCTCGGTTGATGTACTGAAGAGCTACAGATTAGCAATATTATTCGCTATTTGAATACATTTATTTATCATCCCGACGTGTGCAGACTTCGATAAAATGTATATTAAGGAAGAAGATACCCTCTTATATTGGTTTGTATATCCTGATCGACAGTTACAAGTATTAGCTCCACGCCTTATTATCATCTATGTAATCCTGTATTTAATTAAATATTTCTTTCATTTATCTATTTTTTACTAATAATTAGAATTAATGAATCGGCGAAGTTAAAATGTGTGCCGAATTTTGTCATAGAAGCGGATGGCTAGCCCCAACAAGGATTTATTGACTTAACAGAGTCGGACATTTTATCAAAGTCATCAATGTTATACTATGAATATACATAATATTTTTACAAATATGACGCAACAGTGAGTTTTCCTACTTTGTTAACAAAGTAGGAAAAATCAAACATCCCGAAGGGAGTATCTAGCTCCAGAATTATAAATAGACCAGATTGCTTTTGTAAAATAAAAACAGATTCAGTATCTGCAGCGTTATTCCAGAGCCATATGCCATATGACATAATACTATGAAAATAACCAAAATATACTAAACGAAATGGTATCAATGGTATCAATATCAGTTAGTTATTTAATTTTCCTGATATTATAATTTGCTTTCTAACATTATGAAGGGTCAAGAGTACCTATACATTTTGCGCTTTGAACATACAAAACTAATAATTATATTTATTATGAAACTATTGTGTATCTATGACAATGCACTTTTACAACATCATATTTAGTTTTGTCCTGAAGACCTTTAAAATCAGTGAAGAATCGTCAGTAAACAACACTATATTACAAATACCTTTAACAAAGAACGGAAAATCATTCATGTGTAATAAATAGAAAAGAAACCAAAATTGACCGTCGTGGAACACCACAGACAATATGACATAGAAGTATGTTGTGGATTACAAATATTACTTTAGCCACCTACTGTCAAGCGTATGTTCCTCAGTACCGGGTTCTTCAATCGTGTAAATCTTGTGACCGAAATTTAATTGTATTATTTAATTTAGCAATAATATCGCGTAACACAATGGAGAAGTTCGGGATTAATTTCGGCACACATGTAAGAAATGGCTACGGATGGGAAAATTAACGCGATAACCAATGGTGAGTCCAAAGCAGGGTATACGATACTCATGTTTAACGGAATATGAATAGTACTTAAATTCGCTTGCACGTATTCGGTATCAAGTATGTTGTTCGAGTATTTTGGAAGTGCGTTCAACGTTCATTAATCTTTGGTAAAGACGCGTACACGCCGCGCGAAGGTGCTCCCCAGAACAGCTCCATTAATATTTCATCTCCGCAATTAGCAGCGACGAGTTTGGTTATTAGTTATGTTTGACAAGACTAAGTTCTTTCTATAATTAACTAATTATTGTAATTTTCCACTAACGTCTGTCAACTCTTTGGAAAATAATGAAATTCATATTACGCATTTATATTCTCCTCAAAGTGAATTCATACTTCCTTAAAACTCCAACAAATAATTTACATCTTTTGAAACCGCAAGCCTAATAATTAATTAGCGAATATTATAAGCAACATGCTTTTAATAGCAGACAATATTCGTGCCAATAGTGATGATTATTGAGGAGTTAATTTCCCTGGAATCAATCCAGCGTGTAGAATCAAGTCATGATTAACACAAAAATGCAAGTCATCGGAATCGAACCGATAGGCAGACTTTTTAACTCCGTACAGTGAGAGGAATTGATTCTAACGTAGTTTGTGAGATTTAACGTAAACAATCAAACATTCATATCAAAACTCACGAGGCGCACTCCTCGTTGATATACATATATGATCAAATGATAACATATTATATAAATAATGAACTCTGCGTGATAAACAATATTTCAGTGAGTTCACAAATTCAAATATGTTTCCATAATCCTTTAACGATAAATGTTTACGTTTTCCGACTCGTATCGCGTTTGATGTCGTCGTTAATAAGCAACTACAGAAACAAAAATACTAAAAACATTTTACGATCCAATTCGATATTTACGTAAACAACTTTTGTTTGTACGATTTTGGCATGTCATTTTTATGTTGGCTTGAATAACATGAAGAGTGACATCGAATTATAGACCTTACTCAAATAAGATAAGGACTGTATTCCCACACGCGTGCCAGTGGGCTTATGTTATGGCGGTATAGTGAGTCATGTACGGCCGAAAGCCCCGGCGGGATATAATTCTGTTTGAAGTGGGTGGGAGTTAGGACGTCAGATAAGGCCGTTGCGCCCATTTCGCTTTTTAGGCGTAGGGCTTTTAGCATTAGAACTAATAGTGTTGGCAGATGCCAGGCTTTAGTAAGCCGAGCCCGGTAAAGTTGTGGCTGGCAAATAAAATTGTACCTAATTATTAAGTCACGCGTTCAAATCTTTCATAAGTCGTCCACATTAGAACTCACATTAACATAAATAAATATTTATTTTCATAATACACACGCATTGAATAGTGCGCAGCTAATTTTTAATCCGGTTACAAACAGCGCTCCGGGGGAGGCAAACAATGCACGCACGCACTAAAATATAACGCGTTCCGCCTTTGGCATAGAGATCGAAATGTCGCAGCGACGATACCCATTAATCGTTCAAACACCAGTCGCCGTCAATGTCACCAGCTGAGCTCTCCGATCGTACCAAATAAGTTTGACGGTTTTGACTCACAAGTTGAAAAATTATAATTAATCCGAAAGCTGCTTGAGTGCTCGTGACGTACTTTGATTGAATCCTTTTAATGTTGTTACGTAGCCGTACCGTTTGTTGGTGAAGGATTTTGTTCAGAATTAAAATGACTGTATTGACTCTAAATTAACAAATATATTCATACGTTATTATTACATTACAGACTTAGCTATTGTGATATACAGTAAAATTATCCGTAGCGGTAAATTCTATGATAACGTAGCTTTCATCGAACCCTACCTCCTTGAAGGACCTAAAAACCTATTTAAAGATAAAGTTTAATCGAGTGGCTGCAATAATGATCCGGAAGCAGGGAAGCGGCCGCAGCGACCTCAAGCCGCAGACCGAATCCAGCAGATGTATCTTTATGCTTGCTCTATTAATCCATGTACTCCGCTAAGTACGTACGTATATATATACGTAATATGTATTTGTAAAATAAACACGACTTGATATTGGATACATTCGATTACATTATTACAGTAAATATTTGTCTTTATATTTGAACTCCGTTCCAAATATTTCCACGAGTCGGTAATGTATGTGAATAATTATTGACTACGTGTACGGCAAAAGTAAGAAAGCAACAACTTTATCGGACATTAAAATATTACACAAATATATCATTTCCAAGTCAGTAATTCTTCATACGATAGAAAATACATGAAAGGTAGAGCACGAACTTCGCACAATTGGAGAGCTTAACTTTGCATAATTTTCGTGGAAACTTCATAATATTTTGATGTAGTTTCCTTCATCTCATTTGCATTCGGGCGAGTGACGCTGCGAAAGTTTTTTGATCTTTCCTTATTCTCATAAGCAGCCCTACAGCGGCAGCGGCAGCAATTAATTATGCATACGGGCCACGAGCCGACGCGGAGCGACGCCTGTCCGTCTGTCGCGACTGCACGCACCGATCGATTCGGATCCGGTTGCGAGCTCGACTTATCTCATAATTTATTAACTTTTAATTGATATGCGAAACAGAACTCGGCTAAGCGGTCGGCGGTATCGCGTAAGAATATTCAATGCTGTTCCGAGTCACTACTTACGACTATTATTAATCATATTTATTTATCAACTGGTATGTTTGTTTCATTACTATTGTTCGTACTAACTAGTTTGTACTTTAAAGCTGTATAGAAATATTTAATAATGTATTTGTATGTTGTATATATTTTAAGACATATATGTCGTTATGTCAACACACTCGGAAGAAAATTAGTGGCCCGATTGTTAAGACGAATGTCGACACTGAAACTCAGTGTGGCAATCTATTATTACACTAAGTTTCTAATACATCGCTTTTCATTTGTGAGTTAAGGTTGGCAAATAAAATATGACTTACAAATATTTGGAAAAGTAAATTAACAAAGTTAATTTATAACATTAAACATATTTTTACTAAAATCAGTGCTAATATTTATAATTTTACATTTCGAACCTCTGGTGACAAAATTGCTCAAAAATTCTTGTAAAAGCCTTGCTTGAGTATGTTGGATGTTTTATTTTGTAAATTCGATGGTATGAGTTACGAGGTGCCGTGCAGTGTTCGGGCGTACACTAAGTAAACTCGCGACTCAAGATGTGTTACTAAGACGAAAACCTAAATTTGTTAACGAGATGAAGAGAGATAACAGTTAAATGTATACGTTCGAATATAACGTTATTGATTACATGTTTGAGTTTCTGGAACTGAACCCTGAAATGTATTCGCTTATTCATTTCGAAGTCGTCAGTTTTGTTTTTATCATCGTTATATAGCGTTATAAAATACGATAATGTTTACGATTGACTGACGTAATGTATATTAAAACTGTCGTAAATATCCGAAAGCGATAAAATCGTAAAGATATCGAAGGCCTCGAAGGAAATTATCAAAACTAAGATTATGTAGAACACAGTCGACGCGAACTCATTTCGTTTGGGTTAAATCGGTTGCAGGGGTCAGCAGCACCCATCCATCGGCTGTTCTTCCGCCATCAGACAATTAACTGAATCGCTAGGGTTCCAAGGGCAAGCTAGCCGGTGTACATGCACATGCACAATAGGTAATCTTAGTTCCAATGAGTGGCATCGTAATACGATGAAATGAAACGACATAAGTAATTATTGTAAGTACAAGTGCTTAAAGGCATGAGTTAGGCCACATTCTAGCAAGCCCTATTTAAAGCAAAAGTGACCAAGATAATGACATTCAAATCTCCCGATAAACTTACTGCTCTTAACTCGTGAAGGCCGAGTTATTTATGTAACGGGTATCTGTATACTTTATGAACGTGGCTTTACAAGTTAATTGCTCGTAATGTTACTTCGAATAACGCGTCACAGTGAGGCGCGCAACTAATGTAATTATATTCATTACAATGCCTCTCCTCAAGCTCGCGGCGACCGCGGCCGACTGGAGTTTCGCAACAATCGCGTTATTTGCTTATTTTAATTATATTTGATAATATATTATACAAACATACAACAAATGCTTCATTTGGCCGATATGCATTTTAAGAATTTAATTATTCCCATTGGGAAATTTAAACTAACGTCCAAAAAGGTTTTTAAGTCACATCGTTCGATATCGGTTCTGTGGTTAAATCAGTGCATCTCTCTGTTTCCTGTAAATATATGTTTGCCCTTCCCTAATAATATGTATGTTCTTAATTCTTGTAGAACTTACATACTTTTGTTCTATCTTTTATTAATTACAAACACACACACCAATATTCAAATTTTTCCTCTATATAATAGTAATATAGATATAGATAAATGGATTACCAAATCAATGGTAAATAAGCCGATAAGAAGAATGGCGCTTTCTTAAGCACCGTCGCCTTCAAATGGTCTTCGGGAGTGCGAGTGGACACGGAGCAGTCTAAGAAGTGAAACTGACGGTAAGCACCCCATTAGCTGGACGGGCACGAAGCGGCGACGATTGTGAAACGAAACCGCACCAGAGCGCCCATGACGTCGCAGGTAATTGCTTCGTGCGGGGACTCGCCGTAAACACCGGCGACTGTTTGCGCAACTTCTCGCCAAAACTTCACTCTGGTTAATTAACTGGAGGACTCCTACACATTTTAAACCTTCATTACAGAAACTCCTAGAATATTCCACGTCCTATATTTTTCACGCTTGTCACGTACAAGAGAAGTCCTTATATTCTGAAGTATTTCTTTGAAAAAACTCTAACATCCTCGAGGGTACGAAGGCAGCCGCTACAGTAATGTTAAAACCTATAAAATTATTTATCGCTGCTATTAGACTAGTTCGTCAGTTGTCGAGTTAGAAGCGCGAGGCGGGTGCGCGTGGGGGCGGGGCGGGGTCGTTGATATTTGCATAATTACGTGTTTATCGAGTCCCTTCGCAAACACCTCGCGACAGCTGTCACCTTTGCGCTTCTTTAAGTAAACCAGCATTACGTGAGTCTTAGATATGCATGAGGTGTTCGTATGTAAGCATTACACGGGTTTGCTGCATAAAATATATTCACATGTAGCCTACCTTAATTATACATACTAAACCTAATCTTATTCGATGCTCCTTACTACAACAAAACTTTCAAGATTTATTTGCACAATTATTTAACTAGTATTATGTAATAATAAAATGTTTATTATTGTTGTTTGTGCATAATGCTTTTGTGATGTCTTCGTTATTAAGATTCGTGGGGTCTCATTAAATAATCAATATTGCGTTCAACTCTAAAAAACTAACTTTAGAATATTATCGTCAGAAAATAATTAATAATTCCTATTTCGTTATTTTAATTTAAGGATTTGAATTTAAATAAAATTTCAAATGCTGGTTTTTAAAAACATTTTATAATGTCCACCTCTTTTGCTCGAGGAAATGAATAACAGTTGATAATTCATTAAAAGCGAACCTTGCAATTTGGGCTTCCAACACAGAACCCCAAAACGTAGAGCATTGTCTTGTGGCCGGAGTGCGGCGTGGCCTCGACAATTGTGATACAAATCGCCTTCTCCGAACAATGCACGACCCTCTGCCTCTTTTATTGTAAAACTAGAGCACTTATAGAACAAATACAATAAATAAAATCGGTCACTGAAAATATTATCTACAATCGACTGGCGCACCGTTCGAAATTTTTACAAGTTGTATACGAAACACCAAACGATTTAAAAGTTTGTTTTCTGTGCACCTAGAAAAATGTTAATTTAAATAATTACAGCATTTGGCGGCTATCAATCAGTTTTTCAAAGACGTTACGAGGAAGCTTTGTCTGTGTCACGGTACACGTTAAGGCGAATGCCAGTCTCGAGGAGACGCTGTCAACAAAGACGTAACCGTAAAACGGTGAAATCAATTACGAAAATTATGAATATAGTAGTATAGGAAAACACGCTGAGTAGCGATATAATATAAATATATAATAAAAGCTAGGACGATTTGTGCATCACGCCACCATCCTCCGCACCTGCATCCTGCAATAAGGGTACGTAGATATAATATTCATTCTAGAAAGCGTAACAAATTCTACTAAATTGTTGTAAAAAACTTTGAAATCTTATAAAAACTACAATTTTATTTATTAGTTGTCTACAAAGATAACCGACTTCAACAGGAGGATGTAACGTGTTTGATACAAATGGTTACTTAAATATGGCCGCGGCTTTCTTTGAGCTACTTAAACAATTTGATGAATAAACCTCTACAGAAAATATCCTTGATGTATAATGTACCATCTTTTAGAAAATTATTAAAAATAATGTTTATGTCACTGTCATATATGTACATATATCAGTAGTTAGTAGCGAATGGAGTATATATGGTTTTTTTTTTTATAAATAGATTGGCAATTTCATTAAATGTATACGCTAATTAAATTAGTACTGCTATAATAATTACAATATTGCACTTTTGATTATATTACGTGTGAAAAGCTTTCTCAGATATCATTACTACTGTTCGACATTGATGTGCGACAATTATTTATTAATTCCTAATATTAATGAATACATTATATATATATATATATATATTTACAATTAAAAAGTATTTTATGCGACGCCCGCTGAGGGTGTTGGAAACAAAGAGAGACGTACAATTCACAAACAAATCGCTAGTAGATTTTAAAAGGAATTATCAGTGCGTATAAAAAATACATAATAACGGTGTGCGGTTGCCTTAAGCCTCGTGCAAGTTGAGCCGAGGCCTAAGCCCAGCTTAGGCTTGATTGAGGCGGACGTCCTTCTGCGTCTACTAAACTACAAGTAACTATATTAATTCGATCCAAATGCTGGGGATTATAGTCTTTATGTCAAGCGCAATATGGCGATATTTCCATGCGCTCGCGGACCACTTGCCCACTAGTTGTTAGAAACTTAATTCCTGTATAAATGTTGTCATTATTATCCTTATCTATTGTCTTCGTACATTTAGTTTTGTTGTTCCGACGGTGACATCTGCGTCTACCGTCGCGTTCATTAATCAATAAGAGTGATTGACCGTAATCCTTTCATTATATTACCGTTTGTTTATGCATTACAATAATTCCGTTTCTCGCAAACTCGAACATGTTAAGCAAATCAATAGAAACCAGACTCAGACAATATAATTTAGCGCATTTGAAAACATATAAAGTAAATCCAATTTCCAGGGCAGTGGGTGTGGATTACCTCGGCGCTGGATGTACACAGCCAGTATGTCAACAGTGCGTGATCTGGTTAGGGCAGGTCAGGCATCCTCACTAACTGCATTATCTCGGCCGAAGCCCTGCACGGAGATGTTGTTCTTACTGTGTCACAGTTGACGCAATTGTAGAAAGGGTTTTATGTAAAGCGAATTACATTTCGATACACAACAGTCCGGCGCAGTTCGTCGCATGCGACGCCATTGAATACGAGTGAGCATTCCGTGCGACGTAACAAAGGGGGCTAAGAAAATCGTTATTGTATACATATTATAACATCATTTGTATTTTTATACATCGTAATAAAACCGCCATTACAATGGCAGTACTATAGACAGAAGGACGAGGCATGCACGATCCCACTATTTGACCGAGCTCGCCCCTCACACGTTGACCCACCTCGGGGCTTTGCGTCCACCTTCAATTTAGCCGTCGGTGAGCTCCGGCGAGCTGACGTCGTAATGGCGACGGCGTAATCGCCGCGCCCGTCTCGCCCGCCCGCCCGACCGACCGACCGTCCGTCACGCAATCCTGCCAATCCGTGTCATTTATTTGTCGGATCATATTTATTAATCTCTGCTTATTTACGTCGCTCGGACTCGAGCAATAAATCTCGGTCCGGCGGGAAATTAGAGTGAATTATGTGGTCGGTTTGTCTTGGTTAAACTCAATAATTTATGCGGACGATACTCGGCGAAGTTCGATCGCAAACAATCATTTGTCAGCGTGGCGCCTCGCAGAGTGGTCGGCGCGACGGTATCCTGATCACATAAACTTTGATCAACCTTGCCGATAATACCCAAATTCTATGGATACATGATATGGTATACAGTTTACGATTACTCGATTACAAACATAATCAATTAGCTTGGATTTTACTTTAATCATTCGACCATGCGGAATGTTAAACAAATTTATTAGCGAACGCGAACTTCGGAGGGATTATTAAGGGCCAGCGAAGCTGCGGGCGACGGCGGCACACGGACAGACTCGGCCAGCTATGCCGCCCGAACCTCCGGCGGCCCGGGCTTTCATAATTGCAAATTACAGCTGCTGGATTATCTCCGACCCAATATGTTTGCGTTTGTGGTTTATTTTAGCTTAGCTCGCTCCTGCGATCCTTTTCGTTATAGCTCCGGCATTTCCAACTATATGTATATAACGATATGGCATACATTCGTATGATCGTGAAAGATCGTGGTATGCAAGCGGCATGCGGCGCCCGTGGAATTAAGTCGCCGGCAATCGAGCCCCGGGGGGCGTCTTCCCATATCCAAGGTTCCTGTACGGCTCGGTACGTGCCGCGTAAATAAATTGAATTCTCTACTCAACGTAATAGTACAGAATGGAAGAATGCAAGCGCTATTCCATCACAAAGATTCGTCCGGGTGGCGAGTGGCGTGTGAGCGGAGCTCGTCGCTAATCGATTGTCGTGAACTGGCAGGAAGCGAGGGCGCTGCCGGCGGCCGGCGAAAGGCAACTTCTCACGCATGCCGTCGTCACATTCACGTCAGCGAACCTTCGAGGCAAGCTCTCGCAGAAAATGTCCGCACGCAGCTTCATTTAAACAATTATTAACTTACAGTAAAAATATCTTTATATTGTTATCAGTCTTTGAATGTGAAGAACTAAGAACGCGGGCGATTCCACTCATGTACTTAATCTTCCGCTTCCACGTGTAATGGTACAAGTTTAATGGCGCAAGTCAATCCCAGAACAGCACGGTTCAATTGCAACAATGAGCGCAGCGGTCGCTCCTCGCGAGTCACGACTCACGTACGCGGACGCAGGGGAGCCGGTAATGGCATTTTAATGTCACGCCAAACTGCCTCATATCGTCTGACACAACTTTACTACCGACTTACTACATTATGCACACTCGTCTGACTACTGAATTCATATTCGTGTACGTATAAGTCGAATCCGTTTCATTACTGACATTAGCTGACGATATTTTTTATTTGGGGATCGTAGTAGGTAAAATAAATTGTATGCGACATATGTAAGCTAATTCTATTATTCAATCACGGTATATTTCTGTTATTACGAAATACAATATCTCTGAAAATAAAATGTGAGTTATGAAATGTTAAAGCGCGTCACAAAGAACGGCAGCGGCAGCGTCCCGTATGGCGTGTCGCAGTCGCTCGCCGTCGCCGGAGACTGGACGCTGTCGAGGCTTGTTTGTTTTCCCGAGTGAAACGAAACAGGGCAAGTCTTACCGTTTTCGAATTGTCTTCGCTCGGGCTGTGTGCTCTGATACCATTACTTTCGCGGCAGCCTGGACTGACGTTTAATTCTTTTAACACTATTTTGGGTCCGTTCCAAGTTTTAATACGTTTTATTAGCAGACCGCAGTCGCGCCGCATGCGATACCATATTTTGTTTTTTCTTTTAACGTCAGAACTCACTATGTTCTACTTACTTCCATTACTCGGGACGTCATTCACCAAGATACCTCTATCTTATTTAAAATTTAACCACGTTGACATTCAAACGTCGTCCGCGTTCTAACTATGAGTGCTTTGAGCCAATTCAATATTACCTGTATTAGTTTAGTAAAAATATACCGTAGCGTATATTTAAGCGGCTCGTTATTATGCAAACGTACACCGATGCTACCAAACAACAGATCGCTCTGGCGTGGCGCGCTCGTACTTAGCAATATTTTTTAGATTTATTGGCGTAAATAACACTTCACCCACTAACGAACTCGCTTCAATCTGTTCGTAGATAATCGCTTGCTCTTAAAAAGCAGATGCAACTTGAGCGTCCTCTGTTATTGTAGCCGTAACGAGCGCTTCACTCGCCACCAATTAAGGCAGATGCCAAAAACGCCGAACGTATTCCGTAACCGACAACAACACGCCCGCCGCCCCCCGCGCCGCGCCGCGCCCCGCCGCCGCCCTCGCCGCGGGCGGACGCGCGTAAAAAATAATTGTTTACGTTTTATTTCGCCCTTATCTCTGAATAGGTGCGGGCTCGAATTGGAACCCCCATAAAAAGTAAACGCGAATCGAACTCGAGTGGTCTCGTAGAATTGTTTTATTGAATACGTCTTTTGCAACGAGACGGTTGTTATTAACGGTAATAACGCTCGTCCGAGTTGAAGAATAGAATTACGTTCGAAGTGAGCCGTGTGTATGAAATCGCCGCAATATCATGGAAAGTGTCAAACTCGAGAAACGTCGACAAAAAAGTAAAGTTACTTTTATGTCGACGTTTGTCGACTTTGTATCTAATTAATGAAAACAAAAATTACAAATGTAATAAATATTTTCATTTCGATTAATGATATTAGTGATCATTTACGCAGAACCCTAAAATGTAACATTAGATTGGATATGAATGAGTTTCGTAACAAAAAAGCCATTAGTGGATCTATTTTCAATAGATAATGCATAGTGACGTGACCATTACACGCCATTGTGATACCAGCCGTCGCCGGCCGCGGCGGGGGCGGCGTAGGCTTCATGCAGTCACCCGTAATAAGGAAGCGAAGTAAAAATGGAATTTCTAAAGAATACTATAACAAGGTACTGATTACTGATTATTAATCTTATTCTAATACTAGAATAAGATTAGTAATCAAGCAATAAGAGAAATCAAACTCTATGAGCGCTATATATTTATTCGAAGTTAATCATGGTCGAACTTGCAGAACGTATTTATTCCGTATACAGAAATCAATAAAGTACAAATATTTTGTACTTTATTGATTTCTGTATACGGATACTCTCAGGCGATCGCTATTGATGCCATCCTTTAGTAAAGTCCCGCGAGTCTCAGGGGCTCAGAACATAACGTGATGCAAAGCCTTGCTCCCGTCAATTTTGTCTTCCTGACCCGCAAACTTTCCCATAAATCTAGTCGATACGATGGTCCGTTGCCATCTAACTAACACACTTATTACACACATATTATTACAGTCACCCTGTAAAAACCTATACTATGTAGAAGTTTTTTTTTGTGAAGTCTAGTCGAACGCCGATTATCCGAATTAATTGGGACGAATTTCGGACTATCGTACATGATAATGATAATAAAGAAAAATGAACTGTCACACATAGAATAAACTTTATTACATTTAACAAACTCAGTTCTACGACAGCGTTCACTTAAACATCTCGATTAGAGCAAATTGCCCCCGACGAGCTTTAACAAAGATATAGAATTCACAACAATAATAGTATTAGAGTAAAGACACATCTGTATATATTTCAACCATAACAGTTTGAAGTGTGTCTGGACTCCAGAAATTCCAACCACAAAACAAAACTGAAATTAATTGGTTTTATTTTTTTATATGTATTGCGATGAGAACCAATTCAGAAAATAGGCGATTCAGTTAATCGGTGGTCTGATAATTGGCGTTCTACTGCACCTGAAATAATACAATAATACCGCACGCACGCTGAGTGTCTTTTATAAATATATTAGTATTCCAATCGACGGCCTCGAGGGAGATCGTCTCCTTTATTGGAAGAGGTGCACCTCCGAGAATTCCTGTATAAGTTAGTTAATTCGACTATAAAATAGATAGATAAGCAAAATCACAACCGTTCTTAGTGTAACGAGAGTGATTTGCATTATTTTAGACGTGGTCACTTTATTAAATCATTTATTAGCGTGTACCATCACACACTATTCCTTTGGTAGCCGCGTCCAGCGTGGTATCGCAAGGACGGCCGCCCTCGCGGGAGTGTGCGTCGCCACACGTGTCGCGCACGCACACAAGCGCGCACGCTGTCAATACAATCAGCTGTTCGCGAGTGAGGGCCGGTCGCCGGCCGCGGTGATTACAAATGAAATGTTGACGCGATGAGAATGTTGGGCGTACGGGTATTAAGGGATATGTAAGTCCACTGAATGGTTTGATGTGGTGTACGTGTGAGATGGATTTTAGCGCTCTTCAAACGTTAGAAGTATTTCAATTAATATATAGTGAACATTCAATAAAATTCCCATTTCATTTTAAAATGTAAAGTATTGTATTAAACCTTAGAAAATCTAATTTTTTAATTTGAAGTCAATTCATAATTGTAAATACAATCGAACTTGTGTATTGCATACTGCCAAGTAACAAGGAGTCAACTCGCAACGCGCGAGATAGTATCGAGTGATTGATTGATCGATCGCGTCCGAGTCGCGGCGGGCACACACGCACTCGGTCGCAGCGCACGGCGCGCGGGTCGCTCCGGTCAGCAGGCCTACCGCACTAAGGCTTAATAACTCAACATCATGTATCGATTGTAACTCCAAGCGAATAAGTTTACATTATAAGTGACAATATTATATCTTTCTTCGGTTGCCTTTCTTGGTGACGCCTTCATTGGTTTCAATAAGTTTTTATTGATTTTTATGCACAGATCTTTATAAGACATATTGTCTCGAATAAAATTTAATATTAATTTCATATATTTCAAGTTATATGCTAATAGTGCAGCTACAAGCAAGTCAAAGTTAGGATTATTGGCATTCTTTATTACCGCGAAACAACAAATATTGTCTAAAACTTATCAAAACTAAAAGCCCCCGTCATTCGTTAAATTTAAACTCTATGCTCAAGAGCACTAACGTTTATTCTCGTAACGTTGTAAAACTTTATGCGACGTTAGTTCGGCGACGATTCCGCAGCCGAGTGTGAACGCGGCTCTATATCAGTAATTTAATTCATTTCGAAGTATACATACAGTGTGTGTATTATCGTGTAAATTACGTCCACCCGATTACCATTAATAAGCAATTAAAAAATCAATCATAAATATAACTATTTTGAAACAAAACTACAAAAAGTTAATTAATTTCGACCATTACAGTCTATACGTGTACGAAATTAATAGGCTGAATGTTCGTATCGAATCAATTAGCGTCGCGGCCGTCACACAAACACGATCGCGTTTGCCATTCGTGTTTTATTGCCAATAAATGAATATGTTGCATTTTAATAAACACGACACAATCACAACTAACGAGCGCGCCGGCGCCGTTTCGGCTTCTGATTTCTATTAAAGTATTTCCACTGGCACATATTACCAATGTTTTAAACAGCTTAAATAGCGCCTGCGTTCTGCAACCAACGCGCTGCACGTGACGACTCTCAGTATGTTTCTGAGCATTCGGGAGTCCGTTCTGGGCTCACTTCTGTGCAATAAAGGAACCGACTGACTGTTGACACGTTGGGGGTTTGCCGTGAATGAAAATATTTCTCCGATATAAAAATCAAATTGTATTTATAAACATCATTTGACGACCTCCATGGTCGAGTGGTGTGTACACCGGTTTCCATGGGTACGCCACTCTGAGGACCCGGGTTCGATTCCCGGCCGAGTCGATGTAGTTTACCATTAGTTTTCTATGGTGTCTTGGTTCTGGGTGTTTGTGGTACCGTCGTTACTTCTGATTTCCATAACACAAGTGCTTCAGCTACTTACATTGGGATCAGAGTAATGTATGTGATGTTGTCTCATATTTATTATTAAACATAGGACCGGAGTCGCAATGTAAAAACAAGTAACATTGTGAGATTGTGCACGGTCCTTTACTTTTAGTGTCACATGGACAGTGGCAGGCATCGGCCGAAGTAACAGCGCGGCCATAAAACGAGATTACCGACCATCCCCAGCCACGCAGCCACCCCCCCCCCCCCTCCCCGACCCGTGCCTTGTGTCCTGCTGTCCCACGGGATTGCCGCGCTGCTCTAGATTTCGCAACTACAACTAAAAACAACTAACTTTGAAATGTAATCTAACGTCGGAATTGACGTTGAATTAGAACTGCGAAGGTGTAATGAAAGAACGTTTTTATAAAATGGATGAGTTAAGTGGCAACGCCTACAAATAATATAAAACAATTTTTCTCCGTCTCTCTGCATCTCCTCTTTCAGCTTCTGAACCACTCGACGGGTTTTTATATTTTGTTCAATAATAGAAACAGCAATAAAAGGGGCTATGTATGTACCTATTTACATATATAAATTGTCAGCACAAAATCAAGATAACACTCTTAATAACTATTTACATGTTATATTTATTCGGGCAACAGTTTTCTCCGATTCGTAAGTGATACTTACTCAAATAAATGATACATTGGGCATTCAATATTGACGAAAATTATCTTTTATGCAATAACATGCACAGAGATATTTTAGAAAATATCACAGTTTAAAATCAAGTGCAACGAAAAAATCGTTCAGTGCTTAAAGAGTTGTGTGATGAACCGTCAGTAACAACAAAACTCTGACCTCGAGTCAAAGTCGCGGACATACTTCAGGCGTGTCCCTCGTTAAACGAACGAACAAATATAATAACGTAATAAACAACGAAATCTTTAATATCGGAACGCGAAGGCAATTTTGAAAGAATATTAGAAATGTTCGTTGGCACGTCGTAACTATTTATAGCGTGAAGTGCCCTAAATGCTTCGACAGCGGCCGTCGGCCGGCGGGAGGCGATCGGCGGCGCTGGGCACTGGGCGCTGGGCACTGCTCGTTACCGATCAATTGCGCTCCAATGGTCGAACAGAGGCGGCGTCCGGTCATGTGTACCACGACGATTACGATAAAGCTCTACGACTGGCGACTGGTGGTGTAGTGTTTGTCCTTACTGGCACTTCTTATGGATCACGTCACAACGTTCCGACCCGCTGCGCAGAACTTTGGCCGGAACATAATTTTAGTATAAGTTACATGTAGCGATCAGTCCATATTATGAAATATAATTCACTAACAACGACTGTATCTCTAATTAAACCTTCCATTCTCATGCAGCGTAATCATTAAAACCTCGCGCTATTAAATACGGTGATGGACGTACTAGCGGCATCCTCGCGAGCTGCCAGGTGACGTGGAAAGTCTTCTGAGGGCAAAAGTCACACTAAATCTCTACTACTTATAAATCATTTAGTTTAGCACATTATTCATTTTTGTACTATTTACACACAACAAAGGGCATATTTGTATATTTTGTTGAGTTATGGGGCATAATTTTGAATGCTCTAAAATACTCTTACAACGATGAAGTTCTAAACAGTCTTTGTACTCCAGCGCTATAAATAAATAATTGGCCAAATATGATGGCATCGGAAAGTAAACTCACAAAACGTAGGCGACTGTAGTTGAGGTGTTCTACAGACGCGGCTCATGAATGTGTTTCCCTTATTGGACGACATCGTATATAATTTCATGTCTGTTTCATTATATCATAAAATAGCAAACAAATTACACGTTTTATTTTCTTTTATAGTTCCTACACGCTCGGAACACGAAGATGTACGCATCCACGTACATGTAGCATCGGCCGTAAACATCTCATTTGAAGTTGCAACTTCATAATATAGCAATTCGTTTGAAGTAGTGTCATACGAAATACCTAGATAGATAGTATTTCATCGTATCCCATTTTATTTGAATATTAGATAGAGTCCTTTGGAAGGTAATAACTTTTCGATACATTGTTTGAATTTCTCGAATGTCAGTTTTGTTACCTAATATAAATAGTTTAACATTTTAAGGAAATGTTTCATGAACTGGGTTCGAAGTAAAAAGTAAATATTTGCAAAAATTTCTAGAAATAATCTTATTATATTCATAAACTTTGAAACTAAACTAAACCCTTATTCAAAAAAAATTACAACTTTTTATATTATTGAGATGATAGTAAGTATTTATATCCAATGTTTGTCAATACTCAAAGAAGAAATCAACTTTAAGGAAAATCTCGACTCGTCGCAATGACATATCGCATTTATAGCGATGCTCATTCCTCGCTCTGCATCACCTCCCTAACCTCGTCTAGTCTCTTTATTTGCGTACCTGTAAGCATTATTGACTTTTTTATATCGTTAATTCTATGCCTATTCAGTGTAAACCATACTACTTTAATAAATAATATACAATCACACATATAGAATATGGTATGTATTTTAAGTAGAGTCTATGTTCAAACCCAGAGTTTATTACTTATTTTATTTTTATTTGTTTTCGGTGAGCAGACTGTCAGTGGCAAACGAGCTACTTGATGGTAAGTATCAATACTCTCATAGGCAGTGGCTTTCGTTACAAATGAGTAACCCAACATAAAAGTAAGTTCTATTTCCAGACCGGCTTGTAAAAACCATCGCGTAATAAAAGTGCTATTAAGTATGAAAATTTAATTCATCTGTTAAATTAAGTCTGCGGAACGCAACTTCAATCGAATCTGAAAGCCTACGTACACTACTCACCTACATTATTATAAATATTCACTGTTCGGGAAGGGAGGAAAACACAGTACAGTTGATTAAAATGAAAATCATAAGAAATGTGTCATGAGTGCGGGTCGTGAACTCAGTTTACTGAAAAATTCAGATTCGCCGACTCCAAGTGAATGACGACATTTTAAAACTTGTTCCGGCGTTCGTGTTCTATATCAGAATGATACAAAATATAAAATTAAGATCTGCTTTCAGCTTTACTTTTTTAGTTGAAAACTGCCGGTACGGGCAAATGATCGATTCGCATTTGTTAAAAAAGGCACATTATTCGATACAAGATTTTATAGATGATAAAAAAGCGTAGAGTTAATACCTGTAGACTTCCAAGCAGGATATATTGATTTAAATAATTGTATTTAACTAACTTGACTTTGTATTTTTTAAAGGTTGAAAAAGAGTAACTACTGAGTGTCTTGCCGGTTCTTCTCGGTAGAATCTACTTACCGAACCGGTGGTAACTTCACTTAATTGTAAAATAACGATTCAAAAGTGCTTGTAAAAGCTTACTTGAATAAAGTTTATTTTGATTTGATTTAATTCGAATACACTCAGTGGAAGCATGACTGACATATATGTACATACCTACTCGTATGTGTATAAACATATTAATCGTATTTGCGTTCGGTTTGCAATTTCATATTTTAATTATGCACCGTTAATAATATTTGTATATTCTAGCTCATTCCAAATGCAGCTTCAGTTACGAGGGCGGTACCAGGCGTCCGCAATGATTCAGTTCGCCACACTGCACGAGGGACACGGGCCGGGTGCGGCCGCGCGGCGACACGAGTGCATTCGTATCGTAGGTGTCCTCGAGCTTGCAGTCACTATACATGATCTCTCTCGTCTGTAGAAAAGTGTTTATAAAATAAAATAGTACACAAAATGCTTGTAATGTTTCTACAAAATTAGAGTGATACGCATGACAATATTAGGTGACAAATCAAAACGACCGCGAATGTTGAGAAATTTTCCCGAAAAAGCCGGAGCGACTACAATGAATTGGTACGGAATTAATGTATAGCCTAAGTTTAGTCTGAAGTAAATATTATGTGCCGCTCTAATTGTGGGCTATATAAACGTGTACGATCGCGAGCACATTAATGATAGGAAATACTGGATTGTAAAATTCTGTATTTCCATAATTTATTGTTTAAGTTATCAAGTGAAACGTTATAAATCTTTAGTGAAATGTAGCTTAAAACATGGTCGGTGCGCTCGCGCCTGCACACCCGATTTGAATGCAGGTCACAATGCGCGCGCACGTGACGCAGCCTGACCTGCGCATGTTTGGAAAACACGGCGCTCGCGTGGCTCACCCCGCCCTGCACGTGACCACTGCTCCACGAGAGGCTGCATGGTGATAAAATAAATCTAACATTCATTTTGCTTAATACATGGCGGCCCTCAGACCACGGCAGCCTCGATTGCCGCACGCATGAACACATTACGAGTATAAAAGATGTACGTGTGTCGCTGTCGGCTTGTTAGTATAAAATTTCAGAATTTGTATCTTTTTAATTAATCAAAACTGCGCCAATTACATCACGAATCTGACGCGGAAACCGATTTATACAGTCATGTTATTTTAGTTTAAAACTTTCGTACAGTTTCGTTCGTTAGGTAAATTTTAGTGAGTGCTGACATAACGTCACACACGCGCGTACACAGCGCATCCAATTAATTTAGATTTTTCGTCAGCATCTCTCGTGGCGGTCGGAAACTCAACCTCAACACGAGCAGTCGTCCAACACGCTGTGTATTCATCTCCTAACTTGGAATAATACATGCTATGATTTCAGCGATACTCGTAGGCAGTAACGACAAGCTCTTTTGTATCGCCATTTAACAACTGTATTAAGTGAAGCCAACACCGGTTCGGAAATTAGAACCTCAGACTTAGTAGTTACTCCTTTTAAAAAAAATTGTTAAATAATATATGTAATGTATTCTGCCTGGAAGTCAACAAGTACTAATTCAACTTTTTTTTATTGTCGATATAAACTTTTATTAAATAATATGTCTTCTTTACCAATGTATTTCTTAAGGATGATTTAAATTTATGAAACGACAAAGTTAAAAAATGTCTGTGGAATTTTATTATAAAAACGGATACCTTATCCATAATTCTTGTGCACATACAATGCTAATCACAGATTTATACATATACTTATATTAAATTGAACATCACATTATTAATAAACACTATTTAATTTGGGAAGAGATGCCGGCCTGAAGAACTTGTACCTTTAGATTAGTGGTATAGAGATGAAAAGAACAATAGATGCAAACAACTAGTGGAGCCCTTGATCGGCGTCTCCGAGCACGAGGCGCCCGCGACGCGCCGGCTGTCGGTTCGCTTCGCTAACGAAACTAATTACCGGCGGCTTTGTTGCCCTCGCTGCAAGCGCCGCGCTCCCGCGCCGACTGCCGGCTGCCCTCCCGGCTAGACGCTACATTGACTCCCAATTATCAGCAGAACCTGATCGTTCATGTGCGTATTTTAATTGCTTGTAATAATCAAAAACCTATTCTAAGATTCAGTATCGATTTTTTTAACAACATAATATATATAACGCATGCGCCATATATCCATGAACGTACTCGTCGCGAGCTTCACGACGCACTTCAGATGTTTCCCGTCGTGAGTCTCGATTACTTTTCACCGAGTCGTAACAAATCCAATCATTTCATTATGGAGTCCGCTCGGTCGCGCACTTTGTGTTATACAATGCTACCTTCAAGTTATCAACAATAAAAAGGTTAATAGTAAAATTATTATTACTTTTTTTATATATCCTCATACCAAATAAAGGTTGACGGTAAATCTTAATCAATTGTACTAAACAGTTTTGTTAACAGCAGTAATTTTGCAGATTACTTGGTGGTAGGGCTTTGTGCAAGCCCGTCTGGGTAGGTACCACCCACTCATCAGTTATTCTACCGCCAACAACAGTACTCAGTATTGTTGTGTTTCGGTTTGAAGGGTGAGTGAGCCAGTGTAACTACAGGCACAAGGGACATAACATCTTAGTTCCCAAGATTGGTGACACATTGACGATGTAAGGAATAGTTAATATTTTTTACAGCGTCACGGTCTATAGGTGATGGTGACCACTTACCATCAGGTGGCCAATATGCTCGTCCGCCAACCAATACCATAAAAAAAAAAAAGATTTATTTACTCAAAATTGTGTGAGTAAGAATTTATAACGATAGGCAACTTTCGTTATATTGTGTCCATTACTTTACCTGCTCTGAAATGTTGATTTTAAATTAGCGCAAAAAAGGCTCGTAGCGGATTCTGCTGCATTAAGGCAATTTCCTGCCCAGAGCGAACGTACGCCCTGTGTGTGTGTGTGTGTTTGTATGCTACTTGTATGCTACATCATATAAGTTCCCTAAAATAAACTACACCAAACGAAATAGTCCACTGCAAAGGACTCCAAGACGATTTGAAATCAATCAACTTACTATTATTACATTGCCGCAACGGAGTGTAGCACTCAATCATTGAAATATTAATCATTTATTTTTAAATTCACAACTCTATTATTAAATAGCTATCATTATAGTTCACCGTACATAATCTATCAAATCGTGACATGTAACAAATATTATTTTAAAAATTAAAAAGCTTCATCAATTTATTTTGATTTTATTAATGAATAGCAAGCATAGAAGTGTAGTAAAGCAACGCCTGCGCTATATCGCTAAAGTGTAATACGTTCCCGCTTACAAACCGGAACTGGTGCTTTACGATTCCCGCAGTGTCCGTTCCGTCATTACATTTATAAATATGTATAGATTGACATTGCAATAGACAAAGATATTTTATATTATTAGTTCAATAAGTTCATTGCTACTGAGTTTCTGGTCGTGCCGGTCTACATTCCGAGCCGGCGGTATTGCATGTATAAAATTCTTGTAAAATACTTTCTATTGACTACGAGACCATTGAGTTCATGATCATGATCAATATTAGAAACGTTTTAATAATTGTATTTGAATAAATCGTTTCGTTACATACGCTGGAGCACGTAAAGTGTGAAGAGGACATCGTGACGCTTTCATTGTGCTAGCACTGAGCGGCGACTGCGCTCTGTAACTTGCATCCGTGCCTTTGTTGTGCCTACTTCTAAATTTATCCAAACATCCAGAGGTCGCCTTTGTTCAGAGAGAAGTGTGATAATATTAGGCGATTAACAAAGTTTATAAACACGAAAAAACTAGCTCATTTCATATAACAGGTACATTAATAGTAGGCTATCTAGTTGTTCTTTATTTATAGTTGCGTAACCTGAAATGCCCTCAAGGAAAAAAGATACGAGGTCATTAGCAAAGAAAAGGTAAAGTCATATGAATACATAAATAATTATTAATGTTAATATATATTTGTAATGCCGTACAACTGAAGTATTGTATCTTATACAAAACGTTCAGCTGTATCGAAATATGCCGTAAGCTCGTAACCTATTTGGTATTATTTGAATGCGCATATCAATGTGCCCAGATGTGATCTCATATCGTATTCAAACCGTCCCGCAGGCTCGGCGAAGGAACGAAGGTGCGCTCCGAGTATGTATTAGGGATTGATTCGATAGACCTTCGTCCCATTAAAATTACACCGCGTTATGTAATTTTATGTGATTAACTAATGCGCGCACTACATAGTACTTTACGCGTACTATACGCGTAAAGTACTATGTAGTCCTTTCCGCAGTCGCCTTCTGTTTGGGCCAACACATCATATATTATTTATTCGCTAAAATAAAAAAAATGAAAAATAAGTCTAGCAGTACAACTTTGAATTCACATTTAATTTTTTTACGTTACGGTTTTTATGTAATCTGGTACGTCCCCTAAACTAGATATTGTATCGACTGCAGTGCAATCAATTAGAAACGTGATATTTTGACAAACATTTAACGAAAGGCAGGGGCAAAAAATTGTAAGATTAAAAAGGGTCGCCCGAAGCGCCTCCTCGCTCGCTCGCCCCCGCGCTCGAGCGCCGGCCACTTTGCGAAACAATTAAATACCTAGCTTTAGAATTTTATTTATCAAAGGTTCACTTGTCCAAACCAATATATCTTACATTTAACTGAATTTTAAAAATAAAATATGAAAGTATAAGCACAGCAACCCATCAACGTGCGATTATTTAATAAAAAATTGCGTCGTTTGTCGTTTCACGTCGATCGTTCGTTCGGGGATTTTAATATAGTAAAGTCATTAGCGACACTTTTTTATCGTTTTCGTGGATAAATGATAAGAAGTGAGCCAATTAAGGGGCGACACCTTTCACTCCCTCGCTGCGTGCAAATTAAACGAACCTTTAAAAATACGTTCCGCAGTCGGCTAACGAGCGCCGGAGAAAGGCGCTCGGGAGTCGCGCCGTTCTCACCCCGAAACCGCACTTACTGGTATTTAATAAATGACAGCCAAAAGCATTTGCCCATATCTAGATCGAACGCGAATAATTAACCGAACTCGCTTTGACCATAAAAATATAGCGGTAATTCCTTCCTCAATAAATATACGAACGATAATATAAAATATTACTTAAGATTGAGAGCATGACTAATGAATAAGAGAAAGCATGAAACGCAAATAATTAACGTTTATTCGTGTGAATAATTTAATTCATAGTTTCATTACATCCCAAGTTACGACTAATTGCCTGATGAAGACGATTTTATGACCAACTTTTCTTTACTTCAGTTGACAATTCGATCCGTAGACACGTGGAGACGAAACATCACGGTTCAATGAACAATGATCCCCAGACTGCTCCTCGGGCGACCTCAGCATAATTCGGAAAGGTTGTCGCGCTCACACGGCGCGCACAAAAACTGATGACATGAATCTTGCGGACTCGCATTCCTTAAAACAAAGCGACCCAATTGAAGTGATCCAACAGAGCGTCACTGCTCAACGTTTCCTTTTTTTATCAAACCCTCAGAATTGTAATATCGTATCGCATTTCCCTGAGCTTAACTTTGTTAGGATACTAAGGTTACGGCTTAAGCGTTATGCGATATATATGACATGTCACCACGCGGACGGAGCACGTGCTCGAAGTGGTCACCACTGCGCATAGGCATTGGCGCTGTAAGAAATGAACTCCTATCAAATGTATTCGTTGAGATGTCATGTAGGCACCTCACAAGTCTCGAACGATACACTGTAACATAAACCTTCAGTAATAAATGAGTGTTTACACGAGTACGATACCATTAACTACAGTTTGTATTATTTAGCGCAGTACTTTGTTGGAAAGAACCAGTATCAATTTATCGTTACCCATATTTAGTGAAAATACACAATCCCTATTTGTTGCAGATATTAACCGTTACATTTACCCTATTGACGAAATATCTATCACACGAACATATAAGCACATTGTATAAGTATTGGGTCACACGCGAACTCGCGGACAAACGGGTATCAAGACATGCAGGTGACATGTGTGCCCATTAATAGTAACTATAAGCTATATAGAACATTACATTAAAAAAAGTAAAGTACGAATAATAAGTAAAATCTGTCAGAATCTACTCCGCGGACAGACGCGTTGGGCTGTCTTATTAATCATCATTCACCGAGACCGCCTCTAATCCGTGTCACACGCTGGGCCCTGCCAACTCCATGTACAGACAACTCGTAGGCTACTCATTATAGCAGATTTGCTCGACGCTGCTCACGGCAACTTGTGACTTAATATGACGGCACACGGACCATTTTAGCGCGCATGAAGTCTTTACTTCCCTTTGGGCTACACACACGCGGCTGCCCTTTTGATATTCGTACAAAAGACGGCAAATATGACAACGTCACAGTGAGTGCCCCCGTATAAATAATAGTGGCTCCTAACTGGGTCAGAGGCCCGACGGAGCTGCAGACGGACTTTAAATATTCGTAGAGCCAGTCCATACTTCGACATTCGGAGCGCTTCGATACGTCACACATTAGGAGCCATAAATAAAGCTCGAAAGGCCTTTGTTGGAAGATCTAGGAAATAAATAACATTCGCAGCCGGAATCCGCCTCACTGCGCGCTTTTACAAAAGCATTCCTTTCGACTTTCAGGTTAGGAGCCGGTGGTTTTTGCTTCGTCGCGGCAGACAAGGGAAGCATAAAAGTTTAATTTTCTACTGCAATTACTGAGATACCTTGCGCAATGTTGAATCTGAACACATGAAATATCTCTTAATGTTCTATTGCATTACAGAAAGAGAACATTACCTCTTGGTTATCAGCATTACCGGTGTTGTCTAGGTGTCATAGTAATGTGAAACCTTGATAACGTTTATATTATATGCGAGAAAAAGGGCAATTAAATAATTACTATATAAATAGTTTTAAATTATTACCAAAACTAATCCTGTGTCGATATATTTTTTATATTATTTTTAGACATCCTCGACATTTATTTCATCCATCGAAAATATATTGTGTAATATAAGAAATTGATTAAAAAATGATTTAAAGAGTTTTTGTCTATCATATAGACAACACCGTGTGGAAATAAATGTTAAAGAATTTTTCAATAAGGTAAACTTATCAAAAAATCAATTGATCGATTTTGTATGTCACATATATAGAGCTGATATGGCCCAGTGGTTAGAACGCGTTCATCTTAACCGATGATTGTGGGTTCAAACCCAGGCAAGCACCACTACATATGTATATGTGCTTAATTTGTGTTTATAATTCATCTCGAGCTCGGCGGTGAAGGAAAACATCTTGAGGAAACCTGCATGTGTCTAATTTCATCGAAATTCTGCCACATGTGCATTCCACCAAGCCGCATTGGAACAGCGTGGTGGAATATGTTCCAAACCCTCTTAATGGAAGAGAAGGTTTTATCTCAGCAGTGGGAAATGTACAGGCTGTTACTTTACTTTATATAAAGAGCGTGAATTTATTGTACGCATTTTTTGCATTTAAACCATTTTAAAGAATTGCAACATCATTTTACATTAATCGCGAACCTTTCATGAAGAGTTATTTATGTACTCTCCAGCAGTTGAAAACACACGACGGAAGTCATTCTTCAGTTCTCGCGACTAACAACACCCGCGGCACAAAAACACTCCGCTGAGCTCGCTCTGGTGGGCGAAGACCGTTTGGAAGATCACTTTGATCAATGGCGAGTCGATCGGCCGCTTCGGACGGATCTGAATAAATATAATATTTCATCGGGTCCCATACTCCTCCAGCCGATATCTCGACGCGCTGCGTCTTCACGCCCACATGCATTATGGATGATTTATCTATCTTGACCGATCGCTTCTGAAATAGTAGGTGTTGATATTTCGAGCTCACTCATATTTGCCTATTTTTTATATAGAATATCGATTGACACAGAACCGCAGCCTCATTGAAAACAGCTCCGAGAGGATTATGTGACGAGATCGCGTATCAGCAAATAAACACAATAGCGCTCTCGGCTCACACGGTAGGTACCTACCGGCGCGGAGTGTACGCTCGCTACACGCAGGTGAGCAGTAAGCAGAAGGGATAAGCAAGGAACGCATCTGGCGAGCGGAGCTTATTCTCATTCAGAGTACACGTCATTTGAGATGTGGAATTGGGCTGTGACATGCGGATTTGTCATACTCGCGCGGTGAGTTATGCGCTGCGAAACATGCTTTAATCTTCGCGAGCGTCGGTATGCGGTCAAATTATTCACACGAATAATGTGGGAGAATAGTATGGCACATGTGAAGTATAAAAACTTTTAAAAATAGCAATAATTTATCGTTAAATAAGCTCATTTGGAACGTCGTTTTGAAATCTTTATAGTCTCCCTGTTACTTGTAAGATATGTTTACTTGGCAGCCGACACAATGGTGTATTGTGTCGTATCTCCGACGCGACCCACGTCTGCAGAGACCACGGCGTCACCGCTGACCACGATGCACACAGCGTCAACCGAAGAGATAAATATAAAGGACGATATCAAGACGAACAATCAATTTTCTTCGCTTTTTATCGCATTCTAACTCTAAAACAATAAGTTATAAATATTAATAAAAATTAAATGAAAGATTCACATAAGCACACTCACACTTGCACAAAAGGCAGTTTTAACCTGTTTCAACTAGTATAACAAGACATGCACCTACGTACGTAAACAGCTATGATAGCATTTACTTACGATTCTGGATCGTGGAATATTAATTTCAGTGTCATTTAGCACGTTAGGCTCAAAACTAATAATCTGTACTATTTTAACCTCATGTTTGTTTGTCTGTTTGTCGCGGTTAAACCCTGCACGATGAATTAGAATCACTTCCTCTTATCCAGTTAAATTTTACACGTTATTTCAGTTCCGATTAAGAAGCATTATGTTATTTGACATACAAATAAACGAAAGGAAATCTCAGCGGTTAACAGGGTTTAAAAATGTATTCTTTAAAAGCTTGTTTTAAATATTGATTCACCGTCGGTATATAAAACTTCACTTTTGAGACGCATACGACCCATTCGATGTTGTTTAGTTCATTCCGAGTACTGAGTCTTCAGACATGCCATCCGTCAAACGTATGCGTATCGACAATAACATCCCAAAGAGCTATAGCAAGTTGATCGCAGTCATGTAACATACGAGTATATAGCAATTAGGCGATAGCAAGTTATAATGGCGTTTGTATCTAATCACTGCGAGGGATTAAAGTTTCATAATCGAATGAGGGTACGTATTGTGCGCGGCGCGCGTCGCCCTCGCCGGCGTATCCGGCGCCCTCGTCCTCGGATTAAAATTAATTCAAGCTAACTGCGGCTCCGCTCTATTCAAAGCCACTGGTGCTGAATCGCCTCCGCAGCCTCCCGACGGCTCCGACGACGCCCGCTGTGCCGCGACAGTCTTTTGATCCTACCCACGCGTACGACTTTATTAGATATCATATATTCATGCATACATTCGTATACGAGCATAGCTTACACCTCCGAATTATTATTTTGACAAGTTGTATTCAAAATAATCAACATTCTTAGAACTTGCTGTTGTTTCCGTAAAGTACCGACACGGAAATAGCCGGTGTTGCTGAGGATTCATCGAGCAATTTTACCTTTATCTCAATTTAGATTACATAATCAACTAATATTAACATATATCTTGGTTTTTACCGCGATTTATTTTATACTGTATTAGGTAATGCATATGGGCCCCAAGAAAAGTACTGACTTTGCGAAGTCCGAGTTGTTGTTCACTTACTTACAAAATTTTTAATTTTTTTACAATGAATATTGCATCTGTGCGTTCGTACATGGCTCGATGATGTGCGGTGGGAATGTAATTTGGAAGCTCCGATGCTTAACCAATAGATCCCATTACCAAAAATAACCCCGGCCGAGGTTCCGAGCGCGGCGCCGCCGCTTTATATTTTATATGATATTTATTGCGCGCTTGCAATACCAGAGTTTTAATAAAAAGTGTTTTAACGAACCGCGAAGAGCGACACAGGCGCCCAGGGCAGCCGTTGTGACAACCTTGTAATATCGTTAAGCTGCGTTGTCGCTACGATACTATCTGCACCGGAGTGTGCATCTGAATAGGCGATGACTGATATAGCCAGACAGAATATACGTATATCTAAAAGCCTAGAGTCTTGTTCCGAGATGTATTTCAATAATTTTGTCGGGGGATGTCGGGCCACGTTGCCAGCAGTCGGTCGAGTTTAACTGTCAAAGCAATTAGAATGTAAAGCGCACCCCTCGTTCGATTCAGTGAAAATGTTTTCAAAGAGTTCACTTTTATTCTTCACTCGATCGCGTCCGCCCGCAGTAAGCTCGCCAATAAATAATGAGTCGCGCGAAGCGGCAGAGACGAATATTAATTGAATGTAATTTATCGGATCGTTTATTCTAATTAATGATGCGATATTACGGTCGTGACGTCACAGACCAACGTATCACGTGTTACTTGCAATGATACGATTACAACTACGGGATTACTCTTTTATCGCCATTTATTCGTGACAAAATCCGTTCCGATTAGTTTTTGAATTGGTATATCTTTTTAGTTATGTAATTCTATAAAATTTACAGAATTATGTTTGCTGTACGTCATAATATTTACGTGGATGATTGATAAACGCAGAATTTCTTCGAGCGTTGTATTAGTGGTGATTATTCGCACTTGTTGTCACGTGACCGCATTCCGTCGCCGACTGCTGAGCGACCGCTCTAAAATGTGAGCCACCGTTACACAGCTTCGTAATTTGGCGGGCGACGTGAGCGTATGCTACTCGCTGCCTCGCCCGTTTCGCTAGCGGCCTCACTTCCTGCCAAAACGATCGTAAAAACTAAACGGGACGATAAATTGCTGCCCCTCAAGCACGAACAAGGCCCCGGCGGTGCCAGCCGCGTGCGACGCGCCAAATTACAGCAAACATTAAGTCCGGTCCTCCGTCCGCGCAGTGCTGAGTCCTAATGCTGAGAAAACACCGCCCATTGTCGGCTCCCGCCCGCACACGTCGGCTGCGGAATCATTACAAACTAAAAGTGGGAGCGATCACTCATTCACGTTTTCATTAGAGCCGAAAGTACCGCAAGAGGCTCTTAGCGACGCTCATTATGGAAATATTCCTCGTTAATGCCCGACGCCATTATTCCGATGGATTTTTTGCGAATACCTAGTTGTAGAGTGTCCACGTAGACGGCGCGTGGCGGGCAGCGGCCCTCCACGCGTGTTAATCAGTGCGTATGCAAATGACTTCATTAGCGTGCGCAGTACCCGCCTCCGAGCCGGCGACCAGTGACCACCCACACACCGCTGCCAGCTTACTTTTAATATTATTTGTCTACATTTAAATGCAACAACACACATTAAAAGTCTCTGAAGTATTTTACATAATGATAATCGAGAGCTGCGAAAGGATGCTGTGCATTAGGAAATTACAGCAAAAGTTCAGAGCGAAACCGGCGTGCGTCTGCGGTGCGGCGCACTTGCGGTTTGGCAATATCGCGGTCTGCACTACTAATGCGAGACTGTTACGTTTCGTTAAATAAACCCGTGGCAAAGAAACATCACTGTGAATTTATTCACGCAAGGTTTTATATGAAAGCAAAATTCTTTGTAAGTCCTTCGATCAACTAATCGTATTTTTATAAACAAAAATGTCCTTATTAACGGTACGAAGAGAAATTATATACGAGACTACGTTCGACGTTTCCGGAAAGCAGTAACGGCTCATCCGACCCAGGCGAAGAAGCACTCGAGCTGTGGCGATAAACTCCATGCACTCAGGATCGTAACCGCCGTCTCCGCGCTCGTGTTATGTGCCGTAAACTGCAGCGTAGGATTGATCACAATATAGCTTGACTTCGACGCAACTATGTACTTTACGAGGACAGCGACGTGACGCTTTTATGGAGGGACTTGGGACTAATGTTAATAACACTCTCTCGAATGCGATATGGATGTTTTATTTCATAAGAGGAAATACAGCCTCCATCAGTGTTTTGATATGCCTAAAACAAATTCGTTATTTCATTGGCATTATTTATTAAATAAGTCATTTATGTGTATGTTTGATAATTTTAGACACTTTATAGATATACACTTTAGTCGTCTAGCTCAAGCCTCCGGGTACGCTGCAATCATTACTATTGTTTATGGTTACGACTATGGCCTATGGGTCATGATGGCCATTTACCAACAGGTGGCTCAAAGTTTATGAATAATCTAACTTATCTACTTCTTTCCGTGGCTCTGGCTACGTAGACAAAGCTCAATGAAGTGTGCAAGATACATATAAAATAGTATTATTACACTAGACGGTACACCTTCTTACGATTACGTCTTGAAACGTTAGTATCGCCTGTCGCGTTTTGTTTCAATAAAGTTATTTATACTTGCGTTATTTCCGGAATAAAAAAAATAACGTTTGTTTTATTTACCATCAATAATAATTGAGAAGATACTCTTTTCATTGATTGACTATAGTTTAAAAATTACAAATATGATTATGATCAGTATCATTATTTTTGTAATCATAATAGATAAACGAAGTATTTAGTGTCACGAAATATTTGCCAATAATGTGTATTTAAATATTCAATTAAGTACGACTACAACATAAACCATACAATCAGATGACTACGTTAAAGTTTATAATTACTTACTAGCGCACTCGTACACTGCGGGAACGCAGCAACCTGCAGGGTAGTGAGTGAGTGGTGCGTCGTGTTCTAATGAACTATTGAAAGAATCGAGCGCCGCGACCCTCATACTGAATGCGGCTGGCGCCTGTCGCCCGGCGTCTGACTAAAGTTACATTTACTCTCTCGTGGTAGTCGAGATAGCCCCGCCCTCTCGTCCTTTCATATCAAGTAATAATAATATACATTGGAAAAAATATTTGTACGTTACAACATTAGGCGTGAAATTACGATTAATCGTAAATAAACGCCTACGCTTTAGTAAATAACACGCATGACTGACGGTGCAAACTTGATTACATTGGTCGTCAGGACTTTTATCTTTCATTCGAAAATATAATGAACTTATACTTGAATCCAAACCGAAATGAACAAGGAGCGCTTTGGACGACGTAACTGTTCTCACGAGTACCCACAAGTAGGTATTTGTTGTATCGAACAATTTAATTATAACGATAACATTGGAGAAAATGACACACTCTAACAAGTCATCTTCAAACATGTCCGATAAAGGTGTTTAATAAAATGAACATTATTTAAAAAAAATAGAATAACTTATTGCTCGATCTACGTTAACTTTTCATAATTAGTCACACTTTATTAACTTTATTTACATAAAGTATTAGGTATTTGTAATAATAAGTGAATTTGAAATGAAGTAATCGCCTCCTGGCTATTTATTTTAAGTTGAATGATTATTATAAGGAAAAGCAAACTTACACAAACAAACTTCTGATTTTCTTTCCACGATTCTTCTCTTCCTTTCCGAACCGGAAGAAGTTTTTAATCTGACAATCAATAAAGTAAAGCTAAGTCGATATTCCTACTGTAGGTTATTTACTATTTAGTCCGTGAGTACTCACCGATACCGCAGTAGTAAGTACGTATGTAACTGACTCAATTTAGAATGTGATCGCGTTTCATGCAACCGGTTCGACGTCAGAGGACGACGCAAGAGCATGACCTGGACCCGGCGTCTCCGTCTCAGTGTGGAGACGTTGACACCCCCAGTCGAGTCTCGCTTCTCAAGTTTCGTTTGTCGAGTAAATGGATCAAGGATAGTAGCAACGGGAACTGTCCCTCGGCAGTCGCGAGTCGCGCACGCGTTTTGCTGCAGTGCATTAGGAAATAACAAACCTAGTATTATGCTGATGTATACATTTTACTTCTGCTTAGTAATAAAAATATACAGACATATTTATGAAACTACAACGTAATATAACAATAAAAAATAAAATATTGTCCAATATTAATATTGAAATATTTTGAACGGATGTGTCTATGTTTTTCTTAAAACTCGATCCCTTTATAGTATGTTGTGTTGGGAGAATAAATTATGGTATGCATGTAATGAGAAACAGCTCAACAGCTCTATGCAGAGCGGATACAACATTACAAGTAAGCCAGATATACGTATATGTTATTTACAGCAGACATTAAAGTAGATGAGATAATGTTCCGAGATTGTAACAAAAAAATAAAAAAATTACTTGCTTGCACATTTATTCTATTAGTAATTTTTATAATATATAGACAGTAATCATCGTCCAATGTCGTCTAGTCATATGCACACATGAAATGTATTACAGCGAGTATATGATATACATGATGAGAGCGGGAACTCCCCCGCTGTCACTTTGATACACATCGTTAGTTTTTACTTTAATGTATGAGCTCCAGCAGCAGAGTCTCTTTCGGAACTATTACCACATAAAGCATAAAATACATCATTATTTGGCGAAAAGGCGTCGATCAGTGTCAGCGCTAGTCCAGCTGTATGGATGTTTACCAGCTAAGAAAGTTACTTGTGTAGGTTTGGTGTACCTGCCGTACCTTACTGTGTAAGTACATCACAATGGAAATTTTTATAGAGTCGTAAGTCTATGACATCACAATAAGTCATACGTATTTGCAAAGAGCAATTAAATGTAATTTAATGTATTCATTAAATGTTTGAATTCCGAATATTTCTGTGAACTTATTCACATCCTGTAATGGTATGATATCCCGCGAGCCGTTTCATTCAGCTTCGTGACTGGTTCTGTATCTTATTCAAAAATTCATAAATATTAAGTAATTTTGCAAATTGCATGAGTTAGGTTCTCGGAAATTAACGTCGGCGTTAAGAAGTATGCGTAGGCTTTCGCAATGAGATTGGATCGGGCGTGGTGGACGCGGGTCGAAATAATTGACTATAAATCGTTTTTAATGACGCCACTGGAGGCTTCGTTGCGTGCGGTAATTGAACTGAGCCCGCAACGCGAGCCGCCGTCACCCTCGCTGCTGCTGACCGAGGCCTTGTCGCAGCACATTACCGGCGTTGCTGAGCCAACGCCTGAACCGATTACATTTTCTGCAATCTAAGCACTATCATATTATCTAATTTTATATTTATACCTACTTTGATTTAAATATGTCACTTTGATATCCACTTCTATCGTTACGACTGCTCCTGCTTTTTCAGACCAACTTTATATACATACAACAACAATAATTTTAGAAAAAAAATGAAACACACCAACCCCGCTAGGTAAGCGCGCAGTTTGAGTACTTTTCCGCTTCTCTATTGGTAATAACTAGACATCGCATTATATGCATTTGCATAATTTTCGCCATTTTTAGTGCAATATTTTGGCATTTTTGAGGTTGAAATTTCTCGTTAATTCTAATAGTTATTGGGGATTCTTTATTTAGATTTACAGGCTTTATCGCAGATATGAACTGCATACTTACGAAGTTGCCGGTAAAAGCTGTAAATTGTATTGGCAATTTAGTAATAAATATGTATCCATATTGTTCCAACTATTATTTTATTTATTATTTTATTAAAAGTGTGAATGGTAATTTCTATTTGGTATAGCACAATGTTACTAACATCACGTAACACATTGGACAAAAAAACATTATGCAATAACAACTAATAATTAACCTATATGACTACATATAATATATTTTTTAAATAAATTCACTGAAATTCTTAGATATTTATTTAGAATATTAATGGAAATTACTAAAACAACGCAACGCTGGTCGTAACCGGCACAGCCATCTAGCGGCGGATCGATGAAGCGCAGGCGGTTTGTTTACACACGCTTACAACCGGCTACAACCACGTGGACGCGGATGAGTAACATGAAATTATCAATGAGCATTAAAGTTAAGGTGAAGACGTACAACTAACAGTCAAAGAATAAATTATTTCAATGGTTATCACATTGTAATAATTCTTTATAAGGGCGGGTAAGTAAATGCTGTACTAAATGACTTCAGGTGGTCAAATAACCATAGTATCGAAGGATTATTTAACACAAAAAGAGTACACGAATAATTAATTAGCTCAAATTAAGTTCTTTAAAATATGTTTCGAACATAAAATAAAGTTTTCATTAGGTGGCGTCTTGTCAACCCGCTCGTTATAAAAAATGGCTATTTTCTTATTTTAAAATATAATAATTTTAATGAAACTTTGATAATTTTAAAGATTTTAGATCTTTGTTTGTTTCGAACCTGTTGAGTAACATAACAATATATTATGTTACTGAGGGGTCGCTTGCCGCAGTAGGAGCTGCCGGTGCGACTAAACGAGGGATGAATATTAATTGCCAATCAGTAAACTTAGTCACGACATCATCCTATTTTACACACTACAGTTAGGTAACAATTTAACACAAAAAACTGTTGTTTTACAAGTAATAATAATGTATACCTATAATAATATTATCGGTCATCGATTCGATGCACATTTTGCGAAATAATATTACTTCAACCTGATGGCTTGTGTACTGGGATCTCGGTGTACTTGTGTAACAAAATAATATAAGTCAAATATATTTTTTTTATTCTAAGCTCTGTTATATTTGTAATTTGAAAATTAGACCACGTATTATTTATCTAACCATTATCAAAATATTCGACAAATCAATGTTTGAACTGGTTCAATTATTTATAGCTCAATATATATTAACTCTTTTATATACTTACTGAAAGATATATATATTTTTTTTTATTAAAGTTTTCTTAATGAATGTCCTTATCCGAAGAACCTTTAAGATTCTGAAATTAGACATAGGAATATTTCTGTTTTTTACTTTTTTCAAAATTAAAAATGTTTTTTTTTTTATTATAGAGCTTAGTCATCAATTTGACTATATCGCTCTGTACTGTAAGCAGTTTACATTAATTTATTTTCTTAATTTTAGAATATTAATAACTAAATTATACAATGTTTTTGCTTCATATGATGTAGGAAATGCTAAAAAGCTTATGCAGTGCGCAATAGTTAAAGTAATGCCCAAATCAACATAGTTAAAAATATGTAGTTACTCTTTAAATATAATAGTATATACATAACTACTATAGCTACTATAAACTACTTAAGTCAAATTAAACGCCATCTATCATAACAAGTCATACAAAATTTACACTATGGTAGATGGCGCTGCCTAACAATTTAACTTAACAATAAGTAAAAATAGCGCTTTGAATATTAAAATTATTATTTTAACTATTATAATAAATTAATAAATTTAATTAAAATGTAAAAACTCTAATCAGTTGTGTTATAAGTATCCGATTGTTCATAGCATTTGAGTGCCTCAAAAAGTCAACACATTCACATTGGGATTGACACTGACAGCTCGCGACCGAGATTCGAGAGAGATACCGAATATCAATTATTATCAACATAACCTCTTCAGTTTGAATTTCTTACTAATTCATGTGATTTGAAGATTATTTCTACTTTATGGTAATTCAGTTAATTAAGCGTATTTTAGTAACGTTTATTTTTATGTTATGAATTTAATTATCGGCGTATAATGCACACTCGATACTTTTATTTGGATTTGGAATTAGATTTGTAAGTAACAATGTTGCATAACATGAAATAATTTACCAAATTTTATTACTAAAATATTATTTTTCGCAAAATAATCCCGAATGTTAGTGTAATGACGTTTGAAGAAATAGTAATTATAATTAACCTAGTATATATGTATGTAAATTGAGTAATGCTGCATTAATTATAAGTTTGCCAGCTTTACAACTGATTTATTGGGCTTTAGTGCGGCTTTCATTGTTCTAAAATGAAAAATTAAAGATATATATAAATGAGTAGTAGTAATATAAGCGAGCCAGTGTAACTATAGCCAATAAATATAATGTGAATATAAGATTATGGAAAATTAGCACAGTAAGGAATAGTTTATACTGCAGTGGGAATAACACATAGGTCTCCATTCACAATAGCACAGACATAGTTATGATAAAGTTGATTTGAATATTGTTTCCTTATACTTATTTATTATTTTCCAATTAGTGAACTATTTCATTTGGTATATTAATATTTATTGTTGTATATTGTTGGTGATGTTTTTTGAGTAATTTAGTACAAGTAGAAATATTTAGGCGAAGTAGTTTTAAATTAAGACTAACATATATTGTCCAAGAACTTTTGGTGTAACTGAACCCTCAGTGAGTTGCATTTAGCATGTAAAGCTAAGGTTTTATATTAACTCCATCTTCATTCAAAGTAACATTTGTATTATTATAAAATAACATTTTCTCTAAAACTTTAAAAAGTGTTAATATTATTAATATACACATGGCTAAATAACAATTTTCAGGAGCACTTCACTTAGAGCCGAGTTGGCAGTTCAAAGTATATTGCAAGAAGCTACGCAAAAATTGTTCGGCGAGTGTTGCGGCGTGCGGGCGGACGTACTGCGCGTGCGCGAGGAGTGTGAGACGGCGCACGTGCTCGTGCGAACCCGGGATACGCACCTGCGGAAACTACGAGCGGCGCTTGCGCTCACACCGCGGAACATACGTGTAATTGCCGAGGCTCCTTCCTTGCAGGCACTGATTTAATCCGTGTAAGTCTCTCTTTACTGGCTACTATCTAGTTATCGAGATATCATTTTGAAAGTTTCAATTTAGTAATATCTAAACTTAAAATTTCACTGACAATTCAATATCATTTCCAATCGACCATGTCCGGTGACCCGCCAGCGCCACGAGCATCGCGGAGAGCATGTCGGCGCGGCGCGTGTGGGAGACGGGCGAGGGCGGCAAGGACGTGGTGGTGGTGGCGGCGCGCGCGGAGCTGGCGGCGCCGAGCGCGGCCGCGCTGCCCGCGCCCGAGCCCGCGCCCGGCCTCATCCTGCCCGACGGCTCCATCAACTGGGGCTGCCCGTGCCTGGGCGGCATGGCCACGGGGCCCTGCGGCACGCAGTTCCGAGACGCCTTCTCCTGCTTCCACTACAGGTGCGGCTCGGTCCTCTTCAATGGGCCCGTACTAAACTACTGATATCAAATTTTCTGGGCAACTTAATATATCAAGTCTGAAACTATTTTACATTCTTATTAGATTCTGGTTTGTACGAATTAATCATATCACACCTGAACCGGAATCGATACTGTGTTTTAGGTGTGACTTGATTTATTTCGATTTTGATTGATCAATCATCGACACAAATTTTCTCATTTCAGCGAGGCGGACCCCAAAGGCAGCGACTGCTACGAAAAGTTTAGTATAATGCAGGAGTGTATGGGGCAGTATCCCGAGCTGTACGGCAAGGACGAGGACGAGGACGAGTTGGCGGCGGCGCTGGAGCAGGCCGGAGACGCCGCCCCCTCCGAGCGGGAGGCCCCCGCGGCCCCCGGGGCCCCCGCCGAGAGCGCGCCCCCCGCCGAGCCCGCGCCCGCGCGCGCCTGAGCCCCCGCTGCGACACGAGACATACCACCACCCGATGTGTTATGATATCATTTCAGTCTTCAGAGGGGCACTGGAATAGTATTAGGATTATCGTATTCGCCATGCCGCCATTCCTTTTTGTATGCGTAGTTCGATTATAAGTGCAGCTCTGGCGGGATCCGAGTGAGCCCATGAAACAACAAACACATGATGGTATTCAATTGGGCGTCGCGTGTCACCGCCCGGGACACCGAGCATGCGTCGCAGCGCCCCTTGCTTCGCTCGATGGCTCGGGTTTGCTCGGTTGTGTATAAAGCACAATTATCCGTAGGGTATTTTATTACCGTACAGTTTTAGTTCGTTTGTTGTTAAAATAAGTTGACTGTTTTGGTTTATATTGCTGCCAATAAGCTTCGTCTCTTAATGACGAATGCGCGTTCTGTAAAGGTGACAAGTATTGCTTTGATTTTACAAAGTAATCCTGTGTAATTTTATCGTAAATAAATGATTAAGAAAATATATCTGTCTTTCATTTCAATCATAATCTCTGCTGGGAGAACTGCCGTAGGCCGCATCAATGTTATCACTACATATTATAAAACAAAATCCCCCGCCTGTGGTCTGTCGGTCTGTATGTTAATGATAAATTCCAAAACTACTGAACGGATTTTCATGAGGTTTTCCCTAATAGACAGACGGATTTACAAAGAAGGTTTAAGCATATAATTTATTAATATTTTTGTGTAAATAAGTTGAAATAGAGCGACAATTGTTAAACATGTCGGAAAAAGGCAATAAAAATATAAATCAGAGGTAAAATTATTTAAAAAAAAACTTATGTCCACTCCTGCAAAGCCGAGCCGCTGCTTAGCAGTATTAAATGTATAGATAAGAAGTATGTAGATAAGTAAGTTTTAGTTACGAAGATTGCCATTATTTTTTTGAAGTTGAATATATTCAACTATGTCCTGTGTAAATCACAAATAATTTTAAGAACTATCTGAGCTTCGAGCTGGTTGTTAAAGAAATAATCACCGTAGTCTCTTGATGTTAACATCGCAAACAACGTTAGCTAGTGCGATACAAAGATAATTTGTATTTCAATGTTATTGAGTGAAGAGTGTGTACGAGCGAACGAAAAAGATGATCCTACAGGCCTACACTAATGAGAACATGTACAATTGTACATTAGACAAACTATAACACAGGATTTACGTAACACTCTAGAATTAATGTCCGGATTACTGAACAGAACAAACATTACAAGAATTTAATTTAAACCTTTCCCTTTCCACTTTTTCAGTGTTTCCCAATAAAGTCCTTTCAGCAAGCTGTGCTACTCCATTTCAGTTGGAATTTCGAATATGTTTTTAAGGGGCCGCGTTGTTTAACATGACCAAAAAAGCAGAAAACTATTGGAACTAATTGTTGACGTCATTAAAAATTGTCAGACTTTGATAGAACTATAGCTAAAATCCATGCTGTTTGGTTTGTATGGCTTTTATATAAAACGATAATGTTATTGAAACATATATAGAGATCATGTGGTATTACTAGCCACTAAAACCGACCTATTAAGACCGTTCTGTCGATGGCTGTGACATCGTTCACGTATAACACGTTTATGGCCATCGGTTATGCCTACTCCGTCCGGACCGCAGCCATCACATTTGCGATCCTCCTCAGGGTCGTCTGAAAAAGGAAATATAAGGACCCACAAGGTAACGTCCTACTTTTAAGCCGTGGGTGTCGGATATGTCGGCCCAAGACCACACTTCATCGCTTTTGTTGTCTGTTGAGCGTTAAGTTGAAATGGTTTAACCAGATTGTATATATGGTGCTGCCATCTTGTTTCAATGCATGTAACAAATCAAAACAATAATATATCTATGAGCACTAAAAAGGATATATCGTCGGCTTATTGCAAGAATTCATTAAGTGACCAAAGTAAAATAATGAGTAATCAATTAATGAACTTTTTCAAACATCAATATACAATTTCGATGTGAAATGAGATAGGAACAAAGAAAAAACCAGCAGAGATGTAGTGTTATATGTATTGTTATTGAAATAAACAAGAATAATTTTTTTAACAATAGAACTTTTTTTTTAAAAGCTAAAAATACAAGTTAATGACTTCTTGCCAAAAACAATTTATCACTTATCTTAACTTATCATTTTCTGAACTAAAATTTCAAAATAAAATAATAGGCTTCGTTTTTATAAGAATATTATTTGTTATGGCAAAAAATCACAATATTGCTTAATAAAAATAAACCAAAATGAACTCCTAAAGCAAAACGAATTTTTAATAACAATTTCGCATAAACACAAACCTTGGCAGTAAATTAATAGTATATCTTTGACATGTAAGTTTGTTAATATTAAGTTCTATATTTATTTATTTATTTATTTATTTATTTATTTATTTATTTATTTATTTATTTATTTATTTATTTATTTATTTATTTATTTATTGATCAGCCTCCGCATGAACACAAATTTGTATTTTATTCTAAATACCCTAATTCTTTGGAAATTAAAACACAATTCTTCAAGTAATAAACAAGAAAATAATCTAGTTTCGGTAAGGAATGGAAACAAATAACAAAGTATTAAAAACCTAAAATAAAATATCAATATAATTTTTTTATCATAAATCAATCAGTCTTAAAGTAGGAACTTCGTAAAAACAGTCAGTACACGCCTTTGTTACTCTTCGACATCTTCTCTATCTGAGTATTCTTCTTCTGGCAAAAAGTCTTGTCCTTCTTTCTCTGGTAAGTTCTGGTACCAATGATGTAGTTCAGAGGGTATGATTTTTTCTTTGCACATTTTTAGTAAATCCCTTTTTTTGGCTTTTGTGATAGCTAACTTTTTTTTTAGGCTTTCTTCAGAGTGTAAGTATTATAGTCAAATTCACGGTGCACGGTGTCTTTGTTATGTTTGCGCTTTCGTAGATTACTGTTTTGACTACCTACCTGACTATCAGCAAATGGACTTGATATGTTCACTTCCTTATATTCGGATGTGTAATCATAGCGATATTTAACGATATTGGGTGTTGCTTTCTCAAACCTAAAACATTTAACTTTCAGCCACTGCATTTTTTCCCCATCAGTAGAAACTAATCGATTTTGTAATAAATTTTCTTTTAAATTTTTAAGTCCAAAATATCAGTATTTTCCATCACTTTTAATTTCTGCTTGACCTCGCTAGTCTTATGACATTACAAAGATCTATCATTGACAGCACTGGCATATGCCGCATTTGATGTTCAATCGCGCTGTGCATACTGTCCACTTCCATGTGAGTGTGTCCAGGCTCTAGATATTTGTGCTCTTTAACTTCGAGGTGTGTTGTCTGCACCAAATAAAGAAGCAAGCATAACAGATATTGGTTGCGGTTTTGCCCCCCGCAGGTATCAGAAAATATTGATATCTCTGTTACTTTTAATGGCAAACGTTTTATCCATAGATATAAAGCTGTTCCTACCTCAGCACTTCCTTTTTTTCCATCTATTTCCGACCATGTTTAACAAAAGCCATCATTTGGAGAACGAGCTTCGTAAATAGTAGCATTGTAAACGTTCAGCTTCCGAAGGTAATACAAAAGAGAGACATTACTTGATGGCATATGAAGAACCTTTTGTAAATCTAACGTAATAGAATTAAAGTTTTCATCTGAATTAGCCCGAATTTTGTCCTCCTCTTTAGCTTTTCTACTTTGTTCTTCTAACAGCATATGTTCTTCATACTTTTGTTCCAATAAAGGAAGATCTGCCGACTTTTCTTTTTTAGCGGTGTTATATTTATGGTGTTATATTAATTATTTTTGGCCAAATAACTATGAGAATTAACTAGTAAATTACATTAGAAAAAGTCACTAAGATTCTTTTAAACCCTTTTGATGCGCATAATGTTTTAACAGAAATAATTATGTGCAAATAATGAATTTTAGCCAGTTGTTACTAACAATGTTGTAAGTAAAACATATTCCTATAAAGTCATCAAGTACCTTTATTTTTTTCACACATACATTTACCTTTACCACTAGGAATCACTATTGCTCATTAGTGATTTTCGAGCTATCATAAAACAGAAAATAGTAATTATCGACTTTATGTGTTGGTTATAACGTCTTAATTTGAAAAGCTAGAAGATCGTGAGTTTTTGCATAATATTAAGATTTGACAAGTAAATTTCTTTGTGCTTTTAACTGTACTTGATGACTTTTTGTAGTTAATGACTTCTTGCAATAAGCCGACGATATTAATTATTTTATCTACTTTTAGCTATAAAGTATGTAAGTAACATCTAAAACAATAAACTTTTAGTCATATTTTAAACTCAATCTTAGATAATACTTGGATAAGTAATATTTCTTAATTCAAATGATTTTGGACTGTAAATGTATCAAACAAGTCGTTAGATTATGTTTTGTTCCTATGGCGTTAAACCTATGAATTCCGGACTGATTTATTACAATAAGCAACGAATTTAATAAATTAAGATTAAATAAGAGTTATGGCAAACACTTGATTTCTCAAAAACAATGACAGTTATGGGCCCACCCGACAATAACAGTTATGGGCCCACCCGACAATAACAGTTATGGGCCCACCCGTGGGCCCACCCGCCCTCGGGTGCCAGTAAATTGTGTGTCACTTCTTGCAATTTTATTTACGATGGTGCGCTTCACGGGGCCTTAAATCATTATTTTTATTTTTATTAGCTTTTTTCTGTATTATATTTTAACAAATACTATATTAATTTATAGTAAAAAAAAAACGTGTAAAAGTTTAATTTAATTTTGTAGTGAAGCGATTCTTTTGTAAAGAAAATAATAATCA